>NW_028301598.1:12590000-15180000 GCF_987345545.1 Pholcus phalangioides
TGACCGGAGCGGATGCCCGGAAGCCTCCCTCTGGCCGCTTTTGCACGTTTGCTTCGCACACTTCTTTCGCTTAGTCTTATTAGATAAACTCTGGGCTATTGTCTAATAAGCTAGCTAGGCACTCTGAGACTTATATCGCTTTCAGATTGGCAAAAACAAGTGGTGTCCCTTCCGGGAGTAGATAGGGACAGTGGGAATCCCGTTAACCCGATTTAAAACCATATTAGTCGAAAGAGTAGGCTCCATGGGTCATGGTGCAAGTCTCAGTTTCTCCCGCCGTTTACCCGCGTTGGAGACATTAGGGTTTTTTTTTTTTTTGGCAAGTTGCCCCGCAAGCCGATAGAGGTCGGAAAGAATTCCGTGCCTCCATGTACGATCGTAGGCCTTTTCTATATCGAAAAATATGGCTAGCATATGCTCCCTCTTCACAAATGCTTGTCTTATTGATGTCTCAAGGCGTAACATATTGCATGTTGTGGATCTGAACCGTCTAAAGCCGCTTTGATGTTTCGATAAAATATTGTTAACCTCAAGGTAGTGCATAAGGCGATAGTTGAAACTGGTCAAAGCAATAGGTCGGTAACTGTTACGTTGCTGAGGATTTTTGCCAGGCTTCGGGAATGAAAGAACAATGGCTGCTCGCCAGGTGTCAGGAAATGAATGACTGACCCAGATCCGATTAAATAATATGAGTAAATGTGACAGTGATTCAGATGAGAGATTGCGAATCATGGAGTAATGAATGGCATCGGGCCCTACCGCTGAGTCATTACTTCGCTGCAAGGCCTTCGTCAGTTCATGAAGGGTGAACAATGAGTTGTACCCCTCCGGTGTAAAAGGCCGGAAGGTATACGATGTACGTTCGGCCGACGATTTAATGGGATGAAACGATGGGGGATAATTCGCATCACTGGAGACAGTGGCGAAATGGGCGGCGATGGTGTCCGCAATATCCCTCACATCGCTGATGATAGTGTCATTGGTGTTTAAAATAGTGATCGGATGAGACTGATAATGACCATTGATTTTTCGGATCCGGTCCCAAGTAACTTTAGATGAAGTAGATGAATTGATTCTCGTGGTAAACTTGTGCCAGGACTCGCGTTGAGCCTGGCGCCTGGTTCTTCTCGCTATCGCCTTTGCTTTTAAAAATGCCAACTTGTTGTCATGGGTAGGATACCGCCGGAACCTACTCCATGCTTTCTTTTGTGCTTTAATCGTAAGATTACATTCGTGGTTCCACCAAGGTTTAGGAAGTTTCAAGGAGACTTTGGGTACTGTTTCATTGGCTGCTGAGATTATACAACTGGTCACAAGGTCGACACAATGGTCGACGTCGGGTTGCGAAACCATATCCTCCGTGATTTCTGCCTTGACCGTGAAGTCTGCCCATCGGGCAGCCACAAGCTCAGGTATGCTATGGCTTCGATCAAGGCACTTAACCACTAGAGGAAAATGATTGCTCCCGTGGAGGTACGGATCGACCGACCAGGACCAGTTCGGCAAGAGTGTGGGTGAACATAACGATAGATCTATTGCAGTGAAATTATTGTTTGCGGCATGGAAATGAGTGAAACTGCCATCATTCGTGATGGCAAGGTCCATGTCGTCTAGCAGCCGTTCTACCATTTCCCCACGAGGGGTGTTGCTGTTAGAACCCCATATCATGTTATGAGCATTGAAGTCTCCAAGAAGAAAAAATGGTGGAGGTAATTGATCAATCAGATCTTCTAGATCTCTCTGTAAGATGGTGTCATTTGGTGGCAAATAAATGGAACAGATGGTAATTTCTAGGCCTGTAGAGATTTCCACTGCAATGGCTTGCAGGTTCGTGCGCAGCGTTAAAACGCGCGACGACACGTGATGTGGAACCAGCAGAGGAACACCGCGGCAATCCCTACTTCCGTCATCGTAGTCAATACGAAAGAGGGAATGTTGCCTGATGTTCTATGTCTCCGAGGGCTTCGTAAAAGTTTCCTGGAGTGCCAGGCAAACAGGATGATAACGATTGATCAAATCCTTGAGATCTTCGTAATTGGATCTAAGACCACGAATGTTCCATTGAATTATGTTGGCCATAAATTTAAATTTCAAATAGAAGTAGACGGTTCAAGGTCCTTAAATTTATTCCGGTCAATCTTGCGGCGGGTAGTACCGGATTCTGTAGTATATTCAAGATCCATGTCACCAATCGATGTGTCATCGATAAGTGACAAATTTTTAACGGTGGGATGTGTCAAAGCTCTCTGTATGGCTTTTTTGGAATACCTCGTCTTGAAAGGTTTCTTTTTTGTTTTATTTCCAGAACTAATTTTCGGTTTGGTACCAGTAGATATTTTGAATGTGTTCGCTGTTGCTTTTCCCGCTTCTTCTTCGGAGGTAGTGGACTCCCTCCGGAATCCAGCGGACCAACAGCAGCCACAACTATTGCATGGTTGATTGGATGAAGTTTGAGTGGATGTGTTAGCAATTGGTTCGGTCTGAGTTGTAATAGAAACTTTTGTTACACTGTTAATCTTGTTAGTAGTCGGTGATTGTGAAGTCGTATTGGCGTATGATTTACCAACTATTGGAGCTTGGTTAGATGTTATGCGACGACGTGCTTCGATATAGGAGATGTTATTAAGGACCTTGATCTTCTGGATCTCTTTTTCTTCATTCCATTTCGGACACTTCCTGTCAAATGCGGGGTGAATGCCACCGCAATTGACGCACTTGAATGATGTTGAAGTGCAGTTGTCCGAAATGTGGTCCTTCTCACCGCATTTTGCGCAGGTGGGTTGACTGCGGCAAGCCGTTCGTGAGTGACCGAATTTCTGGCAGTTGAAGCATCTTACGGGGTTAGGTATGTATGGGCGGATTTTGAGGCTATAACAGCCTATCTTAATATCTTTCGGCAATGTTGGTGATGAGAATGTCAGGATTATGTTACGTGATGGAGCTGGATTGCCATCTTTGCGGCTCATGATATGTTTGGCAGATGTTACGCCTTGAGACGCCAGCTCCTCTGTTAGTAGTTCTTCATCCATATTAATCAAGTTAGTATCTGAAATCACACCACGTGAATAATTCAACGTGGGATGGATTTTGACTATTATTGGAATGTCTCCGAGAGATGTGAGCTTCTGAACGAGTTCGGATTGTTTAGGTGTGTTAGTTTCAATGAGAAGGTCTCCTGAACGAAGAGCCTTCACTGATTTTAATGTGCCTATTGCGCCATAGAGAGCTTTGTCTATTATGAATGGTGATACTTTGGCCAGCGGTTTATCAGTGGCAATACAATGCAGGAAGAAAAATGAAACAGTAGGAGCAGGATCAGTGACAATAGTTTCGCTCATAACAGTTCTTTGAGGTTTTGGTGCATTTTGATTTTTCCCCATTTTGGAGATAATGTGTTCGGCCCCTACCGACCATGCCCACCATGGAGTCCTACAAGGGGACGCGCACACATAACCGATGAAGGTTAGTAGCAACGCCAGGTTAGGTGGGAGCTATACACCACCGAAGCTGGCGAGCAGACGCGTTCAAGATCCAAGATCGCCGTTAAGCAGCACTAACAAACCTCAACGACGTCCGGCAGGCCCTGCCCCTCTACCTGCCCAGTAGTGTAACCCCTTCAGCCACCGAGGCGATCAGCCGATTGACCCAGACGGGGCTAATCCAGGCCTCCCGTTTCGGCTGAATCCGAGGCCAAAGCTAGCGCATCAGGCTAACCAGGATCCCCATCTCCAGCCTTACGGGTCTCCACGCACGGCAAACACGCAGGTAGACAGCGTCCCGGATGGAGCATACGCTAGAAGCAATGCCCTGTCTGGGACGACCCCTCCCCGCCTAAGCGGGGCCCACAATGAGGGGTTAGACACAAAAGACAAGGACATGTACAAGATAGACGCAAGACAAGTATTGTAAGATGTATGGAAATTCACATGTAATCTGGGCTATTGAAATGTGAATGATATGAGCACAAATATGCGAAGACAATGACGTGTGATAGATTTAGCGTGACCCAGGGTGCACCACGAGGAGGCCTATCACATTACACCCCTATGGTAAGTCAAACAAATTTATTGCAGTGTTAGTATATAGCAAATCTACTAGACATTTCATTTCTTATTTAATTAATTTGATGGTAGTACGACACTTTAGTTTGAACGAATAATGAAGCTAGGACACAAAAGACAAAAACATGTACAGGACAAAACGAGACGAAAGACGTGTACTGCAAGATGTGTAGAAATATACATGTAATCTGGGCTATTGAAAATGAAGGATATGAGCACAAAAATGCGATGACAATGACGTGTGATAGATTTGGCGTTACCCAGAGTGCACCACGAGGAGGCCTATCACATTACACCCCTATAGTGAAGGTCTGTGAATGTGTTTCCGGTAGTCAGATACCTGCAACAACAAATGCATATTTGTTAAACAATATCCCAAATGTCATACCCCCCTTCCTAAACCTCTCACATCTCTCCACACACACACATTGATTGTTACGTGTTTGTTGCAGGAAAAGCTGTCTAAGAAATGGCGTAATATCAGAGACCAGTGGATGAAACGACCAAGAAAGTGAATGACCAAAAGAAGTCCGGAGCCGCTGCGACGTATATGAAGTATTATACCTACTATGAACCGCTTTAAAAACTCCAGCTATAAATGAAACAGTTTCCAGCTATGTGGTAGGCGATCCTGAATTTCCTGCTTCCCTAGCGGACTGATATGGACCAGTGTTAATCCTGCACAGTCAGACAAGGAAAAAACCACCATCGCCCGCCGAAAAGGCAGGAAAAATCGATTTAGAGAAACATGTTTTGGGCAGTATAAAAGACAAAGATCCAAAGTTGTTATTCTTTATAGGGATTCTCCCAAGTAGGAAAGATTTCTCAGATGATCAAAATCTTCAGTTCCAATGTGGTGTATTGAACTAATTCAAAACATACGGTTTCTTCTTATGTATCAGGATTGGATTTGATTTTAAATTTATTGACGCAAGGACCAATTTGATCAAACTGCGCCAAAAAAAACCATATAAAAATAAGAAAAATTGTCTTTTTGTTATGTCAAAATAAAACTGCGCATGATAAATAGAAACATAGAACAATAACATGAATTTTAGAAAACTATAAATTTTATAAACCAATGGCTTTGATGAATTTAAAAATGCGAGTTGCATCGCAATGGTCAGATAAAATGTCAGGAAGTGAGAGATGATTCTGACCAAAAGCGGCCGTAAAATGATGACGATGGTGCGAACAAGCAAAAGCATGAGCAATGGTAAATGGACTTTGGTTGACTCTCTCTTAATAAGAAATACGACTGTGTCCTATGCGCAACCGGGCAAGCAGAACTTCCCCCTTACTGTTAGTCCTACAGCTCGAATGCGAGCCGATGTCCCCGTTAAAGAGTCTCGCCACAGGGAGCAACAGGGCTACAACGGTATAATTATTCATTCATTACACTTCACTCACTATGAGTTGAGAATAAAAACCTCGTAAATTGAAAAAATTGATTACAGATGGCGGCACTTCACAGAAACAAACTGCACGAAAGGTTCACTATACGTACACGCACATTCCAACATGTACAAATTCGTTAGAAGTTCCGCAGAGGAATATGGACGAAGTGCATGTCTGGTTTAGTAGTAGCTCGAATGCCAATGGCCAAGTGTGGGCTTGATGGCATGTAATTTGTTATTTACATGCAATCAAGTTATTGTTATATATCTGGTTGTTTCAATGATCCTGCAAGCGATGATGCATCACTTCTCGGAGGATTGAGAAGTGGTCACTGGCAGGTACCAAAAGGCTATTGTAAATGTTGGTGGTTCGAGTCGAGCTGTGGTGCCTGCTTTCTCACTGCCCAGTACCCCCGTGACCTCATTGCCCCTATGACCTGGTACCCAGTAAAATTTCACTATGGTACGATGATGAATGAGGTGATGCAAGTCATAAAAAATGGTACGAATAAATGGATGAGTATGATAAGTGAAGGAACACAGTGCCTGCAAAGAGCTTAGAGAGTGAATTTATAATGCATCGTCGGTGGCGTTTGAGTCGTACATGACGTAGAGCCTGAAGAATAGTGTACAGCTGCGCCGAATAAATAGAGAACGTGTCAGGTAGTTTGAAAGATGTCTCCTCACAGCAGATGTAGGCACAACCGACATGCCCAGGGCTCTTAGAGCCGTCGGTTTATATGGGGAAGTACCGGTTGTACCTACCCCTGTGCCTAAAGAATATCTGTCGATATATGATATCTGCTAAGGTGGCATCTAGGGTATGATGATAATGAAAGAGACACATCTGGCAGAAACTGCTCCCACGCGACTGATGTCTAATTGTAGTTCTTCCACAAGTGCCCTCATACTAAGACCAACCATAAGACGGAGCACATGAATGGCGAGCAGCGAAAATTAATGAAAAAAGGATTAAAAATGACACGATGAAGTGGATGATCTGGAAAAGACTTCATTTTGATATAATATTTCAAGAAAAGTTGCTGGCGTCTTCATGTCAGTGATGGCTCGTTGCATTCAACGTACAGGCTCTCCATGGGGAAAATGGCGATGAGTGATCGTCGGTAAGGAAGGTCGGTTTTTCTTTTTGGCTTGTGTGTCGTATTTATCGTGTATCTTTTTTTTTCTTCCTTGAGCACACAGTTGTGCCTGAACTCACTTTTTAGTTAATTGATGTTTTTCACAAATCTAATTAGTGAGTAACTATTAGAAAAAAAATATATGTTTTTTTGTTAGGGTGCCGCGTAAGCGGTCGTTTTGTGGAGGCTTGGAAGTCAGTCTTCACTTTTTCTCCTTGATGTCTTATAGATGTCATCAAATAGAAATACTTCAGTAATAGCTAATTCATCTAACATGGAAGTAGGTCCTGTTACACCCACGTGGTATCAAACAAAACAAATTTTGGCATTCTTAACCAGGCCTCGAATTCTGGTATTGGAAAATTTAGCATTTTGCTAATGAAAGGAAATTGAGATTCTTTTCCAAGGTTAAGTCAGAAAATCTTTAACAATTTTTTAAAAGAGAACGTTCGTTCGGTCAAGGACATCACTTCACATCGAAAAACCATCCGGTTGTGGAAACATCAAATATAAATACAACTTTGGATAATCTGAATTTAAAATCCTTAGACATTGATATCAAACCACAGTTACTTCTTCAAGAACTATCCAGCAGATTTTCACTCAGGGACATAGAAGCACAAGAAGATTTGAAAGATATATTAATAGAAATAGAAGAAAGAAATGATTTAAGTGTATTGGAGGTACGAAGATTCTCATTTAAAGGTAAAGCAACTAATGTGGCAAATCAGGTGTCAGCCGTTACAAAGGCACTTATCAATGTCAAAGCAATGTTTGAGAAGCACGTGTTGTTAGTTCCTTAGGTTGTCCTCGGGTCCGAAAACAAGACCTATTGAATTGAAGAAATTCATTTCTGGCCAAATTTCTAACGCCAAAAATATTCATGAAATTCGTTTCATCCGTGCTGGTGAGCTGCTTATTACCCCACGGGTAATCCACAAATTGCTAAGGAGATCTTAAAGATAGACAATATATTTGATATTCCCGTCAAAACTTTCCTTCTTACTGAATCTATCTGATCTAAGCTTATGCTTAATAATGTCCCTACCGATATTCCAGTTCGCGAAATCGCAGATGAGCTCCAAAGTGGAAAACCTCCGGGTTATCAGTGTCCGTCGTTTCATCAAAGACAACAATCCCTTGCAGACGGTACTGGTCACGATTCTTGGTAAAAGTATACCAAGTGAGGTTAAATTGTGGTTTCTAATTTTCCATCCCCGTCGTTTTATCTATCAACTAAATCAATGCCAAAAATGTTTTAGCTACTCGCACCGAAAAAAGTTTTGTAGGGCTACTAATCAGTTTTGTAAAAATAGTGGTGGCGATAACCATGACTATGACCAATGTCAAAATTGTGTTTCTTGTATAAACTGCAAAGCTTCTCACCTTGCCACTAACCGGAATTGCCCGACATTTATCTTTGAAGCGAAAGTCCTCAAATACAAAGCTGAAAACTATGTCCCCATAAACATTGCGCGAGCCAGGTGTAAATCTAATAATACGTCGTATGCTGGTCGAACCAATATTTCAACGTCGTCGGGCATTAACTCTTTGAAACTGGAGATCAGATCATTGGTTCATGCGGAGATAAACGCTCTTAGAGAAATCGTTCTCAGGGATCTGAGCTCTAGTCTCCAAGAATCCCTCGACAACTCAATTAGATCCTTGATACCGGTGATCGTGAACTCAGTTAAGTCATCGCTCCAAAATACGTGCATGCCATCTTCAGAAGGTGCACTTGTGGACATGGAGGCTTCTGGTATAAGCTTTAATGAGACACTACCATCTGAGAAAGATCCTGGCTCCGATGTCTCTAGTGAATTCGAGTGTAATGATTTCTTAATTTCACCACGTTTTTGTGGGCCCCCTCGTTCATTCGATGAACATATGGATATGGCGTTTACAGACATAGAATTATTGCGAGCTCTTCGGATTGGAAGATCGAGTACTCCGGGTCCAGATAGTATCCCACTACAAGTCTATAAAACTTCCAAAAAAGGTCGGGAATTTCTACATGCGTTCAACGAATTATATCCCTCCTTCATTTAAGGAAAACAGAATTGTCCTTATCCAAAATTTGGCCATTCACCATCGGAACCCTCTGCTTTTAGACCTCTTACTTTGATTAATACTGTGAACAAAATTTTCTAACGCCTCATTCTTTTCAGATTAAATCGGATATCATTCAAATTTAATTTGTTCTCTCCCTGTTTTTATGGGTTTCGTCCCAAAACTGGTTCAGAATCATGTTTACGAGACATTGGTTTTTACTATCTGGGATGCCTTCAAGAACTCTGTCTTGTATCTCATTGCCTTAGATTTGAAAGCAGCGTATGATTCGGTTCGTCATGATCTTTTAATTAACAAGCTAGCACGAATGGGGTTCGATAAGAAATTTCTATCGTGGCTTTATGAATACCGCATCAACCGTCTCCATTTTATTCACTGGAAAGGCAGGAAATCCAGTATGTTTTTACGTACTACTGGTCTCCTGCAAGGCTCTTTATTATCGTCTCTTCTGTTCGCTTTACGATTGATTTACCTTCATACTTGCCACCTAACATTCATCTCTTGTACGCGGACAATATTTTCCTGGCCGCAAGTTGTTCCGATGGATTCTCTTTCCCTCGCTGTATCCAAGACCATGCAATGGGCTGAAGACCACACCATCTCCTTACCCAAGTCAAAATTTTCAATTTTACCAAGAAACGTTCCTTTTACTTTCCTACATTCACTATTGGTGGAGTGTTCGTTCCTTTTGATCCCGTCATAAACACTCTGGGGGGTCTATTTTGATAGATTTCTGTGTTGGGAAAAACTCAGTACAATTAAAACTAAAGGCACTTTTATTTTAAATATTTGTCGGTCCATCGCATTCCGTTCTCGAAATGTTCCTTGCAGGTATACGAAACCCATTATCTTGAATATGGTGTCTGGTTTTCTATGTTATGGTGCACATGCTTGGTTTAATTCTCGTTCATCTCTTTCTAAGATTAATACTATTTATCGCTCAGCTTTGCGTTCTATTTTAGGTCTACCAATATCTACTGGAATTCTACCAATATCTACTGGAATTCTACCAATATCTACTGGAATTCTACCAATATCTACTGGAATTCTACCAATATCTACTGGAATTGATAAAATGAGAATAATTTTGGCATTGCCGACTCTTACTGAACTTCTTTCATCTTGATGTGGCTCTGTTCGTATTCGGTCAAAAGCGCCACACACCCAGGACTCTTCTAATCTGTGGGACTAGGGATTCAAACGTTTAGCTCCTCCTCTGAGGACAAAAATGGAAAACTTTTCTAATTCTATTGATTTCACTCTTCAACCTATTTTGGATTTTTACCCTTGGCATCTTCAAAACATTTCTTTCATCACTGATGACTTGGATTTTCAGAAAAGTTTCCCACGTGGTTCTTTAAATAGTGCTGGAACGAAAGTTGTAGATTCCTTGGACCCATCGTCCATCATCATTGCGACTGATGCCTCTAAGAAGGCGTGGGGAAATGGTTGAACGGCTGTTAGACGATATTGAGCTTGCAATCATGAATGATGGCAGTTTCACACATTTCCATGCCCCAAACAATAGTTTCACTGCAATAGGTCTATCGTTATGTTCACCCTCACTCTTGCCCAACTGGTCCTGGTCGGTTGATCCAGACCTCCAAGGGAGCAATTATTTCCCTCTAGTGGTTAAGTGCCTTGATCGACGCTATAGCATACCTGAGGCACCTCCTCGGTGGAAGCTTGTGGCCGCCCGGTTTGAATAACACCTATATCGTAGGTGTTATTCAAACCGGTTGCACAGTACAGGGGTCAGCACGAATCATGGCCTCAAAATTAGTGAAAATAGTGACCAAATAGTGACCAAAATATTTTTAGAGAGAGCGACCAAATGGACAATGAATTTTTATTACCAAATTGAATGAATTGAATTTAGTTTTAACTTTGCATTTCAATAGAACTCATTGAAATTGCTTTTTTTACATAATAGATAGAAATAATTAAATTAAACTCAAACGCATTCTGCTAACCAGAAAAGTTTTGAATAACTTATCAAATTTATCAACAACTATGTGTGAGAGAATAACTACATTACATCCTTTTTAAGTAACAGCAGTAATGCCTTCCCCCATGTTGCTTTCCACAACCCATCTTAAAATCAATTTAAGCAGGAAAAAATTTTCCCATTCAAAGAAGGGAAAAAAATGAAATAACACAAAATTTGATGAGAGAATTTGTCCCATCTACATTCCAGTGGATTTTTCATTCATGTTATGCTATGAATGACAGTATACAAAATGTACTCAAACTTTTTTTAACTAGTACAAATTTGATTTACATACCTAGGTTTCATCTAATGTAAACATATTCAAAAAATGAAGTCTCTCTTCATAACTCAAGCCCCGTGTGGTAATAAGGACACGCGTAGCTGTTCTCTGTACTCCTTCAACGAAGTCTGTTCCTTTGTAGGTATGGTCTCCAAAACCTTACAGTATACTCCAGTCCAGGACGAACTAAGCCTCGAAAAATCGGAAGAATGACTTTAGGAGAACGCGAAGAGACCAAGCATTCTATTCGATTTTTTGACCACCGCTGAACAATGTTCAGAAAACCTAAGCCGCTCCTCAATGAGAATTCCCAAATCGGTGACCGGGATAGTGACACCAAGATAACCATAATTATTCTTATGGGCACATTGTATAATATTTCATCATGTTTATATATTAATTGCATTTTTAATTGGGTTGCTGTATTTTGAAATATATGACCACCATATTTATTATGGGCATTTTGCCTGTTGTGGTATTGTATTTGTGATAACTAAGTATATATCACCCTTATTAATTTTATGTACTTTCTATAATTAAAAAAAAAACACATTCTTTTATCACTATCATTTTCTTTTACTTAAAGAAATACACAAATTAAAAAAAAATTACAAAAATTGACACGAAAGAAAGACGAATTTCAGTTGAATGAACCATGAAAATTTCCGTTCAAACTGATTGCTTTTCGACAGCCCTCAGGCCATTTTCGTCGTCGGAAGAGGACAAGGCTTCACAAAAGTTATCAGTGCACGATTATTACTTTCTCCCTTGAACTTACTTTTGTTCGAACTCATTAAAAGTTTAGTGTTGTTACTGATGCTTTGTTTTCTTCTCGGCAAGTGTTTATCACATTTCTGTTGGACGTCGTGGACTGCCATGTGCTTCTTGAGGTTGCTGAGCTGGTTGAAGCCCTTGCCGCAAGTCTCACAGTAGAACGGGCAAGTGTTGCTGTGTATCACCAGGTGCTTCCTCAGGTTGTTGATCTGGTTGAAGCGTTTCTTGCAGGTGCTGCATTCAAACGGGAACTCACCGGTGTGTATTATCTCATGACGTTTGAGGGCCGCCTTCGCCTTGAAGCCTTTGCCGCAGGTCACGCAAACGAACGGCCGCTCGCCACTGTGCACTGCCAGGTGCCTCTTGAGACCACTGCTGTGAGGGAATTGTCGGCCGCAGATGTCGCAGTTAAGGGACTTGTCACTGTACTCGCGACCGTTCATGTAACTTGGTTCGGATTGGTTCCTGTACTTGTTCAACTCGCAGCACTGGGTAGGATACAGCTGCCTGTCTGGAATCATCGACAGAGGCAACTGCAATCCACACGAGGTGCAGCAGTTCTTCAAAATTCCACCGGGTATCTCTTTTTTCACTTTAGTTTGCATTTCTGTGAATGTTCTGGCGTTTTTCCTTTTGTCATTAAACTGAAGCACCGGCAATGTATCCAATCTCTAGTTTTCGGTCATCCATGGATAAAAATGATGGAAAGACTATATTGATTAACTCACTTCAATTGTAGACGACCATCAACTAAAAGACAATAAAGCAAATCAGTACATTATTCGTTTTCCTTCCATAAAATACTGGTACTTGAAATTAAAAATTGTAAGCAGTTGGGAACAAATAAAAAGAAAAAATTTTGGAACTGAAAATAAGAACTAATACAAGAAATAATTTTTTAATCAAGATGAGAATACTCTTCTTGAATAGGGAATTTTTCTCTAATAGGGTCGTTAATAAATGGAATAGTTTATTCCCGGGAGTAGTAAATTCTAAGACAAATGACCCATTTAAAAAGAAATATGATAAACATGCTGGGGTAAATCGAGAAGCTATCCATACTTAGAATAAGACAAATACAACGCCACAACAGGCAAAATGCCCAACGAAATGACTGAGAAAAAGATGCCCATAAAAATATGAATGTCACATGTTTCAAAAATACAGCAATCCAATTAAAAATGCAATTAATAAAAATTAAAAACAATATATACACGTGATAAAATATTATACAATGCCCATAAAGAATATTTATGGGCATTGTATTATATTGATATCATTGTAAATGTATATCATTGAGGTGTATATAAAAATGTAGCGGAAGAAATTTCCTTTCAGGCTATATATTTACGTTTATATTAATATCATACTCTTAGTGGTGTTTATTTAACTCCAAAGTAGAAGGGCGAATATATTACACTTTTTAACAATTGTTTATATTACAGGTTATGTTCGGTGATCAGCTGATTCTATATATACACACTGTTTTTATTTGTGCTTTGGGTTATTTTATTCAAGTTAGCGTTTTCAAGTAAATATAAGACAACCATAAATATATTATGAGCATTGTATAATATTTTGTCACGTATATACATGTATTGTTTATAATTTTTTGATTTCATTTTTAATTGGAGGAGTTGCTGTATTTTAGTAATATATGACATCTATATCCTTGTTATGAGCATCTTTTTCTCAGCCACTTCGTTGGGCATTTTGCCTGTTGAGGCCTTGTATTTGAGAAATAATTTATAAAAATTGAAGCAAGAAATAATTTTAGAATCAATTGAAGAAAAATAGTTTTTATGTAGAAAAATTAGAATAAAAACAAAAACAAAAAAATCAAGTTTAAGCCTATTCATTTTCATACATACAGAAACATTTTAATATAAATTTATATGAGAAACATTGGATTGGATTGGATTTTCAATTTATTGGCGCAAGGACCAATTTGGTCAAACTGCGCCAAAGCAAGACATAAAAATAAGAAAGATGTCCTTTTGTCATGTCAAAAAACTAAAACACATAAAAAGGAACATGAAACGTAAAACAATGACATAAATTGTAAAAATCTATAATTTGTCATATAAACCAATGGCTTTGATGAATTTAAAAATGCGAGATGCATCGCAATGGTCAGATAAAATGTCACGAAGTGAAAGATGATTCAGACCAAAAGCGGTCGTAAAATGATGACGATTGTACGAACAAGTAAAAGCATGAGCAATGGACTTTGACAATGAGGGCACTGCGGTTGACTCTCTCGTAATAATAAATATGATTGTGTGAGGCGACTGTGTCCTATGCGTAACCGGGCAAGCAGAACTTCCTCCTTTCTGTTAGGTCTGCAGCTCGAACGCCAATGGCCAAGTGTGGGCTTGATGGCATGAAGTTTATTATTTATCTGATGGTTCCAATGATCCTGCCAGCGGTGATGCATCACTTCCCTGAGGATTGAGAAGTGGTCACTGGCAGGTACCAAAAGGTTATTGTCAATGTTAGTTGTTGTTCGAGCTGCAGTGCTCTGCTTTTTCGTTGCCCGGTATTCCAACATGACCTGGTACCCAGTAAAATTTTACTGTGGTACCATGATGAATGAGGTAATGCAGTTCATGAAAAATGGTATGAATGAATGGATGAGTGTGAAACGTACAGGAACACAGTGCTTGTAATGCGCTGAGAGAGTCGCTATAGATGATGCATCGTCGGTGGCGTTTGCGTCGTATATGACGTAGAGCCTGGAGGATTGCGTACAGTTCTGCCGAATATATAGTGAATGTGTCTGGAAGTTTGAAAGATGTCTCCTCACAGCAGATGTAGGCACAACCGACATGGCCAGGGCTCTTGGAGCCGTCGGTATATATGGGGAAGTACCTGTTGTACCTACCCCTGTGCCTGAAGAATATCTGTCGATATATGACATCTGCTGTGGTGGCTCTAGGGTATAATGATAATGAAAGAGAGACATCTGGCAGAGACTGCTCCCATGGTGCCAGTTGCCAAGCCACTGGGGCCACACGACTGATGTCTAATTCTAGTTCTTCCACAAGTGCCCTCATACGAAGACCGTAAGACGGAACACATGAAGTGCGAGCAGCAAAAAGTCTATGAAATGACGGATTGAAAATGACATTATGAAGTGTGGATGACCTGGTAAAGACTTCATTTTGAAATAATATTTCAAGGAAAGTTGCTGGCGTCTTGACGTCAGTGATGGCTCGTTGCATTCGACATAGAGGCTTTCCATGGGAGAAGTTCGGAAAGCTCCAGAGCAAATGCGGAGAGCGAGATGATGAATTGGGTCGAGCACACTCAGATAACTCCGAGGTGCTGACCCGTATACAATGGAGCCGTAGTCAAGCTTTGATCTTATTAGAGCTTTATACAAGTGAATGAGTGACTTACGGTCTGCTCCCCATGATGTAGACGAGATGACCTTCAAGAGGTTCATCGTCTTCATGCAACGAGCTCTTAATTGTGCAATATGAGGTTTGAAAGTAAGCTTTTTATCGAATGTGATGCCGAGGAATTTTGTATTTTCTACTATTGGTATTTGACTATTGTTTAGAAACAATTGTGGGTCATCATGTAGGTCTCGACGCCGACAAAAGTGCATAGCGACAGTTTTGTCAGCGGAGAATGAGAAGCCGTTATTATGTGCCAACTTGCTGATCTTGTTGAGTGCGGTTTGCAATTGTCTTTCGGCTGTCCTCATATTCACTGATTGATATGATATCAACAGATCATCCACGTAAAGTGCGCCAGTGACAGACAACGGGAGTTGGTTCAACACCCCGTTGAGTCTTAAAATAAAAAGTGTAACACTTAAAATGCTACCTTGAGGTACACCTTGTTCTTGAATTTGGGGAGCTGATAATGTGCTTCGATCCGTACCTGGAAGATGCGGCGAGCGAGAAAGTTCTTAATGAAAATAGGCAAGTTGCCCCGCAAGCCGCAATTATAGAGGTCGGAGAGAATTCCGTGCCTCCAAGTACGGTCGTAGGCCTTTTCTATGTCGAAAAATATGGCTAGCATATGCTCCCTCTTCACAAATGCTTGTCTTATTGATGTCTCAAGGCGTAACAGATTGCATGTTGTGGACCTGAACCGTCTAAAGCCGCTTTGATGTTTTTGATATTTCGAGGCGATAGTTGACCATGCGTTCCATTAGCTTACATAGACAACTGGTCAAAGCAATAGGTCGGTAACTGTTAGGTTGCTGAGGATTTTTTCCAGGCTTCGGGAATGCAAGAACAATTGCTGCTCGCCAGGTGTCAGGAAATGAGTGACTGACCCAGATCCGATTAAATAATATGAGTAAATGTGACAGTGATTCAGATGAGAGATGCCGAATCATGGAATAATGAATGGCATCGGGCCCTACAGCTGAGTCAGGACTTCGTTGCAAGGCCGTCGTCAGTTCATGAAGGGTGAACAATGAATTGTACCCCTCCGGTGTAAAAGGCCGGAAGGTGTACGATGTACGTTCGGCCGATGATTTGATGGGATGAAACGATGGGGGATAATTCGCATCTCCGGAGACAGTGGCGAAATGGGCGGCGATGGTATGCCATTGGTGTTTAAAATAGTGATGGGATGAGACTGATAATGACCATTGATTTTTCGGATCCGGTCCCAAATGACTTTAGATGAATTGATTCCCGTGGTAAACTTTTGCCAGGACTTGCGTTGAGCCTGGCGCCTGGTTCTTCTCGCTATCGCCTTTGCTTTTAAAAATGCCAACTTGTTGTCATGGGTAGGATACCGCCGGAACCTACTCCATGCTTTCTTTTGTGCTTTAATAGTAAGATTACATTCGTGGTTCCACCAAGGTTTAGGAAATTTAGGAAGTTTCGAGGAGACTTTGGGTATTGTTTCATTTGCTGCAGAGATGATACAACTGGTCACCAGGTCAACACAGTGGTCGACGTCGGGTCGCGAAACCATATCCTCCGTGAAGTCTGCCCATCGGGCGGCCACAAGCTTCCATCGAGGAGGACCCTCAGGTATGCTATGGCTTCGATCAAGGAACTTAACCACTAGAGGAAAATGATAGCTCCCGTGGAGGTCTGGATCAACCGACCAGTTGGGCAAGAGTGTGGGTGAACATAACGATAGATCTATTGCAGTGAAACTATTGTTTGGGGCATGGAAATGAGTGAAACTGCCATCATTCATGATGGCGAGGTCCATGTCGTCTAACAGCCGTTCAACCATTTCCCCACGAGGGGTGTTGCTGTTAGAACCCCATATCATGTTATGTGCATTGAAAATGGGGGTGGTAATTGATCACTGAGATCTTCTAGATCTCTCTGTAAGATGGTGTCATTTGGTGGCAAATGAATGGAACAGATTGTAATTCTTAGGCCTGTAGAGATTTCCACCGCGATGGCTTGCAGGTTCGTGCGCAGCATTAAAACGCGCGACGACACATGATGTGGAACCAGCAGAGCAACACCGCGGCAAGCTCTACTCCCGTCATCGTAATCAATACGGAACAGGGAATGTCGCCTGATGTTCCATGTCTCCGAGGGCTTCGTGAAAGTCTCCTGGAGTGCCACGCAAACAGGATGATAGCGATTGATCAAATCCTTGAGATCTTCGTAATTGGATCTAAGACCACGAATGTTCCATTGAATAATGTTGGCCATAAATTTCAAATAGATGTAGACGGTTCAAGGTCTTTGAACTTATTTCGGTCCAATTTCCGGCGAGTAGTACCAGATTCTGTAGGATTATCGAGATCCATGTCACCAATTGATTTGTCATCAAGAAGTGATATGTTTTGTAATGTAGGCTGCTTCTTTGCTGTCTGAATGGCTTTCCTTGAATATCCGGTCTTGAATAGTTTAATTTTAGATTTATTTCCACTATTGATTTTTGTATTCCAGCAGAGCAACAGCAGCCACAACTATTACATGGTTGGTTAGATGATGTTTGAGTTGATGTATCAGCTATAGGTTCAGTCTGAGTTATTACAAATGCTTTCGTGACATTGTTAGTCTTATTAGCTGTTGATGGATTTGTTAGCATATTAGAGTATGATCTACTAGCTATTGGAGTTTGGTTAGAGGTTATACGACGGCGTGCTTCCATATATGAGATGTTATTGAGAACCTTGATCTTCTGGATCTCTTTTTCTTCATTCCATTTCGGACATTTCCTGTCAAATACGGGGTGGTCGCCACCGCAATTGACGCACTTGAATGATGTTCAAGTGCAGTTGTCCGAAATGTGGTCCCTCTCACCGCACTTCGCGCAGGTGGGTTGACTACGGCACGCCATTCGTGAGTGACCGAATTTTTGGCAGTTGAAGCATCTTACAGGGTTAGGTATGTATGGCCGGATATGGCGGTTATAATAACCGATTTTGACATCTTTCGGCAATGTTGGGGATGAAAATGTCAGAACTGTATTTCGTGATGGAGCTAGATTGCCATCTTTGCGGCTCATGATGTGTTTGGCAGATGTTACGCCTTGAGACGCTAGCTCCTGGGTTAGTTCTTCTTCATCCATGTTAATTAAGTTAGGGTCTGAGATGACGCCACGTGAATAATTCAGCGTGGGGTGGATTTTGACTGTTATGGGAATGTCCCCGAGAGATGTGAGCTTTTGAATGAGTTCGGCTTGTTTGGGAGTGTTAGTTTCGACGAGAAGGTCTCCTGAACGGAGAGCCTTCACTGATTTCAGAGTTCCAACTGCGCCATAGAGAGCGCTCTATCAATCAAGAATGGTGATACTTTTGACAGCTGTTTATTGATATCAGAGCTATGCAAGAAGAAGAATGAGGCAGATTACAGATTTGAAGAAGCGGTTTCTGTGACAATTGTTTCACTTAGAGTAGTTCTTTGACGTTTTGGTGCATTTTTGTTTTTCCCATATTTGAATGGGTATTGTTCCACTCTCACCCACCATGCCCACCATGGAGCCCTACGAGGGGACGCGCACACATAACCGATGAAGGTTAGTAGCAACGCCAGGTTAGGTGAGAGCTATACACCACCGAAACAGGCGAGCAGATGAGTTCAAGGTCCAAGATTGTCGTGAAGCAGCACCAACAAACCTCAACGACGTCCGGCAGGCCCGGCCCCTTTACGTGCCCAGTAGTGTAACCCCTTCAGCTACCGAGGCGACCACAGCCGATTGACCTGGACGGGGCTAATCCAAGCCTCCCGTTTCGGCTGAATCCGAGGCCAAAGCTAGCGCATCAGGCTAACCAGGATCCCCATCTCCAGCCTTACGGGTCTCCACGCAGGTAGACAGCGTCCCAGACAGAGCATACGCTAGAAGCAACGCCCCGTCTGGGAGGACCCCTCCCCGCCTAAGCGGGGTCCACAATGAGGGGTTGGACACAAGACAAACATGTACAGGACAAAACAAGACGCAAGACAAGTACTGCAAGATGTGTAGAAAAAAACATGTAATCTGGGCTATTGAAAGTGTAGGATATGAGCACAAATAAGCGATGACAATGACGTGTGATAGATTTAGCATTACCCAGGGTGCACCACGAGGAGGCCTATCACATTACACCCCAAACGTACAATAATAACTACAAAAAGATTTATTTGATTAATTATTACAAGAGTGGTTGGAAGTGGCCTCTGACGTCATTGCACAGTCTACAATGACGTAAAAACGATTTCCGGGCACGTTCAAAGATACCAGGCATGCTTTTGATGTCTGCCGCAGTGATGACAATCCACGCTATAAGATCCTTCGGTGTGTCCACATGATATTGCTATTGGTACCTCCGCTGTGCTAAGCGCCCATTGCCATCTGCTCGACCGTAAATCAGATGCATATTCCCCGTTTAGCGTATTCCTCGTTCGTGTGGGCAGCCATCACGATACTCATTAAAACAGACAACTAACAGCTACACATGCTTACTACCGCAAAAGCGCTAATTTACGTTGTATGCAGCACTTGCTTCACCCCAGCACATTCGTTTCGCGACGCTGCTTACGTCAGATATGGTGAGCCAACCCACGAACGCATTCAGCGGTCAACTGACATCCACCTTTTGTCTCCTCTGGACTGAGAGCCTACATGCGTTTTTCGCGATTTTCATCCTCTCAATGTGGTTTGCAACACCATTTTCCATTGCAATTTTTGCTCTTCTTGATACCTACTAACAACCCTCTGAGTTTATCAGTTCATTAACAGAACACCCTGTATAAACATATATAGGGGTTATAGTAGCCCAGGTCCTGAAGTACCAAAGGATGTTTAGAGGTGTCAGGAGTTCGATACCCGATTCAACACACGGGTATAGAAAAAGATTGCTACCGCAGTGTGTCAATCATCAAGGGGTTAGCACATCAACCTCTTGATGAATATGAAAAAAAAGGATGCCATTCAGAATCAGCAATAAATTGTAGGCCACGGTCTAATTGGCCCTCGTGTGCAGAAAATAACCATGGTGCGACAAAAACGATCTATGAATAAAATAAAAATAATAAAATACTAACAGAAACACTAAAAAAACACACATAGGCCTACAACAAACTAAGACGAAATTATTGTCAAATAAAAAATAAACAAAGAAAAACTCACAACACAAAAAAGGCAAAATTCTTAATGTATGATTAAAATGCTAAATAAACAAAACATTAAATAAAACACGTACACACAAGGTGGTCATAAAATAACTTTACTACGAGTCCCCCACCAGCACCCACAAAAATCAACGAATTCGGATGTGGTGCATTAGCGTTCATTGTGTTTGGCAATTATGAGGTTTCAATAGAGTATGTGAGTAGAAAATAAAGGAAATGATTACTATGAATAAATGAGGATTGTAAGAAATACTTCCCACCCAAAAATTAGAAGCAATTTAAAAATCTGAGCATCAATTTTTTGAGCACCCAACGAATCATATTCACCTGGTTGAATGAAAAAAAATGGCTTTTCTGGATTATGCAGATATCAGCTTTACACACACAATGACACTATCTTGGGAGTATATACACAGGCAATCATTTCCTCTTATTTTATGCTCTTGTTATAATTGTATGTTTTAATTGTTGCAGTTGTATTGCTTATGTACCAATCCATAAGCAATTCCGTAGAGGAATATGTATGAGGTGCATGTACAGTTAAGCAGTAGTAGTTGTATTGCTATTCTTCCATCCAGTGTGAATCTGACTTAACAAACATTTCCAAAAGTACAAGCCCTCACTTTTGACATTTATGCTAAACCTGTTCCGCTCATCACACAGAGGGGCATGTGGTTTTTTGCATGATGGAGCCACCCCAGCACACTTTAGCACTGCTACCTGGCATATCATGAATGCCAGATATCCTGGATGGTGGAATGGATGTAGTGGACCAGTAGCATGGCCTCCATGTAAAGGGGACCTATATACACAGGACTCTTTTTTTTTTTTTTTTTGGTGGGAACACAGGAACGCATTGGTGTGCGAGACACCTGTAGACCACGGAAGATCTCGTCGCAAGAATCCTTGTTGCGACGGACAAGATCAATACGACACCAGGAGACTACAAGAAAATAGTACATCAGTCTTTCACTTGCCAATGTGAACTGTGCAATGGTGCTCTTGGTATCACTTAGAGCATTAACTTTGTTACTGGCCACTCCGTGAAGGATTTATTGGCAGATATGAGTGACACGATGGAATCACATACGCTCTCTATAAGGAGGTAAAAATTACCTAAACTGTGCGCTTAAGAGAAAATCAAAAACCATTGTGGAAAAAAATATTTTTTCAAACATGGATGAAAATTCGGACCCACCCTTATCAAATGTGTGGCGCAGTGCAAAAATAATAGTGGGGCCAAAGGTGTCTTGATAATTTTGGGTTCCTTAGCTCCAATTCTACATAGTTTTTTGTTACGGAGGGGAACTACAGATATACAGGAATGCTGAAGAATATTTTGAAAAAAAAGTACAGGGATACAACAAAAATTCAAATTAGCCTAATCCATTAAGTGGCAATTAGAAATCACTAAACCCTCCTTCAAAAATGCCATATCTTTTTTTTTAATTAAGTAGGTTTTCTCCCGATTTTCAGCAGGTGCAAACTGAGGAGCACAGGGAAAATTTTTCCACTAAGAAATTATTTTTACAAAATATCTGGGCTTGTCAATGCTAAAATAAGAGACCTTTATCGTGGCAAGATATCTCGTCATTGCCTCTTGAAGGGTTAACCCAAAATAAATGAAAATTGTAAATAAATGAAAAAATAATTCCAAAACTAATGGAAATCAGGACCTAATGAAAGAAATTGTCTGAGAACTAATAAAAATTTAGAATTACGTAATTTTTATGGAATGAATCAAAAATAACTAAAAGAAATTATTCCATAGCACCAGTGAAAACTGAGAATTGATGAAATAAAAAAATTCCAGAATTTTGATATAAACAGAATTAATGAAAGAAATGGAAAAATTTACAATTCCAGAATTGATGAAAATTTAGAATCACACAATTAATGAATACTTAGTTGATTAAATTGCTAAATTTTCATAATTCAGCAATTACAGCATAATTTTGCATTGATAAAAAAATCAATTTCCCATAATTCTAAATTATACAATTGGTAAAAATTCAGAATTAATGACAGAAAAAATTCCAGAATTGATGAAAATTTAAAAATTATAAAAAAATTTCCCAGACCAAAATTTCATTAAAGCTCAGACACCTTGTTTACTATGAAAAAATATATTTGATATATATATAACTAGCCATAATACTCCGCACTCCCAGATTTTCTTCAATTACTGGGAGGATTGAAAAAGTGACAAACCATTATAAAGGCATATGCATGTCTGAAATGCATTGCTAGGAACCACAGTAACCAAAGTAAACATTCCAAAGTTGAGGTCCAAAAACCATTGTTGCCTGACAGTGTTTTGCCCATTTCGGGCATTCACCCAGCTCTGGCATTGAAAGGGCTCCTCGAGTTAAACAGGGCTCTGCCACAGAAGAGAAAAGGTTGTCCCACAGTCAGAAAAGGTTGAGAACCGCTGGTATAAACAAATCTGAGGCATAGGTTGTCTGTGTGTGTAAAGAGGAAATCCCCTAGCCGTCGTCCCCACATGTCAGATGAAAATGCGGAGTGCATGCGGCAGAGTTTCGTAAAATTGTAGTCCACAAAAATCCACTCGCAGTGGATGCAAACATGCTCACAAAAGTTTGGGACAAATTTGATTACCGTATAGACATATGCATCCCAAGGTGGACATACGTATTGAGCACCTTTAATTTGGTTTGTAAAAAAATTTTGATTAGCTATGTAATATAAAATTATTCTTAAGTGTCTATGTTCAATATTTTTCGTAATATATGCATTTCAAATCTGGTGATTCTTTTCTAAACACCCTGTATATAGATTTTTTCATTTCTGTTACTGTAAATGTGGGGCCCCAAAAATGTGGAGCCCAATGCAACCACACTCAGGGTGGCTCTGCAAAAACTGCACACTCAGTTTTTGCAGAGCTGTCACTGTATGTTTGCTGTTCTATCTCACTGTACTCATGCTAAAACAAAAACCTCAAGATCAAGTTTGCAAGTTATTCTGCAATGCCTTCATAAGAGCAATTCAGAATAGAAGAAAATCAGCTCGAGAAAATTTATTTACACTAGCTCATTAGTGCAATTAACAACCAATGGATTTCTTTTCCTTGCAACCATTTCCTCGGAGAGGATTATTTTGAACACCCTTTTGGAACTAATGTGAATATATCAGATGTTATTGTATTTTCCGGCATGCCGGGAAACAGCGAAGGAGACTATATATATATATAGAATGCTGGGAATACCCTACTTTCTGAAATGCCTGGAAATTCGAGTAACAGATGATAGGAAATTCTTAATTGCATGATTTGAACCTCGTCTTTCCTCAGCATTTGAGAATATTTTCTGTTTGGTTTTATGAACTGTGTTGGAGATAGTTCGAATTTCAGAGATTTGTATTTACTACCATAAATCTCAAGTTATTGTAAATTTCCAATAAGCACATTCACTGCTGTAGATTAGATGAGCTGAATAGAAAAACTAGAGGACTGTAAAGCATTTCTTGTGCTATTCGGCTATGTGTTCAACGTTTGAATAAGCAGAGCAAAAAATTGAAAATTTGCATTACAAAAAGTGATACTGTAATACAAAGGGTTGAACCTTTACACAGGCGAATAAAAAATTGGTATTGGTGCCTGAAATTTTCTTTGTGTAGTTACTAAATTGCAGACTAAGACAACAGTCCTTATAGATAAGAAAGCCTCCACACTGGTGACGTCAGAGTGAGACCTGTGAAACTGAGATAACAATAAAAGTGGAGAAAAATGATAAGCAGTAGAGAGAGGAACATATTTTCACTGTTCATATTAATATTTTTATAGTGTTAGTTTCACCTTTTTAAGATTTATTTTCATGTTATCTTTCTGTTAAATTTTAATTACTGATGCCTTACAAATGTTCCGTCACGGGTTGTTGAGGAAATTACGAGAATGGACCGAAGGTATCCCTCTTCAGATTTCCCAAAAACGAAGACGATCTTAGAAAATGGCTGGCAGCTATACCAAGGAAAGACTTTACTGTTACAAAATGTTCAAGAGTAAGTGTATCAAGCCGATATATTTTATCGTTTATGGTAAAAACAGTTAACTAACTTTAATGTAATATAACTTTTATTGAATTTCAAAGAAATTTGTATTCATGATAAATAACTGGAATTGTAGGGTTTTATATCAGTTGCAGGACATTGTGATATTGTCACGTTTATTAAAAACGGATCAAATACGGTGAATTATTTTACTAGGCTAAGCACAATACAGGGACGTAAGGAATAGTGTGACCGAACACAATGAATACGCAGATCAAAACTGCCCAAAAAACAAAATAATCAAAAAGAATTAACTTAAGTCATCATAGCAACCAACAGTTCAAAGAAATGAGATGGAGAAGACAGTCCTTTGTAAAGGCTTGTAGCCCTTATACGTTGCATTGCTCTTAAGTCACCATAGCAACCAATAGTTCAAAGAAATGAGATGAAGACAGTCCTTTATAAAGGCTTGTAGCCCTCATACGTTGCATTGCTCCCTCTTCACAGAAATGGCATCCCGCTGTTTGTACGACGGCTCATGAGACTTGTTGTCAGCCTTGTTCTCCTTGTTCCTCCTTAGGATTGTCGTCGTTTGAACAGGAACTGTCCTGAGCATCCAGGTCATTGTACGGTTATGGAGCACATGAACAACATCTCTTGATTTCCGCCGTCGTGAAGCAGGATCAAAATCTTCTACCTCATAATTCACATCTGATAATTTTCACAAAATTTTACACAGGCCAAAGTATCTTTTCATCAATTTTTCAGACAGCGTGACTTTTCTTACAGGTCTGAAAATCCACACTAGATTCCCAGGCTTGTAGTCCACCATTACGTTGCAATATTATAAACTTTTAGTACTCTTTAATAATTAATCTATAATAACAGTAATAATAATAATTAAGCTATAATAATAATAATTAATAATTAGATTAAGCTGATTATTACTAAATCTGTTTTTTATCTACATAAGTTAATGACATTTCATGACTTATATGAAAAATATGTTTCAAAAAAATGTTCCATGCATGATAAAAATTTTTTAAAAACTGTAAAGATGTCTGAATAATTAACATGATGTTAATTATTTTATTATGTTATATTATATATTACATTACATTATATAGAAAACAACAATGAAAGATTGTTTTTCTAATATGCTAAATTAATTTTTTTTTATAGGTTTGTGAATTGCATTTCGATTCTACTGAGTTAATCTATACTACTGAAGCTTATGATGAAAAGACAGAACGGAAAATTAGCGCCAAGTTTCCTCATCCAAATTTGAAAGATGGAGCGATACCGCATATATTTCGATACCGCATTTGGGCTGCCAAAATACCTGTCGACAGAGACAAGCCAACATCAAAAAAGCAGAGGATCAAACATGAAATTCTATCTTCAGTCATTGCAAAAAGTTTGATATCTGAAAAAAAAGGAATATAAAAAAAATTCTGTTTTTCAACTTTAGATGAATTGAAGAAGTGTTCGATAAAAAATGGAAGCAACGTGGACACAAATCACCAAGGATAATTTGATAATATTCATTTATGTTGCTGAGGAGCCCTATCCCAGTATAAAATTTTCAGTAGTAGTCTATGAAAACCTTAATGTGAATTTTTTTTTCATAAAAATGTGAAACTCACAAAACTGAGTAAGTTTACATTTCCATTTTCAACACGTAATGTACATGATGGTGAAGATGTTTTGAAATGCACTGTAAATGTAAACGAATTTCATGGTGACAGACTTAATCACTGCGCCGGAGTGGCGCAGTGGTAAAGATGCTTGTCTTCCGCTATGAAGGTTACCATCAAGGTCCATGGGTTCGAATACAGGTGTAGAATATCAGAAGTAAGTTCTTTACCTATCGAACCTAGGGCGACCACCGATGGATGGAGCCTTCCATTTCCCAACCAACTCCACTGGCTGGAAATTGGCGTATGGCAATATGTGACCGGAGTTGGTGTGCGGTAAAGTAGACTTAATCACTTATTCATTGTATGCGAGGATATCTTGTGAACTGCAGGAGTATGTCAAAGACAAACAAATAATATCTTTTGTTAAAGAACAGATCAAGTGTACTAAAAATCACCGTAGGTATTCTACAGATTTTATAATTTTGTGTGTTCACTTTTGCACTCGATATCTCCCCATGAATACAGATTTCTATATAGTAGTTCATTTTCTGTAGTTCCTCATCCCCAAACAATTTAACGATTAAGTTCCAATTATATTGTCAGTCCCAGTGTAGAGCAATTAGATGACCAGTTGCTCCTGTTACTAATGGATGAAATTCATCTCAAACTGTATCTTGACTTTAAAGGGGGAAATGTTATGGGAATGTTGCATAATAATGAAGGAGTAGCTTCTACAGCTTACGTGTTTATGGTTCAAAGTGTCACTTCTGTTTATAAAGATGTTGTACATGTATTACCCCTCAAAAAAATATCTGCTGAGTTGCTTCACTCATTCATTCATAAATTAATAATAGGATTGGAAAAACTAGGTTTTTGTTTTTTGCATTCCTAGTGACAATGCCATGAATCGGAAAGCTGTTTCTTTTTTCGCTAATCCTGCAAAGCTTAGTATAGTGTATCAACATCCTGTTGATATCTCCAGACCATTATTTTTATTTGTAGATGCTGTGCATATTTTGAAATGTATTCGAAATAACTGGATCAATCAGCAAAATGATGAAATTGCATTATATTATCCATATTTTGAGGAGAGGGCGTTAGGGAGTCTAAAATGTGCTTCATTTGCAACTTTGATAAAATTGTTTGAAAAACAATCAAGCAACACTATCAAATATTGTCATGCACTAACTGCAAAATCTCTCTGGCCTTCAAATTTGGAACGTCAAAATGTTAAGTTAGTGTTACAAATTTTCAACCATGTCGCATTGAAGGAACTATGAAACAACATCAGAATTTATCAATATCATATGTAAGTGGTGGGATATAATCAATGTTCAGTCTGTGTTCAAAGGAAAGTTGAAACGTAATGTTTTTTAAGAACCCTTAACTGATTCATCTGAGGACGAGATGGTTTTATTTTTGTATAATTTTCTGAATTGGTTGGACACATGGGACAAATTTCACTCTGACACTGGCCATCTCACAAAAGAAACACACACTGCTCTGACACATTCAACTCATGCCATTCTTGAAATAGTTTCTTATTGCAGAAATTAGATAGATATGGAATATATTTTAACTGGAAAATTCGAAACACAGATTCTTTGGAAGATCGGTTTGGTTATTATAGACAACTTTCTGGTTCGCAATACAATATTTCAGTGACCCAAGTTTTTGAGACAGAAAGTAAACTCAGAGTTTGTAACTTACTCCCCTTACTAATAAAATCTAATAACCATGGAAGTATGCAAATTAAGCTGGATGAATTGCATGATGTTGACGTTTTAGATGAAATCCCTATTGGAAATGTATCTTAAATGAATCTTACAGTATTTACAACTGTATGAACATAATTTTCATACAGTTGCAAAAGATGAAGAGGTAGCTGATCTAAAAAAATTATTGTTGATTTCAGTGTATATTGGAGGATATTGTGCACATTCAGTTTTGACACATAATAAATGTGAATTTTGCAAGTTTCATATGTTATTGAATGATAACATGCCATGCATTGATGATGCTCACATTCTGATAAATAAAAGTATGGACCCAAGGAAATTTGAAGTATCCCCGTAAAGAAATTGTTACTATTATAAAGTATAATTACCTAATTGTTTGCAAATTGTTGTCAAATGAGTATGAGTGCTTTTCTTAAAGTGATGAATCCGAGATCGGTTGTTTCTGAAATCACTACCAATAATTTGATTCTTTCCAAAAATTACCTTGAATTTGATGTTTGTGGCAATGGGCACATACAAGATGACATAATGAAAATTATAATTTGTTCATCTACCAACATCTTTCTGAAAAATTACTGTAAAAATGTTAATGATGATTTGGTGATGCAAAAAGTAGATAAAAGTAGGAGAAGGAAACTCAACACTTTGAGAAAATGAGCCGTAATAATTTTTTCTGTAAGTATTTAAATTTTTTTTGGAATAAATGTATAAAATGTTTATTATTTGAAGTTGTGATTTTTTTTTTGTTTCCTTGTGTTATTTTGAAATTAGATTCAACTGTTAAAAGCTATAGAAAAAGTGTTTATATTTCATCTTTATTCAGATAAAAAAAATTAATTTCTGTCTCTACTTTTAAAAACAACTTTTTTTATATTCATGGAATATTTTTCTGAACCATCCAGAACAAGAGAGAGAAAGAAGGTTGTCTTTTCAGTGAAATTCAAAACTTTTGAACTCGATTTTTTTTTTCATGATTAAGGTAATAAGTTAGAATTAAAAGCAGATACTTTTTTCAAAATAAATTTATGAAAAGAATTTTATCGCTGAAACAACCGATTTCAATGTTTTCAAAATAACCTTGATCGTTTCTAAATAAACTTCAGAAATCTGTAAAAACAATTAGGTTTGATAGAATTGTAAGGCATAATACTGTGAAAGAAAAATGGTCGTCCTCACGATCAGCCTCCACTCCGTGACGTCACGAGACATCAGTGTGGAGGCTTTCTTATCTATAGGGGGTGTTGGTTGAGAGCAGTGCGTAAAATGTTTTGAAATTTATAGCAGCATATCTGTCAACATGAAAGAGGGTCATTAGGCCCTGAAAAAGTCAAAAAACATTATTTTGGACCTTTTCTTTGGGTAAAATTTTTTGATGCCTAAAAAACTGTTCGGCTGCATATGGATTTCTTTGCAATTGACCCAGCCCTGTACTGTATTAAGAATCAGAGTATTTATTCAATCTCCGAACATGCGAAAAAAAATTGCAAAATACAATATCTGTATTTTGTATCAGGCTGGCGATAATCAGATTTGAGCAGTGTTTCTCGACCTATGGTCTGTGACGATGTTGCCAAGGTGGTCAGTAGGCAGACTTGATTAAATTAAATTCTAATTGAATGAAAAATTACTCAGTTGTTGTAACTAATATAAGTAATATCCTCATGGGTTCAAATGAAAAATTAGACCTTCACACTTACAGGGTAACTATAACTCATTGAGAGAATGTATGGGATATCGTCAATGGAATGTGTGTGGTCAGAGGCCTATTTATGATTTTGCTGCACTGGCT
This sequence comes from Pholcus phalangioides, assembly GCF_987345545.1. Taxonomy (NCBI): domain Eukaryota; kingdom Metazoa; phylum Arthropoda; class Arachnida; order Araneae; family Pholcidae; genus Pholcus; species Pholcus phalangioides. The sequence continues at coordinate 12,619,440 of NW_028301598.1, forward strand.
AACGCTACTTTGGACCACACAAATTTTGCTGCCCTTCTCCCATTCTAATCTAATGTTCTTGACTACCCTTCCCTCGAATTCACCCCCCCCCCGTGCTACAATTCCCACTTGCCCCTCCCCCTCCTGCAAGTACACCTGTATGTCTTAGTTATTCTTTTGGTCATTCCCATGCTGTCAATTTTTGGTCCTTCCCATGCTGTCAATTTTTGGTCCTTCCCATGCTGTCAATCTTTTGGTCCTTCACATGCTAGCACACTGTTTTGGTCACTCACATGCTTGCATATGCTCTGGGATTGGATTGGATTGGATTTTGAATTTTTTTGGCGCAAGGACCAATTTGGCCAAACTGTGCCAAAACATGACATACAAATAAGAAAAATGTCCTTTTGTCGTGTCAAAAAACTAAAACATATAAAAAGGAAAATGAAACGTAAAACAATGACATAAATTGTAAAAACTATAATTTGTCATATAAACCAATGGCCTTGATGAATTTAAAAATGCGAGATGCATCGCTATTGTCAGATAAAATGTCATGAAGTGAAAGATGACTCTGACCAAAAGCGGTCGTGAAATGATGACGATGATGTGAACAAGTAAAAGCATGAGCAATGGTCAATGGACTTTGACAATGAGGGCACTCTGGTTGACTCTCTCGTAATAATAAATATGATTGTGTGAGGCGACTGTGTCCTATGCGTAACCGGGCAAGCAAAACTTCCTCCTTTCGGTTAGTTCTGCAGCTCGAACGCCAATGGCCAAGTGTGGGCTTGATGGCATGAAGTTTATTATTTACTTGATTGTTCCAATGATCCTGCCAGCGGCGATGCATCACTTCCCGGAGGATTGAGAAGTGGTCACTGGCAGGTACCAAAAGGCTATTATCGATGTTAGTTGTTGTTCGAGCTGCGTTGTCTGCTTTTTCATTGCCCGGTATTCCTACATGACTTGGTACCCAGTAAAATTTTACTGTGGTACCGTGATGAATGAGGTGATGCAGTTCATGAAAAATGGCATGAATAAATGGATGAGTGTGAAAAGTGAAGGAACACAGTGCTTGCAATGCGCTGAGAGAGTCGCTATAAATGATGCATCGTCGGTGGCGTTTGCGTCGTATGTGACGTAGAGCCTGAAGGATTGCGTACAGTTCTGCCGAATAAATAGAGAATGTGTCTGATAGTTTGAAAGATGTCTCCTCACAGCAGATGTAGGCACAACCGACATGCCCAGGGCTTTTTGAGCCGTCGGTATATATGGGGAAGTACCTGTTGTACCTACCCCTGTGCCTGAAGAATATCTGTCGATATATGACATCTGCTGTGGTGGCTCTAGGGTATGATGATAATGATAGAAAGACATCTGGCAGAGACTGCTCCCATGGTGCCAGTTGCCAAGCAACTGGGGCCACACGACTGATGTCTATTTGTATTTCTTCTACAAGTGCCCTCATACGAAGACCGTAAGATGGGACACATGAAGGTCGAGCAGCAAAAAGTCTATGAAATGACGGATTAAAAATGACACGATGAAGTGGATGACCTGGTAAAGACTTCATTTTGATATAATATTTCAAGGAAAGTTCTTGGCGTCTTGATGTCAGTGATGGCTCGTTGCATTCGACATACAGGCTCTCCATTGGAGATGTCCGGAAAGCTCCAGAGCAAATCCGCAGGGCGAGATGGTGGACTGGGTCGAGCACACTCAGATAGCTCCGAGGTGCCGACCCGTATACAATGGAGCCGTAGTCGAGCTTCGATCTTATTAGAGCTTTATATAAGTGGAGGAGTGACTTACGGTCTGCTCCCCATGATGTAGACGAGATGACCTTCAAGAGGTTCATCGTCTTCATGCAACGAGCTCTTAATTGCGCAATATGAGGTTTGAAAGTCAGTTTTTTATCGAATGTGACGCCGAGGAATTTTGTATTTTCTACTATTGGTATTAGACTATTGTTTAGAAACAATTGTGGGTCATCATGTAGGTCTCGACGCCGACAAAAGTGCATAGCGACGGTTTTGTCGGCGGAGAATGAGAAGCCGTTATTATGTGCCCACTTGCTGATCTTGTTGAGTGCGGTTTGTAATTGTCTCTCGGCTGTCCTCATATTTACTGACTGATATGACATCAACAGATCATCCACGTAGAGTGCGCCAGTGACAGACAACGGGAGTTGGTTCAACACCCCGTTGAGTCTTAAAATAAACAGTGTAACGCTTAAAATGCTACCTTGAGGTACACCTTGTTCTTGGATTTGGGGAGCTGATAATGTGCTTCCGATCCGTACCTGGAAGATGCGTCGAGCGAGAAAGTTCTTAATGAAAATGGGCAAGTTGCCCCGCAAGCCGCAATTATAGAGGTCGGAAAGAATTCCGTGCCTCCAAGTACGGTCGTAGGCCTTTTCTATATCGAAAAATATGGCTATCATATGCTCCCTCTTTACGAATGCTTGTCTTATTGATGTCTCAAGGCGTAACAGATTGCATGTTGTGGACCTGAACCGTCTAAAGCCGCTTTGATGTTTAGATAAAATATTGTTAACCTCAAGGTAGTGCATAAGGCGATAGTTGACCATGCGTTCCATGAGCTTACATAGACAACTGGTCAAAGCAATAGGTCTGTAACTGTTCGGTTGTTGAGGATTTTTGCCAGGCTTCGGGAATGCAAGAACTATGGCTGCTCGCCAGGTGTCAGGAAATGAATGACTGACCCAGATCCGATTAAATAATATGAGTAAATGTGAGAGTGATTCTGGTGAGAGATGCCGAATCATGGAGTAATGAATGGCATCGGGCCCTACAGCTGAGTCAGGACTTCGCTGCAAGGCCGTCGTCAGTTCATGAAGGGTGAACAATGAATTGTACCCCTCCGGTGTAAAAGGCCGGAAGGTGTACGATGTACGTTCGGCTGATGATTTAATGGGATGAAACGATGGGGGATAATTCGCATCGCTGGAAACAGCGGCGAAATGGGCGGCGATGGTGTCCGCAATATCCCTCACATCGCTGATGATAGTGCCATTGGTGTTCAAGATGTTGATGGGATGAGACTGATAATGACCATTGATTTTTCGGATCCGGTCCCAAATGATTTTGGATGAAGTTGATGAATTGATTCCCGTGGTAAAATTATACCAGGACTCGCGTTGAGCCTGGCGCCTGGTTCTTCTTGCTATCGCCTTTGCTTTTAAAAATGCCAACTTGTTGTCATGGGTAGGATACCGCCGGAACCTATTCCATGCTTTCTTTTGTGCTTTAATAGTAAGATTACATTCGTGGTTCCACCAAGGTTTAGGAAATTTAGGAAGTTTCGAGGAGACTTTGGGTATTGTTTCATTGGCTGCAGAGATGATACAACTGGTCACAAGGTCGACACAGTGGTCGACGTCGGGTTGCGAAACCATATCCTCCGTGATTTCTGCCTTGACCGTGAAGTCAGCCCATCCGGCGGCCACAAGCTTCCACCGAGGAGATCCCTCAGGTATGCTATGGCGTCGGTCGAGGCACTTAACCACTAGAGGAAAATGATTGCTCCCGTGGAGGTCTGGATCAACCGACCAGAACCAGTTGGGCAAGAGTGTGGGTGAACATAACGATAGATCTATTGCCGTGAAACTATTGTTTGGGGCATGGAAATGAGTGAAACTGCCATCATTCATGATGGCGAGGTCCATGTCGTGTAACAGCCGTTCAACCATTTCCCCACGAGGGGTGTTGCTGTTAGAACCCCAAATCATATTATGTGCATTGAAGTCTCCAAGAAGAAAATATGGTGGAGGTAATTGATGAATCAGATCTTCTAGATCTCTCTGTAAGATGGTGTCATTTGGTGGCAAATAAATGGAACAGATGGTAATTCTTAGGGCTGTAGAGATTTCCACCGCGATGGCTTGCAGGTTCGTGCGCAGCGTTAAAACGCGCGACGACACGTGATGTGGAACCAGCAGAGCAACACCGCGGCAGGCCCTACTCCCGTCATCGTAATCGATACGGAACAGGGAATGTCGCCTGATGTTCCATGTCTCCGAGGGCTTCGTGAAAGTTTCCTGGAGTGCCACGCAAACAGGATGATAGCGATTGATCAAATCCTTGAGATCTTCGTAATTGGATCTAAGACCACGAATGTTCCATTGAATAATGTTGGCCATAAATTTCAAATAGATGTAGACGGTTCAAGGTCTTTGAACTTATTTCGGTCCAATTTCCGGCGAGTAGTACCGGATTCTGTAGGATTATCGAGATCCATGTCACCAATTGATTTGTCATCAAGAAGTGACATGTTTTGTACTGTAGGGTTCTTCTTTGCTCTCTGAATGGCTTTTCTTGAATATCCGGTCTTGAATAGTTTAATTTTAGATTTATTTCCACTATTGAATTTTGGCTTAGTAGCTGTAGTTACTTTGAATGTGTTCGCTGTTGCTTTTCCTGCTTCTTCGGAGGTGGTGGACTCCTTCCGTATTACAGCAGAGCAACAGCAGCCACAACTATTACATGGTTTGTTAGATGATGTTTGAGTGGATGTATCAGCTATGGGTTCGGTCTGAGTTGTCACAGATGCTTTGGTGACATTGTTAGTCTTATTAGCTGTTGATGGATTTGTTACCATATTAGAGTATGATGTACTAGCTATTGGAGTTTGGTTAGGGATTACACGACGGCGTGCTTCAATATATGAGATGTTATTGAGAACCTTGATCTTCTGGATCTCTTTTTCTTCATTCCATTTCGGACATTTCCTGTCAAATGCGGGGTGGTCGCCACCGCAATTGACGCACTTGAATGGTGAATTAGTGCAGCTGTCCGAAATGTGGTCCCTCTCACCGCACTTTGCGCAGGTGGGTTGACCACGGCACGCCATTCGTGAGTGACCGAATTTTTGGCAGTTGAAACATCTTACAGGGTTAGGTATGTATGGCCGGATATGGAGGTTATAGTAACCGATTTTGACATCTTTCGGCAATGTTGGGGATGAAAATGTCAGGATTATATTACGTGATGGAGCTAGATTGCCATCTTTGCGGCTCATGATATGTTTGGCAGATGTTACGCCTTGAGACGCTAGCTCCTGAGTTAGTTCATCTTCATCCATGTTAATTAAGTTAGGGTCTGAGATGACACCACGTGAATAATTCAGCGTGGGGTGGATTTTGATTGTTATGGGAATGTCCCCGAGAGATGTGAGCTTTTGAATGAGTTCGGCTTGTTTGGGAGTGTTAGTTTCGACGAGAAGGTCTCCTGAACGGAGAGCCTTCACTGATTTCAGAGTTCCAACTGCGCCATAGAGAGCTTTATCAATCAAGAATGGTGATACTTTTGACAGCTGTTTATTGGTATCAGAGCTATGCAAGAAGAAGAATGAGACAGATGACAGATTTGAAGAAGTGGTTTCTGAGACAATTGTTTCACTAAGTGCAGTTCTTTGACGTTTTGGTGCATTTTTTGTTTTTCCCATATTTGAATGGGTATTGTTCCACTCCCACCCACCATGCCCACCATGGAGCCCTACAAGGGGACGCGCACACGTAACCGGTGAAGGTTAGTAGCAACGTCAGGTTAGGTGGGAGCTATACACCACCAAAGCAGGCGAGCAGACGCGTTCAAGATCCAAGATCGTCGTGAAGCAGCACCAACAAACCTCAACGACGTCCGGCAGGCCCGGCCCCTCTACCTGCCCAGTAGTGTAACCCCTTCAGCCACCGAGGCGACCACAGCCGATTGACCTGGACGGGGCTAATCCAAGCCTCCCGTTTCGGCTGAATCCGAGGCCAAAGCTAGCGCATCAGGCTAACCAGGATCCCCATCTCCAGCCTTACGGGTCTCCACGCACGGCAAACACGCAGGTAGACAGCGTCCCAGATAGGGCATACGCTATAAGCAATGCCCCATCCGGGAGGACCCCTCCCCGCCGGAGCGGGGTCCACAATGAGGGGTTGGACACAAGACATAAACATGTACAGGACAAAACAAGACGCAAGACAAGTACTGCAAGATGTGTAGAAAAAACATGTAATCTGGGCTATTGAAAGTGAAGGATATGAGCACAAATAAGCGATGACAATGACGTGTGATAGATTTAGCATTACCCAGGGTGCACCACGAGGAGGCCTATCACATTACACCCCTATGCTCTGGGTCACTCTTTTGGTTGCTTACTGACATGGTTCCATGCTTTATGGGTCACTCTTTCATTCATTTACACATGCTCTATGTCACTCTTTTAGTCACTCGCTTTCACACTCTCTTGGTCACTGTTTCTTATTCTTATGCTTGCACATGCTCCACAAGTCACTTTTATGGTCATTCACTGATCTAGTCCCTAACTGTCTGGGCAGCTGTGGATTTATTGAGGGTTTTACATAAGTTTTGCGGCCCTTCTGCTATATATCTTCTCTATTAATTTTCTTGGCCACTCATTCATCAAACTTGTCACCCTGAGCTATAGCCCGCTAAGCCCCTCTGTAAACATGCCACTGTGTGTGGGGTCGAAAAATGCAGTTTTCGACAAACTTGCTAAAATTGCTGAATTATGGAAAAAGGAAGAGCTGCTACAAATCACAGTAAACAAAAATGTGTTTTATAAAAAAAGTCACATCACGACAGAGTGACCATATTCTTCTAAGAAAAATACGGAAAATTGAGATATTAAAAGGCAAAATATGGGACATTACCAATCCTTCCCAAAAACATTGTCATCAAACAAGACATCAAAATTAGAAACCATTGCTAAAATCAATGAAAAACTGCCAATGAGAAAAAACAAAGGGCTTTTGGAAATCACTGTGAATCAAAATGTAGTTAACGGCAAAAAGTTGTGCATTGACAAATATATGAGATGAGAATTTATAAATTATAGGCCTAGTCATGATACAAGAATATCCCGTAAAATATGAAAGACTGGGTCACACTGCTCATACATGGTTTGTGTAACTATTTCAGACATTCTACCGGTCCTCGGGTGTAGAAAGGTTGAGAAATGTTGTGCCAGAATGATAAGGGAATGCTCAATTTTTATTATTTATACTGAAAAATATTATTTATAATTCTGATTCACATATTTATTCAGTATTTTAATATAAAGAGATATTGGTCACGAAAGTCCTAGCCCTAATAATCAGCAATTTAGACTGACTCTCTCTCTCACACACACACACACACACAACACTTACCTATTTGAATTGACCTCAAGAAGGTGCATCTGCAGGCTAGTGTGCCATCTTCTCGGCTCTAAACATGTAAAAAAAAAAGAAAAACATTTGTTACACACAAAATGTCTTTAATATTGTAAACAATTTCACAACAATAATAGGAATTGAATGGCCCATTTATCTTGACTTTTGTGAAGAATCTATTCCCGTAAGCACACACATAACTAGTAACTTACCGTATAGGCCTTCTTATATTCTACTCTTCCTTCACATAAAAATGTTTTTGAATGGTTGGTGCAGTAGGGAAACATGAGAACGATGATTGGCTTCAAAATGAAGTTATAAAATCTAACTGCATCTACAAAATATGGCCAAGAGTTTCACGTGGTAATGAATCATATTGTGTTTTAATGTTTCCTAAACACCATAAGTATCAACCAGAGCAGAATGTGCCGAAAACTATGCCGTACGTCACCAAACTAGCATTACTGCCGCAGAAACAATCTTGGAAGGAATTTCAAGAAAAGTGTCAAAAACACTAAATGGGAACTTTTACTGCAAAGCATTCCCAGCCAGCCAAGGGCTCATTGCAGAACAGTGCAAAACATTCTGCTTTCGGGCATAGTATGAATGTGGTGCTTTGCAATTTGACACTAATCCATCGCCCTTATATCAACTTACGGAACAAAGTTTTCTGTACAATTTACGGCAATTATATGGCAATTTCACAAATTCACAGTCCCAAAAAAAACTCCAGCATCAAATTACACCATAGGGTTTATTTCAGAATTGCACGACAATAGAGATATATGCTCACTTAGGGCAGGGCTGGGTAAATTCCAAGTCGCCATGGCAACTAAAAAATCTGCATTGGAGCCTAAAATTAGTTTTAGCATGATTGCTAAATTGGAGCAAATTTCTAAAGTGTAGTCTAAGGGTGACACAAAATTTTCTAATTTAATTTTGCCACATCTTTTAACATGGGCAGAAATAAAAGAATACATCATTTAGGACCGTTTTTCTTGAGCAAAACACCATGCTTGGCTCTTAAGAAATCAGGCTGGCGATTAAATATTTTTTCGATTTGTTAAGCCCTGACTTGGTGTGTACCTTTGTTAAATATTATGATCGTCATTTTCTCCTTCACAACATTCAAAGGTTAATATTGTGTATCACTTATTGAATAATAGATTATTCCACTGGTGTATCCAAGGAGAGAGGGGCCTTGAAAAAATATGATATGACACCTCCTTCCCACAAAGAAAATTCAATGCACAGTATTGGAGAATTTTACCTATTGCCCTGTGCAGATCCAGAGCGATGTATCAAGAGGGGGATGACATAAGTAGGTTTGTCTGATTGTCGTGTATTTCATGTGACCGACAAATTTTCCCATATATTCGGCTCTTGGGAGAGGTAATCATTCCCCCTCCCTTTCTGGTTCCATATGCCTGAGCAAAGGCAGAAATCTTCAACTGCGAATGGAGTGGAGGCAGACATCTTTAGCTGCAAATGAAGCCAAGGTATAGACTTCAGCTTTGAATGGACCGGTGTGTGACAAACGATTTGTCACAACCAGGATCAAAAATGAGCATCACAAGCAAACACAACAAGAATCAAGAATTAGAACTCATCACAATTTAATTTTATTTCTGAATTTAACATCATTTAAACTTATTGAAATCTTAGAAACTTTAACAAAGTTTGAATTTCGCCAGTCTTGCTCCTTCGATATTACAATCTGGATCTTCCAACCATGGAAAATCAGTCCTTCAAAGCATCTGTCTATCACTCTCGAACTACACCACCGACTTCATTTACGTCGTGGACCTTAGAAGATGATCAAACGGCCAGAGTTTAATTCAGGAACATTGATGACAGAAGACCAGACTCCCCAGGTGGAGTCAGAGTATGACCGATGAAACAAGTTACAGAGATGAAACTACATCATGGAATGAAGTTGTAGTGTGATGCGAGGTGATCTTTTAGTCGTTTTATGTAAAGTTGACTGCTGTCAGAGCAACCAATCAGCTGTGATCTTTTCCCATTTGCATATAATCTGCTATTCCAGAGCCATCAGTGGCAGAGATAGCATGTCGATTGCAAGGCAAACATATCTTGATGACGGTGCAGTGCCATGTTCGATGACTTCTGGTCGATCCAAAATGATGAGATTTGACTTTTCAGGTGAAATTATTTACTATTAGAAATTTATAAATATTAATTAATTAGCATTTATTTTACTGGGGTGGTCAATCGCCACCAGCTGCGGGTTCTTACTGTTACAGGATGCAGACATCTTCAGCTGCAAATGGACAGAAGACAGACATCTTCAGCTGCAAATGGACAGAAGGCAGACATCTTCAGCTTCAAATGTACAGAACGCAGACATCTTCAGCTTCAAATGTACAGAAGGCAGACATCTTCAAATGCGAATGAAGCTGAGGCAGGCATCTTTAGCTTTGAATGGAGAAAAGCCTCAGCTCCTTGCTGTTTTTTTGTTTTTACTTGATTTATCAGTCACTCATTTTCGCAACTGGTAGTCGACTCTTTTAATTTTCCATCACGTTACTCTTGGATTCATATTAGCAGATTTGAGTTGATAATCATGTCCTGCATTGGTGATAAGACTGTTTCGGCCGGTGATGTCAAGAACATCCATCTTTCTGACATGTCAATCTCGCTGGTGGTAAGCAGATTGGTTGCTATGGATGTGCCCAACACTTCCGTAGATATCGATATGAAGGAACAAATGGTTCTTGTGAGCGAACGTGTCACTCCTAAAGGTGGATACAGGTGGTTGGTATCCGCCATGACCTTTGTGGTCATGTTTCTGCTAACTAGCTTTTTTGAAATCAAGAAGGGCCGTCATCTTCAGTTGCAACTGGAGTGGAGGGCAGTCATCTTCAGCTGTGAATGGAGCAGAGACCAATATCTCCATCTTCGAATGGACCGAAGGCAGAATATCATCAGCTGTGGAAGGGAGGCATCTTCATCTGCAAAAAGAGCGGAGACAGGCATGAATCCAGGAAGATGTGTCGGAGAGGTGAGTTATTGTGTACGTTTACTGGATCATTCAGTATTTTATGGAACTTAACAAACTTTCCTATATTGTTCAGCTCTTGGGAGGGATGATCACCCCACACTTCGGGATCAGCACCTGTCTAGCACCATGGTGGCAGCGAGCATTGAGTTGGAAGCAACACAGACTATAATAATCTAACTGTAATCAGGGCCAGACTTAAGGGGGTGCAAAAGGTGCGGTCGCACCGGGCCGCAAAATTTCAGGGGCCGCAATTCTTCCAAAAAAAACCCTTTCCTTTTTCAGCAGATGTTTTGGAAATGTTTGATTGAAATTTAATTTTTTTCCCCATTAAACTATTATTGATTTTGAAAGGATTTTAGTTTAAAGCCCCTATAATATATCATTTTTTGTATTATTAGGCATGGCATTAGCTTATGTCAGAAAGGAAAAGAGTGTATATACAGGTGGTTGCATTCTTTATCACTGAAAAAAGTTGGGCCTTTCTTTCTGTCATTAAAGAATAACAGGGCTATATTTACCCAGAAAAAAAACATGCTTAGAGCATCAAAGGAAAAGGGACATCACAAAAGAAATCTAGTAATTTTTCCCCTTGAAAACCTCCCCTCTCATTTGCGTTATCATCTAGTCTGGAGGTACCAAAGTGTGAACAAGGTGAATGTTTGTAATTTTTATTCGTTCTGTGCTTTAGCTAATCATTTGATTATTATTGTCGTACCATGGTCATTTTCTGCCCGCGAAGGCTAATTAGACCGGGACCTACAATTTATTGCCAATTCCGAACGGCAGGCTTGTTCTGGGTGGGCCCACGTGTTAGGACGGCACTGCCAGAAGACGGATATACAATGTATAAATTCTAAATTTTGACAGTTTTTACTACTGAGCTTCCGGAAAAAAAGTAAGATGTTTTCCCTCTGATTTTTTCTCTTTTCAATTTAGTTATTCACCTAGTATTAACCAACATTAGAGGTATTTTGTTTCGTGAATAGATTTCATGCATAGAAGCATTTAAGAGCACAAAGATCCGAAAATTTAGGATGTAGGCTAAGTAGGCCCCGGCAATTCATTTCCCGATAAGACAATGTGTTTGCCTACTATTAAATAAATTACATCTGAGGTTTAGGCTGATTGCAGCTAGTGTTGTTAATATTCGACAACCTATACCAGGGCGTCTTTTTGAATTTGAGTATTCAAATGTTGAGATTGCAATCTTGGATTTTATTTGTGGAAAGAAACCCTTGGTTTTAAACAAGTAATAATGTTGAAGAGCTCATATACAGTCAGTCCCACTCATAGCTCCAAAAACCCACTCCAAAAACTTGTCATAAAAAACATTGTAGGAGGGAAAACGTTTTAAACGGGACATTTTGATAAGTGTTAGTAAAAGTTAGGATTGCGAAAAAATAAATCGTACTAAGTGGGAAAACTTTCGAAGTGGGAATGTTACGCGGAATATACTGTAGTAATTTTAGATTAATCTACATTTTCAAATACAGTTCTAATGTGTTTCAGAATGTTTTTTCTTTACTTTTGTGAATCCCACTACTTGATTCCTTTTCTTCTATTTACATTAGTTAAACAAAAACAGCAATAAAAGATTTGAAAAAATATCAAAATTATCGAATTGTAACATATATTTGATAAAGAGATGATACTCTCTAAAAGTATGTTAGAAATGTATGTCTGTTCAATATGATTCGAGCCACGATGAAATGTAAGCAGGTGGACCACGCTAATTATTATTAAGCATTTATAAATTTTGTCAAATTAATTAAAATGCGATTCCCTCTTAATATATCGTGTTCGATTGATTACGATGTCAACTATCAACGCGTTCCTGAAATAATGAAAAAATGAGTTCTCTTTTCTGAATAATTTTTCTCTTTCAAGACTTATGTTCGTAAGTTGAAAAATTTATAGGTTAGGGAGCGACTGCATGAAATTTTTTTTGGAGGGGGCCGCAAAAATTCTTTTGCACTGGGCCGTGAAATTCCTAAACCCGGCCCTGACTGTAGTACTCATATTTTCGTTGGGGATTGTTGTTTCTTTTCCTAGAATTTGAACAAAACACAATTGATGAGAGAGGAAGAAGAAAACAATGTCATTATGGTTTGGGGCTTCGGAGAAGGGCCACAACTAGAAACAAAAACTTACTCTGCTATCCAAGACTAGTATCTTTTTTTTTTTTTATAACGTAATATGATCCTCATATACACTCATGTCCATAAATTAAGGATAATGCCAGCTCCGGCAAATAAAGACTCAGAAACAAAACAAACGTTACTTATTCATAAAGCCCATTTATTAAACAAAAGATAAAGAACAAAAACGATGTATGATACCATTCATAAAAACTACGATTTTTGCTCCCTGGAGCAATTGTAAAAAATATCTCCTTTACAAAAACTTACTATTACATGGTTGGTATGATGGTTAATACATTGTATGTCTCCCATGCGATGAAATACAGTCCGTACAACGCCTAGGCATGCTGAGTATCAAATTATCGATCTGATCTTGGGGGAAGATCACTCCACTCAGCAAGCAATGCTCTCCGAAGTTCCGGTACACATGTAGGAGGTGGTTGACGGGCTGCAACTCATCGGCCAAGCATGTCTCACACATGCTCTATCGGATTCAAGTCAGGTGAGAATGCTGGCCATTCCATACTGGTTATATCCTCAGATTCAAGGTTTACGATGTTTGCTCGGTGAGGACGGGCGTTGTCATCCATAAACACAAATTCTGCACCCACGGCACCCCTAAACAAACGTACATGTTGTTCCAGAATGATGTCCCGATAAATTTGGGCTTTCATGGTTCCGGTTTGAACATGCAGATCTGTTCTGGAACCCAGTATAATTCCACCCCAAACGAGCAATGCTGCACCACCGTAGCGGTGCCGTTCAATGATGTTGTCTTGGTGGTAACGGGTACCTGGCGTTCTCCATATGAAAGTCTGACGTGAATCAGACTGCAAGACTCGTTGGAAAACATCACACAAGCCCACTGTGACGATGTCCACATTGCATGTTCTCTACTCTAGGCTAATCGCTGCCGACAGTGAGTTGCCGTGAGCGGAACACATCTGACAGGCCTGCGAGCATATAGACCAATATCTCCCAAATGTCTGTTCACTGTTTGCCTTGAAACTGTGGTACCCGTGGTGGCTGCAGATAGCTGACGAGACAGGTCGAATGCTGTGCTTCATCTGCTTTCTTTTGGCAGTTACTGCCAAATACCGGTCTTTATTCTGCGTTGTAACTCGGGGCGACCTGTACTGTAACGTCTACTGACATTTCCGTTATCTTGGAATCGTTGCCAAAGCATAGAGATGACACTTTGGGCAATTCCAAGTTCCTCGGATACTTCCATCTGAGTACGCCCACATTCCAGATGGCCGATAATTCTACCACGTAAAAAATCATCCACATGCGTCCTCTGTGTCATAACTATTCGCTTATGGCACTGAGCGCCTTACAGAACTCTTGTGAGCAATTTTACTTCTTTGCCACCATCCCTTATATACACACCCCCCCCCCCTCTTACACTCTCGTCATTGTGACGTACTATCGACATCATCTGGTAGCTTCCTAAAATTTGCATATCATCCTTGCAGATGTGTGTGATAATTCTACAGGTGAAACTTTTACTTTAGATTTCGATTTCCGTGTGATTCTGAATTATCCTTAATTTATGGGCATGAGTGTATTCCTAAGAGATCCGTAAGATCTCTCTAGGGAATTTGTTGGTGTTAGTAAACAACCATGCCCGAACTAGGATTCAAATCCAGACCTGAACAGTCAGAGGCTAGTTCTTTAACCACTGGATTGCCAGGCGGCAATTTTGGTACCCCCCCTCCCCCATAATTTTTAACAGAAAATTAGTAACCCAGCATTTGGATACATGCTCCTGATCCAGCACATAAGGAACAGCAGAAACCTCTCGCTCGCCTCTGTATTTTTGTCAGGTCCTAAGGGTTCAAACATAGTGCATGCTGGTTTCCAATTCTGCAAGTCAGCACTGCTGCTGATTGGTTAAAGTCTTGAATTTCAGGTTTTTCAACAAATCCATAACAACACTGACTGGCAGAATCTGAAACCAGCGTGTACCCCAGGGATCTAGATAGGCTTTCTACATGGGAATCACATGCAAGCTCAAACACAAATTGATAGATTGCAGGGGTGAGGGGGGGGGGGATAATTATGGTTAATAGTGTGAAATGAAAATAACACACAAATAAATAGTGATTAAAAATTATTAGACTAGATTTCAAGGGGTTTTTTTGGCGAAAGGACCAATTTGGTGAGATTGGGCCAAAACAAATGACCATATAAAAATAAGGATTCAAAATTATGGTTGTTTTACAGTCATGTTTAAAAGTGTGCTTTAAGTGTAATATATGAGCTGCATTTGAATGGTGATTGATGTTGCTGATCAATATCATTCAAATGACTGGTATTGCTTTGGCAACTTTAGCAAATATGTTCCAGCGTCCCTGATATCAATTGTTAAAAATCCTCTTTTCTGACACCAACTTTCAATTCTCTGATTCTTTGCTCATTTAAAACACCAATTTCGAAGCTACCTTGCTTGGAGGAAACTTATTACTATGGTGCTCTGCTCCAAGTCCATTTTTTTCGACTAGCGCTTACCCAAAGATGCACACAGGGGACCCTCACTGTTTTGCCAGTCTTTCACGTACCTTAATTTAAATTTATGCATCGCTTAGAATACATTATAAGGACCCAAACAGCTGCAGCATAATCCCCCTTTCATAATTTGGTGACATTTTTTTGCACTACTTTTTCTAGCCTGTTGACACTTTTTTTTTGCGGTCAGCCATTTTCTTCTGTGTGCATTTTTTTTCTCTCTATTATTTTAACAGGCTTCTAGGTTTTTCTTTCTTGTTTTTATACTGTTGGTTATTTTCTGACAGTGACATCACCCCCCCCCCCCCAGAGGTCACTAGTATTAATATGCTTTTGTAAACAGCACTGAATTTGAATTAATGGTTTCCATTAGCACATTTTAGAGGGGTTTTTTTTGTTTGTTATACGTTATATTATTACATCATACACATACCGTTATCTCTGTATGTCACATTCAGTTTTTATCATTGGAATATTTCATTTCGGATTCATTCTTAGGATTGCATTTGGATTGTCTCAGATTGCACATTTCATATTTCCATTTAATGTGGGTGGCATAAAGTTTAGATACGATTCAGAAAGTCCCAAATGTGGCATCTTGGCTATGTTTATTTTCTCTGTGCTTGCCTGCTTTGACTGGATTTTACTGTTGTCTACTAGGGCTTTACCCCTGATTATTGAAACAATATTAAGAACAGCTTCCTTATAATAATTATTAAAAATTATATAAAATACCACTGATGTAATAACAATTGTAATATTTTTTTTTAAATTTAATTCAAATATGGTTTAGGTGCATCAAAGTGACAATAATAATGGTTTGAGAAGCATAATTTTCACAATTTTGCCAAAATATTCTTGTTACCGTAGGCTGCTGCATTTCTTATTCGTATTTTAACGTTTACATTCAGAGGTGAGGGGTCACGACAAAATGAAAGTGAGAAATCACATCAATAGTTGTAGCAATTTAACTAGGCTCCCTCTTCTATGCCTCATTTGCATATTCGCATGCTGATATGTTAGCGACTGGGCGAAACGTTTTCTGCACCATTGCATGGTAGGACTTTTTGTCATTTTGCATTCATCGCGCAGTGATGCCGCCACCTGCTTGCAGTTTGCATTTTAGCACTTTTCCCCCATTATTTGTAAGATGTTAAACTGCTTCTCTCGAGCCGAGACCTAGCAGCTTCAACCTCTACGAAATTCATTTTGATAATAAATTTACATTTTTAAAATTTTTTACTACCATCTGTTCAATTCTCTGGATATAGCACGTGTGTATGACCATTGGATTATTCCGATATATAACGTAGATTATTGCTGACAGTTAGAAAACGGGGGATGAAAAAGCGAGACCTTGGAGAGCGCAGTAGGGATAACTAAAGTTCGTTTTCATCCGACATTTTTCTCGCCAAAGAAAAAAAATCGCCATCATCATATCACCAAAAACAGATTATTTCATAGCTGTTCCCGAGGACCGCCTCAACAACCTCTCACGACCCCCTGGTGACCCACAGACCACCTATTGAGAACCACTAATATAAACCACTGGAGCTAATTTTCAATATAGAGTATTACCTTTAATAATTTTAAAATAACCTCCACTAAAAGAACTGAGTCAATCAATTTCAAATATTTAAATGTTTTCCAAAAAAAAAACTATTAACTCTTATTATATATTAAATCTTTAAATAATACCTTCAATTGGATTTCTAACAAATGTTTGCAGTTGATGTTATTTTGTCCGTGATTTGGACGGCTGGAGCTTCAACTCTTCAATTTGAAACTAATACAAAAAAATATTTCAGTCCCGAAAAATCTGAATTCAATAATTTTGAAATCCTCCATCAGGTATTTGAGATTTCGATAATTACTGATTAATATTTTTCTATAACAATTTTCTTGTTTCAACCAGCTAAAGTTTCTTTCGACATCCAATAATCTGCTAACCTATAACAGCATCGAACCTGCAGGGAGCATCCAGCCGCAGCGACGGTAGAGACATCAAATGCAAGGAAGTCACGTGACTCGGTGAAAAGAAAGTTCGTTTGCCCATAGAAATGTACAGTTCGATCTTACAATATTTCGTTTTAAAGATTTAAAAAAAAAAGGATTGGGAACTCATCTAAAGATGAAAAAGGTTAAATTATTTATTTCATTAATACTGGAATCATATCCTTCATTAATGCTGGAATAATTTATTTCATTAATGCTGGAATAATTTGTTTCATTAATGCTGGAATAATTTATATCATTAATGCTGGAATAAATTTTTTTCGTTAATGCTGAAAAATTTATTTCACAATTCTTGAATTTTCCTTCATTAATTCTAGATTTTCTTTCATTAATTCTGGAATTATTTCCTTTATTATTTATTATTTCTTTCATTACTTCTGGAGTAATACTTTCATCAATCTGGATTTGTTTCTTTCATTAATGCTGAAATTATTTCTTTCATTAATGCTGAAATTATCTCTTTCATTAATGTTTGAGTTATCTCTTTCATTAATTTTTGAGTTATCTCTTTCATTAATTTTTGAGTTATCTCTTTCATTAATTTTTGAGTTATCTCTTTCATTAATTTTTGAGTTATCTCTTTCATTAATTTTTTAGTTATCTCTTTCATTAATTTTTTAGTTATCTCTTTCATTAATTCTGTAATTATCACTTTTTTATTAATGCTGAAATTATTTATATACAAATACAATATCCTTGCAATTCTGCTGCTCCTTTCCCAAGTAGTCGCCTGACGTGAATATGACGTGAAAATTTGGTCATTTTCTCTGAATGACGTCAGTCAAAAAAAAAATCACGCTATTTCAAAGTCATTTAATGACCACGAACAATAAAGGTCAGGAAATAGTGATTCTTGATGGCCCAAATGAAATATCAGGTCATTTCATGACCTTATTAGCCATGAAGGTCATGAAATGACGTGATTTTTTATGGCGTAAACGATTTTGCGTCATAAAAATCACGAATTTCTTTCCAACTGAAAAATTCTGTTCCGGATGAAAATATCCAAATTATCCAAAATGTTTGTTAATGAACCTTCAGAGGGTGTTTAAATTACCCTAGGCCTATTCGTTACTGGTTGTCACAAGATAAATGAAGTACTTTTAATTGCGATTTTGTTTTGAATGGAAATGCAAAATTTTTCAATGAGTAATTGTTCATATAAATTTATCAACGTACGTTATATAAATTATAATTGCATCCATATCATGTTTTTTACGGATGATCTGAAGATCTGTGAAATCTTTCAAAAAGATGCAACGAATTCATTGAGCTAAAAAAAATGAATTTTTTAAAAACTTTTTTTTTCGATAATTATAAATAACGCAAATAATTATATTTATATTACTATATTTTTCATGGATAAAAAAATAAAATAAAACGAAAAAATAACTGCCATCTGTTAAACTCAGCAAGAGATTAAACGGTAATAGTAATATAACTAATCAATACTTTTAAAGTCCTCATTAAATAACACCAGCTGGTTACTGCTACGATAGCGCGATCGGTAAAGGCGTGGCGTGAAATATATAGGGACAATCTGAGTACGAACCAGGTTCGACTCCGACCTGCCCTAGAAATTGACGCTTTTTTTTCCCCGTATCTCCGAATATCGCCATCCAACTTCTGAAAGTCTAACTATTTGCAAATGGTCATTTTTGGAGGTCATTTTTGACGTTTCCAAAATGGACATAATGACCATTTTATCACGTCCTGTTTGAGACATTTTATGACTTCCAAAAAACGTTTTTTATTGACGTCAGGGGACAACTTGGGTTTCCCCCCCCCCCATAAGCATGCGTCGTTTTTTTTGAACGAATTAGTCACGGCACTCGATATAACAGCATTATGGTTACTGTGTAATGTGTCCCATGAAAAAAAAAGCCAACAACTTCCCTTGAATCGATAATTCAATGTAGGAATTAAAAGCATGGCTATTGGCCAAAAACACGTGAACGGATAGCACGCGAGGTGCACCATCTCTTACATCGACTCTTGACGCATAAAATTACCCATGTATATAGGCAGTTTTTTCACGGCTACAATGATCTCTCACAAGTGGAAAAAAAATATCGGTACTAACATCTACAATCACACTGCTCCACACCTAGACTGCAAGTATAGTTCGAAGTTTACCCAAGAGATAGCACGACAAGCCGCGAACGCAGCCCGTGTGTAAAAAAAAATGGAGATTTCCATGCCCCGTCAACTTCCGCTAACCGCAGTAATACGGCCTTCTCCAGCCATAGCCTTTTTTTAAAGAATTTAATGGTTTTAATTCAAAATATATCATTGGTTTCTATTTCTGTGGAAAAAAATTGTGGTAGGCTGCATGTCGTGGACAAGGCCGCAAGTTTCGATATGAACACTTTCTTTGTGCCTTGAATCTCGTCGTCGGTACTTTCTTTCTTTCAAACAGAACACGCAGACCAGGCTCTATTGGATTTAGCCAATTTTAGCCATTGCCCCTGTGAAGGGGCGGGACCGTGTCGGAGAAAACTTTTATAAACAATACACACAGCGTTGTCGCTACTGATATAATGATATTGGTATCATCAGATTTTTCTTTGAAATTGCTAATAGACGATACCATTATCGTCTATTTACGTTGCAAACTTTTCGAGATAAAGCGCAAAATAACTTTGCTACGAAAGCGGGGCGCGAGCCTGGTGTCCAGACCGGGAAAGCTATTTAAACAAGAGTAGTACCTAGGGCAGCTAATAGACGCTTGGTCAGCCGGGGCAAGAACGCTCCCCGGATATTTTGACGTCCCTTTATAATGCTGAAGAAGAGGCTAGATGGTAAAATTTGTGCCCTCTCTGGCCTGACGCACCAGACCAGCCTGCTCTCCCTAGTTGTGGCCCAGGTAGTACCATTTTTTAGATTTGCCTTAAAAATGACTATCATTGGCTTATATTTGCATTGCGAAGCCGGGCCTTCCACTTACACAAAAGAGATTTACCAGGCCACTGGCTTCCAAATGTTTAGAACGGCTGACCTATACTGCGAACGCCGCAACTAAATAGGTACTTGATCAGCACGGGGCAAGCACGCATTTTGGCGCCTCCTCATAATGTTGAAGGAGAGGTTAAAGAGTGGAATTTGCGCCCCCTCTAGTCCGGTGCCCGGGGCACCAGATAACACCACTACACCCCCCTAGTTGCGGCCCGGCCTCCAAGGATCCCTAATTAAGAACAGTTGATTTTAAACCTTTGGTTCACGTATTTAGACGTATTGCTTGTTAGTTCGACTTTTTATCCATATCTCTGGCAGAGCCGTCTTAAGAGCATCGTGAGCGCCCGGGCCAAGTGATTTTTGTGAGGCCCTACCTGGCAAATTCCGAAAATATCAAACAGTTGTAATTTTTGTGAGGCCCGCTGTTCTGTTGAGGCTCCCGGGCCGTGCCCGATTGGGCCCATGCGTTAAGACAACACTGATGTGAGGTCAATCACCATTTTAAATCAGCGAAAAAGTTTAAAAGTTGGCGACTCACAAGCTGGGATTTTTGGTTGGTTTCTAGATTAAAAAATTTCCTTTCCCCCCCCCCCCGTTCAATAAATTTATGATGTAAAAAATAAAACACAATAATATAATTCGTACCCCCTCCACCCTTCTTAGCCCTCCAAATAGTGGGTCACGCATCGCGTAATTGTTATTGCCTCGAGCTGGAGCCCTGTCAACACCACCCTTGGGGGAAGGGGCCGGGCATGGCATCCATCCCAAGAAAGTGGTGAGATGAGCAGGCCTAGACATAATATGAGTTCCCAAAAATCCTCCTAAAACAGTGGTTCTGAACCTTTTTCAAACTGTGACCCGATGAATCTAATTTCTATGAGTCTAGGCCCGGTCTGCAATAATTTACTCGTTCATAAGGTAATAAATAATTAATAAATAACCAACTACTTTTTAATTCAGTGCAAATTAGTTAATTAATTAAAATCATTCACACAAACAAATTGATTAATTAATTTAAACACTTTTAAGAGATTAATTAATTTAAAACCCTTTTAATGAACTTATGAGTTGAATTCATTATTATCTTACGGTTTTAACGAACTGTTAGAACGTTTTTCCTTTTTGGTGCTGTATTAATAACGCATAGAAGTCAAAATAGGTATGAACGAAGCGCGTTTCATCAGCAACTGCAAACATCATCATTGGAAAATATAATTGATCACAAAATTAATCGAAAGGTCTCAATATTGAATTTCATAGAATAATTTTGCATAGTTTTCATTCACAGTTGGGAAATGAAAATCCTGCCATACATTTAAATTTATTTGTGCTGACTTACATTGACGTAACACGTATTTATTAGCACGTTTTGTTAATAATTTAGTGTAAATTATATTTTATGACCGAATTTTGTATTTTGTTAGCCAGAAAAAAAGTAACGATATAAAAAAATTCTACATTGTAACTCACCATAAAAGTCAGCTGAAGAGCAGGAGATTGTTCAATTTTGGGCGAAACACTCGTTTAGGTATATTCACGATAGATGCTCTTGTAAATTGTGTAACTTTATAAATTTTAAGCGATTTTTCTACTCTAAAATTTGAAAACCTTTCTCTAAATTCGTAACAAAAATTTATATTTGTGAACGTATCATTTGAATAAATGAACAATACTTCACTGGGAAAAAAGCACAACGGAAACTCGCAACGTAATTCACTGCATGCAAAGAAAACTGTACGGTACATCACCACTCATGTGCACCTTGATGACCGATTCAAAACAATATATTCAGCTGGTACTTCACTGATTAGTCGCTCACATTTGCCATGCACATGTCATTTTCTTCGTTCATTTCTGAGAACAGGTTAATACGTCCTCCATCGTTATAATTGGACTGCTAGAGATTTTTAGGTGTTTTGCGTCTGGTCGTCAAAATCTTCCCTACTGACACATACATACATTCCACACAAAACATACACGTCTTTTTCTTCATACGAGTTCCCCAATGGTTCCCATTTTGAGGGCAGCAGATGTCTGCAAACAGATAGGCCCTGCCATAAATTTTTCTCGATTTGGATTTGGCAGAAGGTCATAAATATAGGAAATTCCCAATCACTCACCAGTTTTTCTACTTTGAAGTTATGCGGCTTGGCTACTCTGGCGAGTAGCACAAATGTAAAAAACGTGTCTGGATCCCCTGTCCTATTGATGCACCCACTGTATCCCTGGGGCAAAGCAAGAAAGCCTCCACACAACTGAAAATTTAGAGAAAGAGAGGGGGGGGGAGAAATGCCTCTTTATCGGCGAGATATATCGACAAGCAATAGTTTCGTGGGGGGGGGGGGATTCAATATGCACAGACGGCAAACGCGGATTTTTCATTCTTCCCTTATTCAATCATGGCCCTCACAAGGGTTGGGCTGACAGGACTCCAGCCCTGGGGCCTGGGACGATTCGCATCATTTTTTTTTCACGCTATAAATTCACCATAATAGGCCCACAAAAGATCCCAGCCTAGGGACCATGTGTGCTCAATATTTGCGGAAACAATTACAAATTTATGCTTATAACAAATTTTTATTTCTGAATCTGGGGGTGCTCCGCTCCTTGCAGCAAACCGCTTTTCCGAGTCTGACACCATTTCATCATCAGACAGACCTCGTTATAATGTCACACCTGAGGACCGAATAAATATGACTTAATTAACGGTGTGATTTACTAACGAGTAAATGTTTTGCCCGTGGCCGGAAAATTCACCGACAACAATTCACCGCCGGAAAATTCACCGACCAACAAGTGGTTGAAGTTATACCGAGGTCTTACTGTATATGAATGATTCCCACAGGTCCCATGAAGGAAGGACCCACAGAGCTCCTGACTGAAGTCTCGGGAGCAATTTTTTTCCAGTTTTTACCATATAAATTCACAACAGATGGGGGGGGGGGGTCGGGAAATCCTGCCCTGATACCAGGGCCGTCTTAAGAGCATCATGGGCCCCCGGGGCAAGTCATTTTTGCGAGGCCCTACCAGGCAAACTCTTGAGAATTTCAACGAGATCTCATTTTTGTGAGGCCCCCTTCTTCGCTTGAGGCCCCCGGGCCGTGCCCGGGTGAGTCCATGCGTAAAGACGGCACTGCCTGATACCCACAAAACATCTCAATCCAGAACCCTTGTTCGATGACGTGGGGGCCCACTGCTGAGAGATACTTTGCAGATAAATTATATTGAATGTACAGTATATTGTACTGTAAAATTTTTATAGGGCTGTGATTCCCAATCTGTTTGTTGCAGCACTTTCTGGGTGCTGCGGACAGGGCCGTAACTAAGAGCGTAGATTATTGTTGTCGAGTTGGGGGGGGGGGGCTGAAACAAATGTAGTTTTACATCACCTCCACAGTGTAAAAATCGATGACTTTGAAAGATAGCTTTTGTTTTCCCTAACATTTGCTGTCCTCTCAAAATTGCAGCCCAGGACCAAAAGTTTTTGTGGAAACATCACAGGAAACAACACACACCGCACATTATTTTTCTGCAATGACTCATGAAATACTGATATTCAAATAAGACTTAATTTATTTGAAATTTATTTTTCCTGTTCCGTGGGCCGACGGAGCCATTTAAGGAGGCCCTCCCAATAAATTTTATGAGGGAACTAACCCCCCCCCCTCTCCCCAGTAATTTCTGAAAAACAATGCAATGCAACCTCCATGGCTCCCACATGGGTTGACATGGTCCCACATAGGGCTGGCAGGGCCCGGGATAATTATCATTTTTTTTTATTTTTCATGCTATAAATTCACTATAGAGGGCTTTACTTACTCTCTAACCGAAATGGCGACCCAGTCCATATTCCGAAGAATTTCTAAATATGGACTGGGTCGCCGTTTCGGTTAGTAAGTAAGGCCCTCTATAGAGGGCCGTGAAAAATCTGGTTCGGGGGACCCGACAAATATTCCAGCCTCGGGCCCTTCACCAAGATGTGGGGCCATGGCACCCTCTCTTTCCTGCGTACGCGCTTAAGTCCCGTATATTCGGGACGACCAGCAACTTTCAGCCCCCTTCAATCTTTTCTTCATGTGGATGATTCTTGTATTTATTTTACTTTTCACGCAGTAAATTTACTATATAGGGGCTCATGAGAATCAGTCTGGCTAGGGACCCGCCAAAGATTCCAGTCTTGGCGCTCTGCGACAGGATGTGAGGGCCATGCCACGGCGTATTGCGATTAAGCTCTTTATGGAGGCAATACATCCAAATGAATTGTATTAATCAATTAAATTATTTTTGCGGTGAATAGATACTCAAAAGCGTATTTTTTTTTGGTGGTACTAACAACGCGATTCAGAAAAGATGCCAACAGCAACAGAAATTTCAGGGCATGTGATGATAATGTTGCCTTTCGATATAACAATAATTCCTCTACAACGATATTTTTTCATTGTCCGCAGTCGTTATATCGAGGTTTCACTGCATTTCATTTAGCTATTGTTTATTTGCCTCGGTGTTATTAGTCATACAGTATTTTGTCAAAAATGTTTCGACCCGGGCTCTCGAACTCGATAAGTGAAATATGGCTCTCGGAGTGTAGGCTACTTTTTTCGGTTCCAATCATTATCGGTCTATTTTTTAACCTTTCTTTTCCTCGTGCTGCATCGTCTGGAAGCTTCTTTCCCCAAGGGTCACATTCAAACAAAAGAAGAAGAGATGCTTCTGAGTTTTCCGACAGCGGGAACAAGAAAGGACCAAAGCACCTACCCCATATCGTCTCCAGATGCCATCCAGAGATGCATGCCTTTGGGGCAGCTACGATTGGCACCGAGGGAGAATGATAATTGGAGATCGAGTGTCGTCGTTGATCGTGAGAAATACTACAAATTGTTACAAAAAAAAAAGAGAGCCAAGGGCAAGTCGATTGCGATTTTAAAAAAGTATTGAAATAAAATTTTGAGATTTTTTTTACTAAACTTTTTTTTGGGGGCAATTTTTTAAATCATAAAGTGTTTTTCCGAGCCAAATATGGGAAACGTATATACGCGAATTTTTTTTTTTTTTGGGGGGGGGGCTGAGCCGGTCCTTCAAAATTATTAGAGAGGCCTGGGCCCGTGGGCCAGATACAAGTTTACGCCTATGGCTTGGACTTACACCTTAGACCAGTGTTTCCCAAAGTGGGCGATGGAATGGTCCAAGGAGGTGATAGAACCTACTGATTTAACATAGGATCCTATGGGTTTACTTGAGTTGGGGGGGGGGGCGATGAGAGGAAAAAATTTCTGATGAAGGGGGCGATGGAACAAAAAGTTTGGGAGACTATGCCTTAGAGTAGACCTTTGAAGACCGGACACACCCCGCTTCACAACTCAGAGATATCGAAGCGTACCCGGAGGACGGGTGTGTGTGTGTGTGTGTGTGGTAGAATTTTTTTTTTCATATAATCAACACTCGACAACGGCGGATCATAATATACAATAAACAATCAACTATAAAATCAACATAATCTTCTGAAGTTCTTGAGGAGTCGAGGTTCTTGGTTCTGGTCGAGAGGCTCCTGAACCTTTGAAAAATTATCATTCATTTTTTATTTCCTTTTTTTTTAAATCAATATTATAATTCACTAGTTGTTTATTTGATTCTATGTTCTACTCCCACCCCCAGTCAAATTTTGTTGTAAAGAGGCTCGAATAATGGTTCGGCATCGGCCCTCAAGATCTATTATGAATGGACATTTAGAATGTACTGTTTTTTCCCAATATTTTCCAAGAAAACATTGGTGGGGGGAGCTAAAAGTTATTGGTTCTCCCGTATATATGGGACTCAAGCGTTTACGAAGGAGAGAGAGGATGCATTGCAATGGTTTTTTCAGTAAGTACTGGGGGGGGGGGGGCTCAGTTCCCGTACAAAATCTATTGCGGGGGGGGGGGGGCTCAAATGGCCTCAACCTCTAAGTCCTGGCACCTATTCTACATAGAGTGTATTTTTTTTTCGGTTTCAATATCATTGCTTTCCAATTTTCTATCCCCCCCCCTCCGCCCACCATGCATCTTTGGGCTTCTTTTCGTGACGGCGCCATGCCCTCCCCCCTCCACCCGGTTGCAGTGAACAAAAGAAGAGACACTCAGTTTTTACGAGTCAAACAAGAATGACCCCTCTCACGACCTCCTATATAACATGTTGGGGTAAATCGAGAAGCTATCCATTCTTAGAATAAGACAACCATAAGTATTCTTTATGGGCGTTGTATAATATTTTATCATGTGTATATATTGTTTATAATTTGTGTTAATTGCATTTTTAATTGGGTTGCTGTATTTTTTTTAAATATATGACATCCATATTTTTATGGGCATCTTTTTCTCAGCCACCTCGTTGGGCATTTTACCTGTTGTGGCGTTGTATTTGTATTTGTATTGATGCAATTGGATAACATAAGACAATACGGACACATTAATTCTCATTTTCGTGCTTGAGAAGATATAAATAAAAAGCTGAAATTAATGTTATTGCATGGATATCCACCTCAAAAGTGGGTCTGGCTCATTATTTTATATTAATTTTCTGGGCTTCATATTTCTAAGCGAACTCAATATTTCGAAAACCAAAAATTCAATTCAATTTTTAAAACTACTGATGTGACGAAAAACCCCACTAAATTTCCGCATTTCTACGATAAAATCGGCAAATTTTAACATCGATATCTATAGGGAATCGTGTTTGTTTGCACCGAGTCACGTGATCTTCCGACGGAGATGTCGGGGGAGGCCGCTGACGTCATACTCCTTCCAGTCGGGGCTAACGAGAAACGCTCTTTCTCGTTAGCCCCGCCTTCCAGTAATATAAGCTCGATACTAAAGAGAGAATTTTGGACTTATAATATCCTAATATATATTTACCTAAATATATTTTATATTTCTCCTCAATGTATAGTATTCCGATAGTATTATTCCTTATATTTCTTCTCAATGGATGATCCCTATGGGCCGTATTCACCGAGATGGTTTAAACTGTAGTCACAATTTTTGGATAAGAAATCAATATTGATTGGTTAAAACCCTGAATTTAACCAATCTGTGTCGATCTCTTATCAAAAAATTGTGACTATAGTTTAAACCATGTCGGTGAATACGGCCCTATAGAGATCAATGTTAAAATTGCCGATTTTAGCATAAAAATGCGGAAATTTAGTGGGGTTTTTCGCCACATCAGTAGTTTTAAAAATTGAATTGAATCTTTGGTTTTCGAAATATTTAGCTCGCTTAGAGATACGAAACCTAGAAAATTAAATATAAAATAATGAGCGAGACCCACTTTTGAGGTGATATTCATGCAATAACATTGATTTCAAATGTTTATTTATATCTTCTCGAGCGGGAAAATGAGAATTAATGTCTCCGTATTGCCTTATATTATCCAATTGCATCAATCCATACAGTTTAGGATATTTTGAAATTAATTATGGGCCCATATAAATTACATCGAAGAACCGCAGCTTTAATCATCGAGAAGAAATATTTTTCGAACTCGAACTCGAACTCGGGAAAGATTTCTGGCAGTGCCTACCCGTTTGCGGGCATTAGCTGCCTTCTAAACCGGCCCGCGGGGGGCCACTATGAAGGGAAAGGCAAGGGTGCAAATGTATGTGGATTGTGAAGTGCGTGTGGTATGTCAGAATTAGGGAGCCTGTCTACGTCAATTAATTTAAATTAATTAACCAGGAAAACATGTCTGGACGAACTTGTTAGTCATATTACTTATTAATATTTTCGGCAGGAAAAGTGAACTGCTTCAGCGACGCCATCTTGGTTCGTCGTGCCTCTTCCTCATTGGTCGGAAGAGTGGCTTGTCAGGGATTGGCTGAAAAGGAAGAAAAATACACAAAAATACAATTTATTAAAAATTATTAATTAGAAGGTGAAGAAAAAGAAGAATAGAGTTAGTCTTTTTAAAAAGTTCGTAGCGATAGATGGAGAAGAGAAAAAATAATTTTTTTTTTTTTTTTTGAAAGTTTTTAAGTTTTAAAAATTTTTTTGGGATTTTTTAGAAGATATTCTCGAAAAAGATGGGGAAATGAAGAAAAAGATAGAATGTGCAACGCTAATGTTGCTAATTATGGGAGCTGCTTCTCGGCTCCTTCATTCTCTTCAGTTATCTGCCGAGAATGCGACCTGCCTCTTTCAGAAATTTCTGCAGAGTTGCTCGTCTCTCTTTCTTTGATTGGATTGGATTGGATTGGATTTTGAATTTTTTTGGCGCAAGGACCAATTTGGTCAAACTGCGCCAAAGCAAGACAAAAATGAGAAAAATGTCCTTCTGTCATGTCAAAAAACTATAACATATAAAACGGAACATGAAACGTAAAACAATGACATAAATTTTAAAAACTATAATTTGTCATAAAAACCAATGGCTTTGATGAATTTAAAAATGCGAGATGCATCGCTATTGTCATTTAAAATATCATGAAGTGAAAGATGACTATGACCAAAAGTGGTCGTAAAATGATGACGATGATGTGAACAAGTAAAAGCATGAGCAATGGTCAATGGACTTTGACAATGAGGGCACTCTGGTTGACTCTCTCGTAATAACAAATATGATTGTGTTAGGCGACTGTGTCCTACGCGCAACCGGGCAAGCAGAACTTCCTCCTTTCTGTTAGTTCTGCAGCTCGAACGCCAAAGGCCAAGTGCAGGCTTGATGGCATGAAGTTTATTATTTATCTGATGGTTCCAATGATCCTGCCAGCGGTGATGCATCACTTCCCGGAGGATTGAGAAGTGGTCACTGGCAGGTACCAAAAGGTTATTGTCAATGTTAGTTGTTGTTCGAGCTGCGGTGTCTGCTTTTTCGTTGCCCGGTATTCCTACATGACCTGGTACCCAGTATAATTTTACTGTGGTACCATGATGAATGAGGTAATGCAGTTCATGAAAAATGGCATGAATGAATGGATGAGTGTGAAACGTACAGGAACACAGTGCTTGTAACGCGCTGAGAGAGTCACTATAAATGATGCATCGTCGGTGGCGTTTGCGTCGTATATGACGTAGAGCCTGAAGGATTGCGTACAGTTCTGCCGAATAAATAGAGAATGTGTCTGGAAGTTTGAAAGATGTCTCCTCACAGCAGATGTAGGCACAACCGACATGCCCAGGGCTCTTGGAGCCGTCGGTATATATGGGGAAGTACCTATTGTACCTACCCCTGTGCCTAAAGAATATCTGTCGATATATGACATCTGCTGTGGTGGCTCTAGGGTATAATGATAATGAAAGAGAGACATCTGGCAGAGACTGCTCCCACGGTGCCAGTTGCCAAGCAACTGGGGCCACACGACTGATGTCTATTTGTAGTTCTTCCACAAGTGCCCTCATACGAAGACCGTAAGATGGAACACATGAAGGGCGAGCAGCAAATAGTCTATGAAATGAGGGATTAAAAATGACACGATGAAGTGGATGACCTGGTAAAGACTTCATTTTGATATAATATTTCAAAGAAAGTTGTTGGCGTCTTGATGTCAGTGATGGCTCGTTGCATTCGACATACAGGCTCTCCATTGGAGACGTCCGGAATGCTCCAGAACAAATCCGCAGGGCGAGATGATGAATTGGGTCGAGCACACTCAGATAACTCCGAGGTGCTGACCCGTATACAATGGAGCCGTAGTCGAGCTTCGATCTTATTAAAGCTTTATACAAGTGAATGAGTGACTTACGGTCTGCTCCCCATGATGTAGACGAGATGACCTTCAAGAGGTTCATCGTCTTCATGCAACGAGCTCTCAATTGTGCAATATGAGGTTTGAAAGTAAGCTTTTTATCGAATGTGATGCCGAGGAATTTTGTATTTTCTACTATTGGTATTTGACTATTGTTTAGAAACAATTGTGGGTCATCATGTAGGTCTCGACGCCGACAAAAGTGCATAGCGACAGTTTTGTCAGCGGAGAATGAGAAGCCGTTATTATGTGCCCACTTGCTGATCTTGTTGAGTGCGGTTTGCAATTGTCTCTCGGCTGTCCTCATATTCACTGATTGATATGATATCAAGAGATCATCCACGTAAAGTGCGCCAGTGACAGACAACGGGAGTTGGTTCAACACCCCGTTGAGTCTTAAAATAAAAAGTGTTACACTTAAAATGCTACCTTGAGGTACACCTTGTTCTTGAATTTGGGGAGCTGATAATGTGCTTCCGATCCGTACCTGGAAGATGCGGCGAGCGAGAAAGTTCTTAATGAAAATGGGCAAGTTGCCCCGCAAGCCGCTATTATAGAGGTCGGAAAGAATTCCGTGCCTCCAAGTACGGTCGTAGGCCTTTTCTATGTCGAAAAATATGGCTAGCATATGCTCCCTCTTCACAAATGCTTGTCTTATTGATGTCTCAAGGCGTAATAGATTGCATGTTGTGGACCTGAACCGTCTAAAGCCGCTTTGATGTTTAGATAAAATATTGTTAACCTCAAGGTAGTGCATAAGGCGATAGTTGACCATGCTTTCCATGAGCTTACATAGACAACTGGTCAAAGCAATAGGTCTGTAACTGTTAGGTTGCTGAGGATTTTTGCCAGGCTTCGGGAATGCAAGAACAATGGCTGCTCGCCAGGTGTCAGGAAATGAATGGCTGACCCAGATCCGATTGAATAATATGAGTAAATGTGACAGTGATTCTGGTGATAGACGCCGAATCATGGAATAATGAATAGCATCGGGCCCTACAGCTGAGTCAGGACTTCGCTGCAAGGCCGTCGTCAGTTCATGAAGGGTGAACAATGAATTGTACCCCTCCGGTGTAAAAGGCCGGAGGGTGTACGATGTACGTTCGGCTGATGATTTAATGGGATGAAACGATGGGGGATAATTCGCATCACTGGAAACAGCGGCGAAATGAGCGGCGATGGTATCCGCAATATCCCTCACATCGCTGATGATAGTGCCATTGGTGTTTAAAATGGTAAGTGGATGAGACTGATAATGACCATTGATTTTTCGGATCCGGTCCCAAATGATTTTGGATGAAGTTGATGAATTGATTCCCGTCGTAAACTTTTGCCAGGACTCGCGTTGAGCCTGGCGCCTGGTTCTTCTCGCCATCGCCTTTGCTTTTAAAAATGCCAACTTGTTGTCATGGGTAGGATACCGCCGGAACCTACTCCATGCTTTCTTTTGTGCTTTAATAGTCAGATTACATTCGTGGTTCCACCAAGGTTTAGGAAATTTAGGAAGTTTCGAGGAGACTTTGGGTATTGATTCATTTGCTGCAGAGATGACACAACTGGTGACAAGGTCGACACAGTGGTCGACGTCGGGTTGCGAAACCATATCCTCCGTGATTTCTGCCTTGACTGTGAAGTCTGCCCATCGGGTGGCCACAAGCTTCCACCGAGGAGGACCCTCAGGTATGCTATGGCTTCGATCAAGGCACTTAACCACTAGAGGAAAATGATTGCTCCCGTGGAGGTCCGGATCAACCGACCAGGACCAGTTGGGCAAGAGTGAAGGTGAGCATAACGATAAATCTATTGCAGTGAAACTATTGTTTGGGGCATGGAAATGAGTGAAACTGCCATCATTCATGATGGCAAGGTCCATGTCATCTAACAGTCGTTCAACCATTTCCCCACGAGGGGTGTTGCTGTTAGAACCCCATATTATGTTATGTGCATTGAAGTCTCCAAGAAGAAAAAATGGTGGAGGTAATTGATCAATCAGATCTTCTAGATCTCTCTGTAAGATGGTGTCATTTGGTGGCAAATAAACGGAACAGATGGTAATTCTTAGGCCAGTAGAAATTTCCACCGCGATGGCTTGCAGGTTCGTGCGCAGCGTTAGAACGCGCGACGACACGTGATGTGGAACCAGCAGAGCAACACCGCGGCAAGCTCTACTCCCGTCATCGTAATTGATACGGAACAGGGAATGTCGCCTGATGTTCCATGTCTCCGAGGGCTTCGTGAAAGTTTCCTGGAGTGCCACGCAAACAGGATGATAGTGATTGATCAAATCCTTGAGATCTTCGTAATTGGATCTAAGACCACGAATGTTCCATTGGATTATGTTGGCCATAAATTAAGAAGAAGTAGACGGTTCAAGATCTTTAAATTTATTCCGGTCTAGTTTACGGCGAGTAGTACCGGAATCTGATCTATTGTCAAGGTCCATGTCACCAATTGATGTGTCATCAATTAATGACACATTCTTCATGGATGGACATTTGAGCGCTCTCTGTACAGCTTTTCGTGAATATCCGGTCTTGAATGGTTTCTTTTTCGATTTGTTTGCAGAGTTGATTTTTGGTTTAGTATCTGTAGTTATTTTGAATGTGTTAGCCGTTGCTTTTCCCGCTTCTTCTTCGGAGGTAGTGGACTCCCTCCGGAAACCAGCGGAGCAACAGCAGCCACAACTATTACACGGTTGGTTAGATGATGATGTTTGAGTTGATGTATCAGCTATTGGTTCAGTCTGAGTTGTTACGGATGCTTTGGTGACATTGTTAGTCATATTAGCTGATGATGGATTTGCTACCATATTAGAGTATGATCTAGTAGCTAGTGGAGTTTGGTTAGAGGTTATACGGCGGCGTGCTTCGATATATGAGATGTTATTGAGGACCTTGATCTTCTGGATCTCTTTTTCTTCATTCCATTTCGGACACTTTCTGTCAAATGCGGGGTGGTCGCCACCGCAATTGACGCACTTGAATGGTGAATTAGTGCAGTTGTCCGAAATGTGGTCCTTCTCACCGCATTTTGCGCAGGTGGGTTGGCTGCGGCACGCCGTTCGTGAGTGGCCGTATTTTTGGCAGTTAAAGCATCGAACAGGGTTAGGAATGTATGGCCGGATTTTGAGGTTATAATAACCTATTTTGATATCTTTCGGCAATGTTGGTGATGAGAATGTGAGAATTATGTTTCGTGTGGGAGCTGGATTGCCATCTTTGCGGCTCATGATATGTTTGGCATATGTTACGCCTTGAGACGCCAGCTCTTGTGTTAGTTCTTCTTCATCCATGTTAATTAAGTTATTATCTGAAATGACACCACGTGAATAATTCAACGTGGGATGGATTTTGACTGTTATTGGAATGTCTCCGAGAGATGTGAGCTTTTGAACGAGTTCGGATTGTTTAGGTGTGTTAGTTTCGATGAGAAGGTCTCCTGAACGAAGGGCCTTCACCGATTTTAAGGTACCAACTGTGCCATAGAGAGCTTTATCTATTACAAATGGTGATACTTTGGCCAGCGGTTTTTCGTTATCTGAAGAGTGCAGAAAGAAAAATGAGACAGTTGATGAAATTGAAGCAGTTACAGTGACATGTGTTTGGTTTGAAGCAGTTCTTTGACGTTTTGGTGCATTTTGATTTTTTCCCATATTTGAATGGGTATTGTTCCACTCCCACCCACCATGCCCACCATGGAGCCCTACGAGGGGACGCGCACACGTAACCGGTGAAAGTTAGTAGCAACGTCAGGTTAGGTGGGAGCTATACACCACCAAAGCAGGCGAGCAGACGCGTTCAAGATCCAAGATCGTCGTGAAGCAGCACCAACAAACCTCAACGACGTCCGGCAGGCCCGGCCCCTCTACCTGCCCAGTAGTGTAACCCCTTCAGCCACCGAGGCGACCACAGCCGATTGACCTGGACGGGGCTAATCCAAGCCTCCCGTTTCGGCTGAATCCGAGGCCAAAGCTAGCGCATCAGGCTAACCAGGATCCCCATCTCCAGCCTTACGGGTCTCCACGCACGGCAAACACGCAGGTAGACAGCGTCCCAGACAGAGCATACGCTAGAAGCAACGCCCCGTCTGGGAGGACCCCTCCCCGCCTAAGCGGGGTCCACAATGAGGGGTTGGACACAAGACATAAACATGTACAGGACAAAACAAGACGCAAGACAAGTACTGTAAGTTGTGTAGAAAAAACATGTAATCTTGGCTATTGAAAGTGAAGGATATGAGCACAAATAAGCGATGACAATGACGTGTGATAGATTTAGCATTACCCAGGGTGCACCACGAGGAGGCCTATCACATTACACCCCTCTCTTTCTTTGAGCATTGCTGGACAGAATCCTGAATGCATGCCTTGGCAAAGTCGAACAAGTCCCGTGCTGAATCAGGGCTGGCTGACGATTCAGAGTCAGAGTCCGAAGACGTTGATGACGCCGAGGACGAGTAGACAGAGGCCGGGGAGGCGGGCTTACGAGCTTCGTCAGCTTCTACTTGGTCGGAGGTGGTGGCACTTGCGCCGCCGTCACTAGGTCCGGTTGGGCCCGGGGAGCACTCATGCCCAGTGCCATCGGTTCTGGGTCGGGGCGGAGTCTTTTTCTTCTCGCCTTGGAGCCTCGAGTTATCTTCCTTCTCGATGGGGTGACTAAAGTCCGTAGGCAAGTCCGTAGATGCAGGTGGCTTGTCATCACTGCTGTCCGCGGGAAGGTTCGAGTTGCCTGTGGCAGCTTTTTTCTGAAAGTTCGAGTTCTTGTGGTTCAGGAAGCTTTCCCAAACTTTTCTCGGGATATATTTGGGATTTTTGAAATTTTTCCCTGATCTTCGAAAAATCGCGGGATGTATGGTCTCGGCGTCTGATGTGGGATTTTCCTGGTGTTCAAGATTCCCCTTCATTTTTGCAAGTTCACTTTTGAACACTTTGCACTTTCGTGAGGTGCTTGGATGGTTTTCACCACAATTGCAGCATTCAGGGGGGTCAATTCCACGCTTTTTGGGGCATTGCTTTCGGTCATGAGATCCGGGACAAAACATACATCGTTGAGGGAGCTCACACGAGACACCAGAGTGACCCCAGTTTAAGCATCGGAAGCAAATTGATGGAGACTTTCGGTTTGGGTTACGTCGGTGCTTCTCGACTGTTACAGCAACTAAGAGAAGTTGCTTGAGCCCAAATATTCGTTTGGATTCGTCGCTGTTGGGCAGGTCGACTTTCCATAACGGGAGAATTTTAGACCGAGTCCTTCGTCTTCGTGATCTTATGGGGGTCACTCTTAGTGGTTTGAAGCCCTCATCATTGAGTTCCTGAAGTATTTCGTCAGCTGGAATTGCTGAGTCAAGTCCGCGTAGAATTACGCTAAAAATGTCCGCAGCTTGAGCGGACTGCCTGAGAATTAGTATTTCCTCTTTGGAAAGGAACTCAATGATTTTGTCACGGTCATTGGTGTCCGAAAACGTAATTTTGTAGTCGCCACGCGAGAATTTAACTTCACACGCGGCACTGCATATTTCCTTGATTTTTTTCGCCACTGTACGCCATCGACGACCGCACCGGATCAACAGCGAGGGTCTACTTCGACCTTCTTGCTGGCCGCCTGGCTCGCCGACCGCTGTAGGCGGGACTTTGTCACCTAGGGAAGCGTGTGGTTGGTCAGTTTGAACCAGTGCCGCCGTCGAATGGGAGTGCGAGGGGACAGTAACAGTGGTTTCTTCATTTTCCTTGCCGGTCTTGTTTTCCTGTTTTTCCGCAGGCCGTTCCGGGCCTTTACCTGGTAGTACGGGTTCTGCGGGGACGTTAAGTCCTTGAATCTTATTTCCGTCTTTTGCAGCTTGATTTCCACCACTGCTTTTAGGGGGGATCACCTTCACTGAGGTTGGTACCAGGAACTCCGGGATTTTATCCCGCTTCCGGAATATCTGGTAGATTGCTTCGTTAATCCTCGTGGAGTAGTCTTCTGTGACTGCCTTGAGTGACGGCTGGTTAAAGTAACAGCTACTGTCAGCTCGGAGGAGTTGAACGAAGTTCTGCCTGATTGCAAGCTCGAGTTGGAGCGTGCTGCCATCTTTCGGCTGTCTCCGGAGTTCCAGGTAGATCAGGAAGGTTTTCTCGAGGATGTCATCTGCTGGGCACGAGTGCGTCTTACGTTGAACCGACGTGTGCCGAGGATGGACTCGTCTCCATAGGGCGTAGTTCTCAGCAATTCTGGCGAGATATTTGACGGCAGCTTGGCTCTGTACCTCTGGTCGCACCTTCGGGTTGCTGAAGGTTTCCGCCATGGTGGACCATGCCTTGTTGCCCGGGGATAACGAGTGTCCATGTATGAAGCATATCGGTTGCTTTTTCAGTTCAAGTGCCATTTCGGGAATAAATTGTCAAAGTCGTTTGTGGGTAGAATTACAAAAAGTTTTTAAAAACCTAGACTAATTCAATTACAATTATGTCCGACTGGGTACGGAACGTTGACTAGCTTCATGCCGCTAGGTCAGTTAGATCGGTTTGCTATACGATCATCGGTGCACGGAGCACTGAGAGAGAGGTGCTACTCCTCTCGTGTCTCAACCAAGAGTGAAATATTTTTATTTCTCCTCTAACGGCCGTATTCACCAACACAGTTTCAACTGCAATCGCAGGTGAAAGGATTGAAGATCGAAACGGATTGGTTAAATCATAGTTTCCCAACCTTTTTTGTCCCATCGCTCCCTTCTTCAGAAATTTTTTTCTCCCATCGACCCCCAACGCAATCTCACCCATAGGATCCTATATTATATCCGTAGCTTCTACCGCCCCCCTGGAACATTCCATCACCCCCAAGGGGGCGTTAACGCCCACGTTGGGAATCACTGGGTTAAATTAAGGATTTTAACCAATCCCTGTCGATCGCTGATCGTTTAACCTGCGATTGCAGTTGAAACTGTGTTGGTGAATACGGCCGTTAGGCTTTAATCAAGCATTTTTGAAGAAAAAACAGGAATATCGATAACTTGAAGTTAAAAACAAATCGAAATTTCTAGCTCCCATTAGAAAGAAGAAAAAACGATTCATTTCTGTTTCTTTAATTTAGATTTGTTTCTTTTATGAATCGCACAGGAAGTTGCCATATTGATTATCTTGTATGTCCCTCAAAAAAAAGGGAAATATCACGTGATCAAAAAAAGCCTCATAATTTGAATCGAATGAAAAGGTGTAAAAAAATTATAAATATTTCCCCTTGTACAGAAAAATTCTATAAAGTCATTACGTAATAGTTTATTAATGAGATCCAGAAGCTTTTCATCATTATTCAATTCAATAATTGCCAATACATGTAATCATTAATTTATACGTAGTTTTACATTTCCAGTCGATGTAAAGGCACTGTGGAGATAGAATGAGTTGGTTTTTTTCCCGCGGAGTGATAAGTAAACAGCTAAAATTTTTTTATCATATCATATCACGAATTGATAGGGAGTGATGGCTGAAGTCGCTGAGATTTTTGAACGTCTATCTCTTCGCGGCGGTGACGACGAGACGATCCCGCGGACGAACCGGACGGGATTGATATACGATGAACGAATGGCCGAACACCAATGCCTGTGGGACAATCACATTGAGAAACCTGAACGGTACCAGTTTCCATTGGAGAGGTGTAAGTACTACGGCCTCGTGGACAGATGCGTCAAGATGCCGTCGCGTTCGGCCAGCGAAGAAGAGCTCAGATTGAACCATTCTCAGGAATACATCGACGTGGTCCGCGGGTCGTCGGACGTCGATGATCCCGAGCGACTCGAGGCGCTCTCCTCGGATTACGACTCGGTGTACTTCCACCCGAAGACGTACGAGTCGGCCGTGCTCGCAGCCGGTTGCACGATCGACCTGGTGTCCGCGGTCGCCGAGGGAAGGCTGGACAACGGTTTGGCCATCGTCCGACCGCCGGGACACCACGCACTTCCTGGAGACGCCTGCGGCTTCTGCTTCTTCAACAACGTCGCCTTAGCAACTAAACACGTGCTCGAGAAACACGAGCTCGACAGGGTCCTAATAATAGACTGGGACGTACACCACGGGCAAGCAACCCAGTTTGCCTTCTACGACGACCCAAGGGTTTTGTATTTCTCGATCCATCGTTACATGCACGGAGATTTCTGGCCGTGTCTCCGGGAATCCAACTTCGACTTTATCGGTTCCGGTCCTGGGAAGGGGTACAATTTCAACGTCCCGCTCAACAAGACTGGTCTCGGGAACACAGAGTATTTGGCTATCTTCCATAACCTGTTGCTGCCCGTCGCCTACGAGTACAATCCCGATTTAGTTATTGTGTCTGCCGGTTTCGATGCGGCTCTCGGCTGTCCCGAAGGAGAGATGGAAGTTACGCCTCATTTGTATCCTCATCTGTTGAACATGGTGTCGGGTCTCGCCAGGGGTAAAGTCTGTGTTATACTAGAGGGTGGTTATTGTCTGCCTTCTCTCTCTGAGAGTGTCGCTCTGTGCCTGAGATCCCTTCTTGGTGATCCTTGTCCCGCCGTGTCGCCAACTGATCTGATTGATGACAGCATGGTGGAGACAATCCTCAGTGTCATTAGCATGCAACGGCCATTCTGGCGGAGCCTCCGCATGCAGGATGTGTATGAAACTGGTGATGATGATGGTGGTGGTGCCAATCATAGACATGTCGTGCAAGCCAGATACGTTTGCAACACCGTGTTGCATAAACCGTATCAAACTCGGGAATACTCTGTGATGCCAAGTAAGGTTATCTGCCCGGCACTGGAATCCAAATTGGAGAAACTCATCGGGAGAGCAGATTTGGCCGTTCCTGACCAGCGCACCTGTGTAGTGACCGATTCCAGGATGAACCAACATGTTAATCACAGAGAAAAGAATCACCCGGAGTGCCAAGAAAGGTTGTCAGGTATTGTCAGAAAACTTGAAGAGAAAGGAATCCTGGACCGATGCTTCCAGCTAGTCGCTCGTAGAGCCACGGAGAGCGAACTTGAGCTCGTCCATAATCCCGAGTATGTGTCGAAAATTAAATCTACATCTTCTATGAAACCCAGGGCCATCACTAAGATGGCTATGGACTATACATCTGTTTACATGTGTCAGGAAACCTACGATTGTGCCCTTCTCGCTTGTGGCTCATTGCTGCAGACTATTGATGCCGTTCTCTCCAGGAAGTGCACTAACGGATTCGCTTTGATACGACCTCCTGGTCACCATGCAGATGTCAATGAAGCTTGTGGTTTCTGTATCTTCAATTCAGTCTCTGTCGCCGCCAAGTATGCCCAGAAGAAATATTCACTTAAAAAGATTCTCATTGTCGACTGGGATGTCCATCATGGAAACGGCACTCAGAGCATCTTCTATGAGGATAACAGCGTTTTGTACATCTCTTTGCATCGATATGATAACGCTACATTTTTCCCGCGCATAGAAGATTCTAATTACGATGCCTGTGGGGAAGACTCTGGAGCCGGTTTCAATATCAATATCCCGTGGAATGGTGAAGTGAGTGACGGGGATTACCTGGCAGCTTTCACCCATATCGTGCTTCCTGTAGCTTATGAATTCTGTCCCGATCTGGTTCTCGTTTCCGCTGGGTTCGATGCCGCAGTAAACGATCCATTGGGTGACTGTAACGTGAATCCTGCATTTTATGGTCACATGACCAGGCTCTTGGGTGGTTTGGCAGGTGGGAAAATCGTGCTTGCCCTTGAAGGTGGATACAATATCGTCTCCATATCTGAATCAGTCTGTTTCAGTTTATCGTCTCTTCTCGGAGGGCCACTGGAGAAGCTACCATCAGCACTAGTCCCATCAGATGCTGCAATCGCTGTCATCCGCAATGTTGTCAAGATGCAACAGAAGTACTGGAAGTGCCTTCAGTTCGGAGCCCAAGTCCCGAATATCAGTGACACATTCACTCAGGAACCGATGGTGGACAATTCTGTGAGCAGTGGTCCCGTTGATATCCCTAACATGAGAGAAGTTCCCGATGGTGATGCATCTGCTACGACGAATGCCCTGACATCTTCCATGCTGAATGTTTTCGTCGTCGCTGATGCTCCTCAACCTCCAGAATCAGAATCTCGTTTGGACGAGGCAATGAATGTACTTGTCGCACCCTTGAGTTGGTGCCCACACCTAGACCTACTCCAGTCGCTGCCTGCGGAAGGCTTAAATCCGTCAGATACGTGCCTCGTTTGCCACGAGGAGAGGGAGAACTGGGTGTGTCTCCATTGTTACCAAGTGTATTGCGGGCGTTTTATCAACGGGCACATGTTGGAACATGGCATGAACATGCAGCATTATCTTACGCTGAGTTATTCCGATCTTTCTGTTTGGTGTTATGCTTGTGATTCTTATGTGCACAACGAGGCCCTGATGGACGTCAAAGAACATGTTCACCTGATGAAGTTTAACGTTAGAATTTTCTGAAGCATATGTCAAAAAAATGTTATCCTAGATAGTTTTTTTTAAATTACTATTATTATTTTAACTGTAGTTTTTTTATGGAAAAAGTTTATCCGAGAAAAAGAAAATATTTGTTTATTCAAGTTTTGATATTGAGCGAACTCTGAAGTGCGATTATTTCTCTCGTCATTGATCAAATGTCTACTTTTGTTCCTTTATTTTTACCAATTTTTGGAACAATATCGCTTTGTTCACCCTCATTTATTTTATTATTCAATGTTCTGATCATTATTTTTCTCCAATAAAGAAGAAATATTTGCCGAATGTGTGTCCTGTGATGTTAAGCCTTTTTCATTCCTAAGTTATGATTCAGTAAGTGATGTTTTTACCTGTTGCCATAGAGGTGCCAGTGCTTCCAATTTTGTAGCCCTAAGAAAATCTTCCAATCAGACACCGGATGCTTTCGAATGTTTTTGTACCTTTATAGATTAGGGGGCCCTTGGCGGCCAACCCCCTTTTTTTCATTTCATATCATACAATCGACTCTCAATTTAACACGCTTTTTTTTACCAACTGGTTCTCTATCCCGAAAAGCATGTCATTGAGTTGATGCTAAAATTTACTGTTTTATACTCTCTCATTTCTATCGGGTCTCTATTTTACAAATTTTTATTTTTATTCTACTTTTTTTGGTTATTTTATTCTTCCAACCTCACCCGAGTTTGTTTTAATCAAACGTAGACTCCAATTTGGATGACTACATGTCTTAAGAGAAAAGAGGGATAATGAAAGAGCCACGTGAACGTAACTTTATTTGCATGCATTTCACTGATGAATCAAATTCAGCCCCCTCCCCCCCCCCCCCCCATGGGCAGATATGTAGCGGGACCCCTGTTGCCAATTTATGCTGTTATACTTCAAGAATCAATCACCAATGACACCACGAATAAAACTTATTTGCAAAGACTAAACAAATGAATCGAACCCCAGGAATTCCCCCAACCCATATTAAAACTATGGACAGACACCCTGGGGAATGGATTCCAATGAGACTCAAGCCGATCCAAACTTTTGGCCTGTGCTCTTTTTTTTTTTTTTTTTTTGAAAAACCCACACTTTTCAAAGAAGCATTCAAATTTCAAGTTTTTTTTTTGTATAAAAAGGCAGGCCTGTCATTTGGGGTCGGGGCCGTTGCCGCCTCCCCCTCCCTCCCCAGGCTTTTGAAAATACACTAAAAATGGTATATATATATATATATACATTGAGTACACATCTTCTTTGTCCCCGGAAAAAAATTCATATGTTATTTTGTTGGCTGTACACTAATCTATTTGTTCTATGTTTTAACTTTTTTACATTGAAAGGTTGCCCGAAATCGTATTCAAGGTTGGACACACCCATAGAGAATTGAAACTAAATGCAATCTTTACAAAATTACACCTGCGTAATCCTCTAGACCTGAATACACTGCCTACAATTTTTTTTTTAAAATTCTCCAACTTGGAAGGGAAGGGCACCGAAATATGGCTCAAAATACAAAAAAAAAACATCATCTTGAATATCTCAGTAAATGTTGCACTCGGAAACATGAATTTTTTTTTTTCTTGGGCTCAGGAGACGCAGGGAAACAACTTTCTGGCTTTTGAGGCACAAAGGGACTGTATAAAACTTGATTTTTTTTTTAAATTTTAATAAATAACAACCCCTTGCAACATGAATGACATATCTGAATACTACACATTATTCGGATACTTTTTCTAATTGGAAATATGCCTTCTAGGATCAACGCTTCGCCAGTAAAATGCCACACCCTCTGTATATAACAAGTGCTGAAAGAGACAAAATTTCACGTTTACAATGCAAGGCTATGGTGTCGCAGGGAATTTTTCTCTAATAGGGTTGTTAATAAATGGAATAGCTTACCTCCAGAGGTAGTAAATTGTAACACAATTGGCACGTTTAAAAAGAAATACGATAAACATGTTGGGGTAAATCGACAAGCTATCCATACTTAGTATAAGACAACCATAAGTATTCTTTATGGGCATTGGATAATATTTTATGGGCATGTGTATATATTGTTTATAATTTGTGTTAATTGCATTAATTGGGTTGCTGTATTTTTTAAATATATGACATCCATATATATTTTATGGGCATCTTTTTATCAGCCACCTCGTTGGGCAAATGCCTGCATTTTGTCTGTTGTGCCGTTGTATTTGTCAGAGATTTGCCTATCTCTTTAACATGATCAAACTAAAACGAATTTTTTTCACCATCAATTTCAAACAAACTTCACTGCCGACTACACTTGATTTATCATCAGGTTAAGACGTTTTCTGGTTGACATTCGTTTTTGTTTTATTTTGTCAAATTTATACAACTAACCCATATATAGGCTCCCAAATTTTTACTCTTATCTCCCAGACTCCCGAGAAATTCTTTTATATCCCGAATGCTGTCCATGATTGTAAAAAAATCCCTACATTTAGGGGAAAAATTACTCCCAAAGAATTTACAAGAAAAAACTGCTGCTTCATAAGTGTTTTGTAAATTTTTGCCATTTCGTCAAATCACAAAAAAAAAAAAAATTAATTTTTGGGAATAAAACACAAAATTTGCCAATTAGAAAGCATGAATCCGGCCTTCCGAAATCCAAAACTGACATGATTGCGCGTCTGTTTTATTTATGTGTCCCATTTCGAGCCCAACGGAGATTTGATTTTTGAGGTAATTTAACCTACTAGTTGGCCAAGATTAGCGATAGCTTGCACGATTTTTGCAAAGGGGAAAAATTATCTCTAAAATTTCCCTTTTACTAATGGAAAATTCCTAAAATGTTTTAAAAGATCCCTTTTACATTTCTTTTTGTACAAAATTTGGATCCAAGCGAAAATCTCCCGAATTCTCATTCTCCAAAGTTGGTAGCTATGCTATAGGTATATAATCTAATATAACTAACCTAATACATAATCCTGTATGTCATGTAAATGAGCAGTCAATCTTTTTTTCTACATTAGGTATCAATTGAGCAAACATTGACTGAATATTATGAGCTCTAAGTCTAGGAATTTCTTGGGAAAATGTCATAGAAAAGGAAGAAAAAGAGATGAAAAATATATTGTTATATCTGAGATCGTTGCATTTTGATTGCTGTTATAAGCAAAGTTTATTAACTCTATGCAAATCAGTCCTGACCGCCAGCTACTGATGCTGTGTGGCATTGCTAACTTCTAAGTTACTACCAACCTATATGTCATCGCTTCAAGGAACGTTCTGATTGTAGTGAAGTACAAAGGAGCATCACTGCTAATCTACAGCACAGCCGATCCACCATTGCTGCACGGATCCTGCCATTTGCATATGCTTGGACAGTGAGCCATGCATTGTATATAAAAAGACAGAACTCTGTTACACCACTACTACTTCTGTGTTAATTCTCAATGTAGCCTTTCAGTGCTGTGTAGTACATCTTAAATTCTAAAGCAATGGTTCCCAACCAGTTCTTCAGAATTACAGAAGAGCATTTTTGGGGGTGCGGAAAAAAAACTGCATGTTGATAGACTGGTTATTCAGGAAAATTAAAATGGTGTGAAAAATTATGTATCACGCCAATATTCTGCCACGTCATCCCTTGGTGTTTGCTCGCAGAAATGTCACGTGAAATTTGTGTTGTAAAAGTTTCTTTTCCCATTAGTGATCGTACTTGTTTTATATTTCAGTTGAGAAAAAATACCATTATTTACTCAAACCATTTCGTGGTTTGTTTACATTGGTACCTCATCTTATTAGCATGTTATGCTTAGATTTGATACTACCGTGAACACACGACTCAGGAAAAACGTCAAAAAATTCAATCAAGTGTCAAAGGAACATTATTTTATAGTTGTTGCAGCTGGAATCAATAAATGACAAACAATTCAATGTGAATCTTTGTTTCAAAATTTCAAAAAGTGGTTTTTTAGTTTCGTTTTTGAATTATCAAAAATTATGAAAACAAAATTAAATATTAACCATAGTCGAAAAGACGTTAAAGGATAAGTAAAAGAATTCAGAGAAATTATCAGATAATTAATGTAATCAATTACAGATAAAAAAAACCTGAATTTTCTAGGGGGTTATCCAAAGGGGTGTGGGAAGGAAAAAAGGTTGGGAAC
Organism: Pholcus phalangioides; assembly: GCF_987345545.1. Classification (NCBI taxonomy): domain Eukaryota; kingdom Metazoa; phylum Arthropoda; class Arachnida; order Araneae; family Pholcidae; genus Pholcus; species Pholcus phalangioides. The sequence goes on from NW_028301598.1 coordinate 12,663,515, forward strand.
CAGTGTTCTCTAAAGTAATAACCATGATTAACTGTTAATTGTTACTACTGTATCATCAGTCCTTTCATGAGTGTCTTGATCTGTTCGTTTAATTTTGCCTAATATTGTTTATAAGGAGCAGATTGGAAGCACCACCTATCTTCATCGAGATGCCTGCCTCCTCCCCCATTGAGAATGAGAAAGTGGCACTAAAACCCAAGTTTGTCTGTAATTTGTATGTAAAACATTCACAAAAAGAAAATACTGTCGTCACCATTGATGAAATTCTTTTTTATTTTCAGTTATCAAACAAAAAAAACCTGTCTCATTCAGAGTCCAGTTTGAACAAAAATATAACGTAAATATTGAAATGAAAAAACACAGAGTCACGTGGATGATACATCACACACAAAACCGAAAATCTGAATCTCAACTGGCAGTCGTACAATCGCATTTTGATGTAAAATAACAGAAGGAAAAACAAGACTAGATGTGGAATATTTACATCAATGATCGGAACACTATTCGAAAGGGGGGAAAAAAAACTTAAATAAAAGCAAACATGTTGCAAGTTACCACAGTTGAAAGGAGAAAAAGTGATGATTTTTCTGGGAAAATAGTTGTTGCAATTCAGAATTCCTGCCTCATAATTCCGAAGCAAGAAACATCATTAATATGTTTAAAGGTCTCTCTCTCTTTAATTCATACAAAATACTTCGTCCTGATGGCATCGATTGCTGGAGTTGAAAGAAATATCAAATAAGAACTTGAACCTATGGCACTCTATCCGTCATCATCATGACTTCATTCATGAACAGCCCTGGTAAAAACACCTATCCAACGATATATGTTGCGATACCAGAAAATGAATACAAGATTGTGTTCAAAATCACATTTCAAATATACTTTCGTTTTGATTAAAGCGGCCATACTCTGGGATCATCAGCAGTGCTCTAAACCTGTGGGTGCTTGAGCACCATTCTGATTTCTGCATCAATTCTGGGAGATTTTAAGCTAAATGCTACAAAATACTAACGGTGCTTGAGCGCTGCCACATGCTACATTCGCTAATGTGAAACTTGACCATTTATTCGCAAAATCGGCAATATTGCCCCTAGGGCTTGATGGACTGGTCCGGGGGGGGGGGGGTAGAAGCTACAGGTATAACATAGGATCCTATAGGTTGGCTTGAGTTGGTGGGAACAAAAAGTTTGGGAAATCCTAAATTAGACTTTGTAAGACACAATCAGAGAAAATAATTGTTTACAAATACTTTTACCAAACTGTGAAATCCCATTCAGGAATCAGCGAGTACATATTAAAAAATATATATATGTTATAGTAAATGTGATAAACCAGTTATAACGTATACTTACCAATCGTCTTGGTAAGTTTGATAAATTTATCACTCCTTTACCAGTGAATATGCATAACCATACCCACATGTGTTGGTGGTAAATTTGATAAATACTTGGAATTTATCGTCTTTATCTGTGATTATATATAATACTCTAGTGTAATTGATGAACTTGATAAATATGAAAAAATTCTAAATGCGCCTAGTATGTGTCATGAATATAAAAATATAGTTGGGCCTCAATGTTATAACAAATTTTATGATCGTACCCTGATATATTACATGTATGAATTATCATGTTAAGTATATCATATAGTACAATTTACCATGTTTTACCAATGGCACGAAGCTTGGGTACTATGCATACTCCCCTCCCACAATACCACATGCATAAATTTTTTTAGTACTTATTAAATTCACCATCAACGCTTGGGTATTATGCATAATCGCTGGTAAAAATGATTGTTTTAGTACTTATTAAATTCACCAATGATGCTTGGGTACTATGCATAATTGCTGGTAAAAGTGATTAATTCAGACAAATTTATTAAATATACCAACGAAGCTTGGGTACTATGGATAATCGCTGGTAAAGTTAGAGAAATTTATCACATTTATCATAACATATATATGACATCCAGAAACAAAAAAAGAACAGTTACAACTTCAGGCAGAAATAGACATAGATTGCAAGTGTAAAATAAATGTTGTTATTCATCTGTTCAATATAGATATCATGTCCAATTATGTTAGTCATTATGTCCAATACAAATCTGAATACAGTTCCATATCCGCTGAGGATATTAGAATACATCAAACATGTTTGCATAAATCAAAAACATATTGGCAGCTCATAAACTGGATGATACAGACATATTTGTCACAGGCATCTTTTTCTCAGCCACCTCAGTGGGCAATTTGCCTGTTGTGAACTTGCAATTGCATTACATTGGCCTATTCGAATGTTTTTTACAAAGTTTTCTGTTTCCTTTTTTTACTTAAACAAACATACAGGGAGGTTAAAAAATAACTTTGTTGATATACGATCCCCTTAGTGGATGAAAAATCAAGGAATGGCAATGCAATTAGAGATATTGGTGTTTCAAAGCATACGCTCAAGAATGATGAGTAAACGACACCCTAGCTCTCGCAATTGTGGTCGCAGCAACAAAATTTTAAAGAATTCAAACAGTAACACTCATTTTTATGAATTGTTAACAGTGAACAACTATAAATAATGTTGAAGCAGTTCCTGTAGCACCATAAACGCTGGCAGGTGCAGTATGCAGACAAAGAAAGATTTCACCAAGCGGTTGGTGAGATAACCCTTCGGCATGGACACTTCCTGTGGCAGTAGCATGATCCGCATTGGTTGTTTCCACATGTTTCTTTGTCTATATCTAGCGTCAGTTTCTATCACATGCTATAGTACCCTTCCAGCACCATTCTCTTTTCAATGCATAAAACTGAATGTTGCTTCAAATTTTTTTTGTCGTCGTAACCGTAAGTGCAAGAGCTAGGTTTTAGTTCTTGTCATTCTCGTGAGCCCATGCTCTGAAACACTTATATCTTGATTTTTGTGGCTCTCTAAGGACTCGTATATTGAAGTTATTTTATGACCACCCTGTATGTTGATATTAGAATACATTGGACATATTTGCACAAATCAAATAAATATCGGCAGCTCATAAACCACATGACACTGACATTATATTGCCCAATTCATATATGCAAAGTTATTTTTATTTAAATAAGCAAATACTCTTTGCAAAGCTGTTATTTTCAGAGAAGACTGAGTCAAAGTGTCGTATAAAAAATAAACATTCATTGGCCTGAAAGAGATGATCTAATCCTAGTTTGAAGATGTCACTATGCAATCGTTAGATGTGTTAACTTTTTATATGAACTAATAAAACTTACAAAGACTCCAACGAAATAACACGAATTCACATCATACAATTATTCAAAAACTCATATAAAAAGAAACGTTCAGGATCGGCATGATAATATACAGTAACTGTTTCGGTCTCAGAATAAATGACAGCGAAAAACCAGGGTCTGGGTTTCGGACAGGACACATAGATTTTACTGTCCCAAACTGTCCAAAAATCCAACATATAACATAGAAACCAATACATTTGCTTTTAATGAAAATAGGATACTAAAAACTATTCATTTGAAAAATTATCAACTTGTATGGTAAAAACCATGGTATTTACTGTACTGTCCAAAACCTTGACAACTTTGGTTACAGTACAATAGGACTTCCCAAATCTAAAGCCGAATTTTTTTTTTTTTTTTCGACCGCAGACTTTTAATGTTTTTTTACGCAAATTCTGTTTAAGCTATTTCTAATACATCAAGCACTTTATTTCTTTTTTTGTACCACTTATTATCGGTTTCCACTGTGATTTTCAGGCTTCTGGGAAACAATGATAGCAATCACGTCTCGATGATTGTGATTAGTCAGCTTTGATTACAAGAACTTTTCTTTCTTCATCTCTCCGAGCTGTTTCGGCTATTTCTGATACATCAGTTAATCTTAAGAATTTTTCCAGCACACTATTTATTTCAGTGATTACCTAAGTGCATTTCTAAACATGCCGAAAGCGTCAAGGGATGTGCTAGGTACAAACGGAAACATGATGCTTCATGTACATGCGAGAAAGTTGAATTTTTCAAAAAACAACAACAAACTGGAACAATAGTATGAATCTTCTGCAGAGAACATGGAATCAGAGAATCTACCGTTTCCGATCTTCAGTAATACAGAAAAAACATTTTTCCAGGGTTTTATTTATTTTTTATTTTTTTTCAGATTCGAGCAATGATTGCAAAAAAAAAAAATGAAAAAGAATAAGGATTTTTTTTTGCTGTGGATAATTTATAATGATGCATATGAATTACAAATTATGGTTTAAAATTAAATGATCTATTACAGTGAACCCTGTCTTGAATGGAACAGAAAAATAGTCTTGTGAATAATTAATGCTTTTTCAATTACGAAACCTGTTTAAGATGGAAACTGTCTAACACAGAAGCAAAAAGGCCATTTAGTCAATTTTTAGATTAAAAAACCTGCTAAAATGAAAAGAATTTTTGGCCAACTACAAATTCGTCTTTCAGATAGGAGAAAGTCAAGTCATACTGATTCCCCCCTTTTATTAGGACACTCTTTCACTTCTTGGAAAAACGATGAATGCTTATTATCTATCTGAACTGGTTCTGGAAGCATACATGCCAACTTTGGAACCAAGTCTCCTCATAGTGCCAATGTTCATCGTCGGGAAGGGTAGGTATGAGAATTTTTTTTTTTGGGGGGGGGGGGGGCTAGGTACTTTCCTCCCAAAATTCAAGAGAAAATAAAAATTTAATCATGACCTTTTTTTAAACTCAAATCAATTTTCTTCCCGTTTAGAAAGTTAGTTTTTGAGTTCTCTATCAAACTAGCAGTATTACCTGACACTGTGCGGGTTTTTTTCTTATACTGGGAACATTAAAAATGTAGCAAACCACTGTTTGGGAACCAGGGTAACCAAAGTAGACATTCCAAAAGTCATTGTTGCTGAACAATTTTCTAACACTATCGAGCATTTGCCCAACTCTGACAAACTTTTAAAGTTGCCTATCGCTTAAGTTGGGGAGGGGGGCCTGTTCAGTACACATATAAAATTTGGTAAACATTGGTAGGAAATTGTAGATTTGCTCAGAGAACATACGCACAAAAAATTAATTTTACATATACCTAGATGTCGAGTTTTTAATTTTATAGCGCCATCTGTGAGTGAAATTGGAATTTCATTTTATTTATCAAAAAATAAATTTAGGCCACGATAAGTTATCTAAGTGCAAACTGCACCTTTTTATGTCAATTGGTTGATTTGTTATTAATTTGATATTTATTCTTTGGAAATAAAGTATTTGCATAACATCTTTTTGTACTCAAAGAAATCCTTGAACAAAAGAAGTTTCTAAAAAAAAGACTCATAGTTTTTTACGATTAAACCTATGAAACCAACCTTTACTTGCATAAAATTCTGATGAAATAGGCGTTCCACCAGCCCTTTCCTTATGGAAGAATAAAATTTTTTCCCTTTTCTGTCACAATATTACAATCAATTGGAATACCTTTTTGTGTCAGTCTTGTACTAAAAAAAAACAGCATTTTCTGTAGGTGAAACACATGGATCCCATAGGCGCTGCAAAGTTTTGACTACCACGGGTGCAGCTACAGCTAGAGATGAACGAATTTCAGATTCCTTTTTATTGATATATCTCACCGTAGATTCATTGAGTCCGTAATGGCGGACCACAGCAGGTATTGACTTTGCCAAGCATACTCAATATATCCAATTTTTCTTGTCAAGTTTTCACTTTATTTACCTTTTCAAAACATTATCAGTAACACTAAAAGAATGAGCCATCTTACACAAGCACAACTCAAATTTTGTAAACAAAACATGTGAATGACAATTGCTGAGTGTTGTCAAAAAAACTTTCCAATAAAGGGAAAAAACCACGAATATGGGGGGCCGACTGTAGTTCCGTATTTTATGGTAGAAATCCATAAAAACTATGGAAATTCTGTATTAGTAGGCAGGTATGGGGATGTAAAGATTCGGGCTCGAGAGGAAGTGTATTTTACTATGCTTGTTTAGCATTTCATCTATGATGGAAATGGTTTGCCTTTGTTAGAAAACACTCCCGTTTCTAGGAAAAATATTGATACTTTCATTTAAACTAGTTCTGGAGTGGAATATGCGAGGGAGACTAAATCATTGTTCACAATTCAGCGATACCCTGTTTTAGCATTATATTCAGTGTAGAGATAACCACCAGCAAGAAGCATGCCTTGGATTTAAACACAGAAATTGAGGTAACAGATGCAAGAGAAAAGAAAACACAGTGTTACAGAGATATGTAGAATCTTTCTCTCCAAAATATCATTGGTTGTTGATCTCTATGTCTCCAGTATTAAAAAGTACAAAATTTCTCAATTTTTAATTTTTGACAAAAGTTCATTCTAATTAGTAATTTGAAGCAGCAAACGTGAAAAAGTTCAAAGCAATAATATGCATGTCTCGGTGTTTAACACTCGTTGGTTTATAGTAGTTAGGGTGATGTTCTCAAAATTTAAGTTTTGCAAAATGACAGAAATAAATAACTGTGTATACTTTTGTGTGCACCTTTTTATAAAATGAAAACCTGTCTGGAATGGAAAATAATTTCGGTCTCTTGATGTTCCGTGTTATATAGGTTTCACTGTATATGCATAATGCTTTATTATTGTTCTTTTCCAAAGGAAAATATTAATCAAAATTCTCAAAAAATATATTACTGCTTTAAAAATGAAAAAATTAAGGGAATAAACAAAAGTTTATTCATAATCCAGAAGATTCCCTAATCCAGAATCACCTACCTCTTGAGGAGTACAGATTTGAGAGGTCCTATTGTACTTTTTAATAAATTATTTTCATAGGTAATCACACAGATAATTACGTATTGCTAAAATATGATTTTTTTAATAGTTGGGCAATGTAATAAGTTAAACAGTACCACAGCCCCAATAACACATGAATAACACATATGTGAAGTAGATCAAAGCGCTTCAATAGCTATTCGGCAACAAAATAAATGAACTAGAGCAAACCAAATCAAGAAAACATTCTTAATAAGGTTCATAATAAATTACAAAAAATTATATTCAATTCTGATGAACATAATATCATAATATTCATACAAATAGGAAAAGAAAGGTCTATAATTCTTCAATCAATAATTTTTTTTTCTTCCATCACGTGCAGTCAAACCTTATTATAATGCGTTTCAAAGAACCAAAAAATATTTTTTGTTATATCAAGTGAGGGGCGTACGCAGGATTGATCTATCTGTGGGGGGGGGGGTGCACAGGGTTCGAGAAGAGGAAACACAAGGAATCTCTTACAGCAATATTTTGGGGTTCCCCAGCACAGGTCCTCTATTATGCATCCCCCCCCCTCCCACTCCTGCATCATCAGATCCAATAAAAGAACATTCTATGGGGAATAGGATGAAAAGTTCTTTTTATTATATCAGGAGTTATGCAGTTGAACCTCATGAAGATAAAGTCAAAGAAACATTAAGTATCTCACACTAATTGAATTTCATAATTAATTGTAAAAAATGATGATTTGATTACATTGATTATGCCCAACATGAAAATTATTGAATTTGTAATATACAAGAACGCTTATTAAGTTTGACTGTAAATTATATTGTGATACATAAGGTTTGATCAAAAAGTATCTGACCAATTATTTTTTTGTGCGTACACCAATGAAGCCAGGAAAGTGTGGTTTGGTGCACATATGTAGGCAACCCTAGTGCGCATTCTTTTTTCCCTGCCTGCAGAAGCTGCCAGTCACTGCGATCGCAGATGAGTGAGGAAGTGGAAGTGAGCGTCGTCTGATTTTTTTTCACGGCAAAATGGCAGAAAAATGCTATTGCATTAAATTTTGTGTAATGCTCGGTGATTCCCAAATGGAAACAAACTGCAAGATGCAACAGGCCTTTGGGAATGAATAAATGGCACCCCAACAGTTAAAGGAGTGGTGCAACTGCTTCAAAGATGGCCACAGCCATGCTGAGTTTTCTTTGACTACAATATTATGTGGTTCATCTTGAGTATGTACTACATGACACAACCATCTCCAAGGAGTACTGCCAAGATATTCTGAGTCACCTTTGTGATGCTGAAAAGCGCAAATGGCCAGACCTGCAGGCAATTGGCAGCTCCATCACTGTAAGGCACCCACCTATTCTTCACATTTGGTTTGGCGTTGCCTATCCAAACACAACACACCTGTCCTTTGTCAGGCTCCCTGCTTTCCCGACATTGCTCCATATGACTTCTGGTTCTTCTCTAGCTCAAAATTTCAGTAAAACAAAAGTCAGACGATGCTCACTTACACTTCCTCACTAATAGGCGATATACCAGCAACTGGCAGCTTCTGCAGGCATGAAAAAAAAACTCAACAAGCGTGACAGAGGAGCATAATTATCTAGCCTTGATTTTAGAAATCAGAAACGGAGCACTTGCCCAGGACCTCAAATAGTTTGGAGGACTTCAAATATATACAATATATACAGGATGGTCATAAAATAACTTTTCTGATATACAAGTGTCTAGTGGGCTGCAAAAATCAATGAATACAAATGGAATTCTAGATATGGGTGATTCAAAATATACGCTCAACAATGAAAAAAAAACAAGAAAACATAGCTCTCATGGTCAAGGTCACAGCAACAAAATTTTTAAAAATTGAAAAGCCAACACTAATTTTCATGCATTGCTAAGTGAGAGGTGCAATGAACAACCATAACTAGCTTTGGAACGAACTGTACATGTAGCATCACAAATGCTAGCGCAGGACGCAGACAAAGTAAGAAGATCTAACCAAGGGATTTTTGCTGATGTAACCTCTGCGGCAATAATGTAATCTACACTGGTTGTTTCCACGATTCTTTGTCTGTATCTCATGCCCCGACATTTGTCATGCAACAGGGTACGCTCAACCAATGATATTCATGGTTTTTACTGTGATTACTTTAAAATGCATACAAGTGAATGTTGCCATTTGAATTTTTTGAAATTTTATTACTATAACCTAAACAGTAAGTGCTAATTTCTCTTTTCATCCTCTAGTGCAGTAATTCCCAATATGGGCATTAACACCCCCTGGGGGCGATGGAATGTTCCAGAGGGGGCAATAGAAGCTACGGGTATAACATAGGATCCTATGGGTTAGATTGCATTGGGAGAAAAAAATTTCTGAAGAAGGGGACGATGGGACAAAAAAGGTTGGGAAATTATCATCACAGGTCATAAAATTTATGCTGTTGTGTTGTCATATTTCCTGAATCTTGCATTATTAGTGCAACTAGAAATACCACTTTTATACATTCGTTCCCCCACAAAAGAAAAATCATAATTTATTTAGCTGATTAATAAAGTTCAATTAGATGCATTGGTCCCGTAAAGTTGTTAACTGTGTTGCACCTTTGTCATACACAAAAAGTAACAATAACAATTACTTCCTTAGTGCTTTTGGTGATCATGTGCAAAATATTGATGTAATTTGATGCATTGAAAAGGAAGACAAGTGAAGTTAAAATTGAATTTGAAACAATTTTGAGCAAATTATTCAAAAATATTGTTGTAGAAGTTTTTAAAAATCTCAAAAAATGCCGTTGTAGAGGGACTTATCGTTGTAAAGGATATTGTATATGGAGGGGATTAACATTAGACTGCAGTCAATTCCAAACAAGATTTTAGAAAATACAGTTGTAGAGGGATTTATCGTTACATCGAATATCATATTGTAGCTAGGTTTCACTGTATATTTATTTGACTAAATTTGGATCAAGCAATCCCTTGAGTAGAATACTGTATTTATATACAGTTAAACCTCGTTAGTGCGTCACCCAGTTAATACATCACTCCGCTTATCGGGTCACTTTTTGGAAGTCTCAATTGTCCTAAGGCAGGAATTGGCACAGCTATGGCTTACTGCGTTTAACGAGTCACTCCGCTTACTAAGTCATATTTTTGCTCTCCCAAGAGTGACTTATTAACGAGGTTTGACTGCATTTATATATATATATATTTTTTTTCTTCTCCTTCTTTCTTAATAATAAACTATTCTAAATAAATATTTATCATAGAGTCGTAATTATCGAAATATAATTTATAAGTAATAAAAATAATCTCAATTTTGGTTTTCCAAAATTCAACTAAGCCTTGTTGAATACAGGGGATAAAACATGGTGTTTCATAAAAATGTTGGGATGGCCTAAATAAAGGAAATATTTCGTAAAATGTGGATCATATAGGAGAACTTTTTATATACAAGTTTTCAGCCCGCGAGTGAAAGAAATACCACAAATCTGGCCTGTGTCTGAAAAAAAAGGTTGTACATTCCTGCTCCAGCGCATACTCTGAAACACCTATACTCCAAATTTCATATGCATTTGTTGATTTTTGCGACCGCTAGGGGCTCATATATCTGCAAAATTATTTTATGACCATCCTGTGCTCACTGACCAACCAAAATTTTTAATGTTACTCTCACAGAGGTGGGGATTGATGCTTGCATCTCCAATCGGTCAAGTCTGGCCCTGGTCATTGTGCATGGTTTCTTGCCGATGAACGTTCGTATCATATAGATAAGATTGATCTTATAACAAGGTTTGACTTTATACACCTAAAAATATTCGTATATGCAGATTCATTATTGGCAAATCAGAAAAAGGGAAAAAAATTGGATTTAAACTACGACAAATAAAAAAGAAAATACAAAAGAAGCAAATACACATACCACAGGGAAGGGAAAACTGAAACTACAAATCCTCACACACAAATTATAATTTGATGACAGGATTCGTGCGTATTGCGGTAAACATATTGAGATCGGGGGCTCTTTCACTTCTAGTGTCTTCAGTGGACTGGAAAAATTAGAACAAAAGAAAAGTTTTCAGTATCGATAAAATAACATCAACAAAAACTTGCCTATCATTTGATACCATTTTTCTCAGAACAAATACGCTTATGCTATGAAATTTGGAGCTGTATACAAGTTACATCCCTGCAATGCACCGCTTGTGTGCATTTTCAATGTAAAAAAGACAGTTTAGAAAAAAACCAACAAAAGAACGTTCTGTTTGACACAAGTTTTCGTTGTAACCCACTTTCATACATTCCTCAAGTGAACTGAATGCTTATTGTTCAGTATTTTCAAACAAATTCCATGATGGGAAAAATGTAATAGCAATGATGATGAATATGTTTTAAAAACTAATCCGAATCTCTGTATGTTGAAAATTAATAAAGTTTGATTTGATTGATTTGAAAAAACATCAAAACTTGCAAATATGGTGTGGCACAGCATAACTTTGCATTATGATTGTTTCAAAAGGCAAGCAAAAATTCTTATAAACAAATTTTGACTTGATAAACAAGATATTTCTCACAATTAGCGAGTAATTGTGGCAATAATATCACTGCATCACTCAGTCCGAGAAATATGGTAATTATAATGACAGATAATTTAAAAAACAGGATATTATTCATAAATGTTCAATTCGTAAACAGATGGGAGTCCACAAACGGCCGCAACTAAGGGGAGGGAGAGGGGAGTCCTGCCCTGGGCACTAGACCAGGAAGAAAGCTGGGTTTATTCTTTTTCCACTAAAAATTATGGGGAAAGGGAGTACCAAAATGAGTACAGAAACCTTGGGCGGCAGAGTAAATTTTTGTTTCCTAATTATAGCCCTGCTCACACACGTGACATTACAAACAGTAATTCTAAAAACAGTTGTAAAAACCCATAGAAAACAATGTAAACAGGTCTCACTATGGGTATACTACACCGCAATAAAAAGATCAAGTAACCTGGAGGAGGAACACTGAAATCTACTTCATCAATTTTCGAAATCACGAGCCGCCTTTCATCACAGATGTTAAGATTAATAATTTTAGTTTAACACATCAATTGCAGAGTCCAATTTTGCTCAAAGCTTTAAACTGTACTGGTTGGTTATCTTAATGACTGCCATATGGCGAATAAAAGAAAACGGCAAAAGTCTTATGAGAGAGTGAAAGAAAAAAGACGTTTTCAGGGATATTATGCCGAGGTGAACTGATTGAAAAGTCCACTGGTCTTCGCTGGGAATTTGAACACCCTGGTTCGTCTTGCAATCGGGACAAGCATGCTATCCATATACACCTTGGGAGACATCACTTTGTTTTCTTTATACACGCACCGATGTATGGATTTGGCACCCTCCTTCAATTTCAACAAATTCCCCCAGATGTTTTTTCCAGCCAAATACACACCACACCACACTCTAGACACACCACAATGTATGTATAAGGAAAGCAAAGCTGTATCTCACGTGATGTATATATATACAGCACGCTTGCTCAGATTGCTAGAGAACCAGTTTGATTACCGATAGAGACCATTAAACAGTTATTCCTAAATTCACCACTGCATAATATCCAGAAAAAAAAAGGTCTCTTTCCTCTATGTATTGGGCTGAGAAAAACCACCTCGCTGCTTTTTTTTATGATGGAGTGGTTCAACCAGGGGTGCTAAACCTTCTCATTCAGCAAGCCAGAAACTTGTAGGCCTATATACAGTTGATGCCCCGAGCACTAAACTAGAGGGGGGTGCCAAATTCACCCTTTAACTGCTGTATTGCAAAGGGGCACCAAAATGCTTGCTCGACACGGCTGACAAAATATCTAGTTGTAGACATGTTTGTATGAGTTCATAAAAATGAGCATCAATTATATACCCTGTATACAGGGATAACGATATGACCCATATTTCATGGGGCATCCCGGTAACTTTAGCAGTCTTGACTTTTCAATAGAATGTCGTTTTTTCCATGATATATTTTCAAGACTTGATTAAAATTCTTATTCTTCATGCAAATAAGGGTTGGTAAAAAACTTTTTTAAAAACAAACAATAAAATTTCTGAAAAATCATTCAAACTTCTAATAATTAATTAAAATAAGATGTTTATTAATGTAATTAACATAATCCCCATATTAATAACTTCTGCAATTCAATTATTTTATAGCTCAACTCAAGGAATTATTTTGTGTTTGAGAATTCTTACTATCAATATAATAAAGATGTTTTCTACAGTTACTTTCAATTATGCTTAATTAGGGCACTATTTTGCAAAAACTATGATAAAAACTAGGCAAATACAATGTGTTTAATGAAGCATAATTAATGCAGATTAATTAACAATGATTTACGATATGCAGGGTGGTTATAACTAAAGTTCTGATTTCCAAACACAGTAAAATAAGAACCACTGGTCAGAATGACTTGAAAAGTTGCATGAATGTTCCTGAGGCAATCAAATTTTATATGGCGAAGGGGGAAAAAACTTAAAAATGTAAAATAGATGGCACTGTAATCATCTAGCACATGGGAAATTTGCTTGCAGAATGGATATGACAGCCAGTCAGGCAAAATGATAATGCAATCAGCATGGCATGATTTCATAGTTCATGGAAACATCACAAAAATAAAGTCATTTAAACAAACAACTACAACTTGCACAAGAAGAGTTAAATATGTTGTCCACAGCGTTCTGGTTGTGAGGTGGAAGAACAAAAAGTGCTTGTTTAACAACAGATCAGAGTATGTCATGGTAATGATGTGAATGTGCTTTCAATTCAGCAAAGTTTACAATCTGAACACTGCACATAATATTCTGGGGTATCCCCAAAGCCAAAAGTTGCGAGGGTTACAGTAGCATTTACCTGTCAGGTGCACATGGTGGCCAGGTGTTGTCTCATGTTGTTATTGTCAAAATGGTTCTTCAGCAGCTGCTTTGCTGGTGTCACAATGCACATCTTGATAAAAGTTGTGCTGTCCACCAGGGCTGGACAAATCAAAAAAATATTTAGGTGCCAGCCAAATTCATAACGAGCAAAGGATGTTTTTCCCCAAGAAAAACAGTCCAGCGTAATTTTTTTTTACTTTTCCAGGACTTTGACTCATTCTCATGTTGGAAGACACATTATTACAAAGTCAAAAAAGAAATTGTCTCGTGCTTACACTTCATTTTAGCTATGATACATATAAAGTTTTAGGTGCCAAAACCGATTTTCTAGTCACCCCAGCATCTGGGATTTGTCCAGCCTTGCTATTCACACACTAATGCTGTTGAAGTGCCAAAATGATATGGGGCCATTCAAGTATTACGTCATCATCGATGGGGCGATGGGGGGGGGGGGAGAGGAGGGGAGAGAGGGGGTTTCCGATTTGCTGACTTTTGATGACGAGGGGGGGATTGGAAAATGCTTACGTCATCAACCACCCTTTATGAAAATATGAGTTGGATTCAGAGGGGCAGAGCTGATGACGAAATTTTGCTGACAAGTGGGGGGGGGGGGTCAAAAATGGCTAAAAATTTGCTTATGTAATACTTGAATGACCCCTATGGTTGCGCAAAATAGATTATACTGCTGGCCAAGTACAGCATCATCTACTTATACATTTAAAGGCTTTTTTTTCTTTCACCAAAGAAAATTCCATTACTTCATGCAATGAACCCATGCTAATTTTCAAACCATTCTGACTGGCAGGTCTTATTCCTGTTTTGGAATCGGAATCATATTTTGGAATCAGTATTATGTATAGCTGATTATTTTCCATAAATCACTTACTCTGCATCCTACCCAAATGGTAACCCAGTCCATATTCAAAGGAATTTTTAACTGAAAAATTTTTTGAACAGGGATCACCGGCCACTTCACGAACTGGCCAATTTCGGGCATTTACTACTGTACAGCAGAACCTTGATTAACTGTTGGTATTGTTTCAAACATGTAAAAACAATAATTCTATATTAAGCCTGGTGGTGTTATACAGTACGAGATGTGCTGCTTCTTATGGACAGAAAATGAAAATGTCTGAGGTAATGTAATTACTAGTACACTGGTCTTTGTCCTTAAGGGGCAGTTGGTCTCTTTAAGACCACCTGCTCTTAGCATGTCAATGAAGTCACTACTGTTGCTGCTTCTTTGTGAAGGGGGAAAAAGCCTGTGAGATAATACACCATCACCACCACATGTGTGATGCAATTCTCATTCATGAATTTGCTAGATAGAGCATCAGAATATAGCGCAAAATTATAAAAATGCAGTAAGAATGAGAAATTTTGATACTGTATATAATTTTCAGCAACTAAGATAATTAAAATGAAAGAAAATTTATATTCAGACCACTTCTGAGATTTTTTTTAAAAACCACTTGATTAAAACCAACGTGGTTCAAACCAAACAACCCTGCCGGAAATTAACAATATTTCCATGACTTAAAAGTTATACTATGATAATTATGGCTCTAATTATTATATAAATACATTCATTTCACATATTTGTCACACGTATATCTTTTTTTACCGAATTTAATTTTAATCCACTGTGAATTGCAGTAGCCTTTATTTGACTGTCCTTGGCGATTTTTAAGCCATTTTTAGCAATAGTTGTAAACTTTACAATTTTTAACAATTTGTTTGGATATGATTGTCAACTTTACTTTTTTTTCCTATAACTGGCAATTGCATTTGCCTGTGATTGGCAACTTTACTTGTTTTTGAAAATTTTTTTACCTCCAATTTATAACTCTACTCGCCTTTGGCAATGTTTTTGTGATATCTTGTTAAATTCTGATTTTTCTGTATATTCGTCAAGGAAATAGTCAGTCTAGATCAGTGATTGCCAACGTGGGCGTTAACACCCCCTGGGGGCAATAGAATGTTCCAAGGGGGCGGTAAAAGCTACGGGTTTAATATAGGATCCTATGTGTTAGACTGCGTTGGGGGTGATGGGAGAAAAAGTTTTGAAGAAGGGAGTGATGGGACAATAAAGGTTGAGAAACACTGGTCTAGATATTTATCATGGCATATAATAATAATTTTCTACTAGGACAACACCCTTCACGGGTAAGATGGAACCCACCCCTCCTTGTCGAGCCACATTCAGCCTGCAGGCTAGAGGTTGTGCACCCCTGGTTTTCACAGTGTTGAAGCTATCCGATTTTCATAAAGAAGGCTGCTTGATAGATTTTTCTTGATGGTGATTTCTGCACAACATCTGTTTTAGTTCCCTCATTGTAACGAACTAGTTTTGACAATGCAAAACAATAAAATTTTAACTTTTCAAAAATGTTTTAAAAATGGTTGTCACCTAAATCCCCAGCACGGTCAGGAATGCCAGACTCCTATCTATACAACATAACTGCTTGAAATTGTGTGTGTGCCAATGGTCATCCCAATAACCAGCCAGTACCTTTTGTCAACACTACTGCTTCATATAGGCCTCGTGATAAATATACAGGGTGGTTGCATAATTTGCCTTGCTGTAATTTACTGGCGAGCCATTGATACAAGAGACGTACTTCCAATTAGAAAAATTATCCAAACAAAATGTAAAACTCAGGCAGGTCCCACATGTTGTATATATAGTAAATAAAATAAACAAATTAACTTTTTATATGGACATCCTGTCCTAAAAACCCAACTACAAAGTTGTTGCCTTGTCCATTAGTTTTCAATAACTATACAACCTTTTGCAACATGAATGACATATCTGAGGTCTACACGTTATCTGGATAATTTTTCAACTTGGAAGTATGCCTCTAGGATCAACGGTTCACCAGTAAAATGCTGCAAGGGGAATTAAGTAATCACCCTGTATAACCTCTTTCAAGACGTTTGATGGATTACTGCAGCCATTTTCAACCTGGTGCTCCTGAAAGCACTAATAGTGTTCAATGCTTGTGTCCGATTTTGTGCTCGCGAGCATCAAACATCCTGTAGAAATCACATTCGAGGATTACAATTAAATGCAGATTACAGGCATAAATATGTCAAAGTTGTCGTAAGGAGGTGCTCTTCGTTTGATGGTGGGCAAAGGCAGAGCTCTTGGCTCAAGAAAGGTAGAAGAGCCCTGGATTATCGCAATCATTCCTATATGTTTCTCAATAAGACACGCGAAAAAAGATAGCTTGTTCATTCTGAAGTGGCATAAAAGGAGTTTTTTGGTGATTTTACATTAAATAAATTTACAATCTTGCATCAATTGGTGATATTAACATAACGTGAATCGCTCTCTACAATTCAAACTGCACATGAGAAGGGGGAAAACTTTCACAGAATACATTGACACAGAAGTTAAATTAAAGTCAGTGTTCATAAGGTTGCTGACTTAAATTCTGCGCAAGAGAATTCAGAACAGCAGTAGGTGGAAGCGCAAGCGTCACTTTTGGATCGACTACGAGAGGAATGTTAATTTTTAAATTGCACGTGTTCTGACAGATTTTCCCGCAGAGGGTACATGAAGAGTTTGTTTCCCTACTGTGGACTTGCATGTGTCCCTTTAAGTGACTTCTTAATGTGAAACTTTTATGGCAGACATCGCAAGTATGTCTTACTTTAGTATGCGACATGAAATGTGTCTTTAACCTGCTCTTCACGACAAAACGTTTACCGCAAATGTCACAGTTATGAGGTCTGTCACCTGAATGAAGCAGGGCGTGAGTCTTAAGATGAGATTTCTGCCTGAACGACTTGTTGCATATCGGACAGGTGAACGGCCGCTCTCCGGTATGGATCATCATGTGTCTCTTCAAAAAATACTTCTGTTTGAAAGCTTTGTGACATATCGAACAGGCGAATGGGCATTCATTGGTGTGCGTCAACATATGCATCTTCAAGTTACTCTGCTGGATGAACCTTTTTGCACAGATCGTGCAGGCATACGGTCGCTCACCAGTATGTGTCAGCATGTGTCGTTTCAAGTTTCCTTTCAGAGTGAAAGTCTTCTTACATATGTTACACGAGTAAGGACGCTCTTTTGGCACGAGGGAGGGGGGTTGTCTGGGCTGCTTCCCAGCAGGAGGAGGGGGTGGAACTGCTGCAGCTACGGCAGTTGCAGTCCTCGCCTCGAACAGGTAGGCTGTAGTATACATATTACACAGATATGGCTGTGGCTGCGGTTGCTGTGGCTGCTGATCACCGGGTTGGTGACCATCTTTTGTGACGTTTAGATTCTGTTCAACAGCCATAGTCCTTATCGACTCATTCACTTCACAATCATTTCAAGAATACGTTTGACTTGGTTCAGGATTCCAATTCATTTACTTTGAAATAAGTCTTCTTGCCCAGCAACATCAGATTCATCTGCAAGACAGACGCAATCAGATATAATAAATTGATATAACAACATACTTAATATTTTTCATGACTTCTAATATAAGATCAAATGAAAACCGAAAAGTTGTTATAATTTGGTTTATTTAGTGTATGAGAGTGAGGAAAGTTTGTGTAGAGGTAAGGAAGCAACCCCCACTGTGGAATAGACTCTCCCTAGGAAGTCACGCAGAATCACATGATATGTGCTGGCGGTCAACCGACAGTATCGTCCAGCAGCCAAAAGTAACAGTATGAACCCTCTGAGGGTAGAGAGGGCCACCCTATCTATAATAAGTGTTATGATTTAATATATTTTTAATATTTAGTTTGTATCTTCAATGATCAATTCATTTTTAATTTTGGCAAACCATCCATCGCTAGCCCAAGATCAACTACCCCCAGATTCTGGAGCAAGGCCGCCCCTAGGCTGGAATCTTTAGTTTTTTAGCATCCAAATGTTAAGAGGGCTTAGGAGTAAGTGATAAATGTTTATGAATTCTAATTGGCATGATGTTGGTTTTACCATTCTAATATAAGCCTCTTGATCACACATTCAACAAATTAGCCATTTGTCCGAGTTCAGTCCCCCCCCCTCTTTTCCCCCATAAATACCTTTGTTCACAGGCAGGGCCGTCTTAAGAGCATCATGGGCCCCCGGGCCAAGTGATTTTTCTGAGGCCCTACCAGGCAAATTCTTTAAAATTTCAACCAGATCTAATTTTTGTGAGGCCCCTTTCCTCTTGAGGCCCCCGGGCTGTGCCCGGGTGGGCCCATGCGTTAAGACGGCACTGTTCACAGGGAGCATTCCCCTTCCCACAACAGGCTAGTGAAAACATAGAGTAGCTTATCCTCCAGAATAGTAATTCCACCTGGTGGAGAAATAAGGGAGCTATCCATTTTTAGATGACAATTACATCTTTATTGATGTGTATTTCATGGCAAGATTTCCGTTATTATGGCACATGCCAAGTTGGCAGTTTTTCATTGCCAACTAGTGATGCGTGGCTATATATAGAACCTGTATCAGAATAAATCTGTGTGGCATGATGCCAGACTGTGACAACACTCAAAAGGAATCTTGTGTTTTTAATAATATTTCACCATTACTTGCAAGGTGCACACAGATGTGGGGTTTTTCAGAAACCGCAAGTGTGGAAAGATGGGGTACAGTGGAGAGGCAACCTATTTCTTATCTCTCAAGAAACGAAATATAAAATTTGCATTGAAATGTAAATTTCATATTTCATTCCATAGTGAATCTATTTTCATTATGAACCAACAGCCAAGAAATAAGTTGTCACATTAATGATTTGCGAACCCTCTTACCCAGTGCACTTGCGCCATGGGGTGGTGAATCAACGCCTGACGAAACTGACCCGACACTAGCAGGAAGGGAGAGAAAACCTTGTGGTCAAGGCCATCTTGATTTCAGATGTCAACAAACAAAAAAAAAACCGTTTGCGAAATTCATACCCAGGTTCAATCACTGATATCGCCTTCGATTTTATTTATCACTCCAATAAATTATTCTTACCCATACAGATTAACTACATATAATACGTAACAACCAAAATGAAGAATTATGGGAAATATGATGGTATATGCGTATTATGGGTAATATATGTATATGGGTAAATGTATTACAGGAATTATGGGTATGAAAAGTAGCCAAATTTATCACAAAGAATTTGCTGCCTTGGTCTGTACCCAGGTTACAGAAATCTTGTGGAATTTATGGAAATCTCGTTTGAGCTTGCCACCCTATAGTCCGTTTCAGGTTAACTTTGCAGTGAAGAGGAAGCTACAAGAGAACCTCATCACTCGTTGCTATGGCAACAAAAGCCTCTTAACCAATGTATCGATGCGCGGCTTCCGTAAGGTATGGACGATTTCTAGGATACCGCGAAAATGTCATTGTGGTTGCTATAGATTTTTGGATAATGGTAACCAATATTTTTTTCTAATTTAAAAATTTCAAACGAAGAAACATCGGTTCAAAACAATATTTTCCCTTTTTTTTTTCACAAAATCATTAAAAAAATTGAAATATTCTGTATAAATTATCATCATAAAACTCCGATTTACGGGAACTTTATTTTGCGGCGAAGGAGTATACTCTCTACCTTTCTCTTCACTGCAAAGTTAAACTAAAACGAACTATAGAATGTAACACGCTCAGCTTCCAACCCCATAAATGCACTTCTGATCAAAGGGAGTTTGTTTTTTTTCCCTCTAATGGACTTGTTTAAAAAATGGAATAGCTTACCCTCCAGAGTAGTAAATTCCACCTGGTGGAGAAATCAGAAAGCTGCCATTTTTAGATGACAATTATATTTTCATCGGTGTGTATTTTACATTCTAATCGTTTTTAGTTCATTCTAATTTTTTGCAGCTGCATTCAGCAATTATTGCCAACATATATTTTAAGTATTTTTATTTCTTTTTTTTCGGTCACTTAAGTTAGGCAACCTCAATGCTGCGGCCTTTTATATTTATATAATAATTATAATCGTCCTTTCTTTCAAAGCTTGCTATTGTATTGGGTTTGTACGTAAATCAAATCACCGATGGTATCAATTGTTTATGTTTGGGCGATTTCAACTCATAAAACGAACCATACATCTAGATACATTGATTTCGAAGCCTCTGCGTCACGTGCATTTATTTTCGAAATAAAGATAAACAATGAAATAAATTAATAGAAAATTAAAAGGTTTTCACACACCGAGTCATATTTGTCAACGATGATGTTAGCTTCGCTGCGAAACTCCAAACAGACGGCCATTACTCTTTTTTTTACGGGTTTGGTTTTTCCCCGCGAAACTTCTTTATTCATGTTTTGTATAATTTATTTTTTACTCAATTCTTACTGGAACATAATTATGAATATAGCGATAAATAATTTCAATTGCTTGAATGTTTTAAATAAATAATTCTTAATTATAATTTTAATTAATAAAAATGATAAATAATCAAAGATATATATCGGTACGCACTCCTCATATTAACAACGCCGAACTAAAACTGTTTGTTGCCATTAAAGATGGTGGGATCATGCGGCTTATGTTGGGATGGATGATGAAATTGGTTGTGGAGTTGCTTTTTATTTTTGAATGTTTTTTGTACGTTGACACCCCTATTGTGAATTGGTGAGTATGAATTAAAATAATTATTAATACCCGTGTATATGTTACGGCCAATGTCCGAAGTCTGAGCTTTTCGTGAAGTGGCTAGTGTTTTATGGCCAGTATGGGAAATGTTAGTCCCATTAACGAGGGTGTAATTAGGCAACAGCTTCGGTATAAGGGGCAGCTTGGCGATTTTCGGCGACTTTTTTTCCCGGCGCCAAACATGTTCGAAGACCCCATCAAAAGTCGCCAAGGCCGTTAGACACATTACTGGCGCCGAAAAAAAAAATCGCCAGCATAGAAAACAATAATGAAAACAGTGTGGAAACAGCTGTCGTATGGTCCGCCACTTGGCGATTTTTTGGCGCCCAACATGTCTGATGGCCCGACGAAGAGTCGCCAAGGCCGTCAGACACTACGGGCGCCGAAGAGCAAGCATAAAAATAGAAAAAAATATCAGTTAAATATGCGGCATAAATATTCTATGCATTAAAAATAAAACCCGGACCCTTTTTTGAATAAACAGATCCGGGCATGAAAACTTCTGTAGGTTCATTTTAAATAATAAACCGATAAGACAGAAGGCATGACAATGGATGAATAAGTAATAAATACAACCTGATCATTAGATAATAATCCAAATGACGGGAGCTACAGAAGGGAGGAATAATAATCCAAGAGATGCGCTGGAAATGGAACAACGGCTGTTTAGAATTTTTGAAAAACACGCGGTGAACGTAAGAAAAATCTTGTTTGGCGAAGCCAGCACCATCTGGTATCACCCAGCGAAAACTTGAAAGATGTTAAAAAATACGGCAACCCAGAGAGCCATTATGACGGTCTTGGCAACTTATCGCAAGGAAAAAGTCGGACCATACCGCATCTGTTCCACAGTTATAAAAAATATCATGAAACACAAGAAAAATGGAAACATAAATAAGATCTGGATTATAAATATGATTTCTGGGTTCATTAATAAATATAATATGAGGCTGTGGGACGCTATTGATGCTCAAGCAAGCATAAAAATGCTATATTATAAATTAAAACCTGGACTCTTTCCGGGAATCCAGGTTCTTATAAATTGAAAAGGATACAGGGGCATCCTGTATGCAGAAAATAAATATTGGAAAATATTAAAGGTAAAACCTCAGAGATATCCAATATAATTAATTATTCCGACCCGCACACTGCATTATGTATACAGGGCTCGGCACGGGTCACTTTTTTCACTAAAAGTCACTTTTTTAGAAACTGGTCACTTTTATTACGTATTTTCAGGCCCAGGTCACTTTTTCCACTTTTTTAGCAAAAAAACCTCGGTCTCGCGCGCTTTTCTGCTGTCAGTGTTTTTCTTTTCTTCAAGGAGGAACTTTACCTGTTCAATATCGCTAATTTTCTCCCTCCCTTCATTGAACTACTATCGAAGGCATCTTATCTTCCCGGGAGTAAGACGCCTTCATATACCTATCGTGTATTAAGGAGTTCTACCAATACCTTCTAGAGCAGAAGGTATTCTAGAAGGTATTGGTTCTACCCGGGAGCATACCGTGTGACGTCAGCATAACTTGATTTCAAGGCGCTTGGAAAAAGAAAGCTCCTTGGTTAAAGAATCGTCATTTTATGGAAAAGCCGGTCGGAAAAAAAAAACTAGCATAAAAGGCGTACTTACAACAAAAAATTTCCCCCCCCCCATACTACCATTCTTTCTTATTTCCCCACGTGCTCACTCGTTCTTTTATTTACATCTTATTTTAAAATTGATCCTTTATTTTATTTGTTTTAAAAAATTTTAGTCCTAAGGGCCGAATTCCTTTCTTGGAGCATCGAGCAAGTTACATTTGTTGTTTGTTCTATCGTTACTTTTGTTAATTTTTTTAAATGTTATTTGAAATGACGATTAGAGAGCCCGTGCAGAAGCTAACTTACGCGCAGCGGGAGAATACCAAAGCGCGTATTAAAGACGCGTATTATTAATACGTATTAAGCGTATTAATACGTTTTGGAGAATACTCTTGTAGCTGGCCAAGGTTAAAGAAGCTCGCATGTATTTTGAATTTACTTACAATAAAAAAAAAATCATCCGATTGAAAATCGCGATCTATCGACAAATAAAATTCGTACTATTTTTCTAACTGGATTTAAATCTGAGCAAGAAACCGTACCCCCAAATTTGATCGAAAGGAGAACTATTTATGAAAAGATCACAGAATCCTGCAATTCAACATTTAGTTTAACACAAGGGTTTCCAAATCAGATGAAAATTTGTCATCAGGCTGATAAAAACTCAGTTAACGTGCATGGGAGCCGTAACTAGAGGCGGATTTAACGATGGGCACACACCGAGCGCGCCTTTGGCCCCTACTTCACATTTTTTTCCTAATTTAAAGGGCCTAATATTAATTTTTTTTATTCCCGGGCCGTAACTTAATTTAGAGCATCTTCACGATACTGATTGTTACTTAATATTGTTGGATTGTTTTCCTTTTTTTTTCTCTCCATGCACGTGCGGGAACCGGTTGTTCCGACGCTGTATGCAAATCGGCGGCGGCGTACTCTCACGGGAGCACGGATATATACATAGACTTAAGATATAAAGTATTAGTATATAGTATTATTACTCTGTGGATATATAGACTGGTTTTTTCTTTATAGGTGAGATGTCTGTTTTTTCCGCATGGATGTATGTCGGGATTCGATTTGTTTCTCCCTTTTGATTGCCGGCCGTATTTTTGATGAACGAAAATGATCTTGTTTTTTGTTTTTGCAACTTTTACGGAAAAAGAGTTCAAAATGAACTTCTGATCATTGTTTTTCTTCAGCTCAGTCGGTGCGCTCTGCCCCCCAACAAATATCGACATCTTGCGCGCCATTCTTGATGTGTAAAAAAATCTTATTTTTAGACCTCGGAAGTTATTAAAACGTTTGTCTCGAGTCTGTTATGACCGCAATAGGAGAGGGCGGGGGTCTGGTTCCACGGGTGTTGAACGAGGAAAGGTGCCGAGTTTACTCATTTTCTGTTAAAAAGAGTGGATACCGGCCCCGAGCGATAGTAAATTTTCGTTCGTACTTGCGACCCGGATTGCTACATACCGTGATCAGATCCAAAAGCGGGGGGGGGGGGGGAGAAAACAATGCCTTGGACGGCGTTTTTGATGGAATGGTATATTTAAGAAAAGGCAATAAAAATTCCTTTGCAAAATTATCGAATTTCACAGTCAAGGGGCAGTAAAATTACGTTTCCCCTCCATAAAAAACAATTGTATTACGGCCATGGTAAATCGGGTGTCCCGGATGGGGACGAATTCACTATTTTTGTTCGTTGAAAGTTACGGGAGGAGTCAGCGCTAACGTGGCGACTTGTTTTCGCGCTAAAATAGGTAGCCCTGACAGCAGCATCCATAAACTCTGTATCAACCGCATTTATAAACCCCGTATGTTGTTGATTCAATTTTTGTGTTCATTTCATCCTAATTTTCCGTATTTCCCGATATATTTCTATCGATTTTCGCATATTAGGTTAATTCATATTATAAATTATATATTTTTTTGTAATTTTTTATGTGCCCTTCGTCAGCCATCTTGAATTGACTACCGCAAAACGGCGATTCCTTGGCTCGAAAAAAAGTCGCCACGTTGGTGCTTACAAGGTTCATGGGAAATTTACCGGGCAAGGCCGCTGAGTCTCTTTTTCTGTTAAAAATTACGGGGGGAAGGCCAAAATTATACTTTTTCCAGGGGTAGGAACACTGCGCCAAAATTAACATCTTGCGCCATCCTGCTCCAATAGTGGTTTCGTATTTTTCTGCGCCAAATAGCTAATTTTGCTTCGTATGCCCAGAATTTCTTAAAGGTCGCCAAAAATTTTTTGTTCCTGCTTACCGTGAAACGATTCTTTCTAAGAGCGTGTTTTATATATATTCCACTGTACGCCTTATTTAAACTATCGGCCTTTCCATCGTGAAACCGCGATAATATCCGTGATTGTGCAACTGAAGATAGTTTGCAATAGTCTTTCAGCTTTAAAGTGCGCCGCTGTGGTGGTCGAGTGGTCATAATGACGGACTCGTGTCGCGGGGACCCGGGTTCGAGCCCCATCGTCACCACAGTGGTGGTCGGCTGAAGTGGGTTTTCTGTGGTTCCCAACTTCAAGGCGCAAATGCAAGCCGATCTCTCCGTTAAAAAGTCTCGCCACAGAGAGCGACAGTCCTACAAACAGTATAAATATTCAGTCATTACACTACACTCACTTCACTTCTGAGATATAGATGGCAGCACTAAAAAATCATACACAACACTAAATACGCACTCAGACTGTTAGGTACACATACTTACACTTCCGGCACAACTCACTAGGTAGTAAATTGCCCATGGCGATAGACCTGAGTTGTGCTCGGCTTCAAAAAAAAAAAAAAAAGCTTTAAAGTGCAAATGCGAGTCAGTTGCCGTTTAAAAAAAAGTCGCCACTGGAAGCAGCAGAAATTACGAATGTTAATTTAGAAACTGCCGAATAACGAGTGTCAGATCACCAATCTCGCCAAATAATAAGTACTTAATCGCCAAAGGTCGTGTTGATTCTTCCGAAATTCTCCCCCCTTTTGCAACAATTTCTTTCCGAGTATAAAAAAGTTATAGAAAATTTTTTGCTCATTTGAAGTGCTGCTGTTCAAGACAGCAAATAGTGCCCTCAGTAAGCAAAAATCATCTTAAATAGACTGGTGTGAAAAATTTTATGACAGCCTCTCTTTCAAACGATGTGTCAAAAGCCTGAAACACCAAAAACAAGCTGATGAAAAGATTTTTGATAACAAAAGACAGTGCAGTTTTATTTTGAAAAGGGAGGAGGGTTAACGAAAATATTCTTGTTAATTTCCCTGCTCCAATAAATATCTGCTGAATTTGCTGCTCCAAAACTGCTCAGAATCCTGAATTTTGCTGCTCCGAAATGGACTTTGTCACTTCCCACCCCTGTGTTTCTGGGTAAAGGAGTAAATGTGTTTTTTTTTTGCAGGGGTGTATGCATGGCCCCCACATCCTGAAGCAGGGCCCCTAGGCTGGGATCTTTTACGGGCCCCCTGACCAGACTTTCACGGGGCCCCCCTTTATGATGAATTTATAGCGTGAAAAAACAAAAAAATTATTAAAATCCTCCCGGGCCCCAGGGCTGGAGCCTTGTCAGCCCACCCTTTGTGGGGGCCATGGGTGTATGTTGTGTGTAAAAAAAGGGAAAATATATATTTTTACAAATTTCAAAACTGGTTTATTTTTTCCCTCACCCAAGGACAGTATTATTTTGGTGCCCCGCCTGTAAAATAGTACTCGCCCACTTTTCCTAGTCCAGCCATAGGTGGAGATAGACTTGAAGGTCTTAGGGGTGTGGCACGATGACAATTGATATACATCATATACATGTATACATCAGTAGGCTCTGCCATTGACGCTGGGGGGGGGGAGGGTGGATTGCCCCTCCCTCAACATATAATAATTAAAATAATTTAGTTAATTTAATAATTTGAATACTTTATTCAATTTAATAATTTAAATATTTTATTCAATTTAATAATTTAAATATTTTATTCAATTTAATAATTTAAATGATTTATAATTCAGTAATTTAAGTAATTTTTTAATTTAATAATTTAAAATGTTAAAAATTTAATTTTATGGTTTTTAATCATTAAGTAAATTTCTTAAAATTTGTTGGAACATATTATACAAACCTAGGTATGTAAATCAAATTTGTACTAGTTAAAAAAAGTTTGAGTACATTTTGTATACTGTCATTCATAGCATGACATGAATGAAAAATCCACTGGAATGTAGATGGGACAAATTCTCTCATCAAATTTTGTGTTATTTCATTTTTTTCCCTTCTTTGAATGTGAAAAATTTTTCCCGCTTTGAAGTTTTTCCTGCTTAAATTGATTTTAAGATGGGTTGTGCAAAGCAACATGGGGGAAGGCATTGCTGCTGTTACTTAAAAGGGATGTAATGTAGTTATTCTCTCACTCATAGTTGTTGATAAATTTGATAAGTTATTCAAAACTTTTCTGGTTAGCAGAATGCGTTTGAGTTTGATTTAATTATTTCTATCTATTATGTAAAAAAAGCAATTTCAATGAGTTCTATTGAAATGCAAAGTTAAAACTAAATT
The DNA here is from genome assembly GCF_987345545.1 of Pholcus phalangioides. Lineage (NCBI taxonomy): Eukaryota > Metazoa > Arthropoda > Arachnida > Araneae > Pholcidae > Pholcus > Pholcus phalangioides. Next base: position 12,690,896 of record NW_028301598.1, read on the forward strand.
CAATTTCAATTCATTCAATTTGGTAATAAAAATTCATTGTCCATTTGGTCTCTCTCTAAAAAATTTTGGTCACTATTTGGTCACTTTTAAACATTTCGGTCACTATTTGGTCACTTTTTCAAACATTTTGGTCACTATTTTCACTAATTTTGAGGCCATGATCCGTGCTGACCCCTGTGTATACAGAAGGAAGAGAAAATGATCTAATCTCCCAACGGTTTTTCAAATTATTCTAAACGCCACGGCTATAACGTGACATCATTTGGAAGAAAAAAGAGAGAATGAAAAGGGAGAAGACCCATTTGAAAATTTCAAAAGACGTGCTAGGAACAGGGAAAAACAACAACCAGCACCACCACACTGTAGTTTTTAACAAAGAACATTCTAGAACAATGACAATGCAGAACACAGTGCATCGGCGTCTTATCGTCGGAAAAAAGTCGCCAAGTTGACATGTCCCTTATACCAAAGCTGTTCCGTGAAAAGTCTGACCTTAAAGTCGAAGATCCCAACTAAGCCAAGGGGACCCTGATCCAAGATGTTGGCACACCAATGGTATTAACCGTGGTTTTTATTGCTCACTGTCTAAAACCTTGCCAACACGGTCTGAACTCAAGTTATTTAGAAAATAATTCTACCTCATAGCAATGATGTACATGTTACCGCCAAATCCTGAAATCTGTCAATTTTCGGGCATTGGCCAGCCAGTTTGTGAGATGTCTGGAGATCCCTGCCCAAAGAAAAAGTTTGATCAGATTCATCGGTAAGTTGGTAATTGTTTTAATAATTATGGCCATTTATGATTATATAGTTAGCTATTGAAACCCTACCAATCAAAGAAACCTGAATACCGACCGCTATCTTAGGGGATTGATATCAATATTTTATAGGGATCTCCAGCTATATATATCTTTCCTGTAATGTCCAAATTTCCACAAGATCCAATGCAATAACAACAGTCAAGATTGAAATTATTAATTTTCATCGACAGAATTTTAACAAATTTATGAATATAAAAGCACTTATTTTTAAATGTGGATAGTCCTTCGTCATTCCCCGCAGATCCTTACCATTACAATATAACATTCATTTGTGATCAAGATGGCAGTACAAAATTTCCATAAAGATTGTATGAAATCTAATTTGTCATTTTACATTTTTTTGCTCAAGCTTTATATGCTTGTTTTCTCTCTCTCGAATAGGCTCAACTGTGTGTCACAATCGTAACGCCTGTTTCTTTTGCTTTCTTGTTCCTTTGTGCCTGACTGCACTTTCTTTATATGTAACGAGTCGTTTGTAGATAAAATTTACCAGAAGTATTATGGAAATGGAGCCTAAACCGCAGTCAGAACCAAAGAAGTCCAAAGGTCACAAATGTTACTTTTGTGGACTTCGTTTCGCAAATGTGCACGTGTTGAGAAAACATGTTAACACCCACAAAGATAGAGACATGGAGTGTGAAATTTGCAGTAAAGCATATTCCTCGCAGTGTGGTTTGAAAAAACACATGATGATCCATACTGGAGAGCGACCTTACACTTGTAATTTTTGCGAGAAATCTTTTCGTCAAAAATGCACGTTACTCAACCACATCCAATGCTTGCATAACAGCAGTAAGACAAATCGGTGCTGTTCGACTTGTGGTAAAAGATTGCGATCGTCCGACAGGGACTGTTCTCAGTGCTGGATTTGCAAGTATGCTGAAAAGGCTGAATGTAAAAGTGCTGAGTTTACCGGGGACTTATGGAGCCAGGAAGAGGAAATCCAGACACCGGCTGGAAACCTTAATAATTCTTCCGTAGATGAATACGAGTCTGAAGTTAACATGAGTGAGTGCTTCGATCCTACAGTTTTACAAGAAGAATTGGTGCCGATCGACGACCCACTAAAAATGGAGCTTGGGCAGACGCAGGCAACAACATGCCTCATTTGCAGCGAGTCTTTCCTTTCTGTCATTCACCTCAGACAGCACACAATCGATGTCCATAAAAACACCAGGCTTTTTATGTGCAAAGAGTGTGGAAACCGGTTTTCTACTCATATCGCTCTAAAAAACCATGTAATGACTCATAACGAAGAAAGACCCTTCACGTGCCTGACTTGCGGTAAATGTTTCAAATCTCAAGTAGCTCTTCAGAGTCATTTGAACACTCATCGGGAAGACAGGCCATATTCGTGTAAGATTTGTGATGCCACTTTCAAGACTTATTTATCATTAAGAATACACTCAATCACACACCAAACAGAGCGCCCGTTCATCTGCAAACAGTGCGGTTATCCTTTCAAGACATTAGACCGCTTGAAAAAACATATCATCGTTCATACCGACAATAAACCATACAAGTGTCACACATGCTTCAAAGAATTCAAGCATCCTGGTAACCTTGGACGGCACTATTATCTGCATGTGGGACAGCGTTTGTTTATCTGCCGTGTCTGCGGAAAAGATTTCGCTCAGTCTGGCGGGCTGAAACAGCATGAACAAGTGCATAATAAGGAATATGAACAAAACAAAAAGTTCTCGTGCCCTCTGTGTCATAAAACATACAAGTTGGACATTATGCTTCAGAGACATCTCGTTAGTCATCAATAATCGTACGATTACAGATTTTTCACTTTGTATCTTTAAGAGACTGCTTCATTCATGTTCTCTACTCAATATAGTAGTTTTGTGATGCTTTATTGTAGATTGATACAGCTTCGATCTCGCAGTGGATCCTGTTTGAGAATTTTTTTTTGAGACATTTCCTCATAAAATCTTATTTCATAATTCGATTTTTTTTCCATATTAAAAAATTTCCTGTTCGAGACTCTTTCCCCGCTTAAAATCTTGTACTACACTTGTAAATAATGTATAGCCCTGAATATGATGTTTCCGCTGTATGCAGGGTGAATGTGACCAAAGGGGTGATAGACAAGCCCAAGTGGAATGTGAAACGCCCCACTAACCCTACCCTATCTAGAACAGTTTTTGAGTTGTGATGGATAATAATCTATTATAGAAAAAAAAAGTGTCGCGTGTAAAAAATACAATTTGTGAAGTTTCTGAAAAACCTACATGTAACCTGAGCTCATATTTGGAAAGAACAAAAAAAAAGGCTATAAGGTGACTTTATTTTCATCAGAATATCTAGATTTTATGGCGAGCTATAAACCCTAAAATATTGTAAAAATTCAAAATCGAGTTGTTACGTAAACACTCATCTGGTTACAATCTGTCAAACTTACTAAAAACTTGACTATTGCGGCAGCTTGTGAACAAGTCTAGAATAAACTGTATCTGTGTTCTGGTTCAGAAGAAATTTAGCCTTTTGTTTGTAACTCATCGTTGAAATCTGCATTCATCGAACTAATTTTAATAGGTTTGTGGCAATTCAATTTTTAACTTCACTGATCTCTCGCTGCTTGTGGCTTACCAATAAATACAGATTTCCTGTATTATTGGTACAAAATCAAATTGTCAAAATCTGTTATCGCAAATCCAGAATTTCCCTCAAATATCTATTTCGAAAGTGTCTGGAAAAGAAAATCTCCCTCATTGAAATTTAATACAAATACAACGCCACAACAGACAAAATGCCCAACGAGGTGGCTGATAAAAAGATTCCCATAAAAATATGGATGTCACATATTTCAAAAATACAGCAACCCAATTGAAAATGCAATTAACAAAAATTATAAACAATATATACACATGATAAAATATTATACAATGCCCATAAAGAATACTTATGATTGTCTTATTCTAAGAATGGATAGCTTCTCGATTTACCCCAACATGTTTATCGTATTTCTTTTTAAACGTGTCAATTGTGTTACAATTTACTACCTCCGGGGGTAAGATATTCTATTTATTAACAACCCTATTAGAGAAAAATTCCCTGCGACACCATAGCCTTGCATTGTCCCTCACCAATCGATACTGGTGTCCCCTTGTAAAAGCAGTCGATTGGCGGTGTACTAAAAGTTCATGGTCCATCCTATCCATCCCATTGAAAATTTTGAACACTTCGATCATATCTCCTCGACACCTGCGTTCATCCAATGTAAACATATTCAAAAAATAAAGTCTCTCTTCATAACTCAAGCCCTGTGTGCCAATAAGGACATGCGTAGCTCTTCTCTGCACCCCTTCAACCAAGTCTATGTCCCTCTGTAGGTATGGTCTCCAAAACCTTACAGTATACTCCAGTCCAGGACGAACTAAGCCTCGAAAAAGCGGAAGAATGACTTTAGGAGAACGCGAAGAGACCTTTTTGAAAATGAGACCAAGCATTCTATTCGCTTTTTTGACCACCGCTGAACAATGTTCAGAAAACCTAAGCCGCTCGTCAATGAGATATGGTGCCTTTTGATGATAATTTCCAAAATTTTCGAGAGGGAGCTCGTAAAACTCACCGGACGATAATTTGACACAACTTCTCTACTACCCTTCTTAAATATCGGAACAACGTTAGCCAGTTTCCAATCTCTTGGGACGATACCCTCAGCAACACTACTCCTGAATATCTGTGCGACTGGCCCCAACAATTCATTAGCACCTTCCCTGAGAACCCTGGGATAGATATCATCTGGTCCTGGTGCTTTGCTTGCACACACATTTCTTAGAAGATTTAGGACCTCCACGTCTTCTACTTGAATATCGTTGAGGGTTTTATTACCCCATGCAACACCCGTATATCGAATATCATTATCTCCATTAAAAACCGACGAGAAAAAGTCATTGAAAGCACTACACATGCCTACATTGCTCTCTACCCTAGAGCCTCCTATCGAGAGGGGGCCAACTGTCCCCTTACATCCATTATTGACGTATCGAAAAAATGATTTTGGGTCAGAGCCACTGTTCTCTGCCAATCTAGATTCAACTTCCATTTTACTATCCCTTATCGCTTTCTTTAACTCTCTTCTTTTATCAGTGAACAACGATAGGTCACCTCGTCCACTTTTATACTCCCTGAATGCTCTTTTCTTTTCAAGATAGAGGTTACGCACGCTATCCGTGAACCATAGAGGGTGCGATGTACAAACACGCCTTTTTCGAACAAAGGTTATGAGATCGTGCAAAACAGAGGACAGTTTCGTATTTAATTCCTCCCATTGACTTACCACCCATACTGATTCCAACCGGTCTTTGAAAACTTCCGCTAACCTTCTTCTCAAAACATCAAAGTTAGTTCTCCGAAAACAAGGAACCAGTCTTTTGTTATCAACCTTACCTGAGGAAAAGTTACAGTGAAATCTGACAATACGATGATCACTGGAAGAAAACTCTTCCCCCCCCCCCCCCCCCCCCGAAACATGTTCAACTAGATCCTCAGAATTAGTAAGAACTAAATCCAAAATAGCAGTACCCCTAGTGGCTTCTGATACATGCTGATACAAAAAATTTTCGAGCACCAACTTAAAGAAAGTCTCTTTCATACTGATTTCCAGATGAAAGGTTCTCCCAATCAATACGCGGGTAATTGAAATCCCCTAGTATGAGAACCCTCTTACGCTTACACATGTAGGAAATTTCATCATGCATTTTGGCAATGTAGTTTTGATCCCTATTCGGTGGATTGTAGCAAACCCCAACAATAAGCTTATGACGTCTTTTGTTCTCTAAGTTCAACCCATATGGTTTCAATATCACTTCTCTGCACGTTACACTCTCTAGCCTTCAAACAGGATTTCACGTATATCAACACTCCACCCCCTTTCCTATCAGATCTATTTCTCAAAAAAGTATCGTATCCTGAGATGTGTAAGAAAGATTCATCCCCATCGTTTGCCCAAGATTCTGTAATGGCTATAAGATCCAAGCCTTCCACAACTATCATAGTTTCTAAAAAATCTTTCTTATTACCCAAGCTCCGGGCATTTATTAACACACATTTTAATTTGCCCGGTGATTTAGTGTCAATCGAGAAGCCATCCAAGTCAGAGGTGGGTAATTCCCCGTCAGTACTGTTGTGATTATCATTAACTAACCCGCATTCCCGACTACGTGGTCTGGGAGTAAAAAACCTGACCTAAGACTATCGTAAACCTCCCAGACCCCTCTCTTATTTAGATGGATCCCATCCAAACGAAGCCACCTATCGGTAAATGCGGGAAGCTCCAAGAACGTGACCCCAAGTGAGGAGCAAATGTCCTTCAGGCCTATATTGAATTGGTGGATCCTACTCCTATATCCCCTACTACCCCTTGGCAGCACTGGAATCACTGCCACATCTGAACCCCCCTCCCTAGCGGATAATAGTAAATCCCTGTATTCTGACAGAGACTCACTAATATTCGCTCCTACCTGATTTGTTCCCACCCACAGAATCACCCGCAAGGGCAACTTTCGGCGATGAAAAACGTCTCGAACGTTGCCAATCTTCCCCCCAGGAAGACAACAGCGCTCGAAACCCCGAAAATCCCTACACACTCGGTTCCCAAGTTCCCTAACCATAGAATCGCCGATGATTAAACCCCTATCACTATCCCCCTCTACCTCATCCACGACCACCCATTCGCCCTCTAAAATGTCGTTGTTCGTGGAGATTGCTTCTTCATCAACAGGTGGCTCGACGACCAGAGGCTCCGTTATAACCGGGCCCTCTAGCACCCTAACTTTTTCCCGTAAAGCTTCGACCTCGAGTTCCAGCCTTTTCCTATCCAAGCACCCTTTACAATTGAAACTATCAGCTACTATACCCCTAGACCAGGGAAACCTCCCGTCGCAAGCTCTACACAACACTAGTCGAGGCATACTAACACTATTGCTAAAGCTAGATAATAATAATACTTAAAAATAGGAAAATGAGAAACGTTAACTGGAAATTAAAATAATGTAAAATACATTACTATGCAAAATATACGAAAAAATTACGTAAAGTAGAATGCTCAGCACTAAATCACGAAGAATAAAATAAATATGTATATAAAGAATACAACACCCTCTAAAAAAAGTATTAAGCTACGAAGTACAATTTATACTTATTAGAATTAGCTAACTATCTCAAAACACTAACACTACAACAATAGGCCCAAATGGAAGGAAAACAAAGTTATTGAAAGTACCCGGGAAAAAGTATACACTGTTTGTAACACTAACGTCCAAAAACCTACGAATTAATATCAAAGAAGCAAGAAAACACAAACCTGGCGAAAAAACAACGAAAATGAGAATGAGAAAAATAAATTTAAGTCAATCGAAAATACACCACGAAAATTAAAAAAAATTAGAGCAATATAATAAAAAAAAACCACTTATCTCACAATCCAACGTGCGCTAAAAAAAAAGAAAATCACAGCAAAATATGACCCAAAAATAAACAACTTTCTAAGTAAAACTCACGAGAACGAAGAAAGACACAAAATGGCGCACTGGCGTGACGGATAATCCTTCGGTAATCAACCGGCAACGGTTTCGGATAAAACTTCTTCTATTGGTCGGTGAGCGGAGCGCGATAATAGCACGTCCGTTCCCAACGACGGCGAAGACGAATGTCTTCGAATGTCTATCCTAAAGACAGACAGTAAATTTCGTTCTTGGCAGACATTCCTGTAAAATTTTGATTATCAGGTTGTTTGTGTAGTTGCAGATCATTCAACTTTCATTGGCAGCACAAACACAGACATATCTCAATCAGAATGTGTTATTTAAAAAATGCAGAGTTTATTTTGCACATATGAATAGTATCGGTGAGCATATGAATAGTTTGCATGTATGAATAGTATCTTAAGTGACCCACAGTGCAGTTTCTCATCACATTTCCAGATGACTTAAGTGACTTGCTGCCCAGTTCCAGAGCACTTAAACCCCATTCAGAGTACAATTCCATATCACTTGAATTACTTGCAGCACATTTCCTGATCACTTAAGTGGCCCATACTCTTCTAAATGTTGAACACCCTTGAGGTAAATAAAGAATTTTATTAAAGTTACGGTATCATTTATTCTCAATTCAATGAGAGGCTTTGAAACTATTTGCAGTAAATCGTAATTAAAGGGGAAAAAATAGATGATTCATCCATCATATATTTTGATCGAAATACAAGATATTAATCCCTTATATGGATTCACATGTCTCTTTACGCATCTGTATTCTTAAACTTTTTCTTTTTGTAATTACTTTACTACATGTATGAACGAACAAATTTGTGAAATCTAAATTTATTCATTCATTTAATAGAAATACATTGAAATGTGTTCGTTTATATCGTCATCAATGAAATGTTGAGCAACACATTTTTATCTCTGCTGTGTGGATATACTAGGGCTACCAACAATGGTGGACAAATCGCAAAAAAAAACAAGGTGCCATAAAAATTTTAACCCGAAGAAAAAGGTCCAAAATATTGCTTCTTTTGACTTTTTAAGAGCATAATGACCCTCTTTCATATGTCAGCAGATATGTTGCTATAAATTCCAAACATTTCGTGCTGCTCTCAGCCTGCAATTTAGTAACTATGCAAAAAAAAATTTTAGTTGCCATGGGCGGCCTGGCACTTGTCCAGCCCTGGTTATCAATTTACATGACATGGAAATGAGGATGCACTCCCTCAGCAAAGTCTCACCTATTTGTGTTTACATTAGATAGTGCCACAATTCCAGCAATGAATTTAGTCATTTCCGATACAAAATAGCTGCTTTCAATATGTGTGCAGTTCCCTTAAAGAATGTTTTTGAGGGGATGCTTTTAACTGGAGTGTAGGCCTATTTGTTAAGAAATCGGGTATTGAGTGTTGTTTCGCTTACTTTTTTTATTTTTTGAGGAAAGATAAGGTTCTCAATCTTTCTTCCAGGGCCATCAACGCATGGGAGGGCTGAACGAGTCTAAAAATTTATATGCCTTAATCTGTTGTATATACTAACATTGCGCATGTGGTTGAAACATGACTGGTCAAAATTTTTGCATGTCCTCTGGTATGTCTGGCAGTTGGATTTGTTCAGCTCTGAGTCATAGGTCCTTCCGGGGTCTCTATGATAGGGATCTTTATGTTGTGCTATGTCTTAAAAAAAATGAAAATTGCTGGGATTGTACTTCCAGCCAGGTAGGAGGCCCTCGGGATATTACTTTTTCTGAAGGCATGACCCCTCTATGGTGAATTTACAGTGAAAGAAAAAGATAATCTCCCTTCAGAGCTGGAGCTCTATCAGTCCCACTCTTAAGGGGACCATGCCTTAGGGCTCATATATGATGCTGTTGTGAGAGCCATGGGCACAGCATGTTTTTGCTAGATGATTTCTTGAAATTGTGTAAATATTTATTTGGGGGGTGGGAGAGAAAACACGAGATAAACACTTATTTCAGGGTGCAATTTTTCCCCCAGGAAACAAAAAAAAAACCCGTAAATAAGGGTGAAAGGTAGAAATTTCAAAAAATGTTGGAAGGTGACTAAAATGACAAAAAATTAGAATGTCTGACCCAAGGGGGGACTTGGCAGTCTGGTCCCCTCGAAATGTGTGAAAATGACCGGAAAAAGATGGCCAAATCTATTGTTCTATCACTTTGGTCCCCCGAATGGAATTTCTGGCTACGCCCCTGGTCTGACCTACTTGGTTTGAAATTCCCGCGCCAAAATTTTCGGATAGAGCTCGTACTGCCATCTAACAACGTTGTGCATAACCGAAGTGTGTCAATCTGTCACTAGATAGCAGCACAGATTCTCCATTTTCTATCTGATTGGGAAGACAATCCAACAGATCTGTTATCAATGAAAACTGTTCAGAATTGATGAATATTGAAATTAGTTCACGGCTGATCAATGGTAATTTTTATTCTATAAAATAAAAAAACTTCATATTTTAAATTTGAAAGGCCTAAATAAACAAAAACGGGACATATGGTCACAAACTCTTTCAAGTATAGTTTGTTTTGGAGTTTCTCCTCGACTCGTGCAAGAAGTGAGCCGAGTGTTTATTTTGGTATTGGGGTTATATAAGATCAAGAGATGCCTGATACGACATCACTTCCCACAGCATTTCATGATTCGGGTCATCCAAGTCAATCTCTAGTGCAATTGTTAAAGGTCCGTAAATCAACGATCACAATTTTTTATCATCACGTTAATATATTTTTTTAAAATAATGTCTATAGACCGTGGCTGAAATTTACTTTGAGGTATGTTTCATCACGGTCTAGAAACGAAAATCTACTGTCACCCCGAGACCAGTATACATTTTGGCGCCCCCTCTCGTTATTTTGGCCGGAAAAAAGTGTGAACTCAGCTCCCTTCCTGGTCAGGGGCACTAGATCCCCATGCCCCCCAAAGCCAGATTTCTCACGGGGTTTATTATAATGAATCTATAGCAAGGAAAAAATGCGATGGTAACCATCAGACCCACGTTTGTGGGGGCCCTGCCCTGTGAACAGGTCAAGTTCACTATATATATTTTCTACTAACCCGATATATCAGTGAAGGCCCGTTTACACGCTTTAAGTGTGATTAAGTAAACTGAATTTTAAGAATGCTGACAATAAGGGCTGTTTACATAGGTTTAGTTGTTAAGCGCTTGAGTAATTTAGTGAATAAAGACAATTTTATTTTTTTCATTAAGTAGACCTACGCATCTCTTGGAGGGGCCATTTTGCTCTCTCACGTGGTTGTTTGGCGTGAATGAGTTCACACTCCACAATCTCCTACTTTTTTAAGTTTCAATATCTCTGGGATATAAAATAATGGCGAAGTGGTCTGAAGACACCCCACAATGAAGTTCATTGAGGATGTTGTAAATACTGGAGCTCCAGAGTTTTGACGTTGAGTTGAAGATAAACATCATTCCACATACTCCCAAGAACTTTAAAAAAATGAAAGAATCGGGTGCACAGAAGATAACTGTGTCCTCTCCCATAATCTTTTCGGCTTACATTGATTCATCTCCTCTTTAACTTGGATTAAAATGTAATAATATGGCTCTGATCACACACCACACAATCTTCATCCATTGTTACAAAAGCTAGATATATATAAAATATTATCACTATTATATTCCCATGCGTTGCGCATCTCTCTCCCTGTTGAGTGATTGAGTTGATTTGAGGCAAGCGCAACTGCACATGTGCCAGTTACGCTTGCCTCCATAAATATCCAATGTGCATCTACTCAATCACTTATCGTGTGGACACTTTTTTGAACAATCAGCAACTTAAAATTTAGTTAACTACTTAATGCTTGTAAACGGGCTGTAATTCTCAACCTTGCGGTGAAATAGGATTTGACAGGTCGTTAAAAAGGCTCATAGAGCTGTACAAAAAATAGCTTTATCTCTTCACCCCATCGGAAAATATAGCATTATATACCTACTTCTTTCAGAGAATCCAGCAGTACTTCCTGTAGAACCAGGGGCCTCGTGTTCATAGGGGAACATACATGAAATCTGGTATCAGTGGTGGCTGAAGTGCACCTGCTTCCAGGTTCCAAAGCCTCATATGTTGCCCCTAAATATGCACCTTAGTTGGAAGCTAAAGACCGCTTCTGAGGAAAATCTGTGGGGCAATAAAATTTACACCTCTCCCATGCAGGGTTCGGTTTCTTCCGTGACAGTGGAAGAAACTGAAAAATGTGCATTAATTACCATTTAGTTAAAGTACACATAATTAATGCTTGTTATTTCACCTCATTGGTTGTGAAATAATACCAAATATGTTTCAAAAACAATATTTTTTCAACATTTAAATGATAAATATCTCACCAAGAGATGCACAATATTTAATATTCCAATAAAGAACACATATTAAAACAAATTATTAGTTACCGCTCAAAATAGTAATCTGAGTATAAAAAATATTATACAATTTAAAGTATAACTAATAGGCCTACATGCTTGTAGAAAATAATTAGTTTCATATCTTCAGAGATGTTAAGTGAGAATATTCTCAGAGAACAAGAATATTCTCCTGGATGTAAAATTTGGAGAATAATCGAGAATATTCATTTTTCTTTTAAATAAATGTTTTAATAATCTTGTTTATATTATGAAATATAAATCAGTTTTCATTACCTGAAACATTTACAACAAAGCAATTTTTGACACAATCACCCCCAATATGACAACTTTTAGTTCGGGAATATTCTCCTGGTCATGGTGAGAGATTTTAAAAGTTTGGTTATAAAGATTTTAGAAACCTTTAGATTAAAACCTTAAAAAAATTATTTTAAAATTAGATAAATTTTCAGAAATAAGTTCAAAATAAAGTGCAAAAGTCAAAGTTGATTGACAAAGGAAGCTATTCTTATACAATCACCTTCATGGGAGATATAAATAATAGTCTTTCCAGAGAATATTCTCTAACTTCAGAATAATTCTTATAATTTTAGATGAGAATATTTATCCAGTAATTTGTAAAAGTGCTCTTTCCACAGAATATTTTCAAGGGTATTATATATATTTATATTATAAATAACAGGAAAATATTCTCATCAAGAATAAGAATAATATTCTAAAGTTATTCGTAATAGTAGTCCTTCCAGAGAATATTCTCAAATATGCTCCTCGAAGAGAAGAATATTCTCAATTTTCTCAATATTCTTTTTCTTCTGTTTCACCACTTGATATTTATGCTTGACACTCACAACATTTTCCATATATTTTGGTATTTTATTTTCAACTTTCCACTTGCGGACAAAAGCAGCATAATTTTATTTTTATAAATTACATTTTTATTTGTATCTTTCCCACCCCCTGTAAATTTTATGGGGACAACAGATTTCTAATTGATTAATTAGAATAATAGACTTTCAATACAAAGTCTTTAGATGAAACATTACTGTAGCTTGATGTTGCAGTCAAGAAACTTCGATTTTTTTGTTTACCCCCCCCCCCTCCCTCCCCCTTCAGTTGAGATCAAACACCTTTTTTCTGGTTGCCTAATGCGAGAACAGACATTTTTACAAAAACTCAGAACGTTGAAAACGTGCTTTCCAGAAGTAATAGATTTCTCTGAACTTAAGCACGCAATAAAGTGAAAATAATTTTTAATTATATACAGGGTGGTTATAAATAAACTGACACTACTCAGATAGCTACTGGTAGCTCCTATTCTGATTGAGGTATTTGGATGAAACTTGGTATATAGGATATAAGGAACCTTGGGGAAAATAAAGATTCAGTATCACAAAATTGTTTAATTTTGACCACCAGATGAAAAGCAACACTTTTTTATCACCCATGGCCCAAATAACATACATACCAAGTTTCAGTGAACTATGGCCACCACAGCATGCGCTACACAGGTCAGAGTAGTACAGTCGGATCCCATTATAACGAACTCCAAGAGACCGGAGAAATCACTTCGTTATAGCAAAATTTTGTTATAAAGGAATCTCGGGTTTTAGCAATTCTTCCTATGTAAACTTATCTGGTGGATTAGAAAAGTGTTCGTTAAAATTAGATTTTTTTCGCTATAACAGTATTTGTTAAAACAGGATTTGACTGCATCAGTATAATTCAACTGACACTCCTCAGCTTAGCTATGCTGACACTACTCCAAGCTGTGTAGCACCCGCTGTGATGGACATAGTTCATTGAAACTTGGTATATGTTATAGATATATAAATAATGCATTATTTGGACTATGGGGGGGGGGGGGGAGATAGCTGTGATAAAAAGTGCCTTTTTTTTTCACCCGGTGGTCAAAAATCAAACTTTTATTTATATTGAATCTTTATTTTCCCCATGGTCCATATATCCCATGTACCAAGTTTCATCAGAATGGGCACTACATTCGTCTAAGTAGTGTCAGTTTATTTATACCCACCCTGCAGGGTTGTTTGGTTTAAACCAAGTGGATTTTTTCAAAAAATCAAATAAAAAGTTGCCTAAATATAATTTTTTTTCCTTGAAAAATATCACATTGGTTCATTATTAGCCAAAATGTTTCATTTTTACCACATTTGATATCCTTGGGGTACATTCTGATGGTATATCTTTAAATGGCATAAGATTTTATAAGTGGTTTTTTTCAAAAAGTCTCATAAAAGTGGCCAGATTATATATATATTTCATATGAAGTATCTTAGTTATTTAAAGTTATATACAAAAGCCAAAATTTCTCATTCTTACAACATTTTCTAACCTTTGGCTACATTCTGATGCTCTATATATCTTTAGCAAATTCATAAATAAGGATTGCATCACACATCTAAATGTAGTGGTGTATTATCTCACAGGGTTTCTTTTTCCCTTCACAAAGAAGCAGCTATAGTAGTGACACCATCATTCTAGGGGCACACAGGTGGTTTTATAATCCAATAAAGACACCAGCTGTCCCTAAAAGACAAAGACTAGTGTACTAGTAGTTACATTACCTCACAGACATTTTCATTTTCTTTCCCATAAGAACTAGCACATCTCCTACTGTATATCTCCCAGTCTTAATATTCAATAGTTGTTTTTTTTATACTTTCACACACACACTGTTAAGCCCAGTTAATCAAGGTTCTACTGTATAGTAGTAACAGATTTATGAAAAATAATCAGCTATATACAGGGTGATTATAATTTAAGTTTTGATTCCAAACTATACAATAAGTACTGATCAGAATGACTTGAAAATTTGCATGGATACTCCTGAAGCAGTGAAAGTTTCTTTCGCAAAAGGGAAAAAAGTGCAAGTAGTGTAAAATGTGCAAGTAGATGATGCTGTACTTGGGCAGCAGTATAATCTATTTTGTGCAACCACATCATTTCAACACTTCCACGGCATCAGTGTGTGGATAGAACTTCTATCAAGATGCACATTGCAATACCAGCAAAACAGCTGATGAAGACCCATTTTGATAGGATGCACCTTAACCCTTGCAACTTCTGGCTGTGGGGGGGGGGGGGTACCTCAAAATGTTATAAACAATGGTCAGATTGGAAACTTTGGTGAATTGCAATCTCTAGCACATTCCCTATATGCTAGAAGTTCCTCAGGAATATTAACGCGGGGTGGGGGGCGTTTGGTTTAATAAAGCTGAATTGCAAGCACATCTACATCATGACCATGTCATACTCCGATTCTGTTGTTGAACAAAAATTTTTGTGCTTTCCCCTTCAGGTTGAAAACATATTTAACATTTCTTAAGTAAATTGTAGTTATTTGTTGAATTACTTCAGGTTTTTTGTGATGTTTCCATGAATTATGAAATCGCGCAATGCTATAATTAAGGTATCATTTTGCCATGACTGGCTATCGTTTCCATTCTGCGAGCAACTTTCCCACATGTTGGATGATGTCTCTAATTTTACATTTTCAAGTATTTTTTCCCCCTTTATCAAATAAAATAGAATTTTTTCAGGAATATTCATGTCAATTTTCAAGTCATTTTGACAACCGTTCTTTTTTTACAGTGTTTTGAAATCAGAACCTTAGTTATAATCACTCTGTATATCGTATAAATCATTGCTAATTAATCTGCATTATTTATGCTTCATTAAATACATTATATTCACCTAATTTTTATTACTTTTTGCAAAATAGCTTTATAATTAAGCATACTGAAAGTAACTGGAGAAAAACCTTTATATACTATGATTAATAACATTGAAAGAATTTTCAAACAGTAATCCATTGAGTTAAGCAAAAAAATAATTAAATTGCAAAAGTTGGTTTTTGTTAAAATGTAAGAAATATTTACTGATTAATTAGAATGGGAATAGTGTTAATTACATTAATAACCATTTTATTTCAATTAATTATTAGAAGTTTGATTTTTCGGAAATTTTATTGTTTTTAATGTTAATACTATTTAAAACAAAAAAGCCGGTTTAAACCAAAAAAACCCGGTTTTTTGGTTTTTTTACCAACCCTGCCACCCTGTATACCTCACAACAAAAGAGAAGAGAAGGATTATAAACGAAATTGTTTGCGGGATTATGCAAAATCGCAATGGCTGCATGGCTTACAGCAGGAGGAATTCAAATTAGAATTATGCAAATGGACTTTATGCTGGATGATTTTTCAGCTATAAAATTTAGCCTCCTTGTCAGAGCTCTCATTCTTACGAGTACTTTTCGTTTAACAATATACAGCGCCATTTCCCACTGGTGGTTAGTTTTTGAACTTTTCTCTTTATTGGGAAAAATTAAATCCTGTGGCCTCCTTTAAACTATTACCAAGTTTGATAACATTTCGTCCAGTAGTTTTCCATTTATGGCCATTTCAAAGTGGAACTTTAATTATAAAGACCCTGTAAATAAAGAGTGACGAGAAAAAAACAATTTCTGTGCCAAATATATTTAATGTAAACAGCTGGGGACACAATTTAGGCCAATTTCTTGAGACTCGTCCAAATATGTATCAGTTTAAGTGAATTCCCAAGGTAAAATTTTAATGACCATATTTCATCATATTAATTATGGCACATACAAATCTATGCCATTTTACTGGCATGGCTTATACACAGAAGTGCCATCCCTGCTGCAGCCGACCATTATGTTGGCCCTTGAACTGTGAGAAGTTGGCCAACCCTTCTCTAATAAAAAAATAAATCTATTGGTTTCCACGTATTTGACTTTTTTGATGTTTTGGACAGTAAAATCTGTATTTTCCTGTTCGAAACCCCAACCCTGTTCTGTATTGCAGTAGAATTTACTAGCCACTGTGTGGTCATGTGGGCTTCAAGCTGGACTCGTCCTGAGGATCCAAGTCCAAATCTGGCAAAGTGGTGGTGGACACTTTGGTCACACACCACACTGACATTGATTTTCTGCGCTTTTCCAGCTTTAAGGCGCAAATGCAAGCCACCTCCCATTTGAAAAATTCTCTATGGAAGGTGTACAACATCATACTGGCGTAACATGAAAATTCAAGCATTTCCATCTTTACTTCAGAAAATGGGAGACAGATGGCAACACGAACATAAAACAAGCGCATACTCAACAACATAAATGCATTAGAGCCACACATACACTCAGAACACCCATTCTAGCATGTGCCGATTTGTTAGAATTTCCATAGAGGAATGTGTACGAGATACATATTTGGTTAAGTCATAATAGAATTTACTCACCTTTAACATACCTGTTTTTTTCCGTTTTTAATACACAGTGATTTGTCACAACATGGAGCCAGTGAGCGCAGAAGAAATCAATTCATCGAACATCGATGCAACTGACTCGGAGAGGCCAAAGAAATCAAGAGGTCATCGGTGTTACTTCTGTGGCCAGAAATTCCCAGATGTGAGAACACTGAAAAGACACATCACTACCCACAGAGAACGGCCACACGTTTGCAGTATCTGTGAAAAGGGCTTCACTGACCCTTCGTCTCTGAGGAAGCATAGACTCACTCATTCTGAAGAACGCTCTCATCTATGTGAATACTGCGGCAAAGCCTACAAGCTGAATTATAACCTGATGCTGCACAAAGCGACAGCACATTCTCGCATGTTGGGATGTGTAACATGCAACCCTAATCTGCTCCAGCAACAACAGAGAAAACTCAGTAACATAGAACTCACTGTCCACAGGTGCCGAAAATGTAAGCTAAAGGGGAAGAGAATCACCAGGGAAGGTTTGTTCAAGTGTGCCTTTTGCGAGATTATGTTGGAATCGAGTAAGGCATTGGATAGCCACTTGTTGGAGCATGTGAATGAATCATCCGCAGATCACAACTTGTCGCTACAACCACGCAAGTTCAACAAAAACTCTTTTGATTGTGCCATATGCAGAGACAAGTTCGATTCCGCCAAGGACCTGACTTCCCATTGGCTTACCCATAAAGACGGACCATTTTATTGCTTGGAATGTGATGTCAAATACAAGAAGTGCAGCGAGTTGAAGAGACATATGTTGGTGCATAAGAAGAATGCGTTTTACTCCTGCTCTTTCTGCGACACTTCTTTCAAGTCATCTTTCGAACTCAAGCAGCACCAGCTGATGCACACAGAATTACGCCCATACAGTTGCGAAATCTGCAACTTCGCTTTCAAGTCACTGAGCATTCTCAAAAAACACAAGTTGACTCACCAGCAAGACAGGCCATTCGAATGCCAAACTTGCGGCGGTAACTTCAAGTCCCTGTACTGCCTGAAGCAACACAGGATGACCCACAGCAGTCAGAAGTCGTACAAGTGCGGGCTCTGTGACAAAACTTTCAAATACAGAGTCAGCTGCCATCGGCACATGAGATTTCACACGGGAGAGTTGCCATACAAATGTGTTTTGTGTGAGAAAAAGTATCGTCACCCAAATGGCTTAAGACTGCACCTGCAAACGCACGTAGACAATTCTTCCGATTTTAAAGAACAGACGTGTCCGATATGTGGCGCCATCTACAAGACTCTTTCCAGGTACCACAGGCACATGTTGCAACATTCAAAAGCCGATTTCATCGAATCAGACGATGATAATCTCGATGACGGAAGTGCCTTGAAAGAAGCTGAGGTTTTCGCGGATGAATAACGAATGACTTTCGATTCTGCTCAAAAATTACTGTATATTCTAGTATATCGAAAATATCCAGCAGCAAATCAAAATTCTGTCATATAGAATGTTAATCAATATTTTTACACGCATCGAATAAAATTACATTCACAAAATGATTTGTCTTGTTCAGTACTTTGTAAGGAAATATTTACATATAGCGGGAGTCAGAAGTTTTGCAATTCAGAAGTGTTGTGTTTTCGCTATTCGACACTTATCAGCAATTTGACTTTTGCTGAATCGTTGGAACAATGTTTTCTACAGATGTCTTTATCTGACAAATTTATGCATTTGCAGTCCCTAACAATTGGGACAACAAATATCATGTTGGAGGGTCTGCGTTTTCTGCAGAGAGACTCTTTTTAAATGGGGGGAAAGCATCTCCAAGTTGGAAAAATGCAGAGACCCAACCTCCGCCTACCACCACTGCTAGTGGGGTTGAAACCTGTTTCCTCATGGTACAGAGGATGTACCACCTGATTCTTAATAAGAATGCACTTCTTAACTATGGATTTGATCTGTAGTTAAGAATTGAGAGGGAATTTTGTTACTTTTTCTTAACTAAGAATCGTTTTTCTTCCGTAGTTAAGGATCTAATGGCTACCCACTTCTTAGTAAACAATTTTTTCTTCCATGTGAGATAACTTAAATTCTTAAGTTTTTTTATGATTGGTACCTGCAATAACACCCGTCCATAAATATTACAGATGCATTTTTATTTTGCCAGACTTTTCAAGTTATCAAAAAGTTATTTGAAGGTTGTGTGGGATTGAAAACAGTGTTTGAGTCTACATGCAGCACATATATGTTGATAATAATGATTAAATATCAGATCATTTCGATAAATTTTGCTACATTTACCAGTGATTATGCATGATTTTCAATCCATAAATATCATAATCGATGGGTCGTAAATACAACTTTTTTTCATATTATATGGAACGTGTAGATTTGAAATTTTTTACTAATTTAAAACTTTAGAGAAAAAATTGAGCTTCTCCCACAAAATGAGATAAAGCTCTAATCGGCCAAAATATAATTGTACATAAATTAAAAATCATTATTAACCTGCTGCTGCATTGGTTTTTTTTCACACGCTTCGGTGTATGTAAAAAAGCCAACATTACAGAAGTGATGTCCATTTCTAATATTGATGTATTATCTGACAACGGGAAGCAGCTATGCAATACATGCACAGTGTACCATGTTCATTTCGCCATGGTAATTAATTTAAATTAAAATTATAAAAATTATTGTTAGTCTTGTAATGTTAGCTTCACTTACATACATAATGTGAACACTCATTAACCATGCAAATACAAATACTTGACGATTATGCATAATGATCTACAAATGTGATAGATTCACGGTATATGAGCAAAATTTATCAAACTTACAGAAATGGGTGGTGATTATACAAAAATAATAGCTCTTTATCACTTTCACCATTACATCATATATACACTCATGTCCATAAATTAAGGATAATTCAGAATCACACGGAAATCGAAATCTAAAGTAAAAATTTCACCTGTAGAATTTTTTTTTTTTTTTTTATTTGCAAAAAACAAACACAAAATACATATAAAAGACAGAACAAAAGCACATAGAAAGAACAACACATGAACACAATAAATAGTGATATTGGACCCCAAGGGACATAACGCCCTTCCAGGCAGCCCTATGGATTAAATTATTATATTTTGCCGCCATTTTTTTTTTCTAAGTACCGTACGTTATGTTAATAAATGTTATGTAATAGTATATGAATATTTCAAAAATTTATGCACACTAAAAATTTGAATTGTGAGATCTGAAATTGTTGAATCACGATATTTTTTGTATAAATAATTAGTCTATGAAATAAATTTTCCTTTTTGTTTCACAAAACCTTCATATATACACATACATACTCACATGACTACGTACATGCTCATAGAGATATACATATATATATATATATACACACACACATATCCTTTTTATTTATTTTTATTTTCTTATTATTTATCTTATTTGGTTTTTGTATCATGACATCATAATAAATGTTTGTTTATTTCAGTTATGATTAAATTATTCCAATATTTCCCATTGATGTCACTATTTATATTGTATTTTATGAAAACAATCCTAAAATATATTTTCGTAATTTTGTACACTTTTTGCGTTTATGGAAGCATCATATTTATTGTTACAATTATGAGCTGTCGACTGAAATGAATTCATTATTTTTGGAGCAGTAAACAAGAAACATTTTTGAAAAAGGTTTTTATTTGTTTTTGGGACTTCAAATTCATGTTTGATTCTTGCCGAAGTTCTGTTTGTTTTCTTCTTTAACCAGTTATTGTTTTTGAACACAAAATTTATAAGTCTGTAAATGTATACCTGTCTAATGTCCAATGTATGGCAATTGATATTGTTATCGTACGTGTTACATGTTTGTATTATTAGTGTTCTTGCTTTGTTGTAAGTGTTATTTAATTTCGAAATATTGGTTAGGTAAGCCCCACCCCAGGCACATAATCCATAGGTTATAATTGAATAAATCCATGCATAAAAAATGTCCTTTAAAAAATCTCCATCTATTAAAAATTTTAATTTATAAAGTAAAACTATATAAAATCGGATTTTATTAGTTAATTTATCACATTGCAAGTTCCATTTTAAATCGTCCTGTATAATAACTCCTAGGTATTCATATTGGTGCACTCTTTCTATTTCATGACAATTGCAGTTCTGTTGTGTTTGTTGTTGGCAAGTGGGAATTTTAATGGAGATCTCGAAATTGGAGTTTATGTTTCTTGTTTTAATTCATTGATACTGGGTTTTGTGTACGTTTAATTTGAGTTTGTTTTTGGTCATCCATTGATTAATATATCTGAGGTCTCTTTCGGTTTTTTCTATAAGGTTCTCAAAGTTGTCATCTTCCGCGTAAACAGCTGTATCATCAGCGAATGATACAAGTTTTCCATTTAGATTCAGCAAACAGAAGTCATTAATATAAATCAAAAATAATGTAGGGCCCAAAACTGATCCCTGAGGGACACCCTTTTGAACTTGTAGGTATTAGCTTATTTGCTTATTGATGACGACTGCCTGTTGCCTTCTAGAATAATAAGTTTTGAACCATTCCAGAATACTTCCTCGAACACCAGCTTTATGCAACTTCTGTGTTAATATATTTAGATCAACATTATCAAACGCTTGTTTTAAATCCAGGTAGATTATCATAGAATATTTATTATTATTGTATCCTGCATTCATGTATTGACAAAGTTTGATTATTGCCATTTCTGTATTGGGGTGTAATGTGATAGGCCTCCTCGTGGTGGGGTGTAATGTGATAGGCCTCCTCGTGGTGCACTCTGAGTAACGCCAAATCTATCACACGTCATTGTCATCGCTTTTTGTGCTCATATACTTCACCTTCAATAGCCCAAATTACATGTTTATTTCTACACATCTTGCAGTACATGTCTTGCGTCTCGTTTTGTCCTGTACATGTTTGTCTTCTGTGTCCAACCCCTCATTGTGGGCCCCGCTCAGGCGGGGAGGGGTCCTCCCAGATGGGGCATTGCTTCTAGCGTATGCTCCATCCGGGACGCTGTCTACCTGCGTGTTTGCCGTACGTGGAGACCCGTAAGGCTGGAGATGGGGATCCTGGTTAGCCTGATGCGCTAGCTTTGGCCTCGGATTCAGCCGAAACGGGAGGCTTGGATTAGCCCCGTCCAGGTCAATCGGCTGTGGTCGCCTCGGTGGCTGAAAGGGTTACACTACTGGGCAGGTAGAGGGGCCGGGCCTGCCGGACGTCGTTGAGGTTTGTTGGTGCTGCTTCACGACGATCTTGGATCTTGAACGCGTCTGCTCGCCTGCTTTGGTGGTGTATAGCTCCCACCTAACCTGACGTTGCTACTAACTTTCACCGGTTACGTGTGCGCGTCCCCTCGTAGGACTCCATGGTGGGCATGGTGGGTGAGAGTGGAACAATACCCATTCAAATATGGGAAAAACAAAAAATGCACCAAAACGTCAAAGAACTGCACTTAGTGAAACAATTGTCACAGAAACCGCTTCTTCAAATCTGTCATCTGTCTCATTCTTCTTCTTGCATAGCTCTGATACCAATAAACAGCTGTCAAAAGTATCACCATTCTTGATTGACAAAGCTCGCTATGGCGCAGTTGGAACTCTGAAATCAGTGAAGGCTCTCCGTTCAGGAGACCACCTCGCCGAAACTAACACTCCCAAACAAGCCGAACTCATTCAAAAGCTCACATCTCTCGGGGACATTCCCATAACAATCAAAATCCACCCCACGCTGAATTATTCACGTGGTGTCATCTCAGACCCTAACTTAATTAACATGGATGAAGATGAACTAACCCAGGAGCTAGCGTCTCAAGGCGTAACATCTGCCAAACATATCAAGAGCCGCAAAGATGGCAATCTAGTTCCATCACGTAATATAATCCTGACATTTTCATCCCCAACATTGCCGAAAGATGTCAAAATCGGTTACTATAACCTCCATATCCGGCCATACATACCTAACCTTGTAAGATGTTTCAACTGCCAAAAATTCGGTCACTCACGAATGGCGTGCCGTAGTCAACCCACCTGCGCAAAGTGCGGCGAGAGGGACCACATTTCGGACAGCTGCACTAATTCACCATTCAAGTGCGTCAATTGCGGTGGCGACCACCCCGCATATGACAGGAAATATCCGAAATGGAATGAAGAAAAAGAGATCCAGAAGATCAAGGTCCTCAATAACATCTCATATATCGAAGCACGCCGTCGTATAACCTCTAACCAAACTCCAATAGGTAATAGATCGTATTCTAATATGGTAACAAATCCATCATCAGCTAATATGACTAACAATGTCACCAAAGCATCCGTAACAACTCAGACTGAACCAATAGCTGATACATCAACTCAAACATCATCATCTAACCAACCGTGTAATAGTTGTGGCTGCTGTTGCTCTGCTGGATTTCGGAGGGAGTCCACTACCTCCGAAGAAGAGGCAGGAAAAGCAACAGTGCACACATTCAAAGTAACTACAGCTA
The DNA here is from genome assembly GCF_987345545.1 of Pholcus phalangioides. Lineage (NCBI taxonomy): Eukaryota > Metazoa > Arthropoda > Arachnida > Araneae > Pholcidae > Pholcus > Pholcus phalangioides. The sequence goes on from NW_028301598.1 coordinate 12,714,356, forward strand.
CTAAGCCAAAATTCAATAGTGGAAATAAATCTAAAATTAAACTATTCAAGACCGGATATTCAAGAAAAGCCATTCAGAGAGCAAAGAAGAACCCTACATTACAAAACATGTCACTTCTTGATGACAAATGAATTGGTGACATGGATCTCGATAATCCTACAGAATCCGGTACTACTCGCCGGAAATTGGACCGTCTACATCTATTTGAAATTTATGGCCAACATTATTCAATGGAACATTCGTGGTCTTAGATCGATCCAATCACGAAGATCTCAAGGATTTGATCAATCGCTATCATCCTGTTTGCGTGGCACTCCAGGAAACTTTCACGAAGCCCTCGGAGACATGGAACATCAGGCGACATTCCCTGTTCCGTATTGATGACGGGAGTAGAGCCTACCGCGGTGTTGCTCTGCTGGTTCCACATCACGTGTCGTCGCGCGTTCTAACGCTGCGCACGAACCTGCAAGCCATCGCGGTGGAAATCTCTACAGGCCTAAGAATTACCATCTGTTCCATTTATTTGCCACCAAATGACACCATCTTACAGAGAGATCTAGAAGATCTGATTGATCAATTACCTCCACCATTTCTTCTTCTTGGAGACTTCAATGCACATAACATGATATGGTGTTCTAACAGCAACACCCCTCGTGGGGAAATGGTAGAACGGCGGTTAGACGACATGGACCTTGCCATCATGAATGATGGCAGTTTCACTCATTTCCATGCCCAAACAATAGTTTCACTGCAATAGATTTATCGTTATGCTCACCTTCACTCTTGCCCAACTGGTCCTGGTCGGTTGATCCAGACCTCCACGGGAGCAATCATTTTCCTCTAGTGGTTAAGTGCCTCGACCGACGCCATAGCATACCTGAGGGACCTCCTCGGTGGAAGCTTGTGGCCGCCCGATGGGCTGACTTCACGGTCAAGGCAGAAATCACGGAGGATATGGTTTCGCAACCCGACGTCGACCATTGTGTCGACCTTGGGACCAATTGTATGATCTCAGCAGCCAATGAAACAATACCCAAAGTCTCCTCGAAACTTCCTAAATTTCCTAAACCTTGGTGGAACCACGAATGTAGTCTTACGATTAAATCACAAAAGAAAGCATGGAGTAGGTTCCAGCGGTATCCTACCCATGATAATAAGTTGGCATTTTTAAAAGCAAAGGCGATAGCAAGAAGAACCAGGCGCCAGGCTCAAAGTGAGTCCTGGCAAAGGTTTACGACGGGAATTAATTCATCAACTTCATCCAAACTCATTTGGGACCGGATCCGAAAAATCAATGGTCATTATCAGTCTCATCCCATCACCATTTTAAACACCAATGGCACAATCATCAACGATGTGAGGGGTGTAATGTGATAGGCCTCCTCGTGGTGCACCCTGGGTAATGCTAAATCTATCACACGTCATTGTCATCGCTTATTTGTGCTCATATACTTCACCTTCAATAGCCAAGATTACATGTTTTTTCTACACAACTTACAGTATTTGTCTTGCGTCTTGTTTTGTCCTGTACATGTTTATGTCTTGTGTCCAACCCCTCATTGTGGACCCCGCTTAGGCGGGGAGGGGTCCTCCCAGACGGGGCGTTGCTTCTAGCGTATGCTCTGTCTGGGACGCTGTCTACCTGCGTGTTTGCCGTGCGTGGAGACCCGTAAGCCTGGAGATGGGGATCCTGGTTAGCCTGATGCGCTAGCTTTGGCCTCGGATTCAGCCGAAACGGGAGGCTTGGATTAGCCCCGTCCAGGTCAATCGGCTGTGGTCGCCTCGGTGGCTTAAGGGGTTACACTACTGGGCAGGTAGAGGGGCCGGGCCTACCGGACGTCGTTGAGGTTTGTTGGTGCTGCTTCACGACGATCTTGGATCTTGAACGCGTCTGCTCGCCAGCTTTGGTGGTGTATAGCTCCCACCTAACCTGACGTTGCTTCTAACTTTCACCGGTTACGTGTGCGCGTCCCCTCGTAGGGCTCCATGGTGGGTGGGAGTGGAACAATACCCATTCAAATATGGGAAAAAATCAAAATGCACCAAATCGTCAAAGAACTGCTTCCAACCAAACACATGTCACTGTAACTGCTTCAAATTCATCAACTGTCTCATTTTTCTTTCTGCACTCTTCAGATGCCGAAAAACCGCTGGCCAAAGTATCACCATTTGTAATAGATAAAGCTCTCTATGGCACAGTTGGTACCTTAAAATCGGTGAAGGCCCTTCGTTCAGGAGACCTTCTCATCGAAACTAACACACCCAAACAAGCCGAACTCATTCAAAAGCTCACATCTCTCGGAGACATTCCAATAACAGTCAAAATCCATCCCACGTTGAATTATTCACATGGTGTCATTTCAGATAATAACTTAATTAACATGGATGAAGAAGAACTAACACAAGAGCTGGCGTCTCAAGGCGTAACATCTGCCAAACATATTATGAGCCGCAAAGATGGCAATCCAGCTCCCACACGAAACATAATTCTCACATTCTCATCACCAACATTGCCGAAAGATATCAAAATAGGTTATTATAACCTCAAAATCCGGCCATACATTCCTAACCCTGTTCGATGCTTTAACTGCCAAAAATACGGTCACTCACGAACGGCGTGCCGCAGTCAACCCACCTGCGCAAAATGCGGTGAGAAGGACCACATTTCGGACAACTGCACTAATTCACCATTCAAGTGCGTCAATTGCGGTGGCGACCACCCCGCATTTGACAGAAAGTGTCCGAAATGGAATGAAGAAAAAGAGATCCAGAAGATCAAGGTCCTCAATAACATCTCATATATCGAAGCACGCCGTCGTATAACCTCTAACCAAACTCCAATAGGTAATAGATCATATTCTAATATGGTAACAAATCCATCATCAGCTAATATGACTAACAATGTCACCAAAGCATCCGTAACAACTCAGACTGAACCAATAGCTGATACATCAACTCAAACATCATCATCTAACCAACCGTGTAATAGTTGTGGCTGCTGTTGCTCTGCTGGATTACGGAGGGAGTCCACTACCTCCGAAGAAGAGGCAGGAAAAGCAACAGTGCACACATTCAAAAAACCTACTGTTACTAAACCCAAGATTAATTCTGGAAATAAATCTAAAAAGACCGGATATTCAAGAAAAGCAATACAGAGAGCAATAAAATGTCCCACCCTCAAGAAAGTGTCACTAATTGATGACAAATCAATTGGTGACATGGATCTTGATAATCTATCAGAATCTGGTGGTACTCGCCGGAAACTAGACCGGAATAAATTTAAAGAACTCGAACCGTCTACTTCTACCTAATTTATGGCCAACATAATTCAATGGAACATTCGTGGTCTTAGATCCAATTATGAAGATCTCAAGGATTTGATCAATCGTTATCATCCTGTTTGCGTGGCACTCCAGGAAACTTTTACAAAGCCCTCGGAGACATGGAACATCAGGCGACATTCCCTGTTTTGTATTGACTACGATGACGGGAGTAGAGCCTGCCGCGGTGTTGCTCTGCTGGTTCCACATCACGTGTCGTCGCGCCTTTTAACGCTGCGCACGAACCTGCAAGACATCGCGGTGGAAATTTCTACTGGCCTAAGAATTACCATCTGTTCCATTTATTTGCCACCAAATGACACCATCTTACAGAGAGATCTAGAAGATCTGATTGATCAATTACCTCCACCATATTTTCTTCTTGGAGACTTCAATCACATAACATGATATGGGGTTCTAACAGCAACACCCCTCGTGGGGAAATGGTAGAACGACTGTTAGATGACATGGACCTGACCATCATGAATGATGGCAGTTTCACTCATTTCCATGCCCCAAACAATAGTTTCACTGCAATAGATTTATCATTCTGCTCACCTTCACTCTTGCCGAACTGGTCCTGGTCGGTTGATCCAGACCTCCACGGGAGCAATCATTTCCCTCTAGTGGTTAAGTGCCTTGATCGAAGCCATAGCATACCTGAGGGTCCCCCTCGGTGGAAGCTTGTGGCCGCCCGATGGGCAGACATCACGGTCAAGGCAGAAATCACGGAGGATATGGTTTCGCAACCCGACGTTGACCACTGTGTCGACCTTGTGACCAGTTGTATCATCTCAGCAGCCAAAGAAACAATACCCAAAGTCTCCTCGAAACTTCCTAAACCTTGGTGGAACCACGAATGTAATCTTACGATTAAAGCACAAAAGAAAGCGTGGAGTAGGTTCCGGCGGTATCCTACCCATGACAACAAGTTGGCATTTTTAAAAGCAAAGGCGATAGCGAGAAGAACCAGGCGCCAGGCTCAACGCGAGTCCTGGCAAAAGTTTACCACGGGAATCAATTCATCTACTTCATCGAAAGTCATTTGGGACCGGATCCGAAAAATCAATGGTCATTATCAGTCTCATCCAATCACCATTTTAAACACCAATGGCACTATCATCAGCGATGTGAGGGATATTGCGGATACCATCGCCGCCCATTTCGCCATAGTCTCCAGTGATGCGAATTATCCCCCATCGTTTCATCCCATTAAATCAGGGGTGTAATGTGATAGGCCTCCTCGTGGTGCACCCTGGGTAATGCTAAATCTATCACACGTCATTGTCATCGCTTTTTGTGCTCATATACTTCACCTTCAATAGCCCAGATTACATGTTTTTTTCTACACATCTTGCAGTACTTGTCTTGCGTCTCGTTTTGTCCTGTACATGTTTATGTCTTGTGTCCAACCCCTCATTGTGGACCCCGCTTAGGCGGGGAGGGGTCCTCCCAGACGGGGCGTTGCTTCTAGTGTATGCTCTGTCTGGGACGCTGTCTACCTGCGTGTTTGCCGTGCGCGGAGACCCGTAAGGCTGGAGATGGGGATCCTGGTTAGCCTGATGCGCTAGCTTTGGCCTCGGATTCAGCCGAAACGGGAGGCTTGGATTAGCCCCGTCCAGGTCAATCGGCTGTGGTCGCCTCGGTGGCTGAAGGGGTTACACTACTGGGCAGGTAGAGGGGCCGGGCCTGCCGGACGTCGTTGAGGTTTGTTGGTGCTGCTTCACGACGATCTTGGATCTTGAACGCGTCTGCTCGCCTGCTTTGGTGGTGTATAGCTCCCACCTAACCTGACGTTGCTACTAACCTTCACCGGTTACGTGTGCGCGTCCCCTCGTAGGGCTCCATGGTGGGCATGGTGGGTGGGAGTGGAACAATACCCATTCAAATATGGGAAAAACAAAAAATGCACCAAAACGTCAAAGAACTACTCTAAGTGAAACTATTGTCACAGAAACCGCTTCTTCAAATCTATCATCTGTCTCATTCTTCTTCTTGCATAGCTCTGATACCAATAAACAGCTGTCAAAAGTATCACCATTCTTGATAGATAAAGCTCTCTATGGCGCAGTTGGAACTCTGAAATCAGTGAAGGCTCTCCGTTCAGGAGACCTTCTCGTCGAAACTAACACTCCCAAACAAGCCGAACTCATTCAAAAGCTCACATCTCTCGGGGACATTCCCATAACAATCAAAATCCACCCCACGCTGAATTATTCACGTGGTGTCATCTCAGACCCTAACTTAATTAACATGGATGAAGATGAACTAACTCAGGAGCTAGCGTCTCAAGGCGTAACATCTGCCAAACATATCATGAGCCGCAAAGATGGCAATCTAGCTCCATCACGTAATATAATCCTGACATTTTCATCCCCAACATTGCCGAAAGATGTCAAAATCGGTTACTATAACCTCCATATCCGGCCATACATACCTAACCCTGTAAGATGTTTCAACTGCCAAAAATTCGGTCACTCACGAATGGCGTGCCGTGGTCAACCCACCTGCGCAAAGTGCGGCGAGAGGGACCACATTTCGGACAACTGCACTAATTCACCATTCAAGTGCGTCAATTGCGGTGGCGACCACCCCGCATTTGACAGGAAATGTCCGAAATGGAACGAAGAAAAAGAGATTCAGAAGATCAAGGTCCTAAATAACATCTCATATATTGAAGCACGTCGTCGTATAATCCCTAACCAAACTCCAATAGCTAGTAGATCATACTCTAATATGGTAACAAATCCATCAACAGCTAATACGACTAACAATGTCACCAAAGCATCCGTAACAACTCAGACTGAACCAATAGCTGATACATCAACTCAAACATCATCATCTAACCAACCATGTAATAATTGTGGCTGCTGTTGCTCTGCTGGATTACGGAAGGAGTCCACCACCTCCGAAGAAGCAGGAAAAGCAACAGCGAACACATTCAAAGTAACTACAGCTACTAAGCCAAAAATCAATAGTGGAAATAAATCTAAAATTAAACTATTCAAGACCGGATATTCAAGAAAAGCCATTCAGAGAGCAAAGAAGCAGCCTACATTACAAAACATGTCACTTCTTGATGACAAATCAATTGGTGACATGGATCTGGATAATCCTACAGAATCCGGTACTACTCGCCGGAAATTGGACCGAAATAAGTTCAAAGACCTTGAACCGTCTACATCTATTTGAAATTTATGGCCAACATTATTCAATGGAACATTCGTGGTCTTAGATCCAATTACGAAGATCTCAAGGATTTGATCAATCACTATCATCCTGTTTGCGTGGCACTCCAGGAAACTTTTACGAAGCCCTCGGAGACATGGAACATCAGGCGACATTCCCTGTTCCGTATCAATTACGATGACGGGAGTAGAGCTTGCCGCGGTGTTGCTCTGCTGGTTCCACATCATGTGTCGTCGCGCGTTCTAACGCTGCGCACGAACCTGCAAGCCATCGCGGTGGAAATTTCTACTGGCCTAAGAATTACCATCTGTTCCATTTATTTGCCACCAAATGACACTATCTTACAGAGAGATCTAGAAGATCTGATTGATCAATTACCTCCACCATTTTTTCTTCTTGGAGACTTCAATGCTCATAACATGATATGGGGTTCTAACAGCAACACCCCTCGTGGGGAAATGGTAGAACGGCTGTTAGAAGACATGGACCTTGCCATCATGAATGATGGCAGTTTCACTCATTTTCATGCCCCAAACAATAGTTTCACTGCAATAGATTTATCGTTATGCTCACCTTCACTCTTGCCCAACTGGTCCTGGTCGGTTGATCCGGAACTCCACGGGAGCAATCATTTTCCTCTAGTGGTTAAGTGCCTTGATCGAAGCCATAGCATACCTGAGGGTCCTCCTCGGTGGAAGCTTGTGGCCGCCCGATGGGCAGACTTCACGGTCAAGGCAGAAATCACGGAGGATATGGTTTCGCAACCCGACGTCGACCACTGTGTCGACCTTGTCACCAGTTGTGTCATCTCTGCAGCAAATGAATCAATACCCAAAGTCTCCTCGAAACTTCCTAAATTTCCTAAACCTTGGTGGAACCACGAATGTAATCTTACTATTAAAGCACAAAAGAAAGCATGGAGTAGGTTCCGGCGGTATCCTACCCATGACAACAAGTTGGCATTTTTAAAAGCAAAGGCGATAGCGAGAAGAACCAGGCGCCAGGCTCAACGCGAGTCCTGGCAAAAGTTTACCACGGGAATCAATTCATCTACTTCATCTAAAGTCATTTGGGACCGGATCCGAAAAATCAATGGTCATTATCAGTCTCATCCACTTACCATTTTAAATACCAATGGCACTATCATCAGCGATGTGAGGGATATTGCGGATACCATCGCCGCCCATTTCGCCGCTGTCTCCAGTGATGCGAACTATCCCCCATCGTTTCATCCTATTAAATCATCAGCCGAACGTACATCGTACACCTTCCGGCCTTTTACACCGGAGGGGTACAATTCATTGTTCACCCTTCATGAACTGACGACGGCCTTGCAGCGAAGTCCTGACTCAGCTGTAGGGCCCGATGCTATTCATTATTCCATGATTCGGCATCTATCACCAGAATCACTGTCACATTTACTTATTTTATTCAATCGGATCTGGGTCAGCCATTCATTTCCTGACACTTGGCGAGCAGCCATTGTTCTTGCATTCCCGAAGCCTGGCAAAAATTCTCAGCAACCTAACAGTTATAGACCTATTGCTTTGACCAGTTGTTTGTGTAAGCTCATGGAACGCATGGTCAACTATCGCCTTATGCACTACCTTGAGGTTAACAATATTTTATCGAAACATCAAAGCGGCTTTAGACGGTTCAGGTCCACAACATGCAATCTATTACGCCTTGAGACATCAATAAGACAAGCATTTGTGAAGAGGGAGCATATGCTAGCCATATTTTTCGACATAGAAAAGGCCTACGACCGTACTTGGAGGCACGGAATTCTTTCCGACCTCTATAATAGCGGCTTGCGGGGCAACTTGCCCATTTTCATTAAGAACTTTCTTGCTCGACGCATCTTCCAGGTACGGATCGGAAGCACATTATCAGCTCCCCAAATTCAAGAACAAGGTGTACCTCAAGGTAGCATTTTAAGTGTAACACTTTTTATTTTAAGACTCAACGGGGTGTTGAACCAACTCCCGTTGTCAGTCACTGGCGCACTATACGTGGATGATCTGTTGATATCATATCAATCAGTGAATATGAGGTCAGCCGAGAGACAATTACAAACCGCACTAAACAAGATTAGCAAGTGGGCTCATGATAACGGCTTTTCATTCTCCGCTGACAAGACTGTTGCTATGCACTTTTGTCGGCGTCGAGACCTACACGATGACCCACAGTTGTTTCTCAATAACAATCTAATACCTATTGTAGAAAATACTAAATTCCTCGGCATCACATTTGACAAGAAACTCACTTTCAAACCTCAAATTGCGCAATTAAGAGCTCGTTGCATGAAGACGATGAACCTCTTGAAGGTCATCTCTTCTACATCGTGGGGAGCTGACCGTAAGTCGCTCCTCCACTTATATAAAGCTTTAATAAGATCGAAGCTCGACTACGGCTCCATTGTATACGGGTCGGCACCTCGGAGCTATCTGAGTGTGCTCGACCCGGTCCACCATCTCGCCCTACGAATTTGTTCTGGAGCTTTCCGGACGTCTCCAATGGAGAGCCTGTATGTCGAATGCAACGAGCCATCACTGACATCAAGACGCCAACAACTTTCCTTGAAATATTTTATCAAGATGAAGACTTTTCCAGATCATCCACTTCATCGTGTCATTTTTAATCCCTCATTTCATAGACTATTTGCTGCTCGACCTTCATGTGTTCCACCTTACGGTCTTCGTATGAGGGCACTTGTGGAAGAACTACAATTAGACATCAGTCGTGTGGCCCCAGTTGCTTGGCAACTGGCACCATGGGAGCAGTCTCTGCCAGATGTCTCTCTTTCATTATCATTATACCCTAGAGCCACCACAGCAGATGTCATATATCGACAGATATTCTTTAGGCACAGGGGTAGGTACAACAGGTACTTCCCCATATATACCGACGGCTCCAAGAGCCCTGGCCATGTCGGTTGTGCCTACATCTGCTGTGAGGAGACATCTTTCAAACTTCCAGACACATTCACTATATATTCGGCAGAACTGTACGCAATCCTTCAGGCTCTACGTCATATACGACGCAAACGCCACCGACGATGCATCATCTATAGCGACTCTCTCAGCGCATTACAAGCACTGTGTTCCTGTACGTTTCACACTCATCCATTTATTCATGCCATTTTTCATGAACTGCATTACCTCATTCATCATGGTACCACAGTAAAATTTTACTGGGTACCAGGTCATGTAGGAATACCGGGCAACGAAAAAGCAGACACCGCAGCTCGAACAACAGCTAACATTGACAATAGCCTTTTGGTACCTGCCAGTGACCACTTCTCAATCCTCCGGGAAGTGATGCATCATCGCTGGCAGGAGCACTGGAATAATCAAGTTAACAACAAATTGCATGCCATCAAGCCCACACTTGGCCATTGGCGTTCGAGCTGCAGAACTAACCGAAAGGAGGAAGTTCTGCTTGCCCGGTTGCGCATAGGACACAGTCGTATCACACAATCATATCTTTTATTACGAGAGAGTCAGCCACAGTGCCCTCATTGTCAAAGTCCACTTACCATTGCTCATGCTTTTACTTGTTCATATCATCGTCATCATTTTACGACCGCTTTTGGTCAAAGTCATCTTTCACTTCATGACATTTTAAATGACCATAGCGATGCATCTCGCATTTTTAAATTCATTAAAGTCATTGGTTTTTATAACAAATTATAGTTTTACAATTCATGTCATTGTTTTACGTTTGTTTTCCTTTTTATATGTTTTAGTTTTTTAACACGACAAAAGGACATTTTTCTTATTTTTGTGTTATGTTCTGGCGCAGTTTGGCCAAATTGGTCCTTGCGCCAAAAAATTCAAAATCCAATCCAATCCCATTAAATCATCGGCCGAACGTACATTGTACACCTTCCGGCATTTTACACCGGAGGGATACAATTCATTGTTCACCCTTCATGAACTGACGACGGCCTTGCAGCGAAGTCCTGACTCAGCTGTAGGGCCCGATGCTATTCATTATTCAATGATTCGGCATCTATCACCAGAATCACTGTCACATTTCCTTATTTTTATGTCATGTTTTGGCGCAGTTTGGCCAAATTTGTCCTTGCGCCAATAAATTGAAAATCCAATCCAATCCTATTCAATCGGATCTCGGTCAGCCATTCATTTCCTGACACCTGGCGAGCAGCCATTGTTCTTGCATTCCCGAAGCCTGGCAAAAATCCTCAGCAACCTAATAGTTACCGACCTATTGCTTTGACCAGTTGTCTATGTAAGCTCATGGAACGCATGGTCAACTATCGCCTTATGCACTACCTTGAGGTTAACAATATTTTATCGAAACATCAAAGCGGCTTTAGACGGTTCCGGTCCACAACATGCAATCTGTTACGTCTTGAGACATCAATAAGACAAGCATTTGTGAAGAGGGAGCATATGCTACCCATATTTTTCGACATAGAAAAGGCCTACGACCGTACTTGGAGGCACGGAATTCTTTCCGACCTCTATAATAGCGGCTTGCGGGGCAACTTGCCCATTTTCATTAAGAACTTTCTTGCTCGCCGCATCTTTCAGGTACGGATCGGAAGCACGTTATCAGCTCCCCAAATTCAAGAACAAGGTGTACCTCAAGGTAGCATTTTAAGTGTTACACTTTTTATTTTAAGACTGAACGGGATGTTGAACCAACTCCCGTTGTCTGTCACTGGCGCACTCTACGTGGATGATCTGTTGATATCTTACCAATCAGTGAATATGAGGTCAGCCGAGAGACAATTACAAACCGCTCTCAACAAGATTAGCAAGTGGGCTCATAATAACGGCTTTTCATTCTCCGCTGACAAGACTGTTGCTATGCACTTTTGTCGGCGTCGAGACCTACATGATGACCCACAATTGTTTCTCAATAACAATCTAATACCTATTGTAGAAAATACTAAATTCCTCGGCATCACATTCGACAATAAACTCACTTTCAAACCTCAAATTGCGCAATTAAGAGCTCGTTGCATGAAGACGATGAACCTCTTGAAGGTCATCTCTTCTACATCGTGGGGAGCTGACCGTAAGTCGCTCCTCCACTTATATAAAGCTTTAATAAGATCGAAGCTCGACGACGGCTCCATTGTATACGGGTCGGCACCTCGGAGCTATCTGAGTGTGCTCGACCCGGTCCACCATCTCGCCCTACGGATTTGTTCTGGAGCTTTCCGGACGTCTCCAATGGAGAGCCTGTATGTCGAATGCAACGAGCCATCACTGACATCAAGACGCCAGCAACTTTCCTTGAAATATTTTATCAAAATGAAGTCTTTTCCAGATCATCCACTTCATCGTGTCATTTTTAATCCCTCATTTCATAGACTATTTGCTACTCGCCCTTCATGTGTTCCATCTTACGGTCTTCGTATGAGGGCACTTGTGGAAGAACTAGAATTAGACATCAGTCGTGTGGCTCCAGTTGCTTGGCAACTGGCACCATGGGAGCAGTCTCTGCGAGATGTCTCTCTTTCATTATCATTATACCCTAGAGCCACCACAGCAGATGTCATATATCGACAGATATTCTTTAGGCACAGGGGTAGGTACAACAGGTACTTCCCCATATATACCGACGGCTCCAAGAGCCCTGGCCATGTCGGTTGTGCCTACATCTGCTGTGAGGGGACATCTTTCAAACTTCCAGACACATTGACTATATATTCGGCAGAACTGTACGCAATCCTTCAGGCTCTACGTCATATACGACGCAAACGCCACCGACGATGCATCATTTATAGTGACTCTCTCAGCGCATTACAAGCACTGTGTTCCTGTACGTTCCACACTCATCCATTCATTCATGCCATTTTTCATGAACTGCATTACCTCATTCATCATGGTACCACAGTAAAATTTTACTGGGTACCAGGTCATGTAGGAATACCGGGCAACGAAAAAGCAGACACCGCAGCTCGAACAACAACTAACATTGACAATAACCTTTTGGTACCTGCCAGTGACCACTTCTCAATCCTCCGGGAAGTGATGCACCACCGCTGGCTGGACCATTGGAACAATCAAATTAATAACAAATTACATGCCATCAAGCCCACACTTGGCCATTGTCGTTCGAGCTGCAGAACTAACCGAAAGGAGGAAGTTCTGCTTGCCCGGTTGTGCATAGGACACAGTCGCCTAACACAATCATATTTGTTATTACGAGAGAGTCAACCAGAGTGCCCTCATTGTCAAAGTCCATTGACCATTGCCCATGCTTTTACTTGTTCGCACCATCGTCATCATTTTACGACTGCTTTTGGTCACAATCATCTTTCAGTTCGTGACATTTTAAATGACAATAGCGATGCATCTCGCATTTTTAAATTCATCAAAGCCATTGGTTTTTATGACAAATTATAGTTTTTAGAATTCATGTCATTGTTTTATGTTTCATGTTGCTTTTTTGACGTGACAAAAGGATATTTTTATATTTGTTTTGGCGCAGTTTGACCAAATTGGTCCTTGCGCCAATAAACCCAAAATCCAATCCATTTCTGTATTTTTCTTCTGTTGAAATCCATACTGATTTGGTGCAAAAAAATTATGATTTAGAAAATTTACAACTTGTTTGTTCATATGTTTCTCTATTACTTTAGAAAAAATCGGGAGAACTGAAATTGGTCTGTAATTATTCATATTATTAGGATCTCCTTTTTTGTAAATTGGGTAAACAAGGGAATATTTCATTTCGTCATAGAAGTAACTTTCTTTGATTGACAAGTCAATTAGATGTTTTAATACTTCAATGTGATAGAATGAAATTATTTTTAGCGTTTTCGATGTTAAGCCATCATAACCAATTGCTTTAAAATCATCTAAATCATTTATTAATTTTTTTAAAGGGGTGTAATGTGATAGGCCTCCTCGTGGTGCACCCTGGGTAATGATAAATCTATCACACGTCATTGTCATCGCTTATTTGTGCTCATATCCTTCACTTTCAATAGCCCAGATTACATGTTTTTTTTTCTACACATCTTGCAGTACTTGTCTTGCGTCTTGTTTTGTCCTGTACATGTTTATGTCTTGTGTCCAACCCCTCATTGTGGACCCCGCTTAGGCGGGGAGGGGTCCTCCCAGACGGGGCATTGCTTCTAGCGTATGCCCTATCTGGGACGCTGTCTACCTGCGTGTTTGCCGTGCGTGGAGACCCGTAAGGCTGGAGATGGGGATCCTGGTTAGCCTGATGCGCTAGCTTTGGCCTCGGATTCAGCCGAAACGGGAGTCTTGAACGCGTCTGCTCGCCTGCTTTGGTGGTGTATAGCTCCCACCTAACCTGACGTTGCTACTAACCTTCACCGGTTACGTGTGCGCGTCCCCTTGTAGGGCTCCATGGTGGGTATGGTGGGTGGGAGTGGAACAATACCCATTCAAATATGGGGAAAACAAAAAATGCACCAAAACGTCAAAGAACTGCACTTAGTGAAACAATTGTCACAGAAACCGCTTCTTCAAATCTGTCATCTGTCTCATTCTTCTTCTTGCATAGCTCTGATACCAATAAACAGCTGTCAAAAGTATCACCATTCTTGATTGATAAAGCTCTCTATGGCGCAGTTGGAACTCTGAAATCAGTGAAGGCTCTCCGTTCAGGAGACCTTCTCATCGAAACCAACACTCCCAAACAAGCCGAACTCATTCAAAAGCTCACATCTCTCGGGGACATTCCCATAACAATCAAAATCCACCCCACGCTGAATTATTCACGTGGTGTCATCTCAGACCCTAACTTAATTAACATGGATGAAGATGAACTAACCCAGGAGCTAGCGTCTCAAGGCGTAACATCTGCCAAACATATTATGAGCCGCAAAGATGGCAATCTAGCTCCATCACGTAATATAATCCTGACATTTTCATCCCCAACATTGTCAAAATCGGTTTCTATAACCTCCATATCCGGCCATACATACCTAACCCTGTAAGATGTTTCAACTGCCAAAAATTCGGTCATTCACGAATGGCGTGCTGCGGTCAAACCACCTGCGCAAAGTGCGGCGAGAGGGACCACATTTCGGACAGCTGCACTAATTCACCATTCAAGTGCGTCAATTGCGGTGGCGACCACCCCGCATTTGACAGGAAATGTCCGAAATGGAATGAAGAAAAAGAGATCCAGAGGATCAAGGTTCTCAATAACATCTCATATATTGAAGCACGCCGTCGTGTAATCCCTAACCAAACTCCAATAGCTAGTACATCATACTCTAATATGGTAACAAATCCATCAACAGCTAATAAGACTAACAATGTCACGAAAGCATCTGTAACAACTCAGACTGAACCTATAGCTGATACATCAACTCAAATATCATCATCTAACCAACCGTGCAATAGTTGTGGCTGCTATTGCGCCGCTGGATTCCGGAGGGAGTCCACCACCTCCGAAGAAGCGGGAAAAGCAACAGCGAACACATTCAAAGTAACAACAGCTACTAAGCCAAAATTCAATAGTGGAAATAAATCTAAAATTAAACTATTCAAGACCGGATATTCAAGAAAAGCCATTCAGAGAGCAAAGAAGAACCCTACATTACAAAACATGTCACTTCTTGATGACAAATCAATTGGTGACATGGATCTCGATAATCCTACAGAATCCGGTACTACTCGCCGTAAATTGGACCGAAATAAGTTCAAAGACCTTGAACCGTCTACATCTATTTGAATTTTATGGCCAACATAATTCAATGGAACATTCGTGGTCTTAGATCCAATTACGAAGATCTAAAGGATTTAATCAATCGCTATCATCCTGTTTGCGTGGCACTCCAGGAAACTTTCACGAAGCCCTCGGAGACATGGAACATTAGGCGACATTCCCTGTTTCGTATTGACTACGATGACGGGAGTAGAGCCTGCCGCGGTGTTGCTCTGCTGGTTCCACATCATGTGTCGTCGCGCGTTCTAACGCTGCGCACGAACCTGCAAGCCATCGCGGTGGAAATCTCTACAGGCCTAAGAGTTACCATCTGTTCCATTTATTTGCCACCAAATGACACCATCTTACAGAGAGATCTAGAAGATCTGATTGATCAATTACCTCCACCATTTTTTCTTCTTGGAGACTTCAATGCTCATAACATGATATGGGGTTCTAACAGCAACACCCCTCGTGGGGAAATGGTAGAACGGCTGTTAGAAGACATGGACCTTGCCATCATGAATGATGGCAGTTTCACGCATTTTCATGCCGCAAACAATAGTTTCACTGCAATAGATTTATCGTTATGCTCACCCTCACTCTTGCCGAACTGGTCCTGGTCGGTCGATCCGTACCTCCACGGGAGCAATCATTTTCCTCTAGTGGTTAAGTGCCTTGATCGAAGCCATAGCATACCTGAGGGTCCTCCTCGGTGGAAGCTTGTGGCCGCCCGATGGGCAGACTTCACGGTCAAGGCAGAAATCACGGAGGATATGGTTTCGCAACCCGACGTCGACCATTGTGTCGACCTTGTGACCAGTTGTATGATCTCAGCAGCCAATGAAACAATACCCAAAGTCTCCTCGAAACTTCCTAAATTTCCTAAACCTTGGTGGAACCACGAATGTAATCTTACTATTAAAGCTCAAAAGAAAGCATGGAGTAGGTTCCGGCGGTATCCTACCCATGACAACAAGTTGGCATTTTTAAAAGCAAAGGCGATAGCGAGAAGAACCAGGCGACAGGCTCAAAGTGAGTCCTGGCAAAAGTTTACGACGGGAATCAATTCATCAACTTCATCCAAAATCATTTGGGACCGGATCCGAAAAATCAATGGTCATTATCAGTCTCATCCCATCACCATTTTAAATACCAATGGCACTATCATCAGCGATGTGAGGGATATTGCGGACACCATCGCCGCCCATTTCGCCGCTGTTTCCAGTGATGCGAACTATCCCCCATCATTTCATCCCATTAAATCATCAGCCGAACGTACATCGTACACCTTCCGGCCTTTTACACCGGAGGGGTACAATTCATTGTTCACCCTTCATGAACTGACGACGGCCTTGCAGCGAAGTCCTGACTCAGCTGTAGGGCCCGATGCCATTCATTATTCCATGATTCGGCATCTCTCACCAGAATCACTCTCACATTTACTCATATTATTTAATGTTGGAATACCGGGCAATGAAAAAGCAGACACCGCAGCTCGAACAACAACTAACATTGACAATAACCTTTTGGTACCTGCCAGTGACCACTTCTCAATCCTCCGGGAAGTGATGCATCGCCGCTGGCAGGATCATTGGGACAATCAAACTAATAATAAACTTCATGCCATCAGGCCTACACTTGGCCATTGGCGTTCGAGCTGCGGAGCTAACCGAAAGGAGGAAGTTCTGCTTGCCCGGTTGCGCATAGGACACAGTCGTATCACACAATCATATCTTTTATTACGAGAGAGTCAGCCACAGTGCCCACATTGTCAAAGTCCATTGACCATTGCTCATGCTTTTACTTGTTTATATCATCGTCATCATTTTACGACCGCTTTTGGTCAGAGTCATCTTTCACTTCATGACATTTTAAATGACCATAGCGATGCATCTCGCATTTTTAAATTCATTAAAGTCATTGGTTTTTATAATAAATTATAGATTTTTACAATTCATGTCATTGTTTTATGTTTTACGTTGCTTTTTATCATGCATCATTTTAGTATTTTGACATGACAAAAGGATGATTTTTCTTATTTTTATAATTTGTTTTGGCGCAGTTTGACCAAATCGGTCCTTGCGCCAGAAAATTTTAAATCCAATCCAATCCAATTTTTTTAAAGTAGGTATATCAATATCTATAATTGATATTGAGTTTACAATATTGTATATACTTTCATGTTGACGTGTGTATCCTATAGTATTGGTATTCAAGTTTCTATCCATGAATTCCTTATTAAAGTCATTTGCTAAATTTTTAGGATCATAATGGATTGGGAGTATTTGTTTTCTGTTATTTTTATTGAGTATAAAAGTATTTATACAATTCCATTGTTTTCGTTTGTCTCTATTGCATTCAATAAATTTGTTTTTTAGATGTTCTTGTTTAGCTTTCTTTATTTGAAATTTTAACATTTTATCATAATTCTTATATTCATTTTTATATGCAAGTATGTTGGGATATTTCTTATATTTTTTATATAACTTTTCTTTAGTATTTATCTTCAGTATGAGATCTTTAGTAATCCACTCATTTTTTTCTATTACATTTACATTGTTGTGTTGTTCAGAGGTTAGAATTGAGTGAGATAATATCTGTAAACCGTTTCTATTTTTGTTTGGTTTCTTTTTCTGAGAAAACATTTCCGAAGGATACATTTGATATGGATCTTTCAAATTTAGTATAATCAATTTTTGTTTTGGAGTATTCTTTATTATTTTTAATGCTCTTTTGATCTTGAAAATCAATGTAACCAAGTATTGGATAGTGATCAGTAGCGTGTGTTTTAAGTACAGAGTGGATTTAGTTCTTACTAGTTCTGAGGATCTAGTTGAACATGTTTCGGTGGGGGAAGAGTTTTCTTCCAGTGATCATCGTATCGTCAGATTTCACTGTAACTTTTCCTCGGGTAAGGTTGATAACAAAAGACTGGTTCCTTGTTTTCGGAGAACTAACTTTGATGTTTTGAGAAGAAGGTTAGCGGAAGTTTTCAAAGACCGGTTGGAATCAGTAGGGGTGGTAAGTCAATGGGAAGAATTTAGTACGAAGCTGTCCTCTGTTTTGCACGACGTCATACCCTTTGTTCGAAAAAAGCGTGTTTGTACATCACACCCTCTATGGTTCACGGATAGCGTGCGGAACCTTTATCTTGAAAAGAAAAGAGCATTCAGAGAGTATAAAAGTGGACGTGGTGACCTATCATTGTTTACTGATAAAAGGAGACTGTTGAAGAAAGCGATAAGGGATAGGAAAAAGAAAGTTGAATCTAGGTTGGCAGATAACATTGGCTCTGACCCAAAATCATTTTTTCGATACGTCAATAATGGATGTAAGGGGACAGTTGGGAGGCTCTAAGGTAGAGAGCAATGTAGGCATGTGTAGTGCTTTCAATGACTTTTTCGCGTCGGTTTTTAATGGAGATAATGATATTCGATATACGGGTGTTGCATGGGGTAATAAAACCCTCAACGATATTCAAGTAAAAGACGTGAAGGTCCTAAATCTTCTAAGAAATGTATGTGCAAGCAAAGCACCAGGACCAGATAATATCTATCCCAGGGTTCTCAGGGAAGGTGCTAATGAATTGTTGGGGCCAGTCGCACAGATATTCAGGAGTAGTGTTGCTGAGGGTATCGTCCCGAGAGATTGGAAACTGGCTAACGTTGTTCCGATATTTAAGAAGGGTAGTAGAGAAGTGGTGTCTAATTATCGTCCAGTGAGTTTGACGAGCTCCCTCTCGAAAATTTTGGAAATTATCATCAAAAGGCAGTTTGTGAAGTGGATAGACGAGAATAATGTATTGTCGGATAATCAGCATGGGTTCAGGAAGGGGAAGTCATGTGTAACTAACCTCCTTTGCTTCTATGATTACGTGACTAAGGCTTTGGGTAAGAGCAAAAATGTCGACGTTGTTTACCTTGATTTCCAGAAGGCATTCGATCGGGTCCAACATGGCAAACTCTTGAAGCGTTTACACGAGATTGGAATAGGGGGCAACTTGCTGAATTGGATAGAATCGTGGTTAAGAGATAGGTCGCAACGAGTTATGGTGAATTCTCTGGTTGGACAGACGTCACAAGTGGAGTTCCTCAGGGAAGTGTCCTTGGCCCCATACTTTTTTCACTTTTTATCGACAAACTCGATCAGGGTATCGATGGAATTACTAGCAAATTCGCAGATGATGTGGGGGTAATCGGGAATGAAAGCGATAGGGAGTTGCTCCAGACCAACTTAAACAAGATTGCAGCATGGGCAAATGAATGACGTTTAGCGTAGATAAGTGCATGGTCGCTCATTTTGGTTCGAACAACCCATGGTTATCTTACGAGTTGAATGGTGTCACTATCCCGGATGCAACTAGAGTCACCGATTTGGGAATTCTCATTGACGAGCGACTTAAGTTTTCTGAACATTGTTCAGCGGTTATCAAAAAAGCGAATAGAATGCTTGGTCTCATTTTCAAAAAGGTCTCTTCGCGTTCTCCTAAAGTCATTCTTCCGCTTTTTCGAGGCTTAGTTCGTCCTGGACTGGAGTATGCTGTAAGGTTTTGGAGACCATACCTACAGAGGGACATAGACTTGATTGAAGGGGTGCAGAGAAGAGCTACGCGTGTCCTTATGGGCACACAGGGCTTGAGTTATGAAGAAAGACTTCATTTTTTGAATATGTTTACATTGGATGAACGCAGGTGTCGAGGAGATATGATCGAAGTGTTCAAAATTTTCAATGGGATGGATAGGATGGACCATGAACGTTTAGTACACCGCCAATCAACTGCTTTTACAAGGGGACACCAGTATCGATTGGTGAGGGACAATGCAAGGTTATGGTGTCACAGGGAATTTTTCTCTAATAGGGTTGTTAATAAATGGAATAGCTTACCCCCGGAGGTAGTAAATTGTAACACAATTGACACGTTTAAAAAGAAATACGATAAACATGTTGGGGTAAATCGAGAAGCTATCCATTCTTAGAATAAGACAACCATAAGTATTCTTTATGGGCATTGTATAATATTTTATCATGTGTATATATTGTTTATAATTTGTGTCAATTGCATTTTTAATGGGGTTGCTGTATTTTTGAAACATATGACATCCATATTTTTATGGGCATCTTTTTATCAGCCACCTCGTTGGGCATTTTGCCTGTTGTGGCGTTGTATTTATATTTGTATAAAACATGATCAATGCAAGTACCTCCTTCATTTAATTCTCTGGTTACTGACTCCTGTAAAGCAATGAAGTCATTTACAGCCATTATGTCAAGATAATTTGATACCTCATTATTATTCTCTAATATATTAATGTTTAAATCCCCAGTGATTAACATGCTTTTTTTTGTTTTTGAAATAAAGGCCTTCAACTCCTCATTGAACTGTGAAATAGTATATGAGTGAGATCTATATAGTAATAAAATATCAATATCACAATCTGGCAGGTTAATACAAAAGCTTTCAGCAGTTATGAAATTGCAAGGGTTTTTGAGGCTTTTAATTGATTTATTAGGCTTTAATTATCATTGAATTATCACACACATCTGCAAGAATGATATGCAAATTTCAGGAAGCCACCAGATGATGCCGATAGTACGTCACAATGACCAGAGTGTGGGGGGGGGGGGTATATAAGGAATGGTGGCAAAGAAGTGAAATTGTTCACAAGAGTTCTGTAAGGTGCTCAGTGCCATAAGCGAATAGTTATGACACAGAGGACGCATGTGGATGATTTTTTACGTGGTAGAATTATCTGCTGCCTGGAATGTGGGCGTACTTAGATGGAAGTATCCGAGGAACTTGGAATTGCCCAAAGTGTCATCTCTAGGCTTTGGCAACGATTCCAAGATAACGGAAATGTCAGTAGACGTTACAGTACAGGTCGCCCCGAGTTACAACGCCGAATAAAGACCGGTATTTGGCAGTAACTGCCAAAAGAAGCAGACGAAGCACAGCATTCGACCTGTCTCGTCAGCTATCTGCAGCCACGGGTACCACAGTTTCAAGGCAAACAGTGTACAGACGTTTGGGAGATATTGGTCTATGCTCGCAGGCCTGTCAGATGTGTTCCGCTCACGGCAACTCACTGTCGGCAGCGATTAGCCTGGAGTAGAGAACATGCAATGTGGACATCGTCACAGTGGGCTTGTGTGATGTTTTCCGACGAGTCTTGCAGTCTGATTCACGTCGGACTTTCATATGGAGAACGACAGGTACCCGTTACCACCAAGACAACATCATTGAACGACACCGTTACGGTGGTGCAGCATTGCTCGTTTGGGGTGGAATTATATTGGGTTCCAGAACAGATCTGCATGTTCGAACCGGAACCATGAAAGCCCAAATTTATCGGGACATCATTCTGGAACAACATGTACGTTTGTTTAGGGGTGCCATGGGCGCAGAATTTGTGTTTATGGATGACAACGCCCGTCCTCACCGAGCAAACATCGTAAACAAATGCCTTGAATCTGAGGATATAACCCGTATGGAATGGCCATCATTCTCACCTGACTTGAATCCGATAGAGCATGTGTGGGACATGCTTGGCCGACGAGTTGCAGCCCGTCAACCACCTCCTACATGTGTACCGGAACTTCGGAGAGCATTGCTTGCTGAGTGGAGTGATCTTCCCTAAGATCAGATCGATAATTTGATACTCAGCATGCCTAGGCGTTGTACGGACTGTATTTCATCGCAATACAATGAGACATACAATGTATTAACCATCATCCCAACCATGTAATAGTAAGTTTTTGTGTAAAGGGGTTATTTTTTACAATTGCTCCAGGGAGCAAAAATCGTAGTTTTTATGAATGGTATCATACATACACCATCGTTTTTGTTCTTTATCTTTTGTTTAATAAATGGGCTTTATGAATAAGTAACGTTTGTTTTGTTTCTGAACCTTTATTTGCCGGAGCTGACATTATCCTCAATTTATGGAGGGTGGCAAGGATCCATCCCAGTGAACGTGGGATGAGACTTCGATTCAAATCATATCGGATGATTACTATGTATTACTACGTATAGCAGCGGTTCTCAACTGGTGCTCCGCGGAGCCCTTAGGGCTCCTTGTGAACTTTCCAGGGGCTGCTCGGTCACACGAGAAAAATAAAAAAAAAGCCAGTAAAATTTGAAAATAATAATTACATATATTTTTAAACAGTAAAAATAAATCAGTAACTTCGATGAATAATTAAAAATTGGCCTATGGGCTCCGCCACAGAATTTTCTTACTAAAAAGGGTTCCGCGAGTCAAAAAGGTTGAGAACCGCTGACGTATAGTATATGTTTGTTTTTTAACTGCAACATGCTGGAAAAATATTCATGGCAGGTTATCGAGATTTAAGGGAGTTTGAACGTGGTGTTATAGTCGGCGCACGAGAGATGGGACATAGCATTTCCGAGGTAGCGATGAAATTTGGATTTTCACGTACGACCATTTCACGAGTGTACCGTGAATATCGGGAATCCGGCAAAAAATTAAATCTACGACATCGCTGCTGCCGGAAAAAGATCATGCAAGAACGGGACTGACGAGAATCATTAAACGTGACAGACGTGCAACCCTTCCGCAAATTGCTGCAGATTTCAATGCTGGGCAGCCATCAACAAGTGTCAGCGTGCGAACCATTCAACGAAACATCATCGATATGGGCTTTCGGAGCCGAAGGCCCACTCGTGTACCCTTGATGACTGCACGACACAAAGCTTTACGCCTCGCCTGGGCCCGACAACACCGACATTGGACTGTTGAGGACTGGAAACACGTTGCCTTGTCTGACGAGTCTCGGTTCCAATTGCTTCGAGCTGATGGACGTGTACGGGTATAGAGACAACCTCATGAATCTGCGGCGGCTCACCAAAGACTGTGGCCAACGGTCGCCAAGTGCGCGGACTGCGCGAGAGAATTTTTTGTGACTAGACAGACCTGAAGATAACGCTGATTCAACATGTTATGTTCTCGATGATACAATAAAAGTGGGCAGTAACAGTGGTGACCTAGACCGAAGCAACCTTCTGATGACATAAAGATGACGAATCTACTCAGCCGAAGCCCAATGTGTGCAGCACCGCCGATGCCATTAAGATCAGGGTAGGACCTTTTTGTGATCGCTCTATTTTGTTTGGTCAGGATAACAAATGTTCTTATTTTTATTTTCGCAATTATATAACTAGATTCGCATAAAAGTCTGTATCCAAAAATGCCTAACGATAACTCTCCTAACCCTTCGCCACCTGACCCATCACCAGAAAACTTACAAATTTGTCGCGTTGCCTTGAAACTCCCGCCCATATGGCGGCAAAATATAAAGTTATGGTTCATTCAAGCGGTTATAGATCCAGAAACGCTCGCTTCCGTTTCAGATATTTTATTGAACCCACCCGTTCAATTGAATTTCAATGCCCAATCCTATTGACTATAACGAAATTTCAAAAGCACAAGAACGTGACCAAACTTTAACTGATCTTTTACAAAATCCACGAGGATTACAGCTCAAAAAAGTGACTTTGCCAGACTCAAATACTTCACTATTTTGTGATCTCTCCACTGGCACAGCTAGACCATACATACCAGAACAGTTTCGTAAGCAGGTTTTCGAGACCATTCATAATATTTCCCATCCGGGAATTAAAGCTACAACTAAATTGATTCGGACTCGCTTCATTTGGTCTTCATTAAATAAAGATTGTAATAACTGGTCCAGACAATGTATACCTTGTCAAAAGTCCAAAATAACACGACATACGAAAACCCCATTAGGTTTATTTCCTGACCAAACTGAGCGATTTGATCACATCCATCTTGATATCATTGGTCCTCTTCCTCCTTCTGGTGGCAATGCCTATTGTCTAACTATGATCGACAGGTTCACACGTTGGCCGGAGGCGGTCCCGATTCCAGACATCAGCGCCGAGACTGTAGCTCGCACATTCTACGCAACATGGATATCTCGCTTTGGGGTGCCACCCAAAATTACAACAGATCAAGGCCGTCAATTCGAGAGCTCCCTCTTCCTAGCACTGGCAAGAGTACTAGGAATTCAACGAATACGGTCCTCACCATATCACCCGCAAGCAAATGGCCTCGTAGAGGAGCTACACAGACCCCTCAAAGCTGCCATCAAAGCCTATAACACAGAACACTGGTGTACTGCTTTGCCCACTATATTACTCGGTTTCCGTAGCGTCTTCAAAGAAGATCTGAAAGCTACCACCGCGGAATTGGTATACGGCACTAGTCTCAGACTTCCCGGAGAAATATTCGATCCCACTTCGAGGGAAACATCATCAAAAGAACTTATTGAGACTATCAAAGAACATTTTACAAAATTACGACCGCGACCAACATCTTGTCATGCACCACAAAGTATTTCCGTCCACCCTCATTTGAAAGACTGCTCACACGTATTCATTCGGCACGATGGAGTGCGAAAGCCGCTTCAAGCTCCATATGACGGACCATTTCAAGTGATTCAACGACGTGAAAAGACATTCGACATCGATGTCCGTGGAAAAAAAAGAACAGTTTCTCTGGACAGACTGAAACCTGCCTTCCTGGCTTCAGACGTGAACGATTCCAGTCCGTCACCAACAAGAATTACCTTACCTACGCCTCCCGTTCCTCAGACAAGAAAAACACGTTCCGGACGAACTGTCCATTTCCCGGACCGTTTCGAACCGTAAGTTCGCTACTGGGGGGGGGGGGGAGAGTGTGCGGCGGCTCACCAAAGACTGTGGCCAACGGTCGCCAAGTGCGGGGACTGCGCGAGAGAATTTTTTGTGACTAGACAGACCTGAAGATAACGCTGATTCAACATGTTATGTTCTCGATGATACACTAAAAGTGGGCAGTAACAAATCCATGGACCCTACATGTCAACAGGGAACTGTTCAAGCTGGTGGAGGCTCTGTGATGGTATGGGGCGTGTGCAGTTGGCGTGATATGGGACCCCTGATACGTCTAGATACGACTCTGACAAGTCACAGGTACGTAAGCATCCTGTCTGATCACCTGCACCCATTCATGTCCATTGTGCATTCCGACGGATGGGGTGTAATGTGATAGGCCTCCTCGTGGTGCACCCTGGGTAACGCCAAATCTATCACACGTCATTGTCATCGCTTTTTTGTGCGCATATACTTCACCTTCAATAGCCCAGATTACATGTTTATTTCTACACTTCTTGCAGTACATGCCTTGCGTCTCGTGTTGTCCTATACATGTTTGTCTTCTGTGTCCAACCCCTCATTGTGGGCCCCGCTCAGGCGGGGAGGGGTCCTCCCAGATGGGGCATTACTTCTAGTGTATGCCCTATCTGGGACGCTGCGTGTTTGCCGTGCGTGGAGACCCGTAAGGCTGGAGATGGGGATCCTGGTTACCCTGATGCGCTAGCTTTGGCCTCGGATTCAGCCGAAATTACACTACTGGGCATGTAGAGGGGCCGGGCCTGCCGGACGTCGTTGAGGTTTGTTTTACGACGATCTTGGATCTTGAACGCGTCTGCTCGCCTGCTTTGGTGGTTTATAGCTCTCACCTAACCTGGCGTTGCTACTAACCTTCATTGGTTATGTGTGCACGTCCCCTCGTAAGGATGCATGGTGGGTGAGAGTCGAACAATACCCATTCAAATATGGGAAAAAATCAAAATGCACCAAAACGTCAAAGAACTGCTCCGAACCAAACACATGTCACTGTAACTGCTGCTTCAAATTCATCAACTGTCTCATTTTTCTTTCTACACTCTTCGGATACCGAGAAACAGCTGGCCAAAGCATCACCATTTCTAATAGACAAAGCTCTCTATGGCACAGTAGGTACTTTAAAATCAGTGAAGGCTCTTCGTTCAGGAGACCTACTGATCGAAATTAACACTACTAAACAAGCCGAACTCGTTTAGAAGCTTACATCTCTCGGGGACATTCCAATAATAGTGAAAATTCATCCCACGCTAAATTATTCACGTGGTGTCATCTCAGATCCTAACTTGATTACCATGAATGAAGAACAACTAACCCAGGAGCTGGCGTCTCAAGGCGTAACATCAGCCAAACATATTATGAGCCGCAAAGATGGCAATCCAGCTCCCACACGTAACATAATTCTCACATTCTCATCACCAACGTTGCCGAAAGATATCAAAATAGGTTATTATAACCTCAAAATCCGGCCATACATTCCTAACCCTGTTCGATGCTTTAACTGCCAAAAATACGGTCACTCACGAACGGTGTGCCGTAGTCAACCCACCTGCGCAAAGTGCGGTGAGAAGGACCACATTTCGGACAACTGCACTAGTTCACCATTAAAGTGCGTCAATTGCGGTGGCGACCACCCCGCATATGACAGGAAATGTCCGAAATGGAATGAAGAAAAAGAGATCCAGAAGATCCAGTTCCTTAATAACATCTCATATATCGAAGCACGCCGTCGTATAACCTCTAACCAAACTCCAATAGGTACTAGATCATACTCTAATATGGTAGCAAATCCATCGTCAACTAATAAAACGAACACTGTCACCAAAGCATCTGTAACAACTCAGACTCAACCAATAGCTGACACATCAACTCAAATATCATCATCTAACCAACCGTGCAATAGTTGTGGCTGCTGTTGCGCCGCTGGATTCCGGAGGGAGTCCACTACCTCCGAAGAAGACGCGGGAAAAGCAACGGCGAACATATTCAAAATATCCACAGGTACTAAACCAAAAATCAACTCTGCAAACAAATCGAAAAACAAACCATTCAAATCCGGATATTCACGAAAAGTTATACAGAGAGGGGTGAAATGGCCATCAATGAAAAATGTGTCACTAATTGATACATCAATTGGTGACATGGAGCTTGACAATAGATCAGATTCCGGTACTACTCGCCGTAAACTAGACCGGAATACATTCAAAGATCTTGAACCGTCCACTTCTACTTAATTTTTTAATGTATGGCCAACATAATTCAATGGAACATTCGTGGTCTTAGATCCAATTACGAAGATCTCAAGGATTGGATTGGATTTCGAATTTGCTGAAGGACCAGTTTGGTCAAACTGCGCCAAAAAAATTACCATGTAAAGAAAAATTCTCCCCCTTTGTCATATCGAAAAATAAGACTGTTCATGATAAAAAGCAATGGGAAACGTAAAACACTGACATGAATTGTAAAAAGCTATAATTTGTTATAAAAACCAATGGCTTTAATGAGTTTAAAAATGCGAGATGCATCGCTATGGTCATTTAAAATGTTATGAACAAGTAAAAGCATGAGCAATGGTCAATGGACTTTGACAATGAGGGCACTCTGGTTGACTCTCTCCTAATAACAAATATGATTGTGTGATGCGACTGTGTCCTATGCGCAACCGGGTAAGCAGAACTTCCTCCTTTCGGTTAGTCCTGCAGCTCGAACGTCAATGACCAAGTGTGGGCTTGATGGCATGAAGTTTATTATTTATTTGATTGTTCCAATGATCCTGCCAGCGGCAATGCATCACTTCTCGGAGGATTGAGAAGTGGTCACTGGCAGGTGGGGTGTAATGTGATAGGCCTCCTCGTGGTGCACTCTGGGTAACGCCAAATCTATCACACGTCATTGTCATCGCTTTTTGTGCTCATATACTTCACCATTCAAGACCGGATATTCACGAAAAGCTGTACAGAGATCGCTGAAATGTCCATCCATGAAGAAAGTGTCACTAATTGATGACACATCAATTGGTGACATGGATCTTGATAATCCATCAGAATCTGGTGGTACACGCCGTAAACTAGACCGGAATAAATTCAAAGACCTTGAACCGTCTACTTCTACTTAATTTATGGCCAACATAATCCAATGGAACATTCGCGGTCTTAGATCCATTTATGAAGATCTCAAGGATTTGATCAATCGCTATCATCCTGTTTGCGTGGCACTCCAGGAAACTTTTACGAAGCCCTCGGAGACATGGAACATCAGGCGACATTCCCTGTTCCGTATTGATTACGATGACGGGAGTAGAGCCTGCCGCGGTGTTGCTCTGCTAGTTCCACATCACGTGTCGTCGCGCGTTCTAACGTTGCGAACGAATCTGCAAGCCATCACGGTAGAAATTTCTACAGGCCTAAGGGTTACCATCTGCTCCATTTATTTGCCACCAAATGACACCATCTTACAGAGAGATCTACAAGATCTGATTGATCAATTACCTCCACCATTTTTTCTTCTTGGAGAATTCAATGCTCATAACATGATATGGGGTTCTAACATCAACACCCCTCGTGGGGAAATGGTTGAACGTCTGTTAGACAATATGGACCTTGCCATCATGAGATGGCAGTTTCACTCATTTCCATGCCCCAAACAATAGTTTCACTGCAATAGATCTGTATCTTCACCCTCACTCTTGCCGAACTGGTCCTGGTCAGTTGATCCGGACCTCCACGGGAGCAATCATTTTTCTCTAGTGGTTGAGTGCCTTGATCGAAGCCATAGCAGGTTCTGGCGGTACCCCACCCGTGATAATAAGTTGGCATTTTTAAAGCAAAGGCGATAGCGAGAAAAACCAGGCGACAGGCTCAACGCGAGTCCTGGCAAAAGTTTACTACGGGAATCAATTCATCAACTTCTTCTAAAGTCATTTGGGACCGGATCCGGAAAATAAATGGTCATTATCAGTCTCATCCGATCACTATTTTAAACACCAATGCCACTATCATCAGCGATGTGAGGGATATTGCGGATACCATCGCCACCGTCTCCAGTGATGCGAACTATCCCCCATCGTTTCATCCCTTTAAATTATCAGCCGAACGTACCGTACACGTTCCGGCCTTTTACACCGGAGGGGTACAACTCATTGTTCACCCTTCATGAACTGACGACTGCCTTGCAGCGAAGTCCTGACTCAGCTGTAGGGCCCGATGCTATTCATTATTCAATGATTCGGCATCTATCACCAGAATCACTGTCACATTTCCTTATTTTTATGTCATGTTTTGGCGCAGTTTGGCCAAATTTGTCCTTGCGCCAATAAATTGAAAATCCAATCCAATCGGATCTCGGTCAGCCATTCATTTCCTGACACCTGGCGAGCAGCCATTGTTCTTGCATTCCCGAAGCCTGGCAAAAATCCTCAGCAACCTAACAGTTACAGACCTATTGCTTTGACTAGTTGTCTAAGCTCACGGAACGCATGGTCAACTATCGCCTTATGCACTACCTTGAGGTTAACAATATTTTATCGAAACATCAAAGCGGCTTTAGACGGTTCAGGTCAACAACATGCAATCTGTTACGCCTTGAGACATCAATAAGACAAGCATTTGCTAGCCATATTTTTCGAGCAGCTTGCGGGCAACTTGCCCATTTTCATTAAGAACTTTCTTGCTCGCCGCATCTTTCAGGTACGGATCGGAAGCACGTTATCAGCTCCCCAAATTCAAGAACAAGGTGTACCTCAAGGTAGCATTTTAAGTGTAACACTTTTTATTTTAAGACTCAACGGGGTGTTGAACCAACTCCCGTTGTCTGTCACTGGCGCACTCTACGTGGATGATCTGTTGATATCTTACCAATCAGTAAATATGAGGTCAGCCGAGAGACAATTACAAACCGCTCTCAACAAGATCAGCAAGTGGGCACTTAATAACGGCTTCTCATTCTCCGCTGACAAGACTGTTGCTATGCACTTTTGTCGAGACCTACACGATGACCCACAATTGTTTCTCAATAACAATCTAATACCTATTGTAGAAAATACTAAATTCCTCGGTATCACATTTGACAAGAAACTCACTTTCAAACCTCAAATTGCGCAATTAAGAGCTCGTTGCATGAAGACGATGAACCTCTTGAAGGTCATCTCTTCTACATCGTGGGGAGCTGACCGTAAGTCGCTCCTCCACTTATACGAGGCTTTAATAAGATCGAAGCTCGACTACGGCTCCATTGTATACGGGTCGGCACCTCGGAGCTATGAATGTGCTCGACCCAGTCCACCATCTCGCCCTGCGGATTTGTTCTGGAGCTTTCCGGACGTCTCCAATGGAGAGCCTGTATGTCGAATGCAACGAGCCATCACTGACATCAAGACGCCAACAACTTTCTTTGAAATATTATATCAAAATGAAGTCTTTACCAGGTCATCCACTTCATCGTGTCATTTTCAATCCCTCATTTCATAGACTATTTGCTGCTCGTCCTTCATGTGTTCCATCTTACGGTCTTCGTATGAGGGCACTTGTGGAAGAACTAGAATTAGACATCAGTCGTGTGGCCCCAGTTGCTTGGCAACTGGCACCATGGGAGCAGTCTCTGCCAGATGTCTCTCTTTCATTATCATTATACCTTAGAGCCACCACAGCAGATGTCATATATCGACAGATATTCTTTAGGCACAGGGGTAGGTACAACAGGTACTTCCCCATATATACCGACGGCTCCAAGAGCCCTGGCCATGTCGGTTGTGCCTACATCTGCTGTGAGGAGACATCTTTCAAACTTCCAGACACATTGACTATATATTCGGCAGAACTGTACGCAATCCTTCAGGCTCTACGTCATATACGACGCAAACGCCACCGACGATGCATTATCTATAGCGACTCTCTCAGCGCATTACAAGCACTGCGTTCCTGTACGTTTCACACTCATCCATTCATTCATTCCATTTTTCATGAACTGCATTACCTCATTCATCATGGTACCACAGTAAAATTTTACTGGGTACCAGGTCATGTAGGAATACCGGGCAACGAAAAAGCAGACACTGCAGCTCGAACAACAACTAACATTGACAATAACCTTTTGGTACCTGCCAGTGACCACTTCTCAATCCTCCGGGAAGTGATGCATCACCGCTAGCAGGACCATTGGAACAATCAAATTAATAACAAATTACATGCCATCAAGCCCACACTTGGCCATTGGCGTTCGAGCTGCAGAACTAACCGAAAGGAGGAAGTTCTGCTTGCCCGGTTGCGCATAGGACACAGTCGTATCACACAATCATATCTTTTATTACGAGAGAGTCAGCCACAGCGCCCACATTGTCAAAGTCCATTGACCATTGCTCATGCTTTTACTTGTTCACATCATCGTCATCATTTTACGACCGCTTTTGGTCAAAGTCATCTTTCACTTCATGACATTTTAAATGACCACAGCGATGGATCTCGCATTTTTAAATTCATCAAAGCCATTGGTTTTTATAACAACTTATAGATTTTTACAATTCATGTCATTTTTTTATGCTTTACGTTGCTTTTTATCATGCATGATTTTAGTATTTTGACATGACAAAAGGATGATTTTTCTTATTTTTATAATTTGTTTTGGCGCAGTTTGACCAAATTGGTCCTTGCGCCAGAAAATTTAAAATCCTATCCTATCCTTACTTGTTTACATCACTTAACGACCGCTTTTGGTCATAGTCATCTTTCACTTCATGACATTTTAAATGACAATAGCGATGCATTTCGCATTTTTAAATTCATCAAGGCCATTGGTTTTTATAACAAATTATAGTTTTACAATTCATGTCATTGTTTTACGTTTCATGCTGCTTTTTATTATGCGCCTTTCTAATTTTTCGACATGACAAAAGGACAATCTTTTTTATAATCATGTGTTTTGGCGCAGTTTGACCAAACCGGTCCTTGCGCCAATAAACCTAAAATCCAATCCAATTACAGAAATAATAATGGTACAGGCTGAACTTGGTTAATTCGAATATCAGGAATTCGCTTTTAGTTTCTTGCAAAAATTTGAATTTAATTTGACCCCCCCCCCCCCAACGTTTTGGATAATAATATGTCATTTGCAAAATGTCTCATATATATGTGTGTTACTGCCAAAGCCCGAAGTTGTCTAGTTCTCGAACTGGCCGGCACAGTTGAAACGGCCATTGTTTGAATTTCGGGCTTTCGTTGAGCTTTAGCCGGTCCCTATATGTCGATCATTATATATCCCTCCATATATGTATCACCATAATATTGAATAATTTCTAATAAAAGAATAATTTCTTCTACGAACAATCCTCGTAATGAAAGAGTATCGACAGCTCAATTATTGTAGTAGCAACGAATATTGCAGTTTGATGAAGAAAACTATAGTGAAAGGTTTATTAATTTAACGGTTTACCAGAAAATTCTTACCCCTTTTTTGGAATCTGAAAACCATATTTCCATGATGGGGTGGTGCGAAATGTCTCCCCGGCTGAAAAAGCGCAATTGGGTTTTTGAGCACACGTGTCCGTATAAAAAGTTAACATTTTTATTTTAAGAACTATACACCCCCTTGCAACTGGCATATCTGAGTACTACACATAATTTTTCTAATTGAAAGTATTCCTGTAGGGTGAACGAGGTTTGCCAGTAAAGTAAAATACCATACGTCTTGTTACCTATGCCCTCTGTACATTACATATAGTAGTGTCTCTATGTGAAATATTGTGTTGTGTTTAAGCCAACTCACACGTTACTTCGTTCGCCTGTGGGAGAGAGGTCACATTATGAGCCAAAAAGCCACTTGGAGATAGCTTGTCATTCAGCGAGACATCAGATTTTCACGATGAATGTAAATCTCACCGTATCGAAATTATAATCAATAAACCGATAATTTTCTTTTTTGAAATCTGATTATTTATACTTCCTGATTTGTTTGAAATTCTGATTCACCCAAATTCAAATTTACCCTAGAAAAACTAATTTGTAAATAATTCAAACTTCATCCTGAACAGTAACTTGATGACATTATGCCGTTTCCAAGCGCAATGTTTACACATTGATTGAAAATAACTGATTATATATATTTTTTTTACTGTGTTTTAATTTTCATAAATTAAATTCTAACACATATTTATACTGCAAACAATATTTGAACAATTGTCATTTAACGAGAAAACGGGGGGGGGGGGGGGTAGGAAATTGATCATGGTCACAAGGGGGCCACAGGAATGAGAAATGGTTGGAAGGGGGCCATGAGCAAAAAAAGGTTGAGAACCGCTGGTCTAGGGCGTTCACTCGATTCGTGAAAGGAAGTGTGGGTTTGATTCCCCGGGGGGCAGTTAAATTTTCTCTCTTTCCAAAATATGTCTTCGCTAGCTAGCTATTAAAAAAACCTTTTTTTTGTATAGTACAGAATTTATAAGAACTCTCTCTATTCATTGTCCATTACTCAAAAAAAAGACCGAATTCGAAGGATTGAGAGAAAATAGGTGTGGAAACAGTCGAACACAGACATACACATGACAGTTTGGCTTTGTCACAACCAAAGCCGCTTGAAAGTTTAATGCACTTTTAGTGCAGCTTTGGTTACCAGTTGAACAAAAAAAAGGGATGAGGTGATTCCCATTACAATTTTTAATTTAAAAATTTTTCATTAAGCTATCTTTTTTCCAGGGCCATGTTCAGGCAATGTAATGACGTGCGATGTTTTGACGTGTTTGGCGATGGTTTTTGACCGCGATGTTTTGATACGATATATATATATATATTAATTTTTGGTGATGTTTTTGTGACGGCGATGTTTTTGTCACGGCAATGTTATGACGTGCGATGTTTTGACGACGATGTTTTGACGTGCGATGTTTTTGTCACGGCGATGTTTTGACGGGCGACGCTTTTGTTCGCGATGTTTCGACGTAGACCCCTTTTCGGCATGTACCAATTCGTTAGAAATTCCGCAGAGAAATGTGTACGAACTGCATGTTCGACTAAGTAATCATCCTCTGTGGCACAAAATTACATGCCACTACCATATACAATAGTAATAAGCAAGGTGCAGCCCGCTGAAAGGTTCTGCCCGGCCCAAAATAATAGTATAGAAATATTCAATACATATGTACGGTAAATAGTTGCAACAATTCAAGTAGAAATTTATTCAAAATACTTTTGCATATGCAAAAAATATATATACACAAATGCAATGAATATGCATAACGTTATAACTTCGTTGGGGACTTATACCAAGGGCCAACGAGGTGGTTGGAAAGATTCCCATCTAAAATATATCAAAAACACAGCAACCCAATACAAATACAACGCCACAACAGGCAAAATGCCCAACGAGAGTGGCTGAGAAAAAGATGCCCATAAAAATATGAATGTCATATATTTCAAAAATAAAGCAAACCAATTAAAAATGCAATTAACAAAAATTGTAAACAATATATACACATGATAACATATTATACAACGCCCATAAAGAATACTTATGGTTGTCTTATTCTAAGTATGGACAGAGCTTCTCGATTTACCCCAACATGTTTATCGGATTTCTTTTTTAAACGTGTCAATTGTGTTAGATTACCCTCGCAGGCAGTAAATTGTGTTTCATTTATTAACAACCCTATTAGAGAAAAATTCGATGCGACACCATAATATTCCATTGTCCCTGGGGTGTAATGTGATAGGCCTCCTCGTGGTGCACCCTGGGTAATGCTAAATCTATCACACGTCATTGTCATCGCTTATTTGTGCTCATATCCTTCACTTTCAATAGCCAAGATTACATGTTTTTTCTACACAACTTACAGTACTTGTCTTGCGTCTTGTTTTGTCCTGTATATGTTTATGTCTTGTGTCCAACCCCTCATTGTGGACCCCGCTTAGGCGGGGAGGGGTCCTCCCAGACGGGGCGTTGCTTCTAGCGTATGCTCTGCCTGGGACGCTGTCTACCTGCGTGTTTGCCGTGCGTGGAGACCCGTAAGGCTGGAGATGGGGATCCTGGTTAGCCTGATGCGCTAGCTTTGGCCTCGGATTCAGCCGAAACGGGAGGCTTGGATTAGCCCCGTCCAGGTCAATCGGCTGTGGTCGCCTCGGTGGCTTAAGGGGTTACACTACTGGGCAGGTAGAGGGGCCGGGCCTGCCGGACGTCGTTGAGGTTTGTTGGTGCTGCTTCACGACGATCTTGGATCTTGAACGCGTCTGCTCGCCTGCTTTGGTGGTGTATAGCTCCCACCTAACCTGACGTTGCTGCTAACTTTCACCGGTTACGTGTGCGCGTCCCCTCGTAGGGCTCCATGGTGGGCATGGTGGGTGGGAGTGGAACAATACCCATTCAAATATGGGAAAAAATCAAAATGCACCAAAACGTCAAAGAACTGCTTCAAACCAAACACATGTCACTGTAACTGCTTCAATTTCATCAACTGTCTCATTTTTCTTTCTGCACTCTTCAGATAACGAAAAACCGCTGGCCAAAGTATCACCATTTGTAATAGATAAAGCTCTCTATGGCACAGTTGGTACCTTAAAATCGGTGAAGGCCCTTCGTTCAGGAGACCTTCTCATCGAAACTAACACATCCAAACAAGCCGAACTCATTCAAAAGCTCACATCTCTCGGAGACATTCCAATAACAGTCAAAATCCATCCCACGTTGAATTATTCACGTGGTGTCATTTCAGATAATAACTTAATTAACATGGATGAAGAAGAACTAACACAAGAGCTGGCGTCTCAAGGCGTAACATCTGCCAAACATATTATGAGCCGCAAAGATGGCAATCCAGCTCCCACACGAAACATAATTCTCACATTCTCATCACCAACATTGCCGAAAGATATCAAAATAGGTTATTATAACCTCAAAATCCGGCCATACATTCCAAACCCTGTTCGATGCTTTAACTGCCAAAAATATGGCCACTCACGAACGGCGTGCCGCAGCCAACCCACCTGCGCAAAATGCGGTGAGAAGGACCACATTTCGGACAACTGCACTAATTCACCATTCAAGTGCGTCAATTGCGGTGGCGACCACCCCGCATTTGACAGAAAGTGTCCGAAATGGAATGAAGAAAAAGAGATCCAGAAGATCAAGGTCCTCAATAACATCTCATATATCGAAGCACGCCGTCGTATAACCTCTAACCAAACTCCAATAGGTAATAGATCATATTCTAATATGGTAACAAATCCATCATCAGCTAATATGACTAACAATGTCACCAAAGCATCCGTAACAACTCAGACTGAACCAATAGCTGATACATCAACTCAAACATCATCTAACCAATCGTGTAATAGTTGTGGCTGCTGTTGCTCCGCTGGTTTCCGGAGGGAGTCCACTACCTCCGAAGAAGAAGCGGGAAAAGCAACGGCTAACACATTCAAAATAACTACAGATACTAAACCAAAAATCAACTCTGCAAACAAATCGAAAAAGAAACCATTCAAGACCGGATATTCACGAAAAGCTGTACAGAGAGCGCTCAAATGTCCATCCATGAAGAATGTGTCATTAATTGATGACACATCAATTGGTGACATGGACCTTGACAATAGATCAGATTCCGGTACTACTCGCCGTAAACTAGACCGGAATAAATTTAAAGATCTTGAACCGTCTACTTCTACTTAATTTATGGCCAACATAATTCAATGGAACATTCGTGGTCTTAGACCCAATTACGAAGATCTCAAGGATTTGATCAATCACTATCATCCTGTTTGCGTGGCACTCCAGGAAACTTTCACGAAGCCCTCGGAGACATGGAACATCAGGCGACATTCCCTGTTCCGTATCAATTACGATGACGGGAGTAGAGCCTGCCGCGGTGTTGCTCTGCTGGTTCCACATCACGTGTCGTCGCGCGTTCTAACGCTGCGCACGAACCTGCAAGCCATCGCGGTGGAAATTTCTACTGGCCTAAGAATTACCATCTGTTCCATTTATTTGCCACCAAATGACAACATCTTACAGAGAGATCTAGAAGATCTGATTGATCAATTACCTCCACCATTTTTTCTTCTTGGAGACTTCAATGCTCATAACATGATATGGGGTTCTAACAGCAACACCCCTCGCGGGGAAATGGTTGAACGACTGTTAGATGACATGGACCTTGCCATCATGAATGATGGCAGTTTCACTCATTTCCATGCCCCAAACAATAGTTTCACTGCAATAGATTTATCGTTATGCTCACCTTCACTCTTGCCCAACTGGTCCTGGTCGGTTGATCCGGACCTCCACGGGAGCAATCATTTTCCTCTAGTGGTTAAGTGCCTTGATCGAAGCCATAGCATACCTGAGGGTCCTCCTCGGTGGAAGCTTGTGGCCGCCCGATGGGCAGACTTCACGGTCAAGGCAGAAATCACGGAGGATATGGTTTCGCAACCCGACGTCGACCACTGTGTCGACCTTGTCACCAGTTGTGTCATCTCTGCAGCAAATGAATCAATACCCAAAGTCTCCTCGAAACTTCCTAAATTTCCTAAACCTTGGTGGAACCACGAATGTAATCTTACGATTAAAGCACAGAAGAAAGCATGGAGTAGGTTCCGGCGGTATCCTACCCATGACAACAAGTTGGCATTTTTAGAAGCAAAGGCGATAGCGAGAAGAACCAGGCGCCAGGCTCAACGCGAGTCCTGGCAAAAGTTTACGACGGGAATCAATTCATCAACTTCATCCAAAATCATTTGGGACCGGATCCGAAAAATCAATGGTCATTATCAGTCTCATCCACTTACCATTTTAAACACCAATGGCACTATCATCAGCGATGTGAGGGATATTGCGGATACCATCGCCGCTCATTTCGCCGCTGTTTCCAGTGATGCGAATTATCCCCCATCGTTTCATTCCATTAAATCATCAGCCGAACGTACATCGTACACCTTCCGGCCTTTTACACCGGAGGGGTACAATTCATTGTTCACCCTTCATGAACTGACGACGGCCTTGCAGCGAAGTCCTGACTCAGCTGTAGGGCCCGATGCTATTCATTATTCCATGATTCGGCATCTATCACCAGAATCACTGTCACATTTACTCATATTATTCAATCGGATCTGGGTCAGCCATTCATTTCCTGACACCTGGCGAGCAGCCATTGTTCTTGCATTCCCGAAGCCTGGCAAAAATCCTCAGCAACCTAACAGTTACAGACCTATTGCTTTGACCAGTTGTCTATGTAAGCTCATGGAACGCATGGTCAACTATCGCCTTATGCACTACCTTGAGGTTAACAATATTTTATCGAAACATCAAAGCGGCTTTAGACGGTTCAGGTCCACAACATGCAATATGTTACGCCTTGAGACATCAATAAGACAAGCATTTGTGAAGAGGGAGCATATGCTAGCCATATTTTTCGACATAGAAAATGCCTACGACCGTACTTGGAGGCACGGAATTCTTTCCGACCTCTATAATAGCGGCTTGCGGGGCAACTTGCCCATTTTCATTAAGAACTTTCTCGCTCGCCGCATCTTCCAGGTACGGATCGGAAGCACATTATCAGCTCCCCAAATTCAAGAACAAGGTGTACCTCAAGGTAGCATTTTAAGTGTGACACTCTTTATTTTAAGACTCAACGGGGTGTTGAACCAACTCCCGTTGTCTGTCACTGGCGCACTTTACGTGGATGATCTCTTGATATCATATCAATCAGTGAATATGAGGACAGCCGAGAGACAATTGCAAACCGCACTCAACAAGATCAGCAAGTGGGCACATAATAACGGCTTCTCATTCTCCGCTGACAAAACTGTCGCTATGCACTTTTGTCGGCGTCGAGACCTACATGATGACCCACAATTGTTTCTAAACAATAGTCTAATACCAATAGTAGAAAATACAAAAGTCCTCGGCATCACATTCGATAAAAAGCTGACTTTCAAACCTCATATTGCACAATTGAGAGCTCGTTGCATGAAGACGATGAACCTCTTGAAGGTCATCTCGTCTACATCATGGGGAGCAGACCGTAAGTCACTCATTCACTTGTATAAAGCTCTAATAAGATCAAAGCTTGACTACGGCTCCATTGTATACGGGTCAGCACCTCGGAGTTATCTGAGTGTGCTCGACCCAATTCATCATCTCGCTCTCCGCATTTGCTCTGGAGCTTTCCGAACTTCTCCCATGGAAAGCCTCTATGTCGAATGCAACGAGCCATCACTGACATCAAGACGCCAGCAACTTTCTTTGAAATATTATTTCAAAATGAAGTCTTTACCAGATCATCCACTTCATCGTGTAATTTTTAATCCCTCATTTCATAGACTATTTGCTGCTCGCCCTTCATGTGTTCCATCTTACGGTCTTCGTATGAGGGCACTTGTGGAAGAACTACAAATAGACATCAGTCGTGTGGCCCCAGTTGCTTGGCAACTGGCACCATGGGAGCAGTCTCTGCCAGATGTCTCTCTTTCATTATCATCATACTCTAGAGCCACCACAGCAGATGTCATATATCGACAGATATTCTTTAGGCACAGGGGTAGGTACAACAGGTACTTTCCCATATATACCGACGGCTCTAAGAGCCCTGGGCATGTCGGTTGTGCCTACATCTGCTGTGAGGAGACATCTTTCAAACTTCCCGACATATTTTCTATTTACTCGGCAGAGCTGTACGCAATCCTTCAGGCTCTACGTCATATACGACGCAAACGCCACCGACGATGCATCATTTATAGCGACTCTCTTAGCTCATTGCAAGCATTGTGTTCTTTTACTTTTCACATTCATCCATTTATTCATGCCATTTTTCATGAACTGCATCACCTCATTCATCACGGTACCACGGTAAAATTTTACTGGGTACCTAGTCATGTAGGAATACCGGGCAACGAAAAAGCAGACAACGCAGCTCGAACAACAACTAACATTGACAATAACCTTTTGGTACCTGCCAGTGACCACTTCTCAATCCTCCGGGAAGTGATGCATCGCCACTGGCAGGATCATTGGAACAATCAAGTTAATAATAAACTTCATGCCATCAAGCCCACACTTGGCCACTGGCGTTCGAGCTGCAGGACTAACCGAAAGGAGGAAGTTCTGCTTGCCCGGTTGCGCATAGGACACAGTCGCCTCACACAATCATATTTATTATTACGAGAGAGTCAACCAGAGTGCCTTCATTGTCAAAGTCCATTGACCATTGCTCATGCTTTTACTTGTTCACATCATCGTCATCATTTTACGACCGCTTTTGGTCATAGTCATCTTTCACTTCATGACATTTTAAATGACAATAGCGATGCATCTCGCATTTTTAAATTCATCAAAGCCATTGGTTTATACGACAAATTATAGTTTTTACAATTTATGTCATTGTTTTATGTTTCATGTTCCGTTTTATATGTTTTAGTTTTTTGACATGACAGAATGACATTTTTCTCATTTTTATGTCTTGCTTTGGCGCAGTTTGACCAAATTGGTCCTTGCGCCAATAAATTGAAAATCCAATCCAATCCAATCGATACTGGTGTCCCCTTGTAAAAACAGTCGATTGGCGGTGTACTAAAAGTTCATGGTCCATCCTATCCATCCCATTGAAAATTTTGAACACTTCGATCATATCTCCTCGACACCTGCGTTCATCCAATGTAAACGTATTCAAAAAATGAAGTCTCTCTTCATAACTCAAGCCCTGTGTGCTAATAAGGACACGCGTAGCTCTTCTCTACACCTCTTCAACCAAATCTATGTTCCTCTGTAGAGTATGCTGTAAGGTTTTGGAGACCATACCCAGTCCAGGACGAACTAAGCCTCGAAAAAGCGGAAGAATGACTTTAGGAGAACGCGAAGAGACCTTTTTGAAAATGAGATCAAGCATTCTATTCGATTTTTGACCACCGCTGAAACATGTTCAAAAAACCTAGGCCGCTCGTCAATGAGAATTCCCAAATTGGTGACCCTAGTTGCATTCGGAATAAGATCGGATTTTCAATTTATTGGCGCAAGGACCAATTTGGCCAAACTGCGCCAAAACATGACATAAAAATAAGAAAAATGTCCTTTTATCATGTCAAAAAACTAAAACATATAAAAAGGAACATGAAACGTAAAACAATGGCATAAATTGTAAAAACTATAATTTGTCGTATAAACCAATGGCCTTGATGAATATAAAAATGCGAGATGCATCGCTATTGTCATTTAAAATGTCATGAAGTGAAAGATGACTCTGACCAAAAGCGGTCGTAAAATGATAACGATGATGTGAACAAGTAAAAGCATGAGCAATGGTCAATGAACTTTGACAATGTGGGCACTCTCTCGTAATAACAGATATGATTGTGTGAGGCGACTGTGTCCTATGCGCAACCGGGCAAGCAGAACTTCCTCCTTTCGGTTAGTTCTGCAGCTCGAACGCCAAAGGCCAAGTGTAGGCTTGATGGCATGAAGTTTATTATTTATTTCATTGTTCCAGTGCTCCTGCCAGCGGCGATGCATCCCTTCCCGGAGGATTGAGAAGTGGTCACTGGAAGGTATCAAAAGGCTATTATCAATGTTAGTTGTTGTTCGAGCTGCGTTGTCTGCTTTTTCGTGTCCCGGTATTCCTACATGACCTGGTACCCAGTAAAATTTTACTGCGGTACCATGATGAGTGAGGTAATGTAGTTCATGAAAAATGGCATGGATGAGTGAAACGTACAGGAACTCAGTGCTTGTAATGCGCTGAGAGAGTCGCTATAAATTATGCATCGTCGGTGACGTTTGCGTCGTATATGACGTAGAGCCTGAAGGATTGCGTACAGCTCTGCCGAATAAATAGAAAATATATCGTGAAGTTTGAAAGATGTCTCCTCACAGCAGAGGTAGGCACAACCGACATGCCCAGGGCTCATAGAGCCGTCGGTATATATGGGGAAATACCTGTTGTACCTACCCCTGTGCCTGAAGAATATCTGTCGATATATGACATCTGCTGTGGTGGCTCTAGCGTATGATGATAATGAAAGAGGGACATCTGGCAGAGACTGCTCCCATGGTGCCAGTTGCCAAGCCTCTGGGACAACACGACTGATGTCTAATTCTAGTTCTTCCACAAGTGCCCTCATACGAAGACCGTAAGATGGAACACATGAATGTCGAGCAGCAAAAAGTCTATAAAATGAGGGATGAAGTGGATGATCAGGAAAACATTTCATCTTGATATAATATTTCAAGGAAAGTTGCTTGCGTCTTGATGTCAGTGATGGCTCGTTGCATTCGACATACAGGCTCTCCATTGGAGACGTCCGGAAAGCTCCAGAGAAAATCCGCAGGGCGAGATGGTGGACTGGGTCGAGCACACTCAGATAGCTCCGAGGTGCTGACCCGTATACAATGGAACCGTAGTCGAGCTTTGATCGTATTAGAGCTTTATAGAAGTGAATGAGTGTCTTACGGTGTGCTCCCCATGATGTAGACGAGATGAGGTTCATCGTCTTCATGTAACGAGCTCTCAATTATGCAATATGAGGTTTGAAAGTAAGTTTTTTATCGAATGTGATGCCGAGGAATTTTGTATTTTCTACTACTGGTATTTGACTATTGTTTAGAAACAATTGTGGGTCATCGTGTAGGTCTCGACGCCGACAAAAGTGCATAGCGACAGTCTTGTCGGCGGAGAACGAGAAGGCGTTATTATGTGCCACTTGCTGATCTTGTTGAGTGCGGTTTGTAATTGTCTCTCAGCTGTCCTCATATTCACTGATTGATACGATATCAACAGATCATCCACGTAAAGTGCGCTAGTGACAGTCAACGGGAGTTGGTTCAACACCCCGTTGAGTCTCAAAATAAAAAGTGTTACACTTAAAATGCTACCTTGAGGTACACCTTGTTCTTGGATTTGGGGAGCTGATAATGTACTTCCGATCCGTACCTGGAAGATGCGTCGAGCGAGAAAGTTCTTAATAAAAATGGGCTAGTTGCCCCGCAAGCCGCAATTATAGAGGTCGGAAAGAATTCCGTGCCTCCAAGTACGGTCGTCTACGCTTGTCTTATTGATGTCTCAAGGCGTAACAAATTGCATGTTGTAGACCTGAACCGTCTAAAGCCGATTTGATGTTTAGATAAAATATTGTTAACCTCAAGGTAGGGCATAAGGCGATAGTTGACCATGCGTTCCATGAGCTTACATAGACAACTGGTCAAAGCAATAGGTCTGTAACTGTTAGGTTGCCAAGGATTTTTGCCAGGCTTCGGGAATGCAAGAACTATGGCTGCTCGCCAGATGTCAGGAAATGAATGACTGACCCAGATCCGATTAAATAATATGAGTAAATGTGAGAGCGATTCAAATGAGAGATGCCGAATCATGGAATAATGAATGGCATCGGGCCCTACAGCTGAGTCAGGACTTCGCTGCAAGGCCATCGTCAGTTCATGAAGGGTGAACAATGAATTGTACTCCTCCGGTGTAAAAGGCCGGAAGGTCTACGATGTACGTTCGGCTGACGATTTAATGGGATGAAACAATGGGGGATAGTTCGCATCGCTGGAAACAGCAGCGATGGTGTCCGCAATATCCCTCACATCGCTGATGATAGTGCCATTGGTATTTAAAATGGTGATGGGATGAGACTGATAATGACCATTTATTTTTCGGATCCGGTCCCAAATGACTTTAGATGAAGTAGATGAATTGATTCTCGTGGTAAAATTTTGCCAGGACTCGCGTTCAACCTGGCGCCTGGTTCTTCTCGCTATCGCCTTTGCTTTTAAAAATGCCAACTTGTTGTCATGGGTAGGGTAACACCGGAACCTACTCCATGCTTTCTTTTGTGCTTTAAAACCTAAACCTTGGTTCCTCCAAGGTTTAGGAAATTTAGGAAGTTTCGAGGAGACTTTGGGTATTTTTTCATTGGCTGCTGAGATCATTCAACTGATCACAAGGTCGACTTCGGGTTGCGAAACCATATCCTCGGTGATTTCTGCCTTGACCGTGAAGTCAGCCCATCGGGCCGCCACAAGCTTCCACCGAGGAGGTCCCTCAGGTATGCTATGGCGTCGGTCAAGGCACTTAACCACTAGAGGAAAATGATTGCTCCCGTGGAGGTCTGGATCAACCGACCAGGACCAGTTGAGCCAGGGGGTGGGTGAACATAACGTTAGATCTATTGCATTGAAACTATTGTTTGGGGCATGGAAATGAGTGAAACTGCCATCATTCATGATGGCAAGGTCCATATTGTCTAACAGACGTTCAACCATTTCCCCACGAGGGGTGTTGCTGTTAGAACCCCATATCATGTTATGAGCATTGAAGTCTCCAAGAAGAAAAAATGGTGGATGTAATTGATCAATCAGATCTTCTAGATCTCTCTATAAGATGGTGTCATTTGGTGGCAAATAAATGGAACAGATGGTAATTCTCAGGCCTGTAGAGATTTCCACCGCGATGGCTTGCCGGTTCGTGCGCAGCGTTAGAACGCGCGACGACACGTGATGTGGAACCAGCAGAGCAACACCGCGGCAGGCTCTACTCCCGTCATCGTAATCAATACGGAACAGGGAATGTCGCCTGATGTTCCATGTCTCCGAGGGCTTCGTAAAAGTTTCCTGGAGTGCCACGCAAACAGGATGATAACGATTGATCAAATCCTTGAGAGCTTCATAATTCGATCACGAATAGAGGAAAATGAACAACGAATAACCACGAATGTTCCATTGGATTATGTTGCCCATAAATTAAGTAGAAGTAGACGGTTCAAGGTCTTTGAATTTATTCCGGTCTAGTTTACGGCGAGTACCACCAGATTCTGATGGATTATCAAGATCCATGTCACCAATTGATGTGTCATCAATTAGTGACACATTCTTCATG
Source organism: Pholcus phalangioides (assembly GCF_987345545.1). Lineage (NCBI taxonomy): Eukaryota > Metazoa > Arthropoda > Arachnida > Araneae > Pholcidae > Pholcus > Pholcus phalangioides. The sequence continues at coordinate 12,759,078 of NW_028301598.1, forward strand.
GATGGACATTTCAGCGCTCTCTGTACAGCTTTTCGTGAACATCCGGTCTTTAACTTTTCAGATTTATTTCCAGAATTATTCTTGGGTTTAGTACCAGTAGGTTTTTTGAATGTGTGGGCTGTTGCTTTTCCTGCCTCTTCTTCGGAGGTAGTGGACTCCGTCCGGAATCCAGCAGAGCAACAGCAGCCACAACTATTACACGGTTGGTTAGATGATGATGTTTGAGTGGATGTATGAGCTATTGGTTCAGTCTGAGTTGTTACAGATGCTTGGCTGATATTTTTAGTCGTATTAGCTGTTGATGAATTTGTTACCATATTAGAGTACGATGTACTAGCTATTGGAGTTTGGTTAGGGATTATACGACGGCGTGCTTCAATATATGAGATGTTACTGAGGACCTTGAACTGCTGGATCTCTTTTTCTTCATTCCATTTCGGACACTTTCTGTCAAATGCGGGTTGGTCGCCACCGCAATTGACGCACTTGAATGGTAAATTAGTGCAGTTGTCCGAAATGTGGTCCTTCTCACCGCATTTTGCGCAGGTGGGTTGACTGCGGCACGCCGTTCGTGAGTGACCGTATTTTTGGCAGTTGAAGCATCTTACAGGGTTAGGAATGTATGGCCGGATTTTGAGGTTATAATAACCTATTTTGATATCTTTCGGTAATGTTGGTGATGAAAATGTGACAATAATATTACGCGTTGGAGCTGGATTGCCATGTTTGCGATTCATAATATGTTTGGCAGATGTTACGCCTTGAGACGCCAGCTCCTCTGTTAGTAGTTCTTCATCCATGTTAATTAAGTTAGTATCTGAAATAACACCAAATGAATAATTCAACGTGGAATGGATTTTGACTTTTATTGGAATGTCTCCGAGAGATGTGAGCTTTTGAATGAGTTCGTTTCGATGAGACGGTCTCCTGAACGAAGCGCCTTCACTGATTTCAAGGTACCTACTGTGCCATGGAGAGCTTTATCTATTAGAAATGGTGATACTTTGGCCAGTTGTTTCTCGGTATCTGAAGAGTGCAGAAAGAAGAATGAAACAGTTGATGAATTTGAAGCAGCAGTTACAGTGACATGTGTTTGGTTCGGAGCAGTTCTTTGACGTTTTGGTGCATTTTGATTTTTTCCCATATTTGAATGGGTATTGTTCGACTCTCACCCACCATGCCCACCATGGAGCCCTACGAGGGGACGCGCACACATAACCGATGAAGGTTAGTAGCAACGCCAGGTTAGGTGAGAGCTATACACCACCGAAACAAGCGAGCAGACGCGTTCAAGATCCAAGATCGTCGTGAAGCAGCACCAACAAACCTCAACGACGTCCGGCAGGCCCGGCCCCTCTACCTGCCCAGTAGTGTAACCCTTCAGCCACTGAGGCGACCACAACTGATTGACCTGGACGGGGCTAATCCAAGCCTCCCGTTTCGGCTGAATCCGAGGCCAAAGCTAGCGCATCAGTCTAACCAGGATCCCCATCTCCAGCCTTACGGGTCTCCACGTACGGCAAACACGCAGGTAGACAGCATCCGAGGTAGGGCATACGCTAGAAGCAATGCCCCATCTGGGAGGACCCTTCCCCGCCTGAGCGAGGCCCACAATGAGGGGTTGCACATAAAGGACAAGAACAGGACAAAACTAGACGCAAGACAAGAACTATGAGATATGTAGAAATATACATGTAATGTGGGCTATTGAAATGTGAATGATATGAGCACAAATATGCGAAGACAATGACGTGTGATAGATTTGGCGTTACCCAGAGTGCACCACGAGGAGGCCTATCACATTACACCAGCATTCGGGATAGTGACAATAATATCGATACATACTGCCCATAAAAAATTATGGTTGTCTTCAGGTTAAAACATACATTTTTTTTACAGTTGCAAAGGATAACCCATTGAAACTGTGGCAGTCTTTTCCAATTACCATATTTCCCCCGATCTCTTTCGACGGCATGCTGAGGAAAACAAAGAGAGAGACCAGCATGCTGAGTCACAGATACTGGAAAATTGTTAAATGCTGTATCTTTATTTTAAAAATCCAATGAATTGGCTAAATGCATACTGTGATCTTTATTAAACCCCGATCTTCCCGGGAACAGACCAGACTCCAGCATTCAAAAAGCTGGGGTCCCTCAAGGTGTACGTCATGCCGGAGAATATGGTATATATCGATGCTGAGAGAATACGTCTGGCCTGCCAAATTAATTTTTTTTTATATTTTGGCCTGCTTCTAAAAACGTTTGCCGATCACTCAACTACAGCAAGGGTCGTCAACTGCAGGCTACTTTTGATGTTTTAGCCAGGCCCGTGGGCCACCAAGTTATACTAAACACATCATCGCTGTTCATGCAAATGCCGAAAAATTCCCAATTTAATTTTTTTTTATGCCAATAAAAGCTTCACACGTGTTTGTGTATTTTGTAAAAATGTCCTACTGGTAAGAAACAAATGCCATTTTTACAGAACATGCAGAAACGTGTGAAGTAGCTTTTAGTGGCATAAAAAAATTGAGAATTTTGATGCATGACATTTTGCATGAACAGTGATGATATCTTATCAAAGAGCTTAGCAAGTTTGGAAATGATATGATCTATTGCCTGAGTCCAGGGGTGGAAAATCTGCTACAAGCTGCTATAATTTCCGACGTCTGCTACATTTTCCAGCTGTTTACTACAAAAATACTGACTCTTCAATTCTGTGCCATCTTGCGCCAAAACAAGTTTCTCTTCAAGCAACTTTCCTTGAAGTCACATCACAATAGAAGCTGACTTTTCGATAATATCATTTGTCCTCCCCGCAATTTTATTTCTTGGGGCCACAAATGGAATTAGCTTGAGGCCCCTCCCCAGAATTCGGCACCCAGGCTTCCGACAACGTATAAAATATCAAACTATGCAAATTGTTGCTCATCTGCAGAACGATGAAAAAACCTTCAATCGCTTTTTCCAGCTTTTTTTTACGAAAAAAGGTTCACTCCATTGATTTATGCATTCCTTACGTTAATTATTTTTTTAAAATTTCATAAACTTTCCCTAACTGGCTGTACTTGACTGAACATTCATGTATCCTTTTACAGAACAGAAAAGTTTGTATAAGAATGTATTATCGCACTGGAAAAATAACGATGAGGAATCTGTCTTCACCATCAGAAGTTGCGACGCAAAGGCATCAGTAAATCAGGGTGTCTACGATCATGAAGTGACGAAATCCCGGAAAAGTAACGGATTGGATTGGATTTTCAATTTATTGGCGCAAGGACCAATTTGGTCAAACTGCGCCAAAGCAAGACATAAAAATGAGAAAAATGTCCTTCTGTCATGTCAAAAAACTAAAACATAAAACGGAACATGAAACGTAAAACAATGACATAAATTGTAAAAACTATAATTTGTCGTATAAACCAATGGCTTTGATGAATTTAAAAATGCGAGATGCATCGCTATTGTCATTTAAAATGTCATGAAGTGAAAGATGACTATGACCAAAAGCGGTCGTAAAATGATGACGATGATGTGAACAAGTAAAAGCATGAACAATGGTCAATGGACTTTGACAATGAGGGCACTCTGGTTGACTCTCTCGTAATAATAAATATGATTGTGTGAGGCGACTGTGTCCTATGCGTAACCGGGCAAGCAGAACTTCCTCCTTCCTGTTAGTTCTGCAGCTCGAACGCCAATGGCCAAGTGTGGGCTTGATGGCATGAAGTTTATTATTTATCTGATGGTTCCAATGATCCTGCCAGCGGTGATGCATCACTTCCCGGAGGATTGAGAAGTGGTCACTGGCAGGTACCAAAAGGTTATTGTCAATGTTAGTTGTTGTTCGAGCTGCGGTGTCTGCTTTTTCGTTGCCCGGTATTCCTACATGACCTGGTACCCAGTAAAATTTTACTGTGGTACCATGTTGAATGAGGTAATGCAGTTCATGAAAAATGGAATGAATGAATGGATGAGTGTGAAACGTACAGGAACACAGTGCTTGTAATGCGCTGAGAGAGTCGCTATAGATAATGCATCGTCGGTGGCGTTTGCGTCGTATATGACGTAGAGCCTGAAGGATTGCGTACAGCTCTGCCGAATAAATAGAAAATATATCGTGAAGTTTGAAAGATGTCTCCTCACAGCAGATGTAGGCACAACCGACATGCCCAGGGCTCTTGGAGCCGTCGGTGTATATGGGGAAGTACCTGTTGTACCTACCCCTGTGCCTAAAAAATATTTGTCGATATATGACATCTGCTGTGGTGGCTCTAGGGTATGATGATAATGATAGAGAGATATCTGGCAGAGACTGCTCCCATGGAGCCAGTTGAAAAGCAACTGGGGCCACACGACTGATGTCTATTTGTATTTCTTCTACAAGTGCCCTCATACGAAGACCGTAAGATGGAACACATGAAGGTCGAGCAGCAAAAAGTCAATGAAATGAGGAATTAAAAATGACATTATGAAGTGGATGACCTGGTAAAGACTTCATTTTGATATAATATTTCAAAGAAAGTTGTTGGCGTCTTGATGTCAGTGATGGCTCGTTGCATTCGACATACAGGCTCTCCATTGGAGACGTCCGGAAAGCTCCAGAGCAAATCCGCAGGGCGAGATGGTGGACTGGGTCGAGCACACTCAGATAGCTCCGAGGTGCCGAGCTTCGATCTTATTAAAGCTTTATATAAGTGAAGGAGCGACTTACGGTCTGCTCCCCACGATGTAGAAGAGATGACCTTCAAGAGGTTCATCGTCTTCATGCAACGAGCTCTTAACTGTGCAATATGAGGTTTAAAAGTGAGTTTCTTGTCGAATATGACGCCGAGGAATTTAGTGTTTTCTACAATAGGTATTAGATTGTTATTGAGAAACAACTGTGGGTCATCGTGTAGGTCTCGACACCGGCAAAAATGCACAGCGACGGTTTTGGCGGCGGAGAAAGAGCAACCGTTATCATGAGCCCACTTGCTGATCTTGTTGAGTGCAGTTTGTAATTGTCTCTCGGCTGACCTCATATTCACTGGTTGATACGATATCAACAGATCATCCCCGTAGAGTGCGCCAGTGACAGATAACGGGAGTTGGTTCAACACCCCGTTGAGTCTTAAAATGAAAAGTGTTACACTTAAAATGCTACCTTGAGGTACACCTTGTTCTTGAATTTGGGGAGCTGATAACGTGCTTCCGATCCGTACCTGGAAGATGCGGCGAGCAAGAAAGTTCTTAATGAAAATGGGCAAGTTGCCCCGCAAGCCGCAATTATAGAGGTCGGAAGGAATTCCGTGCCTCCATGTACGATTGTAGGCCTTTTCTATATCGAAAAATATAGCTATCATATGCTCCCTCTTTACGAATGCTTGTCTTATTGATGTCTCAAGGCGTAACATATTGCATGTTGTGGACCTGAACCGTCTAAAGCCGCTTTGATGTTTAGATAAAATATTGTTAAAATCAAGGTAGTGCATCAGGCGATAGTTGACCATGCGTTCCATGAGCTTACAGAGACAACTGGTGAAAGCAATAGGTCTGTAACTGTTAGGTTGCCGAGGATTTTTGCCAGGCTTCGGGAATGCAAGAACTATGGCTGCTCGCCAGATGTCAGGAAATGAATGACTGACCCAGATCCGATTAAATAATATGAGTAAATGTGAGAGCGATTCAAATGAGAGATGCCGAATCATGGAATAATGAATGGCATCGGGCCCTACAGCTGAGTCAGGACTTCGCTGCAAGGCCGTCGTCAGTTCATGAAGGGTGAACAATGAGTTGTACCCCTCCGGTGTAAAAGGCCGGAAGGTGTACGATGTACGTTCGGCTGATGATTTAATGGGATGAAACGATGGGGGATAATTCGCATCACTGGAGACAGTGGAGAAATGGGCGGCGATGGTATCCGCAATATCCCTCACATCGCTGATGATAGTGCCATTGGTGTTTAAAATAGTGATCGGATGAGACTGATAATGACCATTGATTTTTCGGATCCGGTCCCAAATGACTTTAGATGAATTGATTCCCGTGGTAAACTTGTGCCAGGACTCGCGTTGAGCCTGGCTCTTCTCGCTATCGCCTTTGCTTTTAAAAATGCCAACTTGTTGTCATGGGTAGGATACCGCCGGAACCTACTCCATGCTTTCTTTTGTGCTTTAATCGTGAGACTACATTCATGGTTCCACCAAGGTTTAGGAAATTTCGAGGAGACTTTGGGTATTGTTTCATTTGCTGCAGAGATGATACAACTGGTCACAAGGTCGACACAATGGTCGACGTCGGGTTGCGAAACCATATCCTCCGTGATTTCTGCCTTGACCGTGAAGTCTGCCCATCGGGCGGCCACAGGTATGCTATGGCTTCGATCAAGGCACTTAACCACTAGAGGAAAATGATTGCTCCCGTGGAGGTACGGATCGACCGACCAGGACCAGTTCGGCAAGAGTGAGGGTGACCATAAGGATAGATCTATTGCAGTGAAACTATTGTTTGGGGCATGGAAATGAGTGAAACTGCCATCATTCATGATGGCGAGGTCCATGTCTTCTAACAGCCGTTCAACCATTTCGCCACGAGGGGTGTTGCTGTTAGAACCCCATATCATGTTATGAGCATTGAAGTCTCCAAGAAGAAAAAATGGTGGTGGTAATTGATCAATCAGATCTTCTAGATCTCTCTGTAAGATGGTGTCATTTGGTGGCAAATAAATAGAACAGATGGTAATTCTTAGGCCTGTAGAGATTTCCACCGCGATGGCTTGCAGGTTCGTGCGCAGCGTTAGAACGCGCGACGACACGTGATGTGGAACCAGCAGAGCAACACCGCGGCAGGCTCTACTCCCGTCATCGTAATCAATACGGAACAGGGAATGTCGCCTGATGTTCCATGTCTCCGAGGGCTTCGTAAAAGTTTCCTGGAGTGCCACACAAACAGGATGATAGCGATTGATCAAATCCTTGAGATCTTCGTAATTGGATCTAAGATCACGAATGTTCCATTGAATTAAGTTGGCCATAAATTTAAATTTCAAATAGAACTAGACGGTTCAAGGTCCTTAAATTTATTCCGGTCAATCTTGCGGCGGGTAGTACCGGATTCTGTAGGATTGTCAAGATCCATGTCACCAATCGATGTGTCATCGATAAGTGACACATTTTTAACGGTGGGATGTGTCAAAGCTTTCTGTATGGCTTTTTTGGAATACCCCGTCTTGAAAGGTTTCTTTTTTGTTTTATTTCCAGAACTAATTTTCGGTTTGGTACCAGTAGATATTTTGAATGTGTTCGCTGTTGCTTTTCCCGCTTCTTCTTCGGAGGTAGTGGACTCCCTCCGGAATCCAGCGGAGCAACAGCAGCCACAACTATTGCATGGTTGATTGGATGAAGTTTGAGTGGATGTGTTAGCAATTGGTTCGGTCTGAGTTGTAATAGAAACTTTTGTTACACTGTTAATCTTGTTAGTAGTCGGTGATTGTGAAGTCGTATTGGCGTATGATTTACCAACTATTGGAGCTTGGTTAGATGTTATGCGACTTCGTGCTTCGATATACGAGATGTTATTAAGGACCTTGATCTTCTGGATCTCTTTTTCTTCATTCCATTTCGGACACTTCCTGTCAAATGCGGGGTGAATGCCACCGCAATTGACGCACTTGAATGATGTTAAAGTGCAGTTGTCCGAAATGTGGTCCTTCTCACCGCATTTTGTGCAGGTGGGTTGACTGCGGCACGCCGTTCGTGAGTGACCGAATTTCTGGCAGTTGAAACATCTTACGGGGTTAGGTATGTATGGGCGGATTTTGAGACTATAATAGCCTATCTTAATATCTTTCGGCAATGTCGGTGATCAGAATGTCAGAATTATGTTACGTGATGGAGCTGGATTGCCATCTTTGCGGCTCATGATATGTTTGGCAGATGTTACGCCTTGAGACGCCAGCTCCTCTGTTAGTAGTTCTTCATCCATATTAATCAAGTTAGTATCTGAAATGACACCACGTGAATAATTCAACGTGGGATGGATTTTGACTATTACTGGAATGTCTCCGAGAGATGTGAGCTTTTCAACGAGTTCGGATTGTTTAGGTGTGTTAGTTTCAATGAGAAGGTCTCCTGAACGAAGAGCCTTCACTGATTTTAATGTGCCTATTGCGCCATAGAGAGCTTTGTCTATTATGAATGGTGACACTTTGGCCAGCGGTTTATCAGTGTCAGTACAATGCAGGAAGAAAAATGAAACAGTAGGAGCAGGATCAGTGACAATAGTTTCGCTCATAGCAGTTCTTTGACGTTTTGGTGCATTTTGATTTTTCCCCATTTTGGAGATAATGTGTTCGGCCCCTACCGACCATGCCCACCATGGAGCCCTACAAGGGGACGCGCACACGTAACCGATGAAGGTTAGTAGCAACGTCAGGTTAGGTAGGAGCAAACTGAGGTAATGATCAAGAGTGAACTCAAAAAGAAACACTTATTATTTAAAATATGAAATACCGGGCTGGACTTAGGCCGGTATTACACTATAAAAGTTTGATAAAATTTCTTTTATAAAATTTGACAAAAATCTCATATAAATTTTATATTCAAATTTTTTTTATAAAATTTATTTTATAAAGGAAATGGACCACATTACACTATAAAAGATTTATATAAAATTGTTTGACAAACTGAAGAAAACTTTTGCAAAATCTTCGTTAGTCATGTTCTGTTGCTGGTAGTAGTTATATATGAAGAAATTTTTTTTACCATTTGCTATAGAAAATTTATATCATTTGCAACCTCTGTAATGGCTTCGGTTTTAGAAAACATGAAGCTGATGTGGCTGCAGGGGCGTCGGAAGTGTTTCTAAACTGTGGGTGCTCGTCTGTGGTTTTATATCGGAAATTTTAATTTCTGAATCAATTCTGGGAGTACTTTGATCCATACCAAAAATTACTGTGGATTTTTGAGCACCCACAGCTCCGACGCCACTGTGTGGATGAAATAATTTGCGGAAGAAGCTAATTATTTTGATGCATTACATCAAGCTGGGAACGCAACTTAATGAATATGTCAGTTTATGAAGAAGTTGAGGAATGCAACGCCCAGAGTGAAAGTTTAGCGACTAAATTGTCCGTGTTTCATCATATTACTTATTGCGGCTCGTATGTCACGGTAAAATCACAGAGATTCGGGTTTTATCAAGGTGAGTTGGTGAAAGTCCAAAAAATGCTTGCAAATGTTTTCATTTCGGATTTCTACCAAGTCAAAGTCTGTTTTAAATGAATCAGTTAATTACCATAAACTTATTAGTTTGATTCTTATTAGATTATGAATAATAATTCAATAATTATAAATAAATAAGGAATTAACAAACGAAATAACCACCATGATGAGGTTTTGACGCTATTTAAGTAATTGGTGATCATAATTAATTTACTCCTACCAGTTAAAGCCCGTTTTAAATGAATTAATTCAACATCATTAACTTAATAGTTTCCCCCCCCCGTCTTGATTAATTAATAATTGTTCAAGAGTTATAATTACTAGTGTGAATAACACTTATTAATGAATTGATAGTAATAAGTATTTAAGTAAATCTTATTTCGTATGATGGCTCGCTGCTCGCGCTGACGCACGGAGGTGCTGAGTGCGTTTCGCCCACTGATCTGCCTCTCCACGCATTGCATCATGACCCCGCACCCCTCTGGAGATGTCGGGACACTAACTAATGGCCTTGAGCACAAGTGAACCTAAACCTGGATACGTGGCAGCATTTAGGAAAAGTAATAAGTTCATTATCGTTTTTTTATTCTTCAAAACGGGTTTTTACTGTTGAGAATAAATAAAATAAATAATTAATTAATAATAATTCCTAATTAATTGAATTTTAAATTATTTCATTACGATATTTATTAAATAATAAATAAGCGTCAAGAACTAATACGTTAACGATGGTTTATTGACTGAAGAAAAACGGGCTTTGACTTGGTAACGAGTCCCAAATAAAAACGTTTGCATCATTTTGCGGACTTCTACCATCTCACCTTGTCTCCGAGCTTGAACCGTGGCATATACATCGGAGTAGATGTAGCAACTGAACATTATATTGGCCCTCGAATAGAAAGAAGTTGGCCACCCATGATATAATAGATCTCATTTAAATCTCCACCACCTCAGATGATAATTAAATAAATGTATCATTAATGTGAACCATCAAATCAAGTGATGTGATATGACAGTTTTTCAAAGTGTGCGCCGTGGCTTCTACGAGCGTTCCGGCGAGATGAAGATATTGATTTTTGTGCATCTTTTTGCTTTGAATTGGTACTTCTGTAATTGAAAACACCAATTAACTACAGGGCCGTCTTAAGAGCATCATGGGCCCGGGCCAAATGATTTTTCTGAGGCCCTACTACGCAAATTTTCGAAAATCTCAACCAGATCCCATTTTTGTGAGGCCCCCGGGCCGTGCCCATGCCTTAAGACGGCACTGCTTAACTATTCTGGGGAGCAGTAGTAAAACTATGAACTGGACAAGTGAGCTGTGGGTGACATAAAACTCATTTTCCTATAAAGCCTTATTTTGCTTTTACGGGGCCGACTTCTATTTGGGGTAAACAGGGGTCTGCCCAGACGTTTTTGCAGGGTCCTGTTTTTGTGAAAATTTTCTTCTTTTTTTTTAAAATAATAATAACGTGATTCACACGTATTCCCAAGGGATCAGTATGATCAGTCCAGGGAATTCGTTAGTGTTAGTAAACATCCATGCCCGAACCGGGATTCGAACCCAGACCTGCACAGTGAGAAGCCAGTTCCCTAACCACTCGACTGCCAGGCGGCATTTTTGTGAAATGAGTCATTAATTTTGTGAGCAATGAGTAATTTTGTAGGGAGCGAAATAATCTAGTTGATCTATCACAAAAGAAATGAAATTTCAAATTTATGAATTCATTATTTTTTTTTTGTGTGAAGGGTCTGGAAGGGTCGCAAATTTTAGATGAACAGACCCCTGGTTATTGTAAATTTTTGTGGGCCCCATTCGGCTCGGAGCCCTGGGACAGTGCCTCGGTTGCCCCAGCCTAGTTACGTTCCCGATTTTCTATCATAAATTATTTATTGTGTGTGTTGAAAACACAAGTTTTTTTTTAATCAAAGAAATACACACTGGAAGAGAACGTTTTTTTTTCTCCCCACACAGAGAAGGGAGTGGTAAGTGAGAGGAGAAGGTGAAAGAACAGGTTTTTGAAGAGTTAATACGTCACAGTGCAGGATGGAAGTGCATCAGCGCAACTCTTTTATCAAACATTGGTGATGAAGCAATGTTGGATAAAAGATTTTACACCTCACGTTATGTATTGGCTCGCTTTCAACCATCTCGGATGATAATGAAATAAATGTATCATCAATATGAGCCAACAAATCCAGTGATGTCATGCATAAACAGTCGAGCCCGAATATAACCAAGTCGTGAAAACATTCGACGTTCCCGATATTCGTGAAAACCGATACACCATACTTATTCGAGTTTAATGAGAAAAACTACTCGACCTATTCGCGATTGGTCTGTACGAGGAGCAGGTGGTCCTCGTACAGCCTTGAAAATTTAAGAAAATTAAAATTATTTACGTATGTCACAAACATTAAAGATATTCACGTAGGGTTTGAATTAATACCCGCGTACTGCAAATCAGTGTTTCTCAAAATGTGAGTCGCAGCTTCTAGGGTAGTCACAAACCTTTACCAGAGGCGAGCTGTCGATATTGATTTGTTCAGTGCTTTGAAGTGCTACTTGAAGTGTTCTGGGGAGCTGTGGGTAAACGTTGAGACAAGGGTGAAATGGAAGGCAAAATTTTAAAAATCACGGATGTGAGTGGTCCGTCGAATTGTTACCGATATTTCAATAGTTCTGACGTTTACAAAGACTTTCTTTCAAACCGAGCACGACTCCGGTCTATCGCCATGGGGAATTTGCTACCGAATGAGTTGTGCCGGGAATGTGAGTGCATGCCTTTAACAGTCTCAGTGCCTATAAGGTGTTGTGCCTGATATTGCAGTGCTGACATCAATATTTTAAATTGAGAATGAAGCATAATGAGACTGAATATTTGAACCGTTGTAGGCCTGTTGCTCTCAGTGGCGAGACTTTTAACGCGAGCTCGACTCACATTCACGGCTCGAAGTTGAAAACCAACTTCAGCCGATGACCACTGTGGTGCATGGTTTACAAAGACGAGGACCTCTGACACAAACCTGTATTTATGTCCATCCTTCTTTTTGAGTGGTTCTGGGAATGAACAGAACCAGCGTTATCTATAGCTGGAGATAGCTTGATACGTTGACAGAACACACCTGAAGCCGATTTTCGCATTAGTGCGGTAGTACTTCAGAGATTCGGGCAATTTTCTTGAAATACAACTTTTGATTTTATAGAACTTAATCCATTGAAAAAAATCGGTCCACCAGTGTGGCTTCCCAAAGGAAACTTGGAAACAACCCCTGCCCCCTAAAATTTGCGGACTCTTAGATTGTCACCCTGCCCTGTCTTGCTATAATCTATGTCTGTAAAACTTAAGAGCATCATGAGGCCCCCAGGCCGAGTGATGTTCTAAGGCCCCACTACCTCATTGCAGAAGTATAAGCAGGGCCGTCTTAAGAGCATCATGGATCCGATTTTTCTGAGGCCCTACGTGGTGAATTCTCGGAAATTCCAACCACATTTCATTTTTCTCTTGGGGCCCCCGGGCCGTGCCCGGGTGGGCCCATGTGGTAAGACGGCACTGAGTATAAAGGTCTTCCAATTTACATACATGATTTCCGAAAGTACAGTATTTATCATTTCATATATACCAGCCCAACAACCCAATTTCATATTTTCCTAGCTCCTATTGCTCACACAATCATCATTTGAACATCCCCTCTACCTTGTCATTAAAAGTCAGCAAATGCGAACCCCCCCCCCCCCCTCTCACAATTGGTGACGTATTACTTGAAGATGATCCCTTATATCCCAACGATATTTTCAACATTATTTTATTATTGTATTGCAGGTTCACTAGGACGGAATTAAATTCGTTATAACCGATAAGCATGCAAACGTTTATTTTTCATTCAGCTAGAGAAATTCAAATCTCTAATATTCACATTAGGAATTAAGGTCTTTGTAGCTCCCACTGACATTAGTATGTGATGGAAGCAAAAATAAATATTTTTTCTTTAGTTTATTTAAAACCATTTTTATATTGTTCAAATCGTTTGAACTAATTCAGTTCATCGAGACGAAAACTTGGATATCCAATTGATACCTATCACTCATTTTTTAATTACTTTACCAACTCGCAAAGTACATAGTATATAAACTTGAGCAATTGAAACTGCAGCATAGAAAGCATCAACGTTAATCTTTTTTCAAATATTGGATGTGGAGGCTGACTTTGGTAAAAGAAACTTTGATAAAGAGCGTTTTTTTTATCAAAGTTGCTCATTACACTATCAAATTTTTTGTCAAACTTATTTTATACATGATCTTTGACAAAGAACTTTTATAGTGTAATACCGGCCTTAGGCAGGTGCAAAGGGTGCAGTCGCACCGGGCCGCTAAATTGGATTGATTAAATTTATCGTTTGACATAACGTTAACAATGCTTAAAATTCCGTCTTAAGACCTCTAAATCCAGACATCGAACCCTCTGGCATAGAGTTTTCACAGACCCCCCCCCCCCCCCACCTACAAGCCAAGAGAAGCATGCAGGTGTGCCCTGGTGTTGGACCAGTGGGGACGGTAAATTCTTTTAAAATTATTCAAATTACACGAAAGAGGCATAATGCATGCTTGCCCAGATGAAAGAATATCTAGTAGCAACCCTAGATAGATAATCGGCTCTATAGCCCCGACAGCCCCTCCCCAACTTTTAGGTGTCTGGGGTCACTATTATCTAAATTTATTGTCGAATGGTTTTGTTTTTCCTGACCATGAAATAGTAGTTCAATATTCTTTCTCGGGTGGCAATGTAAATCTGGCGTGCATCAGGGTGTTCATTTACACTGAGGGATCAGGTATCCCTGTTTTGAGGGCCACAAAGCTGTTTTTGCCTTGGGCTGAAAAATGCTTAAGTCCGTCCCTGGTGAAATGGGTAAATTCTGGTAAAAGCAAGATCAAATGTTCAAAAATGCTTGAAACTGAAGGAGAAAAATGCGCAACTTAGATTTACATCAGCAGCAAAAACAATAAAAATAATTACCTTTCTAATAAGAGTGCTTCAAGTCTCTCCTGCAGTGATTTTTTTTTTCACATTATTTTTAAAATCTGAAATACTATGTTACAAGCCTTGATGATATTATAGAGCAGTGGTTCTCAACCTTTTCAAGCCTGCGGCCTGGTTTCATTCATTTTTGTGAGTCGAAGGCTCAGTCAAACACACAACCAACGGACAATTCGAATGAGGAAAAATGAAACGGCTAATCACTTGCAGCCCGGTATGAATAATGATATCAGGGCCTGGAACCGAGCCACGGCCTGGCGGTTGAGAAACAGTTATAGAGAACGTAAAAATATAAATATCAAGAAGTCTCTCAAAGTTTTTTTATGATTTAAAAATTTAAAGTAAATAAATTATTTCTTCTAGAGGAAATTTCTATGTATTTTGTGCCTTGGGGGGGGGGGGGGGGCGCCCCCTTCTGAGGCGAGATTACAATGTTTTTTAAAGTAAAAAGTAATCCTGTGGGTACACTTACTGCATATATGTATATAAAAACTGTGTATTATATTTACTGCCAAAATTTTAAAGTGCTACAAAAATTAAATTTTAATTTTCCACCCCTGCGAGTCATGTAAAAATTCCACTCGGGCATGCAAACTAAATAAGGAAAATTCTTTTTCAGGATTTATGGGAGTTCAACATGAGAAATGCAAAAATAAATATGTATATATATTTGTCATTATTTAAATATTTTTCAGTAAGTATTTTCATAAATAGATGGCAACACATTTTTGAATGTGTAGGGAACACATCAAGAAAAGGGAAATTTCGTTGCGTCACACAACGAAAGTTTTTAAAAAATTTGACAAATGCAACCATTGCACTCATCAGTTGTATTCCCTCAAGTGTAACTAATATGCTCATTGGCTGCATTTGTCCAGGTTAATGTAATACCAGCAGCATAGACGATCAAAACTTATGGGAGAAATTTTAGTTTTGTAGAAAATTTTGAGATTTCGTAAAACAAAAGAAATAATTTGAATTTTTTTTTTAAATGTAATGCTCTTTATTTGCTTGTTTTCATCAATAGATGGCAGCACATTCATTTTGAATGCACGAGGGCAAAATTTGCTCAACAGGGAAACTACGCATTGTTTTTCCGGCATGTATTTTTACAAGTTACATGCCCAGTAGGGTGGAATGAAATTTTTTTTTTTTTCGAAATTGCTATTGTAATAGAATTTAAGATATGCCTTAATGTGAAGAAATGTCATTCCTAATTTTTTTCCCCAAAATTCAAACTTCTTGAGGTTCCTCATTGCCCCTAAAGCACGTGTGGAATTCTATAACATGACACCGCAGAGGATGCTTTCATATTCCCCTGAACACGTGATTCGTTAAGTGAACTGGATGCTTTTCCCTTGTTTCCAGTATTCATCTGCAATCTTACCCCTTAACTGAGAGGGTGTATAGCAGTCAAAATGACGACCAGAAGCTTTTATTGTGACATTTTAGGAAATCCTAAAGAGTTGGATTCTCTGGTCTTGCCCACCTATGGCAATGTTATGCTTTATTATTTGCTGACTCAACGCAATATGAAGGCACAAAAATAAAGAAAAGATCTAGCTATTGCAGACATTTGTGAAATTATCGTGGCAAAGATAGAAAATATTTTGAAAACTGCTTCAATTCCTACGGTTTCTCACCAACGAATTTGCAAAATTTTCAAAGACTTTTACTGTAAATACAAGAATATTCAGAGAAATATGAAAGCAAGGAAAGATTCTCAAACTTTCAAGTTGAACTTGGAATCTTTTCAGTGCGAAGCACGGAAATTGTTCGACATTGCAGCATGCAAATGTGATTTTTAAGACTCAGTGTGACAAGTTGAGAAAGATCCCAAATTTAGAGCGAGATTTCTTGCAAGATCAAAGAAGTACATGCAAGATGGCCATTGGTCGAATAGATGTCCTAACAACGAAGAAATTGAAAATCAATGAACAAAGGAAAATGATATCCCATTTGAAGTCCATCTCAAGAAGAAACAGCGGAAGCTAGTTCATCAACCACTAAAAACTCATCTATATCCAATGATTCTGAGGAAAGTGATCTATATGAGCCAAATCACAGTTTGCCGTTGAATTAAGCATTTCCATCTATCTGTGCTAAAGCAAGTACTTCATTTTCTTTTGAAGTTCTACCATCATCCTCACAGATGAGAACTAAATTACCAAATGTTGCTCTTGCTTGTGATAGAACTGGTGTGTCTGACCGATCAGCTGCAATTATTGCGAATGCTTGGAATAAGTATCTTTAAAATTGATTAAATGCTTTTGCTTATCAGTATTCGTATTTCGTTATATCGCACGTACCATATGCGCGTCACTATAATCTTCAATTATTATACAGGACTATTGGCTGCTAAGCCATTTTCCTGCGCGATAAGACAAACAACCTTCTTGTTACCATCAGAGGGTTTGTAAAACTTAAAAAGGGAATTTCCCCATTTACGACGTGTGACGTCATTTCGAAAGGGGAAAAAAAAGAGACCATGCCTCACAAGAAATTCCTCAGGGATTTTCTTAAAAATTCGGGAGAATTAAAAACTTTTCGGGAGGTCGAGTGATGAAGCTAAAATTCTGGAGATTCCCGAAAAATTCTGGAGACATGGCAGCTATGCTAAGGCGACATCAATTTCCAAAAAAAGTGAAAAAACACCCTTTTTCGTTCCACCATATATATAATGCCCAGTCAGGCATATTATATTTTTTTTTTAGATTTGTCCACCCCTGAAACTTAGCCAGAAGTGGCTTGCAGGACTTGTGCATTGAAGACACCCCCGACTTATGAGTCACTTAAAAAAATCAGGATCCATGATATCTGAGCGTAAGCATTCAAATCGCCCAAAATTGAAGCTCGAAACTTCTGCTAATTACCAAAAGTCTTTAGCTCTATGCAAAGCAATCAAAGTTCTTTTATCCTCGCCGACATGTGAAAAGTGACTGTACTTCTTTTACTCCGCACATGACATAAATAATTTGAGTACATGCAATAAATGGCATTCAATCAAATCCCCAGCAAAACTGATATTTAAAAAATAATTAATTGCATACAAGTGGCAGTCAAAGCATTTTTTATTGTTTTTAACGCTGCATTAATACAAATGTAGGTAAAATTCAGATATATATGTGTGACTTTCTGCGTTTTTTTTCCGTCAAATTCCACTCACACACCACACGCACGAAACATACACACAGTTACATCACGCAGTCTCTGAACCAAAAAACATCGCACAAACAATCAAAACTGTCCGGTAGAGAGCAGAGAAACGTTTCGTAGAACGATTTTGGAAAAAATTAAAACTTTTATTTTGTGCGACGTTAAAAGAAATGAGGAAGAGAGCAAGAAAGAGAATCGAGCTAACTAAAACAGTTAATAAACTTCACCTGCAGAAAAACAAAATCAGCGTGAAATCAAATTCTATAGTCGATAATTAAACGCTGTTTGTTAAAACATTTGGAAGACAAAGAAAGCATTCATACAACGATTGCTCACATAAATATATCATCCCTAAAAAAAAAAGAAGAAAGAAAAACTCTATATTCCATTAAACAGCTTAAAAGCGAGCGAACTCCAAATTTGCCATATGACACAATACTTTTCAAATTACATTACTTTTTAATGGCATTGAAAGAACAGATAAAAGGGGAAAAAAAGAAATTTTTTATAACAGCTAATTAAAAAAGCAGCGACATTTCGCTCTTAGTTTTTTTTTGTCGATATAAATATTTTTCTTCTTTTTCAATTAATTTGTTTACAATCAATCAACATATTATTTGGCGCAACAGAAACAAAAGAAAAAAATACACTCATTACTAATCAAGAGTCCTTTTTTTTAAATACAATCATGTGTCTACCGGAGGTCCTGCAGCACATGATGCAATACATGCAATGAATTCTAAATATATATATATATAAATTCCACTTCATATTTTTCTTGCTTTCATGTTAACTCTCTGTCATCCTCCTGAAAATCAAGGGAATCAATCAAAAACGCTGAAAATCAAACAAAATCACAGTTAGAACACATGAAAGCTAAAATAAAGAGGGAGGGGATATCTCATTACATAGAACGATATGCTGGTGCAAATGTTAATGCACAGATGGCTATTTCCCCCAAAGCAGAATGTTCTGCATTGCTCTTCAATGAGCCCTCGGCTGACTGGAAGAAAATGTTCAGCAAAAAAAAATTCCCATAATAGCATGTTTTCTACACTTTTCTTGAAAAAGATTCTTCAAGATTGTTTTACGACATGTCACAGATTTTGGCACATTCTGCTTTAAGGGATATTTCTATGTAATGATAAGTTGCAGACCTGACAACTTTCCGTATTTAGCCCAGCAATGCCAGATTTTGGAATGTTTGCAAGGCTTCCGGATTATGAATTCATATTGCTGAGTTTCAATTATTGCCATCAATGTGAAAAAATAAAAGACACATTGCATTTGCGGTTTTCCACTGTCACTTCTTTTCTTTAGAAAGCGACCCCCCCCCCCCAAATTAACATGAAAAAGCACTTGCAGCATCACATCCCTTAAACGCTAGGCATAATGCCCTACATGAACAGTGGTCAAAGCCATCCAAATCTGTTAGCATAAACAAACATGACGTCCTGTTAAAGTTGAAAATGTTTTTAATGCATGTTTGATCGTTGATAATACTATGCCAGCCAAAAAAAATTTTCATAGTGAAAATCAAGATCTATATACTGGAAAAATACTGGACATCGCTAGTTGTGGGCAAAATTTCTAATTCATGCTAAAAATTGCTAATGGTAGGGAAATTGCGGGCTTTTATAAATCTGTGTTTAGAACAATTTTACAGAAAAAAAGTTTAATTTGACATAGCGAAAACATCCATTGTAATTAAATGTCATTCAAGAAAGCATCTTCGAAAAAAATGGACATTCCTTTAGAATAGTCTGACGGCAAATGATGATGAAAAATACGGGAATGTCCTGTAAAATATGGGTAATATGGTCACTTTATATATTGCTTATGTTGGTTCTTATTATGGATATAAAAAAAATTTGACATACAAAAGCATGTTCGTCAGATTTTTACCTTCTGAATGTTGGCAGGTCTGAACTCGCTAATTCGCTGTTTGTCTCGGGTAAAATTATTTTCACCTGGGCTGGTAGATTGTATCATCCATGTTACGAAATATCTACTTTGGTTACCATTCACCTGCATTTCAGTCCTTATATCGATCATGGATACTTGCAACAGTGCTCTACATTAAACTGTTGTATTGCCTATTTCCACTTTCTCTTAGTCTGTTTTTTTCTTTCTTTCTTTCTCGTAAACAAAATATGAAACCATTAAGCATACTCTATTGAAATTGAAGCATGGTGACATCATTGAAGGTGACACCATAATCACTTCGGTTCTTGTATGGACAATTCTACCCTTAAATGCCTATTGTACAAGGTATGACCGGTAGATAGGGCAAATCAAAATCACCCCTCCTTTCGAAAATATGAACAACCTGAAGCACTGCCATATGCCCATTACATTCTTCCCTAACAATCTGTGCTTGTTTTTAAAAATTTCTTGGCAGGTGTGTGGTTTGTTCATGGGATAGTTGTAACATAAGATTTGTTATTAATGCATTGTGTAATGGAGGAGAGAATAAATATGAAATTCTGTTTCAAATTGGGTAAAACTGCAACAGAAACTCATGAAATGCTGCAAAATGTGTACGGAGAGATGAGGCTGTTATACTGTCGCAAGACAGTATTTCAGTTTCTGGATCATACTGGAAACAGCAAGTTCAATCTCCACTAATGATTGGCAGTAAAAACATATTATTATCTGCTGTATCGATGAATTCATAACACAACTCCATTCACTGTTGTTTTTGCTTGTTGCTTAGAAGATGAGGGACAAAGTTTACATTTTACCCAAATTCTCAGTCACAATGGTTCGAACAATTTCACGTGGAGGATTCAATTCTTTCATACCATAATTCAAATGGGCAATCACGTAACAATAACTTTCAAACTCTGTCAATATTTGTTTTATTCTGCTCATCACCAGTCTCCCATAATGATGTTCATCTTCGATGCTTTCATGACCTTCACGGAAGCACATGTACCATTGAAATAATATATTACAAGACGCAGCTTCATCTCCATACATATTTTGCAGCATTTCATGAGTTACTGTTAAAATTTTACCCAATTTGAAACAGAATTTTATATTGATTCTCTGCTCTATTAAACAATGCGCTAACAACTAATATGTTACAACTACCCCATAAACAAACACCTGCCAAGAAATTTTGAAAAACAAGCACAGATTGTTAAGCAACATCAGGAAGAATGTAATGTTCATATGGCAGCGTGTCGGGCTGTATGCATTTTTGAAAGAAGGGATGATTCACCCTACTTACTGATTGCACTTTGTACATATCTGCTCAATGTCTATACGAGTGTGAATAGTTTTTGATGCACTCTTTTATGTACATTATCCAAGACTATTGTGGTTGATTTCAGAATGAAATATTCTGCTTTCATAGCTTAGATCAGCGGTTCTCAACCGGTGCTCTGTGGAGCCCTTGGGGCTCCATGTGCGCGACCCAGGGGCTCAGCGGCCACTCTAGAATAAAATAAATCAATAAATTTGATAAACAAACAAAAAAAGAGAGGCCTAAAGGGTACCGCCATATAAATAATATACTAAAAAGGGTTCCTTGAGTTTAACAGGGCTACACCATAAGAATTATTCACTGAAAAGGGCTCCGCGAGTCAGAAAAGGTTAAGAACCACTGGCTTAGATGGTACAACACTCATCCAGCAAGCAAGAGATCGCGGTTCAAGTCCCTGTGGGGGAAGTGATGAATTTTCTTCACACACACACACATCTCCACAAATAACCAGTCTTTCAATGAATCTTGTATTAACAAGTGGAGAGGACGTTCTGTTATGCATGAAAGACTTTGCAGATCGCTTTCCAACCGAAGACCCTATAATTAATTATCCCTGGCATGCCTTTCCGGTCCAGGTTTATGGTCTGGAAAGTTCACCAGTGGTGGTGGTCAATGGTCAAGCCATGTTCACCAGTGCTTATGGAAAATAAGCACTAGCTTTACCAGTAGGGATTGACCCCAGGGTTTAAGCTGGATAAAAAATTCCTTTCGCAAAAAAGCGAAAATGGGTGGAAAAGCTTTAGCAAAATGCTGCTGCAATGCTAACAAGGGCGTGGGGGGGGCGCACTTGGGGGTCTGGGTTCCCCCCCCCCCCCGAACAAAATTTCTGGCTACGCCCCTGAATGCTAATGCAATGATTGATGGTTGGACGGCCACTCATTGCGTACCTCCTGTACGCATTTTTGCGAAAGTTGTTGCTACTTTTTTTCACATTCTATGGTTTTCTTTCGAATTTTGCGAGAAATGCGACCGTAGCTTAAACCCTGATTGACTTAGAACATTACCATTGGCTGACTGAGTAACCTAAATAGTGTAATTGACAAAAATAGAATGTTGCACAATAATAAAACATATCAAAAACTGCAAATAACTTTCAGAAGACATGTCAAATATATACATGCTTCACAGAAAATAAAATTAGAGTAAAAGTAAAATTTTAAATTCAAAAAATGGTGGGGCATCTTTCGTTTTTATTCTCATATACATTTGAGCTTCCAAAATCTATATTGTGCAGGTGTAGATACACATTTTTATATTAAAGAATGTTAGCCATGTCTGATATGACACGGTGAGTGTCTGCAGATGTGAATTGGCCCTTAATTTTCGCCATAGAACAGCGGTTCTCAACCGGTGCTCCGCAGAGCCCTTAGGGAAGGTACCTTCCCTAGGGAAAGTTTAAAAAACAGTAAATTTGAAAAAAATGTTATATTTCAGTAACTTTGATGAATAAATAAAAAATAGGCCTACGGGACTCCACCATAGAAATTATAGACCATAAAGGGCTCTGTGAGTCAAAAAAGGTTGAGAACTGCTATCATAGAGAGTATGAGGAACAGGTTGTAGGTGTCTTAGTGCTGCGAGTTTCTCATCTAGAGCAGTGACAAATAATTTAATTTGATCAAACTTTTGTGTATAATGGTTGCATTCATACTTCTTAGAGATCAGCCATGCAAAATAATCAAAACGCTAGTATTTTTCAAAAACTTTATCATATGAAGGCAAAGGGTAATAGGAGGCAATTTGACCTTTTTGATGATTGATTAGCAACAATTGGCTGTATGTCCCACTTTTGTTTCAATGAAATGAGACCACTCTTGGGTATTAATGATTTGTGAGATCAATAATTGGCAACTCTAGCAAAAAACTGTCATCTTTCACGTGATACTTCCTTATAATTCATATAATACCATTTTCAGGTATTTGATCTCCAAGATGACAAAAATTTACACTCCAGAATTCAAAAGGAAAGTTTAAAGTTTAAAAACATAAAAATTGTTATTTTCTGTCCCTTTTAATCGTACGTCATTAGAAAATAAGGTTGATTACCCAGGAACAAAAAATTGTGTTGCATGGCATGATAAACTGATTTTGAGTATGAACCTGTGACTATACTCTAACCACTTTTGGGTATGGCACAGTACATCTAAACCACCTTTGATTATATATATATGAAAAAATGGCTACTACCGCCCCCCCACCCCTGAATTATTAGTGTCTCTGCAAAACCTTGATCTATATCAGTGTCCTTCAATCTTTCACATATGCGGGGACACAAAGCTCTCCTAAACATATGTTATGTTAGATCTTGCCGGCCAAGCGATGAGCATCATGAGTTGAATATTCCAGATGTAAATGCATACTTTTGTCAAGAACTCTGGCAGAATTTGTAAATGCACATTTGATGCATCCATTTTGATGCACAAATATGGATTGTTATCATACTTTTGCAATTCTAAGCACAAAAGACTAGAAACTTAAGAGGAAACAAAAATTCAACTCACGTTTTCAGGAGGGTTTGGTTTATTTCTTAAGCGCACCCAAACATCTTCAAGAAAAGACCTCCTAAAAAAATAACACACATAAACATGGTAAACAAAACAAAAAAACAGCAAATTCTATAGATTCATAGAGAAAACTATCAATTACAATTATGCATAAGTATATGAGCACTTACTCCTCAGCGAGCACATTTCTAGTCATGATTGGAAGTAATTGGTGTGAATGGGGGCAGATATAGGAGTGAGTTCAGATTAAATGTCTATTCTAAATTTTGTTTAATGGAAATAATAGTGGTACATCACCGTATACAATAGACAAGAGTTCAAGATTTGTCAAAACAGAAAGATGAATTACAAAAATGCTCGAGTGGAAGAAAAAACTAATGGCCACAAAGAGAACCTACATCCAATTTTCAGTTGATCAGAAGATGAAACAAAAGTTCCCAGAACTAGAAGAATTAGCTGAACTTATCCAATTTTTTTGAGAAATTAAAAAAAAAAACCACATTTTTGTTACAGTTATCTGACCCACTTCAATGAAGAACCCAGGGACAAAATGGAGAAAATTGAATTTCTATTTTCCACAACCTCAAAATATCTCATTTAAACATGTACAGTACCCACAACTTGTAACCGAACGATGGCGATATCTTGGGTTCTATTTATTGCAAAAAAAAAGTAGCATTCGTCTTCGTTTAAGATCTTCCATAAGTGTATTAAGTTTATTTTTTCTAGATGTTAATGCTAGGCATCTAGATGTTATGTGAAATCAAAAAAACATCAAGCAAATGTCACAAAAAAGTCAGTGTTCTTCAAAAACTGACGTTTTTTTCCTTCATCTTCTGATGATTTTGGGGTCATTTGCACAGAATGTGTGTGTGTGTGTTTGTTCACGTCATTTCTGATTGAACATATTGTTTTTACATCACCATTGAAGTTTTGGCCTGCAATTTCACTTGTTTTTTACATAGGGATTTTATTCCCAGGAATTTAACTTCCATTTGTGAAAAATCCCTATTTTATTTGAAAAAAATCCCTTTTGTATTTATTAGGGAGTGGTTTTAGCATAAAATATGGGTCGGTGCGAAAATCTCCCTAATTTTCATTTTCAAAAGTTGTTAAATTCAGTTGTTAATTTCAAAAGTTGCTATAGTATTTTCAAGTTTTAGGTACCCAAAAATAGATTATGGGCATCTAGATGTTAAAACTAGATCCAACTTTTGAAAGTTCAATAGTAACCCCATTTTTTACTTCCATGTTTGGATTTAGTATCTCAAGAAATGCCGAAATACTGAATTTCATCAATTTTGAATGAACAGTTGGTGAAATATAAGTTATTGAAAAACGAGTGTCGTAATGTTAAACGGAAACATCTTGTTTTTGAGCATAATTGCTGAAATAATATAGGTATCTCATTACTTTTTATCTTAAATGATAGATTCCAATGGGCCAAACATAATTTTATTACTCATTTTGAATTTAGCTTTTTTAAAATATGAGTTATGAATTATTAAAACATTTTGAAAAATTATAAAAATAGAAGCATACATTAATTTTTACTTCATTCAAATCAGCAGTCAAAAACCCAACAGAATCAATTTTCATTCCGATCTGACCTCTATTTTACAAGATATGAGCGATTATATAAAATGACCACTTTTAGGGACCATATCAACTCTATAATATAAAATCACACACTCGAAAAGGGCCTGTTGCTAAGCAACCGAGTGACGGAAGTGGGTGAAGTTTTTGAGTGACGGAAATCGGTTACGTTTTTGTGTTACGGAAGTCGGTTACGATTTTGGGTCAAGTATTCATTTAACTCATTTAACTCTAGCACATATTGGGACCCATTTGACCCATCGGGACCATGTTATGTGCATGTACCGAGAGGCTCCCATATCCTACAGCAGGGCCCTTAGGCTGGAATTTAGATGGCGAGCCCCCAAACCAGCTTTTCAGGGCCCCTCTGTGGTTAATTTATAGTGTGAAAAATCAAAAAGTATATAAGAATCGTTCTGGTCCTGTCAGCCCTGCCCTTGTGGGGGGGGGGGGGGGGGTCATGCCGA
Source organism: Pholcus phalangioides (assembly GCF_987345545.1). Classification (NCBI taxonomy): domain Eukaryota; kingdom Metazoa; phylum Arthropoda; class Arachnida; order Araneae; family Pholcidae; genus Pholcus; species Pholcus phalangioides. The sequence continues at coordinate 12,784,310 of NW_028301598.1, forward strand.
GAGGTATGATGAATATGTATAATATACATATAACAACAGTGCTCCCAACACACAGGGTCGGGGTACCCGGGGGGGGGGGGGGGATTGCACGTATACCTTCATGGGAAAGTTAAAAGTTTTCATTTCCAGGGGCCCTTGATGGATCTCATTGTTTTCTTGCTGCTTTAACGTTGAAAAATTTGCGATAGCGGAAGCACAAGATATATCCAGTCTGGGGGCTCCAAAAAATTTGCGAATTCGGTCATGGGTAGTTGCGTGGGTGGTCCAGGATTTTATTCGTTGGTAAAACGAATACAAATGAAAATGTTTCACGGCAATTGCAGCGGGGGATGACCGACAAGCTTCCAAGTCGGGGGCCCCATGTTTACAGGTTTCATTTTGGGGGCCCTGGATGAATCTTATTATTTCCTGTTGTAGAATTTGCAACAGCGGATGCCAGAGATAAAGAGTCTGGGGCCCCACTAACAGTATGCGAATACAACGGGCAACTGATTGGGGGCCCTAGCTTTTATTCATTGGTAAAACGAATACAAATGAACATTTTTCATGGCACTCGCAGTGGGGGGATGACCGACAAGCTTTGTAAAAATTCGGGAGACTTGAGAACTTTTCGGGAGGTCGAGGGATAAAGCTACAATTCGGGCGACTCCAGGAAAATTCCGGAGACTTGGCAGCTATGAAATACTGAATAACTTGAATTGTTAGTAAGTACAAATGCCAATACCAGTAACATTATTGTGTATTAATATCACTTTATATGATAAAACCTGTCATGCATAGCAACAGACCTACAGAAAGCCTTCATCTGGCTGACGATTTTAACAGGCCGCGCACGATTTTCGAAGTTTGGCTTACATTATGAGCATCCTGAAACTAAAGCTAAGGCTTATTTTTTGGTTTTCAAAGAAATTTATTACCAATGTTCAATTCAAGAACTTCATAAAGTTACTTTCTTTTCATTATGAGATGTTATTTGTCTTTTGATATTTTAATTATAAGTATGATGTGCCTTGTATAAAACATAGTAATGCAAACATGAAAATATTTTTAATGGTTTTCTTCACAGAGGCTTAAATTTATTTACACACGTCCATGGTTGAATTTTCTGTTTGCAGTTTCTTGTAACATATTTTAATATGTGAATCTCATATCTATATGCTTACATAAAAAAAAGGTAGTCAGAAGAATTATAAAAACGTGTGTTTGTGATTCCAAGAAATTATTTTTTATATCACAAATCATTTAAAAGTACTTCAAAATATACATATTTTAAACACTACACTATGCAGAAATTTTTATAATACATTTCAATATACATAAACCAACCTGAAAATAACATTTTATCTGAAAGCAACACGTTTGCTTCAAAAGCAAACAATTTCCGCCTAAAAAAATCAGCCCGGGGTGGGGGGGAATAGGTATCTACCCGGGGAGCAAATTTGACAACCCTGTTTCAACGAAGTCAGAAAAAATACCGAAAATATTCAAATACAAATACAAAAATAACACCACAACAAGCCTAAAAAGATGCCCAATTAAAAATGCAATTACAAACAATATATAATCATGATAAAATATTATACGATGTCCATAAGAATACTTATGGTTGTCTTATTCTAAGTATGGATAGCTTCTCGATTTACTCCAACATGTTTATTGTATTTCTTTTTAAACGTGTCAATTGTGTTACAATTTACTACCCCGGGGATGAGCTATTCCATTTATTAACAACTGTATTTGAGAAAAATTCACAGCGACACCATAATCTAGAATCGTCCCTTACTAATCGATACTGGTGCTCCCTTGTAAAAGCAGTTGATTGATGGTGTATTAGTAATTTATGATCATCCCGTTGAAAATTTCGAACACTTCGATCATATCTCCTCGACACCTGCGTTCATCCAATGTAAACATATTCAAAAAATGAAGTCTTTCTTCATAACTCAAGCCCTGTGTGCCAATAAGAACATGTGTAGCTCTTTTTAAATGTTTCTCCCTTTATACATTCTGGTTTTTGTTTTTTTTTCTCTTCCTTTTTTTCTAACACCTGTTCTCCATAACCAAACTGTTGAAGGGACATTACCGGATTTTGTAATCAGCATGGGGTCTCCCATTCGTGTCCTTATCAGCACCTCTACTTTATCCATACTTTTTTTATCTCCCCCCCCCCCCTCATCGACCCTTGTAAAGTGACTTGCTTGGTCTTTCTTAAAAAATTAATTCTTTTTGCTGGCTGCTCCTTCTGAACTAATTATACAAACAATTATGAACTTTTCACTCAGATAAACTCCTTTGTTGGTGAAAGCAACTTTCCTTCTTTTTCATTAACTGTGGTTAGCAAAGTACTGCAATAGCAATGTCACATTAACACATTAATGAATGGGAAGACAATAAATGAAATTTAAACAAATATTACGCAATGAAAAATTAATTTATCCTGATATCAAATTTTCTATATCAAATAATAAGTAATTTCGACAGGTAAATTTAAGTGAAACAATAATTCGATTTGGTTATATGGATCGTTAACATCAAGTGTAGATGCTATTTATTTCAATTGTTATTTTTATCTATCTTTTTCTCTGTATTATTAAAAATTTGCCATTGAATTAAAGTGAAAAAAAACCGCGTAGAATGAAATTCTCTTATATCAGCTTTGGGTTGCCATAATTAATTTTTTAATTTAATAAATAAATATATTTGCACCTATTTGGCCAATATACTTCGTTCTTTTCATCTTTCTTTTAGGTTAAAAGAAATAAAAAGATTTACGTGTATCGCAAGAGCAAAGATGTCATAGGGTCGAGAGCATTTTACTAGCTTTTAGCTATTGCTCTCTTCCCTGTCCCAGCTTTCTTCACCATATTATGAATTAACTATTTCCTACCGTGTCCATTCAAACATTTTTTCTTTCTCTTTGCATTTTCTGTCAAATATTGTAAAATATGTAACTCAATTGTAAACTCTAATTTGTATAGTATTATTGAAATTGACTGGGGAAAAATAAATTATGTTATGTTCTCTGCACCCCTTCACCCAGGTTTATGTCCCTCCGTATGTATGGTCTCCAAAACCTTACAGCAACTCCAACCCAGGGCGAACTAAGCCTAGGAAAAGCAGAAGAATGAGTTTAGGATAAGGCGCGAACAAACCTTCTTGAAATGAAACAGAGCATTCCATTCGCTTTTTTGACCACCGCTGAACAATGTTCAGAAAACCTAAGCTACTCGTCAATAAGAATTTCCAAATCGGTGACCCTTGTTGGATCTGGAATATTGACCTACCATTCAACTTGTACAATTCAATTAGAAAGCAACAATTTTTTAACTGAAAGTTGGAAGACACAGAAGGACCGTAGAAAAATTTAGATTTCCTATTTGGTGACAAACAGTAATTTAACTCTTAAATCTGGTAAAGGGTGATTTTTGAACACATTTTGAGAATTTTTAAATTCTAACTAAAAGCATAATGAGCTTGTTTATTAGTTTATGCTGTTCTTTCCCCTTTTCTGTTTTTAAATTAAAATATCTCTGCGAATATATGTAGTTAGAAACAGGAAATTTTTTTGTTAGCCTCACGTGAGATAGGGCAACATTCGAATTGGAAGTTAGCAGACAGGATGGCTTAAAGGAAAGCGCCATCATTTTCAAATGACTGGGTTTTTTCGGCTTAAAATAAAAATATTACTTGCATTTGGCTTTTTTTTGGGGGGGGGGGGCTTTATCTAGCTTTACTTGCCTTTAACAGATTTTTTGGCTGTAAATGACAACAACTTTACTTGCATTTAACAAATTTTTATGGTCAGCATAGGTATTTATCGTGTGTTGTGTGTGTATTGATACGTTTCAACCAGAACAATTTTCGTGTGTGTGAGCCAGATACAACCACTTAGCGGAGTACATTTGGCCAATGGTTGTGCAACAACTCATTTTCATGATCATAACCCTTCCCACATCAAGATGTTTTTGAAGCTAGCCTGCGAATCAGAGACATAAGGATCTTTTTCACAGAGCCTGATATTATTCCCCTTATTTTTTTTTTTTGGGGGGGGGAACCAAGCCACAAATTTCATGCCAGATCAAGAATTTTATTTTTGATCAATCAACTAATATTTCATGAAATCACATACTATTCCAAGAATTAAAATGAAATTGATGAAATAATGACACAGAAATTATTTATGCACTCACTTGGACCAGAGACCACCTCCAGGTGGCAATCCACTGATATCATCATCTGCCAAGATTCTCATCACATCATTAAGTTCTGCGTCTTGTCTTACTTCGAATATTTCTGTGTAACATGAAATACATATATATTAGATCAGTAATGAGCAAACTTTTTAGGAGTGCACCAAAAACTAAACAAAAAAATTTTGGTGGGCCAGATATGTTTTGATGTTGATTTATAATTGGAATTTTATGCTTAGAAATGAAATGGCGGAATGTGTTGTACACTTTAACTACTGTCGCAGTTTCATTGTAAATGATAAACAATAGTTTATCCTTTGCAACTGTGAAAATATAAATAAGTACAGTCACACAAACTTGGTTAATTCCAAGTCCAAAGTCACTGGAAAAATTTCAAGTAATGAAGTGCCCAATAAGACAACATAGTCGTAGCCCTATTGAAAAAAAAACTTAATTTTTTTTTTCAAAGCAATATTTCAGTATCCTGTAAGATTGACTCAAGTCAAAGCAAAATGACAGAAATGACTTGGTTGAAAAAACTTTTGGTCAAAACAGTGCACTAGCAACCACAAATAAATCTTTTTATATATCGAACTTTCGACGATAGATGGCACAATTTGTTCGATAGAAATAACGATTCAGCAATATCGATGATACCGGTTTCGGTTATGAGCGAGATGGTCCGATTGGCGGAGACTGGCAGGGCGTGTAGAGAAAAATCTAGAAAATCCCGCCCCCTCCATACGGTAGCTCAGCCGACTAGGAAACTGTGAAATAGAATTTTGTGGAATGTTCTTTTTCTCGAAGTTTCTATCCGGGTTATTAATACCGTGGCGCTCACAAGATGGCAGACTCAGATGGCTAGACAGGCACAAGGAGATTCAGTCAGTCGTGTTTAAGCTTTGCAAGAAAGTTGTTAGCTCTCTGATTAGCTTGTAAATTGCTGTTCTGTAAATAAATCTGTGTTTGTCCGCCGAACTGCTTCTTGTTTAGCAACCTCGAAGTCTTGTGGAAAATTATCCGGAACAATATATATTATACATTCAATATATTACACACTGTATTTACTACATATCTTGAATTGGAATAAATTTGATATTTTAAATTTGAAAAAAAAAAATCTTTTCTGTGTCTCTCCCCCCAATATATATTACATTCTTTTTTTCTTTTTTTTTCAGTCTTCTAAAGTAAGAGTCTGCCAACTCTCTTCACCAATGCATAGCAAATTATGAAGACATACGTTTTTGAAGAATGATGCTCCTTCAAGACCACTTTCAAAAGCACAGTGCAAAATGTGTAAATTACAAGGTCCAATGTAAATAAATCAAGGTGAACTGGATGGTTTTACTGCATTGTCCATCCTTTTTTTTAAAAGAGATTTGTTTACATTTCACTGTTTAATATCACTGTAATCATTTTTTACAAATGAAGAACTTTCATTTCTAACTCTTTGTTGAGCATTGTAATGTTAAATATTGTTTATGCCTCTCATGCCTTAAAAATACAGAAGACAATATTGGGTAGCATCAGAATCACCGAACCTAGAATAGGTCTATGTATCCAACTGCTTTGTAATGCAAACTTGTTTCACCTATACACAAAATATGTACCATAATTTTTGATGATGAATGTTAGTTACTGTCCAAGACCATGAAGTAGTAAATACAGAATTATGTTTTCCATCCACACAGAATTTTTTAATGACTATTCTACTCACTGAAAATTAATGAAATAAATGATCCACATCAGTGTTTAATCTACGGTCGCATTTTTCGCAAAATGCGAAAGAAAATATTAAAATGCAAAAAAAGTGGTAGCTACTTTCGCAAAAATACGTACAGGAGGTACGGAATGAATAGGCATCCAACCATCAATCATTACATTAGCATTGTAGCATTTTGCTAAAGCTTTTCTCCCCATTTTTGCTTTTTTGCAAAAGAAATTTTTTATCGAGCTTAAACCCTGGTCCACATACACCCACTTCCCCGAAATAACCTTAAAAACGATACAATTTCTGCTTTGACAGAATCATTAATTACAATCTATAACATTTGTGATATTTGGCAATATGTTGATTCCCTGCTCATTTAAAATCAATTACACAAATTTTGTTGATAAGATTTCGTAAAAAAGGACAAAAACTAGAAAGACAAAACCGAGAAAGTTTGACAAAAGTAAGATATTTTACTGTAGTAGGAAAAGTAGGACTAGCGTGAGCCCTGCATTTGAAAAAAAGTTACACAAATTTTGTCTATAAGATTTGGTAAAAAAAGTAACAAAGTAGGACAAAACCTAAGAAGTAGAACATTTTATTAAAAAGGAGGAATAGTAGGACAAGAGGGAACCCTGAAAGTTTGAATTATCCAATCAATCTATTCTGGATCTGTAAAATGACTACAAATTGCAATTAATTATAAACATTCTTACTGGATAATTATCAATTAAATTTTATCACCAGTTATAAATATGTTTCCCAGTAATCAATAATTATAATAATTTCACTTAGCCGCTACATTATTCTCCTGTTCTGAAATCAGCATCACTGCAGAATTTCTTGACCATGTTCAAAGCCTGATTTACAGAAACAGTTCATGATCATCCCATTACAACTGTTTCCAGAATTTTGCTCATCATGCTTATGCTATTAAAGAAATATACTTCCATTATCACAATCTGAACTTTTTGATACTTTCCACACTTTTAATGATAATAAATAGATTCAGGTTTTGAATGGTATAAATCTTGATTCATAGGTTGACACAGCATAACAGGTTTCAAGTGATATACAGTCACGATGCACTTCAGCTGAACAATGTGGACATTAAATTCTCAAAAACAAAGGGGAAAAAAACAGTTTTTGTCAAACTTTCCTTAGTTTTTAAGAATTTGTTGCTCAACAACTGGGTCCAGAAAAGCAAATTCTGGCTCTTTGTAGAATTTTTTCCAACTAAATTTATACAAATACAATGCCACAACAGGCAAAATGCCCAACGAGGTGGCAGATTTGCTCATACAAAAATCATAATTTTCTGTTCCAACTTCGAATTATGTAGAAAATTCGAAAATATTGAATTAAACAATAAATTTTAACATTAAATTCGATAGAAAACTCTAAGGGAGTTTGTAAAGTTTGAATTACCTAAAATTTGATTTAGCAAGTTCTACTGCATATTTTAATTACTTTATGCACATTTATCACATTTGTATTCCTTCTTCTTGGATACAAGTTTTATATGAATCAATTTCTGTTTATAGATTCATATTTTCCATATAAAAAAAAACACCACCACCTCCCCCCCCCCAAATGAATTTCTCTTGAAACACTGAAATTTAAAGTTTCTCTCCTATTATTTTGAAATCTACAAAGGGTTGGATGGAACCTCTAAGTGGACCATGGTACGTCCATCACTATATTAGGCGATTAGAAAGTGTACATTTGTTACTAATACTGATTTGTGGTCCTATTTTAAATTCCAAGCTGCAATCAAATTCAAGTTGTTGTGAAGTACAACATCTCATTATTAAAAAGGTTCCCTAATACACCCATAGATTTCACATGATTTGCATTGACTTTGTTGGTTGAAATTCACCGATACAAATTTACAAAAAACCGTTAAATACTGAATTTCAATACAAAACATTTCATTTTTACTCACTCTACGTCTCATAGACGTAGAGGTATAGGCAGTTAACATGCAGTTTTTATCAGCTTTTTAAGTTAGTATTCTAGGGTAAATGAAAAACTATTCACCTTTAACCCGTTGTTCTAAGGACGTATTTAATTCTTTGTCTTTTTGTACAGCACTCTCTGATTTTGTCGGTGCACCTGGTAACGCAACAAGCACGATACTCATGTTGTCTTTACTGCCCTGAAATAATGCAAGAAAATTCATAAGTAAAATAAAGATTAGTCTTATCCCAAGAAAACTCCATTTATTTTGAATATAATAGAAATATCATTAAAAGAATTTAACTTTGGATATTTACAGTGCAATGTGTACAAATTATTATAAAGTGAAACCTGTATAAATGGTCAAGAGGCAGGTTTCCGTTTTATATAGGTGGACATAAAATATATGTAGCGATTTATTTCTATCGTTTACAAAAATTAAGTTTTTAATTTTTTTTGCTGTTTCAAATAACTATACATTTGAAATTCCATATTTAATGTGCTAATAGTTAAACTTCAATATAAAATATTCTCCTGAATAGCAATAGAATGAACACTTACTTTTGTCAAAAATAATTTTTTTTAATACAGTGAAACCTCAATATAATGATATTCTGTGGACCAAGGAAAAATATTGTTTTAGAGCAATAGGGGTACGAGAGTGGCCATTATGGGGTATGTGAAAAAAAAAGATGGTAATGGCGGCCACCCAGGTAAAAAAAACAAAAGAATAAAAAGGATTTTACAAAATAGATAGATGTTTTTACTAATATTGTCAATTGTAATATTGACCTCTCTATAAATAAAATCTTAGATGAAAGAAGGGGTTGCATCCACTAGAAGGATCAACCTTCCCTTCATCCACCCAAAAGGGGAAAAGTCCTGACGCGGCTGTTCGAACTTCAACACGAAGTAGCCTTTCTTTGGAAAAACATCATTTTAAAAATCTTGGATAAAGAATTCTTGATTTTGAATGGCTACAAAACCTTGCATATTTGAGTGATGTTTTCCACCAGATAATTAAACTCAATCTTTCACTTCAGAAAAAAACTAGCATTTTTTGAGTTGGCAACAAAACTGAACCCATGAAGGAAAAGAATTGATTTTTGGGCTAAAAGTCCATTAAAAGGACAGTCTGAAATATTCGAAACACTTTACAATTTCTTGTCACAAGTCGAGCTAAATTTAACAGTCGGTGATAAGATAATTGAGCACTTGGAAGGGTTAAAATCCTTGTTTGAAAAATATTTTTCAGAGCTGGAAATAAGTGATTAAACCGGATTCATTGTCGATTCAAGAAAAGGAAATTCCTAGAACTTGCATCAGATACCACTCTGAAGAACCTCTTCAATAGCGGAATGGTGAACCTAGCCAGTTTTTGGGCTCATCGTAGGGACGAATACAGTGAACTTTCCAGAAGAGCCATGTTTTTGTTGCCATTTGCTTGCATAGAGTTTATTGAATGGGCATTTCCTTTTATAAGGTCAGGTGGGGTAAAGTGGTCATACTGAACATAAAATGGCATAACTTCAGAATTTCAATTGATATTGCTACCAAATTTCTGTTTTAACTTTCACTTGCAAGCAGCAGAGCTTTTCACTTAAAATTTTATGCCAAGCAACATTTTAGTCGCAATAAACAGTTTTTTTTATTGTTCAAGCTCGGGTTCCATTCTTTGAGTGCCTGAATAACTTCTCTCTACCATTTTAGTTTCTCAAACTTTTTATAGATTGGCTGTGCAGGGCACTCCAGTAGTGTCTCAAGAACATTATTTCATTCATTGGTAAGTTATAAACATTATATTTTATATTTTATAGTAATTTAAACAATGTGGGGTAAAGTGGTCATAGCATTAGGCTTAACTAATACTTAGTTGTTAGGAGCTATTTTGCCTAACATATAATTGAACTTTTAAGAATTTTTTTTTACTTGAGTATCTTTACTTAATTTACTTTTTACAGTTAATTTTTTTCTTTTCCAGAGCAAACGTGTGCTTGGAAAGTAGGTGTTTGAACCTATATGTGAAAAGAATATACAACAGTACTCTGACATCCTTCCATTAGTATTGCTAGCTGTTGGAAAGAGCATCAGAGTACCACGTGAGCTGCAAGAACACAAGTTGAAGATTCCATATCACTCTTAAAGAAGATGGATCATTAACAAGTCAAGAAAAAAAAGGATTGTAGAAGAAAATCATGGTTGACATGCAAAGGAGACTGGTATTGAAGGCTTGAAATCTCTTGCTCAATGTGAACAACCCTCATCATCCTTTTGTAGATGTTGAACTTTCACAATTCAAGACCAAGTAAAATAAAGATACAGAATCAATTTCATGAATAGCTGACTTGAACATAGAAGGTGAAGAAGTGTCAAGATTAGTTAATATCAGTGTTGTGTATGATGAAAGACTTGAAACGAGCCATATACTGACAACCTTGCCCTCGTTAATCTCAGCTGTAAACGAAAGGGTAATACAGAACTCAAAGGCAAAATGAAAACATGTTCAGAATGGCACAGGAGAAACCTTAATTAAGGGAAATAGTTGAACTTTGACTGCCACAAAATAGAAATGTGTGAAAATTTCATTAAACTCCCCTAGCCAAAGAAAAAATTTCCTGAAGATCTGAGGCAAATCTATAACTATTTAAACTTTATGAAAGATGTCAGAAGGCTGTGTGTGTGTGGGGTGCTGGTTTATTATGAAGAGAACAAAAAACCAATAATGCAAATTATCAGACAAGTGATTAATAAAAATTTATTATCATGGAAAAAACCTAAATAATGAATTTTTATACCTTTCCAGAAAATGACGACATAAATGAAATAAGGGATCAGTTGTATTTGAAGATCCTAAAATAAAGCCAAGTTTTAACCATAGAGTACATTAAAAGTTATGAATTTAAAAGTAGAAAATGATTGATAAATGTGTTAAATAAAATTTCAATACCCACTGATTATTTTCTTAAAATTTCATTATTATTTGGTGTGACCATTTTACCCCATGCACTACTTTACCACACCCCATGGGGTAAAGTGGTCATAAAAGCGAGGTCTAAAAAGTTGCTGAAAAAAAAACTGTTACACTCAAAAAATATTTTTGACAAATGTGCTAATCTTCTCTCTAAGAATGTAATGTAAAATATCAGCCAATCTTATTTTTGAAAAATTCATATGGTTATACCTCTTCAAAGATGAAAACACCTCTTTTTATGACCATTTTACCCCACCTGACCCTACTTATATAAAAAACTAGCTATAATACCCAGCATTGCCCAAGTTTTCTATAATTTCTGGGAAGATTAGAGAAGTGACAAACCATTGTAAAGACATATAACATGTCTTAAACACATTGCTAGGGAACCACAGTAACCAAAGTGAACATTCCGAAAGTGATTGTTGAAGGCGAAAAACCATTGCTGCCCGACAGTTTTTTGCCCATTTCAGGCATTTGCCTGCTCTGATGAACTTTTGAAGTACCTATCGTTCAAGTCGGGTCCCATTTGGTATATATGCAAAATTTGGTGATGATCGATCTAAAATTGTAGATTTGTATAGAGAACACACACAGAAAATAAATTTTATACATATAGATAAATATAGAAGCAAATTGAATGCAGCTCCAGATTTGAGATTACAGTTATCTTCTTTTCAGTCAAATTTTTTAAAACTTTGTAATTCAATGCAGTCCCAAATATAGGCATTAATTTTTCTTTTTTGTAATCTTTGTGTTAATGTTTGCTTACTTGAAAGATAAAAAAGTTATATAACTAAAAAATAGAATATTTAATTCAACTATCTTTTTTTTTAAAGTTTCGAAAATTAGTGGGGGGGGGGGTGCCTGGAGGGGTCGGGGTACACAGAAAGAAACAGAGCCAGATGGGGGTACGTGGACTGAAAAAAGTTGGGAACTGCTGTTGTAGAGGGATTAGTTATATCGAGAGACAAAATTGTCCTTACATGTGATCAAATTTGTCATCTTTTCTGCATCTACACTGTCAATACCATTAGGGCCACGCTTTTATGTATTTATTAGCTGCAAAAAATTGTAATTGATTAATTTATTATAAAAATTCAATAAGACACATTGCACCTGCAATATGCAAAGAAAAAAAAATTTAAATTCCGGGATTTAAATCAATATGATTTAATTTGGTTGCTGTATTTTAGAAATTTGTTATGGGCATCTTTTTCTCAACCACCTCATTGAGCATTTTGCCTGTTGTGGCCTTGTATTTGTCTAAAGAAATGAGAGGTTCAAATGCTATAGGGAGTCTATGCCTATGGAGTAATCATCAGTGAGAAATTTCAAGATTACCACATCCACGCGAGCGAAGCCGTGGGTAAGAGCCAGTGGTCCATAAAGATTGGGCTATAGTTGAGAGCAAAGTAATTTTCTATTATTTTTCCTATGAATATTTTTATACACATGCAACTGTAAAAATGTTTATTGAACATATATAAATACTAAATTACCTGTAACACAGAACATCAATAGTGCAGAACAGCTTGTTGTAGTAACTTGTAGCTGAGAAAGTTCACAGCTAAGATAATGTGAAAAATATAACCCCCCAACTAACAGCTTATTTGTGGAAAAATATCGGACAGGATGTTCTAACCACATTTATGTGTTACACTATCTATGCTCTTTGTTTTAGTATTTAAATAGTCCACTAGATGTTGTTAGCATTTCGATTATCAATGTTTTAGTGAGCAAGGGTGTTTGGGCCATAGTTGTGTGAAATTACGGTAGTAGTTTCACAAATCTCCCAAAAATATTGTTATAGAGGGGGTTTATTGTAGTAAAGGATATCATTATATCGAGTATCGTTGTAACGAGATTTCACTATTTAAAATAAAAATTAAGAAATTCCATAGGTTTTTTAAAAAAAGTGACAATGAGATCAACAAATAACATTTGTGAAAGAAAGGTTCTACTACATATGTTACACTTTAAATTTTGCTTTTTTACACCTCTACGAACTGCATTTTTGTGTTCAAATTCAATACATGTTTCTTGTTGCTGGTGGCCATCTCTACACGGAGTGAAAATCTCTGCAGCAGCCGAAACACAGTATCGCTAAATTGCGAACAATAATTCAGTATCCCTCACACATAATACTCTCCCGAAACTGTAGAACTTTTTCCAAGAGAAATAGGAGTGTTTTCTAACAAAAGTCATCATTTCCATCCTAAATGAAATACTAAACAAGTTTTTACTAAATTTTGAATAGTAAATCCGCTTCCTCTCAAGCCCAACCCCGAGAACCAGTTTAGATAGATAATGGGCATTCATCATTTTTCCGAGATATAAAAGAGTTTGCCTCACAAAGGGGGATCAGAACTTGACTTTCCTCCCATCCGAAGGACAAAAACTTGCACTTAGCCAAAAATTCTTTCCGTTTTAGCAGGTTCTGTATCTACAAATAGACTGAATATGCCTTCTGTTTCCACATTAGACAGTTCCTTATAAAAGTTTTTATGAATGAAAAAGCATTAATTACTCACAAGACTATATATTTGTTCCGTTTAAGACAGGTTTCCATCTCACACAGTGCCCATCTTAGACAGGTTTCACTTGAATATATTATCAGGGGTCTGTCCAGACTTTTTGCACAGGGTCCTGTTTTTGTGAAAATGTACCTTATTTTTGTGAAAACGTTCAAAATAGCAGTAAAAGTAATACTAATTAAACAGCAACCTCATTTTCCTATTTCATTTCATTTGTATTATCATTTTCCTAGTTTTTGATGCACTCACAGCTTGTTTGTGTTTCTGGCTATATATATGCTTGTTGACACATCGTGTTGGGTGATCACCAAATTGCACCTCTTGGTCAATCCAGGGTCCCTTAGCAAAAAATGTAGAACATATTTTGCAAGGAAAGCCAGATGCAGAAATGCTGTAACATAGCCAACTGTGAAGCTTCTCAAAACGTGCGATGTTCAACAAATTCGGTACTTTTGGACCCATTTTTCTAGCTTCTGTAGATGAAATTTTCTTTAAATCCGGCTGTACCGACGAATTCGTAGCATCTTTCAGCGCTTCCGATAAATCAGCAATGTCTTCCACTGCTTTCGACGAATCGGTAATGTCTTTCGAAGAAACGGAATTGTCTTCCGCCACTTCCGATAAATCGGTCATCTCTTCCGCCGCTTCCGACGAATCGGCAATGTCTTTCGAAGAATCCGAAATGTCTTTCAGCGCTTCTGATAAATCGGTAATGTCTTTAGGCGCCTCCAATAAATCGGTAATGTATCGCGCCATTTCCAAGGTTTCGACAGCGTGGTTCGAAACCGATGAAGGAAGCAATGTTTCAGTAATTTTTTCCGGGTTAGCACAATTGGAATTATCTGTATCTGACGTCTTTTTGGTGACGTTTTCAGATCCTCGTTTAAAAAACGATGTTATGGAGCTGCATCCCCGAACGTCAGTTGGCCGTATTTTTTTAATGTAGTAATTAATCACTATTCCTTGAATTTCCACCTGTTGGTGGTCGACCACGCTTCATATTAAATTTTCAAAAATGAAAGCGCAATACAGGAAAAAAAACGTGCACAAAAAATCCAATTCTACAATAAGCATCAACTACGCCGATTTTACGACTAACAAGAGGTTGTGATTCAAAGACCATTTGAGGAGAAGTGCGGGGCTAAAGCGTTTGTATAATGGCATAGGTTGTGCGATAAAATATCGGACGCGGTCAATCCGTGGTCAACCAGCGGGATGTCCTAACAAGAAGCCTAGAAACAAGGATCACGCTCTTTCTCCGGTCGCCTTTTCAAGATCATGTTTTCCGGTATCCAACCAACAACTTCTATAGATAAGATTACTCATCTATGGGGGAGGGGGTGGTGGTGTTGGGCCCAACAATGCATGCTTAAAAAAAAAGATCAATGGCTTTCTATTACGACTAGGGTCATAACTGATAAGAATTTTGTCGCACAGCAGTCGCAAAAGTTCGTTTTTTACGACGTAATTTTCATGAAGGGTTCGTTTTCTGGAATTTTGTGATGGATCCGTTTATTATCCTCCAAATTTTGTGAAACATCCTTTTTTTAGCCCCGGAATTTTGTGAAGGGTCCGTTTTCCGGACCCAAATTCCGGCTGGACAGACCCCTGATTATATACACCATATATCATCATACCTATCATATACCATATATACCTATATCACCATATAGCTACTATATGAAACAAGAGTATTCCAGTCTAAATCGCATAAAGCTGTGTGGTTGTGTAGATATTCTGACAGTCTTCCAATGTGAGGGTTTGGGTTCAATTCTTGCCGGCGGCACAGTGTGGTACACTGAAATTGTGGTTCTCTGTGGTTTTTTAACTTTGAGGTGTGAATGCCTGCAGTCTCATATTTAAAAGCAGCAAAAAGTATACAAGGAACACCTGTGAATTTTGTAGATTGATGCCAGCACTTGATGCGCATATAAAATGCATAGGCCTATCTCAAAATGTTTACGCCAATTTGGTAGTAACATATTGCTGCTGCAAACTTTTCCAAATTTTTCATGCCGCTAAAAGCTTCTTTATGTTTCCAGTGCTTTGCTCAAAAACATGACATTTTTACTGAACACGGAAACACATGTGAAAAAAGCTTTTAGTGGCATAAAAAAAAAATTGAGAATTTTGACACATGACATTTTGCGTAAACAGTGACAATATACACGGTACATTTTGGCTTGCATTATTAATAGTCAATCAGAGGAATATTTATGAAGTAGAAGAAACTGTTGTACCTTCAGCATAGTAAACCTTGAAATAGTTTTAATAGTATTGAATTCCAGCTGTGATATTTTTGGCATGCAAGAGATCAGAAATACGTACTCTCATAACTGAATGTTGTTTTAGTTTTTTGTCTGAGACCTTGACAGAGATTTTGAAATTAGGTACGTTTTAGTAACAAAATCGTGGGCTTGTTTTTTCCATGTTTCTTCTCAACATTGCAAGGTTACTGGACTCAACTTAATAATTACAATCTACGTGATCACCTGATGAACCATACCAAGTGCTCGATCATACAAAGCACTGCAAATAAAGCTATTAATATTTTTCACAAGTGATGGAACATTGCCTACCTTGCAATTTTCCTAGTTTACCTTGGAATGCTCAACTTACACAAATTTTTAAACTCTGCTCTTGTTTTTTAAATACCTAAAATTAAAATTTTATTTTAGGCCTCTACTTCTCTCCAACAAAAACTTTGGCTACTCCCATTTTTTAAAAAATTCCACCTTTCAATATTCGAAATTGGCAAGATGATTTGTATCTGTTTTGACCATATATCATGTTTTGGGTGCAACGACAATATATTTTGTTGATGAAAAAAAACCGTAAATTTTTTTACTGGTTGACAACTTGTTAATGGCTATCACAATGTCATGTTTTTGCAAAGTGAAAAAAATCTCTACAATTTTACTTTTATTAATGAAAATTCCCTGCAATGTTTTCAAAAAAATCCCTTATATATTTATTTTTATAAATGTTTTTAAATTTTTGGTGCTGTCAATTCCTTTGATTGCTAGGTGATTTCATTAGAGATATGCAAGATCCGGGATATCAGCACTTGCTATGTGTCAAGCACTAATGTACAATAAAATATTTTCTCACCTCTAAAAGAAATTTACTTGGTAAACGTTTTTGTTGTATGCATTCCCCACCTTGTGTAAACTTTGTGTTTTTTTGTTAAACATTGTTTTTTTTCCCCCAACAAAGACCAGGAGATAACAAAATGTAGATGTCACCTGGCAGTTCAGTGGTTAGTGAGCTAGCTTCTGACTGTGCAGGTCTGGATTCAAATCCTGGTTCGGGCATGGATGTCTACTACACTAACAAATTCCCTGGACAGATTGTAAAGATCTCTTGGGAATACGTTATGATCACATTATTACTACAACAAAAATAAAAGATGACGGAAACTGATGCTGGCTGTTTGGCGAATTTCCTCTTTTTCCTTCCCAAAAATTAAATATTCGTTTGTGATTTGATGCAATAGGGGCAATTTACATTGTTTGTGATGTCATTTCAGGGATTTTAGAAAAAAAAATGTTTTTTTCTTCAGGTAAATTGTTCAGGAATTATTTTTCTCCCAAAAGTAGGGAATTTTCACGATCAGGGTCGAAATTTGGGAGATATGGAATTTTTTCAGAGTGTCTGAGAGATGGAATAGAAATTTTAAAGACTCTCAGAAAATCTGGGAGACTTGGCAGTCAAATGGGTGTCAATGATTCTGATTTACCCGAAAGCCTTCTAATTTTTTAGCCTTATTGAAATTTTTTGGTCAGAAACCAGATTATTCTGATTTTTATTTCTTTACAGAGAAAAATCCTTGTAAATCTTGTGCTTGCACAAAAAATCCCTAAAGAAAATATTTTTTCAGTCCTTGCAATCCCAGGCTGACCATATTTTCAGGCCGCAACTAAGAGAGGGCAGGAGTGTCTGATGCCCCGGGTGCTGGACCAGGAAGGGCACAGAGTTCACTCTTTTTTCATTAAAAATTACGGGGAGAAGGGGTCAACAAAATCAATACTGGCCTGTGGGCGATAGGTTGAATTCTTGTTTTTAGTTGTGGCTCTCCATGTTTTCTCAGAAAAATATAGGAAATTATGATTTCAAGTATGGAAAGTCAGCAATTGTAACCAAATATAATGCAGAAAATGAAGAAAGTTCCCAATTATTGTTAAAATTGATATTTATATTCATAATTTTCTTTTATTAATTGGTAAAATAATTCTAATCCTTGATTTCAGTGAAGAATAAAAAAAATTCAAGTTAGCTTTGGTCGGTAAAAAAGATGGGACATTGTTATAAAAGAAAGATTGGGATGGCAAAAAATATGGGAACATCCCAAGTTGTATGTTCACCAAATGAGATTTGCAAAAAATCCCTATTTTTCCCTTTTATTTGTATTACATTTTTTCTGTGTGAAATGTTTCATCACGTGATAAACTACAGATTTTTCAAGTCTGGGAATTGACACCTATATATACAGTTATGCAGGGGTGGGAAGTGACTAAGTCCATTTCGGAGCAGCCTTGGAGCAGCAAAATTCAGGATTCGGAGCAGATATTTATAAATTGGAGCAGTGAAATTAACAAGAATATTTTCATTAACTCTCAACCCTTTTCAAAATAAAACTGCACTGTCTTTTGTTATCAAATATCTTTTCGTCAGCTTGATTTTTGTTTTTGGTGTTTTAGGCTTTTGACACCTTGTTTGAAAGAGCAGTTATCATAAAATTTTTTGCACCCGTCTATTTAAGATGATTTTTGCTTACTGAGGGCACTATTTGCTGCCTGGAACAGCAGCACTTCAAATGAGCTAAAAGAATTTTATAAGTTTTTAATTTTTTTATACTTGGAAAGAAATTGTTGCAAAATGGGAGAAAATTTCGGAAGAATCAACTCGATGTTTGGAGATTCAGCACTCATTATCTGGCGAGATTGGCGATCTGACACTCGTTATTTGGCGATATTGGCGATTTAACGCTCGTTATTTGGCGATATTGATGATTTAACGCTCGTTATTCGGCAACATTGCCGATATTTGGCAAAGTTACTAAACTAACATTCGTAATTTAGCGGACACACTTTTACTCCCAGAATGAAAAATTTTTTCACGAAACATCGGGATTTAGCACAATGACAATCGACTACAGTAATTTCTACTGCTTCCAATGACGACTTTTTTTTTAAACGGAAACACTCGAATTTGCACTTTAAAGCTGAAAGGCATTGCAAACCATCTTCAGTTCCACGATCACAGACAATATCAGGGTTTCGCGATGGAAAGCCGATAGATTAAGGCGATAGTTTAAGTATAGTGGAATAAAACACGCTCTTCTCGTAAAGAAACGTTTCGTGGCTAGCAGGAACAAAAATTTTTTGGCGTCCTCTCCGAAATTCCGGGCATACTGAAGCAAAATTCGCTATTTGGCACAAAAAAATTCAAAAATACGCTATTGGAGCAGGATGGCGCAAGATATTAGTTTTGGCGCAGTGCGGCGCAATTGGCGCAGTGCGGCGCAATTGGCGCAGAGTTCCCACCCCTGAGTTATGTGATTACATGTGCAAGAAATTTCATCAGCCCATACCAATTTTTTAATCACAACAGAAATTTTGTGACTGTTATTTATGAAGCCCTGAGTTAATGCTCAATAGAATGAGGAAACAAAACTTTTCAATGCATGAAGATGACTCGTCGAATGCAGGCTGGGCGAATCCCAGGTGCCAGGTCACCATGGCGATCAAAAAAATTGTATTGGCACCTAAAATTTTCTTTGTGTAGTTACTAAACTGCAGGCTGAGAGTAACACAAAATACTTGGAATTTATAACAAACTTAAATTCTGTATCACTCGCATTTCTTTGCAAGTTATGCAATTCAGCCATGTTGGTTTCATTTTCTTGCTATTAAAATTTAATATTGCAAGGCTACAAACTTCAATATTCTCATCAAGGAGAATATTCTTCATTTACATAGAAGTCCTTCCAGAGATTATTCTCAAGAATATTTGTAATAACATGCATTACAATAATCTCTATAAATAACTTGAGAATAATTCGTATTATTTTTATGATAAGAATATTCTACAGTGATTATAATCGTAGTAGACAGAATATTCTCTGTCCCCCATCTCTCTTCCCATCAATAGACAGGGAATACTGAAGTTTGTATTTGTCCTTCTCTGGAAGGACTATTATAAATAACTTGAGGAATAATTATTTTTGATAAGAATATTCCCCAGTAATTATATTATAAATAACTAGAATATCCTCAAGTTATTTATAATAGTAGTCCTCCTAGAGAATATTCTCCTTGATGATTATTCTCGAGAATTTTACATCCCTAATATAAACTATTACTTTTTGAATACCTTTAGCCTGGACACCAAGTGCCAATGCCAACTTTTTAGTGGTGACATTGTAACAAGAGGGGTCGGCAAATCATAGATAGTATAAGAGGGGGGGGGGGGAGAAGGATCCCCACAGATCATTGTTGGGAACTCCACAGAGAGTCATCGTATACCTCAAAGAAAATGTGATAATTGTAAATATAAATTTAATTTAGAAATGTTTTTGTAAATGTTAATTATACTTGAAAAGTGCAATATTTACCTCCATGCCATTAGTGGGCTATAGACCACTTTTACGGTCAATAACGTCATGAGAATCATTTTACAATAGGCCTAATCTTGTAGACCCTGGCCAGGTCTTCAATGTTTGTTTTTTGCATTGTCAGTTTCCATATATTAGCTGTGCAATAATATTTTATTCTGTATAAATATGCAAATAAGTATTTGTCTGTCGAAAAATTATGATAATTTTGCGGTACCGCCAACTGTGATTCGCTGATCTGACAGTAGATGTTGGGAGGAGTTTTCCTTAAATACCAACAGTGTGCTGGGAACAATTGCATTCAATACATCTCGAACTAACATAGTTCTCTCCTAAAGTGTTTTTTCCCAAGAGATGTGAGCCGAGCCGCTCTTCTTCCATCACAGTGTACCGCTCATCTAGTGCCATGCTTCGGCACCGTTCCAGTCCTCCAGCTTTCTCTTCTGGTTGCCACCTCATTGCCTGTCCGGAATTTCTTCATATATCTTCCTGTTCTATGACGAGAACACAATGTTGACAACAGCGACCTGTATGTCCTCCCTGGATTCATCAACATTTGCTAGTATCACTGGAAGATGCTTATACTGAACCTTCGTAGCCAGAAGTTGTTTCCCATGATGGAGAGAATATGAAAGGTACCTCGGCAGACTGTCCCATGAGACCTTACCATTTTGTGAACTATTTAATGCTAAATATATTTTTGAACTCTAAAACAAAAATTTTCTGTGATAAGAGAAATTCAAAAGAATGTTTTGTGTAAAAATCTAAACCTAATATACTTGAATAAATGTTATAAGTGGAAAAATTAATGTTGTCACACATTTTTGTCATCCGTTAATGAATCAATGTTGAGTAAACAGAAAAATAAACCGGAAATGTACGGCATTCAGTACAAAATGACAAATGCCAGAGCTTATCTAGTTGTGAAGATCACTTCCAGACCAACTTTGCGCCAGAACCTGGACAATTCCAGTGCCCTCTCCCAGATTGCACTAGCCAGGTTGAAATAACTGCTCGAGCACAAGCATTAACCACTAACTACCAGGGAACAAGAGAATGATTATTACAGTGAATAGGTTAAAAATTTTCATTTTATATACTTTTGGCTCCCTTTTTTTTAATATATTTTTTTCAAAGTTGTGATGAAATCGAACATTCATAAGTAAAGTAAATATGCAACATGAGAAAAAAACACACATACCTTATACAGGCAGGCATCAATGACTGAATTGCAAATGAATTCCAAGTCATTCGTAATTAATAACATATGCCTAATGTAGTCACAGAGGTCTTCATTGCTTATAACGTCCCAGACCCCATCACAAGCGAGAACTAGAAACTCGTCAAGTTCGTTATTTCTCTCTTGCACCGTTATTTCCGGTTCTGGCGACACTAACTGTTCGCAAGGTCCTTTGCCCTTGACTTGCTTGTACTCATAATCACCCAGTGCACGAGAGACTGCAAGCGAGCCGTTGACTCGCTGGATCATCACACTCCCGCCGGCTCTCTGGATTCGCTCCTTCTCAGCAGGATTGATTGGTTTGTGATCTTGCGTGGAAAAGAACGACTTTTTATCCCTGGACAGCACACCACGAGAGTCACCACAGTTGGCGAAGTAGAAATGTGTTGGTGAGATCAGAGCGCAGACAGCAGTAGATCCACTTTTATCTTCACCCGTCGCTATCTCTGGTATGTTCCTCATCCCCTCGTCAAGATTGAGGAACCCATCGTGGATTCCTTTCTTCACGAGCTCCACCTGCTCAGTTGTGACTTGGCCATTGCAATTTGCGCAGTTTTTGAAGTTCTCTGCCTGAATGATAGTGTTCAGCAGATTCTCTGCACAATGGGCACTAACACGAGCACCTGCATGCCCGTCAAACACAGCAAAGAAACTCCACTCCTTGAGGCCGTGAGGCAGCCCAACAATGGCGCAGTGAGCGTCTTCCATCTCAACTCTCCAGCCCTGCATACTACTGAGCCCGTAACACAATCCGTTTCCAGATCCATGCTCATTGAACTTCTCTGTTTTTGGCTTGTCCAAGAAAGCTCCCATTATTCAAGTACTCTAGTCCTAAGCATAAAGAAATAAATATACATGTTACCTCTTTTTATCATTACACAGTTTAACTACGTAAATCCTTCATTTACATTATACAGAAATTTATGTAATTTTGCAATGGTGGATCCACAATGTGTGTGCTCAGAACTCTTGTTCTGAAGGTTTAAATTAGAACCTCAACTAGCTGGGCCTCTATCAGCACAGGTATGTGTCCGGACTATAGGGTTGGTCTGATTTTGCCCAACCCGAAAAAACCCAAACTATAAAAACTACACCTTAAAACTGCATTTACTCATAAAACAGCATGCTTTCTAATGATTTTATTACATTGTCATACACTATCTAAAGAGGCATACATTAATAAATCTATTTATTCAATGCTATTTAGATTATAGGGGTTAGAAAAAACACTTAAAAAATCCATTTTATAAACCCAATATCATAGTAAGATGCAAGACAATTTTGCCCCCCCCCCCCAGAATTTTCTGCAATGATCCACCGGGAAAATTTTTTTTTTCATAGCACATTTTAGTACTATCCTATAAGATTAAATCAAGTTGAAGCAGGATACACCAATTTAAATCACTTGGTTTTTTTTTAAAAATCATTGATTAATTCGTGTTTTTTCTTTACATAACTTCAATGATATTGAAGTAAAAGTAACCTAGTATGGTATGCATGTTACTGATACGTGGTAAAGTTTGTGATTAAAAGAAGTATACATCTTTGATGTAATAATTAAATTTAATAATAAAACTTAATCCCTAGATACAGTGCAGAAAAAAAGATGCTCTATTTCTAGATTTTGTGCATGGAAAAAATGGGGAAAAATATAGGGAGCAAAACTTACTTAGCTTAACTGCACCAAGTATTTTCAATGCATTACAATGTGACACTAGGGCTCCCCTGATTAAAAAACAGATAGAATTCAAGGCTTTATACAAAAAACTAATTTATGTCCTAATTGCTGATTCAAAATAATAGATGTTGTACCAACATAAATATGATTGGCTTTCGACTTTACTTTTCATATTATTGCATCGCATCACCAGGTCACTCTGCAAACCTCTATCACTAGATTCATCCCATCGCGCAGATCTCTCACAGGTTCTTCGCTGAGGACTTGAAGATGGGTAGACACTCACAAGAATGAGGATTCGAGAGCAAATAATCACCTTTATTTACATGAACTAAAAGTACTGCAAAAACTCTAGAGCAGCCTTCCAAACATACCCCTTCTCTTTTCAAATTCTACTGGCTGAGTCCCAGAATCTCGTTCTTCTATTATCACAATCGCATGCCACGTGAACCTTGCATGTGTTAACCAAGCCTTTTCGAATTCTACCCTTCGTAACATTAAAACTTTTAGTTTGCTCGTTTTTTTACCAAAACTCATTGAATTTGTGAAAGAATAAAAATGTGTAAACTATTAAGCAACATTGTGCAAATCGGAAATCTACCAATTTTAGAAGAAACCATCTTGCAATAGAATTTGTTTTATTTAGTTGATGCTGTGTATATCGAGTGAATCGTGACACCTGCACCGTATGTGTAATACTGAGTTGCCACCAAGCATTCACTTTAATGGAGGGGGGGGGGAAAGAGTCCTCACATGAATAAAACATGTTTCTCTACAAGAAAAATGTTAATCCACAGAGGGGGGGGGCTGGCAAGATTTGACAGTATGGTAAAAACTATGGTATTTACTGTCATTTTTACCATATTGTTCAAATCCCCTATTTACTATTAGTGAAAAATTTGAAGTAACTTTCTCTGTGGTCATGTCGCCATTTCTGTTGTACCTTTTGTCAGGAAAATTTCCTCTCAAAATAAAACAACTGCACTGTTTTTTGTTATCAAACATTTTTTTTTTTTTTTCAAGCTTTTGACACCATATTTGAAAGAGTGGTTGTCATATATAAAACCTTCTGGATATTTCAGTTTTGTGTCAAAACATAAATCATCATTTCCAATTATTAGTTTCACACTTTACTTTTCACTACAGTGTACATACATATACTTAAGAGAACTTAGCCTAGTAACCAGGTTGAAGAGAGGGCGCTAATAATTTGATAACTGTACTTTTATTTATGCTGCAAAAGATGAAAATAAATACCTTAAAACATTTAGTTTTGGGAAATCTTTCACAAACCCCTGTATTACGATATTCTCAAATATATGCTAAAAAAGAAGAACACTTAATTTTTGAAATACTTATTTCACCTTCTGCTTTTGGCACAGCTTCCCATTTGCTCATTTTTGTTTTTCTTCTAAGCGGGACATTATTTTAGAAATTTTTTAAAAGAAAATCAGATAACACAAAACTCTTCCACATCCACAAAAGATTTCCTTTTCAGTCTATCACTTATGGATTGCTCTGCCTTTTTTAACAAAATTTGTGTGGACTGCAACCTTCTATTCAATTTTTTTTCTTTATTCTTTAAGTCTGTCAATCTTTGGTCAGTCCCACCCATCTCTTTTTGCTTTCTTTGGCCTTTGTTCTTTCTTCTTAGCATCGTCATGACGCCACAAGAGACAAATTGCTCAACGAGGTGGCTGAAACTGATATGTATGTTTAAACCAGGAAATGGAGGTCCATCCGTTGTGTAACACACACTTTAGATAAGTAATTTTTTCTTTTGCATGAAAATTCAATCCAAGTTTCAAAATGTTATGTGGAAACCTTTGGGTTTTTTTCCATGATACTAACATTAAAAAATAATACTAGCAGAAAATAAAACTAACTAAATCAAAAATATTTCAAAAAGGTGTCATTTGGTTTTTTTTCTAAGTTAATTGTTTCACCAAATTTATGGTTTTAGGCTGGAAATCTGATAGTAAATTAATATCACTCATATAACTGTTTAAATAAACACTGTTTTCAACTTTTTAGTTTGCAGTAAATGTTATTTCTACTTTTTTCATGTATGATTATGAAGCAGGTACTGTATTTAGGACAGTGCTTGTCCAAAAAACCTGCAGAATCTGTCCAAACATTTATCTTTAAATAATACATTATATTGAAGGTACCAAATACGCATAGCCACAGTTATAATCATTTCATTGTGAAACTAAACATAAGCATTATTTTTTATTACATACCAATATAATGTGAATAAATATCAATGGTGTAGTGTTTATTTAATGGCAAATTGTTCTATTTTGACTTTTCAAACTTTTTTCTTTAAATTTTCAAGTTAACTTTCCATTTTACATTCTCAATTTTCAAAAAACTAATTATAAATAAAGGAAAATATCCGAAGAAAATAAGGTCACTATGTAGCACCTACACATGACTAACAGAACAGAAGTTCACAAACACTGATTACGCCTACATGATAATAAAAGAGACAAAATTTTTGTTAAATTTAAATTGTTGCTCTTATGAGGCTAGAAGCTATTTGACCGAATAAATTCAAGCTATATTCACAATTCTATCACATGGGGGACAGCAATAAGAAAAACACTGGAAGAAGGCTTATCAAAAGACTGTCTTTAACACACTGTTTTTTTTATTTTCGTGTCCCCCAAGTTATGCATCAATTGAAAGAATATTTTCAAATTTTGTTATCTTAGAAATCATCTTGGCACAGATAAGGCAGCTAAATTAGTTATGTGTTATCAAATGTTAAAAGGCACAGCTGCGCTTAATTATTAGTGTTCAATTATTATGTAAGTTTAATTTCATTCTGTAGTCACACATATCTAT
Organism: Pholcus phalangioides; assembly: GCF_987345545.1. Taxonomy (NCBI): domain Eukaryota; kingdom Metazoa; phylum Arthropoda; class Arachnida; order Araneae; family Pholcidae; genus Pholcus; species Pholcus phalangioides. Next base: position 12,810,062 of record NW_028301598.1, read on the forward strand.
TGCTTTTTTCTAATTTTCATGTGACAAATTTCTATCCCATTCTTGTATCTTTCATGTTTCCATAAATCTAATATTTAACTTCAAGACAGTTCAGTTTTCAATTGTTTGATAACCTGATATCAGTCATATAACCCTTTGCACATACTGTTTTGAATTTAAAAATTTTATTATATTTAATGTAATTTTAATAATATAATATATACAGGGTGATCAGCGAATAAGCCCTTATTTCAAAATAAAATATCTCTACAACAAAGATCAATAGAATTATGCGGTAAACGGTACGTTTATTAGCAAAACTGTAAGAATGTTGTACAGAAATTTCAAAAATTTAGTTTTTTTTTTAATTTTTTAAAATTTAAAAAAAAAACAAAACTGGAGATTTTGGGGTTCCGAAAATTCTCATTTGTGTGAAGAGAAACCACTGCATTCGCCTAAAGTTACTGCATGGGCTGCAGTATGCGCCATGTGTGCTGACAAATTGTTCCAAAATTGTAACGTAACGTTCAGTAGTAATCGTTTCTCGCACAAAGAAGGGGCCGATAATGCCTCTGGCGCATACCGCAGCCCATGCAGTAACTTTAGGCGAATGCAGTGGTTTCTCTTCACACAAATGAGGATTTTCGGAACCCCAAAATCTCCAGTTTTGTTGGTTTTTTTAATTTTAAAAAAAACTAAATTTTCAAAATTTCTGTACAACATTCTTACAGTTTTGTTAATAAACGTACCGGTTACCGTACAATTCTATTGATCTTTGTTGTAGAGATATTTAATTTTGAAATAAGGGCTTATTCGCTGATCACCCTGTATAATTTATATAATATAAAGTTTATTATTTAATTATAGAAGTTACCTCTTCATCAAATTACGGTTTTTCACTTATAGTTATAAATAGGAGGTTTTGGACAGTACAGTAAAAACCACGGTATTTACAGTACTGTCCAAAACCTCGCCAACCCTGGTTTCTACTATGGGCATTCCCCCTCGAAAATCCAGCTGGAAATTGCCCGTAGCATGGGCAAAAAAAGATTGCCGGATGCACATTGACATACAAGAAGGTCCAATTGTCTGTCTGTGGTGGAATCATTGTGGAATAATTTTCTATGGCAGGGCTGTCATTTCAACTTTTTCCAGAGGAGGGGGGGGGGGAAGCACATATAGTCAATGTGTGTATATATATATACACATATACTCAATGTGTGTATATACATATATATATATTTGTATATATACAGTCGAATCCCGTTATAGCAAAAATCTCGTTTTAACGAACACTTTCCTAATCCCCAAGTAAGTTTACATAGGAACAATGCTAGGTAACCTGGAATTTCTTTATAAGGGATTTTCTTCCAAACATTTCACACACATCTGTGGCACATCGACTGATCCTCCATGTACACTTCTGAGTCTTGATTGAGATGTGCCCCCCAACAAGAGCCAGAGAGAAAATGATCACGACAGCCAATTGACATTAGACAACACACGAGGCCAAACATAGCATGCACATCAAGCCAATGCCATTTGGCAGCTGATCAATCCAGCCAATGCCGTTCTTCTGCAACCGATCAAGCCTTGGTGTACATGGAGAACAAGCAGAGATGACACGTCCATTTAACCCAAGAAGATGTCTGCCACAGATGTGCAAAACATTAGAAAGAAAATCCCTTAGACAATAACCCGGATTTTCTTTTTCATTGCTTTTTGCATACTAGCCGATACAGATTTAACACTTAGAGATTTTGAAATTTTTCCTGATCCACATTACAGCTGCCACATTGGAAATAAAAGCCTGTTCAGAACCCAAGATATTTTGGGGTGACAGAAATATAGCAAATAAAGTTTGACAAGATATCTCAGGATTGTCACTGTAAGGGTTAATTCCGCATTTGTTTTATTGAACTCAGAGCACTTTTTCACAGTTTATTTAAAAGAGAGACAGTTTTTATTACTGAACTTTTTCCATTTTACAATATATTGCTTCATTTTCAATTTCGATCCTGTGTCTGATCCAGGGTTCGCATTGCTGATCACCATTGCGTCAAATAGAGATGTGAAATAAGAATATTTTTGGGGAGAACAAGAATATTCTCCTGGATGTAAAAATTGGAGAGTAATCGAGAATATTCATTTTTCTTTTAAATAATTTAAATTTTTTTACTAATTTTGTTTTTATTGTGAAATATAGATCAGTTTTCATTGCCTGAAACATTTATAACGAAAAAATTTTTGGTATAATCACTCCCCAATGACAACTTTAGTTCTAGAATATTCTCCAGGTCATGAATGAGAGGTTGGTTATAGAGATTTGAAAAACCTTTAGATTAGTTAAAACCTTAAAAAATTTTAAAATTAGATAAATTTTCAGAAATCAGTTCAAAAGTCAAAGTTGATTGACAAAAGAAGATATTGTTCTAGATAACTTTTCACAAGACTTCGAGATTGCAAAACGAGAAGCGGTTCGACGGACACACAGAGATTTATTTACAGAACAGCAATTTGCACATATTTACACGATAATCAGAGAGCTAACAACTTTCCCGCAAAGGTCTCATCGCTTCCACGGCTGTAATTCCCTGATGACCATCATGTAATTCTGACAAGACATATCCATGAAATTTCTCAGGAATGTACACTCTAACACCTTGCAAAATAACACCTTGTTCAACTGAAAGCTCATCTCGGAGTAACCAATATGGTCGTACATCATCGGCTACTTCTGTAGGCCAATCTTCTTGAATATACTTCTTCACTGTATGAACCGAAATTGGGCTGTCATCTAGATCTTGCATTAAACATACAAGTTCTGCCAAATGAGGAGAATCAGAACAAGAGTCAGGTAATGATAACCTATCTACGCGTCTGCATTTGACTTGCCCGGATTGAATTTAATCCTGTATGCATAAGCAGACAATGTCAAAGCCCACCTTTGAATTCTAGCAGCAGCTACAGTGAAAATTAACTTCTTTTCCGGCAGTAATGTCAACAAAGGGTGACTGTCCGTTACCAAAGTAAAATCTCTGCCCAAGAGATAATTTCTAAATCTTGTCACACCAAATAGTAACGCTAAGGCCTCTTTTTCTAAGTGGCTATAATTTTTCTCAGCCTTAGTGAGTGACCTCAAAGCAAAAGCAATGGGACGATCTCCTAGATTCGTTGGATGAGAAAGGACCGCGCCCAATCCTACCAGACTAGTATCTAGTGCGGTTGATACAGCAGTGACTGATCATTTCTGCAATAATAAGACATTGTTCCGAAATTTTATAGATCTCAAAAATTCAAAGGCTACAATTGCAGAGGGAACAACAGAAATATGTGGGCGAGGAGATAGAGCTGGAGGTTCATCAACATAAAGGTAAAGAAATTTTACTGCTCAAAAATGTTTTGTATGCCCCAAATATGACTAGGAACTTGATTTCTGGTAGATTAATTGATAAAGCTGGTTATTTGCTTTTTTATAAGGAATGGTAAAGCAGTGATCAGAAAGCCAAATGGCAGATTTTTTCTAGAAATACCTTTAAAAGATAATTTATATATTTTGACTGCGGGAAATGCAGACTCGAAATCAGAAAGCTATACAGCTAAAAGAAATGATTTAATGTTATGGCACTGTAAATATGACCACCTATATCTATATGACCACCCATCTAGGGCTTTAAAACAATTTCCGAAAGAAAATTTTTGCTGTGGTATCAAAAATCTGAGTGACGAGTTTGAATTTTGTGAAGCTTGTAACTTAGCAAAATCGATGAGAGAAAGCTTTAAAAGAATAAACAGCATTGTTACAAATGATGTGCTTAAACTTTTGCATTTAGATGTGTGGGGACCAGCCCCAGTGCAGTCGTTAGGTGGCTCCAGATATTTTCTTAGTATAATTGATTATTCTAGATACGGAACAGTGTATTTTATGAAACATAAAAATGAAGCTTTTGAGTGTTTTAAAGATTTTCAAGCTAAAGCTGAAAGACTGCATGGAAAGAAAATAAAATCTATTCGTAGTGATAACGGTTTAGAATTTACCGCTGATTATTTTGAAAAGCACTTAAATGAGCAAGGTACAAGGGCTGAGTGAACGAACATTTACTCTCCGGAAATAAACAGAGTTGCAGAAAGATTCAATAGAACAATCATGGAAGGTGTTCGGACTTTTCTGTACGAAACAGAGTTGCCGAATTTTTTTATGGGCTGAATTTGCGCATACACAAAATTATCTGAAGAATCGTTTTCCTCACAGTAGTCTAGACGGAAAAGCTCCCGTGAATGTCTGGTTAAATAGACGTTCGTATATGCATGTCCCAAAACAAAGAAGGGGAAAATTAGACCCAACAGCGAAAATAGAATATCTAGTTGGTTATGTCCGGAGAACAAAGGGATACAGAATTTGGAAACCTAGTGCACGCAGAGTGATAGAAACCAAAAGACATGTAAGATTTCATGAAAATAAATTCAAATACAAGAGTGGAAACTCGGCAAATGAAGTACACATTAAAAATGTAAATGAAACATGTGATGATGAAAACTCGAACATGGACTTGTTTGATCTTCATCCAGTGAAAATTAAATGGGTGCGAAAAATAATGACCCGAAAAACTGAAAAATCCGCAGGGAGAAAGGACGTTTACTATTGCCCTGAGCCAAATGTTAGACTAAGAAGCTTAAATGAGATTAAGCAATATTGTAAAAGTAATTATCTAAATTTTGAACCTGAACATTTTGATTTTTTAGGAAAAACTGACGATCGAAGTGAGAATGTGGTTAGCAATCTAGAATCTGAAACCGAAATAGTAAATGGGGACGAAACCGAAGCTCATTGCGCAAATGTGAAAATTCCACTATCATTTGATGAAGTGAAAAATGGACCCAATAATGCGAAATGGTTTGAAGCAATGAGTGAAGAACTAGAAACCCTTAAATCCTGTGATGTGTATGATCTAATTCCTAGAGATAAAGCGAAGAAAATCTTAGACAGTAAATGGGTTTATAGCGTAAAAACTGACTGTCAAGGGAAAATAAAAAGATACAAAGCACGACTTGTCGCCAAAGGTTTCAAGCAGATTGAAGGTATAAACTATTTTGATTAATTTTCGCCAGTTGTGTGTTTTACTTTAGTGAGATTATTTTACATCATTTTGGTGATACTAAAAAATTGGAGACATGTGATGCCGATATTAAATGTGCTTATCTTTATGGAAACCTATCGGAAAACATTTACCTAGAACAACCACGAGGTTTTGTGGAACAGGGTAAAGAACATTTTGTAATGAAATTGAAAAAAGCTTTATACGGGCTGCATCAAGCAGGTCATGAATGGTTTCATAGGCTACACACGGTTCTTTTAGAACTCGAATTTGAAAAACTCTCAAGCTGCAATTGCGTGTACCATTTAAACTGGAATGTAATCGTATTGGTATATGTAGACGATCTTGCGATTTTCGTGCCTGATCGTGATTTAATAAATTTAGCGATCGAAAAATAAGATCCAAGTTTGATATTAAAGTTTTGGGCCCGATCGGAAAATTTCTAGGCGTAGAGTTTGAAACGAGAAATAATGAAGTATTAATGCATCAAAGTGTTTAATGGTATTCCAGTCAATACTAAAATTATGACCCCGATAAAAATTGGTATTGTTGAGAAATGTGATAAAAATGAAATTATTGATAATGCATCATATAGATCACTAATCAGGAGTCTTTTACTTTTAGCAACAAGAACTAGGCCAGATATAATGCTTGCAGTATCATTTTTATCTAAGTACTAGCTGATACCCGGCGACGTTGCCCGCCCCGTAAAAAATTTATATATGTATAGCTTATTAATTACTTCATCAAAAAAATTTCTGCATCAAGTAAGAAAAAATTACTTTCATTTTTAAATATTTTAATTAAAAACTTGAGGCAATCGCTTGTGGATACACAATATTTTTTCTTTTTCCATCTGGTGTGTAGATGTAAAAATTTTTGCTGTTACCAACACGCGAACAGGTGACGAAAAGGTGTCCATGTGAAAAACAGGGCTCAAGTAAGTTGATACCTGCCACTGCTAATGACTGGCCTTGCACTTTGTTGATTGTCATGGCAAAAGCTAAACGAATCGGGAACTGTAATCGCTTGAAAGTGAATGGCATTTCTTCGGTGATGATTGGGATACGTGGAATGAAGACTTCTTTTTCTTTGTCACATCCAGTTAGAATCGTTGCTTCAATGATGCAATTGTGCAATTTCTTCATGCAGAGTCTGTTGCCATTGCAGAGTATCGCTGTCTCCAAATTTCTTAAAAGCATTATAGGTGCTCCGACTTTGAGGGTCAAATTGTGTGGTAGCACACCCGGAATATCCAAAGGAGTTCAGAAATTCTGCAGGATACAGAACTAAATGTCTGTGCCGTGTCTGTGACAGTGTCAACCGATTTGTAAGATGTGGAGTCTCCTGGAATAATTTTTAGGATTTTTTCGTTGATCTTGTTCACACTATCATTTTTCGGTGCGAGAATCGCTCTCAGAAAGCCACTCATGGTTTTGGTCATTTTGCTGAATGCTTGGGAAGACTTTGTCTGCAAGTGCTTGAACTGAGTTTAACAACTGGCAAAATCCATTTGGGAACGTAATCGGTCCAGTGCTTGGGTCTACTGGTTGGTCAACTGATGTGAAAATGATAGCAGTGCTGAGTCATTTTGCAGTTGAACTCGCATGTTGGTGGATAATGATCATTTTTCAACTTCGTGCCAGAGTGCTGATAATTTGAGGCAAGCATTGAGTTCATCAGTTGGCGTTGAACATTTTTATTCCCAGTTTTGTCAGAGACGTCATACGTCCAGCTTGAGCAGCGAATATTATTCAAACGCCTTTTAAGCATTTTTTAAATTGAAACTATACCTATATGATGGGCTGTTGATGAGATAAAGGCCGCATTAGCACTTACAGGATACCCTGTATATAGGCTAGCAGAAATACCCGGCGCTCTTCCCGGGTTTTCTTCAATTACTGGGAGGATTGGAAAAGTGACAAACCGTTATAAAGGAATAAACTGTTATAATAACAGAATTAAAGGTGTGACAAACCATTGTAAAGGCATATATTCCGTCTGAAACGCATTGTTGGAAACCACGGTAACCAAAGTAAACGTTCCGAAAGTGATTGTTGAGGCCCCAAAACCATTGTTGCCGACAGTTTTTTGCCCATTTCGGGCATTTGCCCAGCTCTGACGAACTTTTAAAGTAGCCTACGGTTCAATCCCGGTCCTGTTTGGTATATATGCAAAATCTGGCGATGATCGGTCAAAAACTGTACGATTTGTATAAAGAGCATACATACATACATACTTTCACATTTATATATAAGATTGTAATTCTCCATCTGAAAAACATTTAAATTTATTATATGAAGTTTTTCAATATGTTGTTAATACGAAAGACTATGCTATAAATTTGTCCCTTGCTAAAAATTTTGATGTTACAGCTTATGTAGATGCTAGCTAGTCATCTGACCGTCATGACAGAAAATCTGTCAGTGGATCCGCGGTTTTGATTGGTGGTATTCCTTTTTCTTGGTTATCATCAAAACAAAATGCTGTAGCGCTTTCGAGCATGGAAGCTGAATTTATAGCTCTTCCCGAGGTTGTTAAGGAGCTTATCTGGTTGTCACGAATACTGCGTGAATGTGTAAACCTAAAAATTAACTTCGAAAAACATGTTGTATATTGTGACAGTAAGAGTGCTATTTATTTTGCAAAAAATTTTATTGAAAATAGACGAACAAAACATGTGAATACTAGATATTTTTTTGTCAAAGACGAATTGAATCGAGGTGAATTCAATCTAATTCACATCGCCGGTAAGCAAAACTTAGCCGATGTACTTACTAAATGTATTTGCATTGAAAAAATTAAGGACTTTTGTCGCAATATTTTTATCTTATGTGAAAGAATAGACTAAAAACGGAGGGCAGATGTTGGTGTTTTTTCGCCGGTTCATGCAAATTTAGTTTTATATCACGAGAGTGCAGTTTTTTCTTCCCACAAGCCTTGTGTATATATACCTGTTTTTAGACTGAATAAATATGCATTGCTCCGATTCGCTTTTTTGACTCTGGATCGTTTTTTTGTAGTTGTTTTCACTGATAGTTACGAACCATGAAAGTGATCAATCCTTGACAGAAACTAGCAACACCGAATCATTTTAATTTTTCGGATCAACCCTTTTAAGTAACTCTCAACTTGGCATTTGATTTTTGTGACGATTGACATATTTGGGCAAGATGTCCAATTTTTGAACATGTATGACAAACGGTTTTTATATGCAGACACGAAGATGAAAAATGTTTGTTGGATCCGCACCGCATACAGCAATTTTTACGAAAGTTATTTTTAGTTGAACATTTACTAGAATTAACCGGCTGTCGTTCCCGTAATTCTCAATCTCTTGATCGCACTAAGTTAACGCCTGGAGAAGCAGAAGAATTTTTAATGTCACCAACATTGCGAGTAGCTGAATCCATGGCAACAGCTATTTCGACAGCACGTTGTAAAGTTAGATTTGGTTCAGCGACCAACTTCAGAGTTATTTCTTCACATTCAATTCCACAAACTATCCGATCGCGTAACATACGATCCAAGAAATTGCCAAAACTACAACATTTTGACATGCAACTCAAGAAACGATGAAAGTTTGTAGATTCCCCCGGCAAACGATTTCTCCTGAAAAATTTCAGTCTCAACAGTCTCTGAAGGGGTCGGTTCAAAATGTGTTGTTAGAAACTGAACCAACTGCGCAAAAGTTTTATCAGTGGGTAACGCAGGAGAGAGCAAATCGCATAGCCTACTGTAGGTTTCTGAGCCTACTACTGTCAAAAATATGGCTCTCTCACGAAGTGGATTCACAATTTCATTCGCAATGAAATATTGCTTCAAACGCGCAACATATTGCGACCACTGTCCGACGGACGGATTAAAAGCTTGAATGCTCCCCAATGTCATGTTCACACAAATGATGAATTGAAAATCGTACTTCATAATTTACTGTCGTCGACTGAAATAATTCTCGTTGCCAGTGTAGTGACCGGGTGGTAAGGCAGCACTCAACAACAGTGTATGCAGGAAAACACGTCGGAGGTTTAATTCATTAATGTAAACTTATTAATACATTAGAAACTAATCACAGTGCAGTTAAAACGTACAGCATGCGAACACACATAAGCATCACAGCGGAAGACATAATGAAGACATAATCAAGCAAAACAGCGTGTGAGAGAGTAAGCCCCGCAATACGGTTACACAGGATATATATACATACAAAAATTTCAGTGGCGCCACCTAAGGGTTTAAACACAAATATGCAACAAATCACAACTGACTTTTCATCAAAATCGCTCTAAAATCTCCTCTCCTGTGATTGCCCCTCTATTTATAACCCTGGTGGAAACTTCGAGAAAGAGAATGTTCTACAAAATACTATTTTACGATTCCCATGTAAGGCCATTCCACCATACAGACTGTCTGGAGGGGCGGGACCTTCTAGAATGTTCTTCCAACCTTTTGCTAGTTCTCAGCCAATCGCATCTTTTTCCGATGAACCGAAACCAGTATCAACTTCTTGTTGCCAATGGAAGATTGCGATAAAGAATTGCGCCATCTATCGTCTATAGTTCGTAATACTATTCTTATACAATCGCCTTCATTCTAAGAAAATACAGTCTTCAATGTAACATGCCACTTATAAATCCTGTATCACTCATATTTCTTTAAAAGTTGTGCAATTCAGCCATGTTGGTTTAATTTTCTTGCTTTCATGCTTGAAATATTGTGGGTTACAAACTTCAATATTCCCGTCGAGGAGAAAAAGGAACAAAGAATATTCTCTCAAAGGACTACTATTATAAATTACTAGAGAATATTCTTATCAAAAATAATAAGAATTATTCTCAATGTATTTGAGATTTATTATAATACATGTTATAAATTATAATACATTACAAATATTCTTGAGAATACTCACTGGAAGGACTACTATTACAAATAACTGAAGAATATTCTCATCGAGAAGAATATTTGCTGGAAGCCCCAAAGCAGAATGTTTAGCACTGTTCTGCGACTAGCCCTTGGCTGACTGGAAATGTTCTGTGGTAAAAATCCCCATATATGTAATAGTGTTTTTTGCACTCTCTATTAAAACTCTTCCGAATTGTTCTGCAGTACAGTAACGCTAATTGTTCTGCGATGTACGTCGCAGATTTTGGCACATTCTGCTTTGGGGGCTGGAAGGACTTTTATAAATAACTTGAGAATAATTTTTATTATTTTTGATAAGAGAATATTCCCAGTAATTTATAAAAATAGTCCTACCAGAGAATATTCTCAACAATATTATATATAACTATATTATAAATAACAGTAGAATATTCTGATCAAGAATTTATAAGAATATTCTCAAGTTATTTATAATAAAAGCAATGTCCATCCAAAAAATATTCTCCTAAAGATTATTCTTGAGAATTTTCCATCCCTAGCGCCAAATCACGAAAAAATATTTCATTTTGCAAATAAATAAGAGATCAAATTCACCAAATCGCGAGCATTGATTCGGCCTCTTGCAACACTTTCTATAGCAGAAAGCCTCCACGTGAAGTTCGTAACATCACTGAAGTTGTCCATTTCCCCCCCTGGATATGCTGCAAAAAAATGTAAAGATTTCGCATACGTCAGCCTACTATATCCAATGGCTACAGGTGAAATGGACGACCTCAGCGATGTCAAAGCTTTGCACAGATGCTTTCTGCTTTATGTGTTGCCTCATGATTGAATCGGTCATTAAACGCGGTTGTTTCGCGTTGGCGAAACAACCAAATTAGACTTTGGTTCCCTCTCATTTGGCTACAACTTTTTACAACTGATTTATTTATTTATTCAATATTGTTTGGCCGAGGCCTATGATTAGCCAAATTGCTATAATTAATAAAAAAGACAGAGACAACCCTGTTCTGGTCTAGGATGTTTTTTATTTTTTCTCGGCTGCTTTGTAATTCGTTTTTTTATTGTAATTTTTTTGTTTCAATAGCACAGGTGCTGATTCCCGGACTTAAAAAATCTGTAATTTATCACACGATGTCATATTTTGTATCAAAGAAAACTTGTCACAAATAAAAGAGAAAACCCAGGGATTATTTGGGATTGCATCAGGTGACCACATATAAATCCTGTTTTCCCGAGACTAATTTTTTGCTGGCCCGATTTTTTTAGCAATAATTGGCAATTGCTTGCTTCAAGCATCATACTTGGTAACTATCAGATTTTTCATACTTGAAATTCTGATGTCCTATATTTTTCCCAGAGAAAACATGGTCGGCCTGGAATTGCAAGGACTATAAGAGTATTTTCTTTAAGGATTTTCCAATAGAACAAAGCACAATTTGAGAACTTTTAAGGATTTTTCTATGATGATTAAAAAAAAAACTGGAAGAATCTGATTTCTGACCAGATAAGACTGAAAAATCAGAAGGCTGTTGGGTAAATTAGAAGCATTCGCTCCTGTGTATAGTATTCGTTTTCAGCAATTTTTTTCTTTGGCAAGAAACATGTCTGAAAGCATTATCCCGTTTTCCTTTTGACAACTTATCGTCATGCTTTTAAATGTTTCTCTCACCAAAGAAAAAAATAGACATAAGGACTATACTATAGCTTTCTTTGAAAAAATTAAAAAAAAAACAGGTACCACAGCAAGATTTTCCAGAAATATACGGTCCGAAATCGGTTTTTTCCCTCAGACTTTTCGTGGTTTTGTTGACATTTTCCCCCATTAATGGACACATCAGGACCGCAACTAGATGCTTGGTCCGCAGGGGCAAGCACGCATTTTAACGCCCCTTTGTATTGTTGAATTACGGATTAAAGAGTGAAATTTGGAAATTTGTGCCCAAACCCCCCCCCCTCTGGTCCAGCTAAAAATTATTCACACATAAAGCATTAGCTGGACCAGGAGGGAGCGCAAATTCGATAAAAATTCAATAAAATATTTCACAGGCACTGATTCATTTTTTTAATCACAATGACAACCTGGGATTTGTCCAGCCCTGCTCATATTGTAGCCAATATGTATATTCTTATTTGAGGGCATGTTTGGCGCTCAGCATGATTTTTATAGGCCCTTGCGCCAAGAAAACAAGCCATAATGCAACCTAAAACATATCAACACTGAAACCACATATTACCATTGGATCAATACAACGCCAAAGAAATGAAACAAAAGGAATGTTTAACGAACATTTCATCCACACATTACGTATAAACGAATGAAAAGTTTCGAAACCGATGGCAGGTATCATCCACATCTGGAAGTGAAACACTTAGATAAGATGATAAAAAGTCCGGATGACCATTTCGTTACACATTCTGGACAGTATCGTAATAATCTGTGTTCAAGGAACGCGCGAACAACTCACACACAACGAAATTACGCAACTGTATATTGTTCAAGTTATTGCCTGCGCCACATTTTCTTCCTCCCTCCCCCTCCCCATCTTTTATAACGAAAACCGAAAAAAAAAAAATGGGGGAAGCAATCGGTTCCGCTCCGCATAGAACATAAATATTTAGAAAATGACACACATTTAAATGTATTGAGACTAATATTTAAAAATTCTTAAGATATTACACAACGTGATCCTTACTCTCTCAGTTGTAAACAGCGACCAAGAATTTCATGATTCGAAAAAAAATGAGAAAAGAAAAAAAACAAATGCTCTAAAAACTTCTCAGATGAAAACATCCACCATGTCTCCGCACTAGTGATGGGCGATCCGCTCATGAACCGTCTAGAAGAGCGGCTCTTTTCAAAGAGTGAGTGAGCCGCGGTTCTTAAAAAAAGAACCGCGGCTCTTACACTTCCATCGCATACAAGAAACTACCAAGAACAAGCAGGCTTTTGAAAACGTTGTGAAAAGAACCGTGGCGGCTGACGGCTCATATTGCCGACTCCTGTTGGCTACAAACGAACCGTGACAAGCCGAGAGCCGCAGAAATGAAAGTGAACCGTTTCCCGTTGAAACGTTTCTTGTAATTGGTCAGAAATGACCCGTGAATCGCTTCTTTTTTCGTTTGTGTTGCCTGCTCCTATTGGCTGCAAATGAACCGTGAAGAGCCGTGAGCCGCAGAAATGAAAGTGAACCGTTGCCCGTTAAAACGCCTCCTGTAATTGGTCGAAAATGAGCCGTGAATCGCTTCTTTTTTCACTTGTGTTGCCTGCTCCTATTGGCTACAAATGAACCGTGGAAATTCAAATGAGCTGTATCTTGTTAAAAGGCCTTCTGTGATTGTTAGAACTGGTTTCTTCCCATGTCCCACACCTTCCCCTCTAAGAAGTAAGAACGCGTTGGCCACTCTTTCTCCCCCTCCCCTTTTGCTTGTTACATATATTTTTATTTTTTTACGTTTTTCTTTTTTTGCTCTTTCACCTCGGACTGGGTGCACCTGTTGGAGAGGGGACGGAATTATTTTCCTTATTATTATTGTTATTTCAATTGTTAACCAGTGCAGTCTTATGAGGCGATCCCCGGAGGATCTCAGATGTAGAGGCCTCGTGAGAATGAGATAATAAAATTTTCAAAAGTTTTGTGGAATTTTTAGCCCGATAGAGCCGGGCCGCAACTAGGCGAGGGGGGGGGAGTAGGTGGGTCTGGTGCCCGGGCGCTGGACTAGTGAGGGAGTCGGATGCACCCTTTTAACTGCTCCTTCTACATTACACGGGGGCGCAGAAATGCAAGCTTGACCCAGCTCAAAAAGTTCTAATTGCGACCCTGGATTGGGGGGGGGGGGTCCCAGGATTGCTGTCAATACGGCCCTGCTGTTCACCTCGGATTTGTTACCCTTCTTGAGCTGATAGAAATCATTTTACCCAATTTTTCTTCCTTTTGATCGATATTAATTTTTTTTAGCTCTTCCACCTCGGATTTGGCGCCCCTCCTCGAAAGGATAGAAATAATTTTCTTTAAATTTCTCTTTCTTTGGTAATTTAAAATTCTTTTTCTCGCCTTCTCACCTCGGAGAGATGTGGACTTTCTCCTAGAGAGGAGTGAATCCATTTTCCCTAACTTTTCTTTGAATAATAAGATTTTCTTTATTTTGCTCTATCTCTCATCACGGATTTTTCGCCCCTCAAAAAATCATTTCCCTAATTTTTTTCGACTTTTTCACTTCGGATTTGCTGCCTTTCCTAAGAACAGACAGAAATCGTTTTCCTTCATTTTTTGTGGTTCTTTAATTTTTTTTCCATTCTTCCACCTCGGTTTTGTCTCCCCCCCCCCCCTCCCCTTACAGCGGACAGAAATCATTTCCCCAAATTTTTTGCGTCGTTCTTTAAAATTGCACCCTTGCATCTCGGATTTTGTGTCCCTCCTAAGTGGACAGAAAGAATTTTCGCTAATTTTTTTTGCAGTCAATAAACTTTTTTTTGCTCTTTCTTCACGATTTCGGCGCCCCTCCTAGAGTGGACAGAGATCATTTTCTTCTTTTTTGTTTTTTTTTAAATATTCCCTCTTTCACCTTGGATATGGTGCGCCTTTTGGAGGGGACACGAAATATTTTTCCTTATTATTATTTGCCTATTCACCAGTGCAGTCTTACGCACGGGCCTACCCGGGACGTCCCCGAGGGGGGGGGGTGTTCGTGAGGTCCCTCAGAGGAAGTCTCATGAAAATTAGATGTTACATTTTTTAATAGTAGGCATAGGCAAGAGGTAGGCCTAAATTTTTAGTCAGATGGAGAAGGGCCGCAACAAAGGGGAGGGGGAGTAGGCGGGTGCGGTACCCGGGTGCTAGATTAGTGGGGAAGCCGAATCCACCTTTTAACTGCTCCTTCCACATTACACGGAGGCACAGAAATGTAAGCTTGTCCCGGCTCAAAAGGTATCTAGTTACTGCTCTGCATTGGGGTGGGAGTACCAAGATGCTCTCAAAACGGCCCTGCTCTTCACCTCGGATTTATTGCCCCTCTTAGAGAGCTGACAGAAATCGTTTTCCCTAATTTTTCTCTTGATCAATATAAATATTTTTTCGCTCTCTCACCTCTGATTTGGCGTCCTCTTAGAGCGGCGCCTCCTGTGGTCGTACGGTTGTGCAACCCAGCGGCCCTTGCATAATTTTTAATTGAAATTTTAATCGTGGTTTTTTTTAATTGAAATTTCACATGCATATATATATATAATTTGTATTATAATTTCATACTCATAATTTTTTTAGTCACAATTCCACATATAATTTTCATTGAAATTTCTGTCGTCTTCAAGTTTCATGCATAATTATACTTATATTTCACTCACAATTTTTAAAATTACAGTTTTACACAATATCCCATTTCACCCCTGCAATATCTCACATATTTGTTTTTTTCTATTGAAATTTCCCTCATAACTTGAATTTTACTCCATTTTACAAGTCGTCAAATCATTCAGAATTTGTTTTTACAGTGATCCCGCTTATAACGTTTTTCAAAAAATTGTCATGAGGAAACGTTGTAAGTGAAGAAACGCTTTAAACAGGAAAAATCTTCACGAGAATTACTTAATGTTGATACCACGAAAATAAGTCGTACGAAGCGGTAGAAAATTGTAAGTTGGAATGTTATAAGCGGGATCGACTGCATTTTTTTATTCAGGAATTTTTCCGCAGATTCATTCTATGTTTTTATATTCTTATTTTTGTGGGCATTTTTGACCAGTTTCTCCATGAGTGGGTGATATCCCCTTCCCATGAAATGACGGGGGGTGGGGGGGGGTATGAAACGTATTAGTGGGGCGTTCATAGCTACGAATACAATATAGCAGTATTTCTCAACCTCTGGTCCGCGACGATGGCATAAGTGGTCAGCATGGACACTCGATAAAATTATTCACCCTTTGAAATAGACGTTAATAATTACAATACGGCTTCAAATAAAATTATACCTTTGTACCGAGGTTCCCCACATCATCGAGGGGGAATGCAACAAAATTGCAATCATGAACACGAGATATCACTACATTTAGTCGAAAGTCGCAATTCATTGCTTCAAGTGTAATTTGCTAATTACTGCTAAAATTGCTGAATGGTGTGTGAAATAAAGGGCTACTGCAAATCACAGTAAACAAAAATGTATTTCACGAAAAAAATATTCAAATATGACCTGATGATCATATTTCATTGAGAAAAATAAAATTCGGTATAAACTGGCATCTTAAATAATAATCTGTACAAAACGGGACATCATCAATTGCCATCAGAAACATTGTCCGAAGTAGGCATAATCATCGATCGTAATTAAAATTCCAAAAAAATTGCTACAAAAAATTAAACCTGATTTATGTCGGCATTACAATATAAACGTTTTGTAAAAGTGCTTGTATAAAACTGGAAAAATACAACGAATAAGCTGATCGATTACATTCGAGCAAATGCAATCGATCAGTTTATTGGTCGCATTTTTCAAGTTTTATACAAGCACTTTGACAAAACTTTTATAGTGTAATACTGGCCTTTTATGTATAAACCTGACAAATATGCCAGATAAATATTTACAAGTTTTTTCCATAATTATCGTAATGTAGTGTAATATAATGAAAACACTGTGTGTGTGTAATACGGGACACAATTGGTCCGTAAATTTGTTTCGGACATTTTACTGGTCCTTGTTTTCAGGAAGGTTGAAAAAAACTGCGATGGAGAATATTTTCTGTGGGATCGTTCCAAACGTTTCAGACCTAACCAGAATGAAATTTTGCCTCCTGGTACTGGCCCTTACGGGTCAACTGTGGGCTTACAAATTGTAGCCTCGTGGAGACTACGTGTGAGGAGAAAGGCAAGTGAGTATTTGTGTGTGTGTGTGTGTGTGTGTGTGTGTGTGTGTATTATGTGAGTGCGGTTGTGTAAAAGAGAAAAATTTTGTCAAATCCGGGTAACTGTCTGGTACTGTCACTTTTTAACACAATTTTGCAGATAAAACGCTCCACAACCTTCTATTAAAAATGTTTACACTTGGAAGAGAATAGAGAAAAAAAGGTGTCGAAAAGACAATTGGAGAAAGTTTCCATCATGTACTCAATAATGCGAGCTTCGACAATTTTTTTTTTCTGGTCATTTTCAGGAAATAGAAGAAAAAGTGGGAGGTGGGTGAATATATAGGAGGAAAATTTGGTTAGTTATTGTTAGTGGGGGGAAGATGATGTCAAGGGAGGGGGTGAAAATTTTGCCAGTGACAAATCAAAAGTAACAAAAAATTATGCGCTTTTGCTTCAAAAATATTTAATGAAGTAGCAATTTATGATATCATGGTTCAATGATGTCGGTCTTTTGGGGCAATATTGTTGTTGACACAATAAAAAAATTTTATATACATGTTGAGCAAAGTTCAACAAATTCCTGGGTAAAATAATTTCAAACTTGATTAAACATATATTTACAATAGGAGAGAACTCTTTCTCATTCTG
Organism: Pholcus phalangioides; assembly: GCF_987345545.1. Classification (NCBI taxonomy): domain Eukaryota; kingdom Metazoa; phylum Arthropoda; class Arachnida; order Araneae; family Pholcidae; genus Pholcus; species Pholcus phalangioides. The sequence goes on from NW_028301598.1 coordinate 12,827,501, forward strand.
CAGGGCCCTCTGACGCGGAAGAGTGCTTGAATTGTTGGTCTCGGTGGGAGAGCCATCCACGGATGACAACATTACAACTTAAGCCTTTTTTGGTGCATCGAGGGAAAGCCATCGATGCTATTGTTGTACTGTAAACTAAATAATGTTGTATTGTGAACTAATAATAATAAATTTGTCTCTGCGATCCGATCATCAGCGCCCTTTGTTGAGGAAGAATTCATGGGCGATGATCCGCTGACAACGAGCGAAGTGCTATTCTCCTGTTGTCAGCAAGTGCGTTACTTTTTTGTTATTATTATTTCTTTTAAATGGATTTTTTTTTCAAACATTTCGTACCTTCAGTTGGGGTTTTTTATATGTAGACAGCTGTTTTTGTTGGCCTTCCTCTTTTTGTTAGAGCAGCGTTTCTCAACCGGTGCTCCGCGGTGACTCAAAGAAAATAAAATAAATCAGTATATTAGATTGATACATGAAAAAAAGAGGCATAAAGGGTTCCGCCATAAAAAATTATATATAAATCTGGCTCCTCAAGTCATACAGGGCTCCGCAATAAAAATTATATACTGAGAAGGGCTCCGCAAGTCAAAAAAGGCTGAGAACTCCTGTGTTAGAGGGTTGGCGATTAAAAGAATTGTTTTTGTTTGATTAAAAATGTATTTCTTGGTTGAACACATTTATTTGCAATTTTGTGTTCAGTGGAACTGAATTAGAGTTCGTTCTAAGGGAGGTCCAAAATTTGTTTGGGCCTTCGAAATTTCCAGATCTCATCATGTCGTAGTCCCCAACGTCTCTTATATGTTGGTGTTGTGAGTTGCCCATTCTGTCAAATTGATTGAGGTTTAATTCTTGTACGGATGACCAAATATGGGAGAGTTGAAGGTCCGTTCATATGTTGATGTAACGAAGGAACCAGTGCTTTTGTTAGCTGTCGAAGGATTTTATTTTGTCTCACTTGCAGGGTTTTTATATTTAGTTTGCGTTCGTGGGCGAACACCGATGAGACGTAAAGCATTGTGGGTCGAAAAAATGGATTTGTATAGAATTATTTTTTCTAATAGTGAATTTCGCTCTGAGGAGTTTCAGGATCAGTGAGGAAAGTTTTCTCTCTGAGACGAGGGCGGTAAAAGAAAAAACGTGGGGAGACTATGCTGAAGCAATTGACAATCGTACCAACTTACCACGGAAGGAAGTGTAATGTGCGTCACTTATTTTTGATTTTTCAGGTGACTAAAAGAAAAACGAATCATTTGCTTAAGGTAGTGGTTCTCAAAGTGGGCGCCGCGGAAAGCTGGTGTGCTATTGATGTGTACTTGTTAAGTGCTTCGAAGCGATTCTCAGACTGCTTTGAGAAGTCGCGGATAGACACTGAGTCTAAGGGAGTCGAAGGCGAAAAAAAGCTTTAGAGAACCACTGGCTTAAGGGTTTTATATAGACGTTGCTTGGATCGCAAAAAGAAATTCTTCAGAAGTTTTCTTTACTGTTTAATTCCACCTCCCCCCACAAGAATTTCATTGGTGACTCCCTTTTAGTCCCCCCTTCCCGGTCTTCTTTGCCTCCTGCTAAAATCTACTTCGAAATGAACAGTGACTCAATTGGCACTGCTGCGTACTAGTTTCTTAATATTTTGATTATTTCTAAGTATGCGTGTACTGAGTACACTGTATTGATTGTTGTTGATGTAGAATTCTAATATATTCCATCCGTGCTAAATAGGAACGTTTAAAGTTAAAATATTACGGTATTTATGTGTTACGGTGAATGTGATAAATTCGGAATACATGTTTGAACGAAATTTATCAAACTCATCAAAATGGTCGGCGATTATGCATAATCAACGCATAGATGAAATTTACCCTAACAGACACTGCATATTGGTTTAATGTATTTTTTTACTTAGGGACAGATGAGCTTAAATTTCTGATCAAGACGTTTATATTTTGGGAGTTCTCTCGAGACAAGTTAATCGACGAAACCCCTTGGGGAACCGACCAGCAGACTCAAACTCGAAGCCTTTTAAAAATCAAAAACTGGCTTCAAAGGGGGAAAGAGCATAGGAATGGTCCCGGGTACGGAGCCATTGTAAATATTTGCTTTTGTGTCCTACCTTCAGTAGTTCTTTATCCTATCGAGGTTTTAACATGGGGTGCTTGTGTGGATGCCGACTGAGAGACGCTAGTCTAGACTAGCGTTGAAGTTCCCTAGTTGAAGAATGAAAGGTTCCCAGGGATTTGTTAACTATTGTGATGAGATACTTGACACAGTATATTTAACTACTTATGTGGGGACGAAGAAAATGACATGATAGCTCTCCGGCTTATTGTGGGAATATGACGACGCAAAGAAGATGCATATTCATATGGCGAATGAGTGCACAAAAACACGGGTGGCAGGCACAGAAGAGCGGTTTTTTTTTCTTTTTTGACACCTTTCCGTTTCCATGCGTCTAGTTTTGTGTCCGAGAAATACCACAATCACATATCCCGCGGTAAAGATGTAGTGAACAAACAACATCGTTCATGTATTTCGGACAATTAAAACTGTTGTTAAGCACTGAATAGTTCTGTTGTGAGTAAAGTTGTCGTGGTGAACTGCAAAAAACTTAACAAAAAACATAAAGGCCTGCAAACAAAAAGCTACTCTTTCTTTCTACACTCTATAAGCTACACAAAAGAACTAGTTAAGCACTTTTTGTGCGCATGTTATTATATAAAGCAGCGTTTCTCTTTCCTTTTTTTTTGCCCGTCGCCCCCTTCGAATATTTTTTTTCTCGTGGCGCCCCTGAGTCTTCGACCCTCATCTAGAAGCAAGATCGTTTATACGTATTGAATTGATTTTTTCAGTGAATTTATACTGAATGAAAATTTTGGCAAATAAAATTGGCCTCCAGACCACTGGCTTAGAATTTATTGAGCTGCCCACTAATCCGAATTCTATTCAGGACCGTATCAACATCATGGGCCCCCTCAGGCAAAGTGATGCTATGGTAGTCCTACACTTAGCAGGAAATAAACAGCCTACATATTTCCTAGTTATTTTAAAAATTTATTGCACTATACAAAATATCATAAGGTGGAGTCACTTGTGTACATGAGACCCCCGGGCATGAACCCTCACAAGAGTGGGACTGACAGAGCTGCATCCCAGGGCCTGATATGGTTTTCATCATTTTTTGTTTTTCCCACTAAATTTAATATAGAGAAGGGGGGTCTGTGAAAAATGTAGCCGGAGGCCTGCGAAAAACCCCATCCTAGGGAACCTGCTGCAAAATGTGGGGGGTGAGGCCCGGGTGAGTCCATGCCCTAAGACGGCCCTGGTTTCGTTGGATTCTGCAAGTGTATAGTCAATATAAAAGCATTATTTCTTCACACCTTAATTTTTCTTCTCAGCTCTCTGCAGCCCTCCAAACCACCTGTCCCGGCCCCTTTCTAAATTTATTGCATCTCCGTGATTCCTAAATTTCTACACAAATATTGAGTTTTGAACATCCCTCCCCAACCACTATTTACTGCTCCCGACATTTCCTATTATTTTACGCCTATGATGATGTGGTACTGACTTAAATTCTTCACGGTTGTAATCGCAACAAAATGTATAATGCATAACATGATTCTATTCCGAACACATTATTCGACCTCACTTGGTAATGCATAATTTCTCAAATTATAATGTTTTGTTTCGAAATTCATGGGTAAATTTTTTTCAAGTGAGCCAGATTAGTTCGCAAGCAGGGGTTTGTTCCTCCATGTATTTCATTTCATTTTTATGTATTTTTTATTTATGAATTATGTGAAAAAAGTTTGCCGATTGCCCACAACTTCTGTAAATAAATGTATAGAAAAAAAAGGCTATGGAGTGTGTGTGTGTGTTGTGTTTTCGTTGGTGTTCACATTTTTCTAATGATTGACCAATTTTTCATGTACCAAAACAAGACTCAACTTGAAAGATAGAATTGCCGAAAATGTCAAAAAAGTAATAATAATAATGCAGCATAGTATGCAAGGGCGAAGCGAGAGGGGACTTGGGGGTCTGGTCCCCCCCCCCCCCGAAATGTGAGAAAATTACCGAAAAAAGGGAAAAAGATGGCCAAATCCATTGTTCTGTCACTTTGGTCCCCCCCCCCCCGAACGAAATTTCTGGCTACGCCCCTGATAGTATGCTTATTATCTTGGTTTTAACAATGGCTTTCCGCACATTTTATGTCAGTTACATGGTTTTCACATGGTCGTCGCGTTATTGATTTTAAAATTATTATTATTATATATTATAAAAATGATAGCATGATATATTAGAAATTATAAAGGCGTGGTTCATTAAAAACTTTGACTATTCTAACTTTCCAGGATGCCTGTACTCGTTAACAGGGCCGGCCGTCTTAAGAGACCCTCTGCCAAGTGGTTTTTCTGATAAAATTCGACTATCTTGTAATGGTGTTCTTTGTACCCCCGCCTCAAGGGCGTAGCGAGGGGAGGGGACTTGGGGGTCTGGCCCCCCCCCCGAAATGTGAGAAAATGACCGAAAAAAGGGAAAAAGATGGCCAAATCCATTGTTCTGTCACTTTGGTTCCCCTCCCCCCCCCGAAATGAAAGTGGTTCCCCCCCGAACGAAATTTCTGGCTGCGCCCCTGCCCCGCCTAAAACTACTGCCCCCTAAATTCTGCCGCCCGGGACCGTCACCCTCCACCCTGCCCCCCTCTAGTTACGGTCCGGGTAAGAATAACTGCGAACTCAGCCCTCCCCCAGTAGGGGAGTGGCGGAATACGAACTTTTCGCTCATATTGCAGGCTCCTTTCAGCTACAAATGAACCGTGACAAGCCGAGAGCCGCAGAAATGAAAGTGAACCGTTGCCTGTTAAAACGCCTCCTGTAATTGGTCGAAAATGAGCCGTGAATCGCTTCTTTTTTCGCTTGTGTTGCCTGCTCCTATTAGCTACAAATGAACCGTGAAGAGCCGTGAGCCGCAGAAATGAAAGTGAACCGTTGCCTGTTAAAACGCCTCCTGTAATTGGTCAAAAATGAGCCGTGAATCGCTTCTTTTTTCGCTTGTGTTGCCTGCTCCTATTGGCTACAAATGAACCGTGACGAGCCGCGAGCCGCAGAAAGTGAGCCGTGTCCTTTTAAAAGGCCTCCGGGAGCCGTTTCGCTTGCCACTGTTCTGCAGAACTTAACAACTAGTCTCTTCCCAAGTCCCCACCCTCCCTTCTAAGAAGACGTTGGCCACGCTTTCTTTTTCCCCCTTTTGCAAGGTTTTTTTTGCCCAAAAGGCTTTTACAATCCCCCTTTCGCTGCGTTCTTTTTTATTTACTATTATTTTTTGCTCTTTTACCTCGGATTGAATGCATCTCTTGAAGGGGAAGGAATCTCATTCTCGTTGTTATTATTATTGTTATTTGGTCTACTCACCAGTGCAGTCTTACGCATGGGCACGTCCGCGGGGAGGAGAGGTGTAGAAGAGGCAGATCTCCTGAAAATAAGATGTTCAAATTTCCAAGATTCGGAGTGCTTTGAATTGATAGGCAGTAATTTTTAGCCAGATAGAGAAGAGCCGCAACTAGGGGGGGGGGTCTGGGGCTCGGGCGCTGGACTAGTGGGGGAGAGGAATGCACTTCTTTTAACTGCTCCTTCTACATTATACGGGGCACAGAAATGCAAGTTTGTTCCGGCTTAAAAAGTATCTAGGTGCGTATCCCTGGATTGGTGGGGGGTGGGGGGGGGTGCTCTCATTACGGCTCTGCTCTTCAGCTCGGATTTGTTGCTCCTCCTAGAGATGACAGAAATCGTTTTCCTGATTTTTCTTTTCTTGACCAGTATAAATTTTTTTTAGCTCTTCAACGTCGGATTTGGCTTCCAGCAAAAATCATTTTCCCCAATTGTTTTTTTGGTCAATAAATTTTTTCTGCCCTATCGTGACAAATTTGCCCCAACCCCTTCCTACAGTGGACGGAAATCATGTCCCCTAATTTTTTTTCGATTTTTCACTTCAGATTTGATGCCTTTCCTACGAGCAGACAAATCATTTACCCTAATTTTTTTTTGGTCAATAATATTTGTTTTTGCCCTTTCATCATGGATTTAGCACCCCACCTAGAGCGGACAGACACCATTTCTCTAATTTTTTTGGGTACATAAGATTTTTTTTTTTTTTGCTTTTTAATCTGTCTAACTGCGATATCCCATGTGAACGTACGGATCACGCGGCTGAACAGTCGCCCCTGCATTCATAATTTTCAACCGCAATGTAATTTGTTGTTTCAGTTGTGATTTTTCAATTAAAATTTCGTATGTAATTTCAGTCGTTATTATAATGAATAAAAGAAAGGGGGGGGGACGATTGTCGACCTCTTCCTTTGCGACTATACCAGTGATTCCCAACGTGGGCGATGGAATGTTCCGGGGGCGGTAGAAGCTACGGGTATAACATAGGATCCTATGGCTTAGATTGCGTTGGGGGGGGGGATGGGAGAACAAAATTTCTGAAGAAGGGGCCGTTGGGACAAAAAAAGGGTGGGAACAATGGCCTATACCAATACATTTTTTTTGTGAACTGGAGGGGGAGTTGTTATCACTCAAGTTTATCAACGTAACCCCTTGTGAACCCAACCCGCACTCTCGAAGTATTTTTTCCTAATGTGTCGTAGTCTACACTTATTGTATTCCGTACGAGAAACTTTCGCGACTCCTTACAAAATGACTTTTGTGCGAGAGAAAAAAAACGGTGATTGCTTATTTTTATGTGAGATGTCTCGAAAATCTACATCAAAAGCTGTCCGGCGTATTAAAAAAGACGACCATAGGCAAAGATAGGCTTGGAAGTCTGGGGGGGGGGGGGCGGCACGATGATGATGATGTCAATTCACATATACATTTATACATTAGATCAGTCGACTCTATCTTTGACGCTGGGGAAGAGCAATGCCCCCCCCCACGCCTCCCGTATCTCCGCCCATGAAGACGACACAGGAGATGAATACAAATCGTTTATCGATTGTTACGTAAATGAGAACATGGATGTTCATGCAAATACAGTAATATGGAGATTTTTTTCTCACCATCTTCAGGGCCGTCTTAAGAGCAACATGGGCCCCCGGGCCAAATGACTTTTCTGAGGCTTTTTTTCTCCTGAGACCCCCGGGTGGGCCCATGCCTTGAGACGGCACTGACCATCTTACGTGTCTGGTTTAGTGCACGAAACCATCTTCTATAAGGGGCCATTCAAGTATTACGTAAGCAGATTTTTAGCCATTTTTGACTCCCCCCCCCCCCATTTGTCAGCAAAAGTCACAAAACACTGACCCCCCCCCCCATATCTTCAGAAACGGGTGGTTGATGACGTAAGTAACCTTCAAACCCCCCCCCTCCCCCCTTATCATCAAAAGTCAGCAAATCCGAAACCCCCCCCTCTCGATGCTGACGTAATACTTGAATGACCCCTAACGGAAAAAGTTTATTATTATTATTTTTGGAATGAGAGAGAGAGAGAAAAGCTTGATTTTTTGCATATTTCTCTGGTTGATTTTTTAATTGAAACGCAACGCGTGTCCATCAACTGCAGCGTAAACGCAGTGTGCTGTAATTGAAAAAAAAAAATCTAGATATTGTTTGCGGGGGGGGGGGGGGAAGGAGGTTAAATCACAAGAGTTTATAAAACCCTTCGCTAGATGGCGCTCTTGATCAACTCTTCAAAAGAGCCGTGTAAGAGCTGCGGTTCATTTTGGTGAGTGAGCGGTTCAGAGCCGCTCACGGAAAAGAACCGTTTTGCCCATCACTACTCCGCACGACCGATTGTCGGGACGAGAAAAAAAATCGATTCATAGTTGTTTACTTTTCCCCTCATGATATTGATAAAAAAAAATATATTCCAAATGTCGTCTGGAACTTTAAAAAAAATTGGGAAATATAAAATTAAATGGAAAAAATGAAAATTAAATGCTTCAATTCACATTCATATCTTTTGATTAAAAAAAAGCAATTTGTATATGTCACCGAACATTAATTTCACTGTTGAACAAGGTGAATTCATCACATCAGCCGTAAAATGTTTTCTGTTTTATATCTCGCTACCCTGTCTCTACGGTATAATACACTTCTATAGCTTGCAAAAGGTCCTAGGTTCGATTCCCAATGAAGTCTATGGAACTTTTTTCCAAATTCACTTCGGCATAGTATCTGGGAAATCTATTGATTCGATGTATTGTAGGCCTAGAAAAAATCATTTACCCATCTCAATTATTATAAATGGTTTTTCATTAAAGCTCTCGGACCTCCTAAAATCGCTTTGATTCCCTAGTTCTGGGGGTAGTTTGATTTCCCAGTTCAGGGTTCTCCAGCGCTTTGGGGTTCTCAGACTGTGTGAGGCCAACCTTTGTCAAGGGATGCCACGGATAAACATTAATTATGGAAAATGGTGCCGTGGATGGAAAAAGCTTGAAAGCTCCTGCCCTAGTCAGTGCCGTCCTAATGTACGACCCTATGACCTCTTCCCCCCCCCCCCCACCGTGGAGCAAGAGAAGAAGGTATCACAAAAATGAGATACAGCGTTAATATTTTCGAAAAATATGCATATAAATTTGCCTGGCTGGACCTCATCATTTGTCCTGAGGTGATGGATCTCAAAAACTCTTAAGACGGCTTTGGCCCAACCCAGTAGCAAAACGATATCGTTAGGATGTTGTGTCGATACCAGTTCAACGTCAGAACGTGGAATGAATATCGGTGAATATCGAACGTTGGAAAGAGGTCGAAAATTTTCAAGAGATCGATATCGAACGATATAGTAAAAATGTATTTCACTCAATAAACGCCAAAATATCTTCTTTCTTTCTCCAAAATAGTCTTAATCTCATTTATTTTTACAGCATTTCGTTTAGAAAAGGAATATCTTGTATGATAATTAGTTCCTTTTGAAATAATCCAAATTTCGCTATGTCGAACTACGTCGACAAAAGTATGTCATTTCTACGTCAAACGATGGTAACGAGGTCGAACGGTATCGAAATCTCTACGTCGTTCTATATCGGTGTGCTACTTGGGTAGTTGAATCTGGTTGGTGTCCTCTGGTGCATTGTCGTACGCAAATGGGGGGGGGGGAGGGTTCTAACCCCCGCCCCTTTGCGTACGACAAATGCCTTTGCTCTGGTGTATTGTGTGGCATTCATCATTCCTCTGCACCTCATCCAGCAGCTGTATGTTTGCCGTGAGCTATTGATCAGGACCGCAACTAGGAAGGAAAGTTCACACTCCCTCACCCGTAGCATATGTCCATTTCGGCTCCCTCTTCACCACCGTCATTTTGAACGGAAAAAGTGGGAACACAGTGCCTTAATTGTCCAGCCCCAAAATCACTAGATCCGTCCTACTGTATCTGATGGGGGGTCTCTGGGCCTTGATTTCCTAAAGGTACTGTCTTTGTGGTGTAAAGACACACTTTTAATACTTTTAATAAAAACTGGCTATAATCATGCACAAATACTGATTTTTGGTAAAACCTCATCTCTGTCGCTACTCAAACCCAAGTATCTCGATTACTGAACGCGTGCTCTACCAACTGAACTATAGTGACGAATAGAACTTTAAATCTTTTTGAATACATATATATGCTTTCCATTGCCGATCGAGGGACTCGGCTTGAGTTCCGGTAGCGGCAGAGATGAAATTTTTCCAAAAATCAGTATCTCTAGAACAGATAACAGATAATTAGACAGTTTTTCAGTATATCTTGTATTAAGAAGTGGAGTAACATCTTCCTCGAAATACACCTCTGACTAAATTATCATGAATGATAAATTATCTAAATTTAACTGTTTAAGGTTTTTGTTTTGAAAATTTATGTAAGATATACGGTTTTTGTTCCATTTGCCACGGAAAAAAATTTCGGCGAGAAGCATCAAAATAACGATCACTTCTTTTTTACTCATAATGAATCACTATTCTAACCGCCATGTTCTTTTTAGTCATGCAGGGACATCTGTAAGAAGTTTGACCTAAATGACCGATTTCCTCAATATACTGTATTCTGCTTATCATCATCACTATCACTTATTATTATTTTTTTTACTTGATCAACTTCGCCCATTTTTGTTGCGAAATATCGCCTGGCCTTTTTATTAGCAACGCTGATATAGGCTGGTATATATACATTGTTTAAATTATAAATCTTTTAAAGATGGTGTCATTGCAAGTGTGTGGCCCGAAGCTGTCGGTGTGTTGTTCGATCCTGAGCGTCTGGGGTATCATCATGCTGATACTCATGGGTTTCTTCCTCAAAGCCAACTCCGTTGCTTTCGCCGACGATCTACCTCTTGAGGAACTCCTGAAAGATGATGAAGGTAATTTCAACATCAAAGCGACGGCACTCTACACGCAGGCGTCGTACAACTGTTTCATCGCGGGATGCCTCTATGTCCTCAGCCTGTGCTTCTCCGTGTGGCAGTACTACCTCGGGCGTAGGGCCAGCATCTCCTAAGAATCAACCAAAGATATTTAGATGGTTAGCAATGGTATGATTTTGTATTTCTCTTCAAGTCGTTAACCCTTTAAGGGGCACTATGTGGAAAAACATTTTTTTGGTCAAACTAACTTTATATACTCGGTACATAGGACTCGTATGAATGTAGTTTGCGACTATTCTTTGATTTTTTCATCAAAATTCAGCGAACAACAGGTGGCCGCACAGCGGGGACACTGCCTACCCAGAACACTGAAAGCTTTCCTAGGATGTAATGCAGGAAAAGCAACATTTTGTTTAAAAAATCCCTTTCCACTGCTTTTGTAGGCCTAAATGATCATGTGTAGTGTTTTGGCGAGAATGGGGTGGCTCTGAAGAGTTACAGTTTGTTTTTGGGGTGAAAACAGAGTTAACAGAGGGGGTATTAATACCTCGGGATGCAACTCAACAAAAACATAGCGTATTGTTACGAAAATTATGTTTAGTTCAATTTGTTGAAAACCCCTTAAGTAAGCCATGAGGAAATAGAAGAGATCACACGATTGGTCTAGAATGTTCTGTTGGGCTTCGTTGATCAGAAAGTGGTGCCACCAATTCAGTACCAAGAGCTATGAAATAGAATTTACTGGAACTTACTATTTCTTGAAAATTCTCTGTGTCCATAAAACGATGCTACGCAGAGAGAGAGGTCGTCAGAGTTGTTGTACTTCAATTCAGTACAAGAAATCTAGTTGTGGTCCGCTCTCTGGTTAGCGTATTTCGTGAAATTGCTGTCTGTAAATACATGTGAAATGTTCTGCGTGACAAAAATGTGACTCCCTGCAAATTATTTGATCCTCTGCTCATTTCAAGGACTTGTTGGACATTATCCGGGACAGTATGATACAACGTATAATGTAGAAAAAAAGTGGGTCAGACTAAAATCAAATTTTGCAGGAAACAGCTATAGTATAATCCAGAGACCTTGGTGACTTTTTTTTTCTCAAGTTCATTACCGGAAGGCTGAGGCTTTTTTCTTTAGTCTTCTATTGGTGCTGGGTTGCTGTACTTTCTGTGTAGGTAGTGCTAGTTGCTGTTTCCTCGGTTCTGACATCTGTGCACAGGTAGCACTAGTTCTGCTGGTTTTTCAAAGGGGTTTTCCTTTGTTGCATTTTTTTGGCCATTTTTATTCGATGACATATTTTTCTTTTTTGCTGACTGTTACTATTCCATCGGCTTCTGGGTTGCTATTGCTTATTGTCTGAAGGTGGCATTACCTTTAGGAGTTCTGTAGTGATTATAATAGGCTTTAGCGCAGCATTGGGCTCCAGTCCATTAGTACATTCACACACATTTTTTTAGCTTATTTTTTTTTCATTTGTTATATGTTTTATCACACATACTGTTTCATCGATATGTCTAAATTTTGTCAGGAAGGAAACAGCAACTAGCGCCGCCTGCACAGAAAGTACGGCAGCCCAGCTCCAATAATCTATCATGCCTTCAGGGCACAAACACATGACAGAGATAGCATAATATTAATTTTATATCATAGTAAAATTTTCATTGCGATCAAGGCGCTGAACTAAATTAAAAAAAATTTAAATTCACTATTTTATGGAAAATCAGGTGTTTACGTTAAAACCACTTCTAATGGCCACATTTTGTTGCAAACAATGCATCCCATAGATTTCACAGAGGTGCTGCTGTACTCTAATTTCCCTGGACCCACGTTATTCAAAAAATCTGGTTCCTTTTTGAGTGAAAGTAGGCCCCCTGAAAAAAAATTATGCCCCCCCCCCCCCCATAATTCACTGGCATTTCTATGAATTTTCTTCCAGCATACCCCAGGTCTTTGATCACCTGCTTATATCTCTTCGTTAAGAAAGAGCGGCGGACCATGTTCTGGGTAGGGGAAAGGTATCTCTGTGAATCAAATAATTCATTTCTAAAAACATGTTCTATCTAAAGTATCATTTACTTTGATTGTCTTTTCTAGTTGGAAAAGATTGCAGAGAAGCCCATTAACGCTGAGAATTAGATATATGGAATTTAATGAACATGTAATAAATTAAAAAAATATATACAGTCCATCCCGCTTATAACATTCTCATTTAGAATGTTTTTCTACTTAGAGTTGGGACCACGAAAATAAGTCGTACTAAGTGATTCTCATTAAGATTTCCCGTTAGAAATATTTTCCTGCTTACAACATTTTTATGGCGGTTTTTTGAAAAACATTATAAGCAGGATCCACTGTAATTAAAAGTTAGAGGCCCACATTTATATATTTACTAATAAATCAATGTATAAATTCCCTTCTGATTGATTTTCCATTTCGTTAAAAAAGTCTTAGCTCTTTCAATAATATGTTCTGATTTAAATTCAAAGCAAATGAGATTCTCTCTCTCAGACACTTATCTTTATAGATAATTGCAAAGCAATTTCCTGGTGAAATGATTTTATTTTCCCTCCCTGATGGTCCACCACTCTGATCTATCTCCTTTTAATTGCCACATATTTTCACACCTCAATATGGGAGCTATGTATGTCAGCTTTGTGTTGGTGAAACATAACAGTGTGCTTATGTGTGTGCGCAGCATTTGGCATGTTTTGTGTTCACTCCAAACTGGTAATGCATGCGTTTGAAGTGTAATGTATGCACATTTGTGTTGTAGGTCTATGATCGCCAGAAGTTTTCTTCAAAGGAATAGCCAAATCAAAATGTGAAAACCTTAGAGAAATCACTTTTTTAGCCAATTACCATTGCGCAATTGCGTGTTCCAAACCCGGATTTTCACCAAAAAGCAAAATTTTCGGGGGGTTTATGAGAAGCATCTTTCCCTCCCTGAAGATAAAAAAAAATAAAAAATATTTTTGTTGATAACATCGGCGGAGATACAGGCCTGAAAAAAATAAACCAAAATATGAAAAGGAACTTATTTATCATCAATAAAAGGCAAACTTCCATTATGAATGTAAACGTCTTGACAAAGAAAGTGCAATGAAATCTGAAGGAAAAGTAGTGATGGCCATATGGGATTTGCAACAATGTCTGCCAACTCCAGACCTAACATCAAGTATTTCATTTTATGAGAGGAAGCTGTGTAATACAATTTCACAGTCCGGAACTGTACTGCAGGAAAACACTACTGTTACATGTGGCATAAGGGTGTCGCGTGACGTGGGGCAAATAAGATGGCTTCATGTTTGATGAAATTTCTAATGGATCTCTCAGATTTAGTTGAATGTGTTACCATCTATTCTGACACATGCTCAGGTCAGAACATAAATATGTTTGTTCCTGTGATGGGTTCTGCAAAGGAAAGAGAAGTCAAAAGAAATACATCACAAATACTTAATTCTAGGTCATACGCACCTAGAATGTGATTCGGATCATGCAAACATCGAAAGGGCTAGGAAAAGCTGCGATGGTACAGTATGTGTTCCTCAACGTTGGATAATGCTTTTCAGAATGTCACCAAAGCATTTGCATGTCCCCAAGAATTTTGGTGAGTTCTAATTTAAATGCTCACTGAAGGATGGAGAACTTTTCATAACTTGCAGTATTAAGAGAAGAGGACGACCGTCTGCAAATAATTTATGCTTGCCTATTGCTTATGAGGAACCAGTAAATTCAAAAGAAGAAGTACAACGACATTATTTCTTTGTTGTAGTTTGTTGATTCTCTATACTATACATTCTACCAAAAACTTCATTCGTCTAAGGATGCCTCTGCTTACGTTAGTGACAGCGAAGAAGAATCTGCATGATAAAGCAAAACACTTGTTATTTAGGAGGAAAGTGAGAAATTTAAAAAGTTTTGGAACAATAACCCTTTCTTAGAGGGATAAACATAATTTAAATTTGAAATATGTGTGTGTTGATGATTTGTCTTACTTTCATATTTAATAGTAAAATAATTAATTTAATTAATTAATTTTATAATATATTTATTAATTTTTCATTGATTTTATAATATATTTATTAATTTTTCATTGATTTTATAATATATTTATTAATTTTTCATTGATTTTATAATATATTTATTTGTTAGCTGTTAATATTGTGTTATTTAGTATGATAAATAAGTTTGTTAATATTGTGACTTGGAACAAAGATTGAAAATAAACACGCTTGGAGTTATGTTCTGACCACATCACAGCGTTTGGTCAGAACACAATATCTCTATTTCTTACTAATTACAACTAATTAGAAGTGAGATAAACGCACAGATACGAGCATACAGCTAAACAACATGCTAATGTATGATATTTTCCTTTGTATTTGTATGTATTCTTGATTTCTGATTTTTAAAATGACAATGAAATTAAAAATGCTTATATCTCAAAACTGTGATTTTGGAGTTATCATGTTCTGACCAAACACCACAGATTTTTTTACTTGTGCCACCCTTTAGAACAGTGGTTCTCAACCTTTTTGAGGTAGCGGCCTGGTTTAATTCATTTTTGTGAGTCGAAGGTCTGGTTAAACACATGACCAAAAGAAAATGAATGAGGAAAAATGAAACGACTATTCACTCACGGCCCAGTATCAATGATATCGGGCCCAGCAGTTGAGAAACACTGCCTTAGAATATCCCAAGTTTTGGCGGGGGGGGGGGGGCACTGCTCCAAATGTATGGTTCTACTTGGGTGCAGTATACGTGTCCCAAAAGGTAGAGAACCTCTGAAAAATCACTTTGTCCCGGGGGAGGGGGCCCATGATCATTAGCATACACAGAAGGGGGGTTTTCTTGTGTTCTGACCCCCCCCCCCCTTCCCAAGACCAATATTATAGAGTTATTTTGCAGGAAAAAATGTATCCCTCTCCCCCAGAAAATTCTGCATATGCCTGTGTCCACGTGTATGCAGAATTTGTGCCCAGGTTGCTTATATTTACGCGAGATAAGAGAGGAACCTTCAGAATATCACAGTGTCGTCTTGTCTTAGTGCATGGACCCATTTGGGCATGATCCGGGAGCGGGCCTTGTGAGATCTGATTGAATATTTTGTGAGCAAGCATGCATATAAATTAGTAGACAGGCATTTCTAACCAGGTAAGGAGCCTAAAAAAAATCACTTTGCCCAGCTTGGCCATAATGCTCTTAAGACGACCCTGGTGTAAGTGTCAGATCCTATCTTCCACTGAAATCTTTCAGTTTCTTTGTTCAGCGGAAATCTCTGATTTGCTTGAGAAAACACAAGATTGGAATCCAATTTATAATAGGTCCAAGAATTAAAAGCCAGGGTTTTGTGAGAGATTGGCTTTGAATTCCGGTTTTTGTCAGCCAGCAATTAAGATGCCGCCAAAAAAATGTGGCTCATAGTAATTTAGTGTCTCATGTAAAAAGGGTTGGCAAAAACCCTGGGTTTTTCAGAAAAACCCAACCTGCCCGGGTTTTTGTAGGTTTTCTAGATTTTGTGATTAATGCTGTTTGCCGTTCTTACATATGAAGCATTTGCTTGCAATTGGGAACAACTTGCTGAATTGAATTAACAGAGGATTCTCTGATTGGACAAGCATCACAAGTGGAATCCCCTCAAGGAAGTGTCCTTGGCTCCATATTTTTTTCATTTTTTATCGATAAGCTTGATCAGGGTATCAATGGGATTGTGAGCAAATTTGCAGGTGAAGTTAAGCTAATGGCAGTAGTCTGGAATCAAAGCAATAGGGAGTTTGCTCCAGACCAACTCAAACAGGATTGCAGCATGGACAAATGAATGGAGCGTGACGTTTAACGTTGACAAGTGCATGGCCGCTCATTTTGATTCAAACATCTCACGTTTCACTTACGAGTTGAATGGTGTTATTATCCTGGATGCAACTAGGGTCACAGATTTGAGAATTCTCATTGAGGAGCGGCTTAGGTTTTCTGAACATTGTTCAGTGGTGATCCGGAAAACTAATGCTAGGTTTCATTCTCAAAAATGTCTCTTCACATTCTCCTAAAGTGATCATTCCACTTTTCTGGGGCTTAGTTCATCCGCAATGGAATATAAGACCTACTATTTTATTGGCACATGAAACTTCGGTGATGAATAGAGACTTCATATTTTTTGTAGATTTTTACATTGAGTGAATGCAGGTGTCGGGAGGATATGATTGAAATGTTCACAATTTTCAATGAGATGGATATGATGGACCATGGATTATTAATATGGCATCAATTGACTGCTTTTATAAGGGGACACTGGGATTGATTGGTAAGGGAAAAATTCTAGGCTGTGGTTTCAGAGGGAATTTGTCTCTGAAAGGGTTGTCAGTCAATAAATGGAATAGCTCACCCCTGGGGGTAGTAAATTCTAACACAATGGGCACATTTAAAAATAAGTACGATAGTCATGTTACGATAAAATTGAGAAGCTATTCACTACCTTTTTTATGGGCAATGTATTTTATATTATTTTGGTGATATATGCTTTTATATTGGGTTGCAGTATTTTGGTGATATTTGACATCCATATTTTTTTTTATGTACATTCTGCCTCTAATGGTGGCTTTTGTATTTGTATATGATTGCCAAGTATTTTATTTTAAGCTTCAATATTTCAAGGTGGAAATTATGCTCATGACAGAAAAATGTACAGTGATTGATTCATTTCTTTTCTAATTTTTGAAGGTTATCGTGAATTCAAGAGACTGAACGATTTAATTATGGAATCCTGATGTGTATTGGAAATTTCTCAACATCTAGTCAAGAACAAGCTGCGACCAAGGCTGTAAATTTGTTTGATTTAAATGATGTATACTGTTTTCAATGTCTTAAAGTTTTCATGGTGTGTGTGGGTAATTACATACTTTGAACAATTTTCAGTTTTAATGACATACATCCCGCTCTGCTTATTTTTCGAATATGCTATTGGCTTCTGATCATAATACCCATAGAATGTATATATTTAAGTTCGTTATTAGATCCACTGGAAAACAATTTGTGATCGTTGCCTGTTACTCATCGCTTGTAACTCAATTTGTGATCAAATCATTAGTTTGAAAATCCAGTTAGTGAGACAAATTAATGTTTTCATTTGCTGGGAAAACGTGATGCCATTGTGTTAATCATTTGCTGCTGTAGAGAGTTGACCGATATTGTATGGATCGATTGAATGAAACATGTTTGATTGGGTTTGTTAAGATAAGAAAACAAATTATAGCCTATCTGATGTTATTAAAACAAAGCAATAAGCAAGGAAGGCAGATCCTACAGTTAATTTTTCACAAGCGTGGTCAGTGCCAACATGGTGACTTTTTTTACAATAGCTGCTTTTGTGGTGGTCTATTCGAGATTTCCGACATTCAATTACACATTATTCTAAAAAAAATTAACCCCAAAAAATCTCATCAGTATTTTCCCTTGAAAGTTATGTTACATGCTTAAAGTAAAGTGCATTGCATCAAGTGATGATGATGTATATGATTATGTAAGTGTATCGCTTTGATGAGGAAATAACATTTGCATCAGTTGGGCCTCATCACAGTTGAATCCATTTTTTTGGGCCAGTGAAAATTTTCTGTTGGCTTGATTTTTATTTCATTGTAGTAATGATGTAATTTACCCTATTCTTTTTTGGCGAAAATAAGCGACTTTAACTAATTGACTATGGCTAGCACGATATCACATTTTTCCCAAAAAATCCCTATCATTTTACTTTTATTAACAAAAAATCCCTACTGTGTTTTATAGAAAAAACCTATTTCATATTAGTCTTTAGATGGTTTTTTTATGGAATTCGGATCCCCGCAAAAACCTTAATTTTTATTCTCCAAAAGCATGTCCCCCACATTCTGGAGCAGGGCCCTATGCTGGGATCTTTGGCTGGGCCCAAAGCCAGCCTTTTCACAGGCCCTTCTATAGCATAAAAAAACAAGAAATGATGGCAATTGTCCCAATCCCCTGTCCTTGTTGGGGGCCATGTCCAAAGGTGGCAGCTACGTAATCTTTACAATATGCATTGCTGTGTAACGAAATGGCTTCATAGGATCACTTATTCTTGGTGGCTTCATGCAGCTTATCTACAAATCATCGCTGTGAACTGACTGTCTCTGCCTTCTCCTCAAGAAGTAGCTTCTTGCTGAATGCCTACAATGACTTTTTTCGAGAAACACCACTGCATTATAGCTTCCTCACAAATTGCTTTGCTTCATTCTATATTACCATTGCATTCACATTTTTGTCTGCCATGAATGGATAATGGATTTTATTCAATCGACCCATTTATTTTACAGGATGGTTATAATTAAACTGACACTACTCAGACCTATGTAGTGCCTGTTCTGGTGGATGTATTTAGCTGAAATTGGTAAATACGTTATGTGCATCATGGGTAGCTTCAATGGCAGAAAACTGCAATAAAAAGTTAATTTTTGACCATCTGGTGTACACTGGCATTTTTTATTGCAATTTTCTTTTTGTCCATAAGTTTCACGTGCATAGGTGTGACTGAGTAGTGTCAGTTTAATTATAACCACCGTGCATTATGTGCTTGAACAGAAAACTGCGATAACCAGGAAATTAAAATATTATTTCAGTGATGTAGTTTATGTGGATGTTCATGTATCAATTCAGCAGAAATTTTATTTCTTATTTTGGTTCCTTGTTTTCTGGAATCAATATCGTTATTTTGTATGTGTGATTTTTTCTTTTGAATCCTACGGAGGGGAAACAGCGTTTGTCATGATGAATGATAAAAGAACTATGATAATTCTTCGTGTCATGTCACGAAGTTTTCTTTTCGCCTGTGTCCAGTTTCATTTTATTGAAAGCATTCCACTGTGATTTTTCAGAGCTAGAAGAGACACACCTTCTCCAACCTCAATAATTATTAAAAACCATAAAATACCATTCTCAATTGATGTAAAATTTATTTATCGTGTAAAAAAAGAAGCGCATGATTATGTATTCTCGATATAATTTGAGTTTTGTTCACACTACAATAATCAGCCAATACCACTGATAATTTTCAAAAGAAGCTAAGCACATCTTAGTTTTTTTTATGCTAGGAAAGTTGAATGACCACTTCCAGCAATGAGATGGTTTGGTTTTCACTTACAATTTTAGCTGATTTCTGGTTCTGATTTAGTTGATGGAAGTCAGTTCTGTAATTTTAAACATAGACTGTATGTATGTATCAAGTAAAATCGATGTATCAAAAAAATTCATTCCCTAATTGAAAACCCTACCATAAGTGATTACCATTTGTGATCAAAATAAATAATTTAATTCGGAGTTAAATAAGGTTTCTTAAGGCATATGTATATTCGTACAAACTCATAAGTTTATAGCTAAATATTCTTTGTGTTTTCAATATGTAGCCTATTTGTATCCAAGAAAGATGGTGATAAGTTTTCGGTTAATAAATATTTTAAATTTGTTATCGCTTTCCATTCTCTTCAGAGAAATGTGTCATGATTGTTGGCAATTTTAGTACAGTGATTCTTGAACTTTTTATCAGATCACACATGAACGTCATTATACCTTTCAGCACCTGTTTGTGGGATTGATAGTATAATCTTTTCAAAATATCCTTATTTTGGTTACATATGCCCATTTGGCTTTCATTTTTAACCTTCGTTTTCGCACATCTAATCTGTGAGATCAAGCACCTACTTCTTTTTGTGCCTAACGGTGGGGTTTGCTGAGAGAAATAAAGTTAGGCTACTTAAAAACACATTTATATAACCTTGTGTTTGAGTGAAGAGTAGTTTGATGACCATAGGCCTAATCAAAAATTCATCTTTAATCTCACAGATTAGTTGTGCCCGAACATTTTAGGATTCGTATTGCACCCCGTCCAATGGTTAAATGACCAGTTTTTTTGGGGTGATAGTCAGGGCTGCAACTAGATACGATACTTTGTCACCGAGGCAAGCTGGAATTTTGGCATCTCTTGCATGTAGGAGAAGCAGTCAAAGGATGAATTTGGCTCTTCTTCTGGTCTAGCGCTCAGGGTACCAGAGCTGCTTGCTTTCACCCCAGATTGCGGCTCTGGTTATTGTTACATTATAATGTTTTGTATTCACTGCATTTGCTGATTGATTTCTGTCTGCCTAGTCAAAAGAACTTTGTGAATTAGGCCGGGATTACACTATCAAAAGGTTTCTAAAAGTTATTTTATAAAATTTGGAAAATTCAACCAGTAAGATTATTGGTTTCATTTGCTTGAATGTAACCTATGAGGTTTATTGGCTGCATTTTTCAAGTTTTGTAAAAGGGATTTTATGAAACCTTTATAGTGTAATCCCGGCCTTAGAAACTAATTCACACACACAAGATCTCTATCATTTTTGTGTATAAAAATCAGGGCCATATCACTAGATATTGCAGTACAAGTGTCCCCTAGTTACAAAAGGTCCCATTCACAAGCCACATGCAACCTAACAAGCATTTTCAATTTGATAAAAATCTTTCTGAAACTGTATTATAATAATGATTCAAGTGTATTATATTTTTAGCTCTCAATGTGCAGGCATCAATGACTGTTTTGTCGTTGAGATTGAAGCAGGCCATTCAACCAAATACAATGACGCTATGTGATCGTAGTGATAGACTCACATCATCATGATCTGGGTTTGAACCCCACCATCAGCATTTGTGACGTGGTGGTCAGTGGAGGTTTTTTTTGCGGTTCCCAACTTCGAGGCATGGATGCGAGATGATCTCCCTGATAAAAAGTCTCGCCACAAAGAGACACAGACCTGCAACTTACAAATATTCAATCATTACACTCATTTGAACACACATTACATAGTTTGAAAAATAGATGGAAACATTCACAAACAACACTACTACTACTGAATTCTGTGCACCTCATCCATGTATTGCCTCTGTGGAACTTCTAATGAATTGGTGCATGTTGGAATGTGAGTGTATGTGTTGTGAATCTAAAGGTGAAGTTTGTTTCTGTGTAAGAATTGTTAATAACATCTCTTCAAAATGGCAGCTTTTTAAGTGAAGTGTAATTTTTGAAGATTTGTACCGTTGTAGGCCTGTTGCTCTCTGTGGCAAAACTTTAATGGAGACATCGACTCGCATTCACGAACTAACACTGGATACGTTCTCAGACTGTTGGTTACATATGCACACTTCCGTTACAATTAGTCAATAGTAAATTTGGCGATAGACCATGGTTTTGCTCTGTTTGAAAGAAATAACGCAGGGTATAACCCACACATTGTGCCATTTAAAAATAAAATCAAGACGAAATTAAAGTTAAAAAAGAGTAACACACACGTTATCTCAACTGGGCAATGAATAATTCTTATTTCATACAACATCCAATAAACTATTCCACCATACAAATGTGTGATGAATTTCTATTTTTGAAATAATGAGATCAAAAATTATCTCAAGATTATTTGATTCGAGACAACTTCGTTAGAAAAAAAACCGTTTAGATAAAAATGTCGGGAGGGTTGGAATTACGGAAATGTCCCGTAAAATAACGCTGATATGGTCAGAGTAAGTCAAAATTAGAAGAATCGCGAATAAAGTTTGTTTTTCCGAAAGGTATGGATAACATGGTGAGCGTGCAAGTTATGGATGTTTGTTTTGGCTGCACTTGATTAATGGTAGTCAAAATTTGAACTAAATCGCCTCTCTACATTAGCATTAGGTAAATATTTCGTGAATTTCTGAAAACAGTTTTGTTGGCGATTTATTTGAACATGTGTTACGCATCTATTTTTCAATTAATTAATGGAATATTAATTATAATATTTCGCAATCGGGGTGAACGCATAACAATTGGCGACATTTCTTGCATCGCTGATGAGAAATCGAACAGTTATAGTGCAATTTCTATAGGTGATGTGTTGGCGATTTTTTTCTGATGAAAAAACGTCCGAAAGCAGAGGTTGCCAAGAGTCATGCTTTCGGATGTCTTTCTTGCCAAAAAAAATCGCCAACACACAGCCAATATGGGAAAACACAATGGCTGTTAATTCAAATGCAGCGGTGACGCTTATTGTAATTACTACGGAACTTCTAAGGGTGACGTCACCTTTGGATGATAACCAATAGAAAAAAAAAGAAATAGCAACCCAGAAGTCGAAGGAATAATAATAATTAGCCAGCAGAGGAAAAAAAACGCCCGAATCATGGTCGCCCATTTTTTTCTGAGGAACTCCACCTTCCAGGCAGAAAAGCACCTAAGAAATGTGGGATGTATAATCCTACGCATTCCCAAGAGATCTTTATGATCCGTCCAGAGAATTTGTTAGCGTGTCAGTAGACATCCATGCCCGAACCCAGACCTGCAGTCAGAAACTACCTCCCTAACCACTGGACATGGCGCTGGCTTCAACAAACAGGATTTTTCTTTTGTTCACCGCGTTTTTTCAAAAATTCTAAGCAGCCGTTGTTCCATTCCCAGCGCGTCTCTCTCTCTCCCTCATTATTATTCCTCCCTTCTGTAGCTCTAGTTATTTGGATTATCTACTGCTCAGGTTGTATCATACCATTTTATTATTTCATTGTATTTATTAGTTATTCACCCATTGCCATGCCTTCTGTTTTATCGGTTTATTATTTAAAATGAACCTACAGAATTTTTCATGCCCGGATCCGTTTATTTAAAAAAAAGGGTCCGGGTTTTAGTTTTAATGCATAGAATATTTATGCCCGGAATTCCTTATGCCCCGATCTTTTTATTATTAAAAAAATGGGCCAGGTGTAATTTTTTTTAACTGATATTTTTCTCTATTTTTATGCTTGGTGGTTTCTATTACGTTTTGCACGCTGATGGTTTTTTTTCGGCGTCTGTAGTGTCTGACGGCCTTGGCGACTCTTCGTAGGGCCATCAGACATGTGTGGCGCCAAATAATCGCCAAGTGGCGGACCATACGACAGCTGTACACGGCCCCTCATTCAGGGAAGCAACTAGATATCCGTCATCTTATTCTTCAACAATCCAGTGTATATCAATACAATACAGTACAGTATACAAAGTAGTAAAACCACTTTTCAAGGTCGCATGATCATTGATAGATGGTAAAAAAGAAAGGGGAAAAAAAGTTGGGGAGATTTTTTTCTATTTCTTCTTGGAACTAGGGAAACCTGAACAAAATTTTTATGGGCCCTTTTCCAAATGACATCTCTGTATACAGTGGAACATGTGTATAATGATATTGTCTATAACCATAAACCTGCCTATAACAATATTTTCTTTGGTCCCGGCAGAATTCCTGTTTAATAGGAAATAGCACAAATGCTCAATCTGTCTACAGCAATAACTTGTCTATACCAATATTTTTCTAGATCCCTACAGTATCCTTACACACAGCTTTCTCTGTGTGCGTTTAATCTTAAAACAGCTAGTGGATGGTTCAATCGTCATATTTTCTCTATGTATTACTATGATGACCGTATTTCATAGCGGAAATTACAAAAAAAAAAAGAGATTTATACACACACTGGGAAACACGGGACATCACCAGTTGTTGGCAAAATTCTAAACTAATTGCTGAAAATTAATGTTGGGTGGGAAATTGAGGCTTTTCTTGGTTGACAGAGATTTCTGCAAATCTCAGTCAATTGTAATGATTTCATGGGGGTGGGGGGGGGGTTAACATAACAAAAATGCCAAGTAAATGTAAGAAATTCATGGAAGCATCATTGAAAATACATTTCTTTTTAGAATAGTCAAATACCAAATTAAGACGGAAAATATAGCTATGTTTCGTAAAATATGGGTCACCTTTTGTATAACTTCTTATTTTGATTCTTATGCCCATAAAAAAAAATTTTTAATGTTCAAAGGTACGTTTGCCAGATTTTTTTTTTAAGCAGAGCACCAAATAAAGTTTATTGAGAAAGAAAAATGAAATATATATATATACATGCAATATTCTACTCAAGGGGTCGCTTGATCCGTCCAGAGTATACAAACAAATATTTCTGTGGTGGCAAACACTTTCATATAATAGCAAGTACGAACAAAATATACAAACAGACACAAATATTTCAGAGGCCTAGGTGTGACAACACTGTATATTGGGGGCTGAGAAGTACCTTCCTATTGTAATAAAAGATTAATATAATTAATAATTAGTTTTTTAAAGCTCTTAATTCTTTTTTATGTTTTATTTCATTTGGCAGATTATTAAAATATAATGGAGCCAAATATATGAATTGCTTTTGGGTTAATGTTTTTTTAGGTTGTATAATATTATATTGAAAACCTTGACGAACACATGTGTTTGTTGGGCATTGCCTGATTTCAAACCAAGTAGGATTTTTATAAATAAACATTAGACTTTGGTATATATATAGTTTTTCAATATTCAATCTAGTCTGATTTATAATTATAGGAAGATAGTGTAGGGTTATGAGAGGAAATAATATTTATAGTTTTTTTCAGAGAACTTATTAAAACATTCAATTTGGACTCGTAATCACCTCCCCAAACACATATAGCATACTGAATAAGTGAGTAGAACCAAGCAAAATAAAGTATATAGATAAATTGAGGATATATAATATTTTTCGAGCAATATAAACGAACATTCATGTATTTTATTTTGTTACTAAGTGCAGTTGCATGAGAGTTCCATTTCAAAGTTTTGTTTATAGTGACTCCTAAATATCTAAACTCCTCTGTTTCCGAGACAATTAATCAGAAAAATTTGTCACCAGAACATCCCAACTCATGGCATCGAATTACAAGTGTTTCAATATTTCTATTATATAATTGAAAATTTATATATTTAATTTTGTTGAGATTCAAGGTTAACTTATTACGCCTCAACCAAGTGTTGATATTTTTGTAATCTTCTTCAGTATCAGATTTCAACATGGTATATGTTTGTTCTGACAAAACAATAGCTGTGTCATCCGCATAACTAATCAAATCACCATGTAGATCCTGATTGTTGATATCATTAACGAGGATTAAAAATAAAATTAGTCCAACAACAGAACCCTGTGGGACGCAATTTTTAATAATCCTATATGTGCCTATTGTATCATTTATTTTACCTGCTTGCATTCTATTTGACAGATAACTTTTAAACCAGTGATAAGTGTTGCCTCTCTCTTAGACCTGAACAATATAACTTATGCATAAGAATTGTATGACCGACACTATCAAAGGCTTTTTTCAAGTCTAAAAAATATAGCAAGGGTTCTATTGCAGTCATTTGTACTTTCCAGGGTTGGTAAAAAAACCAAAAAACTGGGGTTTTTTTGTTTAAGCCGGTTTTTCTGTTTTAAATAGTATTAACATTAAAAAAAATAAAATTTCTGAAAAATCATTCAAACTTCTAATAATTAATTAAAATAAAATGTTTATTAATGTAATTAACACTATTCCCATGTTAATTAATCAATAAATATTTCTTACATTTTTACAAAAACCAACTTTTGCAATTTAATTATTTTTTGCTTAACTTAATGGATTACTTTTTGTTTGAAAATTCTTTTAATGTTATTATTAATCATATAATATATAAAGGTTTTTTTCTCCAGTTACTTTCAGTATGCTTAATTAGGAAGCTATTTTGCAAAAACTATAATAAAAATTAGGTGAATATAATGTATTTAATGAAGCATAAATAATGCAGATTAATTAGCAATGATTTATGATATACAGGGTGATTAAAACTAAGGTTCTGATTTAAAAACACTGTAAAAAAAAAAAAATGATTGCCAGAATGACTACAAAAGTAGCATGAATATTTCTGAAGAAATGGAATTTTATTTGTTAAAGGGGGAAAAATGCTAAAAAATGCAAAATTAATGGCATCATCCAACACGTGGGAAATTTGCTTGCAGAATGGAAGCGATAGCCAGTCATGGCAAAAATGATGACTTAACTATAGCATTGCACGATTTCATAATTCGTGGACACATCACAAAAAAGTGAAGTAATTGAACAAATAAAACAACTTATTTAAGAAATGTTAAATATGTTGTCCACTGTGTTCTGGCTGGCTATAAGGTGAAAGCACAAAAATTCTTGTTCAACAACAGATCAGAGTATGCCATGCAGGGTTGTTTGGTTTAAACCACGTTGGTTTTAACCAAGTGGTTTTTTTTAACTATCAAATAAAAGTGGCCTAAATATCATTTTTTCCTTGAAAAATATCATATTGGTTCATAATTAGCCAAAATTTTTCATTTTTACCACATTTTATATTCTTGGGGTATATTCTGATGGTATATCTTTGAATGGCATAAGATGGTATAAGAGGTTTTTTTCAAAAAGTCTCAAAAGTGGCTTGAATATATATATATATATATATATATATATATATATATATTTCACATGAAGTATCTTAGTTTTTTAAAGTTATATACAGAAGCCAAAATCATGTCTCATTCTTACCACATTTTCTAACCTTTGGCTACATTCTGATGCTCTATCTTTAGCAAATTCATGAATAAGGATTGCATCACACATCTAAATGTAGTGGTGTATTATCTCACAGGGTTTCTTTTTCCCTTCACAAAGAAGCAGCTATAGTAGTGACACCATCATTCTAGGGGCACACAGGTGGTTTTATAATCCAATAAAGACACCAGCTGTCCCTAAAAGACAAAGACTAGTGTACTAGTAGTTACATTACCTCACAGACATTTTCATTTTCTTTCCCATAAGAACTAGCACATCTCCTACTGTATATCTCCCAGTCTTAATATTCAATAGTTTTTTTTATACCTTCACCATTAAGCCCAGTTAATCAAGGTATCTACTGTATAGTAGTAACAGATTTATGAAAAATAATCAGCTATATACAGGGTGATTATAATTAAGAAGGGGGGGGGGTTTGATTCTAAAACTATACAATAAGTACTAGTCAGAATGGCTTGAAAATTTGCATGGATACTCCTGAAGCAATGGAAGTTTCTTGTACAAAATGTGCAAGTAGATGATGCTGTACTTGGCCAGCAGTATAATCTATTTTGTGCAACCACATAATTTCGGCACTTCCACAGCATCAGTGTGTGGATAGAACTTCTATCAAGATGCACATTGCAATACCAGCAAAGCAGCTGCTGAAGACACATTTTGACAGGATGCATCTTAACTTTTGCAACTTCTGGCTGTGGGGGGGGGGGGGGTACATCAAAATGTTATAAACAGTGGTCAGATTGCAAACTGGTGAATTGCAATCTCCAGCACATCCCCTATATTTTAGAAGTTCCTCAGAAATATTAACGGCGGGGGGGGCGCGTTTGGTTTAATAAAGCTGAATTGCAAGCACATCCACATCATGGCCATGGCATACTCATCATCTGTTGTTGAACAAGAATTTTTGTGCTTTCAACCTCATAGCTAGAACACGGTGGACAACATATTTAACATTTCTTGAGTAAGTTGTAGTTATTTGTTCAATTACTTCGTTTTTTTGTGATGTTTCAATGAATTATGAAATTGTGCAATGCTATAATTGAGTTATCATTTTGCTATGATTGGCTATCATTTCCATTCTGCGAGCAAATTTCCCACGTGTTGGATGATGTCATTAATTTTACATTTTTAAGTTTTTTTTATATTTTCTCCCCTTTACCAAATAAAATTGCATTTTTTCCGGAATATTCATGTAAATTTTCAAGTCATTCTGACAGCTGTTTTTTTTTCTTAGTTGTGTTTTAAATCAGAACCTTAGTTATAATCACTGTGTATATCGTAAATCATCGCTAATTAATCTGCATTAAATTAAATATATTATATTTACCTAATTTTTATTATAGTTTTTTTTTTATTCAAGCATAAAAAGTACATATACAATTGAAGTAGTTATACCCAAGGAGCCAGGAACGGCTCATACTGGATATTTAATACATAGACAAATCGTCTAACAAAGTGAAAATGATACACAATAGAATAATTATAGGAAAGGAAAAAAAAAGGGGGGGGGGGATTAACAAGATATATAATTAAACCGTGACAACCATGGTGGTGGTGTTTTGAGTAATTAACATGGAGGAAAAATTTACAAGGTAAAAAAAAGAAAAGTGCTGAGGACGTGTAAGCTCAAGGTGAAGAGAAAAAAATATATATATACACACAAATAAGTTCAGAGGGGGGGGGGGGAACAAATTAAATATATATACACCATAATTTAAAAAAAATTCAAAAGTGTTTTTCTATGTTAGTCTCAGATAAGAGATAGGATTTAATTAATTTTTTGTAGGTAGGCAGAGAGACATTTGTATTGAAATTTAAAGGAAATGAATTATAGAACTTTGGAATAATATATGTAATTTTCTAGCTATTGTTTTGTGTATTAGTGGTAGAGTGTAAGTACTATTTATTCTTGAGGACGAGCGAGTGGTATTAAGGTTGAAGGAAAACTGATTTTTGTAAATGAGCAATAGTGATTTGTAAAAATAAAGATGGCAAAGGGGTAATATTTGTAGGCGGTTATAAAGGGCAAATGTAGGTGAGTGATAATCATTAGTAATAAACCGTAAAATTCTATTTTGAATAGAAATGATTGGTTGAAGATTAGTAAGGTAGTCGCTGCCCCAAGCAAGAAGACCGTATATTAGATGGGAATGGAAAAAAGTATAGTAAAGTGTTAATAAAAAGGTGTTAGTTGAACATTGCTTTAAGTAATAAAATTTGTAAAGCATAAATCTAAGTTTATTTAATAAATATTTAATATGCGATTTCCATTTCATATCTTGGTCAATATGCAAACCTAAATATTATTGTACTGACTTGCTCTAGATCTTGACAAGTGCAAGAAAAATCATTGTTGCAGTTGATGTCATGGAAAGTAATACTTACGCCAGATTGGTTAGTAGGAATTAAAGGAAAATTAATAAATTTGGTTTTAGTAACGTTAATTTGGAGGTTGTTAGCGCGAAACGAATTTCTTACTTTTAGGAGATCATTATTAACAGTATTTTGGAGAGATTGGTAATCAGAAGCAGAAAAGAGAAGAATCGTGTCATCCGCGAACGCAATTATTTCACCTTCAGCATCAAGTTTACAAAAATCATTAATGAAAATAGTAAAAAGAAGTGGGCCGAGTACTGAGCCCTGAGCAATACCTTTTATTATGTTCATGGGATCACTAATGCTTGTAATACATTTAACAGATTGTGTTCTATGCCGCTGTGGTGGTCGAGTGGTTATAGTGACGGACTTGTGATGCGAGGATCCGGGTTCGAACCCCACAGTGGTGGTCGGCTGGAGTTGGTTTTCTGTGGTTCCCAACTTCAAGGCGCAAATGTGAGCCGATCTCCCGTTAAAAAGTCTCGCCACAGAGTGCAACAGTCCTACAACAATAAATCATTCAATCATAACACTTCACTCATAGTTTGAAAAACTGGTGGCAGATGGCAGCACTACACATAACAAGCATTACAGAGAAACACAAAAAACTTCACGTCAGGTTTCGCTACACGTACACGCACATTCCCACATGTACCGATCCGTTGGGGGTTTCGCAAGGGGGGTGTGTGGGCGGGGTGCATGTGTGGTGTAGCAGTAGTAGGTAGGGCCTCCAAAAAATGGCTCGGGATCCATGATGTTCTTAAGTCAGCCACCTCGTTGGGCAATTTGCCTGTTGTGGCGTTGTATTTGTATTTGTATGTAAATAAGATTTAAAAAGATTAAGTGCATTACCTCTAATACTGAGTTTTTCAAGTTTATGAAGAAGGATTTCATGATTTATGCTATCAAATGCTTTTCTTATATCTAGAAAAACTGCAACAGTCTTTCTTGATGCATCAAGGTTATGTACAACAGAGGAAGTTAATTTAAGGATGGCAGATTCAGTGTTTTTATTTTCGAGGAAACCATACTGATTTTCAGAATAAAAATTATGGTTAGATAAAAATGAATGGATTCCAGTTTTTAATATAGTTTCAAAGATCTTGGAGATAGAAGACAGAATAGAGATTGGTCTAAAATTGTTAAAATCATTTTTATCACCTGATTTAAATATTGGGAAAACAGTAGCTGATTTAAGTGAATCTGGGAAAACACCATTTACAATGCAATTGTTAATCAAGTCGGTCAGAAGCACAATAGTGTCACCCGGTAGACATTTTAGAATTTTAGAATTAATTAGGTCAGTACTCGAAACTTTGTTAGATAAATTATTTATGATCTTTACTATACTTCATCAGGTGTAGTTGGGTAAATAAAGATGGAATTGCTGTTATTAGAGATATAGTTTTTGAAGTCATCAGATATTGGGTGAGATAGAGGAGAAATGTTTATAAAATGTGCATTGAATTCATTTGCTATTCGAATCATATTAGTACCTGAAGGCAACGTGACAGGGTTTTCATTTGTTCCTAATATTTTATTAACAAATTTCCAACGTTTGATAGGTGAATTGCTATTAAAGAACTGATTTTGAAAATACGTGTATTTGGCTAGTTTTATTTTTGATTTGACAAATGATGTAATACTACGGTAAGCTGTTTGTATCAGAATATCAAATGGATATTTTTAGATTTTAAGTAAAGTTTTTCTTTAGTCTTAATATAGAACTTGAGTTCTGGTGAAATCCAAGGTTTAAAAGCAGCTTTCTGTTGTGTAGGCTTAGTTGTGATATATTTTGTAAAGTTGTTGATTATATTCTCGAGATAATATATAAATTCATCAAACCGAGAATGGGCAAGCTTATGCTGAAGAGTAAATTTATAATTATCTAAATAAGATGAAATGCCACTATAATCAACAACTCTGCATTTTTTGTTAGAAAGATTGAGGGATGGTTTATTAGAGTTATTCACAGTTCACAGTGTAAGAAAGTTTACATAAGATAGAATAATGATCAGTAATATCAGTTAAAAAAACAGATGAATAAATATTAGTTAGGCGGTTAGAGTTGCGCAGAAAGATGTGATCGATACAAGTATTAGATGAAGGTCTTGTTATATGAGAGATTAGAGGTAAAAATCCATGATTTCTTAGAGTGCCAATATATTCGGAATTAGTATTATGTGTTGGAGCTAATAAATCAATATTAGTATCTCCAATAAATAAGATATCTTTATATCTAAATTTATGTAAAAATTTATTTAATTCATTGACAAAATAGTTAACTGTGAACGAATGAGATCTATAGAGACAAATTATATTTAAATTTAATGGAAGATGATGTAAAACAATTACCTCGCCTGACAGGAAGGATCCATAATTTAGTCTTGAAAATGAATGTGATTTATGAGTATATACCACAACACCACCAGAGTTGTTATATTCTCTACAACATGCAAATAAATCAAATCCATCTAGATCAGTGTTTCCCAAAGTGGGCAATATCGCCCCCTGGTGGCCGATGGAGTGGTCCAAGGGGGCGATAGAACCTACTTATTCAACATAGAATTCTATGGGCTTACTTAAGGTGTGGGGCGATGAGAGGAAAAAATTTCTGAAGAAGGAGGCGATGGAACAAAAAGTTTGGGAGACCATGATCTAGATTATATACACAAACCTCTTCACTGAAAATCCAAACCTCAGACAGCACAAGCACATCTATAGATGATAAATTTTCATGTAAATATGTTATTAATAAATCAAATTTTTTTCTGATACTTCTGATATTAAAATGTACAACATTAATATCTGTGGTAGATTGAGAATCGTTGTTCTGAGAATGGTTTAAGAAGTTACCGAACTCCTCCAGGGTACTAAGATAGTTGAAGTTTATTTTAATCTCGAATGAGATAATAAAAAAATGTGATACAGAATAAGCATCCCGGACGGAAGCCCAGCAGTAGATAATGGATGCTCAATAGCACTACAAATATGATAATGAATGACGATTAAAAGTATGGGTATAGGTTTTTTGTGTATTTTTTGCAAAATAGCTTCTTAATTAAGCATACTGAAAGTAACTGAAGAAAACATCTTTATATTATATGATTAATAACAACGTTAAAAGAATTTTCAAACACGAAGTAATCCATTGAGTTAAGCAAAAAATAATTAAATTGCAAAAGTTGGTTTTTGTTAAAATGTAAGAAATATTTATTGATTAATTAGTATGGGAATAGTGTTAATTACATTAATAAACATTTTATTTCAATTAATTATTAAAAGTTTGATTTTTCAGAAATTTTATTGTTTTTAATGTTAATACTATTTAAAGAAAAAAAACAACAGTTTTTTTGGTTTTTTTACCAACCCTGATGCCATGGTCATGATGCAGATGCGCTTGCAATTCACCTTTATTAAACCAAACGCACCCGCACGTTAATATTCCTGAGGAACTTCTAACACATAGGGGATTCGCTGAAGTTTGCAATTCACCAAAGTTTGCAATCCGGCCACTGTTCATAACATTTGGAGGTACCCCCCACAGCCAGAAGTTGCAAGGGTTAAGGTCAGGTGAACTGACGGCTGGCCAGGTGTTGCGCCATCCTGTTATTGCCAAAATGTGTCTTCAGCAGCTGCTTTGCTGGTATTGCAATATACTTCTTGATAGAAGTTGTTCTATCCACACACTGATGCTGTGGAAGTGCAGAAATGATGTGGTAGCACAAAATAGATTATACTACTGGCCAAGTACAGCATCATCTATTTGTGCATTTTGTACTACTTGCACTTTTTTTTTAGAAAAGAAAACTTCCATTGCTTCAAGAGTATCCATGCAAGTTTTCGTCATTTTGACCAGTACTTATTGTATAATTTTGGAATCAAAACTTTACTTATAATCACCCTGCATGTAGCTGATTATTTTTCATAAATCTGTTACTACTATACAGTAGAACCTTGATTAACTGGACTCTTAACTGTGAAAGTATAAAAAAACAACTATTGAATATTAAGACTGGGAGATATACAGTATGAGATGTGGTACTTCTTATGAGAAAAATGAAAATGAAAATGAACTGGTCTTTTGGCCTTTAGGGACAGCCGGTGTCTTTATTAAATTATAAGACCACCTGCCCCCCAGCATGATGGTGTCACTACTGTTGATGCTTCTTTGTGAAGGGGGGAAAAAACCTGTGAGATAATGCACCACTACATTTAGATGTGTGATGCAATCCTTATTCATGAATTTGCTAAAGATAGAGCATCAGAATGTAGCCAAAAGTTAGAAAATGTATTAAGAATGAGAGATTTTGGCTTCTGTATATCACTTTAAATAACTAAGATACTTCATATGAAAAAAATATATACACTCAGGCCACACACACACTTTTATGAGACTTTTTGGAAAAAACCGCTTATACCATTTAAAGATATAGCTACCATCAGAATATACCCCAAGAATATAAAATGTGGTAAAAATGAAAATTTTGGCTAATAATGAACAAATATGATATTTTTCATGGAAAAAATTATATTTAGGCCACTTTTATTTGATTTTTTGAAAAAAAAAAAAACATGGTTAAAACCAATGTTTAAACCAAACAACCCTGCTAGTACTTTCATAAATTTTTTTTCAGAAAATTTCAAAATTTCCATCTTGATATTCTTATTTTCAAGAAAGCTGAACTGATTTTTCAAAAAAAAAAATTAAATTGATTTAAAAAATTCATAATTTTGTGCTTCATTATTTTTTCTAAAATTTTTGAAAAAACAGGCAAAATAGATATCGGATGATAGTTTTTGAAATTGTTGACATTACCGGATTTATGAATGGGTATGACAAGATAATGTTTTAATCTATATATATAAAATTTCGTCACCAAATTTTGCATATATACCAAATGGGGCCCGACTTGAACGATAGGCTACTTTAAAATTTCGTCAGAGCAGGGTAAATGCCCCAAATGGGCAAAAAACTGTCGGGCAACAATAGTTTTTGGGCCTCAAAAATCACTTTCGGAACGTTTGCTTTGGTTACCGTGGTTCCCTAGCAATGCGTTTCAGACGTATATATCCATGCATTGGATGTCCATGCAATAACATTGATTTTAACTTTTTATTTACATCTTCTCAAGCATAAAAATTAATGTCTCCGCATATTATCTTTTGATATTCAACTGCATAAATTCATATAGTTTAGGATGTTTTAAATTTAATTATGGACCCATAAAGTACATGGAAGAAATTCCACAGCTTTAATTAAGCATTTTTGGAAGCTGAAACAGGCAGATCGATAACTTGAAGTTCAAAAGGGGGGGGGGGATCGAAATACCTAGCACCCTTAAAAAAGCAAAAAATATATATTCATTTCTACGTTTCTTTAAATCTAGATTTGTTTATTTCATGAAGTTTCCATATTGGTTAACTTAGACACGGTTTGCATGTCCCTCAAAGAAAGAGGGAGATATCACGTGATCCAAACAGCCTCATTGAAGAAAACCTGGGCAGCGCTGGGTATTATAGCTAGTTTATTAATAAAAACGCCTCTGAGAATTGAAGAGCTTATGGTATAGGTAATACACTTTAAATGGTATTTACTGACAGTTTTTAACATTTTTGGCATGATTACATCATAACCAACCACTTTATTATTTTCAAGTTTATTTATTAAATTCTTTACATTCATTTCCTCTATCTCAGTAACGACTATAGAATCACACTGGTTTGGTACTAAAAGCTTTATTCCATCTATTAACTCAAAATCTAAGTAAATTGTTGGATTTTTATAAGGAAGTTACAGGATTTTCACCTTTCAGAGATCTGGTCTCAAATCTAGCAAGGAACAGCTATAGTATATCTCTATATATAGAGCTATAGTACATCCTCTTTTTGACGATGTGTTGCCAATTTTTTTCGTTGGGGAGAAAAGAACAGAAAAGCATGACAAAAGTGAACCAAAAGTAAAATGGACGCAACCGAAGAAACTGCCAAAAAAAAAAAAAATAATAATAGAATAAACAACTTTAAAAACAAAAATAAAAGCAGACATGCCAACATTGACTTAAAGTTCGTCAGTCGTGAGGAATGTTCAGCTTTGCCATGGTGGGTCGTACTCCCTTAGGACAATATAATCATAGTACAATAAAAAAACAATCACTCAAAATTTTCATTTTTTACAAAATTTTAATTCAAATTTCATTAAATAAGTTCCTTATCAAAGTCCCTTTAGGTTCCTCAGTGGCACTGGAACCTAAAAGGGCTCAGGCCACATAAACCCCCACCTCCTGAAGCAACGTTTTGAGGCCTCTGAGTCCCTTAATAATTAAAGAATATTCGATGCTATCCAAACCTCCATATACCCTTGTGGGCCATATATATACGGATGTCTAGCAACCCTAGACCCCCTCCACGGCTGTTTTCTTCATATCAGAGCTCCTACGATGGAACATTCTTCCAGACACAAGTTCAACGAGCTCAACCATGCACTATGCAAATGAAGCCAGGTCTAGACCCGCTATGCTGAACCATTCAAAGCCTGTTTTTAGCCCACAGCGTAGGGTGATTTTGACAGGAAACAGTTTTTTTTTTGTGCATTTGGGCATCGAGTAGAGCAGTGAATTTAGATGCTGCTTTACAAATTGCCTTCCTCACACAGACAAAACAGATCGGCTCCGAGTTCATCTTCTCTTGAACTTTCTCACATGCATATACGAATTCATCACGACGGTAAAAATTGATGCAGTTTTGTAAAAATAATAATAAAAATAAGTAAAACACCACAAGAAACTCAGACCTGATTTTTTAAACCCATTTCCGTAGTATTGAGAGTGTCTCCTGTAGCTCTGTAGTTTATTGTGGCTGTCAGTAGAAACTACGGACAATCCGTAACAGTTGGCAACTCTGTAAAAGCATTCGTAGATGGCACGGGATTGAAATCAAAAATAAAACAACACACCAGACTAAACGAGGGATCACAATTAGTCTGGAGCTAACATCTTAATTGTAACATCATATAGTAAAAACGAGATCGAAATTTAAAATGAAGCAACATCTTATAAAACAAACAATAGTGAAAAATAAATATTCTTTGGGAATTCCATTCTCTGGGTTGAAAACAAGTGTTCTTTGGATAAAAATACAGTCAACGTTCGTTATAATGACCCCCATATCCCCACCCGTTGAAAACAGACGTTATATCGGGGTGGCCATTAAATCGAAAGGAAAACATGCAATAGTCGTTATATGGAAACATTTGGGACCTATTCTACCAGTCATTATAACAAAATGGTCGCTATAACAAGAGAGGTTGTTATAACAAGCGTTGACTGTAATATTCTATGTATTATATAAAAATAAAAACTATGATTCTCCGGGATAAAAATTCTCGGGGTAAAAAAAATTCTTGGAGTAATTAAAAACATGATTCTAGAATAAGAACACTGGGACTCTCTT
This sequence comes from Pholcus phalangioides, assembly GCF_987345545.1. Taxonomy (NCBI): domain Eukaryota; kingdom Metazoa; phylum Arthropoda; class Arachnida; order Araneae; family Pholcidae; genus Pholcus; species Pholcus phalangioides. Next base: position 12,864,097 of record NW_028301598.1, read on the forward strand.
ACTAATAATAAAATGGCAATAATAATGATGCAATGGTCCCTCCTGACCTAAAGTGGACCTAAAATACTTAGAATCAGAACTTTTAGATGGTACTGCTACCATCATTCTAGGTAGGACTCCATCTTGCCACTTAAATAAAAATCTAGAATAATTATTAGAGAACGGAAGTTTAGGCACTAAAAATTTTAAAAATTGGTACTAAAAGAAGACATTCATAATAAATTGACAAAAAGAAAAATAACTAAAAACTAAGCTATTAAGGGTCTGAAAATCGGCTGCAATTCACTGCTTATTAAAACAAAAAAGGCTTTCGTGACCATCGTGTAAATTAGAATTAAGCTTAAAAGTTTTCTGGTTGATGTGAAGTAGTTTTTGTTTTTCGACGTTTCATTTGCACGAGTGGCGAACATTTTCTTGTAATGATTTCTTGAAAATGTTCGCCACTTGTGCAAACAAAACGTCGAAAGACGAAAACTGTACTTCACGTCAGCCAAAAAACCCGAAAACTTTTAAGGTTAATTCTAATTCACTGATTATTTTTTCTTATCCTAGAATGATGTCGCTCTCCGCAATGTATATGAAGGTTTTTTTTCAAAAAAAAGCTGAAGCGATTTCAAGCTTATTGCGGAAGTGGTTTAATCAAATAACCGAATACATAATTAACTAACATGAAAAATAATGCAAAGAAAAATAATTACTGAATAATTGTAATTATGTTTTAACTAGACCTCTTACTATATTGATATGAGTTTGATAGTATATCGATTGCTACCTGAAACCTGTATTACAGGAATGAAAAACCTTTGTCACTTCTCTATGCCTGAAAACACTGGGGCAGGACCATCTACTTGTCCCTCATAACAGCTTGTCCCTTGGTGAAGGACACTAGATGCGAATTCTGAAAGACAAGCTTGAAGACAATATTCCCAAGGACAATTCTGAATGACCATTTTCTATTGCGAAAATTCTTCGCGAGTAGTTCATCTTCAGACCAATCAGCGCTACGTTAAAGAAATACAACTACAATATTTTTTTTATTTTAATTATACTTCCTGCCAGCGGCAGCAAAAGTATTCTGTTTATTTATTTCCTGACTGTCGCACATGCTTTTTCTTTTCCACTCATGCAAAAAAAAAGAATGGTGTAAAACCAAAGCGAAGCTCCAAGACCATCACCACTCAGTATGAGGTGATGGTCAATTTCTTAAAAAAAAGCACTAAGCATTAATAGAGGGGAAGCTGTCGTCGGACCTTACTAGTAATGACGAAAATACTACATGGTCACAGCTGGCGATGGTCTAAATGTCATTCTTTATGATCCCAGCAAAGATGGGAAAGATTGGAAAAAGGTGAGTATTTCTACCTTTGTGTTGAATTAACCTTGTAATTTATGAAATATAGTTAATTTATGTTTCATTTGTAAAACCAAAAGTTTTGTTTCCTGCTGATGTTAGAAAAATTTAAAAAAGAAAATAAGGAAATATTATAATCACTTAAACTGAATTTTTTTATCAACATCTCTCAAAGGAAAAAAAATCTAATGTAATTATTTTTTATGTGGTGTATATAAACAATGGTAGAATAGAACAAAAATTAAAATCTGTCCAAATAGGCATATTTGAAGGTTGAATTAATGTAGCTGTCATGCATAGGATAATTATTTAAACCACAACATTTCTTTTTGTGTAGACATGGACTCACTATATCAGTTCCATTAAGAAAAAGGCTGCTGATATTCGGAAGGAGTTCCTGAGGACAGGTTGTGGGCCATCCCCATCAATGCAACTGTCGTATTCAGAAGAAAGAGTAGTTGCAATGATGGGCGACACTGTGGTGTACGGGGATGCAGAGATAAATCACCCACTGTGGTATTCCTCCACGGTGAGTATTAATTTTAAAGTACAAAGTATATACTTCCTTACTTTTCACTTTTTACTTGGAAGAAAAAAAAACCCTTAATTTATTAGTGATGGGATCCATTTAAATGGTATAATTAATACAGTAGGCCTACTCCTCTTCCATGGACATGATTAGCAGGGTAAAAAAAAATTGCCCATGAAAAAAAACCAGTTTCCATTGAAGCTTTTGAAATGGAAATTAATTTTTGGCCATTAGGAGAGGTGACTTAAGAGGCGTTCACCATTTCAATATGAAGAATTTGTTCAGTTCTGATGTTGACTTGATTGCGGGTAGGTTATTCATGTAGGCTCTGTGTCAGGACCATAGCCAGAAATTTCTTTGGGATGGTGATCAAAATGGCAGAACTCAACTATGCTAATCCATAAAAATCAATCATTTTGGGAGAGGACCTAGTACAGCACTTCCCTTGAATGCTCTGTGTCTGTAATGAAATTATTTCATATTTTTGTTATTGGATTTGAATTTCATATTTATTAGTGGCACTGCTTGTTATTTTGTAGTGTATTGCTTGACCATCCACCACAGCGTTGGGATCTTTGATTGTTGAGCAGGAGTTTCAGCAGCACTTAAATACACATTTCAGATCCTGTGGATGCTTCCCCTACTGTTCCTTGTCACCAAGAGGAAATGGCTTCAATTGCATCAAATGACAGGATGCCACAATGCAAAAAAAGAGGATGAAACTGATGGAGATTCAGAAGAAAACTGCATTAGCTGTCAAAGAAGTGGCTACGTCAATAAATAGTCTTGAATCAGATTTATCGAAAATGTTCAGAGAGCTTATTGAAATATATGAGAAAAATTAAAATTCACTGCAATTGATTTTTTTTTTCCTTATTGATTAAATTTGTATTGTTGTATTTCGTTTAGGTAGGTCACACTTTTTTTTAAAGTGTGGTTTAGTCTCCCACAGGTGACTCAGAGACTGTGGAGGATAATATGGCCCTGTTCATAGTTGAATTCCATCATTTACGAATTCATGATATGTACGCATCGGCTAACAGATATCAGGAAATAATTTGATAACAGTTGGAAAGTTTTAAATTATCAGACATAGAAAAGGATCAAGATCACTGTAAAAAATATTTTAATAAAAACTGTTCTTTCTGATTTCTTTTTTAAAACCAAAATCAATTGCATTACTTAAACCTTGATTAAGTAATGAGTAAATCAACAAATCTACTCTGAGTTACATTTAGTTTTATTGTGTGTTTATTACTTGCAATTTCTTTTCAAAAAATTTAGGTATTGCAAGAAATTTAACTGTCAGGACAATACATTGCAGTATAAAACATTTGACACATAAGACATCATTTTATAAGCAATACTATATTTAAAAACTGAAAACATCACAAAGATAAACTTGGAAGACAAATGCAACATTTGTGCATGCCCTTCTGATCAACAAGTCTTTTTTCCTCATTTTTGACTGCATTCATGCATAGAGATTAGAATAACACACCCACAGTCTGTGTACCACACTAAAAAAATTCACTGGCAATAGCCGTCATCATTACTGCTGAACAACTATTGTCTCAAGGCTCACAAATTCTAAATGCATCAATAACGTATCTATTTCGAAACGCGCATGTGCAGGTATTTCAGAATTTACTCATTTAACACGTAAGTCGAAGGCATCAGCATTGCTGCTAAAATTATCCTTGAGTTCAATGAGAGGTTCCTGGCTCTTGTTTACAATTCCTTCCTACGTGATCCACATTATCGTTCATGAAGAATATGGTCACAAAAACTAAAAACTTTCCTCTTATCGTTCATAACGAGAAATCGCTGAGTGAAGGATAGAGTCGTTACCAGGGACTAGTAGATGGTCCTGCCCCTGTTCTGTCCGATGTCTATCTCTCAGGCACTTCCGCCTGTTTGCATTTAAATGCGTCTGTGAGGGGTGAGGCTTTCTGATAGCAATTAATATTAAGAATTGAAATTTTCAAATGAGCAATCGTTTTAAAGTTTTTTTAGTGCCTAAAATATCCAAGTTATACAGAATATGACTCCAAAATTCGTGGATAAACATAAAGAGATATTCTAGGAAATCGAAATTCTCAATAAGATGAGAAAAGCCATAAAATTTCAATATTCTGAGATTTAACCGTCTGGGTGTAATTGCATGTAGTTTTGCGCATCCATTGTTGTAGTGTTGATAGCTGTTCTGGGCAAGGTTGGCAGATTTTTGATGAATGATTTAAACGGTTTAAACTGTCACGTCAGAAACCTCAAATAATGAATTTCATTATATAAATTCCTATTGAAAATAAATACACTGAATGCGTGTAATGCTTAAAATGGCAATATTACACAAGTAATAAATACTTAATATGATAATTATATATACTCTCTTCAAAATAATTTTAAGCAATACTATAGCTATTATAGTTTACAGCTCTATTTTTCAGATATGTGCACAGAATGTTTTTACTTTATGCATACAATGTGCTGATTTTTGTTGTTATTAAATCATGTTCAAAATTTCAGGTACTTAAAACAATATTCTTACTGGAAATAACATTGCAATTAATGCTGCATCTGAACTTGCAGAACTGGCAATGCTGTAGCTAGCAAGTCTTGCCAGTGCTGTCTTAAGACATGGGCCCTCACAAAAGTTATGCAGCCTGAGGGCCCCATGACGCTCTTAAGACAGCCTTTACTCTTTCCATTTCACCTTCAATCAAGAGAGTATTTTCACACTTTGGATTTGTTCTAAGATATATTGTGAGAGTGTGAATAAATGAGTAAAATTAATTATGTATTGCTCTTGTGGGATGCCAAGCAGTAATTTAATTTTGCTTTGTAATACAATTTTGTGCAGACCAAAAAAATTTTGAACACGAAAAATAAATTTTTTGTGCTTAATAATTATACAGGGCAGGCAAGAAGTTCATAGAAACTTTAAAAATGAATAAAAACTGGAAAAGGGCCCTGTAGCCCTAAAGTACCAAAGGATGTTTAGAGGTGTCGCGAGTTCGATACCCGGTTTGTCCCTGTCAGAAAAACTTCTTTGCCACAGTGGTGCAACAGAAAAACATTGCTACCATAGGGAGTACCACATCAAAGGATTAACGCAGCAACCTCTCAGTGAGTATAAAAAACAAGCCTGCTGTTCGGAATCGGCAATAAATTGTAGGTCCCAGTCTAATTAGCCCTCGTGTGCAGAAAATGACCGTGGTGCGACAAAAATGATCAAAAACTGGAAAATAACCGAAATAAAAAATGGTTTGCAGGGTTAGAATGCTAGGTAACAGGAATATTTTTAAGACAGGGAAATAAAAACCCCTAAAAAAACAGCCGATAGGTGGCGCTGGTAAGAGCGAATTCGGTGGAAATATGCAGATGAGACGGTTATAAGAACTTGCGCTCCTAATCCACAATCAGTTCACCATTGTAAACCGTGTATGTGAACAAGGATGCGGAGTGCCAAGGATAAAGCTTTGTAAGTGAAGTTGTTTTTCGTGAATCAGAAATCAGCTACCATTGCCTTGCGTAAATTCAGAGTTCAGAAGAATGTGAGGACTGGAAAAGGGCCTTTAACAGTGACAGGTCTCATAAAGCTTGTTTAGCGGCAGGGCCGTCATTTCAACTTTTTCCAGGGGGGGGGGGGCAAAGCACATGTACTCAATGTATGTATATATCATAGCTGCCAACTTTTGAAAATGAAAATTCGGGAGATTTTCGCGCAAACCCGTATTTTATGCTAAAACCACTCCCTAATAAATACAATAGGGATTTTTCCAAATAAAATAGGGATTTTCCAAATATAAAAGTTAGAGCGTAGGGAATAAAATACCTACTCAAAAACTGAAGTCAAATTAAAATAGGGATTTTACACACATGGAAGTTAAACCCTTGGGAATAAAATTCCTACGCAAAAAACAAGTGAAATTGGAGGCCAAAACTTCAATGATGTAAAAATAAATATTGTGTTCAATCAGAAACGCTGTGAACAAACATTCTGAGTGAATGACCCCAAAATCATCGGAAGATGAAGGAAAACACAGTCAATTTTTGAAGAACACTGACTTTTTGTGACACTTGCTTGATGTTTTTTTTTTTTCATTTCACGAGTGATGATGGCAGTCTTTCCATGACCGATGTTTATGTCCGTAACACAACTTGTACAAAAAGGAAAAGTCGGCCCTCTTCTGGAACGTTTGATGAAAGGAAATTCATCGGAATAAGTATCTTTAAAATTGATTAAATATGTTTTTGCTTATCAGTATTCGTGTTTTGTTATATCGCACATTATAACAAAAGAAATTTTGACCATATGCGCGTCACTATAATCTTCAATTATTATCCAGGGGCTCGACCATCTACTTGTCGTTCATAACAACCTGTCCCTCGCTGAAGGACAATTCTAAAAGACAAGCTGAAGGACAAAATTCTGAGCGACCATTTTCCACTCGTTGAATATTGTCGTTCAGACCACGTGATACGATAAGTACGCGAAAATGCTTCTTCGAGAGTAATTCATCTTCTGACCAATCAGCGCTATGTTAAGGAAATACAACAACTACTATGTTTTTATTTTAATTGTTCTTCCTGCCGGTGGCAACAGAAACATTCTGTTTATTTACTTTCTGTCCCTTCCGTGTGTTTTTTTTCCCTATCGCAATGAATGGTGCTCAACCCAAGCGATGCTCCAAGACCATCGCCGCTCAGTATGATTTGATGATAATTTTTTTGGAGAAACACCATGTTTTAATTCAGGGGAAGCTGTCCTCTGACCTCACAAGTCACGACAAAAATACAACATGGTCACGGCTGGCGACAAAATTAAATGCCATTCCGTATGGTCCCAGCAAAGATGGGAAGGATTGGAAAAAGGTGAGTACTTCCAAGTTTGTTGAATTTTACCTTGTAATTTATGAAATATAGTTAATTTATTAAATATGTTTCGTTTATAAAACCAAAAGTTTTGTTTCCTGCTGATGTTAGAAAAATTACAGAAACGAAATAAGGAAATATTGCATTTGATCGCTTAAACTAAATTTTTTTTTTTATCAACATCTCTCAAAGGAAAAAAAATCTAATGTAATTGTTTTTTATGTGGTTTATATAAACAATGGTAGAATGTTACAAAAATTAACAGCGGTCCAAACAGGCCTTTTTGAATCTGGTTTTGAAGGTTGAATTAATGTGGCAGTTATGCATAGGATGATTATTTAAACCACAACATTTCTTTTTGTGTAGACATGGACTCACTACAAGAGTGCTGTGAAAAAAAATGTGAAATTCACTTCATCCAATGTCACATTTTCTCACAAGCGAAGAGCTTCTTTACATTGTGATCTCATTAAATTTAACTTTTGGGATACTGTGCCTATTACCTCTGGCATACAGAAATGTTTCACACATTTCCAATTGAGTTTTGTGGTCTTCCAGTTAGTGCCGTCTTAATGCATAGCCCCCCCCCCCCCCCCCCACCAGGTTTGAGACTGCTCTGCATTTTCAGAAACTTATAACACATACAGTTGTGACATGATGGCATTGGGTTGTATCATCATTGTATATAACTGTCTGAAAGTTTGATGCATAATGGATATGATTATGAGGTATTATTTGTTAAATCTCCTTCACTTGGATACACATTTCAGGTCCTGTTGATGTATCCCTTACTGTTCCTTCCCATCAAGAGGAAACAGCCTCAGCTTCATTGAACAGGACGCCACAACGAAAAAAAAAAGGGGGGGATGCGATAGAAAAGCTCATACAGGCACAGGAGGAAACTGCAATAACCTTCAAAGAAGTACCCACTTCTATAAACAATCTTTCATCACAGTTATGTAACATGTTTAAAGATTTTATTGAAGTATATAAGAAAAATTAAAATTGTGATTTTTTTTTCCTTTTTATTGATTGAATTTGTATTGCTGTATTTCATTTAGATAGGTCACTTTTTAATCTCCCACAGGAGGCTGGAGGATAACATGGCCCTGTTTACAGTTAAATTCAACCATTTAAAAATTCATGAAATGTATGCATTGGCTAACAGAGATCAGGAAATAACAGATTGGAAAGTTAAAATGAACGAACATAAGGAAGGATCAAGATCACTAAAAATATTTTAATAAAAACTATTGCCGATATCTTTTTAAAACCAAAATCAATGAATTCCTCACACCTTGATTAAGTAATGAGTCAACTCTCAGTTACATTTAGTTTCATTGTGCATTTATTATTTTCTTTTCTTGCAAAATTTGAGGTATGGCAAGAATTTAACTGCCAGGACAATACATTGCAGCATAAAACATTCGAAACACAAGACATTTTATAAGCAATACTACATTCAAAAACTGAAAACATCACAATCAAAAATTCACAAAGATAAAACTTGGAAGACAAACACAACATTTGTGCATGCCCTTCTGGTCAATAATGCTTTCCCTCCTTATTTTTGACTGCATTCACACATATAGGTTGGAAAAACACACCCGCAGTCAGTGTTTACCGCTCCAAAAAAAAAAACCACACAGTTCACTAGCAATAGTCATCATTACCGCTGAGCATCCATTGCCTCGATGTTAAGAGTCAGAAGTTCTGTCTGAAATAATAAAAAAACTATGTAACGATAGTTAAAAAGACTGCATAGAAGCATGTGAATTATTAAAACCTGACATTGTGTCAGACAGAAATCATTACAAATATCCTGAAATTTAGTAAATTGGAAAAAAATTTCTTTACATAAAGGGTGAGAACAGTGTTCAGACAACATACGTGTATAGTACTACAAGAACAAATTCTGTTTGATAGTTTGTATAAAGGTATCACACCTTTTCTTATTTTATGTCATTGCATAGTGACAGTTTTCATGGAACGTATCATAAATGACTACTAAACCAGACATGCACCGCAGCCATATTGCTCTGCGGAACTTCTAGAATTGATACATGTTTGAATGTGTGTGTCCGTGTTGTGAACCTAATGTGAAGCTTGTTTCTGTCTAATGTTTGGTATAGTGATGCCATGTGGCACCCATAGGCATAAACTCATTGAAAATTTGGAGAGAGGGGTTCAGGCTCAAATAATGGTGTCGTATAAATGCAAAAACCATACAACTGGCGCTTTTAAAAAATTAATTCCCCCCCCCCCCCTTTCCACAGACGTTTCCCAAAATTCAAAATCATAAAGGATGATTATTGGCAAGAAGTTGAAATACTATATTTCTCACCAATTGTGCGTTGACGGAGTGAAACTGCTTCCCGTTGACGTAGGAAGGCTCTGGATACTTCTTGTCAAACTTTGATGGTGCCACAACAGGAATGTGTATACAGTCTATGGCACAGATAGCTCCCAGGAATTTGAGCTTCTCCCAAAAACTCTCTTGCAGGTCGACATATTGGGACATCTCACATACTTATGGAGCATCAACGTATTGATGGCCTCAGTAACTGTATGGATAGAGTTACTCACAGACTGTTCGTACATCCCCAAACTGACGTCTTGGCTCAGGCTTCTTTGGTAGGCACCAGTGACATGCACATAGAACCAGCGCAAAAGTCAAATCAAACATGAGGTAGTTGTTCAAGATATATTGTAAAACTATTATATTTGAATAAACTAATGTTATGGTAAAGTGCTACGAGAAACTTCTGTTAGAAACAAATGCTAACGCGCTCTCGGAAAATGTAACCATCACCCCCCCCCCCCCAAAACATGAAAAACAATGACATATAGTGTAACTATCGGTTAGTAATGGAATGGTCATTATAACGAGCATATAGACTGTATACCATATCTCTCACTCATCCCCCCATTGCAAAAGTACAAGGAAAAAACATGCATAAGTGAGAGCAGGGCCGCAACTAGAGGGGGGAGCAGATGGGTATCGGGCACTAGACCCGAGGAGGGGGTGCAAATTTCATTCTGATACCTCTCCTTCAAAACGTTACAAAGGGGCATCAAAATACTCGCTTGCCTCGGGTGACCAAGCATCTAGTTCTGGACCTCAGTGAGAGAAGCATACAAGCGAATAGCATTATTATCCATGCAGTGTGCAATCGCTTCAGTACTAACAAAAATAGGTAAACCATTAAGTGAATATTTCATTGGAACAACTGTGATGGACAAAGGGTGATCTAAACAAAATACTGTAAACTTGTTTAGGGTACTTATTAATTTTACTTACACACACACACATATACACAGGCAAGGCTTGACAAATGGAAAAAATGTTTAGGCGCCAGCCCAATTTCTTAGCTGCCCTGCAAAATTTGGGAATCACAGGTCTGGGGTTGTCTCAAGAATGCAATGGGTCCATGTGCCCCCATTCCGCAGGACCCCTACGCTTGGATCTTTGCCGGTCCTTTCCAGAAAAGGTGAATTTAGAGTGTAAAACAATGAAAAATGATAGAAATCGTCCCCGGGCCCCTTCAGCCCCACCCTTGCCTGAGGCCCATGCATGGTACCCACAAAGTTATATTCTAGGACCCCCCTTAATTAACTGAAAGGGTCTGTAGCTTATAAATTTTATGCTTTCCTCGCGAGAATCATAGCACCAACTCTCTCCTACGAGGCCACTTATGCACATCGGGTCGTGCCCGGAAGGGGCCCCACGTGTTAAGACGGCACTGCACAGAACTACATATTTTGTGCATGAGTTTTTCAAAATACTTTTATTTTGAAAGCCTAGTGTTTTTTAATGAATATCAAAATTACTTGAAAACATCGTGAACATAAAAAATGTATAGGCCTAAATAGGCTTACGTTAAGTACTTGATTCGTTTTCCATTATTAATAAAAAAAAATTCATTCAAAATGAAACACCACTACAACGAATAATTTCTGATTAAAATTATGTTAATTTAAACGTTAATTATTACTTACCTTTCTCTCAACTGTCAGCGGTGTCCGGTGTCTCGAGTTCCGACCTATGGGCCAACATCGGCGCAATTCCTCGAACATTTTCCTCGTAGCATTTTTCTTCAACCTATAAAGGTTCATGAATTCTTTATCCGACAGCTCAAACGCATCCATGATTTATTTCAAAACGGAGCACGTGCAGGCATTTGAGAATCGTAATAATTATTTAACAACACGTAAGTCGACGCCATCGCCATTGTTAAGCCTACTGAAATAATTGTCCTTCCGCTGAACGAGAGGTTCCCGGCTCTCGTTCACAATTGTCCCTCCCAGCGATCCGCATTTATCGTTCACGAAGAATATGGTCGCAAAAACTTCCCTTTTATCGCTCATAACGAGAAATCACTTAGTGAACGATAAAATCGTTACCGGGGACAAGTAGATGGTCGAGCCCCAGGACTATTGGCTGCTAAGCCATTTCCCTGCACAGTAAGACAAACAACTTTCTTGTTACCATCAGAGGGTTTGTAAAACTTCCTTAAAAATGGAATTTCCCCATTTACGACGTGTGACGTCATTTCGCAAGGGAAAAAAAGATGCCCCACAAGAAATTCCTTAGGGATTGTTTTCATAAGCGGGGATTTTTTTAATGAAGTAGGGAATTTTAAGGGACGATTAGGGATTTTTGTGATTTTTGTAAAAATTCGGGAGATTTAAGAACTTTTCGGGATGTCGAGCGATGAAGCTAAAATTCGGGAGACTTGGCAGCTATGATATATATATATATATATATACCATTTTTAGTGTATTTTCAAAAGCCGGAGGAGGGCTCGGCACCCCACTGCCCCCCTAAATGACAGGCCTGTTTAGCGGTTTGAAGAAACTTGAACGCTGCAGGATCGTGTGAGAGCCAGAAGACCATGTTTACTGAAGGCGCGTTCGCAGCATGTTGCAGTCAAAATGGAAGTGTTAGTGTCCGAATCAGTTGCAGGGACCAACAGTGCTCGTGAAGCTGCCAGATGATTGGGCTTACCACCATCCTTGGTGCTCAATATTCTTCATGGAATCCTTGATCTGTACCCATACAGATTGCAGTCGTGCCATGAACTTCTACCAGCAGATACCACGCAGAGAGAGGCACTTGTGAGATGGGCTTTCTCCAAAATCGAACAGAATCCCATCTGGGTCTTTAACATCTTGTGGACAGATGAAACTCATTTTTCACTTCATGGCGACGTTGATACCTATAACTGTCGCATCTGGGCGATGTCTAATCCAAGTGAGTACATGCAGAAACCATTGCATTCCCCAAAAGTGACAGTGTGGTGTGGGTTCACAGGTTTGTTCATCATAGGACCCTTCTTCTTTGAAACGCAGTACCCTGTAAATTGGTGGAAAATGGCTACGGTGAATGTGCAGCATTATTTAACACTTCTGCGTGAAAAGGTAGTGCCATGTTTGCGTGAAAGAGATGCGCTTTCTAGCTTCACGTTTATGCAAGACGGAGCAACTAGTCACACTATTACTCCAGTCAAGGCATTCCTGATACAGACGTTCGGGGAAGACAAAATCATTAGGCGTTTCAGGCTCCCATGGCCTCCTCGGTCTCCAGAATTGACACCAGCAGATTTCTGGTTATAAGGATATTAGAAATCCCCAGTGTATCTATCCGGTCCATCCAATCTGTCAGAACTGAAAGATGCAATACGCCAAGAGGTTTCATGTATACATCCGGATCTGCTGCACTCTGCCATTGCTGTATTTGTGACTTTCCTGCAATGTGTTATCCCCCGTGGTGGTGGTCATGTGGAACACATACTGCTGTAATAAATGATTTGGAGGCATTCTGTTCATTATTTGAGTATATTTTCTTTGACTTGTGTATGTCAGCGCCATCTATCGGTGGTTTTTTTAAGCTATTTTTTTCTATTTAAAAAAAAATTCCTGTGACCTAGCAATGGTAACCCTGCAAATTTTTTTTTTTTTTTTTATTAATAATTCAAAACAGCACACATAAATACATGGACACAAATATACAAAATAAAATAAAGACAACAGAACAAAAAACAAAACATACACTATGCAGCTCTTAGGGACCCATTTGGTCTGTCCTAGAGCTTAATAAATATTATATATAATAAATGGCACGCTCGATTTATATTTATTTCATTTCATTCATTTTTTTTGTTTTTATTTCGGTTATTTTTCTGGTTTCTATTCATTTTTAAAGTTTCTACAGACTTTTTGCCCACCCTGTGTATAATAAATTAATATATTTCAAAATGCAGTCTGCATAAAAAAATTTTTTATGGCTGTTCAACATATCTACTCAAAAAAAAAAATTATTTAACACATTATGGGTTTTTGACAGTTCAAACCTGTTTTTGACACTTGTCATGTCAAAAACCCAACCCTGGTTCTGGGCCGTAGTTGTACTAGAACAGTACTGTGATACCTTGGCTAATGAATGCCTTGGCTTACAAATTTTTTGGATAGCAAAGATTTTTTCTGCCTGCTAACGAATGCGGATTCAACTAATGAATATTTTCACTGATAGGATGCAAGTGCTAATATGAAACAGCCGTGTTGAACTGAATTTGCTCTCCAATCATCTACAGAGTTACTATCGCTCAAGCCCAATCAACTGATGTCCCCCAAAGCAGAATGTTTTTCATTGTTCTGCAACGAGCCTTCTGTTAACAGGAAATGCTGTGCAATAAAAATTCCTTAATAATAGCGTTTTCTACATTTTTCTTAAATTTATTCCAGATTGTTCTGTGACGTACATTACAGATTTTGGCATATTCTGCTTTTGGGGCCGATGTCCTCCTATGTGAGCATACTAAAGCTGGTGTTGGTTGTGTACATTGGTGTAAAATAAAAGATCTTCAATATCTCTTGTCTCAGTGTAGGTTTTCGTTTATCCGATTTTGAAGCTGTTCAGTTTTGCCTTCAGTCAGTTTTTGTCTTTTATAACCCTCCTTGGTGTTTTGAAAAACTTACCTTTAAATTTTGGGCAGAACCTGGAACAAATCAAACAATTTTTCATAGAAACCTATGGGAAATCATGTTTTGGCTAAGGTATTACTGTACAACTACTGAATAAAATGACAAACTCATACAAGATAGGCTGAATTTGCCAAAGAGCTGCTTTTGATAAGTTTCCATTGACAGAGCAATGCAATGATAGTGATATATATTTTTTCTTTTTTTGCACAGCCCAGATGTCTGTTTGCAATTTTTCAAATTTATGCAGAACAACAAAGTTCTTCACTTATGGATACAAAAATTTCAGGTGAGCTGAAAGCATAGCCTTTTTTTTCAATATTCCTCAGTGGATATTCACTTCACGCGCCTTTACATGATGATGAATTACCCTGGGGATGAATCCAGGGTTGGGTTTTTGACATTACAAGTATCAAAAACTGGTTTAAACTACCAAAAACTTGAACGAATACTTTTGGATAATATTTTTAACACAATAAGTATATAACATGATGAGAAACTTTTTTTTGTATATTGCATTTTATTTTTGAATATTAATTTATGGCAATAATTAAACAAAATATTAATTATAATTTGCAATTTTAAATTTTTGAGACATGAAGAGTCTAGAACAGATAATATATAATTTTATGTTCCATTTTATCTAAATTACTGATTACCCGTGTTCAATTTATTAAGCGAAATAGAGCTGTTTATTCTGAATATGTGTGATAGAGCATCAGGATTAGGTTTTTAACCTCAGAAACTAGCTCAGTATTAAAAGTCAAAAACTTATTGTCAACTTTGTCCGCACAAACAGTTTTTTTTTCAACCTGATGGATATGTTAAATAACACAACACTTTTATATAGGTTAACATGTTTTTCTATTTTGAATTGTAACTACTGCGAAAAATGACCTGTTTTGATTAAATTTTCTGATCGTCCAAAATTTCATTACAATTTTTTTTCCTTTTTTTCACACAGCACCTGTTAATACACCAAACTCATTTATTCTAACCTAAAATTTCATGGCATAGGCCACATAAATCCAGATTTTGAAGAGTATTTTCAATCAAAGCAGAGCTGGCAGAACTTGATACCCAAAGCATTGTTTTACACATTTAAATACAGCTTCAATCGAAAAGCCATTGTATTATGATTGCTAGTAAAATGTACTGTATCATGGTCAAACTTAGCAATTCTTACTTTTGTACTAAGGATAAGTTATAGGAGTTTCGTAAGCATCATATACAAGCCAGCACTGCCAAGTTAAAGGGCATTTTAGTCCTACAATCTAGTATTTTGATTACTAGATATATTCTAATGTTATGCACACATAGTACAAGTTTTGTTTTAAGTATCAGTGATTACCTAGATAATTTAATAACAAAAATCAACATTACATATTTATAACATTACATATATATTCTTAACACACACTGCAGTGTGTGGAGGAGCTCCTCCATCTTGCATAAGGATTGTGTCTGTAGGCAGTGTGCTTGCCAGAGCCGGAACAATTTCGTTCTGTAACAGCAATGCATATGGCTTCCTGGTGATCTAACATGTCACTGGACCTGTAGAACGCAACTCCTCGTAAAAGTAGGAAAGAGAATAAATAATGCAGTACATCCACACCATACCGTCACTTTTGGTGAATGCAACGGAACGTCGAAGATAGCGTGCAGATTTTCTGGTTCTCGAATTCGGCAGTTGTGAGTATTGACTGCACCATCCAAGTGAATATGCACTTTGTCTGTCCAGAGGATATTCCAAGGCCATTCTGAATCGACCTCAATGCGAGCTAGAAACTGCAGTGAGAACCGGAGTCAAGCGTCATAATCGTGTAGAAGCAACCTCTGCAAGAGTGAAAGTTTATACGGATCATATCGGAGGATATTCCATATGATCTTATGGACAGTTGAATGTGGCCTATTCGATGCCTGTGCTACCACGAGAATTCAAAGCTCGGCTCTCTTCCACCTCAAGCGAAACCTCCTGTACTGTGTCTATAGAAATGGGTTTTCTTCCTCTTCCAGGACGAACAGCCAACCTGTGGTTAGAATTTTATACTTCAAAATTATTAAATTATTACAATTATTCTCCATGGAAAAGGGGGCGCTGATGAGTGAGGCAAACATGTTGAATCTTATGTATCTTTGACTTTAGAATAGCAGAGAGCTTCCCTCTTTTTCAGAAAGGGACAGACCCCCACACGTAGAATAATTGGAATAGCTATTGCGGCGCTATAACACATTTACAGAGTTGCCAACTGCTACGGGTTGTTCGTAGTTTCTACGAATGACCGCAATAAATTATGGAGCTACAGGAGACACTCTCAATACTATGGAAATTGGCTTAAAAAAATCTGGTCTTTGAGTTTCTTGTGGGGTGTTTTACTTATTATTTTTTTAAAATTGCATCTCGATCTTTACCATAATAATCAATTCTTATATACATGTGAGAGAGTTTAGAGAGAAGAAAAACTTAGAGCCAATCTATATTTTGTCTGTGCATGGAAGGCTAAATCCACTGCTCTACTCGATGCCCAAATGCACAAAAACCTGTTTTCCGTCAAAATCGCCCCACGTTGTGTTCTAAAAGCAATTTTTTGAGTGGTTCAGTACGGCGGGTCTGGACCCACCTTCATTTACATAGTGCATGGTCGAGCTTGCGGAACTTGTGTCGGAAAGAATGTATCAGAGCTCCTACATCACCTACAACGAAACAAAGAAAACTGCCATGGAGGGTGGGTCTAGGGTTGCTAGAAGTCCGTATATATGGCCCACAAGGGCATGTGGGGGTTTGGATTGCATTGAATATTCATGAATATTAAGGGACTTAACAACCTCAGAACATTGCTTCGGGAGGTGGGGGGCTCATGCGACACGAGCCTTCCACGTTCTAGTGCCAATGAGGTGCTGCACTTAATGAACTTTCAATAAAATTTTGAGTAATTTTTTATTGTACTATGATTATGTTGTCCTGGTTATGTTGTCCCTCCCACAGTAAAGCTGAACATTCATCATTACTGACAAACTATGAGCCAATGTTGGCATGTCTGCATTTAGAAATCGCAACAGGTCCAGAATCATAACACCATGTCTTTTTTTCTCAGATACTATCTCCCTCGTTCATCTCTCGTTTTTCCACATCCTACAGTACTACTTTTCCTACAGTTTACACAAACTGAAAGCTCCTCCTCTTCACGTTTTGTTTTGCAATCTATTCTCTCCCACCCCATATCTTTTCCCCAAGCAATGCTATGCAAGATTAAGTCAATTTTAAAAATATTCCCATTAATTTTTTTTTATAAGTCTTTTATATAAAGTATTTTAAATATTAATGTGTCACAACAGAAGTTTCATGATTTCCCGGGAACGGGAAATTGTAAAATATTTCAGAGAACGGGCGAGCAGGAATTCTTGCCCGGAAACCCTAGGTGTGACAAGTTGCAAAGAAAAAAAATCTATTCAAAAAAATTTTTCCAAGAAAAACTGGTCAAAAAATATTTTTCTTCTGTCTTTTCCCCGCCCCCGACATAGCGACCCCGCCCCCCCCCCCCACTTTGGTATAGACAGATACGCTGATATAAATTCCAAAAATTTTATGATGTCCTCAAATTCCATAGTAGAATTAGACTTTTTGATGGGTGGATGGTTCCATGGAACCTATCACTGCACCTAGAGGTGTATTGTACTATTCCCTCCAAAAAATTTAAAGTCTTTAGTAGAAACCTGTAGCTGAAGCAAAGTTCAGCAAAAATCTAATACGAATGTTTTGAAACTCCCATGGTTCGATCAAATGACGACTCATTCCAATTTATCAACCATAGATCTACATAAAAAATTTTAGGCACCAGAACCAATTTTTTTAGTCACCGTGACTGGGCACTAAGCATTTGTCAATCCCTGGTAAACGAAAACATTATGCACTTTACAATTATGCAGTTCTTCCAATACTTACATGTATGCCATACTTAAATTTGCAAAATTTCTCTGTTCTAGTACATCGCCAAGCCTCCAGCATATCATGAAGATGACGAAACTCAGAGTGGTGGATAACAGCCCCCTCGGCAAGCAAGCCATGTTGGAAGGCAAGCCTCCCCGCTGCATACATGTGTATAAGAAGACTGGAATCGGAACGATAGGTGACAAAATCCTAGTAGCTATCAAGGGACTCAAGAAGAAGGCTCTGATTGTCGGAGTAAAACAAAAACAAGATCCTCTGATCCCCAGATTTGATACAAACAACATTGTGCTACTTGATGATCATGGAAATCCATTGGGGACTAGGGTCCTAGTCCCAATCCCATCTGTCCTTCGAGGACGGGGCGAGTTCTCAAAGATAATTGCAATAAGTTCAAGATTTGTGTGATATTTTATAGCCAAAGTAATGTCTGTGTATAAACCTGAATGTTATTTCTTTTGAAAGATGCTCCATTTGGAGCGAATGTGCATTTCTATGAGTGATAGAATAAAATAAGTTGTTTTCAATGGCATAAAATTAAATAATTGAGCAAACGCTCATCATGTATTTTGTGACAGAATTTATTTATATTCGTTGTAGAACAATATTCGTAAGAAGAAAATTATTTATTCAGGTTCGAAGACCGTCGTCCGTTTCAGTTAGTTCTCAACATTTCCCTAACACTAGTGGTTGGCATCATCAGGAGAATTGATAAAACTGGATCAAGACTTTTTATTGAGTGTTGGGGAAACATTGAGAACTAACTATACAACTTCCAGCTTTTTGATGTTGATCAGGTTTTCATAGGGGTAATTCTCATGAAATCAACTTAAATTATGTCCCCACAACGGTTTACCTCCAATATATTTGTTACCAAATTTTTTTTCCTTCAGTTTCTATTTATATTTCTTTTTATGGATGCCCTGTACATGTATATATTTTTGGTGATATATGCTTTTATATATTGGGTATTTTGGTGATATTTGGCATCCGTATTTCTTATGGGCTTCTTCAACTATCTCATTGGACAATTTGCCTGTTGTGGCTTTTGTATTTGTAAATTGAAAATAATTTTCAATGATATATTTCTCTCAAAAAGAAACTAGTCATGAGAGGACATTTTTTTATAAAAATACTCGCCTCTTTTTTACCTGAATAAATCCAATTTGTGAATTTATAATTCTCTGATTTAAAAGGAGGTTCAAGTGAGATGACTACATTCTTCTTAATACAAAATTTGATAGGTGGCAACTGGTGTTGTAGGATTTAAGCCAATGTTTTCTAAAATTGATAATAAAAAATGGGGAAAATTTTCATTTGGTTATAAACTATCAATACGAAAATTATCCACAACAAGCAAATTGCCCAATGAGATAGCTGAAAAAGCCCATAAGAAATACGGATGCCAAATGTCACTAAAATGCCCAATATAAAATCATCGAAATATATACTTGTACAGGGCGTTCATAATTAAGACCCTATTTTAAACTAACCTATACAGGCAAAATCAGTCATCAGAAAATTGTGAAATTTTGTGGACTTCATGAAGTGATGGGAATTTGTTTTTTTTTGGGGGGGGGGGCAATTAGTTGCACGTCACCACCAGAGGGCGTTTCATTTTGAATACCTGTAGTAAACACGTACATTTATATGTGCAACTCAATTTTTTTCCCCTGAAACAAATTCCCATTACTTCATGAAGTCCTCCACAAAATTCCACAATTTTCTGATGAATGGTTTTGCCTGTGGGCTACTTTAAAATAGGGTCTTAATTATGGATGCCCTGCCCTGTATATACACAGAGTGAATCCAATCTATTCTGCCAAATGAAAGTGGGTGTAGATAATCCCAAGTGGATCATGGAACACCCCTTCAACCCTGTCCTATCTCAAACCGTTTTGGGTTATGGTGGATAATCGATTATAGAAAAAATATATGCCAAGTATAAAAAAAGCCAGCATTTGTGAAGTTTCCAAGAGATCTACATGCAAACTAAGCACAGAAAGAATGAAACTAAGAAACTAAACAAATAAACTAAGCTTCGGAGAGAATGCAAAAAAATTCTATAAGATCACATAATTTTCTTCGAAATGCCCTGATTTATTGGCGAACTGCAAGCGCAGAAAGATTGGCAAAGTTCAAAATCGAATTGTCTCCAAAATTTCTCATCACTGCAATTGGTTAAATTTGTCAAAAACTTGTCCATTACACCAGCTTTCAAAAAAAGCCTACAATAAACCACATAGGTGTTCTGGTTCGGGGGAAATTTAGCCCTTTACTTACGATACACCACAGAAATCTGCATTTGTCGAAGTAATTTTCGTAGGTTTTAGTGACAGTTTGGTTTTTCACTTCACCAACCTCTGTGATTGAAGGTCACTATTAAATACAGATATCCTGTAGATATGGATGATTCTGTAATGTCACCTTATATGATTTTTTCTGCAAAATCAAATCGTATGCAAAGTCTATAACTGTCAATTCCGAATTTTTGATGAATATCTACTTCGACAAACGTTGATTTCAGCGATGTATATTACGAACAAATGGTTAAATTTCCCCTGAACCAGAACACCAATATGGCTAATTGCAGACTCTTCCAAAAACTGGCAAGATGCATAAGTTTTTGGTAAATTCAACCAATTGTAGCTAGAAGGGTGTTTGCGTAATTGGAGATGAAAAATTTTGGGGACAATTTGATTTTGAACTTCATTAATCCTTCAGCGCTTGTAGCTCACCAATAAATCCAGATATTTCAATGAAAATGATGTGATCTTTTTTATAGGATTTTTTCCCGTTCTTTCCAAAAATGTGCTTAGTTTGTGTGTAGGTGACCTAGAAACTTCACAAATGTAGGTTTTTTTTAAACTTGACACATATTTTTTCAATAATCAATTATCCACCATAACTCGAAAATGGTTTGAAATAGGACAAGGTTGGCGGGGTGTTTCATGATCCACTTGGGCTTGTCTATCACCCCCCTTTCGTTTGGCAGAATTGGTCGGATTCACTCTTTATAATAATAATATAAAATACACTGCCTATAAAAAAGATTATGCTTGTCTTATCTAAGAAAGGATAGCTTCTCGATTTATCCCAATTTATACCAATGTTACTTATTTTTAAACTATCAATTGTGTTAGAATTTATGACCCCTGGAGATAAGGTATTCTATTTATTAACCACCCTATTAGTGAAAACTCCCTGTGACACCACAACCTGGAATTGACCCTTACTAAATAATAATAGTGTCCCCTTGTCAAAGAGTAGTTGGATTCACAGTGTATTAATAACTCATAATTTATCCTATCCTTCCTGTTGAAAATTTCAAACACTTAGATCATATTAGGGTTTAAGCTACAGTTGCATTTTTTGCAAAATGCAAAAGAAAATAGTAGAATGTGAAAGAAGTAGTAGCCACTTTTGCAAAAATGCGTACAGGAGTTACGAAACGAGTAGATATCCAACCATCAATCATTAAATTAGCATTGTAGCATAAAACGAAGAAGACTTATTCTTGCCATGTCAATAAGTGAAACTATGTATGAAACGTAAAACAATGACATAGATTGTAAAACTAATAATTTGTCGTATAGACCAATTTGATGAATTTAAAAATGTGAGATGTATCACAACCCTGGATCATATCCCCCTGACACCTGTGTTTCTTCAACATAAACATATTCAAGAAATTAAGCCTTTCTTCATAACTCAAGCTTTGTGAGCCAACAAGAGTGTGCATGGTTCTTCTCTGCACCCCTTAACCAAGTGTATGTCCCTCTGTAGGTACAGTCTCCAAAACATAACTGCATACTCCTGTACAGGATGAACTAAGCCTCGGGAAAGTGGAAGAATGACTTCAGGAGAATGAAGAGACCTTAAGAATGAAATCAAACATTTTATTTACTTTTTTTTGACCAATGCTGAACAATGTTCAGAAAACCTAAGCCGCACGTCAATGAGAATTCCCAAATCAGTGACCATATTTGCATCCTGGTTAGTGATGCCATTCAACTTGTAAGTGAAATACGGGTTGTTCGAACCAAAATGAGTGAACATGTACTTATCAACACTAAACGTCATGCTCCATTCATTTGCTCGTGATGCAAGCGTGTTAAAGTTCGTTTGGTACAACTCCCTATCGCTTGGATTTTTGAGTACCCTCATTTTTTTTTAGTATCACGTCATCTGAGAATTTTCTCACAATCCCATAGATACCCTGAACAAGTTTATTAATAAAAGGGAAAAAGTATAGGCTCAAGTACACTTCCTTGAGGGACTCCACTCTTGACACCTGTCTCTCTAATCAGAAAATACCCTCTTCACCATAATCCGTTGACCTATCCCTCAACCACAATTCTATCCAATTCAACAAGTTGCCCTCAATCCTTGTGTAAATGCTTCAAGAGTTTACAATGTTGGACCCGAAATCAAGATAAACAACATCAACGTTTTTGCCATTTCCCAAAGCCCTAGTCACATGATCATAGCTGCAAAATAATTAAGCAGCATATGAAGTTTAGAGACTTCTATTATTTCTAAAAATGTGATTTTTAAAAAAAATTGTTCAGAGTTCAGTGCTTATCCAAGTCCAAAATAAAATACCAAAATATATGGAACATGTTGAGCAAGTGTCAAGCATAAATATCCAGTTAAGTGCTGAAACATTTTTTTCACCATTAACTTGGAACAAAAATTTTGCTGATGACTATACAGTCGGCTCCCCATATTCGCGGTTTTTTCTTCCTTTATTGAAATTTTTTTTTTTTTTTTTGAGAACTCAGCAATCGTCATTCACAGGTTTTGTTTACAAAGTTTGAGTTGTGCTTGTTTAGGATGGCTCGTTCTAGTGCTACTGATAATGCGTTGGAAAAACAAATAAAAGTGAAAACTTGACAAGAAAAATTGGATATATTGACTATGCTTGGCGAAAGTAAGTCAATACCTGTAGTGGTCTGCTATTACGGAATCAACGAATCTACGGTGAGATATATCAAGAAAATGGAATCTGAAATTTGTTCAGCTGTAGCTCCACCCATGGCAGTCAAAACTTTGCAGCGCCTACGGGATCCATGTGTTTCTCTTACAGAAAATGCTGTTTTTTGTGGGTGCAATACTGATACAAAAAGGTATTCCAATTGTAATATTTTAACACAAAAGGCGAAACATTTTACTCTTCAGTAAGGAAAGGGCTGGTGAAACGTCTATTTCATCAGAATTTTATGCCAGTAAAGGGTGGTTCCATAGGTTTAAGAAACGATTCGGATCACGCAATGTAAAAATCACCAATGATCAAGCTTCTGCCGACCATAGTTAGAAAATTTCCAAAGACTTTGTAGAAAATTATTAAAGACAAGGGTTATGCACTTCAGCAGGTGTTTAACGCTGAGGAAACTACACTATTGTGGAAGAAAATGCCGCAAAGAAGTTAAGCAAGGAAAGAAAAGCAAGCTTCTGGTTTTTTAAGGCAAGTAGAGATAGATTTACTATGTAGTTTGGTGCAAATGTGTGTATGGGTAGCATGATAAAGCCCACTATCATTTTCAAATCTACGAATCCATGAGAATTGAGAGGAAGGATAAGCCAAAGCTTATATGCACCAGTATTTTATTACACCATTATTTTGAACAAACAATAAAAAGGCTTGGACTATGAAAACACTTTTCCTGAATTGGTTAAAACGGTGTTTTGCTCTGGAAGTCAGGAGTTACCTTGAGAGTGAATGCATGCTATTCAAATTTCTTTTGATGCTGGATTGATCGAGAAGGAATTAATGCAGCTGGCTGATTTTGAAACTGAAGCGGTACCAGATAAAGAAGTAGAAGACAAGTGTTGACCACAAGTAACATAGCGGAAAAGCTTCGCAAGCTCAAATCAGCAATAGATTATTTTTATAACATAGATCCCTCTATTTTACGTTCTTCACATGTAGAAAAATTAGTAGAGGAAGCCTTGACAACATACTCCAACATACTTGATGATATGAAGAGAAGAAACGGCAAACAGAAAAATCACAACGTTCTTTCAGAAAACATCACCAATAATCGTTGCACCCTCTTTTACATTCCCTTCTACCTATACATCACCCTGCACTTTCTCATGATGTTTAATAAACAAGATATACAATAAAAAACTATGGTTTCAGTTATTCGCGGCTACCCCCACGACTACGGGGGGGGGGGCGACTGTATTTTATTTATCAGGAGGTAAAAACGTGTCCCTAAGAACTTTTTTTTGGTCGGCACTTATATTTTTGATCATTTTCCCCCCATTTTTTTGTCCAATTTCGGTAAAGTGATCCACAGACAATTTATTTGGTCGAAAACATCTATGGCACACACAGTCGAGTCATAAAATTACATAATGTATTTTAATGATTATTATTGTTGCTAGAGAGAAATTATTTCCCTTCTACAATTTTACATCGTCTGAACATATGGTACTCGAGACAGATTTTCTGTGTGTATTAACAATGTGGGATCTGATATCGTTTCAAAAAATCAGCGCAATCAACAAGAATTTCAGTTCATTTTTTCTCTGGATTGTTCACCATGTACTGAATAGCTAGCAACATGTCTTATATGTCAAAAATTTGCCCAAGTTTGATGAATAATCCTGATTTTTGAACAAAAGAGGGACAGTAGCCAGAAAGCATATTATATTGGTGAGCAGAGTAGAAAATTAGTCAATGACTGGTAAAATCATGAAACATGAAAGTCCAACATGGTAAACTCTTGAAGCATTTTTATACGAGATTGGGGGGGGGGGGGCAACTTGCTGAATTGTGGTTAAGAGATAAGTCACAACGAGTTATGGTGAATGGGTAATCCTCTGATCGGACAGGCATCAAAAGTGGAGCTCCACAAAGAAGTGTCCTTGGAACCATACTTTTTTCACTTTTTATCGATAAACTCAATCAGGGTATTGATGGGATTGCTAGCAAATTTGCACACGTTGTGAAGCTAATGGGAGTAGTCGGGAATCAAAGCGATAGGGAGTTGCTTCAGACCAACTTAAACAGGATTGGAGAATAACGTTTAGAATTGAAAAGTACATGGTTGCTTATTTTGGCTTGAACAACCTACAATATCCTGGATGTGTAACTAGGGTCACGATTTGAGAATTCTCATTGACGAGCGGCTTTTAAGTTTTCTGAACATTGTTCAGTATTTGTCATAAAAAAAATAAAAAAAAACCGAATAGAATGCTTGGTTTCATTTTCAAAAAGGTTTCTTTGCATTCTCCTAGTCTTTCTGAGGCTTGGTTCGTCCTGGACTGGAGTATGTTGTAAGGTTTTGGAGACCATACTACAGAGGGATACAGACTTGGTTGAAGGGGTTCACAGAAGAGCTACGTGTATTGTCACACAGGGTTTGGGTTATGTGAAGAAAGACTATTTTTTGAATGTTTACATTGGATAAATGCAGGTGTCAATGAGATGTGATCGAAGTGTTCAAAATTTTCAGTGGAATGGACCATGGATTACTGATACACCATGAATTGACGGCTTTTACCACCAGTATTGATTTTGATACGGGACAATTCTAGGTTACGGTGTCGCAGGGAATTTTTCTGTAATAGGGTTATTAATGAATGTAATAGCTTATCCCCAGGGATAGAAAATTCTAACACAATTGATACGTTTAAAAATAAATACAATAATCATGTTGGAGTTGGAGTAAATCGAGAAGCTATCCATACTTAGAATAAGACAACCATAAATAAATTTTATGGGCATTGTATAATATTTTATCATGTGTAAATATTGTTTCTAGGTTTTGTAATTGCATTTTTAATTGGGTTGCTGTATTTTACACAAATATATGATATCCATATTTGTTATGGGCATCTTTTTGGGCCTGTTGTAACGTTGTATTTGTAGCTATTGGTCTTTTTTTGCCTTAAAGGAATCAAAACAGTTGATACTCCCACCAATATAAAATCAAGATCCATAGAATACCATATATGTTGAATGACTAGTTCCTTCCAACTAGCAGCTTTGAATAGTAAAAAATGAATTACTGGAAAACATTTATCTTCCAATATATTCATATGTTCACATAAGAAAACTGTCCATTTCAGGATGTTTTGTAATCATATTAATGCAAAATCTCTATAACACTCATTTTGACTGTGAACTGCTGTTCTAGGTGGAACTTGATTAATCACTTAAGAAACCTAGAAATTTTATCTTTTTTTTAAGAAGATGAAAAAAATTTGTAAAAGTATGATAACCTGACATTACCCGCTTTGGTGCAATCGCAAGGCAAAGTGGCTTTATGGTCAAAATGACCCCTCCCATTGTTCTAGTGTTGGACTCAGATGAATTGACTTATTTGAACTTTTGTCTTTGCATTTTAGGATAATTTTTGTTTCACAAACTATGTTCACATAGTATGGTTGCTTTTGATACCATAAACTTTGATTTAAATAGAAATGTTGGATGCTGAGTGTATTTCAGGGTTGGTAAGGTTTTGGACATTTATTTTTCAAACCATCATATATTTCCTCTTTCATTTCACTCTGTACTGCCTAAAACCAGGGTTGGTGAAAAAACCAAAAAACTGGATTTTTTTTTGGTTTAAACCAGGTTTTTTTGTTTTAAATAGTATTAACATTAAAACAATAAAATTTCTGAAAAATCATTCAAACTTCTAATAATAATTAAAATAAAATTTTATTAATGTAATTAACACTATTTTCATACTAATTAATCAATAAATATTTTTCTTACATTTTAAGAAAAACCAACTTTTGCAATTTAATTATTTTTTGCTTAACTTAATGGATTACTTTTTGTTTGAAAATTCTTTTAATGTTGTTATTAATCATATAATATAAAGATGCTTTCTCCAGTTACTTTCAATATGTTTAATTAGGAAGCTATTTTGCAAAAACTGTGATAAAATTAGGTGAATATAATGTATTTAATGAAGGGCAAATAATGCAGATTAATTAGCAATGATTCGTGATATACAGGGTGATTATAACTAAGGTTCTGATTTCAAAACACTGTAAAAAAGAACGATTGCTAGACTTGAAAAATTGAACATGACTTGAAAATTGACATGAATATTCCTGAAGAAATTGAATTTTATTTGGTAAAGGGGAAAAAATACTTAAAAATGTGTAAAATTAATGACATCATCCAACACGTGAGAAATTTGCTCGCAGAATGGAAACTATAGACAGTCATGGCAAAAATGATAACTTAATTATAGCATTGCACGATTTCATAATTCATGGAACATCACAAAAATGAAGTAATTTAACAAATAACTGCAACTTACTCAAGAAATGTTAAATATGTTGTTCACTGTGTTCTAGCTAGCTATGAGGTGAAAGGACAAAAATTCTTGTTCAACAACAGATCAGAGTATGCCATGGTCATGATGTGGATGCGCATACAAGTTAATATTCCTGAGGAACTTCTAACATATAGGGAAGGATCTGGAGATGGCAATTCAAAGTTTGCAATTTGACCACTGTTCATAACATTTTGAGGTACCCCCCCCCCCCCCCCCACAGCTAGAAGTTGCAAGGGTTAAGTTGCATCCTGTTATTGTCTTCAGCAGCTGCTTTGCTGGTATTGCAATGTGCATCTTGATAGAAGTTGTTCCATCCACACACTGATGCTGTGGACGTGTCAAAATGATGTGGTTGCACAAAATAGATTATACTGCTGGCCAATTACAGCACCATTTACTTGCCATTATGCACTTTTTTTTTCTTTGCCCACTTTTTGCCATTTTTTTTCTTTTTGCCAAAGAAATTTTCATTGGTTCAAGAGTATCCATGCAAATTTTCAAGTCATTCTGACCAGTACTTATTAGAATCAAAACTTTACTTATAATCACCCTGTATATAGCTGATTATTTTTCATAAATCTGTTACTATACAGTAAAACCTTGATTAACTGAGCTTAATCATGAAAGTAAAAAAAATACTGAATATTAAGACTGGGTGATATATAGTCCTCAGATCACGAAAAGAGTTACGCGAACCCCCCCTCTCTGGAAAGGGTCCATTTCGGCGCGGGGAAAAGGATAAAAATTATCTCGGGTTGCCAGTAAAGGCTGTCTTGGCGCAAATCAGTATGAGGGTATTCTTCACACTTCAGTGAGCTGCGCTTTTTGTGTTGGCGTTTGTTAAAAGATGTGCTCGAAAATTGTTATAAATTTTGGAAGTAAATTAAATTTTTTAATTTAAAAAATTTGAATTTTTATTAAATTTAATATTTTGAACTGAAATATTTGATACAGAAAAAAATTCGAAGGGAGTAGTGATAATTTACTAATAAAGGGAGTAAAATTACTTTAAATTAATAATTAAATTCCTAAAAAAAATAAATTAATTGTTAAATTACTTTAAATTAATAATTTAATACAAAAGGAGTATTATTAATATAATAATAATAATTTATTGTATATTATATGGCATTTACTTCGGTTTAATTTCTATGCCGTAGCAAGAGAATGCCACCTGCCAGCAATTAGCCATTCTTCTTCTGTTTACCTTCTCTTATAGCCATATCATATCATCGTCTCTTTTTTCCTTTTTTTACTTTCTCGACAGAAGCTACTCATATGGGCTTTTTAAATAGGTGACAAATGCAGTAGTCACAAATAAAAAGACTGAGCATGCCTGCTTGTCAAGTTTGCAGTTACGTCTATAGCCACCTTAAGGGCATGTCCCCCCTAGGGCAGGGCTGACAGGGATCCAGCCCTGGGGCCCTGGATGATTCTAATGATGTTTAACAACTATAAATCCATTTCAGAGTGACCAGTCGAAGATTCCAACCTGAGAGGCCGGCTGAAAGATGTGGGGACCCATGCTTAAGGGCATCGGAAGAATGGTCCTCTCATACTGCAGCTGGGATCTCTCACCGGCCGTCCATACTGAATTTACAGTGTGGAAAAAAAAAGAAAATTATAAGAATTCTCCTGGGTTGGATTTTGTTCATCCTTCTGGGGGCCATGGTCGAAAATGTTTCATATGAGCAGTGTTCGGCTTCAGCTTGATGCATGGAACTGATTATTAAAAAAGGCTGGAGTTTTCGATCCCTTCTGCGGAATAAAAAATATATTTTTTGTATTAAAATAATGGGCCGTAAGTGCTCGAGCAGCCGGGCCGTCTTAAGAGCATCACGGGCTTTCCCGGGCCAAGTGATTTTTCTGAGGCCTCACCACGTAAATTCTGGAAAATTTCAACCAGATCTTATTTTTGTGAATCTAATGCGACAATGCCTTAAGACGACACTGTCAAACAGCCGGTGTTTACGCTACAAAAACACTGCGATGACGACGTTATCGAAAGCACTGCCGTGGCGCTTTTAGTGAAATTTCTACGAGGCCAAAAGAGCGCTAAAGACGCCAAACGGGAAAACGCCGTTGCTAATGCGCTATTCTCGATGAGCAGTTGCTTTACCTAAAAGTAAGACGCCTTCATATATGGAGTGTATTAAGGAGTTCTACCTAAAAGTAAATAATAGAATCGTCCGGCGTGACGTAACGTAGCCAGTGTTCTTCTCGTGATCGGTGAGAGATGATACAGTGTGAGATGTGCCACTTCTTATGGGAAAGAAAATGAAAATGTCTTTGAGGTAATGTGTAACTACTAGTGTGTACACTGGTCTTTGTTCTTTTAGGGACAGCTGGTGCCTGTCCCCTCACTACTGTTACTGCTTCTTTGTGAGGGGGAAAAGAAACCCTGTGAGATAATACACCACTACATTTAGATGTGTGATGCAATCCTTTTGCTAAAGATAAAACATCCGAATGTAGCCAAAGGTTAGAAAATGTGGTAAGAATGAGACAGTTTTTTAAAGTTATATATACAAAAGCCAAAATCATAAGATACTTCATATGAAAATAGATATATATATATTCAGGCCACTTTTATGAGACTTTTTGGAAAAAATCACTTATACCATCTTATGTCATTTGAAGATATACCATTAAAGTGTACCCCAGGAATATAAAATGTGGTAAAAATGAAAAATTTTGGCTAATTATGAACCAATATGATATTTTAAAAGGAAAAAATGATATTTAGGTCACTTTTATTTGATTTTTTGAAAAAACCGAACTGGTTTTTAAAAAAAAAAACACTTGGTTTAAACCAACATGGTTTAACAACCCTGCCTAAAACCATAATAAACTTTCCTAAACCGTCCAAAACCACTGCCTCAATAACCATGAATGAAAAATGGAAATTGAGGCAAAGATAATACAAAAAAATCCCCCCTTCAGCAGACAGAGACAGACAAAAGAAAAAATCGTCCATAAAAGAGGACTACGCTAAATATAAAGTCTATTGAAGCCTTTCATACGAAACAATTATTATTTAGCCATAAGAGAGGGTTGACTGTTGAAAGGAGTTGCTTAAAACCACCGACTTGACAATATGGCTAACAAAGCACCAAGGACCAAAACTGAATCACAATTTGAGACTGTTTTAGATTTTCTGACAGATTTCAGATATAGACAGTTTTTCAAATATTAGCATCAGTCCCAAAGCGGAATGTTTTGCATTGTTCTGTAATGCAAAACATTCCCTTGGCTTCACAGATTTCAACATATCCTGCTTTGGAGAGAGAGAAAATACTGTTTCCACCTCATATTTTGTCACTTAGAGGATTTGGATATTTTGAAGATACACTATTGGTGACGTCATGGTTTTTTAATGTATTTTTGTAAGTATGATAAGGTTGGGTTGGATTTTTGGTTTAATGGCGCAAGGGCCAACAAGGCCAAAATGCGCCAAAACAAATGATTAATTAAAAATAAGATGAAACCCATTCTTGTCAAGTGCAGAAAATAAAACTATGAGTGAAACGTAAAAAATGACATGAATTGTAAAACACTATAATTTGTCAAATAAACCAATGGCTCTGATGAATTTAAAAATGCGAGATGCATCACTATTGTCAGATAAAATGTCACGAAGTGAATGATGATTCTGACCAAAAGCGGTCGTAAAATGATGACGATGATGTGAACAAGTAAAAGCATGAGCAATGGTCTCCCGTAATAACAAATATGACTGCGTGAGGCGACTGTGTCCTATACGCAACCAGGCAAGCAGAACTTCCTGCTTTCAGTTAGTTCTGCAGCTCGAACGCCAATGGCTAAGCGTGGGCTTAATGGCATGAAGTTTATTATTTATCTGATGGTTCCAATGATCCTGCCAGCGGCGATGCATCACTTCTCGGAGGATTGAGAAGTGGTCACTGGCAGGAACCAAAAGGCTATTATCGATGTTAGTTGTTGTTCGAGCTGCGTTGTCTGCTTTTTCATTGCCCGGTATTCCAACATGACCTGGTACCCAGTAAAATTTAACTGTGGTACCGTGATGGATGAGGTAATGTAATTCATAAAAAATGGCATGAATGAAAGGATGAGTGTGAAAACAGAATTAACACAGTGCTTGCAATGCGCTGAGAGAGTCGCTATAAATGATGCATCGTCGATGGCGTTTGCGTCTTATAAGACGTAGAGCCTGAACGATTGCGTACAGTTCCGCCGAATAAATAAAGAATGAGTCTGATAGTTTGAAAGATGTCTCCTCACAGCAGATGTAGGCACAACCGACATTCCCTCTTAGAGCCGTCGGTATATATGGGGAAGTACCTGTTGTACCTACCTCTGTGCCTAAAGAATATCTGTCGATATATGACATCTGCTGTGGTGGCTCTAGGGTATAATGATAATGAAAGAGAGACATCTGGCAGAGACTGCTCCCATGGTGCCAGTTGAAAAGCAACTGGGGCCATACGACCGATGTCTTATTATAGCTCTTCCACAAGTGCCCTCATACGAAGACCGTAAGACGGAACACATGAAGGGCGAGCAGCAAAAAGTCTATGAAATGAGGGATTGAAGATGACACGATGAAGTGGATGATCTGAAAAAGACTTCATCTTGATATAATATTTCAAGGAAAGTTGCTGGCGTCTAAATGTCAGTGATGGCTCGTTGCATTCGAGGCGAGATGGTGGACTGGGTCGAGCACACTCAGATAGCTCCGAGGTGCTGACCCGTATACAATGGAGCCGTAGTCGAGCTTCGATCTTATCAGAGCTTTATATAAGTGGAGGAGCGACTTACGGTCTGCTCCCCATGATGTAGACGAGATGACCTTCAAGAGGTTCATCGTCTTCATGCAACGAGCTCTTAATTGCGCAATTTGAGGTTTGAAAGTGAGTTTATTGTCAAATGTGATGCCGAGGAATTTTGTATTTTCTACTATTGGTATTTAACTATTGTTTAGAAACAATTGTGGGTCATCATGAAAATCTCCGACAAAAGTGCACAGCGACAGTCTTGTCGGCAGAGAAAGAGAAGCCATTATCATGAGCCCACTTGCTGATCTTCTTGAGAGCAGTTTGCAATTGTCTCTCGGCTGACCTCATATTCACTGATTGATACGATATCAACAGATCATCCACGTAGAGTGCGCCTGTGACAGACAACGGGAGTTGGTTCAACACCCCGTTGAGTCTTAAAATAAAAAGTGTAACACTTAAAATGCTACCTTGAGGTGCACCTTGTTCTTGAATTTGGGGAGCTGATAATGTGCTTCCGATCCGTACCTGGAAGATGCGGCGAGCAAGAAAGTTCTTAATGAAAATGGGCAAGTTGCCCCGCAAGCCGCAATTATAGAGGTCGGAAAGAATTCCGTGCCTCCATGTACGATCGTAGGCCTTTTCTATATCGAAAAATATAGCTATCATATGCTCCCTCTTTACAAATGCTTGTCTAATTGATGTCTCAAGGCGTAACATATTGCATGTTGTGGACCTGAACCGTCTAAAGCCGCTTTGATGTTTAGATAAAATATTGTTAACCTCAAGGTAGTGCATAAGGCGATAGTTGACCATGCGTTCCATGAGCTTACACAGACAACTGGTCAAAGCATTAGGTCTGTAACTGTTACGTTGTTGAGGATTTTTGCCAGGCTTCGGGAATGCAAGAACTATGGCTGCTCGCCAGGTGTCAGGAAATGAATGACTGACCCAGATCCGATTGAATAAAATAAGTAAATGTGACAGTGATTCTGGTGATAGATGCCGAATCATAGAATAATGAATAGCATCGGGCCCTACAGCTGAGTCAGGACTTCGCTGCAAGGCCGTCGTCAGTTCATGAAGGGTGAACAATGAGTTGTACCCTTCCGGTGTAAAAGGCCGGAAGGTGTACGATGTACGTTCGGCCGATGATTTAATGGGATGAAACGATGGGGGATAGTTCGCATCACTGGAGACAGCGGCGAAATGGGGGGCGATGGTGTCCGCAATATCCCTCACATCGCTGATGATAGTACCATTGGTGTTTAAAATGGTGATGGGATGAGACTGATAATGGCCATTTATTTTTCGGATCCGGTCCAAAATGATTTTGGATGAAGTTGATGAATTGATTCCCGTCGTAAACTTTTGCCAGGACTTGCGTTGAGCCTGGCGCCTGGTTCTTCTCGCTATCGCCTTTGCTTTTAAAAATGGTAACTTGTTTTCATCGGTAGGATACCGCCGGAACCTACTCCATGCTTTCTTTTGTACTTTAATCGTAAGATTACATTCGTGATTCCACCAAGGGTTTGGGGCATGGAAATGAGTGAAACTGCCATCATTCATGATGGCGAGGTTCATGTCGTCTAACAGACGTTCAACCATTTCCCCACGAGGGGTGTTGCTGTTAGAACCCCATATCATGTTATTGAGCATTGAAGTCTCCAGAAAGAAAAAATGGTGGATGTAATTGATCAATCAGATCTTCTAGATCTCTCTGTAAGATGGTGTCATTTGGTGGAAAATAAATAGAACAGATGGTACTTCTTAGACCTGTAGAGATTTCCACCGCGATGGCTTGCAGGTTTGTTCGCAACGTTAGAACGCGCAACGACACGTGATGTGGAACCAGCAGAGTAACACCGCGGCAGGCTCTACTCCCGTCATCGTAATCAATACGGAACAGGGAATGTCGCCTGATGTTCCATGTCTCCGAGGGCTTCGTAAAAGTTTCCTGGAGTGCCACGTAAACAGGATGATAACGATTGATCAAATCCTTGAGATATTCATAATTGGATCTAAGACCACGAATGTTCCATTGAATTATGTTGGCCATAAATTGAAATTTCAAATAGAAGTAGACGGTTCAAGGTCCTTAAATTTATTCCGGTCAATCTTGCGGCGGGTAGTACCGGATTCTGTAGGATTGTCAAGATCCATGTCACCCATCGATTAGTGATATATTTTTAACGGTGGGATGTTTTACAGCTCTCTGTATGGCTTTTTTGGAATACCCCGTCTTAAATGGTTTCTTTTTTGATTTATTTCCAGAAGTAATTTTGGGTTTTGTACCAGTAGATATTTTAAATGTGTTCGCTGTTGCTTTTCCCGCTTCTTCGGAGGTAGTGGACTCCCTCCGGAATCCAGCGGAGCAACAGCAGCCACAACTATTACATGGTTGATTGGATGAAGTTTGAGTAGATGTGGTAGCTATTGGTTCGGTCTGAGTTGTAATACAAACTTTGGTGATATTGTTAGTAGTCGGTGATTGTGAAGTCGTATTGGCGTATGATTTACCAACTATTGGGGCTTGGTTAGATGTTACGCGACGACGTGCTTCAATATACGAGATGTTATTAAGGACCTTGATCTTCTGGATCTCTTTTTCTTCATTTCATTCCGGACACTTTCTGTCAAATGCGGGGTGATTGCCACCGCAATTGACGCACTGGCATGATGTTGAGGTGCAGTTGTCCGAAATGTGGTCCTTCTCACCGCATTTTGCACAGGTGGGTTGACTTCGGCACGCCGTTTTTGAGTGACCGAATTTCTGACAGTTGAAGCATCTTACAGGGTTATGTATATAATGCCGGATTTTGCTAATAATATAATTGCCGGCTGTAATAACCGATCTCAATATCTTTCGGCAATGTTGGCGATGAGAATGTGAGGATTATGTTGCGTGATGGAGCTAGGTTGCCATCTTTGCGGCTCATGATATGCTTGGCGGATGTTACACCAAGCAAATTTAGTGTCTGAAATGACACCACGTGAATAATTCAATGTGGGATGTATTTTGACTGTTATGGGAATGTTTGCAAGAGATGTGAGCTTTTGAATGAGTTCGGATTGTTTGGCTGTGTTAGTTTCAATTAGAAAGTCTCCTGAACGAAGAGCCTTCACTGATTTTAATGTGCCTATTGCGCCATAGAGAGCTTTATCTATTAAGAATGGTGATACTTTGACCAGTGGTTTATCGGTGGCAGTAGAATGCAAGAAGAAAAATGAAACAGTAGGAGCAGGTTCAGTGACAATTGTTTCGCTCATAGCTATACGTTTACGTTTTGGTGCATTTTGATTTTTCCCCATTTTGGAGATAATGTGTTCGGCCCGACCATGCCCACCATGGAGCCCTACAAGGGGACGCGCACACGTAACCGATGAAGGTTAGTAGCAACGCCAGGTTAGGTAGGAGCTATACACCACCGAAGCCAGCAGCGTTGGAGGATGTGTGGGACCTCTTATACACTTATATTATGTCAGGGGTTCTCAAACTTTTTCCACCCGCTGCACCTCTTTTTCTAATCATCGCTTATCCGCGGCTCCCCAGAACAGTTTAACAGTCTCTTTGGAAAACCTTTTCAGGGTGCCGCGGCGCACAGTTCGATAACCCCTGCATTATGTATTTGCATCGCTTTCTGTTTTCAATGTAAACTTCCCCAATATTCTGAAACCACATTATTCAAATGACCCGCAACGTTACTGTGAGAATTTCACAGTTCTATGTAAATATTATGAGGGGGGCCCAAGTCATCTGTTCCAGAGACATTTTTAATTCATTACCTTCAAAAAACATTTTAAATTTACAGAAATTGGAAAAATATAGCACCTAAAGGTATTTTCTATCAATATTTTAATTTATTCAAAAAAATAATTTTAATTTTTGCTTGTATTGAGCAGGGACGTCTTTAGAGCATCATGGGCCGCAGGGCCAAGCGATTTTTCTGAGATTCCCACTTGGCAAATTTTCGAAAATTTTAACTGGTTCTCATTTTTGTGAGGCCTCCAGGCCGTGCCCATGCATTAAGACGGCACTGGTCTTGGGGCAGACACGGGACCCCTATACCCTCTCCTGCATAGGTTTGTTACATTTTACCGTAGTGAAAATTTTACCACTACTACAAAAGTAGGTTGAAGAACGGGTTATCGCTAAAATCCAACAGATTCGAAAAAAAAACAGGACACCCTACTTCAAAAAGGGACGTATGGTCAGGCGAAAATATATGTAAATGTTATGGTCTGTACAGAGAAATGACTCACATATTTTGAGCAACACCAATCATTTCTGACTTCCGGCGTCCCTGGGCATACGCTAGAAGCAATGTCCCGTATGGGAGGACCCCTCCCCAAAGAGAGGTTGCACACAAAAGACAAGGACATAAACAAGACAAAACTAGACGCAAGACAAGTACTGTAAGATGTGTGGAAATATACATGTAATCTTGGGCTATTGAAAGTGTCATCGCTTATTTGTGCTCATATCCTTCAATGACGTGTGATAGATTTAGCATTACCCAGAGTGTACCACGAGGAGGCCTATCACAATACACATGTATGATAAGGTGATCTGTATCATTGAAGAAAAACTCTCGCTTTTCATGTCACTTAGTTTTGGCACTTGAGCTATATATATTGGGATTTTGGACGAGACACATGGATATTGATGTCTGAAACTGCCTTTAACTATCCAAAACCTCAAAAAAAAGCTAACGTATGATATGGAAACCAATAGATTTTCTTCTAATGAAAGATAGAAAATGTCACATATACGGGGTGATTATAAAAAAACTATCCCGACATATGGGCCCCTAACTATCATACCATTCACAGAAACTGAATGAAATTTTGGCGTAAGGTATTTTGAGGTATGCGCTCAAGAATGATATGGAAAACAACAGTGTCACTCTAACAGTTACGGTTACAGTGAGAAAATTTCGAAAATATCAAATGGCAACACCAAGTTTTTTTGTATTGGAATGCGAACTCCATACTGAAAAACACTAAATAGCGTTGGAATCGCACCTGTAGCACGAAAATCCCCGGAGCTAGGCAAGGAAAAAGTAAAAAGGACTTTGCCGTGCACCAGAGCATTAATGTTCGTTTCTTCGGCTGAGATCCCAGCCTGATTAGTAAGGTCATGTGGAAAATTTGTGAAACACAATAAAATGCTTTATTTTATGCTGCTTCTCTGTCCTTATTGGTTTTCCTCACTTTTAGCCTATCTACCGCCGGTGATTTTCATGCTACCGTTCGAACGCTATTTAGGGTTTTTCACAATGGAGATCACATTCCAATACAAAAAACTTGGTATTGCCATTTGATATTTTCGAAATTTTCTCACTGTAACCGTAACTGTTAGAGTGACACTGTTGTTTTCCATATCATTCTTGAGCGCATACCTCAAAATACAAAATACCTTATGCCAAAATTTCATTCAGTTTCTGTGAATGGTATGATAGTTAGGGGCCCATATGTCGGGATAGTTTTTTTATAATCACCCTGTATTTAGTAGGCTACCAGATTGGACCCATTGATTTTCTACCAGAAAATACATTGAAAAATTGAATTTTCCAGATGTTTTACCAAAACTAATATTTGGAAAGAAAAGTGATGTCTCCTCCAGGAATAGAACCGGGCCCCTTTGCATACCGAGCAAGTGCGCTAAGCAATACACCATAGACACACTTTTCAATTCCTTATAATGCATTAGTAGCGTGAAACGCAGCAAATATTAGTTTCGGCATAACATCCAGAAAATTCAATTTCTCAGTATATCTCGAGTTGAAAAAAAAACATCTCTTATACAAAAACACCAACTGGGGCAAACTTTGCTGTAGTTAAGGGAGGCTGCCGTGCCTCCACTCAGAGTTTGGTTTTTCTTTTATCAGAGCAACATTTTGCCATTAAAAGTCTGGAATTTTTTTTGTAGAGTAAAAAACACACAGTAGAACCTTGATTATCTGTACACGAATTAACTGGGAAGCGGATTAACCTTGCTAATTTCAATGTCATGTTAAACTCTTCTCTATTCATGGTGCTGTTTTTTTTTCATTGGTTATGTAAGATTTTGTGATGGAAACAAACATTTGTATTTCGTAGAATTAGATTATCTCATTCTTTTACAGAACCACTGCTCCTATTCTCAGAGCTGAACTCCCATGTCAACATTTTGAAACGGCAGCCCCATATGCACCCATAAGAACTGGATATTGTCCTGTGACGATTGGCACTTGAAAATTTACAGCCAATCACAGGAAATGCTGGGAAGTTGATCAAAATCTACTGGTTTTTTTTTTCCAACTGAAAGATGAGGCACGAGAATAGTGTAACTTCAGATGCAGTCACATGATCTCATGGCTCATCAGCTAGACCAGCGCTATTCCTTCTTTGTCGTATTCTTGCGCCGTACATTTTATAACTGTGTAGAATGGCTGACAGGAAAATGATAACAGTATTTTTTGGTTATCCATCACCTTCACCAACATAAGCCCGGATAATCGAGGTTCTTTGCATTTCTGCCATTAATGAAACACAGTATATTAGTAGTGTGACTATCATTCAATAAGTGTGTAATTTATTAGATTTTTTTCTCACGGATAATATGAATATATAGGATGTCCTACTTCCGCCTTTATTCATTTGTCGTAGAGGGGATTGCAACAAAAGAAATCACGTTTGTAACTGCAATATTCACTGAGATACTTTAATTGAAAAATCTGAGAAAAGCGTTGTCCGTTAGTTTATGCTGTTCTCTCAAAACTTTTCTCCATTTTTTTAAATTTAAATATCTCGGCGAACATTGCACTTGGAAACGTGGAATTTTCTTTGTTAGCCTCAGGAGATACATGGCAACAGTTTTCTAATTGAAGTTAAAGGACATGGGGACCGTAAAAAAGTTTAGATTTTTTATTTTATGGCACACTGTATTTTCACTCTCCAAACTGGTACAACATGATTTCAGAACACATTTTTGAGAATTTTTTTAAATTTGAACCCATGCATCCAAGACAAACCAGGGTTGGGTTGTCGGCCAAAAAACGGAAAAAACCAGACAAAAATTGGTAAAAATTATTCTTTTAACTTAAGACATACCAAGCTTGGTTTTTCAATATAAAAATGTAAAAATCATGTAAAACTTATAAAATTACATGGTATTAAAATGAATATTCAGCAACAAAAAATATGAAAACACATCCAAATAAAATATGCATCATCCAGATTTGTTATAAAAAAATTCATAAGTAAGAGACTTCATAATTCCTCTTCTAACGATATTCAACGTCTCTGGAGTAAATTCAAAGCTGTTATCGATAAATGTAAAGCCACTGTTCCTACCAAATGCTCTTCATCTAAAAGCTTCTTTAACCCTTGGATCAACCGTGACATTATCCATCTCAAAAGAAGAATTCGACGTGACGTCTCTAAACTCAAATTTAACGACTCCTCTACTCTCAGAAACAAAATCTCGACCTCCACCCGTAACCTCAAAGACCTTATTTCTCGCCACAAATCCAACTACTTATCCTACTCATTGCCTTCCTATCTCAAAACTAATAGCTCAAAATTTTGGAGTTTTCTTCGCCCCAAATCAGCAGGTACCTCCTCGCTCAAAACTTCCAACTCGGATCTAACCTCTCCCCTTGATCTTGCCTCCGAATTTAACCGGGCCTTCTCTTCTGTTTTTTCCTCTGATCCTTCACCACCCCCCCCCCCAATACGTCTTTTTCGATTCACTTCATAACTCCTGTCCCATCTCCTTTTCTAAAGCCGGTCTCCTGAATCCCCTAAAAAAATTAAAACCCCACTCTACTGGCCCAGGTGGGATTCCCAATCATATCCTAAAATTCTGCACCAATGAAATTTGCAACTATCTCCTCATTATATTCAACTTCTCACTGAATACTT
The DNA here is from genome assembly GCF_987345545.1 of Pholcus phalangioides. NCBI lineage: Eukaryota > Metazoa > Arthropoda > Arachnida > Araneae > Pholcidae > Pholcus > Pholcus phalangioides. The sequence goes on from NW_028301598.1 coordinate 12,903,755, forward strand.
CTAACCTACCCAATGACTGGAAAATTAATAAGATAATTCCCATCCATAAATCTGGCTCACTCTCCCACCCTCTCAACTTTAGACCTATTGCAATCACCTCCTCTTGCTGCAAGCTCTTACAACACATAATTGCCAAGAATATCCGTACCCACCTCGATTCGATTGACTTTTTCTTCCCTAACCATCATGGATTTCGATCATCGTTATCAGTATCTACCCAATTAACACTTTTCATACATGACTTAACAGACTCCATTGATAAAAACCTCCAATCCGACATAATTTTCCGAGATTTTTCCAAAGCATTTGACAGGGTGCCCCATAATAAACTTCTAAAACTTTCATACCTTCCAACTGCTGAAATGGGTGGAGGCCTTCCTTATTAACCGTAGCCAGTTTGTCTCGTACAAGAGCCAGAACTCTCCTTTTCTTCATGTCAAATCTGGCACACCCCAGGGCTCGGTCCTCTCGTCTTTATTATTTTTAATTTACATAAATGATCTACCCGACTCCATAAACTGCCGCATTAGACCCTTCGCTGATGACTGTGTCATCTATAAAACAGTGTCCAATCTTTCTGACCAAGAATCTCTCCAACACAACCTTAACATTATTTCCGAATGGTGCTCAACCTGGGAATTACCCCTCAATTTCTCAAAAACTGTTTTTATGAAAGTGACCCGTAAATAGGCTGACCATATTTCCTCGAGAGAAATACGGGACATTGGGATTCCAAATACGGGACATCGCCAATTATCGCCAAAATCAAACAAAGTTGCCAAATATTGCTGAAATAACGGGAAAATCACAATGGCGGGAAATGATGCATTACTGCAAATTGCAGTGGATCAAAATGTATTCCACGAAAAAAAAAACGTTCACCAAGGCAAATGTAGGAGATTAATATTCTCATATATAGTTGTAATGAGTAAGTAATTTATGAGTTGAAAAACAATGTCAATCTTTGACTTCAATAAAGAATAAAAATTCAAGTAGGCTTCGTGTAAAATACGGGAAAAACCGGGACACTCTTGCCAAAAAGTCGGGACGGCCAAAAAAACAGCAAATACCGGGACTGTCCCGGGAAATACGGGACGTATGGTCACCCTACCCGTAAAAGAATCCCTCACGAATTCCCCTATTCTATAAACGACTCTTTGATCTCTGAGGTTTCCCAATATAAATACCTGGGCATTATAATCTCTTCCGATCTCCGCTGGAACCTTCACGTTGATTATATCTTTAATAAATGTCTCCAAAAACTGTTTTTCCTTCGCCGTAACCTAAAATACTCCACTCGTCATGTCCGTCACTTGTGCTACCAAACATATATTCTCCCTGCCCTCTCCTATGCCTGTGAAGCCTGGGACCCCCACACTCAAATCAACATGGACAAATTAGAATCTATCCAAAATAAGTCCACTCGTTTCATTTTCAACTGTTGGTCTTCATCTGTCTCCATAACGGAACTCAAGCGACAACTCAATATCCAACCGCTCTCCTCTCTTCGACTTATCTCTCGTTTAACTTTTCTTTACAAACTCCTCCATGGGGTTTTTAATATTGACACATCCAATATTCTAATTCAACCTTCACATTTCTCTGTTAGACTCAATCATTCAAAAAAATTACAGCCCATCTTTGCCTCTTCAGATTGTCACAAATTTAGCTTTTTCCCAAGAACTATTATCGACTGGAACAACCTACCATCAAGTATTGTAGATTACACTACGATTTCCGAATTTTCTCGTACCATCAATCGAAACTTTTGCCGTATATAATTCCGCATCCTCTTGTGTAGGCCTCGGCCAATCAATATTGTATAAATAAAATAATTATTTATTTATAGAATTAAAAACAGATAAATCTAATTTTTTAATTCTATAAATTTTTGCCACTTGCAAAAATGTGGCAAAAACTTGCCAACCCTGCGAAGATCGGTTGATGAGATAAATGCTGAATTAGGACTTACAGGACACCCTGTATACAGTGGATAGTCATTTTAAACAGGTAAAATATTTAAAAACTACTTTTTTTCCAATTTTGCTATTTTAAATAACTGTTTTTTACTCTGGGCAGTTTAACTGTTTTTCGACTATCCATGTTTACCTTTTCCACCATTAGCCCGAATAATCGAAGTTCTACTGTATATACCATATAGATAGGATGAATAGCAAACGGGGCATGACATTTTATTAGCGAACCGCTGATCCTAGAAAGCATACTTCCACTTATAAAAAAATTCCAAATAACATGTAGAACTCAGATATCATTCATGTTGCAAGGAGTTGAGGAGTTAAAACAAAAAAATGTACTTCTTATACGGATATCCTGTGCTGAAAAACCCAATCAGGAAGTTTTTGCCTAGTCTCTCTTGATGTCAACAGAGACAAACTCCATGTTTGTAAGTGAAATATTCATTGAGATATTCAAATTCGAAAAACGGAGGAAAGTTGGGGGGAAGCTCTAAATGCAGGTAAAACGGTTTCCCTGCATTTAACGCTGTTCTTTTCCCAAATTCGAATATTGCGTTTAAAAACGTGGGATTTTTTTGGCATCAATAGAGACAGGGCAACCTCTTTCTAATTGGGTTTAGGGGAACACGAAGACTATAAAATGTTAATTTTTTACTTCAATAACTGTACAAAACACCTTGAACCATGAATGACACATCTGAGTACTACACGTTATTTGGAAACTTTTTCTAATTGTAAGTATACCACTAGAATCAGAGGTTTCCAAGTAAAATGTCATACCCCTATCTGCTATGCACCCTGTGTATATGCACATGATATACAATGTGTAAGACTTTTCACTTTTCGTTATTCTTTGTATATGAGTGTTTGATGTTGGATTCATATTCACGAAATTCAATCACATTTGATTTGCCAAAAAATTTTATATATAACTACTATATATAATAAATTTATATAACTACAATTTACCTGGAAAATCTTCTCATTTTTCCCGAATTTTCACAATTGCAAAAAATCCCTCTTTTTAGAGCTAAAAATTATTCCCAAAGAATCTACCCGGATATAGACTGGTGCTTTTATTTCACACCCCCAAAAAATGACATCAAAAGCGCAATGTAAATTGATGCTATTGAATGAATCAAATCATGATGAAACTTAATTTTGATGGTGGAAAAGTTGAAAATTTATCAAACAATCAGTATCAGCTCGGCCTCCTGACAGTCGAATCAGGGAGATGACCTGTACCGCGTACCGCTATATGGCCCAGTTACGTTTCTTTTCTTCTGGTAAGTGGGCATTAGTTTGACTAGTAATGACAGCTAATTTAACCTAATGTTCAGCACTGATTGATGATGGGAAGCACAATGTCGTGTTTTTCGAAAGAGGAAAAAAATTATCAAGACATAATTTTCATCAATGTTAAAAATGTTTATTTTATTTTTCGAAAATCTATTTTATATTTTTATAGACTTTGGATCTGCAATAAAATCAACGATAATCCTGTCCTCCAAAGTTGGCAGCTATGCAATGGATTCAACACCAGTTTTCTTTTATTCAAGATACCAAATTACTAGAGTTGGATAAATTGGGTCCAAATTTCCAGTCCCTGTCACTTTCAGGCACAATAAAGCAATAAGACCACGGCATCAACACGGATTGGTTAAAAACCTGAAATCAATACCAGTTTTATGTTTTTAACTGATCTCTGTGTCAATGTCACATCACTACAACAATAAGTCCCCCCCCCCCCCAAAGTAACAGTTGATATGAGGGAAATATGAGTCATCCAGTCGGTAGAGGCAGAGATGAGTTTTTTCTTCCTTAAAAAAAATTAACATCTCAAATAATAAATATCTTCACAACATCCAGTCTTCCGTATATCTTGTATTAACAAGTGAAGAGCGATATTCATGTCAAATATACCATTAATATTTGTTCCTCTTTGTTGACAACTTATCAGGTGAGTTCGAATAACTTTTTTCATAACCAGAACCCGGATTAAACGCAAATGCATACGTGCACATGCATTTACAAATTTTGACCTTTTCAGTGTTAATGCACACAAATGTATGAAATTGAAGAATTCCAGAATAAGTGCATATTTTTGGAGTTTAACGAAAGTTCAATCATGATTTTTCTAATGAATATTGCTTTCAAAAATACACCTGAAAAATAAGCAATAGGCAAGTGTTTGTATCTTACATGAAAGATAAGGGGCCGTTCAAGTGTTACATCATCATTGATGGGGGGGGGGGGGCTTCCGATTTTCTGACTTTTGATGACAAGGGGGGGAGGGGGTTTGAATAATGCTGACGTCATCAACCACCCTTCACGAAAATATGAAATATAATTAATGACATCTTACTCGGTGAGCCAAAAACGAGGAAATTTTTCGATAGTTTGTGGGCACTTGAAATAACATCCCCCCCCCCCATCCACTATTGATAAGTGCCCTACAGAGCCACTTAAGTGATCTCTAAATTTTTCGCAAATCCAAGTGATCTGGAAATGTGTCCAGGCCACTTAAGTGCTCTGGAACTGTGCCACACATCACTCTAGCGATCTGTAGTTATATGCCGCGGATCACTTCTGAGAAAGTGCTGCGGGTAACTTGAGTGATGTAGAACCGCACTGGGGCCACTTAAGTGCTCTAAAACTATGTCACATGTCACTCAAGGGATCTCTAAATGTGTCACGGATCGTTCAAGTGTTCTGGAACTGTGTCTCGGGTCATTTAAGTGATCTGAAAATGTGCCACGGGCCACTTAAATGTTCTGGAATCGTACCAATAGGACACAAGCGATCCGTAAATGTTCCACTTAGTTCATTTTTACAAAATTTGGTTTGAGGAGGGCAGGCCGCATCAGATAATCCCCAGGGCCAGGGGTCGGCAACATGCGGCTCTTTGGATATGAAGCTGCGGCTCTTTAGTTCCATATGCAAATATTATTTATTTTATCAAAAAAAAGGGGGGGAAGGGGTCCAAAGTAGCTAAAAATTTGCTTACGTAATACTTGAACGGCCCCTAAATAGCATTTAGAGAGAGGATTTAGTGGATGGATGGATTTTAAATTTGTTGGCGCAAGGACCAATTTGGTCAAACTGCACCAAAAAATTATAACATAAAAAATTGTTCTTTGGTCATGTTAAAAAAAATAAAACTGTCCATGATAAAAAGCAACGTGAAACGTAAAACAATGACATGAATTGTAAAACTATAATTTGTTATAAAAACCAATGGCCTTGATGAATATAAAAATGTGAGATGCATCGCTATTGTCATTTAAAATATCATGAAGTGAAAGATGACTCTGACCAAAAGCGGTCGTAAAATGATTAAGCTCCAGAACAAATCCGCAGGGCGAGATGGTGGACTGGGTCGAGCACACTCAGATAGCTCCGAGGTGCCGAGTTTGTAATTTTTAACCAATTTTTTTTGGGAGGTGGGGTTTGGTGCATATTTTGTGATTTTTTAGTGCACATTTTGGCATTTTTTTATGCGTATTTACATGATTTTTTAACATACTTCGCTGCTTTTTAGTGTGTGTATTCATAAATAGTAAAACAAACAAAAATATTAAAATTTTATCAATAAAAGATTTGAAGGTTAAAAAAACAAGTTTTATCTTGTTTTCATTTAAGATGAATTCCCATCATGCCGAAAAAAGGAATTGTATATACACAGTCAAACTCAGTGAAAGATATCCATGTCTTTGGCCGGGCAGAGTGCACAACTTGTTGCTCAGTAACGTTTGTTTCGATAAGGTTGTTAATTTTAATGTAAGCTTTCATCACATTTATCAACATAAGCAAAATCACTGATCAAATCCATCATCTTAGATTGAAATTTGAAAAAACTTTCTGGTAAATTTAAATAACTTATGGGCAATTTATATCATATTTACTAATACAAGCTAGGGAATTACACATAATCACCGTTAAATGAGAAAAACAAAATGTACTAAACATAGCAACCAAATTTATTGAATTTCCGTAATATATATCATGGTTGTTTTGTTAGAAAAAATTACTGCAGAGGTTGGTTTCTTTTTTTTTTTGGCATAAAAGTGACACCATCAAGGGTGCACGCACAGGCATCCTCTTTTCTCAGTTTTTGAATATGGTAACCCTATCTAAGACGTCCTAAACCACACACGCACCTCGTCCATATTCCTCTGCAAAACTTCTAACAAACTGGTACATGTTGGAATGTGCATATGTGTTAGGAACCCAATGTAAAATTTGTTTCTGTGTAATACTTGTTGTGTAGTGTTGCCATCTACAATCAATTTTTCTAACTATGAGTGAAGTGTAATGTAGCGAGACTTAGGTCTTGTAACTACTGAACAGAGAGCAACAAGCCTTCACTCATAGTTAGGAAAACTGACACAGATATGGGCCCACTACACAGAAACAAACTTCACTTCAGGAGGTGTACCACCTTCCGATTCTTAACTACAAATTTGATCTTTAGTTAAGAATCAAGAGGCAATTTTGCTATCACATATTCTTAACTAAGAAAAGCTTTTTTTCCGTAGTTAAGAATCGAGTGACCCATTTCTTAGCTTGATTCTTAATAGACAATTTTTTTCTTACATGCGAGATGACAGTCTTTTTTTAATGGAAGTTTTTTTACGATTTGTATTTACGATCATATTCTAAAAAATTACAAAGTGTTTAACTTTGTAATTTTTTAGAATTTTTGTTTTCAGATGAATTTTTATTTCAGAATAAGGAATTCATCCAACTTTTTAAGTCATTGAAAGTGTGGGAGAGTGGAAAACAGTGTTGGAGTCTATATACAGCACATATTTATTGGTAATAGTGATATATAAAATATCAGATCATCTCGATAAAGTTTGATAAATTTTGCTACATATTCATCACGTTTACCAGTGATTATGCATAATCCTCTTAAGGCGCTTCTAACGAATTGTTTCTTATGTATGGATGATTGGTTATTAAGAATCAGAAGGTGGCATATCCCCATGTACGCTACACATACACACACATTGCAACATGCACCAATTCATTAGAAGTTCTGCAGAGAAATATGAACAAGTTGCGTATGTGGTTTAGTAGTAGCTCCAAGACCTATACTATCAGATTACTAGTTGGAGGGGGCAGCTCCCAACCATGAACATGATGAGACCGGATAGGAGGCGGTCAGACCTCTCATTATAGTGAGTATCTTTATTTGATTCACACAAAAGCATGGTGCCCCAATGACAAAATAAAAGTGAAATCATTATATAATTAACTTCTCTTTTATTAGGTCACAAGTAATTAATGATTAGTAATCATTGCAAAAAAACTGAGAGATTCAGTTTAATCGTTGATTAATGGTTTTGTTTTATTATATCAATGAGATTTATAACATTTTTTTTTTCATAGCCTCCCCCTTCCAAAACCTTTCATTCTGCGACTGGCAAATGGTTTCCGGGAAATTAGGCCATGGTCCAAGGCATTTTCTTCTCAATGTTTCACCCTCATCTGTGGCAGGCATCTTCTGAGGTAAAACGGAAATAGGTCTCCGTGACAAATGAGGAAGGCTTCATACACCAAGCCCATGTCTGTTTCACCTCAGAAGATGTGTGCCACAGATGTGGACAAAACATTGGAAAACTATGGTCTTCGGCATTTTCTTCATAAACTTTTCCTTTCATCACCCCATTCTTCAGAGGCATTTTCTCTCATTGCCCCCTAACCTAAGCCAATCCATGGGATCCTATGTTATATACGAAGCTTCTATTCCCCCCCCCCAGCCATTCCCTCGCCCACTTTGGGAAACTGCCCAATTCTGGCCTAGTAACCCAAAAAACCACTTGCTAGTTACTGAATGGCGCCCATACTTCAATTTCTTTTTTTTTCATAGCCCCCAACTCCAGCCAACTCATAGGATATTATGTTATACCCGTAGCTTCAACACCCCCCCCCTCCCCCCAAACCAGGTCATTTCCCCCAGTGGGTGATATTGCCCACTTTGGTAAACACTGATAACAATGATAATTGTTGCAAAAACTCCATTCAATTCAGTATCTGTTTTCAAGTGTAAATTATCTGTTTTATAGTGGGAAGTAATTAATACAAGTGATGATAATGCTTCTTGGGTACATCAGATTTTCTTTTTCCATGTTCAATAAATTTAATGAGGCTTTTTGGATCACATGATATTTCTCTCTTTTTTTGAGGGACATACAAGGTATCCAATATTGCGACTCGTGAAACAAATCTAAATTAAAGAAACATAGAAATGAACCTTTTTTTTCTTTTTAATGGGAGCTAGATATTTTGAAAATTTTTTTAAGTACAAGTTATCGATCTGCCTGTTTTTGCTTCAAAAAATACTTGATTGAAGCTGCAGAATTTCTTCCATGTAATTTATATGGGGCCCATAATCAATTCAAAAACATCCTAAACTATATGGATTGATGCAATTAGATAATATAAGACAATGCGGAGACATTAATTCTCATTTTCGTGCTTGAGGAGATTATGACGTCTATTCGAAAAACCTCATTATAGTGAATTTTTTTTCCATGCAATTATTTTTCATGATTGCAAATTGTATCAAAACTGAAGTTTATTATAAGAGCCTCTTTGTTATGCTCAAAACCTGTGCTGTAACATATGTCCCAGTAAGTTTCGGTCCCATGCGTAAAAGCAGATTTATGGTTTTGTCACCCTTCATCCATTATAGTCTAGATCAGTAATTCCCAATATGGGCGTTAATGCCATGCCCCCTGGAGGGTGATTAAATGTTCAAGGGGGGTAGCAGAAGCTACAAATATAACATAGGATTCTATGGGTTAGATTGCGTTGGGGGCGATGGGAGAAAAAATTTCTGAAGAAGAGAGCGATGGGACAAAAAGTTTGGGAAACTATGGTCTAGGTTTACTTGACCTCCGATTCACAGCGTTGTGCTATAACCTGCTTGCTCTCTCCCCCCCCCCCTTCTTAAATACGCCCCTGTCTCGAAGTCTTTTTTGGTAACTTAAATGATTACAAGGGAGTGGCGGGCAGGGAGGGGGGAGATTTGGGGTTCTGCCCCCCCCCCCACCACGAAATGTGAGAAAATGACCGAAAAAAGGAAAAATGTTGTGGTGCAAAATTGTTGAGTACTATTTAAGTTGACAGTACTCGAAGAAAGAAAACTTTTGGCCTGGTGATCATATTAGTGGGGTACCATTTTTGAGTTGTTACCGTGTCCGCAATAACCCTTTGTGTGTCGGTGAGTAATTCTCCTGAATAAATATGTACTACAGCATTTTTAACCGAAACAATTAAGTCACAAAGAGAAAAAAAAATAATATGTCAACACACAGAGGTCTAAATACGCATTAGGTTCTTTAATTCTTAATTCATATAACCAAAACAATATATATAAATAAAAAAAAAAACAACGATGCTGAAATACCTTACTTTACTTATCGAAAAATTAAAAAATTTAAATATCGCTGCAGTTTGGTTTTTCCTGACCACTCAACAAAATTTGAAAGAGAAAATTTACTCACTATCTCCCATATTAAGGTCACTTCATTCTTGACAACCGGATTTCGATGAACAGTTCTCTTTAACTTGAACACTCAGTACGGACAGTTCGTTTTCTCATAAGTCATCCTTTGACTGGCGAATCTGCTTGGCGAATTGAACGATTAATGTCCTCTGTATCTGTTGAAGCGACGGTCCGTGCTCATACTTTACGATGTCGGAGCATCAAAGTTCTCCATCAGTACTACCACTCGGGGTAGTGTGGTCGAAGTACCAACCTTGGACTGGACTGCAAGAGACAGCTGCTGGGCTTCATCTTTCTGGCATGACAGTAAGCCTTCCTTCACGGATCAGTTGGGAGCAACTGATATGACGAGACGATGCTTCATACTGTTTTTCTTGAGCTTACATCTTCAAGTAAAATGTTACGACTTTTGGCAGTTCAGAACTAAATAGGGGTTTGAGTGACTTGACTTGGGATTTGAGTTTCAGGGGCTCTTCAAGTTACGTGTGGGGGGGGGGGGATTCTTCAACGGCGGGACCACGCTTTCTCGTGCAACTGGTCCCGATGAACTGCACGCCTCCAAAGTTTTTCAGTGGTAATATGTAAATTGAGTGATGGGCGGGGCTTGAGAAAGCGCATCCTCTAATTCGTCGCGCAAACTGCATCATCCAAAATTTTACCCAATTGTATCACAAGGCGCGAACACAAACATGAAACCAAAAGAAAAACATCTTCTCTCAATAAAGAAAATGAACGGCTTTCAGCAAAGTTTATAATGACAACAATAATTTTCAATATAAGATTTCCGGATTAAATGCACAAATATTCATCAAAATGAAAAAACATTAACATCATTGTGTGGGGAAAAAAATTAGCTTTCCAACGATATGCGACATCATATATAAATATTCTTGTTTCGCGACATGCCGAAAAATTTAAATCCAAACAAAGGAAATTCTTAAAAAAATTCAAATTCAACACTTTCTCGAAAACAGAGAATAATTTCAAGCATATAACATTATTTCAAAAGTTTCTCTCCCTCAAAATATTTTACAACACAAGCCTTTTTTTTTTTTCTTCAAAGCATTGGAAACAGTGGAGAGAAAAAGAAAAAAATATATATAAATTTTTAAAATTGAAAAACTCACACGGTCTCAAAATTATTTAACTCCCGGTTAACAAAAATGTTTGTTTCCCTTATTTAATAAAAAAAAAAAAACCAGACTCAGAATATGCAAAAAGCGAAAAATCGGATTTTCACGTATAAAAAAAAATATACAACAGATTACGAACAGTGAGAGGGAAAAAGAAAAAGGAATCTTATCTTCCTTTTACACGTACCGAACGAACGAACGCGTTCGTGTGGGAACAAGAAAACTGACTCATCAAGATGGCGATAATATCTTTGATTATCAGTGGATCATTAGGTGTGTCTCTCTCACAAAAGAAAGAATATATTATTCAAAAGAACACACATTTTCTCGTTCAATTTAACTCGGAATTTCTCAAAATTTCACAGGAAGAATCAGAAAAATTCAAGGAATTTGTTGTTGAGCTCAAATGATTGAGATGTCAAAGCAAAGCATTTAATATTTAGAATTTTCCGACAAACACATACAGTGTGATGCATAAAGAGTGTGTGTCCACTCTATACAAACGATCTGTGGTTCAGATCTCGGGCATTTTATGAATATCAGACGGAATGATATTCATAACACACATGAATGATAACACAAGAGGAAAGGAACTAGACAACCACGAAATTCGGTTCAGCTTTCCACAAAAATATAAAGACAGAAGCTCAAATATTTTCCACGCGACAAACACAATTATATTTACATTTAGCAAATTTCACTTATTTGACATGACAATTCTGGGTTGAAATATGCCAGGCTTCTTTGTCAAAGGGGGGGAAAGTGTCCTACTTTTCCCACCGTGACAAAAAACTGGCCAAATCTGTTGTTCTACCACTTTGGTCTCCCCCCCCCCCCCCCGAACGAAATTTCTCGCTACAGGCCTGAATGCTTGCACTCTGTATTAGTTATTTACATTCTTACAGATGGTCTAGGTCTGCGGTTCTCAACCGGTGCTCCAAGGGCTCCGTGTGCACTTCCCAGGGGCTCAGCCACCACTCGAAAATAATAAGATAAATCAATAAATTTGATAAACAAAAAAAAAAGAAAAAAAAAGATTTTTTTTTCCGCTCCTTTGACCTAAAGGGTACAGCCATATAAATAATATACTAAAAAGGTAATACTAAATACTCTCCTCGAGTTAAACAGGGCTCCGCCAGAGAAATTATTCACTGAAAAGGGCTCCGCAAGTCAGAAAAAGTTGAGAACCGCTGGTCTAGGTCATTTTTCGGTCATTTACTGAACTGGTCCCTCGCTTTCTAGGTCACTCACATGCTTGCAAACTCTCTAAGTCACTCACTGATTTAGTCTCTCTGTCTGCATAGGTGGGATTTATGGTTTTATATATGGGCTATACAAATTTTGCCGCACTTTCCCATTATACTAATTTTATTTTCCACTCATTCCTCAAATTTAACGATGATGATGAAGAAAAGGATCCAAAATAATGCTTCTTTTGACTTTTTCATGGCATAGTGACCCTCTTTCATGCCAGCAGATATGCTATAAATTCCAAACATTTTGTGCTGCTCTCAGCCTGCAATTCAGTAACCACACAAAGAAAAGTTCAGGCACCAATAATAATTTTTTAGTCGTCACAGCCCCCCTGTAAATACGCCAATGTGAAAAACAATTACTGCGGTGCAAAAAAAAAATACCAAATGAGATTTCGACTAATATTACTTTATCATGTATAAGGAAAGCAGCCAATAGGTTACTGTCCTTGTATTAGTTACAAACTTTGTAGTTCAAAAAGATTTTCCCAATTGAAAACTCTACCTCATTAGTCTCGTTTCTTCTTTTTCTCCTTCCTCTTAACAGGAGAATCATTCTTTCTTTTCTTATTCGATGCCCTACATTTGTTTAGAGAACAAGAGAGAAAATAAACATATATTTGATAACATGAAACAAGAATTAAAAAGCAATATTTATCGCACAAAATAATTAACAGAGTCTCTACTACGTACCTATAGAAAAATTCAGTGACTTTTCCTAGACTTATTTGGTGATTCAATATTTTGCAACATTACTAAATCAACACAAGATAGCTCTTTTGCTCACAAATAGAAACATTTCATTGAGATTTGGCACAATGTTCATAAACAATAAGGACCTCAGTTGTGTCTGCTGTTTGCTTTTCTTTTAAAATGGAAACTGACTTCTGTTCGGGCTTTAAAGTCCAGAAAACAAGAGAAAATCATCTTCAGCTATTGCATGGTCTCACGAACATCTATCAACACTTTCACAATGGAAATTTCAATAAGAAGTTGTGATTTTTTGTGTGGTAAAAGCAAGCACAGGAACTTGCGGGCAAAAACGGGTCATTCAAGTATTACGTCAGCATAGAGGGGGGGGGGGAAGGGGTTTCGGATTTGCTGACTTTTGATGACGAGGGGGGAGTTGCTTACATCATCAACCACCCCTTTTTGAAGATATGAAATATCCAAAGCTGCTGACGAAATTTTGCTGGGGGGGGGGGGGGGTGTCAGTGTCTTGCTGACAAGGGAAGGGGTCAAAAGTGGCTGAAAATCTGCTTACGTAATACTTGAATGGCCCCAAATCTGAAAATTGATTTGTAAAAAAAAATCTGATCTTTTTCTTACTTTGCGACTTTTTTTTCTGATTTCACAACTTTTCAATTATGGTAAAATCCCTGATTAAGATTCTCACCTGCTTTGATTTGTCAAAAATTCAAAATGCCTCTACTACAGGGTTTGACAAACTCCAGGTGCCAGGTCGAGTAGGTCGGTTGCCATGGTCAATAAAAGATTGGTGTTGACACCCTCAGCCCTCTGTGTGCAATCATTAAATTGGGGTCCGAGTACACAAGTATGCAAAATTCAGTTAGAGAGGTTGTGGCGAGTTTCACAATTTTTTTAATTGCCAATAGACAGGCTCGTAGCCAAAAATTTCGTTCTTGGGAGACCAAAGCAATAGAACAATAGATTTGGCCATCTTTTTCCCTTTTTTCGATCATTTTCTCACATTTTGGGGGGGGGGGGGGAACCAGGACCCCAATTCCCCCCACTATGGCCTTGCCAATAGATTACCTTAGTGCCCTTTAACTCTAAAAAAAATTTCCTTCCCGCAAGTCAATGTACTATCCTTATCTATTGGAGGACCATTTTCAATTATTACAGTCAAATACCATTATAGCAAAAACCTAGTTTTAACGAACACTTTTTTAATCCCCCAAATAACTTTCCATAGGAGCAATGCTAGGTAACCTGGAATTCCTTATAACGAAATTCCATTTTAACGAAGTGATTCCTATGGTCTCTTGGCATTCGTTATAACGGGATTCGACTGTATCACCAGCATCGTAGATCATTATTGTGGATGTAAACTTTGGCCATGTTTTTCATGGATGGACCATGGTCGAAGAATAACCATCCATGGTTATTTTTCAATCAAACAAAAGAAATCGCTTTAGTGTTTGACAGAAGTCGGCATGATTCCAGCAAAAGATACCAGTTTTCTTTCAGCCCTGGGCTGTAACTTAAAAGGGGCTGGGGACAACTTCCCTGGTGGGAAAGTGAGAGTACAAAGAAACAGTTCTTTAAAATTATTGAATTTTGAAGTTGTGGGAACGGGGGGGGGGGCAGCAAAAAATCCTAGTTATGGCCTTAGTCAAACCCCATGGTCAATACTTTCCTCGATAGTTCTAGAATTTCTCCTTGTGATGCTCTATCTATGATCTTTCCATTTGTCACAAAGTGTGTGGAGGTAATCTTTGACAGACTTTTACTTCAACCCCTTTGGTAGCTTTTACAATTTTAAAGATGTTTGGCAAGCAAAAAAAATTCTCCATTGCCGAGGAAGCCAAAAACCTTGGCAAAATTGCAAATCATCAATTTGACGCAACTTTGCTTATGGAATCGTAACAAGTGTAATTTTAATCTTGTGGTAGAAATGTTTGTTCCCTTTCCCCCCTCCAGTTATTGGTACCAAAACCAATTATACTAGGTTGCCACTCAAGGCATAACTTAATTTAGGGGAAAGAAGTTTTTCTGCTCAATCCTATTTGTTGCTGGAACAGACATGAATTCGGAAGGGGGAATGCAATTGTGCCTCTGAGAAAAAAAAAATTCTGTAAAATATAGAACAAAATAATGTGAACCTACATGATAAATTGCCCCCTCAACATGCTGCACTGGAGGGGTGCTAATTATCAGATTTCAATTGTAATAAGCGACGAACTCTCACCTATTCCCTCCAAGATGCTCGAGTATCTGCTGCATAATCTCTGGCCTGTCACAAAGAATGTTGTATCTATTATTTTGTCTAAAGTATTCATTGTTGCTGCTCACCAATTCTAAAGCCGATTTCTTCAGTTGTTCAGCCGAATTATCTGCAGCAAAAATCAATAGCTCCAGCGCATTTGTGAGTTTCAATAGAGCCATCAAATGTGATTCACATTTCTCCTTCAACTCAGATATGCAATACTTATTGGATAATGTGAAGATCTTCACTGTTCTTTTACGCTTCCAATTGACTTCAGTGGCACTGTTGATGAAGTTCAACATGCTCTGAACCACTTTAGAACTGAAATCTGTCATGCGGATAAACCTATCTTGGCTCTCTGGGTCAAAATTTTGTATTATCGCTCTAAGAAGAGGTGAGCAGTTGCTCAATAAGCATGGATCTGCTTCCAGTATATCGGTACTAGATTTCACAAGAACTGGTTGGATAGGAGTCTGAACGGAACCAAGAACATTATGTTTACAGGAGCAAATCAAAACCCGATCTGGATTTTCAGACAAGAGCAATACCTCAACCATTATTGTAGTGGTTGATATGGAAATGTTCCGAAGATCTTCCACAATACTTTCGCCAATACACAAACACAGTTTCTTTTCGATCGAATATTTGGCAGTGTTTACTTCAGGATACACAAAGATGAGCATTCGAGCAAACAACATGTCAGTTTTACTTTTCACTAGCGTAGCTTCAATACGCACACTCACTTCCTTGTTGCCACAGACAAAGCTTTCTATCTTAACGTTCCATGAGCTTGAAGCATCCGGCGGTTCACTTTGGTGATGCAAGTATTGTTGAATGCAACTGGATTCTGCAACCATCCTAATGGAATACAAATGAAGAAATCGTTCTAGGGTCGGAATGGAATAGTTGTGATCTCTTCTCTTCCACATTTCCAAATACTGCAAATCCAAACGAGTATCGATTTCTTGGGGAGAAGGAATGCCAGAGAGCTTCTTTGTCTTACATCTCTTATCTTGCCAAACAGATGAACTCACTTTTAGTTCTGAAAGTTCTTTGATTTCGTTAGCCGAATTTAAGTGGGAACTTCGATCATAATGGGAAGGTCCTGCCACATTGCCAATAGAGTCACTGTAAGCTATTTGATCTTTATTTTTATGCCTTGATTTCTGCTCTTTCATTGACTGATCCTTATTAACTGAAATCGAGCCGTTCACTGGATGCCTTTTAACAGATTGAACATGATCAGAAGGTTCTGATTCGGCAGGAACACGGTCAGTCAAACAAAGATTCTTCTCTATTGTTGTTTCTTCCTGAGCATCGGGTTCTTTAGGTTCCTCTTTAATACGGGGCTGATCTAACCTTTTGCTCCTAGTCTTGAGGCAGTCACTGGAAGAACCAGGAAGATAAACTTGACGGAAGACAGCTCCAGTATCCGATACAATCCAGACTTTTACAACAAGATTCTTTATGTCCCATAGGCCCTTGAGTGGGTAAGTTATGGTCCTATCGACATTTACAAAACGGGAATGCTCACATTTATGAATAATCCTCTCATTCAAATCCACCACACAAATGACTTTAGCGAAAACCGTACGTTGCATGCTCGACAACAACCGCATAATGACTAGGAAATTCACTCTACCTACGAGATCAACATCAGACTTCATTTTGACCTGCCACCTCTGTATCGAATCATCGACGGTGACTTGCCTGGGTTCTATCCTCAAGGTGCTCTGTGGCTCGAACGAATGGAAAACGAACTTGAATTTCTCCCACTTCCCGATCCAGAGCCTTGAGCCATCATTACCAGTAGGGTCTTGAATATCTCGAGAATGGGTCATCCTGGTCGAGGACTCATCTCCAAATGGTAAATTAACCACTTTCATCTCAACGTCCAACAACAGGATGTCTGTAAATCCTGGCTTTCGTCCGGTTTCTGAAACTATAGCCACCAACATGGTGGTGTTCGGAGGTACGCGCTGGCTGCCAGAAAAGGTGAACCTCTCCTCGCGGTTGACGCGGTAGCACCACTTCCTGCAGAAGCCTTGCACAGTCCCGAAGCGGGATGCGTTCTCGAACTGGACGTAAACAGTGGCGAAGACGGTTTCGCGATCCGGGCAACAGACTTTGCTGCAGAGTGACAAAAGGAAAGAGTTTCGGTCACCGACCATGGACTCTGCTTGGACGAACCATCGACCTATCAAGTCCTTGTTCCTCGGGTGCGGCTCGCCTCTAGCCAATTGCCAGCGATCCAAGTTCGGCGAAACGTCAACTTTGAACTTGAATTCATGTTTCTCCCAGCCCTGACCAATGATAACTGGTATCACGGGAAACATTAGTTCTTTATTTTAATGAAGCATCCACAACTTTCACTTCACTTAAACAAAACAATACGAATTACACGTCCTCCCTTGCCTATCTCGGGCTTCAATGAAAGTAGAAATCAAAAATCTTTTCACCATCAAATGTACGGCCGTGATCAATATTCATAACATAAGAAGGCTGACTGGAAACTCTTCGAGGTATGACGTCACTACTAACTTCAGTAGTCCATTTCCTATTGACCATTCGTCCCGTATTTCCCAAGACACTTCTGTATTTTCCTTATAGAGGAGAAATTTTATTTCTTTATTTCTTCTCGAGATATATTTCTTCTCAATGGAAAATACTAAGAAGAGGGCGAAAGCCCATGGAGGAAAGAAGAACAGGAGGTGACATCAGGCACGAAAATTGAAGCCGTTGTGGCAACCCTATGGGCTGACAAATAAGCCCAAACAAACCGCTCTTTTCCCTATACGTAACATGTGTTTTGCCGGATCGAATTCTCTTAAAATATTAATAACTAAATAAATTTAAGCACCATGACTGTTTAATGCGTCTTCAAGTCAATCTACATGATCCTATAAAGGGAAAAGATAAAATCTTATCCTTATAAAAGGGGTTTTTATATTTTTAATTTATTTTTGAAAGGGGAAGATAATTTTTCACTCTCAACTCATCATACGTTTCTAGTTCAGTGCCTTCAATTTATTTTAAAAATTCGATGTATCACATTAATGTTTATGGAAATATGGTTAATTAAAATAATATGAAGCTCCAATAAAATACAGTTTTCATAATTTTTTCTTTTAACTGTTTATTTTGCCTTTTTGTTTCGTTCATCATTATCATAGATACGGGACATTTCGAAAGTGTTTGAGGCCCGTGGGCGCTCGTCTTAAGTTTTACATGAGGAACTTTGATTTCTGAATCAATCCTGAGGTGCTCGAGCACCTTCTGACAGGACAGCTAGGATTTTTGCCACCCGGGGCAAACAGTATTTTGCCGCCCCCGTGCCTCAAAGTACTGGAAGTGCTCAAGCGTCCTCCGCCACTGTGTATTTATGGTTTTGCTGCCTGTAGGCTGTACAAATTTCGCCACCCTCTTCTTCCGTTCCACTCTCATATTCTTGAATACGTATGATTGAAATATATACCGCCCATCCGAACCTTCCGCTATGTAGATGTAGTATTGAGAAAAAAAATATTAAAAATAAAAAACTTCTTTTACGAGCCGCGATAAGTCATCTTTCTGGCCTGTAGTATTTAGGAAAATAATCACTTGGGCTGTTTTTTCCCCTCTTCATTTTGTACCTATTACTTTGCTTTTAAAGTGGTATGTGTACGAAAATTTGACAAAAAACAGTTTCGAATTGAATTTGAAATCTAAAATTGTCTATGCTCGAGTTTTTGTTGTTCTATCTGGACTGGAAGTATTTCTGCAATATTTTAATATAAACAGCTGGAAGGCGTTATATATGCTAATGTTTTGCATGTATGTTTTTCGCAAAAAAAAAAAAAGTCAGATTTTTTCAAACACCGCTCGTTCAAGTGTCTTTAAACATTATGTCTCTCTCAGCACTGAGGTATTACATGCTTTGGCATAATTTTTTTTAAATTAAAATGCCGAGAAAGACTTTTGGGGCACAAGATATGGGTAAATTTTGGTTATTTTTGCAAAAGGTTCCATGTTGTTGAAGTTAATATTCGAAAACAAATAACAACTAAAATTGTAAAAGCTCTCGTTCAATTGTATAAATATATCCACAGAATTTGAGGGAAAAAATCGAGTTCTTAAAATGAATAGTAAATTTTTAAATGATTTTTAAAAACGGGGATGTTTCTCATAGGAAAGCATGGGAAGCCACGGTTTGTTTAGACTTACTTGCTCCCTTTAATAGAGCAATCACTGGCTTCATCTGGCAACCCAGATTCCCCATGCTTTCTCAACGGACGCGCTGGTCGCGTCACCTCCTGTTATTCTTTCCTCCATGGCGAAAGCCAATGAGGCTTTTTGATCACGTGATATTTCCCTTTTCTTTGAGGGACATACAAGATAACCAATATGGTGACTTCCTGTGCGATTCATGAAAGAAACAAATCTAAATTAAAGACACATGGAAATGAATCGTTTTTTCTTCTTTTTAATGAGAGATAGATATTTTGAAAACGTTTTTAAGTACAAGTTATCGATCTGCCTGTTTTTGCTTTAAAAAATGCTTAATTAAAGCTGCGGTACTTCGATGTAATTAAAATGGGCCCATAATTAATTTAGAAACATCCTAAACTATATGGATTGATGCAATTGGATAATATAAGACAATACGGAGACATTAATTCCTCATTTTCCCGCTTGAGAAGATATAAATGAAAAGCTGAAATTAATATTATTGCATGAAAATCCACCTCAAAAGTGGGATCTGGCTTATTATTTTATGTTTAATTTTCTAGGCTTCGTATCTCTAAGCGAGCTCAATATTTATAAATTCAATTCAATTTTTAAAATTATTGATGTGGTACAAAACTGAATAAATTTCCGCATTTCTGCGCTAAAATCGGCAATTTTGACATTGATCTCTATCGGTCGTGTTCACCTCAAAATTCGTATTCACCGCCCCTGAATCGAGATCCAGGGACCAGTTTTTCCAGCCTGAAACTGAACCTCCGATTTCGGCGATCCAGCAGGGTGGATCGAATTTCAGCGCATGCGCAGTGACCATTATCGTCGCCGGAAACACAAACATCGACGTAGTAATGGCTGTTGTGCTGAATTGTTTTTACGATGAGCCCGAATGAAATAGAGATTGGATTGGATTTTGGACTTATTGGCGCAAGGACCAATATGGTCAAACTGCGCTGGAACAAATGATTATATAAAAATATAAGAAAAATCATCCTTTTCACGTAAAACAATGACATGAATTGTAAAAATCTATAATTTGTTATAAAAATCAATGGCTTTAATGAATTTAAAAATGCGAGATGCATCGCTATTGTCATTTAAAATGTCATCAAGTGAAAGATGACTTTGACCAAAAGCGGTCAAAAATATGATGACGATGATATGAAAAAGTCAAAGCATGAGCACTGGTCAATGGACTTTGACAATGTGGGCACTGTGGCTGACTCTCTTGTAATAAAAGATATGATTGTGTGATACGACTGTGTCCTATATGCAACCGGGAAAGCAGAACTTCCTCCTTTCGGTTAGTTCTGCAGCTCGAACGCCAATGGCCAAGTGTTGGCTTGATGGCATGCAATTTATTATTAACTTGATTATTCCAGTGTTCCTACCAGCGGCGATGCATCACTTCCCGGAGGATTGAGGAATGGCCACTGGCAGGAACCAAAAGGCTATTGTCCATGTTAGTTGTTGTTCGAGCTGTGGTGTCTGCTTTTTCGTTGCCCGGTATTCCAACATGACCTGGTACCCAGTAAAATGAGGTAATGTAATTCATGAAAAATGGCATGAATGAAAGGATGAATGTGAAAACTGAAGGAACACAGTGCTTGCAATGCGCTGAGTCGCTATAAATGATGCATCGTCGGTGGCGTTTGCGTAATATATGACGTGGAGCCTGAAGGACTGCGTACAGTTCTCCCGAATAAATAGAGAATGTGTCGGGAAGTTTGAAAGATGTCTCCTCACAGCAGATGTAGGCACAACCGACATGCCCAGGGCTCTTAGAGCCGTCGGTATATATGGGGAAGTGCCTATTGTACTTACCCCTGTGCCCAGTGGCGTAGCCAGGTTTTGGTCCGTGGGGGAGCGAAATTGTGAAAGGCGCTATTTTTTGTTCGTGCTTAAGGCGCAAACTTAAAATTACGCATTAGTGGAAAGAACTTTAAATTTCCCAATTTAAAAAACCAAATTTATTTTGTTTCCAGTTGATGTCATTTTTTAAATTAAATTAATTACTTTTCAATTGATTAATGTATTTTAAGTTTTTAACTAATTTAAAAAAAATGTAAATTCCATTTTATGTTTTGTGTATTTAAACAAATGCAAACACCAAAAATAACTGGGGGGGGGGGTGTAATGTGACAGGCCTCCTCGTGGTGCACCCTGGGTAATGCTAAATCTATCACACGTCATTGTCATCGCTGATTTGTGCTCATATTCTTCACTTTCAATAGCCCAGATTACATGTTGTTTTTCTACACATCTTGCAGTACTTGTCTTGCGTCTTGTTTTGTCCTGTACATGTTTGTGTCTTGTGTCCAACCCCTCATTGTGGACCCCGATTAGGCGGGGAGGGGTCCTCCCAGACGGGGCGTTGCTTCTAGCGTATGCTCTGTCTGGGACGCTGTCTACCTGCGTGTTTGCCGTGCGTGGACACCCGTAAGGCTGGAGATGGGGATCCTGGTTAGCCTGATGCGCTAGCTCTGGCCTCGGATTCAGCCGAAACGGGAGGCTTGGATTAGCCCCTTCCAGGTCAATCGGCTGTGGTCGCCTCGGTGGCTGAAGGGGTTACACTACTGGGCAGGTAGAGGGACCGGGCCTGCCGGACTTCGTGATGTTTCTTAGTGCTGCTTCACGTCGCTCTTGGATCTGGAACGCGTCTGCTCGCCTGTTTCGGTGGTGTGTAGCTCCCACCTAACCTGGCGTTGCTACTAACCTTCACTGGTTACGTGTGCGCGTCCCCTCGTAGGGCTCCATGGTGGGTGGGAGTGGAACAATACCCATTCAAATATGGGAAAAAATCAAAATGCACCAAAACGTCAAAGAACTGCTTCAAACCAAACACATGTCAATTTAACTGCTTCAAATTCATCAACTGTCTCATTTTTCTTTCTGCACTCTTCAGATGCCGAAAAACCGCTGGCCAAAGTATCACCATTTGTAATAGATAAAGCTCTCAATGGCACATTTGGTACCTTAAAATCGGTGAAGGCCCTTCGTTCAGGAGACCTTCTCATCGAAACTAACACATCCAAACAAGCCGAACTCATTCAAAAGCTCACGTCTCTTGCAAACATTCCCATAACAGTCAAAATACATCCCACGTTGAATTATTCACGTGGTGTCATTTCAGATAATAACTTAATTAACATGGATGAAGAAGAACTAACACAAGAGCTGGCGTCTCAAGGCGTAACATCTGCCAAACATATTATGAGCCGCAAAGATGGCAATCCAGCTCCCACACGAAACATAATTCTCACATTCTCATCACCAACATTGCCGAAAGATATCAAAATAGGTTATTATAACCTCAAAATCCGGCCATACATTCCTAACCCTGTTAGATGCTTTAACTGCCAAAAATACGGTCACTCACGAACGGCGTGCCGTAGTCAACCCACCTGCGCAAAGTGCGGCGAGAGGGACCACATTTCGGTCAGCTGCACTAATTCACCATTCAAGTGCGTCAATTGCGGTGGCGACCACCCCGCATTTGACAGGAAATGTCCGAAATGGAATGAAGAAAAAGAGATCCAGAAGATCAAGGTCCTTAATAACATCTCATATATTGAAGCACGCCGTCGTATAATGCCTAACCAAACTCCAATAGCTAGTAGATCATACTCTAATATGGTAACAAATCCATCAACAGCTAATACGACTAAGAATATCACCAAAGCATCTGTAACAACTCAGACTGAACCAATAGCTGATACATCAACTCAAACATCATCATCTAACCAACCGTGTAATAGTTGTGGCTGCTGTTGCTCTGCTGGATTACGGAGGTGCGCGTCCACTACCTCCGAAGAAGAGGCAGGAAAAGCAACAGTGCACACATTCAAATAACCTACTGTTACTAAACCCAAGATTAATTCTGGAAATAAATCTAAAAAGACCGGATATCAAGAAAAGCAATACAGAGAGCAATAAAATGTCCCACCCTCAAGAATGTGGCACTAATTGATGACAAGTCAATTGGTGATATGGATCTTGATAATCCGTCACAAACTGGTGGTACTCGCCGGAAACTAGACCGGAATAAATTTAAAGACCTCGAACCGTCTACTTCTACCTAATTTATGGCCAACATAATTCAATGGAACATTCGTGGTCTTAGATCCAATTATGAAGATCTCAAGGATTTGATCAATCGTTATCATCCTGTTTGCGTGGCACTCCAGGAAACTTTTACGAAGCCCTCGGAGACATGGAACATCAGGCGAAAATCCCTGTTCCGTATCGATCACGATGACGGGAGTAGAGCTTGCCGCGGTGTTGCTCTGCTGGTTCACATCACGTGTCGTCGCGTGTTCTAACGCTGCGCACGAACCTGCAAGATATCGCGGTGGAAATTTCTACTGGCCTAAGAATTACCATCTGTTCCATTTATTTCCCACCAAATAACACCATCTTACAGAGAGATTTAGAAGATCTGATTGATCAATTACCTCCACCATTTTTTCTTTTTGGAGACTTCAATGCTCATAACATGATATGGGGTTCTAACAGCAACACCCCTCGTGGGGAAATGGTTGAACGGCTGTTAGACGACATGGACCTCGCCATCATGAATGATGGCAGTTTCACTCATTTCCATGCCCCAAACAATAGTTTCACTGCAATAGATTTATCGTTATGCTCACCTTCACTCTTGCCCAACTGGTCCTGGTCGGTTGATCCGGACCTCCACGAGAGCAATCATTTTCCTCTAGTGGTAAAGTGCCTTGATCGAAGCCATAGCATACCTGAGGGTCCTCCTCGGTGGAAGCTTGTGGCCGCCCGATGGGCAGAGTTCACGGTCAGGCAGAAATCACGGAGGATATGGTTTCGTAACCCGACGTCGACCACTGTGTCGACCTTGTGACCAGTTGCATCATCTCTGCAGCAAATGAAACAATACCCAAAGTCTCCTCGAAACTTCCTAAATTTCCTAAACCTTGGTGGAACCACGAATGTAATCTTACGATTAAAGCACAAAAGAAATCATGGAGTAGGTTCCGGTGTTACCCTACCCATGACAACAAGTTGGCATTTTTAAAAGCAAAGGCGATAGCGAGAAGAACCAGGCGCCAGGCTCAACGCGAGTCCTGGCAAAAGTTTACGACGGGAATCAATTCATCAACTTCATCCAAAATCATTTGGGACCGGATCCGAAAAATCAATTGTCATTATCAGTCTCATCCACTCACCATTTTAAATACCAATGGCACTATTATCAGCGATGTGAGGGATATTGCGGATACCATCGCCCCCCATTTCGCCGCTGTCTCCAGTGATGCGAACTATCCCCCATCGTTTCATCCCATTAAATCATCAGCCGAACGTACATCGTACACCTTCCAGCCTTTTACACCGGAGGGGTACAACTCATTGTTCACCCTTCATGAACTGACGACGGCCTTGCAGCGAAGTCCTGAATGAGCTGTAGGGCCCGATGCTATTCATTATTCCATGATTCGGCATCTCTCATCTGAATCACTCTCACATTTACTCATATTATTTAATTGGATCTGGGTCAGTCACTCATTTCCTGACACCCGGCGAGCAGCCATAGTTCTTGCATTCCCGAAGCCTGGCAAAAATCCTCAGCAACCTAACAGTTACAGACCTATTGCTTTGACCAGTTGTCTATGTAAGCTTATGGAACGCATGGTCAACTATCGCCTTATGCACTACCTTGAGGTTCACAATATTTTATCGAAACATCAAAACGGATTTAGACGGTTCAGGTCCACAACATGCAATCTGTTACGCCTTGAGACATCAATAAGACAAGCATTTGTGAAGAGGGAGCATATGCTAGCCATATTTTTCGACATAGAAAAGGCCTACGACCGTACTTGGAGCCACGGAATTCTTTCTGACCTCTATAATAGCGGCTTCCGGGGCAACTTGCCCATTTTAATTAAGAACTTTCTTGCTCGCCGCATCTTTCAGGTACGGATCGGAAGCACGTTATCAGCTCCCCAAATTCAAGAACAAGGTGTACCACAAGGTAGCATTTTAAGTGTAACACTTTTTATTTTAAGACTCAACGGGGTGTTGAACCAACTCCCGTTGTCTGTCACTGGCGCACTCTACGTGGATGATCTGTTGATATATTACCAATCAGTGAATATGAATTCAGCCGAGAGACAATTACAAACCTCTCTCAACAAGATTAGCAAGTGGGCCACCACAGCAGATGTCATAATAACGGCTTTTCATTCTCCGCTGACAAGACTGTTGCTATGCACTTTTGTCGGCGTCGAGACCAACACGATGACTCACAGTTGTTTCTAAATAACAATCTAATACCTATTGTAGAAAATACCAAATTCCTCGGCATCACATTTGACAATAAAGTCACTTTCAAACCTCAAATTGCGCAATTAAGAGCTTGTTGCATGAATACGATGAACCTCTTGAAGGTCATCTCTTCTACATCGTGGGGAGCTGACCGTAAGTCGCTCCTCCACTTATATAAAGCTTTAATAAGATCGAAGCTCGACTACGGCTCCATTGTATACGGGTCGGCACCTCGGAGCTATCTGAGTGTGCTCGACCCAGTCCACCATCTCGCGCTGCGGATTTGTTCTGGAGCTTTCCGAACGTCTCCAATGGAGAGCCTGTATGTCGAATGCAACGAGCCATCACTGACATCAAGTCGGAAGAAACTTTCCTTGAAATATTATATCAAGATGAAATCTTTTCCAGATCATCCACTTCGTGTCATTTTTAATCCCTCATTTCATAGACTATTTGCTGCTCGAACTTCATGTGTTCCATCTTACGGTCTTCTTATGAGGGCACTTGTGGAAGAACTAGAATTAGACGATGCATCACCTATAGCGACTCTCTCAGCGCATTACAAGCACCTGAGTTCCTGTACATTTCACACTCATCCATTCATTCATGCCATTTTTCATGAACTACATTACCTCACTCATCATGGTACCACAGTAAAATTTTACTGGGTACCAGGTCATGTAGGAATACCGGGCAACGAAAAAGCAGACAACGCATCTCGAACAACAACTAACATTGATAATGGCCTTTTGATACCTGCCAGTGACCACTTCTCAATCCTCCGGGAAGTGATGCATCGCCGCTGGCAGGATCATTGGAACCATCAGATAAATAATAAACTTCATGCCATCAAGCCTACACTTGGCCTTTGGCGTTCGAGCTGCAGAACTAACCGAAAGGAGGAAGTTCTGCTTGCCCGGTTGCGCATAGGACACAGTCGCCTCACACAATCATATTTATTATTACGAGAGAGTCAACCAGAGTGCCCTCATTGTCAAAGTCCATTGACCATTGCTCATGCTGCTTTTACTTGTTCACATCATCGTCATCATTTTACGACCGCTTTTGGTCAGAGTCATCTTTCACTTCATGACATTTTAAATGACAATAGCGATGCATCTTGCATTTTTAAATTCATCAAGGCCATTGGTTTATATGACAAATTATAGTTTTTGCAATTTATGTCATTGTTTTACGTTTCTTGTTCCTTTTTATATGTTTTTTTATTTTGACATGACAAAAGGACATTTTTCATATTTTTATGTCATGTTTTGGCGCAGTTTGGCGAAATTGGTCCTTGCGCCAATAAATTGAAAATCCAATCCAAAAACAACTGGGAAGTCACCCTAAAAGTAGTTGGAAAAAATTTAGATTAAAATATAAAAAATGATAGGAGAATAAAATAAAAAGGAAAGAAATTAATTTCTCTTTCTCTAAAATTATTCCCAGATATGACAGTACAAAGAAATCTTCATGCTTCCATTTAATCGCTTTTATCATGTAACACTCTTATCGTAAGCACGTGTATCACATGTACACTACTTCTATTCAATCGTGCATGTGCTTCCAAGACATTTGTGTTATGGAATTTCTAACAAATTAATGCATACGTAGGTTTTAACTATTGGCTGTTGAGAAGATATATTTTGGAAAGAGAGAAAATTCAACTGCTCCTGCGGGGAATCGAACCCACGTCCTTTCACTTTCAGGGTGAACGCCCTAGACTACAGAGGCACCGAATCTTTCAGTGTTTCCTTGGAGCTCGTGTACACTGAAAGGGACCGTACATGGACGGCCGGACCAGACTCAAGCCAAGCTCACTGGGGGCAGTTGAATTTTCTCTCTTTCCAAAATATAGCTTCGCAGCCAGTTGTTAAAACTTTCGTATGGTAGCGGGGAGTGACGTCATCTTTGTATAAATTAATGCATGCCGGAAAGTTCTTTCTTATATTATGCGTGACCATAGGCGTATTCAGAAAACCCCAACCCCCCCCCCCATCCTTTGCGTACGCCAGTGTGCGTGACCATAACGTATATATGTCATAGTTATGCATGGTTTCAGTTTGAGAAGGTTTGTCATCTGTGTTCCATATTAGAAGTAAAATTGGCAGATGCCTGAAGTTTCGTGTTATGCAAATACCACGGTGAAAGCCTGCCTGCTTTCTGCGGGAAGGCTTTCGAAACGAAAGATCGGTTAGCGCATTCGTACCTAGAAATTGAAAAAAAAAAAAAAAAGACTGGCTCTAGTCAACTGCCACTGTGCCACTAGTGGGGTTCAAACCGGGATGCATGATGCCCACACGATCGCAGTGGTTATCACATACAGGGACGGGCTTAAATATTTCGTGGCCTGGTGCAAACAAAAATTGCGGTCCCTCTGAACAGGGGTTTTTCAATACCCCAGGGCGCCCAGGGTACTCTGGTGCTCGAGAATGACTGTAAAACTATTTCGTGGTCATAAAAAAAATGTCATTTGGCAACAAATTTAGATAATAGTGTCCGCTTCCCAGTGAAAAAATTGCGAGTTAGTCCCCAGCCACTTGAATGTTTAGGACTCTCAGGGCTAGAAACTGATTATCTACCTAGGCTCTCAACCTTAGAGGCTCGCTTTCTCTATCTTGGGCTGAATTTTAAGCTATTGCTTTGTTAAGAAGTTGAAGTCAAAATGTGATCAAAACATTTTTATCCCTTTTTGCGGCCCCAAAAATTTAGCGGGCCCGTGCGGCGGCATCCTTCGCACCTGCCTAAGTCCGGCCCTGATCACATACTACTAGATTGCAGACGCACAAGCGGAGAGAGTCCTGAATCCAAAAAGGTTTAGGAACCATTGCTTCAAACGAATTAGTGTGCGCAAGAAATTGTCGTATGTGTCCGTAATCTATTTAAGTATCTCTGAGGCGTGTTTGTAATGCCACTGCTCGTCTTCCGAATCCAAGTAAAAGTGACAGGTGTATGAATCGATTGAAATATTTTTTATGTTCTATTATCTACCGGCTTCCTTTGGAGATACTATTTAAAGGGGGAGTTCTGCTCGAAGTTGAAAAACTT
The DNA here is from genome assembly GCF_987345545.1 of Pholcus phalangioides. Classification (NCBI taxonomy): domain Eukaryota; kingdom Metazoa; phylum Arthropoda; class Arachnida; order Araneae; family Pholcidae; genus Pholcus; species Pholcus phalangioides. The sequence goes on from NW_028301598.1 coordinate 12,932,146, forward strand.
GAAATTGCATTGTGCATAGTATATGTATATTTATTTATAGTGAAATAAATTCATGCGATGTGTTTTATAATAAATCAGAGAAGAATGAAAATATATGAGTGATGCATTGTACACAGACTAGCGCAGGGGTTCTCAAACTTTTTCCATACACTGTGCCCCGTTACTTTAATCAATGTTTGCCCGCGGCTCCCCAGAGCAGTTTAACAAAGAATCTCTTGGAAATATCTTCGGGATGCTCCACGGTACCCCCGGCAAAGGTTGGTGACGCACAGTTTAAGAACCCTCTGGACTAATGAAGTTCTTGGATTTTTCCACTCGTAATTTGACCAAGGGGTGTAATGTGATAGGCCTCCTCGTGGTGCACCCTGGGTAACGCCAAATCTATCACACGTCATTGTCATCGCTTTTTGTGCTCATATACTTCACCTTCAATAGCCCAAATTACACGTTTATTTCTACACATCTTGCAGTACATGTCTTGCGTCTCGTTTTGTCCTATACATGTTTGTCTTCTGTGTCCAACCCCTCATTAAGAACTTTCTTGCTCGCCGCATCTTTCAGGTACGGATCGGAAGCACGTTATCAGCTCCCCAAATTCAAGAACAAGGTGTACCTCAAGGTAGCATTTTAAGTGTAACACTTTTTATTTTAAGACTCAACGGGGTGTTGAACCAACTCCCGTTGTCTGTCACTGGCGCACTCTACGTGGATGATCTGTTGATATCTTACCAATCAGTGAATATGAGGTCAGCCGAGAGACAATTACAAACCGCTCTCAACAAGATCAGCAAGTGGGCTCATAATAACGGCTTTTCATTCTCCGCTGACAAGACTGTTGCTATGCACTTTTGTCGGCGTCGAGACCTACATGATGACCCACAATTGTTTCTCAATAACAATCTAATACCTATTGTAGAAAATACTAAATTCCTCGGCATCACATTTGACAAGAAACTCACTTTCAAACCTCAAATTGCGCAATTAAGAGCTCGTTGCATGAAGACGATGAACCTCTTGAAGGTCATCTCTTCTACATCGTGGGGAGCTGACCGTAAGTCGCTCCTCCACTTATACAAAGCTTTAATAAGATCGAAGCTCGACTACGGCTCCATTGTATACGGGTCGGCACCTCGGAGCTATCTGAGTGTGCTCGACCCAGTCCACCATCTCGCCCTGCGGATTTGTTCTGGAGCTTTCCGGACGTCTCCAATGGAGAGCCTGTATGTCGAATGCAACGAGCCATCACTGACATCAAGACGCCAACAACTTTCCTTGAAATATTTTATCAAGATGAAGTCTTTTCCAGATCATCCACTTCATCGTGTCACTTTTAATCCCTCATTTCATAGACTATTTGCTGCTCGACCTTCATGTGTTCCATCGTACGGTCTTCGTATGAGGGCACTTGTGGAAGAACTAGAATTAGACATCAGTCGTGTGGCCCCAGTTGCTTGGCAACTGGCACCATGGGCGCAGTCTCTGCCAGATGTCTCTCTTTCATTATCATTATACCCTAGAGCCACCACAGCAGATGTCATATATCGACAGATATTCTTTAGGCACAGGGGTAGGTACAACAGGTACTTCCCCATATATACCGACGGCTCCAAGAGCCCTGGCCATGTCGGTTGTGCCTACATCTGCTGTGAGGAGACATCTTTCAAACTTCCAGACACATTGACTATATATTAGGCAGAACTGTACGCAATCCTTCAGGCTCTACGTCATATACGACTCAAACGCCACCGACGATGCATTATCTATAGCGACTCTCTCAGCGCATTACAAGCACTGTGTTCCTGTACGTTTCACACTCATCCATTCATTCATTCCATTTTTCATGAACTGCATTACCTCATTCATCATGGTACCACAGTAAAATTTTACTGGGTACCAGGTCATGTAGGAATACCGGGCAACGAAAAAGCAGACACCGCAGCTCGAACAACAACCAACATTGATAATAGCCTTTTGGTACCTGCCAGTGACCACTTCTCAATCCTCCGGGAAGTGATGCATCACCGCTGGCAGGACCATTGGAACAATCAAATTAATAACAAATTACATGCCATCAAGCCCACACTTGGCCATTGGCGTTCGAGCTGCAGAACTAACCGAAAGGAGGAAGTTCTTCTTGCCCGGTTGCGCATAGGACACAGTCGTATCACACAATCATATCTTTTATTACGAGAGAGTCAGCCACAGTGCCCACATTGTCAAAGTCCATTGACCATTGCTCATGCTTTTACTTGTTCATATCATCGTCATCATTTTACGACCGCTTTTGGTCAAAGTCATCTTTCACTTCATGACATTTTAAATGACCACAGCGATGCATCTCGCATTTTTAAATTCATCAAAGCCATTGGTTTTTATAACAAATTATAGATTTTTACGATTCATGTCATTTTTTTATGCTTTACGTTGCTTTTTATCATGCATGATTTTAGTATTTTGACATGACAAAAGGATGATTTTTCTTATTTTTATAGTTTGTTTTGGCGCAGTTTGATCAAATTGGTCCTTGCGCCAGAAAATTTAAAATCCAATCCAATCCAATTTGACCAGAGAGCCTTCAGGTAAGTGCTGGCAAACCTCACGACGCCATAGTTCATATTAGAAAGTATCGTAAGCCCTCGGAGATAAGCGCTATAATTGAAAAATACACTAGATAATTTTTTAAGAGTAGACTGAACTTTTCGTGGACACTTTCTGTTTTTCTGAAATACTATTATGTATGTATTTTCAGTTTATTTTAAACTTTCTTTGTAATACATGGGCAATTCCAGGCGCCTCAAGTGCAAAAGGAACTTCATGAAGATGAGATCCAGTTAAAATTTTTTGAGTGTGTGAACTGTTAGGCAGGAATTTCTGAACAGGTAGAAGGCCTTAGAAAAGTCCCTTTGATGCTCGTAAGACGACCCTGCGTAGACCACCTATGTGTTGTTGTGAAAAATAAAGAAACAAATGATGCCCGGAATTCTGCTTTAAAAAGCGATGAGTATATATAGTGCATTTATATTATTTCAGAAATATTAATGGATTCTCAAAGTGTATGTGCTCGTGGCTCATCACCCCCCTTTTTTTGAGGGACGTCTGAACGCGTTGGTGTATTGATGCGTGCTTATTCAGTACTTAGTACCCTGGTGCGCCTCCAATCTTTATCAGATGCGCCACGGAGCGGTGACCCTGACAAAGAGGTTCTTCGAAAATATGTTTTGTTAAACAGCTCCAGGAAGCTGGCGGAGCTCGTGGATAATCATTGAATGTGGGAAAGAGGCACCTCGGGTGGAAAAAGTTCGAGAACCCCCTGCATCAGGCCATTCTGGGCAGTCATGGACAAATGATGACGAGGCCGGTGGGGGCACGGGTGCCAAAAGTTTATGAAACACTGGATTAATTGGAAGGGATACGTGTCATGAGTTAACAAACACACCGGCCATAACTTTTTCCAAGGAATAATTTCTCCGATTCGGCACACTGCTGTATATGCATAATGATGAAACAAACAGTGATTCATAGAAAAGAGACACTGCACTATGAAAAAAAGACTATGTTTCTGAAAAAGTCACATTTTAACGTAAAACTATGCACTATCACCGTATAATATAGTACAATATATTGTCGTACAAATATAGAAGTCTATAATTTCCTTTCCCATTCTCTACATATCAGAGCGCTATTGACCCAAGATTATATGTTTTTATTTACCCACCTTTAAGAAAAACTATTCCAGAACCCCCTTTTGGCCCCAAAATCTTTGGTTTTTTAGGGTTCGAAAGCTCATAGCAGTTTTCCACCTTTTCCTAGTCTTTGAAACTGCCTAATGTTGAAGAAACCTGGAGGACGATAAAAATTAAAAACATACATAGAAAAATCTGACCAATCATAAAAACTTCAAAAAATGCTCAGAAACTTTCTACATCAAAGATGAAGAGACAGACTAATCCATTCAATGGGAGGGATGGTATCGGGTACCAGGCTCTCTCCACATGAGTGTACGTCGAGAATCAGTGTCCAGGCTGAATCTCGACTCATCTGTGAAGAGCGCGGTGCTCTACTGAACTCTGGTCCAAGGTTGATGTTATCTGCATCATGCTAAACCCGCTCTCTTGTTTGCTGCAGTTAGCGAGACGCAAACAGCGGGTGTTCTGGCATAAAGCCTTCGGGCAAAAGTAAAACGTGAAACTCGAGTTCCAGTGATAGCATGCAGCTCACGTGAAAGCTGTGATGCTGTAGCAATCCTGTGGCGCCACGCTGAAAGTGCTAAATAACGATCCTCATTGGTCGTCATGGCTCTTCGACGACCTTGTCCAGGTCTTCTCGATATGGATCCAGTGTCCTGAAGCTGTTTCCACAAATTGCAGACGACACTGGGCGTAACATCGAGCTCTGTAGCCACCTACATTTGTGAATACCCTGCTTCCAATCTACCGACGATTCTCCATCTCATTCCGTCATCCATACGTTTGTGGCTACTCATTTTGCCTGATAGCTTATAAAATTTACCAAACTCTTGCGGGAAACACAGCGAATGTCGCCGAGGAGTACGAGCACACGAATCGAGAAAAGCGCCTCGTGCCCTTATCATCCGTGGTCACAGTTCCGCCCGAACGCACGTGTACGCTTACGTATTCGACAATGAATATTTGCATACTCCTTCGGTGGCATTATTAGTACCTTGGATTGGATTTTGGATTTATTGGCGCAAAGAACAATTTGACAATTTGGTCAAACTGTGCCAAAACATATGAATAAATAAAATCGACAAAATTACAACTTTATCTCAAGCAAGAAAGTAAAACCATGCATGAAGCGTAAAACAATGACATGAATTGCAAATTATAATTTGTTGTAAAAACCAATAGCTTTAATGAATATAAAAATACGAGATGCATCGCAATGGTCAGATAAAACGTCACGGAGCGAAAGATAACTGGCCAAAAGCGGCCGTAAAATGATGGCGATGATGCGAACAAGTAAAAGCATGAGCAATGGTCAATGAACTTTGACAATGTGGGCACTCTCTCGTACTAAAAGATACGATTGTGTGATGCGACTGTGTCCTATGCGTAACCGGGCAAGCAGAACTTCCTCCTTTCGGTTAGTCCTGCAGCTCGAACGCCAATGGCCAAGCGTGGGCTTAATGGCATGTAGTTTATTATTTACTTGAGTATCCCAATGGACCTGCCAGCGGCGATGCATCACTTCCCGGAGGATTGAGAAGTGGTCACTGGCAGATACCAAAAGGCTATTGTCGATGTTAGTTGTTGTTCGATCTGCGGTGTCTGCTTTTTCATTGCCCGGTATTCGAACATGACCTGGTACCCAGTAAAATTTTACTGTTGTACCGTGAAGGATGAGGATTCAATTCATGAAAAATTGCATGAATAAATGGACGGGTGTGAAAAGTGAAGGAACAGACAAACCTGCTCTCTATAGTTGCGGCTCTGCTTCTTTCCGTGTTGGAAGACAATTATGAAATCGGAAAATTTTGAGCAATCATTACATTCTGATTTAGCGATCACATATACAAAATTTTAGACACCAATGCAGATTTTCCAGTCGCCATGGTGACCTGGTGCCTGAGATTTGTCCAGCCCTGGAATAAATAAAGATGTATATACTGTTCTGTATATATTTTTTGTATATAATCATTTTCATGACCCCGCCCAGGGATTTGGGATTCATGAGATCTGGGGAACCCAAGGGATCCTAGGAGGATATACTCCAGGAGACTTCGGGTATTGTTTCATTGGCTGCTGAGATCATACAATTTTTCACAAGGTCGACACAATGGTCGATGTCGGGTTGCGGAACCATATCCTCCGTGATTTCTGCCTTGACCGTGAAGTCAGCCCATCGGCCTTCACCGAGGAGGTCCCTCAGGAATGCAATGGCGTCGATCACGGCACTTAACCACTAGAAGGAAATGCATGCTCCCGTGGAGTTCCAGATCAAACGACCAGGACACCAGTTGGGCGAAAGTGAGGGTGAACTGATACGAAGGCCGGTTGTATCAATCAAAATTAGACAAAAGTACGATTCAAATAAAGTACTTAACTCCAGGTTCATTTGCCATCTCTTTTATTCCAGCATTCATCACACTTCTCAAAATTTACATAATCATTTAATTACGCGAGGTGGCAAGTAGTGGAAGAGGGAAGAGTCAGTAATTAACTTACCGCCGCCAGGCAGAGGGGTCCGCGCTCGCTGCTATTTCTTGTCACTCTGTCCCTGTGTTACCGCTTCTTCCTGAAGGTCTCATTCTATGTCGCCAAACACCTTCTTGTGCGCCAACCGACACCCTCTTGTGCGCCAAAACAGCGTAGTGTTCCCACATGACAACTTGCAGTTATGGTTAAATTGAGCAGGGAAATTATCACAAATTATTTCTCTCTATCAGAACATAAAGATAGATCTATTGCAGTGAAACTATTCTTTGGAGCATGGAAATGAGTGAAACTGCCATCATTCCATGTCGTCTAACGGCCAACCATATCCCCACGAGGGGTGTTGTTGTTAGAACCCCAGATCATATTATGTGCGTTGAAGTCTCCGAGAACAAAGAATGGTGAAGGTAATTGATCAATCATATCTTCTAGATCTCTCTGTAAGATGATGTCATTTGGTGGCAAATAAATGCAACAGATGGTAATTCTTAGGCCTGTAGAGATTTCCACTACGATGGCGTGCAGGTTCGTGCGCAGCCTCAAAACGCGCGACGACACATGATGTGGAACCAGTAGAGCAACACCGCGGCAAGCTCTACTCCCGTCATCGTAATCGATACGAAACAGGGAATGTCGCCTGATGTTCCATGGCTCCGAGGAGTGCCACGCAAACAGGATGATATCGATTGATCAAATCCTTGAGATCTTCATAATTGGATCCAAGACCACGAATGTTCCATTGAATTATGTTGGCCATAAATTTAAATTTCAAATAGAAGTAGACAGTTCAAGGTCCTTGAATTTATTCCGGTCAATCTTGCGGCGAGTAGCACCGGTTTCTGTAGGATTGTCAACACATCGATTAGTGACACATTTTTAACGGTGGGTTGTTTCAGAGCTCTCTGCATGGGTTTTTTGGAATACCCCGTCTTGAATGGTTTCTTTTTTTTGTTTTATTTCCAGAACTAATTTTCGGTTTGGTACCAGTAGATATTTTGAATGTGTTCGCTGTTGCTTTTCCCGCTTCTTCGGAGGTAATGGACTCACGCGCAGCAACAGCAGCCACAACTATTGCATGTTTGATTGGATTGGATGAGTTTGAGTAGATGCTATTTTAAGGTTTTAACAACTCGCTGTTGAGAAGATATATTTTGGAAAGAGAGAAAATTCAACTGTGCCCCTGCGGGGAATCGAACCCACGTCCTTTCGCTTTCTGGGTGAACGCCCTAGACCACTAGACTACAGAGGCACCTAATCTCTCAATCTTTCCTTGGAGCTCGTGTACAATGAAAGAGACCGTACATGGACGGCCGGACCAGACTCAGGCCAAGCTCACAACTGCTGACGCTGCCACCAGATGGCGACTTATACAATATTATATTATTAAAATTTGTTACTTATATAACAACTTATATAATAGTTGTATAAGTCTCTTTCTCGTTATCCCCGCAACAGAGAACAACAACAAATAAAAATGTTCAACGTCAGCTGATGAACTCAATGCTTTCCTCAAATCATCAACGCTGGTACGAAGTTAAAAAAATTATCATTATTCCCCAACATGCGAGTTCAACTGCAAAATGACTCAAAATATATTGTGTATTTACTAGTGTATATTGTGTATTCACTACTGCCTGTTTTTTAATTAAAATATATTTAAAAATAAAAGTATTTTTCTCTTACTTGACGCAGAAATTTTTTGATCAAGAAATAATTAATAAGCTATACATATATACATTTTTTACGGGGAGGGCAACGTCACCGGGTATCAGCTAGTCGTATATAAATTCTATTATCTGAAACAAAAAGTAACGGCAGAATTTCTGAGAGAAATTTACTATGCGTGGTTTTACTCAATTGTCAATTATGGTATCATCATCTGGGGAGACGATTACAAGACAAATCTACAGCCTATTTGTTCTATTCAAAGCAGATGTTTCAAAACTATTTACAGTGCTCGCTCTTAAATCTCAATTTATAGAAATTACACTCCCCCATCTACTCCCCATAAGACATAACACGCCATCTACCGAATTATACTCTACACATATATCGCAATAAATCAATGTGCACTCAGAGTCCATACCACTGAGAAGACCAAACGAAATTTACTGCATATCCTCATTTAGATCTATCTGGAATTTTGACCATGAAAGACTCATATCCTTAGTTCAAAAAAGGAAAGGAAGAAAAGAGTGGGGTAGCTGCCCCTAAGGCCCCTTTCACACGGAGCGGATGCGGATGCGGGTCCGCATACCCTTTCAAACGAGCACTGAAGATGCGGACGAATCGCCCGCATCTTTAGTTCGAAATTCGTGCATAAAAACTGTTTTTTCGCAATTTTTGTAATTATTTTTCTCCTTCACCCCTGATTCAATGCCCATAGGCAGCCTAGAGGCATTCTTTGGTGGTTTTTATCATTGAGCCTAAAGATGCCTCCATTCCGATCCTCACAAGTAGTCGATGGGAGAAAATATCTTAAAATATTTTCAAAAAATTTTGAAAAAAAATCTGTCTTTTCGGAAAAATATGAAAGAAAATTCCAAAAACACATCCAATGTTCGAAAAATCCAATCCAAAAACATCCAAAACATTCGATGTTCCAAAAAAAAAAAAAAAAAAAAATTCAGCAAATATCAAAGAATTTGCAAGTATAAAAAAAGGGAGGGGTTGGGACTTTCAAAATGTCTATGCTTAGAAATATTCACATCACAATTCTGTCTTAGGCCGGGATTACACTATAATAGTTTCGTAAAAGCTCTTTGATAAAACGTGAAAAATTCAACCATTAAGATCACCGGTTGCATTTGCTTGAATGCAACCGATGCGCCTATTGGTTGAATTTTTCAACTTTTATAAAAGATCTTTTACAAAACCTTATAGTATAATCCCGGCCTCAAGTACGGATTACACTATAAAAATTTTATAATAATTCTTTTAAATAAGCAACTAATATATTTATCGGTTGCACTTGCAATTTATTAGTTGCTTTTTTCAAGTTTTATAAAATAACTTTCATAAACCTTTTAGAGTGAAATCCCATCCTTAGATTAGTCACTTCTGAAATATAAAATTTCATTTTTTTAAGTTTATAGACTAAATATTGAGTAAAATATACTTGTAGGTATTCGGGGTGAACCACCAAAACTATTCAAGCGCTAGGGTCTTCAAACGTCTTAATCCGGCCCTGAGTGAACACCGTACGTGGATAACGTTGTTTAATAAAAGTATTTTTTCTAAAGTTTAAAAAAATTAACAGTTAAAAAATTTTAAAAAATAACAAATATTTAAAATATTTCAGATATTTATATTTGTTTAAATAATTTTAAAAATTTAAAAAGAAAAAAATTAAAATTTTTAAATTAAAATAAATATTTATTAAAGTATGTAGTCAATTAAATATTCGTAATGAACAGAACGGCTTATAATTTTGGTCCCGTCAGTGGCCGTTGTTGACAGGTTTTATTGTATAAAATTGTGAAATATGGACAAAAGGCAGTTGAAGTTGCTATATCTCAATCTCAGAAGGAAACGGAGGGATACACGTATGTAGGTGCATTATATTGATGAGCAGGGACCATCATATGGTGTTTTTAAGGGTATTTATGGCAAATAATTAAAAAAATTCCGTGAAAAATCACCTTCAAAAAGTAGCCAAAGATGCGGACGAATTCGCTCCGCATCCGCATCGTCTGAATAGCCCCGAATAAACCTATTGTCAAAACTTCTATGTGCGGATGCGGAGCCCGCACTTAGGTTTTGACACATGCGGACGACGTCCGGACCCGCATGAACATTTCCTAGGTGCGGAGATTTTTCGGCTCGTCTGAAAGGCGCAGTATATTCCAATTGTTAAAACTTCTTCCGGACCCGCATCCGCATCCGCTCCGTGTGAAAGGGCCCTAAGAGGAAAAGCTGATAACTACACTGCTCAAAACAATTAGGGGAACAAGCAAAAAAGTGAAGAAAACCGTGCGAGACAGCCACGTATTGGCATACAATGGATAGTACACGCGTATCAATGCGCAATACAGAAAAAAGACGTAAAAAAATTTGGAATTAAGCTTTAATTCTTTGAAAATAGGGAAAAAACATGAAAAGATGATTTAGAGCAACAATTTGGTTACATGTAAACGATAAAAAAAAGTACTGTTTAGACATGATGCATGAGTTTTAATAGGACGTGTGCTCTCCTCGAACAGCTAAGACTGCTGCACACCTGTTTGCCATGGATGCGATGAGGTTATCGATCAGACTTTGGGGAATACTGTTCCACTCCTCAAGAAGTGCAATCTGCAAGTCTCGGACAGTAACAGGCGGCCTTGGTCGCGCAGCAATGCATGTCCCAAACATGCTCGATTGGATTCAGGTCAGGAGAGCACGCTGTCCATTCCATACACTGTATTGTTTCAGCTTCAAGCATGTTCTCCACCAGACGAGCTCTATGCGGTCGGGCATTATCATCCTGGAAAACAAAGGAATCTCCAATGGCTCCAGCGTAAGATGTGACATGAGGTCGCAGTATCTCGTCTGCATACCTTCGGGCCGTCAAAGTGCCATTCCGAATGATATGCAGGTCCGTACGTCCGCCTATGCTGATTCCACCCCATACCATCCAACTAGCTCGTCTGTATTGTGACCTTTCACGAACGAATGCGGGGTTATTTCGAGTGCCCCTGTCCCTCCATACCAGAACACGTCGGGTGTCACACTCCAGACTGAATCGGGACTCGTCTGTAAACAGAACTTGGCTCCAATCATGTTGCTCCCAATCTCGATGTTCAGCAGCCCATCTTCTTCGGGCCGCACGGTGGCGTGGGGTCAACGGAATGCAGACCATTGGCCTACGTGCATAGAGCCCTCCCTCATGAAGCCGATTACGTACTGTTTGGCTGGACACCCTTTGTCCGGTTGCCAAGAGCAACCGTCTTTGCAGCTGCGTAGCATTCTCTGTTCTGTTTCGACGGGCTGTTAACCGTACATACCGGTCATCAGTTGCTGTAGTGGCGCGTGGCCGACCTTGCCCTGGTCGACGTCTAACATTTCCTGTTTCTTGGAATCGATTTTCACAGCCTTGCAACAACACTTCTGGCGACTCCAACAGCGTCCGCGACACTACGTTGTGTTTGCCCGGATTCCAGTCTGCCTATAAACACGCCATGCCATGGATTCCGGTAAATCACGTTGTTGAGACATCCTCAAGTCACCTTGTCTCAAAAAAAAATACTGCGCAATCGAATTTCACAGTTACGGCAGTAAAACAGACGTTTCTGCAACATCCCGATTTCTGCCCTTATCTCCTTTTTCTGGTTTTTGACGTCATGAACTTTGAGCATATGAAGTTTTTCTTCTTCCGTTTCCTGCTAGGCTTTAAATTATGGATGATTCATTTTATGTTACTTATCGGTATACATCTTTGCGTAATTTTGTTAAAACCATGTGCTCCCCTAATTGTTTTGAGCAGTGTATATTGTTGGCAAATTTGTTGCCTTAGTTAAATCGATATGAATTTTTGTTGCACACCGTTCTGCTTCATTTACTGGGAACAGATTGTCCCAGAACTGCTTATTTTGTTTCTTTTTTGTCTATTTTCCTTTTCTTTTGAGAATCAGCTCTCAAGTGAAGGGCTGAATAGAACTGTATGGGTTTGCGATCTTTTCCTTGATGTTTGTGGAATTGATTGGTAATGCTGTGTGTTTTATTTTATTTTTTGGCTAGGCAGCCTTGTATAGGTTATCTTAGTTGATGGGAGAAGATAGTTCCCTCAAGTAATTTAATTTTTTTCTTTTTTTCTTTTTTTCTCTTATATTGACTGGTTATTTATGTTTGCTTGTCCTAGCATGTATATGAATATTTATGGGAGAAGCGTAATTACGACAGCACAGATAGTAGCATAATAATTGCAACAGTATAATTTGAATGGACAGTTTTGACCGAATGAAAGAAACTTTGCTGAGTAAAGGTCTACTAGTGCGAACATTGACCATCAGACAGAGACTAAGCGCATGACTTTAGGGCCGGGTCGCAATCAAATATGGCATACCCTCATTTAGAAAAGAAATATTTCGCTAACATTCTTACTCACCTTGCTCCTAAATTATTTAACGCTTTACCGTTGGTAATACAGAATTTATCTAGGTTTGCACATCATTTAAAAAATCACTTTTTGAATTTCTAGTAGCAATAGACGATATTGATGTATATTTTCTATTATAGAAGCGAATTATACCATTATCAATATGCCTGTAGTTGCCTCATATCAATTTTTATTGTATCAAATGCTACTGTTATGTGAACATGTATTTCAATATAATTGTTACAAAAATTTATCGAAAATCATTTTATTATTTAACTTTATTTTTTATTATAACTTTTGTTTCTTTCGCCTTTACTTTTAAGTAGTTGCTCTGTACAGGCTCAGGCCTCTAGACGACAAACATTGAGATTTGACTGTTTTATGTTATTTAACTTCGGAAACAAATAAATTTGAAAAAAAAATAATAAACAGAAAGTTAAAATCGACGAAAAAAGGAAAAACAACATGCTGTACATAACACTATTTATACTTGTTGTGGGCGTGGCCACACAACACATGAACATTCGATTACGGTTAACACACATACAACGGTTAAGAACCAAAATATATGCAAAAACAGTCAATATTGCTACCACCACATGTTCATTAAATTTGCCACGTCCTCGTAAATTTAAATTTGAAAACCATCACCACAGAATAATATTGCGGGTCATTTGAGTATACTGTAAAATTGAGTAGAATCGATAAATACATTTTGAATTGCTAATTTACCATTGTTGCGTACTTGGCTCTCTACCAGTATATATTTTGAGGTACCTAAGGCTTTTTCAAGAGCATCATGACACATTTTCAAGGAGGTTTCTTATACGTCTGGACTTACCGAGATTTACAGTTTGCACACGTCTCGAAAATCTTTACACCAGGTCTAATAATAACGAGACACTCTTATGCACCTGAGGTCCCCGAGTCGTGTCAGGGTGGGCCATATGTAAGGATGGCGCTGAAGTCAGGAAATAGAGGAGGGCAGGGGCAACTGTCCCGGGTTGCAAAATTTAGGAGTCGTCAGTAGTTCAGCGGGGTTACGACCCCGCTGAAAGTAGTGCGTCGCCGCTTTCTGGGGCATCGTCACAAGGTGATTTATTGATGTGTGCCTCTGTTCAAGACTCTGAAGTGGTTCTTTTTAGATTATTCTAGGGAGTCGAGGGTAAACAATGACAAAGACAAGGTAGCCGTGAGTGGAAAAAAATTGAAAAATGCCGCCCTACGTCCACAAAACTACTTGTTATGGGGGGGGGGGGAACAAGCAAACTAACATGTGGAGAAAATGGGCGGTGAGACTTAGAGGTTAATATAAACGCTCTGTTATACACTCGTGTGCAAAATTAAGAGCATTTGCACATTTGTGTCTATTTTCCCAAAAAGTACTGAACCTCTTTCTCATTCGCCCCGTCTCTGTTGTTAGTGACGTCATACGTCCAGCTTTTGCAGCGAATATTATTCAAACGCCTTTTAAGCATTTTTTTAAATTGAAACTATACCTCTACGATGGACGGTTGATGAGATAAAGGCCGCATTAGCACTTACAGGACAATCTGCATATAGGTTAGCAAAAATACCCGGCGCTTGCAGGGTTTTCTTCAATTACTGGGAGGATTGGAAAAGTGACAAACCATTACAAAGGAATAAACTGTTATAATGGCAGCATTAAAGATGCGACAAACCATTGTAAAGACATACACGTCTAAAATGCATTGTTGGTAACCACAATAAACGTTCCGAAAGTGATTGTTGAGGCCCCAAAACAATTGTTGCCCGACAGTTTTTCACCCATTTCGGGCATTTGCCAAGCTCAGACGAACTTTTAAAGTAGCCTACGGTTCATTCCCGGTCCTGTTTGGTATAAATGCAAAATCTGGCAATGATAGGCCTAAAACTGTAGATTTGTATAAAGAACAGACATACATACAGACACATATACTTACTTTTATATTTATATATGTTACGGTAAAAGCCCGAAGAGAGTGGTGATACCTAAGTCTTACCAAGTCGAGTTGGTAAAAAACCCGCGAAAAACGCTTGTAAACGTATACATTTTGGACTTTTACCAAGCACTTCGGTAAAAGCTGACATTTAGCAACTTTCGTGAAAATTAGTAAAATTGCGAATTTTCTGATTTTCATAAATTTGAAAGCTTGTCGTTTAGTAATCACAACGATCCTGATGCTAAGGGGCCATTCAAGTATTACGTAAGCAGATTTTTAGCCAGTTTTGACCCCCCTCCCCCCCCGTCAGCAAAATTTCGTCAACAGCTTAGAATATTTCATATCTTCAAAAAGGGTGGTTGATGACGTAAGCAACCTTCAACCAACCTCCCCCCCCTGAATGAACGCCAGGGTCTCTGCCACCGGACTTATCCCGTTGCCGAGATCTCTTCCAGCCCAGCTTCGTGGCAGAGTCTGGAACAAAGTGAGTGCACCTAACAGTCTGAGTGTGTAGCTAGTGTTGCGTATGATATTTCAGTGCTGCCATCTATACTTCAAATTGTGAGTGAAGTGTAATGATTGAATATTTGTAACGTTGTAGGCCTGTTGCTCTCTGTGGCGAGACTTTTTAACGGGGAGATCGGCTCGCATTCGCGCCTTGAAGTTGGGAACCACAGAAAACCAACTTCAGCCGACCACCACTGTGGGGTTCGAACCCGGATCCTCGCATCGCGAGTCCGTCACTATAACCACTCGACAACCACATCGGCCCCCCCTCCCCCCCCCCGATACTGACGTAATACTTGAATGACCCCTAATTAAAATCTTAATGAATTAAATTCATTAGTCGTTCAATTTAATGAAAATTAGTAAAATTTAGCGAATTTTCTCATTTTCATAAATTTAAAAGCTTGTCATTTATTAATCACAACGATCCCGATGCTTATTAAAATCTTAATTAACTAATTAGTTATTCCAATTCGTGAAAATGAATAAAATTGCGAATTTTCTGATTTTCATAAATTTGAAAGCTTGTCGTTTAGTAATCACAACGATACTGATGCTAAGGGGCCATTCAAGTATTACGTGAGCAGATTTATAGCCAGTTTTGACCCCCCTCCCCCCCGTCAGCACAAGTCAGCAAAACACTGAACCCCTCCCCCCTTGTCAGTAAAATTTCGTCAACAGCTTAGAATATTTCATATCTTCAAAAAGGGTGGTTGATGGGGTAAACAATCTTCAAACCCCCCCCCCCCCCTTGTCATCAAAAGTCAGCAAATCCGAAACCCCCCCCCCTCGATACCGACGTAATACTTGAATGACCCCTAATTAAAATCTCAATTAATTAAATTAATTAGTTGTTCAAATTCACGAAAATTAGTAAAATTGTGAATTTTCTGATTTTTATAAATTTGAAAACTTGTCATTTATTAATCACAACGATACTGATGCGAATCGAAATCAAATAATTAGCTAGCTAGTCATTCAAAAAGTTCCTGAATTTTTCTAATTTCCTGAATGCCATCGAGTGCACATGTTCCGGATATTTTAATGATCATTGGCAGTAAACAGTAATTACAGCTCATTTCGGGCTTTCTTCACGAATCGGCAAATTTTGGAAAAGTATGTTACTATTATAGTTGTGATATCAATCGTAATAACTAATTTACAAATTCTGAAAATGATTGATTATGATTGTCTTGGCAAATTTATTGAATTTAATTTATAGTAATTTTCTCAGCTAATTTTTTTCGAATAGCCAAAAATCTTAATCCTATTAATTATCTTTAAACGAATTTCCAATCAAAGTGGATTCAAAGAATTATTCTCTAAATCATTGTCATTGCTTAAGCAGTGTGGGTTCCTAGCGCAGTGAGTAGGAGTTGTTCCATTTTGTTTTCTGCAATTTTTGGAACTGCTAGAAATCCTTTGTGAAAAAAAGCCAGCCAGATTCAAAACCACTTGTCTGAACAATCCTGTATATATATTAACTTTTTACTCTTTTTTTCACAAAAAAATTGCTAAATTTTGTCGGACAGTTATCTACTCTACGGGATGTTTTGAAGCTCTTTTAAAGTGTGCTTTACTATAGATATTTTGAAAAGCCTCACGTGAGGCACTATCTTATTAGCACTATCCCCTCCCAGGGGCTGGCTCGAGCTTATCCGCCGCCTGGGACCATCGTGAGACCGTTTAGTTTTTCCGAGTATGATGTCACTCTCCGCTATCCATACGAAGGTTCTTTTTAACAGCTGGCTGATGCTAAGATAAATCCAGGAAAGAAAATTCAATTGGCTTTGCGGGGAATTGAACCCACTTCCTCTCACTTGCCGGGAGAGCACACTAAACTACAAAGCCAACGAATCCTCTTTCCATGCAGCTCGCGTGCTCTAAACGAGACCGTACATGGACAGCCAGACCTAACATGGACTGCTGTCAAAACTTTCGCAGCAGAGAGTGGCATCATTTTCGGATAAATTGTCATCTGGTGGCAATGTCAGGGATTGTGAGCTTCGGCCTGAGTTAGGTCTGGCTGTCCATGTACGGCTCCATTCAGCACACACAAGCTCTAAGCAAAGGATTCGTTGGCTCTGTGGTCAAGTACGCTCACCCGGCAAGTAAGAGGACGTCGGTTCCCACAAGAGAGCTTGAATTTTCTTTCCTCGATTTATCTTCCAGCAGTCAAAACCTTCGTAGTAATAGCGGCGAAAGACATCATCTTCGGATATTATCAAAGCCTTTGCAAGTAGGAAAAGAAAAGCGTTAGCCCGCGCTTAGAAATATTCACACTATAATTCTGCTTTAGATTAACTACTTTGGAAAAATAAAATTTCATTTATTTATTTATAGATTCAATATCGAGTAAAATATACCTGTAAGGACCGGGCGGTGGAGACACCAAAACCATTCAAGTGATCAGGGACCCCAAACATCTTAATCCGGTCCTTCCTGTTAAATCCCCTACACAAACTCAGCTAGATGCTGTCTTTTTAATCTTTCTCCCTGTTAGAATGTGCCAATCTCAAATGAATGGACTTGAATCACTATGGCCTCGTTTCGAAGGGTTCGAACACTTTTCAAACGAGCAATAATGCCCATTACATTTCGAAAAACTTGAAAAAAGGTGCATGTTGAATTAAATAAAATAAATTCATCATTTCGGTTTTTTATTTCTCAAGTAAGGAAACAAATTATTAACACAAAGATTGGAAAAAAAATTGATGTGATGTGTTTGAGACTGTATTGAATTACAAAGTTTTGAAAAATTAAGCTCAAAAGAGGATAAATACAAACACAAATCTGGAGCTGCGTTCAATTTGCTTCTTACATTTACGAGTATTTTTAATGTAAGTATACGAAGAAAACGCCTGTTCAACAAGCTCCGTGCTAACAGACGCCAACAAAAACATTATGGCTTTTCTAGAAAGTTCAACGTATTCTCACCGCGGCAATTCCAAAAACTCACTAGGTTCACCATTCCGTCATTGAAGAGGATCTTCAGAGGGGTATCCGATGCGAGCTCTAGCGATTTCTCCTTTTCTGGAATCAACAATCAAAACGGTTCAAAATACTCTTCTTTGAAAGGATTAAATGTCCACCGATTGCCCATTTCTGGCTCTGAAAAATATTTTTCAAACGAGGATTTTAATCCTTCCAAGTGACCGACTGTTAAATTTAGCTCAGCTTGTGACAATAAATCGTGAAGTGTTTCAAACACTTCCCAGAAAAAGGGCTACCTCGTGCCAAAGTTCAAATAGCAACGTCATAATTTAACCCCGGGACAACCACCTAACTTCGGTGTGCAAAAGCAAAGCGTTGTGAAGAATGTCCATATCTTCACACAACAATTGGAACAACCTGTAGTTGTTAGGATTCACATTGACAAAATTGACAACCTTGACCCCTTCATCAAGAACGTTTCGCAAATTTGGAGGCAACGGTTTTGATACAGGGCTCTGTCTGTGAATATAGCAGTGAGTCTATTTCATTTTGGGAGCGACTTCTGCCACGCGTGCACGACGGCCTGAGTAGCAACTTTCCGTGGATTTTCCTCCATCTGTTGTGAGCCGAATGCATTTTGAACATTGAATTCTTTTTTTTACAAAATAATAATTGATTGCTTCAAATAAGTCTTTAACAGTCGTACAACCCTTCAATGGGTGACAAATAAAAATATATACTTTCTCTTTCAAGTACTTAGCAATTACAAGTAGCACAGAATATTTCGCAACGTCGGTACTTTCGTCGACTTGGATGGAAAAAAAATTCACAACCTTTGACGTGACTTATGACTGTGCTCTCAACATCGTCTGACATGTCCTGTATTCTTCGAGACACCGTATTATTTGACAGAATTAAACTCATTATAACAGCACTTTTCTCTGCAAACATGCATCTGACAGCATCTTTTAACCAATAGTGTGATTTTTTCCTCGTCTCGCAATGCGATAACTAATGTAGTAGGAGGTTTCGGTAGCTTTGGCAGAATCACTTTTGGAAGATTCAAAATATGTTTTCACGTTTACAGGTGCACGGTATTTCATTTTGGTGTTTCAGTCCGCTTCCGCACAGATCTAGTTTTTATCCACTGATCCATAGCGCAAATCACGTGAGTAGTAGGTGCTTGGT
The DNA here is from genome assembly GCF_987345545.1 of Pholcus phalangioides. Classification (NCBI taxonomy): domain Eukaryota; kingdom Metazoa; phylum Arthropoda; class Arachnida; order Araneae; family Pholcidae; genus Pholcus; species Pholcus phalangioides. The sequence continues at coordinate 12,950,967 of NW_028301598.1, forward strand.
AGAAAAGTTGACGTAGAAAATTGTGGGAAAAACACGCACACGCCTCAGTACAAACGCCCACAACAAAAGTTAAATACAACACGAATTAATTCTTCGCTTTTATGTGCAGCCCATCATGTGTCAACAATCAAATCTAAAACACCGAAGAAAAGTGAACCGAGAGGAAGGAGTTCACGGATACCGATCATAGGTTGAGCGCGGGTGGGAGGAGGGAAGGCCGAACCTTCCAGCAACCCCTCTGTTTTAAAAGATTTTATTGATGTCTCAATATTACTGCATTTAATACTGCATTTATTACTGCAATATTACTGCTCAATATAATGCATTTTATTGGGCGTCAATATATTACAACTGACAATATATTAGTAAAACAACGGGCAAAAAGTCAACGGACAAAATTGAAAGAAAGGAACACAAAGGAAGTTAGTGTATCCACGAGCTTATCAGAACTGCTTTAGGGGGCCGTACGTACGTTGCAAGATCGGAGTGCTAATCCATACGCGCATTTAGAACATGTACCAGGAAGTACTAATCATATGGTCACGACAAAAAGTTTCAGTGTTGTCCCGTCCGATGAGGGATATGACAGTAAAAAAGTGCATTAAAGAAAGGAGTGCTGTCGGTCTAGCCGATAAAAAGGCCTGCACACTTCAACCAGCTTTAGCTCCTCTGTAACAGGGCTCCTCTTTTTGAGTATTTACATCGCGTTAATAGGGCGGATAGTCCATTGTGTAGCCATTGTAACGATTTGAAAACTGCTTCCCATTTTCTTTTTTGTTGCAGTCATTATGATTCTATTTATAATGCTACCTTCCGCAGTCTTCATTTTCCGGTTTCTTGTTGGCGAGATTTTGCGTCGACTCCTCCTAAAGGCGCGTATACAGTAGCGCGCCGATCTTGCAACGCACGACCCCCTGCAGCGGTTCTAATCCGTTCGGGGGTACACAAACTTCCTTTGTGTTCCTTTCTTTCCTTTGTGTTCGTTGAAAAAACCGATTCCAGGTGGGTCCAGTGAAAACAGCTCAAGAATCGTTCGCAACACCGTACAAATTACCGAACAACCAATTGCGAATGCTTTCATTGCATGATCTGCGCGCTAGTGTATACGCGCCTTAATATTCCTCTCTTTGAGCGCTTCGTCACTCGTAGTTCCCGTTTCATTTAGCTGTTGGTCTTCGGGTTCATTCTATCGATACTCACACTCTTCTTGGGACTCCACCTCTTCTTTCATCAAGTTGTCTAGATAGTCTCCTAGACCTGAATAGTCCTGTTTTTGTAAAACCCCTCATATGTCACATTTTCTTTTTTATTTACAGATATCTTTTTTTTTTCTTCTCCAACTCAGATGTTTTGTGTTTCTGCTTTGTTTTTTTGCTTCAGTTATTGTAATTACCTTTTGTCTGTTATATACAGGCTGACAATATTTCTTCGACAGAAATACGGGACATTGGGATTCCAAATACGGGAAAATACGGGACATTGCCAATTATCGCCAAAAACGACACCAAAACCAAACAAAGTTGCCAAATATTGTTGCAATTGCGGAAAAATCACAATGGCGGGGAAAAAATGCATTACTGCAAATTGCAGTGGATTAAAATGTATTCCACGAAAAAAAACGTTCAAAACGTTCCACGAAAAAAAAGGCGCATGTGGGAGATTAATATTCTCATATATAGTTGCAATTATCATAAAATAATTTATGAGTTGAAGAATAATGTCAATCTTTGACTTCAATGAGGAATAAAAATTCAAGTAGGCTTCGTGTAAAATACGGGAAAAACCAGGACACTTTTGTCAAAAAGTCGGGACGGCCAAAAAAACAGAAAACATCGAGACTGTCCCGGAAAATACGGGACGTATGGTCAACATAGTTATGTTTATATATATATATATATATTTTTTTTTTTTCAGTATTACTATTTTTGGCTTTCATTCATTCAATATTTTTATTGTTGTCATTATCTGTGCTATGATTATTAATGCTTTTGTTGTTGTCATCACCTGTGACAATGTATTATTCATGGTTTTTGTTGCCATTTTAATTTTGACAGTAACTATTCTTATTATTATTTAATTTATACAAAAATTGCCACGTTTTCAAGACAAATAAATTAATTGGTATTGACTGTTAATGTATAATTAATAGGCTGTTATTTCTTTATTCTAATTTCCTATGTTGTTTTTTGCTTTTGTTATGACCTTGGCATCTCCTTTCTCCCTTTGTCTGTCAATTTTTTTTTCTTAATGATCAGGGGATGGTCATAGTAGCCAGGAGCCCTGTATAAATATTATTGTATTGTATTTAGCGTTGCACCACCATGTGCCAGAAGTTGCTTTTGTTATGATCCTGGCATCTCCTTTCTCAATTTTTTTTTTTTTTAATGATCAGGGAATGGTCATAGTAGCCGAGAGCCCTGTATAATTATTATTGTATTGTATTGTATGTGCTAGAACTCCTTAATACAAGGCGTCTTAATATGTGCCAGAAGTTCAGGAGTCACGTAATTCCGAGGTTTGTTGCGAGGTCTCGTTGTTTTGCAAGTGAGAATTTTATTTTTTTTCAAAGCTTAATGACTGTTACGAATTGTACAATCATTGTTGAATCATGTTCATTATTTTAATTGAAATCAACACTTAGAAATGAATCGCTTTTTGGGTGAGACAATATATTAGGGGAAAACAATATGTGTAGACCAAACAATTTTAAGGTCTACACGTTGTTTTCAGACCTCGCAGTGCTCCTATTTTTCCTATTTTTTAGAAATGCCCTCCTATTTCCCTACTTTCGTCGCAGTCGTCCTATTTTATTCCTATTCTTTCCTACTATTCCTATTTTATCCCTTCCTCCTTTTGTTTACGGCCGATATCTCACTACGAAAATTCCGAGAAACCGCAAAATGTCACTGCTTTTCGTCGCCCCCGCACCTTATAGTGAAAGTGCTAACAACTGAAGCTCAGTGGGGAAAGAGAATCTGTTTGGGAGATCGGTTGTCATAAATAAGAAGATAAAGAAAGGCTCTATCCGCATACAAGAGGTTCCATGAGAGACTATAGGTTTCTCTCTCGGTATCTCGTAACGAGCGTTCAAAGCCTGGTTTTCCTAGTAGGCGTTTCGCGCCACGTGAACCGAACTAGTACAATTCGCTTCAGCAGAAATGTGTTACATAATCACGCTACGCATTTGTGTTTTCCAAGCACGGCACATCAGATCAGCACAGGGCGGCTATATTGTAGTATATGGCCCTGGGGTCAGCTACTCTATCAGCTGCATGCTCCGGTTTGACGGAAAGAGAACACAACAAAAATGAACAGAAGATCGGTGAAACGCGCGGCACACGACGCATTCAACTAATTGAGAAGCAATCCGCTAATCAGGCCCGACAAAAAGCGCTGTCGTGAGCCGTATTGCGCTTTGTAGGAAAACAGCAGTGCTTTCTTTTTATTGGTGAGGGGACGGCGTGTCGCGCAAGGTGATTCACGTTGCGCGCGGCATGGAAAACCTGCTCTTAGGAGCAGGTTTCTACAGTGGGCGCACCGGGAAAACTGATTGGTTAAAAACTTGAAATTCAGGGTTTTTTTTTACCAATCAGCGTTTTGACGCTGCACACGGCGCAAAAGTTCTACTCCTAGGAAAACCCGGCTTTACTGGGCAGAGCCCGAGCAACGTCTGGTTTTACGGGGGAAAGACGAGCCGATTAGCCGCTCGTTAAACCCAGTTTTTTTTAACCTTCAGAAAATAACTTTCAGGTTTCTTTATTTTCGGGGTCATTCAAGTATTACGTCAGCATCGATGGAGAGGGGGTGTTAGGATGATGCTTACTTCATCACCCACCCTTTATAAAAATATGAAATATTCTTAATGGCATCTTAAACTCGGTGTGCCAAAAACGAGTAAAAGTTTTCGCTAGTTTGTGGGCACCTGAACTAACATTCTCCCTATTGAGTCCCCTACAGAGCCACTTTAGTGATCTCTAAATACTTAGCGGATCCAAGTGCTTTGGACCTGTGCTGCGCGTTATACAAGTGATCCGTGATTATGCCGTGGATCACTTACGTAAATCTGGGAATGGGCCGCAGATAACTTACCTATAGGCTTAGAGGTAGGGTTGCAATGAATTTCTTAAAAATAAATTTTGAGTTCTTAGCTTTCAAATATTATTGAAATTGACAAAAATTCATTATAATAAGATATTTTCTTTCAAAATTTTAATTATTAAAAAAATAATTTTTGATCGTCTGGAGGACGAGGACCACGAGCCCCCAACCAAGATCTCCCCTCCCACGTACGTCTCTGATCCCACCACTATGCGTTAGGAGGTAAGAGGCATAGCGCTGACGAAATTTTGCTGAAAGTGGGAGAGTTTTGCAGACTTTTCCTAACAAGCGGGGGGGGGGGGGGGTCAAAAATCGCTAAAACTTTGCTGCCGTAATACTTGAACGGCCCCTTATTTTAAGCATGAGCTCAACCCACGGCCTAAATGTGGCGTGCTAAATTGAGTGGCTCGCGGCACATTCTTACATCATTTAAATGACCCGCAACATATTTCCAGATCACTCAAGTCTCTCCCGGTGAATTCTTACTTCAATTAAGTGGCCAGAGGCAAATTTCCAGATAATTTAAGTGGCCCACTGCACATTTCCAGGTGACCCGCGGCAATTTACAGATCACACAAATAATCTGCGGCGTTGTTCTAGATCCCTTAATTAAGTGGCTCGCGACACATTTTAAAATCAATGAAGTGGCCCCACACTATTCAAAAGGTTGAGTTAAGTTGTAATATGCCTCAAGTCATTCAGGTGGTCTGAAAGTGTGCCCCGGGCCATTTGGGTCATCTGGAAATGTGCCATAAGTCACTTGGATGATCTGAAAGCGTGCAGCAAGCCACTTGAATAAAATAATCACTAAAATCACACAATAATATAATAATCTAATAATCACTAATCGCCACTGAAATAATCTATAAAAAATGCATCAAGATATTTAAAGTGTTAATGTATTGCAGACCATTAGGTAATCTGTGTGCTGCGAGCCACTCAAGTGATCTCAAAGCGGGCCATTGAAATTATAGGTAAATGTGCCTCCAGCCACTAAAGTGAACTGGGGGTTTGTCGCGGGTCGCTCAAGTGATTTGGAAATGTGCTTGGTGTCACTTAAATGATCTGGAAATGTGCTTGGGGTCACTTAGGTGATCTGGTCATTTGATCATTTTTGTTGCATCACTGTCATTTTCTTCACATGAGGGCTAATTAAACCCGGACCTACAATTTATTGCCGATTCCGAACGGCAGGCTTGTATTTATGCTCATCGAGATGTTGGTTCGCTAACCCCTCGATGGGGGACTCCCTGCGGTAGCAATTTCTTTTGTGATCATGTCGCTGTGTCAGGAAAGTTTTCTGACAAGGACTAACCGGGTATTGAACTCGCGACACCTCTAAACATCCTTTGGTACTTTAGGCGAGTACCTTATCGACCTGGGCTACCTTGCCCTAGTTGATCTGGAAGTGTGCTTGGGGTCCCTTAAAAAAAATGGTGATCTGGATATATGCTTTGGCAGCGTAAATGATCCAGAAATGTGCCGCTTGCCACTGAAGTAATCGGAAATGAGTCTTAGAAAGACTAATGACACCATTCAATCTGATTCGTATGCATTGCCTTTGATCCAAGATATTCTAGCACAATTGGATGGTGCGAAATATTTTAGTAGTTTAGATTTATGTAGTGCCTACTATCAGTTAGAAGTGGCAGAAGAGGACCGCTCTAAATTATCCTTTGTGAATGAAGAAGGGTGTTTCTCTTACAATGTAGTACCGATGGGGTTGAAGACTGCTCCGGCAGCGTTCCAACGGTTGGCAGATACCTTATTATCGGAATTACATGATGACAAAATACATTGTTTTATCGATGACATACTCATTGCCAGCCCTGACATAGACACGCACTTGCGTAAATTGGAAAAGGTTTTCATTTTGTTAGAAAAGTACAATTTGAAATTGGCACCCAAGAAATGTGACTTTTTGAGGAAAGAAATAAAATACCTAGGACACATAATTGGGGAAAGGGGAGTACGTCCGCATCCGGACAATGTTAGAGCTATACAAACTTTCCCCCAGCCGAAATCCTTAAAGGATTGCCGCCGATTCTTGGGGATGTGTAATTTCTTCAAGAGATTTATACATTTTTATTCAGACTACGCAAAACCCATAACAGATCTGACTAGAAAAGATGTTATATTCAATTGGAGTCCAGAGCAAGAACAAGCATTTCAATATCTTAAAAATGCTCTAATTAACCCCCCTGTGTTGGTTTATCCAAGGTTTGATAGGGAATTTATTATGTCCGCAGATGCGAGTAAGGTCGGACTGGGTTGTTGTTTGTATCAGAAAAACGACGATGGAAATCAACCTATAGGATACATGTCCCGTAAATTTAAGCCAACAGAGCAACGGTACCCGGCCATTGAGCAAGAGCTACTGGCTATCATGGAGGGTATAAGTTATTTTCGACCATATCTTGTAGGACGGCGATTTACTGTTGAGAGCGATCATAAGCCTCTAAAATATCTAATTTCATTAAAAACTCAGAATCCGAGATTAACTCGGTGGCTTCTGAATCTATCTGAATACGATTTCGAAGTGGTTCATAAACCAGGGAAGGATAATGTGGTCGCGGATTGTCTTAGCCGACAGATAAGCTCAATAGATATAGAGACCAATGATCTTGAAGAATCCATGAGAGAATTTCAAAGGAAAGATCCTCAGTTAAAGCTGATAATTGATCTATTAACTCTAGATCAACCAGAACCAACTAGGAAGGTAGCAGATGCGTATTTTATGAAGAATGAGTTATTATGCCACTACGCTTCCAAGGATATCCGCCCCTCTAGAGATGATTACATTGAACAAGTGGTAGTACCATCAGTATTGAGAGGGAAAATTTTGGAATTAGTCCACGACACCCTCAGTAGTCATATGGGCTTTGACAAAACGTTCGAGAGATTGCGCACCAAATATTTCTGGCCTGGATATTATCGGGATTGCCAAATACATGTCCAATCCTGCAGGGTGTGTCTCGAACGCAGAAGTCATAACCCGAAGAGTAAGGCCCCATTGCAACGGAATTTTATTCCCGTTAGACCGTTTCAGTTAGTTAGTGTGGACATTATGGGACCCTTAAATATTACCGTAAATGGAAACAGGTATATATTCGTATTAATGGACAACTTTTCAAAATTTATAGAGGCAGTAGCATTACCAGACGTAAAATCCGAAACACTAGCGAAGACATTCTTTAGAGAAATTATAGCGAGATATGGACTTCCCGAATTTTGTTTATCGGATAGAGGGTCAAACTTGCATAAATCAGTATTTAGGACTATGTTGGACAAATTAAAGATAAAAGCCCTGGCGACATCAGCACTTCATCCTCAAACCAACAGCATGAACGAGCGTAGCCATGCGACTATTACGCACACCTTATCGTGTATGGTCACTGACTCAGATGAGTGGGATGAAATGCTACCGCATGTCTTGATGTCGTACCGAAGTGCCATTCATGCGGTCTTGAAAGAAACTCCTCATTTCATTTTATTTGGTAGAGACATGTCAACAGCGGGTGATCTCTTAAAAGAACCCCTTGTATTTAATTACTATACCCATGAGAATTACGTTGAATCGTTGTTACCCAAGTTGGAGAAAGCCCATGAGTATGTGAAACATAGTATGGTAGAGGCAGCGGAGAAACAAGAGAAATATAGGGAGAAAACAGCTACGGATAAGAACATATTGCTAGGCGATTTGGTATACCTATACAACCCCGGAAGGCAAAAGAGAGGTCAGAGTGCGAAGTTGAATAGGCCTTCCACAGGTCCGTACAGGGTAATTGAAAGAAAATCTCCGGTTTTGTTTCGCATACGGAATGTAGCGAATCCAAAGGATTCACAGTTAGTTCATTCAGATAGGTTAGCAAAAGTTTCTCTTGAAAGACCGCACGAGCCTTTCCCACCACAAAGGGGAGGAGGTGAAAATTCGAGGGAAAAGGAAACCCCGGAGGGTGCACAAATAGACGTTGAAAGTGAGGGAGAAGTCGTAGCCGACAGTTTCGGAGTAGAGGAGGAGGAGGAAGAAGAAGAAAGTTTTGTGTTGCCACCCTACCTTCTATGTCCCTTTGTCCACCAGAATAATAGCAATAGCCAAGAGACAAGTACAGAAGATACCGATGTCGTAAATACATCGTTGCCCCAGGATAATGCTCAGTCAGAACCTAATGACATTGTTACTGATAAGGATGAATCCGAAAGTGAAAATAGGGAAGGTCAAAATTTACCCCAATCTCGATACAATTTAAGAACCCGAAATGAACGAGGGCAAGTACAGAAATTAAATACTGTAGATGGGACCGCCGAAAATTCAAGTGTTCCGGTGCGGCAAAATTTACCAGAGAGTAGTCATGCAGAGACCACTGACGATAGAACAGAGCAGAATTTAGCTGACAGAATATATTCATGGATGATTAAACCAGTAAACATACCTGAATCTGAGAAAACGTTATTTGATCGATTAGCAGATAGGTTAGCTGAGAAATTAGTTAATGTGATTAGCTAAGTATAAATTTAAACACTCAAGGCGAGAGTTCGAAGAAAGATGTAAATATGGAAAATATGAGATATATCACTTGTATATAGATTTAAAAAAAACCAAAAAGAAAAGAAAAAAAAAAGGCAATTATATAAACTAATGTGTAATTGTGTACCTAGTATAAGTAACATATTACAATTGGGAGAGAGATATATCATGTTAATCACTTTGTCTATAAGTTACATGCAGTACTGTAAACAGTGTAACAGTGCCGAAAGGTGTTAACAGTGTCGACCAGAGCACTGATGCTATTCCACGAGGGACCGGAAGAGACCGAAGCATCTTCACCTATATTCACCTGGTGCCACATTTGGGTGTGCATCACACGTGACAATGAACAGTAGCCGACAATAAGAGCGTAGTTCGATGAATAAACTCTCATTATCATTGCAACTTCATCAGCAGATGGGCAGCTACTCGTCATGATGGGAAGCGCAAAGATTCCAGATCATCCAAGCCTTCCATTGGTCAGCAGTGTTGATGCCTAACGTCTAAAGGATCACGATGCACGGGTTTAGAAGGTATGCAGTGTATAACCTGTGAACACGGTGCCTAGTGTCACTGCTAGGTAAAAAGCCTAATAGCAGGGACATGCATCAGATGGGAGAATTCCATCACGAATTCGCATGGAGTCCTACGTTTTACGCGGCCAATATGAACTGTATTCGATGAATGCGACCAGACTAGCAGCTGGGAGATTATTGGGAGCGCCCAGCCTAAAATGGGTTCCGAACTATTATAATCGAATCCAGTGAGCAGTGAATCTTCATATACCTTAGAAATCTGCGATTATCGTGGGTTGTAGTGGATGAAGCCAACAGGTGTGTTCAAAGTTCACCTCGGAGAAAAGACAAACTGTAACGTGTAGTTTCCAATAACAGTGGTGCACTGGGAAAAGCAGCATCTCAATTTTCAATTGGGTTTTCAGCTGGAGCCATGCCGGCTGACATTTGTTCTCTAATTGGAGTGTTGTCCAATTGGTACATTTCATCATGAAAGAAAATAACGAACTATTTCGCGTGTGACTGTGACGCTAAGAGACACTGAACGTCGAAATAGTGACATTCTAATGATTTATTCTGGACGATTTCAGATTTGGAATCATATGAAGAAGATAAATACTTTTGCGAGTAGAAAATTTAGCAAGAATTTCCGAATAACACATCAGGTGTTGTTCAAGTGACTATATACAATATAAGCTACATCTTTCTGATAGCAAACAGTGAATCATATACTAAGAAGTAACATAGGTTGAAATATGTGTTTTTATATGTCTTACTGTGTTATATATCATGTTTCATTTATTTCTTATAGGTTTTGGTGCATTTATTTTATTTTATTGGTTCATTTTTGCATAGTGTATTTCAATTGAAGTATCATGATATTTGTTTACATTTTTCTGAGAGTACAACATGCGTTATTAACGTATGCAATAGAAAGAAGATGAGTTGACATGAAGAGAATATTAGATTGTTTGAATGTTCATTTCTAGCAACACTGCTGACACATTGTAAGGGAAAGAGAGTATCATCATCATCATCGCTCACCATGGAAAGGAAAAAAAAAATGGATCTTTTTTTTAGAAAAAGGGGAGGAATGTTAACTAGCTTGTGCTAGTTAAAATAGAAATATAGAATACAGGGAATATTTAAAATTATTATTTTCAGATATATTTAAATTGATAGTTTGGAGTATTTTAATTTGATTTTTGGATTTAACTATTTAGAACTGTAGGTCTCCAGGCGCCGATAGCAGGCGACAGTAACCGATACTATAGTACAGCAAACAAATAATTGAACAATAGGAACGTAAATAAGAATGGTTATTTTTGGATGGTAGACATGTTTCTTGAGGGTTTAAAGTAAGCGGCGTCACGTCGATGGAAGAAGCTTTGTCCAAGCGGTGGGAACATAGTCCCAATTAAAAAGAAATACAATCACAAGCCGATGTAAGTAGATGGGGCAATCGCCATTCATTAGGGAATCTTTTAGTTACCGTCACAAAGCATCTGGTCGGTTGTACTTCAGGGGTGCCCTAGGCAAAAGGGATCGTCCGAGGAGTGTTTTCTTGGAGAAAAAGCGGGGAATCGTAGAAAATAAAAGGGACCAACGAATGAATAGACAAATTTCAAGATTGAGAATAGATGACGGCCATTTAAGTAGAAGTAGAATCCCTTTATTTAGGGGGTGCAATTAAAGTATAACAGAGGATCTAAAATGCCGAGTGTTAGTCATGGGAAGCTTCGATGTAGGTTAAAGGTTAGGCCATGGCCGTTGGGGTTCTCGGGGTCCTGAAGGGAGAGTCGCTTGGACAAAGAAATTAGGGATGGATCGGCAGTGGCCAATCTTATGAATAAACCTTCAAGAAACGAATAGAAACTTAGAGATGATGGGTAAATATCAAATCAAATTAAATGGGTGGAGTTTTCCAAGGGACGGGGGACGTCCGAAATGAAATCTTAAAGGGATGAGAAAATCTTGATACGGGGATTTGAGAATTGGAGAGTTAGAAATGCAGTAACGAAACTAGACTGAAAAAGAGATGACTTGTGAAGACGAGAGTTGTAATCAGAGGAATCGTTTCTTGGCTGCGATGAGTGTCTAAGGGGCTAAAGCTAAAGACTGGAGAAGGGTCTCACCTGGTGAGTGATGCATGGATTATATTCTCTCTCCCATATGTGACATATAGTGTAGGTACTAGTAATTAATTGTTTTGGGGGCGAACTGAGATGTAATGGAAAATCACGGGTCATATAATGTTCAGGGCCAAGAGCTTAATTGTTTTGGGGGCCAACCGAAGATTTTGTTAAGTATCCTTGAATGGAATATGTATTAATAATTTTTAATAAGGATGATGATATGGCATGAAAAATACAAGTTGCATTAATTCAATTAACTAGAGTGTAAATAAACTAATTAACTTCCAGCATCTCGTGTATGACTACTTTGTGTAAACTTTGCCTGGGTTATTATACTTTAAATATACACAACGAAATTTGAAATCATTGAACGGCATTCGCTTACGTACTTACGAGAACGGCCTCAAACCCGAACGGGCTAACAACATAAGATAACTCCGAGGGCCATTGGTTAGCATGTGTGTTTTAAGGCATAACTAGGTTCGTGTGTATGCTATTGACGACGGCCGTTGTCTTTGAAAGAAAAACATTAATGAACATAATATGCAGGCCATTCTAATCGTTGTATCCTTTGGGTATAATGTAACGCCAGGAGGTGTTGCATCAAAGATGTTCAACATTCAGTAGAGAGTGGGGCATTTCATTGATTTTGAAATGTGTCGCGGGTCAGTTAAGCTGACCTGTAAATATGTTTGGGTCAATTGAGTGCTCTGGAACTGTGCCGCGGTGATCTGTAAATTTTCCGCGGGTCACCTAAATGATCTGGGAATGTGCAGCAGTATACTAAGAATGTGGAACTGTGATGCAGGGGCTCGACCATCTACTTGTCGTTCATAACAACCTGTGCCTCGCTGAAGGACAATTTTGAAAGACAAGCTGAAGGACAAAATTCTCAGCGACAATTCTGAGCGACCATTTTCCACTCGTTGAAGATTGTCGTTCAGACCACGTGATACGATAAGTACGCGAAAATGCTTCTTCGAGAGTAATTCATCTTCTGACCAATCAGCGCTATGTTAAGGAAATACAACAACTACTATGTTTTTTATTTTAATTGTTCTTCCTGCCGGTGGCAACAGAAACATTCTGTTTATTTACTTTCTGTCGCTTCGGTGTGCTTTTTTTTTCCCTATCGCAATGAATGGTGCTCAACCCAAGCGATGCTCTAAGACCATCGCCGCTCAGTATGATTTGATGATAATTTTTTTGGAGAAACGCCATGTTTTAATTCAGGGGAAGCTGTCCTCTGACCTCACAAGTCACGACAAAACTACAACATGGTCACGGCTGGCGACAAAATTAAATGCCATTCCGTATGGTCCCAGCAAAGATGGGAGGGATTGGAAAAAGGTGAGTAGTTCCAAGTTTGTTGAATTGTTTTTGCTTATCAGTATTCGTGTTTTGTTATATCGCACATTATAAGAAAAGAAATTTTGACCATATGCGCGTCACTATAATCTTCAATTATTATCCAGGGGCTCGACCATCTACTTGTCGTTCATAACAACCTGTCCCTCGCTGAAGGACAATTCTAAAAGACAAGCTGAAGGACAAAATTCTCAGCGACAATTCTGAGCGACCATTTTCCACTCGTTGAATATTGTCGTTCAGACCACGTGATACGATAAGTACGCGAAAATGCTTCTTCGAGAGTAATTCATCTTCTGACCAATCAGCGCTATGTTAAGGAAATACAACAACTACTATGTTTTTATTTTAATTGTTCTTCCTGCCGGTGGCAACAGAAACATTCTGTTTATTTACTTTCTGTCCCTTCCGTGTGTTTTTTTTCCCTATCGCAATGAATGGTGCTCAACCCAAGCGATGCTCCAAGACCATCGCCGCTCAGTATGATTTGATGATAATTTTTTTGGAGAAACGCCATGTTTTAATTCAGGGGAAGCTGTCCTCTGACCTCACAAGTCACGACAAAAATACAACATGGTCACGGCTGGCGACAAAATTAAATGCCATTCCGTATGGTCCCAGCAAAGATGGGAAGGTTTGGAAAAAGGTGAGTACTTCCAAGTTTATTGAATTTTACCTTGTAATTTATGAAATATAGTTAATTTATTAAATATGTTTCGTTTATAAAACCAAAAGTTTTGTTTCCTGCTGATGTTAGAAAAATTACAGAAACGAAATAAGGAAATATTGCATTTAATCGCTTAAACTAAATTTTTTTTTTTATCAACATCTCTCAAAGGAAAAAAAATCTAATGTAATTGTTTTTTATGTGGTTTATATAAACAATGGTAGAATGTTACAAAAATTAACAGCGGTCCAAACAGGCCTTTTTGAATCTGGTTTTGAAGGTTGAATTAATGTGGCAGTTATGCATAGGATGATTATTTAAACCACAACATTTCTTTTTGTGTAGACATGGACTCACTACAAGAGTGCTGTGAAAAAAAATGTGAAATTCACTTCATCCAATGTCACATTTTCTCACAAGCGAAGAGCTTCTTTACATTGTGATCTCATTAAATTTAACTTTTGGGATACTGTGCCTATTACCTCTGGCATACAGAAATGTTTCACACATTTCCAATTGAGTTTTGTGGTCTTCCAGTTAGTGCCGTCTTAATGCATAGCCCCCCCCCCCCACCAGGTTTGAGACTGCTCTGCATTTTCAGAAACTTATAACACATACAGTTGTGACATGATGGCATTGGGTTGTATCATCATTGTATATAACTGTCTGAAAGTTTGATGCATAATGGATATGATTATGAGGTATTATTTGTTAAATCTCCTTCACTTGAATACACATTTCAGGTCCTGTTGATGTATCCCTTACTGTTCCTTCCCATCAAAAGGAAACAGCCTCAGCTTCATTGAACAGGACGCCACAACGAAAAAAAAAAGGGGGGGATGCGATAGAAGAGCTCATACAGGCACAGGAGGAAACTGCAATAACCTTCAAAGAAGTACCCACTTCTATAAACAATCTTTCATCACAGTTATGTAACATGTTTAAAGATTTTATTGAAGTATATAAGAAAAATTAAAATTGTGATTTTTTTTTCCTTTTTATTGATTGAATTTGTATTGCTGTATTTGATTTAGATAGGTCACTTTTTAATCTCCCACAGGAGGCTGGAGGATAATATGGCCCTGTTTACAGTTAAATTCAACTATTTAAAAATTCATGAAATGTATGCATCGGCTAACAGATTTGGAAAGTTAAAATGAACGAACATAAGGAAGGATCAAGATCACTAAAAATATTTTAATAAAAACTATTGCCGATATCTTTTTAAAACCAAAATCAATGAATTCCTCACACCTTGATTAAGTAATGAGTCAACTCTCAGTTACATTTAGTTTCATTGTGCATTTATTATTTTCTTTTCTTGCAAAATTTGAGGTATGGCAAGAATTTAACTGCCAGGACAATACATTGCAGCATAAAACATTCGAAACTCAAGGCATTTTATAAGCAATACTATATTCAAAAACTGAAAACATCACAATCAAAAATTCACAAAGATAAAACTTAGAAGACAAACGCAACATTTGTGCATGCCTATCTGGTCAATAACGTTTCCCCTCCCTATTTTTGACTGCATTCACACGTATAGGTTGGAAAAACACACCCGCAGCCAGTGTGTACCGCTCAAAAAAAAAAAACCACACAGTTCACTAGCAATAGTCATCATTACCGCTGAGCATCCATTGCCTCGATGTTAACATTGTGTCAGACAGAAATCGTTACAAATATCCTGAAATTTAGTAATGGAAAAAAAAATTCTTTACATAAAGGTTGAGAACAGTGTTCAGACAACATACGTGTATAGTACTACAAGAACAAATTCTGTTTGATAGTTTGTATAAAGATATCACACCGTTTATTATTTTATGTCATTGCATAGTGACAGTTTTCATGGAACGTATCATAAATGACTACTAAACCAGACATGCACCTCAGCCATATTGCTCTGTGGAACTTCTAGCAAATTGATACATGTTTGAATGTGCGTGTCCGTGTTGTGAACCTAATGTGAAGCTTGTTTCTGTCTAATGTTTGTTATAGTGATGCCATGTGAAACCATGGCCATAAACTCATTGAAAATTTGGAGGGAGGGGGTCAGGCTCAAATAATGGTGTCGTATAAATGCAAAAACCATATAACTGGTGCTTTTAAAAAATTAACCCCCCCCCCCCCCCACAGACGTTTCCCAAAATTCAAAATCATAAAGGATGATTATTGGCAAGAAGTTGAAATACTATATTTCTCACCAATTGTGCGTTGACGGAGTGAAACTGCTTCCCGTTGACGTAGGAAGGCTCTGGATACTTCTTGTCAAACTTTGATGGTGCCACAACAGGAATTTGTATACAGTCTATGGCACAGATAATTCCGAGGAATTTGAGCTTCTCCCAAAAACTCTCTTGCAGGTCGACATATTGGGACATCTCACATACTTATGGAGCATAAACGTATTGATGGCCTCAGTAACTGTATGGATAGAGTTACTCACAGACTGTTCGTACATCCCCAAACAGATGTCTTGGCTCAGGCTTCTTTGGTAGGCACCAGTGGCATGCACATAGAACCTGCGCAAAAGTTAAATCAAACATGAGGTAGTTGTTCAAGATATATTGTAAAACTATTATATTTGAATAAACTAATGTTATGGTAAAGTGCTACGAGAAACTTCTGTTAGAAACAAATGCTAACGCGCTCACGGAAAATGTAACCACACCCCCCCCCCCCAAAACATGAAAACAAATGACATATAGTGTGGCTATCGGTTAGTAATCGAATGGTTGCTATTAAATGAGGTCATTATAACGAGCATATAGACTGTATACCGTATCTCTCACTCATCCCCCAGAGCAAAAGTACAAGGGAAAAACATGCATAAGTGAGAGCGGGGCTGCAACTAGGGGGGGGGGGGAAGCAGATGGGTCTCGGGCACTAGACCCGAGGAGGGTGCAAATTTCATTCTGATACCTCTCCTTCAAAACGTTACAAAGGGGCATCAAAATACTCGCTTGCCTCGGGTGACCAAGCATCTAGTTCTGGACCTCAGTGAGAGAAGCATACAAGCGAATAGCATTATTATCCATGCAGTGTGCAATCGCTTCAGTACTCACAAAAATAGGTAAACCATTAAGTGAATATTTCATTGGAACAACTGTGATGGACAAAGGGTGATCTAAACAAAATACTGTAAACTTGTTTAGGGTACTTATTAATTTTACTTACACACACACACATATACACAGGCAAGGCTTGACAAATGGAAAAAATGTTTAGGCGCCAGCCCAATTTCTTAGCTGCCCTGCAAAATTTGGGAATCACAGGTCTGGGGTTGTCTCAAGAACGCAATGGGTCCATGTGCCCCCATTCCGCAGGACCCCTACGCTTGGATCTTTGCCGGTCCTTTCCAGAAAAGGCGAATTTAGAGTGTAAAACAATGAAAAATGATAGAAATCGTCCCCGGGCCCCTTCAGCCCCACCCTTGCCTGAGGCCCATGCATGGTACCCACAAAGTTAT
This sequence comes from Pholcus phalangioides, assembly GCF_987345545.1. Taxonomy (NCBI): domain Eukaryota; kingdom Metazoa; phylum Arthropoda; class Arachnida; order Araneae; family Pholcidae; genus Pholcus; species Pholcus phalangioides. The sequence continues at coordinate 12,967,750 of NW_028301598.1, forward strand.
ATTCTAGGACCCCCTTAATTAACTGAAAGGGCCTATAGCTTATAAATTTTATGCTTTCCTCGCGAGAATCGGAACAGCTTCGATATAGGGGACACGCCAAATTGGCGACTTTTTTCCGATGATAAGTCGCCATAGTTGGCGCGCTCTGGTTCGTTGTTGTTCTTCCGGGTTGTCGTTGTTCCAGAATATTCGAACTAGTTCTGAAAAATACTGCTAGGTGGCGATACTTGTTGTAGCGCGTCTTTTCAAACAGCCGTACAGCCATTTTGTCGTTTGTGCTTGTCCGACTGTTTGGATTACATTTTCGTCGTCTGGTCAGGTTGTTTTGTTCCCTTTTTTTTTTTCCTTTCCTATTTCAATTTGTCGTATTTGATTGCATTTCGTCATAACTTCTGTTTTCAGCGTTGTTAAAAAATTTCAGGGTATAATTTCTAGTCAAAAACTCACTCTGAAATTTTCGAACAACCGGGCAACGTTGGGTGAGGAGGGCGTGGGTAACATCATTTTCTATCAGACGTACCTATGCCCAAATATGCCCTTGTTTTTGGAATTTTTGCGCGAAACAGGGCTCATCAAATCATCAATGCGTTGCCCAAAATGCGGAAATGTCATGAAGGTAACGTCAAAAAAGGATAGTTCCGACGGTTTCATTTGGGTCTGCATGGTTAGTACGTGCAGAGCCAAGAAATCGATTAGGTTTGGCTCATGGTTCGGGTTTAGTAAGCTGAATATTCCCGAGATTTTCCTGCTATCCTATGAGATGATGCAAGGTCAAACTACAGCCAGGATCGTTCGGGAATATTCATTTTCTTCCGGAACCATGGCCGACTGGCGACAGTTTATGAATGGGATTCTTCTTGATTATATCGAGCTCCATTCGGAGAAAATAGGCGGAGTCTGTAAGACCGTTGAGATTGATGAGGCAAAATTTGGGAAGCGGAAGTATAATAAAGGCCGCAGGGTGGAGGGTCAGTGGGTTTTCGGGGGGGTAGAGAGGGAATCAGGGCGGTGTTTTTTGGTCGCCGTTCATGACAGTTCCGCGGATACGCTCGTTGGGCTTATCGAAACCTGGATTGAGAAGGGCACAACCATTAATTCAGATTGCTGGAAGGCCTACAAGCGTTTAGACGAAAAAGGGTATACCCATTTGAAAGTCAACCATAGCGTTGAATTCAAGAATGCTGAAACAGGTGCTCACACGAACACCATTGAAAGCACATGGAGACACGTCAAGGCCACACTTCCGGAATACAACAGGCAGGCGGATTTTAAATTTTATTTGGCTCAATTTATGTTCCGGAAATCATGCGCAGCTAAAAATATCGATGCATTCAATGCCTTTTTAGAACTCGTTAGGGAAATCAAATGGGAGAACTTCAAAACCGTGTAGACGTTTGTGGGCTTTTCGCGACCCTTTGCATTTGTATATATGATATGGTCATAGTATTTATTTATTTATTAATCCAGAGCATTTATTTATCAATCCAGAGTATTTATTCCAGAGCTTATTTTTGTTTATGCAATTTTTTTATTGTTTTGCCTGTTTTCTATGCTGGTGATTTTTTTTATTGTTTTTGACTGTTTTCTGTGATGGCGATTTTTTTTTTCGGCGCCGTAATGTGCCTAACGGCCTTGGAGACTTCTGATGGGGTCATCGGACATATTTGGCGCCGAAAAAAAAAGTAGCCGAAAATCGCCAACCGGTCCCCTATATCGAAGCTGTTCCCGAGAATCATAGCACCAACTCTCACTTTTACGAGGCCACTTATGCACATCGGGTCGTGCCCGGAAGGGGCCGCACGTGTTAAGACGGCACTGCACAGAACTACATATTTTGTGCATGAGTTTTTCAAAATACTTTTATTTTGAAAGCCTAGTGTTTTTTAATGAATATCAAAATTACCTGAAAACATCGTGAACATAAAAAATGTATAGGCCTAAATAGGCTTACATTAAGTACTTGATTCGTTTTCCATTATTAATAAAAAAACATTCATTCAAAATGAAACACCACTACAACGAATAATTTCTGATTATAATTAATTTAAACGTTAATTATTACTTACCTTTCTCTCAACTGTCAGCGGTGTCCGGTGTCTCGAGTTCCGACCTATGGGCCAACATCGGCGCAATTCCTCAACCTAAAAAGGTTCACGAATTCTTTATCCGACAGCTCAAACGCATCCATGGCGTATCTATTTCAAACCGGAGCACGTGCAGGCATTTGAGAATCGTAATAATCATTTATGACATGAATGTCGCTCTCCACTTGTTAATACAAGATTTACAGAAGACTGGATGTTGTGAAGATATTTGTTATTTGAGATGTTAATTTTTTAAGGAAGGAAAAACGCTCTAGCGAAGGAAAATCTCTATCTCCTCTGTAGCTTAGTGGTCAGAGCACTCGTCCGGCAATCGAGGGACCCGGGTTCGACTCCCGGTAGAGGCAGAGATGAGTTTTTTCCTTCCTTAAAAAATTAACATCTCAAATAACAAATATCTTCACAACATCCAGTCTTCTGTAAATCTTGTAATAATCATTTAACAACACGTAAGTCGACGCCATCGCCATTGTTAAGCCTACTGAAATAATTGTCCTTCCGCTGAACGAGAGGTTCCCGGCTCTCGTTCACAATTGTCCCTCCCAGCGATCCGCATTTATCGTTCACGAAGAATATGGTCGCAAAATCCTTCCCTTTTATCGCTCATAACGAGAAATCGCTGAGTGAACGATAGAATCGTTACCGGGGACAAGTAGATGGTCGACAGGTTACTTGAGTGTTCTTTTAAAAGTTTCATGTGCCAATTGAATGCTCTGGAACTGTGCTGTGAGTCACTTAAGTGATCTAGGAATGTGTCACAGGTCATTTAAGTGCAGTAGAACAGCAGCTGGGGTAACTTGGGTAATCTGGAACTGTGCCGCGGTGATATGTGAATGTGACGCGAGCCACTTGAATGACCTGTGCTGCAGGGTTTCTTGAACGATCTGGAAGTGTCGCTTGGGTCATTTTTACAAAATAAGATTTGAAATTGTGAGCCACAACAGATCACTCCGGGGCCACATTCGGCCCGTGGACAATGGGTTAAGCATGCATGGGTTACATTTCTATGGCACCTAGACAGGTTTTTTACTTTCTTCGAAAAGCACGGGGAAAAATGGATCACGATCAATAGTTGGACTTTTCAAGTAACAGTAGAAATTTGATTATTTACATTGTTTTCGATACCAAATTCTGTGAAAATGAAAGATTTTTAAATTCGTTAGAGAACTTGAGTTTCTTAAAATATATATAGATAATATTATAATTAAAGTATGTAAGGTGCGAATCTTAATGGCGCAACATTTTTATATGCTATGATAATTTGGCAATTCCATTTTTTCCCTCCTATTTTTCCTACTCTTTTTTTTTTTTCAAATTTTCACTTCTAGGCCTGTGTTTTTTCATTACTGTTATTGGGAGGGGGGGAGACGAAGTGTAATTCATGCTGGCTGTGGGAAGAGCTTCCCAATGATTCCGTGACTGAGTTTTATTTCATATCAATCGTGATTTCTCTTTTAGAAAAAACGCCTTTCACAAGTGTGTATTTTGAGATTTTTTCCATGATTTAAAATTTGTATTTCTGACCCTTAACTGGCGTCGTGGTGCCATTTTTACTTTTTAACTAAATGATTTTTCAAATTTCTTCTATTATTTTTCGAAAAGTCTATTCAAAAGAAATTGGCTTTACATGGCTTTTGAAATTTTTTTTGGGAACAGCTTCAGTGGGGCAGCTTTGCGATTTTCGGCGCCAAACATGTCCGACGACCCTATCAAAAGTCGCCAAGGCCTTTAGACACATTACGGGTGCCAAAAAAAAAAATCGCCAGCATAGAAAACAATATGAAAAATATCATGAAACATAAGAGAAATGGAAACATAAATAAGAGCTGGATTGAGCGAGCATAAAAATGCTAAAACCAACAAGCATAATTATAATAAAAATAATTATAAATTAAAACCCGGACTCTCTTTCCGGGAATCCAGGTTCTTATAAATAAACAACGGTCAGAAATACCCGGAATTTGAAAAAGATAGTGTAAAAATTTTGTTCACGCGTCCTTCGGGACGCGTTCTTTCCCAGTTCTAAGAAGAAAAAAGAGAAAAATCTCCCAAACCTTTCCCCTTTCTTTTTACTGTGTATCATGATCGCGCGACCTTGAAAAACTGGTTTTACTACTTTGTATACTGTACTGTATTGATATACACGCGGGTTGTTGGAGAAAAAAGCTGGGTTTTCCTAGAAGCAGGTTTCCTGTGCTGCGCGCAATGTAATTCGCCTAGCGTGACACGCCGTCCACTCACCGATAAGAAAAGCAGCATGACCGTTTTCCTACAGAGCCTCACGATAGTGCTTGACGTCGGGCGTGATTGGCCCACTGTTTCTGGAGGAGTCAGATGTGTCGTGCGCCGCGTGTTTTGCTGATGTTCTCTTCACACTCTCTCTCGTGTTTTCTTTAGCTTCCCTAACAAACAGGAGCATGCAGACGACAGAGTAGCTGATGCCAAGGCCATGTAATATAATATAGCCGCCCTGATCTGATGCGCCACGTAGGAAAACACAAACGCGTAGCGTAATTATGTAACACGTTTCTGCCGGCGTGAAATGGTCTTATTCGGTTCACGCTGTGCAAAAAACTTATTCCTAGGAAAACCCGGCTTAAGATGAGGGATATCTAGTTGCTTCCCTGAATGAGGGGCCGTGTACAGAAGTTTCAAATATCGGATTTTTATTACCCTGCAGATTTTCTCCATTCTGGTTATATACTGGAAATTATGGTACTTACGCGGCTATAGGCCGGCATTCAAAGACAGCGTCTCTATGGCGTAAATTCTTCTTTTTCCTACAATATTGCAAATGCGCATTTTTTTTAATCGTGAAGGATTGGAATTCAAATTGTAAAACCTTCCCGATATCGTGGGAAAAAACCGAATCTGTAAAAACTTGACCTTGAATATCCAGTTTTGTCATCTAGTTGCTATGCGGTAGTCATCCTTTCGCATCGCGAAAATCACGAGTGTGTACGCAGAATCGGCTTTTGGAGGGGCACAAGAAACGAACTCTTCACAGATAGTATAAAATACATTATTTTATTCCAATATTTTAATTTTTGATCTCGGGGAGGGGAAAGGAAGAGGCCCCTTATAACCTCCCCCAAATTTTTATTTCAGTGAAAATCCGTGTTTGGAACTTGCAATTGCGCAATGGTAATTGGCTAAAAATGTGATTTTCTAAAGATTTAAAATTTAGAGTTGGTTATTTCTTTGAAAAAAACTTCAGGTTGCCACGGCGATCACACAGACCTACAACACAGATATGCATACATTGAACTTCAAATGCACGCATTACCAGTTTGGAGAATAGATGCAGGGCCGCAACTGGGAGGGGCATGCAGGCCTAGCGTCCTGCGCTCTGCATTATAGGGGGCACCAAATTCACCCTTTATTACTGCTTCTTCTACATTACATGGGTGTGCCAAAATGTGTACTTGCCCAGTTTGTGAAAGTATCTAGTTGCGGCGCTAGATAGATGGCACCACCTACTGAACACAAAACATGCCAAATGCTGGGCGCACACACATAAGCACACTGTTAAGTTTCTCGAACACAAATCTGACATAGCTTCCATATTCAAGTGTTAAAATATGTAAGAGTTAAATGGCGACAGATCAGAATGGTGGATCATCAGGGAAGGAAAATAAAATCATTTTGCCAGGAAAACCAAAGTGTGAATATGGAATCGGAAGATAAGTGTCTGAGAGAGAATCTAATTTGCTTTAAATTTGATCAGAAGATATTGAAAATGCTATGATATTTTTAACGAAATATAAAATCAATCAGAGGGAATTTATACATTGATTAATAGTAAATATATAAATGTGTGCCTTCAACTGTTAATTAAAGTGGATCCTGCTTATAACGTTGCGGAGTCACCACACAGAGCCACAGCTTCGGAATAAACATTTATTACGACGACACAAACAGAATGATTATCTTGGTTAATGAAAAAATAAGACAGGCATAGAAATTTTCGAACCTCACGCTTTCGTGTGCAGTGACTCTCTGCTGCTGTTGTTTTCGAGACGGTCGTCTCCAGTACTCGGGATCACGTGACACTCTCTAGGTCGTTGACCCGACTTTTCGGGGGGTCGTCTGCGTGGGACACCACACACTCCCTCCCCAGTAATCACGAGTAGTAAGAGGTGATCGCACACTATGGAGTAGCATCAGTGATCACGAGCACTGTAGACGATCTGGAAAGTGGACAGTACGTCCAGAACGAGTGGTTCTGACTGGTTTCACAGCAGAGTCAGTTGTGAGTCTGTCAGTAGTAACTGCAGTTGGTACGTTCGGAGATACAGGTACCGGTTCCACCGTCGGATTCACAAGAAATGCCGGTTTAAGCCGATCGACTGACACTGATTTTCCTCTTATGTCCACGTTGAACACTTTGTCGGTCCGGCTGATCACTCTGTATGGTCCTTCAAATGGCTGTTCCAGAGGACGTTTCACCCTATCAGTTCTCACGAAAACGTGAGAAGTAGTTTTCAAATCATTGTGAACAAATGTAGGATGTCCTCCATGCCGTTTGATTGGTCGTGGCTGGAAAGTTTGGACGTGAGTTCTCAGCATTTGTAGAAACTCGGAAGCGCCAGTTGAGTTGGAATTAGCTCGTGCTTGGAAAAATTCACCAGGTAATCGTAAAGTTTCTCCGTATAGTAGTTCTGCAGGTGTGCACCCCAAATCTTGTTTCAGAGAGCACCGAAGACCGAGTAGAACTGTAGGTAATGCTTCAGTCCATTTATGGGTTTCATGGCATTTCAACGCGGCTTTGAGAGGGCGATGCCACTCTTCCAACATACCGTTTGCTTGTGGATGGTATCCAGTTGTCCTGACCCGTTTTGCTCCGATGAATTTGGAAAGCTCCCGGAATAGCTGCGATTCGAATTGGCGACCTTGATCAGTTGTTACTGTTAAAGGTGTGCCGTATCGAGAAATCCAGGTGGAAAGAAAAGCTGTAGCTACCGTGGTTGCTGTGATGTCGCGGATAGGTACCGCTTCTGGCCATCGTGTAAACCGGTCTATCATTGTCAGGCAATAAGAATATCCATCGGAAATGGGCAGTGGGCCAATGATATCCAAATGAATATGTTGAAATCGTTGGGAAGGTTCCACAAACGATTGTAGTGTAAATCTCGTGTGCTTGTGCACTTTGGATCTTTGGCATGGTATGCACACTTTTGTCCATTTAGCACAGTCTTTAGCTAGACATGACCAAATGAATTGCTTTCTGACCAAATCAATAGTGCGTCAAATTCCTGGGTGTGAGAGTTTGTGCATATTCCAAAACACATCATATCGAAATTTTTCTGGAATATAAGGTCGAACTGCACCTGTTGACAAATCGCAGTAGAGCGCTTTAGCTGCGTCTGGAAGAAATACTTTCTCCAGTTGCAAAGCTAATTTGCTCTTTAGAAGTTCCTTTAGTTGTTTATCCCCCCCTCTTGCTGCTCAGCGATGGCAGTGAAATCTAGAGGTCCAGGAACTCAAATTGCTGTTACGCGTGATAAGATATCAGCGGAAATATTTTGCGATCCAGGAATATGGCAAATGTTCGATGTGAACTGCGATACACTGTATAATCTAAATGCCTTAGCTGTCTAGGTGAGCATTTTTCACTTTTTTGTCGAAACGCATAGCACAGTGGTTTATGGTCACTGAAAAGTATAAACTCACGAGCTTCAAGCATATATCTGAAAAATTTTATGGAAGAATATGCGGCAAGAAGTTCTCGATCGTATGCGCCATACCGTGTTTCGGTGGGTGAAAGTTTACGTGAGAAAAAACCTAGCGGTTGAAGACCATTGTGCACCACCTATAGCATAGTCGAAAGCATCTACGTCTAGAGCTAATTGGGCAGACGGCGATGGATGTGCCAGCAATGCGGCATCAGCTAGTAACTTTTTGCAATCTTCAAATGCTTTCAAAGTTGATGTAGACCACACAACTTTTGTTTTGTCTTTTCTTTCTTTCGTAGAACCTTTCAATAGATCATGCAGTGGCACTTGTGTCTCAGCTGCATGAGGTAGGAAACGGCGATAGGGGTGTAATATGATAGGCCTCCTCGTGGTGCACTCTGGGTAACGCCAAATCTATCACACGTCATTGTCATCGCTTTTTGTGCTCATATACTTCACCTTCAATAGCCCAAATTACATGTTTATATTTACACATCTTGCAGTACATGTCTTGCGTCTCGTTTCGTCCTGTACATGTTTGTCTTCTGTGTCCAACCCCTCATTGTGGGCCCCGCTCCGGCGGGGAGGGGTCCTCCCGGATGGGGCATTGCTTCTAGCGTATGCTCCATCCGGGACGCTGTCTACCTGCGTGTTTGCCGTGCGTGGAGACCCGTAAGGTTGGAGATGGGGATCCTGGTTAGCCTGATGCGCTAGCTTTGGCCTCGGATTCAGCCGAAACGGGAGGCTTGGATTAGCCCCGTCCAGGTCAATCGGCTGTGGTCGCCTCGGTGGCTGAAGGGGTTACACTACTGGGCAGGTAGAGGGGCCGGGCCTGCCGGACGTCGTTGAGGTTTGTTGGTGCTGCTTCACGACGATCTTGGATCTTGAACGCGTCTGCTCGCCTGCTTTGGTGGTGTATAGCTCTCACCTAACCTGACGTTGCTACTAACCTTCACCGGTTACGTGGGCGCGTCCCCTCGTAGGGCTCCATGGTGGGCATGGTGGGTGAGAGTGGAACAATACCCATTCAAATATGGGAAAAACAAAAAATGCACCAAAACGTCAAAGAACTGCACTTAGTGAAACAATTGTCACAGAAACCGCTTCTTCAAATCTGTCATCTGTCTCATTCTTCTTCTTGCATAGCTCTGATACCAATAAACAGCTGTCAAAAGTATCACCATTCTTGATTGATAAAGCTCTCTATGGCGCAGTTGGAACTCTGAAATCAGTGAAGGCTCTCCGTTCAGGAGACCTTCTCGTCGAAACCAACACTCCCAAACAAGCCGAACTCATTCAAAAGCTCACATCTCTCGGGGACATTCCCATAACAATCAAAATCCACCCCACGCTGAATTATTCACGTGGTGTCATCTCAGACCCTAACTTAATTAACATGGATGAAGATGAACTAACCCAGGAGCTAGCGTCTCAAGGCGTAACATCTGCCAAACATATCATGAGCCGCAAAGATGGCAATCTAGCTCCATCACGTAATATAATCCTGACATTTTCATCCCCAACATTGCCGAAAGATGTCAAAATCGGTTACTATAACCTCCATATCCGGCCATACATACCTAACACTGTAAGATGTTTCAACTGCCAAAAATTCGGTCACTCACGAATGGCGTGCCGTGGTTCAACCCACCTGCGCAAAGTGCGGCGAGAGGGACCACATTTCGGACAGCTGCACTAATTCACCATTCAAGTGCGTCAATTGCGGTGGCGACCACCCCGCATTTGACAGGAAATGTCCGAAATGGAATGAAGAAAAAGAGATCCAGAAGATCAAGGTCCTCAATAACATCTCATATATCGAAGCACGCCGTCGTGTAATCCCTAACCAAACTCCAATAGCTAGTACATCATACTCTAAATGGTAACAAATCCATCAACAGCTAATAAGACTAACAATGTCACGAAAGCATCTGTAACAACTCAGACTGAACCTATAGCTGATACATCAACTCAAACATCATCTAACCAACCATGTAATAGTCGTGGCTGCTGTTGCTCTGCTGGAATACGGAAGGAGTCCACCACCTCCGAAGAAGCGGGAAAAGCAACAGCGAACACATTCAAAGTAACTACAGCTACTAAGCCAAAATTCAATAGTGGAAATAAATCTAAAATAAAACTATTCAAGACCGGATATTCAAGAAAAGCCATTCAGAGAGCAAAGAAGAACCCTACATTAGAACCCTACAGACATCAGTCGTGTGGCCCCAGTTGCTTGGCAACTGGCACCATGGGAGCAGTCTCTGCCAGATGTCTCTCTTTCATTATCGTTATACCCCAGAGCCACCACAGCAGATGTTATATATCGACAGATATTCTTCAGGCACAGGGGTACGTACAATAGGTACTTCCCCATATATACCGATGGCTCCAAGAGCCCTGGGCATGTCGGTTGTGCCTACATCTGCTGTGAGGAGACATCTTTCAAACTTCATGTTACATTCTCTATTTATTCGGCAGAACTGTACGCAATCCTTCAGGCTCTACGTCATATACGACGCAAACGTCACCGACGATGCATCATTTATAGCGACTCTCTCAGCGCATTGCAAGCACCGTGTTCCTTCACTTTTCACACTCATCCATTCATTCATGCCATTTTTCATGAACTGCATCACCTCATTCATCACGGTACCACAGTAAAATTTTACTGGGTACCAAGTCATGTAGGAATACCGGGCAACGAAAAAGCAGACAACGCAGCTCGAACAACAACAACTAACATTGATAATAGCCTTTTGGTACCTGCCAGTGACCACTTCTCAATCCTCCGGGAAGTGATGCATCGCCGCTGGCAGGATCATTGGAACAATCAAACTAATAATAAACTTCATGCCATCAAGCCCACACTTGGACACTGGCGTTCGAGCTGCAGAACTAACCGAAAGGAGGAAGTTCTGCTTGCCCGGTTACGCATAGGACACAGTCGCATCACACAATCGTATCTTTTAGTACGAGAGAGTCAACCGCAGTGCCCTCATTGTCAAAGTCCATTGCCCATACTTTTACTTGTTCCCACCATCGTCATCATTTTACGACCGCTTTTGGTCAGAATCATCTTTCACTTCATGATATTTTAAATGACAATAGCGATGCATCTCGCATTTTTAAATTCATCAAAGCCATTGGTTTTTATGACAAATTATAGTTTTTAAAATTTATGTCATTGTTTTACGTTTCATGTTCCGTTTTATATGTTTTAGTTTTTTGACATGACAGAAGGACATTTTTCTCATTTTTATGTCTTGCTTTGACGCAGTTTGACCAAATTGGTCCTTGCGCCAAAAAATTCAAAATCCAATCCAATCCACATCATCGTCATCATTTTACGACCGCTTTTGGTCAGAATCATCTTTCACTTCGTGACATTTTATCTGACCATTGCGATGCATCTCGCATTTTTAAATTCATCAAAGCCATTGGTTTTTATGACAAATTATAGTTTTTACAATTCATGTCATTGTTTTATGTTTCACGTTGCTTTTTTATCATGCACAGTTTTTGTTTTTGACATGACAAAAGGACATTTTTTAAATTTTTATATTTGTTTTGGCGCAGTTTGACCAAATTGGTCCTTGCGCCAATAAACCCAAAATCCAATCCAATCCAAGGAAACGGCGATAAAAATTTATGAGACCTAAAAATTTACGCAATTGCTCAATTGTTTCCGGTTGCTTGAAATCGAGTACAGCTCGCACTTTGTCTGGACGAGGTGTGATACCCGATGGTTTGATCACATGTCCCAGAAATTCAAGCTCAGAAACACCAAATACGCATTTTGACACATTTAAAACTAAGCCATACTGTTGAAGACGTTGGAATATTTGTTTTAAATGAATTTTGTGTTCTTCGGCATTTTCAGAAAAGCATAGAATATCATCAAGATATACATAGCAGAATGGTAAACCTCGTAATACTTCATGCATGAACCGCATAAAAGTTTGAGCGGCATTTACGAGACCGAAGCTCAATCTTGTATACTCGAATAAACCCCAAGGGGTTGTGATTGCGGTTTGTGGTATATCTTCTTCGGCAATGCTAATTTGATGGCATGCCTTGAAGATGTATAGTCTAGAAAAAAATAGACTTACCATGCAAGTCTTGAGAAAAGTCTTGAATATGTGGTATCGGGTAAGAATCAAATTCCGTAACACTATTTAGACGACGATAATCACCGACAGGACGTACAGTACCATCTGCCTTGGGCACAATATGTAACGGTGAGCTCCAAGGGCTTTTGGAGGGCCGGATAATCCCTTGTTCCAAAAGGAATTCAAACTCGGTTTTCACCTGTTGTTGAATTTTTGGATTGAGACGTCGAGGCTTGGAAGCCACCGGTGGTCCTCGAGTGATGATATGGTGTCGCGTCACATTTTTCACTGTTTTACCGATCTGTGAAGGGTTGAAGACATCCGAGAATTCTTGAAATATAGCACTGTATTCAGAATCTCCAATGGTAGTGACGGAAGGTTGTGTTATGGGCTTGATCGATTCGAGTACCCGTAATGATGTTTGCGAATCGATGAGTCGTCGGTTTCGCACATAAACGATTAGGTTGAAGTTGCTGAGAAAATCAGCTCTAAGTATTGAAGTGACGTCAGCTACGAGAAATGTCCAGGGAAAAGGTTCCCGGAGACCTAAATCCAGTTTCTTGACCGTGGAACCATAAGCAAGAATCTTGCTGTTGTTTGCGGCGAACAAATGGAAACTTGGATGTAGTGCTGACGAATTTTTTTTTTTTTTTTAGGCGGGATAACAGAAACTTTACTGCCAGAGTCAACAAGGAAACGATCACCCGTAACTCTGTCAATCACGAAGAGCCTGCTGGATTGGGGGTGTAATGTGATAGGCCTCCTCGTGGTGCACTCTGGGTAACGCCAAATCTATCACACGTCATTGTCATCGCTTTTTGTGCTCATATACTTCACCTTCAATAGCCCAAATTACACGTTTATTTCTACACATCTTGCAGTACATGTCTTGCGTCTCGTTTTGTCCTGTACATGTTTGTCTTCTGTGTCCAACCCCTCATTGTGGGCCCCGTTCTGGCGGGGAGGGGTCCTCCCGGATGGGGCATTGCTTCTAGCGTATGCTCCATCCGGGACGCTGTCTACCTGCGTGTTTGCCGTGCGTGGAGACCCGTAAGGCTGGAGATGGGGATCCTGGTTAGCCTGATGCGCTAGCTTTGGCCTCGGATTCAGCCGAAACGGGAGGCTTGGATTAGCCCCGTCCAGGTCAATCGGCTGTGGTCGCCTCGGTGGCTGAAGGGGTTACACTACTGGGCAGGTAGAGGGGCCGGGCCTGCCGGACGTCGTTGAGGTTTGTTGGTGCTGCTTCACGACGATCTTGGATCTTGAACGCGTCTGCTCGCCTGCTTTGGTGGTGTATAGCTCCCACCTAACCTGACGTTGCTACTAACCTTCACCGGTTACGTGTGCGCGTCCCCTCGTAGGGCTCCATGGTGGGCATGGTGGGTGGGAGTGGAACAATACCCATTCAAATATGGGAAAAACAAAAAATGCACCAAAACGTCAAAGAACTACTCTAAGTGAAACAATTGTCACAGAAACCGCTTCTTCAAATCTGTCATCTGTCTCATTCTTCTTCTTGCATAGCTCTGATACCAATAAACAGCTGTCAAAAGTATCACCATTCTTGATTGATAAAGCTCTCTATGGCGCAGTTGGAACTCTGAAATCAGTGAAGGCTCTCCGTTCAGGAGACCTTCTCGTCGAAACTAACACTCCCAAACAAGCCGAACTCATTCAAAAGCTCACATCTCTCGGGGACATTCCCATAACAATCAAAATCCACCCCACGCTGAATTATTCACGTGGTGTCATCTCAGACCCTAACTTAATTAACATGGATGAAGATGAACTAACTCAGGAGCTAGCGTCTCAAGGCGTAACATCTGCCAAACATATCATGAGCCGCAAAGATGGCAATCTAGCTCCATCACGTAATATAATCCTGACATTTTCATCCCCAACATTGCCGAAAGATGTCAAAATCGGTTACTATAACCTCCATATCCGGCCATACATACCTAACCCTGTAAGATGTTTCAACTGCCAAAAATTTGGTCACTCACGAATGGCGTGCCGTGGTCAACCCACCTGCGCAAAGTGCGGCGAGAGGGACCACATTTCGGACAACTGCACTAATTCACCATTCAAGTGCGTCAATTGCAGTGGCGACCACCCCGCATTTGACAGAAAGTGTCCGAAATGGAATGAAGAAAAAGAGATCCAGAAGATCAAGGTCCTTAATAACATCTCATATATTGAAGCACGCCGCCGTGTAACCCCTAACCAAACTCCAATAGCTAGTAAATCATACTCTAATATGGTAACAAATCCATCAACAGCTAATAAGACTAACAATGTCACCAAAGCATCTGTGACAACTCAGACCGAACCCATAGCTGATACATCCACTCAAACATCATCTAACCAACCATGTAATAGTTGTGGCTGCTGTTGCTCTGCTGGAATACGGAAGGAGTCCACCACCTCCGAAGAAGCAGGAAAAGCAACAGCGAACACATTCAAATTAACTACAGCTACTAAGCCAAAAATCAATGCTGGAAATAAATCTAAAATAAAACTATTCAAGACCGGATATTCAAGAAAAGCCATTCAGAGAACAAAGAAGAACCCTACAGTACAAAACATGTCACTGCTTGATGACAAATCAATTGGTGACATGGATCTCGATAATCCGCCAGAATCCGGTGGTGCTCGCCGGAAATTAGACCGAAATAAGTTCAAGGACCTTGAACCGTCTACATCCATTTAAAATTTATGGCCAACATTATTCAATGGAACATTCGTGGTCTTAGATCCAATTACGAAGATCTCAAGGATTTGATCAATCACTATCATCCTGTTTGCGTGGCACTCCAGGAAACTTTTACGAAGCCCTCGGAGACATGGAACATTAGGCGACATTCCCTGTTTCGTATTGACTACGATGACGGGAGTAGAGCCTGCCGCGGTGTTGCTCTGCTGGTTCCACATCATGTGTCGTCGCGCGTTCTAACGCTGCGCACGAACCTGCAAGCCATCGCGGTGGAAATCTCTACAGGCCTAAGAGTTACCATCTGTTCCATTTATTTGCCACCAAATGACACCATCTTACAGAGAGATCTAGAAGAACTGATTGATCAATTACCACCACCATTTTTTCTTCTTGGAGACTTCAATGCACATAACATGATATGGGGTTCTAACAGCAACACCCCTCGTGGGGAAATGGTTGAACGACTGTTAGATGACATGGACCTTGCCATCATGAATGATGGCAGTTTCACTCATTTCCATGCCCCAAACAATAGTTTCACTGCAATAGATTTATCATTATGCTCACCTTCACTCTTGCCGAACTGGTCCTGGTCGGTTTGGATTTGGATTTGGATTTTAAATTTTCTGGCGCAAGGACCAATTTGATCAAACTGCGCCAAAACAAACTATAAAAATAAGAAAAATCATCCTTTTGTCATGTCAAAATACTAAAATCATGCATGATAAAAAGCAACGTAAAGCATAAAAAAATTACATGAATCGTAAAAATCTATAATTTGTTATAAAAACCAATGGCTTTGATGAATTTAAAAATGCGAGATGCATCGCTGTGGTCATTTAAAATGTCATGAAGTGAAAGATGACTTTGACCAAAAGCGGTCGTAAAATGATGACGGTGATATGAACAAGTAAAAGCATGAGCAATGGTCAATGGACTTTGACAATGTGGGCACTGTGGCTGACTCTCTCGTAATAAAAGATATGATTGTGTGATACGACTGTGTCCTATGCGCAACCGGGCTAGAAGAACTTCCTCCTTTCGGTTAGTTCTGCAGCTCGAACGCCAATGGCCAAGTGTGGGCTTGATGGCATGTAATTTGTTATTAATTTGATTGTTCCAATGGTCCTGCCAGCGGTGATGCATCACTTCCCGGAGGATTGAGAAGTGGTCACTGGCAGGTACCAAAAGGCTATTATCAATGTTGGTTGTTGTTCGAGCTGCGGTGTCTGCTTTTTCGTTGCCCGGTATTCCTACATGACCTGGTACCCAGTAAAATTTTACTGTGGTACCATGATGAATGAGGTAATGCAGTTCAAGAAAAATGGAATGAATGAATGGATGAGTGTGAAACGTACAGGAACACAGTGCTTGCAATGAGCTAAGAGAGTCGCTAAAAATGATGCATCGTCGGTGGCGTTTGAGTCGTATATGACGTAGAGCCTGAAGGATTGCGTACAGTTCTGCCGAATATATAGTCAATGTGTCTGGAAGTTTGAAAGATGTCTCCTCACAGCAGATGTAGGCACAACCGACATGGCCAGGGCTCTTGGAGCCGTCGGTATATATGGGGAAGTACCTGTTGTACCTACCCCTGTGCCTAAAGAATATCTGTCGATATATGACATCTGCTGTGGTGGCTCTAGGGTATAATGATAATGAAAGAGAGACATCTGGCAGAGACTGCTCCCATGGTGCCAGTTGCCAAGCAACTGGGGCCACACGACTGATGTCTAATTCTAGTTCTTCCACAAGTGCCCTCATACGAAGACCGTACGATGGAACACATGAAGGTCGAGCAGCAAATAGTCTATGAAATGAGGGATTAAAAGTGACACGATGAAGTGGATGATCTGGAAAAGACTTCATCTTGATAAAATATTTCAAGGAAAGTTGTTGGCGTCTTGATGTCAGTGATGGCTCGTTGCATTCGACATACAGGCTCTCCATTGGAGACGTCCGGAAAGCTCCAGAACAAATCCGCAGGGCGAGATGGTGGACTGGGTCGAGCACACTCAGATAGCTCCGAGGTGCCGACCCGTATACAATGGAGCCGTAGTCGAGCTTCGATCTTATTAAAGCTTTATATAAGTGGAGGAGCGACTTACGGTCAGCTCCCCACGATGTAGAAGAGATGACCTTCAAGAGGTTCATCGTCTTCATGCAACGAGCTCTTAATTGCGCAATTTGAGGTTTGAAAGTGAGTTTCTTGTCAAATGTGATGCCGAGGAATTTAGTATTTTCTACAATAGGTATTAGATTGTTATTGAGAAACAATTGTGGGTCATCATGTAGGTCTCGACGCCGACAAAAGTGCATAGCAACAGTCTTGTCAGCGGAGAATGAAAAGCCGTTATTATGAGCCCACTTGCTGATTTTGTTGAGAGCGGTTTGTAATTGTCTCTCGGCTGACCTCATATTCACTGATTGGTAAGATATCAACAGATCATCCACGTAGAGTGCGCCAGTGACAGACAACGGGAGTTGGTTCAACACCCCGTTGAGTCTTAAAATGAAAAGTGTTACACTTAAAATGCTACCTTGAGGTACACCTTGTTCTTGAATTTGGGGAGCTGATAACGTGCTTCCGATCCGTACCTGAAAGATGCGGCGAGCAAGAAAGTTCTTAATGAAAATGGGCAAGTTGCCCCGCAAGCCGCTATTATAGAGGTCGGAAAGAATTCCGTGCCTCCAAGTACGGTCGTAGGCCTTTTCTATGTCGAAAAATATGGCTAGCATATGCTCCCTCTTCACAAACGCTTGTCTTATTGATGTCTCAAGGCGTAACATATTGCATGTTGTGGACCTGAACCGTCTAAAGCCGCTTTGATGTTTAGATAAAATATTGTTAACCTCAAGGTAGTGCATAAGGCGATAGTTGACCATGCGTTCCATGAGCTTACATAGACAACTGGTCAAAGCAATAGGTCGGTAACTATTAGGTTGCTGAGGATTTTTGCCAGGCTTCGGGAATGCAAGAACAATGGCTGCTCGCCAGGTGTCAGGAAATGAATGACTGACCCAGATCCGATTAAATAATATGAGTAAATGTGAGAGTGATTCTGGTGACAGATGCCGAATCATGGAATAATGAATGGCATCCGGCCCTACAGCTGAGTCAGGACTTCGCTGCAAGGCCGTCGTCAGTTCATGAAGGGTGAACAAGGAATTGTACCCCTCCGGTGTAAAAGGCCGGAAGGTGTACGATGTACGTTCGGCTGATGATTTAATGGGATGAAACGATGGGGGATAGTTCGCATCACTGGAGACAGTGGCGAAATGGGCGGCGATGGTATCCGCAATATCCCTCACATCGCTGATGATAGTGCCATTGGTGTTTAAAATAGTGATCGGATGAGACTGATAATGACCATTGATTTTTCGGATCCGGTCCCAAATGACTTTAGATGAAGTAGATGAATTGATTCCCGTGGTAAACTTGTGCCAGGACTCGCGTTGAGCCTGGCGCCTGGTTCTTCTCGCTATCGCCTTTGCTTTTAAAAATGCCAACTTATTATCATGGGTAGGATACCGCCGGAACCTACTCCATGCTTTCTTTTGTGCTTTAATCGTAAGACTACATTCGTGGTTCCACCAAGGTTTAGGAAATTTAGGAAGTTTCGAGGAAACTTTGGGTATTGTTTCATTGGCTGCTGAGATCATACAACTGGTCACAAGGTCGACACAATGGTCAACGTCGGGTTGCGAAACCATATCCTCCGTGATTTCTGCCTTGACCGTGAAGTCAGCCCATCGGGCGGCCACAAGCTTCCACCGAGGAGGTCCCTCAGGTATGCTATGGCGTCGGTCGAGGCACTTAACCACTAGAGGAAAATGATTGCTCCCGTGGAGGTCTGGATCAACCGACCAGGACCAGTTGGGCAAGAGTGTGGGTGAACATAACGATAGATCTATTGCAGTGAAACTATTATTTGGGGCATGGAAATGAGTGAAACTGCCATCATTCATGATGGTAAGGTCCATGTCGTCTAACAGCCGTTCAACCATTTCCCCACGAAGGGTGTTGCTGTTAGAACCCCATATTATGTTATGTGCATTGAAGTCTCCAAGAAGAAAAAATGGTGGTGGTAATTGATCAATCAGTTGTTCTAGATCTCTCTGTAAGAATGTGTCATTTGGTGGCAAATAAATGGAACAGATGGTAACTCTTAGGCCTGTAGAGATTTCCACCGCGATGGCTTGCAGGTTCGTGCGCAGCGTTAGAACGCGCGACGACACATGATGTGGAACCAGCAGAGCAACACCGCGGCAGGCTCTACTCCCGTCATCGTAGTCAATACGAAACAGGGAATGTCGCCTAATGTTCCATGTCTCCGAGGGCTTCGTGAAAGTTTCCTGGAGTGCCACGCAAACAGGATGATAGCGATTGATTAAATCCTTTAGATCTTCGTAATTGGATCTAAGACCACGAATGTTCCATTGAATAATGTTGGCCATAAATTTTAAATGGATGTAGACGGTTCAAGGTCCTTGAACTTATTTCGGTCTAATTTCCGGCGAGTACCACCGGATTCTGGCGGATTATCGAGATCCATGTCACCAATTGATTTGTCATCAAGCAGTGACATGTTTTGTACTGTAGGGTTCTTCTTTGCTCTCTGAATGGCTTTTCTTGAATATCCGGTCTTGAATAGTTTAATTTTAGATTTATTTCCACTATTGAATTTTGGTTTAGTAGCTGTAGTTACTTTGAATGTGTTCGCTGTTGCTTTTCCTGCTTCTTCGGAGGTGGTGGACTCTTTCCGTATTCCAGCAGAGCAACAGCAGCCACAACTATTACATGGTTGGTTAAATGATGTTTGAGTGGATGTATCAGCTATGGGTTCGGTCTGAGTTGTCACAGATGCTTTGGTGACATTGTTAGTCTTATTAGCTGTTGATGGATTTGTTACCATATTAGAGTATGATGTACTAGCTATTGGAGTTTGGTTAGGGATTACACGACGGCGTGCTTCAATATATGAGATGTTATTGAGAACCTTGATCTTCTGGATCTCTTTTTCCTCATTCCATTTCGGACATTTCCTGTCAAATGCGGGGTGGTCGCCACCGCAATTGACGCACTTGAATGGTGAATTAGTGCAGCTGTCCGAAATGTGGTCCCTCTCACCGCACTTTGCGCAGGTGGGTTGACCACGGCACGCCATTCGTGAGTGACCGAATTTTTGGCAGTTGAAACATCTTACAGGGTTAGGTATGTATGGCCGGATATGGAGGTTATAATAACCGATTTTGACATCTTTCGGCAATGTTGGGGATGAAAATGTCAGAATTATATTACGTGATGGAGCTAGATTGCCATCTTTGCGGCTCATGATATGTTTGGCAGATGTTACGCCTTGAGACGCTAGCTCCTGGGTTAGTTCATCTTCATCCATGTTAATTAAGTTAGGGTCTGAGATGACGCCACGTGAATAATTCAACGTGGGATGGATTTTGACTGTTATGGGAATGTCTCCGAGAGATGTGAGCTTTTGAATGAGTTCGGCTTGTTTGGAAGTGTTGGTTTCGACGAGAAGGTCTCCTGAACGGAGAGCCTTCACTGATTTCAGAGTTCCAACTGCGCCATAGAGAGCTTTATCTATCAAGAATGGTGATACTTTTGACAGCTGTTTATCGGTATCAGAACTATGCAAAAAGAAGAATGAGACAGATGACAGATTTGAAGAAGCGGTTTCTGTGACAATTGTTTCACTAAGAGCAGTTCTTTGACGTTTTGGTGCATTTTTTGTTTTTCCCATATTTGAATGGGTATTGTTCCACTCTCACCCACCATGCCCACCATGGAGCCCTACAAGGGGACGCGCCCACGTAACCGGTGAAGGTTAGTAGCAACGTCAGGTTAGGTGAGAGCTATACACCACCAAAGCAGGCGAGCAGACGCGTTCAAGATCCAAGATCGTCGTGAAGCATCCTGGTCGGTTGATCCAGACCTCCACGGGAGCAATCATTTCCCTCTAGTGGTTAAGTGCCTTGATCGAAGCCATAGCATACCTGAGGGTCCTCCTCGGTGGAAGCTTGTGGCCGCCCGATGGGCAGACTTCACGGTCAAGGCAGAAATCACGGAGGATATGGTTTCGCAACCCGACGTCGACCATTGTGTCGACCTTGTGACCAGTTGTATGATCTCAGCAGCCAATGAAACAATACCGAAAGTCTCCTCGAAACTTCCTAAATTTCCTAAACCTTGGTGGAACCACGAATGTAATCTTACGATTAAAGCACAAAAGAAAGCATGGAGTAGGTTCCGGCGGTATCCTACCCATGACAACAAGTTGGCATTTTTAAAAGCAAAGGCGATAGCGAGAAGAACCAGGCGCCAGGCTCAACGCGAGTCCTGGCACAAGTTTACCACGGGAATCAATTCATCTACTTCATCTAAAGTCATTTGGGACCGGATCCGAAAAATCAATGGTCATTATCAGTCTCATCCGATCACTATTTTAAACACCAATGGCACTATCATCAGCGATGTGAGGGATATTGCGGATACCATCGCCGCCCATTTCGCCACTGTCTCTAGCGATGCGAACTATCCCCCACCGTTTCATCCTATTAAATCATCAGCCGAACGTACATCGTACACCTTCCGGCCTTTTACACCGGAGGGATACAATTCATTGTTCACCCTTCATGAACTGACGACGGCCTTGCAGCGAAGTCCTGACTCAGCTGTAGGGCCCGATGCCATTCAATACTCTATGATTCGGCATCTCTCATCTGAATCACTCTCACATTTACTCATATTATTTAATCGGATCTGGGTCAGTCATTCATTTCCGGACACCTGGCGAGCAGCCATAGTTCTTGCATTCCCGAAGCCTGGCAAAAATCCTCAACAACCGAACAGTTACAGACCTATTGCTTTGACCAGTTGTTTATGTAAGCTCATGGAACGCATGGTCAACTATCGCCTTATGCACTACCTTGAGGTTAACAATATTTTATCTAAACATCAAAGCGGCTTTAGACGGTTCAGGTCCACAACATGCAATATGTTACGCCTTGAGACATCAATAAGACAAGCGTTTGTGAAGAGGGAGCATATGCTAGCCATATTTTTCGACATAGAAAAGGCCTACGACCGTACTTGGAGGCACGGAATTCTTTCCGACCTCTATAATTGCGGCTTGCGGGGCAACTTGCCCATTTTCATTAAGAACTTTCTCGCTCGACGCATCTTCCAGGTACGGATCGGAAGTACATTATCAGCTCCCCAAATCCAAGAACAAGGTGTACCTCAAGGTAGCATTTTAAGTGTAACACTTTTTATTTTAAGACTCAACGGGGTGTTGAACCAACTCCCGTTGTCTGTCACTGGCGCACTCTACGTGGATGATCTGTTGATATCTTACCAATCAGTGAATATGAGGTCAGCCGAGAGACAATTACAAACCGCTCTCAACAAGATCAGCAAGTGGGCTCATAATAACGGCTTTTCATTCTCCGCTGACAAGACTGTTGCTATGCACTTTTGTCGGCGTCGAGACCTACATGATGACCCACAATTGTTTCTCAATAACAATCTAATACCTATTGTAGAAAATACTAAATTCCTCGGCATCACATTTGACAAGAAACTCACCGGGAGATGGCAACACGCCGTCAATGTTTACAAACAGATAGTTACCGAGCTCCGAAAAATACATATAAATTAAGTGTTTTATCAGTAGATTAAGCGAAAACAACAGCACTGGAAGCTGCAGGACTGTGGGAACGGTAATTATGTTCAAATAATATAACAATATGATACTTAAAAAGTAATGAAAATAAATGAACAAAGTACAGCGACATAACTAGACAACAAAGAAATAAGGAATCGGAGTCGCCATCTATGAAAACAATTTTAAACTAAGAAGTTAGAATATACGATTTCTTCATTGGGGAAAACAATCAGAGATGGATGGATCACGATGTAAGAAGTGTAACGATAAAGTGATAGACGTGAACGAATTTTTCTTGTGTACAGTGTGTAAACAATATATACACCCCGTTTGTGCTGGATACAACGAATCTGCATTTAGAAGGATGGCAAAAGACAAAAGAAGCAATTTCACATGTAAAATCTGTGAAAATGAACAAGATGAAGGAGCCACAGCGGTGAATGATACACAGCAAGACAATTTTGACAGGATAGAAAAAATCATAGGTGATTTCAAACTGGAAGTAAAGGAAACCATCCAACAAGTCACAGAAAAAATCATACATAAACAAGAAGCAATGGAAAATGAAATGAAGGAGGTTATAAAGTCTATAGAATACAACTCAAAATGCATGGAAGATTTTTCAAAGCAGGTAGAAAACTTGAAAGAAATGGTTCAACAAATAAGTAGAGAAAATCAAGAACTCAAGATGGAAAATAAAAACATGAAAGCAGAAATAGGAAATTTGAAATATCATATGAATGAGTTAGAAACCAAAATGAGACGAAATAACATTGAGATAAATGGAATACCAGAAAGCCCAAATGAGAATATACAAGAAATAATTCAAGCAGTAAAAACACAACTACAAATACCTGAAAAAACTAAAATTGAATGTGCTCACAGAGTCCCAACAAGAAATGAGAATATACCCAAACCAATCATAGTAAGATTCAATAGTGAAACATCAAAAAACATCTGGATTCAAAAGGCTAAGCGACAAAATACCCTTACAGCAGATAAAATAAACCCGATCTTTCAAGATGTCCGAATATATGTGAACGAACATCTAACAATTGAAAACAAGAAGTTATTTCACCTGGCTAGACAAACGAAAAACAAACTGGATTTCAAGTTCGCGTGGGCGAAAGAAGGGAAAATATTTCTCCGGAGGGATGAAACTTCAAGAGTAATCAGAATAACAAACCAAGAACATTTGCAAAAGTTAGAATCAAGCCACAGTACAAATGATCACAGAGAACTTTCTCGAAATGCAGGACCAACGACCTCTGGAGGACATTAGTGAAGCAAAAAAATTTATGAACTGCCCCAGTGAACCAAACTCAACATTGACGTTTCTTACATTGAATATCCAAAGTATAAGAGCAAATTTTGACAGTCTGGTGGTATTTCTTAGAACTCTAAATGAATTAATAGATATTATATGCCTAAGTGAAATATGGATTGAAAGTGAAGAATTATTTAATTACTATATTGACAATCTTGAGGGAATAATAGATTACTATTGCTATATAAACAGTAGAACATACAATAGAGCCGGGGGAGTAATAATGTATATAAATAAAAATATCAAATCAATACAAAAGAAAAATGTTAAATTTTTAACTGCTGAAGAATTATGTATATACCTCCCTGATTATGACATTGATTTATTACTCTTATACCGTTCGCATTCTTTCTCCATCTCACAATTTAATGATGAATTAGAACAAAATTTACAGAAATTGAAGCAAAATACTTTAATAGTGGGTGATATTAATATAAATTTACATGGAGATGATAACGAAACTTCTCAATATCTTAACATAATGGCAATAAATGGACTGGTCCCCCTTCACAAAAATATAACAAGAGAAACAAATAATAATAAAACATGTTTAGACCATGTATTCTATAGATCAAAAATAAATTCAATAGAAAAATTCACAGTGTATAAAACTCAGATAACAGATCACTATCCAGTATTAGGATACATAAACTTTTTACAAAAGAAAATAGAAGAAAATGAAAAAAACAAACATATAAAAATAATAAATTATGATAAATTTGAAAAATTCATTGAAAATATAAATTTCGTTAGTGTCATAGAAGAAAGATGCATACAAAATAAATACAAACGATTCGTGGATATCATACAATCAAACTCTAATTTATGGACGAAACAAGTCAAGATGAAACCCAAAAAAAGTAAAAAAAAACTGGATCACAAAAGAAATAGTAAATAAAATAAATTATAAGGAAAAATTATACAAAAAATACAAAAAGTACCCAAATATTATGTCATACGAGCAAGACTACAAAGAATACAATAAGGAACTGAAAAAGTATATTAGAAAAATAAAACAGGAATATATCAGAGATACTTTTACGAAATGCGAGAATAACAAAAAAATGCAATGGAAATGTATAAATCAGAATATACTTAATAAAAGTGCAAAGCAAAATATACTCCCAATCTGTGATAGCCATAACATTTTAGCGAAGAAATTTAACGAAGACTTTGTTACAAGAAACTTGGAAGAAATAGAAATAAACACAGTCTGTAATTGTGAAGATGACCAAACAATGACTAATTCTAACAATTCTATGTACTTCTTTGAAATTAACGATTATGATATTGATAAGGTTATGTCAGAATTGAAGACTAATAAAGCAAGTGGAATTGACCAAATTACCCCTAAGATGATGAAAATAATTGCCCATTATCACGTGGATGTAATAAAAAACCTAATTAACTCATCTATAACGGAAGGAGTCTTTTATAGTGATTTAAAGTATGGCATAGTACACCCCATTTATAAATCAGGAGAGACAAATAACTTACTCAACTATAGACCCATATCAATTCTTCCAATATTTTCAAAAGTAATAGAAAAGTGCATAAAAAAACAGCTCGTGGATTTTCTTAATTATCAGCATTATTTAGCTCCTAACCAATACGGGTTTCAGAAAAGTAAGAATACAGAAATGGCCATCTTAGAGCTGTGCAATTATTTAAATACCGGGTTCAACTGCAATAAATTTTCTATAACGATATTTCTGGATTTAAAAAGAGCCTTTGACTACGTAGATTTAGAGATACTCACAGGAAAATTGTCAACAGCTGGTATACGTGGAAACATATTGAGCTGGTTTAAATCATACTATTCTAATAGGAAACAATCAGTTAAAATAGGTGAAGAAATGAGTACATTCATAGAAGTAAAAAAAGGTGTCCCCCAGGGATCTGTGCTTGGCCCGATATTGTTTCTCATTTACATAAATGATATATTCAAACTCAACATAAATGGTAAATTAATCTCATTCGCGGACGATACAGTACTGTATGTTGAAGACACTGAAATTACAAATTTAATAAAAAAAGTTGAAGAGGACCTATTTAAAATCAGTAACTGGCTCAAGAAAAATAAACTAAAACTAAACATACAGAAAACTAAATACATATGCTTAAAAACAAGAAACATAAACAGTTTGGCAAATTTATGTATAAAAATTCATGATCATTGTCCGTGTCAACATATATTACAATGTAACTGTCAAGAAATTGAAAGAGTACATGAATACAACTACCTAGGGATAATAATACAAGATGATTTAAAATGGAAATCACAGTGTGAAAAAATAATAAAAAAATTAAGAATATATGCAGCAATTCTTTATAGACTAAGAGACACAATAGACAATAACTTTCTAAAAGATTTATTTTATGCTTGGATATATTCAACAGTAATATATGGAATCACTGCTTCGGGAGGTGCATATCAAACAGATATACAAAAACTAGATAATATATATAACAAGATAAGATCCCAAATAACAAGCACCACAATAAACAACAAAACAGAATGCCATAAGCTAACTATAAGACAAAACTATGTTTATAGACTAATAAAATTTTCATTCTTAAATAATAATTGGTTAGAAATGAAACAAAATAGAACGTCGTCTAGATTAAATAACATATATAAAGTGCCAAAAACAAATAAAACGTTATTTCAAAAGAGTTATAGATACACCGCTCCAAAAATAATGAATCTATACCATACAATCAATCATACAAATAATTACATAAGATCTAATAACAATATATTCACGTTTTCTATGAATACCAGTCTAGAATCTATATTACAACAATAATACAACCACATGATACAATCCATCTGTATGTAAAATTTCTTTGTAACATAAATACAAAAAAAAAAAAAAAAAAAAAAAACTGTATATTGAACAATTATAAACCGACCTAAACCATAATAGGCTGTTGCTAAGAAAAATAATCCACGGAGAAATCCTTGTAGACCTACTGGAAGGACAAGCATGTCCCTTGAGGTCAAAAGTGTATGTTTAATGTGTTTTTGTATATGCTTGTATATATGTTTGTATGTTATTAAAAAAAAAAAAAAAAAAAAAAAAAAACACCTCAAATTGCGCAATTAAGAGCTCGTTGCATGAAGACGATGAACCTCTTGAAGGTCATCTCTTCTACATCGTGGGGAGCTGACCGTAAGTCGCTCCTCCACTTATACAAAGCTTTAATAAGATCGAAGCTCGACTACGGCTCCATTGTATACGGGTCGGCACCTCGGAGCTATCTGAGTGTGCTCGACCCAGTCCACCATCTCGGCCTGCGGATTTGTTCTGGAGCTTTCCGGACGTCTCCAATGGAGAGCCTGTATGTCGAATGCAACGAGCCATCACTGACATCAAGACGCCAACAACTTTCTTTGAAATATTATATCAAAATGAAGTCTTTACCAGGTCATCCACTTCATCGTGTCACTTTTAATCCCTCATTTCATAGACTATTTGCTGCTCGCCCTTCATGTGTTCCATCTTACGGTCTTCGTATGAGGGCACTTGTGGAAGAACTAGAATTAGACATCAGTCGTGTGGCCCCAGTTGCTTGGCAACTGGCACCATGGGAGCAGTCTCTGCCAGATGTCTCTCTTTCATTATCATTATACCTTAGAGCCACCACAGCAGATGTCATATATCGACAGATATTCTTTAGGCACAGGGGTAGGTACAACAGGTACTTCCCCATATATACCGACGGCTCCAAGAGCCCTGGCCATGTCGGTTGTGCCTACATCTGCTGTGAGGAGACATCTTTCAAACTTCCAGACACATTCACTATATATTCGGCAGAACTGTACGCAATCCTTCAGGCTCTACGTCATATACGACGCAAACGCCACCGACGATGCATTATCTATGCGACTCTCTCAGCGCATTACAAGCACTGTGTTCCTGTACGTTTCACACTCATCCATTCATTCATTCCATTTTTCATGAACTGCATTACCTCATTCATCATGGTACCACAGTAAAATTTTACTGGGTACCAGGTCATGTAGGAATACCGGGCAACGAAAAAGCAGACACTGCAGCTTGAACAACAACTAACATTGACAATAACGTTTTGGTACCTGCCAGTGACCACTTCTCAATCCTCCGGGAAGTGATGCATCACCGCTGGCAGGACCATTGGAACAATCAAATTAATAACAAATTACATGCCATCAAGCCCACACTTGGCCATTGGCGTTCGAGCTGCAGAACTAACCGAAAGGAGGAAGTTCTGCTTGCCCGGTTGCGCATAAGACACAGTCGTATCACACAATCATATCTTTTATTACGAGAGAGTCAGCCACAGTGCCCACATTGTCATTAACCAAGTCCATTAACCATTGCTCATGCTTTTACTTGTTCACATCATCGTCATCATTTTACGACCGCTTTTGGTCAAAGTCATCTTTCACTTCATGACATTTTAAATGACCACAGCGATGCATCTCGCATTTTTAAATTCATCAAAGCCATTGGTTTTTATAACAAATTATAGATTTTTACAATTCATGTCATTTTTTTATGCTTTACGTTGCTTTTTATCATGCATGATTTTAGTATTTTGACATGACAAAAGAATGATTTTTCTTATTTTTATAATTTGTTTTGGCGCAGTTTGACCAAATTGGTCCTTGCGCCAGAAAATTTAAAATCCAATCCAAGCCTGCTGGATTTGTTGCCCGATTCCATCATACCAGCGATGATGGAAGGTCGTCGTTTTTTTTCTGGTATTTACAGGGCTGACGGCAGTAGCGGGCATTCTCACCGAACTTGTTGTGATAAAAGCAGATATCCCGTGCTTGACTTGAACGAGATGTGAAACGGGGTGTAATGTGATAGGCCTCCTCGTGGTGCACCCTGGGTAATGCTAAATCTATCACACGTCATTGTCATCGCTTATTTGTGCTCATATCCTTCACTTTCAATAGCCAAGATTACATGTTTTTTCTACACAACTTACAGTACTTGTCTTGCGTCTTGTTTTGTCCTGTATATGTTTGTCTTGTGTCCAACCCCTCATTGTGGACCCCGCTTAGGCGGGGAGGGGTCCTCCCAGACGGGGCGTTGCTTCTAGCGTATGCTCTGTCTGGGACGCTGTCTACCTGCGTGTTTGCCGTGCGCGGAGACCCGTAAGGCTGGAGATGGGGATCCTGGTTAGCCTGATGCGCTAGCTTTGGCCTCGGATTCAGCCGAAACGGGAGGCTTGGATTAGCCCCGTCCAGGTCAATCGGCTGTGGTCGCCTCGGTGGCTGAAGGGGTTACACTACTGGGCAGGTAGAGGGGCCGGGCCTGCCGGACGTCGTTGAGGTTTGTTGGTGCTGCTTCACGACGATCTTGGATCTTGAACGCGTCTGCTCGCCTGCTTTGGTGGTGTATAGCTCCCACCTAACCTGACGTTGCTACTAACTTTCACCGGTTACGTGTGCGCGTCCCCTCGTAGGGCTCCATGGTGGGCATGGTGGGTGGGAGTGGAACAATACCCATTCAAATATGGGAAAAACAAAAAATGCACCAAAACGTCAAAGAACTGCTTCAAACCAAACACATGTCACTGTAACTGCTTCAATTTCATCAACTGTCTCATTTTTCTTTCTGCACTCTTCAGATAACGAAAAACCGCTGGCCAAAGTATCACCATTTGTAATAGATAAAGCTCTCTATGGCACAGTTGGTACCTTAAAATCGGTGAAGGCCCTTCGTTCAGGAGACCTTCTCATCGAAACTAACACATCCAAACAAGCCGAACTCATTCAAAAGCTCACATCTCTCGGAGACATTCCAATAACAGTCAAAATCCATCCCACGTTGAATTATTCACGTGGTGTCATTTCAGATAATAACTTAATTAACATGGATGAAGAAGAACTAACACAAGAGCTGGCGTCTCAAGGCGTAACATCTGCCAAACATATTATGAGCCGCAAAGATGGCAATCCAGCTCCCACACGAAACATAATTCTCACATTCTCATCA
The DNA here is from genome assembly GCF_987345545.1 of Pholcus phalangioides. NCBI lineage: Eukaryota > Metazoa > Arthropoda > Arachnida > Araneae > Pholcidae > Pholcus > Pholcus phalangioides. The sequence goes on from NW_028301598.1 coordinate 12,997,360, forward strand.
CCAACATTGCCGAAAGATATCAAAATAGGTTATTATAACCTCAAAATCCGGCCATACATTCCTAACCCTGTTCGATGCTTTAACTGCCAAAAATACGGCCACTCACGAACGGCGTGCCGCAGCCAACCCACCTGCGCAAAATGCGGTGAGAAGGACCACATTTCGGACAACTGCACTAATTCACCATTCAAGTGCGTCAATTGCGGTGGCGACCACCCCGCATTTGACAGAAAGTGTCCGAAATGGAATGAAGAAAAAGAGATCCAGAAGATCAAGGTCCTCAATAACATCTCATATATCGAAGCACGCCGTCGTATAACCTCTAACCAAACTCCAATAGGTAATAGATCATATTCTAATATGGTAACAAACCCATCATCAGCTAATATGACTAACAGTGTCACCAAAGCATCCGTAACAACTCAGACTGAACCAATAGCTGATACATCAACTCAAACATCATCGTCTAACCAACCGTGCAATAGTTGTGGCTGCTGTTGCTCCGCTGGTTTCCGGAGGGAGTCCACTACCTCCGAAGAAGAAGCGGGAAAAGCAACGGCTAACACATTCAAAATAACTACAGATACTAAACCAAAAATCAACTCTGCAAACAAATCGAAAAAGAAACCATTCAAGACCGGATATTCACGAAAAGCTGTACAGAGAGCGCTCAAATGTCCATCCATGAAGAATGTGTTATTAATTGATGACACATCAATTGGTGACATGGACCTTGACAATAGATCAGATTCCGGTACTACTCGCCGTAAACTAGACCGGAATAAATTTAAAGATCTTGAACCGTCTACTTCTACTTAATTTATGGCCAACGTAATTCAATGGAACATTCGTGGTCTTAGATCCAATTACGAAGATCTCAAGGATTTGATCAATCACTATCATCCTGTTTGCGTGGCACTCCAGGAAACTTTCACGAAGCCCTCGGAGACATGGAACATCAGGCGACATTCCCTGTTCCGTATCAATTACGATGACGGGAGTAGAGCTTGCCGCGGTGTTGCTCTGTTGGTTCCACATCACGTGTCGTCGCGCGTTCTAACGCTGCGCACGAACCTGCAAGCCATCGCGGTGGAAATTTCTACTGGCCTAAGAATTACCATCTGTTCCATTTATTTGCCACCAAATGACACCATCTTACAGAGAGATCTAGAAGATCTGATTGATCAATTACCTCCACCATTTTTTCTTCTTGGAGACTTCAATGCACATAACATAATATGGGGTTCTAACAGCAACACCCCTCGTGGGGAAATGGTTGAACGACTGTTAGATGACATGGACCTTGCCATCATGAATGATGGCAGTTTCACTCATTTCCATGCCCCAAACAATAGTTTCACTGCAATAGATTTATCGTTATGCTCACCTTCACTCTTGCCGAACTGGTCCTGGTCGGTTGATCCAGACCTCCACGGGAGCAATCATTTCCCTCTAGTGGTTAAGTGCCTTGATCGAAGCCATAGCATACCTGAGGGTCCTCCTCGGTGGAAGCTTGTGGCCGCCCGATGGGCAGACTTCACGGTCAAGGCAGAAATCACGGAGGATATGGTTTCGCAACCCGACGTCGACCACTGTGTCGACCTTGTCACCAGTTGTGTCATCTCTGCAGCAAATGAATCAATACCCAAAGTCTCCTCGAAACTTCCTAAATTTCCTAAACCTTGGTGGAACCACGAATGTAATCTGACTATTAAAGCACAAAAGAAAGCATGGAGTAGGTTCCGGCGGTATCCTACCCATGACAACAAGTTGGCATTTTTAAAAGCAAAGGCGATAGCGAGAAGAACCAGGCGCCAGGCTCAACGCGAGTCCTGGCAAAAGTTTACGACGGGAATCAATTCATCAACTTCATCCAAAATCATTTGGGACCGGATCCGAAAAATCAATGGTCATTATCAGTCTCATCCCATCACTATTTTAAACACCAATGGCACTATCATCAGCGATGTGAGGGATATTGCGGATACCATCGCCGCTCATTTCGCCGCTGTTTCCAGTGATGCGAATTATCCCCCATCGTTTCATCCCATTAAATCATCGGCCGAACGTACATCGTACACCTTCCGGCCTTTTACACCGGAGGGGTACAACTCATTGTTCACCCTTCATGAACTGACGACGGCCTTGCAGCGAAGTCCTGACTCAGCTGTAGGGCCGGATGCCATTCATTATTCCATGATTCGGCATCTCTCACCAGAATCACTGTCACATTTACTCATATTATTTAATCGGATCTGGGTCAGTCATTCATTTCCTGACACCTGGCGAGCAGCCATTGTTCTTGCATTCCCGAAGCCTGGCAAAAATCCTCAGCAACCTAACAGTTACCGACCCATTGCTTTGACCAGTTGTTTATGTAAGCTCATGGAACGCATGGTCAACTATCGCCTTATGCACTACCTTGAGGTTAACAATATTTTATCGAAACATCAAAGCGGCTTTAGACGGTTCAGGTCCACAACATGCAATATGTTACGCCTTGAGACATCAATAAGACAAGCATTTGTGAAGAGGGAGCATATGATAGCTATATTTTTCGATATAGAAAAGGCCTACGATCGTACATGGAGGCACGGAATTCTTTCCGACCTCTATAATAGCGGCTTGCGGGGCAACTTGCCCATTTTCATTAAGAACTTTCTTGCTCGCCGCATCTTCCAGGTACGGATCGGAAGCACATTATCAGCTCCCCAAATTCAAGAACAAGGTGTACCTCAAGGTAGCATTTTAAGTGTGACACTTTTTATTTTGAGACTCAACGGTGTGTTGAACCAACTCCCGTTGTCTGTCACTGGCGCACTTTACGTGGATGATCTGTTAATATCATATCAATCAGTGAATATGAGGTCAGCCGAGAGACAATTACAAACTGCTCTCAACAAGATCAGCAAGTGGGCTCATGATAACGGTTTCTCTTTCTCCGCTGACAAAACCGTCGCTGTGCATTTTTGCCGGCGTCGTGAGCTTCATGATGACCCACAATTATTTTTAAATAATAGTCAAATACCTATTGTAGAGAATACAAAATTCCTCGGCATTTCATTTGACAAGAAACTTACATTTAAACCTCAAATTGCGCAATTAAGAGCTCGTTGCATGAAGACGATGAACCTCTTGAAGGTCATCTCTTCTACATCGTGGGGAGCTGACCGTAAGTCGCTCCTCCACTTGTATAAAGCTCTAATAAGATCGAAGCTCGACTACGGCTCCATTGTATACGGGTCGGCACCTCGGAGCTATCTGAGTGTGCTCGACCCAGTCCACCATCTCGCCCTGCGGATTTGTTCTGGAGCATTCCGGACGTCTCCAATGGAGAGCCTGTATGTCGAATGCAACGAGCCATCACTGACATCAAGACGCCAACAACTTTCTTTGAAATATTATATTAAAATGAAATCTTTACCAGATCATCCACTTCATCGTGTTATTTTTAATCCCTCATTTCATAGACTTTTTGCTGCTCGCCCTTCATGTGTCCCATCTTACGGTCTTCGTATGAGAGCACTTGTGGAAGAACTACAATTAGACATCAGTCGTGTGGCCCCAGTTGCTTGGCAACTGGCACCATGGGAGCAGTCTCTGCCAGATGTCTCTCTATCATTATCAGCATACTCTAGAGCCACCACAGCAGATGTCATATATCAACAGATATTTTTCAGGCACAGGGGTAGGTACAATAGGTACTTCCCCATATATACCGACGGCTCAAAGAGCCCTGGGCATGTCGGTTGTGCCTACATCTGCTGTGAGGAGACATCTTTCAAACTATCAGACACATTCTCTATTTATTCGGCAGAACTGTACGCAATCCTTCAGGCTCTACGTCACATACGACGCAAACGCCACCGACGATGCATCATTTATAGCGACTCTCTCAGTGCATTACAAGCACTGTGTTCTTTTACTTTTCACACTCATCCATTCATTCATGCCATTTTCCATGAGCTAAATTACCTCACTCATCATGGTACCACAGTAAAATTTTACTGGGTACCAGGTCATGTTGGAATACCGGGCAATGAAAAAGCAGACACCGCAGCTCGAACAACAACTAACATCGATAATAGCCTTCTGGTTCCTGCCAGTGACCACTTCTCAATCCTCCGAGAAGTGATGCATCGCCGCTGGCAGGAGCACTGGAACAATCAAGTTAACAATAAATTGCATGCCATCAAGCCCACACTTGGCCATTGGCGTTCGAGCTGCAGAACTAACCGAAAGGAGGAAGTTCTGCTTGCCCGGTTGCGCATAGGACACAGTCGCCTCACACAATCATATTTGTTATTACGAGAGAGTCAACCAGAGTGCCCTCATTGTCAAAGTCCATTGACCATTGTTCATGCTTTTACTTGTTCACATCATCGCCATCATTTTACGACCGCTTTTGGTCATAGTCATCTTTCACTTCATGACATTTTAAATGACAACAGCGATGCATCTCGCATTTTTAAATTCATCAAGGCCATTGGTTTTTATAACAAATTATAGTTTTACAATTCATGTCATTGTTTTACTTTTCATGCTGCTTTTTATCTTGCGCCTTTTTAATTTTTCGACATGACAAAAGGACAATCTTTTTTATAATCATGTGTTTTGGCGCAGTTTGACCAAACTGGTCCTTGCGCCAATAAACCTAAAATCCGATCCGATCCGAGATGTGAAACGCCTAGCTAGTCGCTGTTGGGAGTTATTACGATATATCCCTCTGGAGAGTCGATTCACCATAACCGTTAGCTCTGCCACTTGTTTGGTGAGCGTTTCTATGGCTGATGATGAATCGGTTCGATCTGGAGTCGACTGCATTTGCGATGATGATGATGGCTGGATTCGACACACGTAATTTTGGGTAGTCACTTCAGCCACTTTGTCGGCTAGGACAGCAAGTTGATCGAATGGCTCACTGGAAACCGATAACACTGCTTGAATATTTTGCGGTATGCATTGCATCCACAAGGTGCGCAAGAATTCGTCAGTGACTTTGTTGCCGGAGAGTTCTTTCATCTTTCGCAGCAGTTGACTTGGCTTTTGATCACCCAGCTGTAGCTCGTTCAAAAGTTCCTTGACTTTTTGATGTTCCGTCGCGGCGAACTCCTTTATGAGGCGATCCGACAAGGTTTGATAGTGGTTGATTGCCGGAGGATTCAATATCAGATCCGGGACGAAAGACAAGGAAGAGACCAAGGCTGCATACTTCGTGTCATTGTTAGTGATTCCACTTAGTTGAAAAGCACTGTTGCACTGTTTAATCCATAGTTGGACATTGGATTTCCAAAACGGAGGTAATCGAAGTCCAATCCTGGAAACTTGAGCATTTTCTTCCGCCAACGGGAGAGAGAAAAAAAGAAGAGAAGACGAGAGAGGAGGAGGTCACACACCAGGAGAGAAGAAGAGCAGACGATGATGCGTGGGCGAGAGGGGCCTGTTTGAGGGAAGAATCTAGTCGTCAGAACCACAGACATAAGTCTCCAGTACTCGGGATCACGTGACACTCTCTAGGTCGTTGACCCGACTTTTGGGGGTCGTCTGCGTGGGACACCACAACGTTTTTCAAAAACCGTCATAAAAAACGTTATAAATAGGAAAACACTTTAAACGGGAAATCTCAATGAGAATTACTTATTGTTAGGACCGCGAAAGTAAGTTCATACATTCTAAATGGGAGAAACTTTATAAGCGCGATCAATTGTATATTTGTTTTAGATTTATTACATGTGCAGAATTCCAAAATGAACCTTTGGATAGAACATGTTTTTAGAAATGTACTTGATTCACAGATACCTTCTTCTCTTACCCGGAACATGACTTACCGCTCAGTCTCAACAAAGAAATATAAGCAGGTGATCAAAAACCTGGGGCATACTGGAAGAAAATTCATAGAGATACCAGTGAATTATAGGGGGGGGGGGAAGCATAATTTTTTTCAAGATTAATTTTTTTTAAGAGGGACCCACTTTCACTCAAAAGGACCCAGATTTTTCAAATAACCTGGGTCCCGGGACCCAGGTTAATTAAAGTCCAGTGGCATCACTGACTGTCCTGCATGTTGTTTAAATAAATATATTCTATGTATTAAAAATCAAAACCCAAACTCTTTCCGGGAATCCAGGTTCTTATAAATAAACAATGGTCCTGCATGTTCTATAAATAAATTAGGAACTAAATATATTCTATGTATTATAAATTAAAACCCGGACTCTCTTTTACACACTTAAATAATGTATGTACACCTTTGCAAGAGACAAGATCTTGTATAAATTTTGATATTATCACTATCATATACCATGAAAGCTTTTGGTTTCGGTTGTATTCTGTGGTCAGGCTGCTGCTGACGACTATTTATTTTTCCGACACTTTCAAGCACTATACTTCTTTTTTCAATGAATTCCAGAAAATTGTCTAGTTTAGGAACCTCGTTAGATGTTAATGTTAACTCGTATTCCTTTCTGGATTCTTTATCTACCTTCTGAACAATACATTCAGTAACATGATATCTGATAAATCATTTTTCAAATTCTAATGATTTCAAATCTCTTAAATTTCTATTTACATTGTCAATTAGATTGTGAATTCCTTAGCTGACTTGTGTTGAACTTTAGCGCAATTTATTAAAGCTTGAATATGAGTGTCAACAACTATTCTTTTTTGACATGAATGTCGCTCTCCTTTTGTTAATACAAGATATACAGAAGACTGGATGTTGTGAAGATATTTATTATTTTAGATGTTAATTTTTTAAGGAAGGAAAAAACTCATCTCTGCCTCTACCGGGAGTCGAACCCGGATCCCTCGATTGCTCTGACCACTAAGCTACAGAGGAGATAGAGATTTTCCTTCGCTAGAGTGTATATGTGCCGAACGGAACCGTGCAATGGACGGTGAACCCGTGTCCGGAAAATTCACCGCCAGCAATTCACCGACAACAATTCACCGACCAACAATTCACCGCCAGGAAAATTCACCGACCGACAATTCACCGCCATGCAATTCACCGCCATGCAATTCACCGACCCACAATTCACCGACAACAGTTTTAGTGCGAGTCAGTTAGCGAGGGAGTGAGCGAGTGACCGAGTGAGTAAGTGATTGAGCGAGTGACCGAGTCAGTGATTGAGTGACCAAGTGAGTAAGTAATTGAGCGAGTGATCGAGTCAGTGATTGAGCGAGCGAGTAAATTGGTTAGTGAGTGAGGGAGGGAGTGAGTGAGTGAATGTTGAGTGAGGGAGTGAGTGAATTGGTTAGTTAGTTAATTTTTTTAACGTAGTAGTGCCACAAATGATTAAAAAATCCGATTGTTCCGAAAACATATCCCTTCTCAATGAGTCTATATTACAATATTGATCTAATGTCATATTTATAGCTTCAGCTGTTTCGGCTCGGCATGATTTCAACGTTGATCCCCACTCTTATGACGCCCTTAGGTGTTGTCGAATATGGGAAAACCATTTCTTAGTGAGTAGTGAGTCTTTACGTCGTGAAAAAAACTATTCAAAAAATTTGATATATTTACAGCTTCAGCGGTTTTGGCTCGGCGATGATGAATCAGGCATGACATGTTATTTTATATACAGTACTAGGGGGCTCTGCCCCCTCCCCTGCCATCTGTCAACCCCCCCCCCCTTTTCTATTCACAACATATCTTATTTATTTCTTCCCACTTCATCAGCGTGCTATGGAAAGGGACACGTGAAAGCACCAGCTTACTGAAGAAGCGAATTTTATAATAATAAAGCAACAAAAAACAAATGTGATTCATCAAGTAACCCCAGAAAACTTCCCCATGGGGGGTCCCCAAACTCCAATTCGTTGAATTTTAGGGGGGTGGCCCTGACTGGATTTATCTCGGGCTACCGATGTGTTGCAAATTTTACAATGTTAAACAACAAAAACCAATGAGATTCATCCAGGAGCACACGAAATGAAACCTATCAACTTTTAAATGGGGCCCCGACCTGAAGGCTTGTCGGACATACCCCCTGTGAGTGGCCACGAAAATTTTTAATTTTTATCAATTTTAAAATGAATAAAATCCGGGGACCCCTTACGCAGATTTTTAGTGGGGCACACAGACACTGGATTTATCTCGGGCTTGTGCTGTTGAAAATTCTACAATGTTAAACAACAGAAAAGAATGAGATTCATCCAGTGCCCCCAAAATGGAACGGGACCCCTAACTCGGAAGCTAATCGGGCATCCCCTGTGAAGGCCACTGCAAATATTCATTTTACCAACGAATAAAATCCAGGCCTCCCCCCCCCCCCACGCAATTACCCGTGACCGAATACGCAAATTTTATGGGACCTGAGACTAGATATACACTGACAAATTTGCGATAGCGGAAGCCCAATGTTAAACCAGCAAGAAAACAATGAGTTCCATCAAGGACCCCTGGAAATGAAACCTTTTAACTTCCCCATGAAGCTGTATGTGCAATCTCCCGGGTACCCCGACCCTGTATGTTGGGAGCACTGGTGATATATGTATATTTTACGTATACATACCTCTCGGCATGACCCCCACGATGGCAGGGCTGACAGGGGCCGGAACGTTTCTTATCCTTTGTGATATTTTCACACTATAAATTAAGCACAGAGGGGCCCGTAAAAACGCTGGTTTGGGGGCCCGCCATCTATTTCAGCTTAGGGGACCTGCTGTAGGATGTGGGAACCTCTGGGTACATGCACATAACTTGGTCCCGATATATGCAAGAGTTAAATGAAAACTTGATCCCAAAATCGTAACCGACTTCCGTAACACAAAAACGTAACAGATTTCCATCACTCAAAAAACGTCACCGACTCCCGTAATAAAAAAAATCGTCACTAATTTCCGTTGCATAGGAAGTATATATATACGTATATAGTAAATATAGAGTACATATACTAGATACGCACTAAGGCGGGATTTCTGAAAGTTCATCACGAGAAATCGCGGGTAACAGCTAGTTCAGCATAAAAAAAACCCATTGGCTACTGATGATCAGCGATGTTTTTTATAACATCAAAGTGATAACAGGAGATGATTTTAAGCGGGTTGATTTATCGCGTATCCACTTACTTTACTATCTTTTAACATTCCATTAGAAGTTTCTGAGTAAAACAGTTAATGGAATTTTGTTGAATATACTATCTTGTATTGGGCAACAGCAATTTGTAATTTATACAAATACAAGGCCACAACAGGCAAAACGCCCAGCGAGGTGGCTGAGAAAAAGATGCCCACAATAAATATGGATGTCATATATTTCAGAAATACAGCAACCCAAATCCGTATCATCTGAATTTCTTCTCATAAAGTCATTATTTAAACTTTCCGCCATATCTTTAGGATATGGCACTTACTCACTCAATAGATCACTCACTCACTAGATCGCTTACTCGCTTATTGAATCAGTAACTCACTGAATCACTTACTCACTCACTCAGTAACTCAATCGCTCATTCCCTCGTTAACTGACTCGCATAGAACTGTCGTCGGTGAATTTTCCGGCGGTGAATTGCATGGCGGTGAATTTTTGGTCGGTGAATTTTCCTAGCGGTGAATTGCATGGCGGTGAATTGTCGGTCGGTGAATTTTCCTAGCGGTGAATTGTTGTCGGTGAATTTTCCGGCGGTGAATTTTCCGTAAACCCGGTGAACCGATCAGCTAATAGCTCATGGACGACGAGCCACCAGAGGGCTATATATATGACATGAATGTCGCTAACCACTTGTTAATACAAGATATACAGAAGACTGGATGTTGTGAAGATATTTATTATTTTAGATGTTAATTTTTCTATTGTTTTCATAATAGACTATTATGACTATTCTTTTGTTTTCATAACGAGTTGTTAACGCCTGCAACAAAGAAGCATAGCATTTTTGCATCCCCTTTTAATGATGCTCGCAAATAATACAGCTTTTGTACATCGGTTAATTGTTCATTGCCTTCAATTAAACACTTAAATTGATTTTTGAACTGACTAAATTCCTCATACTTACCAGAAAATTCTGGTAGAGGAATGTCTGGTAATTTTAAGATTTCTGGGGTGTAATGTGATAGGCCTCCCCGTGGTGCACTCTGGGTAACGCCAAATCTATCACACGTCATTGTCATCGCTTTTTGTGCTCATATACTTCACCTTCAATAGCCCAAATTACATGTTTATTTCTACACATCTTGCAGTACATGTCTTGCGTCTCGTTTTGTCCTGAACATGTTTGTCTTCTGTGTCCAACCCCTCATTGTGGGCCCCGCTCAGGCGGGGAGGGGTCCTCCCGGATGGGGCATTGCTTCTAGCGTATGCTCCATCCGGGACGCTGTCTACCTGCGTGTTTGCCGTGCGTGGAGACCCGTAAGGCTGGAGATGGGGATCCTGGTTAGCCTGATGCGCTAGCTTTGGCCTCGGATTCAGCCGAAACGGGAGGCCTGGATTAGCCCCGTCTGGGTCAATCGGCTGGTCGCCTCGGTGGCTGAAGGGGTTACACTACTGGGCAGGTAGAGGGGCCGGGCCTGCCGGACGTCGTTGAGGTTTGTTGGTGCTGCTTCACGGCGATCTTGGATCTTGAACGCGTCTGCTCGCCTGCTTCGGTGGTGTATAGCTCCTACCTAACCTGGCGTTGCTACTAACCTTCATCGGTTACGTGTGCGCGTCCCCTTGTAGGGCTCCATGGTGGGCATGGTCGGTAGGAGCCGAACACATTATCTCCAAAATGGGGAAAAATCAAAATGCACCAAAACGTCAAAGAACTGCTATGAGCGAAACTATTGTCACTGATCCTACTCCTGCTGTTTCATTTTTCTTCCTGCATTGTACTGACACTGATAAACCGCTGGCCAAAGTATCACCATTCATAATAGACAAAGCTCTCTATGGCGCAATAGGCACATTAAAATCAGTGAAGGCTCTTCGTTCAGGAGACCTTCTAATTGAAACTAACACACCTAAACAATCCGAACTCGTTCAAAAGCTCACATCTCTCGGAGACATTCCAATAATAGTCAAAATCCATCCCACGTTGAATTATTCACGTGGTGTGATTTCAGATACTAACTTGATTAATATGGATGAAGAACTACTAACAGAGGAGCTGGCGTCTCAAGGCGTAACATCCGCCAAGCATATCATGAGCCGCAAAGATGGCAACCCAGCTCCATCACGCAACATAATCCTTACATTCTCATCGCCAACATTACCGAAAGATATTAAGATCGGTTATTACAGCCTCAAAATCCGGCCATATATACCTAACCCTGTAAGATGCTTCAACTGTCAGAAATTCGGTCATTCACGAACGGCGTGCCGAAGTCAACCCACCTGCGCAAAATGCGGTGAGAAGGACCACATTTCGGACGACTGCACTTCAACATCATTCAAGTGCGTCAATTGCGGTGGCAATCACCCCGCATTTGACAGGAAATGTCCGAAATGGAATGAAGAAAAAGAGATCCAGAAGATCAAGGTCCTTAATAACATCTCGTATATCGAAGCACGTCGTCGCATAACATCTAACCAAGCTCCAATAGTTGGTAAATCATACGCCAATACGACTTCACAATCACCGACTACTAACAAGATTAACTGTGTAACAAAAGTTTCTATTACAACTCAGACCGAACCAATTGCTAACACATCCACTCAAACTTCATCCAATCAACCATGCAATAGTTGTGGCTGCTGTTGGTCCGCTGGATTCCGGAGGGAGTCCACTACCTCCGAAGAAGAAGCGGGAAAAGCAACAGCGAACACATTCAAAATATCTACTGCTACAAAACCCAAAATAAGTTCTGGAAATAAATCAAAAAAGAAACCTTTCAAGACGGGGTATTCGAAAAAAGCCATACAGAGAGCTTTGACACATCCCACCGTTAAAAATGTGTCACTTATCGATGACACATCGATTGGTGACATGGATCTTGACAATCCCACAGAATCCGGTACTACTCGCCGCAAGATTGACCGGAATAAATTTAAGGACCTTGAACCGTCTACTTCTATTTGAAATTTATGGCCAACATAATTCAATGGAACATTCGTGGTCTTAGATCCAATTATGAAGATCTCAAGGATTTGATCAATCGTTATCATCCTGTTTGCGTGGCACTCCAGGAAACTTTTACGAAGCCCTCGGAGACATGGAACATCAGGCGACATTCCCTGTTCCGTATTGATTACGATGACGGGAGTAGAGCCTGCCGCGGTGTTGCTCTGCTGGTTCCACATCACGTGTCGTCGCGCGTTCTAACGCTGCGCACGAACCTGCAAGCCATCGCGGTGGAAATCTCTACAGGCCTAAGAATTACCATCTGTTCTATTTATTTGCCACCAAATGACACCATCTTACAGAGAGATCTAGAAGATCTGATTGATCAATTACCTCCACCATTTTTTCTTCTTGGAGACTTCAATGCTCATAACATGATATGGGGTTCTAACAGCAACACCCCTCGTGGGGAAATGGTTGAACGGCTGTTAGACAATATGGACCTCGCCATCATGAATGATGGTAGTTTCACTCATTTCCATGCCCCAAACAATAGTTTCACTGCAATAGATCTATCGTTATGTTCACCTTCACTCTTGCCCAACTGGTCCTGGTCGGTTGATCCAGACCTCCACGGGAGCAATCATTTTCCTCTAGTGGTTAAGTGCCTTGATCGAAGCCATAGCATACCTGAGGGTCCTCCTCGGTGGAAGCTTGTGGCCGCCCGATGGGCAGACTTCACGGTCAAGGCAGAAATCACAGAGGATATGGTTTCGCAACCCGACGTCGACCACTGTGTCGACCTTGTGACCAGTTGTATCATCTCTGCAGCAAATGAAACAATACCCAAAGTCTCCTCGAAACTTCCTAAATTTCCTAAACCTTGGTGGAACCACGAATGTAATCTTACGATTAAAGCACAAAAGAAAGCATGGAGTAGGTTCCGTCGGTATCCTACCCATGACAACAAGTTGGCATTTTTAAAAGCAAAGGCAATAGCGAGAAGAGCCAGGCGCCAGGCTCAACGCGAGTCCTGGTACAAGTTTACCACGGGAATAAATTCATCTACTTCATCTAAAGTCATTTGGGACCGGATCCGAAAAATCAATGGTCATTATCAGTCTCATCCCATCACCATTTTAAATACCAATGGCACTATCATCAGCGATGTGAGGGATATTGCGGACACCATCGCCGCTGTTTCCAGCGATGCGAACTATCCCCCATCGTTTCATCCCATTAAATCATCAGCCGAACGTACATCGTACACCTTCCGGCCTTTTACACCGGAGGGATACAACTCATTGTTCACCCTTCATGAACTGACGACGGCCTTGCAGCGAAGTCCTGACTCAGCTGTAGGGCCCGATGCCATTCATTATTCCATGATTCGGCATCTCTCATCTGAATCATTCTCACATTTACTCATATTATTTAATCGGATCTGGGTCAGTCATTCATTTCCTGACACCTGGCGAGCAGCCATAGTTCTTGCATTCCCGAAGCCTGGCAAAAATCCTCAACAACCTAATAGTTACAGACCTATTGCTTTGACCAGTTGTCTGTGTAAGCTCATGGAACGCATGGTCAACTATCGCCTTATGCACTACCTTGAGGTTAACAATATTTTATCTGAACATCAAAGCGGCTTTAGACGGTTCAGGTCAACAGCATGCAATCTGTTACGCCTTGAGACTTCAATCAGACAAGCATTCGTAAAGAGGGAGCATATGATAGCCATATTTTTCGACATAGAAAAGGCCTACGACCGTACTTGGAGGCACGGAATTCTCTCCGACCTCTATAATTGCGGCTTGCGGGGCAACTGGCCAATTTTCATTAAGAACTTTCTTGCTCGCCGCATCTTCCAGGTACGGATCGGAAGCACATTATCAGCTCCCCAAATTCAAGAACAAGGTGTACCTCAAGGTAGCATTTTAAGCGTAACACTTTTTATTTTAAGACTCAACGGGGTGTTGAACCAACTCCCGTTGTCTGTCACTGGCGCACTCTACGTGGATGATCTGTTAATATCATATCAATCAGTGAATATAAGGTCAGCCGAGAGACAATTACAAACCGCACTCAACAAGATCAGCAAGTGGGCTCATGATAACGGATTCTCTTTCTCCGCCGACAAAACCGTCGCTGTGCATTTTTGCCGGCGTCGTGAGCTTCATGATGACCCACAATTATTTTTAAATAATAGTCAAATACCTATTGTAGAGAATACAAAATTCCTCGGCATATCATTTGACAAGAAACTCACTTTTAAACCTCATATTTCACAATTAAGAGCTCGTTGCATGAAGACGATGAACCTCTTGAAGGTCATCTCTTCTACATTGTGGGGAGCAGACCGTAAGTCGCTCCTCCACTTATATAAAGCTTTAATAAGATCGAAACTCGACTACGGCTCCATTGTATACGGGTCAGCACCTCACAGTTATCTGAGTGTGCTCGACCCAGTCCACCATCTCGCCCTGCGGATTTGCTCTGGAGCTTTCCGGACATCTCCAATGGAGAGCCTGTATGTCGAATGCAACGAGCCATCACTGACATCAAGACGCCAGCAACTTTCCTTGAAATATTATATGAAGATGAAGTCTCTTCCAGATCATCCACTTCACCGTGTTATTTTTAATCCCTCATTTCATAGACTTTTTGCTGCTCGCCCTTCATGTGTCCCATCTTACGGTCTTCGTATGAGAGCACTTGTGGAAGAACTACAATTAGACATCAGTCGTGTGGCCCCAGTTGCTTGGCAACTGGCACCATGGGAGCAGTCTCTGCCAGATGTCTCTCTATCATTATCATCATACTCTAGAGCCACCACAGCAGATGTCATATATCAACAGATATTTTTCAGGCACAGGGGTAGGTACAATACGTACTTCCCCATATATACCGACGGCTCAAAGAGCCCTGGGCATGTCGGTTGTGCCTACATCTGCTGTGAGGAGACATCTTTCAAACTATCAGACACATTCTCTATTTATTCGGCAGAACTGTACGCAATCCTTCAGGCTCTACGTCACATACGACGCAAACGCCACCGACGATGCATCATTTATAGTGACTCTCTCAGTGCATTACAAGCACTGTGTTCCTTTACTTTTCACACTCATCCATTCATTCATGCCATTTTCCATGAGCTAAATTACCTCACTCATCATGGTACCACAGTAAAATTTTACTGGGTACCAGGTCATGTTGGAATACCGGGCAATGAAAAAGCAGACAACGCAGCTCGAACAACAACTAACATCGATAATAGCCTTCTGGTTCCTGCCAGTGACCACTTCTCAATCCTCCGAGAAGTGATGCATCGCCGCTGGCAGGAGCACTGGAACAATCAAGTTAACAATAAATTGCATGCCATCAAGCCCACACTTGGCCATTGGCGTTCGAGCTGCAGAACTAACCGAAAGGAGGAAGTTCTGCTTGCCCGGTTGCGCATAGGACACAGTCGCCTCACACAATCATATCTTTTATTACGAGAGAGTCAACCAGAGTGCCCTCATTGTCAAAGTCCATTGACCATTGTTCATGGTTTTACTTGTTCACATCACCGTCATCATTTTACGACCGCTTTTGGTCATAGTCATCTTTCACTTCATGACATTTTAAATGACAATAGCGATGCATCTCGCATTTTTAAATTCATCAAGGCCATTGGTTTTTATAACAAATTATAGTTTTACAATTCATGTCATTGTTTTACGTTTCATGCTGCTTTTGTGCAAAATCATGCGCCCTTTTAATTTTTCGACATGACAAAAGGACAATCTTTTTTATAATCATGTGTTTTGGCGCAGTTTGACCAAACTGGTCCTTGCGCCAATAAACCTAAAATCCCCCCCCCCCTTTTAAGATTTCTTTAAGCTTATCAACATTAACTTTTTTGATAATTTTTCATAGACTCTTGGTAGAAAAGAATTCTTACCTCTAGAGTTTCTAGTCGCTCATCTATGTGCAGTAGCTCTTCATCGAACACTAATATCTATAGTCTCTGGTTGAGCGTATAATATTTTCCTCCATGCTTCAATATTTTTTTTATGTCGGTGACATTGTTCATTATTCCTTTTCATTCCTTATTCATCATTCCTTTTTGACGATTATATATTTAGCATTCATTTTCAATTATCCTATGGCTCTGGATGGACCAAATGCTCAATAGCTCAGTTAAAAATGTAACCTAAAATGCTACTAGTGTGCACTAATGAGATTCAATCACACAATTTAACTTAAACACATACTCCTATAGTACTAACTTTATTTTTAAAGAGAGCCTACTGCTCGTCTCCTTTCCTGGTTAACGACTTATTTCATAATACAGTCACAGAAAAACACTCGCTACTATTGACATACGAAATAGCCACCAACTCACATAATTCGATGTATCGGCCTAACAGTCGCATGTCGGTATCTTCTGGTAGAACCTTTCACGGTGTTCTTGTTCTCCAAAGATCATCATTTGAGATGCTATCTGTCTCACTGTTGGGTTCACCGTCCCATAAATTTGTTCTGCCTTGACGCAATGTCCACAGTCCTGTTGACACTGTCTTCTTGAAAGGGCGTGGCCTATTTACATGCCATACTCCCTTACGATGCTAGATCTCCATGTCATAGCTGCCAAGTCTCCTGAATTTTAGCTTCATCTCTCGACCTCCCAAAATTTTACTAAAATCACAAAATCCCTAATTGTCCCAAAAAATTCCCTATTTCATTTGAAAAGAATTCCCATTTCTGAAAACAATCCCTAAGGAATTTCTTGTGTGGGGAAAGGTCTTTTGCCTCTTTTTTTTTCCTTTTCGAAATGGCGTCGTAAGTGAGGAAGAGTGGGAAATTCCTTTTCTTAAGGAAGTTTTACAAACCTTCCGATGGTAACAAGAAAAGTTGTTTGTCTTATCGTGCAGGGAAATAGCTTGGCGGCCAATAGTCCTGGATAATAATTGGAGATTATAGTGACGCACATGTTATGGATAATAATTCCGATAGGAACAGAATTCCACGCCTCATGTATCCATTGGCACACTAGGCCAATGTCAGGTTTCTTCAAGGCACCACTTTTGTAGTTTATCATTGGAACTCGTCCGTTCGATCCACAAATTTCTCAAATAGTCTTTGAAAGGCTTGTTGATGCTCGCATAAGGCTTTACAATTGACGTTAGCCTATCTGATATCCAAGACAATGATGTTTTCGATTTCTTTGCCTCAGCTCTGACATTATCGGTTCTGTGGGGTTTGAACATAACCCATACCAATAATGCCGGTTTCTCAAACACTGCTCCGGGCCTTTTGTTCCATATTTTCTGAATCCATTATAAAATGCCCTTTTCCTGGGCTTTCACGATCATTCTTGGTGGGAACTTCATGTTTGGAGGAATTTTCTTCCTTTTGAAAATTACAACTGGAAGCAATTTCTTTCCATCGGCCATGCCCAATAGCATGACCATAAATCGTGTTTTTTGGTGCCCATTTGTTCTAACAAAGATGGTTTTTTTCCGAGTTCATCAACAGTTCTATTGCTTGGGAAATCGAAAGTAACTAAGGTTTCATCAATATTACCGATTTGTGATGTAACGTATCTTTACACCCCCGGCGCAAAAGTCCACCTGTTTATTCAATCTGATCGGTGGTTTGGGTTATCAGCATATGTATAAATAATTACCTTTGTTTTCCCAGAGGTCGATCGCGATTACCGCATGATCGGCGATTGTGAACGACTCATCTCCTTCTCAATCCTCCGGGAAGTGATGCATCGCCGCTGGCAGGATCATTGGAACAATCAAACTAATAATAAACTTCATGCCATCAAGCCCACACTTGGACACTGGCGTTCGAGCTGCAGAACTAACCGAAAGGAGGAAGTTCTGCTTGCCCGGTTACGCATAGGACACAGTCGCATCACACAATCGTATCTTTTACTACGAGAGAGTCAACCGCAGTGCCCTCATTGTCAAAGTCCATTTACCATTGCCCATGCTGGGGTGTAATGTGATAGGCCTCCTCGTGGTGCACCCTGGGTAACGCCAAATCTATCACACGTCATTGTCATCGCTTTTTGTGCTCATATACTTCACCTTCAATAGCCCAAATTACATGTTTATTTCGACACATCTTGCAGTACATGTCTTGCGTCTCGTTTTGTCCTGTACATGTTTTTGTCTTTTGTGTCCAACCCCTCATTGTGGGCCCCGCTCAGGCGGGGAGGGGTCCTCCCGGATGGGGCATTGCTTCTAGCGTATGCTCCATCCGGGACGCTGTCTACCTGCGTGTTTGCCGTGCGTGGAGACCCGTAAGGCTGGAGATGGGGATCCTGGTTAGCCTGATGCGCTAGCTTTGGCCTCGGATTCAGCCGAAACGGGAGGCTTGGATTAGCCCCGTCCAGGTCAATCGGCTGTGGTCGCCTCGGTGGCTGAAGGGGTTACACTACTGGGCAGGTAGAGGGGCCGGGCCTGCCGGACGTCGTTGAGGTTTGTTGGTGCTGCTTCACGACGATCTTGGATCTTGAACGCGTCTGCTCGCCTGCTTTGGTGGTGTATAGCTCCCACCTAACCTGACGTTGCTACTAACTTTCACCGGTTACGTGTGCGCGTCCCCTCGTAGGGCTCCATGGTGGGCATGGTGGGTGGGAGTGGAACAATACCCATTCAAATATGGGAAAAACAAAAAATGCACCAAAACGTCAAAGAACTGCTTCAAACCAAACACATGTCACTGTAACTGCTTCAATTTCATCAACTGTCTCATTTTTCTTTCTGCACTCTTCAGATAACGAAAAACCGCTGGCCAAAGTATCACCATTTGTAATAGATAAAGCTCTCTATGGCACAGTTGGTACCTTAAAATCGGTGAAGGCCCTTCGTTCAGGAGACCTTCTCATCGAAACTAACACATCCAAACAAGCCGAACTCATTCAAAAGCTCACATCTCTCGGAGACATTCCAATAACAGTCAAAATCCATCCCACGTTGAATTATTCACGTGGTGTCATTTCAGATAATAACTTAATTAACATGGATGAAGAAGAACTAACACAAGAGCTGGCGTCTCAAGGCGTAACATCTGCCAAACATATTATGAGCCGCAAAGATGGCAATCCAGCTCCCACACGAAACATAATTCTCACATTCTCATCACCAACATTGCCGAAAGATATCAAAATAGGTTATTATAACCTCAAAATCCGGCCATACATTCCTAACCCTGTTCGATGCTTTAACTGCCAAAAATACGGCCACTCACGAACGGCGTGCCGCAGCCAACCCACCTGCGCAAAATGCGGTGAGAAGGACCACATTTCGGACAACTGCACTAATTCACCATTCAAGTGCGTCAATTGCGGTGGCGAACACCCCGCATTTGACAGAAAGTGTCCGAAATGGAATGAGGAAAAAGAGATCCAGAAGATCAAGGTCCTCAATAACATCTCATATATCGAAGCACGCCGTCGTATAACCTCTAACCAAACTCCAATAGATAATAGATCATATTCTAATATGGTAACAAATCCATCATCAGCTAATATGACTAACAATGTTGTCACCAAAGCATCCGTAACAACTCAGACTGAACCAATAGCTGATACATCAACTCAAACATCATCATCTAACCAACCGTGTAATAGTTGTGGCTGCTGTTGCTCTGCTGGATTTCGGAGGGAGTCCACTACCTCCGAAGAAGAGGCAGGAAAAGCAACAGTGCACACATTCAAAAAACCTACTGGTACTAAACCCAAGATTAACTCTGGAAATAAATCTAAAAAGACCGGATATTCAAGAAAAGCAATACAGAGAGCAATAAAATGTCCCACCCTCAAGAATGTGTCACTAATTGATGACAAGTCAATTGGTGACATGGATCTTGATAATCTATCAGAATCTGGTGGTACTCGCCGGAAACTAGACCGGAATAAATTTAAAGACCTCGAACCGTCTACTTCTACCTAATTTATGGCCAACATAATTCAATGGAACATTCGTGGTCTTAGATCCAATTACGAAGATCTCAAGGATTTGATCAATCGCTATCATCCTGTTTGCGTGGCACTCCAGGAAACTTTCACGAAGCCCTCGGAGACATGGAACATCAGGCGACATTCCCTGTTTCGTATTGATTACGATGACGGGAGTAGGGCTTGCCGCGGTGTTGCTCTGCTGGTTCCACATCATGTGTCGTCGCGCGTTTTAACGCTGCGCACGAACCTGCAAGCCATCGCGGTGGAAATCTCTACAGCCCTAAGAATTACCATCTGTTCCATTTATTTGCCACCAAATGACACCATCTTACAGAGAGATCTAGAAGATCTGATTGATCAATTACCTCCACCATTTTTTCTTCTTGGAGACTTCAATGCACATAACATAATATGGGGTTCTAACAGCAACACCCCTCGTGGGGAAATGGTTGAACGGCTGTTAGACGACATGGACCTTACCATCATGAATGATGGCAGTTTCACTCATTTCCATGCCCCAAACAATAGTTTCACTGCAATAGATCTATCGTTATGTTCACCCACACTCTTGCCCAACTGGTCCTGGTCGGTTGATCCAGACCTCCACGGGAGCAATCATTTTCCTCTAGTGGTTAAGTGCCTCGACCGACGCCATAGCATACCTGAGGGACCTCCTCGGTGGAAGCTTGTGGCCGCCCGATGGGCTGACTTCACGGTCAAGGCAGAAATCACGGAGGATATGGTTTCGCAACCCGACGTTGACCATTGTGTCGACCTTGTGACCAGTTGTATGATCTCAGCAGCCAATGAAACAATACCCAAAGTTTCCTCGAAACTTCCTAAATTTCCTAAACCTTGGTGGAACCACGAATGTAGTCTTACGATTAAAGCACAAAAGAAAGCATGGAGTAGGTTCCGGCGGTATCCTACCCATGATAATAAGTTGGCATTTTTAAAAGCAAAGGCGATAGCAAGAAGAACCAGGCGCCAGGCTCAACGCGAGTCCTGGCAAAAGTTTACGACGGGAATCAATTCATCAACTTCATCCAAAATCATTTGGGACCGGATCCGAAAAATCAATGGTCATTATCAGTCTCATCCCATCACCATTTTAAATACCAATGGCACTATCATCAGCGATGTGAGGGATATTGCTGATACCATCGCCGCCCATTTCGCCACTGTCTCCAGTGATGCGAATTATCCCCCATCGTTTCATCCCATTAAATCATCAGCCGAACGTACATTGTACACCTTCCGGCCTTTTACACCGGAGGGGTACAATTCATTGTTCACCCTTCATGAACTGACGACGGCCTTGCAGCGAAGTCCTGACTCAGCTGTAGGGCCCGATGCCATTCATTATTCCATGATTCGGCATCTATCACCAGAATCACTCTCACATTTACTCATATTATTTAATCGGATCTGGGTCAGCCATTCATTTCCTGACACCTGGCGAGCAGCCATAGTTCTTGCATTCCCGAAGCCTGGCAAAAATCCTCAACAACCGAACAGTTACCGACCTATTGCTTTGACCAGTTGTCTATGTAAGCTCATGGAACGCATGGTCAACTATCGCCTTATGCACTACCTTGAGGTTAACAATATTTTATCGAAACATCAAAGCGGCTTTAGACGGTTCAGGTCAACAACATGCAATTTGTTACGCCTTGAGACATCAATAAGACAAGCATTTGTGAAGAGGGAGCATATGCTAGCCATATTTTTCGACATAGAAAAGGCCTACGACCGTACTTGGAGGCACGGAATTCTTTCCGACCTCTATAATTGCGGCTTGCGGGGCAACTTGCCCATTTTCATTAAGAACTTTCTCGCTCGACGCATCTTCCAGGTACGGATCGGAAGTACATTATCAGCTCCCCAAATCCAAGAACAAGGTGTACCTCAAGGTAGTATTTTAAGTGTTACACTGTTTATTTTAAGACTCAACGGTGTGTTGAACCAACTCCCGTTGTCTGTCACTGGCGCACTCTACGTGGATGATCTGTTAATATCGTATCAATCAGTGAATATGAGGACAGCCGAGAGACAATTGCAAACTGCTCTCAACAAGATCAGCAAGTGGGCACATAATAACGGTTTCTCATTCTCCGCTGACAAAACCGTCGCTGTGCATTTTTGCCGGCGTCGTGAGCTTCATGATGACCCACAATTATTTTTAAATAATAGTCAAATACCTATTGTAGAGAATACAAAATTCCTCGGCATTACATTTGACAAGAAACTTACATTTAAACCTCATATTTCACAGTTGAGAGCTCGTTGCATGAAGACGATGAACCTCTTGAAGGTCATCTCTTCTACATCATGGGGAGCTGACCGTAAGTCTCTCCTTCACTTATATAAAGCTTTAATAAGATCGAAGCTCGACTACGGCTCCATTGTATACGGGTCGGCACCTCGGAGCTATCTGAGTGTGCTCGACCCAGTCCACCATCTCGCCCTGCGGATTTGTTCTGGAGCATTCCGGACGTCTCCAATGGAGAGCCTGTATGTCGAATGCAACGAGCCATCACTGACATCAAGACGCCAACAACTTTCTTTGAAATATTATATCAAAATGAAGTCTTTACCAGGTCATCCACTTCATCGTGTCATTTTTAATCCCTCATTTCATAGACTATTTGCTGCTCGCCCTTCATGTGTTTCATCTTACGGTCTTCGTATGAGGGCACTTGTGGAAGAACTACAATTAGACATCAGTCGTGTGGCCCCAGTTGCTTGGCAACTGGCACCATGGGAGCAGTCTCTGCCAGATGTCTCTCTTTCATTATCATTATACCCTAGAGCCACCACAGCAGATGTCATATATCGACAGATATTCTTTAGGCACAGGGGTAGGTACAACAGGTACTTCCCCATATATACCGACGGCTCCAAGAGCCCTGGGCATGTCGGTTGTGCCTACATCTGCTGTGAGGAGACATCTTTCAAACTTCACGACACATTCTCTATTTATTCGGCAGAACTGTACGCAATCCTTCAGGCTCTACGTCATATACGACGCAAACGCCACCGACGGTGCATCATTTATAGTGACTCTCTCAGCGCATTGCAAGCACTGTGTTCCTTCACTTTTCACACTCATCCATTCATTCATGCCATTTTTCATGAACTGCATCACCTCATTCATCACGGTACCACAGTAAAATTTTACTGGGTACCAAGTCATGTAGGAATACCGGGCAACGAAAAAGCAGACAACGCAGCTCGAACAACAACTAACATTGATAATAGCCTTCTGGTACCTGCCAGTGACCACTTCTCAATCCTCCGGGAAGTGATGCATCGCCGCTGGCAGGATCATTGGAACAATCAAAGTAATAATAAACTTCATGCCATCAAGCCCACACTTGGCCACTGGCGTTCGAGCTGCAGAACTAACCGAAAGGAGGAAGTTCTGCTTGCCCGGTTACGCATAGGACACAGTCGCCTCACACAATCATATTTGTTATTACGAGAGAGTCAACCAGAGTGCCCTCATTGTCAAAGTCCATTGACCATTGCTCATGCTTTTACTTGTTCACATCATCGTCATCATTTTACGACCGCTTTTGGTCACAATCATCTTTCACTTCGTGACATTTTATCTGACCATTGCGATGCATCTCGCATTTTTAAATTCATCAAAGCCATTGGTTTTTATGACAAATTATAGTTTTTACAATTCATGTCATTGTTTTATGTTTCACGTTGCTTTTTTATCATGTACAGTTTTTGTTTTGACATGACAAAAGGACATTTTTTTTAATTTTTATATTTGTTTTGGCGCAGTTTGACCAAATTGGTCCTTGCGCCAATAAACCCAAAATCCAATCCAATCCAATTGCCCATGCTTTTACTTGTTCGCACCATCGTCATCATTTTACGACCGCTTTTGGTCAGAATCATCTTTCACTTCGTGACATTTTATCTGAGCATTGCGATGCATCTCGCATTTTTAAATTCATTAAAGCCATTGGGTTTTTATGACAAATTATAGTTTTTACAATTCATGTCATTGTTTTATGTTTCACGTTGCATTTTTATCATGCACAGTTTTAGTTTTTGACATGACAAAAGGACATTTTTTTTAATTTTTATATTTGTCCTTGCGCCAATAAACCCAAAATCCAATCCAATAAAATCAAAATGACTCATCTCTGTTGTTTTGTTGTCATTTTGGAGTGCCGATTGTTTCTATTTGAAATATGTAAATTTTATCAACAACCGAGCAATTACAGACCTATTGCTTTGACCAGTTGTCTGTGTAAGCTCATGGAACGCATGGTCAACTATCGCCTTATGCACTACCTTGAGGTTAACAATATTTTATCTAAACATCAAAGCGGCTTTAGACGGTTCAGGTCCACAACATGCAATATGTTACGCCTTGAGACATCAATAAGACAAGCATTCGTAAAGAGGGAGCATATGATAGCCATATTTTTCGATATAGAAAAGGCCTACGATCGTACTTGGAGGCACGGAATTCTCTCCGACCTCTATAATTGCGGCTTGCGGGGCAACTTGCCCATTTTCATTAAGAACTTTCTTGCTCGCCGCATCTTTCAGGTACGGATCGGAAGCACGTTATCAGCTCCCCAAATTCAAGAACAAGGTGTACCTCAAGGTAGCATTTTAAGTGTAACACTTTTTATTGGGGTGTAATGTGATGGGCCTCCTCGTGGTGCGCCCTGGGTGGCGCCGGGTCTGTCGCACGTCATTGTCGTCGCTTTTTGTGCTCGTGTACTTCGCCTTCAATGGCCCAAATTGCATGTTTGTTTCGGCACATCTTGCAGTGCGTGTCTTGCGTCTCGTTTTGTCCTGTGCATGTTTTTGTCTTTTGTGTCCGGCCCCTCATTGTGGACCCCGCTCGGGCGGGGAGGGGTCCTCCCGGATGGGGCATTGCTTCTAGCGTATGCTCCATCCGGGACGCTGTCTGCCTGCGTGTTTGCCGTGCGTGGGGGCCCGTGGGGCTGGGGATCCTGGTTGGCCTGGTGCGCTGGCTTTGGCCTCGGATTCGGCCGGGCGGGAGGCTTGGATTGGCCCCGTCCAGGTCGGTCGGCTGTGGTCGCCTCGGTGGCTGGGGGGGGTTGCACTGCTGGGCGGGTGGAGGGGCCGGGCCTGCCGGGCGTCGTTGGGGTTTGTTGGTGCTGCTTCGCGGCGGTCTTGGATCTTGGGCGCGTCTGCTCGCCTGCTTTGGTGGTGTGTAGCTCCCACCTAGCCTGACGTTGCTACTGACTTTCACCGGTTGCGTGTGCGCGTCCCCTCGTGGGGCTCCGTGGTGGGTGGGAGTGGAACAGTGCCCATTCGGGTGTGGGAGGAACAAAAAATGCACCAAAACGTCAAAGAACTACTCTAAGTGAAACTATTGTCACAGAAACCGCTTCTTCAAATCTGTCATCTGTCTCATTCTTCTTCTTGCATAGCTCTGATACCAATAAACAGCTGTCAAAAGTATCACCATTCTTGATTGATAAAGCTCTCTATGGCGCAGTTGGAACTCTGAAATCAGTGAAGGCTCTCCGTTCAGGAGACCTTCTCGTCGAAACTAACACTCCTAAACAAGCCGAACTCATTCAAAAGCTCACATCTCTCGGGGACATTCCCATAACAATCAAAATCCACCCCACGCTGAATTATTCACGTGGTGTCATCTCAGACCCTAACTTAATTAACATGGATGAAGATGAACTAACTCAGGAGCTAGCGTCTCAAGGCGTAACATCTGCCAAACATATCATGAGCCGCAAAGATGGCAATCTAGCTCCATCACGTAATATAATCCTGACATTTTCATCCCCAACATTGCCGAAAGATGTCAAAATCGGTTACTATAACCTCCATATCCGGCCATACATACCTAACCCTGTAAGATGTTTCAACTGCCAAAAATTTGGTCACTCACGAATGGCGTGCCGTGGTCAACCCACCTGCGCAAAGTGCGGCGAGAGGGACCACATTTCGGACAACTGCACTAATTCACCATTCAAGTGCGTCAATTGCGGTGGCGACCACCCCGCATTTGACAGGAAATGTCCGAAATGGAATGAGGAAAAAGAGATCCAGAAGATCAAGGTTCTCAATAACATCTCATATATCGAAGCACGCCGTCGTGTAATCCCTAACCAAACTCCAATAGCTAGTACATCATACTCTAATATGGTAACAAATCCATCAACAGCTAATAAGACTAACAATGTCACCAAAGCATCTGTGACAACTCAGACCGAACCCATAGCTGATACATCCACTCAAACATCTTCTAACCAACCATGTAATAGTTGTGGCTGCTGTTGCTCTGCTGGAATACGGAAGGAGTCCACCACCTCCGAAGAAGCAGGAAAAGCAACAGCGAACACATTCAAAGTAACTACAGCTACTAAGCCAAAACTCAATAGTGGAAATAAATCTAAAATAAAACTATTCAAGACCGGATATTCAAGAAAAGCCATTCAGAGAGCAAAGAAGAACCCTACAGTACAAAACATGTCACTGCTTGATGACAAATCAATTGGTGACATGGATCTCGATAATCCCACAGAATCCGGTGGTACTCGCCGGAAATTAGACCGAAATAAGTTCAAGGACCTTGAACCGTCTACATCCATTTAAAATTTATGGCCAACATTATTCAATGGAACATTCGTGGTCTTAGATCCAATTACGAAGATCTAAAGGATTTAATCAATCGCTATCATCCTGTTTGCGTGGCACTCCAGGAAACTTTCACGAAGCCCTCGGAGACATGGAACATTAGGCGACATTCCCTGTTTCGTATTGACTACGATGACGGGAGTAGAGCCTGCCGCGGTGTTGCTCTGCTGGTTCCACATCATGTGTCGTCGCGCGTTCTAACGCTGCGCACGAACCTGCAAGCCATCGCGGTGGAAATCTCTACAGGCCTAAGAGTTACCATCTGTTCCATTTATTTGCCACCAAATGACACATTCTTACAGAGAGATCTAGAACAACTGATTGATCAATTACCACCACCATTTTTTCTTCTTGGAGACTTCAATGCACATAACATGATTTGGGGTTCTAACAGCAACACCCCTCGTGGGGAAATGGTTGAACGATTGTTAGATGACATGGACCTTACCATCATGAATGATGGCAGTTTCACTCATTTCCATGCCCCAAACAATAGTTTCACTGCAATAGATTTATCATTATGCTCACCTTCACTCTTGCCGAACTGGTCCTGGTCGGTTGATCCAGACCTCCACGGGAGCAATCATTTCCCTCTAGTGGTTAAGTGCCTTGATCGAAGCCATAGCATACCTGAGGGTCCTCCTCGGTGGAAGCTTGTGGCCGCCCGATGGGCAGACTTCACGGTCAAGGCAGAAATCACGGAGGATATGGTTTCGCAACCCGACGTCGACCATTGTGTCGACCTTGTGACCAGTTGTATGATCTCAGCAGCCAATGAAACAATACCCAAAGTCTCCTCGAAACTTCCTAAATTTCCTAAACCTTGGTGGAACCACGAATGTAATCTCACTATTAAAGCACAAAAGAAAGCGTGGAGTAGGTTCCGGCGGTATCCTACCCATGACAACAAGTTGGCATTTTTAGAAGCAAAGGCGATAGCAAGAAGAACCAGGCGCCAGGCTCAACGCGAGTCCTGGCAAAAGTTTACCACGGGAATCAATTCATCTACTTCATCTAAAGTCATTTGGGACCGGATCCGAAAAATCAATGGTCATTATCAGTCTCATCCCATCACTATTTTAAACACCAATGGCACTATCATCAGCGATGTGAGGGATATTGCGGATACCATCGCCGCCCATTTCGCCACTGTCTCCAGTGATGCGAACTATCCCCCATCGTTTCATCCCATTAAATCATCAGCCGAACGTACATCGTACACCTTCCGGCCTTTTACACCGGAGGGGTACAATTCATTGTTCACCCTTCATGAACTGACGACGGCCTTGCAGCGAAGTCCTGACTCAGCTGTAGGGCCCGATGCTATTCATTATTCCATGATTCGGCATCTCTCACCAGAATCACTGTCACATTTACTCATTTTATTTAATCGGATCTGGCTCAGTCATTCATTTCCTGACACCTGGCGAGCAGCCATAGTTCTTGCATTCCCGAAGCCTGGCAAAAATCCTCAACAACCGAACAGTTACAGACCTATTGCTTTGACCAGTTGTTTATGTAAGCTCATGGAACGCATGGTCAACTATCGCCTTATGCACTACCTTGAGGTTAACAATATTTTATCGAAACATCAAAGCGGCTTTAGACGGTTCAGGTCCACAACATGCAATCTATTACGCCTTGAGACATCAATAAGACAAGCATTCGTAAAGAGGGAGCATATGATAGCTATATTTTTCGATATAGAAAAGGCCTACGATCGTACATGGAGGCACGGAATTCTTTCCGACCTCTATAATTGCGGCTTGCGGGGCAACTTGCCTATTTTCATTAAGAACTTTCTCGCTCGACGCATCTTCCAGGTACGGATCGGAAGTACATTATCAGCTCCCCAAATCCAAGAACAAGGTGTACCTCAAGGTAGCATTTTAAGTGTAACACTTTTTATTTTAAGACTCAACGGGGTGTTGAACCAACTCCCGTTGTCAGTCACTGGCGCACTATACGTGGATGATCTGTTGATATCATATCAATCAGTGAATATGAGGTCAGCCGAAAGACAATTACAAACCGCACTCAACAAGATCAGCAAGTGGGCTCATAATAACGGCTTCTCTTTCTCCGCAGACAAAACCGTCGCTGTGCATTTTTGCCGGCGTCGTGAGCTTCATGATGACCCACAATTATTTTTAAATAATAGTCAAATACCTATTGTAGAGAATACAAAATTCCTCGGCATTACATTTGACAAGAAACTTACATTTAAACCTCATATTTCACAGTTGAGAGCTCGTTGCATGAAGACGATGAACCTCTTGAAGGTCATCTCTTCTACATCATGGGGAGCAGACCGTAAGTCACTCATTCACTTGTATAAAGCTCTAATAAGATCAAAGCTCGACTACGGTTCCATTGTATACGGGTCAGCACCTCGGAGTTATCTGAGTGTGCTCGACCCAATTCATCATCTCGCTCTCCGCATTTCCTCTGGAGCTTTCCGAACTTCTCCCATGGAAAGCCTCTATGTCGAATGCAACGAGCCATCACTGACATCAAGACGCCAGCAACTTTCCTTGAAATATTTTATCAAGATGAAGTCTTTACCAGGTCACCCACTTCATCGTGTCATTTTCAATCCGTCATTTCATAGACTTTTTGCTGCTCGACCTTCATGTGTTCCATCGTACGGTCTTCGTATGAGGGCACTTGTGGAAGAACTAGAATTAGACATCAGTCGTGTGGCCCCAGTTGCTTGGCAACTGGCACCATGGGAGCAGTCTCTGCCAGATGTCTCTCTTTCATTATCATTATACCCTAGAGCCACCACAGCAGATGTTATATATCGACAGATATTCTTTAGGCACAGGGGTAGGTACAACAGGTACTTTCCCATATATACCGACGGCTCTAAGAGCCCTGGGCATGTCGGTTGTGCCTACATCTGCTGTGAGGAGACATCTTTCAAACTTCCAGACACATTCACTATATATTCGGCAGAACTGTACGCAATCCTTCAGGCTCTACGTCATATACGACGCAAACGCCACCGACGTTGCATCATTTATAGCGACTCTCTTAGCTCATTGCAAGCATTGTGTTCTTTTACTTTTCACGTTCATCCATTTATTCATGCCATTTTTCATGAATTGAATCACCTCATTCATCACGGTACCACAGTAAAATTTTACTGGGTACCAAGTCATGTAGGAATACCGGGCAACGAAAAAGCAGACAACGCAGCTCGAACAACAACTAACATTGACAATAGCCTTTTGGTACCTGCCAGTGACCACTTCTCAATCCTCCGGGAAGTGATGCATCGCCACTGGCAGGATCATTGGAACAATCAAGTTAATAATAAACTTTATGCCATCAAGCCCACACTTGGCCATTGGCGTTCGAGCTGCAGGACTAACCGAAAGGAGGAAGTTCTGCTTGCCCGGTTGCGCATAGGACACAGTCGCCTCACACAATCATATTTATTATTACGAGAGAGTCAACCAGAGTGCCTTCATTGTCAAAGTCCATTGACCATTGCTCATGCTTTTACTTGTTCACATCATCGTCATCATTTTACGACCGCTTTTGGTCATAGTCATCTTTCACTTCATGACATTTTAAATGACAATAGCGATGCATCTCGCATTTTTAAATTCATCAAAGCCATTGGTTTATACGACAAATTATAGTTTTTACAATTTATGTCATTGTTTTACGTTTCATGTTCCGTTTTATATGTTTTAGTTTTTTGACATGACAGAATGACATTTTTATGTCTTGCTTTGGCGCAGTTTGACCAAATTGGTCCTTGCGCCAATAAATTGAAAATCCAATCCAATCCAACAAGATCAGCAAGTGGGCTCATAATAACGGCTTCTCTTTCTCCGCAGACAAAACCGTCGCTGTGCATTTTTGCCCGCGTCGTGAGCTTCATGATGACCCACAATTATTTTTAAATAATAGTCAAATACCTATTGTAGAGAATACAAAATTCCTCGGCATTACATTTGACAAGAAACTTACATTTAAACCTCATATTTCACAGTTGAGAGCTCGTTGCATGAAGACGATGAACCTCTTGAAGGTCATCTCTTCTACATCATGGGGAGCAGACCGTAAGTCGCTCCTCCACTTATATAAAGCTCTAATAAGATCAAAGCTCGACTACGGTTCCATTGTATACGGGTCAGCACCTCGGAGTTATCTGTGAGTGTGCTCGACCCAATTCATCA
Organism: Pholcus phalangioides; assembly: GCF_987345545.1. Taxonomy (NCBI): domain Eukaryota; kingdom Metazoa; phylum Arthropoda; class Arachnida; order Araneae; family Pholcidae; genus Pholcus; species Pholcus phalangioides. Next base: position 13,028,163 of record NW_028301598.1, read on the forward strand.
TCTCGCCCTACGGATTTGTTCTGGAGCTGTACGGAATGTATATATGGAACCTATATATGGGGAAGTACCTGTTGTACCTACCCCTGTGCCTAAAGAATATCGGGGTGTAATGTGATAGGCCTCCTCGTGGTGCACCCTGGGTAATGCTAAATCTATCACACGTCATTGTCATCGCTTATTTGTGCTCATATCCTTCACTTTCAATAGCCCAGATTACATGTTTTTTCTACACATCTTGCAGTACTTGTCTTGCGTCTTGTTTTGTCCTGTACATGTTTATGTCTTGTGTCCAACCCCTCATTGTGGACCCCGCTCCGGCGGGGAGGGGTCCTCCCGGATGGGGCATTGCTTATAGCGTATGCCCTATCTGGGACGCTGTCTACCTGCGTGTTTGCCGTGCGTGGAGACCCGTAAGGCTGGAGATGGGGATCCTGGTTAGCCTGATGCGCTAGCTTTGGCCTCGGATTCAGCCGAAACGGGAGGCTTGGATTAGCCCCGTCCAGGTCAATCGGCTGTGGTCGCCTCGGTGGCTGAAGGGGTTACACTACTGGGCAGGTAGAGGGGCCGGGCCTGCCGGACGTCGTTGAGGTTTGTTGGTGCTGCTTCACGACGATCTTGGATCTTGAACGCGTCTGCTCGCCTGCTTTGGTGGTGTATAGCTCCCACCTAACCTGACGTTGCTACTAACCTTCACCGGTTACGTGTGCGCGTCCCCTTGTAGGGCTCCATGGTGGGCATGGTGGGTGGGAGTGGAACAATACCCATTCAAATATGGGAAAAACAAAAAATGCACCAAAACGTCAAAGAACTGCACTTAGTGAAACAATTGTCTCAGAAACCACTTCTTCAAATCTGTCATCTGTCTCATTCTTCTTCTTGCATAGCTCTGATACCAATAAACAGCTGTCAAAAGTATCACCATTCTTGATTGATAAAGCTCTCTATGGCGCAGTTGGAACTCTGAAATCAGTGAAGGCTCTCCGTTCAGGAGACCTTCTCGTCGAAACTAACACTCCCAAACAAGCCGAACTCATTCAAAAGCTCACATCTCTCGGGGACATTCCCATAACAATCAAAATCCACCCCACGCTGAATTATTCACGTGGTGTCATCTCAGACCCTAACTTAATTAACATGGATGAAGATGAACTAACTCAGGAGCTAGCGTCTCAAGGCGTAACATCTGCCAAACATATCATGAGCCGCAAAGATGGCAATCTAGCTCCATCACGTAATATAATCCTGACATTTTCATCCCCAACATTGCCGAAAGATGTCAAAATCGGTTACTATAACCTCCATATCCGGCCATACATACCTAACCCTGTAAGATGTTTCAACTGCCAAAAATTCGGTCACTCACGAATGGCGTGCCGTGGTCAACCCACCTGCGCAAAGTGCGGTGAGAGGGACCACATTTCGGACAGCTGCACTAATTCACCATTCAAGTGCGTCAATTGCGGTGGCGACCACCCCGCATTTGACAGGAAATGTCCGAAATGGAATGAAGAAAAAGAGATCCAGAAGATCAAGGTTCTCAATAACATCTCATATATTGAAGCACGCCGTCGTGTAATCCCTAACCAAACTCCAATAGCTAGTACATCATACTCTAATATGGTAACAAATCCATCAACAGCTAATAAGACTAACAATGTCACGAAAGCATCTGTGACAACTCAGACCGAACCCATTGCTGATACATCCACTCAAACATCATCTAACAAACCATGTAATAGTTGTGGCTGCTGTTGCTCTGCTGTAATACGGAAGGAGTCCACCACCTCCGAAGAAGCAGGAAAAGCAACAGCGAACACATTCAAAGTAACTACAGCTACTAAGCCAAAATTCAATAGTGGAAATAAATCTAAAATTAAACTATTCAAGACCGGATATTCAAGAAAAGCCATTCAGAGAGCAAAGAAGAACCCTACAGTACAAAACATGTCACTTCTTGATGACAAATCAATTGGTGACATGGATCTCGATAATCCTACAGAATCCGGTACTATTCGCCGGAAATTGGACCGAAATAAGTTCAAAGACCTTGAACCGTCTACATCTATTTGAAATTTATGGCCAACATTATTCAATGGAACATTCGTGGTCTTAGATCCAATTACGAAGATCTCAAGGATTTGATCAATCGCTATCATCCTGTTTGCGTGGCCTTCCAGGAAACTTTCACGAAGCCCTCGGAGACATGGAACATCAGGCGACATTCCCTGTTCCGTATCGATTACGATGACGGGAGTAGAGCCTGCCGCGGTGTTGCTCTGCTGGTTCCACATCACGTGTCGTCGCGCGTTTTAACGCTGCGCACGAACCTGCAAGCCATCGCGGTGGAAATCTCTACAGCCCTAAGAATTACCATCTGTTCCATTTATTTGCCACCAAATGACACCATCTTACAGAGAGATCTAGAAGATCTGATTCATCAATTACCTCCACCATATTTTCTTCTTGGAGACTTCAATGCACATAACATAATATGGGGTTCTAACAGCAACACCCCTCGTGGGGAAATGGTTGAACGGCTGTTACACGACATGGACCTCGCCATCATGAATGATGGCAGTTTCACTCATTTCCATGCCCCAAACAATAGTTTCACGGCAATAGATCTATCGTTATGTTCACCCACACTCTTGCCCAACTGGTCCTGGTCGGTTGATCCAGACCTCCACGGGAGCAATCATTTTCCTCTAGTGGTTAAGTGCCTCGACCGACGCCATAGCATACCTGAGGGATCTCCTCGGTGGAAGCTTGTGGCCGCCCGATGGGCTGACTTCACGGTCAAGGCAGAAATCACGGAGGATATGGTTTCGCAACCCGACGTCGACCACTGTGTCGACCTTGTGACCAGTTGTATCATCTCTGCAGCCAATGAAACAATACCCAAAGTCTCCTCGAAACTTCCTAAATTTCCTAAACCTTGGTGGAACCACGAATGTAATCTTACTATTAAAGCACAAAAGAAAGCATGGAATAGGTTCCGGCGGTATCCTACCCATGACAACAAGTTGGCATTTTTAAAAGCAAAGGCGATAGCAAGAAGAACCAGGCGCCAGGCTCAACGCGAGTCCTGGTATAATTTTACCACGGGAATCAATTCATCAACTTCATCCAAAATCATTTGGGACCGGATCCGAAAAATCAATGGTCATTATCAGTCTCATCCCATCAACATCTTGAACACCAATGGCACTATCATCAGCGATGTGAGGGATATTGCGGACACCATCGCCGCCCATTTCGCCGCTGTTTCCAGCGATGCGAATTATCCCCCATCGTTTCATCCCATTAAATCATCAGCCGAACGTACATCGTACACCTTCCGGCCTTTTACACCGGAGGGGTACAATTCATTGTTCACCCTTCATGAACTGACGACGGCCTTGCAGCGAAGTCCTGACTCAGCTGTAGGGCCCGATGCCATTCATTACTCCATGATTCGGCATCTCTCACCAGAATCACTCTCACATTTACTCATATTATTTAATCGGATCTGGGTCAGTCATTCATTTCCTGACACCTGGCGAGCAGCCATAGTTCTTGCATTCCCGAAGCCTGGCAAAAATCCTCAACAACCGAACAGTTACAGACCTATTGCTTTGACCAGTTGTCTATGTAAGCTCATGGAACGCATGGTCAACTATCGCCTTATGCACTACCTTGAGGTTAACAATATTTTATCTAAACATCAAAGCGGCTTTAGACGGTTCAGGTCCACAACATGCAATCTGTTACGCCTTGAGACATCAATAAGACAAGCATTCGTAAAGAGGGAGCATATGATAGCCATATTTTTTGATATAGAAAAGGCCTACGACCGTACTTGGAGGCACGGAATTCTTTCCGACCTCTATAATTGCGGCTTGCGGGGCAACTTGCCCATTTTCATTAAGAACTTTCTCGCTCGACGCATCTTCCAGGTACGGATCGGAAGCACATTATCAGCTCCCCAAATCCAAGAACAAGGTGTACCTCAAGGTAGCATTTTAAGCGTTACACTGTTTATTTTAAGACTCAACGGGGTGTTGAACCAACTCCCGTTGTCTGTCACTGGCGCACTCTACGTGGATGATCTGTTGATGTCATATCAGTCAGTAAATATGAGGACAGCCGAGAGACAATTACAAACCGCACTCAACAAGATCAGCAAGTGGGCACATAATAACGGCTTCTCATTCTCCGCCGACAAAACCGTCGCTATGCACTTTTGTCGGCGTCGAGACCTACATGATGACCCACAATTGTTTCTAAACAATAGTCTAATACCAATAGTAGAAAATACAAAATTCCTCGGCGTCACATTCGATAAAAAACTGACTTTCAAACCTCATATTGCGCAATTAAGAGCTCGTTGCATGAAGACGATGAACCTCTTGAAGGTCATCTCGTCTACATCATGGGGAGCAGACCGTAAGTCACTCCTCCACTTATATAAAGCTCTAATAAGATCGAAGCTCGACTACGGCTCCATTGTATACGGGTCGGCACCTCGGAGCTATCTGAGTGTGCTCGACCCAGTCCACCATCTCGCCCTGCGGATTTGCTCTGGAGCTTTCCGGACATCTCCAATGGAGAGCCTGTATGTCGAATGCAACGAGCCATCACTGACATCAAGACGCCAAGAACTTTCCTTGAAATATTATATCAAAATGAAGTCTTTACCAGGTCATCCACTTCATCGTGTCATTTTTAATCCGTCATTTCATAGACTTTTTGCTGCTCGACCTTCATGTGTCCCATCTTACGGTCTTCGTATGAGGGCACTTGTAGAAGAAATACAAATAGACATCAGTCGTGTGGCCCCAGTTGCTTGGCAACTGCCACCATGGGAGCAGTCTCTGCCAGATGTCTCTCTTTCATTATCGTTATACCCTAGAGCCACCACAGCAGATGTCATATATCGACAGATATTCTTCAGGCACAGGGATAGGTACAACAGGTACTTCCCCATATATACCGACGGCTCAAAAAACCCTGGGCATGTCGGTTGTGCCTACATCTGCTGTGAGGAGACATCTTTCAAACTATCAGACACATTCTCTATTTATTCGGCAGAACTGTACGCAATCCTTCAGGCTCTACGTCACATACGACGCAAACGCCACCGACGATGCATCATTTATAGCGACTCTCTCAGCGCATTGCAAGCACTGTGTTCCTTCACTTTTCACACTCATCCATTTATTCATGCCATTTTTCATGAACTGCATCACCTCATTCATCACGGTACCACAGTAAAATTTTACTGGGTACCAAGTCATGTAGGAATACCGGGCAATGAAAAAGCAGACAACGCAGCTCGAACAACAACTAACATCGATAATAGCCTTTTGGTACCTGCCAGTGACCACTTCTCAATCCTCCGGGAAGTGATGCATCGCCGCTGGCAGGATCATTGGAACAATCAAGTAAATAATAAACTTCATGCCATCAAGCCCACACTTGGCCATTGGCGTTCGAGCTGCAGAACTAACCGAAAGGAGGAAGTTTTGCTTGCCCGGTTACGCATAGGACACAGTCGCCTCACACAATCATATTTATTATTACGAGAGAGTCAACCAGAGTGCCCTCATTGTCAAAGTCCATTGACCATTGCTCATGCTTTTACTTGTTCACATCATCGTCATCATTTCACGACCGCTTTTGGTCAGAGTCATCTTTCACTTCATGACATTTTATCTGACAATAGCGATGCATCTCGCATTTTTAAATTCATCAAGGCCATTGGTTTATATGACAAATTATAGTTTTTACAATTTATGTCATTGTTTTACGTTTCATTTTCCTTTTTATATGTTTTAGTTTTTTGACACGACAAAAGGACATTTTTCTTATTTGTATGTCATGTTTTGGCACAGTTTGGCCAAATTGGTCCTTGCGCCAAAAAAATTCAAAATCCAATCCAATCCAATCCTAAAGAATATCTGCCGATATATGACATCTGCTGTGGTGGCTCTAGAGTATGATGATAATGAAAGAGAGACATCTGGCAGAGACTGCTTCCATGGTGCCAGTTGAAAAGCAACTGGGGCCACACGACTGATGTCTAATTCTAGTTCTTCCACAAGTGCCCTCATACGAAGACCGTAAGATGGAACACATGAAGGGCGAGCAGCAAAAAGTCTATGAAATGAGGGATTAAAAATGACACGATGAAGTGGATGACCTGGCAAAGACTTCATTTTGATATATTTCAAAGAAAGTTGTTGGCGTCTTGATGTCAGTGATGGCTCGTTGCATTCGACATAGAGGCTTTCCATGGGAGAAGTTCGGAAAGCTCCAGAGCAAATGCGGAGAGCGAGATGATGAATTGGGTCGAGCACACTCAGATAGCTCCGAGGTGCTGACCCGTATACAATGGAACCGTAGTCGAGCTTTGATCGTATTAGAGCTTTATATAAGTGAAGGAGCGACTTACGGTCAGCTCCCCACGATGTAGAAGAGATGACCTTCAAGAGGTTTATAGTCTTCATGCAACGAGCTCTCAACTGTGAAATATGAGGTTTAAATGTAAGTTTGTTGTCAAATGGAATGCCGAGGAATTTTGTATTCTCTACAATAGGTATTTGACTATTATTTAAAAATAATTGTGGGTCATCATGAAGCTCACGACGCCGGCAAAAATGCACAGCGACGGTTTTGTCGGCAGAGAAAGAGAAACCGTTATCATGAGCCCACTTGCTGATCTTGTTGAGCGCGGTTTGTAATTGTCTCTTGGCTGAATTCATATTCACTGATTGATACGATATCAACAGATCATCCACGTAGAGTGCGCCAGTGACAGACAACGGCAGTTGGTTCAACACCCCGTTGAGTCTTAAAATAAAAAGTGTAACACTTAAAATGCTACCTTGAGGTACACCTTGTTCTTGAATTTGGGGAGCTGATAATATGCTTCCGATCCGTACCTGGAAGATGCGGCGAGCAAGAAAGTTCTTAATGAAAATGGGCAAGTTGCCCCGCAAGCCGCTATTATAGAGGTCAGAAAGAAATCCGTGCCTCCAAGTACGGTCGTAGGCCTTTTCTATGTCGAAAAATATGGCTAGCATATGCTCCCTCTTCACAAATGCTTGTCTTATTGATGTCTCAAGACGTAACAGATTGCATGTTGTGGACCTGAACCGTCTAAAGCCACTTTGATGTTCGATAAAATATTGTTAAGCTCAAGGTAGTGCATAAGGCGATAGTTGACCATGCGTTCCATGAGCTTACATAGACAACTGGTCAAAGCAATAGGTCTGTAACTGTTAGGTTGCTGGGGATTTATGCCCGGCTTCGGGAATGCAAGAACAATGGCTGCTCGCCAGGTGTCAGGAAATGAATGGCTGACCCAGATCCGATTGAATAATATGAGCAAATGTGAGTGATTCTGGTGATAGATGCCGAATCATGGAATAATGAATAGCATCGGGCCCTACAGCTGAGTCAGGACATCGCAGCAAGGCCGTCGTCAGTTCATGAAGGGTGAACAATGAATTGTACCCCTCCGGTGTAAAAGGCCGGAAGGTGTACGATGTACGTTCGGCCGATGATTTAATGGGATGAAACGATGGGGGATAGTTCGCATCATTGGAGATAGCGGCGAAATGGGCGGCGATGGTATTCGTAATATCCCTCACATATAGATGATAGTGCCATTGGTATTCAAGATGGATTGGATTGGATTTTGAATTTTTGGCGCAAGGACCAGTTTGGCCAAACTGCGCCAGAACATAACACGAAAATAAGAAAAATGTCCTTTTGTCGTGTTAAAAAACTAAAACATATAAAAAGGAAAACAAACGTAAAAGAATGAGATGAATTGTAAAACTATAATTTGTTATAAAAACCAATGACTTTAATGAATTTAAAAATGCGAGATGCATCGCTATGGTCATTTAAAATGTCATGAAGTGAAAGATGACTTTGACCAAAAGCGGTCGTAAAATGATGACGATGATATGAACAAGTAAAAGCATGAGCAATGGTAAGTGGACTTTGACAATGAGGGCACTGTGGCTGACTCTCTCGTAATAAAAGATATGATTGTGTGATACGACTGTGTCCTATGCGCAACCGGGCAAGCAGAACTTCCTCCTTTCGGTTAGTTCTGCAGCTCGAACGCCAATGGCCAAGTGTGGGCTTGATGGCATGAAGTTTATTATTTATCTGATGGCTCCAATGATCCTGCCAGCGGCGATGCATCACTTCCCGGAGGATTGAGAAGTGGTCACTGGCAGGTACCAAAAGGTTATTGTCAATGTTAGCTGTTGTTCGAGCTGCGGTGTCTGCTTTTTCGTTGCCCGGTATTCCTACATGACCTGGTACCCAGTAAAATTTTACTGTGGTACCATGATGAATGAGATAATGCAGTTCATGAAAAATGGCATGAATAAATGGATGAGTGTGAAACGTACAGGAACACAGTGCTTGTAATGCGCTGAGAGAGTCGCTATAGATGATGCATCGTCGGTGGCGTTTGCGTCGTATATGACGTAGAGCCTGAAGGATTGCGTACAGTTCTGCCGAATATATAGTGAATGTGTCTGGAAGTTTGAAAGATGTCTCCTCACAGCAGATGTAGGCACAACCGACATGGCCAGGGCTCTTGGAGCCGTCGGTATATAAGGGGAAGTACCTGTTGTACCTACCCCTGTGCCTAAAGAATATCTGTCGATATATGACATCTGCTGTGGTGGCTCTAGGGTATAATGATAATGAAAGAGAGACATCTGGCAGAGACTGCTCCCATGGTGCCAGTTGCCAAGCAACTGGGGCCACACGACTGATGTCTAATTCTAGTTCTTCCACAAGTGCCCTCATACGAAGACCGTAAGATGGAACACATGAAGGTCGAGCAGCAAATAGTCTATGAAATGAGGGATTAAAAATGACACGATGAAGTGGATGATCTGGAAAAGTCTTCATCTTGATAAAATATTTCAAGGAAAGTTGTTGGCGTCTTGATGTCAGTGATGGCTCGTTGCATTCGACATACAGGCTCTCCATTGGAGACGTCCGGAAAGCTCCAGAACAAATTCGTAGGGCGAGATGGTGGACCGGGTCGAGCACACTCAGATAGCTCCGAGGTGCCGACCCGTATACAATGGAGCCGTAGTCGAGCTTCGATCTTATTAAAGCTTTATATAAGTGGAGGAGCGACTTACGGTCAGCTCCCCACGATGTAGAAGAGATGACCTTCAAGAGGTTCATCGTCTTCATGCAACGAGCTCTCAACTGTGAAATATGAGGTTTAAATGTAAGTTTCTTGTCAAATGTAATGCCGAGGAATTTTGTATTCTCTACAATAGGTATTTGACTATTATTTAAAAATAATTGTGGGTCATCATGAAGCTCACGACGCCGGCAAAAATGCACAGCGACGGTTTTGTCGGCCGAGAAAGAGAAACCGTTATCATGAGCCCACTTGCTGATCTTGTTGAGCGCGGTTTGTAATTGTCTCTCAGCTGTCCTCATATTCACTGATTGATACGATATCAACAGATCATCCACCTAAAGTGCGCCAGTGACTGACAACGGGAGTTGGTTCAACACCCCGTTGAGTCTCAAAATAAAAAGTGTCACACTTAAAATGCTACCTTGAGGTACACCTTGTTCTTGAATTTGGGGAGCTGATAACGTGCTTCCGATCCGTACCTGGAAGAGGCGGCGAGCAAGAAAGTTCTTAATGAAAATGGGCAAGTTGCCCCGTAAGCCGCTATTATAGAGGTCGGAAAGAATTCCGTGCCTCCAAGTACGGTCGTAGGCCTTTTCTATGTCGAAAAATATGGCTAGCATATGCTCCCTCTTCACAAATGCTTGTCTTATTGATGTCTCAAGGCGTAACAGATTGCCATGTTGTGGACCTGAACCGTCTAAAGCGGCTTTGATGTTTCGATAAAATATTGTTAACCTCAAGGTAGGGCATAAGGCGATAGTTGACCATGCGTTCCATGAGCTTACATAAACAACTGGTCAAAGCAATGGGTCGGTAACTGTTAGGTTGCTGAGGATTTTTGCCAGGCTTCGGGAATGCAAGAACTATGGCTGCTCGCCAGGTGTCAGGAAATGAATGACTGACCCAGATCCGATTAAATAATATGAGTAAATGTGACAGTGATTCAGATGAGAGATGCCGAATCATGGAATAATGAATGGCATCGGGCCCTACAGCTGAGTCAGGACTTCGCTGCAAGGCCGTCGTCAGTTCATGAAGGGTGAACAATGAATTGTATCCCTCCGGTGTAAAAGGCCGGAAGGTGTACGATGTACGTTCGGCCGATGATTTAATGGGATGAAACGATTGGATTGGATTGGATTTTAAATTTTCTGGCGCAAGGACCAATTTGATCAAACTGCGCCAAAACAAATTATAAAAATAAGAAAAATCATCCTTTTGTCATGTCAAAATACTAAAACTATGCATGATAAAAAGCAACGTAAAGCATAAAACAATGACATGAATTGTAAAAATCTATAATTTATTATAAAAACCAATGGCTTTGATGAATTTAAAAATGCGAGATGCATCGCTGTGGTCATTTAAAATGTCATGAAGTGAAAGATGACTTTGACCAAAAGCGGTCGTAAAATGATGACGATGATATGAACAAGTAAAAGCATGAGCAATGGTTAATGGACTTTGACAATGTGGGCACTGTGGCTGACTCTCTCGTAATAAAAGATATGATTGTGTGATACGACTGTGTCCTATGCGCAACCGGGCAAGCAGAACTTCCTCCTTTCGGTTAGTTCTGCAGCTCGAACGCCAATGGCCAAGTGTGGGCTTGATGGCATGTAATTTGTTATTAATTTGATTGTTCCAATGATCCTGCCAGCGGTGATGCATCACTTCCCGGAGGATTGAGAAGTGGTCACTGGCAGGTACCAAAAGGTTATTGTCAATGTTAGTTGTTGTTCGAGCTGCGGTGTCTGCTTTTCCGTTGCCCGGTATTCCAACATGACCTGGTACCCAGTAAAATTTTACTGTGGTACCATGATGAATGAGGTAATGCAGTTCATGAAAAATGGCATGAATGAATGGATGAGTGTGGAAACTGACGGAACACAGTGCTTGTAATGCGCTGAGAGAGTCACTATAAATGATGCATCGTCGGTGGCGTTTGCGTCGTATATGACGTAGAGCCTGAAGGATTGCGTACAGTTATACAAATACAAATACAACGCCACAACAGGCAAAATGCCCAACGAGGTGGCTGATAAAAAGATGCCCATAAAAATATGGATGTCATATGTTTCAAAAATACAGCAACCCCATTAAAAATGCAATTAACACAAATTATAAACAATATATACACATGATAAAATATTATACAATGCCCATAAAGAGTACTTATGGTTGTCTTATTCTAAGAATGGATAGCTTCTCGATTTACCCCAACATGTTTATCGTATTTCTTTTTAAACGTGTCAATTGTGTTACAATTTACTACCTCCGAGGGTAAGCTATTCCATTTATTAACAACCCTATTAGAGAAAAATTCCCTGCGACACCATAACCTTGCATTGTCCCTCACCAATCGATACTGGTGTCCCCTTGTAAAAGCAGTTGATTGGCGTTGTACTAAAAGTTCATGGTCCATCCTATCCATCCCATTGAAAATTTTGAACACTTCGATCATATCTCCTCGACACCTGCGTTCATCCAATGTAAACATATTCAAAAAATGAAGTCTCTCTTCATAACTCAAGCCCTGTGTGCCAATAAGGACACGCGTAGCTCTTCTCTGCACCCCTTCAATCAAGTCTATGTCCCTCTGTAGGTATGGTCTCCAAAACCTTACCGCATACTCCAGTGCAAGACGAACTAAGCCTCGAAAAAGCGGAAGAATGACTTTAGGAGAACGCGAAGAGACCTTTTTGAAAATGAGACCAAGCATTCTATTCGCTTTTTTGACAACCGCTGAACAATGTTCAGAAAACTTAAGTCGCTCGTCAATGAGAATTCCCAAATCGGTGACTCTAGTTGCATCCGGGATAGTGACACCATTCAACTCGTAAGAGAACCGTGGGTTGTTCGAACCAAAATGAGCGACCATGCACTTATCTACGCTAAACGTCATGGATTGGATTGGATTGGATTGGATTTTGAATTTTTTGGCGCAAGGACCAATTTGGCCAAACTGCGCCAGAACATAACACAAAAATAAGAAAAATGTCCTTTTGTCGTGTTAAAAAACTAAAACATATAAAAAGGAAAACAAACGTAAAACAATGACATGAATTGTAAAACTATAATTTGTTATAAAAACCAATGACTTTAATGAATTTAAAAATGCGAGATGCATCGCTATGGTCATTTAAAATGTCATGAAGTGAAAGATGACTTTGACCAAAAGCGGTCGTAAAATGATGACGATGATATGAACAAGTAAAAGCATGAGCAATGGTTAATGGACTTTGACAATGTGGGCACTGTGGCTGACTCTCTCGTAATAAAAGATATGATTGTGTGATACGACTGTGTCCTATGCGCAACCGGGCAAGCAGAACTTCCTCCTTTCGGTTAGTTCTGCAGCTCGAACGCCAATGGCCAAGTGTGGGCTTGATGGCATGCAATTTGTTGTTAACTTGATTATTCCAGTGCTCCTGCCAGCGATGATGCATCACTTCCCGGAGGATTGAGAAGTGGTCACTGGCAGGTACCAAAAGGCTATTGTCAATGTTAGCTGTTGTTCGAGCTGCGGTGTCTGCTTTTTCGTTGCCCGGTATTCCTACATGACCTGGTACCCAGTAAAATTTTACTGTGGTACCATGATGAATGAGGTAATGCAGTTCATGAAAAATGGCATGAATAAATGGATGAGTGTGAAACGTACAGGAACACAGTGCTTGTAATGCGCTGAGAGAGTCGCTATAGATGATGCATCGTCGGTGGCGTTTGCGTCGTATATGACGTAGAGCCTGAAGGATTGCGTACAGTTCTGCCGAATATATAGTGAATGTGTCTGGAAGTTTGAAAGATGTCTCCTCACAGCAGATGTAGGCACAACCGACATGGCCAGGGCTCTTGGAGCCGTCGGTATATATGGGGAAGTACCTGTTGTACCTACCCCTGTGCCTAAAGAATATCTGTCGATATATGACATCTGCTGTGGTGGCTCTAGGGTATAATGATAATGAAAGAGAGACATCTGGCAGAGACTGCTCCCATGGTGCCAGTTGCCAAGCAACTGGGGCCACACGACTGATGTCTAATTCTAGTTCTTCCACAAGTGCCCTCATACGAAGACCGTAAGGTGGAACACATGAAGGTCGAGCAGCAAATAGTCTATGAAATGAGGGATTAAAAATGACACGATGAAGTGGATGATCTGGAAAAGTCTTCATCTTGATAAAATATTTCAAGGAAAGTTGTTGGCGTCTTGATGTCAGTGATGGCTCGTTGCATTCGACATACAGGCTCTCCATTGGAGACGTCCGGAAAGCTCCAGAACAAATTCGTAGGGCGAGATGGTGGACCGGGTCGAGCACACTCAGATAGCTCCGAGGTGCCGACCCGTATACAATGGAGCCGTAGTCGAGCTTCGATCTTATTAAAGCTTTATATAAGTGGAGGAGCGACTTACGGTCAGCTCCCCACGATGTAGAAGAGATGACCTTCAAGAGGTTCATCGTCTTCATGCAACGAGCTCTTAATTGCGCAATTTGAGTGGTGGTCGGCTGAAGTTGGTTTTCTGTGGTTCCCAACTTCAAGGCGCAAATGCGAGCCGATCTCCCCGTTAAAAAGTCTCGCCACAGAGAGCAACAGTCCTACAACGATAAATCATTCAATCATAACACTTCACTCATAGTTAGTAAAACTGGGGGCAGATGACAGCACTACACATAACAAGCATTACACAGAAACAAAAAACTTTACGTCAGGTTGCACTACACGTACACGCACATTCCCGCATGTACCGATTCGTTGGGGGGGGGGGTTCCGGGGGGGGGGTGCATGTGTGGTGTAGCAGTAGTAGGTAGGGGCTCGGGGATCCATGATGTTCTTAAGTCAGCCACCTCGTTGGGCAATTTGCCTGTTGTGGCGTTGTATTTGTATTTGTATTTGTATTTGTATAACTGTGGGTCATCGTGTAGGTCTCGACGCCGACAAAAGTGCATAGCAACAGTCTTGTCAGCGGAGAATGAAAAGCCGTTATCATGAGCCCACTTGCTAATCTTGTTTAGTGCGGTTTGTAATTGTCTCTCGGCTGACCTCATATTCACTGATTGATATGATATCAACAGATCATCCACGTATAGTGCGCCAGTGACTGACAACGGGAGTTGGTTCAACACCCCGTTGAGTCTTAAAATAAAAAGTGTTACACTTAAAATGCTACCTTGAGGTACACCTTGTTCTTGAATTTGGGGAGCTGATAATGTGCTTCCGATCCGTACCTGGAAGATGCGTCGAGCAAGAAAGTTCTTAATGAAAATGGGCAAGTTGCCCCGCAAGCCGCTATTATAGAGGTCGGAAAGAATTCCGTGCCTCCAAGTACGGTCGTAGGCCTTTTCTATGTCGAAAAATATGGCTAGCATATGCTCCCTCTTCACAAATGCTTGTCTTATTGATGTCTCAAGGCGTAATAGATTGCATGTTGTGGACCTGAACCGTCTAAAGCCGCTTTGATGTTTCGATAAAATATTGTTAACCTCAAGGTAGTGCATAAGGCGATAGTTGACCATGCGTTCCATGAGCTTACACAAACAACTGGTCAAAGCAATAGGTCTATAACTGTTAGGTTGCTGAGAATTTTTGCCAGGCTTCGGGAATGCAAGAACAATGGCTGCTCGCCAAGTGTCAGGAAATGAATGGCTGACCCAGATCCGATTGAATAAAATAAGTAAATGTGACAGTGATTCTGGTGATAGATGCCGAATCATGGAATAATGAATAGCATCGGGCCCTACAGCTGAGTCAGGACTTCGCTGCAAGGCCGTCGTCAGTTCATGAAGGGTGAACAATGAATTGTACCCCTCCGGTGTAAAAGGCCGGAAGGTGTACGATGTACGTTCGGCTGATGATTTAATAGGATGAAACGATGGGGGATAGTTCGCATCACTGGAGACAGCGGCGAAATGGGCGGCGATGGTATCCGCAATATCCCTCACATCGCTGATGATAGTGCCATTGGTATTTAAAATGGTAAGTGGATGAGACTGATAATGACCATTGATTTTTCGGATCCGGTCCCAAATGACTTTAGATGAAGTAGATGAATTGATTCCCGTGGTAAACTTTTGCCAGGACTCGCGTTGAGCCTGGCGCCTGGTTCTTCTCGCTATCGCCTTTGCTTTTAAAAATGCCAACTTGTTGTCATGGGTAGGATACCGCCGGAACCTACTCCATGCTTTCTTTTGTGCTTTAATAGTAAGATTACATTCGTGGTTCCACCAAGGTTTAGGAAATTTAGGAAGTTTCGAGGAGACTTTGGGTATTGATTCATTTGCTGCAGAGATGACACAACTGGTGACAAGGTCGACACAGTGGTCGACGTCGGGTTGCGAAACCATATCCTCCGTGATTTCTGCCTTGACCGTGAAGTCTGCCCATCGGGCGGCCACAAGCTTCCACCGAGGAGGACCCTCAGGTATGCTATGGCTTCGATCAAGGCACTTAACCACTAGAGGAAAATGATTGCTCCCGTGGAGTTCCGGATCAACCGACCAGGACCAGTTGGGCAAGAGTGAAGGTGAGCATAACGATAAATCTATTGCAGTGAAACTATTGTTTGGGGCATGAAAATGAGTGAAACTGCCATCATTCATGATGGCAAGGTCCATGTCTTCTAACAGCCGTTCTACCATTTCCCCACGAGGGGTGTTGCTGTTAGAACCCCATATCATGTTATGAGCATTGAAGTCTCCAAGAAGAAAAAATGGTGGAGGTAATTGATCAATCAGATCTTCTAGATCTCTCTGTAAGATAGTGTCATTTGGTGGCAAATAAATGGAACAGATGGTAATTCTTAGGCCAGTAGAAATTTCCACCGCGATGGCTTGCAGGTTCGTGCGCAGCGTTAGAACGCGCGACGACACATGATGTGGAACCAGCAGAGCAACACCGCGGCAAGCTCTACTCCCGTCATCGTAATTGATACGGAACAGGGAATGTCGCCTGATGTTCCATGTCTCCGAGGGCTTCGTAAAAGTTTCCTGGAGTGCCACGCAAACAGGATGATAGTGATTGATCAAATCCTTGAGATCTTCGTAATTGGATCTAAGACCACGAATGTTCCATTGAATAATGTTGGCCATAAATTTCAAATAGATGTAGACGGTTCAAGATCTTTAAATTTATTCCGGTCTAGTTTACGGCGAGTAGTACCGGAATCTGATCTATTGTCAAGGTCCATGTCACCAATTAATGTGTCATCAATTAATGACACATTCTTCATGGATGGACATTTGAGCGCTCTCTGTACAGCTTTTCGTGAATATCCGGTCTTGAATGGTTTCTTTTTCGATTTGTTTGCAGAGTTGATTTTTGGTTTGGTATCTGTAGTTATTTTGAATGTGTTAGCCGTTGCTTTTCCTGCTTCTTCTTCGGAGGTAGTGGACTCCCTCCGGAAACCAGCGGAGCAACAGCAGCCACAACTATTGCACGGTTGGTTAGACGATGATGTTTGAGTTGATGTATCAGCTATTGGTTCAGTCTGAGTTGTTACGGATGCTTTGGTGACATTGTTAGTCATATTAGCTGATGATGGATTTGTTACCATATTAGAATATGATCTATTACCTATTGGAGTTTGGTTAGGGATTATACGACGACGTGCTTCAATATATGAGATGTTATTTAGGACCTTGATCTTCTGAATCTCTTTTTCTTCGTTCCATTTCGGACATTTCCTGTCAAATGCGGGGTGGTCGCCACCGCAATTGACGCACTTGAATGGTGAATTAGTGCAGTTGTCCGAAATGTGGTCCCTCTCGCCGCACTTTGCGCAGGTGGGTTGACCACGGCACGCCATTCGTGAGTGACCGAATTTTTGGCAGTTGAAACATCTTACAGGGTTAGGTATGTATGGCCGGATATGGAGGTTATAGTAACCGATTTTGACATCTTTCGGCAATGTTGGGGATGAAAATGTCAGGATTATATTACGTGATGGAGCTAGATTGCCATCTTTGCGGCTCATGATATGTTTGGCAGATGTTACGCCTTGAGACGCTAGCTCCTGAGTTAGTTCATCTTCATCCATGTTAATTAAGTTAGGGTCTGAGATGACACCACGTGAATAATTCAGCGTGGGGTGGATTTTGATTGTTATGGGAATGTCCCCGAGAGATGTGAGCTTTTGAATGAG
Source organism: Pholcus phalangioides (assembly GCF_987345545.1). Classification (NCBI taxonomy): domain Eukaryota; kingdom Metazoa; phylum Arthropoda; class Arachnida; order Araneae; family Pholcidae; genus Pholcus; species Pholcus phalangioides. Next base: position 13,045,472 of record NW_028301598.1, read on the forward strand.
TTCGGCTTGTTTGGGAGTGTTAGTTTCGACGAGAAGGTCTCCTGAACGGAGAGCCTTCACTGATTTCAGAGTTCCAACTGCGCCATAGAGAGCTTTATCTATCAAGAATGGTGATACTTTTGACAGCTGTTTATTGGTATCAGAGCTATGCAAGAAGAAGAATGAGACAGATGATAGATTTGAAGAAGCGGTTTCTGTGACAATAGTTTCACTTAGAGTAGTTCTTTGACGTTTTGGTGCATTTTTTGTTTTTCCCATATTTGAATGGGTATTGTTCCACTCCCACCCACCATGCCCACCATGGAGCCCTACGAGGGGACGCGCACACGTAACCGGTGAAGGTTAGTAGCAACGTCAGGTTAGGTGGGAGCTATACACCACCAAAGCAGGCGAGCAGACGCGTTCAAGATCCAAGATCGTCGTGAAGCAGCACCAACAAACCTCAACGACGTCCGGCAGGCCCGGCCCCTCTACCTGCCCAGTAGTGTAACCCCTTCAGCCACCGAGGCGACCACAGCCGATTGACCTGGACGGGGCTAATCCAAGCCTCCCGTTTCGGCTGAATCCGAGGCCAAAGCTAGCGCATCAGGCTAACCAGGATCCCCATCTCCAGCCTTACGGGTCTCCGCGCACGGCAAACACGCAGGTAGACAGCGTCCCAGACAGAGCATACGCTAGAAGCAACGCCCCGTCTGGGAGGACCCCTCCCCGCCTAAGCGGGGTCCACAATGAGGGGTTGGACACAAGACATAAACATGTACAGGACAAAACGAGACGCAAGACAAGTACTGCAAGATGTGTAGAAAAAAACATGTAATCTGGGCTATTGAAGGTGAAGTATATGAGCACAAAAAGCGATGACAATGACGTGTGATAGATTTAGGATTACCCAGGGTGCACCACGAGGAGGCCTATCACATTACACCCCCTAAACGTCATGCTCCATTCATTTGCCCATGCTGCAATCTTGTTTAAGTTGGTCTGGAGCAACTCCCTATCGCTTTCATTCCCGATTACCCCCATTAGCTTCACATCATCTGCGAATTTGCTAGTAATTCCATCGATACCCTGATCGAGTTTGTCGATAAAAAGTGAAAAAAAGTATGGGGCCAAGGACACTTCCCTGAGGAACTCCATTTGTGACGTCTGTCCAACCAGAGAATTCCCCGTTCACCATAACTCGTTGCGACCTATCTCTTAACCACGATTCTATCCAATTCAGCAAGTTGCCCCCTATTCCAATCTCGTGTAAACGCTTCAAGAGTTTGCCATGTTGGACCCGATCGAATGCCTTCTGGAAATCAAGGTAAACAACGTCGACATTGTTGCTCTTACCCAAAGCCTTAGTCACGTAATCATAGAAGCAAAGGAGGTTAGTTACACATGACTTCCCCTTCCTGAACCCATGCTGATTATCCGACAATACATTATTCTCGTCTATCCACTTCACAAACTGCCTTTTGATGATAATTTCCAAAATTTTCGAGAGGGAGCTCGTCAAACTCACTGGACGATAATTTAACACTGCTTCTCTACTACCCTTCTTAAATATCGGAACAACGTTAGCCAGTTTCCAATCTCTCGGGACGATACCCTCAGCAACACTACTCCTGTATATCTGTGCGACTGGCCCCAACAATTCATTAGCACCTTCCCTGAGAACCCTGGGATAGATATCATTTGGTCCTGGTGCTTTGCTTGCACATACATTTCTTAGAAGATTTAGGACCTCCACGTCTTCTACTTGAATATCGTTGAGGGTTTTATTACCCCATGCAACACCCGTATATCGAATATCATTATCTCTATTAAAAACCGACTCGAAAAAGTCATTGAAAGCACTACACATGCCTACATTGCTCTCTACCTTAGAGCCTCCTATCGAGAGGGGGCCAACTGTCCCCTTACATCCATTATTGACGTATCGAAAAAATGATTTTGGGTCAGAGCCAATGTTATCTGCCAACCTAGATTCAACTTCCTTTTTACTATCCCTTATCGCTTTCTTCAACAGTCTTCTTTTATCAGTAAACAATGATAGGTCACCACGTCCACTTTTATACTCTCTGAATGCTCTTTTCTTTTCAAGATAAAGGTTCCGCACGCTATCCGTGAACCATAGAGGGTGTGATGTACAAACACGCTTTTTTCGAACAAAGGGTATGACGTCGTGCAAAACAGAGGACAGCTTCGTACTAAATTCTTCCCATTGACTTACCACCCCTACTGATTCCAACCGGTCTTTGAAAACTTCCGCTAACCTTCTTCTCAAAACATCAAAGTTAGTTCTCCGAAAACAAGGAACCAGTCTTTTGTTATCAACCTTACCCGAGGAAAAGTTACAGTGAAATCTGACGATACGATGATCACTGGAAGAAAACTCTTCCCCCACCGAAACATGTTCAACTAGATCCTCAGAACTAGTAAGAACTAAATCCAAAATAGCAGTACCCCTAGTGGCTTCTGATACATGCTGATACAAAAAATTTTCGAGCACCAACTTAAGAAAGTCTCTTTCATACTGATTCCCAGATGAAAGGTTCTCCCAATCAATACCCGGGTAATTGAAATCCCCTAGTACGAGAACCCTCTGTCGCTTACACATGTAGGAAATTTCATCATGCATTTTGGCAATGTAGTTTTGATCCCTATTCGGTGGATTGTAGCAAACCCCAACAATAAGCTTATGACGTCTTTTGCTCTCAAGTTCAACCCATATGGTTTCAATATCACTTCTCTGCACGTTACACTCTCTAGCCTTCAAACAGGATTTCACGTATATCAACACTCCACCCCCTTTCCTATCAGATCTATTTCTCAAAAAAGTATCGTATCCTGAGATGTGTAAGAAAGATTCATCCCCATCGTTTGCCCAAGATTCTGTAATGGCTATAAGATCCAAGCCCTCCACAACTATCATAGTTTCTAAAAAATCTTTCTTATTACCCAAGCTCCTGGCATTTATTAACACACATTTTAATTTGCCCGGTGGTTTGTTGTCAATCGAGAAGCCATCCAAGTCAGAGGTGGGTAATTTCAAGTCAGTACTGTTGTGATTATCATTAACTAACCCGCATTCCCGACTACGTGGTCTGGGAGTAAAAAACCTGACCTAAGACTATCGTAAACCTCCCAGACCCCTCTCTTATTTAGATGGATCCCATCCGAACGAAGCCACTTATCGGTAAATGCGGGAAGCTCCAAGAACGTGACACCAAGTGAGGAGCAAATGTCCTTCAGGCCTATATTGAATTGGTGAAAGTTCTGCCGAATATATAGTGAATGTGTCTGGAAGTTTAAAAGATGTCTCCTCACAGCAAATGTACGCACAACCGACATGGCCAGGGCTCTTGGAGCCGTCGGTATATATGGGGAAGTACCTGTTGTACCTACCCCTGTGCCTAAAGAATATCTGTCGATATATGACATCTGCTGTGGTGGCTCTAGGGTATAATGATAATGAAAGAGAGACATCTGGCAGAGACTGCTCCCATGGTGCCAGTTGCCAAGCAACTGGAGCCACACGACTGATGTCTAATTCTTCCACAAGTGCCCTCATACGAAGACCGTAAGATGGAACACATGAAGGGCGAGCAGCAAATAGTCTATGAAATGAGGGATTAAAAATGACACGATGAAGTGGATGATCTGGAAAAGACTTCATCTTGATAAAATATTTCAAGGAAAGTTGCTGGCGTCTTGATGTCAGTGATGGCTCGTTGCATTCGACATACAGGCTCTCCATTGGAGACGTCAGGAAAGCTCCAGAACAAATCCGTAGGGCGAGATGGTGGACTGGGTCGAGCACACTCAGATAGCTCCGAGGTGCCGACCCGTATACAATGTACAATGGAGCCGTAGTCGAGCTTCGATCTTATTAAAGCTTTATATAAGTGGAGGAGCGACTTACGGTCAGCTCCCCACGATGTAGAAGAGATGACCTTCAAGAGGTTCATCGTCTTCATGCAACGAGCTCTTAATTGCGCAATTTGAGGTTTGAAAGTGAGTTTCTTGTCAAATGTGATGCCGAGGAATTTAGTATTTTCTACAATAGGTATTAGATTGTTATTGAGAAACAATTGTGGGTCATCATGTAGGTCTCGACGCCGACAAAAGTGCATAGCAACAGTCTTGTCAGCGGAGAATGAAAAGCCGTTATTATGAGCCCACTTGCTAATCTTGTTGAGAGCGGTTTGTAATTGTCTCTCGGCTGACCTCATATTCACTGATTGGTAAGATATCAACAGATCATCCACGTAGAGTGCGCCAGTGACAGACAACGGGAGTTGGTTCAACACCCCGTTGAGTCTTAAAATAAAAAGTGTTACACTTAAAATGCTACCTTGAGGTACACCTTGTTCTTGAATTTGGGGAGCTGATAACGTGCTTCCGATCCGTACCTGAAATATGCGGCGAGCAAGAAAGTTCTTAATGAAAATGGGCAAGTTGCCCCGCAAGCCGCTATTATAGAGGTCGGAAAGAATTCCGTGCCTCCAAGTACGGTCGTAGGCCTTTTCTATGTCGAAAAATACGGCTATCATATGCTCCCTCTTCACAAATGCTTGTCTTATTGATGTCTCAAGGCGTAACAAATTGCATGTTGTGGACCTGAACCGTCTAAAGCCGCTTTGATGTTTCGATAAAATATTGTTAACCTCAAGGTAGTGCATAAGGCGATAGTTGACCATGCGTTCCATGAGCTTACATAAACAACTGGTCAAAGCAATAGGTCTGTAACTGTTAGGTTGTTGAGGATTTTTGCCAGGCTTCGGGAATGCAAGAACTATGGCTGCTCGCCAGGTGTCAGGAAATGAATGACTGACCCAGATCCGATTAAATAATATGAGTAAATGTGACAGTGATTCTGGTGAGAGATGCCGAATCATGGAATAATGAATGGCATCGGGCCCTACAGCTGAGTCAGGACTTCGCTGCAAGGCCGTCGTCAGTTCATGAAGGGTGAACAATGAATTGTACCCCTCCGGTGTAAAAGGCCGGAAGGTGTACGATGTACGTTCGGCCGATGATTTAATGGGATGAAACGATGGGGGATAATTCGCATCACTGGAGACAGTGGCGAAATGGGCGGCGATGGTATCCGCAATATCCCTCACATCGCTGATGATAGTGCCATTGGTATTCAAGATGGTGATGGGATGAGATTGGTAATGACCATTGATTTTTCGGATCCGGTCCCAAATGACTTTAGATGAAGTAGATGAATTGATTCCCGTGGTAAACTTTTGCCAGGACTCGCGTTGAGCCTGGCGCCTGGTTCTTCTCGCTATCGCCTTTGCTTTTAAAAACGCCAACTTGTTGTCATGGGTAGGATACCGCCGGAACCTACTCCACGCTTTCTTTTGTGCTTTAATCGTAAGATTACATTCGTGGTTCCACCAAGGTTTAGGAAATTTAGGAAGTTTCGAGGAGACTTTGGGTATTGTTTCTTTGGCTGCTGAGATCATACAACTGGTCACAAGGTCGACACAGTGGTCGACGTCGGGTTGCGAAACCATATCCTCCGTGAAGTCTGCCCATCGAGCGGCCACAAGCTTCCACCGAGGAGGACCCTCAGGTATGCTATGGCTTCGATCAAGGCACTTAACCACTAGAGGAAAATGATTGCTCCCGTGGAGGTCCGGATCAACCGACCAGGACCAGTTGGGCAAGAGTGAAGGTGAGCATAACGATAAATCTATTGCAGTGAAACTATTGTTTGGGCATGGAAATGAGTGAAACTGCCATCATTCATGATGGCAAGGTCCATGTCGTCTAACCGCCGTTCTACCATTTCCCCACGAGGGGTGTTGCTGTTAGAACACCATATCATGTTATGTGCATTGAAGTCTCCAAGAAGAAGAAATGGTGGAGGTAATTGATCAATCAGATCTTCTAGATCTCTCTGTAAGATGGTGTCATTTGGTGGCAAATAAATGGAACAGATGGTAATTCTTAGGCCTGTAGAGATTTCCACCGCGATGGCTTGCAGGTTCGTGCGCAGCGTTAGAACGCGCGACGACACGTGATGTGGAACCAGCAGAGCAACACCGCGGCAGGCTCTACTCCCGTCATCGTAATCAATACGGAACAGGGAATGTCGCCTGATGTTCCATGTCTCCGAGGGCTTCGTAAAAGTTTCCTGGAGTGCCACGCAAACAGGATGATAACGATTGATCAAATCCTTGAGATCTTCATAATTGGATCTAAGACCACGAATGTTCCATTGAATTATGTTGGCCATAAATTTCAATTTCAAATAGAAGTAGACGGTTCAAGGTCCTTAAATTTATTCCGGTCAATCTTGCGGCGGGTAGTACCGGATTCTGTAGTATTGTCAAGATCCATGTCACCAATCGATGTGTCATCGATAAGTGACAAATTTTTAACGGTGGGATGTGTCAAAGCTCTCTGTATGGCTTTTTTGGAATACCCCGTCTTGAAAGGTTTCTTTTTTGTTTTATTTCCAGAACTAATTTTCGGTTTGGTACCGGTAGATATTTTGAATGTGTTCGCTGTTGCTTTTCCCGCTTCTTCTTCGGAGGTAGTGGACTCCCTCCGGAATCCAGCGGAGCAACAGCAGCCACAACTACTGCATTGTTGATTGGATGAAATTTGAGTAGATGTGTTAGCAATTGGTTCGGTCTGAGTTGTAATAGAAACTTTTGTTACACTGTTAATCTTGTTAGTAGTCGGTGATTGTGAAGTCGTATTGGCGTATGATTTACCAATTATTGGAGCTTGGTTAGATGTTATGCGACGACGTGCTTCGATATACGAGATGTTATTAAGGACCTTGATCTTCTGGATCTCTTTTTCTTCATTCCATTTCGGACACTTCCTGTCAAATGCGGGGTGAATGCCACCGCAATTGACGCACTTGAATGATGTTGAAGTGCAGTTGTCCGAAATGTGGTCCCTCTCACCGCATTTCGCGCAGGTGGGTTGAGTGCGGCACGCCGTTCGTGAGTGACCGAATTTCTGGCAGTTGAAACATCTTACGGGGTTAGGTATGTATGGGCGGATTTTGAGGCTATAATAGCCTATCTTAATATCTTTCGGCAATGTCGGTGATGAGAATGTGAGGATTATGTTACGTGATGGAGCTGGATTGCCATCTTTGCGGCTCATAATATGTTTGGCAGATGTTACGCCTTGAGACGCCAGCTCTTGTGTTAGTTCTTCTTCATCCATGTTAATTAAGTTATTATCTGAAATGACACCACGTGAATAATTCAACGTGGGATGGATTTTGACTATTATTGGAATGTCTCCGAGGGATGTGAGCTTTTGAACGAGTTCGGATTGTTTAGGTGTGTTAGTTTCAATTAGAAGGTCTCCTGAACGAAGAGCCTTCACTGATTTTAATGTGCCTATTGCGCCATAGAGAGCTTTGTCTATTATGAATGGTGACACTTTGGCCAGCGGTTTATCAGTGTCAGTACAATGCAGGAAGAAAAATGAAACAGTAGGAGCAGGATCAGTGACAATTGTTTCGCTCATAGCAGTTCTTTGACGTTTTGGTGCATTTTGATTTTTCCCCATTTTGGAGATAATGTGTTCGGCCCCTACCGACCATGCCCACCATGGAGCCCTACAAGGGGACGCGCACACGTAACCGATGAAGGTTAGTAGCAACGTCAGGTTAGGTAGGAGCTATACACCACCGAAGCAGGCGAGCAGACGCGTTCCAGATCCAAGAGCGACGTGAAGCAGCACCAACAAACCTCACGAAGTCCGGCAGGCCCGGTCCCTCTACCTGCCCAGTAGTGTAACCCCTTCAGCCACCAGCCGATTGACCCAGACGGGGCTAATCCAGGCCTCCCGTTTCGGCTGAATCCGAGGCCAAAGCTAGCGCATCAGGCTAACCAGGATCCCCATCTCCCGCCTTTCGGGTCTCCACGCACGGCAAACACGCAGGTAGACAGCGTCCCGGATGGGGCATACGCTAGAAGCAATGCTCTATCCGGGAGGACCCCTCCCCGCCTGAGCGGGGCCCACAATGAGGGGTTGGACACAAAAGACAAGGACATGTACAGGACAGACAGACGCAAGACAAGTATTGTGAGGTGTATGGTAATTAACATGTAATTTGGGCTATTGAAATATGAATGATATGAGCACAAATATGCGAAGACAATGACGTGTGATAGATTTAGCGTTACCCAGGGTGCACCACGAGGAGGCCTATCACATTACACCCCCATCACTTCCCGGAGGATTAAGAAGTGGTCACTGTCAGGAATCAAAAGCTATTGTCAATGTTAGTTGTTGTTCGAGCTGCGTTGTCTGCTTTTTCGTTGCCCGGTATTCCTACATGACCCTGGTACCCAGTAAAATTTTACTGTGGTACCGTGATGGATGAGGCAGGTTAGTTCTGCAGCTCGAACGCCAATGGCTAAATGTCGGCTTGATGCGGGGCCTACAATGAGTTGTTGTACACAAAAGACGAGTACATGGACAGGTCAAAAAACGGGACGTAAGACAAGTACTGTAAGATGTGTGGAAATAAACATGTAATCAGGGCAAAGTGAATGATATGAGCGCAATTATGAAAAAACAATGACTTGATAGATTTAACCCTTGTTCACCTCTGAGGCCTGCTGCGGATATGGGTACGGCCAGATATCGCAAGAGCCGCGGTACTCCACGGATCCTTAGCGCATAGCTCCTTACAAAAAAAAAACAAACTCTCCCCGGTGTTCCCGCCTAGCGAGTTCGGTTGCGTTACCGCACTGGTGACGCTCAGGTCCCACTGTCCGGGTCCCGGTACGCTCTCTCTACGGCCCGCGGCCGGGTGTAGGGCCGACATTTCAGCGCCATTCATTTTCAGGCTAGTTGCTTCGGTAGACAATTTGTTTCAAACTCCTTAAGGCTTTCCGACTTCCATAGCCATCGTCTTGCTGTCTTTAGCAACGGCGATAGACCGGAGTTGTGCTCGGTTTGAATGAATGAATGAATGAATGTCTTTAGCAACCGCCTCAAACTGCAAACATCTAAAATTGCGTCGCTCCGATTCAACGCTCCTAGAATTCCAGTTTCTGGTATGTTCTTTCGTTATACCGGTTGATTTCTGTAGCGATTATTGTGCCCGCGTCCTTTGTGTACATTAGGAAAAAAACCGCACATGATTTGATGTATTTTTAAAAAAGTTATGTAGGTTTTACGAATCCACCTTTCGACCGCTATGTTATAGCATTGCGGGTCCGTTCGGAACTGTTTTTTGCGCCTGATCTGCATCGTTCGTGTTCGCTTTCTGTTAAATTGTGTATCAGAGGACTCTAGATTTTATAATTCATGTATTTTCACACGATTTAACCTGATTTTATAGTTTTAAATCGGTTTTTACCGAAATTCGAACGCCTTCGCCATATTGCAAGAATAAGCAGAGCCTTTATACTATCCAGAAGCTATCTTTGTCAAACGTGCGCTTAAAATTATCAAACCTCGCGCAAGATTTACCTTTGGATTGGTTAATACTATTTTTATGTACATAATCTCAGTATAAATTGTATCATGTATACAGGGTCTGGCCAAAATCTACAAATAATAAGATAAGCCTTTTTACTGCGATTTTGATATCTTCTGAGATAATGATTCACTATTATTTACATTTTGATTATCAGATTCGCCATATTTTTCCAATCATTTTGATATCATATATGTACAATTTGATCAAAAATTAAAGATCTTATAGAGATTTTTATATATATATATATATATATAAAATACATATATATATATTTATTTATGATATATATATATATATATATAAAATATATATATATATATATATATATATATATATATATATATATATATATATATATATATATATATATATATATATATATATATATATATATATATATATATATATATATATATATAGATTTCCTCGATTCTCCCCCTATTCTTCCTGCGCATTGCATGGATGAGCTACGACTTTTTATCGGATGATACTAACCTGGATTGATTTATACCAGTGGCTTTGTTATTCAGTCAGGGCCGCATATTGACGGAAATATTGTTTACATACACCGCTGCAACAATAATAAGATGCGCCTTAACAACGGCTGGTCCCTGATTTAGTCAACTAGCGTACTATTGACCTATCTTAACCTATTTTACACATATATATATATGTATAATTCTTGAACATTTTATATATTCAATTCGTTATCAATATATTAGCACAATTTTGACATTACAACTTGATGCTAGCACCGGCTGAAGTCATATTTAGTTACTACATAATACGCTGCGTGAAGATCTTAATAAAATCCTAATAATCTATTTGTAAACTCTCTAATAACCATATGATGTGCGTCAATTATTGTCTTTTTTCTACGACACCTTACATTTTTCACTGAGCCTTGAACTCTAACCTCCGGCGTTTATTTTTCCCTATTTTCTGTATCCCTTAAATACTAATTCGCCGTGACTAGCTCAGTCTTGTGTTATTATTATGGCCTACACGATGCCTCAAGTTAACAACCTCACACAACTGGATCGGAAGATACTTGAGGATCTATTCTCCGCGGTGTCACCGGTGTCTAATACTACCATAAGTGCACCACAGAAAATATCATCGGAAGTTTCTGATGACCTCGCAGTTCCTGTGGCTCATCAACAATTGACTCCTCACGGACTATCAACGTCACCTATAACGTCTTCCCGGAACAACAGCGGCAATCTCGGAAAAGAAGGATTTCAAGACCATCACTCCTTCATCCTGCTACAACAATCTCCCAAGCATCAAAAGACAGCTCAAAAACTGAAGACTTTGAAGACAAACAAGACATCTAAACCATCCAAAACCATGCGTAAAGAATCATCTCTACACACGTCGTGGCGATTACCGTTTATTCAAGATCCGCTATCTCTGGAACATTCCTGCAAGTCTTCAAGTATTCCACCTCTTGCACAGCAGAACGCTCAACCGTGTAAACCGAAAAAGACTAAGAACGCTTCAACCAAACATAATCGTTCCAGTAAACTCAAAGACAACAAGAAGTCAAAAAAACGGCACAAAAGACAGCATAAACTCTCACCTACTGTCCTCAACGCTATAACGGCTACCCCAACGATCTCACACTATAGCAACCATGACTTAAATCTAAATTCCAGCTCTTCAGACTATTCCTTCGAGTCATCGTTTGATAACAGCCTTTTTTATCCAGGACTAAAATACGCTATTCATGATGTCAATACACATTCCACAGTTCATCCTAAAGTGCCAAGCCCCAACTGTGGAGTTAATAAGCCTGGACCAGAGTCACCAAGAAATACTCGCTCTGAGACGCAATCAACCATGAAAATCTATACAACTCCGAAATTATCCAGATCTCGAAGAACTCTCAACTCAGCTCCAATAGTACGGACGCCGAAAGTAACGTCCCCGCTACCGATATCTCTCCTCAGCCCGGAGCAATATTATCAGACCCTGAACAAGGTGAGAAACAACTAGCATTCCATGTCTACGAGCACGACCATAAATATCGGGACGTCGTTCACATGCTTGGTGACATAAAAATTATCCTCAATTCATACAATGGCACGAAAGGTCAAACATCGATGAAATACAATATTCCACTCAAACCAAGGAAAAGAGGAAACAAACTACTCAACACTATTCTAGACTGGCTTACAGAACATGGGGACACGAAGGAACAGGCCACCCAAACAGGAGGCTCGCAAAAATACATAGGAAAGCCTCAACGTCAACCCAAGCGCACGAACGCAAATCCATCCCAAACTGCGTTTCAAGTCAATGCGCCACCGAAAATTGTATCCGATCAAGCCGCTGCCCATTCTTCCTCTCCGATTGGCAAGATGACCACTGCAACGCAAACATCTCCTCAAATCACGTCACAACTCATACCCCAAACTAATAGGCCCTTGGAAGCCGAACCATCTATCTCTGATCAGCCAATAGCTCAAGTCACTACTGAATGTTCACAAGCCGCTATAAATGCTTCCACAATGGATTCTGACATCTCTGATTATGAAATAATCGACGAAGAAATCAACAACCAGATTGAGCGGGGTTTTAAGCTTGTTGAATCAAGAAGCAGCAAAAAGCGAAATTTAACCTTGATCTCAATCAATACGTCGATATTCCCAGCAATTCTAGATCTTCCAGTGAATCGAGAAGTAAGCCCTCTTATACATCGCCCAATCAACGACTCTTTCCATTAATCCTATATAAACATCATGAATACCGAGGTGCCATGAGTAATTCTCCCAACTACATCTTATCACTAATTAAGATACAAGGTGTCGATCATTTTTCACATATTAACAATGGCACAGCGATCTACTTTTTGTCGTCGCGTGACCGCTATACTGCAAAACAGCAGCTCCTACAACATCCAACGCTCAGCAGGACTATCTACGCATGGATCCCACCGCGTCTGCCTAAACGCCCAGCGGTTACTAGAAGACCTGTCTTCACTGGCAGTCACCAGAAGCAGAATAGTCATAACAACGAGCGACATTCTCGAGCAAACTCCCTGCCATCTATACATCGCCAAGCTATTCCTGTGTCAACCCCAGCAAAGAAGATTCACACAAGGTACGGCAAGATGCAATATCATCAAAAGCTGACTAGTAAGCCCTACAAACCCTACGAAGGATATTCATCCACAAATATCGACGCCCAGCAGCTCTACGGCAGTAGAGATAGGTATGGCAACGTCAAATCCATCTCGAGGCTCTCCTCACTAAGCTCTAACACTACTGCCTACAGAAACAGGACATCGCCAGAAGACATAGACCATTACGGAATAAATTGTTATGGAAAACCTCATCCGAGACTGTATAGCCAGGTACTTAACTCCGACGCACCATCTACGTATCATAACTCTTCACGTCTTAACTCTCAACAAATGTTTCTTGGAGACCTCAAAACTCATTCATCCGCAGAACCACAACCGCCACGTCTTGCTAATGCAACACATTCTTCATGCCCTCATCCAATATCCAAAGACTTGCCGAAGTATCCCCTGGATTATGGAAGAAAGCAAATATTCGAGACTCGCACGGTACAACTTCCAAACAGTCACAAAGAAAATAGAAGCAACAATAGCAATATTACGCACCTCCCATACTATCAAGACGCAACTCACACGTCAACTATGGACTGCTACGATAGTCATTATAGTCTCCATAGTCCATATTGTACCTACGTATAAACAGTCACTGTGAATAACAACAAATAGCTCCATACTGCTATTTTATGCCAGACAAGTATATTACGTCATTACAGAACCTTAAAATCGTTCAATACAATGCGGATCACGGTCAAGCCATCTCTGAACATGCATTTCAGGAAGCGGTTTCGCATAAAATTGACATTATGCTCCTCCAAGAACCATGGGTCATCAAAAATGAGCTTAAAGGTCTCCAACAGGATTGGAAAAGATGGCTGTCGAATGACGGTCGGGCGGCGATAATCTGCCTGAATCCATCTATACACCCAGCAACTATTGACATACGTGAGACAACTATAGCAGTACAAGTCTTTGTACAGGGTATCAATATCACACTAATTTCAGCCTACGCGTCTCCAGCAGAAAACATAGAAAATACATTAGAAGATATCGAATCTATCCTTCGTAAGCGCACCGCTACGCATGTCCTGTTATGCTCTGATCTCAACGGTCACCACCCCCTTTGGGGATATAAGAAAGAAAATGCGCGAGGCTCAGCCATCATAGCTCTCATAAATAAATTCCGGCTAATTCTCCTCAACGATTCAATACATCGAAATACCAAAGGATGGCCTGATTTGTCATTCACAAATTCTGAGCAACTGGCATCAATCTGTCAATGGAACATAGACAACCTTCAATCCATTGGTCAGCATAAAATTATTACAATATCGATCTCGAGTCACGTATATACCTCCACATCTCTTCGCTTCAAAATAACACAACGGAAGCTAGCGCTGCTATGTAAGCGTATTCAACCACTCATAAGGAAAACACTCAACACTTCGGACGGAAATGCTTCTACAGATCTTCAGACAGTCAACGATGTTCTTGACGGAATTGAACATCAGATCTCGACAACTTTTCATCGTCTTGTTCCACACCCCAATAAACAGCTCTCCTGGTGGAACCCAAAATTACAGAGAGAGAAACGTATCTGCAGGGCCTTGGAGAGGAAGTACCTTACTACTACAAATGAAGATCTCAGACCTCAACGTAGACAACTTCATCACAAGCAACGGGCCAAATACAAACAACTTCTTCGGAAAACAAAATATCAGCACTGGCGGCTATTCTGCAAACCGCCAACACATGCAACAACCTTATGGCAAGGCATTTCGCTCAACTAAAAACAGGCTGTTTCCCCCACAACTTCTCTTCCATCTCCAAGACGAGGCACTTGACCCCATAGAAGCTGCCCGTCATCAACTCTCTTGGTTTTTTCCGGATCCGGACCCTCAAGACCTATCATCGACTGCATCTTCATCTACATTTGTCAATCATCCCTTTGACGACTTTCCAGCTATCACCCAGCAGGAAATAGACCGGATTATACGCAAGCTCGTTAATCGTAAAGCCCCCGGTCTGGATGGAATCACTAATCCAATTATTAAGGCCCTGCACTCTAAATTCCCAGCGCTCTTCCTCAAGTTATTCAACATCTGCCTCAAGCAAGGAGTCTTCCCGGAAAGATTTAAACGAGGAACACTGCTACTCCTTCTTAAGAAAAATCGGAAGCCAGACTCTCTTTTTTCATTTCGGCCAATCACACTCCTTCCCAACATTGGCAAAATTCTCGAGCGTATTTAACATATAGGATCATGTTCTACCTCGATCAACACAATTGGTTTAATCCCAATCAGTACGGTTTTCGAAGAGGCCTTTCGACGTCTCATGCAATAAACAATCTCATACAACATTTTCAAGATGAGAATACAAAGGGGAATTTCTCCGCATTTATCCTGGTCGATATTAAATCTGCATTCGACAGCCTTCGCCACGATATCATCATTAATAAGCTCAACAATATTCTGCTACCTCCATACATCAGAGCTGCAGCGCTTAATATTCTTTCCCAGCGCCATATCTCAATAGCAACAGATCTTGGACCTGCGTGGAAACCCCATCGACAGGGCTGCCCGCAAGGATCCTGTGGTGGACCACTATTCTGGAACATCGTCATTAACGACCTTCTTTGTCTCAAGTGGCCACAAGGAGTTAAAATACAAGCATACGCAGACGACATCATCCTTACAATCTCGGCAACAGCAGTGAAAAATATCAATTCTATAGCGGCAAATACCATCCTTCTTTTACAGAACTGGTTAACTGATCATCATCTCTCAATACAAACGGAAAAACTCCAGTACTTCTGGCCATACAAAGACAAAGGAAGACTTAAAATACCATTTCTTCCACGTGCTCATCACTTCACGTATTTAGGATTACACTTTGATGATAGCTTCAACTGGATGTTCCACATGCGGAAGAAGATACTTCAAGTCTCTTCAACACTACAACAACTCTACCGTATTGCTGGTTCTTCCTGGGGAGTGTCTAGAGTCTTCCGTAACATCTTTTATCGATGTATCATTGTCCCCCAAATTTCATATGCAGCTGAGACATGGTATGCACTTCCTTCTTCTCGACTGAATAAGAGGCTTCTCGTACTGCAACGCCAACTGCTTTTCTATATCCTCAATCCATACCGCACAACTCCAACCAATGTACTACAGCTTGCATCAGGAAATCCTCCTCTTGACATACAAATGGAGTTAATTTCCAAAAAAAATAGACTACTCCTCCTGCACAAGGATGTACAACTAGACCAATATTCTCTACAACCCCAGCTCTACGAACAAAAAGTGCCATGGGATTACCATCCCGCTCTCTGTCTTCCTTTTGGTCAAATACACGCCCAGGAGCTTCCGTCAAATAACAAACTACTCACAACAGCAACAGCTATTTTCACGGATGGCTCCAAAACGTCGCAAGGAACAGCGTCTGCGTATGTAGTGTTGCAGGATAATTCCGTAACCCACCAATGGACGCAGAAAATAGATAGACAAAATTCTATTTACCAGGCAGAACTAATAGCAATACTGCAAGCATTGACTGATTTCTCCAAAACCAAAGATCTTCTGCCGATCTTCACAGACAGCCTTTCTAGTATTCTCGCTATCAAAAATACAACAACGCATCCCATCGTCCGAAAAATCCTAGACATTCTCATCCTAAACCCATATTTCTTTGGATATCAGATATACCATACCAACAGATATACCATATATCTGTTGGATTAAAGCACACGTCGGTCATCTAGGAAATGAACTGGCAGATCAACTGGCTAAGTCTGCCACACTACTACCCAGTTCTGAAGCCAGTTACGCCTTCCCCCGTTCTACGGCAGCCGGTAGAATCAAACAACACGGTTCTAACCAATGGCAGATGCGCTGGCAGGACCCGGAACAGCCAGGCAGGAAGGTTTTTGACATCATTAAATCAGTATCAAGGCACAACCGTCCGTGGTCTCGTCACCAAGTCATTGTCTACTCGGAACATGGTCCATTCCGTGCGTATCTGAAACGCTTCAAGCGCAGTCTCAATGATATATGCGGATGCGGGAACACCGGTACCATGGAACACTACATATGGTCCTGCCCATTGACTAGCTCCTTCCACCAAAATCCGGTAGCCAAACAATTCCTCGCTCACTGGAAGAAGAGAGTTGTTAAAACCACAGCTTGGTCGGTTATAATCGGCTTAATCAACTTCCTGGAACAAAATCTTCCGATATTACACGACAAACACGCAGACCTGGACCACAGCACGCTTAGTTCTTCGTCACACAAACGTACTCACCCCATGTTGACAAGGAGTATGCGTCAATCCATTGACCTGCAACATTAGTTGTCTACTCAAATCAACTATCTGATCACCACAAATCCTTAATTCATCGCCACAACAGTATTTATGAACTTATTCAAGGCTCAAGAATTCACGACCCAGAGTTTCCATAAATCTAAATTCCAAAGTGTCCAAAATCCAAATCTACGTGTCCAAGATCCAAGGTCAAGATCCAAAGTGCTCAAGATCCAAATGCACAAGATCCACGACATCCAAATCCAAAGTGCTCAAGACCTATACGTATTCACAGTATCATGTCCCTTCGGCACACTCCATCTACCAAAGCCCTGGGCATGATTGACGTTTACATATCGCCTATCATATGTCTTCAACGCCGCCTTCGTCGGACGTTCAAGGTCGTCTACATAAGTCGTCCACAAATTATTATCAAGTACTCTCATCAGAGACCTTGACGTACATATGTTCTTTTATGGAATCGCCATTCTTGCGACTCCTTATCAGGCACCCATGCGTGCTGTATAAAAAAAATTTTTTCTTTTTATAAATAAATGCAGACATGCTGTGGGATTGGGCTGGTCGGGCCGGCGTTAGGTGTTCGGCTCGTGAGTCGCCCTGGGGGTTTGGTTGCCTTCCAACCGGGTTCCTTTGCTTCTGAAGTCCTACGGAATGTAGAGGCGGTGCCCGGTCTGGTCTTCCTGTCTTTAGCAACCGACAGAAGATATTGGACTTTTTCATTTCTTCAAACATCTACCTCTTCAACTTCTCCTCCCACATTCGTTCATAATAATAAGCAAGGATGGCCAGATCTAACTTTCACTAATTCCAATAGCCTCTTCAACTCTTCTTCATGGATGGTCGATACAGTTAATTCATCATTTTCTTCTCATCGTTTCATATGTATACATATTAATAGCCCGAGCTTCACTCCATTATCTTCTCGTCCCTCGTTCAGGGTTTCGCCCAGACGGTTGCTCCGACTGGCTCATCATCTTCCTTCTGCTCTAAATATCTTCTCAGAATCGATCGACTCAGTCTCCACACCGGCTCAGCTTAATGATCATGTGGAACAGCTCGTTCTGTCTCTACGGGAATGTTGTCGCACCACCCTCGGATTTAAAATCACCTCTTCACAACCAAGGCGTACACCCTGGTGGAATCAAGATCTAATTAATGCTCAAAGAGGTATTCGCCGTCTGAACGACGCATCTCCCGCATAAATAAGCGGAATGCCGATTCAAGTTTGGAGTCTCTTCGTCTTCGAAAAGCCCGTGCTCAATTCAAACTCGATGTTAGGAAGCAGAGACTAACATCCTGGCAGAATCTCTGTTCCAATTCTGTATCCGCTTTCGGCACACCCTATAAAGCAGTTTTTCGCTCTCGTCGCCAGAGTTCCCGAGTCTCCGTCCATCCAATAACAGATTCAGCACTTCAGCTCGCTGATCAACAACTGAAAAAAATTTTTCCAAGCGTTTCTAGAGCAATCTCGACTCAAGAACCCTGTCCTTCGGATCCGCCTTCAACATCTCCGTTTTCAATCTCTGAAATTCTAAACATCATAAAAAGACTTAACTCTAGAAAGACGACCGGTCCAGACGGCTTCCCCAATCCGGTTGTGCAGAAGTTCATAGAGGCTAATCCGCCCTACTGGTCAAGCTTGTTTAACAAATGCCTCTCTCTAAAAACGTTCCCTGCATCTTTCAAAATGGGGCGCCTGGTCCTGCTTCCAAAGAAGAATTCCCCGGATCCTGCCTCTTCGAGACCAATTACAATCATATCGAATCTAGGAAAGGTCCTTGAAAGGCTACTTGTGCAACGCCTTTCCTTCTTTATCGAAAGAGACCACGCTCTTCACGACCTACAATTTGGCTTCAGAATGGGTCGCTCGTCTGAGGATGCCCTCTTCTCGGCACCTTGGAGGCCAATTTAGGAGAGAACCTTTGTTCGGCAGTCCTTTCACTAGACATCAGGGGCCTTTAATAATGTGCGCCACGAGAGAGTGGTCAACGCTCTTCGTGGATTGCATCTTCCGCAGGACGTGAGAGGTATTCTCGAGAGCTCTCTTAATCATCGTCAGGTGGTTCTTCACACAGATTCAGGCTTGGTCTCCAGGACATTGGTCAGAGGCTGTCCCCAAGGATCGTGTACTGGGCCTGTGTTCTGGAACCTCGCTTTTGATCCTATTCTTCACCTGTTTCCCGAAGAGAGCCGTAACTTCAATATAAAACTCCAAGCTTACGCAGATGATTTTATAATTATCTTGGCAGCACGACAGCCTGAGGAGGTTACTGCAGCGGGTCGCCTTGTCATTCCTAAGATCGCTCAGTGGCTTCAAGACAATGATCTTGAGGTAGAGGCAACTAAGTCCTCATTTCTTTGGCCCAACAAACGTATCAAGCGTCCTTCCTTTAAGATAAACGGAGTGCCTATCAAACACGCATCCAGTATCAAAATTCTTGGAGTAATGTTTGACAAAAATTTAAATTTCCTTGCACACAGCTTTTATCTACAACGGAAAACCTGCAAGACCCTTCAGAATTTTCGCCGTCTTTCCCATGCCAGCTGGGGCTATTCCAAGGAGCTTCGAAACATCCTTTACAGAACCGTCACGCTCCGGCAACTGGCTTACGCGGCGGCCATCTGGTTCTTCAACCCAAGCTCCAGACTCAAAAGAAGGATGGCGACTCTACAAAGGCCCCATCTCCTGTTCGTCACCCAAGCTTACCGAACAACGTCAACTGCCATTCTCCAAGTGGCCTCTCACAATCCTCCGCTGTCAATCTTCCTTCAAGCAGAAGGCAGAAGAGTACGTTTACTTCGCTTCAGACAGGATGTGACATACTTTAACCATCATTTTGTCGCCACACAGTTTGAAGATAAAAGCTCTGGATGGTCTTCCTGCCCATCATCGGATTTCTCGCCCGATCAGGTCTCCACAACACCAGATGAACATATTCCTGCTACCGCGATATTCACTGACGGTTCCCGCATGCGGCACGGAGTTGCATCGGCTTTCGTGGTCATAACTGATGGACTGCTTTCCCACCAATGGAGTGCAAGGATCAACAATTTCAACTCCGTCTTTCAAGCAGAGATGCTTGCTATTCTGAAAGCGGTGCAGCTTGCAATCCAGGATTTTCCTTCCATCACTATCTATACAGACAGTCTCTCCAATATATTTGCCATACTTAATCCACTCAGCATACATCCTACAATTCGCACTATAAGATCTTCTCTCTTCGGTCATCCGCACATTCGTATTTCTTGGATCAGGGCTCACGCTGGAACGGAGGGTAATGAGTTGGCCGACTCACTCGCTAAAGCAGCGACCTCTTACCCTCCTCATCAATCTAGCTTTTTTCCACTGCCTTGGTCCCATGCAAAAAATGTCTTCCACAACCTTGTACTTCAGCGGTGGCAACTCCATTGGAACTCTGCAGCTTCGTCGGTTTCTGCACAAAAAGTTATTCCTTGGGTCGATTCTGGTCGGGAAGTGTGGTCTCGTGAGAAAATCATCCTCATCTCAGAACACGGACCCTTCCCGACTTACCTTAAGAAGATCAAGGCGGCCAATAATAGCCGGTGTGCATGCGGGGAGAGAGGAGACTTGCGACACTATGTCACATCCTGTGTGCTCACATCATCTTTTCATATGTTTCATCTAGGAGATTGGTCTCAACATAATTTTCTTTGGAAGCGTCTAATTTCAAGAAGCACTGTCAATTTACAACGTCTGCAGGGCCTTTTCAGCCTTCTTGAACGTCACTCATCTCTGTTTAGGATAAACTTCCTTTCGGATGATTCCTCTTCTTCAGAGGATACAGACGATGAGTCCGGGGCCTTCACTCCCCCACTAACTCGAGCGAGAGCTAGAGTGCTACAGCGTCATCCCACTTAATCTTGTCTTCGGTCTCTCTGGACTGGGAAGTGCTCTGCTTGCCCCTGCCGATTAGAATTTCAACGAGTGTTGCTTGCCCCCGCCAGCTGCTGGACTAGGATGTGCTTTCTTTCCCTCGCCAGCTCTGGACTGGGAAGTGCATCGTTCTCGCCGGCTCAATTTGATTGAGTATTTTTCTCCCCGCCATCTTCTGGACTAGGAGGTGCCTGCTTTCCCTAGCCAGCTTGGGACTGGGTAACATCATGTGAATTTCACCAATATTTTCCAATTTTTTTTTCTTTTGCTCCTTGTATTCTGTATTTTGCTGCACTGCATATTTTGTTTGAATTGTAACTGGCACCGGGGCTCTTTGGGTCACTTGGTACATGGGCTCTCCAGTGTTCTGGATGGGAGCGCTCCCCGTTCAAGGGTCGAGCCGGCGTTCCTCGGTAGACGGCCGAGTGGGATCGTTCCCCAGGCAGACGGCCTGGGTGGGAGCCTACGTTGCTGACTCATGCGCCCTGGTGCCTGACCGCCTGATTGTGTTCATATGTTTTTTCTTCATTTTGTTTCTGAATTGGAGACCCGTGAAGGGACATTCGTCTACCACGGCTGTCGTCTCCTTTGTATTTTCTCATTTTAGCACAATAAACGGCCCTCCTGGTTTCGTCTCCGGGGCCGTTGGCGCTCGGGGGGCTGCTTTCTGTCGCTCTGGTGGAGGCCTCGGGGTCTGCGAGCCGTCCTTTCTTCTTTTTCTGGGCTGGCGGCCGGGGGTGTCGGTTGGGGCGTGTCTTTGCGGTGTGGGATGCGCTTGCCCTCTGTGGGGTGTTCCCTGCCGGGGCCGCGGCGGCTGGTGTTGGCTCGCTCTGGGTTCTGTGGGGGGTTTGGTTGCTTTCCAGCGCATCTCCTATACGTTCTATAAGTTCTTAGAATATTAACGTGGAGATGCGTCTTGGTTCCTCATGTCTTTAGCAACCGACTAATTGTATATATTCATTAGCGTGCCATTTTGCTGAGCAGTGCCATTTTTTTTACGGTTGGAGGCTCTTCCAATCTGTTGACCCACTCCCCAACCGTCTCTGGAAGGTCACCTTGGCACGTGCCATCATCTGCCGCTCTTATATTTGCTAAACTCACCCGCTGGTAATCTTTGTTGTGGCTGCAAGCTTTTCTTCACATTTCGTGGGTACTTAAAATCATTTTTATTTTTTAATTAAAGTTTTTATTGGAATATTCTTTCGATTCCACGCTCAAGTTCCTCAATTAAGTTTTTCTTGTTGCTAAATTAATTTCAGCCAATTTGCATTATTATCTTAGGAGATTTTCGTCCCGTTATTCCGGGACGTTTTCATTTTGGACTTTCGCAGCGCGGGACATCCATTTTTTTGTGATCTTGAGCATTTTCATTGTTTACTGATATATATATGCCCCCCCAAACGTTTTCTGGCTTGCGTTTTCATACTTGTGCACTTCTTTTTCAGGACTTTTGCGTAATACTGCTTTTTTGTCCCGTATTTTTTCCAGAAATTGCTGTTTTGTCCCGTATTCTTTGAAATTGTGCTGTTTTGAATATATTGACGTTTTTCATACATATATTTCTGTATACAGTGAATATTATTATTCACTGTATATTATACAGTGAATAATTCATAATTTTTCTGATTTGTGACGGGACATTTTTTTTTCCCGGTGTCCCGTTTTTCGATAAAGTTCGTCTTCTGTCCTGTATTGCGGGATTTTTCGTTTTTTTTGTATCTTGCATTGTTCTGGACATTTTAAAATGTTCAGTGACTTTTCGCCCATTCTTGCCAATGCAACATCGACTCCAAAGAACTTTTGGGTCCTCCGCGATCGCATGAGGGCTCGCCTTCGTAGCCATCTGTGGCCTGGAGAGATTGAAGACTCACTTAACATCATTCCGGAGTCGGGGGATACGGAGAACCTCATTTCTGTTGTTTCACCTTCTTCATCTTCGAGTTCGGGGCTCATGAGTCTGTTGGAGGAACAACCTTCACCTGCTAAGGGCATATTTTTTGCTCCTCCGGTTGATTCAACAGTGATGCAGTCTTCTCGAGCCTCTGTTTCTGATGATCGCCCTGCCCCTTCTGCTTCTGGGTTTGCCTCCTCGACGCACCCACAGGACCTTTCAGCAGTTTCTCCTCAGATCAATCCTAAATTATCTATTTCCTCTGGGAAGGCTATGTCTTCTGCTGATAACGGTCACGTACTTTCCGACTCTCATCAGGAGATAGTCTCAGTGGTTCAGGATGTCATGTTGGAAGTCCTTCATCGTGTTTCGCTCGCCAATAATTCATCTAACTCAATCGTTTCCCGTTTTTTTCGTCCTTCGGATTCGGCTGGAACTTCACAGATGGAGGCCTCATTTTCATCCGGTCAGTCCGAAAGGGAGAGATCAGAGTCGGAGGAGTCAAATCTCGAGGCAACTTCGAGAGGATTTTTGTGTTCTTCGGCTTTTGCCCTTCAGGGTGACACTGGTTTGGTCCCCGACCCGGGGAGTGGGAGGAAGAAGAGGAAGAGAAGGACTTCTAAACTACAAGATCGACATCTCAACATCCCTTATTCTTTGACTGAGACTGATGACGATTCTTCATTTGATTTCAAGGAGACCGGTCCTTCATCTTGTTGCAATTCCACTCTCCCCTCCTCGGTCTCCAAACTTCCCAAGTCGAATCAACTCAACCCCAGGGTTCTATTGGAGAAACCTCCCATTTGCCTTGCTGACAGGGTTCATCAGGAGCGCAACGATCTCAACCCTGATTCTATTTCTAACATTCAACTACAAAAGAGCCCTGCATCTCATAGTACACCACCCAAGGGCCCTCCAACCAATATTCTTGAAATGGTCGAAAATATCAAGGCAACTCTCCAACACTCAACTGGCCAGGGGAAGAATTTTCGATATGACGTCCCCACTCATCTCAGGAAGGCCTCGTTGAAACACTTGGAGGTCATTTCTTCCTGGATAGAGGACATTTCTTCTTCTGCATCTCATTCCAAGGACCTTCTTCCGAGCAACACGTCGATAGCAACAAATAAATTCGACAAGTTTCCCCCAGTATCATGTAATAAATCTACTCAAACAGGAGAAAACAAAGAGAGGTACATTGCCGAAATGCTGGAAGAGGACTGCATTTTCGCAAACATTCCCAGTTCCACAAACTCTTCGACTCCTAAACCACAACGAGTTCAGCGTAAACAAGTCTTACGGTCAGCTAAAGTTCAATCCAATGAAAACCAACAAACAGTGACCCCTACGGATCCTGCCATTGTCCATCTAGGCCCACTAACACAGTCAAACAACATTCCTTTCCCACAGATCAACAATCAACATCCGTTTCTCCTGCTATTTTACAACAAAAGGCCTCCGATGTTCAAAAACGTCTTCTTCAGATGGCCAGCTCCACATCTCATCGCCTTCCTGCGGACTTGCGTAACTCAACCTCTACCGGCGATTGGACTCTGGTGAAACGTCGAAGAAGAAATAACTTTTCAGCTCAGCGTACGGGTAATAATCAACCATATTTCCCTCCACCTCTTCGACACAACCAGAACAGACGTCCCAATTTTCATCATAATCAAGGAGGCGTCTACAGAGCAAGTAATTCTTCTGTTCGACAGGGAAGAGCTCATTGTGTACATCATCTTTCTTCTGAGGGCTATAAACGGGTTCCCTCCTCGGCCTCAGCACCGCAACTACCTAGGAAAGTACGTTTCGCCTGAGATTTTTCCTCATATGCCCAGGCCGTTTCAACTGATTTCGATAATGCACCGACCTGGCAACTTCGCACTTGGTTTTACAGTCCCCAAAAGGGTACCAATTTAAAAGTTTACGATGACTTGGTTCAACAAATTTTTTATTCCTCAATTATTGCCTCTAAGGCAAAAGGATCTATCTCTGCCAAATTGTCATCCCAAGGCATACTAATCTCCGGTACTTCAGAGGAAGTTCGGCAGCAGGTCATCAACGAAATTAGAAATAATTTTAAATTAAAATTCAACATTTTTTTTGCTTAAGATGTCCTGTTCCGCCAGCTCTGGACTGGGTAATGTCATATTGCTTTCGCCAATTTCATATTTATTTTGCTCTTTCTGCATATTGTCATATTGTGTTTTGTTTTGTTTCGTTCCACTGCATATTTTGTATGATTGTAATTGGCACCGGGGCTTCGGGACACTTGCTGTGATGCATGGGCTCTCCAGTGCTCTGGATGGGAGCGCTCCCCGTTCAAGGGTCGAGCTGGCGTTCCTCGGCAGACGGCCTGGGTGGGAGCCTAGGTGCCGACTTACGCGCCCTGGTGCCTAATCTGCGAACATATATTCATTCTCATTTTTTTTATTTTTTCTGTGTATGTTTTGTTCATTTTTTTTACATTTGCATCTACATTTTCATTTGGAGACCCGTGAAGGGACATTCGTCTACCACGGTCGTCGTCTCCTTTGTATGATTGTAATTGGCACCGGGGCTTTGGGTCACTTGCTGTGGTGCATGGGCTCTCCAGTGCTCTGGATAGGGGCGCTCCCCGTTCAAGGGTCGAGCTGGCGTTCCTCGGCAGACGGCCGAGTGGAATTGCTCCCCAGGCAGACAGCCTGGGTGGGAGCCTAGGTGCCGATTTACGCGCCCTGGTGCCTGATCTGCGAACATATGTTCTTTCTCATTTTTTTTTTATTTTCTGTGTATTTTTGTTAATTTTTTGCATTTGCATCTTCATTTTTCATTTGGAGACCCGTGAAGGGACATTCGTCTACCACGGTTGTCGTCTCCTTTGTATTGCTCCTCGAGCAAATTTTCTCATTTTAGCACAATAAACGGCCCTCCCGGTTTCGTCTCCGGGGCCGTTGGCGCTTGGGGGGCTGCTTTCTGTCGTCTGGTGGAGGCCTCGGGGCCTGCGACCCGTCCTTTCTTCTTTTTCTGGGCTGGCGGCCGGGGGTGTCGGTTGGGGCGTGTCTTTGCGGTGTGGGATGCGCTTGCCCGCTGTGGGGTGTTCCCTGCCGGGGCCGCGGCGTCTGGTGTTGGTTCGCTCTGGGTTCTGTGGGGGGTTTGGTTGCTTTCCAGCGCATCTCCTACACGTTAGAAGTTCTCAGAATATTAACGTGGAGATGCGTCTTGGTACTCATGTCTTTAGCAACCGCCCTAAGCCCTCATCGAAAGATTTTCTTCGTCCCTCAGCTGGGTGACAATTGTCTGGTCACAGACTCAGGGAGCAGGAGGAAGAGGAAGAGAAAGTCTACAAAACTCCAGGACCGCCACCTCAATATTCCTTATTCTTTGTCCGAGACAGATGAGGATTCCTCCTTGGACTCGGGGGAAGTTAACAGTTTACCCTGTCGAAGCTCTATTTTCTCCTCCCTCTCGGCTTCCAAACTTTCTAAATCAAAAGAATTCAACCCTAAGGTACTTTTGGAAAAAATTCCTATTTGCCCAACTGTTTCAGCATCGCCGGGTAATAACAATCCTAATTCTGACTCTAATCTCAGCATCATGTCGCAGAAGGATCCTGCATTACAGAACGTTCCCTCTAAAAATCCTCCAACCAATATTCTCGAAATGATCAACAACATCAAAGCTACTCTCCTGCACTCGACAGGTCGGGGAAAGAATTTTAGATATGATGTTCCCACCCATCTTCGAAAGTCTTCATTGAAATACTTAGAGGATGTTTCTTCTCCCGTGTCTCCCTCCAAGAATTCTTCTTCGATTAATGTTCCTGCTGCGATACCTGGCTTTGATGGGTTCCCCCGGTTCTCTCCAATAAATCTACTCAAACCGGTGAGAATAGGGAGAGATACATCGCTGAAATGATGGAGGAAGATCGAATTTTCACAAATACTCCTGGATCCGCAAACTTATCTCCTCCCAAGCCTCAGCGGCTTCAACGCAAACAAACCCTGCAGCCAACTGTGGCTCATGCTTCCGGAAATCAACCCGCAGAGATTATACAGGATTCAGCAATCGTCCGACAGGGTCCATCAATTCAGTCGGACTCTATTCCGTCTCCTCTGGCCTCGCATCAACAGCTTACTTCAGTCTCCTCAGGTACTCATGGCCAACAGCCTTCCAATATCCAACAACGCCTTTCTCAGATGGCCAACTCCTCATCATCTCACCATTCTACGAACCTGCGTAGTTCGGCATCAAGTGGTCAATGGTCTACAGTGAATCGTCGTCGGGGAAATAGGAACTCATCTTCTCAACGTAACAGTCTTTCTCGACCCAGTAATTTTCCCCCTCTTCGCCACAATCAGTTCTGGCGTCACAATTTTCATCACGTTCAACAGGGTACATTCGGAGCTCCTTCTTTTCGCCAGGAAAGATCGTCTACTTATCGTTCTCAACTACCCAAAGGCCACAACAGGGTCACTTCCTTTGTTTCAGATTCACAGTCATCTAAGAAAGTCCGTTTTGCTCCTAATTCACTTTCTTATGCCCAGGCTGCTTCAGTTGAATTCAATTCCGCTTCGACCTGGCAGCTACGAACATGGTTCTATCATCCTCTAAAGGGCGCTAATACAAGGGTTTATGACGATCTGATCCAACAAGTTTTCTATTCCACCATCATCGCATCTAACGCCAAAAAATTCATTTCAGCAAAACTGTCCTCTCAGGGGATACTTATATCTGGCAGATCAGAGGAGGCCAGATTGCAAGTCATCAACGAAATTAGGAATAACTTTAAGCTAAAATTCAACATTTACCTTGCATAAGATGTCTTCTTCAACCTCAGACTCTTTTCACGAAAGTGTCTCCTCTTTTTCATCATCCTCTGATTCTCTTCACATTCCTACAAATTTGGGTTTAAGAATTCTACAGATTAATTTGGACAGGGCCACTGCCGCTGCACAATCAACTTATGTTTTTGCACGCAAGCATTCTTTTGTTTTTCTTTTGACACAGGAGCCTGCGCTTCTGCATGATAATGTGGATTGTCCGGCGGATATGCCATCATGGCAATCCTGCTGCGGCAAAGCAGCTATAATTCAACTGAACAATTCATTCCATCCAACACTGGTCTTCAGAGGTAGAGATCTGGTCGCTATTCGTCTGGATCTTCCCCAGGCGTCAGTCATCCTCTGCTCTGGGTACTCTTCACCGAGGTCACGCATCGAGGAGACTCTTCAGGACATTGGATTGGATTTTCAATTTATTGGCGCAAGGACCAATTTGGTCAAACTGCGCCAAAGCATGTCATAAAAATGAGAAAAATGTCATTCTGTCATGTCAAAAAACTAAAACATATAAAACGGAACATGAAACGTAAAACAATGATATAAATTGTAAAAACTATAATTTGTCGTATAAACCAATGGCTTTGATGAATTTAAAAATGCGAGATGCATCGCTATTGTCATTTAAAATGTCATGAAGTGAAAGATGACTCTGACCAAAAGCGGTCGTGAAATGATGACGATGATGTGAACAAGTAAAAGCATGAGCAATGGTCAATGGACTTTGACAATGAGGGCACTCTGGTTGACTCTCTCGTAATAATAAATATGATTGTGTGAGGCGACTGTGTCCTATGCGTAACCGGGCAAGCAAAACTTCCTCCTTTCGGTTAGTTCTGCAGCTCGAACGCCAATGGCCAAGTGTGGGCTTGATGGCATGAAGTTTATTATTTACTTGATTGTTCCAATGATCCTGCCAGCGGCGATGCATCACTTCCCGGAGGATTGAGAAGTGGTCACTGGCAGGTACCAAAAGGCTATTATCGATGTTAGTTGTTGTTCGAGCTGCGTTGTCTGCTTTTTCATTGCCCGGTATTCCTACATGACTTGGTACCCAGTAAAATTTTACTGTGGTACCGTGATGAATGAGGTGATGCAGTTCATGAAAAATGGCATGAATAAATGGATGAGTGTGAAAAGTGAAGGAACACAGTGCTTGCAATGCGCTGAGAGAGTCGCTATAAATGATGCATCGTCGGTGGCGTTTGCGTCGTATGTGACGTAGAGCCTGAAGGATTGCGTACAGTTCTGCCGAATAAATAGAGAATGTGTCTGATAGTTTGAAAGATGTCTCCTCACAGCAGATGTAGGCACAACCGACATGCCCAGGGCTTTTTGAGCCGTCGGTATATATGGGGAAGTACCTGTTGTACCTACCCCTGTGCCTGAAGAATATCTGTCGATATATGACATCTGCTGTGGTGGCTCTAGGGTATAACGATAATGAAAGAGAGACATCTGGCAGAGACTGCTCCCATGGTGCCAGTTGCCAAGCAACTGGGGCCACACGACTGATGTCTATTTGTATTTCTTCTACAAGTGCCCTCATACGAAGACCGTAAGATGGGACACATGAAGGTCGAGCAGCAAAAAGTCTATGAAATGAGGGATTAAAAATGACACGATGAAGTGGATGACCTGGTAAAGACTTCATTTTGATATAATATTTCAAGGAAAGTTCTTGGCGTCTTGATGTCAGTGATGGCTCGTTGCATTCGACATACAGGCTCTCCATTGGAGATGTCCGGAAAGCTCCAGAGCAAATCCGCAGGGCGAGATGGTGGACTGGGTCGAGCACACTCAGATAGCTCCGAGGTGCCGACCCGTATACAATGGAGCCGTAGTCGAGCTTCGATCTTATTAGAGCTTTATATAAGTGGAGGAGTGACTTACGGTCTGCTCCCCATGATGTAGACGAGATGACTTTCAAGAGGTTCATCGTCTTCATGCAACGAGCTCTTAATTGCGCAATATGAGGTTTGAAAGTCAGTTTTTTATCGAATGTGACGCCGAGGAATTTTGTATTTTCTACTATTGGTATTAGACTATTGTTTAGAAACAATTGTGGGTCATCATGTAGGTCTCGACGCCGACAAAAGTGCATAGCGACGGTTTTGTCGGCGGAGAATGAGAAGCCGTTATTATGTGCCCACTTGCTGATCTTGTTGAGTGCGGTTTGTAATTGTCTCTCGGCTGTCCTCATATTTACTGACTGATATGACATCAACAGATCATCCACGTAGAGTGCGCCAGTGACAGACAACGGGAGTTGGTTCAACACCCCGTTGAGTCTTAAAATAAACAGTGTAACGCTTAAAATGCTACCTTGAGGTACACCTTGTTCTTGGATTTGGGGAGCTGATAATGTGCTTCCGATCCGTACCTGGAAGATGCGTCGAGCGAGAAAGTTCTTAATGAAAATGGGCAAGTTGCCCCGCAAGCCGCAATTATAGAGGTCGGAAAGAATTCCGTGCCTCCAAGTACGGTCGTAGGCCTTTTCTATATCGAAAAATATGGCTATCATATGCTCCCTCTTTACGAATGCTTGTCTTATTGATGTCTCAAGGCGTAACAGATTGCATGTTGTGGACCTGAACCGTCTAAAGCCGCTTTGATGTTTAGATAAAATATTGTTAACCTCAAGGTAGTGCATAAGGCGATAGTTGACCATGCGTTCCATGAGCTTACATAGACAACTGGTCAAAGCAATAGGTCTGTAACTGTTCGGTTGTTGAGGATTTTTGCCAGGCTTCGGGAATGCAAGAACTATGGCTGCTCGCCAGGTGTCAGGAAATGAATGACTGACCCAGATCCGATTAAATAATATGAGTAAATGTGAGAGTGATTCTGGTGAGAGATGCCGAATCATGGAGTAATGAATGGCATCGGGCCCTACAGCTGAGTCAGGACTTCGCTGCAAGGCCGTCGTCAGTTCATGAAGGGTGAACAATGAATTGTACCCCTCCGGTGTAAAAGGCCGGAAGGTGTACGATGTACGTTCGGCTGATGATTTAATGGGATGAAACGATGGGGGATAATTCGCATCGCTGGAAACAGCGGCGAAATGGGCGGCGATGGTGTCCGCAATATCCCTCACATCGCTGATGATAGTGCCATTGGTGTTCAAGATGTTGATGGGATGAGACTGATAATGACCATTGATTTTTCGGATCCGGTCCCAAATGATTTTGGATGAAGTTGATGAATTGATTCCCGTGGTAAAATTATACCAGGACTCGCGTTGAGCCTGGCGCCTGGTTCTTCTTGCTATCGCCTTTGCTTCTAAAAATGCCAACTTGTTGTCATGGGTAGGATACCGCCGGAACCTATTCCATGCTTTCTTTTGTGCTTTAATAGTAAGATTACATTCGTGGTTCCACCAAGGTTTAGGAAATTTAGGAAGTTTCGAGGAGACTTTGGGTATTGTTTCATTGGCTGCAGAGATGATACAACTGGTCACAAGGTCGACACAGTGGTCGACGTCGGGTTGCGAAACCATATCCTCCGTGATTTCTGCCTTGACCGTGAAGTCAGCCCATCGGGCGGCCACAAGCTTCCACCGAGGAGATCCCTCAGGTATGCTATGGCGTCGGTCGAGGCACTTAACCACTAGAGGAAAATGATTGCTCCCGTGGAGGTCTGGATCAACCGACCAGGACCAGTTGGGCAAGAGTGTGGGTGAACATAACGATAGATCTATTGCCGTGAAACTATTGTTTGGGGCATGGAAATGAGTGAAACTGCCATCATTCATGATGGCGAGGTCCATGTCGTGTAACAGCCGTTCAACCATTTCCCCACGAGGGGTGTTGCTGTTAGAACCCCAAATCATATTATGTGCATTGAAGTCTCCAAGAAGAAAATATGGTGGAGGTATCAGATCTTCTAGATCTCTCTGTAAGATGGTGTCATTTGGTGGCAAATAAATGGAACAGATGGTAATTCTTAGGGCTGTAGAGATTTCCACCGCGATGGCTTGCAGGTTCGTGCGCAGCGTTAAAACGCGCGACGACACGTGATGTGGAACCAGCAGAGCAACACCGCGGCAGGCTCTACTCCCGTCATCGTAATCGATACGGAACAGGGAATGTCGCCTGATGTTCCATGTCTCCGAGGGCTTCGTGAAAGTTTCCTGGAGTGCCACGCAAACAGGATGATAGCGATTGATCAAATCCTTGAGATCTTCGTAATTGGATCTAAGACCACGAATGTTCCATTGAATTATGTTGGCCATAAATTAAGTAGAAGTAGACGGTTCAAGATCTTTAAATTTATTCCGGTCTAGTTTACGGCGAGTAGTACCGGAATCTGATCTATTGTCAAGGTCCATGTCACCAATTAATGTGTCATCAATTAATGACACATTCTTCATGGATGGACATTTGAGCGCTCTCTGTACAGCTTTTCGTGAATATCCGGTCTTGAATGGTTTCTTTTTCGATTTGTTTGCAGAGTTGATTTTTGGTTTGGTATCTGTAGTTATTTTGAATGTGTTAGCCGTTGCTTTTCCTGCTTCTTCTTCGGAGGTAGTGGACTCCCTCCGGAAACCAGCGGAGCAACAGCAGCCACAACTATTGCACGGTTGGTTAGACGATGATGTTTGAGTTGATGTATCAGCTATTGGTTCAGTCTGAGTTGTTACGGATGCTTTGGTGACATTGTTAGTCATATTAGCTGATGATGGATTTGTTACCATATTAGAATATGATCTATTACCTATTGGAGTTTGGTTAGAGGTTATACGACGGCGTGCTTCGATATATGAGATGTTATTGAGGACCTTGATCTTCTGGATCTCTTTTTCTTCATTCCATTTCGGACACTTTCTGTCAAATGCGGGGTGGTCGCCACCGCAATTGACGCACTTGAATGGTGAATTAGTGCAGTTGTCCGAAATGTGGTCCTTCTCACCGCATTTTGCGCAGGTGGGTTGGCTGCGGCACGCCGTTCGTGAGTGGCCGTATTTTTGGCAGTTAAAGCATCGAACAGGGTTAGGAATGTATGGCCGGATTTTGAGGTTATAATAACCTATTTTGATATCTTTCGGCAATGTTGGTGATGAGAATGTGAGAATTATGTTTCGTGTGGGAGCTGGATTGCCATCTTTGCGGCTCATAATATGTTTGGCAGATGTTACGCCTTGAGACGACAGCTCTTGTGTTAGTTCTTCTTCATCCATGTTAATTAAGTTATTATCTGAAATGACACCACGTGAATAATTCAACGTGGGATGGATTTTGACTGTTATTGGAATGTCTCCGAGAGATGTGAGCTTTTGAATGAGTTCGGCTTGTTTGGATGTGTTAGTTTCGATGAGAAGGTCTCCTGAACGAAGGGCCTTCACCGATTTTAAGGTACCAACTGTGCCATAGAGAGCTTTATCTATTACAAATGGTGATACTTTGGCCAGCGGTTTTTCGGCATCTGAAGAGTGCAGAAAGAAAAATGAGACAGTTGATGAATTTGAAGCGGTTACAGTGACATGTGTTTGGTTTGAAGCAGTTCTTTGACGTTTTGGTGCATTTTGATTTTTTCCCATATTTGAATGGGTATTGTTCCACTCCCACCCACCATGCCCACCATGGAGCCCTACGAGGGGACGCGCACACGTAACCGGTGAAAGTTAGTAGCAACGTCAGGTTAGGTGGGAGCTATACACCACCAAAGCAGGCGAGCAGACGCGTTCAAGATCCAAGATCGTCGTGAAGCAGCACCAACAAACCTCAACGACGTCCGGCAGGCCCGGCCCCTCTACCTGCCCAGTAGTGTAACCCCTTCAGCCACCGAGGCGACCACAGCCGATTGACCTGGACGGGGCTAATCCAAGCCTCCCGTTTCGGCTGAATCCGAGGCCAAAGCTAGCGCATCAGGCTAACCAGGATCCCCATCTCCAGCCTTACGGGTCTCCACGCACGGCAAACACGCAGGTAGACAGCGTCCCAGACAGAGCATACGCTAGAAGCAACGCCCCGTCTGGGAGGACCCCTCCCCGCCTAAGCGGGGTCCACAATGAGGGGTTGGACACAAGACATAAACATATACAGGACAAAACAAGACGCAAGACAAGTACTGTAAGTTGTGTAGAAAAAACATGTAATCTTGGCTATTGAAAGTGAAGGATATGAGCACAAATAAGCGATGACAATGACGTGTGATAGATTTAGCATTACCCAGGGTGCACCACGAGGAGGCCTATCACATTACACCCCTTTTTGAAGCTTCAGGACATTCATACAATCCTCTGTACGTTTTCGTCACTGGAAATCATCTTCGCTGTGGACCTTAACGGTCATCATCCGGTGTGGGGATATCGAGATCAGGATGTTCGGGGGCAGAAGATCATGGACTTCTTCATCACATCAAATGTCTTTCTTTTCAACTCTTCATCTTCTCCTCCTACCTACGTGCATAACAATAAGCAGGGATGGCCAGATCTTACCTTTAGTAATTCCAATCGTCTTTTTAACTCTTCTACATGGATGGTTGATACTGTTAATACCTCTTTTTCTTCTCATCGATTTATCAGTATACATATTAATAGCCCGAATCTCCTTCCACCTTCTTCTCATCGGCCCTCTTTCAGAATTTCATCCAGACGTCTGCTTCGTTTGACTCATAATCTTCCCTCTACTCTGAATTCTTTCTCGGACTCGATCGCTTCCGTCTCCACGTCAGACCAACTCAATGATCACGTGGATCTTCTTGTATCATCTCTTCAGGCTTGCTGTCGTATCAACCTTGGGCTAAAAAACATCTCTTCACAACCTAGGCGAACACCGTGGTGGAACCATGACCTAACTAAAGCCCAGAGAGGAATCCGCCGCCTGGAACGACGCATTTCTCGCCTTAATAGACGAAACGCTGATTCACGCTTGGAGACTCTTCGCCTTCGTAAAGCCCGAGCTCAATTTAAACTAGACGTCAGGAAGCACAGGTTGACATCTTGGCAGAATCTCTGCTCCAATTCTGCTTTTGCATTCGGCACACCCTACAAGGCAGTCTTCCGCACTCGTCGTCAAAGTTCTCGTTCCACTGTCCATCCAGTAACAAATTCAGCTCTTCAACTTGCTGATCTACAGTTAAAAAAATTTTTCCCAGACGTATCTAGTATGATCTCAATTCAAGAACCTTGCCCCTCGGACCCGTTTTCAACAACTCCGTTCTCGATCTCCGAAATTCTTAACATTGTTAAAAGACTCAACTCCAGGAAGGCGACCGGCCCTGATGGCTTTTCTAACCCGGTCGTACAGAAATTCATCGAGGCCAACCCTTCTTATTGGTCAAGATTATTCAATAAGTGCCTCATTCTCAAAACGTTCCCTTCATCCTTCAAAATTCTACTTCCAAAGAGGAACTCTCCAGATCCTACATCTTCAAGGCCAATCACAATCATTTCTAACTTGGGTAAGGTCCTTGAAAGGTTGTTGGTGCAACGTCTATCCTTCTTCATAGAGAAAAATCATGCATTACATGAGCTCCAGTTTGGCTTCAGAATGGGCAAATCGTCTGAGACCGCTCTCTTCTCGGCACCTTGGAAGCCAATTTTGGTGAGAATCTTTGTTCAGCCGTCTTATCTCTCGATATCCGAGGGGCCTTTAATAACGTGCGTCACGAGAAAGTGATTAATGCTCTTCGTGGTCTACACCTTCCTCAGGATCTAAGATGTATACTGGAGAACTCTCTCAAACATCGTCAGATTGCTCTTCAGACAGACATGGGCTTAGTTTCCAGGACTCTGGTCAGGGGCTGTCCTCAGGGATCATGCACCGGGCCGGTGTTTTGGAACCTCGCTTTCGATCCCATTCTCCATCTTTTTCCCGACGAGAGCAGCAATTTTTTCATCAAACTCCAGGCGTACGCGGACGACTTTTTAATCATTCTAGCAGCCCGACAGCCTGAGGAGGTAACCATGGCAGGCCGCCTTGTTATCCCTAGGATCTCTCAGTGGCTCCAAGATAACGACCTTGAAGTGGAGGCTTCTAAATCATCCTTTCTTTGGCCAAACAAACGCCTTAAACGTCCATCTTTTAAAATCAACGGAGTTTCAATCAAACATGCATCTAGCATCAAAATACTTGGCGTGATGTTTGATAAAAATCTTAATTTTCTTGCACATAGTTTCTATCTTCAACAAAAAACGTGTAAGACCCTTCAAAATTTTCGTCGCCTTTCCCACTCTAGTTGGGGATATTCAAAGGAGCTCAGAAATATCCTTTATAGAATCGTCACGCTCCATCAACTGGCCCATGTGGCGGCCATCTGGTATTTCAATCCTAGTTCCAGACTTAAAAGAAGGATGGCAACTCTGCAAAGGCCACATCTCCTGTTTGTCACCCAGGCATATCGGACAACTTCAACTGCCATCCTCCAAGTGGCTTCTCATAATCCTCCGTTGTCGGTATTTCTACAAGCGGAAGGCAGAAGAGTGCGTCTTCTTCGCTTTAGACAGGATGTAACATTCTTCAACCATCACTTTGTGGCCGCACAGTATGAAGACAGAAGTTCCGGCAGGTCATCTTGCCCATCTTCATACTTCACGTTTAACCAGGTCTCCACAACTCCAGACGACCACATATCAGCTTCCGCAATATTCACTGATGGCTCCCGCATGTTGTTACATCCAATGGCTTGCCTTCCCACCAATGGAGCACAAGAATCAACAATTCTAATTCTGTCTTCCAGGCAGAGATGCTTGCCATCCAGAAAGCGGTCCAGTTCGCATCACAAGCACTTCCATCTACCACCATCTATACAGACAGTCTTTCTAACATCTTCGCCATCCTTAATCCACTTAGTAAATATTCTACAATTCATTTTATAAGATCATCTCTTCTCGAGCATCCGTCTATACGCATTTCTTGGATCAGAGCTCACGCCGGGACGGAGGGTAACGAGCTGGCCGATTCTCTCGCCAAAGCAGCGACCTCTTACCCTCCTCATCAGTCCAGCTTTATTCCTCTGCCTTGGTCTCACGCTAAAAATGTCTTTCGAAAACTTGTGCTCCAGCGGTGGCAACTTCTTTGGAATTCTACAGATTCGTCGGTCAATGTACAAAAAGTCATACCTTCGGTAGAATATGGCCGGGAAGTGTGGTCTCGTGAAAAAATTATTCTTATTTCAGAACATGGACCCTTCCCGACCTACCTCAAGAAGGTCAAGGCAGCCAACAACAGCCTGTGCGCATGCGGAGAGAAAGGCGACTTACAACATTACGTCACATCATGTATGCTCACATCCTCATATCATATGTTCCACCTTGGAGAGTGGTCCAGTCACAATTTCCTCTGGAAGAGACTGATCACAAGAAGTTCCGTTAACTTACAACGTTTGCTGAGCCTCTTCAATCTCCTTGAGCAGCATTCATTTCTCTTTAGAAGGAACTTTCTCTCGGATGCTTCCTCTTCTTCGGAAGATATAGATGACGACTCTGGGGTTTTCACTCCCCCACTTACTCGAGCGGGCTCTAGAGCGCTACAGCGTCTATCCTCTTAACTATGTTTCATTTGCCTGGACTGGGAAGTGTTTTGCTTTCCCCCGCCGGCACAATTTTGAATGAGTGTTGCTTGTCCCTACCATCTGCTGGACTAGAATGTGCTTGCTTTCCCTCGCCAGCCCTGGACTGGGAAGCGCATTGCTTTCCCCTGTCGGCACAATTCTGAATGAGTGTTGCTTGCCCCTGTCATACGCTGGACTAGGATGTGCTTGCTTTCCCTCGCCAGCTCTGAACTGGGAAGTGCTTCATCGCTTCCGCCATCATTCCTTGGGATGATTGCATAAAGTTTTGCTGCATCGGATAAATTTGTCACTTATCGCACTTTGTTATATTGTTGTTTGTCTATATATTTTTGATCTTGTTTTGCTGCACCATGTTTATCTGTTTTTCTTTTGCACATTTTGCATTGATTTTGTAACTCGCATTGGGGCTGTCTGGGTCACTCGCGGTGGCACGTGTGCTCTCCAGTACTCTGGATGGGAGCGCTCCCCGCTCAAGGGTTGAGCCGGCATTCCTCGGCAGACGGCCGAGTGGGATTGCTCCCAAGGCAGACGGCCTGGGTGGGAGCCTAGATTGTTGACCTATGCACCCTGGTGCCTGAAGCGCGGTATCATATGTTTTTCTTTTATTTTTATAATTGATATTTGATTTGAAGAGACGTGCGTCTTCCACGGTTGTTGTCTCTTCTGTATGGCTCCTGGAGCATTTCTTTATGTACAATAAACGGCCCTCCTGGTTTCGTCTCCGGGACCGTTGGCGCTCGGGGGGCTGCTCTGTCTGTCGCTCTCATGGAGGCTTCGGGGTCTGCGAGCCGTCCTTTCTCCTTCATCTGGGCTGTGCGGTCGGGGGTGTCGGCTGGGGCGTGTCCTTGCGGGGTTGGATGTGCCTGCCCGCTGTGTGATCTCCTTGCTGGGACTGCGGCGTCTGGGGCCTGTTCGCTCTGGGTTTCTGTGGGGGGTTTGTTTGCTTTCTAGCGTTTCTCCTATACGTTAGAAGTTCTGAGAATATTAACGTGGAGATTCGTTTGGTACTCATGTCTTTAGCAACCGGGTACCGAAATTCTTTAATTCTTAATTACTGTTCTAATTCAAATATTTTAACGATCTCACGTACAAGTCCCCCGATTTGGTTTTCACAAAATTTTTTGACTGATTGGACTCATTAATTAAGGAGATTTTCGTCCCGTTATTCCGGGACGTTTTCATTTCGGATTTTTGTTTTGTCGTATTTTGCTTTGTTTACTGATAACTATATGCCCCCCTAGCTGTATTTGGTGGTGCTTTCCCTATCTGCAATCATTTTCTTCGATTTATTCTGCATTTGCCCTGTTTTTTGTCCCGTATTTTCGTTTTTTTTGAATTTTGTAACGTATCTGTGCTTTTTTTTC
Source organism: Pholcus phalangioides (assembly GCF_987345545.1). Lineage (NCBI taxonomy): Eukaryota > Metazoa > Arthropoda > Arachnida > Araneae > Pholcidae > Pholcus > Pholcus phalangioides. Next base: position 13,083,829 of record NW_028301598.1, read on the forward strand.
GTTCGCTGCATTGTTTTTTGAGGATTCTGCTCTGTACTATCCCGTGCTGATTTCTCTCATTGACAATATGCAATCTTCACGTCTGTCTTCGATCCCAGAGGACCTCATGGCCATTATTCGCAATGATGACCCTCCGGGCTCTCCAGGGTTAATCGCAAACTATATTGTCATCCGACAGAGACTTCGTCAAGACCTGTGGCCAGAGTTTTTGGACGACTCCTTACAATTGGACTCACTACACTCAGACCTTCAAGAACTGTCTTGCGTAGCAGATCTTTCTGCCTATGAAAGAGACTGCCTGTTATGATCCATCGTCTCTTCAGTTGGAATCTTCATCAAATATTTTTTTGTCACCCCCCCGGGACTCAGATGGAGATTTCCTGGACTTTTTACATTTTTCAGCCTCTCAGGCTGATCCTTCAAATTTGTAGGAGTCAATTTGCTCTACACCTTTTTCTTTCGTTGGGAGGCCTCTGATCCGGGCATCTAGTGCTTCGCCTTCTCAACAACGAGGGAATCCTTTGGACTCATGTTCGTCATCTGATGATTCTGAACCAGAGTCGCCGGAGGAATCTTTGAATCCCTGTTGTTTCATCGCTCAGGATGAGGCTTCCCAGGAGGTGTTCATTCTTCTTGACGACATGATAGCTAAAATTGCTTTAGGGCGTTCTTCAATGGAAAGCTTTCCGGATCTACCTATTTCTCGGAGAGATAGATCGTCTCCTGCTCCATCTTCACATTGTTCGCAAGGTCAATCAAAATTCTTTAGGTCACCTAGGGACATTGTGGAAACGGTATTTTCTTCTCCTGGAGAATCATCTAGAGAGGTCATACCGCATTCAAATGGTTCGACATTTCCTGCAGCTATCATGGATGGATCTTCACGGATTTCTTCGGATTTTTCGGACATCGAGCACAGCCGTTCGGCTGAAGGGTTCAGGAAAAATAATATTGTCCAAAATCATAACAAAAAGTCCAACAGGAGGAAGAAGAGAAGAGCCCTTCAGAACAAGCTTCTGGCTATTCCATATTCTTCTACGGACTCCAGCGATGATTCTTCTAGAACTTCTCGAGTTCAGTCGTGCAGCACTTCGTCATCTTTCCACCTGAACCCGGTAGTCGTGCTCGAAAAGCTGAATGTCGCAGAGCTCCCTCCATGCCAACACCAATCTCCTTTACAGATCTCTTTTGGGAAGGTAGCTAAGGATTTTTCACCACCTAAAACAAAGCGTACTAAGCCGTCAAATATTTTGGACCTTGTCTCACAACTTCAGGACATCATTAACCACACTACTGGAACTGGGCTGGGGAAATCTCCACGCTTTGCGATCCCATCTGCGATGCGGAAGAGTGTCAATAAAATTCTCGACTCGTTGTCTCAATGGATCGAGGATTCCACGTCCACTTCTTCCCCTCGGCACCATTCTATTCGGGATTCCCCGGCTGCTTCATCATCTTCAGTGTCCAGAGTGTCTCTTCGGAACATCTATACGCAGACGGATGAGGGGCCGGAGAGATCACTCCAGGACGTTCCCGAAGAAGACAGGATATTCCTACGGGCGGCTTCTCCTTTGACTGCCTCTTCCAAAGCTTCTTCTTCGCCTAAGCCTCAAAGGAGAAGTAAGATGTCAAAATCATCTTGTTCCTCAACTGGCATTACACAAAAAAGGACATCGCTTCCTAGGGACAGTTCCGGCTATTTGAAGAATTCCTTCCCTAAGGACTCGGTTATTTCTAAGTCTTTCCCCCTTGAAACTATGGTCATTTCTCCCCCACCGCAATTTACTGATGGCTCCTCTTCCGTACATCTTTCTGTACCTTATGAAGTGGTGGACGACGAGGAGTCTTCGGAGGAGGAGGTACACCATTGTTTTTGCAGCTCTTTGCCTCAATCTGAGAACAGGTCATCCTTCAAGATCCGCCCCTTCCTGGAGACTTCGTTGTTGCTTCTTCGCGTCCAACATCTTCTTCTATTCGTTTCAAGTCTGGGTCTTCTTCTTCGATCCCTGAGAAGGTAAATTCACATAAGTCATCGTCGCTATACCAAGATTTTAGACCTCCATTGGCTGCACGCGCAGGTCTTCAAAAACAAAGATCGCGTCGTCAGTCTCGAATTTTTTACAACTCCAATTTGGACTCTGTACCCTCCTCAACTAAATCAGTTTCTTTCGTCGACATTCCTCCCCGAGTTTCCTTTGACACCTCTGGCAGATCGTTTGCGTCTGTTGCTGCTACACCGGCTTCGACAAAAAAATCATCATCGTCAAAGATGGAAAATCTCAGCCTTTTTCTTTCATTCATACAGGACTGATAAGCGCCTCTGCTTTGATAATTTGGTTCAACAAATCTCCTATTCTTCAATTGTTGAAGACTACTTCAAGAAAGATCTTTCGTGCAAACTCACCTCCTCGGGAGTCAAGATTTCGGGGGTAGGTCAAATTCTTCGACAACAGGTACTCCAGGAGGTGGGGAAAAACTTCAAACTTAAGTTTGACTTCTTTTTTGCATAAATCACATCATCTTCTACTTTTTCTCACCTTTGTGTTTTTCATGTCTTCATACTACAATAATTGTTCTTCATCTCCTTCTTCAACTTCATCAGAACTCTTCAATCTTTCTTCGCACACCGTTGGGCTAAAGATTCTTCAGATCAATTTGGATAAGTCTCACGCCGCTACCAACAACGCATTTATATTTGCAAAAAATAATAATGTGGATTTTCTGCTCATCCAAGAGCCTTACTTGCTTCATCATCGGGTGGACTGCCCAATGGACTGGAGATACTACTACTACTAACCAGACACGACCCAGGCTCTGTCCCTCTCGGGATTTAAGCCTTTTACCCAATCAGGTTGAGTCGCGCTGGGCGAGAATCAGGGGCGCCACCCGGAGAATATCCGGAAGGCGCCCCCAACCCTCTATCCAAGACTACAGTCACCAACAAGCTCCATGCACGGCCCCCAGGGCATCTCAATAAGCAGCCACCAGGAGGAGCCCACAAGCCCGAGCAACAGCCCGGAGCAACCCCATCCAGACCCCCGGGACCCAACCGCAAAAACCCCTGGATTTTAATGACAGAAAAAATATACAATATATACACATACACAATAACATCACACAGTCATCTATTTACACGTGACAGATCCGCCCACGCGACAGCTGCCCCTGTAAGGCGCGGAGTCTTTATGTGTTCTGTTCGTTTTCAAAGTCCGAAGACTTTGATACTGGCAATCTTTTAACGCCAAGGCGACGATTGTTCAAGTTAACCAATCTTTCTCGCCGATTTTCGTCTTTCAGGACCAGGGCACAGTAGCAGTCAAGCTCTCTCTCCCGTCGAGGTCATTGGTTCTTTGTTCGGCGTATTCTTCGCCGAAATACAACATCGACTCGTCCATCTCAGAACTTAAGGCCTTGCTTCGTTCATCTAAATCAACGGAAATTATTTTTTCGGCTGACCTCAACGGTCATAGTCCTGTGTGGGGTTACCATAATCAAGACGTTAGAGGTCGGAAGATTCAAGACTTCTCTGCGGAAGACTTTTTTCTGTTTAACACGGCGTCTGCTCCGGCTACATATGTTCACGGACCAGGCTCTGGCTGGCCAGATCTTTTTTACTCCTCCAGATGGTACGTCGATCTACACAATAGCTCTCTTTCCTGCCACAAGTTTATCTTGATCTTCATATATGATTCCTCTCTGCAAAATAATAATCTGAAGCCAACACGCTACAATGATACTACGCGCCGTCTGCTGAATCTCCAGAAGTCTCTTTCCTCCACGCTTCCAGCACGGTCCCAAGAACTGGCCTCTATTACCGACGACACCAAGTTGGATGAGTTCGTTTCCTCGCTCGTCTCTTCTCTTCAACATTCTTGAGCCACGTACTTGGGGACCAAAAACCCGAGTGCCTCCCCCAAGATAGTACAGTGGTGGACTGAACATCTTTCAAGTCAAAAAAGATCTTTAAGAGCGGTGGAGAGGAAGATCTCCCGCTTGAAGAGACGAGCGTTGGAGGTGTCAACTCTAATGATACATTTCCGTAAGCATAGAGCACAGTTTAAGATCTCTGTGAAACGTGCTCGGCTAGAGTCGTGGAGGAGATTGTATTCTTCTTCTTCTGGATGCTTTGGAACCCCATACAGGGCCGTCTTCCGTTGTAAAAGACCAGCTCCAACACTTCCTGTGGATGATCCGGGATTGACTTCCACGCAGCTTGCAAGACAGCAGCTTTTGAACTTCTTCCCGGACATCACGACTCAAATTCCACTGGTTCCTCCGATTGCTTCCTCGGCTTGTGAGCCGCCTTTCAACCAACAGGAGCTGGAAAAAATCCTGAACTGCCTAAATTTAAATAAAGCCTCTGGTCCTGACGGCTTCTCAAATAAGATTGTCCAGGCTTTCTTCAGAGCAGCTCCAGCTTTTTGGACGGAGGTATGTAACAAATGCCTCACCCTCTCCCTGTTTCCGTCAGCTTTTAAGAGTGGTCGCCTCGTCCTCGTCCCTAAAAGAGGAACAACATCAACATCATCTTTCCGACCTGTCACCCTGACGTCAAATCTCGGGAAGATTTTGGAAAAGCTGATTGTCCAGCGGCTTTCGTTCTTCTTAGAGGAACATTCTTCCCTTCATCCTCTACAGTTTGGATTCAGGGTGGATAGGTCGGCTGACGAGGCTCTACATTTTCTTCTTTCGACCATCAACGGGAACACCTCTAGACACCTTCTCTCGGCGGTCATCTCTCTTGACATCAGGGGGGCGTTCTCTTTTCTCTGGCCAAATAAGCGGTTAAAGAGGCCATCTTTTAAGATCAACGGCTCCCGCATTAAACACGCCCCACACGTCAAGATCTTGGGTCTTGTCTTCGATAAAAACCTCAATTTCGCAGCCCACTGCCAGTATCTTTAAGGGAAAACAGCAAAATACCTCCAGGATTTTAGGAGACTTTCTGGCGCTGGTTGGGGATATCATAAAGATCTTAGAAACATCCTCTACAGGTCAATTATCGTCAGACAAGTCGCATATGGTGCAGCGGTCTGGTTCTCCTCACCAGACGTCAAGCTGGTCAGGTCCGTGATCGTTCTACAAAGACCGCACCTTATCTACATTTCCAGGGCTTACCGTACAACATCCAACGCCGTACTCCAGTTGGCCACAAATAACCCTCCGCTAGATCTTTTTCTTCAAGCGGAAAATAGGAGGGTTAGGCTCTTGAGACTACGGGAAGATGTTTCGTTCTTCAATACCAGGTTCCTTGCACAAAGGTTCGAACATCTCGTCACCCGTCTCAAGAGCTACCGCCGGAGCAAATCGCCTTCTTCCAGAGGCCGTCTTCTGATTTCCATCTTCATATCTTCACCGACGGCTCTAAGACTCCGGTTGATGTGGCTTCAGCCTTCGTAGCCTATGAAAATCAGGTTCGGACTCAGGAGTGGTGCATTCGACTGAATAACTTCAACTCTGTATTTCAATCAAAACTCTTCGCCGTGTTCAAAGAACTTCAATTCGCCGTCTCTCAGCAATCTCCTGCTATCATCTTCTCGGACAGCCTCTCAGTTCTTCATGCTCTAGCAGATTCTCATAGCCGTTATAATTTAGATCATCAGTCGAGGATTCTTCTTCAATTCCCTCGAATTCACATCTCCTGGGTCAAGGCGCATGAGGGAATACTTGGCAACGAGGCGGCGGACGTCCTGGCAAAAGCAGCAACTCACAACACCACTGCTGTTTTTCACCCTTTGCCGGCGTCCCATGCTAAACTCCAACTTCAGCAACTACTTCTCCGCAGGTGGCAACTCCGCTGGGACATTGGGGATACATCAACCGATGTTAAGAAGATCGTCCCAATTGTCTCCACGGGTAGGGAAGTGTGGTCCAGATCTAAGATCATCTTTTTTTCAGAGCAGGGGCCCCTTCCCTACCTACCTAAAAAGATTTAAAGCGGCCAACAACGACCTTTGCGCCTGCGGAGACATGGGTAATCTTCACCACTATGTCTGCTCTTGCCCACTTACATCTTCATTTCACTGCTTTTTCCTTGGTGACTGGAGTACCCATCAGTTCGCCTGGAAGCGAAGGATGGTACGGTCCCCTTTCCATTTTAATAAGGTTGCAGGTCTCCTTGATTTCCTGGAGGAAAATTCGTCCATTCTTCGAAGGGACTTTTTGTCCGACATGTCATCCTCAGACAATGGTGCTCATTCATATTCGCCACCGGTTACGAGATCACGTGGCGCCCGACTCGTCTTATCATGACTTCCTTGGACTAGGATGTGCTTTGACTTCCCCTAGCCAACTTTGTTCTAGCTGGACTAGGATGTGTTCTCCCTTTCACTTCCTCGGATGTATTTCTTTCCCTCGCCGCATTTATGTTTTTTTATTGTTTTTTTTTTATATATTTTCTTTGTGTGTATATACATATATTCCTTGTTGTTTTTGTTCCCTTCTCTCAGCTTCGCGTGACTTTGTAACTGACTCTAGCTTGCGTGATGGCCTGGTTTCGTTGGTCTGCTCTCCGACTGGCTCGGATGGGAGCGCTCACCGACAGCTGTCGGGTTGGAGCCATCACTCCTCGGCAGACGGCCGTTTGGAGAGCTCCCCGGGTTGTCGGCCCGGGTGGGAGCCTGGGTTTGCCATCGCGTGACCTGGAGTCGGCCGCGTTGCTTTGTCAACAGCTTTCTGTAATAGTTTGTCTGATTGGGGCCTCGTGAAGAGACAGTGTGTCTTCCACGAATGCGGCCCCATTGTAATTTTTTTTCGGTAATAATAAATGTCCCTTCGGGTTTCGTCCCCTCGGTCGCTGGGGCTTGGAGGGCTGCTTTGGCTGTTACGACCGGCGGGGGCCTCGGGGTCTGCGGCCTCGGCCTTTCTCCTTTTTCTGGGCTGGTCGGGTGGCTTCTCTGCGGGGAGGGATGCTGCTGCCTCGCTGTGGGGCGGACCTGCCGTGTTGCGGGGCGCGTTGTCTCTCGCTTCTGGGGCTCTTGGGGGGGGGGGTTGTTGCTTTTCCAGCGTACTCCTTACACGTTAGAGGTTCGTCTGAATATTAACGTGGGAGTACGTCTGGTTCTTCTGTCTTTAGCAACCTGACACCCCCTTCAAATCTGTATTCAAGTGTAAAAGCCTGCCCACGCAAATCTGTTTCCCTCACACGCTCTCACAACCAATGCCCTCCAAATCAGCAGCAGAAATTCAGCTTCAAGAACTCTTTCCCCCTCCAACGCGACCCATCCATCTTCTTCCTCCCCCACCCCCTGACCCTGATGTCTCAACAGAGGAACTTCTCGCCATCGCTCAACATCTTAATCCCACAGTATAGCGAAAGCCATCGTCACTGCGGTGCCAACTGTCTTTGCCGCCCTCTTTTCCAGATGCATCAACCTCTCCGTCTTCCCGGACATCTTCAAACAAGGAAAGCTCGTCCTCATTCTTAAAAAAGGAGCGGAGGACAGTAGCGTCGGCTCCCTCCACCCAATCACCCTGCTCTGCAACCTTGGTAAAGTGCTGGAAAAGATTATCGTTCAAAGACCCCTTCTTCCTTGAAACCAACAACTCTCTTCACCACCTGCAATTCGGCTTTCGGCCTGGTAAGACCACGGAAGACGCTCTGCACCATCTACTGACGGAAATCGATTCACGGCGCTCTCAAGGCCTCCTCACAGCCGTGATCTCTCTGGACATTAAAGGAGCCTTCCATAATGTCAGGCACGAGGCCATTGTCAACGGCCTCCGCCGCTGCGCTCTCCTTTGGAACATCTCTTGGAAAATCGCACGGTTGCCCTCTATACAGAAGATGGCTTCGTATCACACACACTGGAAAGAGGGTGCCCACAGGGGTCCTGTAGCGGCCCTCTTTTCTGGAACATCGCTCTGGACCCCCTCCTACACCTTCAATGGAACCCCCAAGTTCAACTCATGGCTTATGCTAACGACCTTATGGTCCTCGTTTCCGATAAAAAGCCGGAAACCATCTCAACGATCGCAGCAGACACCCTCTATCGAATCAACTGGCTCATCGACAACGACCTACAGGTGGAGGCTAGCATGTCTGTATTTCTCTGGCCCAACAAGCGGAAAAAGCGCCCTGCCATCCGCATCGGCAATGAGCGTATCCGATCCTCATGTTTCATCAAATATCTTGGCATTTACATAGACCAAGAACTTTCATTCTGTCACCATGCCAATTTCTTACAACAGAAGCTCCACAGAACTCTCCAGTCCATCCGGAGAATTGCCGGCGCCCGATGGGACTTCTCCCGACACATGCGGAACATTCTTCACAAATCTATCTCCATCAGGCAAGTGGCATACGGAGCATTGGCATGGTTCTCTACCCCGGAAACCCGCCTCAGAAATAAAGTCGACTCCCTCCAACGCCCCCACCTCCTTCAGATATCAGGTGCCTACCGCAACCAGGGTCCTGGAGGTCGCCACCTCTAAGCCTGCTAATTCAGTACGAAAACAAGAAAACACACCTTTTGAGATTCCGTAACAGCTTCACACTGCATGGCAATCAATTCTTCGCTGATGAGTTTGAGGTGCCATCAAAAGGTTGGAGCCTGCACCCCGCCAAAAATATCCCCAACAACAGACTCTCGGAAGCTACCCTCTCCCCCCCCCCCTGCATCGCTCCAAATATTCACTGACGGCTCCAAGCAAGCCCACGGCACAGCTGCCGCTTTTGCAGTATTTCAGAATAATATATGTATCCACTCCTGGGCACAAAGGCTGCGAGATGGGAACTCCATATTTCAAGCCGAAACTTACGCTATCTCCAAGGCAGTCGACTTCGCTTGCTCCTCTCCCACACCAACAGTTATCTTCACCGACAGCCTTTCAAATGTCTTCGCTCTCCGCAACCCTCTCTCACCATATCCACACATCCGATACATCAGACAGTCCCTGTACAGCCACGCCCGCATACAAATCTGTTGGATCAAGGCCCACCAAGGGCAAACGGGCAATGAGAAAGCAGATCAACTGGCAAAGGCAGCTGCTCATCTCCCCCTTCCCCATTCTCGAGCCAAGGTAAAGCTCAAACAACTCATGCTCCACCGTTGGAAGAAAATCTGGACGGCCTCAGATACCTCCACGAACGTCTGTTTACTGTCGCCGGAAGTTAAGATTCAGAACACTGTCTGGCCACGGGAGAAGACCATCGGAACACGGGCTCTTTCCGGCGTACATCGGCCGCTTCCACATATCAAACAATAAACTATGCTCTTGCGGCCTAAAGGGCACACTCTTCCATTACATCTCTGAGTGCCCACTTACATCATCTTACCACTTTCCCGGCATCTCCAACTGGCTCCAATAACAATACATTTGGAAAAAAGCCATCACCCATAGCCCCCTGAACTTTCCAAAAATAGCAGGACTTATCGGATTCCTCGAGGATAATCTTCACCTCCTTCACACCAAACATATCGACAATCCTTTCAATAGCTCGGATGAAGATTCTACATATTCACCACCAGCTACAAGATCCCGTCCAAGTGCTTCAGCAGCCCCCCTCACTGGGGATGCAGACAGCTATCACCGACTGCCCCGCGCTCAATCCCGAAGGCGCACCTCAGCCTCATCGCAGAGAACGAACTATGTGCACAACCTGCTCACCAGTAAATCCACGGAACTGGACTCACTCCACTGCTCCCTTATTGCTTCTGAGCCGCGATCTACCTTCTGACTGCACTGCTGCCCATTCCCCTCCCTTCCTAATACAGAAGATTGTATCATATTTTTTCTGATTTATTTTATTGCTTATTTTATCTTATTTTATTTTGTTCTTTGGTTCCCATTTGCTTTGCAGAATATTAATCTAGATATTTGTACATTTCCTTTTCTCATTTGTTTGCTGTATATTCATTGCATTGTATATTGTTTTGTTTGTGCATCTAAGTGTACCCTATGCTCCATCCGCCCTCTCCCCAACCGTTGAGGCATCATGACCCCGGCCTTTGTCCTTCACTATCGTCTTGCCCACAATTCTAATGTGGATCAAGTGCTCTGTGTGTCTGGCTGACCTACTTGGTACAAGACACCTCGACACCCTACCACTGTTCTTCTGGCGGATCGGGCACCCCTGGGTGCCAGGTTCGAGGCCCACCCAGGTGCAAGACACCTCGCCCATCCTACCTTTGCTCTCTTGGTGGACCCCTGGGTGCAAGACACTTCGCCCATCGTACTGTTGCTCTTCTGGTGGATAAAGCACCCCTGGGTGTCTGGTTCGAGGCCCACCCAGGTGCAAGACACCTCGCCCATCCTACCGTTGCTCTTCTGGTGGATCAATTACCCCTGGGTGCCAGATTCGAGGCCCACCCAGGTGCAAGACACTTCGCCCATCCTACCGTTGCTCTTCTAGTGGATAAAGCACCCCTGGGTGTCTGGTTCGAGGCCCACCCAGGTGCAAGACACCTCGCCCATCCTCCCACTTCTTCTGGTGGATCAATTACCCTTGGGTGCCAGGTTCGAGGCCCATCCAGGTGCAAGACACCTCGCCCATCCTACCTTTACCCTCTTGGTGGATCAATTATCCTTGGGTGCCAGGTTCGAGGCCCACCCAGGTGCAAGACACCTCGCCCATCCTACCTTTACCCTCTTGGTGGATCAAGCACCCCTGGGTGCCTGGTTTAAGGCCCACCCAGGTGCAAGAACATCTGATAACCCACAATACACATGTTAAAGCTCGCGGTCAGGACATTCGCTTCAATTCTCTTTCCCCAACTGGGAAGTGCCAGTCCGGCTTCCCCAGATGTAAAACCCCGTTTCGGAAATAAATCTGCCCAATGAGTTTCGTCCTCGGGGGAGGCACGCTGAGTCTGGGCTGGGGGCGTCGGGGCTCTCTCCCTCGCCTCTCAAACGGGGGGACGGAGTTGCCTGCACGGACGGGTTGTGGGGGGATGCGGGATGGACCTGGGTTGGGTGGGGTCTGGTGCCGCGCCGTGGGGTTTGGTTGCTTCCCACCTCATCCCCTATACGTTAGAAGTTCATTTGAATATTAACGTGGGGGTGAAATGTGGTCCTCTCCTGTCTTTAGCAACCTTCGGTACGACGTGCCTACTCACCTCCGGAAGTCATCATTAAAATATCTGGAGATCAGCTCTGGATAGAAGACGTCTCATCTTCTACGTCTCCCTCCAAAACTCTTTTTCCGGATACTGCTCCCGTAGCTTCAACTAACTTTGACAAGTTCCCTCCAGTGACTTGCAGCAAATCCACACAAACCGGAGAGAATAGGGAAAAATACATTGCCGAAATTTTGGAGGAGGAGCGTATCTTTGCAAATATTTCTGGCTCTACAAAACTCCCTCCTCCCAAATCCCAACGGCCTCAACGAAATCAAACTCTGCGGATAGTCGAAGTTCAATCCTCTGAAATTCAACATACAGCGATTATAGAGGATTCAGCCATTATTCGTCAGGGCCCACTAACTCAATCGGACAATATTCCACCCCCCCCTCAGTTTCAGATCAACAGTCAACATCGGTCTCTTCGGGAACCCTTCATCAACCGCCTTCAAACATTCAACAGCGTCTACTTCAGATGGCTAATCCTGCATTATATCTTCATCCTGCTGACTCGCGTCGTTCAGCTCCAATCTGCCAATGGACTTCGGTGAAACGACGACGGGGGAACAAGACTCCATCAGCCCAACGTGATAGGCACTCTCAATCGATTAATCCCCCCTCCTCTCGCCACAATGTGAATTTTCCTCATCTTAACAGCCAGAATAGGCGTCATAATTCCTATCACAATCAAGAAGGACTCTCCGGAGCAGAGGATTCTTCTGCACGTCAGGAAAGATTTTCTCGCGAACGCCATCACTTCTCCAGGGGCTATAACAGGGTTACTCCCATAACATCAGCTTCGCAACCCTTTAAGAAAGTTCGTTTTGCTTCAGACTCTCTTTCCTACGCACAGGCTACCTCAACTGAATTCAACACGCACATGGTTTTACCATCCACAACAAGGCGTCAACACAAAGGTCTATGACGACCTTATTCAACAAATCTCTTTCTCCTCCATTATCGTCTCCAATGCCAAAAGATTCATCACAGCTAAGTTGACCTCGCAGGGAATATCATTATCTGGTAGATCGGAGGAAGTCAGACTACAAGTTATCAGAGAAATTAGAAATAATTTCAAGTTAAAATTTAATATATATCTCGCATAAAATGTCTTGTTTTTCATCCTCAGACTCTCAACACGATAACGCCTCCTTCTGCTCATCGTCTTCCGAATCCATCCAAATTCCAACAAACTCTGGATTGAAAATTCTTCAAATTAACTTGGACAAGGCCATCGTCGCTGCTCAATCAACCTACGTATTCGCACGCAGTCACTCGTTTGATTTTCTCTTGGTGCAGAAGCCTACGCTCCTCTATGACAGTGTGGATTGCCCAGTGGATATGCCATCCTGGCAATCCTGCTGTGGCAAGGCCGCAGCCGCTTCAGAAGCCTACGCTCCTCTATGACAGTGTGGATTGCCCAGTGGATATGCCATCCTGGCAATCCTGCTGTGGCAAGGCCGCAGCCGCTTCAGAAGCCTACGCTCCTCTATGACAGTGTGGATTGCCCAGTGGATATGCCATCCTGGCAATCCTGCTGTGGCAAGGCCGCAATAATACAATTGAACAACTCCTTTCGCCCCCACATTGGTCTTCAGAGGAAGAGATCTCGTCACCATCCGCTTGGATCTTCCGCGGGCTTCCATCGTCCTCTGCTCCGGATACTCCTCACCGAAATCACGTATAGAGGAAACTCTACAAGAAATTAACTCGATTCTTCGTGCGTTCTCATCGCTGGAAATCTTCTTTGCCGTGGACTTGAATGGTCACCACCCGGTGTGAGGTTACCGGGATCAGGATGCTCGGGGACAGAAGATCTTGGATTTTTTTCATCACTTCCAATATTTTTCTATTCAACTCTTCATCTTTTCCACCCACACAATAATAAAGAAGGCTGGCCAGATCTCACCTTCTGTAATTCTAATCGCCTCTTCAATTCCTCAATTCAAACTTGATGTCATATAGGTTGACATCCTGGCAGAATCTCTGCTCTAATTCTGGACATACATTCGGTACACCATACAAGGCAATTTTTCGTACACGTCGCCAGACCTCTCGATCTACAGTACATCCCGTTACAGCCTCGGCTCTCCAACTTGCCGAACAACAGCTTCAAGGTTTTTTTTCCAGATATTTCCAGAGTTATTCCGATACAAGAGCCAAGTCCTCTGGATCCTTCATCAACTACTCTGTTTTCGACCTCCGAGATCCTCAATATTACCACACGACTTAATCCTAGGAAGGCGACCGGTCCCGACGGTTTTCCTAACTCAGTAGTGCAGAGATTCGTCGAAGCCAACCCGTTATATTGGTCGAAACTATTCAATAAGTGTCTTCATCTTCAAACGTTCCCTTCGTCTTTTAAGGTGGGACATTTGGTTCTCCTTCCAAAGAGAGGTTCACTGGATCCATCTTCATCCCGTCCAATTACGATCATATCCAATCTGGGGAAGGTTCTCGAGAGATTGTTAGTGCAGCGTCTTTATCACATTGAGGATAAACACGCTCTACATGAGTTGCAATTCGGTTTTAGAATGGGTCGTTCGTCTGAAGACGCCCTCTTCTCTCTTCTTGGTACTCTGGAGGCCAACTATGGCGAAAATCTTTGTTCTGCTATAATATCACTCGACATTCGAGGGGCTTTAGACAACGTACGTCATGAGAAAGTAGTCGATGCTCTTCGCGGCTTACATCTCTCTCAAGACTTGAGAGGCATACTGGAGAGCTCTCTTGAACATCGCCAGGTCACACTTCAAACAGATACGGGCACAGTTTCCCGAACGCTGGTCAGGGGCTGCCCCCAGGGTTCATGCACCGGGCCGGTGTTTTGGAACCTGGCATTCGACCCGATTCTTCATCTATTTTCTGATGAGAGCATCAACTTTAACATCAAAATCCAGGCCTATGCAGATGACTTCATAATCGTATTGGCAGCTCGACAACCTGAGGAAGTAACCACAGCAGGTCGTTTTGTTCTTTCCAGGATTTCTCAGTGGCTCCGGAATAACGACTTAGAGGTAGAGGCATCTAAATCTTCCTTCTCATGGCCTAATAAACGCACCAAGCGCCTCTCGTTTAAAATTAATGGAGTACCGGTTAAACACGCATCTAGTATTAAAATTCTCGGAGTGATGTTGGATAAAAATCTGAACTTTCTTGCGCACAGTTTCTACTTACAGCAATAAACGTGCAAAACTCTACAAAATTTTCGTCGTCTCTCTCATTCTAACTGGGGGTACTCCAAGGAGTTAAGGAATGCTCTCTACAGAATTGTCACTTTACGCCAAATAGAATAGCTTATGCAGCAGCTATATGGTACTTCAATCCTGGTTCTCGACTGAAAAGAAGAATGGCAACTCTTCAAAGACCTCATCTTCTCTTCGTAACTCAGGCGTACAGAACAACATCGACGGCCATTTTACAAGTTGCGTCAAACAACCCTCCAATGTCAGTCTTTTTACAGGCAGAAAGCAGGAAAGTTCGACTTTTACGATTCAGGCAGGACGTGACACTTTTTAATCATCGTTTTTCGGCTGCACAGTTCGAGGACAAGTGTTTCGGATGGTCTTCTTGTCCATCGTCTTGCTTTTCACCTAATCAAATTTCTACTGTTCCAGATGAACATATTTCATCTTCGGCAATCTTCACCGATGGCTCCCGCATGCAGCACGGTGTTGCATCGGCCTTCGTCGTTATAACCAACGGCTTGCTTTCCCACCAATGGAGTACAAGGATTAATAACTCCAATTCAGTCTTCCCGGCAGAGATGCTCGCCATTTTTAAGGCTGTTCAATTCGCAGCTCAAGCTTCATCATCCACTACCATCTACACGGACAGCCTTTCCAACGTTCACGCTATTCTCAACCCACTCAGTAAATACTCTGCAATCCGTTCCATCAGACCATCTCTTCAACATTCATCTATTCGCATCTCATGGATCAAATCTCACGCCGGGACGGAGGGTAATGAGTTAGCCGACTCTCTTGCTAAAGCAGCGACCTCCTACCCACTTCATCGATCAAAAGCATCTTCAGGAAACTCATGGTCCAGCGGTGGCAGATTTGACGGATTCTTCCGTCAACGCTCAAAAGGTTATACCTTGGGTAGAGTATGGTCGGGAGGTGTGGTCCCGTGGAAAAATCATTCTCATTTCGGAACATGGACCCTTCCCTACTTACCTCAAGAAAGTTAGGGCAGCTAATAACAGCCTGTGCGCATGCGGAGAGAAAGGCAGCCTACATCATTATGTCACGTCCTGCTTGCTCACCTCTTCATATCACATGCATCACCTGGGCGATTGGTCTCTTCATAATCATCTTTGGAAAAGACTAATGATAACAAGCCCCGTTAATCTGCAACGTTTGCTCAGCCTTTTCAATCTACTAGAACAGCACTCATCTCTCTTCAGAAAGAACCTTCTCTCAGACTATTCCTCCTCCTCGGAGGTCCTAGATGATGACCCTGGGGATCTCACCCCCCCCCCCCCCAGTTACTCGAGCAAGTGCTAGAATCTTACAGCGTCTCTCTTCTCTATCGCGCTCGTAATATTTTTGGTCTTTGCCTGGACTGGGATGTGCACCGCTTGCCCCCTCCAGTACAGGTCTTGGATGTGCACGGCTTGCCCCCGCCATCTGCTGGACTAGGATGTGTTCACTTACCCTCGCCAGCACTGGACTGGGAGGTGCCATACTTACCCTAGCTATCGGTACACGACAGTATCTCAAGCAAGATTAGACTGGGATGTGCTTTCCCAGATGAAATCATAATCGATTTTTTTCTATTGAATTTTGTAACTGGTGCTGGGGCTGTCTGGGTCACATGATGTCGCATGCATGCTCTCCAGTGATCTGGATGGGTCGAGCTGGCCTTCCTCGGCAGACGGCCGAGTGGGATTGCTCCCCAGGCAGACGGCTTGGATTGGATTTTCAATTTATTGGCGCAAGGACCAAACTGCGCCAAAACATGACAAAAGGACATTTTCCTTATTTTTATGTCGTGTCAAAAAACTAAAACATATAAAAAGGAACGTAAAACAATGACATAAATTGTAAAAACTATAATTTGTCATATAAACCAATGGCCTTGATGAATTTAAAAATGCGAGATGCATCGCTATTGTCATTTAAAATGTCATGAAGTGAAAGATGACTCTGACCAGAAGCGGTCGTAAAATGATGACAATGATGTGAACAAGTAAAAGCATCAGCAATGGTCAATGGACTTTGACAATGAGGGCACTCTGGTTGACTCTCTCCTAATAACAAATATGACTGTGTTAGGCGACTGTGTCCTATGCGTAACCGGGCAAGCAGAACTTCCTCCTTTCGGATTTGGATTTTAAATTTTCTGGCGCAAGGACCAATTTGGTCAAACTGCGCCAAAACAAATTATAAAAATAAGAAAAATCATCCTTTTGTCATGTCAAAATACTAAAATCATGCATGATAAAAAGCTACGTAAAGCATAAAAAAATTACATGAATTGTAAAAATCTATAATTTGTTATAAAAACCAATGGCTTTGATGAATTTAAAAATGCGAGATGCATCGCTGTGGTCATTTAAAATGTCATGAAGTGAAAGATGACTTTGACCAAAAGCGGTCGTAAAATGATGACGATGATATGAACAAGTAAAAGCATGAGCAATGGTTAATGGACTTTGACAATGTGGGCACTGTGCCTGACTCTCTCGTAATAAAAGATATGATTGTGTGATACGACTGTGTCCTATGCGCAACCGGGCAAGCAGAACTTCCTCCTTTTGGTTAGTTCTGCAGCTCGAACGCCAATGGCCAAGTGTGGGCTTGATGGCATGTAATTTGTTATTAATTTGATTGTTCCAATGGTCCTGCCAGCGGTGATGCATCACTTCCCGGAGGATTGAGAAGTGGTCACTGGCAGGTACCAAAAGGTTATTGTCAATGTTAGTTGTTGTTCGAGCTGCAGTGTCTGCTTTTTCGTTGCCCGGTATTCCTACATGACCTGGTACCCAGTAAAATTTTACTGTGGTACCATGATGAATGAGGTAATGCAGTTCATGAAAAATGGAATGAATGAATGGATGAGTGTGAAACGTACAGGAACACAGTGCTTGTAATGCGCTGAGAGAGTCGCTATAGATAATGCATCGTCGGTGGCGTTTGCGTCGTATATGACGTAGAGCCTGAAGGATTGCGTGCAGTTCTGCCGAATATATAGTCAATGTGTCTGGAAGTTTGAAAGATGTCTCCTCACAGCAGATGTAGGCACAACCGACATGGCCAGGGCTCTTGGAGCCGTCGGTATATATGGGGAAGTACCTGTTGTACCTACCCCTGTGCCTGAAGAATATCTGTCGATATATGACATCTGCTGTGGTGGCTCTAAGGTATAATGATAATGAAAGAGAGACATCTGGCAGAGACTGCTCCCATGGTGCCAGTTGCCAAGCAACTGGGGCCACACGACTGATGTCTAATTCTAGTTCTTCCACAAGTGCCCTCATACGAAGACCGTAAGATGGAACACATGAAGGGCGAGCAGCAAATAGTCTATGAAATGAGGGATTAAAAATGACACGATGAAGTGGATGATCTGGAAAAGACTTCATCTTGATAAAATATTTCAAGGAAAGTTGCTGGCGTCTTGATGTCAGTGATGGCTCGTTGCATTCGACATACAGGCTCTCCATTGGAGACGTCCGGAAAGCTCCAGAACAAATCCGTAGGGCGAGATGGTGGACCGGGTCGAGCACACTCAGATAGCTCCGAGTTGCCGACCCGTATACAATGGAGCCGTAGTCGAGCTTCGATCTTATTAAAGCTTTATATAAGTGGAGGAGCGACTTACGGTCAGCTCCCCACGATGTAGAAGAGATGACCTTCAAGAGGTTCATCGTCTTCATGCAACGAGCTCTTAATTGCGCAATTTGAGGTTTGAAAGTGAGTTTCTTGTCAAATGTAATGCCGAGGAATTTGGTATTCTCTACAATAGGTATTTGACTATTATTTAAAAATAATTGTGGGTCATCATGAAGCTCACGATGCCGACAAAAGTGCATAGCGACAGTTTTGTCGGCCGAGAAAGAGAAGCCGTTATCATGAGCCCACTTGCTGATCTTGTTGAGAGCAGTTTGCAATTGTCTCTCGGCTGACCTCATATTCACTGATTGATACGATATCCACAGATCATCCACGTAGAGTGCGCCAGTGACAGACAACGGGAGTTGGTTCAACACCCCGTTGAGTCCTATATTATTAGTTATACTATATTAATTATTGACTATTATTTAAAAAAGTCTCCAAGAAGAAAAAATGGTGGAGGTAATTGATCAATCAGATCTCTCTGTAAGATGGTGTCATTTGGTGGCAAATAAATGGAACAGATGGTAATTCTTAGGCCTGTAGAGATTTCCACCGCGATGGCTTGCAGGTTCGTGCGCAGCGTTAGAACGCGCGACGACACGTAATGTGGAACCAGCAGAGCAACACCGCGGCAGGCTCTACTCCCGTCATCGTAATCAATACGGAACAGGGAATGTCGCCTGATGTTCTATGTCTCCGAGGGCTTCGTAAAAGTTTCCAGGAGTGCCACGCAAACAGGATGATAGTGATTGATCAAATCCTTGAGATCTTCATAATTGGATCTAAGACCACGAATGTTCCATTGGATTATGTTGGCCATAAATTAGGTAGAAGTAGACGGTTCGAGGTCTTTAAATTTATTCCGGTCTAGTTTCTGGCGAGTACCACCAGATTCTGGTAGATTATCAAGATCCATGTCACCAATTGACTTGTCATCAATTAGTGACACATTCTTGAGGGTGGGACATTTTATTGCTCTCTGTATTGCTTTTCTTGAATATCCGGTCTTTTTAGATTTATTTCCAGAATTAATCTTGGGTTTAGTAACAGTAGGTTTTTTGAATGTGTGCACTGTCACCTTTCCTGCCTCTTCTTCGGAGGTAGTGGACTCCCTCCGAAATCCAGCAGAGCAACAGCAGCCACAACTATTACACGGTTGGTTAGATGATGATGTTTGAGTTGACGTATCAGCTATTGGTTCAGTCTGAGTTGTTACGGATGCTTTGGTGACATTGTTAGTCATATTAGCTGATGATGGATTTGTTACCATATTAGAATATGATCTATTACCTATTGGAGTTTGGTTAGAGGTTATACGACGGCGTGCTTCGATATATGAGATGTTATTGAGGACCTTGATCTTCTGGATCTCTTTTTCTTCATTCCATTTCGGACACTTTCTGTCAAATGCGGGGTGGTCGCCACCGCAATTGACGCACTTGAATGGTGAATTAGTGCAGTTGTCCGAAATGTGGTCCTTCTCACCGCATTTTGCGCAGGTGGGTTGACTGCGGCACGCCGTTCGTGAGTGACCGTATTTTTGGCAGTTAAAGCATCGAACAGGGTTAGGAATGTATGGCCGGATTTTGAGGTTATAATAACCTATTTTGATATCTTTCGGCAATGTTGGTGATGAGAATGTGAGAATTATGTTTCGTGTGGGAGCTGGATTGCCATCTTTGCGGCTCATAATATGTTTGGCAGATGTTACGCCTTGAGACGACAGCTCTTGTGTTAGTTCTTCTTCATCCATGTTAATTAAGTTAGTATCTGAAATGACACCACGTGAATAATTCAACGTGGGATGGATTTTTACTGTTATTGGAATGTCTCCGAGAGATGTGAGCTTTTGAATGAGTTCGGCTTGTTTGGATGTGTTAGTCTCGATGAGAAAGGTCTCCTGAACGAAGGGCCTTCACCGATTTTAAGGTACCAACTGTGCCATAGAGAGCTTTATCTATTACAAATGGTGATACTTTGGCCAGCGGTTTTTCCGCATCTGAAGAGTGCAGAAAGAAAAATGAGACAGTTGATGAATTTGAAGCAGTTACATTGACATGTGTTTGGTTTGAAGCAGTTCTTTGACGTTTTGGTGCATTTTGATTTTTTCCCATATTTGAATGGGTATGGTTCCACTCCCACCCACCATGCCCACCATGGAGCCCTACAAGGGGACGCGCACACGTAACCGGTGAAGGTTAGTAGCAACGTCAGGTTAGGTGGGAGCTATACAGCAGGCGAGCAGACGCGTTCAAGATCCAAGATCGTCGTGAAGCAGCACCAACAAACCTCAACGACGTCCGGCAGGCCCGGTCCCTCTACCTGCCCAGTAGTGTAACCCCTTCAGCCACCGAGGCAACCACAGCCGATTGACCTGGACGGGGCTAATCCAAGCCTCCCGTTTCGGCTGAATCCGAGGCCAAAGCTAGCGCATCAGGCTAACCAGGATCCCCATCTCCAGCCTTACGGGTCTCCACGCACGGCAAACACGCAGGTAGACAGCGTCCCACACAGAGCATACGCTAGAAGCAACGCCCCGTCTGGGAGGACCCCTCCCCGCCTAAGCGGGGTCCACAATGAGGGGTTGGACACAAGACATAAACATGTACAGGACAAAACAAGACGCAAGACAAGTACTGTAAGATGTGTAGAAAAAAAACATGTAATCTTGGCTATTGAAAGTGAAAGATATGAGCACAAATAAGCGATGACAATGACGTATGATAGATTTAGCATTACCCAGGGTGCACCACGAGGAGGCCTATCACATTACACCCCTCCTCCTTTCGGTTAGTTCTGCAGCTCGAACGCCAAAGCCCAAGTGTGAGCTTGATGGCATGAAGTTTATTATTAGTTTGATTGTTCCAATGATCCTGCCAGCGGCGATGCATCACTTCCCGGAGGATTTAGAAGTGGTCACTGGCAGGTACCAAATGGCTATTATCAATGTTAGTTGTTGTACGAGCTGCGTTGTCAGCTTTTTCGTTGCCCGGTATTCCTACATGACTTGGTACCCAGTAAAATTTTACTTTTGACCATTATGATTGAGGTAATGCAGTTCATGAAAAATGGCATGAATGAATGGATGAGTGTGAAAAGTGAAGGAACACAGTGCTTGTAATGCGCTGAGAGAGTCGCTATAGATGATGCATCGTCGGTGGCGTTTGCGTCGTATATGACGTAGAGCCTGAAGGATTGCGTACAGTTCTGTCGAATATATAGTGAATGTGTCTGGAAGTTTGAAAGATGTCTCCTCACAGCAGATGTAGGCACAACCGACATGGCCAGGGCTCTTGGAGCCGTCGGTATATATGGGGAAGTACCTGTTGTACCTACCCCTGTGCCTGAAGAATATCTGTCGATATATGACATCTGCTGTGGTGGCTCTAAGGTATAATGATAATGAAAGAGAGACATCTGGCAGAGACTGCTCCCATGGTGCCAGTTGCCAAGCAACTGGGGCCACACGACTGATGTCTAATTCTAGTTCTTCCACAAGTGCCCTCATACGAAGACCGTAAGATGGAACACATGAAGGGCGAGCAGCAAATAGTCTATGAAATGAGGGATTAAAAATGACACGATGAAGTGGATGATCTGGAAAAGACTTCATCTTGATAAAATATTTCAAGGAAAGTTGCTGGCGTCTTGATGTCAGTGATGGCTCGTTGCATTCGACATACAGGCTCTCCATTGGAGACGTCCGGAAAGCTCCAGAACAAATCCGTAGGGCGAGATGGTGGACCGGGTCGAGCACACTCAGATAGCTCCGAGGTGCCGACCCGTATACAATGGAGCCGTAGTCGAGCTTCGATCTTATTAAAGCTTTATATAAGTGGAGGAGCGACTTACGGTCAGCTCCCCACGATGTAGAAGAGATGACCTTCAAGAGGTTCATCGTCTTCATGCAACGAGCTCTTAATTGCGCAATTTGAGGTTTGAAAGTGAGTTTCTTGTCAAATGTGATGCCGAGGAATTTAGTATTTTCTACAATAGGTATTAGATTGTTATTGAGAAACAACTGTGGGTCATCGTGTAGGTCTCGACGCCGACAAAAGTGCATAGCAACAGTCTTGTCAGCGGAGAATGAAAAGCCGTTATCATGAGCCCACTTGCTAATCTTGTTGAGAGCGGTTTGTAATTGTCTCTCGGCTGACCTCATATTCACTGATTGATACGATATCAACAGATCATCCACGTAGAGCGCGCCAGTGACAGACAACGGGAGTTGGTTCAACACCCCGTTGAGTCTCAAAATAAAAATTTTGTCACACTTAAAATGCTACCTTGAGGTACACCTTGTTCTTGAATTTGGGGAGCTGATAACGTGCTTCCGATCCGTACCTGGAAGATGCGGCGAGCAAGAAAGTTCTTAATGAAAATGGGCAAGTTGCCCCGTAAGCCGCTATTATAGAGGTCGGAAAGAATTCCGTGCCGGATTGGATTTTGGGTTTATTGGCGCAAGGACCAGTTTGGTCAAACTGCGCCAAACAAATATAAAAATAAGAAAAATGTCCTTTTGTCATGTAAAAAACTAAAACTGTGCATGACAAAAAACAATATGAAACAATGACATGAATTGTAAAAACTATAATTTGTCATAAAAACCAATGGCTTTGATGAATTTAAAAATGCGAGATGCATCGCAATGGTCTGATAAAATGTCACGAAGTGAAAGATGATTCTGACCAAAAGCGGTCGTAAAATGATGACGATGGTGCGAACAAGTAAAAGCATGGGCAATGGTCAATGGAGGACTTTGACAATGAGGGCACTGCGGTTGACTCTCTCGTAGTAAAAGATATGATTGTGTGATGCGACTGTGTCCTATGCGTAAACGGGCAAGCAGAACTTCTTCCTTTCGGTTGGTCCTGCAGCTCGAATGCCAATGACCAAGCGTGGGCTTGATGGCATGAAGTTTATTATTAGTTTGATTGTTCCAATGATCCTGCCAGCGGTGATGCATCACTTCCCGGAGGATTGAGAAGTGGTCACTGGCAGGTACCAAAAGGCTATTATCAATGTTAGTTGTTGTTCGAGCTGCGTTGTCTGCTTTTTCGTTGCCCGGTATTCCTACATGACCTGGTACCCAGTAAAATTTTACTGTGTTACCGTGATGAATGAGGTGATGCAATTCATGAAAAATGGCATGAATGAATGGATGAGTGTGAAAAGTGAAGGAACACAGTGCTTGCAATGCGCTGAGAGAGTCACTATAAATGATGCACCGTCGTTTGCGTCGTATATGACGTAGAGCCTGAAGGATTGCGTACAGTTCTGCCGAATAAATAGAGAACGTGTCGTTAAGCTTGAAAGATGTCTCCTCACAGCAGATGTAGCCACAACCGACATGCCCAGGGCTCTTGGAGCCATCGGTATATATGGGGAAGTACCTATTGTACCTACCCCTGTTCCTGAAGAATATCTGTCGATATATGACATCTGTTGTGGTGGCTCTAGGGTATAATGATAACGAAAGAGAGACATCTGGCAGAGACTGCTCCCATGGTGCCAGTTGCCAAGCAACTGGGGCCACACGACTGTTGTCTAATTCTAGTTCTTCCACACGTGCCCTCATACGAAGACCGTAAGACGGAACACATGAAGGTCGAGCAGCAAAAAGTCTATGAAATGAGGGATTAAAAATGACACGATGAAGTGGATGACCTGGCAAAGACTTAATTTTGATATGATATTTCAAAGAAAGTTGTTGGCGTCTTGAGGTCAGTGATGGCTCGTTGCATTCGACATAGAGGCTTTCCATGGGAGAAGTTCGGAAAGCTCCAGAGCAAATGCGGAGAGCGAGATGATGGATTGGGTCGAGCACACTCAGATAGCTCCGAGGTGCTGACCCGTATACAATGGAACCGTAGTCGAGCTTCGATCTTATTAAAGCTTTATATAAGTGGAGGAGCGACTTACGGTCAGCTCCCCACGATGTAGAAGAGATGACCTTCAAGAGGTTCATCGTCTTCATGCAACGAGCTCTTAATTGCGCAATTTGAGGTTTGAAAGTGAGTTTCTTGTCAAATGTAATGCCGAGGAATTTTGTATTCTCTACAATAGGTATTTGAGTATTATTTAAAAATAATTGTGGGTCATCATGAAGCTCACGATGCCGACAAAAGTGCATAGCGACAGTTTTGTCGGCGGAGAAAGAGAAGCCGTTATCATGAGCCCACTTGCTGATCTTGTTGAGAGCAGTTTGCAATTGTCTCTCGGCTGACCTCATATTCACTGATTGATACGATATCCACAGATCATCCACGTAGAGTGCGCCAGTGACAGACAACGGGAGTTGGTTCAACACCCCGTTGAGTCTTAAAATAAAAAGTGTCACACTTAAAATGCTACCTTGAGGTACACCTTGTTCTTGGATTTGGGGAGCTGATAATGTACTTCCGATCCGTACCTGGAAGATGCGGCGAGCAAGAAAGTTCTTAATGAAAATGGGCAAGTTGCCCCGCAAGCCGCAATTATAGAGGTCGGAAAGAATTCCGTGCCTCCATGTACGATCGTAGGCCTTTTCTATGTCGAAAAATATGGCTAGCATATGCTCCCTCTTTACGAATGCTTGTCTTATTGATGTCTCAAGGCGTAACAGATTGCATGTTGTGGAACTGAACCGTCTAAAGCCGCTTTGATGTTTCGATAAAATATTGTTAACCTCAAGGTAGTGCATAAGGCGATAGTTGGTCAAAGCAATAGGTCTGTAACTGTTAGGTTGTTGAGGATTTTTGCCAGGCTTCGGGAATGCAAGAACTATGGCTGCTCGCCAGGTGTCAGGAAATGAATGACTGACCCAGATCCGATTAAATAATATGAGTAAATGTGACAGTGATTCTGGTGAGAGATGCCGAATCATAGAATAATGAATGGCATCGGGCCCTACAGCTGAGTCAGGACTTCGCTGCAAGGCCGTCGTCAGTTTATGAAGGGTGAACAATGAGTTGTACCCCTCCGGTGTAAAAGGCCGGAAGGTGTACGATATACGTTCGGCCGATGATTTAATGGGATGAAACGATGGGGGATAATTCGCATCACTGGAGACAGTGGCGAAATGGGCGGCGATGGTATCCGCAATATCCCTCACATCGCTGATGATAGTGCCATTGGTATTCAAGATGGTGATGGGATGAGATTGGTAATGACCATTGATTTTTCGGATCCGGTCCCAAATGTCTTTAGATGAAGTAGATGAATTGATTCCCGTGGTAAACTTGTGCCAGGACTCGCGTTGAGCCTGGCGCCTGGTTCTTCTCGCTATCGCCTTTGCTTTTAAAAATGCCAACTTGTTGTCATGGGCAGGATACCGCCGGAACCTACTCCATGCTTTCTTTTGTGCTTTAATAGTAAGATCACATTCGTGGTTCCACCAAGGTTTAGGAAATTTAGGAAGTTTCGAGGAGACTTTGGGTATTGTTTCATTGGCTGCTGAGATCATACAACTGGTCACAAGGTCGACGTCGAGTTGCGAAAACATATCCTCCGTGATTTCTGCCTTGACCGTGAGGTCTGCCCATCGAGCGGCCACAAGCTTCCACCGAGGAGGACCCTCAGGTATGCTATGGCTTCGATCAAGGCACTTAACCACTAGAGGGAAATGATTGCTCCCGTGGAGGTCTGGATCAACCGACCAGGACCAGTTCGGCAAGAGTGAAGGTGAGCGTAATGATAAATCTATTGCAGTGAAACTATTGTTTGGGGCATGAAAATGAGTGAAACTGCCATCATTCATGATGGTAAGGTCCATGTCATCTAACAGTCGTTCAACCATTTCCCCACGAGGGGTGTTGCTGTTAGAACCCCAAATCATGTTATGTGCATTGAAGTCTCCAAGAAGAAAAAATGGTGGTGGTAATTGATCAATCAGTTCGTCTAGATCTCTCTGTAAGATGGTGTCATTTGGTGGCAAATAAATGGAACAGATGGTAACTCTTAGGCCTGTAGAGATTTCCACCGCGATGGCTTGCAGGTTTGTACGCAGCGTTAGAACGCGCGACGACACGTGATGTGGAACCAGCAGAGCAACACCGCGGCAGGCTCTACTCCCGTCATCGTAGTCAATACGAAACAGGGAATGTCGCCTAATGTTCCATGTCTCCGAGGGCTTCGTGAAAGTTTCCTGGAGTGCCACGCAAACAGGATGATAACGATTGATTAAATCCTTTAGATCTTCGTAATTAGATCTAAGACCACGAATGTTCCATTGAATAATGTTGGCCATAAATTTCAAATGGATGTAGACGGTTCAAGGTGTTTGAACTTATTTCGGTCTAATTTCCGGCGAGTACCACCGGATTCTGGCGGATTATCGAGATCCATGTCACCAATTGATTTGTCATCAAGCAGTGACATGTTTTGTACTGTAGGGTTCTCCTTTGCTCTCTGAATGGCTTTTCTCGAATATCCGGTCTTGAATAGTTTAATTTTAGATTTATTTCCAGCATTAATTTTTGGCTTAGTACCTGTAGTTACCTTGAATGTGTTCGCTGTTGCTTTTCCCGCTTCTTCGGAGGTGGTGGACTCCTTCCGTAATCCAGCAGAGCAACAGCAGCCACAACTATTACGTGGTTGGTTAGATGATGTTTGAGTGGATGTATCAGCTATGGGTTCGGTCTGAGTTGTCACAGATGCTTTGGTGACATTGTTAGTCTTATTAGCTGCTGATGGATTTGTTACCATATTAGAGTATGATGTACTAGCTATTGGTGTTTGGTTAGGGATTACACGACGGCGTGCTTCAATATATGAGATGTATATATGACCTTGATCTTCTGGATCTCTTTTTCTTCATTCCATTTCCTGTCAAATGCGGGGTGATTGCCACCGCAATTGACGCACTTGAATGATGTTGAAGTGCAGTTGTCCGAAATGTGGTACCTCTCACCGCACTTTGCGCAGGTGGGTTGACTACGGCACGTCATTCGTGAGTGACCGAATTTTTGGCAGTTGAAGCATCTTACAGGGTTAGGTATGCATGGCCGGATATGGAGGTTATAATAACCGATTTTGACATCTTTCGGCAATGTTGGGGATGAAAATGTCAGAATTATATTTCGTGATGGAGCTAGATTGTCATCTTTGCGGCTCATGATATGTTTGGCAGATGTTACGCCTTGAGACGCTAGCTCCTGGGTTAGTTCATCTTTATCCATGTTAATTAAGTTAGGGTCTGAGATGACGCCACGTGAATAATTCAGCGTGGGATGGATTTTGACTGTTATGGGAATGTCTCCGAGAGATGTGAGCTTTTGAATGAGTTCGGCTTGTCTGGGAGTGTTGGTTTCGATGAGAAGGTCTCCTGAACGAAGAGCCTTCACTGATTTTAAAGTTCTAACTGCGCCATAGAGAGCTTTATCTATCAGGAATGGTGATACTTTTGACAGCTGTTTATCGGTATCAGAACTATGCAAAAAGAAGAATGAGACAGATGACAGATTTGAAGAAGCGGTTTCTGTGACAATTGTTTCACTAAGTGCAGTTCTTTGACGTTTTGGTGCATTTTTTGTTTTTCCCCATATTTGAACGGGTATTGGTCCACTCTCACCCACCATGCCTACCATGGAGCCCTACGAGGGGACGCGCCCACGTAACCGGTGCAGGTTAGTAGCAACGTCAGGTTAGGTGAGAGCTATACACCACCAGAGCAGACGAGTTCAAGATCCAAGATCGTCGTGAAGCAGCACCAACAAACCTCAATGACGTCCGGCCCCTCTACCTGCCCAGTAGTGTAACCCCTTCAGCCACCGAGGCGACCACAGCCGATTGACCTGGACGGGGCTAATCCAAGCCTCCCGTTTCGGCTGAATCCGAGGCCAAAGCTAGCGCATCAGGCTAACCAGGATCCCCATCTCCAGCCTTACGGGTCTCCACGCACGGCAAACACGCAGGTAGACAGCGTCCCGGATGGAGCATACGCTAGAAGCAATGCCCCATCCGGGAGGACCCCTTCCCTGACTGAGCGGGGCCCACAAGGAGGGGTTGGACACAGAAGACAAACATGTACAGGACAAAACGAGACGCAAGACATGTACTGCAAGATGTGTAGAAATAAACATGTAATTTGGGCTAATGAAGGTGAAGTATATGAGCAGAAAAGGCGATGACAATGACGTGTGATAGATTTGGCGTTATCCAGAGTGCACCACGAGGAGGCCTATCACATTACACCCCTGCTAGGGGCAGGTGGTCCTATAATCCAATAGACACCAGCTGTCCTTAAAGGACAAAGACTAGTGTACTGGTAATTACATTACCTTGTTATGCTCGACTTTGGGTCGTCTAACCAAAAAAAAAAGGGAAAGTTAAATAAAAGTTTAAGTATATGCAAATTAGAAATCTACATGACTTTCTATTGGTCCCTTTGTCTCTTGCTTGAAAATAAAGAGCCAGGATAGAATTTGCGAGGCGCTAGTTTTTTTTCCCTTCTCGTTGAGGTGCTCAGTTTTCTTTCCTCGACTGACAGCGGCGGCCGGGACGCGCATCGAGATGTGAATTTGTGAGGCGCTGGTATTCCAGAAGCAAGTTCCGAAAGGGGAACCGATGACCATGCTCGAGATCGTCTTTCAAGTGGTGAGCGGTCACTAATATTTATGTCAGTGTAGCGGACTCTGCGTGGGTCAGTTTTTCCTTGGGTTCTCTTAATATCCCCGTTCATCTGGACAGTATATTGAGCTGATTCAATAGCGTTTAGAGTTTGTCTATATAAATAGTTTTTCTAGTTTTGTCTCATGCAGAATCGATTTTAAATATACTGGTAAACTTATGTAAATTGTTCAAAAGAAAAGCTTTTATCCGAATAAACTTTTGCTATATTCTCCGAAATGTGTTTTCTGTCAGCTGAATGTAGTCATTGCAACCATAGGTCGGGTTTATAAAACGTATGTTTTTTTTTTGTGTTATTGGCCCAGTGTCGTATTGTGTACCGAAAAGTGCGCAACATATAAAATGGTGCCGTGCTGACACATAAAGGGTGTTAGTTTTCTTGGCCAGTACACCTGGGCTGCCCGACCGAGGCTATTGAGTTAAGGGAAAATAGTTGTGTATTTATGTTGAAGGGCCCTACTGTGATAATTTTTCTCATGTTTTTGATCTTGAAATTGTGTTTATTTTTTGTGGCATCATTGGTTATATGATTTATGTTGTATTCCCGTGTGCATTTGTTGCGGTCGTGATCGGGAAGTGCTGAAGGAAAATTTTTTTTGGGTATTCCCTATCATCTAGGACTTGTGCACGGCAAGTTGGACTTGCACATGTAGGGTTTATATAAAAAAGGGACTGAAAATATATTGGCGATCCCACATTTGATTGCTCCATTATTGATAGTATTTGGTGAGAGGACGTCAACAGTTAACTGGAGGCATGGCAGAGGAACCCCAGAATTCATTTAATTTATTCCCTTTAATTGTCGGAACCTATAATAGTATCCCAAATTTTGACGGTACAACCCAATCAAATTTGACTGTATCTGAATTTCTGACTCGCATAAACAGGGCAGCGGAGTTGACGGGATGGTCTGACGATGTTAAGAAAAAGGTAGTTATACAAAAATGTACGGGTACTATACTCGCACATATTCAGTCGTCTGCACATATTATTGATCTCATGTCGTACACACAGTTTAAGACGCATTTGTTGGATAGATTTGCATCACCCGAGATCCTTTTGTCGCAACTTACAACTACGACTCAACTGCCAACTGAAAAGGTTAGGGATTTTGCAGACCGTTTGGAGTCTCTAGCCAGGCGAGCTATACCGGTGACCCCAAACGAGAATATAGCTATTACACAATACAGGAACTCTCTGCTTTTGGCTAGATTTAAGGCCGGGGTATTGTCACACATGGAACCATTAATGGCGGTTCAGAATCCAGAGACATTTCCGGCAGCAGTGGATTTGGCCTATCGCATTGAGCAGACAAGTTCTAAACCTGCATGGGTTGCGTCTTCATCGTCTGACCCCAATTTACACACAGAATCTCTTGCTAATGACTCTTTGATATCAACTTTAATGCAACAAATTTCGTCTTTACAAGAACAAGTGCAAAAATTACAAGTTGTCGATGCTGTGCGTAGACAACAGCAATCGCTACAGGCTCCCCAGAGGCCGTTTCAGACACCTAGGCGTATTGTATGTTACAGTTGTGGAAATCGTGGTCATATTGCAAGAGATTGCAGTCATAGACGGGAGGTTCAGAATAGTAATTCACGTACATATAATCAGAATCAGTCGCACAGTAGTAGGGGTTTCTTTCCTCGTGATTCTTCACACGATCGTCTCCGAGGTATGACGGGTTCATGTCCTGGGCAGTCGGCAGAACGTCGTTTTCCGTCACAACACTCTAATTTTCAATCGCTGGAATCTTCTAACCCTTCTTCCGCCAGAGAGAGTTCACATCACACTCGGTTCTCACGAAGAGACTGTTCTCCAGCGGTCAGCCCGAAGCGGGTGACTTTCGACACGAATGCTGCATCTAATCTTTCAGTGGTTCCGGAACTTCCGATTGTTCATGTGAGGATCGGCTCTACTAGCTTATCATGTCTGTTGGACAAAGGTGCCGTATTATCTCTTATTACTGACTCGTGGTGTCGGCGTGAAAATTTGCATCACCGTTATGAAGAAACTGTTGAAAATGTTGTGCTGTGAAGATAAAGGGTGTGACGGGTGAAATTATGCGAATAAGCCATAAAATTGAACTTTCTTTCTTTTTGGAAAACCGCGAGTTCAGTCACATTTTTTATGTGATCCCGCAAAGTTCATGTTATCATTATGAGGGTATTCTTGGTACTGATTTTTTGACAGAGTGCGATGTTTCGCTTAAATTTAACAAGAACGGTGTATTGCTCACTCTCCCTCAGCGAAACGATACAACATCTGCGACAGTTAAGCGTTCTGGTTCTTCTCGAAGTACATTCAGGACGTCAATTGCTCGCCCGGAAACTGAGGTGGTAATACCCCCTCGCACTGAACTTTTTGTTCCGATTTCTGTCGTACGACCGGTGGATTCTCAGTGCATACTGTTCGAGGGACTGTACACAAACGAGGTCTTTGTGGTGGCAAATGTTCTACACAATAGAATTGATGAAAATCATTATCTTCTCAAGGTGTTGAACGTGTCGAGGGAACCAGTAACACTCTCCCCGGACACTGCTATAGCGAGAGTCGAGGGAATCTCCTGCCCCGATACTGAAGATTGCTTATCTTCGTATGTACCATCTATCGACAATTTCCCGGATTTCGATGAATCAACTTCTAGCTTTAGGTTAGATAATGTTGCTGACGAACACAAACCTGGACTTAAAAAAGTTATTGTCTCAGTATAAAGATATTTTTGCTTCTTCATTGAGGGATTTGACGGGTTGCCATACCTTGTTGCATCGGGTACTTCTAGAAGACGACGTTCCTGTGCGTCAGGCTGCGTATAAGGTACCATATAAATTGAAACCTGAATTGAATACTCAAATGAAAGAGTTATTGGATGCTGAAATCATCGAACCTTCAACTTCTCCGTATGCTGCCCCGGTCCTGTTTGTGAAGAAGACGGATGGTTCTCATCGACTGTGCGTCGACATGCGACGTCTAAATTCCAAGACTGTCCCTGATAGTTACCCCTTACCGAACATGTCCGAGATGATAGATTCTCTCTCTGGTTCGTTATACTTTTCTTCTCTTGACCTTACTTCAGGGTTTTATCAAATGAAAATACACCCCGATGATTCTGACCGTATTTTGCGCAGGTGGGGTGACTGCGGCACGCCGTTCGTGAGTGACCGTATTTTTGGCAGTTAAAGCATCGAACAGGGTTAGGAATGTATGGCCGGATTTTGAGGTTATAATAACCTATTTTGATATCTTTCGGCAATGTTGGTGATGAGAATGTGAGAATTATGTTTCGTGTGGGAGCTGGATTGCCATCTTTGCGGCTCATAATATGTTTGGCAGATGTTACGCCTTGAGACGCCAGCTCCTCTGTTAATAGTTTTTCATCCATATTAATCAAGTTAGTATCTGAAATGACACCACGTGAATAATTCAACGTGGGATGGATTTTGACTGTTATTGGAATGTCTCCGAGAGATGAGAGCTTTTGAATGAGTTCGGCTTGTTTGGATGTGTTAGTTTCGATGAGAAGGTCTCCTGAACGAAGGGCCTTCACTGATTTTAAGGTACCAACTGTGCCATAGAGAGCTTTATCTATTACAAATGGTGATACTTTGGCCAGCGGTTTTTCGGCATCTGAAGAGTGCAGAAAGAAAAATGAGACAGTTGATGAATTTGAAGCAGTTACATTGACATGTGTTTGGTTTGAAGCAGTTCTCTGACGTTTTGATTTTTTCCCATATCTGAATGGATAAGCGATGACAATGACGTGTGATAGATTTAGCATTACCCAGGGTGCACCACGAGGAGGCCTATCACATTACACCTCAATAGAGAATGTGTCGTGAAGTTTGAAAGATGTCTCCTCACAGCAGATGTAGGCACAACCGACATGCCCAGGGCTCTTGGAGCCATCGGTATATATGGGGAAGTACCTACCCCTGTGCCTGAAGAATATCTGTCGATATATGACAAACAAAGTGAACAAGAGAGGGAGAGAAGCCGAAGTGGAAGAGAAAGATGTTTTGCCTAAGATAAGAGCTGAGATTGGCAAGAGGTCATTCACTATGTTGATTGACAGTGGGGCCGCTGTTTCCCTCCTCAGCCAGACTTTGGCCCAGGATCTTTTTAGGAGAAATTTATGCAAGCATGTGCCATCCAAACAACTGGTAATAAAAGGTGTTACTGGAGCATCTTTGAGGTATAGCGCTTGTGTCCAGGTGATGTTGACTGTCGGGGGCAGAAAACAGCTTCAGAAATTTTATTTATTGGATAGGGAAATAAGCCCCGATTTCGAAGCACTGGCTGGCTTTGGTTTTTTAAGAAATCAAAAAATTATTCCGGACTTTAACAAAGCCATTCTGTGTAATGATGAGATTCGCTTGCCCCTACCGTCATCTGGACAGGCCACGGGTGTGGCAGCTCATGTTGCTGAGGTAGCTGTTTTGAAGTTAAATAAAAAGCTAAGGCTACCGGCCCGAACCCATAAATTGATTTTCGTGAATAATCCCGGAGTGCAAAATACGGGTCCTCTCCTAGTTGAGCCCTCCCATTCACTGGGTGAAAAGGAGTAGCTAGTCGCTAATGTGATCATGAAAATTAATGAAAATGATAAAATTGGTATACTTCTTGCTAATACATCTAACCGGCCGAAACATCTGAATAAGGGAACAAGAGCCGCTGTGGTGGTCGAGTGGTTATAGTGCCGGACTCGTGATGCGAGGATCCGGGTTCGAACCCCACAGTGGTGGTCGGCTGAAGTTGGTTTTCTGTGGTTCCCAACTTCAAGGCGCAAATGCGAGCCGATCTCCCCGTTAAAAAGTCTCGCCACAGAGAGCAACAGTCCTACAACGATAAATCATTCAACCATAACACTTCACTCATAGTTAGTAAAACTGGGGGCAGATGACAGCACTACACATAACAAGCATTACACAGAAACAAACTTCACGTCAGGTGGCACTACACGTACACGCACATTCCCGCATGTACCGATTCGTTGGGGGGTTCCGCGGGGGGGGGGGGGTGCATGTGTGGTGTAGCAGTAGTAGGTAGGGGCGCGGGGATCCATGATGTTCTTAAGTCAGCCACCTCGTTGGGCAGTTTGCCTGTTGTGGCGTTGTATTTGTATTTGTATAAGAGTGGCTTACATGTACCACATGGATGATAAAGTCGACCAAGAAGAAACAATACCCTTATCGAAAAAGAAATTGCTCTCTCTAAGTGACAGAGATTTTAATTTGAGTGAGGTGCCCAGTACCATGAAAGAACCGATAGTGAAGTTGCTTCTTAAGTATAAAGGTGCTTTTGCTAGAGATATCATGGAACTCGGAAGAACTAATTTGGTCCCGCATAAAATAAATTGGAATAATAAAAAACTGAAACCCTCACCAATGTATAGGACACCATACGCATTACGCAATGAGTTGAAAAATCAAATGAATGATTTGCTGGAGGCTAATATTATTGCTAAGAGCAATAGCCCTCTCCCTGCGCCTACCCTATTGATGAAAAAGAAACCCAGTGGGTACAGGTTGTGTGTTGATTTGCGGAGGTTAAATGAAACCATTGAGCCAGACTCATATGCTATGCCCGGTTTGAAAGATATATTTGCCCAACTCAATGGAGCAAAATATCTTAGTTGTTTGGATTTGTAGTGCTCCTATTTCCAACAAGAAGTGGCTCAAGAAGACAGACATAAGTTAGCATTCAGAAACGAAGAAGGTGTGTTTGAATTCCAAACTACCCCCATGGGATTGAAATCGGCATTCGCCGCTTTTCAGCAATTAGCTGATGCGTTGGTTTCGCAAATGCAAGATGAGAAAATATTCTCGTTTGCGGATGATTTGTTAATAGCGAGTGATACTTTAGATGCTCATCTAATTAAGTTGGAAAAGGTTCTTCGTACGCTTAGCAAACATAATCTAAAGCTGGCTCCCTCTAAGTGTCAATTTTTGAAAGAAGAAGTATGTTTTCTAGGACATAAAGTTAGTGCAGCGGGCATAAGTCCTAGTGATGATCATCTGAAAGCTATTGAAAATTATCCGCGACCCACATCGGCAAAACAATGTAGACAGATTTTAGGCCTTTTCGGATTTTTTCCCCATTTCGTGAAAAATTTTGCCGACCTGGCTAAACCTCTCATAGATTTGACGAAAAAGGATGTGAAATTTGAATGGGGTGAACGGGAAGAACAATCGTTTTAGAGCCTAAAACAGTGTTTAATGTCTCCGCCCATATTAGAATTTCCCATATTTGACCAGCAATTTTTTCTCAGTTCAGATGCCTCTCAAACTGGAATAGCTGTGGTGTTATTCCAGGAGCATGCTGATGGATTGCATGTTATCGGGTACATGTCTAGGAAGTTGAAACCCCCAGAAACAAGGTATGGAACAATTGAACAAGAGCTCTTGGCAATTATAGAGGGAGTTAAATATTTTTAGAGAATATCTGATTGGACGAAAGTTCACTATAGTTAGCGATCATCGCCTGTTGACATATTTGTTGTCTTTGAAGAATCCCTCATCACGATTAACTAGGTGGAGTTTGGCCTTGCAAGAATAAGATTATGAAATAAAACACAAGCCTGGAAAGGAAAATTTTGTCACAGATGCTCTCAGCCGATGTTTCCATACAACTGACGTAGACAAGGATAATAATGAATTATATGACCGTGTCAAGTCTTCGCAATATGGTGATCTAACAATAATGGCCATTATAGAAACGCTGCATGGATCAGTTAACCCGAGGAAGGTTTCTGATTCGTATTTTTTGAATGAAGAGCTCTTATACCATTTTGCCACACCGCACATACGACTTACTAAAGAGCAGTACATAGAGCAGTTGGTGGTCCCGCAGAGCATGAAGAAAGAAGTGCTTCCGAAAACGCATGACAATTTAGGCTCACATCAGGGGTTTGAGACAGGATTATTTTTGGATAAACTATTATGCGGAATGTAAGCAATATGTGAACACATGTAAAACTTGTATAGAGCGTAGAGGATACAATGGTAAACACAAAGCACCTCTTATGCGTAATGTTTGCGCCTCCAAACCATGGGAGGTTGTTAGTTGTGATATTGTTGGCCTCCTAGATCTGACAATTGCTGGTAATAGATACATATTTGTCATGGTTGATCAATTTTCCCGTTTTATGGAAGCTGTACCTCTGGCTGATACTAAATCTGCCACGTTAGCAGAAGTGTTTTTTCGGGAAATTATCTGCTGGTATGGGAGACCCGAAGCTTGTTTAACCGATCAAGGTAAAAATTTGAATGAGTTCGTTTTTTAGAGAAATGCTTGCCAAGCTAGGTATCCGCAAATTAACAACCAGTGCATTCAGGCCATGCTCTAATGGTATTAATGAAAGGTCCCATGCATCTATATTACACATGTTAGCTTGCATGTCTAATAACACGGAGGAATGGGACAAAATGCTTCCTCATGTGCTAATGTCATATCGTAGTGTGATACATGCCACTTTCCGGGATTCTCCCTATCATTGCCTTTTTGCAAGGGATATGCGACTTTTTCCATCTGTATTAAAGGAGAAAATTGGGGTTATTTCAATTACGAAGATTATATTAAGACCCTTAAGATAAGAATGCAACTGTCACGGTGGGAAAAGTAGGAGACTTTCCCCCCCTTTGACAAAGAAGCCTAACATATTTTCAATCCAGAATTGTCATGTCAAATAAGTGAAATTTGCTAAATGTAAATATAATTGTGTTTGTCGCGTGGAAAATATTTGAGCTTCTGTCTTTATATTATTGTGGAAAGCTGAACCGAATCTCGTGGTTGTCTAATTCCTTTCCTCTTGTGTTATCATTCCGTCCGATACTCATAAAATGCCCGAGATCTGAACCACAGATCGTTCGTACAGAGTGGACACACACTCTTTATGCATCACACTGTATGTGTTTGTCGGAAAATCCTAAATATTAAATGCTTTGCTTTGACATCTCAATCAAAGGCAAAAAATTGATGAAGAAATTGAAAAGTATTATTTTTTCGAAAATCAAAAATTGTTTTTTAGATTCAGGAATAAAAAATTGTTAGTAATTCCTCCACCATGTAGAGAGAAATTTTTGACTGAAATGCACATGCATCCCATTTCAGGTCACATGGGAGTCAATAAAACTCTTCAGCGATGCCGACAGCACACGTTCTGGCCTGCTATGCGTAGGGATATAAAAAAATTTGTCCTGTCCTGTAAAAAATGCCAAACATGCAAATTCGACAATACGAGGCATGTTGTCAACCTCTGTTAAGTATCCAGGAGAAATGGTTGGGATTGACACCATGGGTCCTTCTCCCGTCTCTTCCAGAGGGAACGTGCATCTGTTAGTCGTCGTCGATTATTTCACAAAGTGGGTAGAGTTGTTTCCACTAAGACGAATTACAACAAGTGCAGTTGCTAAGAAGTTTGTTCATGAGTACTGCATGAGATATGGCTTTCCAAAAAAATTAGTTTCCGATAATGGTTCTTGTTTTATATCAAACCTTATGAGGGAAACTTGTAAAGTTCTCCAGGTCAAGCAAAGGTTCACAACCCCTTATCATCCTCAATCAAACCTTACCGAGAGATTTAATAAGACAATTAAACAGATGATCTCCTGCTATGTTGGTGATAAACATAAAGACTGGGACAAAAATTTAACCTTTTTTTGGTCATGCTATTAGGTCGGTTCCCTCGGAAACTACGGGTCAGTCGCCAGCTAAATTGTTTCTTGGTAGAGAATAAGTTTTACCATTTGACTGGGCTATGGACATTCTGGTTTGGGAAAGGGTGAGTTTGCCCGAAAACTTACTTAAGCAAGTAAAGGAAAATGTCAAAAAACAACAAAGGAGACAAAAAAGATATTATGACAAAAAAAGAATGTTGCATACTTTTAATCAGGATGATTTGGCATTAAGGAGAACGCATTTCTGTTCTAGTGCGCAGGGCAATGTTATGGCGAAGTTGAAACCACGATGGGACAGCCCGTGTAGGGTCCTGGAAAAAATTTCACCTGTTGTCTACCTGATAGTGGATTTGTCCAATGATAATGTTTATAAAGTCAATGCTTGTGACTTGAAAAAATTCGTTAGTAGTGACCAAATCATTCCTGAAACTGTCCCGCAGTCACCTAAGAGTAGAGAGGTCCTTGAACAGCACACTTCTAGTGATACGAGTCGACATCATGTTTCACAAGCGCCCTTAAACAGTGCTAACTGCACTAATGCTAGTACGTCCTTTAACACGCAAAATCCCGAGAAAGAGACCACTCCGAAGTTGGTAAAAACGAATTTCATTAAATCTTCCGTCGGTTACTCTAGGTTTTTGGTTCCGATTCAAAGAGGGTGGCAAAGGGTTCTCGTTAAGAGGAAAGAACCTCGTATAGACGTCTATTATTACTCTCCCGAAGGGACTAAATTCAGAAGCAGTGTTGAAATTTCACGATACTTACAAAATCAGGATACCGATTTGGCTGTCGATAACTTTTCATTTAACGGGAAATTTAATATACCAGGGGGTGTACCACCTTCTGATTCTTAATAACCAATCATCCATACGTAAGAATCGGTTCGTAAGAATCAAGCTCAGAATGCAACCACTATGTGATTGTTAAAAGTTATTCTTAAGGTCACGTGACGATGGACAGGCCGATAAATTTCCCTTTTGGGGAATTTCGCCATTGGCCAATCAGCACCCAGCTAAAAATTAACAACAGCTTGTTGTTGACAAGATAAGGAGGAAAAGAAATTTTAGAGCGACGCTAGCCTGAAAAAATGGTGGAGATTATTTCAGCAAATGTGAATACGGTTTTGAAGAAATGATAAATACATAATATTTTTTTAACATGTTACAGTAAAAAACAAACATATCCATACTTAATCATCCGATATGATTCGAATCAAAGATTCATCCCACGTTCACTGGGATGGATCGGCCCTGGATGGATCCCTGCCACCCTCCATGAAGAGGGGCTATGCTATATATGTTATGGTGAAAGTGATAAAGAGCTGCGGTTATTATATAAATAATCACCGGCCATTTCGGTAAGTTTGATAAATTTTGCTCATATACCGTGAATCTATCACATTTGTAGGTCATTATGCATAATTGTCAAACCATGGTTAATGCGATAAATGAATCATCGTTGTGTTTACATTATGTATGTAAGTGAAGCTAAGACTGACAATAATTTAAACTAAGCCATTACAAGACTAACAATAATTTTTATAATATGCTTCATGTTTCTTTAAATTAATTGTCATGGCGAAATGAACGTGGTACTGTACATGTATTGCATAGCTGCTTCGTGGCCAAATAAAAATAATATATAGTGATCAGATAATACACCAATATTAAAAATGGTCATCGCTTCTGTAATGTTGGCTTTTTCACGTACACCGAAGTATGTGAAAAAAACAAATGCAGCAGCAGGTTAATAATGATTTTTAATTTATGTACAATTATATTTCGGCCGATTAAAGCATTATCTCACATATTTTGTGTGCGAAATTCAATTTTCTCTCAAGTGTTAAACTAATAAAAAATTTCACATCATATATGATTTGAATTTAATAATTCCATAATATGAGTTATATTAAATTCCCATAATATGAAAAAAATTGTGTTTGCGACTCATCGATCATGATATTTACGGATTGAAAATTTGAGAATTATACATAATCACTGGTAAATGTAGCAAAATTTATCAAACTTTATTGAAATAATCCGATATTTTATCACTATTATCAACATATATGCGCTGTATATAGACTCTAACACTGTTTTCAACTCTCCCACACAACCTTCAGATAACTTTTCGATAACTTAAAAAGTCTGACGAATTCCTTATTTTGAAATAAAAATGCATTGTTAATTTTTTTTTCCATTTTTTAAAATATGAATCATAGAAAACTTCTATTAAAGAAAGAATTTAAGTTATCTCGCATAGAAGAAAAAAAATGTTTACTAAGAATCAAGCTAAGAAGTGGGTAGCCTTGGTTCTTAACTATGGAACAAAAACGATTCTTAGTTAAGAATGTGGTAGCAAAGTTCTCTCTCGATTCTTAACTAAAGATCAAATCCATAGTTAAGAAGCGGATTCTTATTAAGAATCAGAAGGTGGTACATCCCCAGGTGATATGTTAGCATAGTGTTTTACTTGTAATTATGTAATTTAGGTTTTTTTTTTTAACCTATAGAATTTTTTTTTTGTAGAAAAAATTCTTCCGTGGTGAGGGGGAATGTAACTTATCGAGATCCGATTTCTCTACGTTAATGGTGATCTTGTCGTTATGTGGGAAATTCCTTCTTATTTTAGACCCCAGGGACCTCTCAGTTAAAGGAAACCACCCGAGGACCCGCTGGCAAACCGGTAAGGACCAGAATGTTAGCTTAGTTCGGTGGGTGGGGTCTTTCGGCTGTCGAACGAGAACGGGCCAGAGGTCGGGCTACTGATGTCCCACATAAATTAATTTCCCTCATGACGACGATGTCACTATTTTCGTGGAGGGGTCTGGTTCAGATTCTGTATAGTTGGGCGAGGCTTAAGGGTTTGTCAGGTAAGATATTTTTATCTTTATTAAAGAACCTCCCGGGGGAGTTATTACAAATCTCGTTGTATGGAAAACATAGAGTTGTACTCACTTGTTTTCGGCGGGGGGCTGCAGACCTCCGTCGGAACATTTCATTTTATTTTGTCTTGTTTGGTTATTGTTTACATAGTCGGGAGAGTCTGATCAGCTCTCCGGATTGTGTCATGTTGCCAGATTCCAATGTAATATTTCATTTGTAATGTTTATTATATAGGGACACATGAATATGTAAATTAGATCTTTTTGTTGAGGCGAAAAGGCCTTGCGAGGACATGTGGTCCTAAACTTCTTGTGAAATGGGAGTATAAATTCCTCCCTCTTTGTCTCTGACTCTGCGCTCATCCTTTGTTTTGTTAATTCAACTAAAGCCCTCCAGTTGGACGGTTCACCGTCTTGCTATCGTATCATTTGGCCTTGGGCTGGGAAAATAAGCTAATAATTAGTTAAATAATGGGTGGGGGCTCGACCGGGATAGATCGCAATACGTTGCATTGCGTGCTGTATTGCTTATTCTAATGCATTGCTTATTATGGTGCTTTGTATATGTGAAGCATCGTGTATTGCACTGTATTGCCTATAGTTATATGTACTGTGGTGCATCGTGTGCTGTATTGCTTATTGTGGTGCATCGTGTGCTGTATTGCTTATTGTGGTGCATCGTGTGCTGTATTGCTTATTGTGGTGCATTGCTAATTGTTATGCATTATAGTGTATTGTATTTCTCATTGCAATGCAGTGCTTATTGCGTACTGTGGCGCATTGCGTATTGCTTATTGTGGCGCATTGTGTATTGGGCTGTGTAAGGTTCAGGAGAAAAGAGGTTGGGAAAAGGCAGAGGAGAAACAGGAGTCGCGAGAGAGGAAAACGAGAACGATTAGAGACATTCGAAAAGAGAGGGAGTGTAAAAGTTTGTACCGAAGAGACAGGACGGTTTCGTGGAGGTGTTGGATAATAAATTAAATAAAGTGTTGTTTTCTTCTTTTTGGGAGTCTTTTGGGAGTCAGTTATTTCGCCCTGGAATCGTAGTGGAGGTACAGCCGAGGGCCTACGACCGATAAGAAGAAGAGGGGAACTTTACTGGCTGCATTGCTTATTGTGGTGCATTGCTTATTGTGGTGCATTGCGTATTGGGCTGCATTGCTTATTGTTGTGCATTGCTGATTATAGTGTATCACTTGCTTATTATGTTTCAGTGGTTATGGCGTATTGTGGTGCTTATTGCGATGTATAGTGCTTTATTGCATATTGAGCTGTGTTGCTTATTATGGTGTGTATTGCGTATTGTTATGCATTACGTGTTGTAGTGCATCGCGTACGGTATCTCTTATCATAATGCAGTATGTATTGCGTATTGTTATGCATTACGTGTTGTAGTGCATCGCGTACGGTATTTCTTATTATAATGTATTGCGTATTGTGCAACATTGCGTGTTGCACGTACATCATGGGCCGTATTGCTTGTTATAATATCGTGCCTACTGCTTATTGTGGTGCACTACAATATGGTGAATGTGGTGCATTGCATATTGTTATGCATCAATGCAGTATGCACATTGTATGGTACATTACGCACTGTGTGGTGCACTGCTGATTGTGTTGCATTGCGTATTGTGGTGCACCATAGATTACGATGGGTCCGAAAGATTTGGTGGTGAGTGCCGTATCAATATAGTCTCAGAATTATCTCTCTCAGTAACTATTTTTATGGAGATAATTAATCATTTAACATTCAGCATGTCAAGTTCATGTATTTGCAATGGTATTATATCATGTTGGATAAGGATCTCCTCTTTGAATAGCTCTTGTTTTATTTGTTAATTTAATAAATTAATTTGTTATTATTAACCCCTTTGTGTGTATTCTATTAATTTTCAATGGTCAATTTCTTTGTTGACGGACGTCAAAACACAATGCAAAAATAGCCTTTAATCATAAATTTAATTGTTTTCCATTTTTGTGCCCCTTACCCAGTCGACTCCATCACACTAAATGATAGAGGGACGATTCAATTAAATTTTGCTTCCATATTATTCATTTTTGGTTTCAAGTTTTTTCTCTTTTAAATTTGAAAACAGGTTGTCTACTATTGGTGTACAGCCTACTACTAGTGCACTTACTTAATCGAAGTTATAAGAAAAAATACTCAATAAACAATTTACCTGTTAGAATCCTTGCACTATGCAATCACCCAGCGTATGTTCCAGAATGCTTGTCAGGTAATTTCTTGAACCAAGGATCATTCGCTGCTCTATAAACCAATTATACAGTAGAAAGGAATCAGAATTCAGCTTACAGCGATGGTTTTTAATATATGGGTCATTCTCTATCCTGTTTATTCTATTTATACATGAAAAATTAACTAAAATTTTTATAACATTGAAAAACCATTATGAAACATATATGAAAAGTGACGACAACTTTTCACCAATTCAATTTAGGCCTAAAAAACATTTGCCCCTCAATAGGGGGTCACATTCTTATAGTTCCCCTAATTTACCGACAGGTGGCTTCATTGGGATGGGATTCATCTGAATAGGAGTGGGGTCTGGGAGGTTTACAATGGGCTCAGGTCAGGTTTTTACTCCCAGACCACGTAGACGGGAATGCGGGTTAGTTAATGATAATAGAAACAGTATTGAAGTGGAATTACCCACCTCTGACTTGGATGGCTTCTTGATTGACACTAAATCACCAGGCAAATTAAAATGTGTGCTAATTAATGGCAGGAGCTTAGGTAATAAGAAAAATTTTAGAAACTAATGATAGCTGTGGAGGGCCTGGATCTTATAGCCACTACAGAATCTTGGGCAAAAGATGGGGATGAATTTTTCTTACACATCTCAGGATACGATACTTTTTTGAGAAATAGATCTGATAGGAAAGGGAGTGGAGTGTTGATAAACGTGATATCATGTTTGAAGGCTAGAGTGTGTAACATGCAGAGAAGTTATACTGAGATTATATGGGTTGAGCTTGAAAACAAAAGGCATCATAAACTTATAGTATGGGTTTGTTACCATCTGCCAAGTAGGGTTCCAAACTATATCACACCAAACTTCATGAAGAAATTTCCTACATGTGCAAGCATATATGGTCGAATTAGGGAATTTCAATTACCCATGTATCTATTGGGAGAACTTTTCAGCTACAGATCAATATGAAAGGGACTAAGATGGTGCTCCATAATTTTTTGTATCAGCATGTATCAGAAGCCACAAGGGATACTGCTATTTTGAATTTAGTTCCCACTAGTTTCGAGGATCTTGTTGAACATGTCTTGGTGGGGGACGAGTTTTCTTCCAGTGATCATCGTGTTATTAGTTTTTCTGTCACTTTTCTTTGGGTAAGGTTGATAACAAAAGACTGGTTCCTTTTTTTCGGAGAACTTTGATGTTTTGAGCGAGCAATTAGCGGAAGTTTTCAAAGACTGGTTGGAAGCTGTCGGGGTGATAAGTCAGTAAGAATTTAGTACAAAGCTGTCCTCTGTTTTCCACGACGTCATACCAGGGGCGGTCTTAGGGCAGTGCGACCGGTGCAATTGCACACCGAGCGCCAAATGAGAAGGGGCGCGAAACGCATCAAAAATATACATTATTAGAATACGTATTTATAAAGAAATAACTATAAAATATACATGAAAAACAACTGAGATGAGAATTTTTTTTTTTCAAAAACAAAACAAAAAGGTTTCAGTCCATATAATATTACGGTTATTTTTTGAAAAGAAAAGAATCTATGGGCAGTGCACCTATCTACGTACAGTACACACCAATTTTGGTTAGATAAAAATATACACTCTCTTCTCTCTCTCAAGTTCTTTTCATTTACCCCTGTAGGAGATTTTTTTTTTTTTTTTGGGGGGGGGACGTAATTTCTTTCTCTTTTGTTGTGCAGTAAAAAATAAAAATAATGGGGGAATGTTCATTTATTCGGCCCTCTGTCACCAAATTTTTCTACTAACGAGAGCAAAAGTGTTTTCCTGTGTTGTGGGGAGTATTACGGGAATTGAAAATGTCTTCTGATGTAGGGACGATTTTGAGCCAGAGGCCTTTCATGCCTCTTTTTTCCCCGACTTGTAGATTATTAAAGACGTAGAATCGAATCGCCAATACAATACAGTATTTCGAAAAAAAAACATTTAAGAAAAAAAATGAATGAATTTTAAAACCTATGATTAGCTGACCATTTTAAATATACCTGCACTTGGGCCTCTTTCCTACCTGTCACACGAGGAGAAACAAAAATGTTCTCACACCAGAAAACCCATGCACTTTAGCTTCCCCGATGAAGCTAAGTGCAATGACTTCATGCACTGAAGTCTCCTGATTCGCCAGACTTTCCTATTAGTTCAACCTGGGGCAGCTCGATGGCACTGGGTGTGCTCTAGAAAGGTGTCAAATCCGAAATGAAAGGGCAAAACAAAATTTGGAAAAATTATTTGTGCCCGCTGCAGGAGGGGCGCCAAGTCTGAGGTAGACAGGGCAAAAAAAAGTTAGTGGAAATGATTTCTGCCCCCTCTAGCAAGAGCGCCAAATCCGGCGTAAAAGGGTGAAAGAAATTACAGAAAATTGTTAATGACTACCAAAAAATGCCTCCTCTGACAAATCATTCGGGATTTCCGCCTGGGGAGGGGGGGGGGCGCCACTAGGTCTAAGACTGGCCCTGCGTCATACCCTTTATTAGAAAAAAATGTGCTTGTACATCATGACCCCTA
This sequence comes from Pholcus phalangioides, assembly GCF_987345545.1. Taxonomy (NCBI): domain Eukaryota; kingdom Metazoa; phylum Arthropoda; class Arachnida; order Araneae; family Pholcidae; genus Pholcus; species Pholcus phalangioides. The sequence continues at coordinate 13,128,636 of NW_028301598.1, forward strand.
TGGTTCAAGGATAATATGCGTAACTTTTATCTTGAAAAGAAATGAGCGTTCAGAGAGTATAAAAGTGGGTGAGGTGACCTGTCATTGTTTACTGATAAAAGAAGAAAGTTGAAGAAAGCAATAAGGGACAGTAAAAACGAAGTTGAATCTAGGCTGGCAGATAACATTGGCTCTGACCCAAAATCATTTTTTAGATACATCAATAATGTTCTAAATAATTTGTATTTGTATTTGTATATAAGGGGACAGTAGGCCCCCTCTCGATAGGAGGGTCTAGGGTAGAGAGCAATGTAGGCATGTGTAGTGCTTTCAATGACTTTTTCGAGTCGGTTTTTAATAGAGAATATGATGTTTAATGTAAGGGTGTAGCATGGAGTAATAAAATCCTCAACGATATTCAAATAGAAGATGTGGAGGTCCTAAATGTTCTAAAAAATGTATGTGCGAGCAAAGCACCAGGACTAGATGATATCTACCCCACTGTCCTCAGGGAATGTTCTAATGAATTGTTGGGGCCAGTCGCATAGATATACAGGGGTAGTGTTTAGGGTTGTAACATTTGTTCACCGGGTAGATACCCATTCCCCCCCCCCCCTCCTGGGCTGGGCTTTTTACCCTAAAAAACCCGGTTTTTTTGGGAGAAATTGTTCTCGAAGAAAATGTGTTGTTTTCAGGTTGTTAAAATTTTATTTTGAAGTTAGTTCATGTATTCTATGTAAAAATTACTGCATACCATTTTTTTATGTAAGCATTTGGGTACAAGATTCATATATTAAAATGTTACAAGAAACTGCAAACAGAAAATGTAACCATGGACCTTAATTTAACAAATATACCTGATATTATCACAAAAATTAGTCGTGACAAAAATTTCAACACTTTGCAACAGATGGCTCCCCAATTCACATCCAAAGACCACTCGGACGCAGCAAATACAAAGGTGAACTCTTCGGATGACCAGACATAAACATCACCCCTCCACGACTCATTTGTGTGAATTCTGACCATGAGGTCCTGATGACGGCTCTCCAAGCGTCGACCATTCGACCAATTGAATTTATTTGTCTTGAAAACGTGACAATTTTTGTATAAAATATACCTTATATGTAATATGTGATAAGTATATCCACAGAAACTCTTTGTAATACACAATCATTTTTCACACACGCACAAATCCTTATATAAATAAATTGAAGCCTCTGTGAAGAAGTAAACCACAAAGTATATAAACTGAATTTTCATTCAAAAAATATTTACATGTTGGCATTACTTTTTCATAAGTTTGCGGCGGCTCACCAAAAACTGTGGTCAACAGTCGCCAAGTGCGGAGATGGTGCGAGTCAATGTTTGTGACTCCACAGACTGGAGCAGAATGCTGATTCAATATGTTGTATTGTCTATGATACATAAAAGGTTGATTGTCGCAGTGGTGACCGAAATATTTGTTATCCTGACCAAACAAAATAGAGTGATTACAAAAAGTTCCTACAATGATCCTAATGGCATTGGCGGTGCTGCATATAGCACATACACAAACTACACTGAATAAATTATTTGAAAGGGTCGAAAAAAACGGACAAGAGAAATTGCTTGGACTCTGACATAGCAAATAAGAAATCAAAAAATTCCAAAATACTATTGTCCAATGCACATCCGAAACCCAATGCCAAACTCGTACTTCAAATAGATGCATCCAAAGCGCTTGAAGAGAAAGCGTCCCCATTGTGCATTGCGAGAGGCCGCAAATTTGCCTACAGCGCCATCTTGCGAACAGGGTTAGCACCTACGCACGCCCTTACCCATGTGTGATTGACAGTTCCACTCGGCAATGTTGTTCCACATCACCTGATGCATTTTGGGTAGGCTTTCCAGATAGTCATATTCAAACGGTAAATATTGTGTTTTCCGGATTAAAAAGCAATTTTCCTACGAACCCGTCCCGGATCATTTTTAAATGTCAATCCCTTATGTAGACACGATTAGATAAAGATAAATTCTTGACAGAAAATACATATCAAATTGTTTGAGAGGAAATATGGCAATATTCAAGAAAATTTCGTTGCGCAGTAAATGAAAGTTGTTAGCTACAAAATTTACTTATTTCGTACCTCAAAAATATATATAATACTGATTACAGGATGACACACAATGAGTCCAAATTCTAATCAAAGTATTTGATACAAATTTTGTGGTGTCCTTATAAGAAATGACTAAAAGAACTAAACTGATAAGAACATACAACACCACCTAGTGTTGTGTAAGGGGAACTAGTGAGTTCCACCTCGGACATCAAGTAGACAAGATGTCTAAATGTTCTGCTCTTTCCGCTTTATAAATTCTTCCTATCTATATGTATGTAATCTATCTAAGTCTAACGTAATAATAAATGCTCATCAAAATAAATACCCATGTGTTATCCACTCGGCTAACAAAGTGTTAAAGAAAACACAACAAATTTACCTAAATTTGTGATTTGTTAGGCCATGTTACAGATGCAGAATTTCATATATCGATTGATTTATTTTTGATGCACATCATGTGAATTTTACGATTTATATATAACTCAACCTCCCCTCCCCCACAGCATATAAAAATCTGTCAACCTGTTACTGCAAAAATTAAAAAAAAGCAAAGTAACAAAAACTCATTTATTTTACCAGCTTCTGTTCCATCAAAAAGTAGTCTTACAAAGAATGAGTTACAAATATGCCTTCAGATGACAAACAATGGTATAAATAAGACTTGCATTTCATGACTGATAGCAGTTTTAAAAATTTCAATGAAATGCAAATATATCGTATGGGCAAACTGAGAATATCTAGGGCTGTGTAATAGTGTCTTTCACATAATTCGAACTTTAAGATATTCATCAAATAATAAAAATCACAAAAAATAACAATGACAAAATACATTTAAAAAAACCTTGCTATCACCACACATTGGCTATGACATTAAATTCAGTAATTCAATTTTGATTAGTTACTGATGATTCATCAGACTGTGATTGCACATACAAAATTTAGTGTTGTCATAGTTGAATATTGCACTACCTTGTTAACATGCCTGTTTCAAAAGAATTTCAGTGGCTAATAGGTGTAGTGGAAATGGATGTTAACGCAAAACACAGGTCTCGTATTTTACACCACTACCAATTTCTCATATTACAATGTAAAAAAATCTATATTTATAAATGGGCTGTTTTAGAGCATTTCACAACTAGATAATAAAAACTATATTGGCTACAAAATCCAAAATAAAATAAATATCCTCCCTGACTCCTTAACTCTTGCCAATAATTTCAATTCCCATTTCATCAATGTTGCCGCAAATACTCGACGCTCTAAACAAGAATACAAATACAACGCCACAACAGGCAAAATGCCCAACGAGGTGGCTGATAAAAAGATGCCCATAAAAATATGGATGTCATATGTTTCAAAAATACAGCAACCCAATTAAACATGCAATTAACACAAATTATAAACAATATTATACAATGCCCGTAAAGAATACTTACGGTTGTCTTATTCTAAAAATGGATAGCTTCTCGATTTACCCCAACATGTTTATCCTATTTCTTTTTAAACGTGTTACAATTTACTACCTCCGGGGGGGTAAGCTATTCCATTTATTAACAACCCTATTAGAGAAAAATTCCCTGCGACACCATAGACTTGCCCCTCACCAATCGATATTGGTGTCCCCTTGTAAAAGCAGTCGATTGGCGGTGTACTAAAAGTTCATGGTCCATCCTATCCATCTCATTGAAAATTTTGAGCACTTCGATCATATCTCCTCGACACCTGCGTTCATCCAATGTAAACATATTCAAAAAATGAAGTCTCGCTTCATAACTCAAGCCCTGTGTGCCAATAAGGACACGCGTAGCTCTTCTCTGCACTCCTTCAACCAAGTCTATGTCCCTCTGTAGGTATGGTCTCCAAAACCTTACAGCATACTCCAGTCCAGGACGAACTAAGCCTCGAAAAAGCGGAAGAATGACTTTAGGAGAACGCGAAGAGACCTTTTTGAAAATGAGACCAAGCATTATATTTGCTTTTTTGACCACCGCTGAACAATGTTCAGAAAACTTAAGTCGCTCGTCAATGAGAATTCCCAAATCGGTGACTCTAGTTGCATCCGGGATAGTGACACCATTCAACTCGTAAGAGAACCGTGGGTTGTTCGAACCAAAATGAGCGACCATGCACTTATCTACGCTAAACGTCATGCTCCATTCATTTGCCCATGCTGCAATCCTGTTTAAGTTGGTCTGGAGCAACTCCCTATCGCTTTGATTCCCGATTACCCCCATTAGCTTCACATCATCTGCGAATTTGCTAGTAATCCCATCGATACCCTGATCGAGTTTGTCAATAAAAAGTGAAAAAAGTATGGGGCCAAGGACACTTCCCTGAGGAACTCCACTTGTGACGTCTGTCCAACCAGAGAATTCCCCGTTCACCATAACTCGTTGCGACCTATCTCTTAACCACGATTCTATCCAATTCAGCAAGTTGCCCCCTATTCCAATCTCGTGTAAACGCTTCAATAGTTTGCCATGTTGGACCCGATCGAATGCCTTCTGAAAATCAAGGTAAACAACATCGACATTTTTGATCTTACCCAAAGCCTTAGTCACGTAATCATAGAAGCAAAGGAGGTTAGTTACACATGACTTCCCCTTCCTGAACCCATGCTGATTATCAGACAATACATTATTCTCGTCTATCCACTTCACAAACTGCCTTTTGATGATAATTTCCAAAATTTTTGAGAGAGAGCTCGTCAAACTCACTGGACGATAATTTAACACTGCTTCTCTACTACCCTTCTTAAATATCGGAACAACGTTAGCCAGTTTCCAATCTCTCGGGACGATACCCTCAGCAACACTACTCCTGTATATCTGTGTGACTGGCCCCAACAATTCATTAGCACCTTCCCTGAGAACCCTGGGATAGATATCATCTGGTCCTGGTGCTTCGCTTGCACATACATTTCTTAGAAGATTCAGGACCTCCACGTCTTCTACTTGAATATCATTGAGGGTTTTATTACCCCATGCAACACCCGTATATCGAATATCATTATCTCTATTAAAAACCGACTCGAAAAAGTCATTGAAAGCACTACACATGCCTACATTGCTCTCTACCTTAGAGCCTCCTATCGAGAGGGGGCCCAACTGTCCCCTTACATCCATTATTGACGTATCAAAAATATGATTTTGGGTCAGAGCCAATGTTATCTGCCAGCCTAGATTCAACTTCCTTTTTACTGTCCCTTATTGCTTTCTTCAACTTTCTTCTTTTATCAGTAAACAATGATAGGTCACCTCGTCCACTTTTATACTCTCTGAATGCTCTTTTCTTTTCAAGATAAAGGTTCCGCACGCTATCCGTGAACCATAGAGGGTGTGATGTGTTGTGGTGCAAAATTGTTGAGTACTATTTAAGTTGACAGTACCCCAAGAAAGAAAACTTTTGGCCTGGTGATCATATCAGTGGGGTACCATTTTTGAGTTGTTACCGTGTCCGCAACAACCCTTTGTGTGTCGGTGAGTAATTCTCCTGAATAAATATGTACTACAGCATTTTAAGCGAAACAATTAAGTCACAAAGAAAAAATAATATGTCAACACACAGAGGTCTAAATGCACATTAGGTTCTTTAATTCTTAATTCATATAGCCAAAAACAAAGTACCAAAAAAAAAACAACGATGCTGAAAACCTTACTTTACTTATCGAAAAAATTCAAAATTATTTGGGTGCAAAACACAAAAAACTAAATATCGCTGCAGTTTGGTTTTTGCCAACCACTCAACAAAATTTGAAAGAGAAAATTTACTCACTATCTCCCATATTAAGGTCACTTCATTCTTGACAACCGGATTTCGATGAACAGTTCCCTTTAACTTGAACACTCAGTACGGACAGTTCGTTATTTCATGTCATCCTTAGACGGGCGAATCTGCTTGGCGAATTGAACGATTAATGTCCTCTGTATCTGCTGAAGCGACGGTCCGTGCACATGCTTTACGATGTCGGAGCATCAAAGTTCTCCATCTGTACTACCACTGGGGTAGTGTGGTCGAAGTTCCATCCTTGGACTGGACTGCAAGAGACAGCTGCTGGGCTTCATCTTTCTGGCATGACAGTAAACCTTCCTTCCTGGATCAGTTGGGAGCAACTGATATGACGAGACGATGCTTCATACTGTTTTTCTTGAGCTTACATCTTCAAGTAAAATGTCACGACTTTTGGCAGTTCAGAACTAAATAGGGGTTTGAGGGACTTGGAATGACTATGAGTTTCGGGAGATCTTCAAGTTACGGGGGAGGGGGGGGATTCTTCAACGGCGGGACCACTCTTTCTCGTGCAACTGGTCCCGATGATTTTGTATTTATTTCTCTTCATTGTCTTGGACAGTAACTAGCATTCATCATTCAAAATTATGGTGCTAATAGGTGAAACAACAGTTTGCATTACAAAGCAGTTGGATACATAGACCTATTCTAAGTTTGGTGGTTCTTATGCTATCCAATAGCATTCAGTTGTCTTCTGTATTTTTAAGGCATGAATAGGCATAAACAATATTTACCAGAGTTGGCAAGATTTTGGATAGTACGGTAAAATATAAAATCATACTGTCCAAAATTGTCCTAATCTGTCCAAAACCTCATATTTATAACTAAGTGAAAAAATTTGATGAAGAGGTAACTTCTATAATCAAATAATAAACTTTATATTATACAAATTATATTATAATATTAAAATTACATTAAATATAAAATTTTGAAATTCAAAATAGTATGTGTAAAGGGTTATATGACTGATATCAGGTTATCAAGCAATTGAAACTGAACTGTCTTGAGGTTAGATATCAGATTTATGAAAACATAGAAGATACAAGAATGGGATAAAAAGTTGTTGCATGGAAATCAGAAAAAAACAATAGATATGACTACAGAATGAAATTAAACTTACTTAATAATCGAGCACTAATAATCAAGCGCAGCTGCACCTTTTAACATTCGATATAACATAACTAATTTAGCTGCCCTATCTGTGCCAAAATGATTTCTAAGATAACAAAATTTGAAAATATTCTTTCAATTCATGCATAACTTGGGCGACATGAAAATAAAAAAAACAATGTGTCAAAGACAGTCTTTTGATAAGCCTTCTTCTAGTGTTTTTCGTATTGAATGATAGAATTGTAAATATAGCTTGAATTTATTCGGTAAAATATTAGCTCCTAGCCTGATAACCGCAGCAATTTAAATTTAACAAAAACTTTGGGTCTTGAAGTCTTTTATCATCATATAGGCGTAATCAGTGTTTGTGAAATTGTGTTTTGTTAGTCATGAGTAGGTGCTACATAGTGGCCTCATTTTCTTCAGATATATTTTCCTTTATTTATAATTAGTTTTTAAAAATTGAGAATGTAAAATAGATCTATTTAAAATTTTAAAAAAAAGTTTGAAAAGTCAAAACAGAACAATTTGTATGAAATAAACACTACACCATTGATATATATTTACATCATTATATTGCTATCTAATAAAAAATAATATTTATGTTGTTTCACAATAATGCAATGATTATAACTGTGACTATGCGTATTTGGTACCTTCAGTATAATATATTTTTTAAAGAAAAGTGTTTGGAGAGATTCGGTAGGGTTTTGGACAATCACTGTACTAAATACAGTACCTGCTTCATAATCACACATGAAAAATAAGATGTGGAGTAGAAATAACATTTATGACAAACTAAAAAACTGAAAACAGTGTTTATATTTAAACAGTTATATACGTGATATTAATTTACTATCAGATTTCCAACTTAAAACCATCAATTTGGGGAAAGTTTACTTAGGAAAAAAAACAAATGACACCTTTTTGAAATATTTTTGATTTAGTTTCATTTTCTGCTAGAATTTTTGGTAATATGTTAGTATCATGAAAAAAAACAAAAAATCCAAAAGGTTTCCACATAACATTTTGAAACTTGGAGGTTTTAGACAGTTTCAGACACTTTTGGACAGTTTCAGACAGTTTTGGACAGTTTATACCGCATGTCCTGTCCAAAACCAGTTTCGGACGTCCAAAACCCCAACCCTGGTCTAACGTAATTAATCATGATTTAATTAGAGTTTGAAATTCAACCAATGCAACAGAATGGAAACTATGATTTAAAGTAAAGTTTTCTTAGTTAAGAGGTTTTGAAGTTTTAAATAGCATTTAATAAGTTATATCTATTCAATTTAAACCCTTTACCACATTCTCCCCATCATATTTTTTCAGTTAAATATGAAAATTAAATAGTACAGATTGTTAAAATCACTGCCAGGCACAGATCCAGGAAGATGTGATATAAGGGGCATTTTAATATGAATAAAGGTTTTATATGACAGTACATTCTGCATTTTATGGGACAGAACAATTATTTCCCCATATTATTTTTGTTTCCTGGATCTATCTCTCCCCCCCCCCAGTCTCACTGGATATGCTCTGGATCACTAACGTGAGAGACATAAACATTAAACATGAGATTTATACCAACATCAAATTTCCATTCAATTTCAACAAAAAATTTTGAAGTAAAACACAGTTGGAAATAGGGAAATATGCTTATGTTGGCAGCACAGTAATTCGAAATATAAATTGATTTCACTATATAGACTGAGATTAATCCAAACATCTCTTCTAAACCACAGTTGATGATATGTGTAGCAGATCCTCTAAATCCTGTATGTGTGGCTAATGTTTGAATTGTCATGACAAGATGGTATCTGTAAATAAAATTTCTAAATCGCTGGATGAGAATAGCACTGTACAGTGTGAAGAACAGCATTGCAAACAAGAAAAAGTGAAAAAGAAGGGCAAAATGATAGAAGTTACAAAAATAAAGGAGCAGAGATTGTGGAACCTAACAGACTTGACAATGTTTTTCAAAAGAAATTAAATTGTTCAAGAAACACATTTTTAACATCAAACACCAATATAGAGCTTACCACATGTGCATTAGGAACATACAAAAACATGAAGTTGTTCTTCATGTGTATTTCAGTAAATTATAATAATTACAAATTATCTGAAGTGCAAAATCATCATTTCAGTGGGTCAAGAAATCAATCATGTCTTCATAAGTGTGCTGCATGTTACGGAATGTGAGAAGCCAATTTCGTTCTGCTCAGTGCAGGGTTGGGGTTTTGGACAGGACACAAGGGGAAAAACTGTCCAAAACCTCCAAGTTTCAAAATGTTATGTGGAAACTTTTGGTTTATTTGCATGATACTAACATATTAAAAAAGAAATTACTAGCAGAAAATTAAATCAAAAATATTTCAAAAAGGTGTCATTTGGTTTTTTTTCTAAGTTAATTGTTTCACCAAATTTATGGTTTTAAGCTGGAAATCTGATAGTAAATTAATATTACTCATATAACTGTTTAAATAAACACCGTTTTCAATTTTCTAGTTTTTTGTAAATGTTATTTTTACTTCACATCTTATTTTTCATGTATGATTATGAAGCAGGTACTGTATTTAGGACAATGCTTATCCAAAACCCTGCAGAATCTGTTCAAACATTTACCTTTAAAAAATGCATTATTGAAGGTACCAAATACACATAGTCGCTGTTGTAATTATTGGATTATTGTGAAACTAAACATAAATATTATTTTTTGTTACATACCAATATAATGTGAATAAATATTAATGGCGTAGTGTTTATTTAATGTAAATTGTTATATTTTGACTTCCCAAACTTTTTTTTTAAATTTTCAAGAGTGACCTTTCTATTTTACATTCTCAATTTTCAAAAACTAATTGTAAATAATGGACAATATCCGAAGAAAATGAGGCTACACTAGAAAATGGAGCACCTAAACGTAATTAACAGAACACAATTTCACAAACACTGATTACGCATACATGATGGTAAAAGACTTCAAGACCCAAAACTTTTGTTAAATTGAAATTGTAACTCTTGCGAGGCTATAAGCTAATATTTCGCCGTACGCCCAAAACAAAATGACAAATGACTTGGTTACAAAACCAATTTTTGGCCAAAACAGTGCACTAGCAACCACAGATAATTCTTTGCTGTCTCTCCTCATATGTATTACATTCTTTTTTGGAGTCTTCCAAAGTGACGAGCTTGTCAACTCTCTTCGACAAGGCACGGCAAATTTCGAAGACATACATTTTTTAAGAATGATGCACCTTCGAGACCAATTTCGAAAGCACAATGCAAAAAATGTGTAAATTACAAGATCCGACGTATATAAGACAAGGTGAACCAGATACTTTTACTGCCTTGCTCATAATTTTTTAAATTTTTCTGTTTTGTTCACATTTTACTGTTCAATGTCAGTGTAATCATTTTTGACAAATGAAGCACTTCCATTTCTAGCTCTTTGAGCATTGTAAATATTATTTATGTCTCTTCATGCCTTAAAAATACAGAAGACAACTGAATGTTATTGGGTAGCATCAGAATCACCAAACCTAGAATAGGTCTACGTATGCAACTGCTTTCAAATGCAAACTGTTGTTTCACCTAATTGCACCATAATTTTAAATGATGAAGTTACTGCCCAACACCACGAAGTAATAAATACAAAATTATTTTTCCATCCAGACAGAAGTTTTTAATGACTACTATACTTGTTGAACCCTCAAACTAAGCAAATGAAAAATTAATCAAATGGTCCACATACCCCCCCCCCCTCAATTACCTTAAAAATGATACAATTTCTGCTTTGGCAGAATCATTAATTGCATTCTCCGACATTTGTAATATTTGGCAATACATCAATAATTTCCTGCTCAATTAAAATCAATTACACAAATTTTGTCGAGAGGATTTGGTAAAAAAAGTAGGGCAAAACTGAGAAAGTACGACAAAGGTAGGACATTTTACCAAAAAGTAGGACGAGTGGGAGCCCTGGGTACACCTGCCTAATATCGTGTAGGGCCCCCGCGAGCCCGCAGAAGTGCCGCAACACAACGTGGCGTGGACTCAACTAATGTCTGAAGTAGTGCTGGAGGTAATTGACACTATGAATCCTGCAGGGCTGTATATATATCCGGAGGAGTAAGAGGGGGTGGAGATCTCTTCTGAACAGCACGTTGCAAGGCATCCCAGATATGTTCAATAATGTTCATGTCTGGGGATTTAGGTGGCCAGCGGAAGTGTCTAAAGTCAGAAGAGTGTTCCTGAAGCCACTTTGCAGCAATTCTGGACGTGTGGGGTGTCGCATTGTCCTGCTGAAATTGTCCAAGTCCGTCGGAATGCACAATGGACATGAATGGGTGCAGGTGATCAGACAGGATGCTTACGTACCTGTCACCCGTCAGAGTCATATCTAGACTGTTGTCGGGCCCAGGCGAGGCGTAAAGCTTTGTGTCATGCAGTCATCAAGGGTACACGCACGAGTGGGCCTTCGGCTCCGAAAGCCCATATCGATAATGTTTCATTGAATGGTTCGCACGCTGACACTTGTTGATGGCCCAGCATTGAAATCTGCAGCAATTTGCAGAAGGGTTGCACGTCTGTCACATTTAATGATTCTCGTCAATCGTTGTTGGTCCCGTTCTTGCATGATCTTTGTCCGGCCGCAGCGATGTCATAGATTTAATTTTTTACCGGATTCCCGATATTCACGGTACACGTGAAATGGTCGTACGTGAAAATCCGAATTTCATCACTACCTCGGAGATGCTATGTCTCATCTCTCGTGCGCCGACTATAACACCACGTTCAAACACACTTAAATCTCGATAACCTGCCATTGTAGCAGCAATAACCGATCTAACAACTATGCCAGACACTTGTTGTGTTATATAGGCGTTGCCGACCGCAGCGGCGTACTCTGATTGGTTCCATATCTCTTTATTTGCATACGCATGTCTGAACCAGTTTTTTTAGCTCTTCAGTTTATTTCATTTAAAAGCTTAGCATGTAGCTTACCATGTACTCGCAGAAAATATAAAAAAATAATAAAATGTGGTTATCGCTCATAATTTTCTCTTTGCTGAGGTTCGCAATACCTTCAGATCTGTAGTTGTGGCGGTGATTTTTTATTTAATTCTCTCAGATGCATTTTTATGGCTAGTTTAGCTGCAAACGTCACAATTATGCCTTTATCACAAAAAATGAGAAACTTTGCCTGGTTTTAATTTATACAAAAATTGCCACGTTTTTAAGACAAATAAATTCAATTGGTCGAATGGTCGACGCGTTTCGGCTCTTCAATGGAGAGCCATCATCAGGACTTCGCGGTCAGAATTCACACGAATGAGTCGTGGAAGAGTGATGTTTACGTCTGGTCGTCCGAAGAATTCGCCTTTGTATTTGCTGCGTCCGAGTCGTCTTTGGATGCGAATTGGGGAGCCATCTGTTGTAAAGTGTTGAAAGTTTTGTCACGACTGAGGTTAATAAAGCCTGTCCAAGCTGACAAAATAGGTGGTGTGTTTCTTCCATCATTAACGAGGAAATTCTGGCATGTTCTGATGAAGTATCCCTCGAGAAAATTCAATTCAGAATTGTGTGTTGCTTTTTTAAAAACAAACGCTTTATCAAAATCAAAATAATGTGAACGTTGCCAACAGTGTTGGGCAATAGCCGAATTATTTGTCCGTCCCTTCTCAACATGCTTTCGGTGTTCGAGAAACCGAATATTTAGATTTCTTCTAGTTTGGCCAATATATCCATTTTTACAATTTTTGCATGGGATGAAGTAGATACCAGATTCTTTAGAGGGTGAGATAGGATCTTTCAGATGGGAAAAGGTGAGTATATTTGTTGGCTGGAATATTGTATGGAAGTCAAATTTCTTGAAGATAGAAGAGATCATGAAACTTGAAGAATTGAAGGAAGAACAACGGTATTAGAAAACTGTTTTGAGTCAGCTGGGAGCAGGTTCGTGGTGCATGTCTGGGTCATTTTTCTGAGGACCTTGTCGATGATAAAAGGTGAAAAACCCCGATTAGAAGCGATGTCACGAAGGATATTGAGTTCATTCTGGAGGGAGGCTGAATCACTGCAAAGTTTTAGTGCTCGATGAACAAAAGAAGAAAATGCCGAAAGTTTCTGATTGGGAGGATGAAAGGATTTTGCATGAGGAGGCATGGAGATAGCGAATGGCTTACGGTACACAGATGTATGAAATTCAGTGTCTGTCTTTTTAATGAGCACGTTGAGAAAAGGCAGCATATTATTTTTTTCTATTTCATAGGTGAATTCAATATGTGGGCCAATAGAATTCATAAAATTGAATAACTCAGTGACATTAACATCAGTCTCATCAACTAAAGTGAATGTGTCATCAACATACCTGATCCAAAGTTTGAAGTGGTGGGTTTCCAAAAGTTTTGTTTCGAAAAAATCCATATATATGTCACAGAGGATAGGTGAGAGTGGGTTGCCCATGGCAAGACCTTCTGTTTGGCAGTAAAACTTTCCAAACACTGAAAAATAATTGTGCGATATACAAAGTTGGGTGAGTTGACATATTTCATCGATTTCAATCGAGGAGAAGTGGAATTCTTGCAGACGTTGTTTCAGGAAAGAAATTGCACCGCTGATGGGAATGTTAGTAAACATGGATTTGATATCGAAGGAAATCATTGTAGCGTTATCTGGTTGAATGCGGCGGATGATGGAAACAAATTCTGAGGAATTCTTTACTGTGAAACGATGCTTTTTGCAGAGAGGGGACAAAAGTTCAACGAGAAATTTAGCAAGTTGATGCGTAGGTGATCCAATGCAAGAAATTATAGGTCTTACTGAAAATGAAGGTTTGTGTATTTTTGGAAGAGCATAAAGTCTCCCGCAGTTTGCGGCGGATGGAAAGATGTGTTTCTTGGTCGAAGAATGTAGAATGGGAGTCTGATTGATTTTCTTTTGAACCAATTTTAGAAGGGTAGGAGCTGGATCCGTATTGAGACAAGTGTATGGTCCATCGCTAATTAATTTTTCAACCGACTCTTGATACATGGATTTATCAAGTACAACAATTTGGCCACCTTTGTCAGCTTGAGTGATGAAAATATTGTTGTTTCTTTTAAGTTCTCGAATGGCAGAGATCTCAGATTTCTCAAATGATGAAGAAATGGTTTTTCGATTGGCCGAAACTGAAGAGGAAATTAAGTGCCGAAGAGATTCTTTCTGATCGGGAGAAAGTTTACTGTTGAGAAACGACCGTTCGATGGGCGCAAGAAGTTTTGTAGGACAAAAATGAGGCCTGGCTGATGCGAAATTAAGTCCGTATTCAAGTACTTTCAAATGGGCACCAGACAATGTTTCACTCGAAAGATTGACAACTTTTTTTGTCAACGTCTCGAATGCTCCAAGATTCTGCTTCAGAGAGCGTTGCGTAGCAATCTGGATAGACTTCTTGTATTTGGCAAACTTTGCTCTCAATCTTTGTGCAGAATCCTTCTGTTTTTTGAGTTTTTGCACCAGCTTTACCTTTTGAGGTGTATATTTCTTGCTGGACACAGGAGTACTGTAGGACATTGGAGTAGGTCTACTGCAGGATGCAGGAGTTTGTTGAGAAGTATCTGCAGTTGATGGTGGAGTAAAGGAAGGTGTAAGCATAGACCCAGAAAGCACACCTCGATGGTTGCTGACCATGATTACTGGATGTATGGTACCCTTATCACAGTCATCAGATACATACGTGTCTGGGTGGGCATTGCGAGGAGGCATAGGAGCATTTGGAATGACATTGTGGACCAAACGATCTTTCTGGTTGATATTCATGAAGCACCATTCTTGGAAATATTTTTATTTACAATAATATATTTACAATAATAATAACAATAACCCCAGAAGGCATGAAATGCACTTATACTGGAAGAAAATAATAATAATAATAGTCAGTACGGGAAGCACTTCGCATACGGAGTCAGGTCGAAATCCCCAATAATGGAAGCAAATCTTGCGTAGGAGGCACATACAAGTTCTGATGGAAGACTGTTCCATATTCTTGCCACACGGCATCTATATCCGTGGAAAAAGCAATCCCTTCTAGCCGCTGGTATTCTTATTTGGAAGCGATGCCTACGTAGGTTAACTCGCCTGTCTACGATCTCAAAGAAAGGCTCTCTCGATGGTAGATAAACAATTTGGTGGACTAGTTTGTAGCACATCTTCAGATCTGCAGCGATTCTACGCCATTCCAGTGAGTGTAAACCCAGAAATTGATGTCTCTGGCAATAAGATAGACCGCTCATGCCAGGTATTCGTTTAGTAAACGACCTCTGTGGCTTTTCGAGGAGCTGTATGTCCTTGATTTTGTAAGGGCTCCATACTTGCGAACAGAACTCCAGAGTCGGGCGAATGTACACACAGAAAGCATATGACAACGTATGAAATGATGGTCACAAACACGGGCGTTTGCATTCAGTCTTGCTTCAGGAACCAAAACTAATTTCGAATTTCTACAGGCATCTACCCATGCTCGGCATCTATAAAAAAATGAAAGAAAATGTTCAATGTAATGGAAAATGCATCTTAGTTAAAACAAAAAATCACAAGGAACAATGTGCGTGAGACAATAAGCGTCCTATCCTGTCTATAAATCCTTGGAAAAACGAACGAAATCACTACGGACTGTTCATGTATAGGTGCACTGCCCATCATTCTCTTTTCGAAATAGCAATACAGTTGAATCCTGTTATAGAGGAATCCTTATTACGCCAAGAGATCGGAGGAATAACTTCATTAAGACGAAATTTTCTTATAAAGGAATTCCAGGTTTCCCTAGCATTATTCCCATGTAAACTTATTTGGGAGTTAGAAAATTGTTCGTTAAAACGAGATTTTCGCTATATCGGTATTTGTTAAAACGGGATTCGACTGTATTATTATATATATACACTCAAACCTTCAATTTTTTTTCTCGTCTTGATCATTTTTGATGTATATTTTATACAATTATTTTTTTAAATAAGTATCTAACATATTTTTCTAGCAATGTATATCTAATGTGTTTCGACGCCCTTATCATTTGACGCCTCGTGCAATTGCACCGCCCTGACTGCATCTACCAGCATGAGTAGGGGGCTTTAAGTCCTATAAGATTTAAGACATATTATTTTATTCACATGTTACCTAGTAGTACACAAAATTAAATTATTCTAGTTATAAGCTGATAAATTGATCCTTTTTTCAATGAACCTTTGGTTTTAACATATTTTTAGAAATGAATTATTTGATTCGCAGGGTTACCAGTGAATGATGGGGGGCAGGGGACAATACTTCTTTTTACAATAATTTTTTCGAGGGACCCACTTTCACTCAAAAAGTACATCGATTTTGCCAATAACCTTGGTCCCGGGACCCAGGTAAATTAGAGTGCAGTGGTATTATCTCTGGTAATTTCTGTACACGGACAAGGATCCCCCCCCCCCCATCTCAAATTTTCTTTCCATGTTAATTTTTTTGCAAATATTTTTGTCAAAGGGCACGTAATATTCCCCCCCCCCCCCTGCGCAGGCCCGCAACCAGAAATTTTTTTCGGAGGTGGACCTAAGTGCTAGAACAATAGATTTGGCCACCTTTTCCACTTTTTTTAGGCATTTTCGCACATTTAGCAAAGCGCTTGCAGAGAGTCTCTCTTCAAGCGCTTTGACATTTAGGGGCTCCCCTCACAACGACCCTGCATACGTCTCTGATGAACAGAATTGTAAAACAAAATAAATTCATTACCAACCTGATCTTGTCTTTCGGAAAGCGAAACATATGAGCTCCTTCGGACTTCGAATTCCTCTTGCATCCTAGAAAGCTGCAGTGATTCGACATTTCGAATTATGATGAAATATGGGAAAAAAACAAATAAAAAGGAAAAGAATAAAAGCTTGAGAACAGAGAAATCGATGAGAAAAGAAAAAAAATTGGCCCTCATAAGGGCCTTTTAATAAATTCGTTAAAAAAACTAAAATTTAAGTGGAAATGAGACGTAAAAAAACACTAACAAGCACGTGGAATGGGTAAAAAAAATAATGGAGGATCCAATTTTTTTTTTTTAAATCAGCAGATGCGCATGCACAGTGCGACTTATAGTAGTTCTGACCCCGTCCGCTTTGGCGCATGCTTACGATCGGTATCCCCATTGAAATGAGAACGCTTTCTCTGCAAGCGCTTTGGATGCATCTGCTTTGGCAGTGCACCGTTCCAGGTGGTTGACAATGAGCTTCATCATTCAGCCTCTTGCATTCTTTTCTAAGAAATTACCTCCCGCACAGAATGCAACTACAGTGCGTACGACCGCGAGTTGCTGGCTACATATGCTTCTTTAAAGCAGTTTTGACATATGTTAGAAGCTTGAGACCTTCCTATACTTACGGAGCATAGACCATTGACATATGCCTTCAGATAAAAATTAGACAAGGCTTCTCCTCGTCAATGCAGGCAATTAGATTTTATTGCCCAATTCACTACTGACATACACTATATCAAGGGTATCTTGGGTTCTAAAAGTTGTAGAATAAAGCAGTTCCAACAAAAATTATGGTTCGTAATTTTCTACCCGTTTATGTGTAATTTGTCTTGATGAGGGGTCATCTACATATTTATTATTGTTTAAACTTCAAAATTTTCAATGTAAACCCTTATTTTTTTCCATCTTATCTGATTTGTCGGATTGCACTTATCCTAAAAATAAAATTTCATCGTCATAAGTATAAAAATAAGAGAAAAACACATTGGTGAATGTCCATTGGAAACAAATGTGTGTGTGTGTGTGTGCACAACGAGGTGGTTAAGAAAAAGATGCCCATAACCAATTTGCAATGTGTTTAACTGCTTTGGAGTGCCTGATGATATCAGCTCGACCAGTGTGCTATGGAGACATCGCAACAACATACCACACAATATGCATAGAAATAACTTTTCTTTGGCTGTCAAATAAAATCAAACTCTTTGCAATACTTCTCTGAAAAAGTGTGAGAACGCATGTTTTCATTTTTTCCGACATCATGGAAAGCAATATTTCATAACTGAAACAAATAAAAAGTGCTCCACATGAACTGAATAAAAAAAAAAGCTTCGTCCATCACAAAGCACCAATAAACATCATCTTTCCTCCTTATCTCTCCAATAACCAATCAACTGGAAGATGACAGCACAAAAGCTATGACCTTGACCCCACACTCCCATTCTCTCTCTCTAGAACAAAACCAGATATGCAGTGCATATCTGGTTGTAAAAAAATGAGAAATATGCTTTGCAAAAAAACCAGTTCCTGATATCGAAAATACACAGACAAAAACTTCGATACGAGCGATTCAGTAAAAAATCCTATTTTTAGAAACAAAATTGTGTAATCATATTTATGAACAATCTTACTACATACAATAAAATCGTAACAGTGGGGCAGGTCTGTAAGTGCATGGTCGCTAATTTTGGCTCAAGCAACCCAAGTTTGTCTTATGAATTGAATTATGTCACTATCCCAGATGCAACTAGGGTGACTGATTTGGGAATTCTCATTGATGAGTGGCTCAGATGTTCTGAACATTGTTCCGTGGTGGTTAAAAAAAACCTATAGAATGAAGAGATGCCATTGACACGCTATAACGCGTCAAATACCTAGGATTTCCGAAAAAGACGCATAGTAATTTTCTTCACTCGTCCTCTGGGATACATTCTTTCCTAGTTCCAAGAAGAAGAAGTAGACAGAACCCCCTAACTTTTTTCCTTTCTTTTTATCATGTATCATGATCGTGTGCAGGAGTGGAAAATGAAAATTTGATTTTTGTAGCAGGAAAAATTATTTTCATAGCAGGAAAAATTATTTTCGTAGCAGCAAAAATGTTGTTTTTGTAGCAGAATTTATCAGCTTTGTAGCACTTTAAATTTTTGATAGTAAATAAAATACACAGTTTTTATGTACATACTTGCTGATACCCGGCGACGTTGCCTGCCCCGTAAAAAATGTATATATCTATAGCTTATTATTTCTTGATTAAAAAATTCTGCATCAAGTAAGAAAACATTATTTTTATTTTTAAATATTTTAATTAAAAACTTGAGGCAGTTGCTTGTAGATACACAATATTTTTGTTTTTCCATCTGGTGTGTAGATGCCAAATTTTTGGGATTACCAACACGCAACGTAAAGCTGTCCGTGTGAAAAACAGAGCTCAAGTAGGTTGATACTTGCCACTTCATCCGGGTTCGAACCCCACCGGCGCTACAGTGGTGGTCGACTGAAGTTGGCTTTCTGTGGTTCCCAACTTCAAGGCGCGAATGCGAGCCGATCTCCCCATTAAAAAGTCTCGCAACAGGCCTACAACGTTACAAATATTCAATCATTACACTTCACTCACAATTTGAAGTATAGGTGGCAGCACTGAAATATCATACACAACACTAGCTACACACTCAGACTGTTAGGTGCATTCACTTTGTTCCAGACTCTGCCACGAAGCTGGGCTGGAAGTCCGGTGGCAGAGACCCTGGCGTTCATTCATTCATGATACTTGCCACTGCTAATGACTGGCCTTGCGCTTTGTTGATGGTCATGGCAAAAGCTGAACGAATCGGAAACTGTAATCGCTTGAAAGTGAATGGCATTTCTTCAGTGATAATTGGGATAACGTGGAATGAAAATGTCTTCTCCTTCGGCACATCCACTTAGAATTGTTGATTCAATGATGTAATTGTGCAATTTCTTCACGCAGAGTCTGGTGCCATTGCAGAGCCTCTGTGTCTCCAAATTTCTTAAAAGCATTATAGGTGCTCCGACTTTGAGGGTCGAGTTGTGTGTTGGCACACCCGAAATATCTGAAGAGTTCAGAAATTCTGCAGGATACAGAACTGTCTGCGCTGTGTCAACCGATTTGTAAGATGTGGAGTCTCCTGGAATAATTTTTACGATTTTTTGGTTGATCTTGTTCACACTGTCATTTTTCGGTTCCAGAATCGCTCTCTCACAAAGCCACTCATGGGGTCGGTGATTTTGTTGAATGTTTGGGAAGACTGTTTGCAAGTTCTTGAACTGAGGTTATAACGACTGGCAAAATCCATTTGGAAACGTAATCAGTCCAGTGCTTGGGTCTACAGGAATTCTTCCATTGCCAAGTTTGATCAACTGATGTCAAAATGTAGCAGCGTTGAGTCATTTTGCAGTTGAACTCGCATGTTGGTGGATAATGATAATTTTTTGACTTCGTGCCAGAGTGTTGATGATTTGAGGCATGCATGGAGTTCATCAGCTGGCGTTGAGCATTTTTATTCTCAGTTTTGTCGTCATACTTGTTGTTCCCTGTTGTTAATGACATCATATGTCCAGCTTGTGCAGCGAATATTATTCAAACGCCCTTTAAACATTTTTTAAATTCAAACTATACCTCTAGCTATAAGACCGTATTAGCACTTACAGGACACCCTGTATATAGGCTAGCAAAAATATCTGGCACTTCCCAGGTTTTCTTCAATTACTTGGAGGATTGTAAAAGTGACAAACCATTATAAAGGAATAAACAGCATTAAAGAAGTGACAAACCATTGTAAAGGCATATACATGTCTGAAACGCATTGTTGGGAACCACGGTAACCAAAGTTCCAAAAGTGATTGTTAAGGCCCCAAAATTATTGTTGCCCGACAGTTTTTCCGCCCATTTCAGGCATTTGTCTTGCTTTGATGAACTTTTAAAGTAGTTTCAATCCCCGTCCTGTTTGGTATACATGCAAAATCTGGCGACGATCAGTCTAAAACTAGATTTGTATAAAGAACATACATACATACTTTCACATTTATGTATAAGATATGCAGTAGCATACACAGAATTACACTTCACTTCAAAAAAAAGTGTTATTTCCAGTTCAGAAGAAGGTGGTGTTCCCCCCCCCCCCACAAGGTACAAAATTCATAGAGACTTCCTCTAGAAGAAATGATTATATTTTTTAAAATTTTATATCATAAAAATTTTTCGAGAGACTTCTTGATATTTATATTTTTACATTCTTTACAATATCAACAAATAAGAGGCTTTTAACATACAGACAAATGAATCATGAGAAATGAATGAGAACATGACAGAAAATGAGTGTTTTTAGATTTAGCTTGTAGACTTGACATAATCACTAATTAAAAATAAAATCACTACAGAAGAGACATTACACTCATTAGAAAAGTAATTATTTCTCTTGTTTTAGCCGCTGATGCAAGTCTAAGTAGTGCATTTGTTCTCTTCAGTTTCAAGCATTTTTTTGAATGTTTGATCTTGCTTTTTTTACCAGAGTTTACCCATTTCATATTTAAAATGATATGTTTCTCTTTGAGTTTGCTTTCGATTATATTACTTCAATTCGATTCGATATACTTTGAGATGACTTCTTTTCCTGGGTCATTCTTAGAATATGTATTAGAAATTCTCAGAAATTTATTAGTGATTAAAAACTAGACTTAAATTATTTTTAATTTAAACTACAGAAATAAAAACTATAAAATAATGATTAAACTGTTAGAGTGATTTAATAGAATGATTCTATTTTTACAAAAAATTCAATCCGAGTACGTTTGTTTTCACTTTTTATTTTCCAGCATCTTTGACGGATTTTCAGTTTCTCGTTTTACTTCCAAGTTTTCTATTATTCATTTTCTACTATTCATTCTCTTGATATGCCATTTCCTTTTACGCCATTCACTGACATGTTTAGTGTTTAATGGAAAATGGTTTCCAGATGAGCATTAATTAAAATCACTTTGTCTAGACCAGTGATTCCCAACATGGGCGTTAATGTCCCCAGGACGGTAGAAGCTATGAGTATAACATAGTATGGGCTAGATAGCGTTGAGGAGGGGGGGGGGTGATGGGAGCAAAAAAGGTTGGGAAACTATGGTCTAGACGAGCGGTTCTCAACCGGTGCTCTGTGTGCACCTCTCAGGGGATCAGTGGCGACCTGAGGAAAATAAAATGAATCAGTAAATTTAATTGATAAGTAAATAAGAGAGGACTAAAAGGTTCAGCCATAAAAATTATGTACAAAAAAGGGCTCCTCGAGTCAAACAGGACTCCACCATAGAAATTATATACTGAAAAGGGCTCCGCAAGTCAAAAAAGGTTGAGAATCGCTGGTCTAGACCATAGTTTCCCCAACCTTTTTCGTCCCATCACCCCCTTCTTCAGAAATTTTTTTCTCCCATCGGCCTCAACACAATCTAGCCCATAAGATCCTATGTCATACCCATAGCTTCCGCCCCCCCCCCCATGGGGGCATTAACGCCCACATTGGGAATCACTGGTCTAGACAATGGTCGTGGTTTGTTTCAAAGGAACGAAAAGATAATTCACGTAAGTGTTGCACTTGTTATGTGCTCAAGTGTTGCACTTGTTATGTGTTCAAGTGTTGCTGTGCTATCTATCTTTCAAATCAAAAATAAGAATGAAAATGAAAATGTTTTCTGCAAATTTCAAGTTATGACTGTATTGGAAGGAATAATTTTCAGAAACCATTGTAATTTATGATTCATCTCATCTAGCTGGAACAAAACTTAAGATAGTATACAATAAATATGTGTAAGTTTATGAAGCAAGTGAATATAAAGCCCACGATAAGAACTTTAATAACCAAACTGCCTATGTTATCTCTCACAGGTGCAGACCTGGGGAGGGGGGGGGGGGGTTGCTCATCATGAAGCGAAATGTGAATATGATACAATTGCATTTAATAAATGCGTTGAAATTGCTCGTATCAATATTGTTGATTAAATAACAAATTCAAGAAAACGTGGACTAAAAAACTGAAAAAACCAGGGCATTTTCCTAAAAAAAGTCAAGAAAGAAAGAAAACCATGACTGCCCCGAAAATGCCCATGGGTGAGCCCATGCATTAAGACGGCACCGGACGTATGGTCACAACAATGTGAGGGGAAAAGCACCCCTCACAACAGCGAGCCCTAGATCTGCCCCTGATCTCTCACCATATTACTCATGGCATATACAAAAATCTGCGAGTCTCCCCCAGATAATTTTACTCATGCGGCTTATATGCTAGACAAGGCACCAAAATGATGTCTTCCACAGGTGAGAATTTTGTTTCAAGCCTTTCCTGCTCTTTCACATGATTGCACAGGGGCTATTTATTTATATATATATATATTTCATATTATATTCTATAAATTTTTTTAATAAAGGGACTCGTGAAAAATTATGACCTGGGTGTGCATAGAAAATAACGACCTAGGCAAACCACATTCCCAGATGTGGACACCCATAGCTGTCAGTATAACTGCTCCATCTAAAAGCACTGTAGCCTGCATGGGATGAGCGTTAAAAAAAAGGATAGGTCCAGGGCAATTTATTTCATAGATTTGTTAGATCTTCTCATATTTTATAATACAGACCAATGTTTCTCATAGTATTCATATCTTGGAAGGGGCCATCACTGTCCTCTGGAACTGCATCTGTTTTGGGATCGGCTATAAACTGTCGATCTCAATACAACTAGCCTTGGTATGCAGAATATGATAATGATGTGACAAAAATGGTCACTGTAGCTGCGAGGGATGCTAGCTTGTTACCATATCATTTTCATTATCAGAGTTTCTACCACATACCCAAAGAAAAGTTTTCTAAATTTTTGTTGACCTCTACTTGTCTGTCTAAATAAGCTTTGCTGGAATCTCACATTAATTCCTTTCAAACCAACCATGATAATTTTAATTAACACGCAGCTGGAAACCATTTTCAATTGAACACTAGACATGCTGCTGGTGAATGATTTAAAAAGAAATGACATATCAAGAGAAAGAATAGTAGAAAATAAATAACAGAAAACTTGGAAGCAAAACGAGAGACTGAAAATCTGTTAAAGATGCTGGTTAAGTCCATTTACGGCCCCAAGAAATAAAATTGCAAGGAGGACAAATGGCATTATCAAAAAGTCAGCTTCTATGATGACGCAACGCAATTTCCTTAAGGGAAAATTTTGTTTGTGGTGCGAGATGGCACAGAATTGAAGAATTTATGCATTTTTGTAGCAGTATGTAGCAAATGAGGAGAGAATTGTCAAAATTGTAGCAGAATGTAACAGACGTCTGAAATTGTAACAGTTTGTAGCAATTGTAGCAGATTTTCCACTCCTGCGTGTGACCTTGAAAAAGTGGTTCTACTACTTTGTACACTGTACTGTATTGATATACACGCAGGTTGTTGACGAATAAGATGAGGGATATCTAGTTGAAAAGCTTTTTTTCAGCCACCTCATTGGGCATTTTGCCTGTTGTGGTGTTGTATTTGTATATACAACTCCTTTCAGAAGTATTCCAAGGTCTATAAACAATTTACCTGTGTTACTACTCACACATTGTAATCACCAACATGTGTTCATTCCATAAAGCTTGCAGGGTAGTCTCTTGAACTAAACGGAGGATCTTTTGCCACTTTATAGAACAACTATTGAAAGAAATGAAAATTCAGCTGACAGTGTTTTCAATACAAGCCCCTCTATCCTATTTATACATGAAACTAAATTAAGTCCCATACAAATACAAGGCCACAACAGGCAAAATGCCCACTGAGGCGGCTGGATATTACCAGGGGTCTGTCCTTCACAAAATTCCGGGGCAAAAAAAACAGACCCTTCACAAAATTCCAGGGCTAAAAAATGGACCTTTCACAAAATTTGGAGGATAATAAACAGATCCATCACAAAATTCCAGAAAACCCTTCATAAAAATTCTGCCATAAAAAACAAACTTTCAAGACTGCTATGCGACAAAATTCTTATGAGTTATGACCCTAGCCCTAATAGAAAGCAATTAATCAAAATAATCTTTTTTTTTACGCACGCATTGTTGGGCTAACAACCCTTTCCCCTATAGATGAGTAATCTTATCTATAGAAGTTGTTGGTTGGACACTGGAAATCATGACCTTGAAAAGGTGATCCGAGAAAGAGTGTGACCTTAAAGCCCCAATCCCACGATTACTTGGTATGCGACGCAGGGAGAGATAAAGTAAAAGATAATAAAGTCTTTGTTGGGCATAAATCGCAAAAATCACAGCCGGCGTGAAGGAAATCCCGTACTTGTGCGGATGCCGGCTGTGGTTTTTGCGATTTATGTCCAACAAAGACTTTTTATTATCTTTTACTTTAGTTACCTTAACCTGCGTCGCGTACCAAGTAACCGTGGGATTGGGGACTGAGAGAGCTTTCCTTGTTTGTAGGCTTCCTGTTAGGACATCCCATTGGTTGACCACAGATTGACCGCATCCGAGATCTTATCGTACAATCTATGCCATCATGGAAACGCTCTAGCCCTGCATCTCTCCTTGAATGGTCTATGAATCACAACCTCTTGTTAGTCATAAAATCGGCGTAGTTGATGCTTGTTGAGAAATTGAATTTTTTGTGTATGTTTTTTTCCCTGTATTGCACTTTCATTTTTGAAAATTTAATATGAAGCGTGGTCGACCACCAACAGGTGGAAATTCAAGGAATAGTTCAGAAACTACATTAAAAAATTACGGCCAACTGACATTGCATGACTGGATGCAGCTCCATAACATTGTTTTTTAAATGAGGATCTGAAAACGTCACCAAAAAGACGTCAGATACAGATAATTCCAATAGTGCTAAAGATTTTAACCCAGAAAAAATTACTGAAACATTGCTTCCCTCATCGGTTTTGAACCATGTTGTTAAAACCTTGAAAATGGTGCAATACATTACCGATTTATCAGAAGCACCGAAACACATTACCGATTTATCGGAAGCAAAGCTGCATTAAAAGGCTTTCAAGCAGCTTTGGTCGGAAGCGGCAAAAGTCATTTCCGTTTCTTCAAAAGACATTACCAATTCGTCGAAAGCAGTGGAAAGCATTGCTGATTTATAGGAAGCGCTGAAAGATGCTACAAATTCATCAGTAGAGCCGGATTGTAAGAAACTTTCTTCATCAACAGAAACTAGAAAAATGGGACCAAAAGTGCCGAATTTGTTGAAATTCATACGTTTTGAGAAGCTTCACAGTTGGCTGTTACAGCATTTCTGCACCTGGCTTTCTTCACAAAATATGTTCTACGTTTTTTGATAAGGGACCTTGGGTTGACCAAGGAGTGCAATTTGGTGATCACTCAACACAAAGTGTCAACAAGCGCATATATATAGCCATAAACACAAACAAGCTGTGAGTGCATCAGAAACTGCATCCAAAAATCCCTTGTATTTGTTTACAGAAAAACTGAAATTGCTGTGCAGAAGACTAAGGAAAAAAATGTGGAAGTGTTAACAAAGTATATGAAGATTTTGTACTTCATGATAAAAAAAAAATGGACAGTCTCCGATAATTTTTCTTCTGTAGTTAAGTTCATTGGTGAGGATCTTGGTGACAAAGAAATAGAATCCTATCTTGCTAAATGCGGCAAGAATGCCACCTATCTATCAAATGTGTCAGTAGACAATCTTACAGAGGCAATATCTTTATATCTTTGTATTTAGAGCGGAAAACTTTGACAGCTTTGGAAGTAGCCACTTTACATTGATAGCTGATGAGGCAACTGACGAAGCACAAAGAACACAGTCGGGTTTAATAGTGTGTTACAAGATAGCTGGAAGTCAGCTCAGAGTTCCCCAGTTTTGTGAACCTAACTGCAACAAATGCAGAATCTGTAACATCTGCCATTGAGAAGTTGTTGATAGCAAAAGTGATTCCAATCACTAACTTGCTGTTTTTAGCTTTGGGTAGAACTAATGTGATGAGTGGAGAAATATTAGGTGTACAAAAACGTATACGACACTTGACACCTCATTCTATTCATGTCAACTGCAGAAATCATAGACTAGCTTTAGTTTTTTTACATTTGATAAAAGAATATCCCATTCTACAGGCTGTGGATGCCATTCTCATAAGCTTATGGAAGCTCTTTTACTACAGCCCAAAGAAACAGCAAGTGTTTTTAGATATTCAGAAAGATGTGTATGGTGTAGATGTTTTGAAAATGTTGAGTGTTTCAGTTACCCGGTGGTTATCTCATGGACTTGCATGTTAATGAGTGATCGGTAGGTTCCAACCTGTCCCCAAGGCTCATGTTCTGGACCACTCTTATGGAACCTTGTAGTTGACGAAATCCTGAAAGAGCCATGGCCATCAAATGTGAAAGTACAGGCATATGCAGACGACATTCTCCTGATAGTCTAATACCACACAGTCAAAGACACTGCAAAAATAGCGATGGAAGCCTTAGAAAAATTTACGACATGGTTGAGAAAGCATTACTTGACAGTCGCAGCAGATAAAACAAAGTTTCTAACTATGGATATCTTCAAAAAAACCTCCCACCATCAGAATGCTTGGAAAATCTATAAAAAGAACAGATGTATTAAAATACCTCGGCGTGTACTTAGATTCTAGACTAACTTGGAGTCCACACATAGAAAAGCAAACCGAAAAAATTAATAAGCTTCTTCTCCAGCTCCAAAACATCGGCGGAGCGAAATGGGGAATCA
Source organism: Pholcus phalangioides (assembly GCF_987345545.1). Classification (NCBI taxonomy): domain Eukaryota; kingdom Metazoa; phylum Arthropoda; class Arachnida; order Araneae; family Pholcidae; genus Pholcus; species Pholcus phalangioides. The sequence continues at coordinate 13,156,114 of NW_028301598.1, forward strand.
AATATCGACACCGACGAGTTCTCTATTGGACAATAGCAACACGAATAATGGCTTATGCAACACCTATTTGGTACGCAGGCGCAACCAACTCCATGCAACAGAAATTAGACTCAGCCCAACGTAATTTACTATTATATATCACAGGAGCGTACCACACAATACCAAATAGCGCATTATATGTCATTACAGGTTGTCCGCCTTGGAGCCTATGGATGAATTATGAAGCACAAATGGGTCTATTGTTACGTCTACACCGACCAGCAAAGATTGGTGCATTAAACTTTGCTCCAGAAGAGTATCAGAGACGGGAAAAACAAATAACTATCCACCCATCGGAAGACCTGCATCAACACCAAGTATCTATCGGGAATAACCAGAACAAAGAAATAGCAGGCCAAAGAACTCATATGTACACAGATGGCTCGAAAACTAGCTCCGGAACAGCATCAGCATATGTAATAGCGAAAGATCATAACATCATCGAGTGCTGGAGTAGTAAGCTAGAAAACGACAATAATATCTTTCAAGCTGAATTACTAGCGTTATACATGGCAACCATAAAAGCTCAAGAATTCCAACAAGCATCTATAATCTATAGCGATAGCCTTTCAAGTATATATGCAATACAGAACCCGATGACCATCCATACTATGGCTAGGGAAATTCGGCAGGTCCTCCACAAGAACCCACAAATTTGCATATCTTGGATCAAAGCGCACGTGGGTGAGTGGGGGAATGAAGAAGCAGACGCAATAGCCAAAGCAGCGACAATTAATGGCGCCCATTTAATTAAAATATTATTACCATCATCAACAGCGAAACAAAAGGCAAGAAAAGAAATACTCAATCTATGGCAAACCCGATGGAATGATGCCAAAACTGGAAGAAGTGTCCACAAAATAGTACCAAAAGTTTCATACAATGCAAAAAATTGGAGCAGAGAACTTGTATTTTTTACAACCAATCACGGACCTTTTCCAAATTACCTTCACCGCTTCAAAAAACGAGGAACAGATCATTGCCTTTGTGGTGAAATCGGCACTCCCATCCATTACTTGACAACATGTACATTAACTGCACATCTAAAGCACATGGCTGTGCCCGCTGCTGAAGATGCCACACTCTGGATCAGAGAGATTTTTAAAAACAAAAGTAGAATAAATAAAGTCAAGAAAATAATTAGATGGATAGGAGACAATGGAGACAAAGTGATCCCACGGACGCCTTATCAGCCTATAGCACAAGTACAAACTGCACCACCTCGCCGCTCACAAAGAAAAAAGAAACTGATCAACTACAAAGAAGACTGACTGATAGCACAAGACCAGTATAATGTCATGGAAATCGACCGATTTAAATTGAGGATGAAATCGATTATGAATTTTATCTGATTTTTATTATTGATTTCAATATGTGATTTAGGACTTTATATTTGAATTAAGATTTAATATGGAATATATAGGATTATATGCTTGATTTCCGATTGTATACGTAGATTTGTGATCTCGCAATTGATTTTACACTTAGATTATGATTTTATAGTTGTTATGATTGTAATGTATATTTTGTAATGTATGCTTTTTATGAATAAATTGCTAGAGGTATCCAGTCCGTGTGGACAATGAGCCGATATTGCCATATGGCGATGTGGCCTGGGTATCTTTCGGTTTGACGGTAGGTTCCAACAGTTGATTAAAACACTTGATAATCTTTTCTCAAAGACTCAGAAGCCTGAATTGAAGGGGATCAGAGAGCAACTTCTGAATACAGATGCAGACGTGCCAACTTTTGAAATCCAGAAATCCGGAGATTCTCCTGAGGGAGCACCCCCCCCCCCCCATATATATATATATATATATATATATATATATATAGACTCGATCAAAAAAAAAGTTAATAAAAAATTTTTCGAATTTTTTTTTTTTAAAATAAATAAATTAAAGTTACATTTCCCCCCCCCCCCCCCGAAGGCAGGTTCTGGATTGCCCCTGAGAAGAATATAATGCTATGCCAGTCTTTCCATGCAGAATAGAGAAATCACATCTACATACTGTTCATAAAGTATGTGTTTCCTTTTATGGATGCTATCAGTGTTGATAATCTTGGGTATATGAATTCTTAAAAGCTTTATATTTAGCTGTATATAGCTTAAAGTTTTATATTTGCTTTCTGAAAATGTTTAATCGGAAGAAACGATTAAAAAAAATTCAAATTACGAAGCTGCGGACGAAAAAACGTGTTTACAGCGCCGCTGTTAATGGAATACAATAACGATTATATAGTAATTTCGGCAACGAAGGTCATGCCCCTGATAAATGATTGCTGATAAATGCTACGAAAACAAAGTCGCGTCTTTGCCAGTTGCTTAAATGCGGTCACAGAGACTTTTTTACGGCTGCTCGATGGAAATAACTACGACTGTCCTCTATGGGTGTTTTCCCTAACGACGACGGTAATTATTGACGCCACGACAACGTGAAAGCTAACGTAAAATCTAATTTTCTGCCAAAATCCGGAGAAATTTTAACAAATCCAGAGAGCGGGAGGAAGGATGAAAAATCGGGACAGTTGGCAGGTCTGCAGATGTTATCCTAGGTATTCTGTTCTTGGCTGACTTCCTCAAAGTTATAAACAGATTTAGATTGTGGCTTTAAGGCTCTAAAATCATGTTTAGCTCTATGAATGCAAAAGTTCTAGTCGTTTGTCAGAAAATTGAAGTACTTTCAAATGATTTACATACAGGAGAACACTTCAAGCTGTGTAAAGATCTGTTGTGCTTCTCCCAAGAATGCACTGAACTTAGTAGGAAGAAATGAAGCAAGAAAAAGTATGGAATGAGTGCTGACAGTCATAATCCAGGAATTTAAGAAAAACTTTGTTTGCAATTTTATTTGTGATTTTCAGGAAGAAATGTTGGCTACATTTGGTGTGAAAAACAAAATATTAAATGCCTTTGATATATTTCACACAATGAATTTCGATTTAAAGACAGTGGAGACTCCGGAAGAATGCCTGGATATATTAGTTATTTTATGGAGGAGAGCAGCAAAATGAATTTCAGGGGACTGTGAAAATATCGCAACCCATACTGAATGCATCTGAAGGTATGATGGAAAAGAATGGATTCGATAAAGAGATATATCTTCCAAAATTGTCTTTTGAGACACAAAAGAATAATGAAGCAAGTGTGTTTATCAGAGAAGACAAGAAATATGAGGCTAAAAAAACTCTGGAGAAAACAATTTCTCCAAATGATGTTTTAAAAATTCTGGAGAATGATGCTAGACTGCTTATCCTAATTTAATTAGGTTATTATCATTATGCACTAGCATACCTTCATCAACAGCATCTGTCAAGAAACTTTTTCCTGAAATGAACCTTGTGTGCACTGATTTAAGATTAAAATTGTTGTGACGATTTAGGTTTTTATGGATTTCTTCATGGCACCAGTGTGATGATGGTTGTTTTTCATGGCACCAATTATGTTGTGGTGCAAAATTGTTGAGTACTATTTAAGTTGACCTTAGAAAAAAAAACTTTTGGCCTGGTGATCATATTAGTGGGGTACCATTTTTGAGTTGTTACCGTGTCCGCAACAACCCTTTGTGTGTCGGTGAGTAATTCTCCTGAATAAATATGTATTTTAACCGAAACAATTAAGTCACAAAGAAAAAGGAATATGTCAACACACAGAGGTCTAAATGCACATTAGGTTCTTTAATTCATAATTCATATAACCAAAAACAAAATACCAAAAAAAAACAACGATGCTGAAATACCTTACTTTACTTATCGAAAAATTCAAAATTATTTGGGTGCAAAACACAAAACTAAATATTACTGCAGTTTGGTTTTTGCCCAACCACTCAACAAAATTTGTAAGAGAAAATTTACTCACTATCTCCCATATTAAGGTCACTTCATTCTTGACAACCAGATTTTGATGAACAGTTCCCTTTAACTTGAACACTCAGTACGGACAGTTCGTTATTTCATGTCATCATTAGACGGGCGAATCTGCTTGGCCAATTGAACGATTAATGTCCTCTGTATCTGCTGAAGAGACGGTCCGTGCACATTTTTCAAAGTCCTCCATCTGTACTACCACTCGGGATAGCATGGTCAAAGTACCATCCTTGGACTGGACTGCAAGAGTCTGCTGCTGGGCTTCATCTTTCTGGCATGACAGTAAACCTTCCCTCCTGGATCAGTTGGGAGCAACTAATATGACGAGACGATGCTTCATACTGTTATTTTCATAGCTGTTTTTCTTGAACTTACATCTTCAAGTAAAATGTTACGACTTTTTGGCAGTCCCAAATTAAATAGGGTTTGAGTGACTTGGGACTTATGAGTTTCGGGGGGGATTCTTCAACGGCGGAACCGCTCTTTCTCGTGCAACTGGTCCTGATGAACTGCACACCTCCAAAGTTTTTCAGTGATAATATGTAAATTGAGTGATGGGCGGGGCTTGAGAAAGCGCACCCTCTAATTCGTCGCGCAAACTGTGTCATCCAAAATTTTATCCAATTGTATCACGAGGCGCGAACACAAACATGAAACCAAAAGAAAAACATCTCTCAATACGGGGTCGATTTAAGAAAATGAACGGCTTTCAGCAAAGTTTATAATGACAACAATAATTTTCAATATAAGATTTCCGGATTAAATGCATAAATATTCATAAAAATCAAAAAACATTAACATAATTATGTGGGGGAAAAAATTTAGCTTTCCAACGATATGCGACATCATATATATAAATATTCTTGTTTCGCAACATGCCAAAAAAATTTAAATCCAAACAAAGGAAATTCTTAGAAAAATTCAAATTCAACACTTTCTCGATGACAGAGAATAAAAAACGTGTTTACAGCGCCGCTGTTAATGGAATACAATAACGATTATATAGTAATTTCGGCAACGAAGGTCATGCCCCTGATAAATGATTGCTGATAAATGCTACGAAAACAAAGTCGCGTCTTTGCCAGTTGCTTAAATGCGGTCACAGAGACTTTTTTACGGCTGCTCGATGGAAATAACTACGACTGTCCTCTATGGGTGTTTTCCCTAACGACGACGGTAATTATTGACGCCACGACAACGTGAAAGCTAACGTAAAATCTAATTTTCTGCCAAAATCCGGAGAAATTTTAACAAATCCAGAGAGCGGGAGGAAGGATGAAAAATCGGGACAGTTGGCAGGTCTGCAGATGTTATCCTAGGTATTCTGTTCTTGGCTGACTTCCTCAAAGTTATAAACAGATTTAGATTGTGGCTTTAAGGCTCTAAAATCATGTTTAGCTCTATGAATGCAAAAGTTCTAGTCGTTTGTCAGAAAATTGAAGTACTTTCAAATGATTTACATACAGGAGAACACTTCAAGCTGTGTAAAGATCTGTTGTGCTTCTCCCAAGAATGCACTGAACTTAGTAGGAAGAAATGAAGCAAGAAAAAGTATGGAATGAGTGCTGACAGTCATAATCCAGGAATTTAAGAAAAACTTTGTTTGCAATTTTATTTGTGATTTTCAGGAAGAAATGTTGGCTACATTTGGTGTGAAAAACAAAATATTAAATGCCTTTGATATATTTCACACAATGAATTTCGATTTAAAGACAGTGGAGACTCCGGAAGAATGCCTGGATATATTAGTTATTTTATGGAGGAGAGCAGCAAAATGAATTTCAGGGGACTGTGAAAATATCGCAACCCATACTGAATGCATCTGAAGGTATGATGGAAAAGAATGGATTCGATAAAGAGATATATCTTCCAAAATTGTCTTTTGAGACACAAAAGAATAATGAAGCAAGTGTGTTTATCAGAGAAGACAAGAAATATGAGGCTAAAAAAACTCTGGAGAAAACAATTTCTCCAAATGATGTTTTAAAAATTCTGGAGAATGATGCTAGACTGCTTATCCTAATTTAATTAGGTTATTATCATTATGCACTAGCATACCTTCATCAACAGCATCTGTCAAGAAACTTTTTCCTGAAATGAACCTTGTGTGCACTGATTTAAGATTAAAATTGTTGTGACGATTTAGGTTTTTATGGATTTCTTCATGGCACCAGTGTGATGATGGTTGTTTTTCATGGCACCAATTATGTTGTGGTGCAAAATTGTTGAGTACTATTTAAGTTGACCTTAGAAAAAAAAACTTTTGGCCTGGTGATCATATTAGTGGGGTACCATTTTTGAGTTGTTACCGTGTCCGCAACAACCCTTTGTGTGTCGGTGAGTAATTCTCCTGAATAAATATGTATTTTAACCGAAACAATTAAGTCACAAAGAAAAAGGAATATGTCAACACACAGAGGTCTAAATGCACATTAGGTTCTTTAATTCATAATTCATATAACCAAAAACAAAATACCAAAAAAAAACAACGATGCTGAAATACCTTACTTTACTTATCGAAAAATTCAAAATTATTTGGGTGCAAAACACAAAACTAAATATTACTGCAGTTTGGTTTTTGCCCAACCACTCAACAAAATTTGTAAGAGAAAATTTACTCACTATCTCCCATATTAAGGTCACTTCATTCTTGACAACCAGATTTTGATGAACAGTTCCCTTTAACTTGAACACTCAGTACGGACAGTTCGTTATTTCATGTCATCATTAGACGGGCGAATCTGCTTGGCCAATTGAACGATTAATGTCCTCTGTATCTGCTGAAGAGACGGTCCGTGCACGTTTTTCAAAGTCCTCCATCTGTACTACCACTCGGGATAGCATGGTCAAAGTACCATCCTTGGACTGGACTGCAAGAGTCTGCTGCTGGGCTTCATCTTTCTGGCATGACAGTAAACCTTCCCTCCTGGATCAGTTGGGAGCAACTAATATGACGAGACGATGCTTCATACTGTTATTTTCATAGCTGTTTTTCTTGAACTTACATCTTCAAGTAAAATGTTACGACTTTTTGGCAGTCCCAAATTAAATAGGGTTTGAGTGACTTGGGACTTATGAGTTTCGGGGGGGATTCTTCAACGGCGGAACCGCTCTTTCTCGTGCAACTGGTCCTGATGAACTGCACACCTCCAAAGTTTTTCAGTGATAATATGTAAATTGAGTGATGGGCGGGGCTTGAGAAAGCGCACCCTCTAATTCGTCGCGCAAACTGTGTCATCCAAAATTTTATCCAATTGTATCACGAGGCGCGAACACAAACATGAAACCAAAAGAAAAACATCTCTCAATACGGGGTCGATTTAAGAAAATGAACGGCTTTCAGCAAAGTTTATAATGACAACAATAATTTTCAATATAAGATTTCCGGATTAAATGCATAAATATTCATAAAAATCAAAAAACATTAACATAATTATGTGGGGGAAAAAATTTAGCTTTCCAACGATATGCGACATCATATATATAAATATTCTTGTTTCGCAACATGCCAAAAAAATTTAAATCCAAACAAAGGAAATTCTTAGAAAAATTCAAATTCAACACTTTCTCGATGACAGAGAATAAAAAACGTGTTTACAGCGCCGCTGTTAATGGAATACAATAACGATTATATAGTAATTTCGGCAACGAAGGTCATGCCCCTGATAAATGATTGCTGATAAATGCTACGAAAACAAAGTCGCGTCTTTGCCAGTTGCTTAAATGCGGTCACAGAGACTTTTTTACGGCTGCTCGATGGAAATAACTACGACTGTCCTCTATGGGTGTTTTCCCTAACGACGACGGTAATTATTGACGCCACGACAACGTGAAAGCTAACGTAAAATCTAATTTTCTGCCAAAATCCGGAGAAATTTTAACAAATCCAGAGAGCGGGAGGAAGGATGAAAAATCGGGACAGTTGGCAGGTCTGCAGATGTTATCCTAGGTATTCTGTTCTTGGCTGACTTCCTCAAAGTTATAAACAGATTTAGATTGTGGCTTTAAGGCTCTAAAATCATGTTTAGCTCTATGAATGCAAAAGTTCTAGTCGTTTGTCAGAAAATTGAAGTACTTTCAAATGATTTACATACAGGAGAACACTTCAAGCTGTGTAAAGATCTGTTGTGCTTCTCCCAAGAATGCACTGAACTTAGTAGGAAGAAATGAAGCAAGAAAAAGTATGGAATGAGTGCTGACAGTCATAATCCAGGAATTTAAGAAAAACTTTGTTTGCAATTTTATTTGTGATTTTCAGGAAGAAATGTTGGCTACATTTGGTGTGAAAAACAAAATATTAAATGCCTTTGATATATTTCACACAATGAATTTCGATTTAAAGACAGTGGAGACTCCGGAAGAATGCCTGGATATATTAGTTATTTTATGGAGGAGAGCAGCAAAATGAATTTCAGGGGACTGTGAAAATATCGCAACCCATACTGAATGCATCTGAAGGTATGATGGAAAAGAATGGATTCGATAAAGAGATATATCTTCCAAAATTGTCTTTTGAGACACAAAAGAATAATGAAGCAAGTGTGTTTATCAGAGAAGACAAGAAATATGAGGCTAAAAAAACTCTGGAGAAAACAATTTCTCCAAATGATGTTTTAAAAATTCTGGAGAATGATGCTAGACTGCTTATCCTAATTTAATTAGGTTATTATCATTATGCACTAGCATACCTTCATCAACAGCATCTGTCAAGAAACTTTTTCCTGAAATGAACCTTGTGTGCACTGATTTAAGATTAAAATTGTTGTGACGATTTAGGTTTTTATGGATTTCTTCATGGCACCAGTGTGATGATGGTTGTTTTTCATGGCACCAATTATGTTGTGGTGCAAAATTGTTGAGTACTATTTAAGTTGACCTTAGAAAAAAAAACTTTTGGCCTGGTGATCATATTAGTGGGGTACCATTTTTGAGTTGTTACCGTGTCCGCAACAACCCTTTGTGTGTCGGTGAGTAATTCTCCTGAATAAATATGTATTTTAACCGAAACAATTAAGTCACAAAGAAAAAGGAATATGTCAACACACAGAGGTCTAAATGCACATTAGGTTCTTTAATTCATAATTCATATAACCAAAAACAAAATACCAAAAAAAAACAACGATGCTGAAATACCTTACTTTACTTATCGAAAAATTCAAAATTATTTGGGTGCAAAACACAAAACTAAATATTACTGCAGTTTGGTTTTTGCCCAACCACTCAACAAAATTTGTAAGAGAAAATTTACTCACTATCTCCCATATTAAGGTCACTTCATTCTTGACAACCAGATTTTGATGAACAGTTCCCTTTAACTTGAACACTCAGTACGGACAGTTCGTTATTTCATGTCATCATTAGACGGGCGAATCTGCTTGGCCAATTGAACGATTAATGTCCTCTGTATCTGCTGAAGAGACGGTCCGTGCACGTTTTTCAAAGTCCTCCATCTGTACTACCACTCGGGATAGCATGGTCAAAGTACCATCCTTGGACTGGACTGCAAGAGTCTGCTGCTGGGCTTCATCTTTCTGGCATGACAGTAAACCTTCCCTCCTGGATCAGTTGGGAGCAACTAATATGACGAGACGATGCTTCATACTGTTATTTTCATAGCTGTTTTTCTTGAACTTACATCTTCAAGTAAAATGTTACGACTTTTTGGCAGTCCCAAATTAAATAGGGTTTGAGTGACTTGGGACTTATGAGTTTCGGGGGGGATTCTTCAACGGCGGAACCGCTCTTTCTCGTGCAACTGGTCCTGATGAACTGCACACCTCCAAAGTTTTTCAGTGATAATATGTAAATTGAGTGATGGGCGGGGCTTGAGAAAGCGCACCCTCTAATTCGTCGCGCAAACTGTGTCATCCAAAATTTTATCCAATTGTATCACGAGGCGCGAACACAAACATGAAACCAAAAGAAAAACATCTCTCAATACGGGGTCGATTTAAGAAAATGAACGGCTTTCAGCAAAGTTTATAATGACAACAATAATTTTCAATATAAGATTTCCGGATTAAATGCATAAATATTCATAAAAATCAAAAAACATTAACATAATTATGTGGGGGAAAAAATTTAGCTTTCCAACGATATGCGACATCATATATATAAATATTCTTGTTTCGCAACATGCCAAAAAAATTTAAATCCAAACAAAGGAAATTCTTAGAAAAATTCAAATTCAACACTTTCTCGATGACAGAGAATAAAAAACGTGTTTACAGCGCCGCTGTTAATGGAATACAATAACGATTATATAGTAATTTCGGCAACGAAGGTCATGCCCCTGATAAATGATTGCTGATAAATGCTACGAAAACAAAGTCGCGTCTTTGCCAGTTGCTTAAATGCGGTCACAGAGACTTTTTTACGGCTGCTCGATGGAAATAACTACGACTGTCCTCTATGGGTGTTTTCCCTAACGACGACGGTAATTATTGACGCCACGACAACGTGAAAGCTAACGTAAAATCTAATTTTCTGCCAAAATCCGGAGAAATTTTAACAAATCCAGAGAGCGGGAGGAAGGATGAAAAATCGGGACAGTTGGCAGGTCTGCAGATGTTATCCTAGGTATTCTGTTCTTGGCTGACTTCCTCAAAGTTATAAACAGATTTAGATTGTGGCTTTAAGGCTCTAAAATCATGTTTAGCTCTATGAATGCAAAAGTTCTAGTCGTTTGTCAGAAAATTGAAGTACTTTCAAATGATTTACATACAGGAGAACACTTCAAGCTGTGTAAAGATCTGTTGTGCTTCTCCCAAGAATGCACTGAACTTAGTAGGAAGAAATGAAGCAAGAAAAAGTATGGAATGAGTGCTGACAGTCATAATCCAGGAATTTAAGAAAAACTTTGTTTGCAATTTTATTTGTGATTTTCAGGAAGAAATGTTGGCTACATTTGGTGTGAAAAACAAAATATTAAATGCCTTTGATATATTTCACACAATGAATTTCGATTTAAAGACAGTGGAGACTCCGGAAGAATGCCTGGATATATTAGTTATTTTATGGAGGAGAGCAGCAAAATGAATTTCAGGGGACTGTGAAAATATCGCAACCCATACTGAATGCATCTGAAGGTATGATGGAAAAGAATGGATTCGATAAAGAGATATATCTTCCAAAATTGTCTTTTGAGACACAAAAGAATAATGAAGCAAGTGTGTTTATCAGAGAAGACAAGAAATATGAGGCTAAAAAAACTCTGGAGAAAACAATTTCTCCAAATGATGTTTTAAAAATTCTGGAGAATGATGCTAGACTGCTTATCCTAATTTAATTAGGTTATTATCATTATGCACTAGCATACCTTCATCAACAGCATCTGTCAAGAAACTTTTTCCTGAAATGAACCTTGTGTGCACTGATTTAAGATTAAAATTGTTGTGACGATTTAGGTTTTTATGGATTTCTTCATGGCACCAGTGTGATGATGGTTGTTTTTCATGGCACCAATTATGTTGTGGTGCAAAATTGTTGAGTACTATTTAAGTTGACCTTAGAAAAAAAAACTTTTGGCCTGGTGATCATATTAGTGGGGTACCATTTTTGAGTTGTTACCGTGTCCGCAACAACCCTTTGTGTGTCGGTGAGTAATTCTCCTGAATAAATATGTATTTTAACCGAAACAATTAAGTCACAAAGAAAAAGGAATATGTCAACACACAGAGGTCTAAATGCACATTAGGTTCTTTAATTCATAATTCATATAACCAAAAACAAAATACCAAAAAAAAACAACGATGCTGAAATACCTTACTTTACTTATCGAAAAATTCAAAATTATTTGGGTGCAAAACACAAAACTAAATATTACTGCAGTTTGGTTTTTGCCCAACCACTCAACAAAATTTGTAAGAGAAAATTTACTCACTATCTCCCATATTAAGGTCACTTCATTCTTGACAACCAGATTTTGATGAACAGTTCCCTTTAACTTGAACACTCAGTACGGACAGTTCGTTATTTCATGTCATCATTAGACGGGCGAATCTGCTTGGCCAATTGAACGATTAATGTCCTCTGTATCTGCTGAAGAGACGGTCCGTGCACGTTTTTCAAAGTCCTCCATCTGTACTACCACTCGGGATAGCATGGTCAAAGTACCATCCTTGGACTGGACTGCAAGAGTCTGCTGCTGGGCTTCATCTTTCTGGCATGACAGTAAACCTTCCCTCCTGGATCAGTTGGGAGCAACTAATATGACGAGACGATGCTTCATACTGTTATTTTCATAGCTGTTTTTCTTGAACTTACATCTTCAAGTAAAATGTTACGACTTTTTGGCAGTCCCAAATTAAATAGGGTTTGAGTGACTTGGGACTTATGAGTTTCGGGGGGGATTCTTCAACGGCGGAACCGCTCTTTCTCGTGCAACTGGTCCTGATGAACTGCACACCTCCAAAGTTTTTCAGTGATAATATGTAAATTGAGTGATGGGCGGGGCTTGAGAAAGCGCACCCTCTAATTCGTCGCGCAAACTGTGTCATCCAAAATTTTATCCAATTGTATCACGAGGCGCGAACACAAACATGAAACCAAAAGAAAAACATCTCTCAATACGGGGTCGATTTAAGAAAATGAACGGCTTTCAGCAAAGTTTATAATGACAACAATAATTTTCAATATAAGATTTCCGGATTAAATGCATAAATATTCATAAAAATCAAAAAACATTAACATAATTATGTGGGGGAAAAAATTTAGCTTTCCAACGATATGCGACATCATATATATAAATATTCTTGTTTCGCAACATGCCAAAAAAATTTAAATCCAAACAAAGGAAATTCTTAGAAAAATTCAAATTCAACACTTTCTCGATGACAGAGAATAATTTCAATGCATATAACATTATCTCACAGTTTCTCTCCCTCCCAATATTTTACAACACAATTTTTTTTTTCTAAAGCATCGGAAACAGTGGAGAGAAAAAGGGGGGAAAAAATATAAATTTTTAAAATTGAAATACTCACACGGTCTCAAAATTATTTATCTCTTGATTAACAAAAATGTTTGTTTCCCTTATTTTAAAAAAAAACATAGACTCAGAATATGCAAAAAGCGAAAAATCGGCTTTTCAAGTATAAAAAAAAATATACAACAGATTACGAACAGTGAGAGAGAAAGAGAAAAAAAAGAAAAGGAATCTTATCTTCCTTTTACACGTACCGAACACGTTCGTGTGGGAACAAGAAAAACTGACTCATCAAGATGGCGATAATATCTTTGATTATCAGTGGATCATTAGGTGTGTCTCTCTCACAAAAGAAAGAATATATTATTCAAAAGAACACACATATCCTCGTTCAATTTAACTCGGAATTTCTCAAAATTTTACAGGAAGAATCAGAAAAATTCAAGGAATTTGATATTGAGCTCAAAAGATTGAGATTTCAAAGCAAAGCATTCAATATTTAGGATTTTCCCGACAAACACATACAGTGTGATGCATAAAGAGTGTGTATTCACTCTACACAAACGATCTGTGGTTCAGATCTTGAGCATTTTATGAATATCAGACGGAATGATAACACAAGAGGAAAGGAACTAGACAACCACGAGATTCGGTTCAGCTTTCCACAATAATATAAAGACAGAAGCTCAAATATTTTCCATGCGACAAACACAATTATATTTACATTTAGCAAATTTCACTTATTTGACATGACAATTCTGGGTTAAAATTATGTCAGGCTTATTTGTCAAGGGGGGGGGGGGAAGTGTCCTACTTTTCCCACCGTGACATTGTCACTAACCACTCTCGACAGACATCTTTGAATCATACTCAATGGACCTGACAATCTTACAGATATTGAATGCCTTTCAATCATTGATATTTTCAAATCGACTGCAATAGACCTATAAGGATATGATTGATGTTTCTATATTTTTCAGTAAACTTAGCAATTCTCATTGTTTAACTTGAAACTCAATTTGATTTCAAATTAACATAAAATAAAGTAATGCAAAGACTACGACGCACAGTTTTTTTTGTATAAAGTAATAAATAGGAAAATGAGGTTGCTGTTTAATTAGTATTACTTTCATTGCTATTTTTAACGTTTTCACAAAAATAAAGTATTTTCACAAAAACAGGATCCTGTGCAAAAAGTCTGGACAGACCCCCTGATTACTATACATTAGGAAAACATTATCTACCTATACATATAAAATAACGCATCCTGACTGATTCATCATCACCAAGCCGAAACTGCTGAAGCTATAAATATGAAATTTGGTCAGCATTATCATTTCAGGATGTAGACTCAATAAGAATTGGTTTTTCAAAATTTGAATCTTAAAGGGGTCATAAGGGGTGGGGGTTTCAAAGATTATATGGGGAAATCACTCAGCCATTATCGACGAAGCTACAAATATATAATTCAATCAGTTCTTATATTTTGTAATGTAGAGCAGGGCCATAACTAGGCTGGGACAACCGGGGCACTACTTTGTCGCACATCCACTCCGGTCATATATCACCATTCGGTAATTTCCAACCAGTGGAGTTGGGTGGGAAATGAAGGCTCCATCCAGTGGTGGTCACCCTAGGCTCAATAGGTGAACCGGGGCACTGACCCTAGGCCCTTAGCTGAAGGGAAGGCTCCACAAAAGTTTACATTTGTTTTGCATGATAATAGCCCTTTCAAGAGGGCCCCCCCCCCAAGGAAAAGTCGGTACCGGGACCTTGAGAAGGCACACTACAGCCCCAAATCAGAATGTGCCAAAATCTGCGACGTATGTCACAGAACAATTACAACTACTGCAGAACAATTTGGAAGAATTTTAAGAAAAAGTGCAAAAAACCACTACTACATGAATGGGGTTTCTTACCGTTTTTTTTCACAACCGAGAACATTTCCAGTTAGCTGAGGGCTCGTCGCAGAACAGTGCTAAATATTCTGCTTTGGGGCACTACAGCTTTGATGTAGAGACTCACTAAGAAGGGATTTTTAAAAATTCAACCCCTTCCCACCCAAAGGGGTTCGAATGTTATATTGGGGGGGGGATATCATTGCCAAGAAATTCAGATTTCCAAATTCAAGTGAGTGAAGCCGCAGCTTGTAATAGCTAGTTAAACCCATGGCCCCCACATGGGGGGGGGGGGGCTGACAGGGCTCCAGCCCTGGGGCTCGGGAGTCAGGGGGGCCCGTGGAAAGATCTTTCGATTTTTTTCCCTTTGATATATATATATGCCCCATAGGAAAATAGACAGGACTCTTTAATATCAATCACATCAATTTGTACTCGTATGGACGGATATCTTGAACTACGTACCTTAGATCTCATTGAAATTTTTTTTAACTATACACATGTACAAGTAAACAAAAAAAACGAAAAGAAAACCCCGGAAACGAAGAAAAGAACATTGTACAAGGCCCCCCCCCCCCCGGCTCTCATGGCAGTCGTTCTCCTAGGAAGGAAGAAAAGTGTCCTCAGGGCTATAGCCACTAGAATAAGGGAGGCCACTAGAATAATCCTTATCTAGTCGTCGAGCGTGTGTAGGGACCTACAGGGCTACCGCGCGACCCCTGCTGTTCCAGTTCGTAGAAGGCCATAATGTCTCGATAGAATGGAAATTGGAGTAAACAGACGTCGTATTCCACAGTGAAATTGCCTCTGGGTGCCGATAAAGCACATGAACCCCCCTCCCCCCCAACATCCTGGAACAGGGGCCCGTAGACTGCGCTCTTCAGCGGACCCCCTCTACAGTGAATTAATATTGTGGAAAAAAGACAAAAAATGAGAAGAATGGTCCAGGCCCCACTCTCGTGGGTGGGTTACGATACTGAGACAGCTTTGCTGCAAGCTTTTGTATACAGTGGATCCCGCATTATTTTTTCCTTCTTGGGTCCTGCGACTCTCTGGTGCCAACTTTTATTACTGATACTCATCGAGATTTCTCGTTTAAAGCGTTTTCCCGCAAAAAGTATTGTACGAAATAGCTGTAATGACGTGTGTACTGAATCACGTGATTTCGCTCACGGCCCCTCTAGTAACCCCCTCCCTCTCCCAGTCCGAACAAATCAAGGGGTTTTTTCCTTGCTTCTGAAAAAAAAAGGCTACATTCCGCATCGGCCTTTTTTATTCGCTGTACTGTCTTGAGGACAACACATCTCCCCTCAAAACTTCTATTCACGGACGATATTGTTGAACAGAAAAATATTTACGGTTCGCGTCTGCAAAAATCCAGTTGTTCGAAATCTTTTAGTAAAATAGTTGAACGAGTTTGCGTACATAAAGGATTCATTTTTTTCCCACGTGGATGAATCCTACGGTTCTAGCCCAAAAGAACGGTAAGCAAAACTAAAAATTTGAATTTTTGTTAAATTTTTATTTTGAGCATTAAGAGTTAACTGTAATGAATCTATGTTAGAAGAGTTTGGCCCTGCATCGAGGCTAGTTGCGATGTTTGTTGAATTGTGTTTCATAAAGTTTAAAAACGATTATTTTTAATAGGGCATATCTACAAATTACAGAGTAACCTCGTTCATATGTCACTCAGTTATACAACTTTCATGTTTATACGACGTTTAACTTGGGGAAGCAATTGGTAACAATACATTTTAATGTTAAAATATTTCATTCATTTATTTAACGTAAAACCTCAATTATTCGACGTTTTCACTTCGACTAAAACTCGGAAACTTTTGAAAAAAGAAAAACGTAATTTATATCCATCAAATGCGCACAAAATTTTTGTATGCAGTGAAAAAGCGTTGCTGCAACAGTTCTAGCATATTGTCACCGCAAAAGACATAAATTTTAGGGTGATTGCTGACGTATACGAAAATTGCCAGTGAGATGGCTGATGATCATTTAGAGTGGACTTAGATGATTTGTTTATTGCCTCTTTCTGAGAATACGCAGATGTGGAGAGTCCCGAAGAAATGGGTTTCAATTGTTTTGACGGCCATATGACCTTTCAGAATTTTTTCTCTCCCTATGTTTTCAACGTTATCCAGAGAGGGTGAGAAAGTCTACTGTAAGCATTTGGGGGGTACAGGTCTGCCGAAAATAGGTACACATGCACAGCAAGTTCTTTCGATCATTTCCTGTAGAACTTTCTTTCGATGTGGTGCTTTGCTTGCTGACAGGGCCGTCTTAAGAGCATCATGGGCCTCCGGGCCAATCGATTTTTCAGAGGCCCAACCTAGAGAATTCTCGAAAATTTCAATTACTTCCCATTTTACTGAGGCCCCCCCCCCTCTTCTCTTGAGGCCCCCGGGCTGTGCTCGGGTGGGTCCATGCGTTCAGACGGCACTGCTTGCTAACTGTGTCAAATTCGTCGTTCGTAATGTCGGAAAAACAAAAAAACGCTCTCTCTAAAAAAACTGGAAATTTTGGAAGAATTCAACAAGAATTTTAAATTGATAACGAAAGTTCATCTTGCAAACAGGCCCGTCATTTAGGGGCTTTAGGGTCATTAGGGCCCTGGCTTTTGAAAATACACTAAAAATGGTATATATATACATACATTGAGTACCCTTGTTTTCCCCTATAGTTAAAACGTTTTATAAAACGTTTTGACTCGGCCTCTTGAACGTCGTATAAACGACTGTAACAGAATTGTAAAGTTGCTCAGTTGAATAGATGAAGTGAACATAAATATTTGAATTATTTCAGTTCACACACACAATTTTTCAGGCCGGTGCTTCAACCAAGGCCAATGAAAATAGTTTTCAGTATTATTACTCTAACTTTTTAATTCACTAAATTTATTTATTCTTTTTGCACGCCTGTAGTGAATCGCCTGGCATAACGGAATCGCTTCGTTTTATCAAAAAAATCATTGCATGGAATAACTTCCCGTTAGAGCAGGGCGTCTCAAACTTTTTCCACCTGAGGCGCCCTTTTCCCCTATTCAATGCTTATCCGCGAGCTCCACCGGCTCTCCAGACCTGTTTAACAAAGAATATTTTCGAAAACCTCACACCATGACAAAGGTTGGAGGCGCACAGTTTGAGAACTCATGCGTTATAGGAATAATCTTTGATGTTCTAAATTGAAGTTAAACGTTTGGATAGAAATTTTGTTTTGTGTAAAACACGTTTCAAACTGGTTCGTCATGTATAAAGATTCTACAGTAGTTTCATTTGGTGTAGTATGAGTATACTTGCTTGCTTGGTGAACAACGAAACTATAGAGATGCGGTGGATATCTTATCTGAGAGAAACTAAGGATAAATTTGATACTGTGCATATATATCTATATATAATTGATTTTCTGTCTGTGTGTATGTTCTATATACAAATCCACAATTTTAAATCGATCGTCGCCAAAATTTGGATATATACCAAACAGGGCCCGGATTGAACGATAGGCTACTTCAAAAGTTCGTCAGAGAAGGGCAGATACCCGAAATGGACGAAAAATCGTCGGCAACAATGGTTTCTGGGCGTCAATAATCACTTTCGAAATGTTTACTTTGATTACCGTGGTTCCCTAGTAATGCGTTGTACACGTGCCTTTACAATGGCTTGTCACTTCTTTAATCCTGCCAGTATTATATATTTATTCCTTTGTAATGGTTTGTCACTTTTCCAATCCTCCCAATAAATGAAGAAAACACGGGCAGCGCCGGGTATTGTAGCTGTTATTGCTAATATTATGCATGATAAAATTGCAGTGAAATCTTGATATAACGATATTCTGTGGACGAAGAAAAATACCATAATAGAGGTATTATCGTTAATCGAGAGACTTTGACATTGAACACTAGCCATCAGGGCCGCAACTAAATGCTTGATCAGCTGAGGTAAGCACATATTTTGACATTCCCCCCCCCCATCTAATTTTGAAGAAGAGGCTATGAAAGGTGAATTTTGCGCACTCTGCTAGTCCTGGGAAAGATACCTACTTGTCCCCCCCCCCCAGAGCCGAGATTATAGGGAAAATTAATATAAAATTATTGCAGGAAAAAAGAACGTAACCCCCCACCCTCGTGAAAATGGCAATACGCCTATGGCAATCACAAGTTTCTATGAGAAAACCATATCGCCTAACCAATTCGTTCTTTTAACTGGCCCATAGGGGAGCTCTATTATATTGCGTAAAATTATATACAAATCACATGATCATATCTCGAAATGTGATAATATTTATCACACACACACACACAATTATATTTTATTCTTTAGTTTAAATAGACAGTGAAACCTTGATATAACAATATTCTACGGACCAAAAAAAAAATATTGTGGTAGAGAGATTAAAGAGGTAACATTATCCTCACGTGTGATCAAATTTATGCTATTGTCATTTTTTCTATATGGGCATTGTTAATATTATCGGAAAATACGCTTTTATGTATTTATTCGTTACAAAAAATTGTAATTGATTAGTTTATTTATAAAATTCACTTAGATGTGTATTGTCCCTGTACAGAAGCTTACCGCATAGTGCTTTTGTGTGTCGTACACATATTGCAGCAATACAAATAACGTTAGCTTTCGGTGATCATTTAGTGAAAAATATTGTGGTAGCGATTTAAAAATTCTCCTAAGAATATCGGGTTATAGAGGCGTTTATCATAGTAGATGATGTCTTTGTACTGAGAGTTTAACATTAAGCCAGGCAATTCCAAACAAGATTTGAAAAAAAATATCATTGTAGATGTATTTATTATCGATTATCGTTGTAGCGATGTTTTGCTGCATATACAAATACCGTATCGTATGCAGGATTTCTCATGGGGGGGGGGGGGAAGAAGGGCATTCAACATTTTTTTCTTCCCGAAAGGGGTTTCTTTTTTTTTTACTGAAAAAATACACCATAATCATTTCTCAAGGTTTGCACAAAATTTTTCGGAGGGGGGGGGGGGGGTAGGGGGCCCGCGAAAAATCCTGGCCTGGGGGCCCGGCACTAGCATGTGGGGGCCATGGTTAAACCTATATGAAAATTTTGAAATTTCAAAAAAACCGCAGCATGCCATGCGCATCTCCTTTCTGAAGTAATCTAAGTTATAAGAAAAATACTCAATAAACAATTCACCTGTGTTACTATTTGCACATTGCAATCACCAGCATATGTTCGTTCCAGAATGCATGTGAGGTAATATCTCAAACCAAGGATCTTTTGCTAATCTATAAAAAAAAATATTGAAAGAAATAGGAATTCAGCGATAGTTTTTAATAATTGCCACTCCCTATCCTATTTATACTGAAACATTAACTTTAATTATAAATTGGAAAACATTATAAAACATATATGGAAAACACAGCAGTACATCCTTAGGGCCCATTCAAATATTACGTCATCATTGATAGGGTGGAGGGGGTTTCCGATTTGCTGACTTTTGATCATAAGGGGGAAAGGGGGGTTTGGATAATGCTTACGTCATAAACCACCCTTTATGAAAATATGAAATATTCTGTAAGCTAAAAACGAGAAAACCTTTCGATAGTTTGTGGGCACTTGAAGTAACACCCCCCCCCCACTATTGATAAGTGCCCCCCCCCCCTACAGAGTCACTTTAGTGATCTCTAAATTTTTGGCGGATCCAAGTGATCTGGAAATGTGTCCGGGCTGCTCAAGTGATCTGGAACTATGCCACGCATCACTCAAGTGACCTGGAACTATGTCACGCATAACTCAAGTGATCTGTAGTTATATGCCGCGGATCACATTAAATAATCTGAGAATGTGACGCGGGTAACCTGAGTGATGTAGAACCGCAATGGGGCCACTTAAGTGCTCTAAAACTATGTCACATGTCGCTCAAAGAATCTCTAAATGTGTAATGGATAGCTTAAGTGTTCTGGAACTGTGTCACGGGTCATTTAAGTGATCTGAAAATGTGCCACAGGTTACTTAAATGTTCTGGAATTGTACCACGGGACACAAGCGATCCGTAAATGGGCCTCACTTAGTTCATTTTTGCAAAATTAGGTTTGAGGAGGGCAGGCCGCATCAGATAACCAGCAGGGCTATATTTGCTTCGCGGGCCAAGTGTCTTTATGCGATTTGTCACTATATGGCTTAGAGGGCGAGTCGCAATGAATTTATTAAAGATTAATTTTGAGTTCATAGCCTTTATAAATAACATTGAAATTAACCGAAATTGATTATAACAACAATAAAGGTATTTTCTTCCGAAATTTAAATTAAAAAAAATAAATTTTTTCGTGGGAGGGGACACGAGCCCCCTACACTCCCCCCCCCCCTTGTGTACGTCTCTGATCCCACCAATATGCGTTAGGATTCAGACTGGCAGAGCTGATGACAAAATTTTGCTGACAAGGGGGGGGGGGGGGGGTACAAAATGGCTAAAAATTTGCTTACATAATACTTGAACGCCCCTTACAGGAGATATATAATAAAGGGGGTAAGTCCATTCATTTGTTTCATGCAGAATACATCATTATCACAAAATTCCTTGAAAAACTAGTTATATTTTTAGAGATTATGATTACAAGGAAAAAAAATACATCTCTACCCTCACAGAGACTTGAAGCCTGGTCTCTCGTTTGATGGACGAGGGCTCTACATTTAGCGACAGCGAATTTACTTATTTTCCGCTGATTTTACCATGTATCGATGACAGGGCAGATCATTGGTTTTCAAGGTAATTCTGCAGCGATGTTCCGAGATGGCGGTCTTAGGGCAGTGCGACTGGTGCAATTGCACCGGGCGCTAAACGAGAAGGGGCACCGAAACATGAGAAGGGTAAAAAATGGGAAAATGATTTCTACCCGCTCTAAGAGGAGCGCCAAATCCAAGGTAAAAGGGCAGAAAAAAATTTTACATATGTTATGGCATAAAATATTGCTGTTCCTTTGAACACATCAAAACGAAAAGATTGAAACAAAAGTTTTTTTTTTTAATTAGGGGAAGTCAGGGACATAAAAGGGTCCAGCTTGGGTAGAGATTTTGTCTCGAACCGCCCCTAAGTACAACGTGTGTGTGTGGACTTGAAAATTGTAACAAACCGTACATACACAACTGAACATCTTTTCGGAGTTTCATGGATCTTGTTCCAAATACCCGGTGAGTCGATAAGATATTTTCCCTAACGAACTCGAGACGACCACCGATAGACAGCGCCTTCACTTCCAACCCATCTCACTAATGGCAGTAAATTGCGATATGGCCAGAGTTGGTGTTTGGTGAAGTAGTAGATACCCGGTGAGTAACAGTAAAGCTTCCTATGAGGCTCCTAGACAGTATCTCTGGTAAGGTGTGACCACAATGGGACTTTAAAAGGACATCTTTTTGCTTTCAAGAAACTAATGAGGAACGTATGTTGGAAGTTCAATTTGATTTTTTTAAACAGCTTTGTAAACCAGATTCTACAATCATGGACGCCCCCCCCCCATTCTGTTTTTTAAAATAAAAAAAAAGTGAGCTGCAAAATATATATTGCTTTATTCCATGGGGATCGTTGTCCCTAAAATATGCTTCATGGCATTGTTTTACACCTTGGTAAGGTACTAGGTGGAAGAGAATTGCGCGTTATCATTGAAATTGAAGCCGAAGTCCCTGAGGTTAAAAAAAAAATCTAGAGAGAAAAATAACCCCTTCTCACACAATGCCATTTTAACGCATGGACTCACCAGGGCGCTGCCTGGGATCCTCAAAAGTAGAGGGGCCTCACAAAAATGAGATCTATTTAAAATTATCTAGAATTTACTAGGCAGGTCCTCAGAAAAACCACTTGGCTAGCGGGCACATGATGCTCTTAAGATGGCCCTGCCCCTTCCCCAGGTCCGTAGCGTGCTTTCTCGGGGGCAGACTTTCCTTGAAATGGTTATGCTCAGAAAATGAGTTACAAGTGCCCCCCCCCCCATTCCGCTCGGGTCACCGTCCAAGTTGCTTCGGAATACTTACGGGCCTGCCCAAGTTACAGAGCCCGGTGCTTTAGCTGGTGTTTGCCTGCCCCTTCCGTTTCTTAGTACTGCGTCTGAAAGGGATAATTTTAAATGAAGTTCACATGAGTTTTATAAATATGAAAGTAATCATACGAAAATATCACTTTCATTTAACCACTTTTATTATCAGTTTAACCCTTACGCGTGAAACTATACCTATTTTACCATAAAATTCAATTAAAATAAGTATGAAGATAGATCCTTTGTGATGAGTACCCTGCATAAATGTGTGACGTTTTTTTAATGTTTTTAAATCAAACAAGTTTGGTTTCTTGTATACAAGTTGAATGGTGGTAACCCCATTTTAGGAAGAAAGCTTTTCCGACTTCTTCGTCCCTTAATATCCAACCTAGGTGGGGGGAGGGCGATGGGGACGATTACCACACACCGAGTCTGATAATATGGTAGAATGAATCTGTCCCGTAAAATACGGGACAGTAATGACTAGCAAAAATTGCCTCCTCCGACATATCACTCTGGATCCGCACCGGGGAGGGGGGGGGGTGCTGACTACTGTTTTTGCCCCGGGCGTAACTAGGTCTATGACCGGCCTTGCCTCCAATGAATTTTCAACTGTTATTAATTTATCAATCAATCAACTATTATTTTAATTCACAGAGTTTGAACTTTTGGGTTCTATAAAATTGACAGTGAGTGTTGAACATGTTGTTGGTTTTATTTCACCAATTCCAAACATAAGGAAAATTAAAGAATTTTCAATGTAAGAAATGCAGAGTTCTTAAATTTTCCTTGTATTTTTCTAATGCTATAAAAATATTGGACTTACTGAAGTCCCTTGAGATCACAAAATGTTTTTATGTATTATATACAAGGGTTGGACAAAATAATATAAACACCTCTGAAATGAGACAAAATCTTTATTAATAGGCTGTTGGCCTTCCTTTTTCATTAATTACAGCTTGTATCTGTCGTGGGATGGACAAATACAAGTCATGCACACAGTCACTGGGATATGTAGCCACTCCTCCTGCAAAAAGGCCACTAATTCAGAACATGTCTTTGGAGGTGGAAACCTACTGCACATTTTGGCCTGCAAAATACCCCACAAAGGTTCAATTATATTAAGATAAAGGGACCGAGCAGGCCACACGAGGTGTTGCAGTTCATCAAGTCAGTCTCCGACAATTCCAGCGGTGTGAAAGGGCGAATTATATTCTTGGAACACAGCCCCAAAGCAGAATGTTTTGCGATGTTCTGCAACGAGCCCTCAGCTGACTGAAAATGTTCTGCGGTAAAAATCCGCGTATACATAATAGTGTTTTTCTACGCTTTTCTTAAAATTCTTCCAGATTGTTCTGCAACAGCACTGGTTGTTCTACGACGTACGTCACACATTTCGGCATATTCTGCTTTGGGGGAACACAGGTCGAGAATCAGGGAACAAATATTGCACCATTGGATGAAGATGGTCGGCCAGAATACTGACATAAACTGCTGCATTAACCCGCCCATCCAGGACAAGTGGGTCGAGACCATGGTGAGAAATCGCGCCCCACAGCATCACTGATTCCCCTCCATGCTTAACAGTAGGAAGGAGACAATCAACGTCATAGACTTGTGCTGGCGTTCTCCAGAGGTAAACACGTCTGTTAGTCTGGAATAATGTGAACAATGATTCGTCTGACCAGATGACATTCTCCCATTGTTGTTGTGTCCAATTCTTATGTTCGTGACACCATGTTCGTCATTTCAAGGCATTTCATGGTGTCACCAATGATTTTGGAATAGCCGTGCTACCTCGTATGTTTGCTGCATGCAGTTCACGGCAGATAGTTTTTGTCGATACACCTTCCTGTAGATGTGTGTTCATCTCAGATGTTATCTGGGATGCTGTTATCTTGTGTTTTCTGGCCACACACACAATCCGCTTCAAACCCTCCTGGGTCTATCAGCCATCTTAGACTTTTGGCCACTGTTATGCTTGGTAGATGATGTATTTCCCTGTTTGCTATAGGCTGTCAATACTAGAGATGTAAAATTCTCGAGAATAATCTTTTGGAATATTCAAGAATATTCTCTGGTAGGACTATTATTATAAATAACTTGAGAATATCCTTATAAGTTCTTGATGAGAATATTATCCTGTTATTTATAATATATATAGTTACATATAATATCTTTGACAATATTCTCTGGAAGGACTACTTTCATAAATTACTGGGGAATATTCTTATAGAAAATAATAAGTATTATTCTGAAGTTATATTAATAATAGTCCTCTATGAAAATATTCTTCAGTTACCAAAATCTTTCCAGAGAGTATTATCAAGAATATATGTAATAACATGTATTATAATAGATAATTCTCGATAAATAACTTGAGAATAATTATTTTCAACAAGAATATTCTCCAGTAATTTATAATAGTAGTCCTTTGACAGAATATTCTCTGTCCCCGTCTCTCTTCCTGTCAAGAAGATGGGAATATTGAAGTTTGTAGACGCGACAATATTAAAGTTTGAAAGCAAGAAAATTAAACCAACATGGCTGAATTGCACAACTTTTAAAGAAATGTGAGTGATACAGAATTTAAGTGTATGTACATTGATGAAAACAGTTCTGTATCTTCTTAGAATGAAGATGATTGTATAAGAATAGCTTCCTTTATCAATCAACTTTGGTTTAATTTCTTTTGTTGTGAACTTATTTCTGAAAATTTATCTAATTTTAAAATAATATTTTAAGGGTTTAATCTAAAGGTTTCTAAAATCTTTTTATAACCACTTTAAAACCTCTCATCATGACCTAGAGTTCTATTCTCAAACTAAAAGTTGCCACCAAAAATTGTTTTGTTGTAAATGTTTCAGGCAATGAAAACAGGTTTATATTTCACAATATAAACAAAATTAGTAAAAAAATTTAAATTATTTAAAAGAAAAATGAATATTCTCGATTTTTACATCCAGGAGAATATTGATGTCAATACCATCGACACAGTACTTCTCCCGACACCAACAAGGGTGGCCGTTTTCATTATTGTGGCCCCGGCAAGACGGGCTCCAACAATCATGCCTTTTTCGAAATCTGAGGTCAGCCATAACGAAGTTTTAATGCCCCAATATACATCGCATCCGAAAGCTATCACTGCTACGACTAGACTGATCAAGGGCGTAAAGTTATTGAAAATGTTGGGGGGGGGGCGGCTCAACTATGGGGCCTCGTTTATTCATCGCGTCGTATAAGCGAGGTTTTTAAGCACGTCGCCGAACAGTCGGGTCAAAGCGTCGTATAAATGCAAAAATCGTATAACTGAAACGTTATCTCTACCTTACTCTTCCGCAAAAATTTCCCTAAGAAAACTAAAAATTATTGCAATTCAAAACCATATTTCATGAAATTGAAATCAAGAAAAAATTATATTACAAAAAAAACTTACTCGAAATACAGCACTAAGATTGACATAACATTGCTGTTTCATAAACCTCAAGCACTCTTATGATGTTCCTTTCAAGATTTGAAATACAAAAATGCGTTATTTATAAACTTAAACAAAAAATTCGTCTGTGTTGTTCGATTTCTATATTCAAGAAAAAAGTCAATAAAGCATCGAGTTCAGCTCTTTTGAAAAAAATCAGTTCTGTTTTAAAGAACTGTTTTTGCGTGCATCTACGGTCAACAATCAACCTCCGTTAGCAGTCAGTTCATTTCGGAACTTGCAACAGATATTGTTGAAGCCACCTCCATTCCGTGGTCACATCCGCAGGAACACTTTGAAAATGATTACAATTTTTTTCAAGGACTTTTAAAGACTTGAAAATGAACTTTTTCTCCAAGGATTTTCAAGGAGGGTACGAACCCTGTCCCTATATATCAGGCTTGACAAATCTCGGGCTCCAGGTCACCATGCCGACTAGAAAATCGGTATCGGCACCAAACATTCTCTGCATGTGATTGCTAGAGTGGAATCATAGGATGACGAAAACAGTGTGGCTTTCAACATGGGGGGGGGGGGTCTCCGTAAGTCCTGAAAAAATCTAAAAAACATCATTTCGGACCGTTTTTCTTCAGCAAAAACCATGCTTGGCTCCTCAGGAATATGGCTGTTTCCTACATAGTTTTTGATTTTTCAAGATCGGCTATATTCAAATGACATCAAAACAGGAATCATTTAATGTTTTAAAACAGTATTGAAATTTATACTCGATGAAAAATTCAAAAAGCATGGTCATATAGGCTTATGCAGCCAGAGCCGCTGTCCTATAAAATGTTTGACAAATGATTTTTTTACTTCATGTTCATTTCCCTTTCTCTTTAGAGGGGGGGGGGGACAAAATCACTGAAAATATTACGATTTGATATTTTGGTTTTTTGTTGGTCGGCATTTCTTCGAGCAGAAATACTTAATTTCGTTTCATTTGTGTTCAATAATGTGCATTTCAATATAGTACAGGAGTACCGTATTTGATTTGCAAAAAATTCAATATAAACAAACAAAACAAAAATATTAAAATGTCTGAGTGAGTACAGTGTTTAAAGAGAGGAAAAATGCAACACCATACTGAGCTCTTTCACGTATTAATAATGAGAAAATTATTATTGCGTAATTAATGACAAAAGTTTGGTGTAGATAATATCTGATATGGTGATAATCTCATTATGAAATCAATGATGCAATAATTTTATTGCATCAATTAAAAAAATGTGAAGGAAGAGCAACTTTTTTGCGCATTAACCCTATATAGTCCCGTTGATTTTTGAATAGACATGGTAAATGGTCAAAAAACACAAACAGGTTTTTTGGTATTTCAGAAAGTACATCCTTTAGTGTCATTTCAGTACAAGGTACAGCTATATAAGTACAATAATTTCTATCTATCTAGAAAAAGCTGATTCCTTGTTGGTGTCATATTTGAGAGCTGTCCCAATTTTACGTGCTCAGAGATTTATATTATAGCACCAAATTGAGGGAAATGGAAATAAAATTCAAGGACGAAACTATTCAACTTTGATGAGCAAAATTCTATCTGTTTATAGATAACATTAAAATTAAGGCAGACTATATTTTACCCTTAATTAATTATTTTAGCTAGTTAAATCCAGTATAATTAATTAAATTGCTGTGATGATGTATTGTTTCAGTTAAAAATATGCTAACAGTGCCAATTTACATCGGTTTCTGGAAAAAAAATAATTTTCAATACGTTTTATGGAGGAGAACCATAGAGGGTATAAAAACATTGGTTTCGATTTTATTTAGCCAACATAGGTGATCAGTTGCTATTAATATTAAGGTGTGCCGCAGATAGCAAACGTTTAAAAACCCATTGGCATAGCAGCTCGCTTATTTTTCTTAACAACAAACACTTCAGTATTAGTATAATATTAGTATAATACTGAATAATGTATTTGTATAACACTTATATTCAACGTATAGTGTTTTTTTGCTCATATACTACTGATGTATGTAAAAAATTTCAACGTTGAAGGACCTTCAGGACCGGTAATTATTTTTGGTCAAGCATTATCTTATTTGCAATCATTTTCAATAAATAAATTGGTATCAGTTTTAACCATAAACACCCACGTGATAGATATGCCATTCATATTTTATCCTAAAAATTAATTTTAACAAAAATAACTTAATAATCTAACGATATAAAAATTTTCAATCATGTAATGCTAACCACGGTTTAAATCACCAGGAATAACCAAACATAGCAGCAATAGCAAACAGTTCGAATGAAACGCATATTTATACATTTCGTGGATTTAAAATAAATATTTATTGTATCCTCATGTTGTTCATGTCAAATACTCATATTTAAATTTACGCAAAAAAATCCACACAAGAACCTATTTATGCAATTATATAGTTTCTGAACCGGTCCTAATTTCTGCATGAAGTGGCCCATTTAATTTAAACAGCACAGTATTTACTCTATTCGCTAATAAACTAAACATCTTTGACCATATTTATGCAGGGTTATAATTGTCCACTTTTTTCTAGGGGCACTTCAAGTCAAAGGTCCTGACTTGCAGAAAAACCAAAAAATTTGGGTGTCATAAGATGTTTTTTTTACACAAATTATTTTCGACTTATTTTGTTCCTTGTTATTAGAGACCACTGTTTAAGCAAAACAAATTTGAATAATCCAACTCGCAGTTTTCCAAACTTTTTGTTTCATCGTCCTCCTCTTCAGAATTTGTTTTTTTCTCATCCCCCCCCCCCCCGGACCATGCCCCCAAGGGGCGATATTGCCCATTATAGGATACTCTGATCTAACTGATCATAACTTCAATAACAATCTCTGTTCCCATTCTTCTAATCACTGTCACCGAATATTATTACCAAAATCTCTTGTGTTGTCTGATCAATAATTTCATGGTCGGTTTTCTTTCACCTTTCGTAGTTTTGTAATTTCTGAACTCCGGATAATCCACCCTCGGATAATCGAGGTTCTACTGTACTTTAGATTTCTTTAGCAATCTTGTTCTAAACAATGTTTGTCGTAAAAGCTTTTGGCCTCAAGAATATCTATATAAACATTTTATGCAATCGCAAAATTCCCAAAAAATTAGAGAAACTGCTAATGAGGTTGTACTTACCAAGATTATTGTTCTCTGCTACAAATTGGGCTTTGATGAAGATTCCTTCATCATGAAGGATGAGTAAGGATGCAACGATCGATCAGCGTTGACTTGAAAATTTGTAACATGAACACTCAACGATGACACTTGTATTCAAAAACAACTGGATGTTTCTTCCTCTTCTTATATGCTATAGTTAATATGACAATCCTGTTTTCGGTATTGTCAACTCTGTACAGAAAAATTTCTCACGTCTTCGTGCGCAACCATTTGTCGGCAATTACCTTTTGTAACTACTATAGTTCTGCTGGTCAAGACCAGCCGAATTCATCTTTTGTGAACATTTCGGATGTCTTTTATTCTTCGTTTTTTTCTCATGGTTAGTACATCTGGACAACATAAAAATGTAACACTGTGCTAGCTTCCTGAAGGAGGGACACATAGATGTGTGTTACTTAAACACCTATAAACACATGATTCAGTTAGATGGCGGTATCCATGACTGAAAATTTCGGGAAAGTTCTCACGCTTCCTCAGGGAAAAATTTCCAATACATCTGGCTGCCCATTCGTGTGCGTCTTTGTTCGGAATTCCCCTATATATATGTGTGTGTTTGTGTATGCTCCGCCTCGCTTCAGGGCAGTTGTATTCTAGAAAGGCTACTAAATTTCTACAGTGGAACAAAAATAGTCAAAGCGCCGCTGACAGGAAAACTACAACATCCATCTCATTATTGCTATCATATAATACATTGCTACCTCCACAGGGGTGTACAAACAATGAGGAAGGAGATCGTACAGGAAGCGATATAGACCCGTCAACCAGTTCCCAAGTTAACAAGTGAGGGGGGGTTGGGGTGTATTATGTTGAACAGTTTTCTCAATTTTTTTTTTCTTTTTTTTTAAACTCATAATGGGTATCTGTCACAGGCATAGTACAGAAGTGCATTCAAGAGGATTCACTGATGGCATTTTCTACTTCTGTCGCCAGCCGATCTACAGTGACAGTAAACAATCCTCAGCTAAGAAAAAATAAATTAGTGATTGCTCTTTTCTGATGCCCGTGTCAGAATTACATGCTTTGTTGTCCTCAATGGTTAATCCTGCCTATTGCGACCCAACGCTTTTCTTTGATCTTGTCCCAAAGCGATTTGCCTTGTCCTATCTACCCGCGAAAGCTGGTTGTCTGGAATAACTACTATATGGTCATACAGGCCCCCTAACTAGGCTGGGGCAACCGGGGCATTGCACCAGGGCCACATGCCTAATTGGGCGCCACAAAATAATGTACATTTATTTTGCATAATAATAATCCTTTCCAAGGGCCCCCAGAAAAAGTGTGCCCTGGGGGCCCTGAAAAGGCACGCTATGGTCCTGTGTTCATAAAAAAAGAATTTTCTCGCTAAACATGGAAAGAAAACCTATAATTTTTTCTTTGTTGAATTAATTTTCAATTTGAAATCTTATAAACGGATGACCGAGAGAGAGGCTTGAAAAGATCTCTCGTCCAAAGATCTCGTTGTAAAGTCATAACTATTATCATCAGACATACATTTCACTATAAACATGCCCCCCCCCCCGCTCAACGGTGGGACTAACCAACACCTTCTAGAGCAAGCTGCTTTACAAATACAAATACCACGCCACAACAGGCAAATTGCCCAACGAGGTGGCTGACTTAAGAACATCATGGATCCCCGAGCCATTTTTTGGAGGCCCTACCTTTAGAAGGTATTGGACTAACTAACAGGGCTCCAGTGCGGGGGGACGATTCACCCCCCCCCCCCATCATTTTTTGTTTTTCACACGAAAAATTCACTATATCCACCAAAGGTCCCAGCCTGAGGCCCTGGTGCAGGATAGGGGATGCCTATAACATCTCTTTTATAGTCCTTGCCAACAAAATCAGTGGAATGGGATTACTCGTTATCAAGTTATCGCAGCTTCCGGTCATTTTTATTTGGTCCCCGAGTGACGTTATACCGAGAGCTGACTATTTATGATTTATTGAATTTTAAATAGATACATTTTGCGGCACTTACATACCGATATTGTGCATGCATTTCACTATTTATAAAGGGGTGGCCAACCTGCTTCCTTAGGTAATTGAAGATTAATTTTTACTTTTTAAATTGAAGAAATTCTTTTCAATTTGTGAGCGATATTTTTCTTATGAATGAATGAGTCTTGTAGCCAACTTGTAGGCTATCTCCCCCCCCCCCCACCGATAATGTGCAGTAGGCCATCTTTGCAATGACCTAATTGATAACTTTTTATTGAATTAGTTTTAGTTTCGTTTCTCATCTTCGAAATTCCCAACCAGATGGGGAGAAAACGTTGAGGGGGCGGGGATATCACATACCTCATTGGCGTTGCTGTCACTGCCTTTTCAGTCACCTCATCAATAAAAATTATACAGTTTGTACAATTTTTATTGATACACATGCACAATTTAGATTAGGATGTTCAGTTTTCCTACTCAAAAATTCAAAAAAAAATTCTAATTTTCTTTCCTAAATGAGCATTCTTACGAAAACGAAGAGCCAGTCAAATTATATTAGTGGAGGGTGCAAATCTATTCCATAAAACAAGGGTTATGGTGTTGACTACACTCTTTAGGAAGACGTTGGCTGAGGTGTTGGGCAACATTTAAAATTTCCATGAGTGCTGCGAACGTAAATAGTTCAGGAATCCCTTAGTTATAAAGATAATATTTTGTATTCATTGTTAAAATGTAGTGGTGACTTAACGAATGGGCCAATAAAGCCCGGTCGAGGGGTTGGTCTTGGACCTTTGAAAAATTATCATTTATTTTTCATTTCCTTTTTTAAAATCAATATTATAATTCACTTGTTGTTTATTTGATTCTATGTTCTACCCCCACCCAAATTTTGTTGAAAAGGGGCTTGAAAAATGTTTCGGCATCGGTCCTCAAGATCTGTTATGAATGGGCATTTAGAATGTGCTTTTTTCCCCAATATTTTTCAAAAAAACATTGGGGGGGGGGGGGCCTAAAAGTTATTGGTCCTCCCGCATATACGGGACTCAAGCGTGTACGAAGGAGAGGGAGAATGCATTGCACAATGGTTTTTTTCAGTAATTACTGGGGAGGCTCAGTCCCCTTACAAAATTTATTGCGGCGGGGGGGGGGGGGGGGGCTCAAATGGCCTCAGCCTCTAGGTTCTGGCACATATTCTTTATAGAGTGTAATTTATTTCGGTTTCAATATTATTGCTTCCCAATTTTCAACCTCCCCCCTCCATGCATCTTTGGGCTTATTTTCATGTCGGCGCCATGGCCATCCTCCGGTCGCAGTGAACAAAAGAAGAGACACCCAGTTTTTGCCACAGGCAAAGAAGAAAGAGCTCCTTCAACACCTCAAAGAATCTTCCTCTCAGCCGTGCCTTCTGGCAGTAAGGATTGGAACCGATGGAGGGTGCAATTGGGGATTGAACGGCAGGGAAGAAATGAGATAAACGTATTGTCATGGAACAAGAAAGCCAAAGACCATCCAGATTTTTTAAAAGAACTAAAATTTTGAGCAGATTGTTTCCATTAACTAATTCATAATTAGGACAACTTTTGGTTAAAAAAAAAATTTTCATCATTGCAAAATGAATAAGCCATATTCATACGAATTTTCGGGGGGGGGGGGGGGGGGGGGGCTGAGCCGCATCTTCAAAAATGTTGGGGGGGGGGGGGCTCGGGCCCATGGGCCGTATAGAAGTTTACGCCTATGAGACTGATGTGTGCACAGTATCATCGCCCACTAAGTGGAACTCTTCCACATTAGAGGGCGGAGTATACGACAGGTTTCCTCGAGTGTTGTTTTTTGCAAAGGTGTTCACATTATTTTGTTCAACCCCTGGAGAAACCACAAGACACCCAGGCTCTATCGCAAGAAGCAACGTAAGCACTTTGCCCCCCCCCCCACAGGGGAAGGGGGGGGGGAGAACAGGGCATCTCCGGTAAAACTAAAATTTATTAATACGTCAAAGATTACATATAGTGCAAGGAAATCAAAAATTATGTAAATCGAAGAATCAAATCAATCAAGTTAAAGTAAAGTGCAACAGGCACGGATAATAAATAATCATGGAAAGTTGTATAAAAATCGTATCGCAAAAGGCGCAATCAGAAATTTGATTGATCAAGGATTGTATCAAATGACAAGAAGGGCAGAGCACCTCACTACGCTCGGGCAGTTCAATACAGTCAGTCTAATTTCTCCGAGACGTCATTAATTAGGTTTGGGATTCATCATGCTCCTCGCTCGCAAACAGTGCCACCAGCTCACTGAAACCAACCCCAACCCCTGTATATGTCTGCAGGGCTCCCACTCAAAAAATTTGAAAAAGTAAGAAAACGCAGGACTAAAAAGTAGGACGGGGAGGGTAACCCCCACTTAGACAAAATAATCATAGCATAATGAAAAGAAATCCCCCGAAAAAAAAATTTTTGCAAAAAATAATTTTTTTTAAACAACCTTTTTTTTAATTTTGAATTAATTTTTTTCATAGCACTATTTCAGTTTCCTATAAGATTGACTCAAGCCAAAGCAAAATGAAAAATGACTTGGTTACAAAACTAATTTTTGGCCAAAACAGTGTGCTAGCAACCACAGATAATTCTTTTCTGTCTCCCCTTATATATATTACATTCTTTTTTTGGAGTCTTCCAAAGTGCAGAGTCTGTCAACTCTCTTCGACAGTGCACAGCAAATTTTGAAGACGTACGTTTTTAAGAATGATGTTCCTTCGAGACCACTTCCAAAAGCACAGTGCAAAATGTGTAGATTACAAGATCTGATGTAAATAAGACAAGGTGAACTAGATAGTTTTACTGCGTTGCCCATCATTATTAAAAGGGATTTGTTCACATTTTAACTGTTTATTGCCAGTGTAATCATTTTTGACAAATGAAGCACTTCCATTTCTAGCTCTTTGCTGAGCATCGTAAATATTGTCTGTGCTTCTTCATGCCTTAAAATTATAGAAGACAACTGAATGCTATTGGGTAGCATCAGAATCACCAAACCTAAGATAGGCCTATGTATCCAACTGCTTTGTAATGCAAACTGTTGTTTCACTTATTTGCACCATAATTTTGAATGATAAATGTTAGTTACTGTCCAAGACCATGAAGTAATAAATACAAAATTATTTTTCCATCCAGACTGAAGTTTTTAATGACTACTCTACTTGTTGAACCCTCAAACTAAGTAAATGGAAAATTAATCAACCAAATGGTCTACATACACCACCACCCCTCAAATATAACCTTAAAAACGATACAACCTTAATATCACAACAGCAAATTTTTTCAAAATACAGAAACCTTGCTGCGACTTTACAATTCTGACATAAAATCAGTTCTAGAATAATATTCCATAATCTGGAATCTGTATTACTTGTACAATAACATGAGGATTGAATGCACACAAAATAGGCTTCATGCCTTAAAATTACAGAAGACAACTGAATGCTATTGGGTAGCATCAGAATCACCAAACCTAAGATAGGCCTATGTATCCAACTGCTTTGTAATGCAAACTGTTGTTTCACTTATTTGCACCATAATTTTGAATGATAAATGTATGTGTGTAGGAATACGAATATCAAAAATTTGAAACTTCTTAAAGTAGCGCTTTGTTTAGGCTACTTTAAGAAGTTTCAAATTTTTGATATTCGTATTCCTACACACATACTCAGAATCGACTTTTCACTATGAATCACTCGAAGTCCGCCGTCACAATGCATTGATCACCTTTTTTTTGTGAAACATGTCCCACCATACCAAACAAACATGTTGGAAAATTCTCTTTCCCACTTCCTCAGGTGTGGAAGTTCTCGTGCGCTTTTTGACTTTTTTTGTACATATGTTATTATTTGTATTATATTTATTTGCGTTATTATTTGTATTATTCTTTGCCTTTCTGTATTGAGACGTGCTGTTTATATTTGTTTTTTACTCTTTTCTTCACTCCACTGTAATTGGGCATATGCCCCTTGTGAGAGTTTATATATAAAAATAAATGTCTGCTTTGGCAGAATCATTAATCACATTCTCAACATTTGTGATATTTGGCAATATATCAATGATTCCCTTTACAATTAAAACCAATAACACAAATTTTGTCAATAGGACTTGGTAAAAAAGTAGAAGTAGGACAAAAACTAGAAAGTAAAACGAAACCGAGAGAGGAGGACAAAAGTAGGACGAGTGGGAGCCCTGTGTTTGTATTCGTGATTTGTTTATATAATAAAAAAAGAAAAAGTTTTGTTCTTCATATGCAGACGCTCGCAAACTTGAAAAAATAGTTTCCAAGGATGATGTCACACTCTTCACTATCCATACAAAGGTTTTCCACTGCTGGCTGATGCAAAGATTGAAAACCTTTGCATGGATAGCAAAGAGTGACATCATCCTTGGATAAGTTGTCACCTGGTAACAGTGTCAGCAATTATGAGCTTCGGCCAGAGTTAAATCCAGGGCCGTCATTTCAACTTTATCCGGGGGGGGACAAAGAACATGTGCTCAATGTATATATACCATTTTTAGTGTATTTTCAAAAGCCAGGGAGGGTGGTCGTTGCCCCCCCCCCAAATGACGGGCCTGGTTAGATCCAACTGTCCATGAATTGTGTCATCTGATGGTCCTGTTCAGTGCACCCAAGCTCTAGGGAAAGATTGAGAATCATCGCGTTTGTAGTCTATTGGTCTAAGGCACTTACCCGGCAAGTGAGAGGATGTTCGTTCGATTCCACGCAAAGGCAGTTGAATTTTCTCTTTCCTTAATTCATCTTCGCATCAGCCAGCTGTTGCAAAACCTTCATAAAAAAGGAAAAAAGTTTTGCTTGTGGGGGAAAAACTGCTTTTCGTTGAATTTTTTCATTTGTTTCCTCAATTATTTTTTAAGCCCAAATTTTTTAACAACCGTAACCCTTCCCTGCATGAGCCTATAAAGCAGTTTCTGTACATTATTACACAATGTATTTCACATTATACAGTCCAAAAAAAAAAAAAGAAATATAAGCATATAGAAAAATAATGCATTTCAGGCTTGAAATATGTTGAGTATTTGTATTGTAATATGTAAGTAAAAATTTGGTGCTCAAAAAATTTAAAACAAACAGGTTTTTCACTCCACCTTACCTTAAACTAATTTATTTTAATTACATCAGTTAGTTTACATAAATTAAGTGAAATATACTATTTAAGATTTCAAAAAATGTAGAAGAAAAGAAAAACAATCTTTTGCACAATAAATATACAAATAACATCTAAGGTACAACAGACAAAATGCCCAACAAGGTGGCTGAAAAAGTAAAAAAAAGCCCATGAAAAAGTATGGTTGTCAGATCTAAGTATGGGTAGCAAATCTATTTATATCCCACTATGTTTATCGTAATTCTTTTTAAATGTGTCAATTGTGTGCTAGAATTCACAACCCCCAGAGGTAAGCTATTCCATTAATAGACAACCAGATCACAGAAACATTCCCAGCGACACCACAACCTGGCATTTTCCCTCAGCAATCGATACTGGTGTCCCCTTGTTGAAGCAGTTGATTGGCAAAGTATAAATAACTCACGGTCAATTTTATCCATCCCACTGAAAATTTTAAACACTTTGATGATATCCCCAACATCTGCGTCCTTATAATAGTAAACATTTTCAAAAAAACAAGTGTCGCTGCATAGCTTAAGCACTGTGTCATGGGCGGAAGTATGGGGGGGGGGCACGATACCAGCGTTTAAGGTGGAGTCGACTGATCTAATGTATATATGTATATATGAGCTGACATCATCATCATCGTGCTCCCCCAGAAATAATGACCTTGCCCCCCCCCAGACTTCCAAGTCAATCTCTGCCTATGCCCTGTGTGCATCAAGAGCATGTGTGGCTCTTCTATGCACCCTCTAGACTAAGTCGATGTCCTTCTGTAAGTATGTTCTCCAAAACCTGGCAGCATACTCAAGTTCAGAACGAACTAAATCTCAAAAATGACTCTAGAACAGTGGTTCTCAACCTTTTTTGCCTCGCGGAGCCCTTTATACAAATACAACGCCACAACAGGCAAAATGCCCAACGAGGTGGCTGATAAAAAGATGCCCATAAAAATATGGATGTCATATATTTCAAAAATACAGCAACCCAATTAAAAACTATAAAATTATAAACAATATATACACATGATAAAATACTATACAATGCACATACTATTCAGTTCATAATTTTTATATCAGAGCAGGCCCGCCTTTTGAAAATACACTAAAAATGGTATATATATATACATTGAGTACATGTGCTTCCTCCCCCCCCCCTCGGAAAAAGTTGAAACGACGGCCCTGTATCAGAGCCCTGTTTGACTCGAGGAGCACTTTTTCTATAAAATTTTTATGGCAAAACCCTGTAGGCTTCTTTTTTTTCATTTGTCCATCAAATTTACTTATTTTATTTTCCTGGAGTCCCCACAGAGCACTGGTTGAGAACCGCTGCTCTAGAACATGACGAGACCTTTTAAAGAATGAAACCGAGCATTCTATTTGCTTCTTTGACCACTGCTGAACATTGTTCAGAAAACCTAAGCCCCTCATCAATAATACCCAGATCTGTGATCCTAGTTGCATACCCCAAAGCAGAATGTTTAGCACTGTTCTGCGACGAGCTCTCAGCTGACTGGAAATGTTCTGCGGTAAAAACCCCCATACATGTAATAGTGGTTTTTTTTTGCACTTTTTCTTAAATTTCTTCCAAATTGTTCTGCAGTAGCAATAATTGTTCTGCGATGTACGCCACAGATTTTGGCACATTCTGCTTTGGGGGTGGCATCTGGAAAAACATTCAATTCATACATGAATATATATACTCGCATCATCTTTTTAAAACGTTCACTAAATATGTATTGCCATTTTACATTGAACTGTAATGCATCACGTCTTAAATTTCTTATGTTTTTTTCGATAATTATATACTGCGTACTTGGTGGCTTACAATGGCGGTGAAAAAATGCAATGCAATTTCTTTTTGGCTTCCTGGAAGTACTTAGTGTCCCTTGGGGCCACAAAGTGTATCGGGCCTGATATTCGTTATATTTTATATGTGTATGTCTTTTTTTCTTTTGTAATTCCTTTTCATGTGTTATTGTCCAGTATTTGTGTAATGTGTATGTGTGTGAATTTGTTTACAAAAAAAAAAAAAAAACGTGGGTTTTTCGAACCAAAATAATGTATCTGAATAAAACAAAATTTGTTTACACACAAATTGCTGATTCAGTTATAAAAACATGAACCAGATTTAGTGAAAAATTGTTGCCAAGAGAAATGTAAAATTACTTGAACATTAAAAAAAAAAGCAGTCTAAAATGTAATTGTTTTTCAGAAATGCATATTTATTCAACTAGGTAATATCGTTTAATTAATTGGGACAAACTTTAGGCCTACTGAAAAATATGACATCTGATTGACTTATCATACTTGAGAACACAAGTTTTATGCACTTTCCTTACAAGTAGCAAGTTTTAATACTTTATTCATATTTGAACACATGAAAATATTTTATGTTTATTACATATTTTTGAAACATTACGAGTCTTCCTTTGCCATATCTCCTCAAACCGTCATAAGAGCAACTTGAAGACTGGATTGGATTTTAAATTTATTGGCGCAAGGACCAGTTTGGTCAAACTGCACCAAAAAATACATAAAAATAAGAAGAACTATCCTTGTCATGTCAAAAAAACAAAACCATGCATGATAAAAAGAAGCGTAAACGCAAAACAATGACTATATTTTATTGTAAAAACCAATGGCCCTGATGAATGCGAGATGCATCGCAATGACAACTTGAAGACATTATTTTACAATGTTTTCGAACTACCTTTTGTCTTGCCAGTTGAGACCACCATAGAAAAACCACACAAATTGGCCATGGAGGAAAAAACATCTGTGGACCTGATGATGGCCCCCATGATGTATAATGACGGTATGGAAGAAATAGAGGTTCCCTTCCCACACTTTACCGTTATTTCTCCTCTAAGGGAGCGTCATGAGCAACTCCTTTCTGAAGTAATCAAAGTTACAATACAGTAAAACTTCGATTAAACATCACTTGTTTAACTGTCAGTTTTTTTTATCTGCCATCATGTAAAAAAAAATATGTGAGTATCAACAAATACAGACCAGACATCTTTAAATTAAGACACAGAAGGAAATGACAGACTATTTCACAGTAACGTAGGTTTATAGTATTATAACACACTTTTGTACATTACTACACTAAAATCAAGTTACTGCATGGTACATATGTCCTAAGAGATTTCTATTACTTGTCCTTTTGTTTATCCGTCACAGCCCTAGTCCCGGCAGTGACAGTTAATCAAAGTTTTACTATAAATAGAATTTTGATTGAAAGGAACCATTCAGAGTCCTCCCATACTAGAGCTACTTCACCAAACATCAACTCTGGCCATATCGCTGTATTGCAATTCACTGCCATTAGTGAGATGGGTTGGAAGTGAAGGTGCTGTCTATCGGTGGTCGCCTCGAGTTCGTTAGGGAAAACATCTTATCTATATCCTCCTCTCCATACTAGAGCTGGGATCCCCCTTCCCCACACACACACACAGTGAACTTATAATACAAATAAAAAGGAAAGTTTATTTTCCACATCCATGGTCAGTACCATGTGATGACTTTTTAATGCTGAAATTGGCAACACACTGACAGCTCCATTGGTATTTGCTAGTTTTTAGCAACCTCTTATCAACCACATTATTTATCCACATATTTCGCAAATTGAGTTTTTTGTGAACATTTTTTCCCTTATTTTTTCACATTTCCAATCATACTTCTATATCCTATACTACACTGATTCATACAACAAAGTGCATTTTTAAGAAATTTTACGTATTCTTTGTTGGCCAACGCGAATTGACCACCTGATTGGTGCACAAATAAAAACACCACGTTGCAGTTGACAATACTGTGGCCACGTGCATGGAAATATAACCAAAAGGAACACTCTGAGTAGTCTGGAGTCTATTAATGTGCTCCGCTGAGATTCCATAAGTGGGGTTGTGCACAAAATGTAGCTATTTCCAATTTTGCCAAGGTTTTTGCCCCTTGGCCACCTAGAATTTTCTTATTCACCAAACAACTTCAACATTGTGAAAATAAAGATCACCGACAAAAAATAAATTTGACAATTCTTTTTTGGAAAGCTAGAACATGGTAAGAAGACTTCTGGAAACAATGAGGAGAGTTATTGGCCAAAAGATTCACAGACCCATTACAACTGGATTTTATACACCTATTATGACGATCTCAACTTCAACAAAATTTCTTACTGGAATGGCTGTTTGAAACAATGATAATGACACATTTCAGACAAGAAACTATAATTTCTTTTGCAGGTATCAAGTCACCATTTGCCAAAAACTGAAGTGTTTTTCCGTCTGGCTGAAGAATGCTAATCCATGCAATAATTGAAAAATTCACAACCAAAGAATATATGGTGACTCAGAGCTTGAATCAGAGCTCTCTCTCTGCTAAAGTACAATCCCTTTTGGGGATGATAACTTTTTTTGGTGCTTTTCTTCCTGGTCACGCTGGTCCTCCATTTTCTTGTGGGTGAGTTTTTTTAGGCTTTTGCGGTTTCTATTTTTATTTTATTATCGGTTATCATCTGAAGGTGGCATCAACCTCTTGAAGTCACTGGTATAGAACGGAAGCTGTTAGTATTTCGGTTTTTTTTTGTTCATTTTGTTTATACATGTATCATATACAGTGGATCCCGCGTATGTTTTTTGAAAAACTGTTATAAAAAACATTGTAAGTGGAAAAATGATTTAGACGGGAAATCTTAATGAGACATACTCTGAGTTGGACATACCTGAGCCCGAAAGTAAGTTGTACTAAGCAGGAAACGTTGTAAATCAGAATGTCATAAGCGGAACCACCTGTATACCTTTTTCTCAGCATGCTGCATTGTTTTTCTTGTTGAAATATGTCATTCCAACAGATTTATTTTATCAATTTGTACATTTCATATTTCTATTTTTATTACTTTTTTTTTGTATGTTTGTCCTTTTCAGTTAAGATTCCGTAAGCGGGTTTGTGCCAAATTTGATTATTTTTTGCCCTCAACTGATTACCTCAACACTTTGCTCTTCTCTTTCAAAATTTTTCATTGGCGACAATAATGTTTTTCAAGCTATCATTATATATTTTATCATCATTTTCATTTCTTGTAATCACCAACGTCTTAGGTATTGAAATTTATTTAGGCCATAACCATGTTTGTCATCACGCATCCTTTGCTCTTGGAAATTTTTAAATTTTTCTATGGATGAACATTGAGGTGGCATGGACTTTAGATACCGTTCAGATAGTCACCAAATGTGGCACCTTGGAAACGTTTATTTCCTCTGCGCTTGCCTGCTGCAACTGTACTATACTGTCTCCTTTGCATGCTAGGACTTACCATCCCAGTGGTGGTTGAGTGGACATAGCAAAGACAAGGGTTTGAACTGCACGGTTGCCATGGCGGTGGTCGGCT
This sequence comes from Pholcus phalangioides, assembly GCF_987345545.1. Lineage (NCBI taxonomy): Eukaryota > Metazoa > Arthropoda > Arachnida > Araneae > Pholcidae > Pholcus > Pholcus phalangioides. The sequence continues at coordinate 13,198,009 of NW_028301598.1, forward strand.
GAAGTTTGTTTTCTATGGTTCTTAACTTTGAGACCCATATGCAAGCCGTAAAAAGTCTTGCCACAGAGAGCAACAGGCCGACATCTGTAAAATTATTCAATCATTACACTTCACTCATAGTTAAAAAATTGATAGGAGATGGCAACACTATAACAAGTATTACACAGAAACAAACGTTAAGGTTGGTTCACAATGGGTACACACACATTCCAGCATGTACCAAATATCAATACATTAGATGTTCCGCAGAAGAATATTGATAAGGTTCATGTGTGGTTTGAAAGGGTTTTAAACCTGTTTTGTGAAGTAATATAACAGTGGCATTGTAAAAAAATGCCGCTGGAAAATAAAAATTTCAAAAGGAAAACATTTTCCTTCTGATTTAATCAGATGCGGTTCAGGGATATCAAGACGGCAATGAAGTTGCGTCCTGCTATCATATACTGAATCACAAATATTCCATACATTTGCAGTGTGGTAAGCAGCTGCATTTCTTATTCTTTTTTAAAATTATTTATATTCGGGAGCGAGAGGTGTCGTGATAAAATAAAAATGAAATCACATCTGGTTATAGCTGTAAATTTTTCTCTGTTTCCTCGTCTCATTTGCATATTCGCATGGAGGTATGTCAGCAATTGGATGAAACGTTTTCTGCACTACTGAACTTTGTAATTTTGCTTTTATTACGGGTAACGGTGTATCTGCTCTCAGTAGTGTTTCAACACCATTTTTTCCGGAACAGGTGCTGTATAATCCAGACCGCCAAATCCAATATAATCCAGATCGCCAAGGGCGCTATAAGTCGCCAGCGCCGGCGCTCTCAGTTATGCCGATCAGGCTCTCACTTGCTTTGCCGGGTTGTCATTGTTCTAGATTGTTCCTCCGTAGCTTCCATTACCCATCCATTATAGATGGCGCTTAAAGCGCGGGCGATTCAAACGGATAACAGCGTTTTTTCCCTTTGTGCAGTAGCGTCGTTGTCTTGGATTATTCCCGATGCGATTACCTTTCATTAGTTGTTTTTAGCGTGTCTTTTCAAATGTTTGAATAGTCATTTAGTGTTTTTCGTTCCGAGCGTTAGGATTACATTTTTGTAGACCGGTAGGGCCGTATCCTTTTTATTTATTTTTTTATTAATATTCGTTACTGTATTTAATTTCCATTGTTTATTTAAAAGAATCTGGATACCCAGAAATAGTCCGGGTTTTAAATTTTTTTTACGTAGAATATGCTTATTTTTACACCATGCATGACCGTTGTTTATTTAAAAGAATCTGGATACCCGGAAATAGTCCGGGTTTTACATTTTTTTTATACCTAGAATATGCATGACCGTTGTTTATTTTAAATAAATCTGGATACCCGGAAATAGTCCGGGTTTAAATTTTTTTATACGTAGAATATGCTTATTTTTACAACATGCATGACCGTTGTTTATTTAAATATACCATTATATTTCATTTGTGTTTCATGATATTTTTCATATTTGAATGGGTTTTTATTATTGTTTTCCATGCTGGCGATTTTTTTTTGTCCGCAGTGTCTAACGGCCTTGGCGACTTTTGGCCGGGTCGTCGGACATGTTTGGCGCCGAAAAAAAAAGTCGCCAGAAATCGCCAATCTCTGGATTATACAGCACCTGTTCCGGAGGATGAAAAGACAAATAGGTGAGCTGTGAAAAAAAAAAAACTTTTTTATTTCTCTGTTACTCATCAGGTTGCACTAGGATACAACTAGAAGTCTTGGCTTCCACTCTTCAAAAAAATAAGTGCCAAATTTATTTTTTGTCAGCCATTTTGATTTTCACAATGCTGAAGATGTTTAACAGGCAAAATATTTCGGACGTTTTCTTGCTAAAGAAAAAAAAAAATCGCCAACACATCACAAAAAAGGGATTATAGTATATCTGTTCCCAAAAATAGATAAGGTAAACACGTTGGCTTGAAAAGCATGATTGTCGCCAATGAAAATTTTTGAAAGAGTCAAAGCACTAAGGTAATCGGTTGGCGACGAAATAAAATCGCCGAATTTAGCGTAATTCCGCTTACGGAATCTTAGCGCTAATTTCCACGGTTTCACAACAAACGCACCCGAAAAAATGACCAGATGACCAGTGCCATCTTAGGGCACAGCCCGAGGTCTTCGTGAAAAATAGACCTGGATATAAATTTAATAGTTTCGGCATATAAATTACGTAGATTCCTCAGAAAACCCGCTTTGCTCTGGGAAAGATGGCCCACCCTGTACATAAGTGGTCCTATAACAAACATTCAAATGGGGTAAGATATTAACTCGAGAGCAGCATTTTATATTTCAAGCACAGGCAGCTTTAAAAAAGTTTCAAATATAAATTGCAACTTACCAACACTCACATCCACTAGCAACAATCAGCAATAAGTCAAGCATCAGCACGTGGACCATCTGTTTGAAAAGAACCGAAACTGAATTTGTAGTTGTTGTTATCATCCGTTTAAATATAGTGGCCATATATCCTGTATTTTCCCGTGACAGAACCATCGAAAAGAAATATAAGTTTTCTTATTTCTTAAAATATTTATTATAAAATATTTCTTATTAAACTTTATTTCTCCTCTAAGGACAGAATAATATTTTTTTTTTTGTAACAAATACACACATACACCCAGGTGACCATACGTCCCGTATTTTCCAGTACAGTCCCGGTATTTTCTGTTTTTTTGGCTGTCCCAACTTTTTGGCAAAAGTGTCCCGGTTTTTCCGTATTTTGCACGAAGCCTACTTGAATTTTTATTCTTTATTAAAGTCAAAGATTGATATTATTTTTCAACTTATAAATTATATTATGATAATTACAACTATAAATGAGAATATTAATCTCCCACATTTGTCTTAGTGAACGTTTTTTTTCGTGGAATTCATTTTAATCCACTGCAATTAGCAGTAATGCTGCATTTCCCGGCATTGTGATTTTTCCGTTATTTCAACAATATTTGGCAATTTTTTTCGGTTTTCGTGTCATTTTTGGCGATAATTGGTGATGTCCAGTATTTTACCGTATTTTGAATCCCGATGTCCCGTATTTCTCTCGAAGAAATATGGTCACAATACACAAATACTGGACAATAACACACAAAAAAAAAGAAGAAAAAGACATACTCATATAACGAATATACACTATGTGGCCCCAAGAGACACTAAGTCCTTCCAGGAAGCCAAAAAGACATTGCATTACAATTTTTTCGCTGCCATTGTCAGCCGCCAAGTATGCAGTGTAGTTATAGAAAAAACGTATAAGAAATTTAAGACATGATGTATAACAATTCAATGTAAAATGACAATCCATATTTAGTGAAATTTAAACAAGATGATGCGAGTATGTTCTGGGTACAACATTAATACACATAAAAATATATAGTAGTTTTAAGTGAGTTCTATATGTAAAAAAAAAAATTGTTGATTTTATATTTATATAACTTTTTTATGAACAGTTTCAGAACATGTCATCATAATTTTGAATGCTTTTTGCATACATGTAAATTTCATATTTGTGGTTAGAAGTATTTGTAGTTGATTTTTTTGACTGAAATGAATTCATAAGTTTAGGAGCAGTAAATGAGAAACACCTTTGAAAAAGATATTTTTTTGTTTTCGGCACTTCAAAATAATGTTTAAATCTCGCTGCTGTTCTATTTGTTTTTCTTTGTAGCCAATTTTTGTTTTTCGTCGCAAAGTTTATCATTCGGTAAATATATAATTGTCTGATGTCTAGTGTGTGACAGTTAATTTTTCTATCGTTTCCGGTATAAGCCTGTGTTAGCATATTTCTTACCTTGTTATATGTGTTACTTAGTTGTATGATATTACAATGATATGCTCCACCCCACGCACACAAACCATAAGTTATAATTGAGAAAACCCACGCGTAAAAGACATCTTTCAAAAAATCCTCTCCTATCAAATACTTGAGTTTGTACAAAAGAGCTGTGTAAAATCGAATTTTTTTGTTATTTTATCGCAATGAATGTTCCATTTAAAGTCATACTGTATTGTTACCCCTAAGTATTCGTATTCATACACTCTTTGGACTCCTCGGCAGGTGCAATTTTGTTGTGCTTGAGAATGACAGATATGAATTTTAATGGGGATTTCTGTGTCGGAATTTAAGCCTCTTGTTTTAGTAATCTGATATTTGGCCTTTTGCACGTACAATTCAAGTTTGTTTGCAACCATCCACTGATTAATACGTCTCGGATCATCCTCTGTCTTTGTTATTAAAGTTGATATGTCGTCATCCTCTATGTACAGAGCTTTGTCATCGGCAAATGAAATTAATTGACCGTTTAGTTTCAGTTTACAGAAGTCGTTTATGTAAATGAAAAATAATGTGGGACCCAAAACAGATCCCAGGGGGACCCCTTTTTGAACATGGAGGTAACTACTCATTTTCCGAATTACTGCTTGTTGTCTGTCAAAGTAATATGTTTTAAACCATTCCAATATTCGTCCTCGTATACCAGCTCTATGTAATCAAATCTACATTATCAAATGCTTGTTTTAGATCTAAATAAACAACAATAGAGTATTTTTTCATACAATTAGTACGTTTTTTTTCATGTTATTCAGCTAACTCCTCGTTTTAGTAAAGTGTTCATTTCGTCGAAAAAAACTAAAAGATTTCGCTTTGAAGTATTTTAATTGTGAATTAGTTATTTATATATATATACGCGAGTTCAGCATCAATAAAATGTCCCGTATTTTTTAATTTGGTTACGCTCCGTGTAACTTAATCAGCTCTGCAAATGACATTTTTCCAGATGATGCTACAATAGTTTATTCACATTTATGTATATATAAGTATGCTAAACTATTTTTATTTAAAAAATAGTAGAGTGAGGATTTTTAGTTATTGAGATAACCTATATGGGGTCATTTAAGTATTACGTCAGCATCGATGGGGGGGGGGGGAAGGGGGTTCTGATTAGCTGACTTTTGATGACGGGGGAGGAGGGGCTTGGATGATGCTTACGTCATCAACCACCCATTATGAAGATATGAAATATTGAAATATTCTTAGTGGTATCTCATTCGGTGCGCCAAAAACGGAAAAAACCTTTCGTTAGTTATTCGGCACCTGAACCAACATTCTCCCTATTGATAAGTCCCCTACAGAGCCAGGGCCGAATTAACCATTAAGCAAAATAAGCACGTGCTTAAGGCACCAGGGAAAAAAAAGGGCACCACAAAAAAGTTATCAAATGCACATTTTTTTCCAGCATCAGCATCCAGCAAAACTCCTAGAATTTTCAATTGATTGTAAAGTTGAAGACCTTATCAAAAGGATAGCAGAAATGCACAAAAACTAATAATATTGCAAACTAGAAACCATGTTGATGCTGAGTTTTTGTAATGAGATTTTGTGCAATTTCCGTGAAGTCTGGACCCTTGGACAAACTGATTTTCTCTGCCCCACAACACAGGGCCGTAATTTCAACTTTTTCCAGGGGGAGAGGGGCAAAGACATGTACTCAATGTTTGTGTGTATATATCATTTTTAGTGTATTTTCAAAATCCGTGGGCGGGCCCACGGCAGGGAGCAACGGCTTCCCTGACCCCCCAGATGACGTGCCTGCCCCCCAATAAAGTTAAAATTATCTGTCCACCAATTTGTCACAAATTGTAAACAGATCTAATTATCATGAGGTCCTCGGGCTTGAACTACCAGACAGACACCCACGGGTTATTCCATGTCAAATCACCCAGCCATGACACCCATAGTCTCAGATTTCAATAATTTTTTTTTATTTGTTGCATTTACCATCGTTATTAAACGTGTGAAATATTATTTGCATATCTCTAAAACGTTTTGAGAAAAAAAATGTTGAAATTTATCAAAAACTGATGCAGATGACTTTTCCGAGCCTCAATTTTTAAGCGGCATTGATTAAGAAAATAAATCATAACTTTTTCAATTTTCAATATATTCAAGTGAAATTTTCACTAAAGTGTTCACAAAAACATACAAAATATGAATAAAAATAATTCATACGCTTATATTTGGAATTTATATGCAAAAAAATTATGTAAACTTTGTTTTTGTGGAATATTTCGTTAGAAAAAAATACAATTTTTCAAACGTATTTTTAGACCAGAGGCACAGCAGTTACCAAAACAACTTTTATTTCAATCATCACGGATTCAAATTATTATTTTTTGTTTATTGCTTTTACCATCCGTGTTTGACCATGCAAAATTTCATGTGTACATATCTCAAAAACTTTTTGAAAAAAAATGTTTTCTAACCTCACGAATGACGTCTTTTAGGAAAACCTTAGAGGAAAAAAGTCATTTAAATTTAATTTTTTTATTAATTATTAATTTTTTTATTTTTAACACAATTTTTTAACACTTTTTTTGGATGAACAGCATGAATTTTCAATTTTTTCTAAATTTAATCCTATTAATATATTAAAAAGAAGACTAGAAATGTAAACATTATTTTGACAGTTGAGTAACAAAACACAATTGTACTTATATGACTACATTAATTATATTTGTACATTTTGGCTTAATATAATGATTCATGCTTAGTAAAAAGAAATTTATATTTTGTTTTTCGTGTATGCTTAGATACATTTATTACAGTATTCACTAAATTAAGTTTCGTGAGTAGTTAGTGCAATAATTCAAAACAATTAAAAAATTTTAAAATTCAAGGATTGAATGAATTCATGAAATAATTAGAAATGTTAATGTAATGTGTGTCAAATGGGAGTTGGTAAAAAAAAAAGGTTTTTGGTGAACAAAATAATTTTTTAAATTAAACCTTCATGTTCAGAGTCTTAGAAGTGTTTTATAATTTATTTTACTTTTAATTGATCTATAAATATTTCTTATGATGCAACAACGGCGAACTTTTGCAATCTGATATATTTTTGCATAAATACAAATTCAAAAACAACGCCACAACAGGCAAAATACCCAACGAGGTGGCTGATAAAAAGATGCCCATAAAAATATGGATGTCATATATTTCTAAAATACAGCAACCCAATTAAAAATGCAATTAACACAAATTAAAAACAATTTATACACTTGATAAAATGTTATACAACGCCCATAAAGAATACTTATGGTTGTCTTATTCTAAGAATGAATAGCTTCTCAATTTACCCCAATATGTTTATCATATTTCTTTTTAAACGTGTCAATTGTGTTACAATTTACTACCTCCGGGGGTAAGCTATTCCATTTATTGACAACCCTATTAGAGAAAAATTCCCTGCGACACCATAACCTTGCATTGTCCCTCACCAATCGATACTGGTGTCCCCTTGTAAAAGCAGTCGATTGGCGGTGTACTAAAAGTTCATGGTGCATTCTATCCATCCCATTGAAAATTTTGAACACTTCGATCATATCTCCGCGACATCTGCGTTCATCCAATGTAAACATATTCAAAAAATTAAGTCTCTCTTCATAACTCAAGCCCCGTGTGCCAATAAGGACATGCATAGCTCTTCTCTGCACCCCTTCAACCAAGTCTATGTCCCTCTGTAGGTATGGTCTCCAAAACCTTACAGCATACTCCAGTCCAGGACGAACTAAGCCTCGAAAAAGCGAAAGAATGACTTTAGGAGAACGCGAAGAGACCTTTTTGAAAATGAGACCAAGCATTCTATTCGCTTTTTTGACCACCGCTGAACAATGTTCAGAAAACCTAAGTCGCTCGTTAATGGGAATTCCCAAATCGGTGACCCTAGCTGCATCCGGGATAGTGACACCATTCAACTCGTAAGAGAACCGTGGGTTGTTCGAACCAAAATGAGCGACCATGCACTTATCAACGCTAAACGTCATGCTCCATTCATTTGCCCATGCTGCAATCCTGTTTAAGTTGGTCATAAGTATTTGATAAATCCAAATACACGGAAGAGCCAAAAAAACTGGTAAACCTGCCTAATATCGTGTAGGGTCCCCGCGAGCACGCAGAAGTGCCGCAACACGACGTGGCATGGACTCGACTAATGTCTGAAGTAGTGCTGGCGGTAATTGACACCATGAATCTTGCAGGGCTGTCCATAAATCCGTAGGAGTAAGAGGGGGTGGAGATCTCTTCTGAACAGCACGTTGCAAGGCATCCCAGATATGTTCAATAATGTTCATGTCTGGGGATTTAGGTGGCCAGCGGAAGTGCCTTAAGTCAGAAGAGTGTTCCTGGAGCCACTTTGTAGCAATTCTGGACGTGTGGGGTGTCGCATTGTCCTGCTGAAATTGTCCAAGTCCGTCGGAATGCACAATGGACATTAATGGGTGCAGGTGATCAGACAGGATGCTTACGTACCTGTCACCTGTCAGAGTCGTATCTAGACGGGTGTGGGTCATAATCCCGACAGACGAAATCCCGACAAGTCACAATCCCGACAGACGAAATCCCGACAGGTCAAAATCCCGACAGGGTCGAAATCCCGACAAGTCAAAATCCCGACACGGTCAGAATCCCGACAGGGTCGAAATCCCGACAGGTCAAAATCCCGACAGGGTCGAAATCCCGACAAGTCAAAATCCCGACACGGTCAGAATCCCGACAGGGTCGAAATCCCGACAGGTCAAAATCCCGACAGGTCAAAATCCCGACAGGGTCGAATTCCCGAAACGGTCAAAATCCCGACACGGTCAAATTTAAAAATTCAATTTCGCCGTATAAGCCGCACTTCGCGATTTCTGTCGGGATTTGAATTTCTCGCGGCGAGGGGCGTTGGGGCGCCGATGAGAATGATAAATTGCGATCAAACAAATTTTTCAAATTTTAATTTCGCCGTATAAGCCGCACTTCGCGATTTCTGTCGGGATTTGAATTTCTTGCGGCAAGGGGCGTTGGGGTGACGATGAGAATGATAAATTGCGATCAAACAAATTTTCAAATTTTAATTTCGCCGTATAAGCCGCACTTCGCGATTTCTGTCGGGATTTGAATTTCTTGCGGCAAGGGGAGTTGGGGTGACGATGAGAATGATAAATTGCGATCAAATAAAATTTTCAAATTTTAATTTTGTAGTATAAGCCGCACTTCGTGATTTCTGTCGGGATTTGAATTTCTCTCGGCGAGGGACGTTAGGGTGACGATGAGAATGATAAATTGCGATCAAATAAATTTTTCAAATTTTAATTTCGCCGTATAAGCCGCACTTCGCGATTTCTGTCGGGATTTGAATTTCTTGCGGCAAGGGGCGTTGGGGTGACGATGAGAATGATAAATTTCGATCAAATAAATTTTCAAATTTTAATTTTGCCGTATAAGCCGCGCTTCGGGATTTGAATTTCTCGCGGTGAGGGGCGTGGGGGCGCCGATGAGAATGATAAATTGCGATCAAATAAATTTTCAAATTTTAATTTTGTCGTATAAGCCGCACTTCGTGATTTCTGTCGGGATTTGAATTTCTCGCGATGAAGGGCGTTGGGGCGACGATGAGAATGGTGAATTGCGATCAAATAAAATTTCCAAATTTTAATTTCGCCGTATAAGCCGCACTTCGCGATTTCTGTCGGGATTTCCGTTTGTCGCTGCAAGTGGTTTGTGGCGCATACCATGATCAATGGAGATCAATAATTTGGAAATTCATTTACTTTTCCAACTTGGCGAAAAGCAAAGGATTCAGGGTTGCCTTTTTCTGGCATTTATCGATTTTTCTATCCTCCACAAATACTGCTATTCCTTATTATTTTCTTTGAGAATTTTTCGAAATTCTTTCTCGCTCAAGTTTCAAATAGACTTAAAATGTCAAATGATATTGCACAAAGTTAGACCGTATCATGAAGATCTTAATTTAAAATTTTCAAGGTTTTCGAAAGCAATGTAATAGTAGAGAAATATTTTTATTCATATGTATTAAATTACATGTCTTGACAGCTTAATTCACTGATTCATCGCCGAGCCGCAACCACTGAAGGTCAGGCCCGTATCTAGAAATTCCATTCGGAGGGGGGGGGGGGACAAGGTGGTCAAATAATATATTTGGCCATGTTTTACCTTATTTCAATCATTTTCTCTCATTTCGAAGGGACCGGATCCCCAATTCCCCCCTTCTCACTACGAAGCTATAAACATAAAATTCTGTCAGTAGTTTTATTTTATACTGTTGAGACTCCCAAACAAATTTCTTAAAATTCTATTTCTAAGTTGGTCTTAAGGCTTTGAAGAGAGTATGCAAATTGTGTGGTAGTGTAGTTGCATACAGGGTGTCCTTTAAGAGTTAGTACGGCCATTTTCTTCTCAACCATCCGTGGTAGAGATGATTTCAGTTAGAAAAAATGCTCAAAAGGCGTTCAAAAATTACCCTGTACCAGTTTTGAGAGTGAAAACACAGTGTGTAACAAAATAAAAAATATAAATTTTTAAAACTTCTAATTATAAAGTGACTGCACCGTATCTCCTGAGACCAACAAAAAAAATCTAAGTTGACAAGTACAATGTTCGCTGAGATATTTGAATTCAAAATTCGAAGGAAAGATGGAAAGGACAGCATAAATTTGGGGAAGGAGCGTTGTCGATTAGTTTTTGCTGTCTTTTCATAACTTTTCTCCAGTTTTCGAATTCAAATATCTTAGCGAATATTGCACTGAGAAACATGCAATTTTTCTGTTGGCATCAGAAGAGACAATGCAACAACTTTCTAATTGGAAGTTAAAGAACGGGAAATCAAAGAAAAATTTAGATTTTTTTGTTTTGAGCCACACACACTGTATTTTCCGAGAATGATATCACTTTCCGCTATCCATACGAAGGTTTCAACGGTTGGCTGATGCGAGATGAAGTTAGGAAGGAAAAATTCAGTTGTGCTCTTGCTAGGAATCGAACCCACGTTCTCGAGCTTTCTGGGTGAGCCCACTAGACTACAAAGGCAAAGAATATCAATTTTTCCTTGGAACTTGTATGCGATGAACGGTCGGACCTAACTCAGGCCTCTGGAATCACGAAGTGCGGCTTATACGACAAAATTAAAATTTGAAAATTTATTTGATCGCAATTTATCATTCTCATCGGCGTCCCAACGCCCCTCGTCGCGAGAAATTCAAATCCCTACAGAAATCGCGAAGTGCGGCTTATACGGCGAAATTAAAATTTGAAAATTTATTTGATCGCAATTTATCATTCTCATGTCACCCCAACGCCCCTTGCCGCAAGAAATTCAAATCCCGACAGAAATCGCGAAGTGCGGCTTATACGGCGAAATTAAAATTTGAAAAATTTATTTGATAGCAATTTATCATTCTCATCGGCGCCCGCACGCCCCTCACCGCGAGAAATTCAAATCCCGACAGAAATCGCGAAGTGCGGCTTATACGGCGAAATTGAATTTTTAAATTCGACAGTGTCGGGATTTTGACCGTGTCGGGATTTTGACCTGTCGGGATTTCGACCCTGTCGGGATTCTGACCGTGTCGGGATTTTGACTTGTCGGGATTTCGACCCTGTCGGGATTTTGACCTGTCGGGATTTCGACCCTGTCGGGATTTTGACCTGTCGGGATTTCGTCTGTCGGGATTGTGACTTGTCGGGATTTCGTCTGTCGGGATTGTGAACGGAACCCATCTAGACGTATCAGGGGTCCCACATCACGCCAACTGCACACGCCCCATACCATCACAGAGCCTCCACCAGCTTGAACAGTCCCCTGTTGACATGTAGGGTCCATGGATTCATGAGGTTGTCTCCATACCCGTACACGTCCATCAGCTCGAAGCAATTGGAACCGAGACTCGTCAACGTGTTTCCAGTCCTCAACAGTCCAATGTCGGTGTTGTCGGGCCCAGGCGAGGCGTAAAGCTTTGTGTCGTGCAGTCATCAAGGGTACACGAGTGGGCCTTCGGCTCCGAAAGCCCATATCGATGATGTTTCGTTGAATGGTTCGCACGCTGACACTTGTTAATGGCCCAGCATTGAAATCTACAGCAATTTGCGGAAGGGTTGCACGTCTGACACGTTTAATGATTCTCGTCAGTCGTCGTTGGTCCCATTCTTGCATGATCTTTTTCCGGCCGCAACGATGTCGTAGATTTAATTTTTTACCGGATTCCCGATATTCACGGTACACTCGTGAAATGGTCGTACGTGAAAATCCAAATTTCATCGCTACCTCGGAGATGCTATGTCCCATCTCTCGTGCGCCGACTATAACACCACGTTCAAACTCACTTAAATCTCGATAACCTGCCATTATAGCAGCAGTAACCGATCTAACAACTATGCCAGACACTTGTTGTGTTATATAGGCGTTGCTGATCGCAGTGCCGTACTATGATTGGTTCCATATCTCTTTATTTGCATACGCATGCCTGTACCAGTTTTTTTGTCTCTTCAGTTTAATATTAATCATAAATTTCCTTCATGTGTAAGCGTAAGAGGGTTCTCATACTAGGGGATTTCAATCACCCAGGTATTCAATGGGAGAACCTTTCATCTAGAGATCAGTATGAAAGAGAGTTTCTTAAGTTGGTGCTCGAAAATGTTTTGTATCAGCATGTATCAGAAGCCACTAGGGGTACTGCTATTTTGGATTTAAGTCTCACTAGATCTGAGGATCTTGTTGAACATGTTTCGGTAGGGGAAGATTTTTCTTCCAGTGATCATCATATCGTCAGATTTCACTGTAACTTTTCCTCGGGTAAGGTTGATAACAAAAGACCGGTTCCTCGTTTTCGAAGAACTAACTTTGATGTTCTGAGAGGAAGGTTAGCGGAAGTTTTCAAAGACCGGTTGGAATCAGTAGAGGTGGTAAGTCAATAGGAGGAGTTTAGTACGAAACTGTCCTCTGTTTTGCACGACGTCATACCCTTTGTTCGAAAAAAGCGTGTTTGTACATCGCACCCTCTATGGTTCACGGATAGCGTGCGTAACCTCTATCTTGAAAAGAAAAGAGCATTCAGGGAGTATAAAAGTGGACGAGGTGACCTATCATTGTTTACTGATAAAAGAAGAGTGTTGAAGAAAGCAATAAGGGACAGTAAAAAGGAAGTTGAATCTAGGCTGGCAGATAACATTGGCTCTGACCCAAAATCATTTTTTCGATACGTCAATAATGGATGTAAGGGGACAGTTGGCCCCCCTCTCGATAGGAGGCTCTAGGGTAGAGAGCAATGTAGGCATGTGTAGTGCTTTCAATGACTTTTTCGCGTCGGTTTTTAATAGAGATAATGATGTTCGATATACGGGTGTTGCATGGGGGAATAAAATCCTCAACGATATTCAAGTGGAAGATGTGAAGGTCCTAAATCTTATAAAAAATATACACTATCTACCAATAAGTATTTGAACACCTATGCAAATGACGATATCTGCGGTCCTGAGATACGTCACGCCCTCCGTTGGTATATATCGTGTAGGAAACAACATCGGCATTAGTCGCATGCAAGATGCCGCGCAGTTCGGAGCTCCCTGATTTCGAGAAAGGTATAATTATCGGGTATCACAAAAATGACCGATCCCTAAGGGACATATCTAGCGAGCTGATGTACCCAATATCGACAGTGGCCTATGTGATTAAGAAGTGGAAGGTGAGCTGTGATTGTCGGAATTTGCCCCGAGTCGGCAGACCAACGAAACTGGGAGATAGAGACCGACGGGTGCTGTCCAGCGAAATTCGGAAGAACCGCACCCAACCGATGGCCCTCATCCGCGAGGAGTTTCAACAGGCATCCGGGAGTATTGTCTCAATGAATACCATCCGTAAGGAAGCACATCTGATTGGTTTTCATGGTCGTGCTGCTGCCCATAAGCCTTTGATCACGAAGTCCAACCGCGTTGCTCAGTTAATGTGGTGCAAAGCACATCGAAATTGGACCGTAGATCAGTGGAAACGGGTTCTTTGGAGCGACGAATCAAAGTTCACCCTCTACCGTTCGGATGGCAGGGTCTGGGTCTGGCGTCTGAATGGAGAACGTCTCCTGCCAGAATGCATTGTGCCAACAGTCAAGTTCGGTGGAGGTGGAATTATGGTCTGGGGGTGTTTCTCCTGGTATGGACTGGGACCCTTGGTCCCCATTCATGGTAAGCTCAACGCCGATGCCTACTGCACTATTTTGGATGACAATGTGCTTCCTACGTTGTGGCAGTTTTACGGGGTGGACCCCTGTTACTTCCAGGACGACAATGCCAGCTGTCATACTGCGAGGTTAACCAAGGCTTGGTATGGTGCCAATGGGGTTCATCGAATGGACTGGCCTGCCCAGAGCACAGACCTGAACTCTATCGAGAACCTCTATGACGAGTTGGATCACGGAATTAAGGGGTGCCCTACCCGTCCAAAATCGGTGAAGGAATTGACATGTCTTCTCCAAGCCGAGTGGAAGAAAATACCACTAGCCGTCACACAAGGACTTGTGGAAAGTATGCCCCGGAGGGTTCACGCTGTAATTGCCTCTCGTGGAGGCTCTACCAACTATTGATTTTGAATAAAGTTAGTTTTTCTTTTCTATCACAGGTGTCCAAATACTTATTGGTAGATAGTGTATGTGTGAGCAAAGCACCAGGACCAGATGATATCTATCCCAGGGTCCTCAGGGAATGTGCTAATGAATTGTTAGGGCCAGTCGCACAGATATACAGGAGTAGTGTTGCTGAGGGTATCGTCCCAAGAGATTGGAAACTTGCTAATGTTGTTCCGATATTTAAGAAGGGTAGTAGAGAAGTGGTGTCAAATTATCGTCCAGTGAGTTTGACGAGCTCCCTCTCGAAAATTTTGGAAATTATTATCAGAAGGCAGTTTGCGAAGACGAGAATAATGTATTGTCGGATAATCAGCATGGGTTCAGGAAGGGGAAGTCATGTGTAACTAACTTCCTTTGCTTCTATGATCACGTGACTAAGGCTTTTGGTAACAGCAAAAATGTAGATGTTGTTTACCTTGATTTTCAGAAGGCATTCGATCGGGTCCAACATGGTAAACTCTTGAAGTGTTTACACAAGATTGAAATTGGGGGCAACTTGCTGAATTGGATAGAATCGGGGTTAAGACATAGGTCGCAACGAGTTATGGTGAACGGGGAATTCTCTGGTTGGACAGGCGTCACAAGTGGAGTTCCTCAAGGAAGTGTCCTTGGCCCCATACTTTTTTTTACTTTTTATCGATAAACTCGATCAGGGTATCGATGTTATTACTAGCTACATCTTCGCAGATGATGTGAAGCTAATGGGAGTACTCGGGAATCATAGCGATAGGGAGTTGCTATAGGGAGTAGCGATAGGAATTTCAGCATGGGCGAATGAATGGAGCATGACGTTTAGCGTTGATAAATGCATGGTCGCTCATTTTGGTTCGAGCAACCCGCGGTTCTCTTACGAGTTGAATGGTGTCATTATCCCGGATGCAGCTAGGTTTACCGAATTGGGAATTCTCATTGACGAGCGGCTTAGGTTTTCTGCACATTGTTCAGCAGTGGTGAAAAAAGCGAATAGAATGCTAGGTCTTATTTTCAAAAAGGTCTCTTCGCGTTCTCCTAAAGTCCTTCTTTCGCTTTTTCGAGGCTTAGTTCGTCCTGGACTGGAGTATGCTGTAAGGTTTAGGAGAACATACCTACAGAGGGACATAGACTTTGTTGAAGGGGTGCAGAGAAGAGCTACACGTGTCCGTATTGGTACACGGGGCTTGAGTTATGAAGAGAGACTTAATTTTTTGAATATGTTTACATTGGATGAACGCAGATGTCGCGGAGATATGATCGAAGTGTTCAAAATTTTCAATGGGATGGATAGGATGGACCATGAACTTTTAGTACACCGCCAATCGACTGATTTTACAAGGGGACACCAGTATCGATTGGTAACGGACAATGCAATATTATGGTGTCGCATCGAATTTTTCTCTAATAGGGTTGTCAATAAATGGAATAGCCTACCCCCGGAGGTAGTAAATTGTAACACAATTGACACGTTTAAAAAGAAGTATGATAAACATGTTGAGGTAAATTAAAAACATAAAATATTGGGGTAATACATATTGGGGTAAAAATAAACATATTGGGTATTCATACTTAGAATAAGACAACCATAAGTATTCTTTATGGGCATTGTATAACATTTTATCATGTGTATATATTGTTTATAATGTTTCTAATGACATTTTTAATTGGGTTGCTTTATTTTTGAAATATATGACAACCATATTTGTTATGGGCATTTTTTTTTCAGCCACCTCGCTGGGCATTTTGCCTGTTGGGGTGTTGTGTTTGTATTTGTATATATAGATGTATTTTTGAAGTTTTTTAACATGTTAAAAAAGTTATAAAGTTATTTTACCACAACCGTGTTACATTTTTTTTAATTACTTTGATTTTTACAGCATATATTTTAATAAACATATATTTAATGTATATGATAAATATGAAATGGCTATACTTGTGTGGCAAAAAATTCTACATTAGAATATTTATGCAGGCCTATAGATTTTTCCCAAGAAATAATTTAAAATTGCTGATAAAAAGCTAGAATATGAGGCATCAAATCACAAAGAATGAAATAATTATCAGATACAACCTGATTGTTGTAGCTGAGGCAGATGGAAGAGAGTAGAATTAAAACTTATATAATGCCTGGTGGTGATATATGAGATGTGAAATTTTTCTTGTGATGATGATTGTAAAAAATAATAGCTTCTGTGAAGATATGAACTATGGCACACTGGTCTTTGTCCTTCAGAGGACAGCTGGTGTCTTATTTAATTATAAGACTATTATCCCAGCAGGTGATGATAAAGTCACTACTGCTGCTTCATTGAGGAAACTAAAACAAAAGTGTTAGAACCAAACTGCCCCCTTCCCTCCATCAAATAATGCAAGTCTCAATTATGATCTTGCTGAAGACAATGTGCTCCATAGAGTAGCCTACTCCAGGGTTAGCAAATTTTTCTTATGATAACACAATTTCTGTTGAGCTAAGTATTTTACATAATTTTGGAATTCAGAGTAAAATGTGAGAAAAGACACTTGAAATTTATAGTGTTTGAAAAGAAACTGGATCTGACTGTCATAAAAAGTGTTATGCAAAAAATCTGTTACCCATTACATCATTGGACCCATCGGACATCAATCTTTTGATCTTGAAGAGTGGAGCGAGTTCTGAACATTTATCTACTGTGTGTGAGCATCATAGAGCTATTTTTCTCAAAGAAGTATGAAATATACCCGAAAGCATGCTCTAACCCTTTTAAATGTCATAAGAAGAAATTAACAAAAGGTTTAAGGATAGCAAACTTGTATTTTTCATGTATAAATGAAATAAATGGTTATACAAAATCCATTCCAGGGCAAAAAATATGCCATGCCTGTAGGGACAGTGAATATAAACATTAATAAATTAGGTGAAGAAACTGAATACTGTGAAGAGATGAACAGTGACATTGATGTAGAAATAAGTAACTTGGAAATGTCAATTACTAAACAAAAGCACTTGAAGAAATAAATTCATCTCTACAGAACATAGAAGAGTCACCAAAGGCCCGGAGGCCTCTCTCCAAGTGAAGAGAGGCTTCCAGGCCGTCCTGAAAAATGAGATCCGGTTGAAATTTTCTAGGATTTACCAGAATGGGCCTCCGAAAAACCACTTGGCCCGGGGACCCATGATACTCTTAAGACTGCCCTGGTACACACGGCCCCTCATTCAGGGAAGCAAGTAGATATCCGTCATCCTATTCTTATTCTTCAACAACCCGCGTGTATATCAATACAGTACAGTGTACAAAGTAGTAAAACCAGTTTTTCAAGGTCGTGCGATAATGATACACGGTAAAAAGAAGAAGAAAAAAAAAGAAAGAAAAAAGTTGGGGCAGGTTTTTCTCTCTATATACTTTTTTCTTAGAACTAGAAAAGAACGCGTCCCGGAGGACGCGTGAACAAAATTTTTATGCGCCCTTTTCTGAAATTCCGGGAATTTGACGCGTTAGAGCGCGTCAATGGCATCTCTGAATTATTAGCAAAAATAACTCTAGAGAGCAGACGACACTCCGGACAGTCTATGTTAAACACATAAAAAATGGCCGCGGGAGGAGAAGGATCGTTTATAAGCCACGTGACCTTTACTGTCTACACTGAATGAATGAATGAACGCCAGAATTTTGCCACTGGACTTATCCCGTTGCCGAGATCTCTTCCAGCCCAGCTTCGTGGCAGAGTCTGGAACACTTTATTTTGTGTCAAGAAAAAAGAAGAAAAAAACATACAAACTTTTTTACAACATATTTTCCCCGGACAATTGGGTACTGTCGCGATTAACAAATTTTGTGGTGATTACAGACGAGATGGGATTAGGAGTTGGAGAAGTTTCGGGGTTTAGTTAAGATGAATGTACACATATTAGGATGGAGGTATGTTTTAAGAGCAATTGAGCCCCCCCCCCCATGCCATCTTATCTGTTATCTTACACTTGCCATATTATATACACAGGATACAAAAAGAAATGAGAATCTTATTGTGAAATAAGAAAAAAAAAAATATATATATATATATATATATATATATCCATCGGAGCGAGTCATCTCGCTTAACACCTTATTGGTGAGCAAATGGGTTTGATAACTTGCGACTAGAAGCCAGCATCAGTTTTATTGGGTTGAGTTCACTCGCTCCGGTGGATACAAAATAAAAGTATCGTGTAGGGGAATATATACAATTAGGGATCACCCGTGGCATCTCGCTTAGCACCTTATTCGGTGAGCAATAGGAATACGACAATATGAGTACGCACGTGTGTTGTGGATATGAAATGCATGAACAACTTGAATAGAGGAAAGAGAAATACACACATATACACACATTTATATACATATATATAACTGCCAGGTCGAGTCGTCTCGCCGTAAACCTATTTTGGTGAGCAATGTGAGGTTGGTTTAAATGGGGGATTGTGTGGAGAGAGCCTTAACTAAGGATCAGCTTCGGTCTTGGTGTTTTGGTTGACTGGCTCTGGTTATATTTATATTTAAAAAAAAATGAATATATAAAAAATATAAACTACATGTAATGGTTATTATGAAACCATTCGTGTCGTCCCGCCTAGCACCCTAGCTAGAATAGCGGCATGAAGAACACTTGTGGTTATCACAATTACATCATTGTAACGGGAATGTCATAAAAATTCTTGTTCGGGTCCGGTTAGTACATGCTATATCATGTATTAGTAGTGGCAGTCATGTGGATATGATTTTTGTTGTTGTTTTTATCCATTTCTGTTTTTCTCCCACTTATTTTTGTAATATTTAAAACATCTTCTATATATATATAATTGATTTTCTGTCTGTCTGTGTGTGTGTGTTCTCTATACAAACCTACAATTTTAGATCTATCGTCACCAAATTTTGCATATATACCAAATGGAACCCGACTTGAACGATAGGCTACTTTAAAATTTCGTCAGAGCAGGGCAAATGCCCCAAACGGGCAAAAAACTGTCGGGCAACAATGGCTTTTGGGCCTCAAGAATCACTTTCCGAACGTTTACTTTGGTTACCGTGGTTCCCTAGCAATGCGTTTCAGACGTGTGTAGGCCTTTACAACGGTTTGTCACTTCTTTAATCCTGTTAGTATATGTATAATAGTTTATGCCTTTATAATGGTTTGATACATTTTCAATCCTGCCAGTAACGAGGCTTTTTGAATAGACGTCATAATCATCATCAGCATCGCTTTGAGGGTCAAGAAAAGGGTGATCCTCATAGAAATCAGTGTTAAAAATTGCCGATTTTACTGTAGAAATGCTGAAATTTTGCGGAGTTTTCTGTCACATCAATAATTTTAAAAATTGTATTGAATTCTAGATTTCTGAAATATTGAGTTCGATTAGAGATATACGAAGCCCGGGAGATTAAATATTAAGTAATTAGCTGGACCGACTTTTGAGTTGGACATTCATGCATGAATGAACGCCAGAACTTTGCCACTGGACTTATCCCGTTGCCGAGATCTCTTCCAGCCCAGCTTCGTGGCAGAGTCTGGAACAGCGGACATTCATGCAATAACATTGATTTCAACTTTTTATTTATATCTTCTCAAGCATGAAAATTAATGTCTCCGTATTGTCTTTTGATATTCAACTGCATAAATTCATAGTTTAGGATGTTTTAAAATTAATTACAGGCCCGTAAAGTACATCGAAGAAATTCCACAGCTTCAATTAAGCATTTTTGAAAGCTGAAACAAGCAGATGGGTAACTTAAAGTTCAGGGGGAGGAACGAAATACCTAGCGCCCCTTAAAAAAAGGAAAAATATATATATTCGTTTCTATGTTTCTTTAAATCTAGATTTGTTTATTTCATGAAGTCGCGCAGGAAGTCGCCATATTGGTTAACTTAGACACGGTTTGCATGTCCCTCAAAGAAAGAGAGAGATATCACGTGATCCAAACAGCCTCATTGAAGAAAACCCGGGCAGCGCCGGGTATTATAGCTAGTTATTTTATAAATCTGGTGGACAGATTTCTTGTTTTTTTGTAGGCGTGTATATATCTGACAAGGCTTGTAATCCTTGCTGCTGTGTTTTTGTTTTTGATTATTTGAGTGAACCATTGTTTTCTATTGTTTTCGGAATATTTGTACATGTGTAGATGTTTAGTAAATTTGCACTCTGTTGCATAGTGAACAGGAGTACCCACCATACCGCAGGCACATTTGTCTGTTCGGCGGCGTTTCCGTTCGTGTAGATATATAGGGAATGGGCCGTGTCCTGTTATGAAGATAGTCACCTCCCTATTCCAGTTTAGTGTGTTGTATGGGACTCGAGGGATAATTTCGTGCACTTTCCTAGCTGTTGTTCCTTGGTCCCAAATTTGCTGCCATTTCTGGAGGGTTGCTTGTTTAAGTTGTCGCTTCAGGAGCGTTAGTGGGAAAGGGTTATCAAGTTTATTGTCACAGTTGATTGCAGCTTTGGCTAGAGAGTCTGCTCTCTCGTTTCCAAGATTACCTACATGTTCCTTGGTCCAACCTAGGAAAATTTTTGGGTTATTTAATAGACGCCGCCTCAATACACGTACTATTGTGTTTCTATTTGTTGGATCTAGAAGTGCTTGAAGGGAGGAGCGGCTATCAGTTATTATTAAAACTCGTTCTTCTGCTCCCGTTGCGTATTGTGCAGCTGCTTCTATCGCTAACAATTCTGCTTGGAAGTTACTATTGTTTTTATCTAGCGCTGCTTGGTACGTTTGCTTTTCTGTATTGTTTGTGTATACACAATAGGCTGCCCCGACGCCTTCGTCGGTTTTGGAGCCATCTGTGTATATGTGGGTGTTTGCTAGTTTTATATCGTGGCCGTCAATCGAAATTTGATTGGGGATAGTTGAGCAGGAGGGGTGGTGGTGCAAGCCATGCTCCCGTGCTTCAAAGTTATTGGGGTCAAAGTCTAGAAGTTCTGGTTGAATGTTTTTCCTAAACCTAACAGCGTTTGTGTAGACTGCTTCCATTTGGAGCTTTAGGTGTAGTGGGCAGTTGCCTGTGATCACTTGGAGTCCGAGCGTAGCTGTTGTGTCATAGGCTCCGGTTATTGTTAAAAGAAATTTCCTCTGTGCGCTATCTAAGGCCTGTTGTGTTTTTTTGGTTGGATACTTATACCAAGCTGAGGTGCCATGGGCTAAGAATCTCTCGACTACCGTCTTGTAGATGGTGTTCCTAATGCTCTGTGAGATGCCCCAGGATTTGCCTGCTATTTTAGTTAGTTTAAAATGGAAGCGAGAGTCGCTTTTAGTTTGCGTTCATTGATGTGTGATTCCCAGCCGAGGTCTTTTTGGATGGTTACACCTAAATATTTGAGATTGTTTACACATTTAATATTTTTACCATTATTTTAATCCTAGGGGGATATTTATTTTTTGCGAAACAGAGAAATTGACTTTTTTCTGTTGAGATTTTGAGGTTATGTTCATTAAGCCACTTCGAAAAATCGTTGAGAATTTTAGTTGCCTTTGTCGCTAGCTGTGATACATTAACTGACCCTATCACAAAGGGAAAGTCATCAGCAAAGGCTTGGATATGGGCATCTTCCGGGAGGGGGATTTTTAGGGCTTGATTGGCCACAAGATTCCACAAAGCTGGCCCGGTACACGAACCCTGTGGACAGCCAATATCCTGTTTTCTAACCGCCAGGCCTTCCGATGTTGTGATTAAGACATGTCTATTTGCTAGGAGGTCCGAAAAAATTGATTTAATATTGTTAGCGAGAGGAGCTTTGGACAGTTCTTGGTTTATTGAGGAATAGGTCAGGTTGTTAAAAGCTCCTTTAATATCGATACTTATAAAGGCGACGTCCAGTTCTTTGCTCTTGAATTCGTTAATTTTAGTGAGTATTAGGTTGAGGGTATCGTCTATAGAATTACCTGACCTAAAGCCGAGTTGAAGGTTAGAGTTATAGTTTTCGGATTCTAGGTGAAAGTTGAGTCGTTGAGTCAAAAATTTTCCAAGACATTTACCTCCTACGGGCAAAAGGGTTATTGGACGATACGAGTCAATTACATCTGGTTTTTTATCTGGTTTTTGAAAGAGTATTACTTGCCCTATCTTAAAGATGTTGGGGAATGTTTTTAGTTCGAGGCATTTGTTGAACAGTGTGAGGAAAAGAGTTGGGTATTGTTTGTGTACATGCTTGATTATCGGGCCGTCAATACTATCAGGACCGGGGGCTTTGTTTGTGGGGATCAGTTTTATAATCCTATCCACTTCGGCCGGACTGAATGGAGGGTCATTGTAGTTCGACGATGTCGTAGTGTTCAGTTGTCTAGGCGGCGCTTTGGCGTAATGTTTTCGGCACGCTCACTGTGATGGACCTTCCGTCTGAGCTTCCCGTCTTATCACTCCCCTCCCCCCTCCTCGAGGGGGATTATCTTTGTGATGATAATGCTACTTTCTTTTCCTTACGTTGATGATGCTAATTAACCACTGTACAAATTATTCTACTTCGCTCTATGCTATAAGAGCTCGGAGAAGAGCCTTTTATAAACAAACTAGCTGATACCCGGCGACGTTGCCCGCCCCGTAAAAAATTTATATATGTATAGCTTATTAATTACTTCTTAATCAAAAAAGTTTCTGCATCAAGTAAGAGAAAATTACTTTTATATTTAAATATTTTAATTAAAATCTTCAGGCAATCGCTTGTGGATACACAATATTTTTTCTTTTTCCATCTGGTGTGTAGATGTACAAATTTTTGCTATTACCAACACGCGAACAGGTGACGAAAAGGTGTGAAAAACAGGGCTCAAGTAAGTTGATACCTGACACTGCTAACAACTGGCCTTGCACTTTGTTGATTGTCATGGCAAAAGCCAAAACGAATCGGGAACTGTAATCGCTTGAAAGTGAATGGCATTTCTTCGGTGATGATTGGGATACGTGGAATGAAGACTTCTTTTTCTTTGTAACATCCAGTTAGAATCGTTGCTTCAAAGATGCAATTGTGCAATTTCTTCACGCAGAGTCTGTTGCCATAGCAGAGTATCGGTGTCTCCAAATTTCTTAAAAGCATTACAGGTGCTCCGACTTTGAGAGTCAAATTGTGTGGTGGCACACCCGGAATATCCAAAGAGTTCAGAAATTCTGCAGGATACAGAACTGTCTGCGCTGTGTCTGTGACAGTTTCAACCGATTTGTAAGATGTGGTGTCTCCCGGAAAATTTTTTAGGATTTTTCCGTTGATCTTGTTCACACTCATTTTTCGGTGCCATAATCGCACTCTCACAAAGCCACTCATGGTTTCGGTGATTTTGTTGAATGTTTCGGATGACTTTGTCTGCAAGTTCTTGAACTGAGTTTATATATATAATAACTGGCAAAATCCATTTGGGAACGTTATCAGTCCAGTTCTTGAGTCTACGGGAATTCTTCCATTGCCAAGTTTGATCAACTGATGTGAAAATGATAGCAGTGCTGAGTCATTTTGCAGTTGAACTCGCATGTTGGTGGATAATGATAATTTTTTAGCTTCGTGCCAGAGTGTTGATGTCCTAACAAACTCGAGGCGACCACCGATAGACAGAACCTTCACTTCCAACCCATCTCACTAATGGCAGTAAATTGCAATGTAGCGATATGGCCAGAGCTGGTGTTTGGTGAAGTAGAGTGCTGATGATTTGAGGCAAGCATTGAATTCATCAGCTGGCGTAGAACATTTTTATTCCCCGTTTTATCGTTGTAGTTGTTGTTCTCTGTTGTTAGTGACGTCAGATGTCCAGCTTCTGCAGCGAATATTATTCAAACTCCTTTTAAGCACTTTTTAAATTGAAACTATACCCCAACGATGGGTGGTTGATGAGATAAAGCCCACATTAGCACTTACAGGACACCCTGTATACATGCAAGGAAAAATATCTGGCGCTTCTAGGGTTTTCTTCAATTACTGGGAGTATTGGAAAAGAGCCAAACCATTATAAAGGAATAAACTGTAGTGATGGCAGCGTTAAAGATGTGACAAACCATTGTAAAGACATATACACGTCTGAAATGCATTGTTGGGAATGCATGCACGCGAACAGGTGACGAAAAGGTGTCCGTGTGAAAAACAGGGCCCAAGTAAGTTGATACCTGCCACTGCTAACGACTGGCCTTGCGCTTTGTTGATTGTCATGGCAAAAGCTAAACGAATCAGGAACTGTAATCGCTTGAAAGTGAAGGGCATTTCTTCAGTGATAATTGGGATACGTGGAATGAAAACGTCTTCTCTCCTTTGGCACATCCAGTTAGAATCGTTGCTTCAATGATGCAATTGTGCAATTTTTTCACGCAGAATCTGGTGCCATTGCAGAGTCTCGGTGTGTCCAAATTTCTTAAAAGCATTATAGGTGCTCCGACTTTGAGGGTCAAATTGTGTGGTGGCACACCCGGAATATCCAAAGGAGTTCAGAAATTCTGCAGGATACAGAACTAAATGTCTTTGCCGTGCCTGTGACAGTGTCAACCGATTTGTAAGATGTGGAGTCTCCTGGAATAATTTTTAGGATTTTTTCGTTGATCTTGTTCACACTGTCATTTTTCGGTGTCAGAATCGCTCTCAGAAACCCACTCATGGTTTTGGTCATTTGGTTGAATGTTTGGGAAGACTTTGTCTGCAAGTTCTTGAACTGAGTTTAACAACTGGCAAAATCCATTTGGGAACGTAATCGGTCCAGTGCTTGGGTCTACTGGTTGGTCAACTGATGTGAAAATGATAGCAGTGCTGAGTCATTTTGCAGTTGAACTCGCATGTTAGGGGATAATGATAATTTTTTAACTTCGTGCCAGAGTGTTGATGATTTGAGGCAAGCATTGGAACATTTTTATTCCCAGTTTTGTCAGCGTAGTTGTTGTTCTCTGTTGTTAGCGACGTCATACGTCCAGCTTGTGCAGCGAATATTATTCAAACGCCTTTTACGCATTTTTTAAATTAAAACTATACCTATACGATGACCGGTTGATGAGATAAAAGCCGCATTATCACTTACAGGACACCCTGTATATAGGCTAGCAGAAATACCCGGCGCTTCCCGGGTTTTCTGCAATTAATGGGAGGATTGGAAAAGTGACAAACCGTTGTAAAGGGATAAACTGTTATAATAACAGAATTGAAGGTTTGACAAACCATTGTAAAGGCATATATTCACGTCTGAAACGCATTGTTGGAAACCACGGTAACCAAAGTAAACGTTCCGAAAGTAATTGTTGAGGCCCCAAAACCATTGTTGCCCGGCAGTTTTTCGCCCATTTCGGGCATTTGCCCAGCTCTGACGAACTTTTAAAGTAGCCTACGGTTCAATCCCGGACCTGTTTGGTCTATATGCAAAATCTGGCGACGATCGGTCTAAAACTGTAGATTTGTATAAAGAGCATACATACATACATACATACTTTCACATATATATATAAGACTAGCTGATACCCGGCGACGTTGCCCGCCCTGTAAAAAATTTATATACGTATAGCTTATTAATTATTTCTTAATCAAAATATTTCTGCATTAAGTAAAAAAAATTACTTTCATTTTTAAATATTTTAATTAAAAACTTCGGGCAATCTTTGGTTTTTCCATCTGGTGTGTAGATGTACAAATTTTTGGGATTTCCAACACGCGAACAGGCGGCGAAAAGCTGTCCGTGAGAAATGCAGGGCTCAAGTAGGTTGATACCTGCCACTGCTAACAACTGGCCTTGCACTTTGTTGATTGTCATGGCAAAAGCTAAAAGAATCGGGAACTAATCGCTTAAAAGTGAATGGCATTTCTTCAGTGATAATTGGGATGCGTGGAATGAAGACGTCTTCTCCTTTGGCACATAATTTCTTGAAAGTATTATAGGTACTCCGACTTTGAGGGTCAAGTTGTGAGGTGGCACACCCGGAATATCCAAAGAGTTCAGAAATTCTGCAAGATATAGAACTGTCTGAGCTGAGTTTGTGACAGTGTCAACCGATTTGTAAGATGTGGAGTCTCCTGGAATAATTTTTAGAATTTTTTCGTTGTTCTTGTTCCCACTGTCATTTTCCGGTGCCAGAATTACTCTCTCACAGTCACTCGTGGTTTTGGTGATTTTTTTGAATGTTTGGGAAGACTTTGTCTCCAAGTTCTTGAACTGAGTTTTAAAACTGGTAAAATCCATTTGCGAACGTAATCAGTCCTTCTTGGGTCTACGGGAATTCTTCCATTGCCAAGTTTGATCAACTGATGTGAAAATGATAGCAGTGCCGAGTCATTTTGCAGTTAAACTCGCATGTTGGTGGATAATGATAATTTTTTAGCTTCGCGCCAGAGTGTTGATGTCCTAACGAACTCGAGGCGACCACCGATAGACAGCACCTTCACTTCAAACCCATCTCACTAATGGCAGTAAATTGCAATGTAGCGATATGGCCAGAGTTGGTGTTTGGTGAAGTAGAGTGCTGATGATTTGAGGCAAGCATTGAGTTCATCAGCTGGCGTTGAACGTTTTTATTCCCTGTTTTATCGTCGTAGTTGTTGTTCACTGTTGTTAGTAACGTCATATGTCCAGCTTCTGCAGCGAATATTATTCAAACTCCTTTTAAGCACTTTTTAAATTGAAACTATACCTCAACGATGGGTGGTTGATGAGATAAAGCCCACATTAGCACTTACAGGAGACCCTGTATACATGCAAGCAAATCTTTCGCTTCCCGGGTTTTTTTTAATTACTGGGAGGATTGGAAAAGAGCCAAACCATTATAAAGGAATAAACTGTAATGATGGCAGCGTTAAAGATGTGACAAACCGATGTGACAAACCATCGTAAAGACATATACACGTCTGAAATGCATTGTTGGGAACCACGGTAACCAAAGTAATTGTTCCGAAAGTAATTGTTGAGGCCCCAAAACCATTGTTGCCCGACAGTTTTTCGCCCATTTCGGGCATTTGCCCAGCTCTGACGAACTTTTAAAGTAGCCTACGGTTCAATCCCGGACCTGTTTGGTATATATGCAAAATCTGGCGACGATCGGTCTAAAACTGTAGATTTGTATAAAGAGCATACATACATACATACATACTTTCACATTTATATATAAGACTAGCTGATACCCGGCGACGTTGCCCGCCCCGTAAAAAAATTATATATGTATACCTTAATAATTATTTAACGACTGGCAGCTGGAGTTGAACATTTTTATTCTCAGTT
This sequence comes from Pholcus phalangioides, assembly GCF_987345545.1. Lineage (NCBI taxonomy): Eukaryota > Metazoa > Arthropoda > Arachnida > Araneae > Pholcidae > Pholcus > Pholcus phalangioides. The sequence goes on from NW_028301598.1 coordinate 13,225,617, forward strand.
TTGTCACCGTAGTTGTTGTTCTCTCCTATTAGTGACGTCCCATGTCCAGCGAATATTATTCAAACGCCTTTAAGCATTTTCTAAATTGAAACTATACCTATACCATGGGCGGTTGATGAGATAAAGGCCACATTAGCACTTACAGGATACCCTGTATATAGGCTAGCAGAAATACCCGGTGCTCTTCCCGGGTTTTCTTCAATTACTGGGAGGATTGGAAAAGTGACAAACCGTTATAAATGAATAAACTGTTATAATAACAGAATTAAAGGTGTGACAAACCATTGTAAAGGCATATATTCCCGTCTGAAACGCATTGTTGGAAACCACGGTAACCAAAGTAAACGTTCCGAAAGTGATTGTTGAGGCCCCAAAACCATTGTTGCCCGACCGTTTTTTGCCCATTTCGGGCATTTGCCCAGCTCTGACGAACTTTTAAAGTAGCCTACGGTTCAATCCCGGACCTGTTTGGTATATATGCAAAATCTGGCGACGATCGGTCTAAAACTGTAGATTTGTATAAAGAGCATACATACATACATACATACATACTTTCACATTTATATATAAGATATTTACAAGTTATTTATGAAATGATCCAAAAACCAGTCACTTCAGGGGTCCTTCCCAGCACCCCACCCCGTCTCAGTGCAATGCCGTTATTTTTTCCTCTTCCGAACGCTTTTCGTAGGATATCAACTACCAAAAAGTGAGAGAATACGCACAAAAAAAAAACACCTGCACAAGTTTTCAATGTCAACGTTTTTATTTTGTTTCAGATAGCAATATACATATTAGTAGCCGTAGGGTAGAGTCGAGAAATCAGGCAGAAGAACCCTCTTGTCGTATACAAGTCCGTACTTTTTCTCCTCCGCTCGGCTTATGACCCACCTTCTTTTCACGTCTCTTGTTATTTTATAATCGTCTCGAATGATGACCTTTGTGGTGAAATCCATAGATTGGACTAGCGCCTTCATTGAGTCATAGTTGAGGACTTCCGAATTTTTGAAGTTAAGGGTGAAGCTTCGAATCTTGCAGAACGTCTTTCCATCCGACCTCTTGTATGCGTAGTTTTTGGCTCCACCTGTTGTAATAAAATTAATGAAACTTCATTTAAATTAAAAAAAAGATTTTTGTGAATGAAAAAACAATATTTTTGTTGATAAAAAATAATTATAAACGACTAATGTATTGCAATACCTGACACAAATTCGGTGATGTGATGACCGTCGAGCTCATCTGTTAATTGGCCCAAGAAATCGCCCAATAATGGATCATTGGTCCCATTACTAGCATAGATGATTCTGAAATTTAAAAAAGAAAAAATTATAAAAAAACGATAACTATATAAAAATTAAAAAAATATATGTGTGTATCATCATATGTTTATATAAAAACTTACGAGTCGGTGTCAAAATAGAGTAAGGTATCGCCTAGCTTCTCCATCTCGAAGGTCATCATTCGAGACGATTATAAAATAACAAGAGAGGTGAAAAGAAGACGGGTCATAACAAGAGCGGAGGAGAAAAAGGACGGCCTTGTATACGACAAGAGGGTTCTTCTGCCTGATTTCTCAACTCTACCCTACGGCTACTAATATGTATATTGTTATCTGAAACAAAATAAAAACGTTGACATTGAAAACTAGTGTACGTATGTTTTTTGTGTGTATTGTTTTACTTTTGGTAGTTAATCTCCTATATATTCGGCATCGTAAGAGGGAAAAAATAACTCCATCGCACTGAGATGGTGGGAATTGAGCGTTTTTTTTTGGATCATTTCATAAATAACTTGTAAATATTTGTTTATGAAAGATTTTTATCTGAGCCCCAGAGCGAAGCCGCATAATTTGTACACTAATGAAAAGCATCATCAACGTAAGGAAAAAAAGCAGCATCATAAAGAAAATTCTCCTCACGAAGAGGAGGAGGAGGGGGAAGGTCAGACGGAAGGACCATCACTAGTGAGCGTGTCGAAAAATTACGCCAAACCGACGCGTATACTACTGATGTGTTAGATGGTGTGGGAAAGAGTTTTTCCAGAATTATATTAGCAAAATCTCTTTGGGTTCTTGTGCATCTTCTCCAAGAAGTTTGAAAAGCTGGGAGGGGGTGGTGCTTTTGGATTTAACTGTTTTATATTGTTTACCATAAGGATTAAAAGCTTTATTACAGAAGTCTCTGAAGGTTTCTCTTTTTGATTTGCGAATTAGTTTATAAAATTTTGCTCTTTATTGTTTAAATATTATAAAAAGTCTGGGTTTTTCATCTGGGGAGGCTTTTTGCGTTCTAAGCTGTAGAGCTTTGAGTTTATTTTGCGCGGCATTTACTTGGGGGTTGCCCCAGGAGGTTTTGATATTAAGTTTGGATGTTGTCTTTTTGAGAGATTTATGGCAAGCCTGGAAAATTAAGTTTTCCAACGCTTCCGTTTTGGCGTTGAGATCCTCCGAGGTGTGGCAATTATTAATTAAAGTTATTAATTTTGGGATGTCCCTGAGATGCTTGTTAAGTTTAGAGAGATCAAATTTACTTTTGAACCTTGTGAGTGAGATAGCGTTGGCAGAGATGTGTAGTTCTATCAGAATGTATTTATGAAGGCTGGCTGAGAAGTCTGCTGTTATATTTCTATTTAGACATTGCACTATTTCTGTGTTTGTTGTGAGAGTTAGGTCGGGCCAGCCTTTTTTGTCGCCATGAACGTATGACGGTGGGTCTGAGTTTGAATGATGGAGAAAAAGATCATGTTCGCCAATGAATTGCTCTATCTCTTTGCCTCTACCGTTAAGCTTCGGATAGTTCCATAGCGGATTTTGCCCGTTTAGATCAGACCCGATCAGTGCTTGTTCCGGTTTGATTGCATCGAGAATAATTACTGTCTGCACTGGAAAAATAGGGATCCCCTCACTCTACTCTATTTCTCCTCTAAGGATAATTTCCGCATTACCTAAAGATAATTCCAGAATTAATGAAAGATACTTTCAGCATTAACGAAATTGATAATTTTAAAATTAATGAAAGTGATTATTTCGGAATTAATAAAGATAATTCCAGCATTAATGAAGGAAATAATTCCAGAATTAAGAAAAAGGGATAATTCCAGAATTAAGAAAAAGGGATAATTCCAGAATTAAGAAAAAGGAATAATTCCAAAATTAATGATAGAAAAATGCTAGAATTAATTAAAGAGATAATTCCAAATTAATGAAAGAAAAAATGCTAGAATTAATGAAAGAAAAAATGCTAGAATTAATGAAAGAAAAAATGCTAGAATTAATGAAAGAAAAAATGCTAGAATTAATGAAAGAAAAAATGCTAGAATTAATGAAAGAAAAAATTCTAGAATTAATGACAGAAATAATTTCAGCATTGATGAAAAAGGGATAATTCCAAAATTAATGCAAGAAAGAATTCCAGAATTAATGAGATATAAATTCAGAAATTTAATGAAATAAATAATTCCAGCATTAATGAAAGAAATGATTCCAGTATTAATGAAATAAATAATTTAATTTTTTTCATCATTAGATGAGTTCTCCATCCTTCTTTTAAATCTTTAAAACGCAATATTTAGAGACCGAGCTTTGTTTTCACCGAGTCACGTGGTTTCCTTGCATTTGATGTCTACGCCGTCGCGGCGGCTGGATGCTCCCTCCAATAATATAAAGTTCGATGGATTTTTGGCAAATAAATGGTAATGTCCCACATTACCGCTGTGGTGGTCGAGTGGTTATAGTGCCGGACTCGTGATGCGAGGATCCGGGTTCGAACCCCACAGTGGTGGTCGGCTGAAGTTGGTTTTCTGTGGTTCCCAACTTCAAGGCGCAAATGCGAGCCGATCTCCCCGTTAAAAAGTCTCGCCACAGAGAGCAACAGTCCTACAACGGTAAATCATTCAACCATAACACTTCACTCATAGTTAGTAAAACTGGGGGCAGATGACAGCACTACACATAACAAGCATTACACAGAAACAAACTATACATCAGGTTGCACTACACGTACACGCACATTCCCGCATTTAACGATTCGTTGGGGGGTTCCGCGGGGGGGGGGGGTGCATGTGTGGTGTAGCAGTAGTAGGTAGGGGCTCGGGGATCCATGATGTTCTTAAGTCAGCCACCTCGTTGGGCAATTTGCCTGTTGTGGCGTTGTATTTGTATTTGTATTTATTTGGAATCCAAATTTCCCTCATTTTCTCGAGAAAATGTGGTCAGAGGTTCTGCTGTACACAGTATCAATCCCTCATAATCCTAACTGTAGTTAGTAAGCTGTGCTCTAGACCAGTGGTTCTCAACCTTTTTTTGTCCATGGCCCTCTTTCAACCATTTCTCATTCCTGCGGCCCCCTTGCGAACATGAATACTTTTCTACTCCCCCCTTCCTTTATTTCCCCCCCCCCCGTTTTCCCATTAGAAGATAGTTATTCAAAAATTGTCTGAAGTATATTCTTGAATTTAATTTCATTAATTTTTAATTTATGAAAATAACGAAAAAGCAAAATAAACATAATAGAATACAGTAAAAATAGAATAAATCCCTTGGGGGTCACAAAGTGTCTGTATCATCGTAACGTTACTTTTTGTGAAGTTTATTGTTTTGTGTTTTCTCAGTTTGATTTGTATGTTTTATGTGTTGTGTCAGTCCAATTAAAAAAAAAATATTTTTAATCCATGTAAACTCTGCGCTTGAAGACGGCACAATGTCATCAAGTTACAGTACTGGATGAAATTTTTATTATTTCCAAATTAGTTTTTTTGTGTCTGTAAATGATTATGGTTTCATTGAGAAATGTTAGTTGTAGCATCCAAAATACGCATTCTTATAATGATAAAAATTGCAAAAAGTGGTAGAAAACAGTTTTGTTAATTTTATTCTCTTCGTGCGGATAAAAGTAGTAATGAGGGAGTAGCCACACAAATGAATCACAATTGAAAAGTTTAACCTTCCACATCGTTTTCAACAATAATACATGTATCAAGGATATAGGTTCATGTTGTAGCCCTACTATGAATTTAAAAAAATGAACTAAAATACGTGCGAAAACTTTTTTAATATTTGTTTGAACCATTCATTCCAGAGAAATCATATACGCAGTGACAAAACTGTTCATGTGAACATAATAATGATTCATTATCAGGATTTCAAGCCCATCAGAAAATATAAATAATCAGATTTTCAAATAAGAAAATTATCAGTTTGTTGACTTCAATTTTGATACGGTCAAAATCTGATATTTCATTGGATGACAAGCTACCTTCAAGTGGCTTTTTGGTTCATAATGTGAACGCTCTCTCGCAGGCTAACGAAGCAACGTGCGTGTTGGCTTAAACACAACACAATATTTCACATAACAGTCCGTACTATATTTAATATACAGGGCGCATAGGTAACGGAGCATATGGCATTTTCCTGGCGAACCATTGGTCCTAGAGGCATACTTCCAATTGGAAGAAGTACCCGAATAATGTGTAGTACTCAGATATTTGATTCATGTTGCCAGTGGTTACAGAGTTATCAAAATAAAAATGTTAACTTTTTATGCGGACACCCTGTGCCCCAAAACCCAATTGGAAAGTTGTTTCCTGGTCTCCAACAAAAAAATTCAACATGTCTAAGTTCAAATTTCCACAGAGATATTCGAAGAAAGTTGGAAAAAACAGCATTAAATGAGAGGGAAACCATTTTACCCGCATCGAATGCTGTTTTTCCCCAAATTTCTTCAATTTTTCGAATTCGCATATCTCGGTGAATATTGCACTTAGAAACGTGAAATTATTTTAGTTGGCATCGGGAAAGACAGAGCAACAACTTCTTAATTGGATTCTTTGGCACACGGGGACGGTATAAAGAGTTGTTTTTTTTATTTTATAGCTATACAACCCCTTACAACATGAATGACATATCTGAGTTGGACACGTGGTTTGGATACTTTTTCTAGTTGAGTATGTCTCTAAGACTAATGGCTCACCAGTAAAGTGCCATACGCCCTGTTACCCATGCAGCCTCCAGATACACGTAAAAAATAGTTTGAGACGAAATACAGTCAACTCTCATTTTAACAAATACCATTATAACGGGAAAAATATAGTTTTAACGAAAACTTTTCTAATCCCTCGGATAGGTTTACATAGGAATAATAAAAAAACCTGTAATTCCTTTGTAACGAAATTTCGTTATTACGAAGTGATTTCTCGGGTCTCTTGGAGTTCCGGTCTAATGGGGTTTGACCAAAGCGTATTAATAAAGGGTCTTTAATACGCTTTGGGTTTGACTGTATTTCCCCCAAAAAAAATCTGACATTTTTCCAGTAAAGTAATTAAACTTCAGCAATTTGATATGAAAACAGTCCTTTTTATAATGATTATGTCCTTTTTACTTTTATAAATTTAGGAAGGAAACAAAAGGAAGAAAGTGTGGGTAGAAAAAGAAAAATAGCCAAAACGGGATCGGTTGTGCGTAAATGCCTCGAACTTCCACTTGTGCGCAAGGGGATTCGTGCCACACTCTCAGTTTTATGACAAAATTTCACATTTATGAGACGTATGACTACGGGCACGATTAATCTCTTGAAGTTCGTTGTAACTGAGTTTGACTTTCTTTTCAGCAGAGGCAATGGATTGGCACACCCTTTCAAAATTCATAAAAAATAACCCAGGGCAATCATTCTCTATTCGATTTTTATAAATATATTCCACATCAGACCACTCAGTGCTGGCTGAAGATAGCTTTGTGCTAAACTGGATGCTATCCATCTGTAATTGCATGAAAACGATGGGGTTTTTTTACAAGCTTTCATTTTTCACCCATCTACTTCTCGGATTACATTTACTACCAGCACTCAAAAGAATGTCAATGAATGGTCAACAAATCTTTGTCTGTTTTCTTTATGGCAGCTCTCTTTGAATGAAAAGTCTAAAAATTTTCTGTCTTTACAGTTACTCCATTTTGCTTAACCTCTTCTATAGTTTGTGTCAGGGCCTACTGTCACCCCCAAGTCGTATAACCATCGAGATAACATGAACCACTTTTTTTTATTTCCTTGCTCATGTTAATGTTACTTGAATAAGGAAAAATTACGAAAAAGATAATCCATGCATTTTGTTTGAAATTAAATTTTTTTAGTCAGAGTGACTAGAAAACATTAAATGTCACAAATTTCTTCGTGGCCCCCGTATCAGTAGCCGTGGCTCCCCTTTTGCAAGATTTTCATCCGTGGCCCCACTGGAATATCCTAGGGCCCCCGGTTGAGAACCACTGCTCTAGACCAGTGGTTCTCAACTTTTGGAAGCCCGTGGCCCGGTTTCATTCATTTTTATAAGTGGAAGGCCCGGTGAAACACATGATTAATGAAACGTGAATGGGGGAAAAGGAAACAGCAGATCAATCGCGGCCCGGTATGAATGATGTCACGGCCCAGTACCGGTCCGCGGCCCGGCGGTTGAGAAACACTGCTCTAGACGGCAGCATAAATTCGAATATTTGAGCTACTTCTTGGATACTTTTGAAAATGACTTTGGCTAGAAATTTTTTATGAATCTGACAACTTTATATAAATTAGTCACGGCCGTACATTACTGGTGTTATAGTTTTTTGATTGTTGCTTTTCTCGGGCGGTCGTCTGATTGTTATTGAAAACAAGAGTTTTAATGGTAGAACGAACTCATGATTCCTGTGGTACCAGCTATAATTGGTCAAGGCTTTGAGAAACACGAGTTTAGGTTCAGAGTTTCCGTCTTTCCAAATATAAATAGCTGGCAATTGTCTGGAGGAAAACCGGACCCGCGGAACAAGGACTTGATAGCTCGATGGTGCGTCAATGCCGAGTCTTTGGTCGGTATCCGAAATGTTTTCCTTCTTTCTCTTTCCACCAAAGTTCGTTGCCCGGAACGAAAAAATGTTTTCGCTACAGTTTACATTCTGTTCCAAAACTACAGTGGCAGGACTTTGCACGGTTTCCGCAAGAAATGGTGCTACCGCATTGAACGCGAAGAGAGGTTCCTCTTCTCACACATAGAGTTTATACCACCAAACTCCACCATGCTAGTCGCCATAATTTCGGAGACCGGTCAAAAGCCAGGACTAACAGATATTCTGTTGTTGGACGTTGAAATGAAACCGGTTCGTTTACCATGCAGAAATAAGTCTTCGACTCGGACGACTAATTACCGCTGTTTGAATGGGGATTGTTCTCGTGACGTTCCACACCCTAGTAATGATGGGTCTAGACTTTGGATCGGGAAGTGGGAGAAATTCACATTTGTTTTTCATTCGTTCAAGCCGCGGAGTGTCTCACAGATAGAACCCAGTCGAATCATCATGGAAGATTCAATACAGAGGTGGCATGTCCAGTTGAAGTCTGAAAGTGATCTCGGCAATACTTTCCATTTCCTTGTCACGGTTAAATTGTTATCGAGTGTAGAATGGATCGTTTATGCTAAAGTCATGTATGTCGTAGAAAGAAAGGGGAAGACAACTCAAAAACATCAGTTTTTATATTCTGTAAGTGCCAACAAGACTGTCTCTCACCTACTCAAAAATATATCGAACATAAAAAGTACCATTATCAAAGTATCAATCATTTCAGATACTGGAAGTCATTTTCGTGAACTTTATTTGCCGGATCCTTCCAATGATAGTTTCGTGATTAGAAACTATAGTTTAGTTCAGCCATATGTTGAACAGGAAGCTGAAGTTCCCGTTACACAGGAACAAATAAGGTGCAGAGAGGTTCATTCACCTGACCATATTCCTGTTGAATCAGAGTGTTCCAGTCATGTTGAATCTTCTACAATACATGGAAATAATGACACTACTCATGTTGAAAAGGACCAGCAAACAGAAAAGCGGAAACCAAGACATAAAGCTGAATTACAAATACCTTCCAGTGACTTAAGGGGCAATGTGGCAGGACCACCCCACCGTAACTATGATCAAAGTTCCGAATTGCATGTGTCTAATAAAACTGAATTTTCAAGTGTACAAGTAAGTTCATCTAGTCGGCAGAATAAGCGATGCAAAAAAAAGAAGCTCTCTGAAATTCATTCGCCCCAAGGAATCGAGCCTCATTTGGATTTCCATTGTTTAGAAAAGTGGAAGAAAGAAGATCACAGTTATTCTGTTCTTGCCCATGAGCGATTCCTATATTTATACTCCATCAGAATGGTAGATGAATTTAGCTCCATCCAACAATACTTGTGCCACAAAAGGGAACCTGATAAAACTTTGAGTTCGTGGAACATCAAGACAGAAAGCTCCCTCTGTGGTAACAGTGAAGTCAATATACACATTGCAGCTACTTTAGCGAAGAGTAAAATCAACATGTTGTTTGCTCGGATTCTCATCTTTGTATATCCCAGAATGGACCAGGCTGAATATTCATTTGAAAAAAAACAGTGTTTGTGTATAGGTGAAAGCATCATAGAAGACCTTCAAAACATTTCCATATCGACGACTACGACGATGGTAGAGATATTGATCTTGTCTGAGAATCCGGATCATTTTTCGACTCATTCCTGTGAACATAATGTTGATCCTGGTGTTCGTTTGATTGAGACTCCTATCCAACAAGTTTTTATACAATCCAGTACCAATATACTGGAAGCAGATTCCATTGCTTTGAGCAACTGCTCACCCATTCTCAGAGCAATAATACACAATTTTGACTTTGAGAACAAAGACAGGGTTATCCGCATGACAGATTTCAATGCTAAAGTAGTTCAGGGTATGTTAAACTTTATCAATGGTGCTTATGAAGTCAACTGGAAGCGCAAAAAGACTGAGAAAATCTTCAGATTATCTGTAAAGTATTGCATATCAGAGCTGAAAGAGAAATGCGAATTGTATTTGATGTCTCTGTTGAAAGTCACGAATGCATTAAAGTTATTGATTTTTGCGACAGATAACCCAGCCGAACGGTTGAGAAGCTCAGCTTTAGAATTAGTGAGTAGCAACAAAGAATACTTCAAGGAAAATAACAGATGTGACACTCTTCGTGACAGGCCAGAGATAATGCAACAGGTACTCGGGTATCTTGGAAATGACAGGTGAGAGATCTTCACTAATTACGATATCAATGTGATGATTAACTGAAATGTGACCCCCCCCCCCCCCCTTCAGACTAGAGAACAGCTGTAGTATAATCCCTTTTGGGGATGACCACAACAACTTGGCAATTTTTATTCCTTGGCGAGAAAAATGCCTGCAAGCATAACAGGAAGTTACTAATAGTGAAACAGAGTCATGTTTTTGGCCGTCTTTCCTCCCAAAGAAAAAATTGCCAACTTATATTCAATGGAAACATCTCAGAATAAATAAAATTTTGCAATGATGGAGGGCTTTCTATTTGACTCCGAGCCTCATTGGGTCTAACTGTTAAGACTCAACTGAGTGAATTGAGATACCACACATTGTTGACCACAACGAGCTTCATGGAAACTTCTCCGTTTTGACCTGCACTGTCTCCAAAGTTGAAAATTCCTGCTTTAGACAAGGTTAAAGTCTTTTGAGCTTTCTCCACATGAATGTGAGTCCCCCTTTCGAATAATAAGAACTATGTGCCATGGAAAAGGGGACATAAGCAGGACCTACTTTTTTTTGGGATTGGGGTGCACAATCTAATTTGAGGTTTGAAGTGCAGCGATTGGGTTTCAAAATCACAAAAATTGACTAAAACAGCAATTAAAGAATTTTTTTCAATATTTTAACCTTTCTTTAAAAAAAAATTGATTTTCAATCATTTTTAGAGGAGGGTTTGCACGGGGCTTCATATCCTCCCCACCACACACATGTGCCCTTTAAAGGGAACCCATGAGGGTTTTGTAAAATTCTTAGATGGGGCAAAAGTTGGGAATAACTGGCATAGAATTAAAAGCTTTATATAGAAACTAATTTTTCTTTTTTTTTATTGCCAGACTCATTTCAAAGTTGCCATTATGCCAAACCACAGACAAGAAAAATAACACTAGGTAAACATGGGATAAATCGAAAAGCCATCCATGCTTAGATTAAAACCATAATTTTTTATGGGCAATATATTTATATTTTATCATAATTATTGGTGTTTTATTGCTCCTATCAGGTTGCTGTATTTTTGATATAGTTTAAATCCCCAAAGCAGAATGTGCCAAAATCTGTGACTTGCGTCGCAGAACAATTAGCGCTACTGCAGAACAATTTGGAAGAATTTTAAGAAAAAGTGCAAAAAAAACTATCACATGCATGGGGATTTTTACCGCAGAACATTTCCAGTCAGCCGAGGGCTCATCACAGGACAGTGTTAAACATTCTGCTTTGGGGGTTTAAATATACAGGGTGGATGGCAAACAGGGAATATGGCATTTTACTGATGAACCGTTCATCCTAGAGGTATACTTCCAGTTAGAAAAAGTTTCCAAATAACGTGGTGTAGTACTCACATACGTCATTCATGTTGCAAGGGGTTATATAGTTATTAAAATTAACTTTTATACAGTCTCCGTGCATCTGAAAACCTAATTAGAAAGTTGTTGCCCTGTCTCCTGGCACCAAAAGAAAAGAAAAAACTTCATGTAATTCCTTTGCCACTTGGCAGTCTTGTAGTTAGGGAGCATCTGTGCAGGTGTACCTTCTGATTGTGCAGATCTGGGTTTGAATCCTGGTTCAGGCATGGATTTCCAATAACGTTAACAAATTCCCTGGACAGACCTTGTGGATCTCTTGGGAACACACGAGGATAACATTATGTTTCTAAGTACAATATTCACTGAGATATTCAAATTCGAAAAATTGAGGGGGGAAAAAAAACAGCATTAAATGCGGGTAAAAGGGTTTATCAGCATTTGGAAATGTTTTTTCCTTGAATTTCGTTCGTTTTTCGAATTCGAATATCTTGGTGAATATTGCATTTAGAAACATGGAATTTTTTGTTGGCTTCAGGAGGGACAGCACGACAACTTTCTAATTGTGTTTTGGGGCACAGGAACTATACAAAAAAAACAAAAAAAAACTTTCCCCTTGAAACATGAATGATATATATCCAAGTATTACATGTTATCTGGAAACTTTTTCTAACTGGAAGTATACCTCTAGAATAAACGGTTCACCAGTAAAATGCCATGTTTGCTATGCACCCTTCACATTGACAACCATATTCTTATGGGTATCTTTTTTTAGCCATCTTGTTGGTCATTTTGTCTGTTGCGGCCTTTGTATTTGTGTAACAAATTTTGACAAAGTTTCTGCATCCTGAATGAAAACAGTTAATTCTTAGGTAAGTGAGTGTGGTGAACACGAATCTGAACTTCAAAAAGCTGGATTGGCTATGGTTTTCTTTGCGATTGCACATTTAATGTGTACATTGTAGTACATAATACAATATATTATATATTGAAACAAAAAGGTGTATAGAAAATCAAGATAAATAATAAAAAACACACACACAAATCGTCATTAGACATTATGCTTGTACTGAACATAACGCACATGTACAGGATGATTCAGAAAAGATGGGAAAAACCTTAAGAGGTGATATTAGACACTAATACAAACAATTGTCATCAAAGAATGTATGGGTTTCATATCAAATACACTAGCACGTTTCAAAATGGCTGCTCCGCAAATGTTAAAACAGCATTCCTGTTGAAATTTATCTGGAGAAAAAGAACATGCATGCAAATGTAACCTGGGGAAGAAAAAGAAAAAGAAAAAATGTATGCAAATCTGCGTCACAGTGAATAAAAGGCCCAGATGCCAGCCCTGGGAAGTTATTCCAGTGTGCAACCTTTCCAACAGTTGTAACTTACAGAATAATGGTGCACTTTAGTAATACTTAAAAAAAAACAACAGACATCCATTTCATTTACGGCACTGCAAACTGAAGTACCACAGAGGCAGCATGAATGTATGGTGAGCATTACAATGAAAGTCTTCTTTTTCAGTATTATTAAATTGTACCATTATCTCCCGCACGTTACAAGCTTTAATAACTTTATAGGGCTGGCATCCATGCCTTTTATTCACTGACACAGTTTTGCATATGGTTTCTTCTTCTTCCCCAGGTTACATTTGCATGCATGGTGTTCTTTTTCTTCCAATAAATTTCAACAGGAATGCTGTTTTAATGTTTGTGGAGCTGCTGTTTCAAAACTCGCTAACACGTTTGCTTCATATTAGACCATGCATTCTTTGATGACAATTGTTTGTATTCGTGTGTACTATTGTAACCTCTTGTACTACTGTAACATCTTGTACTATTGTAATAGTGTGTACCATTGTAACATTGTGTTTTTCTTCATTCTTGTGAGTTTTATTTAGCGTGTTTATTTTTCGGATCAAACACTGCTGTGCTTTCTTTATTTTTCTAAATTGTGAGTTTATTCTTTTTAGTTTGATTTTGTCACTGAAATTTTTGACTTCCATTGCTGGATTTGCGAGATAAGAGTTTTTTCTTATTACTCTCAACTTTTTAAAATTTTCGTTCTGTATTTTCGATCGACTTAAACTTTTTTTTTCTCGCTCTCATTTCATTTTCAGTGTACTTTCACCAGGTTTGTGACCATTGCTTTTTTGTTGATAATCAATTCTTTGCTCCAGTTTTCATGTTTTCCCCATTTCTTTGATATAATTTCGTGCGTTTTTTGGGCATTAGTGTTAGCAAACCTTTTTCCAAGTATTCTCAGTAATTTTTGTTGTTTTTCATTTTGGGTCCTATTGTTTTAGTATTAGCGAATAGAGATGATTAGCTAAATCTAATAAGTATAAATTGTACTTTGTAGCTTAATACTTGTTTTAGAGTATGTTGTATTCTTTACATACATATATATTTTCTTCGGGATTTAGTGTTGAGCATTTTATTTTACTTAATTTTTTCGTACAATCTTTTACGTATATTTTGCATTGTAATGTATTTTACGTTATTTTAATTTCCTGTAAAAGTTGCTCATTTTCCAATTTTTTAAATACTTTTATCTAGTTTTAGCAATAGTGTTAGTATGCCTCGACCTTGACTAGTGTTGTGTAGAGCTTGCGACGGGAGGTTTCCCTGATCTAGGGGGATAGTAGCTGATAGTTTCAAGTGTAAGGGGTGTTTGGATAGGGCAAGGTTGGAATTCAAGGTCGAAGCATTATGGGAAAAAAATAAGGTTCTAGAGGGCCAGGTTATAATGGAGCCACTTGTTGATGAAGAAGCAAATATCCACGAACAACGACAGTTTAGAGGGTGAATGGGTGGTCATGGGTGAGGTAGAGGGGAATAGTGATAGGGGTTCAATCATCAGTGATTCTATGGTTAGGGAACAGAGTGTGTGGGGATTTTCTGGGTTTTGAGTGTCGTTGTCTTCTTGCGGAAAGATTAGCTACGTTTGAGATGTTTTTCATCGCGGAAAATTGACCTTTTGGGTAATTCTGTGGGTGAGAACGAATCAGGTAGGAGCGAATATGGTGAGTCTCTGTCAGAAAACGGGAATTTACTATTATCCGCTAGAAGGGTTGGTAAAAAAACCGAAAACCAGGTTTTTTTGTTTTAAATAGTGTTAACATGAAAAACAATAAAATTTCTCAAAAATCATTCAAACTTCTGATAATTAATTAAAATAAAATGTTTATTTATGTAATTAACACTTCCTATATTTAATTAATCAATAAATATTTCTTATATTTTAACAAAAACCAACTTTTGCAATTTAATTATTTTTTGCTTAACTCAATGGATTACTTCGTGTTTGAAAATTCTTTTAATGTTGTTATTAATCATATAATATAAAGATGTTTTCTTCAGTTACTTTCAGTATGCTTAATTAGGAAGCTATTTTGCAAAAACTATAATAAAAATTAGGTGAATATAATGTATTTAATGAAGCATAAATAATGCAGATTATTCAGTGATGATTTACAATATACAGGGTGATTATAACTAAGGTTCTGATTTCAAAACACTGTAAAAAAAAGAATGATTGTCAGAATGACTTGAAAATTGATATGAATATTGTTGAATAAGTAACTTTATTTGGTAAAGGGGGAAAAAATACTTAAAAATGTAAAATTAATGACATCATCCAACATGTGGGAAATTTGCTCGCAGAATGGAAACGATAGCCAGTCATGGCAAAATGATAACTTAATTATAGCATTGCACGATTCCATAATTCACGGAAACATCACAAGAAAATGAAGTAATTGAACAAATAACTACAACTTACTCAAGGAATGTTAAATATATTGTCCACTGCGTGTTCTGGCTATGAGGTTGAAAGCACTAAAATTCTTGTTCAACAACAGAATCGGAGTATGTCATGGTCATAATGTGGATGTGCTTGCAATTCAGTTTTATTAAACCAAACGCCCCCCGTTAATATTCCCGAGGAACTTCTAACATATAGGGAATGTGCTGGAGGTTGCAATTCCCCAAAGTTTGCCATCTGATTATTGTTTATAACATTTTTAGGTACCCCCACAGCCAGAAGTTGCAAGGGTTAAGGTGCATCCTGTCAAAATGGGTCTTCAGCAGCTGCTTTGCTGGTATTGCAATGTGCATCTTGATAGAAGTTCTATCCACACACTGATGCTGTGGAAGTGCCGAAATGATGTGGTTGCACAAAATAGATTATACTGCTTTCCAAGTACAGCATCATCTACTTGCGCATTTTGCATTTTTGCGAAAGAAACTTCCATTGCTTCAGGAGTATCCATGCAAATTTTCAAGTCATTCTGATCAGTACTTATTGTATAGTTTTGTAATCAAAACTTTAATTATAATCACCCTGTATATAGCTGATTATTTTTCATAAATCTGTTACTACTACTATGCAGAACCCTGATTAACTGGACCTAACAGTGAAAGTGTAAAAAAAACAACTATTGGATACAGCCGAATCCCGTTTTAATGAATATCATTATAGCGAAAATCTCATTTTAACGAACACTTTTCTAATCCCCTCAGATAACAATACAATACAAATACAAATACAACGCCACAACAGGCAAATTGCCCAACGAGATGGCTGACTTAAGAACATCATGGATCCCCGAGCCCCTACCTACTACTGCTACACCACACATGCACCCCCCCTGCGGAACCCCGCAACGAATCGGTACATGCGGCAATGTGCGTGTACGTGTAGTGCAACCTGACGTAAAGTTTGTTTCTATGTAATGCTTGTTATGTGTAGTGCTGTCATCTGCCCCCAGTTTTACTAACTATGAGTGAAGTGTTATGTTTGAATGATTTACCGTTGTAGGACTGTTGCTCTCTGTGGCGAGACTTTTTAACGGGGAGATCGGCTCGCATTTGCGCCTTGAAGTTGGGAACCACAGAAAACCAACTTCAGCCGACCACCACTGTGGGGTTCGAACCCGGATCCTCGCATCACGAGTCCGGCACCGGTATAAGTTTTTATAGGAACAATGCCAAACCTGGAATTCCTTGGTAATGAAATTACATTATAACAAAGTGATTTCTCCGGTCTCTTGGAGTTCATTATAATGGGATTCGACTGTATTAAGACTGGGAGATATACAGTAGGAGATGTGCTACTTCTTACGGGAAAGAAAATGAAAATGTCTACTTGAAAATGTAACTACTAGTACACTAGTCTTTGTCCTTTAGGAACAGCTGGTGTCTTTATTGGATTATAGGACCACCTGCCCCTAGCATGATGGTGTCACTACTGTTGCTGATTCTTTGTGAAGGGAAAAAGAAACCCTGTGAGACAATCAGGGTTGGCAGGTTTTTGACACATGGCAGTTTTTGACAGTTTAAACTGTCACACCAAAAACCTCAACTATTGCTTTTCAATATAAAAATTCCCATTGGAAATACACACATTAATTGCATGTAATGTTTAAAGTGACTATGTTATACAAAGAATAAATGTTTAACTCTATAATGCCCAGATCGCCCGAAGTCGGCCGAGTTGGTTAATGCCCATAACCGCCTCAAGTCGGCCCAGCTAGGGTGTATGGGTATGTTTTGGTGGGCTTTTGTCACCAACGGGGAAGAAGATGAAAGATCTTGTCAGAGGCGGGAACAGGAAAGACAACTGCAACGCCCTATCAATGAGATTTTAAAAGCTGATGTACTAGAATGTTCCTTGAGAATGAACTAAGGGTACTCAATGCATTTTACAAAGAGATAATACTGTGAGGAAAGGGGTGTTTTCAGTATATAGATAAATTATCTCCCAAAAATCCAAAGGGTGGCATCAATAGAAACTCATGGAGAAAGGGTGGGGAGAGGGAAAGTGGCCGAAATTTGGATGAGTCCACTTCGAACACAAAAAACTTGGTATTTTCACGACCCTCCCAGGTTTTCTATCTGGGCATTAAAGAGTTAATATGATTGTAAAATAATTTTCTACTCTTTACAGAATTATTTTATACAAAATATATATAGGTTTTTTTTCTTATGAAACATACAATTTGAATAAAGCATAGCATAAACACTGAATGGAAAACTATGGAATGATTTGATATTCTCTGATTCTTGACCTTACAAAATTTCTTCAACTGCTTATATATGTGTGCATTGATATAAACCATCTGCTGTACTCTTTGTACAACAGATCACTGAAGCTAATGGGGGTAGCTGGGAATCAAAGCGAAAGAGAGTTGCTTCTGACCCAATTGAACAGTATTGGAACATGGGCAAATGAATGGAGCATGAAGTTTAGCATTGACAAGTGCATGGTCGCTCATTTTGGTTCGAACAATCCACGTTTCTCTTATGAGTTGAGTGGTGTCACTATCCCGGATGCAAAAAGGTGACAGATTTGGGAATTTTCATTGACGAGCAGGGTAGGTTTTGTGAACATTGTTCAGCAGTGGCCAAAAAAGTGAATACAATGCTTGGTCTAATTTTCAAAAAGGTCTCTTCGCGTTCTCCTAATGTCATTCTTCCGCTTTTCCAAGGCTTGATTCATCCTCGACTGGAGTATGCTGTAAGGTTTTGAAGACCATACCTACAGAGGGACATAGACTTGGTTGAAGGGGTGCAGAGAAGAGCTACGCATGTCTTTATTGGCACACGGAGCTTGAGTTATGCAAACACACACCAAACAAGGCTCCCACGCTGTCTCTTGTAGGATATAAGCAAGGCTTGAGTTGTGAAGAGACTTCTTTTTTTGAATATGTTTACATTGGATGAACACAGGAGGCTTCGAGGATCACGATGCAAGTGTCGGTTACTCCCGCCGTTTACCCGCTGTCGGCATCTGGGAGATTTGATTGACGTGTTCAAAATTTTCAACGGGATGATCATGAATTACTAATATACTCTAAATCAACTGCTTTTACAAGGGAGCACCAATATCGATTACTAAGGGATGATTCTAGATTATAATGTGGGGAATTTTTCTCTAATAGAGTTGTTAATAAATGGAATAGCGTACCCCCGGAGGTAGTAAATTCTAACACAATTGACACGTTTAAAAAGAAATTTGATAAACATGTTTGGGTAAATCGAGAAGGTATCCATACTTTGAATAAGACAACTATAAATACATCCATATTTGTTATGGGCATCTTTTTCTCAGCTACTTCGTTGGGCATTTTGCCTGTTGCTGCCTTGTATCTGTATATCTCTGGAGAGTTACATGCCTGGTTCCAAATATCCGGTTAAAGCAGACAACAAGCAAGAAATGAAAACAAGTTTTTTTACATCGATTACATTAATTTATTTGGTGATATTACATTAACAGGCTAACTTTCAATTTTTTTGTTAAGAACAATTTTACATTTAAGTTTTCAATTGAAAAATTTGTTTTATTAAATGTGGATGGATCTCACCATTGGAAGTCCATGTTTTGCTGAACATCTTCTTTCCAGTTGTAGACCAGGGTGAACACAATGCAGGTCCATCCACGCCAGTAGAACCAATCGAAGAACAGACTCCCAGAGCCCAAGGCGAGTCACCAGCAGCCAACACCAGGCGAAGATCTCTCAGAGATCACGGATATGAAAGTCCTCAAAAATAAGCCAAGTCAACATCATAGAATGAAGAATAAGTCAGCACACGTAGACCTTTTCATCGATAATCCATTTGAGTTTTGTCACCCATAGCAAGCAGGTAGTGACTAGAGACCAGTGCTGTAATACTCATAAAGAGAAATTAGACTTTCATTATAAAAACTTTTTGTGATAAAATTATTTTCATTATACCAGCCGGGAACTGGAGAGCAAATTACTCAAGTTACGACATGATTTTTTTTTTGTTTAACAACCTGTCGATCAGCTTAAGCTACCCAAGTAGCAAAGCATAAAGCAAGAAGTAGTTGGAGTAATAGGTGCGGAGAAAATAGAGTGATCGTGACAGCTTGCGGCCGGTATTTAAAAGGGGAAAACTTTTGACCGCACATGTCCAGATAAGCCAATTGGCTTCAAGGTAATTTCATTTACATATCCTGATTGTAAGCCGGCAGCATCACGATCAGCCTTGATCGCTATCACACGACCACCGCTGCTGATTGGCGACAGAAAAAAGTAAACATTTGTGTTTTTAAGTGATAATGACTTCTGGCTTTTACGCCGGGGGCCCATGAATACATTATATTTTCACCTCTTGAAGTTGTTCCCATCTTTTCTGAATCACCCTGTATACAATGAGGAGTAGCACAATTGTCCAACACTAGTCAGCCAGCATCGAGATTGATCATAGTCCCTGGTACCATTCTTCTATGTCCTGATGGAAACGCTCTCATTGTTCAACATCAACATTCCCACAGTTTTCTAAGAAGAAATCCATATAGAAATCAAGAAATGTTTTAGGTTTGAGATTGAGGACCATGTCAGATGACTCTGAGAGCCCTTGAACATGCCCCATATTCATCTGTAACAGCCAACATATTTGAAATGTAAAAGAAAAAACAATTACTCGGTTTTCGTTAAATTGCATGTAGCGTACGAGTAATGCATGAAAGAGGAATTTGAAATTACATGAAAAATAAGTAATTTTTTAGATCATTATCATCATCAGAGTCACTCTCATCACTTCAGTTTTAGTTTCGAAGAATGGAGTAATTCGTTAATACCTATTACTATCCATGGTGTTTCCGACTTGCATGATGATGTTAAATAGTTTACACATTTTTATTCTTTCGCAGATGTAATAGGTTTTGGTAAAAAAACTAGCAAACTAAAAATTTTAATACAAAAAGTAAAGTGGAAAGCCCATTGGTATCTATGTTGGTACATCTAATATTATTTTGAATCGGCAATTAGGGCATAGAATTGAAAGCTTTACACAAAAAATTATTCCTCTGTTTTTTAATCAAGCAAACCCTAGTGCCACATTGTAATGCACTGAAAATACTTAGGGCAGTTATATTTAAGTGCCAAAATCATCTCCCTATATTTTTGTGTAATTTTTTCCATGTACAAAATCTAGAAACAGAACAATTTTCTTTCTGCACTTTAGGGATTAATTCAAGTCTATATTTACCCCAAAGATGTGTAATACTTTTAATCACAAAGTTTATCACATATCAGTAACATGCAAACCCTACCAGGTTACTTTTACTTTGATATCATTGAAGTTATGTGAAGTAAAAACCAAAATTTAAATTTTGTGATTTAATCAGTCAATCTTTTATTTTTTTCCCATAAAACAATATTATATAAGAAACGGGGGGGGGGGGGGATTGCCCAACTTGGCTCATATTGGCAATCACAGCATTATAGAGTATATATTTACTGAACGTTCAGTACAATTATACCAAATAATAATGATATATGTAATAAATGTAAATATTAATTAAAGGAAAGGAAATTACAATTGACTTGATAAGGGCCTGTGAATTTCAGATAGCCTATTTACCTCATCACCCACTTTGAATTTTTCTTCCCTATGTCAGATATTAATACAAATACAACGCCACAACAGGCAAAATGCCCAACAAGGTGGCTGAGAAAAAGATGCCCATAAAAATATAGATGTCATATATTTCAAAAATACAGCAACCCAATTAAAAATTCAATTAACAAAAATTATAATCAATATATACACAGGATGAAATATTATACAGTGCCCATAAAGAATACTTATGGGTGTCTTATTCTAAGTATGGATAGCTTCTCGATTTACCCCAACATGCTTATCATATTTCTTTTTAAACGTATCAATTGTGTTACAATTTACCACCTCCTGGAGAGGGCTATTCTATTTATTAACAACCCTATTAGAGAAAGATTCCCTGCGACACCATACCCTTGCATTGCCCCTCACCAATCGATATTGGTGTCCCCTTGTAAAAGCAGTCTATTGGCGGTGTACTAAAAGTTCATGGTCCATCCTATCCATCCCATTGAAAATTTTGAACTCTTTGAACATATCTCCTCGACACCTGCGTTTATCCAATGTAAACGTATTCAAAAAATGAAGTCTCTCTTCATAACTCAAGCCCTGTGTGCCAATAAGGACACGCGTAGCTCTTCTCTGCACCCCTTCAACCAAGTCTATGTCCCTCTGTAGGTATGGTCTCCAAAACCTTACAGCATACTCCAGTCCAGGACGAACTAAGCCTCGAAAAAGCGGAAGACTGACTTTAGGAGAACGCGAAGAGGCCTTTTTGAAAATGAGACCAAGCATTATATTTGCTTTTTTGACCACCGCTGAACAATGTTCAGAATACCTAAGCTGCTCATCAATGAGAATTCCCAAATTGGTGACCCTAGTTGCATCCGGGATTCAACCGTTCAACTCGTAAGAGAACCGTGGGTTGTTCGAACCAAAATGAGCGACCATTTAAATGAGGGTAGACTTGAAAAAGTAGAGGTGTCATAATGGAAGGATATTTAGTGAGCAATAAAAGTTCATGAATTGATGATCTATAGTCATTAAGATGATCTTTTTTGAAGATAAATCAATGGGTATAAATTTGTAGTTCGGTTGGAACCCCAAGCTGATAATCCATATAGCAGATGAGAATGAAAAAATGGGTAATACAAGACCAATAGAAATGATGAACCGATATAAAGTTTGGGATAGTAAAGTCTGTAAATTACATACCAGAGTTTAGAATAAATAT
Source organism: Pholcus phalangioides (assembly GCF_987345545.1). NCBI lineage: Eukaryota > Metazoa > Arthropoda > Arachnida > Araneae > Pholcidae > Pholcus > Pholcus phalangioides. The sequence continues at coordinate 13,247,607 of NW_028301598.1, forward strand.
GGTTAAGTGTGATTCGAATCAATGAAAACTCGTAGGTATTTGATGGTATTAACCTGTTTGAGATGAGCACAGTTACAGATAGCATCAGCGCAGTTGTAATTATAAAAGATAATATCAATATTTTGTTAGAGTTCAGATTGCAAGGAAAAATTAATGTATTTAGTTTTAGTAACGTTTAGTTCAAGACAGTTGGCAGAAAACCAATTTCAAATTTTTATTAAATCATTGTAAATGATATTAATCAGTGATTCATAATCTTTTGCTGAATAAATTAAAACCGTATCATCTGCAAAGGTAATAATTTTACCTGCGGAATTCAGCTTACAGAGATCATTAAGGAAAAGTAAAGGGCCAAGAATTGATGCCTGAGGAACTCCTTTATTGATTTTCATTAGATTACTGACTTTATCACCACATTTTACAATCTGCTGTCTATTGGTTAGTTAAGCTTTTAAAAAGGTTGGGAGGAGTTCCTCTTACTCCATTAAAGTTAAGTTTTTCAAGAAGTATTTTATGGGACACACTGTCAAAAGCTTTTCTGATGTCAAGAAAAATAGCTATTGTTTTATAAAAATTATCAATATTTTTAAAAACTAGAAGAGAATTCTAAAGGGCCGATTCTGTATTTTTATTAGAAGAAATCTATATTGATTATCTGAGAAAAAGTTGATGAAGAAAAGAATAAAGTCTATTTTTGATAAATGTTTCAAAGATTCTAAAAACAGAGTTCAAAACTGAAATAGGTCTATAATTGTTGAAGATATCAGGGTCACCGGACTTTTAAATTGGGGTAACTGTGGCAGTTTTTAGGCTGTCAGGGAAAGCACCATCCAAAAAACAGGAGTTAATCAGTTGAGTCATCACTTGAATTGTTCCGAATGGGATTTTTTTAGAAGAAGTGAGTTCATGATCTCAGAAATAGTTGATGACGGTAAAGAATTGATAGTTTTTTTAATTTCATTATTATCTGTCAGAGGGAGGAAATTTAAATTAACACTACTAGCTGAGACAATTTATCTAAAATCATAAGTTGGGGAAAGACCTGAATGAGGAATATTATGGTTGATGGAGAAATCTGATTAATTGATACAGGATCAGGTAGATTAGCATTAGAAACTCGGCTTGGAGACACGGTTGGAGTTGAAACACTTTTTTCCTGATGTTAGTATTGGCACTGCACTTGACACAATCCAGTTGTCTTTACAAGATTGTATTCTGAAGGTTCTTTTGGTAAACCCAGCACAAAAAAAATGAAAGTCAGCTTTACATACAGTACAGGTGATTTTATCCTCATCGACCAGGATAGGCTCTTTACAGAGACGACATTTCATAACACCTTCAGTAATCATAGTAGATATCAATATAGCTAAAGCACATGAATTCAATTATAAAATTAATTTGATGAATTTGGGGCAGATAATTTACTTGCATTCATTTAAGATGAACAGTAATTCATGAAATTAAAATCAACATTTGACTTATAGAAGTACCTGAAAAGCGTAAAACCTAGATGTGAAAAAAAATGACAAAAAAATAATAATAACCAAGCTTTTCAGGAGCGTAATGAATGTGTGATCGTCCTCTCTGCCAGCATTGCCGCCATTTTAAATCAATGATTTTAAAAAAAACAAGTGATTTAAATCAGCGTCCCTTGATAGACATATATGAGAAAATTCATAATATCTCTGTTTGTTATTATACACAAGTATGGCCACTTGAATTTTGATCGAAAGACACGTCTGGACTAAGGAGCAGTGTTCTAGTGGATGTTTTGTCCACATCTGCAAGACACGTTTTCTGAGTAACAGGAGTAAAATCTCTGTGACAGCTGTCCAGAGATTACTATAGATGGAACTCGTAAATCACCTATACGAAAGCCACGCTTAGCCTGTTACGTATGTATAGCTGTATATGCATGTAGCATGTATCTTAGGCTGTTTACAAATTGAAACTACTATCTTAGGCTGTTCACAAATTGACACTACTGTCTTAGGCTGTTCACAAATTGAAACTACTGTCTTAGGCTGTTTATAAATTGAAACTACTATCTTAGGCTGTTTACAAATTGAAACTACTATCTTAGGCTGTTCACAAATTGAAACTACTGTCTTAGGCTGTTTACAAATTGAAACTACTATCTTAGGCTGTTCACAAATTGAAACTACTATCTTCTAACCGGTATACTGAATCTCAATTATCCTTGCTTCTAAAACACAGTGTACATGCAAATTTCCAAATTCCAATGGACAAGAATAAGACAATATTTACATTATTCTTTTTGCAAGGTAGATACTGCTTTCAGTTCTAAAATCGTGTCATTAAATAGTTGTTTATTTTTACTTATTCTTTTTCAAATGTAGGGCATTGAAGAAAAAAAGAAAAAGAGGGGTTGATTCTCCCACAAAGAAGAAGAAAAAGAAGAAAAGAGACAAATGAGGTAAAGTTTTTAATGAAAAATCTTTTTTTTTTTCCTGCGAAAGAGGGTTGTCATATTAGAGGATTTTTCAATTACCCGGGTTATCGATTGGGAGACTTTTTCAGCTAGAGATCAATATGAAAGGGACTTTCTTAAGTTGGTGCTCGATAATTTTTTGTATCAGAAGAGCCACTATAGGGGTACTGCTATTTTGGATTTAGTTCTCACTAGTTCCAAGGATCTTATTGCACATGTTTCCGTGGGTGACAAGTTTTCTTCCTGTGATCATTGTGTTGTCAATTTTCTCTAACTTTTCTTTGAATAAGGTTGATAACAAAAGACTGGTTCCTTGTTTTCGGAGAACTAACTTTAATGTTTAGAGCGAAAGGTTAGTGGAAGTCTTCAAAGACTTGGTTGGAATCAGTCAGGGTTGTAAGTCGATGGGAAGAATTTAGTACGAAACTGCCCTGTGTTTTGCGCGACGTCATACGCTTTGTTATAAAAAAGCATGTTTGTACATTGCACCTCCTCTGGTTCACAAATAGCATGTGCATTCTTTATCTTGAAAAGAAAAGAACGCACGGAGAGTATAAAAGTGGAAATGGTGAACTGTTATTATTTACTGATTAAACAAAGGGTGTTTAAGAAAGGGATAGTAAAAAGGAAGTTGAATCTAGGTTGGCAGATAACAAATTGCACTGACCCAAAAATAGTGTAGTAGAGCCATGTCCAATTATCATCCTGTGAGTTTGATGAGTTCCCTGTCAAAAATTTTGGAAATTATTATCAAAGGGCAATTGATGAAGTAGATAGAAGAGAATAATGTATTTTTGAAAAAAAACCAGCATGGGTTGAGGAAGGAGAAGTCGTATGTAACTAACCTCCTTTGCATCTATGATCACGTCACTAAGGCTTTGGGGAAATGCCAGAAATGTCAGTGCAAAAATGCCAGAAGGCATTCAATTAGGTCCAACAGGGTAAACTCTCGAAGTGTGTAACTTTTTCATGAGATTAGAATTAAGGGTGATTGTCTGAATAGGGTAGAATCGTGATTAACCCATAGTGGTCCAACCACAATTATGGTGTGGTCCTATCAAACATTGTGGTTCAACCACAATGGGTTATGGTGAATGGGGAATTCTCTGATCAGACAGGTGTCGCAAGTGGAGTTCCTCAAGGAAGTGTCCGTGACCCCTTACTTTACTTTTTATCGATAAACTTGATCAAAGGATGGATGGGATTGTTAGCAAATTCGTAGATGACATGAAGCTAATGGGAGTAGTTGGAAATCAAAGTGGTAGGAAGTTACTCCAGACCATCTTAAACAAGGTTGCATTATGGGCAAATAAATGGAACTTTAGTGTTGACAAGTGCATGGTCACTTATTTTGGTTCTAACAATTCATATTTCACTTTCGAGTTGAATGGTATTTTTCCTGGATGCAATGAGAGGATCACCAATCTGAGTATTCTCATTGATAAGTGGCTTAGGTTTTCTAAACATTGTTCAGCAATGGTCAAGAAAGCAAACAGAATGCTTGGTTTCATTCTTAAGAAGGTGTCTTTGCATTCTCCTAAAGTGATCCGTGTACTTTTCCAAGTCTTAGTTTGTCCTGGACTGGAGTGTGCTGTGAGGGTTTGGACCTTACTTGCAGAGGGACAATAGACTTGGTTGGGGGGCAGAGAAGAGCTACGCTTGAGCTCTGGTTGGTACTAAAATAGGGAAAATTTGTAGTGTGATTAATTTTAATGATACGCCAGTGTTTTATCAGTACACAATGCTTGCGCTATGAAGAGTGACTCCATTTCTTGAATATATTTACATTGGAAGGAAGCAGGTGTCTGGAGGGATATGATTGGACGTCATTGTATATGATCTGGACCATGAATTATTAATATACCGTCAATCAACTGCTTTCACAAGGGGACACCAGTATCATTTGGTAAGAGACAATTCTAGGTTATGGTGTCACAGGGAATTTTTGTCTAATAGGGTTACTAATAAATGGAATAGCTTAATTCAGGAGGTAGTAAATTGTAACACAATTGACACATTTAAAAAGAAATATGATAAACATGTTGGGGTAAATAGAGAAGCTATCCATACTTAGAATAAGACAACCATAAATACATTTTATGGGCATTGTACAATATTCTATCATGTATATATATTGTTTGTAATTGCATTTTTAATTGGGTTGCTATATTTTTGAAATATATGACATCCATACTTGTTATGGGCATCTTTTTCTCAGTCACCTCGTTGGACATTTTGCCTGTTGTGGCCTTGTATTTGATAGTACACAAGTATTTCTATTTCTATTGACACATGCCGAACATCCCTTGTGTAGAAAAAGTACTAGAATTTCTTTCTGTTGTGGCAATTTTAGAAGGTAACTTTTGTCCATTGAGAACAGAGAATGCATATGTTATACTTAAGTCTCTGTTAATCAAGTGGTTTTTTTCAAAAATCAAATAAATGTTGCCTAAATATAATTTTTTTTTCCTTGAAAAATATCACATTGGTTCATTATTAGCCAAAATGTTTCATTTTTACCACATTTTATATCCTTGGGGTACATTCTTATGGTATATCTTTGAATGGCATAAGATTTTATAAGTGGTTTTTTTCAAAAAGTCTCATAAAAGTGGCCAGAATATATATATATATATTTTTCATATGAAGTATCTTAGTCATTTAAAGTTATGTATAAAAGCAAACTTCTCATTCTTACAACATTTTCTAACCTTTGGCTACATTCTGATGCTCTATCTTTAGCAAATTCATGAATAAGGATTGCATCACACATCTAAATGTAGTGGTGTATTATCTCACAGGGTTTCTTTTTCCCTTCACAAAGAAGCAGCTGCAGTAGTGACACCATCATGCTAGGGGCAGGTGGTCCTATAATCCAATAAAGACACCAGCTGTCCCTAAAGGACAAAGACCAGTGGTAGACACTAGTAGTTACATTACCTCACATACATTTTCTTTTTTTTCCCATAAGAAGTAGCACATCTCCTACTGTATATCTCTGTTTTAATATTCAATAGTTGTTTTTTTTATACTTTCCACACACACACACACACTGTTAAGCCCAGTTAATCAAGGTTCTACTGTATAGTAGTAACAGATTTATGAAAAATAATCAGCTATACACAGGGTGATTATAATTTAAGTTTTGATTCCAAAGCTATACAATAAGTACTGATCAGAATGACTTGAAAATTTGCATGGATACTCCTGAAGCAATGGAAGTTTCTTTCGCAAAATGTGCAAGAAGATGATGCTGTACTTGGAAAGCAGTATAATCTATTTTGTGCAACCACATTATTTCGACACTTCCACAGCATCAGTGTGTGGATAGAACTTCTATCAAGATGCACATTGCAATACCAGCAAAACAGCTGGTGAAGACCCATTTTGACAGGATGCACCTTAACCCTTGCTACTTCTGGCTGTGGGGGTGCCTCAAAATGTTATAAACAATAATCAGATGGCAAACTTTGGTGAATTGCAACCTCCAGCACATTTCCTATATGTTAGAAGTTCCTCGGGAATATTAACGGGGGGGGGGGGGGCGTTTGGTTTAATAAAGCTGAATTGCAAGCACATCCACATTATGACCATGACATACTCCGATTCTGTTGTTGAACAAGAATTTTCGTGCTTTCAACCTCATAGCCAGAACACGCGGTGGACAACATATTTAACATTTCTTAAGTAAGTTGTAGTTATTTGTTCAATTACTTCGTTTTTTGTGATGTTTCCATGAATTATGAAATCGTGCAATGCTATAATTAAGGTATATTTTTGCCATGACTGGCTATCGTTTCCATTCTGCGAGCAAATTTCCCACATGTTGGATGATGTCATTAGTTTTACATTTTTAAGTATTTTTTCCCCTTTATCAAATAAAATTGAATTTTTTCAGGAATATTCATGTCAATTTTCAAATCATTTGTGTTTTGAAATCAGAACCTTAGTTATAATCACCTTGTATATAATAAATCATTGCTAATTAATCTGCATTATTTATGCTTCATTGAATACATTATATTCACCTAATTTTTATTACTTTTTGCAAAATAGCTTCCTAATTAAACATACTGAAAATAACTGGAAAAAAACCGTTATATACTATATGATTAATAATAACAAAAGAATTTTCCAACACAGTAATCCATTGAGTTAAGCAAAAAATAATTAAATTGCAAAAGTTGGTTTTTGTTAAAATGTAATAAATATTTATTGATTAATTAGCATGGGAATAGTGTAAATTACATTAATAAACATTTTATTTTAGTTAATTATTGGAAGTTTGAATGATTTTTCAGAAATTTCATTGTTTTTAATGTTAATACTATTTAAACCAAAAAAACCTGGTTTAAACCAAAAAAACTGTGTTTTGGTTTTTTTCAAAAAAACATTTTTTATACCAACCCTGCTTGCAGTAAAATCAAGCAAATTATAGCTTTGTTTTTCCACCAATGTAATCCAATTACTATTCACATTGTTTACCACAATGCATTCAAATTATTGTCCAATTACCAAATTATCTTACCGCATATGCGTAGTTGATTGTCAGAAATTTTGAACCCATGGAAATATACAGTGGTATTCCCCTATGTTCCTTCAGGAACAGGATATGTTCCCTGGACCATTCACAAATTTTTTGCGTTGGCTTTAGGTTGTATCTGGAAGATCTTCCTTCCTGGACTATCAGTGCCATTCAAGTTCTCTTGCCACTGCATTTCCATAGATTTCAAATTATATCTTGTTGTTGAAATCTTATAAGTTGAAATGAAATATGACAATGTGATGATCATCTGGTTCTTGTGAGTTGCCTCTTTTGCTAGGAAGTCACGTTTCAATTCCTAGGTTGTCTGTGTTGCCTCTTGTCCATTGCAGAATAATGATAATGTGCTGGTTCTCGAATGAAAATCTTTTTCATTTGTGTGAGTGCATATCTAGTGTTGTCTGATTTTGCAGTGCTGCCATCTATATTTCAGAAGTGAAGTGCAATAATTGAATATTTGTTTGCACTCTTTCCCAAAATGATAGATACAAACCATCCCTAAGATGGTCTCTGTGAGCTGCCAGCAATCATGTTTGTACTGTTTGTAGCCATGTTGTTCCCTGTGGCGACACAAATGAAAACATTCCACACCAGGAATCAAACCCAGGCCTCTTCGGTATCCTAAATGCCAGACCATGTAGGAATTTCTATTGACTACAGTGGCTAGCCGAGAAGTGATTGCTCCCCCAATTAAAATTTTGCCTATTCTCCTGAATGACTTTCGATCTTCAAAAAATGTGATAAAAAATTGAATTTTAAACTTTCTACCTTTAGTGACATTCGTAAAATGTGTGAGAGAAAAAAAATTCTCTACTTATACAGGGTGATTCAAAAAAGATTGGAAAATTTTGCATGGGTCTCACATCAAATGCACTAGCACTTTTCAAAACGGCCGCTCCGCAAACGTTAAAACCATTGTTCTAAAAACCCGGGTTTTTTGGGCAAAACGGGAAAATTGAATTTCCTTTTTCCACAACCACAAAATATCTAATTTAAGCATGGATGTACATTCTTTGTGTACAGCTTACATTATGCCTAAATATATATTTTTAGTGCATGTTAAACTATGTATTTGATTAATAAAATTGACCATACAATAAGGGAATAATTGTTCACTTACAGCCCGGGCTGGACTTTGGGACAAAATGGGAGGAAAATTGAATTTCCTTTTTCCACAACTTCAAGATATGTAACTTAAAACATGTATGTACATTAGGGTGGGTTGAAAAAAGTGTTTTTATTTTCAAATTACTACAGTGCAGAAAAGTTGCCTGCTTTAATAAGAAGAAAAACATGAAAATTTTTAAAATCGGTTGATATATATATCTTCCGCTCGCGCATAGTACACTGGTGAAATAAATTAAGAGAATTTGCATATTTTATCAGCTTTATAAGTTCGTGTAAGTTAAGATGCATTTCGTTCGCTAGCACACCTCGGCGAATTTCTTGTAAAAATGAGTAACCACCAACGTTTAGATGATGGAATGAGGTGGCGAATTGTGGGGAGGCTAGAAGCAGGCCAATTTGTCCAGATTTGTAGAGTTCAATTTAACACCCAGCGTCGTGTGTAACTTATGGAAACAGTTCCAGGATACCGGATCCATTGAGAGAAAACCTGCACTTGGTCGTCCAAGAGCCACGACAGCCAGAGAAGATCACCATTTTTCGATTATAGCGAGGCGTAACAGGAGTGCTACAGCTTCTCAGCTCTCTCGTGATTTGTATGCAGCCACAGGAACCCGTGTATCAAGGGTGACTGTTTCCAAAAGATTTCATGAGAGAGGGTTGTTTGCGTCCCGCTCACTTCTACGGACAGGAGAATGAGTTCGACTCCGGTAGAGACAGAGATGAGTTTTTTCCTTCCTTAAAAAATCAACATCTCAAATAATAAATATCTTCACAACATCCAGTCTTCTGTATATCTTGTATTAACAAGTGGAGAGCGACATTCATGTCATATATATAGCCCTCTGGTGGCTCGTCGTTCATGAGCTATTAGCTGATCGGTTTCACCGTCCATTGCATGGTTCCGTTCGGCATATATACGCTCTAGCGAAGGAAAATCTCTATCTCCTCTGTAGCTTAGTGGTCAGAGCACTCGTCCGGCAATCGAGGGACCCGGGTTCGACTCCCGGTAGAGGCAGAGATGAGTTTTTTCCTTCCTTAAAAAAATCAACATCTCAAATAATAAATATCTTCACAACATCCAGTCTTCTGTATATCTTGTAGTATAATATATGTTTATTTCCTCAGATCCCTTAATTATTACTGAATAAATCCCTTCTCAGATCCCTTGAGTATCATTGTACAGAAGTTTCACTGTAAAAGGAATTGGTGAAAATTATATTTGTTCCACAATTTTTTTGCATTGGGCTCTGTGTCTGATGAATGTGGCCTTGCTCAAATCTCCTACCTTTGATCAGACCGGTTTCACTCATAAAAAGATTTATAAAAAAATAATCAACTATTTACAGGGTGATTATAATTAAAGTTTTTATTTAAAAACTATACAATAAGTACTGGTCAGAATGACTTGGAAATTTGCATTTAAACTCCTGAAGCAATGGAATTTTCTTTGGCAAAAGAAAAAAGTGCAAAATGTGCAAGTAGATGATGCTGTACTTGGCCAGCAGTATAATCTATTGTGTGCAGCCACATCATTTTGACACTTCCACAACATCAGTGTGTGGATAGAACAACTTCTATCAAGATGCACATTGCAATACCAGCAAAGCAGCTGCTGAAGACCCATTTTGACAATAATAGGATTGCACGAGACACCTGGCCGGCCATCAGTTCATTTAACCTTAACTGGCTGTGGGGGGTACCTCAAAATGTTATGAACAGTGGTCGGATTGCAAACTTTGGTGAATTGCAAGCTTCAGCGCATCCCCTATATGTTAGAAGTTTCTCGGGAATATTAACGGGGGGGGGGGGGGGGCGTTTGGTTTAATAAAGCTGAATTGCAAGCACATCGACATCATGACCATGGCATACTCTGATCTATTGTTAAACAAGAATTTTCGTGCTTTCACCTCATAGCCAGAACACGCGGTGGACAATATATTTAACATTCCTTGAGTAAGTTGTAGTTATTTGTTCAATTACTTCATTTTCTTGTGATGTTTCTGTGAATTATGAAATCGTGCAATACTATAATTAAGTTATCATTTTGCCATGACTGGCTATCGTTTCCATTCTGCGAGCAAATTTCCCACATGTTGGATGTCATTAATTTTACATTTTTAAGTATTTTTCCCCCTTTACCAAATAAAGTTACTTATTAAAAAATATTCATATCAATTTTCAAATCAGTTTTGAGTTTTGAAATCAGAACCTTAGTTATAATCACCCTGTATATCATAAATCATTGCTAATTAATCTGCATTATTTATGCTTCATTAAATACATTATATTCACCTAATTTTTATTATAGTTTTTGCAAAATAGCTTCCTAATTAAGCATACTGAAAGTAACTGAAGAAAACATCTTTATATTATATGATTAATAACAACATTAAAAGAATTTTCAAACACGAAGTAATCCATTGAGTTAAGCAAAAAATAATTAAATTGCAAAAGTTGGTTTTTGTTAAAATATAAGAAATATTTATTGATTAATTAAATATAGGAAGTGTTAATTACATAAATAAACATTTTATTTCAATTAATTATTAGAAGTTTGAATGATTTTTCAGAAATTTTATTGTTTTTAATGTTAATACTATTTAAAACAAAACCCGGTTTTTTTACCAACCCTGGAATGCAGTCATAAACAATATTAATGACACTCAGCAAAGAGCTAGAAATGAAAGTGCTTCATTTTTCAAAAACGATTAAACTGGCATTCAACAGCAAAATGTAAACAAATCCCTTTAGAAAATGGATGGATCTTGTGAAAAATAGATCTGTTTACAAATTGCGAGAGTTAGTATGCCAATTGATAGGCAGGAATTTTTATCTGGTAGAGAAGGCCCCTAAGAAAAATCAGCTTGTCAAAGAGCCCCCATGATGCTGTTAAAATTAAAGCTAAAGCTAACTTTATAGAAATTGCACGAAATTTCATTCCAAAACTTCAACATTAATGTGATCTCTAGTTTGCAATATTATCAGTTTTTTGTATTTGTGCCATCCTTTTGATGAATATCTTCACCTATACAATCAATCAAAAATTTTAGGATTTTCTGCCGCATGCATAATGCAGGAAAAAAATTGTACATAAAAACATTTTGGCAACTTTTTGTGGTGCCCCTTTTCTCTTGATGTCACTTAAGCACATGCTTATTTTCCTTAATGGTCTATCCGGCCCTGGTTATACATGACAGGTTGTCTGGTATAAAGTGATATTAATATACAGTAATGTTATTGACATTTGTATTTAATGATAATTCGAGTTATTCTGTAGTTTTAAGTTCCCAAAAATGGCTAATTTGGACAAGTGGAAAACACCTCCAGAGTAATGAATCCTCAGAATGACTGCTATATCCTCCTCTTAACCACAGATCATTTTTTAATTATTATTGCTCCTTTAAAAATATTTCAGAATTTAATATAACGAAGCAGGGGATATTCTTGTAAAGGAATTCAAGAAAAAGGGAAGCATGCGACTTTAGCTCCTGAAAGTTTGGGTTTGATTTAGAAAAAACTTTATGGTTTTGGTTACATAGCTCAAGGTTTTATTTTTGACGAATCAGGACACTTTTGGATACATTTTCTTTGAGGTTTGAAAAATTTGGAGAAAAAAAAAATTCAGGCACCATCCTGATTTTTCTCAGAATTTTCATTATCCAAATTCATTCCTTTTATCACAAACAATCTTCTTGCTACAGTTCTGTATATAACTCAAGGTTCAGATACAATTATTCAGAAGTGAGTATGTTTGTGTGTGAACAATTAATCCCTTAATACAAATACAAATACAACGCCACAACAGGCAAATTGCCCAACGAGGTGGCTGACTTAAGAACATCATGGATCCCCCGAGCCATTTTTTGGAGGCCCTACCTACTACTGCTACACCACACATGGACCCCCCCCCCCCCCCCCCCGCGGAACCCCACAAAGAATCGGTACATGCGGGAATGTGCGTGTACGTATGGTGCAACCTGACGTAAAGTTTGTTTCTGTGTAATGCTTGTTATGTGTAGTGCTGTCATCTGCCCCCAGTTTTTCTAACTATGAGTGAAGTGTTATGGTTGAATGATTTACCGTTGTAGGACTGTTGCTCTCTGTGGCGAGACTTTTTAACGGGGAGATCGGCTCGCATTAGCGCCTTGAAGTTGGGAACCACAGAAAACCAACTTCAGCCGACCACCACTGTGGGGTTCGAACCCGGATCCTCGCATCACGAGTCCGGCACTATAACCACTTGGCCACCACAGCGGCAAATTACCTTATTGTATGGTCAATTTTATTGATCAATTCCATAGTTTAACATGCACCAAAAATGTATATTTAGACATAATAAATGATGGACATATAAATGGTATTTTTAAGTTACATATTTTGATATTGTGGAAAAAATTCAATTTTTCCCATTTCGCCCAAAAAACACTGGTTTTTTAGAAAAACTCTCCCGGGATGGGTTTTTTATAACCCTGTTATCCCCCCCCCCCCACCATCTCATCGGGGCTGCAACTAGGGGGGAACAAACGGGTCTCGTGCCCGAGGTGGCACAAATTTCTTTCTGAAACCTCTCCTTCAACATTACAAGGGGGCGTCAAAATGTGCTCTCGCCCCGGGTGACCAAGCATCTAGTTGCGGCCCTGCATCTGATGATCAGTATAGTGCTATAGTACCCAAGTGGAATCCCAGAGTGATTTTTACCACTGTTACATCCATTGTTGCAGCATCACTTGGTAACTCAATATTTGTCAGTACAGTGTGCTGAAAGCTCCAGATGAAAGGATTATGCTCCCGAGTACCATGCATTTGTGTTCCATTAATTGTCCAATCCAGAAGGACATGGTTAAAGTGGTGTGTGTCATTATGTTATATAAGTCGTCACATGCTTAACTTGTTCATCATGATATGGCAAGATGTAACCGACAATCATCTTGAACTAGTTGAACTGTGCATTGTTTTTTTATACATGATTTGGTGATCGTTCTTGATCAACAATAATGAGACAGTTATTCTTTTGTTATTTTTCAGGATTATCTATGTGTATATGAGTCATTGAAAAGAAATCCAAGTATATATGTTTAATTACTTTTTTCTTGAATTTTTTTTCTTCTATTTTCTAAAGCATGGTTGAAATGGTATGATGTATATTTATATTCTCATCTCATATGCAAACTAGTCTACAGAATCTAAACTTGATCTCAGCGCATACATATTATTTTGTTGAAACTAGAAAAGGTTTGTTTCTGTGATTTGTTATTGGAATATGCAATACTGAAATTTATTTTTGCTTTCATATTTTTTGGATATAAATTATTTTCAATGTTAGAACTTACAAATAAAATTTCTCCTAATCATTATTTATCTCTTGTTATTCTGTGTGTCTAGCAATCATTAACTCTCCATAATCTTACAATTGAAAATTACAATAATATACAGGGTGCTCTATAAGTTCCTATGTGGCTTTTATCTTGTGAACATAATGTGTGAACATAGTGTGTGTCATAAATGTAAGGTTTCAATTTAAAAAATGCTGAAAATGTGTTCAATAATCATTCTGTGCCAGTTTCGAGAGGGGAATTACAGTGTGTCATACAATCGGATGAAAATTTAATTCAATTTTTTTTGGTCTCGCTGTTTTCCCAACTTCTAATTAGAAAGTTGTCGCCCTATCATTCGTGAGGCCAACGAAAAAGAAAAGTTGGGAAAGAACAGCATTAAATGAGGGAAAGGAGCATTGTCTATTCTTTCCCAACTTTTTTTCAGATTTTTGAATTCTAATTTCTAAGCAAGGCCAACAACTTTCTAATTAGAAGTTAGAAAACGGGGGGGGGGGGGGGGGGACCGGATAAAAATTTAGATTTTTTATTTTGTGACGCCTGTAATTTCGCCCTCAAAATTGAAACTGTAATTTTTGAATGCTTTTCGAGCATTTTTCAAACTGGAACCATACCTTTATGATAAATAGTTGATGAGATTAAGGCCACAATCAACACCTTCTATAGCAGAACAGGTCATTCCATGTCAAATCACCCAGCCATGAAACTCCATGGTCACAAATTTTTTTTTATTTTTTTTTATTTGTTGCTTTTACCATCCTTATTAACCGTGTGAAATATTATTTGCATATCTCACAAACTTTTTGAGAAAAAAAAAAGTTAAAATTTATCAAAAAATGACGACTTTTCCAAGGCTCGATTTGACAAGAGGCATTGTTTGAGAGAATAAATCATAACTTTTTCAATTTTCAACATATTCAAGTGACATTTTCACTAAAGTGTTTACAAAAATATTCAAAATATGAATAAAAATAATTCATACACTTACATTTTAAATTTGCATGAAAAAAATTATGTAAACTGTTTTTGTGTGGAATGTTTTGTTAGAAAAAATACAATTTTTCTAACGTATTTTTATACCAGAGGCAAAGCAGTTACAAAAACAACTTATTTTAAATTTCTCCCAAATATATGAAGTAAAAGACGACGAGAAAAAAAAATAATGGGTTTTTTTTACCGTTAATATATTTTGGCTCGCAACACAAAATTCATCGAAGTAAGACTGGATCCCACTGATTTCAAATTATTCAACTAGATACTTTGACCTTTGAAGACCGGACACACCCCGCTTCCCATCTCATAGAGATATCGAAGCGTTCCCGATGGGTGGGTGTATCCGGAAAGTTTTATTATAAAAACAAAACATTGTCGCCTCATACGTAGGCAACCAAAAAAAAATATATATATATATATATATATGAAGACGATCGTCAATCTAAAATCATATAACAGGTGATTAAACTCTAAACATAAAACGCCAATCGACAATCGAAATTATAAAGAAGATTATGCGATGATAGCCCTCCCATAAGAATCTTGCCATCGTCAGTTAATCGAATGATTGTCAATAATCTAAATCTAATGATTGTCAATAATCTAAATCTAATGATTGTCAATAATCTAAATCTAATGATTGTCAATAATCTAAATCTAATGATTGTCAATAATCTAAATCTAATGATTGTCAATAATCTAAATCTAATGATTGTCAATAATAAATATAAAATTTCGAATCGCAGAGTAAATCAGCTAATCACAGCCATCCATTGTCCAGCTCCCACATATCAGTTCGATTGTCGGTATCGGTCCGCCGTCGTCTAGGCCGCAAGTTGTAAATAATCGCCTGGCTGCCGCTCTCTCGCGAGGGCGGGTGCGTGACGTCAGTAACTCCTCTGAGTCTTGGCCGCAAATCGTACTGTCTCACCTGACTGCTGCACTCCCTTGATGGCACATACGTCGGGTCGGTGCCTCCTCTCCGTTCACGTGCTCCTCTGGTTTTGTCGTGCATATGGTGAACGTTCTGCTCCAGAAACCTGACAAGACCTATGAGGCGGTGAAAGTTCGTAGGACTACGAAGGGTCCTTATCTTCCAGGCTAAGGTATAAGACTCTGGCATCTTACCAAAGTGGAACTGAGCCGTCATTGGACACTGCGTCGCATAGTGCCAGAGAGATCCAGAAGCTCCACAATTACAAGCAGAGTGAGTTGAGCGCTTAAACCGTTCGAAATAAACCGGAAATGGACCGTGCTCTGTTACCACTATTATCTTTTCTCTGGGCCAAACATAATGGTGCCAACGGACCCGTCGTTGGACTTTATAGGCGTCTTTGGCCGCATTAGAATTCCAACTACATTGCCACGTCTTCAACAGATCCTCACGCAATAAGCGTTGACCAAAGCTCCAGGGTGTTCACCTGGAGTTTGAAGATTAGCGGCTTCCTTAGCAAGTTGGTCAGCTTGCTCGTTGCCAGCTACTCCAGAGTGCGCTTTCACCCAGGCCAACCGTATTCTTGGATTTCCACACAGGATGCGACGAATCTCTCTGACGTTGTAATACGGTGAACGTGGATTTTTTATAGCCCACAGACCAAATGCACTGTCTGAAAATATGAGCACTGGATGCTGTTCGGATTGCGCCCATTGAACTGCATGCAAAATTGCATATACCTCAGCCTGGAAGACGCTGGTCTCAGTAGCAAGCCTTCTCATCCAAGATACTTCACGAGAGTCATCCTGCCGCAAAACCACGAATGCACTACCGGTTCCTTCTGGAGTCTTTGAACCATCCGTAAAAACTAATCTTGTATCGGGCGCTATCACAAGATTACTATTGGACAGTATTGTCTGGTTTACTGCTATGTCCATACTTGGGTGCTGTGGCCAGGTCTTGAGCGTCTTTTCGAAGTCTGCAACTCGCAGTCGTCTAGCTGCCACCACAATATCCTCGTCGAGGTGAAGCAGTCGTGTTTTGCGCGCCTCGTAATCAAGAAAACTACTGAGAGGTGGATTCCCAGTTGCCACATATAAGACGGCGTTGGCCGTGGTGACGTATGCCCCTGAAACATAAAGCAGAAATGGTCTCTGGGCGATATCCAGAGCTCTTCTTTGCCTCTGCGTGGGATCCCGATACCAAGAAGCGCATCCATAAGATAATTGCTGCTGCACCACCGACTTGTAGAGCATATTCCGGAAATTCTGTCGGAGGCCCCACCGTGGTCCGGCAACTCTTCGCAGCAATTGCAGAGTCTCATGAACTTTGTCAATCTGTTTCATCAAGTGTGGCATAAAGTTAAGCCGGCTATCTATATGTACTCCTAGATACTTTATTTGCTTCGAAGGCCAAATGCGGGTATTGTTGATTATAATGCGCGGTTTATTTTTCTTAGGATGGGGCCAAAGAAACTTCGTCTTCTCGGCCTCCATCTCAAGATGATTCTCATTAAGCCATCTAGTCAGTTGGTTGAACGCAAGCTGAGATTCAGTAGTGATGTCGTCGTGATTAGCACCAGAAATCACAAAAACCAGATCGTCCGCAAAAGCTTGAATATGGATGTGCTGTCCCCAATCAAGCTTAAGCAGAGTGTCCAGGACCAAAGACCACAGGAGTGGACCGCTGCAAGAACCTTGTGGACATCCTTTCCGCTGGGCTTTGATTGCAACGCCGCCATCGGTGGTCATTGTAATATGTCTACCTTGTAGCATGTTCTCCGTTGTACGCACCAGGTTCTCAGGGAGAGGCATTCTTCGGAGCTGATTGATAATGACTTCGTGTCGCAAGGAGTCAAAAGCTCCACGTATGTCCACAGAGACTATTGCAGTCAACTGGCCCTGGACATGCTTCTGTCGAATAATTCGAAGGAGTTCAGCGATAGCTTTTTCTGCTGATCCGCCTGCTTTGAATCCAAACTGAAGAGGACTCATCCAATTGACCTTCTCTAAGTGAAATACGATTCTCTGCACCAGTACTTTCTCATAAACCTTCCCTATAGTAGGCAGCAGGCATATCGGGCGATATGACCTTAGAGAATCCGGGTCCCTATCTTTTTTCAAGAGCAGAAGCAGTTTACCTATTTTGAAATGATGTGGGAACACCGACATCTCTAGTAGTTTGTTGAAGATAGATGTAATCTCTGTGGCGTATCTCTTGAAGAGTGACTTCAATATAGGGATACTTATGTTGTCAAATCCAGGAGCCTTGCGGTTGTTTAATTTCTCCACGATGTGCAGCACTTCAGATGTCGAGATTGGGAGGTCGCCACTCAAAGTATTACTGGATCGTGGTACCAAGATTATATCGTCTGTGGGGTCCGGGAAGATAGTGTTAAGCTGGAGTTCAGCGGCTTCCAAGATTGTAGCGTTTGAACCACTTTGACGCATACCCAAGTAGCACAAAGATATAGATCTATATCGTAAAATTTCAGTTTCCAATATAGATCTATATCGGGCCACGATATCGTTCTGGCTAAAAAAGGCATAGTCGGAGATAAATAGATCTATATCGTGAATGTGATATATTCAAATACTTCACATTTTGGACGATAGATGGCGCCCTTTCGGAAGAAAAAAAAAAAAGTGTAATTATTTGGAGGTGGGTGGACTTGAACCCGTGTACCCTGAACTCTTCCCATCTCTAACTCTGTATCTTACCAACCCACCACTACAGCACTGGTTACAGTTTCGTATTATAACATTAAATTACAAGTGATATTTTTTTTTACTTATATTTTCAATCAAATTTATTCATTTTCATGTCTGCACAAAAATTACAAAATAGAAATTGTGAGACATATTTATCATTTTGAGGCAGATAATAGAAAAATTATATTATAATTGAGGAAATTATATATAATTCAAAAAACACAAGAAACAAATTAATGTATTGTGTAGTATATTTATTTAAAATTATTAATTTATATGCTAATAAAACAAAAAATACCGAATGACAATTTTAACTCTTTCGTGATGCATATTTTTTAAAGTATGGTAAAAATGAAAACATCAAAGGAAAAAAATAAATAATTTTCAGAAAAACACACATACAACAAAAACAAAGGCAATTTTTTTTAATTAAAAAATATGTGCAATTATAAAGTGGCAATTAAAGTTAGAGTAAGTTCTCGCTCCTTCTAAAATACCAACATCTACGATGTAAAACATACACAGTAACGATTCAATCATAACTGACGAAATGATTTTGATATATCAACATAATTAATCCTATTAAAATCAAAATTTCATATGAAAAATTCAAACGTTTTTAATTTCAATTCAAACAAAAAATTGTACACTCGACTTTAAATTTTCTCCAAATTTTTATTTCAAGGCAATATTTTTATTTAAAGGCACACAATATGGTGATATATCAGCATATTGTGTATCTGATATATATCTTTGTCAGGTTCACGATATAGATGTATGTCATGCTCAGGATATAGAGCTATGTCGTCTTTGATAGATCTATATCAGGTCTATATCAAGAATCTGATATAGATCTTTGTCAGGTGCACGATATAGATCTATGTTTTTCAAACTATATTAAAATAATTTATTGTCCCAAGTTGTTGTCCTTCAAAGTAGAGATTATTACATGGAATCAAATACATATTCGGCTGAAAAATTAAAGACTTGATCAATTAACATAATAAATAATTTGCACCATATAAGACGAGATCGTTCTATATCATAGTTATGACATCTGATATTCCTCTGACATTTCGATATATAACGATATGGTCCAGATATTGTACTATATCGTTGTGCTACTGGGGTAGTAATTTGCGGCGAGATTCGACGATACTTGAAGACCGAACGATACGCTGGTCCAAAAGGGCGATTCTGCTCGGCACAAAAGTTCGCCCAACACGTATCCCTTGTCTTTTTCACCAGCCGCGTATACTTCGCCTTGGCTTTTTTATATGAGATTCTCGCTGCACCTTTGGTATTCTCCGGTGCCTTCAAAAACTTGCGTTCCAAAGCTCTTACTTTTCTCCTCTCGATAGCCAGCTCTTGCGTCCACCAACTTATCATGTGGGACATTTTCTTCTGTGTGAAGCCCAGGGTGTCGGCGCATGATGACTGAAGTTGGAACATAAATTTGTCTACCGCAGCATTCACATCGACCTCGGTTGCGACGTGGCTGATTCGATGATGCAACTCAGAGACAATCGGCTTAACTACTGACATAAGCTTGTGTAACCTTCTTGTCGTCGTTCTGTACCTTGTCTGAGTGTTATGGTAACAATAAGCAGCACTCAAGAACATGTGAATGTATTTGTGGGAGCTGAAAGAGTCATCGCCTCCCACTGACCAGGTAACCTCCTCCATAATTGAAGCGGATGTAGTGAATGTTAAATCGGGCCAACCCCGTGCTCCTTTTAATTCGTACGTGGGAGCTGTACGACTGGAGTTGAATAAAAACATGTTGCAACCTCCTAGAAATTCCTGTAGTGATCTTCCTCTGGAATCTGTATCCTTATACCCCCAGAGCGAAGAGTGGCAGTTCAGATCCGTACAGAATATTTTCCCTATCCCTGGTGACATATTAAACACTTCCTCCATCTCCTTAAGCGTATCGTCCACATCCTCATACGGGGAGACGTAGGCACTCACGAGAACCAGCTCCTTATGCAGCAGACTTAGTTGTACAGCTACAAGATGTCGGCCAATTCTGAAGGTTGCTGGATGAATGCATATGGAGGGAACTATAATAGCGCTTTTCCCGTCGAGGGATTGCCATCTGGACCATTCCTGGGGCCAACCACACATGACACCGCGATGAAGCCAGGGCTCCTGAATAAGCAGAATATCCACTGCATTCTTCTTCGAGAACGTCACCAAGTTCCGGGTACATTCTTTTGATCGGTCCATATTTATTTGGAGGAGCCTCAGGGAATTGTGATCACAACTGCTGCTGGGTACCCCGTCATTCATTCTTGATGTCTTAGATGACGTTGGTTGTCGACTAAATGGTCATTCGTACACATCTTGCTACGATTGTATTTACTTTACTGTGATTCGTATTACGTTGAATTCCTTAAGCCATAGATATGAGGCTGCAGTTTTATCGAAGTTGATCTGAAGCAGCCGTGTCTATCTCATTTGCTGAGAGATATGGTATTCATCGCTAGTATATTTCTTCACACTGCAATGTTTTGTCCGGTATTGCGCAAGCCTATAGTGAGGAGATAGCTGGGGCATGCCCTGCTTCTTGATAGATGGTTTGTGCTGAAACAATAGTGATAAGCTACATTGACGAGCGCGCAATCCACACACCGAGCAGGTTCATTTCTATCGCCGTCGTCCGACCTGCTGTAAGTAGAATTTTGTGGTCGATTGGTCTTATTATAATGATCAAGCTGCCAGAATCTGCGGTGTTTTCCATTCAGCATGTTGTTGTAATTACAGCTATCTGTCTGATGATTGCGTCTCCAGTTCAGCGCTTTACTAGGCATTGGCCAATGACCATGTTTTTGTTGTCTCCAGTGTCGTATAGCATATTCATGCGGACGGTATGTATGGCAATGTGGCCGTGACTGCCCTCGCCTTGCACCATCAATATAGGCATAATGCTCGGATAACGCATGGTGGTTGAATGTATGACGTTTTTGCTGATATGGTTCGCTGTTCCTCTGCATATCGCGTCTCAAGGCCTTATTACGGGTTACGTATGCAGCATGCCCGATAGCTCTGGTGTCGCTAGGACAGATCTTCGTCTCTTGATCATAAACTTCACAACGGTCCGCCCAAGACAAAAAGTCAGTAGACTGACCTTCATTTGCATTGCCAAGTGTCTTAGATACTGTCTGGGTAAAGGACTCGGATTGGGACGTACTCTTGTCCTTGAGTTTGTTGTTAATCGTCCGCTTTTTTAAGGTGACTCGTTGTTTGAGCCACTGGGTGCTGGTTTTTCCGCTTCTGGTGACGTCAGACCATAGTCGCTTCTCGGTAGGGTTCATAGTGAATTCTGATGTATTCAAATCATCTCTCGGCTTCTCTTTTTCGATCATAGAGTGGTCTTCTGGGCATAATAGTGGCCAATCGTCTGTTTCAGTACTTTTATCAGCTGAGCATCCCTTAATAGTACTAGCTTTTCTCGCCTTGGCCAGTCTTTGCGGCTTCGGAGGTGTCCATGGCATCAATGTTTTATCGGTCCAACTATCCTCCACATAAAAAGTTGAATGAGGCAACTGCGTGTGCCTCACTGCTGTTGGACTTGGACGGACATTCTTACTATATTCGAACCCTTGTGTGTTGCTGTTTCTTTCGTCCATATGAGTTGTGATAATGGTTGGCACAGCTGGGGGGCTCTGAGGCTCTCTATCCCTGTTAGACTCTTCTCTACTAGTCTCATTAGTATTACTTTCAAACACGCTAGGCCGGCTGTCCTCCATTTCAAAGTTTGTGTTGGAAATGTCCCGTGATATTACAGCGGGGAGTGAGAGTCTTGCCTGTTTCCCAAGAAGCACCACTGGGTAGAGTCGCTTAGCATCCTGTAGTGATCTTCTCACTTCTTTTCGTCGTCTCGCCTTGTTAGTCGATGGGGAAAGTGTGGAGTGTGGATCTGTAAAGTCAATTTGCACACCCTTTTGTATGATATGCCGTTCATATTGGGTTCCAGTGTCCAAGAGATCCTTCTGATTCGAAGTCGTTTGAGTTTCCGTGTCAGCACTGGGTGTTAGTTCTGTCGGCAATGTCTGTGTACCCTGATCTATCATACGGAGGTCCATCGGAGGTTGCTGCAGAGTAGCCTGATTCTTTTCAACATTACCAGTAGTAGGAATCCGTTTTTGCCTCAAATTCGGACTAGCTGCCTTGTCCAGTCGAGATTTACTGCTGGTCGTCAATGTTTGTGGCCTAGCATCCGGCTGGTTTACTATATCTTTGACGAGTTCAACCAACAAGCGTTCCACACTGTCTTGGTCACGAACAGGCAGTCGAATCTTTCCCCTCTTTGTCACTCGTATAGACTGCCATATGGTTTTCACAGAATCAATGACATTTTTGAGTTGTCTTTCCAAGCAGTTATGCTCACTGACCGGGATTCGATGTCGGGATTTTCCTGAGTTCTTTCGCGGGGTTGTTAGAAAGTTCCAAATACTCATAGCAGCATCGTACGTGTATGGCCCCATAGCATCGGGATCGTCCTTAACGTTATCATTGTCCTGTGCTTTGATAATTACTGGATGTGGTAGAGTGCTTATTATACCCTGTGGGCTCGAATCCGACATAGCATCATCAGATGGGGTGGCAACCTTCCTTCGAAGATTCCTTTCTAAAACCATCTTAAGTAACGGTAACGCAGATTTCATGGATCGGTGACGACTTCGTTTTACAAGTGGAAATGTGTCGGGTATGCCGGGAAGATCAAGAGCTGCCACCAACTGAGAGCTGGGTGTTCCGGAAGCATCATTAATGTTATCCAACATAGTCGGATTAGCTCGTCTTATGTGTTGTCGCAGTTGGTCAAATTTCATATTGATCGTATGTATCTGATATTCTTGTAACCCTGCCAAGCCTAATACCTAGTAATACAGGAGGATCAACATAGCGAATGTGCTAGCATGAAGTACGACTGCCATATCTTAACAAATAATAGTTCGATTCTCACGCGGTTTTCACCGGAACGTACCGGACTTCCAGGTGCACAATGGCAATTAAACAGTTCAAACAAATCTTTAACCGAACATACCTAAAACCTCCAATTCTAAAATACGAGATCCTGAGCGCGATTAAAAACAATCCTCTCAGTTAAGCGCCTTTGTAACGTCGTAACTAGATACTGAAATGCAGCCCATCATCCCGGATTCCAATTATTATTTTTTGTTTATTGCTTTTACCATCCTTGTTGACCATGCAAAATTTCATGTGCATAATCTCAAACTTTTTGAGAAAAAAAATGTTTTTTAATCCCACGAATGATGTCTCTAAGGCTAACCATTCAAACAATATTATTTATGAAAATATATCATAACTTTGCAGATTTTCAATACATTCGAAAGAAATTATCACTAAAATGTTCACAAAAACATGCAGATTATGAATAGGAAAGAAAATTTAAACCTTAGTGGAAAAAAGTCATTTAAATTATTTTTTTGATTTTTTTTGTAAAACAATTTTTTTAACTTTTTTTGGATGCACAGCATGAATTTTTAATTTTTTTTCTTAAATTTAATCCTATTAAGAAGACTAGAAGAGTAAATATTATTTTGACAATTAATACATTTGAGTAACAAAACACAATTGTACTTATATGACTACATTAATTATATTTGTACATTTTGACTTAATATAATGATTCGTGCTTAATAAAAAGAAATTTATATTTTATTTTTCATGTACGCTTAGATGCATTTATTACAGTATTCACTAAATTAAGTTTCGTGAGTAGTTAGTGCAATAATTCAAAACAATTAATAAATTTTAAAATTCAAAGATTAAATAAATTCATGAAATAATTAGAAATGTTAATGTAATGTGTGTTAAATCTGAGTTTGTGAAAAAAAACGGTTTCTTGGTTTAAATTCATAATTACAATAAATTCATTTATTTTTGAATAAAATAATTTTTTTAATTAAACCTTCATGTTCAGATTCCAAATAATTAAAAGGATAATTAATTTCAAAATTAATTAATCTATAAATATTTCTTATGATGCAAAGGTGAACTTTTGCAATCTGATATTATATTTTTGCATAAAGAATTGTTTTGTACTTTGATAAATCCAGATAGTATTACATATATATAGATATATTTTGAAGTTATTTTTTTTTAACATGCTTAATTATAAAGTTATTTTACCAAAACAGTTAATTTTTTTTAATTACTTTGATTTTTGCAGCATATTAATAAACATACGAAATAGTTATACTTGTGTGAAAAACATTCTACATTATAATATTTAATACAGGCCTATAGATTTTTCCCAAGAAATAATTTAAAATTGCTGATAAAAAGCTAGAATATGAGGCATCAAATCACAAAGAATGAAATAATTATCAGATACAACCTGATTGTTGTAGCTGAGGCAGATGGAAGAGAGTAGAATTAAAACTTATATAATGCCTGGTGGTGATATATGAGATGTGAAATTTTTCTTGTGATGATGATTGTAAAAAATAATAGCTTCTGTGAAGATATGAACTATGGCACACTGGTCTTTGTCCTTCAGAGGGCAGCTGGTGTCTTATTTAATTATAAGACTATCATCCCAGCAGGTGATGATAAAGTCACTACTGCTGCTTCATTGAGGAAACTAAAACAAAAGTGTTAGAACCAAACTGCCCCTCTCCCTCCATCAAATAATGCAAGTCTCAATTATGATCTTGCTGAAGACAATGTGCTCCATAGAGTAGCCTACTCCAGGGTTAGCAAATTTTTCTTATGATAACACAATTTCCATTTGAGCTAAATATTTTATATCATCATTTTGGAATTCAGAGTAAAATTTCAGAAAATACACTTGAAATTTATAGTGTTGGAAAAGAAACTGGATCTGACTGTCATAAAAAGTGTTACGCAAAAGTAAAAAAATCTGTTACCCATTACATCATTGGACCCATCCACAGAGTAATAATACTACAGAGTGCGCGCGAGGGGTTACAATGTGAAGCAAAGATCCGGAGTCACGTGACTCCGGTCGAAAGGCTGGTCAGGGAATCTCGCTGGCAATGCTTTCCTTATGGCTACTCGTATGACGATCTACATGTGCTGTCTTATTTTTCATTAGAATGGTCACCACGTGTGCAGCTTTCGGATGTTCTGAACGGTTTAGGAAAGGGGGACCAGTGTCCTTTCACATGGGAATACTTTTTTGCTTATTCCCCTTCTTATAAATTAAAAATTGGAATATTAAATTAACGATGCAATGGATTTCTGACGTAATCTCAGTTTTTAACATTTTGGATTTAATTCAATTAAAGTTCCAAGTTTTGGTAAAATTCAAATGTCATGAATCCAGGGTTCGTACGGGTCAGGGAAAACCTGGAAAAGTCAGGGAAAAAAAATTTTTACCAAAAAAAGTCAGGGAAATCAGTGAAAATGGCCCATTTTTGCTTTAAAACCTGGAAAATCGTCACGATTGTCGTCTGATCGGGAAAAAAGATTGATCAAAAATAATAATGAGGAAAAAAAAATCCGTCGGGATGAAAAAGGGAATTCCGATAACATCGTAAATATTGATAATCCGTAAAATATTGCAATGTATCGCAAAAACCGTTAGATACTGCCAAGGAGGAACGAGAATTTCGTAAGTCCGCTTGGAAAAGCGTATTGCTACGACTTTATCGTAACTTTTTCTAGCGCTTTCCGAGAAACATCATAACTACGCATCGTAGAAAGCCATTGGTGGGTCATTCCGTGTCAAGTCAACACAGTGATTTTACTCCCCATCTCAGATTTTGATGAAACTTGGTACAGAGGTAGCCTGCATGTAGATAAAGAAAACTACCCAATTTCATTAAAATACGTCAACCCAATTTGAAAATATGGCGATGTGAAGTTGTCAAAATTCACCAAAAAACACCCCACGGCCATAGTTTCAAATTGCTGTTGCAACTCTCCTAATTAAGCTAAAATGATGGGACAGGTGTCATTTTGCAGCATTTGTTATGGGCTTTCCTATGATATACAACACAATATGGGTTTGAGATAAAATGTTTTTTTAAAAATTAAATTAAAATTTAAATTTTGAATTTATCAAAAAGCGCATCTTCAAAATTTTTCAAAAAATTATATTCAACACTTCACATTGTTCTTAACTAATTCCCTAAGTATGAAAGTGGGACTGTCATGGGTTCACAACTTTATAAAATTTCAAAAATATATATTTTACTAAAAAAATTGACATTTTTGTAAAATTTATAGATTTAAGCAGAAATATACATAACTTACCCATAAATAAATCTTTAGTCTTTATTCTTAATATATCTATGTACACATTGAAATTTACTCTTAACACATACATTCAAATGTCACTTGCCAAACCTGATACAAACAGTATATTTTTTAAGATTTACACTGTCTTTTTGAACGCTTCATTTGTTTTTACAGTATCATCCCCAGGAATTTGATATCTTCTTCCTGTTGGTGTTACTGGGTTTACTTTACAAAGAACATCATTTTACAGATACCCATAGAATATCAGGTTTTGTAGGATATGCATAAGACAGTGATGGGCCAGCTGGGTGAAGGAAAGTAGCTTTAACTTCATCAAGACCTTCGTCTTTTGTTAAAACATAAGCTAGCCACCATTTCCTGTCGTAGATGGCAGTAACATATCCATGAATATCTCTTAAAGCCAGTTTTTCCGGAGATTTTGTGATTTTCAACAGTAGATTCTGTTGTACCTGAAAAAGTTTTTATTAATATTTTTGATGTACTTGATGCTATCGGTATAAAGGCATGTAACCTGTGTGTTCCTTTGATGGTAACAGATCGACTAAAGCGTTGTTCTAGAAATCTTTCAGTTTCAATGTACTCTTCTTGTGTTGAAAATTCAAAGTGTACAGATGTAATTTTTTTAACTACCCAATCAAAAAGTTGTTGTGTAGTAAGAATTTGGTTCTCATATGGCCTCTGCAGACTTGCTTTTGTTGCTAATCTCTTAACAGTGCCACCGACACCATCGCAAGGTCCTTTTCCATGTGCAGAGGCAAAACAATGCCATTCTGTATCAATGCCAAAATCTTCTTTGTGGAAACATAAGTTTAAAAAATTCTTTTTATTCTTGTACTGGGCTGCACTGCCATCCGAAAAGTAATATATCTTCTGTACAGTTTGAAATTTGGATTTTAAAAATTGAATTAGCTTTTTCTGAAAACAGTAAACTGCTATAGCGTTATGCTCTAGACAATTAGAAATTATGACATAGCTCATATGCTCTGTTTTATTCTCTCCATTGTAATACATTACAAAGGGGTGCACTGTTGCATGATCACTTGACCAATGATAACTCTGGGCCTCATCTTGGATCACAAAAGTGTAATTCTCAGAGAAGTCACATGTAACAACATATTCACCCTCATTCAAGTTTTCCTTGACTTCATTTACAAAAGAGCTTTGCTGCTTAGCTAGAAAATCATGGAGTATCAGTGTGGTCAATTTCTCAGAAAATAATTCGATAAACTCTGATGAGGTCTTCTGTATGGTTTCTAAGTTACATCTGTCTACTGAAACCCATTGTCGAAAAGTGATATTCTCAACCATATTATTATCAAATGAATTTTGTAGTGTACTTTTTATTGGGTCACTTCCTGGGCAAGAACTACAGTTTCCCTTAATGCAATGAATTGATGCTGGGTTGCACAGCATTTTTGCCAAACAGTGTTTATAAGAGGCCAATTCTCCATTGGTTAACATACCGAGCTTAGCATTTTCTATCATAAGTTTGACATTTTGATGTGTAGTGCAAACACATACTGAGTGTGTTCCACTATGTCCTGCTAAAATGCAGTGTTTTGGGAGCAGTTCTACAAATTTAGAAAACCCTATCTTTCTTTCTTGAAATTTATGTTTGAAAATTTTACATGCTTCTTTTAAATTGCACAAAATAAGTCCTTTTAGATATTACTGTTTTATCTCCATTCTCCCCCTTCACAGTTACACAGACAGACAGACATGACCGCTGACTGCCCAGAGAGACCATCTTGGGATGGTTTGCGCTCTTTCCCAAAGGGATGGACGGTTTCGGAGATCACAGTTACACAGTCTTTCTTTCCTGGCATTACTCTACTTATTTCATCATTTTCATAAAAAGAACGTACTGTTTGCACAACTTCTTGTGACAAATTCTTTCCCGGTTTTTGGTCAGGACTTTCTAATATACCTCTTTCCTTCAAAAGCCATTTTGCCTGGCGTACCATGTAGTCAGGAGCATTGAATTCGCGCATTATCTTTCTTATACTCCAAGATTCAGGCAAACAAGTCAGTAGCATTACTTTCTTTTTCCTGCTACTAGAGGAAAAGCTAGCTTTCAGATTAGCTATAACAGATTGTTCCAGTGACTCACATTCATTTTCTGAGGAATCCTCTGCATTAGCAAATAGTTGTTTTTTAAGTGCTAACCCAATGCTTTTAAATTTTTTGGTTGAATACTTCTTCATCTGAAGTTTTGTACTACGCACAAGGGACTCTCCTAATTCCTGGAGAGACATATTTAGTGTCTGCACAACAGCTGAAGGTGGAGGAACATAGCTTGTTTGATCATCCAAAAGTTTTCTGCAATCATTTTTTCCTTGCATATTTTTCAATGAACCAATCTGCTTCCTACAATTATCACTAATTTTTGATATCTTTGGCATATCAGGAAACATACCACACATCCGTTGAGGCACATTTCTTAGTCTCCTTATGTTTTTCACAGAATGATTGTTTTTTTAAAGGATTGCAACATTGTAGTGTCTGATATCTTTCTTTCTCCATTGTATAATATCACACAGATCTCAATTAAAATATAGGAAAAAGTTTCTGAAGAAAATATACTGAAATAATAGTTTTTTTTCACTAATACCAACACCTCACAAAATATTAACATTTAAAAAAGAAACTTATTACCATCACATTTTTTTAATCACCAACGACATTCACATCCAACTGCCACTGAATCAGTATGAAGACTGATCAGTCTGCCTATGCCCACAGGCAGTTGGAACCAGTTGGACTGGTTTAAAGTGGTTTAAACTAGTTAAACCATAAAATAATCACCCATCATAGTCACTAGTTGCATTTTAAACACATTAAAAATAAATTTATGAAAATAGTGAAAATTTATTTATGGGTAAGTTATGTATATTTCTGCTTAAATCTATAAATTTTACAAAAATGTCAATTTTTTTAGTAAAATATATATTTTTGAAATTTTATAAAGTTGTGAACCCATGACAGTCCCACTTTCATACTTAGGGAATTAGTTAAGAACAATGTGAAGTGTTGAATATAATTTTTTGAAAAATTTTGAAGATGCGCTTTTTGATAAATTCAAAATTTAAATTTTAATTTAAATTTTAGAAAAACATTTCATCTCAAACCCATATTGTGTTGCATATCATAGGAAAGCCCATAGAAAATGCTGCAAAATGACACCTGTCCCATCATTTTAGCTTAATTAGGAGAGTTGCTACAGCAATTTGAAATTATGGCCGTGGGGTGTTTTTTAGTGAATTTTGACAACTTCACATCGCCATATTTTCAAAATGGGTTGACGTATTTTAATGAAATTGGGTAGTTTTCTTTATCTACATGTAGGCTACCTCTGTACCAAGTTTCATCAAAATCTGAGATGGTGAGTTAAAATTTATATAAAAATTGTGTTGATTTCACATGGAATGACCCTGGTACAAAGCGCAGTTGCGATAATTTCGTAAGTTGACCAGTTAGGAACGACAGATGACGCACGGGTATGTTTTGATTTTCCACGTGGGTATTTTTATTTGAAAACAATACGTTGTAAGAAAACTTGTCTGAGCGGATCGTCAGTAGGCTGATTGGATCGAAGCAGTCAAAAATGACCCGTATAAAGCATGGTGGCAGCTTTGCGGTAAAACTCGCAACATGGGCAGATAAGTTATCCAGAACTATGCCAAGCACGTGAAATCAGAGTTCAGTGAACAACCCCCGATTGCGTAGCTTCTCGGTTCTAGCGCTTACGCGAGTGCAAGCCAACTGTAAAGAATTTTGATGCAGTGAAACCAGCTACATCTTTGACTAATTATGTCACAAAGGAAACAACTGTAAAGGCTTAAATCTTGTGGGCATTGAAATTGCCGAAAAGGGAAATCTTTCATTCCTTAATTGTGCTCCATTTTTCTTCTCCATCAGGTGTATTTGAAAAGCATAAATGTGTGTAAAAAAATCTACGATTATGATGTCATTATGATATTGTAATTAAAATTATTAATTTTATAATTAATATAAATAATCTTATAATATAGTTAATTTTTTCTAAATTTTTATTAATTTATATCAATTTTTTGATTTAAAAAAAAAACCTGGAATTTTTTGAAAATTTGACTGGAAAACCTGGAAAAGTCAGGGAAATTTTTTTACGAAAATGAGTATGAACCCTGTGAATCATTATTAAATGTTTTAATAGAATTTTTGGCAATAAATGATTGAAATTGTGAGTTTTATGAAGTTTTAACTGAAATATACGTCTCCGCAAGATTTGGCGAGATTTGGCAAGCTAGTGAGTTCATTGGAGTTTTGCTCAACTTGGAAGAAAATATTCTTTTCAGAAGGAGAAATTTATGAAAAATATTCGATTTAAATAGAATGTGAGGAAAACTCCCCCCCCCCCTCTAGACAATTGCAGTTTGGCATAAAAATGCATAACAACCTCTAAAAATAATAGTATTTTTATCCCTCTTCACACCTGAGATAAAACTATTACAGAAAAGAAATTTTTTTATTCATTAATTTATGTTTGTTGTATGTGAAATTGCCTCTTCAAACAAGAAAATTAATTATTCAATTGATTTTTTGAGTCAATATCTGTACTAAGACCTGAAGTCATATATTGTGTACCTCAGATGTTATCTTGAAAAAGAATCATTCTAAAAACGATTTAATACCTTAAATTAAGATTAACATATGCATACTTTTGGAGCGAAGAGATTACATATGTCACATATATATATATGTGACATGTGTAAATATTATATTATATATATGAAATATTATATCCTAAAATATTATATATATATATACACACTTTAAATTATTACATATATACTCTACATGGAATTTTAATTCTTATAATTTAGAGAAATTGATGATGAGATTCTGTAATTTTCTTGAGTAAAATCTATTTTAATCCTGAAATATTATGTAAGTGTTTACAGTTTTGTGTGATGGGGTTATAAAAGGTTTTTCAGGAATGTTAGAAATGAAACTTTTTCTTATTGTTTGAATATTATTTCATGACTGAATATGGTATGAGTGTGAATGTGTTACATTACATAACATAATATGATGCATTATAATTAATTATACATTAATTATGAGTATATAGAGTAATTGTAATGTTCTGGAAAGATATATTTTTGTTTTAATAACCCCTAGTATAAATAAATTTTCGAAATTAAAAGCGACAAAGGGAATGAAGAGAATATTTAAAAATATAAATGAATTAGGCTTTACAACATATACGATTTTCTAGCATTTATTTTTACTCCAACATGTTATGTATAATGTATCAAATTTACAGTAACATAAACATTATATATTTGTTGTATACAATATTTTGTTTCCTGTGTGTGTATAGATATTTAGAAAGCTATTAAAAACTGTGCCAAAAAAATTTATTTCATGAAATTTATACTGTTTATATTCACTTCCTTCAAATATTATATATTCAATTAAAATTTAAAAACCCATGTGTTAAGAAATTATTAAGAATTATCTCTTAATGGAAAATAAAAAAATTCCGTTTTCCAATATTTGTTTATTTTATAGAATTTATTTTTTCAAATCTGATACTCCCTAAATATTTCACATAAAAATGAGTGAAATTCATTGAAAAAATGAAGGAAAGTTTTCATCAACTTGATCGAATTGAGTCAAATTTCGTTACAGCAACATCCTAGCTTCTGCGAAAACGCGCCAAATGTAATAGCGCAGAACCTGTTCTTTCCCCGACAATACTGCTCATCTTTTCTTCACGTTCGACAAGTTTTATGAATAGCGTGCGCGGTCTATTTATATCTTAAGTCTATGGACCCATCGGACATCAATCTTTTATCTTGAAGAGTGGAGCGAGTTCTGAACATTTATCTACTGTGTGTGAGCATCATAGAGCTTTTTTCTCAAAGAAGTATAAAATGTACCCGAAAGCATGCTCTAATCCTTTTAAATGTCATAAGAAGAAAATAACAAAAGGTTTAAGGATAGCAAACTTGTATTTTTCACGTGTAAATGAAATAGAAGTTTGTACAAAACCAATTCTAGGGCAAAAAATATGCCATGCTTGTAGGGACAAAGTGAATAAACACATCAATAAATTAGGTAAAGAAACTGAATACTGTGAAGAGAGAGATGAATAGTGATATATAGAGATAAGTAACTTGGAAATGTCAATTACTAAACAAGAAACACTTGAAATAAAATTCATATCTACTGAACATAGAAGAGTCATCAGTTAAACTTCATAGGGTAGCTCCACAGTGCAAGTCAAACTATGAAAATAGTTATATTAACGGTCAAAAAACCATTATTTTTTTTGCCCAGTATTCATATATTTAGGAGAAATTTAAAATAAAAGTTGTTTTGGTAACTGCTGTGCCTCTGGCCCAAAATTGCGTTAGAAAAAATGTATTTTTTCTCACAAAAAATTTCATAAAAACAAAGTAACAATTTTTTTGCATATAAAATTTCAAATGAAAGTGTATAAATTATTTTTATTCATATTTCGTATGTTTTTGTGAGCACTTTAGTGAAAATTTCACTTGAATATATTGAAAATTGAAAAAGTTATGATTTATTTTTTCTCAAACAATGCCGCTTAAAAATTGAGCCTCGGAAAAGTCATATTCGCCCTGATGTCATTCATACCGGGCCGCGAGTGATTGGTGTTGAAGTACGAAGGAATAAAACACGCTCCCTGGGAAAGAATCGTTTCGTGCATAGTCACACTTAGAATTATCCGGGAAAATAATTTCGAAGAGTAATTTTACTCTCCTAAATTTTAAGGGGAGGTATTTAAAATTTTTTTTTTATTAATATAAATTTTTTTTTTTTTTAAGCTGTATTTTATCTTATGAAAATAAAAAAGTTACGCAAAATTTGAAAGAGTACTTTTTCACTCCTCTACAAAATTTGGAGGATTGAAATTGAATTTAGATGCGTATTAGATTTTTCCGGCAAGTTCCCGCTCTCGATTTTGTCCCCGGAAATCGGATTGTGGTAACCGCAGCGCCTTATTTAAATTATCGTCCCCTCATCGGGCTTTTGATCGTGAAACTCCGATCATATCCTTAATCCTACAGCTGAAGATGGTTTAATCTAGTCCAATGTTTCTCAACAACCGACCGCGGTTTTCGTTTTCAAAAAAAAACGAAAAAAAAGTCGCCACTGGCAACACCTTCTAGAGCACTTTCAAGCGCCTTCTGCTTTAGAAGGTATTGCCACTGCAAGCAGCAGAAATTACTATGGTCGATCGTCATTGCGTCAAATATCCCGATATATATATATATATATATATGTGTTTCGTGGAAAAAAAGTTCTCTTCATGAATAAGAGCTAGTCCGGCGAATTACGAGTTAATTGTAAATTTCGCCAAATAACGAGTGTTAAATCGCGAATGTCACCAAATAACGAGTGCTAAATCGCCAAACATCGTGTTGAATGTCTTGAAATTTGCTCCCATTTTGCAACAATTTCTTTCTCAGTGTAACTGAAAAACAAGAAGTAAAATTGAAAAAAAACTTAATTTTAAAGAATATGTGCATGTGTTAGTCCATTTTTAAGTGAGAGGTGAATAAAGAGTTGCTGCAAATATAAATAATTTTGTAAGAGAAATCTTTGTCAGCTGTGGTTTTTATTTTGAATAATTGGAGGGGGAATGAATATCACTTTAAGAATTTTTATAATTTATTTGATGCTGTTATGAGTTATATTTTTGACCGAAGCTTGAAGGTTTCACAACACTTTGGTGACAACAGATTATGTGGATTGATTATTTTATGAATTCTTGTGATGCTGGGTAACAAATCAAAGGTTGTAATTTCTGAACCACTTCTACGTCTATATTTTTGAGAAGAGAGAAAATTTGTTTGGCAAATTAAAAATATAAATTTGCATACGTGCCCCCCCCCCTTTTTTTTTTGCTGTAAAACTTGTAAGTTATGAAGTTTGCCATGACTTTTTAAAAACTGCTTGAAACTCCTTAATTTTTATTTAGGAAATTTTGTATGAGCCCAGTTTAACTCTAGCATACATCGGGACCAAGTTATGTGCATGTACCGAGAGGCTCCCACACCCTACAGCAGGGTTCTTGGACTGGAATAGATGGCGAGCCCCAAAACCAGCTTTACAGGGGCCCCTCTGTGGTTAATTTATTGTGTGAAAAATCAAAAAGTGATAATAATCGTTCCGGACACTGTCAGCCCTGCCCTTGTGGGGGTCATGCCGACAGGTATGTAGATGTATAATATACAAATAACATCAGTGCTCCCAACACACAGGGTCGGGGTACCCGGGGAGATTGCACGTATACCTTCATGAGGAAGTTAAAAGGTTTTCTTTTCCAGGGGACCTTGATGGATCTCGTTGTTTTCTTGCTGCTTTAACATTGAAAAATTTGCGATAGTGGAACACCAAGATATATCCAGTCTGGGGGCCCATAAAATTTGCGAATTCGGTCACGGGTAATTGAGGGGGCCCTGGATTTTATTCGTTGGTAAAATGAATGCAAATGAACATTTGCCATGGCGCTCACAGGGGGGATGTCCGACAAGCTTCCGAGTCAGGGGGGCCCGTTGCATTTTGGGGCCCTAGATGAATCTCATTCTTTTCTGTGTATTTCACATTGTGAAATTTGCAACATTGGTAGCCCGAAATAAAGCCAATCTGAGGGCCCCACTAAAAGTATGCGAATTGGTGTCCCGGGTAATTGGTCGGGGGCTCTGGATTTTATTCGTTGGTAAAATTAATACAAATGAAAATTTTTCATGGCACTCGCAGCGGGGCATGGCCGACAAGCTTCCAAGTCGGGGCCCCCATGTTTACAGGTTTCACTTTGGGGGCCCTGGATGAATCTCATTCTTTTCTGTTGTTTAATATTGTAGAATTTGCAAAAGCGGAAGCCTGAGATAAATCCAGTCTGGGTCCCCCACTAAAAATCAGTGTATTGGGTCCCCGCTACTGCATGTGGGGCCCTGGATTTTATTCGTTGTAAAATTGATAAAAATGAAAAATTTTCGTGGTCCCTTAAAGGGAGGATGTCCGACAAGCCTCCAGGTCGGGGCCCCATGGAAATGTTGACAGGTTCCTATTCGGGTCACCTGGATGTATCTCATTGATTTTTATTTTTTAATATTGTAAAATTTGCAACGCGAGATAAATCCAGTCTGGGCCACACTAAAATTCAGCGAATTGGAGTCTGGGGACCCCATGGGTAAGTTTTCTGGGGGTACTTGATGAATCCCATTTGTTTTTTGTTGTTTTATTATTATAAAATTCGCTTCTTCAGTAAGCTGGTGCTTTCACATGTCCCTTTCCATGGCACGCTGATGAAGTGGGACGAAATAAACATGATATGTGTTGTGAAAAGGGGGGGGGGGTTGGCCGACAAAGGCGGTATATTATACAACTGTAAATTATTATTTGGCCGTAAAAGAGGGGGGTGACCGCATCTGAGGGGTGTCAGTTAAGAGGGGTTTTACTGCAATGCAACTTGTGAGCTTGAATTTGCATGATAGGGGTGTAATGTGATAGGCCTCCTCGTGGTGCACCCTGGGTAACGCCAAATCTATCACACGTCATTGTCATCGCTTTTTGTGCTCATATACTTCACCTTCAATAGCCCAAATTACATGTTTATTTCGACACATCTTGCAGTACATGTCTTGCGTCTCGTTTTGTCCTGTACATGTTTTTGTCTTTTGTGTCCAACCCCTCATTGTGGGCCCCGCTCAGGCGGGGAGGGGTCCTCCCGGATGGGGCATTGCTTCTAGCGTATGCTCCATCCGGGACGCTGTCTACCTACGTGTTTGCCGTGCGTGGAGACCCGTAAGGCTGGAGATGGGGATCCTGGTTAGCCTGATGCGCTAGCTTTGGCCTCGGATTCAGCCGAAACGGGAGGCTTGGATTAGCCCCGTCCAGGTCAATCGGCTGTGGTCGCCTCGGTGGCTGAAGGGGTTACACTACTGGGCAGGTAGAGGGGCCGGGCCTGCCGGACGTCGTTGAGGTTTGTTGGTGCTGCTTCACGACGATCTTGGATCTTGAACGCGTCTGCTCGCCTGCTTTGGTGGTGTATAGCTCCCACCTAACCTGACGTTGCTACTAACTTTCACCGGTTACGTGTGCGCGTCCCCTCGTAGGGCTCCATGGTGGGCATGGTGGGTGGGAGTGGAACAATACCCATTCAAATATGGGAACCATTGGAACAATCAAATTAATAACAAATTACATGCCATCAAGCCCACACTTGGCCATTGGCGTTCGAGCTGCAGAACTAACCGAAAGGAGGAAGTTCTGCTTGCCCGGTTGCGCATAGGACACAGTCGTATCACACAATCATATCTTTTATTACGAGAGAGTCAGCCACAGTGCCCACATTGTCAAAGTCCATTAACCATTGCTCATGCTTTTACTTGTTCACATCATCGTCATCATTTTACGACCGCTTTTGGTCAAAGTCATCTTTCACTTCATGACATTTTAAATGACCACAGCGATGCATCTCGCATTTTTAAATTCATCAAAGCCATTGGTTTTTATAACAAATTATAGATTTTTACAATTCATGTCATTTTTTTATGCTTTACGTTGCTTTTTATCATGCATGATTTTAGTATTTTGACATGACAAAAGGATGATTTTTCTTATTTTTATAATTTGTTTTGGCGCAGTTTGACCAAATTGGTCCTTGCGCCAGAAAATTTAAAATCCAAATCCAAATCCAATCAAATATGGGAAAAAATCAAAATGCACCAAAACGTCAAAGAACTGCTTCAAACCAAACACATGTCACTGTAACTGCTTCAAATTCATCAACTGTCTCATTTTTCTTTCTGCACTCTTCAGATGCCGAAAAACCGCTGGCCAAAGTATCACCATTTGTAATAGATAAAGCTCTCTATGGCACAGTTGGTACCTTAAAATCGGTGAAGGCCCTTCGTTCAGGAGACCTTCTCATCGAAACTAACACATCCAAACAAGCCGAACTCATTCAAAAGCTCACATCTCTCGGAGACATTCCAATAACAGTCAAAATCCATCCCACGTTGAATTATTCACGTGGTGTCATTTCAGATAATAACTTAATTAACATGGATGAAGAAGAACTAACACAAGAGCTGGCGTCTCAAGGCGTAACATCTGCCAAACATATTATGAGCCGCAAAGATGGCAATCCAGCTCCCACACGAAACATAATTCTCACATTCTCATCACCAACATTGCCGAAAGATATCAAAATAGGTTATTATAACCTCAAAATCCGGCCATACATTCCTAACCCTGTTCGATGCTTTAACTGCCAAAAATACGGCCACTCACGAACGGCGTGCCGCAGTCAACCCACCTGCGCAAAATGCGGTGAGAAGGACCACATTTCGGACAACTGCACTAATTCACCATTCAAGTGCGTCAATTGCGGTGGCGACCACCCCGCATTTGACAGAAAGTGTCCGAAATGGAATGAAGAAAAAGAGATCCAGAAGATCAAGGTCCTCAATAAGATCTCATATATCGAAGCACGCCGTCGTATAACCTCTAACCAAACTCCAATAGGTAATAGATCATATTCTAATATGGTAACAAATCCATCATCAGCTAATATGACTAACAATGTCACCAAAGCATCCGTAACAACTCAGACTGAACCAATAGCTGATACATCAACTCAAACATCATCATCTAACCAACCGTGTAATAGTTGTGGCTGCTGTTGCTCTGCTGGATTTCGGAGGGAGTCCACTACCTCCGAAGAAGAGGCAGGAAAGGTGACAGTGCACACATTCAAAAAACCTACTGTTACTAAACCCAAGATTAATTCTGGAAATAAATCTAAAAAGACCGGATATTCAAGAAAAGCAATACAGAGAGCAATAAAATGTCCCACCCTCAAGAATGTGTCACTAATTGATGACAAATCAATTGGTGACATGGATCTTGATAATCTATCAGAATCTGGTGGTACTCGCCGGAAACTAGACCGGAATAAATTTAAAGAACTCGAACCGTCTACTTCTACCTAATTTATGGCCAACATAATTCAATGGAACATTCGTGGTCTTAGATCCAATTATGAAGATCTCAAGGATTTGATCAATCGTTATCATCCTGTTTGCGTGGCACTCCAGGAAACTTTTACAAAGCCCTCGGAGACATGGAACATCAGGCGACATTCCCTGTTTCGTATTGACTACGATGACGGGAGTAGAGCCTGCCGCGGTGTTGCTCTGCTGGTTCCACATCACGTGTCGTCGCGCGTTTTAACGCTGCGCACGAACCTGCAAGCCATCGCGGTGGAAATTTCTACTGGCCTAAGAATTACCATCTGTTCCATTTATTTGCCACCAAATGACACCATCTTACAGAGAGATCTAGAAGATCTGATTGATCAATTACCTCCATCATTTTTTCTTCTTGGAGACTTCAATGCTCATAACATGATATGGGGTTCTAACAGCAACACCCCTCGTGGGGAAATGGTTGAACGACTGTTAGATGACATGGACCTTACCATCATGAATGATAGCAGTTTCACTCATTTCCATGCCCCAAACAATAGTTTCACTGCAATAGATTTATCATTATGCTCACCTTCACTCTTGCCGAACTGGTCCTGGTCGGTTGATCCAGACCACCACGGGAGCAATCATTTCCCTCTAGTGGTTAAGTGCCTTGATCGAAGCCATAGCATACCTGAGGGTCCTCCTCGGTGGAAGCTTGTGGCCGCCCGATGGGCAGACTTCACGGTCAAGGCAGAAATCACGGAGGATATGGTTTCGCAACCCGACGTCGACCATTGTGTCGACCTTGTGACCAGTTGTATGATCTCAGCAGCCAATGAAACAATACCCAAAGTCTCCTCGAAACTTCCTAAATTTCCTAAACCTTGGTGGAACCACGAATGTAATCTCACGATTAAAGCACAAAAGAAAGCATGGAGTAGGTTCCGGCGGTATCCTACCCATGACAACAAGTTGGCATTTTTAGAAGCAAAGGCGATAGCAAGAGGAACCAGGCGCCAGGCTCAACGCGAGTCCTGGCAAAAGTTTACGACGGGAATCAATTCATCAACTTCATCCAAAATCATTTGGGACCGGATCCGAAAAATCAATGGTCATTATCAGTCTCATCCCATCACCATTTTAAATACCAATGGCACTATCATCAGCGATGTGAGGGATATTGCGGACACCATCGCCGCCCATTTCGCCGCTGTTTCCAGCGATGCGAACTATCCCCCATCGTTTCATCCCATTAAATCATCAGCCGAACGTACATCGTACACCTTCCGGCCTTTTACACCGGAGGGGTACAATTCATTGTTCACCCT
Source organism: Pholcus phalangioides (assembly GCF_987345545.1). Taxonomy (NCBI): domain Eukaryota; kingdom Metazoa; phylum Arthropoda; class Arachnida; order Araneae; family Pholcidae; genus Pholcus; species Pholcus phalangioides. The sequence goes on from NW_028301598.1 coordinate 13,287,281, forward strand.
TCATGAACTGACGACGGCCTTGCAACGAAGTCCTGACTCAGCTGTAGGGCCCGATGCCATTCATTACTCCATGATTCGGCATCTCTCACCAGAATCACTCTCACATTTACTCATATTATTTAATCGGATCTGGGTCAGTCATTCATTTCCTGACACCTGGCGAGCAGCCATAGTTCTTGCATTCCCGAAGCCTGGCAAAAATCCTCAACAACCGAACAGTTACAGACCTATTGCTTTGACCAGTTGTTTGTGTAAGCTCATGGAACGCATGGTCAACTATCGCCTTATGCACTACCTTGAGGTTAACAATATTTTATCGAAACATCAAAGCGGCTTTAGACGGTTCAGGTCAACAACATGCAATTTGTTACGCCTTGAGACATCAATAAGACAAGCATTTGTGAAGAGGGAGCATATGCTAGCCATACTTTTTGACATAGAAAAGGCCTACGACCGTACTTGGAGGCACGGAATTCTTTCCGACCTCTATAATTGCGGCTTGCGGGGCAACTTGCCCATTTTCATTAAGAACTTTCTCGCTCGCCGCATCTTCCAGGTACGGATCGGAAGTACATTATCAGCTCCCCAAATCCAAGAACAAGGTGTACCTCAAGGTAGTATTTTAAGTGTTACACTGTTTATTTTAAGACTCAACGGTGTGTTGAACCAACTCCCGTTGTCTGTCACTGGCGCACTTTACGTGGATGATCTGTTGATGTCATATCAATCAGTAAATATGAGGACAGCCGAGAGACAATTACAAACCGCACTCAACAAGATCAGCAAGTGGGCACATAATAACGGCTTCTCATTCTCCGCTGACAAAACTGTCGCTATGCACTTTTGTCGGCGTCGAGACCTACATGATGATCCACAATTGTTTCTAAACAATAGTCAAATACCAATAGTAGAAAATACAAAATTCCTCGGCATCACATTCGATAAGAAACTGACTTTCAAACCTCATATTGCGCAATTAAGAGCTCGTTGCATGAAGACGATGAACCTCTTGAAGGTCATCTCGTCTACATCATGAGGAGCAGACCGTAAGTCACTCATTCACTTGTATAAAGCTCTAATAAGATCAAAGCTCGACTACGGTTCCATTGTATACGGGTCGGCACCTCGGAGCTATCTGAGTGTGCTCGACCCGGTCCACCATCTCGCCCTACGGATTTGTTCTGGAGCTTTCCGGACGTCTCCAATGGAGAGCCTGTATGTCGAATGCAACGAGCCATCACTGACATCAAGACGCCAGCAACTTTCCTTGAAATATTTTATCAAGATGAAGTCTTTTCCAGATCATCCACTTCATCGTGTCATTTTTAATCCCTCATTTCATAGACTATTTGCTGCTCGCCCTTCATGTGTTCCATCTTACGGTCTTCGTATGAGGGCACTTGTGGAAGAACTAGAATTAGACATCAGTCGTGTGGCCCCAGTTGCTTGGCAACTGGCACCATGGGAGCAGTCTCTGCCAGATGTCTCTCTTTCATTATCATTATACCTTAGAGCCACCACAGCAGATGTCATATATCGACAGATATTCTTCAGGCACAGGGGTAGGTACAACAGGTACTTCCCCATATATACCGACGGCTCCAAGAGCCCTGGCCATGTCGGTTGTGCCTACATCTGCTGTGAGGAGACATCTTTCAAACTTCCAGACACATTGACTATATATTCGGCAGAACTGTACGCAATCCTTCAGGCTCTACGTCATATACGACGCAAACGCCACCGACGATGCATCATCTATAGCGACTCTCTCAGCGCATTACAAGCACTGTGTTCCTGTACGTTTCACACTCATCCATTCATTCATGCCATTTCTCATGAACTGCGTTACCTCATTCATCATGGTACCACAGTAAAATTTTACTGGGTACCAGGTCATGTTGGAATACCGGGCAACGAAAAAGCAGACACCGCAGCTCGAACAACAACTAACATTGACAATAACCTTTTGGTACCTGCCAGTGACCACTTCTCAATCCTCCGGGAAGTGATGCATCACCGCTGGCAGGATCATTGGAACCATCAGATAAATAATAAATTGCATGCCATCAAGCCCACACTTGGCCATTGGCGTTCGAGCTGCAGAACTAACCGAAAGGAGGAAGTTCTGCTTGCCCGGTTGCGCATAGGACACAGTCGTATCACACAATCGTATCTTTTACTACGAGAGAGTCAACCACAGTGCCCACATTGTCAAAGTCCATTTACCATTGCTCATGCTTTTACTTGTTCACATCATCGTCATCATTTTACGACCGCTTTTGGTCAGAATCATCTTTCACTTCGTGACATTTTATCTGACCATTGCGATGCATCTCGCATTTTTAAATTCATCAAAGCCATTGGTTTTTATGACAAATTATAGTTTTTACAATTCATGTCATTGTTTTATGTTTCACGTTGCTTTTTTATCATGCACAGTTTTTGTTTTTGACATCACAAAAGGACATTTTTCTTATTTTTATATTTGTTTTGGCGCAGTTTGACCAAATTGGTCCTTGCGCCAATAAACCCAAAATCCAATCCAATCCAACCTGGTAAATCTTAGAAACTTTCAACCAGATCTCATTTTTGTGAGGTCTCACTTCTCTTGAGGCCCCCGGGCCGTGACCGGGTGGGCCTATTCGTTAAGACGACACTGACCGATGCCCCGAACTCCGAGCCAGAGGGGTGCGCAAATATTATCCTTTCATCTCTCCTTCAATATTAAAAGGGGGCGCCAAAATGCGTGCTTGCCCCGGCTGACCAAGCATGTCGTTGTGGCCCTGTACATCAATATGTATGTTGCAAGGTTTAAGTTACATACAGGGCCACAGCTGGATCCTTTTTTAACTGGAGCTAGCAAGCTTTTGGCGTCCCCGGGTATGGAAAGGTTAGAAGGAGTGGTTAAAGGGGTAATTCGGCACCCTCTACAATGGACCCGCTCTCCCTAGTTGCGACTTTGTGTGTATATGTAAATCTGAAACTGCTTGAAAAGAACGGTAGGTGTGAAAATTGTCTTGGTGGAACTGTTCGATATCACCCGCATGCAACTTTTTGTCTAGATGTTTTTTTCATTGCAAAAACAACAGATAGACAGCCGCATTCATATACGATACAAAAATAAATACCAAAAAGACAGAATAATGAAAGCAAAACAATCACAATGCAGCTCTTAGGGACATATTTCCTCCCAGGTTCATACTTATGCTTTTGATAAATGTTTCAAAAGTTTGATATGGAGAATTTGGAAATATAAAAATATATTCCTTCAGACGTCTAATTATTTTTACTTCTGATAATTTTTTATGAATTTATTATAAATGGTTGGGCCCCCAGTAATTCGTACTTTTTGGATGAGATACTAATTGGTTTTTTTGCTAAAACGTTATAATCGGGATCCAATGCATTTCATTCAAGTATTTTAAAATATATATCTCAGTTTTAACTGCGTAATCACGTTACTTTATGAATGTCATTATAACCGAGTTTTAATTTATGCTCATGTAGGAAAGCAAAAAAATTTTATTAGTTAGAAAAATTTAATTTTTTCTTCTTCGGTTTTTTTATTGTTATCAGTGCAAGATCGCCAACTCGAATTTGTCTTTTTCCCTCATGTTTATGGAAACCTGAGAAGAAACTAGCGGCTAAAAATCAGACATTCCCTAGTGAACTTGACCAATCACAGAGGAGCGGGAGTGAGTTACTTTCGAACCGGTCGTTACTTCGTGTGGACGACTTCGAAATTGTCGTGACTTCGGAAACTGTTCGGAACTTACAATGCGCAAGCGCGTTCTCGTAATGTTATAATATTCTGCGCTCTTTTCCCATCATTTATTTCTGGCTCATCTTTATTTTTTTCATCAATATTTTCTATATGGTTCTCTTTTTTACATCAATTTCCTGTTGGTTTGTGTTTATGTATTTGAGGTTAATTGATTTTTCTTTTATAATTATTTTTCCTACATTGTGTATTATTCTATTTTTATTTTTCCTGCATTAAATACATTTTCCTGTTATTTTTCCTACATCGTGTATTATTCTGCAATTACTTTTCATACATTACATGTACTTTTCTGTTTTTATTTTTCCTGCATATTAAGTACATTTTCTTGTAATTATATTTTCTACAGTAAGTATACTTTCCTGCAAAGGATAAAAAATCTGAAACCCCCTCCTCGAGAAAATTCTACGTACGCCTATGCTTTCCTGTAATTAACTATTTGTTTAATTTCTGTCCACCCCTTTTAAATATGAATCAATAGAATTAAAGAAATCTTTGCGATGTGTGAAATAAAATAAAATTTACAATGTGTAAGTCTCTTCGCTCATGCCGTTTTCATGATTTATTCAATGTGGGAAGGAACCAAAAAAAATAAAGCTGCCTAAATTCATTAACATTTGCACTTAAAGTGTATCACTGAACTTTTGTGACAAGCTTTTGAATTTTGAAAACTAATCATTTCCACAACCCTTAAGGTTTTTCTTGACTTGGTGCTATGGATACAACACATCCTCAGACCGATATTTTGGGATTAGCTCATGATTAGTGGTAAGTTATTAAAAGTTGTTTTAGCCCCACTGTTTGTGATGGTCAGCTCAAGTTGGTTTTTCAATTTTAAGGTGCAAATCTAAGCCAAACTCCCATTTAACCCTTTAAGTGGTTTTTGAAATTTTCCTGATCAGCATTCCTGATCCACATTTGAAATTGCCAAACCTTGCCATTACGTGTGTGGCTTTCTATGAAAAGAAACCTTTTTGTATTATTTATACTGAGCATATATTTATTTTTTTTCTTGCTTCTTCTTATCTAACCTAGAACAATAGCTAACTCCCCCCCCCCCCCACTGACAGTTCATTGGTTGGAGGGGAATGGAAAACATGATTTATTGTAAAAACAATTTCACTGCATTTTTATAGAAGACAAAATATTTCGGGGTGACAAATAAAGCAGATCAGGTTTGACAAGATATCTCAGGATTGCCGCTGAAAGGGTAAAAAAGGTTTCTTTGGGCAGAGCAACACAATCTATAATGTTAAAAATTTAATGCATGGTCATGTTTATTTTTAATATTGTAGAATCGTGCTTGCAATGTCTCATTGATGGCCTTATCCTCTCAGCTTTTAGAATAATTGTTTATTCTAGTTTATATCTGTTTATCTACTGTATATATATGTTTATCTTCAATGTTATTGAACGTCTGTGATCTCATATTGATTTTGATGATCTGTGATCTCACATTGATTTTGATGATCCGTGATCTCATATTGATTTTGATGATCTGTGATCTCATATTGATTTTGATGATCTGTGATCTCATTATGATTTTGATGATCCTCTCTGCTATATCAAGAAATTGCTTATTCTATAATGTATAAAAATTCAAAACACCATGTACATCTGCACAGTATTACAGAATACTATAAAAAATAGCATTTTCAACCTATGAAAATACAAGTAGCAATTTAAAAAAATTTTCAATTTCAAAATATATAAAATCATGTTTATTTCAAATTGCCTTTGGGACTATGACATAGTGTGTGCAACTTTATTTATGTTAAACGTCATTCAATAACATGACTTAATAAAAAATTTTGTGTTCAAAAAATTTTTCCCTCTCACTATGTATAATTATTTGTACATTTCTATTCTCACAACCGTTCAAATATTACACAAGCACCAATAGGGAAAAATAGGGTTTTGTATTTGCTTTTAATAGCAAGGAAGGGAGGGATTGGAATGATTATCTGAGCATTTGGATGAGAACACATTGGCATGGCTTTATTCAAATCGGGTTTGAAGAAAAAATTGAATATATCATCAGTTTGAGGGAGGACATATAACTACAGTACCTTGGCTAACAAATGCCTCTGCTGGTGAATTTTTTTTGCAAACAATTTTTTTTCCTTAGTTTTTCTGCCTTGGCTAACGGATGCGATTAATGAACATTTTCTTTGATACAAATGCAAGCAATGACATGAATTAGCTGCATCATGAGCTGAATTTAAGCTAATCATTGTCAGAATGTCACTCGAGCATTGATTTACACACATCCCCTTTTTGTAATCTTTTCTCTAGAGGTACCAAAATGGATGGGGGACACCTACACACTCGACTGTGTTAACACTGGCTTAAGCAGATTAAAGCTGGTGTTTATTGTGTGCATAGTTTAAAATAAAAAGATCTTATGTATCTAATACTCCAATAAATTCTCATTCATTCCAATTTCAAAGCTATTCATTTTAGCGTTTGGTCAGTTTTTATCGTCATTATAACATTCCTTGGTATTTTAAAAATCTTATCTTTAAATTTTGAGCCATACCTGGAATAAATTAAATAACATTCCATAGAATTTTATGGGAAATTGTGTTTCAACAAACAAAAGTGATTCTGAAATGAATTTCTTCATACAGTACTGTATCCTCATTCAGAGCCGCAACTAGGTACTTTGTCACCCAGGGCAAGACGGAATTTTGGCGCCCCTTGCATGCAGAGGAAGCAGTTAAGGGTGAATTTGGCACCCCTTCTGGTTCAGCACCGGGCACCAGATCCGCCTGCAGCCCTGTCCTCATTTCCAACCGAATCTAATACAGTATCTCATACAACTAAAGAAATAATTATCAAAAATTTCCTGTTAATTGAGCATTCATCACACTGATATAGATTTTTAATAGAATCATTCTTCACCCTTTAAATCAAAGCATTGATATGTTATTTGGAAAATTATGCATCAGTACTTGGACCAGATCAAGGTGATAGCCACATTTGACATTTTAATAAAACTCACAGGGCACTAAGATATACTACACATATTAATAAACAGCTCAGCAAACCATGCGTTGAAGATTATTGTGTAGATGAAAGGGGTTTTGAAACCAACTTGATCATGCTCTTCTGGGCATTCAAAATGTACATGCACTATTAAGGAATCAAAAAGTTATTTTTTTAGTTTAGATGGCAAGATGTTAGTAAAATATTATAAAGCACAATGACAATTAATGGTTGTTTTGTTGATTCGTAGAGGTGCTCACCTCAGCAGTGCAATGTCCTGAAATCTCGATCTATTCTCCTAGGTTGCTTCAGATCAACAAGAGAAGTAAAGGGGGGGGGGGGGCTTACACAGGACCTGCCTTTAAATGGGGACAAGGTAAAATATTTCCTCTCATCACAAGCTTTCAAAAAACATTTTAAATTTACAGAAATTAATCAAAACAGTACACAGATATTTTTGTACATTTCATTTAAAAAAAATTATTTGAATTTAAATTTTTAAATTCAATTTTTATCTCTTGGAGGTCACGAGTGGGGGGGGGGGGTGCGTGTACATTATACAATATATTATTATATCCCCCACCCGCGTATCTCTCGAGAATGGGGAGGGCAGCCGAAGCTCCCCTTGGTTAATAACGGTACTAATCTAGAAGGTTTTGGTCCAGTTTACTTGATTTTGCTGACAAGTGGGGTTGGGTAAAAAACCCCATAATTTTGCTTAAGTAATTTGGAACTATTTTAACTTTTCTCCAGCTCCGTAGGTTTCAATCTGTTGTTTACACCTCTCTTACAGTGTTTACGCCGCTAAATTTACGGTTCGAGAGTAACTCATTCCCGCTCCTTTGTGATTGATCGAGTTCACTAGGGAATGTCGGATTTTTAGCCGCTAGTGAAAAGAAGAGCAATTCCTTTGTCCAGTGCATCCGAAATCCCATCACCCTCCTTGTCAAACCACTTAATAGATAATGGAAGACAGCAACCGCGAGTCCAGCCGAACCGTCATCAGGATGTTCAAACCTTTCCAATAGATGATGGCGGCTTTCCGGTTACCCCAACCGTCCAAAAAAATGTGGATTTTCTCGGTTGAAAAAACCGCCGTCAGCGGTTGTATCTGTGCGTTGACAGAATAAAACAATAGATGATGCCTTCCCCCCCCCCCCCCGACCAGGTTGCCATAAAAATGAGGGGAAAAGACAAATTCGAGGAATCGAATAGTGAAGTTCCATTCGACAGAAACTAATTCCTTGTTTGGCGCTCTTGCACTGAAAAATATAAAACCAGATGAAGAAAAAATTAATTTTTTCTAACCCATGAATTTTTTCTTTTTTTGCTTTCTTACATGAGCATACATTAAAACTCGGTTATAATGCATTCATAAAGTAACGTGATTACTAAAACCGAGATATATATTTTAAAACACCTGAATGACATGCATGGGATCCCGATTATAACGTTTCAGCAAAAAAAAACAAACCAATTAGTACGTAAAAAAAGTAGGAATTGCCAGGAGGTCAACCATTTCTAATAAATTCATAAACAATTATCAGAAATAAAAATAAATAGACATCTTCCTGCAAATTCCATATCAAACTTTTGAAACATTTATTAAAAACATAAGTATGAACCGGGGAGGAAATACACTGGCGTAAGAAATTAAGAGAATTTGCAGATTTGGTCGATTATCTCCAGAACTACTGTACCGATTTTAATGATATTTGATATGTACATACATTGATACAATACAAAACAAATAACCACTCAATAATTGTAATACACACGCATGATCGTGAGTAACACTCGTTGGAGTCAGAAGGTATGAAACAGCGGTCGCAGAATAAACAAAAAAAGGGGTTAATACAAAATACAAATACAAATACAACGCCACAACAGGCAAATTGCCCAACGAGGTGGCTGACTTAAGAACATCATGGATCCCCGAGCCCCTACCTACTACTGCTACACCACACATGCACCCCCCCCCCCGCGGAACCCCCCAACCAATCGGTGCATGCGGGAATGTGCGTGTACGTGTAGTGCAACCTGACGTAAAGTTTGTTTCTGTGTAATGCTTGTTATGTGTAGTGCTGTCATCTGCCCCCAGTATTACTAACTATGAGTGAAGTGTTATGGTTGAATGATTTACCGTTGTAGGACTGTTGCTCTCTGTGGCGAGACTTTTTAACGGGGAGATCGGCTCGCATTTGCGCCTTGAAGTTGGGAACCACAGAAAACCAACTTCAGCCGACCACCACTGTGGGGTTCGAACCCGGATCCTCGCATCACGAGTCCGGCACTATAACCACTCGACCACCACATATATGGGTTAATGGGGGTATGGTCCCCTCTTACAGATATACAGGTCTCGCAGCGTGATTTCATACTTGAAATGAGGCAGTTTATCATTTCCTGTGGCAATTGGTCCTACTCGTTCAGCAACGCTGTTTTCATTCCCTGGATGGTTCCCGGAGGGGGGTTGCGAGTTGCAATTGCCCTCCCCAGACATGCTCTACAGAGTTAAGGTCTGGAGATTAGAATAACTGATAAAAGAAGACTGTTAAAGAAAGCGATAAGGGATAGTAAAAAGGAAGTTGAATCTAGGTTTTCAGATGACATTGGCTCTGACCCAAAATCATTTTTTCGATACGTCAATAATGGATGTAAGGGGACAGTTGGCCCCCTCTCGATAGGAGGCTCTAGGGTAGAGAGCAATGTAGGCATGTGTAGTGCCTTCAATGACTTTTTCGCGTCGGTTTTTAATAGAGATAATGATATTCGATATACGGGTGTTGCATGGGGTAATAAAACCCTCAACGATATTCAAGTAGAAGACGTGGAGGTCCTAAATCTTCTAAGGAATGTATGTGCAAGCAAAGCACCAGGACCAGATGATATCTATCCCAGGGTTCTCAGGGAAGGTGCTAATGAATTGTTGGGGCCAGTCGCACAGATATACAGGAGTAGTGTTGCTGAGGGTATCGTCCCGAGAGATTGGAAACTGGCTAACGTTGCTCCGATATTTAAGAAGGGTAGTAGAGAAGTGGTGTCAAATTATCGTCCAGTGAGTTTGACGAGCTCCCTCTCGAAAATTTTGGAAATTATCATCAAAAGGCACCATATCTCATTGACGAGCGGCTTAGGTTTTCTGAACATTGTTCAGCGGTGGTCAAAAAAGCAAATATAATGCTTGGTCTCATTTTCAAAAAGGTCTCTTCGCGTTCTCCTAAAGTCATTCTTCCGCTTTTTCGAGGCTTAGTTCGTCCTGGACTGGAGTATGCTGTAAGGTTTTGGAGACCATACCTACAGAGGGACATAGACTTGGTTGAAGGGGTGCAGAGAAGAGCTACGCGTGTCCTTATTGGCACACAGGGCTTGAGTTATGAAGAGAGACTTCATTTTTTGAATATGTTTACATTGGATAAACGCAGGTGTCGAGGAGATATGTTCAAAGAGTTCAAAATTTTCAATGGGATGGATAGGATGGACCATGAACTTTTAGTACACCGCCAATAGACTGCTTTTACAAGGGGACACCAATATCGATTGGTGAGGGGCAATGCAAGGGTATGGTGTCGCAGGGAATCTTTCTCTAATAGGGTTGTTAATAAATAGAATAGCCCTCTCCAGGAGGTGGTAAATTGTAACACAATTGATACGTTTAAAAAGAAATATGATAAGCATGTTGGGGTAAATCGAGAAGCTATCCATACTTAGAATAAGACACCCATAAGTATTCTTTATGGGCACTGTATAATATTTCATCCTGTGTATATATTGATTATAATTTTTGTTAATTGCATTTTCAATTGGGTTGCTGTATTTTTGAAATATGTGACATCCATATTTTTATGTGCATCTTTTTCTCAGCCACCTCGTTGGGCATTTTGCCTGTTGTGGCGTTGTATTTGTATTAATATCTGACATAGGGAAAAAAAATTCAAAGTGGGTGATGAGGTAAATAGGCTATCTGAAATTCACAGGCCCTTATCAAGTCAATTGTAATTTCCTTTCCTTTAATTAATATTTACATTTATTACATATATCATTATTATTTGGTATAATTGTACTGAACGTTCTGTAAATATATACTCTATAATGCTGTGATTGCCAATATGAGCCAAGTTGGGCAATCCCCCCCCATTTCAATCCTCCCATTTTCAATTGGGTTGCTGTATTTTTGAAATATATGACATCCTTATTTTTATGGGCATCTTTTTCCCAGCCACCTCGTTGGGCATTTTGCCTGTTGTGGCGTTGTATTTGTATTTGGAAATCTGGCTGGCCAATCCATCCGGCGAATATCCTCACTCTATAGAAAATCGTCGAGCAGAAGAGCTTTATGCGGCCTCGCGTTATCGTCCATTAAAATGAACTCAGGGCCAACTGCACCCCTGAAAAGGCGAACATAGGGCTCCAAGACCTCATCCCTATACCTCACACCAGTCACAGTGCCTCTTTCAAAGACATGGAGAGGTGGGCGACCATCCAACATGATGCCTGCCCAGACCATTAAACCTCCTCCGCCATAATGGTCGATTTCGCGGACATTGGAGGGTAGGTAGCGGGTCCCTGGTTCTCTCCATATGAACGTACGGCGAGAATCGGTGCCCGGTGACTCATCAGTGAAGAGAACGGTCGCCCATTGATCCATACCCCAATCTCTATGCTCTCTGCACCATGATAAACGGATTCTCCTGTCCGTAGAAGTGAGTGGGACGCAAACAGCAGGTCTTCTTGCAAACAACCCTCTCTCATGAAGTCTTTTGGAAACAGTCACCCTTGATACACAGGTTCCTGTGGCTGCATACAAGTCACGAGAGAGTTGAGAAGCTGTAGCACTCCTGTTACGCCTCGCTATAATCGACAAATGGCGATCTTCTCTGGCCATCGTGGCTCTTGGACGACCTTGCCCAGGCCTTCTCTCGATGGATCCGGTATCCTGGAACTGTTTCCATAAGTTACACACGACGCTGGGCGTTAAATTGAACTCTCTACAAATCTGGACTTGAGATTGGCCTGCTTCTAGTCTCCCCACAATTCCCCACCTCATTCCATCATCTACACGTTGGTGATTACTCATTTTTACTGTTACAATTTGAAATTAACCGATTGCTGCAAAATAACACCAAGAAATTCGCCGAGGTGTGCTAGCGAACGAAATGCGTCTTAACTCACGCGCGCTTATAAAGCCTGTTTCTCTACTGGCTACACACCACACACGTGTACGCTTACGTATTTGACGTACAAGATTTGCATTTTTGTCTAGAAGCAGTGGTTTTACATTCAGTTCAGTTCTTTTCATGAAATTCGATAAAATATGCAAATTCTCTTAATTTATTTCACCAGTGTATGTCCCTAAGAGCTGCATTGTGTGTGTTTTGCTTTCATTGTTCTACCTTTTTGGTATTTATTTTTGGATCGTATGTGCCCGTCTATCTGTTGTTTTTGCTATGAAAGAAGAAACCACCCAGACAAAACGTTACATGCGGGTAATATCGGAGTGCTCTAAGAAAATTTTCACATATATCGTTCTTTTCAAGCAGTTTTTGATTTATATACACGCACACAAAGCCATAGCTACGGTAAGCAGGTCCATTGTACCGGGTGCTGAACTAAAGGGGGCGCCGAATTACCTCCCTTTAACCAATCCTTCTAACCTTTCCTTACACGGGGACGTCAAAAGCTTGCTAACTCCAGTTAAAAATGTATCCAGCTGCGGCCCTGTATGTACCTTAAACCTCGCAACCAACATATTGATGTACAGGGCCACAACGACATGCGTGGTCAGCCGGGGCAAGCACGCATTTTGGCGCCCCCTTTTAATATTGAAGGAGAGATGAAAGGATAATATTTGCGCTTTTCTCTGGCTTGGAGTTCAGGGCATCAGTCAGTGCCGTCTTAATGCATGGGCCCATCCGGGGGCCTCACAAAAATGAGATCCGGTTGAAATTTTCTAGGATTTACCAGCCTCCGGAAAACCACTTGGCTCGGGGGCCCATGATAGTCTTAAGACTGCCGTGGCATCAATCCCGCCTGCTTCTCCCTAGTTGCGGCCCTGGTGCCGTATGTACAGGGTGTTAAGGGGGCCGGGATAGCAAGTTCGGAGGGAGGGGGGGGCAAATTTTAGTAATTTCAGGAAATTTAAATTATATCTTGAAAAAAGGCAGAGCAATTCAAATAGCTAGCACGTGGCAAAGCCATAAATCTGTGTCTGCAAACGGATTTAGTAAGAAGCATTTAAATGATTTTGTAAGGGGACATTATGTTCCTTTCGTGTCATCGCACCATCTGGAGAAAATGATCTGATAACTGATTGCGGGAAAAATGATAAACGACGTTTTTATGAAGTTTTTCGTAACCACGGTTCTTTGTGTTCATCAGAACGAATCCACTAATGATGCATTGATGGATGTTCTTAATATAATTATACAGCGTTACATCATGATTGAATAAATTAAAAAAAAATTTTAATCAAAAGAAAATATCATATTGGTTCAGTGGTTGTCACATTTTTTGTTAGCCAATGGCCCTTTGCACCATATTTTCTTCTCGTGCTGCCCCCCCCTCCCCCAACTTTGCCCAGGACCTTCTACCTTCATCCAAGAGAGAGACCCTTTCTCTTTATTGAATTGAATTTAGTCAAAGCGAAATTTATTGAACAAATATATATTAAAAAAATGTTGGCCGCTGGAACTCCCTGGGACAGTTGCGAATCCAAAAAGGAGGAGGATCGATCCCTCGCTAACACCGCATTGTCTCGGAACAGTACGTCTGTGTATAATATATATGAGACGTTGCAATCATCAATTATTTTCTCATGAGGTTTTTCTTTTTATCCCCTTTTTGATTTACGTTGCGTTTATGTAATGCTTTGTTTAATATTTTTTTTCAGATATTTTTCACATAAATGTTTTCATGAAATGAACATTTTTGGGAGCTAAAAGGTCTAATCAGCATCATAGTGTTTTTTAAAATTTGTTTACAATGAAATTTGATTTTTTAGAGTTTTTAAAACATTAAATTCTCAAATTTCACACACACACACGCATTCCGATTTTCCATCTGAATTTTTTTTCCTGACCATCAACAGAAATAATTTTTTTCCTTAATTTTTTTGTCACATGGGATTTCCCAAAATTACAATTATTATGATTAATTTCCATTAATTAGAAATTTAGTTAATTGGAAATTTACTTTAATTAAAAAGAAAAACGTGCTAAATTCATGTCTAATTTTTTGAGACTTCAAAAATATGAATAGCCAGTCATCATATGCAAAAAAATTGTGCGATTTAGTCACGAATTGTAAGAATGGACAAAAAAGGGTCAACTTTTGGGTTGTCTTTCTTCAACTCCGAATTAATTTCAAACGACAAATATTGTTACAGGAAATTAAATAATTTAATTATCTGAAAATTTTTATTTGTATATACAGTAAAACCTCTCTTTTGCGGACACTGACAGGACTAAAAAAATTCGTCCGTGAAAGAGGGGTGACCGTTAATCAGGGGTTTGAAATACATACTTTTATATATTATACAACTTTAAATTATTATTTGGCCGTAAAAGAGTGGGGGGGGGGGTGACCGCATCTGACGGGTGTCCGTTAAGAGGGGCTTTACTGCAATGCAACTTATAAGCACGAATTCGCATGATAATCGTAGCCAACTTCAGCTTGGCGAAAATAATTTAGCCAATCCCGAAATGTCACGTGACATAAAAATATAAAAAAACCCCGGTTGCAAACAGCAGTGTGTGTTTCACGCGAAATTCCACGGTTGCTGATAGGATCAACCGCACCTGCCGAACCGTAGTGTGCAGTTAACCTAAAGGGGGGTATGCATATGGGACCATCACAAGGGTTCCGTGTGACAGAAGGAAGGACCCCTTTCTCAAACCGATAGAAATCTCGTTGTTTTTTTCACTTTCCATTTTGAAGCAGACCAGACCTAGTCAGTTGCGAAAGGTGCGGTCGCACCTGGCCACAAAATTTAGGGGGGAGGGCCGAAATTTGAGTAAAAGAAATCCTTTTCTTCTGAAATGGGAAACATGATTCTTTCCCCGCCCACGAAACTTACCTTTCGTGGGAAAAGAAACAGCTTCCAGTTTCAAACCCTGATAACATCAAAAAGCGCTCGTGGCTATTACAATTAGTGAAGGAATTCTAAAGAACCCCGTGCAAAGACGGGGTTTTTTAGTTTGACCGACATCCCCTTGGGTGCCAGAAGCGGAAGTAGCAGCGGATACATTTGTGTGGGGTATGTCAATACCTTCTGCTCTAGAAGGTATTGGGTATGTAGAGGTAACTCTGAGGATGGAAAGAAGATTTTGAAGCCATTGATATATTCCTCTCTTTTTTCCCCCAAGTTCTTTTCTTCCAATGCTAAAAATGCTATTAAACGATCAGTGAAGTTTACCGACAACCAGCTGTAGAAGCAAGGTTTTTAGAATATATAAGGTTATATAGCTATTAGCAAGCGCGCGCTTCAGAATGAAACTCGTTTTGACGTCACCCGATTCCCCACGTGACCCACTCAAACGGGAGCATAATGTAAAATTGTTGGTTTTAATGAATTTTTTCGCATAGTGTTCACGCTAAAAACTTCATTTTTTCGGAGCGGGTGCCACAAAAACCACTTATTTTGTCAAGACATTTTTTTTTTAATTTTAAAAAATTTATTTGATTTTTAATGAATTTTTTTCCCAACTCATGTATGCAATATTAAGTCAATGGAAGCAGTTTCTCTCTTCCACGAGAGGGAAATTCTAGAAACCACGAGGGAAATTGTTAGGAACGCGTCTTTACGGAGAAAAATATTAGATACATTTAAAAGTGTTTAATAATTTTGATTAAATTTCGTCATCATCTCTGCCCCTCTGAATTCGAACGCATATTGGTGGGATCAGAGACGTACACGGGGCGTTCGTGCCCCCCCCCCTCCCCCACGATCAAAAATTTATTTTTTTAATGCAAAAAAATATTTTTTTTAATTGAAATTTCGGAAGAAAATACCTTTACCGTATATGTTATTATAATCAATTTCTGTTAATTTCAATGCTATTTGAAGGGTAAGAACTCAAAATTTATCTTTAAGAAATTCACTGCGACCCACCCTCTAAGCCATATAATGATAAATCGCATAAAGGCCCTTGGCCCAAATATGGCCCTGGGGGTTATCTGATGCGGCCTGCACTCCTCAAACCTAATTTTGTAAAAATGAACTAAGCGACACATTTACAGATCGCTTAAGTATCCCGTGATACAATTCCAGAACATTTAAGTGGCCCGTGGTACATTTTCAGATCACTTAAATGTCCCGGTACACAGTTCCAGAACACTTAAGCTATCCGTGACACATTTAGTGATTCCTTGAGTGACATGTGACGTAGTTTTAGAGCACTTAAGTGACCCCCAGTTCGGTTCTACATCACCCAAGTTATCAGCAGCACATTCTCAGATTATTTAGGTGATCCGCGGCACATAATTACGGATCACTTGAGTGATGCGTGGCGCAGTTTCCAGAGCACTTAAGCGGCTCGGACACATTTCCAGATCACTTGGATCCGCGGAAAATTTGGAGATCATTAAAGTGGCTCTGTAGGGCACTTATCAATAGTGGAGGTGGGGGGGGGGGGGAATGTTACTTCAAGTGCCCACAAACTATCGGAAGGTTTTTCTCGTTTTCGTTTACCGAGTAAGATGCCATTAAGAATATTTTATATTTTTATAAAGGGTGGTTGATGACGTAAGCATTATCCAAAACCTTTTCATCAAAAGTCAGCAAATCGGAAAACCCTCCCCCCATCGATGATGACGTAATACTTAACGGCCCCTAACCCTGATTTGGTGCCATGACATGACATTTTATTTTACGTCCTTTATACCTACAAGGGCTTTAGGACCGCTTTAAAACAAAAAACCGACTTAAAACCCACAATTTTTCACAGCCCGAAGTAGAAGAAATTTGCAATCTCACCTTCACATGTATCTCACAAACAGCCTTCAGTTTCGATGACAAGTTTTACACCCAGACAGATGGTCTAGCAATGGGCAATCCCATCTCGCCGATTTTGTGTGATATATATACATGGACGACTTTGAGAGTAAGCTATTGAACGTTGTGCCCTTTTCATTTTATCGGAGATACGTGGACGATACTTTTGTGCTTTAGGACGGCTCTAAAGATGACTTGGAACAGTTGTTACTCGTTATGAATGACATAGATCCCCATGTTCAGTTCACAGCCGAATTCAAAATTAACAATGAACTCTCTTTCTTGGGCGTATTAGTAACGAAACAGAAATCACAGTTCCAAACCTCAGTCTATCGTAAGCCTTTTGCGGTCTCATTACCACCTCATTTCAGATCTTGCCATCCCATGCAACAGAAACTTTCGGCTTTTCGTACTTATGTAACGAGAGCATTTAACATCCGTTCAGATCGGAACACATTAGACCATGAACTTGAAACCATCAGTGCAATTGCGATAGACAGGGGGTTCAACACCAAGATCGTTGACGAAATAAGAAGAAAATTCTTGAAACCGGCACGAGGAATCACTCTAGAAAATATTACAGAGAGACCACTCAAAGAAAGCGTAGTCATACCCTACGATCCAATACTCTCACTGAAGATCAAAACGATTCTTAAAAAGTTTAATATAACAACCATAGGTGTGCCTACTAAAAACTTTGGTTTCATGCCCCTTAAAGATGCTGTACCGCGGAATAAACAATGGGGCATTTATTACATTCCATGGGGTGATTGCTCTCTTGGTTACAGGACAGACAAGGAGACCCATAAAAGCAAGACTAAATGAACACGCTCGCTGTGTTAAGAATCAGGAATGGGAAAAATCGACCATCGCCGCTCACTGTTGGCAAGAAGGCCATAGATTCAAATTTCAAGAAGCGAGAGTTTTTCACAAAGTCAAGTCCACAGTTGATTTAGATTTCTACGAAGGCACATATATTCGGGCCTTCAAAAATACATATGCCCCCGTATCTCCGCCCATGCAGTCACTGAAATTTCATAGTCTGACCATATTTCCTCGAGAGAAATACGGGACATTGGGATTCCAAATACGGGACATCGCCAATTATCGCCAAAAACGACGCCAAAACCAAACAAAGTTGCCAAATATTGTTGAAATTACGGATAAATCACAATGGCGGGAAATGATGCATTACTGCAAATTGAAGTGGATTAAAATGTATTCCACGAAAAAAAAAAGTTTACCAAACCAAGGCAAATGTGGGAGATTAGTATTCTCATATATAGATGTATCATAAAATAATTTATGAGTTGAAAAATAATGTCTAGAGCCCGGATTATATGCACTAAAAAAGTGGCAAAATATACTCTAAAAATATGCAAATATGCGCTTAAAAATGCAAAAATATGCACTTAAAAACGCAAAAATATGCGCTTAAAAATGCAAAAATATGCACTTGAAAACGCAAAAATATACACTTAAAAATGCAAAAATAAGCATATAAAATACCAAAATGTGCACTGGGAATTAAAAATTATGCATTAATCACCCCAGGATATGCACTAGAAATCTTTAAAAGTAAAAAATTCCGAAATATGTGCAAAAATGAGAAAATATGCATTAAAAAAATCACTATCCAAAAAAAAGCAGATGTATTTTTAAAATGCATCCTTTCTATTTCTTAGTGCATATGTATTCATTTACAAAAAAATACCCCCTCATATATATACCCCCCCCCCCCCGTATATGAAAAATAACTTCTACATATATTTCTTATTCAGGCAGTTTTTAATTTTCAGTTTGTTGTAGCAGCTGAATAACGAAAATAGCAGTAATAAAAAAAGTATTTCGACACAATTTCTAAAAAAAAATTAACACTGGCATATCTCTAGAAATACAATAAAACGGTTAATATTCGTAAAATACTTTATAAATATGTATTAAAACACTAAATTTCACCTACGGGAAAAAATGTTATGAAAATATATGTGAACAATATTTATATGAAAAATTATTTAAAAAAAATTGAGTGAACTTAAATAAACCTTCAAAAATATGCACTTATTCTGAAAATTCTTTGATTTTATGCATTTATATGCATTAATGCTAAAAAAGGCCAAAATATGCAAATGCATATGCACATATGCATTTGCATATAATCCGGGCTCTAATAATGTCAATCTTTGACTTCAATAAAGAATAAAAATTCAAGTAGGCTTCATGTAAAATACGGGAAAACCGGGACACTTTTGCCAAAAAGTCGAGACGGCTAAAAAACAGAAAAAACCGGGACTGTCCCGGAAAATACGGGACGTATGGTCACCCTAAAATTTCATAATTGTTCCAAGAAATCATTTAACATCGTGACCATACGTACCGTATTTTCCAGCAAACAGTTATTTTTTTCATGGTATCGAACTAACTCATCGTTTTAATGAAAATTCTCATTTTGTCAAGTTAAATAATCCACGAAAGTTTGTTTCGAAATTTTTCCATTATGATACGTTATTCAACACGATTTTTGCATCGAAGAGGGAATTGTCCCGTTTTTAATAAACATGGTCACGATTAAATAATATTAAATTTGTTTTTTGGTGATCCTCTCTTCTAAACCATGTCTGGAAATAGTTTTGAATTCAATTTGGTCACTTTCTTGGCCACAATCTCACATATCGTAGATCTTATGCGTGAATGAAAAGTAATGCAGAAGAATAGAATAGAAAGATAATAAGAATAGAAGCGTGTAATTCTCTTTGTAAAAATGTTGCGGAATGCCTGTCTGTCAAGAAAGAAATCTAGACCAAAAAAGAAAAAAGAGACTCCTAGAGAGAGAAGATGGAGAGAGAGAGCATTTAGTGAAAAACAAAGACTTTTGAGGGAGACAAAAATCGAATTACCGTATTACAAGCCACCGAAGTGTTCACTTCAAGAATTTTTGGAAAAACATGAGATAAAAAGACAAAAAGATGTTGAAATTGATAATTCATTTTGTCTAAAAAATGAAGTTGATCATGAAAAGTGTCTGATTGTTCCAAATGCTGATTGTAACAAAGAAAAAAAATTACAAGTTGGACCTGTTCCATCGAAAATGTTAAATTATAATGCTCCTAAGAAGGATAAGTCATCAATAAATCTTGTTGCAAAAAATTATAATTTCAAAACTCAGCAAGAATTAGCAACTCATCCTGCACTCTCTTCAAGTGTACAAGGCCAAGATCAATCATCATTATTAAAAGAGAGTTCAAAATCAGAAGAAAAAAGTCATTCATTGAGAGCAAAAATAATGGAGTCATCTAAAGGCTTGCCATTGTTACTCAGTGCTTCAAAAGAAGACTTCATAGAATTTGACATGAACGACTCATTAAATGGACAAAATAGTAGTTCTGAAGATTTTATGTTGAACAAAGACAACTTGGGGAAGAAGAAAGGAAAGTGTGAAAGTACGAAATCCAGCACTGCGATGAAAGATGACAAGAAGTCAAAGACAACAGAAACTCGACAAAATCTGTGTTTCAAGAAGAATAAAATGACTGAATCAGTTGAAAAAGCAAAAGGTTCTAAACTTTTTGCATTAAAGAAATTTTTACGTGAGGAGATAACCGTGAAGAAAGAATTAGAAATAAGAAAGAAAGAAGAGTTAAAACTGCGGAATATCAAAAAAGAAACAGTAATTAGAAAGAAGAGAAAATCCATATTGTGGAATATCAAACAAGAAATAGCAAGGAGAAAACAAAAAAAGGTAATGTTGTCAACTGAAATGGCTGATCGAAACTCCAAGTTTGATCGTGAAAAAGATGGCACAAAAGAAACAAAAGACCTAGTCGGTACTGATGTATCAAGTCAAAACAATTATGATAATAATGGCCAGCAATCAAATGTCCTTGCAAAGAAAATTAATTTTGTGTCAGAGATGTACAATAACAATTTTGATAAAAGAAAGAATATGGAGTCTGAAAAGTTTCCTTTCATGTGTTTTGAAGGCAACACAGATATTTCCGATTGTGAAACCATTACAGGAAAAAATTATTCGAAAGACATTTCGTATGCTGAAGCTGTTTCTGAATTGGATGAATCATTTTTCCCATGTAATCAGCTAGCAATGTCTGAAAAAATTTATGGAAACTCTAAATCTGATAATAGGATAGACTGTTTTCAAATAGACAAAGTTACACCTACGAATAGGCAACACCTACTAAGCTCTCAAGATCGCAGCAACTCTCAAAGATGTATGACTAGTAAAAATAAATTTGACATTGTGAAGAATCATACACAAATATCTGGCGAGTTGTTTGAAAAGAACAATATCACAAGCTCTTTTTCAAGAAAACTTGCCGATATTGTACCATGGTGTTCAGGACAATTTGAAGATTCATTTGAAGAACAGAACAATGATAGTTATAGCTTGATAACACTTTACAGTGAGCAAAGACAAGAGCTGAGTGATTTCAGTGTCCAATCAAAGGGATCTAGTTTTGATGAGCTGAAGAGTTGCCTACCTTTTAACGATGATGAGCCCATTAATTGTTCTGGTAGCTTTGCCGAACCACTCTTTTCTCCAAATGCTGCTGTGAAATATAGAAATAATCAATCCAGCAGCAGTTTTATGAGTTCAACACCTAAAAGAAAAGTGATGACCCGTACTAATGACTTAGGCCTACTGAATTCTCAGCTGTGTGATGACTATTTTTGTGACAGTAATTATTCATTCTTATTCAAGAAACGAAAGAGTCTTCTTTCTGTGTTGAATAGTGAAACTGAAGAAAAAACTAGAAATGATAGCATTGTTAATTATGGCAATCACTCCTTTCATGGCTTGGAGAAGAGGCTCCTTTCCAAAGAATCATGTCTTAATGATAGCGAGGAAAAGAAAAATGTGAAGGGCTTTCTTGATGGTGAAGCTGCATTGTTGCGCAGTCATGTTGATTGTGGTGGTGATGAAGAACAAAATGTTGATGATGTTGAAATAAAATTGGAGCATTTCATTACCAATGAGTACTGTAATAAAGAGAAACTTCAGACTCAAGTTGGGAAAATACATTTTACATCGACGCTTGATAAAGATAAATTTCAGTTGTGTCAAGAACTTCATCCGGAAGACAGTGATTTGTATACAGATGAGCCTAGTCAGCAAAGAGCGTTTGTGTGGCCAACCAGCAACAACAGCACAATCATGAAAGTAGATTATAGTCCAATTGTATCATCAGAGAATGATGATGTTTCTGAGGATGAAGAAGAGAAATGGAGGCTGGAACGTCGCAAAAGAGAGAAGTGGCTGAATGAATCTATGTTTTCACTCCAATCCCCCATAAAAATTGAAAGCAAGAGGTCAGTCAAATTTGAAATTGGCAACGAAGTTAAGATTGATGCTCGAAACAATGCTGATGTGGTAGAATGCAAAGCATTAGAAATTCCAAAAAATGTTGATGGGTTATGCAGGGGTTCATTACTTGCACGGGGAGAAGAATATCTCAAAAAACTTGCCAAAACTGTTAGACATGTGAAAGAAGAAACTTATGAGCGACATACTAAGGAAAATGTTCTGTTTCGTTCCAAGTTACCTGATCAGGGAATAACAAATTTGAGGACATCGAAATGTTCTAAATCCCAAAAGTTGAACCCGCATCCTCTGCCACGATTTCGAAGGAAAAGGAAGAAGAGTAAGAAAAAAAAATTGGGAAAATGTTTTTAATTTCTTGTGAAACAAAAATGATATCTTAGAATATATCTGTATGCGGAAGTTTTAAATGGTAACATGTCACAAGATGGAAGTTTTACAGGAGAGCAGTTTTAAAAGTTTTTTTGTGTGTCCATCTTTCTATACAGGTGGCTTGTTTTATAAAATGAATATATCTTTGTCACTAAGTTGAAAAAGGGCTTAGTGTCCTATACCTCTGTGTAGTGAAATGAAAGTATGGCTAATTAATAGCGTTATTCCAATATTGCAAAAAAAATTGACATAGTACAATATACCTCTGGCATACAGATATTTTCATTAGACTTGTGATGTTGATGGAAATGCTTATGGCAAACATTCCAAATTCAGATGTTCAATAATAATAGATAGCCTTGGCTCCAGAAATTTTGCCTCTGACATTTCGTACCACTGGAAATTTTGCCTGCCTTGACCATACAAGTGACCAAGTGAGTTTGCGATTGATCGTATGAGTGAGTCAATGTTTTCATGACCAAGAATCATAAGTGCTGTAGGGTGTGACTATATGAGTGATCAAGTTTGTAACCACACTCACTTGGTCTCTCATACGGTCACTCACTCTTACAGCACTCACTCCTTCAACTGATCACTCATATGGTAATTTACTTGATCATTCATACAGTCACTCAGCTACTCACTTTGTCACTCACATGGTCAGTGGAGGCAAAATTGCCTGGGCGAAATTTCTGTATACCAGATAGTTTATATCATTTCAATTTCATGGGTTTTTCTTTAGTGCAACTTTCTTTCAAAAATTTCAGTAATTAAATATGCTTTTGCTCAATGTATTAACTTTTAAATTTCTGATGTTATAATGGCTCTTCTAGACGAGAAGTTCTCAAACGTTCTCCACCCATGCCGTGCCTGCCACCCCTTTTGCTAATCAACACTTCTCAATAGCTTGCCAGAGCAGTGTAACAAAAAATCGTTTGAAGAACTTTTGTCAGCATCGCCACTCTACAGCATTCCTGACAAATGTTGGTGGCTCACCATTAAAGAAACCCCTATTCTAGACCATTTTAGGACTGTGTTCATAGATCATGGCTATATACGGGATGACCAGCAACTTTCAGCCCCCGATATTTTCTTCATGTCAGCGCTTCTGCTGACATGGGAGAACTATGCTTTGCATATTTTGCATTCATTCAGTTATTGCAGAATTTTCATTTTATTCAGTTCAAGATTTTTGGTATGTTAATCTAAAATTAGCTCAGTGAAAAATGTATTTTGCCAGAAGATTGTTGTACATTGAAACCCAGGGCCGTCATTTCAACTTTTTCCTGGGGAGGGGGGGGGGGGCAAAGAACATGTACTCAAGGTATGCATGTATATATATTTGTATATGTACCATTTGTAGTGTATTTTTTCCATAGCTGGAGAGGGGGGGGGGAGGGCAATGGCCCCCTGCCCCCCCCAAATGACGGGCCTGTTGAAACCTATATATTATAATACTCTTTAAACCATTAAAAAAATTGTATTGTTGTAGAGGGATTCTCATTTTATCAAGAGGCAACAGTTTAACATTAAAGAGTATAGACATTTCCAAGCGAGACAAAAAAAATGGTTTAAGAGGGATTTATCATTACACCGAGTATATTGCTGTAGCAAAGTTTTACTGTATGATTGATTACTATGATTAGAGCAATTTATATTGTTTCCAGGATTTGAAAAAAAAATGCAAATATGCTTTATGAAAATCAAGTAATGTTTATTTTTTTATAGGCTATTACTCACATAAGAATCAGAATAAACGTGGATAAGAAAGAGAGGTTCGTGGTTCAAGCAGTTGTTGAGGCTTGAGTGCAATGGAAAGTTTTGGATCGGTGAAACTATATATATGTATTATAAAATTGTTATATCATTTGTTAGCACATTACATATATTCTAGAGTTAAGAAATTATTATCGAGACTATTACTGTTTTTGTTTTGTTTAATCATTTGACGAGCTTTTTATTCATTCATTGTTGAACTTTATTATTTTAATAATATATTTGTTTGAATATTTAGAAAAAAAAAAAACTAAAGTCCCCCCTGGTGCCAACATCTATTTAGGCCTGTGAGTTGAATAACTTATTGAATTTCTTTAGTGATGTATATGGTTTATATTCATTAAAAACTAAACACCTAGAAGTAACAATAAGAAGTTATTAATCTTACATGATTCAAGTGTCCCCTGCAACCAACATGCTTATTATTAAGGCTATGATTTTTATGACCCAAAAACTTATAGAAAATGCTTTATAAAAAAATTCTTTATTCCATAAAAAAAATCTAAAAATACATGCTAAATAACTTAATATTTGCCTTACGAAGTAAAAAAAATGCCAAAAAAATTTCTTTCTTATTTCCAGTGAAATTAATTTTAGTAAAAAAAAAAAAAGAGAATGAAGAGGGATATTAATGCAATTGATACTATTTAAAAAAAATTAGTTGTTGCTTGGACCGAAATACTTCAGTTTCCTAACCTCAACATGTATATCCCAGAAGTAAGTAACACAAGTGGACGCAACAAAACTGGATCTTAGGATGGACCTCCAGGTTCTCTTCCGAGGGCCCCCCGCTATTGCCGAAGACTGTTAAAGATGTAAAAACATTGAGGCCTTGTTATCTACGTGACCTGCTTAGAATTAATTGATTGAATTAATTAATAAATTTACAGCCATGCTATTGTTCGGGGGAAAGAGGACATTGAGAAGGAACCTTGAGGACAAGATTAGCGTGCAGCAAGTCTCCCCCTGAGCATTTTATCTCCAGCTTGGAAAAATGAAAATCAATCATGTCAATAGGATGAATGCACAGATGTCTTGAACACCAAGATCCACCCTTTTTATCTCATTCAGTATAAATATTTTAGTAGGAAACTGAGATGGCTGGGGAGCAAAAACAATATTTTCATTGAAAAAATGCTCTATCACATAAAAATAGCAAAATCATTTTAAAAAAATGTGTAAAGTGATAGAAATCCTAGCCCATTATAATACTCTAATTATAATATATATCAAACTAAGATATGATAGATGGTATGAAATTTCTCACAAGAACCTCACAAACTTCCTCATTTTCAAAACAATGAGTCATTTTAAAGTGCTGTAGGATAGCACTGTTTTTATAGGAATGAGGTGTGTAGACGATGTATGTTTTGTGAGACAGGAAGCCACCACAGTAGAAAGTTTGAAATCCCCTGCCCTATTATATTGCATACCATGAAAATATAGGGTTTTTTTTTCCTTTCAAATTCATTACTTTGGATTGCCATTCCCTACTGAGCAAGGCAATCAGCATTTTCTCAAACATTTGATTCTATCGCACCATTCATCAGAAATTTATTTCTGTCATCGCCCTCCCCCAACTTAAATGAACCCATAGGATCCTATGTTAAGTACATAGCTTCTATCGCCCCCCCCCCCGGACCATTCCATCGGCCACTTTGGGAAACACTATTATATTTTTATACTATCATCCCAAAGACGTCTTAACCAGGATCTACTGTAGTGTGATTGAAAAGTCCCTAAACGTTCATTGTGAAAAAAAGAGTGCTACATATTCATGATTATACTGTGTTTTGTTTCAAAGTAGCTACCTTGTGTAACTATGCTGTTTGATCAGGGTTTATATAAATACAGACTGTAAGCCTTTTTTTCCCTATGGCCTCCAGTGTATCAGCCTTTAACCCTAATAAGCTCACACAGTGGAAAGTTATGATAAAAATGCATAGAGAAGCATATATATATATAATATTCCAGGGGGTTAAACCAAAGAACTCCACAACTAGTTTATTCCTATGTAAGCAAATTCTCCATCTTTAAAAAAAAGTGTGGAAAGTCTCATGGGGATAAACGAGCTGTATAGGAGTACCCTTTTCCTAAAAGTGTGATGTATTTATGAGTCTGTGTTTTGTATAAACAGGTATCACGTGTATTGCATGTAATGTTTTTTAATTAAAAAAAAAATCCAGGTCTTATTGAATGTTATGTGGGTTAGTATATTAGAACAAACATGCTATCAACAATTATTCCAGAATTTAAAAATTGAATCGTAAATACTTTGAAAATCAAGTATATAATTTTTGTTTATTGCGGATTGTAAATGAATGTGCGTAAAAAGCGAGGTCATGGTATACGCAGTTGCTGATGCTTAGGTGCAAGAACTTTTTCCGGTATATTCTCTACTTCTTTCTCTGTGAAGGCTGGATTGTGTTCCAATGAATATGTAGTGTTTGAAACTTCTTTATATTCTAATAGAGATCATCGAGGCAAGCTTTTTGATATGTAACATGTTGTAGTTTTTTATATATAATCTGGGAACTCTCTCATGGTTTTCTGAGTATATAAAAAATCTGATCTGAATTTTGCACAAGTTATATCAAATTCATCATAGTTGGACTATGACGACGCATTCAGAGTACATTCCCTTTTGCTATCAAAATGTTCATCTCGATGATCTCTATTAGAACCTGCAGTGTATCCGTTACTGTTAACCCTTTACTGCGCACTACCCTTTAAAGTTGGAATTTCAACAACAAAAAAAGTTGTAGGCTGTCTACTTAGGCCTAAAAGAGTACAAAGATATAATTTTGTAAAGATTTCATTTACCGTTTTGCAAAATATTTACAATCAGTCTATTTTTTGGCTTCATGAAATTTTTCGAAGGTTCAGGAATCTATTCCTCGGTATCGCTGCTATCCACATTCTCGGATTCGCTACCAGAAGGCATTTCCGAAAGCACTGACAGTGCTTTCGGAAGACTTAGCAGACCTCTCAGTGCCATTTAATTTACAGAACGATTAATAATAACTACAATTATATTTACAATAAAGAAAAAATAAACTATATATATATATATATATATACACACACGCAAAAATATATATATATCTACACAATTATATAAAATGTATGGTAGCAAAGTTCAACAAGCGGAGCAAAATAATTCGTGCAGCTTTAAGTAAAGATGACTCAAGCTACTGATAAAATCATCCCTGCCTGAAACTTCCCTACAAAATTCCAGAGGATCACATTTCATATAAATTTTTTGTTTTTTTTAATAGACATCAAACCCTCCCTCGCATCATCTGATATAGCTTGACTTCATTCCCCCCCCAAACAGAGGAAAACAGAAAACGTAAACACAGATGTTTCCTCTCGTCATCGCGTTCGGTTGTGTAATATGGTAAAAGCTGGTGGCGCAGTGTTTCAGTTAATAGGACACCTTATTTATTCAACAATTCTTCCTATGTTTCCTGTATAAAAAATTAAAAATAATATAGAAGAAATAGTTTAGAGTACAGCCAACAATATAACATAAACATATTTTTTTTGAAGCAACCTTTTTTGTATCACAAAAAATATACAAAATTTCTTGTATAATAAAAATACGAAGATTTTAAATAACACGTTACAGCTAAAGATCATGGATCGCCTTTTGTGGTGGTGCCATCTATGATTAAAAAGGAAAATTCAAAGTAAATGGTAAACCTATTTTGATCCATTTATAATTGAATTTAACGGTTTGAGAAGCTAGTCAAGTTGAACACTATCACTGAACCACAAAGGGTTAAAGTATGAAATCAATTATTCTATAGAATACCTACTTATTTCATGAAATAACTGATCAAGTCAGTTGAAGCTTAAAACTCACTTGTGTATTCTATACTTTATAACTAGTTATTTCATAGAATAACAATGTACACTCTGTTAAAGTGTAAAAAAAACGCATTTACATTTAGCTTTTCAGTAGGGGTTAAAGGTAAATGTTTTTCTTTTATCCTTTATCCCTACTGAATTTATGAACTCTTCCAGACCATTGTGTGACTGTTAAGACTGTTTAATTCTGAGTAATTCAGTCAAATTACTTGTTTTACTCTCTAATTGTGTATCACTAGTTATTTTATAGAATAACTAATTGATTAGTGATGTCATGAAATAGCTGAATTATTCACTTTAACGTAATATACCCATAGAGACACCCTGTAGTTTTGATTAGAGGTATTTATTTACTTTATTTTCTTTGACAAATTCATAAAATAATGCTGTCTAAACTTCTCATTGATATAATGAATAAAATTGGAAATAAACAAATTTTACCCGTATTTTTTGGTGCATTTTTTTAAATAAATGCCAAAGAAATGGGTAAATCAGTTTATATTTTTGATTACAACACATAACAAATGTTATCAGTTTACATAAATAAGAGTTGGCTGAATATTCATAAAGTATCAAGATTCTCATTGAAGCCAACTCCACTGTCATTTGAATCACAATGTGTATCCTTAGTTTCTTTCATTACCATTAATGTGTGTAATCTTGCTTAAACAATGATGAAGCTCATAAATTGCAATTAACAATGGAAAGATTTTGATCTATAAAGCTAATATCGAGTTGCATCCTACATATTATTTTGTACTCCTGCAACATCAGGTCTTTTTCATACCAGTCAGGAGAGGTTTTTACTGTATTTAGTCATTTCGCATAACTCTGTTCGTTATTTTTGGTTTTTTAAATACCTACTGCGTTTCCCTGAAAATAAGACCTAGCATGATTTTTGAGGATGCTCCTAATATATGCCCTACCCAGAAAATAAGCCCTAGCTAAAATTGTCAATGACACACATTTAGTATGCCATTGCAACACATAACAGATGCATTGAACTATATAAAATTATAATGTTTTTATTATTATTTATTATCAAATAAAAATGTAAATAAATGATATTAAAATTTATATGTGAAATAAGTTATAATGTAAAAATAAATTTTTGTTAACACTCAAGCAGGCCTTTTTGGACGAGAGATGAATGCCTATGTAAACAGATAAATTTCAGACTTTTAATTTTTATCAAAGGAAACAAAGAAAATCGCTACTTACAGCATTAGTGATGATTAGTGCCCAGATTATATGCACTATAAAAGTGGCAAAATATGGTCTAAAAATATGCAAATATGCACTTAAAATTAAAAATGCAAAAATATGCACTTAAAAATGCAAAATGTGCACTTAAAAATGCAAAATGTGCACTTAAAAATGCAAAATGTGCACTTAAAATATAAAATGTGCACTTAAAATATAAAATGTGCACTGAAAATCCCAAAATATTCATTAAATACCCCAGAATATGCACTAGAAATCTTCAAGAAGTCAAAAATTCCGAAGTATGTACAAAAAATGAGAAAATATGCATTAAAAAAATCACTATGCAAAAAAAAAAGACGTTTTTTTAAAATACATCTTTTCTATTTCTTAGTGCGTATGTATTCATTTATAAAAAAATATTCCTATATGCATATTGCATATGCAAATAACTTCTACATATTTTTTATTCAGGCATTTTTAAATTTTTAGTTTGTCCTAGCTGCTTAATAACGAAAACACCAGTAACAAAAGAATTTCGACAATTTCTAAAAAAAATTTAACACTTTGACATATCTCTAGAAATAGCTTTACAGTAAAACGATAAATATTCGTAAAACACTTTGTAAATATGTGTTAATTCCCTAAATTTCACCTGCGGGAAAAAAAATTGATGTTATGAAAATATTTATTTGAACAACATTATTTGTATGAACAATTTATATGAACAATATTTATTTGAAAAATTATAAAAAAAAAATTGAGTGAGAGAAACCTTCAAAAACATGCACTTATACCGAAAATTCTTTGATTTTATGCATTAATGCTAAAAAAAGCCAAAATATGCAAAAGCATATGCACATGTGTATTTGCATATAATCCGGGCTCTAGTGATGATAAATGAAAAAAACAACATATGGCCAGTATTACAAAAGTGTTAGAAAAGTTCTTTTATAAAATTTTTAAAAATGCAATCAATAAGTGTGTTTTTTATATTTGAGCAAATGTAACCCTATAGACTTATTGGTTGTTTTTCAAGTTTCATAAAATAATTTTTCTAAAACATTTATAGAGTAATCTCTGCTTATGACATATTCTGGCTACCCAATGAATGTTGTTGTCATAGGCCGGGATTACCCTATAAAGGTTTTGTGAAAGCTCTTTGAAAAAACCACTAAGCTTATTGGTCACATTCACTCAAATGTAAGTGATACGCTTATTGGTTGCATTTTTCAAGTTTTGTAAAACATCTTTTATCGAACTTTTATAGTGTAATCTTGGCCAAAAGCAAACAACAGGTACAGTTTGACGCTGAGTATTTCCAGCAGGCACATGCCCCTCGTTCGGTCCTGAAAATCTAAACTAAACTTCCTGTAAGAAATGACACCCAACAAAAGAAATGTTTTATGAATTTGCAATTTCTTGTCCATTTTTGCATAACCATCATTCAAAAAATAAGCCTTAGCATGATTTTTCAGAATGCTTCTAATATAAGCCCTACCCTAAAAATAAGATCTAATTCATTTTCTGAAGCAAAAATTAATATAAGACCGGGCCTTATTTTGGGGGAAACATGATAAATACAAGATGCCGTGAGAAAAAAAACTTCACAAGAGCATTGCATATGTTGCTTGCTCTAATGTTACGAATCGTGGAACTAAAGATAGCTATTAAGAACATGGAAATTTCAAGGGAGTGATTACATCTGTCTGTGGTTTTTAGTTTGCAAATAATGCAAAAATTTTGAAATGCGTATTTACTGTACTTGTAAAATAACAAAATTATAAAAAAGATTGATTTTTATTGTTAGTCCATAGTTTTCACGGCTATCATCATATTAAGAGTGACATTTCAAGCTTGAAAGCCACTCATCCTCATTCTGATTTTTATGTAATTACTATGTCATAACCATATCTTTTTGATTAGATGATTGAAGTTTCAAGGTCAGTTTTAAAAATGTAAGTACAGTATTTAGCTATAAGTGAGATTTAAAATTCACTTCAAACCGAAATATATTTGTGTTCTTTTTAAAAAAAACGGAATATTTATTAATAGACATTATGGTTTTTTTTCTTGTGTCTTTTATTTCACTTCTTTAAAAACTAAATTATTCTGTTTAACTTTTGCAATCATATGTGATATTGGTAATGTAGCTTTGTTAATTCCTTACACACTATGTTTGTGTGTATGCATATATATATTGCTGTTGTCTAAGTTCTGCTTTTTGAATAAAATATTGACAAAGATCAGTTTGTTTTTGATGTATGAATTTCAGTAGCATCAATATACTAGTTTACGAGACATAAAAAAAAGATTTCAAGGAAAGTTGTCAACTTCACAAATGCTTGAAAGGAATCGTTATTCTGAAACACCCCGTGCATAGTTTCATACTGTACCCTCAATTTATTCATTATAATTTCATTGAATTTCAAATACGACATTTTAGAGATAGAGAGATGACTGGAAATATATTTTTATCTTTCTCTATTATCATATGAAGAAATATTTGACAATGTCTCAGAGACTCTTTATTAGTTGAAGAAACTTTTTTTCAAGAAAAGTAGCCCTGTGTGAATTACAGTATCTTAATCTTAAGGACTGGAAAAGATTCAGGGTTCTTACATTTTTGACCAAAAGATTGCACTGACTTTCCCTGGCCAACAAATAACAGATTATTTTCTAAAACATCAAATATTGATGCTATTATCCCTATGCTAAAAGTGGCATGTAATACATTAATATTTATTAAAAAAAACATATCAAGATTTACATTTTATTAGGACAGCAAATATTATCTCTCTTATACAAAACAATGCATGCGTGAATGACTGTACTCTTGAACATTCAACTGTTACATTTTGAAATGAAAATTTTTTTGATTACCACCAGTGTGGTTTAAACCAAACAACTTTTAACCAAGTTTTTTTAAAAAACCACAAAAAATCAAATAAAAGTGGCCCAAATATCTTTTTTTTTTCCCTTGAAAAATATCATATTGGTTCATTAATAGCCAAAATTTTTCATTCTTACCACATTTTATATCTTTGGGGTACATTCTGATGGTATATCTTTAAATGACATATGATTTTATAAGTGGTTTTTTTCAAAAAGTCTCATAAAAGTGGCCAGAATATATATATATTTTTTTCATATGAAGTTTCTTACTTATTTAAAGCTATACATAGAAGCCAAAATTTCTCATTCTTACCATATTTTCTAACCTTTGGCTACATTATGACGCTCTATATCTTTAGCAAATTCATGAATAAGGATTGCATCATACATCTAAATGTAATGGTATATATATATATTATTTCACAGGTTTCTTCTTCTCTTCACAAAGAAGCAGCAGCAGTAGTCACACCATCATGCTAGGGGCAGGTGGTCCTATAATCCAATAGACAGCAGCTGTCCTTAAAGGACAAAGACTAGTGTACTAGTAGTTACATTACCTCAAATACATTTTCATTTTCTTTCCCATAAGAAGTAGCACATCTCCTAATGTATATCTCCCAGTCTTAATATTCAATAGTTGTTTTTTTTATACTTTCACACTGTTAAGCCCAGTCAATCAAGGTTCTAGGTACTGTATAGTAGTAACAGATTTATGAAAAATAATCAGCTATAAAGTGATTATAACCTCTACAAAGTGATTATAATTTGAAGTTTCGATTCCAAAACTATTCAATAAGAACTACTGGTCAGAATGACTTGCAAATTTGCATAGATACTCCTGAAGCAATGGAAGTTTCTTTTGCAAAAGTGCAAAATGTGCAAGTAGATGATGCTGTACTTGGCCAGCAGTATAATCTATTTTGTGCAACCACATCATTTCGGCACTTTCATAGCATCAGTGTGTGGATAGAACTTCTATCAAGATGCACATTGAAATACCAGCAAAGCAGCTGGTGAAGACCCATTTTGATAGGATGCACCTTAACCCTTGCAACTTCTGGCTGTGGGGGTACCTCAAAATGTCATAAACAGTGGTCAGATTGCAAACTTTGGTGAATTGCAATTTCCAGCACATCCTCTATATGTCAGAACTTCCTCAGGAATATTAACGTGGGGGAGCGTTTGATTTAATAAAGCTGAATTAAAGCACATCCACATCATAACCATAGCATACTCTGATCTGTTGTTGAACAAGAATTTTTGTGCTTTCAACCTCATAGCCAGAACATGGGGGACAACATATTTAACATTTCTTAAGTAAGATGTAGTTATTTGTTCAATTACTTCATTTTTTTTTGTGTGATGTTTCCATGAATTATGAAATCGTGAAATGCTATAATTAAGTTATCATTTTGCCATGACTGGCTATCATTTCCATTCTGCGAGCAAATTTCCCACATGTTGGATGATGTCATTAATTTTACATTTTTAAGTATTTTTTCCCCTTTACCAAATAAAATTCCATTTCTTCAGGAATATTCATGTCAACTTTCCAGTCATTCTGACAATCATCCTTTTTTTTTACAGTGTTTTGAAATCAGAACCTTAGTTACAATCACCCTGTATATCGTAAATCATAGCTAATTAATCTGCATTATTTATGCTTCATTAAATACATTATGTTCACCTAATTTTTATTATAATTTTTGCAAAATAGCTTCCTAATTAAGTATACTGAAAGTAACTGGAGAAAACATCTATATACATATATATATAAAATTAATAATAACATTAAAAGAATTTTCAAACAGTAATCCATTGAGTTAAGCAAAGAATAATTAAATTGCAAAAGTTGGTTTTTGTTAAAATGTAAGAAATATTTATTGATTAATTAATATGGGAATAGTGTTAATTACCAATAATAAACATTTTATTTTAATTAATTATTAGAAGTTTCAATGATTTTTCAGAAATTTTGTTTTTAATGTTAATACTATTTAAAACAAAAAACCAGTTTAAACCAAAAAAAACCCCAGTTTTTTGGTTTTTTTCAAAATAACTTGTTTTTTTACCAACCCTGATTACCACATTACCCGTTCGTATTGCGGAAAAATCTTGGGTGGTGATAACGTGTTTATTAAGCTTCCTTCTGGCTGCTCGCAATTCGACTTCATCATATTCAGCTTCACTTGAGTGGCGAAGATTCCATTCCCGTTTACCAAGAAAAGGTCCTTTCTTCATTATGGAGTGCTTCCTTGCGGCAGATTCACGTGTCGTAAAACTGTCTAGAATCAACAGGTCACTGCGCTGAAGCTGTTGGTTTTGATGGATTTCTAGCAAATCTCCCATAATGCAGGTTATCTTTTTTTGAGTATCTTGTGACCTCCAAATCCGAAGATAACCCATAGCTTAAGCCTTTTGTTTCCGATCGCTCCCACTCTCGTATACCACTCCCAAACTTGTATGCACCCGGGCAAATTGTATAGAACAGAATAGACGAGTTTCAAAAATGAAAAGACACTTAAAAAAAAACGCACTTCATGGTAGCAAGGAAATTTTTTGCATTTCTTCCAGTTTTTTGCTTCTGTTTTTGGATGTTCTAAAATAAGTGGCAATACTGATAAAGTTCATTTTCCATATGTTCAACTCTGGAACAGTGATCACAACTTCTTCTACCGTTAAATTTGACCTATCGCTGCGCACCAAAATGTTAAAATATATTTTTTTAATGTTCAGCTAAAAGGTGCCAAATTCTTGCTGTATTTGCAGCTTCTCCGTCAGTAGTGATTCCAACGAATTTCAAAGGATCGATCTTCATGGGGTGTAATGTGATAGGCCTCCTCGTGGTGCACCCTGGGTAATGCTAAATCTATCACACGTCATTGTCATCGCTTATTTGTGCTCATATCCTTCACTTTCAATAGCCCAGATTACATGTTTTTTTTCTACACATCTTGCAGTACTTGTCTTGCGTCTTGTTTTGTCCTATACATGTTTATGTCTTGTGTCCAACCCCTCATTGTGGACCCCGCTTAGGCGGGGAGGGGTCCTCCCAGATGGGGCATTGCTTCTAGCGTATGCCCTATCTGGGACGCTGTCTACCTGCGTGTTTGCCGTGCGTGGAGACCCGTAAGGCTGGAGATGGGGATCCTGGTTAGCCTGATGCGCTAGCTTTGGCCTCGGATTCAGCCGAAACGGGAGGCCTGGATTAGCCCCGTCTGGGTCAATCGGCTGGTCGCCTCGGTGGCTGAAGGGGTTACACTACTGGGCAGGTAGAGGGGCCGGGCCTGCCGGACGTCGTTGAGGTTTGTTGGTGCTGCTTCACGACGATCTTGGATCTTGAACGCGTCTGCTCGCCTGCTTTGGTGGTGTATAGCTCCCACCTAACCTGACGTTGCTACTAACCTTAACCGGTTACGTGTGCGCGTCCCCTTGTAGGGCTCCATGGTGAGCATGGTGGGTGGGAGTGGAACAATACCCATTCAAATATGGGTAAAAATCAAAATGCACCAAAACGTCAAAGAACTGCTTCAAACCAAACACATGTCAATGTAACTGCTTCAAATTCATCAACTGTCTCATTTTTCTTTCTGCACTCTTCAGATGCCGAAAAACCGCTGGCCAAAGTATCACCATTTGTAATAGATAAAGCTCTCTATGGCACAGTTGGTACCTTAAAATCGGATTTGGATTTGGATTTTAAATTTTCTGGCGCAAGGACCAATTTGGTCAAACTGCGCCAAAACAAATTATAAAAATAAGAAAAATCATCCTTTTGTCATGTCAAAATACTAAAATCATGCATGATAAAAAGCAACGTAAAGCATAAAAAAATGACATGAATTGTAAAAATCTATAATTTGTTATAAAAACCAATGGCTTTGATGAATTTAAAAATGCGAGATGCATCGCTGTGGTCATTTAAAATGTCGTGAAGTGAAAGATGACTTTGACCAAAAGCGGTCGTAAAATGATGACGATGATGTGAACAAGTAAAAGCATGAGCAATGGTTAATGGACTTTGACAATGTCGGCACTGTGGCTGACTCTCTCGTAATAAAAGATATGATTGTGTGATACGACTGTGTCCTATGCGCAACCGGGCAAGCAGAACTTCCTCCTTTCGGTTAGTTCTGCAGCTCGAACGCCAATGGTCAAGTGTGGGCTTGATCGCATGTAATTTGTTATTAATTTGATTGTTCCAATGGTCCTGCCAGCGGTGATGCATCACTTCCCGGAGGATTGAGAAGTGGTCACTGGCAGGTACCAAAAGGTTATTGTCAATGTTAGTTGTTGTTCGAGCTGCAGTGTCTGCTTTTTCGTTGCCCGGTATTCCTACATGACCCAGGTCATCATGGTACCCAGTAAAATTTTACTGTGGTACCATGATGAATGAGGTAATGCAGTTCATGAAAAATGGAATGAATGAATGGATGAGTGTGAAACGTACAGGAACACAGTGCTTGTAATGCGCTGAGAGAGTCGCTATAGATAATGCATCGTCGGTGGCGTTTGCGTCGTATATGACGTAGAGCCTGAAGGATTGCGTACACCTCTGCCGAATAAATAGAGAATGTGTCGGGAAGTTTGAAAGATGTCTCCTCACAGCAGATGTAGGCACAACCGACATGGCCAGGGCTCTTGGAGCCGTCGGTATATATGGGGAAGTACCTGTTGTACCTACCCCTGTGCCTAAAGAATATCTGTCGATATACGACATCTGCTGTGGTGGCTCTAAGGTATAATGATAATGAAAGAGAGACATCTGGCAGAGACTGCTCCCATGGTGCCAGTTGCCAAGCAACTGGGGCCACACGACTGATGTCCAATTCCAGTTCTTCCACAAGTGCCCTCATACGAAGACCGTAAGATGGAACACATGAAGGGCGAGCAGCAAATAGTCTATGAAATGAGGGATTAAAAGTGACACGATGAAGTGGATGACCTGGTAAAGACTTCATTTTGATATAATATTTCAAAGAAAGTTGTTGGCGTCTTGATGTCAGTGATGGCTCGTTGCATTCGACATACAGGCTCTCCATTGGAGACGTCCGGAAAGCTCCAGAACAAATCCGCAGGGCGAGATGGTGGACTGGGTCGAGCACACTCAGATAGCTCCGAAGTGCCGACCCGTATACAATGGAGCCGTAGTCGAGCTTCGATCTTATTAAAGCTTTGTATAAGTGGAGGAGCGACTTACGGTCAGCTCCCCACGATGTAGAAGAGATGACCTTCAAGAGGTTCATCGTCTTCATGCAACGAGCTCTTAATTGCGCAATTTGAGGTTTGAAAGTGAGTTTCTTGTCAAATGTGATGCCGAGGAATTTAGTATTTTCTACAATAGGTATTAGATTGTTATTGAGAAACAATTGTGGGTCATCATGTAGGTCTCGACGCCGACAAAAGTGCATAGCAACAGTCTTGTCAGCGGAGAATGAAAAGCCGTTATTATGAGCCCACTTGCTGATCTTCTTGAGAGCGGTTTGTAATTGTCTCTCGGCTGACCTCATATTCACTGATTGGTAAAATATCAACAGATCATCCACGTAGAGTGCGCCAGTGACAGACAACGGGAGTTGGTTCAACACCCCGTTGAGTCTTAAAATAAAAAGTGTTACACTTAAAATGCTACCTTGAGGTACACCTTGTTCTTGAATTTGGGGAGCTGATAACGTGCTTCCGATCCGTACCTGAAAGATGCGGCGAGCAAGAAAGTTCTTAATGAAAATGGGCAAGTTGCCCCGCAAGCCGCTATTATAGAGGTTGGAAAGAATTCCGTGCCTCCAAGTACGGTCGTAGGCCTTTTCTATGTCGAAAAATATGGCTAGCATATGCTCCCTCTTCACAAATGCTTGTCTTATTGATGTCTCAAGGCGTAACAAATTGCATGTTGTGGACCTGAACCGTCTAAAGCCGCTTTGATGTTTTGATAAAATATTGTTAACCTCAAGGTAGTGCGTAAGGCGATAGTTGACCATGCGTTCCATGAGCTTACATAGACAACTGGTCAAAGCAATAGGTCGGTAACTATTAGGTTGCTGAGGATTTTTGCCAGGCTTCGGGAATGCAAGAACAATGGCTGCTCGCCAGGTGTCAGGAAATGAATGACTGACCCAGATCCGATTAAATAATATGAGTAAATGTGAGAGTGATTCTGGTGAGAGATGCCGAATCATGGAATAATGAATGGCATCGGGCCCTACAGCTGAGTCAGGACTTCGCTGCAAGGCCGTCGTCAGTTCATGAAGGGTGAACAATGAGTTGTATCCCTCCGGTGTAAAAGGCCGGAAGGTGTACGATGTACGTTCGGCCGATGATTTAATGGGATGAAACGATGGGGGATAGTTCGCATCGCTGGAAACAGCGGCGAAATGGGCGGCGATGGTATCCGCAATATCCCTCACATCGCTGATGATATTGCCATTGGTGTCTAAAATAGTGATGGGATGAGACTGATAATGACCATTGATTTTTCGGATCCGGTCCCAAATGATTTTGGATGAAGTAGATGAATTGATTCCCGTGGTAAACTTTTGCCAGGACTCGCGTTGAGCCTGGCGCCTGGTTCTTCTCGCTATCGCCTTTGCTTTTAAAAATGCCAACTTGTTGTCATGGGTAGGATACCGCCGGAACCTACTCCATGCTTTCTTTTGTGATTTAATCGTGAGATTACATTCGTGGTTCCACCAAGGTTTAGGAAATTTAGGAAGTTTCGAGGAGACTTTAGGTATTGTTTCATTTGCTGCAGAGATGATACAACTGGTCACAAGGTCGACACAGTGGTCGACGTCGGGTTGCGAAACCATATCCTCCGTGATTTCTGCCTTGACCGTGAAGTCTGCCCATCGGGCGGCCACAAGCTTCCACCGAGGAGGACCCTCAGGTATGCTATGGCTTCGATCAAGGCACTTAACCACTAGAGGAAAATGATTGCTCCCGTGGAGGTCCGGATCAACCGACCAGGACCAGTTGGGCAAGAGTGAGTGTGAACATTAGGATAGATCTATTGCAGTGAAACTATTGTTTGGGGCATGAAAATGAGTGAAACTGCCATCATTCATGATGGCGAGGTCCATGTCTTCTAACAGCCGTTCAACCATTTCGCCACGTGGGGTGTTGCTGTTAGAACCCCATATCATGTTATGTGCATTGAAGTCTCCAAGAAGAAAAAATGGTGGAGGTAATTGATCAATCAGATCTTCTAGATCTCTCTGTAAGATGGTGTCATTTGGTGGCAAATAAATGGAACAGATGGTAATTCTTAGGCCTGTAGAGATTTCCACTGCGATGGCTTGCAGGTTCGTGCGCAGCGTTAGAACGCGCGACGACACGTGATGTGGAACCAGCAGAGCAACACCGCGGCAGGCTCTACTCCCGTCATCGTAATCAATACGGAACAGGGAATGTCGCCTGATGTTCCATGTCTCCGAGGGCTTCGTAAAAGTTTCCTGGAGTGCCACGCAAACAGGATGATAGTGATTGATCAAATCCTTGAGATCTTCATAATTGGATCTAAGACCACGAATGTTCCATTGGATTATGTTGGCCATAAATTAGGTAGAAGTAGACGGTTCGAGGTCTTTAAATTTATTCCGGTCTAGTTTCCGGCGAGTACCACCAGATTCTGATACATTATCAAGATCCATGTCACCAATTGACTTGTCATCAATTAGTGACACATTCTTGAGGGTGGGACATTTTATTGCTCTCTGTATTGCTTTTCTTGAATATCCGGTCTTTTTAGATTTATTTCCAGAATTAATCTTGGGTTTAGTAACAGTAGGTTTTTTGAATGTGTGCACTGTTGCTTTTCCTGCCTCTTCTTCGGAGGTAGTGGACTCCCTCCGTAATCCAGCAGAGCAACAGCAGCCACAACTATTACACGGTTGGTTAGATGATGATGTTTGAGTTGATGTATCAGCTATTGGTTCAGTCTGAGTTGTTACGGATGCTTTGGTGACATTGTTAGTCATATTAGCTGATGATGGATTTGTTACCATATTAGAATATGATCTATTACCTATTGGAGTTTGGTTAGAGGTTATACGACGGCGTGCTTCGATATATGAGATGTTATT
This sequence comes from Pholcus phalangioides, assembly GCF_987345545.1. Classification (NCBI taxonomy): domain Eukaryota; kingdom Metazoa; phylum Arthropoda; class Arachnida; order Araneae; family Pholcidae; genus Pholcus; species Pholcus phalangioides. Next base: position 13,327,573 of record NW_028301598.1, read on the forward strand.
GAGGACCTTGATCTTCTGGATCTCTTTTTCTTCATTCCATTTCGGAAACTTTCTGTCAAATGCGGGGTGGTCGCCACCGCAATTGACGCACTTGAATGGTGAATTAGTGCAGTTGTCCGAAATGTGGTCCTTCTCACCGCATTTTGCGCAGGTGGGTTGACTGCGGCACGCCGTTCGTGAGTGGCCGTATTTTTGGCAGTTAAAGCATCGAACAGGGTTAGGAATGTATGGCCGGATTTTGAGGTTATAATAACCTATTTTGATACCTTTCGGCAATGTTGGTGATGAGAATGTGAGAATTATGTTTCGTGTGGGAGCTGGATTGCCATCTTTGCGGCTCATAATATGTTTGGCAGATGTTACGCCTTGAGACGCCAGCTCTTGTGTTAGTTCTTCTTCATCCATGTTAATTAAGTTAGTATCTGAAATGACACCACGTGAATAATTCAACGTGGGATGGATTTTGACTGTTATTGGAATGTCTCCGAGAGATGTGAGCTTTTGAATGAGTTCGGCTTGTTTGGATGTGTTAGTCTCGATGAGAAGGTCTCCTGAACGAAGGGCCTTCACCGATTTTAAGGTACCAACTGTGCCATAGAGAGCTTTATCTATTACAAATGGTGATACTTTGGCCTGCGGTTTTTCAGCATCTGAAGAGTGCAGAAAGAAAAATGAGACAGTTGATGAATTTGAAGCAGTTACATTGACATGTGTTTGGTTTGAAGCAGTTCTTTGACGTTTTGGTGCATTTTGATTTTTTCCCATATTTGAATGGGTATGGTTCCACTCCCAACCACCATGGAGCCCTACAAGGGGACGCGCACACGTAACCGGTGAAGGTTAGTAGCAACGTTAGGTTAGGTGGGAGCTATACACCACCAAAGCAGGCGAGCAGACGCGTTCAAGATCCAAGATCGTCGTGAAGCAGCACCAACAAACCTCAACGACGTCCGGCAGGCCCGGCCCCTCTACCTGCCCAGTAGTGTAACCCCTTCAGCCACCGAGGCGACCACAGCCGATTGACCTGGACGGGGCTAATCCAAGCCTCCCGTTTCGGCTGAATCCGAGGCCAAAGCTAGCGCATCAGGCTAACCAGGATCCCCATCTCCAGCCTTACGGGTCTCCACGCACGGCAAACACGCAGGTAGACAGCGTCCCAGACAGAGCATACGCTAGAAGCAACGCCCCGTCTGGGAGGACCCCTCCCCGCCTAAGCGGGGCCCACAATGAGGGGTTGGACACAAGACATAAACATGTACAGGACAAAACAAGACGCAAGACAAGTACTGTAAGATGTGTAGAAAAAAACATGTAATCTTGGCTATTGAAAGTGAAGGATATGAGCACAAATAAGCGATGACAATGACGTGTGACAGATTTAGCATTACCCAGGGTGCACCACGAGGAGGCCTATCACATTACACCCCACCTTAAAATCGGTGAAGGCCCTTCGTTCAGGAGACCTTCTCATCGAGACTAACACATCCAAACAAGCCGAACTCATTCAAAAGCTCACATCTCTCGGAGACATTCCAATAACAGTCAAAATCCATCCCACGTTGAATTATTCACGTGGTGTCATTTCAGATACTAACTTAATTAACATGGATGAAGAAGAACTAACACAAGAGCTGGCGTCTCAAGGCGTAACATCTGCCAAACATATTATGAGCCGCAAAGATGGCAATCCAGCTCCCACACGAAACATAATTCTCACATTCTCATCACCAACATTGCCGAAAGATATCAAAATAGGTTATTATAACCTCAAAATCCGGCCATACATTCCTAACCCTGTTCGATGCTTTAACTGCCAAAAATACGGTCACTCACGAACGGCGTGCCGCAGTAAACCCACCTGCGCAAAATGCGGTGAGAAGGACCACATTTCGGACAACTGCACTAATTCACCATTCAAGTGCGTCAATTGCGGTGGCGACCACCCCGCATTTGACAGAAAGTGTCCGAAATGGAATGAAGAAAAAGAGATCCAGAAGATCAAGGTCCTAAATAACATCTCATATATCGAAGCACGCCGTCGTATAACCTCTAACCAAACTCCAATAGGTAATAGATCATATTCTAATATGGTAACAAATCCATCATCAGCTAATATGACTAACAATGTCACCAAAGCATCCGTAACAACTCAGACTGAACCAATAGCTGATACATCAACTCAAACATCATCATCTAACCAACCGTGTAATAGTTGTGGCTGCTGTTGCTCTGCTGGATTACGGAGGGAGTTCACTACCTCCGAAGAAGAGACAGGAAAAGCAACAGTGCACACATTCAAAAAACCTACTGTTACTAAACCCAAGATTAATTCTGGAAATAAATCTAAAAAGACCGGATATTCAAGAAAAGCAATACAGAGAGCGATAAAATGTCCCACCCTCAAGAATGTGTCATTAATTGATGACAAGTCAATTGGTGACATGGATCTTGATAATCTATCAGAATCTGGTGGTACTCGCCGGAAACTAGACCGGAATAAATTCAAAGACCTCGAACCGTCTACTTCTACCTAATTTATGGCCAAAATAATTCAATGGAACATTCGTGGTCTTAGATCCAATTATGAAGATCTCAAGGATTTGATCAATCGTTATCATCCTGTTTGCGTGGCACTCCAGGAAACTTTTACGAAGCCCTCGGAGACATGGAACATCAGGCGACATTCCCTGTTTCGTATTGACTACGATGACGGGAGTAGAGCCTGCCGCGGTGTTGCTCTGCTGGTTCCACATCACGTGTCGTCGCGCGTTTTAACGCTGCGCACGAACCTGCAAGCCATCGCGGTGGAAATTTCTACTGGCCTAAGAATTACCATCTGTTCCATTTATTTGCCACCAAATGACACCATCTTACAGAGAGATCTAGAAGATCTGATTGATCAATTACCTCCACCATTTTTTCTTCTTGGAGACTTCAATGCTCATAACATGATATGGGGTTCTAACAGCAACACCCCTCGTGGGGAAATGGTTGAACGACTGTTAGAAGACATGGACCTTACCATCATGAATGATGGCAGTTTCACTCATTTCCATGCCCCAAACAATAGTTTCACTGCAATAGATTTATCATTATGCTCACCTTCACTCTTGCCGAACTGGTCCTGGTCGGTTGATCCAGACCTCCACGGGAGCAATCATTTCCCTCTAGTGGTTAAGTGCCTTGATCGAAGCCATAGCATACCTGAGGGTCCTCCTCGGTGGAAGCTTGTGGCCGCCCGATGGGCAGACTTCACGGTCAAGGCAGAAATCACGGAGGATATGGTTTCGCAACCCGACGTCGACCATTGTGTCGACCTTGTGACCAGTTGTATGATCTCAGCAGCCAATGAAACAATACCCAAAGTCTCCTCGAAACTTCCTAAATTTCCTAAACCTTGGTGGAACCACGAATGTAATCTCACGATTAAATCACAAAAGAAAGCATGGAGTAGGTTCCGGCGGTATCCTACCCATGACAACAAGTTGGCATTTTTAGAAGCAAAGGCGATAGCAAGAAGAACCAGGCGCCAGGCTCAACGCGAGTCCTGGCAAAAGTTTACGACGGGAATCAATTCATCAACTTCATCCAAAATCATTTGGGACCGGATCCGAAAAATCAATGGTCATTATCAGTCTCATCCACTTACCATTTTAAATACCAATGGAACTATTATCAGCGATGTGAGGGATATTGCGGATACCATCGCCGCCCATTTCGCCGCTGTCTCCAGTGATGCGAACTATCCCCCATCGTTTCATCCCATTAAATCATCAGCCGAACGTACATCGTACACCTTCCGGCCTTTTACACCGGAGGGGTACAACTCATTGTTCACCCTTCATGAACTGACGACGGCCTTGCAGCGAAGTCCTGACTCAGCTGTAGGGCCCGATGCCATTCATTATTCCATGAATCGGCATCTCTCACCCGAATCACTGTCACATTTACTCATTTTATTCAATCGGATCTGGGTCAGTCATTCATTTCCTGACACCTGGCGAGCAGCCATTGTTCTTGCATTCCCGAAGCCTGGCAAAAATCCTCAGCAACCTAACAGTTACAGACCTATTGCTTTGACCAGTTGTTTGTGTAAGCTCATGGAACGCATGGTCAACTATCGCCTTATGCACTACCTTGAGGTTAATATTTTATCGAAACATCAAAGCGGCTTTAGACGGTTCAGGTCCACAACATGCAATCTGTTACGCCTTGAGACATCAATAAGACAAGCATTTGTGAAGAGGGAGCATATGCTAGCCATATTTTTCGACATAGAAAAGGCCTACGACCGTACTTGGAGGCACGGAATTCTTTCCGACCTCTATAATAGCGGCTTGCGGGGCAACTTGCCCATTTTCATTAAGAACTTTCTTGCTCGCCGCATCTTTCAGGTACGGATCGGAAGCACGTTATCAGCTCCCCAAATTCAAGAACAAGGTGTACCTCAAGGTAGCATTTTAAGTGTAACACTTTTCATTTTAAGACTCAACGGGGTGTTGAACCAACTCCCGTTGTCTGTCACTGGCGCACTCTACGTGGATGATCTGTTGATATCTTACCAATCAGTGAATATGAGGTCAGCCGAGAGACAATTACAAACCGCTCTCAACAAGATTAGCAAGTGGGCTCATAATAACGGCTTTTCATTCTCCGCTGACAAGACTGTTGCTATGCACTTTAGTCGGCGTCGAGACCTACATGATGACCCAGAATTGTTTCTCAATAACCATCTAATACCTATTGTAGAAAATACTAAATTCCTCGGCATCACATTTGACAAAAAACTCACTTTCAAACCTCAAATTGCGCAATTAAGAGCTCGTTGCATGAAGACGATGAACCTCTTGAAGGTCATCTCTTCTACATCGTGGGGAGCTGACCGTAAGTCGCTCCTCCACTTATATAAAGCTTTAATAAGATCGAAGCTCGACTACGGCTCCATTGTATACGGGTCGGCACCTCGGAGCTATCGGAGTGTGCTCGACCCAGTCCACCATCTCGCCCTACGGATTTGTTCTGGAGCTTTCCGGACGTCTCCAATGGAGAGCCTGTATGTCGAATGCAACGAGCCATCACTGACATCAAGACGCCAGCAACTTTCGTTGAAATATTTTATCAAGATGAAGTCTTTTCCAGATCATCCACTTCATCGTGTCATTTTTAATCCCTCATTTCATAGACTATTTGCTGCTCGCCCTTCATGTGTTCCATCGTACGGTCTTCGTATGAGGGCACTTGTAGAAGAAATACAAATAGACATCAGTCGTGTGGCCCCAGTTGCTTGGCAACTGGCACCATGGGAGCAGTCTCTGCCAGATGTCTCTCTTTCATTATCGTTATACGCCAGAGCCACCACAGCAGATGTCATATATCGACAGATATTCTTTAGGCACAGGGGTAGGTACAACAGGTACTTCCCCATATATACCGACGGCTCCAAGAGCCCTGGCCATGTCGGTTGTGCCTACATCTGCTGTGAGGAGACATCTTTCAAACTTCCAGACACATTGACTATATATTCGGCAGAACTGTACGCAATCCTTCAGGCTCTACGTCATATACGACGCAAACGCCACCGACGATGCATCATCTATAGCGACTCTCTCAGCGCATTACAAGCACTGTGTTCCTGTACGTTTCACACTCATCCATTCATTCATGCCATTTTTCATGAACTGCGTTACCTCATTCATCATGGTACCACAGTAAAATTTTACTGGGTACCAGGTCATGTTGGAATACCGGGCAACGAAAAAGCAGACACCGCAGCTCGAACAACAACTAACATTGACAATAACCTTTTGGTACCTGCCAGTGACCACTTCTCAATCCTACGGGAAGTGATGCATCACCGCTGGCAGGACCATTGGAACAATCAAATTAATAACAAATTACATGCCATCAAGCCCACACTTGGCCATTGGCGTTCGAGCTGCAGAACTAACCGAAAGGAGGAAGTTCTGCTTGCCCGGTTGCGCATAGGACACAGTCGTATCACACAATCGTATCTTTTACTACGAGAGAGTCAACCGCAGTGCCCTCATTGTCAAAGTCCATTTACCATTGCTCATGCTTTTACTTGTTCACATCATCGTCATCATTTTACGACCGCTTTTGGTCAGAATCATCTTTCACTTCGTGACATTTTATCTGACCATTGCGATGCATCTCGCATTTTTAAATTCATCAAAGCCATTGGTTTTTATGACAAATTATAGTTTTTACAATTCATGTCATTGTTTTATGTTTCACGTTGCTTTTTTATCATGCACAGTTTTTGTTTTTGACATCACAAAAGGACATTTTTCTTATTTTTATATTTGTTTTGGCGCAGTTTGACCAAATTGGTCCTTGCGCCAATAAACCCAAAATCCAATCCAATCCGATGGCAGTTTCACTCATTTTCATGCCCCAAACAATAGTTTCACTGCAATAGATCTATCCTTATGTTCACCCTCACTCTTGCCCAACTGGTCCTGGTCGGTTGATCCGGACCTCCACGGGAGCAATCATTTTCCTCTAGTGGTTAAGTGCCTTGATCGAAGCCATAGCATACCTGAGGGTCCTCCTCGGTGGAAGCTTGTGGCCGCCCGATGGGCAGACTTCACGGTCAAGGCAGAAATCACGGAGGATATGGTTTCGCAACCCGACGTCGACCACTGTGTCGACCTTGTGACCAGTTGTATCATCTCTGCAGCAAATGAAACAATACCTAAATTCTCCTCGAAACTTCCTAAATTTCCTAAACCTTGGTGGAACCACGAATGTAATCTCACGATTAAATCACAAAAGAAAGCATGGAGTAGGTTCCGGCGGTATCCTACCCATGACAACAAGTTGGCATTTTTAAAAGCAAAGGCGATAGCGAGAAGAACCAGGCGCCAGGCTCAACGCGAGTCCTGGCAAAAGTTTACCACGGGAATCAATTCATCTACTTCATGCAAAATCATTTGGGACCGGATCCGAAAAATCAATGGTCATTATCAGTCTCATCCCATCACTATTTTAGACACCAATGGCAATATCATCAGCGATGTGAGGGATATTGCGGATACCATCGCCGCCCATTTCGCCGCTGTTTCCAGCGATGCGAACTATCCCCCATCGTTTCATCCCATTAAATCATCGGCCGAACGTACATCGTACACCTTCCGGCCTTTTACACCGGAGGGGTACAACTCATTGTTCACCCTTCATGAACTGACGAAGGCCTTGCAGCGAAGTCCTGACTCGCGCTGTACGGCCCGATGCTATTCATTATTCCATGATTCGGCATCTATCACCAGAATCACTCTCACATTTACTCATATTATTCAATCGGATCTGGGTCAGCCATTCATTTCCTGATACCTGGCGAGCAGCCATTGTTCTTGCATTCCCGAAGCCTGGCAAAAATCCTCAGCAACCTAACAGTTACAGACCTATTGCTTTGACCAGTTGTTTGTGTAAGCTCATGGAACGCATGGTCAACTATCGCCTTATGCACTACCTTGAGGTTAACAATATTTTATCGAAACATCAAAGCGGCTTTAGACGGTTCAGGTCCACAACATGCAATCTGTTACGCCTTGAGACATCAATAAGACAAGCATTTGTGAAGAGGGAGCATATGCTAGCCATATTTTTCGACATAGAAAAGGCCTACGACCGTACTTGGAGGCACGGAATTCTTTCCGACCTCTATAATAGCGGCTTGCGGGGCAACTTAACCATTTTCATTAAGAACTTTCTTGCTCGCCGCATCTTTCAGGTACGGATCGGAAGCACGTTATCAGCTCCCCAAATTCAAGAACAAGGTGTACCTCCAGGTAGCATTTTAAGTGTAACACTTTTTATTTTAAGACTCAACGGGGTGTTGAACCAACTCCCGTTGTCTGTCATTGGCGCACTCTACGTGGATGATCTGTTGATATCTTACCAATCAGTGAATATGAGGTCAGCCGAGAGACAATTACAAACCGCTCTCAACAAGATTAGCAAGTGGGCTCATAATAACGGCTTTTCATTCTCCGCTGACAAGACTGTTGCTATGCACTTTTGTCGGCGTCGAGACCTACATGATGACCCACAATTATTTCTCAATAACAATCTAATACCTATTGTAGAAAATACTAAATTCCTCGGCATCACATTTGACAAGAAACTCACTTTCAAACCTCAAATTGCGCAATTAAGAGCTCGTTGCATGAAGACGATGAACCTCTTGAAGGTCATCTCTTCTACATCGTGGGGAGCTGACCGTAAGTCGCTCCTCCACTTATATAAAGCTTTAATAAGATCGAAGCTCGACTACGGCTCCATTGTATACGGGTCGGCACCTTGGAGCTATCTGAGTGTGCTCGACCCAGTCCACAATCTCGCCCTACGGATTTGTTCTGGAGCTTTCCGGACGTCTCCAATGGAGAGCCTGTATGTCGAATGCAACGAGCCATCACTGACATCAAGACGCCAGCAACTTTCCTTGAAATATTTTATCAAGATGAAGTCTTTTCCAGATCATCCACTTCATCGTGTCATTTTTAATCCCTCATTTCATAGACTATTTGCTGCTCGCCCTTCATGTGTTCCATCTTACGGTCTTCGTATGAGGGCACTTGTGGAAGAACTATAATTAGACATCAGTAGTGTGGCCCCAGTTGCTTGGCAACTGGCACCATGGGAGCAGTCTCTGCCAGATGTCTCTCTTTCATTATCATTATACCCTAGAGCCACCACAGCAGATGTCATATATCGACAGATATTCTTTAGGCACAGGGGTAGGTACAACAGGTACTTCCCCATATATACCGACTGCTCTAAGAGCCCTGGCCATGTCGGTTGTGCCTACATCTGCTGTGAGGAGACATCTTTCGAACTTCCAGACACATTCAGTATATATTCGGCAGAACTGTACGCAATCCTTCAGGCTCTACGTCACATACGACGCAAACGCCACCGACGATGCATCATTTATACTGACTTTCGCAGCTCATTGCAAGCACTGTGTTCCTATACGTTCCACACTCATCCATTCATTCATGCCATTTTTCATGAACTACATTACCTCATTCATCATGGTACCACAGTAAAATTTTACTGGGCACCAAGTCATAGGGATACCGGGCAACGGAAAAGCAGACCCCGCAGCTCGAACAACAACTAACATTGACAATAACCTTTTGGTACCTGCCAGTGACCACTTCTCAATCCTCCGGGAAGTGATGCATCACCGCTGGCAGGATCATTGGAGCCATCAGATAAATAATAAACTTCATGCCATCAAGCCCACACTTGGCCATTGGCGTTCGAGCTGCAGAACTAACAGAAAGGAGGAAGTTCTGCTTGCCCGGTTACGCATAGGACACAGTCGCCTCACACAATCATATTTATTATTACGAGAGAGTCAACCAGAGTGCCCTCATTGTCAAAGTCCATTGACCATTGTTCATGCTTTTACTTGTTCACATCATCGTCATCATTTTACGACCGCTTTTGGTCATAGTCATCTTTCACTTCATGACATTTTAAATGACAATAGCGATGCATCTCGCATTTTTAAATTCATCAAAGCCATTGGTTTATACGACAAATTATAGTTTTTACAATTTATGTCATTGTTTTACGTTTCATGTTCCGTTTTATATGTTTTAGTTTTTTGTCATGACAGAAGGACATTTTTCTCATTTTTATGTCTTGCTTTGGCGCAGTTTGACGAAATTGGTCCTTGCTCCAATAAATTGAAAATCCAATCCAATCCAATCCTGAAACCAGTTTAAAAAATCATATTGTAATCGAATTCATCCATTCGACTTATAGCACTTGACACTCAGGGCCGTCTTAAGAGTATCATGGGCCCCCGGGCCAAGCGGTTCTTCATACTTGGTAAATCCTAGAAAATTTCAACCGGATCTCATTTTTGTGAGGTCCCTCTTCTCTTGAGGTCCCAGGGCCGTGCACGGGTGGGCCCATGGGTTAAGACGGCACTGTTAACACTGTTTCTATCTCCCAGGTTGTCCAACAATATGGTCCTCAACCTTACACTTAAAGACTCTCACCAAAGCCCCGACCGGAGTCAATAAAAGCATCTTTGTTGCAAAAGATTCTTTCTCATACGACGGGCGTCGTAAATATTAGTGGAATGTTCTGTCTTGTTACCTTCAAAGAGAGGCCGAAATTGAGCTATTGAAATGCTCTTTGTGGTCAGCTGGGAAGGGTGCAGCAGCCTCCAGTCACGGAAAGAACCCCTTTTTTTCGTCCTGACCACTGTACCAACGCCCTTCATAGATGGCTCTACGGGACAATGATCATGAATTTTATACTTAAATTTACCAAACTATTTATGTTTCTTGTTTTTAAGCATATGTATTTAGTTTTCTGTATGTTTAGTTTTAGTTTATTTTTCTTGAGCCAGGTACTGATTTTGAATAGGTCCTCTTCAACTTTTTTATTAAATTTGTAGTTTCAGTGTATTCACATACAGTAAGTACTGTATCGTCTGCGAATGGGATTAATTTACCATTTATGTTGAGTTTGAATATGCCAAATGAGAAACAATATCGGGCCAAGAACAGATCCCTGGGGGACACCTTTTTTTTACTCCTAAGAATGTACTCATTTCTTCACCTATTTTAACTGCTTGTTTCCTATTCGAGTAGTATGTTTTAAACCACCTCAATATGTTTCCACGTGTACCAGCTGATGACAATTTTCCTGTGAGTATCTCTAAATCTACATAGTCAAAAGCTCTTTTTAAATCTAAAAATATCATTATAGAAAATTTATTACAGTTAAACCAGCTATTTTAGTAATTGCACAGCTCTAAGATGGTCATTTCTGTATTTTTACATTTGTGAAACCCATATTGGTTAGAAGCTAAATAATGCTGATAATTAAGAAAATCTACGAGCTGTTTTTTATGCACTTTTCTATTACTTTTGAAAATATTGGAAGAATTGATATAGGTCTATAGTTTAATAAGTTATTTTTCTCCCTTGATTTATAAATGGGGTGTCCTATGCCATACTTTAAATCACTATAAAAGACTCCTTCATTCGTTATAGATGAGTTAATTAGGTTTTTTATTACATCCACATGATAATGGGCAATTATTTTCATCATCTTAGGGGTTATTTGGTCATATCCACTTGCTTTATTAGTCTTCAATTTTGATATAATCTTATCAATTTCATAATCGCTAATTTCAAAGAAGTACATAGAATTGTTAGAATTAGTCATTGTTAGGTCATCTTCACAATTACAGACTGTGTTTAATTCTCTTTCTTCCAAGTTTCTTGTAACAAAGTCTTTGTTAAATTTCTTCGCTAAGTCTTTATGGTTATCAGAGATAGGGAGTACATATTTTGCTTTGCACTTTTATTCAGTATATTCTGATTTATACATTTGCAATGCATTTTTTTGTTATTCTCGAATTTCGTAAAGTATATCTGATATATTCCTGTTTTATTTTGCTAATATACTTTTTCAGTTCCTTATTGTATTCCTTGTACTCTTGCTCGTATGAAACAATATTTGGGTACTTTTTGTATTTTTTGTACAATTTTTCCTTAAGATTTTATTTATTATTTCTTTTGTGATCCAGTTTTTTTTACTTTTTTTTTGGGTTTCATCTTGACTTGTTTCGTCCATAGATTAGAGTTTGATTATATGATTTCCACGAATCGTTTGTATTTATTTTGTACACATCTTTCTTCTAGGACAATGAAAAAAATTTATATTTTCAATGAATGTTTTTCAAATTTATCAAACTTCCAGACACATTCACTATATATTCGGCAGAACTGTACGCAATACTTCAGGCTCTACGTCATATACGACGCAAACGCCAGCGACGATGCATCATTTATAGCGACTCTCTCAGCGCATTATAAGCACTGTGTTCCTGTACGTTTCACACTCATCCATTCATTCATGCCATTTTTCATTAACTGCATTACCTCATTCATCATGGTACCACAGTAAAATTTTACTGGGTACCAGGCCATGTTGGAATACCGGGCAACGGAAAAGCAGACACCGCAGCTCGAACAACAACTAACATTGACAATAACCTTTTGGTACCTGCCAGTGACCACTTCTCAATCCTCCGGGAAGTGATGCATCACCGCTGGCAGGATCATTGGAACCATCAGATAAATAATAAACTTCATGCCATCAAGCCCACACTTGGCCATTGGCGTTCGAGCTGCAGAACTAACAGAAAGGAGGAAGTTCTGCTTGCCCGGTTACGCATAGGACACAGTCGCCTCACACAATCATATTTATTATTACGAGAGAGTCAACCAGAGTGCCCTCATTGTCAAAGTCCATTGACCATTGTTCATGCTTTTACTTGTTTACATCATCGTCATCATTTTACGACCGCTTTTGGTCATAGTCATCTTTCACTTCATGACATTTTAAATGACAATAGCGATGCATCTCGCATTTTTAAATTCATCAAGGCCATTGGTTTATACGACAAATTATAGTTTTTACAATTTATGTCATTGTTTTACGTTTCATATATTTTAGTTTTTTGATATGACAGAAGGACATTTTTCTTATTTTTATGTCATGTTTTGGCGCAGTTTGGCCAAATTGGTCCTTGCGCCAATAAATTGAAAATCCAATCCAATCCAATCGATCTTCATTTTGTCGAAGGCAAATTGAACGGCTTCTAATACACTGGTGAAATAAATTAAGAGAATTTGCATATTTTATCGAATTTCATGAAAAGAACTGAACTGAATGTAAAACCACTGCTTCTAGACAAATCTTGTACGTCAAATACGTAAGCGTACACGTGTGTGTAGGCGGAGCCAGTAGAGAAACAGGCTTTATAAGTGCGCGTGAGTTAAGACGCATTTCGTTCGCTAGCACACCTCGGCGAATTTCTTGGTGTTATTTTGCAGCAATCGGTTAATTTCAAATTGTAACAGTAAAAATGAGTAATCACCAACGTGTAGATGATGGAATGAGGTGGGGAATTGTGGGGAGACTAGAAGCAGGCCAATCTCAAGTCCAGATTTGTAGAGAGTTCAATTTAACGCCCAGCGTCGTGTGTAACTTATGGAAACAGTTCCAGGATACCGGATCCATCGAGAGAAAGCCTGGGCAAGGTCGTCCAAGAGCCACGACGGCCAGAGAAGATCGCCATTTGTCGATTATAGCGAGGCGAACAGGAGTGCTACAGCTTCTCAGCTCTCTCGTGACTTGTATGCAGCCACAGGAACCCGTGTATCAAGGGTGACTGTTTCCAAAAGACTTCATGAGAGAGGGTTGTTTGCAAGAAGACCTGCTGTTTGCGTCCCGCTCACTTCTACGGACAGGAGAATCCGTTTATCATGGTGCAGAGAGTATGGATCAATATGCGACCGTCCTCTTCACTGATGAGTCCCTGTTCAGCCTAAGCACAGATTCTCGCCGTACGTTCCGTACACTTATTACATTTCACTTTTTTGCAAAATATTCCGCTTTTTTTTTCGAACGATGGAAGAGAACTCCTTGATTTTACTCTATCTTGAATGAAGCCTTCACGACTCTCGGTTGTTGATACAGCAATATATGCTTCAGTTACGAGTCGTACGCACCGTTCAACTGCTTGTGTGTGACAGGATAAAATTCGCATAGAAAAGCAGGTTCAGATAATTTTTGTGGGTCCATTTCCTGATTTTTTATAACAGGTGGTTCAGTCACTCGCACTTGATCACATGCAATTAGTTCCGAATAGTGCTTAGCAGAAAAGTTTATTTTCGGAACATGGAATGTACGGATTTGTGCTTCTGATGAAATCCTTCATTTCTAATTTTTAGAATTCTCTTGATTCTCAGTTTTTTGCCCGTACTATTTTCACGAGATATATCTGATCTGCACTCAAATCACTGTCCATTATCGGAAGGGTGTTAGAGATTGGTTCAAATATCACAATATATATATATATATATATATATATACACACACACATATATAGGTAATCTTTCACAATTTTCCAAACTTTTTCCGATATCACCTTGAAGCCCGTGTGGACTGATGGAACATCCATCTATTTCTAGATGCTTCACAAGATGCCTTAGAGGTAACTCATTGAAGTGAAAAAGACAAATAAGCCCGTTGCAAGGGATGGCCTATTTCTTTCTCTATTAATTTGATAACACCATTTTTATAACCAGTGTTGGTAACAGTTCCGTCGCATCCGATCGCCATCAATTCCTTCGTATCAAAATCTTGCTTCAAAAAGTCTAGGATTGATGACTTTATATCCCTTGCTCTACTGCTTCTTGGAGTTGTGTGACCGAGATAAATTGACTCGAATTCCTGCAATGTGTTCTTCAGATATGGTTCTTCTATGGAAAGAATCACCTTCTTTGACATTAGCTAAGGTTTTGTCTTTTTGACGATCAAAACGATCCAAAAAACTTTTTGATCATCACGCTGTGGTGGTCGAGTGGTTATAGTGCCGGACTCGTGATGCGAGGATCCGGGTTCGAACCCCACAGTGGTGGTCGGCTGAAGTTGGTTTTCTGTGGTTCCCAACTTCAAGGCGCAAATGCGAGCCGATCTCCCCGTTAAAAAGTCTCGCCACAGAGAGCAACAGTCCTACAACGATAAATCATTCAACCATAACACTTCACTCATAGTTAGAAAAACTGGGGGCAGATGACAGCACTACACATAACAAGCATTACACAGAAACAAAGTTTACGTCAGGTTGCACTACACGTACACGCACATTCCCGCATGTACTGATTCGTTGGGGGGTTCCGCGGGGGGGGGGGTGCACGTGTGGTGTAGCAGTAGTAGGTAGGGCCTCCAAAAAATGGCTCGGGGATCCATGATGTTCTTAAGTCAGCCACCTCGTTGGGCAATTTGCCTGTTGTGGCGTTGTATTTGTATTTGTATTTGTAAAATATATTCCTCGCACATTTTGTTCTAGGAATTTTATCTTGCAAAAGAACTCTCTGTGATGCTCTTTCACGCGTTTTTTTCATCCGGTCTATTGTCATATTTGTCTTCTCTTTCGTCAATAACCCAACATCTTCCAGCACAGCATTCGCAATAATTGCAGCTGATCGATCAGACACACCAATTCTATCACAAGCAAGAGCAACATTTGGTAATTTAGTTCTCATCTGTGAGGATGATGGTAGAACTTCAAAAGCAAATGAAGTACTTGCTTCAGCACAGATTGATGGACCAGCTTCAGGTACTGGTAGATGGAAATGCTAACTTCAACGGCAAACTGTGATTTGGCTCATATACCGTAGATCACTTTCCTCAGAATCGTTGGATATAGATGAGTTTTCAGTGGTTGATGAACTAGTTTCCGCCGTTTCTTCTTGAGATGACTTCAAATGGGATACCATTTTAATTTTCCTTTGTTCATTGTTTTTTCAATTTCTTCGTTGTTAGGACATCTACTCTCAGTTAAGGGGTAAGATTGCAAATGAATACTGAAAACAAGGGAAAAACATCCAGTTCACTTAATGAATCACATGCTCATGGGAATAGGAAAGCCTCCTCCGCGGTGTCATGCTATAGAATTCCACACGTGCGTAAAACTTTAGGGGCGATGAGGAACCTCAAGAAGTTTGAATTTTGGGGAAAAAATTAGGAATGGCATTTCTTCACACAAAGGCATATTTTAAATTCTATTACAATAGAAATTTCGAAATTTTTTTTTCGTTCCACCCTACTTTCCATGCTTTTGAAAGAGGCACTGTGACTGGTGTGAGGTATAGGGATGAGGTCTTGGAGCCCTATGTTCGCCTTTTCAGGGGTGCAGTTGGCCCTGACTTCATTTTAATGGACGATAACGCGAGGCCACATAGAACTCTTCTGCTCGACGATTTTCTAGAGAGTGAGGATATTCGCCGGATGGATCGGCCAGCCAGATCTCCAGACCTTAACCCTATAGAGGATGTCTGGGGAGGGCAATTGCAACTCGCAACCCCCCTCCGGGAATCATCCAGGGAATGAAAACAGCGTTGCTGAACGAGTGGGACCAATTGCCACAGGAAATGATAAACTGCCTTATTTCAAGTATGAAATCACGCTGCGAGACCTTGTATATCTGTAAGGGGGGGACCATGCCCACTATTAACCATTTTTTTTGTTTATTCTGCAACCGCTGTTTCATACCTTCCGACTCCAACGAGTGTTACGCACGATCATGCGTATGTATTACAATTATTGAATGGTTATTTGTTTTGTATTGTATCAATGTATGTACATATCAAATTTCATTAAAATCGGTACAGTACTTCTAGAGATAATCGACCAAGTCTGCAAATTCTCTTAATTTCTTACACCAGTGTAGTCCTTCGGCTCCGTCTGCAGTAGGTGCATACGATAACATGAATATGGTTTATAATTCGTTTTCAGCAGACAGCAACCTGCAGCTCAAAAATTTGTTGTCATCCATGAACTTTGACACGCTGCCATCAAATTGGATGCTGAATACAACGCACTCTCTAAGTTTCGCCTGCAGTTTTTTACTTCAACTACTCCAATACACTGCAACATTTCTCCGTAATGTACAGGGTCTCTGTAGTGGAGTTGGGGAAAGCTGAGGTTGAAATGGCTCGATTTCGGAATCAGCACCGTTGTCCTTCATAGCAGATATAAAACGCTCAGATGCCAATGATGTTAAAGACCTAATTGGTCAAGAAAATTCTGATGACGTTTCGAGTAAACTATCTGAATAAGCATCAAAAGCGAGCTTAATAAGAAATCCTAATACTTCTGCCGAATGTTTTTGGAAGCTTTCTTCCATTCTTTCTTCAGTTCATGATGTTGTGTGACTTTCTTGCGGATCTCTGACTGAAGATGTTCAACTACCAGTTTCAATTTTTCTTTAGAATCCGCTCGAATTCCTTTAGCTATGGGTACCATACCATTTCGAGAGTGTTTTTTGGCTATATACTCGTATTCGTGGCATATGTTACACACAACGCAAATACTATTTTTCGTTTATTTCCCGTTTTTTTCAATTCGGTCAAACATGTATTGTTTCTTAGTAGCCATTTCAGATCTAGTTTCATTCCTCGGCATCACTCATCTCCATCTGATTTTTGCAGCTCCTGCGATACAGTTTGAAGATAACTAGAAGTAACAAGGGTCGATACAATGGAAACAACCGTGTTGGTTGATTGGTTCCGTAGATTTTGTTCTGATGGCGTAGATTTATTTTCGAAAAAAGATGAAATTTTTCGGCATTTAGAAACACAGTCTTCAAAATCTGCAGATCGCATTTTTTGATATCATTCGGATGAGCACATTATTCTTGAGTCAGAGCTACCATTCTTTAATCCTGTGAAATGAAATTATGTGCTTTATTTCAAAAAGCCCAAAATAATATGTTGTATGTATGGTGAGATTTATATTATCAAGAGAGGCTTATATGTTTACATAATCGCCTAGAATTGGTGTGTTAAATAAGTTATGACAAACTGCAGTACCAGTAGTGACTTGTGGTCATGTTGCAGAGTTGTGAAACTACTTTTTTCAACGAATGAAAAAAAAATCGAATAAAATAGGAGCAAAAAAATTCTTAAGCAGTTGATAATAAACCGGTGACAAGAATGATCTCAGCAACTATAGACCAGTTTCAGTTCTCAATACGGCATCCAAAATATTGGGGAATCCATCATAAGATGTAGATTATACTCGTTTTTAAATGCTAATAATTTTTTCTCAAAAAATCAACATGGTTTCCTGCCAGACAAAAGCACTGAAACTTCACTAATTGAATTTAGTAGATTTGTAGTTGATAGCTTAGATAACTCAAACAAACAACAGCAATTTTTCTTGATATACGAAAATGTTTTGACAGCATCAATCACAGTATATTGCTTGCTAAATTGCACACATATGGAATTAGAGGTACTGCTCATAAATTATTTGAATCCTATCTTAATAATATATCTCAATCTGTTAAGTGTGGTAAGCATATTAGTAGTCCAGTGAACGGTCACAGAGGAATTCAATAAGGAACTACTTTGGGACCGTTACTTTTTACTATTTATATTAATGATTTCTGTAACCTTGAACTAAATGCCAAAATAATCACATTTGCGGATGACACTGTACTTCTTTATTCTGGGAATGATCATCAACCATTGGATCATATTATTAACAACGATTTAATCAAAGTCCGAAATCGGTTTCGATCAAATGATCTCAAAAAAAATAAACATTCTAAAAACAAAATACATTAGTTTCTCAAACCTCACTAATTTGGATAACTGTAATCTCATTTTTCATAATAAAAACTGCCCTAATGATCTGTTATGTACCTGTACTCCATTAGAACAAGTGAGCTCCACTAAAAACATAGGTATTGTTATAGATCGAAATTTTAAATGGAACTCCTATGGTAAACATATCCAATCAAAACTCTGTTTTGTAGTTTATAAATTTTATTATCTAAAACATTATCTAAATACCCATTTTTTGCTGTCATATTATTATTCCCTTTTTCATTCTCATCTATTATATGGACTAACTGTTTGGAGCAGTGACTACATCAATACGTTGTGTCCATAATCCAGACCCAAAAGAAAATAATCCGATCACTAACTGGCAATTACTCAACTCCGTCATTTGATCTCTACCGGCAACTTAACATACTCAATTTGCGGTATTTATACTTTTATAAATCGATTCTCCTACTTACTAAAAAACAACTCAGTCTCCCTCTTAATTTATCAAGGACATCAAATAGATACAATGACATTCTAAATATTCCCTTGATACATAAAACAGTGAAGATAAACCATTTTACCCATCTTATTCCGAAATTTTATAACAAACTGCCGCATGATATTATTTCCCCCCCTTCAATACCATTACTGAAAAAACGTTAAAAAAATTATCTTTTCTCAATAGCTAACATCAACGATCATTTTTGAAAAACAATAAGAAAAAAAAACCCAACAAAAACAGAGCTCTATCGGTCAGTGCTAAATCGAATTTTATAAATGTCTAAGTACACTTCCTGCTGTTTGCCTCCACATGTCGAAGTTGCTGAACAATTCTCGCATCAATCTAACATTCCATAATCTTCATTTATAATGTATATATGTAATAATAAAAAAACATACTGTATATCTGAAATGCTGTATTGTATTCCAATTATATACTTGCTCGCAGATGCAGAATTATTTCGATATATTTATCAAGCTTTTTTCCCCCCTCTTTTTTGTTTGTTTGTTCTGTCCTTGAAATTGAATTGTAACTACTCATCGATACTTCGTGTTCATCAGTACAGATCCACGGGATCTCTTGATGAATTTGTTTCATTATTATGTGCTATTCATCATGTTAAATAAAGTTTGAAATAAAAAAATGAAAAACATTCTAAATATACCCTTAGTACATAAAAAAGGAGAGACGGGGGGGGGGGGGCGTGGGGGTCATTGCCCCCCAGCACCAAAGGTGAAGTAGACTGATCTAATGCATGTATGTAAAGATGAATTGTCATCATCATCGTGCCCCCCCCCCAGCAATAATGACCATGCCCCCCCAAACTTCCAAGTCTATCTCCACCTATGCGTTGAAGTAAAAAAATATATGATTGTCTAACCTTTCCAAAATAGTATTATCACAAGTGAAATTGAAGCAAAATACTTTAATAGTGGGTGATATTAATATAAATTTACATGGAGATGATGACGAAACTTTTCAATACCTTAACATAATGGCAATACATGGACTGGTCCCCTTTCACAAAAATATAACAAGAGAAAAAAATAATAATAAAACATGTTTAGACCATGTTGTCACCTATGGATCAAAAATAAATTCAATAGAAAAATTCACAGTGTATAAAACTCAGATAACAGATCACTATCCAGTATTAGGATACATAAACTTTATACAAAAGAAAATAGCAGAAAATGAAAAAAAACAAACATATAAAAATAATAAATTATGATAAATTTGAAAAACATTCATTGAAAATATAAATTTTTTTTATTGTCCTAGAAGAAAGATGTGTACAAAATAAATACAAACGATTCGTGGAAATCATATAATCAAACTCTAATCTATGGACGAAACAAGTCAAGATGAAACCCAAAAAAAAAGTAAAAAAAACTGGATCACAAAAGAAATAATAAATAAAATCTTAAGGAAAAATTGTACAAAAAATACAAAAAGTACCCAAATATTGTTTCATACGAGCAAGAGTACAAGGAATACAATAAGGAACTGAAAAAGTATATTAGCAAAATAAAACAGGAATATATCAGATATACTTTACGAAATTCGAGAATAACAAAAAAATGCATTGGAAATGTATAAATCAGAATATACTGAATAAAAGTGCAAAGCAAAATATGTACTCCCTATCTCTGATAACCATAAAGACTTAGCGAAGAAATTTAACAAAGACTTTGTTACAAGAAACTTGGAAGAAAGAGAATTAAACACAGTCTGTAATTGTGAAGATGACCTAACAATGACTAATTCTAACAATTCTATGTACTTCTTTGAAATTAGCGATTATGAAATTGATAAGATTATATCAAAATTGAAGACTAATAAAGCAAGTGGATATGACCAAATAACCCCTAAGATGATGAAAATAATTGCCCATTATCATGTGGATGTAATAAAAAACCTAATTAACTCATCTATAACGAATGAAGGAGTCTTTTATAGTGATTTAAAGTATGGCATAGGACACCCCATTTATAAATCAAGGGAGAAAAATAACTTATTAAACTATAGACCTATATCAATTCTTCCAATATTTTCAAAAGTAATAGAAAAGTGCATAAAAAACAGCTCGTAGATTTTCTTAATTATCAGCATTATTTAGCTTCTAACCAATATGGGTTTCACAAATGTAAAAATACAGAAATGACCATCTTAGAGCTGTGCAATTACTAAAATAGCTGGTTTAACTGTAATAAATTTTCTATAATGATATTTTTAGATTTAAAAAGAGCTTTTGACTATGTAGATTTAGAGATACTCACAGGAAAATTGTCATCAGCTGGTACACGTGGAAACATATTGAGGTGGTTTAAAACATACTACTCGAATAGGAAACAAGCAGTTAAAATAGGTGAAGAAATGAGTACATTCTTAGGAGTAAAAAAAAGGTGTCCCCCAGGGATCTGTTCTTGGCCCGATATTGTTTCTCATTTGGCATATTCAAACTCAACATAAATGGTAAATTAATCCCATTCGCAGACGATACAGTACTTACTGTATGTGAATACACTGAAACTACAAATTTAATAAAAAAGTTGAAGAGGACCTATTCAAAATCAGTACCTGGCTCAAGAAAAATAAACTAAAACTAAACATACAGAAAACTAAATACATATGCTTAAAAACAAGAAACATAAATAGTTTGGTAAATTTAAGTATAAAATTCATGATCATTGTCCCGTAGAGCCATCTATGAAGGGCGTTGGTACAGTGGTCAGGACGAAAAAAAGGGGTTCTTTCCGTGACTGGAGGCTGCTGCACCCTTCCCAGCTGACCACAAAGAGCATTTCAATAGCTCAATTTCGGCCTCTCTTTGAAGGTAACAAGACAGAACATTCCACTAATATTTACGACGCCCGTCGTATGAGAAAGAATCTTTTGCAACAAAGATGCTTTTATTGACTCCGGTCGGGGCTTTGGTGAGAGTCTTTAAGTGTAAGGTTGAGGACCATATTGTTGGACAACCTGGGAGATAGAAACAGTGTTAACAGTGCCGTCTTAACCCATGGGCCCACCCGTGCACGGCCCTGGGACCTCAAGAGAAGAGGGGCCTCACAAAAATGAGATCCGGTTGAAATTTTCTAGGATTTACCAAGTATGAAGAACCGCTTGGCCCGGGGGCCCATGATACTCTTAAGACGGCCCTGAGTGTCAAGTGCTATAAGTCGAATGGATGAATTCGATTACAATATGATTTTTTAAACTGGTTTCAGGATTGGATTGGATTGGATTTTCAATTTATTGGAGCAAGGACCAATTTCGTCAAACTGCGCCAAAGCAAGACATAAAAATGAGAAAAATGTCCTTCTGTCATGACAAAAAACTAAAACATATAAAACGGAACATGAAACGTAAAACAATGACATAAATTGTAAAAACTATAATTTGTCGTATAAACCAATGGCTTTGATGAATTTAAAAATGCGAGATGCATCGCTATTGTCATTTAAAATGTCATGAAGTGAAAGATGACTATGATCAAAAGCGGTCGTAAAATGATGACGATGATGTAAACAAGTAAAAGCATGAACAATGGTCAATGGACTTTGACAATGAGGGCACTCTGGTTGACTCTCTCGTAATAATAAATATGATTGTGTGAGGCGACTGTGTCCTATGCGTAACCGGGCAAGCAGAACTTCCTCCTTTCTGTTAGTTCTGCAGCTCGAACGCCAATGGCCAAGTGTGGGCTTGATGGCATGAAGTTTATTATTTATCTGATGGTTCCAATGATCCTGCCAGCGGTGATGCATCACTTCCCGGAGGATTGAGAAGTGGTCACTGGCAGGTACCAAAAGGTTATTGTCAATGTTAGTTGTTGTTCGAGCTGCGGTGTCTGCTTTTTCGTTGCCCGGTATTCCAACATGGTATTCCGGTATGGAACACATGAAGGTCGAGCAGCAAAAAGTCTATGAAATGACGGATTGAAAATGACATTATGAATTGGATGACCTGGCAAAGACTTCATTTTGATATGATATTTCAAAGAAGGTTGTTGGCGTCTTGATGTCAGTGATGGCTCGTTGCATTCGACATAGAGGCTTTCCATGGGAGATGTTCGGAAAGCTCCAGAGCAAATGCGGAGAGCGAGATGATGAATTGGGTCGAGCACACTCAGATAGCTCCGAGGTGCTGACCCGTATACAATGGAACCGTAGTCGAGCTTTGATCTTATTAGAGCTTTATACAAGTGAATGAGTGACTTACGGTCTGCTCCCCATGATGTAGACGAGATGACCTTCAAGAGGTTCATCGTCTTCATGCAACGAGCACTTAATTGCGCAATATGAGGTTTGAAAGTCAGTTTTTTATCGAATGTGACGCCGAGGAATTTTGTATTTTCTACTATTGGTATTTGACTATTGTTTAGAAACAATTGTGGGTCATCATGTAGGTCTCGACGCCGACAAAAGTGCATAGCGACAGTTTTGTCAGCGGAGAATGAGAAGCCGTTATTATGTGCCCACTTGCTGATCTTGTTGAGTGCGGTTTGTAATTGTCTCTCGGCTGTCCTCATATTTACTGATTGATATGACATCAACAGATCATCCACGTAAAGTGCGCCAGTGACAGACAACGGGAGTTGGTTCAACACACCGTTGAGTCTCAAAATAAACAGTGTAACACTTAAAATACTACCTTGAGGTACACCTTGTTCTTGGATTTGGGAAGCTGATAATGTACTTCCGATCCGTACCTGGAAGATGCGGCGAGCGAGAAAGTTCTTAATGAAAATGGGCAAGTTGCCCCGCAAGCCGCAATTATAGAGGTCGGAAAGAATTCCGTGCCTCCAAGTACGGTCGTAGGCCTTTTCTATGTCAAAAAATATGGCTATCATATGCTCCCTCTTCACAAATGCTTGTCTTATTGATGTCTCAAGGCGTAACAAATTGCATGTTGTTGACCTGAATCGTCTGAAGCCGCTTTGATGTTTCGATAAAATATTGTTAACCTCAAGGTAGTGCATAAGGCGATAGTTGACCATGCGTTCCATGAGCTTACATAGACAACTGGTCAAAGCAATAGGTCGGTAACTATTAGGTTGCTGAGGATTTTTGCCAGGCTTCGGGAATGCAAGAACAATGGCTGCTCGCCAGGTGTCAGGAAATGAATGACTGACCCAGATCCGATTAAATAATATGAGTAAATGGGAGAGTGATTCAGATGAGAGATGCCGAATCATGGAATAATGAATGGCATCGGGCCCTACAGCTGAGTCAGGACTTCGCTGCAAGGCCGTCGTCAGTTCATGAAGGGTGAACAATGAATTGTACACCTCCGGTGTAAAAGGCCGGAAGGTGTACGATGTACGTTCGGCCGATGATTTAATGGGATGAAACGATGGGGGATAGTTCGCATCGCTGGAAACAGCGGCGAAATGGGCGGCGATGGTGTCCGCAATATCCCTCACATCGCTGATGATAGTGCCATTGGTATTTAAAATGGTGATGGGAAGAGACTGATAATGACCATTGATTTTTCGGATCCGGTCCCAAATGATTTTGGATGAAGTTGATGAATTGATTCCCGTCGTAAATTTTTGCCAGTACTCGCGTTGAGCCTGGCGCCTGATTCTTCTCGCTATCGCCTTTACTTTTAAAAATGCCAACTTGTTGTCATGGGTAGGATACCGCTGGAACCTACTCCATGCTTTCTTTTGTGCTTTAATCGTAAGATTACATTCGTGGTTCCACCAAGGTTTAGGAAATTTAGGAAGTTTCGAGGAGACTTTGGGTATTGTTTCTTTGGCTGCTGATATCATACAACTGGTCACAAGGTCGACACAGTGGTCGACGTCGGGTTGCGAAACCATATCCTCCGTGATTTCTGCCTTGACCGTGAAGTCTGCCCATCGGGCGGCCACAAGCTTCCACCGAGGAGGACCCTCAGGTATGCTATGGCTTCGATCAAGGCACTTAACCACTAGAGGAAAATGATTGCTCCCGTGGAGGTCTGGATCAACCGACCAGGACCAGTTGGGCAAGAGTGAGGTTGAACATAAGGATAGATCTATTGCAGTGAAACTATTGTTTGGGGCATGAAAATGAGTGAAACTGCCATCATTCATGATGGCGAGGTCCATGTCTTCTAACAGCCGTCAACCATTTCGCCACGTGGGGTGTTGCTGTTAGAACCCCATATCAGGTTATGTGCATTGAAGTCTCCAAGAAGAAAAAATGGTGGTGGTAATTGATCAATCAGATCTTCTAGATCTCTCTGTAAGATGGTGTCATTTGGTGGCAAATAAATAGAACAGATGGTAATTGTTAGGCCTGTAGAGATTTCCACCGCGATGGCTTGCAGGTTCGTGCGCAGCGTTAGAACGCGCGACGACACGTGATGTGGAACCAGCAGAGCAACACCGCGGCAGGCTCTACTCCCGTCATCGTAATCAATACGGAACAGGGAATGTCGCCTGATGTTCCATGTCTCCGAGGGCTTCGTAAAATTTTCCTGGAGTGCCACGCAAACAGGATGATAACGATTGATCAAATCCTTGAGATCTTCATAATTGGATCTAAGACCACGAATGTTCCATTGAATTATGTTGGCCAAAAATTTAAATTTCAAATAGAAGTAGACGGTTCAAGGTCCTTAAATTTATTCCGGTCAATCTTGCGGCGGGTAGTACCAGATTCTGTAGGATTGTCAAGATCCATGTCACCAATCGATGTGTCATCGATAAGTGACACATTTTTAACGGTGGGATGTGTCAAAGCTCTCTGTATGGCTTTTTTGGAATACCCCGTCTTGAAAGGTTTCTTTTTTGTTTTATTTCCAGAACTAATTTTCGGTTTGGTACCAGTAGATATTTTGAATGTGTTCGCTGTTGCTTTTCCCGCTTCTTCTTCGGAGGTAGTGGACTCCCTCCGGAATCCAGCGGAGCAAGAGCAGCCACAACTATTGCATGGTTGATTGGATGAAGTTTGAGTGGATGTGTTAGCAATTGGTTCGGTCTGAGTTGTAATAGAAACTTTTGTTACACTGTTAATCTTGTTAGTAGTCGGTGATTGTGAAGTCGTAGTGGCGTATGATTTACCAACTATTGGAGCTTGGTTAGATGTTATGCGACGACGTGCTTCGATATACGAGATGTTATTAAGGACCTTGATCTTCTGGATCTCTTTTTCTTCATTCCATTTCGGACACTTCCTGTCAAATGCGGGGTGAATGCCACCGCAATTGACGCACTTGAATGATGTTGAAGTGCAGTTGTCCGAAATGTGGTCCTTCTCACCGCATTTTGCGCAGGTGGGTTGACTGCGGCACGCCGTTCGTGAGTGACCGAATTTCTGGCAGTTGAAACATCTTACGGGGTTAGGTATGTATGGGCGGATTTTGAGACTATAATAGCCTATCTTAATATCTTTCGGCAATGTCGGTGATGAGAATGTCAGGATTATGTTACGTGATGGAGCTGGATTGCCATCTTTGCGGCTGATGATAGGTTTGGCAGATGTTACGCCTTGAGACGCCAGCTCCTCTGTTAGTAGTTCTTCATCCATATTAATCAAGTTAGTATCTGAAATCACACCACGTGAATAATTCAAGGTGGGATGGATTTTGACTATTATTGGAATGTCTCCGAGAGATGTGAGCTTTTGAACGAGTTCGGATTGTTTAGGTGTGTTAGTTTCAATTAGAAGGTCTCCTGAACGAAGAGCCTTCACTGATTTTAATGTGCCTATTGCACCATAGAGAGCTTTTTCTATTACGAATGGTGACACTTTTGCCAGCGGTTTATCAGTGTCAGTACAATGCAGGAAGAAAAATGAAACAGTAGGAGCAGGATCAGTAACAATTGTTTCACTCATGACAGTTCTTTGACGTTTTGGTGCATTTGAATTTTTCCCCATTTTGGAGATAATGTGTTCGGCCCCTACCGACCATGCCCACCATGGAGCCCTACAAGGGGACGGACGCGCACACGTAACCGATGAAGGTTAGTAGCAACTCCAGGTTAGGTAGGAGCTATACACCACCGAAGCAGGCGAGCAGACGTGTTCAAGATCCAAGATCGCCGTGAAGCAGCACCAACATACCTCAACGACGTCCGGCAGGCCCGGCCCCTCTACCTGCCCAGTAGTGTAACCCCTTCAGCCACGGAGGCGACCAGCCGATTGACCCAGACGGGGCTAATCCAGGCCTCCCGTTTCGGCTGAATCCGAAGCCAAAGCTAGCGCATCAGGCTAACCAGGATCCCCATCTCCAGCCTTACGGGTCTCCACGCACGGCAAACACGCAGGTAGACAGCATCCCAGATAGGGCATACGCTAAAAGCAATGCCCCGTCTGGGAGGACCCCTCCCCACCTGAGCGAGGCCCACAATTAGGGGTTGGACACAAAAGACAAGGACATGTACAGGACAGACAGATAGACTCAAGACAAGTATTGTAAGGTGTATGGAAATTCACATGTAATCTGAGCTATTGAAATGTGATTGATTTGAGCACAATTATTTGAATACAATGACGTGTGATAGATTTAGCGTGACCCAGGGTGCACCACGAGGAGGCCTATCACATTACACCCCAACTGGTTTCAGAATCGAAATGGAATGAACATAATATGTATGGAATGAACATAATATGTATGGAATGAACATAATATGTATGGAATGAACATAATATGTATGAAATATAAAGAAATCGTGGTAGAGAATGGTAGGAGGGGTCATGTGATTCCATTTACTGGTCCTATAAGGACAGCTCTCCTTATGTGACGTTTCCCGGAAAAAAGGGGGGGGGGAGACAAATGTGAAGCTTGGAAGAACCCACATTTTTATGAATTGTATACAGTATCACAAAACTACATTCGGTTATAAACGCAGGAGTACTAACAAAACGGAAAAGAGCTCCTCTCCATTTTACACTTTCTCGACGAAAACAAAGTAAGTAAATATCAAATATAGCTATTCATTTCTGATAAGTTCATACGTTTTGTATTTTGTGCGAGTTTTTTT
Source organism: Pholcus phalangioides (assembly GCF_987345545.1). NCBI lineage: Eukaryota > Metazoa > Arthropoda > Arachnida > Araneae > Pholcidae > Pholcus > Pholcus phalangioides. The sequence continues at coordinate 13,355,237 of NW_028301598.1, forward strand.
TAATGATAATTTATGAACAATCTCCACAATTCAATCTTAGGTAATTTGGAATCCTCTGTAAGGGTGTGAACATAGTGCGTCCGTATTTTCGATTCTGGAAACCCGATGTTCATTTTCGTTTCAAAAAACAATTTCCAAGAGACTGGCCTATTGAATCACAAGATATTCAACTGTCAATTAACCGAGTAGCATTTTTAAAATTCTACTGGCAAGTATTTGACAAGAATTTCTGAGCATTTAGCAAGAACTTCCGAAATTAAAAATAAGCATTTAATAAATTTTATATCAGAAATGTGCGGCGGATGCGAGGCCTTTTGTTAAGTTCATAAACAAAATGCCATTGAATGGTGTCACTATCCCGGATGCAACTAGAGTCACCGATTTGGGAATTCTCATTGACGAGCGACTTAAGTTTTCTGAACATTGTTCAGCGGTTGTCAAAAAATCGAATAGAATGCTTGGTCTCATTTTCAAAAAGGTCTCTTCGCGTTCTCCTAAAGTCATTCTTCCGCTTTTTCGAGGCTTAGTTCGTCCTGGACTGGAGTATGCTGTAAGGTTTTGGAGACCATACCTACAGAGGGACATAGACTTGGTTGAAGGGGTGCAGAGAAGAGCTACGCGTGTCCTTATTGGCACACAGGGCTTGAGTTATGAAGAAAGACTTCATTTTTTGAATATGTTTACATTGGATGAACGCAGGTGTCGAGGAGATATGATCGAAGTGTTCAAAATTTTCAATGGGATGGATAGGATGGACCATGAACTTTTAGTACACCGCCAATCGACTGCTTTTACAAGGGGACACCAGTATCGATTGGTGAGGGACAATGCAAGGTTATGGTGTCGCAGGGAATTTTTCTCCAATAGGGTTGTTAATAAATGGAATAGCTTACCCCCGGAGGTAGTAAATTGTAACACAATTGACACGTTTAAAAAGAAATACGATAAACATGTTGGGGTAAATCGTGAAGCTATCCATTCTTAGAATAAGGCAACCATAAGTATTCTTTATGGGCATTGTATAATATTTTATCATGTGTATATATTGTTTGTAATTTGTGTTAATTGCATTTTTAATTGGGTTGCTGTATTTTTGAAACATATGACAACCATATTTTTATGGGCATCTTTTTATCAGCCACCTCGTTGGGCATTTTGCCTGTTGTGGTGTTGTATTTGTATTTGTATTTGTATATTGATAGATATTGACGCCTACGTTCATGTGGTGATTATTCCAAGAAGTACGGTAATGTATTAAACTACATGTACCGCAATAAAAAAATATGAAATATAGAAACAAAAGACCACAATAAAACATATATTAGTTATTGCTCATTCTAATAAAAAAATTAATTACCACTCAATTAATCCCATATTAATTCGTATTTAGAATCAATTTAATATAATAAATTTGATTATTCAGACTTGTAGAATTGAAATTTTGGAAAATTGCCTGGAAACTGATGAACACTGATTTTAAACGTGGCTTAATTTGTGGCTACCACGTAAAATTTTTTCACAAAAATTGATTTCGGTACAACAGGAGGAAATCCATAAAATATGCATTAGTCTAACCTTTTAAATACTAAATTAACTTCTCAAAGAATTTTTTACATAATATATACCAGTCTTTCTTAACCTTTTTCAGCTCATGGTCCCCTATGGATCAGATTTTTTTCTCGTGGCCCCCTGTCCTATCCAGGGCCTCCTCTACCCTCATCCAAGAGTGAGATACTTTCTATTTTTTATTATGAATGAAATTTTAATAAATCAGATCTCTGGAATCCTGGACAGGCACGGATTCAAATGGTGGATTACCATCTCTCCCAGGAGTCAAATTATATTGTAAAAAACGGTCTGTGTAAAATGTGGGATAATCCAACGAACATGCACGATAAATCTACCCTCCCAACACATCAAACGTTGATCTGGCGGCCCTCCATACCTAGCTGGAAGTAACAGCTTACATATGAAAATCATAGTACCAGATCCCATATAAGTGCAGTCCTTCATTATAGACATGAAGACCCGGGTCATGCCCACATAGACCCAAGGGTTAAGATGCCCCTGGTTCTATGGATGGATTTGATGAATTTTGGAAGTAGTAATATTTTTCCACCATGTTTCACTTTTAAAGCTTTTCTCTTCACAGCTCTCTATGACTCCCTTCACCCCCTGTCGTGGATCACCTTTCTTCTGATTTTCTCTCGTGGCCCCCTAGAATATCTCAGGACCGCAAGGGGGCCATATGGCCCCAGATTGAGAACCACTGATCTATACTATTATTATATATTTTTTTATTATGTAGCTTTCAATATAAAAGTAGCAAAGGGAAAAGAACAAAAATGGAAGGAACAAAAGCAGTTTAATTAATAAGAATTTCCTTAATACGATTAAATAATCGACGTTTGGGTTTACCCAAAATTCCAAAACGAACACGGCTATACGCGTTTCAGAACTGTATGAAGTTCCTTCATCAGTAGCAGAAACAAAGAAGAAAGAAAATATTGAAAAAACTCCTTATAGCGGGAGTTACTCGCTGTTGTAGACAAGAGTCAAATTCAAAATGAACCGGCAACAAAAGAGCAAGAGGACGGAAAAAAGAAGAAAATGGCGGAGCCAATCACAACCGAGAACGTGATAGTGATGCTGATGGAGAAGAATAATTATTGTAGGAACTGTTGCCAGATTTTTGAGAAGGGAGGTGTGCTAGATAGGTCGTTGACCAACTGGTTTGTGTTTTTGTTGATGTGGAATGATTCGAAGAAATCCACATTTCTTCGAATCATCTACACCACTGGAGACATGACCCTGCCTTCCTTATTTCACGCCTTTTATTTCCTGGATATTGTGGTGAGGTGTAATGTCTCTTCTTCAATGCCTCACGCCACAATAAGGAAGGGAGGGTTGTGTCTCCCGTGGTGTAAATGGTAGCATGCTTGCCCGGTATGCAAGAGGGCCTGGGTTCGAGTCCCGGCGGAGACAAGATGACTTTCTTTCCAAGTTCACCTCAGCACAATATCCAGAAAATATAATGTTTTCTTGCTAGGTAGTCTTGAATGACGTTTATGGCAAACAGTGCAGAGGCCTTCTATCTCTAGGAGGTGCTGGTTGAGCAGCCCCCCGGTATATGGCAATTATTATGGATCGGAATAGGATACGAATACAGGACAAAAATAAAATTTAGGCGCAGCTATATACAGTACCACTTTTTGTCCTTTGTTTGTTTATGATTTATTAGTAATGGCATGGGAGGGGGGGGGGATAAAAACCTTAGACTGAAATGGGAGGCGGCAAAATTTGTATAGTCCACAGGCGGCAAAAACGTAAATACGGCCGGCCCTGTCTGTCTCAAACTATGAAAAAAGCTTTCACCCCATCGGTTGCTATTTTGTGCCAGGTTTTGCACATTGCTCAAAGTACACAAATCCGACATCCCACATCGACCCATAGTTTCGAATATCAGAACTGCCTCGTACAAGCTTGCAAAACATCTCGTCTCAATATTTTCACCAGTCTCTTGCAATAACACACACACACACACACTATGAAAAATTCCGTAGAATTCGCACAGAAACTCCATACCTTCAACGTCGTCAACACAGAAACGGCCACTTTTGACGTAAAATCTTTTTTCACGAATGTCCCTGTAGAAGGCATTCTTCGATGTCTGGAGACTAGACTAACCGAATTCCATTTTTCCCAATTTGAAATCTCTGAACTGTTAGATCTTACTCGGGTCTGACTCAACCAAATATGCTCTCTTTCAACAAACAATTCTATCGCATGACTGAAGGTCTTGCCATGGGAAATCCTCTCAGCCCTGCACTTAGTGAAATCTACATGCAATATTTTAAAACAAAACTGTTCCGTGCAATTCAATTTCTTTTCTACGTCAGATATGTTGATGATTGCTTCATCCTTCTCGACGGTTAACATTGACCATATTCTAAATATCCTCAATTCCATTGACTCCTGCATCCAATTCGCTATAGAGGAAGAAAACAGTAACCAACTGACACTTCTGAACATATTGGTCACTCATCACGAGCAAACTTTCTCTACCACTGTCTTTCGTAAATCTTTTGCTGTTTCTTTACCTCTCTGCGCATTCTCCAGCACAAAAATATGCCTCGTTCTATACATATGTGAAGGGAGCCATTAATATGTGCTCCTCATCGACGCTACTTGTAGCTGAACTCAATATCCTAAAAGCAATAGCAGTCGATCGTGTGTGTATGGCTACCACAACTCTCTTATTGATAACCTACTCAGCAAACTTATTAAAAACACTTCAGCAACCAAGCCTAAACCTGTACAAAAAAGTTTGATCATTCTGCCTTTCTATCCAAAAACCAGCCAACGCATTGCCAAAATCCTTCGAAAATATACTTTTTCTGTGATTTTCACCCCATCAATAAACTCAGCTTCTCTAAACTAAAACATTCCGTTGACCCACTCAATAACTGAGGCATCGACAGCTTTTCATGCCAATGCGCATTATCATATATAGATCAAACTATAAACGTGCCCTAAAATATAGAAGATACGTAACCAAACAAGACTAACGGCCGTATTCACCATCAGCGGTTAATCGGTAGGTAGTTGTAAAAATGACGTTTATTTGAAAAACGGTATTCTCCGTACGTTTAACCGGCGAGTTACCACTCCTTTTCCGCTTTAACTTTTACCGCTGCTTTTGGGCGGTTAGCATTACCGGCGATGGTAAACGCATGCGCGCTAGTATTATTTACTTCTTGAAATATGGCTTCCTATCGTAAATATTTGCCGTATCTTCAAGCTCTGGAAGAAATTGAAAATATAGAAAGAAGATCGCGGATCGTTTACAGTGATAGGTGCTCAGATTTGGACATGTTATCTAATGAGGATTTCATGTCCCGGTACAGAATAAGTCTGAGCACTGCAGAAGAAATTTTACCTTTGGTTAGGGACAGCTTGCCTCCAGATAATAGGGTAAATAACAGCCTATCGCCTGAAGAGAAGCTGTGCATTGCGCTAAGGTTTTATGCCACGGGCAGTTTCCAGCTGACATTAGGAGATTTGGGATATGTCAGCCAGCCATCCAGTTGCCGTGCCATCAAGCAAGTGTCGAAATGCCTTGCTGGACTGTCAAGGCAACACATCACATTGCCTTCCACTGAAGGTGAGAGGCAGGAGGTGAGTCTATTTCACTATTTAAAAAATTATGCATTGCTTGTTTCATTGTGTTTACATGTGCATTCACTCTTTAACCTCTTCAACGTTATGAGGGGGCGCCAAAATGTGTGCTTGTCCAAGCTTACCAAGCATCTAGTTGTGGCCCTGTCTTTAGGTTCTTCTTGGTCACTCACTCATGCTCAACACTGTCTGTGTCACTCTTTCGGCCATTCACATGCTTGCACACTGTTATTGTCACTCATATGTTTGCAGACTTTTTCAGTCACCCACATGCTTTCACACTTTTTCAGTCACCTGCATGCGTACACACTTTTTTGGGTCATGCATATGCTTGCACACGCTTTGCATCACTCTTTTGATCAATCACATGCTCACACATGATGTAGGTCAGTCACTCTTATACTCACTTATGGACTCACAAACTCTCACTTACTGACCTAGTCTTTCAGCGGCGGATTCTAAGTTATAAAATGCTTTGGCCTTCGCTCGTTATGTACTAATTTACCCATTCAATTCCTAAAATTTGCAGGCCTTTGGCTACAATTGAAATATGTTTATTATGTACAGAAAAAAAGGAAAATTAAAAATGAAATGAATAAATGAAAAGTTAGAAACAAAATGAATACATTAAAAAATAAATGAATACATTAAAAAATAAATGAATAATATTAAAAAAAGAAATGAATAATATTAAAAAAAGGAATGAAAAATGAAAAAAAATTAAAATTGAAATTAAATTTTATATGTACAAGGTATATCAATTCTCCATCTTCTTTTGAAATGCCTCAAAAATAGCTAAATGTTTTTCAAGAATTTTTTTCTTGAATGCGTGCAGTTCATTATGTGACTCCAGTTCTTTTCTTCGCAACTGCATAATTATAGCATGTTGCTCAATTTGCTGTTTTTTTTGCAGTTCATGCAGTTCAGCCTCTCTTCGGGAATTCTCTTGTATCGCTTCAGATACTCTTTTGGCTGACACTCTTCAGACATTTCATCACTCTTTGTGTGGAGGTAACTCTCCCGCCAAAAAAACATCTTGCTTTCTTTGCAGGTGGCTCTGCTGTTGGTGGTGTTTTTGGGGAGTTGGGAGGATGTCCCCTCTCCGGGGTCGTATTCCAGAAATGAGCTGCTCTGGCCTTTTCTGGAAGGTGGTGTTGAGGCTTGCGATGATGACACGCCTGCTTCGAACGAAGGTCCTTCCCCAGGATTGTTGCTATCCTGCAACGACACATTAGTTTATTGAATGCATCATACATAAAGGTGGTTGATAAATTGATACTTTTACATCAGTGCCCTCATGCCAAAAGCACGAATGATACTTTCCTCATTGGGAAAAAAACAAACGGGGGAAATGCAATTTGAATGTTGACTCTATCCATTTACGAGGTTAATTGCCTAACATTTTTCAATAGGGATACACATTTGCGTATCAGGCATAACTTAAGATCGCAAAATAAGGTCTCGCACAAACCAGGTGATAAAAGAAATGACAAATGAGCACATTCATGCTTCTGGCATAAGGGGGACCAGATATGCACGTTCATGAATAGCTTTTCTTGTTGGTGAAACTTTTCCCGTCATTAGATTCGACAATATTTTGAATATTTGTAATTGCATGAAACTCTTTTCATTACATAACTTCATCTTACATTGCAAACACAAAAATATTTTCTCTACTATCAACTTATACATAAGTGAACTGAAAATAATTTTGTGTGAATTGCAATAGAAACTTATTTTAATTAATTTTTTTTGTATGATATTTCACACAGTCTACATTTTATTTTGACATGCAATTGCAGAAAGCTGCATTAAAAAAAGAACTTGATATATGCACATAGAAATGTGAGGCGAGGACATTTCTCCTGAATAACAGTAAACATTCGTATCATCTTACCTCATCGTCTTCACAGTAGCTTTGTGCCTCTGATTCGGCGAAAGAGACTGTAAAGATAACAAAAAACAAAAATCAGTTTCCAAACAAAAATTTGAAATTTCCAAATGTTGCTTATTAATGGAGAACAACGGTTTAAACACAGAATGATTTCTTACCTTCAACATCAATGGGCTGATAGTCTGCATCAGAGTCGACTGCGTTTGGCAGGGGAACTCTACTGGCACCTATGGATATTATTCGCTCCTGCAGTGGCGTAACGACAGGGGCCTGCAGTACACCCCCCACCAGTCTTGAACAGTTTCCTCTTTTCTTCTGCCACACTCTTTAACGATTGTTTCTTCATATTCCTGTACCTACCGTGCAATTGCTTGGTGGTCCTGGGGAACACTCCTGGCGATGCATTGAATTTCTCCCTCAGGACCTCCCAAGTATTTTCTTTTTGTCGGTTAAAAACCGAGTTAGTGTTTTTATTTTCGATCACGTCACTATACTCGCTTACAAGAGCGATCAAAATATCATTTTCTAGATCCGAGAAATTTTTTCGTACTTGCTTTTCCATGGCTGTAATGTAAGAGGTAATGTAAAAAAGTAATGTAATAGAAGAAATTCTCCACGTGCAAAAACCACGAGGAGCAGCGGAGAGTTTTTTTCCTTTTTCGCTTTAGCACGTGACTTTCTTCAACGAATGAGCGTACAGCATCATCAGCATCGACGCTTACTATCTGAGTTGGGTAACTTTTTACGGAGAATACCGATCTCCTTTTACCTCGGCTTTTACCTTCGGCCACGTCTTACACTACTCTCCTGGTAACTACGGCATGGTGAATACGGCCGTAAGCGGTCATCCATAGCCCAACACTGCTGGTTCTTTGGCCATAAATTTGATTTTTCTTCTGCCAAAATTATTCAAAAATGTCCCTCGCCGTCTGACTTGGACTTCTTCCAATCATTCCACATCAACAAAAACTCAAACCAGTTGGTCAACGACCTAACTAGCACACCACCCTTCTTAAAAATCTGACAATAGTTTCTACAATGATTATATGTTTTCTCCAACTGCATCACTATCACGTTCTCGTTTGTGATTGGCTCCGCCATTTTTTTTTTCTTTTCTCCTCCTTTGCTCTTGTTGCCGGTTCATTTTGAATTCGACTCTTTAGCCCCGTTTACATGGGAAATAGAAAAAGTTGGTTCAAACCCGCTTCAAAAATTTTCACCAATGACTGCTCACTAGTTTTTTCTTTACGAAGGAAAAAAGTCGTTAAGCGGGTGCTAGAACTCCCAATGCTACCGCAATATTTGAACATGTGAATGGGACTTTTGTCTACGTATTTTCACTATTCTTTCTTTGCTACTGATGACGGAACTTCATATAGTTCCGAAACGTGTTTAGTTGTGGTTCCTTTTTGCAATTTTGGATCTACACACTACTTGGGTCTTTCCCTAGTATTAAAGTGAATGAATCTTTTTTTCCCAAATCACAAATGCGCTGAAATTTTTTTTCAGTTTCGTTTTTGAATTTTCAAAAATAAATAATAATAATATAGCCAAATGAAATATTAGTCATAGTTGAAAAGGGCATTAAATAAAAAAAGAATTCATGGAAATTAAATAATAGATAATTAATGTACTTAATTACAGAAAAAAAAACTGAATTTCCTAATAGATAAAAACACATTGTCCAAGGGAAGGTAATTGGTGCGGGAAGGAAAAAAAGGTTAAGAACCACTGGCATAGATGGTCCACAGGCACACGACGAAATTATTCACCCGTTGTAATTGATATCAGTAATTCTCAAATGGGTTTAAATAAAAATATTTGTACTTGAGAATATTTGGTTCACCTTGCATCCATCAAGCAGAATGCAGAAAATTGCTATCCTAAATATCGGACATCACTAAATTTTGACAAAAATTTTGGCAAGCAGTCCCTTGAGGGTCACAAAGTGGTTGTATATGTATGTTTATCTTTGTTTATTTTTTGTGCATTTTTGTCTTGTCATGTGTCTTTCTTTTGTATTTTGTAACGTGTTCTGTCGAATAAAAAAAATGCAATTGGCTAAATACTGCTAAAATTGCTGAAGGGTGTGGAGATTAAAGGCTGCTACAAATCGCAATAAACAAAAATGCATTTCATGGAAAAATATTCAAATGATCTGATGCCCATATTTCATTGAGAAAAATAAAATTCGGTAGATTGGGATCTTAAAACAACAATCCATAAAATACAAGACATTATTAATTGGCATCAAAAATAGAGGACTCGGCTCATTTGCCAAACAATAATAATAATAAATAATAAATCTTTATTTGCATATGGATGGGGCCAGACCCATGCAAGGATGGCGTAAAATTAAAAAAGAAAATCACAGTTCATTAGTATGCACATAACCAACTCACATAATAACAATTCAGGAAAAAAAAATCGACACATCAATATAAAAAAAACTTCACAACATCGTTAGAAAAAAATGAATAGTTTTCCAATTTGATCTTCGGATAAGTTCGATGTTTTGAAAATGAAATTTTGTCTGGTGGGATTTCGGAAAAATAAACGATTTCAGAAATGTGCTTCTTTGCAGATTGAATAGTGAGCATTCGAATAAAATATGTAATTTGTCAAAAAAATTATTGAAATTACTGCTGCAATTAGGGCAATTCTGGTCAGGATTTAATATGACATATCCACTAAGTAAATTTTAAAAAAAACACTATCTGTTCTAATTTGAAAAATTAGGCGTTTCCCATGACAAAGGTATGTTAAAAAACAGATAATTTTCAGATGTGAGACTGGAAAAGATCTCGTGGTAGTGAGCATATCTTGTTGACCTATGAACTGATGAAAGATCGTTTTGAATTGTTTGGGCTATGTATCTCAAAATGGCCGTGGGAAAATGTTTTCGGAGGGCAGCCGGTGCCACTTGCAGGTCCCAAACGAATGGGAGCCCAGTTATACGGAGTAAACTCAAAATGTTAAAGGCCCTAGTTACGGTTGTTATTCAGTGGGGGCGTTTCAACAGGGCATTGTATCAGATTTTGGGGAGTCTGTTATATGGAAGGATTAAGATTTTGTACCAGAAAAGAACTGTATTTTTTAGAAGAGTCACAGATATTGGACGTCTGGTGGATTCAAGTTTAAGTATACCAGGACAATATCTGGACGTTGTAAATAATTTGCGAAGAAAGAAATCTTGAGCTTTTTCAATATGAAACCAATGGTCTAGTGACCAAATTGGTGCAGCGTAACTTATAACGGACTTTGACGGAGAGTCAAACAGTTTTAATGCTGCGGAAACAGATGAGTTACGTGCCCCACTGAGAATCCGAATAGCTCCACCTGAAGCGACTTTGTCTTTAGCCACAACGCGAGTAGTATTTTTTCGAAAAACACCCGAAGAGGAAAAATGACACCTAAATAGTTGTGCTCATTGACGTTTTGTAGATCTTCATTTTGTCACTTAAATTGGTCACCACGAGTCAGCTTACCGCCCCTCTTGAGAATCATTATTTTGGTTTTGTTCAAATTCGCACGTAAATTCAATTTCATAAAGTACAGCGCAAGTAAGTTGATTTTTTTCTGAAGAGATACAGCATTTTTTCCTAATAACACAATATCATCCGCGTAAAAAAGACTGTATATCATTTTTATGATCGATTGAGAGACTTGAGACTCTGGAATTAAAAATAGTGTCGAGATCTGCTATGAACAGAGCAACAATTTTTTCTAAACTGATAGAATCCGCAATGAAAATCAGACTTGTTAGTTTTTTAATTAACAACCATTTCTTTGCTCCTAACCAATATGAATTTTTGCGGGGACGCAGTACCGAATATGCTTTACTAAACTTCTGCAAATTTACTTACAGAAGCATCGACAGAAATAAACAAACTGCAGCTATTTTTCTTGACATCTCTAAGGCATTTGACTCCGTAAATCATAAAATTTTACTTAGTAAACTGTATTATGCTGGTGTCAGAGGTGAACCACTTCTTTGGTTCAGATCATACTTAAGAAATAGATCACAAAATGTTAAAATTAACAACTCATTTAGTTCTTACTCGAACATGTTGGTCGAGTGGTGGCCGCTGTGGTGGTCGAGTGGTTATAGTGCCGGACTCGTGATGCGAGGATCCGGGTTCGAACCCCACAGTGGTGGTCGGCTGAAGTTGGTTTTCTGTGGTTCCCAACTTCAAGGCGCAAATGCGAGCCGATCTCCCCGTTAAAAAGTCTCGCCACAGAGAGCAACAGTCCTACAACGGTAAATCATTCAACCATAACACTTCACTCATAGTTAGTAAAAACTGGGGGCAGATGACAGCACTACACATAACAAGCATTACACAGAAACAAACTTCACGTCAGGTTGCACTACACGTACACGCACATTCCCGCATTTACCGATTCGTTGGGGGGTTCCGCGGGGGGCGGCGGGGGGGGTGCATGTGTGGTGTAGCAGTAGTAGGTAGGGGCTCGGGGATCCATGATGTTCTTAAGTCAGCCACCTCGTTGGGCAATTTGCCTGTTGTGGCGTTGTATTTGTATTTGTATTTGTATTGGTAGAGGAGTTCCTCAGGGATCCATTTTGGGACCATTGCTTTTCATTATTTTCATCAATGATTTTTGTACTTTGAAACTTTTCGGTAAAATTATTACATACGCCGATGACTCTGTAATCCTTTATTTATGCGACGATCAATTTACATTGGTATCTCAAATCGAGCAAGATCTTCTAATTATTAACGATTGGTTTGCTCAAAATGATATGAGGTTAAACCTTGACAAAACAAAATTTATGTACTTTTGCCTCAAGGGAAGTCCCAACTCAAATCTTGTTATCAAATCTCATGCAACAGGTTGTTCACTTCACGCTTGTAATTGCCAGTGTATAGGAGAGGTCTTCTCGTGGAAATATCTCGGTATCTACGTTGATTTTAATTTGAAATGGAAATCTCATGTTGAATTCATCACGAAAAAACTCAGATTTTTCTTGTATAGGTTTTACCGTTTGCGAAGAATTGTTCATCACAATTTCTTGCGTTCTGTGTATTATGCCTGGGTTCATTCATCGTTATAATACGGTCTACTTACATGGGGCTTCGATTATAAGACTAACTTATTACCAATTACAACTATTGAATTCAAATTTCTCAAGTTTTTAGGATACTCTACTTCAAATGACATTTCTTCATGTAATAGATATGTCCTAAACCTACGACAACTTGTCTTCTATAAAGCAATAATCTTTCTACACAAAAACAAAAATCTTCGCACACCCAAAATGAATGTTTCCTTGAGACGACCTCATATGGTCTTTGAGATTCCCTCACATAGAAAAAATATTTTTTGCAAACATTTTTTTTACATTGCTCCTAATATTTACAACAGTTTACCTATTGAATTGCAAAATATAACACCGTTTCCTGCTTTTAAACGACGACTTCAACAATACATTGCTAACATACCAAATATTGAAAATTATTTTAACTCTTTAAAGCCCTGATAGAAAACCTGGGAGGGTCGTGAAAATACCAAGTTTTTTGTGTTCGAAGTGGACTCGTCCAAATTTCGGCCATTTTTCCCTCTCCCCACCCTTTCTCCATGAGTTTCTATTCATGTCACCCTTTGCATTGACGTTCAAACTTTCATTTCAATGGATTTTCGGGAGATAATTTGTCTATATATATATACTGAAAACACCCCTTTCCTCACAGTATTATCTCTTTGTAAAATGCATTGAGTACCCTTAGTCCATTCTCAAGGAACATTCTGCTTCGCTTGGCCTCCTAGACATATCACTATTTGAGTATACACCAGAGCCAACGAGAATAACTTATAATCGTATTTATTTACACAGACGCCTAAACCAGAGAGTCCGACATCTCTCATGTCCAACAGTCAACAACCTTGTATCTCTTCGGCCCCATGGCCTTTTCACCCAATCCGATTATTATACATCACTTCATTTCACTTCCGACACATCCCCCTTTTATGTTTATTTTTTTCATAAAAATGACTCTAGTTTATAGTGTCAGTGAGCGGATAGTGCTGGGGCTTCCGCACCACACGACCGTATCGTGTTGCTCTGATGGGGACGGATATTTGTACTCCTGACTCTCCAGTTGGCCTTCTCAGCGTGGTGTCGTCATCCGGAACTGTCGCACCAACGGGTGGAAGCTCTACAATTCCTGGATCCGATTCTGAACCAGGCTCGGGGCGTTCAGTCCTGTTCAGGTGGAACTGATTTCTTCTCACAGATCCCCTTGGCGTCTTGATGATGAAAGATCTTGGGGTATCTGCTCTGCACTCGATTTCACCCCACGTCTTCATGTCCGCCACCCACACTGTGTCTCCTACATTCAGCTGCTCTCGAGTGCGGACACCGTGGCGATTATCGTAATTTTTCTTCTGCTTCTCAATCCTTGCCTTCTCCTTCCCCCTTAAGCGATCTTCGTCGGGTTGGCAAGGCTTTAGCAGATGTGGGTAAATCGGAACCGTTGTTCTAAGGCGACGCCCCATCAGCAGCTGAGCTGGACTATACCCATTCTCCAATGGCGTGTTTCTGTACTGGAGCAGTGCTAGGTGTGGATCTGAATTTTTCTTCATCAGCCCTTTGGCCACCTTGACCATGAATTCGATGAATCCGTTTGCTTGAGGAAATCTTGGACTTGACGTCAGGTGCTCAAATCCATACGTCCGTGCAAATTCTTGGAATTGGGAGTTTCTCACTTCCTCGAATTGGCCACCGTTGTCACCATAGCCTAGCCTCCGAAGCAGGAAGTGTAGAGATGACAAGTCTCACGCAGGCCTTAGTCTCTTCCTCCAATTCACCGGAGTTGTCACTTTCAAGAGGGGCTCTTGAGAGGGCGTCTGCTGCTAAGAGCTGTTTACCTGGAGTGTATGAGATTGTGAATGAATATCTCATCATCCGTAGCCTGAAGCGTTGTAAACGAGGTGTTAATTCATCCAGTTGCTTCGTTGAAAATATGGGCACGAGTGGTTTGTGATCGGTCTCAAGACGCACTTCCAGTCCCATAATGAAGTCTTCAAATTTCTCACAAGCCCAAGTGAGTGCTAGCGCTTCTTTTTCGATTTGAGCATATCTTCTTTCTGCAATGGACATAGTTCTTGACGCGTAGGCCACAGGGTGTACCGTACCGTCCTTGTGTTCTTGAAGCAACACACTTCCCAAGCCGTAAGACGATGCATCCGCGGAGACGATGACCGGTAGCTTAGGATCAAACCGTGCTAGGACTGGTGCCGACGTAAGCAAGCGTTTGATTTCCTTGAAGCATCGAGCTTGCTCGGAGTCCCACACAAAGTCATTGGCTGTTTTCAGTAGCGCTTGAACTGGAGCCGAAATTTCGCTCAAATTCGGTATGAACTTGGCCAAATATTTCACCATTCCAATGAAACGTTGCGCTTCACGTAGATCTTTTGGTGGTTGAAGATTTTCTATGGTTTCTACTTTCATCGGGTCAGGCCGGATTCCTTTGTGGTCTATCAGATGACCTAAGAACCTTAGTTCAGTGACGCCGAAGACACACTTGTCTTTGTTGAGAGTGACGTTCGCATCATGGAATCGTCGAAGAACTTCTCTGAGACGTCTGTCGTGTTCTTCTTGAGTGACGCCCCACACTAAAGTGTCGTCTGTCAGGTTCGTCACGGCTGGAATACCCTGCGGAAGGTCTGCAATGTCTCGTTGAAAAACGTCTGGAGCTGAAGAAATTCCGAACGGAAGTCTCAAGAAACGGAACCTTCCGAAAGGCATGATGAAAGTTGTCAGCCTTCGGGACTTCTCTGCCAGTTTCTTCTGCCAAAACCCTGTTGTGGCGTCCAGCTTGGAAAAGATCCTGGCCTCTGGTGGTATTTGGCCCAACAGATGATCAACTGAAGGTAACGGAAAGTTCTCACGTTGAACGCTGCTGTTCAACTTGGTCAGATCGAAGCAGAGCCTGATGTCTCCATTCGGTTTGGCTGCCAATACAAGCGGAGCACACCATTCACTCGGTTCTGCCACTGACTCGATTATTCCGTCCTTCAACATCGCATCGAGATGCTGTTTTACTTTATCCATTAATAGGATAGGAACTCGCCTTGGAACGTGAACTGCAAAGGGCACGGCACCGGGCTTCAGCTTGATTTCGTATTCTCCCTTCAGTTCTCCAAGCCCATCGAAAATTCGTGGAAATTCTTTTTCCGGGTCGACTTGAGTTAGGCTGTGAGCCGTCACTTCATTGAGTCATTGAATCAACTTTAGTTGGACGCAATGTTCTCTTGCCAATAATGGACGATCGGGTCCCTTGATCACATAGACTTTTGCCGACGTAGAGGCTGACTTGCAAGTTAGTTGGCACTCGAACATTCCCTTGACGTTCAAGTTCGTTGCACCGGGACTCGAAAGATTCCGGTCAGGAGGCTTGAGTTTCGGAAATCTGCTTTTATTCCGTTTGTAGAGACTGTCTGGGATGACTGTCACATCTGCTCCTGAATCCAGCAGAAAGTTGACTCGGACATCTCCGACTAAGACGTCTTCTTCCCAAGTCCCTTTGTGCGATGACGCGGATGATACTAAGTAGCCAAGGAATGTCCTCGACGTCTTCACCCCGACTTGACGCACTGTCGAAACATTCGCAGCTACCCTACCCTTGACTTGCAAACCCTAGCAAAGTGATTTTTCTTACCGCACTTACGGCACGTGGCGTCCTTGGCCGGGCAGGAATTCTTGTCATGAAACTTTGCTCGTCCGCACCAAAAACAAGAAGCTTCATTCCTACTGCGAGTCTGGCCCTGCTTTTCCTTCGTTGATTGCTCTTGTTTCTTGGACTCTGAGCCATGTGGATTCCTGTGACCCTGGCCAGCTCTGAGCTGGTTTAACGCAGGGTTATGTAACTCCTCCTGCTGCTTCTTGACCGATTCGTATTGTCTTGCTATGGTCGTAGCTTTCTCCAGCGTCAGACCTTGCTCCAGTTGAAGCTTCTCGGACAATCTTCGGTCGCTGTCACCCACGACGATGCGGTCGCGAATCATCTCTTCTCGGAGAGCTTGATACTCGCATGACTCCGCTAGCACACGGAGAGCAGAGATGAACTCCTCCACTGGTTCTCCGGAGTGTTGAACACGGTTGTTGAACTTGGCCCGCTCGTATATGATATTTTTCCTGGGCAAGAAATGTCCGTCGAATGCCGCTGTAACCAAATCGTACTTTTCTTGGTCCGCTGATGGCAGGTGAAACGAGGTGAAAATGTCCTCCGCTTGATCACCCAACAAGTAGAGAAGCGTGTTGACTTGGTCTTTCTCGCCCTTCTTCGCTAGCCCTGACGCGTCACGAAATCGTTCGAAGCGTTTCTTCCATTTTGGCCATTCGGATGGCGTTGTAAATGAAAACGGTTCGGGACACGGCACTTGAAACGTCGACGACATGTTCTTAGCCCTAACCATAGACTTATGTAAAGCGGCGATTTAGGCTTAGTTATTCGAACGTTAGTAATCAAGCTAAGACTTACTCAACGACGTTCGAAAAGTGGATCGGTGGATCTTTCTGGATCCCGCAGCTGCCACCATGCTTCGCTTGGCCTCCTAGACATATCACTATTTAAGTATACACCAGAGCCAACGAGAATAACTTATAATCGTATTTATTTACACAGACGCCTAAACCAGAGAGTCCGACATCTCTCATGTCCAACAGTCAACAACCTTGTATCTCTTCGGCCCCATGGCCTTTTCACCCGATCCGATTATTATACATCACTTCATTTCACTTCCGACACACATTCTAGTACATCAGCTTTTAAAATCCCATTGATAAGGCGTTGC
Source organism: Pholcus phalangioides (assembly GCF_987345545.1). NCBI lineage: Eukaryota > Metazoa > Arthropoda > Arachnida > Araneae > Pholcidae > Pholcus > Pholcus phalangioides. The sequence goes on from NW_028301598.1 coordinate 13,372,128, forward strand.
AGTTGTCTTTTCCGTTCCCGCCTCTGACAAGAGCTTTCATCTTCTTCCCCGTTGGTGAAAAAGCCCACCAAAACATACCCATACCCCCTAGCTGGGCCGACTTGAGGCGGTTATGGGCATTAACCTACTCGGCCGATCTGGGCATTATAGAGTTAATACTCAGACATAAACTTATACATTTTGATTGTGTTTCACCGAAGCGATTTGCTTATTTTTTTTTTTTACAAATAAATTCCTGTCCACCACCTTTATTTTATTTTTTTTATACTCAGTGCATGTATTTTCTTGATTTGCCTATATGTATATTTTTTCATACATGCTTTTTTTTCCGTGCTTTTACCATAACAATACTAATTTCACTAGTGACCTTTAGTTTCATTCTATGTTGTCAGTACGGGTAACAATGTTACCCCTTGTCAACTCATATATAACTCAGTATAAAAAAAAAAGGAAAAAAAAATTATTTCAGTCTGTAACACGTTATGCATATATATGTGTATATATGTTGTATTTCTACGTAGAAAGAAACGTTCCCTCATGTACTAGGTGCTGGTGTACCCCCCATGTTTTCGGATTCTTGGAATGTGCTTGAGAATGGTAATGTAAATATAGGTCATGCTGTCTGGGGGTCACGCTGTCTGCGTGGGAGTGTATAGAAGAAGCCCATGTACTCGCATCAGTTGAGGTTTGTCTTTTGCAAAGGGTGGCAGCAGCTCTCATCTGCTCTCACCACTTTAAATAAATTCTCATTATTCTTGATGTTATGGAATTGCTCTGCTGAGTGTCTACGTGTCTATATCTTAATATAAATACACTACGCATTTCTTTTTTTAAATACCACAAATAAGTCGGCAGGATATTAACTCAGTGGAATTGTCAAGGCAAGATATCAAGGAAAAAGATGCCAAGAAGAAGAAGATCTCAACCTCTGCCATCGTCATCATCATTTTCATTCCCTATGCCATCCGTTCCTGTATCAAATCTACCACCATCGCTGAAATTCAAACCACCTATATTCGATGAAAACTCGACCATGGCAGTGGAGGATTATTTGAAACTCTACTCATCAATGGGTAAGATTATCGGACTTGAAGATGCGGCACTGGTAATTCTTCTTCCTCAGTTTCTTGGAGGCCGCGTGCTGGATTCTTTCTTGACTCAATATGACGTTCATATGTCATGGTCCACAGCATCTGAAATTTTGAAGAGCATCATCCCCACAAAACCGTTGAAGTATTTCACACTCTTCAATGAGACCAAGGTGTTCGACCTTCCTGATGGACTTGACAACTACTATGCTACCAAGTGCAAATACGGGAAACTTGCGAAACTAGAAGATAAGCAAATCATAGAAGGACTCACCCATGGATTACCTCCTAATATTCAACGACTAATTATAGTTAATGAGCCAAATACAACCGAAGAATGGTATCAAATTGTTTACAAATTGATAAACGTTGCGGAAAAGATGCACTCGTCTCCATCACACACATCAGATCCAAAACCCGGAATTCAAACGAGAGTCAAGATGTCTTTTCATGTACCTTCTCCTGAGCGGCAAATGTTAATTTCATCAAAAATGCCTAAAGAACCTTGTCCAAGACATCTCCAGCAGAAAAATCAGCGTCATTATCATTGGCTGTCCGATTGCCATCTTATAAGGGACCAGTATCGCAAGAATAATCCACATAACAATAATATGGCGTGCTCATCACAAGCTACCCATGGATGTCAGCCAAGCCAACCGAATAAGTGCAACTGCGACAGTGGAGAGAGCACGAAACCAAAGCAAGGATTCTGACAGCTATTGATTGAAGGTATATCAAGAGGACAAAAGACTATACCGATTTTTCCAGACACAGGTGCCAGTATAAATGTCATTCCTCTACACCTACTAGCGAACTTTCACAACTGTCCCGATATCAACGGCAAGGACAATGTAACTGTTTCTACATTCGGTGGCGACATTAATAGTATCGGTTCCGTCAATTTGCTGATCAGAATTGGAACTATTTCAAGGTATCTGAAATTTTTTGTCTTAGACGTTCCTCAAAATTTTGCGTTATTATCTTTAAAGGAATTTCGGAAATTTTTCTTAAAAATTGATTTTGTAAATTTCTGTGTTTTGCAGTTTGATAAGGTTATTTCTATTTCAAATAGTAATCATAATATCGGTATCGATAGAAGTTTCTATATATCTCCTATGATTCCTATTTCTACTAGAGTTGAAAAGAAGGACTGCTCTAAATTAGAAGCAAAGGAACAACACATTGAGTCATTGGTTAAACAATATCAAAATATCTTTGCAAAATCAAAATATGATGTTCCACCTTTAAATATTGATCCCGCTAGATTAATTTTGAAAGACAAAACACCGATTCACCTTCACCCTTATAGACCGACCTTTTCTGATTCATCAGAAATTAGGAAACAAATTTCAGACTTGGTGAAAAATCAAATCATTGAGCCTTGTGCATCACCGTGGGCTTTTCCAGTTTCTCTGGTAAAGAAAAAAGATGATGAAACTACGTCTAAAACAAGATTAGTATGTGATTTTAGAAAACTTAATATCGTCATGAGATCTGAACATCATCCAATCCCTAGAATAGACGATGTATTAGATAAATTGGTATGCGCAAAAATATTTTCATCAATTGATATCGCTTCGGCTTTTTGGCATATCCCTCTCCATCCTAAAGATCAAGAAATAGTATCTATTGTCACCCAAGAAGGGCAGTACAAATGGAAAAGGTTGCCCTTTGGTTTAGCAAATTCCCCCTCAATATTTGAGAGAGTATTAAATACAATCTTGCAAAAATATGAACTTCCTTTCTTGGTCCACTACTTTGATGACATAATTATTTTTTCAAACAATGTTGATGACCATATATCACATATCCGAAAGTTTTTTGAAATTTGTCAAAAAGAGGGACTCAAAATTAAATACTCAAAATGTCAATTTCTCAAGGAGAAAATTAATTATTTGGGATTTGATATAACCCCAGGGCATTATTCTCCATCTATATCAAACATCGAAGTGATTAAATCGTTGTCAGTCCCAAAAAATGTTAAGCATTTACAATCATTTTTAGGAAGTGTAACTGTATATCAAAGGTTTATACCGAATTTCGCGAATATTAGACATCCGTTAAATCAACTTTTGAAGAAAGGGGTTCCCTTTATATGGAATGATGATTGTCAACAGGCATTTGAACAGTTAAAAAATGCGATAATGTCAAAACCCATTTTGAGGATGTATAACCCTCAATTACCTTGTTATCTGTATTGTGATGCGAGTTCCACAGGAATTGCTGCGGTTCTCAAACAGCAATATCCAAATGGTGAAATGCATCCGGTTGGATATTTCAGTCGTGCACTTAGAAAATATGAGCTCAATTGGACTATTAGTGAAAAAGAATGCATTGCAATTTTAGATGCAATCCAAAAATTTCATGTGTATCTTCACGGACGTCATTTTACTGTCTATACTGATCACTCAGCTCTTCAATATCTTCAAAACATAAAAAATCCCACGGGTAGGTTATTCCGATGGTCATTGCGTCTTTCACAATACGACTTCACTGTAAAGCATATCAAGGGAAATTCCAATGTTGAAGCAGACATGTTATCACGTCTTCCCATGGTTCAATTTTTGTCACCTACAGAAATTATTAATTCACAAGACGATACAATTCTGTCTGACAAAAGATATTTCAAAGATAAAGATGATGTCATTTATATTCAGAGAAAAGGCATTCGAAAGGTTTTCGTACCGGAATCCTTAAGAAAAGAACTCATTCTCAGAGCGCATACAAAACATGGCCATACTGGTATTACTCAAACTATTAAATTGCTTTCTCCTCAATATTATTGGCCCTACATAATTAGAGACATAAAAAATTTCATTAAGTCTTGTACAACTTGTCAGACTGTAAAAAAACCTGTAGGACCAACATTAGGGGTTTTAGGAAATTTACCGGAAGCCAAAGTACCCTTTGATTTACTTGCTATGGATACAATTGGAGGTTTGACCAAGTACGGAAGTACGAAATCTTATCTTCACGTGGTTGTGGATCATCATTCTAGATTTGCATGGGGTTTTCCTTCCAAATCTACTTCCATCAATGCGTATATCCAATGCCTTAATAAGATTTTTGAAACTGGAAAACCAAAATTATTATTAACAGACAGAGCACCTTCATTTACGAGTCCCAGATTTCGGAAGTATTTAAGTAAACAAGGGATAAAACATATTTTGACATCAAGCGCCAACCCATCTACAAATGGTTTAAATGAAAAGTTAAATAGAACTTTAACTGAAAGGTTGAGAATATTGTATTTTGAGAATCAAAAAAACTCTTGGATAAAGCATATAAAAACGGTCTTGGAGCAATACAATTCAACTCCTCATACAATTACAGGATTCCCACCTCAGTATCTCATATTTGGAGATCTTTCTTCCGATTTGACAGAGCATGTAAACCCATATCCACCTCTGGAAGAAGCTAGACGTTTAGCGTATTCTAGATCTCAAAAACAACATGAAAAGAGCGCTGCTCTCCACGATAAGAAACATCCACCACATAATTTTCAACCAGGTGATAAGGTCATGGTTAAGGTGTTTCCTCATCCAGATAACGGAAAGTTGTGTCCAGCTTACACTGGACCTTACACTATAATATCAATATTAAGTCCACAAAATGTTGAAATAGACAGACCGAACCAACCCACACGAAGGAATAGTGAAGTTATACACGTGAATAAGTTAAAACCATATTATTGTGATGTTCAAAATGAAAACGATGATAGCATTGTTGAAAAATCATGTTATTTTAGTGAATTACCATTTTTTGATAATGAGCGAACTCTTAAATTAGAACAAATTCAATCTGATTTATCTCCATTCGCTCCAGAATTTATACCGTCAAATTCTTCGAGCAGTTCATCGATTGAGCACAAATCAGTTGAAAATCAACATGTCTATGCTGTTAGTAATTCAGAATGTTCATTTTCAGATATTGGTAACGCTTGCATAAAATTATTAATATTTTGTATTCGGAAAATTCCATTTCATTTCTTATTATTGCTATTGTTATTTCTTCCTATTTCATATGTGTGCGTAATGCTGTATGTAAAATTTATGGTTTTGTGTCGTATAGAGAATGTTACAATCATCGAGAAAATATCTTCAATTATTAATATTGATGTGAAATCATGTTTCGTCAATGTTACTGAATATGCTGATAAACTCTCAAGCCAGTCATGTCAAAAGACTTGTACATAACCAAAAGCACATTCAATCGTGTATTGTTTTTATTTTACTCTAGAAATTATGAGTTTGTATTTTTGTGATGTTTTTCTTAGTTTTGCAATGCCATTCTCATATGTGGCTCTTATATATTTTTATATTATTATTATGTATTCCCAGCCACCCTCCCTTTAAGTGCAGAGTTTCACTCTTGTTATTGGGGGAGTATATGTTGTATTTCTACGTAGAAAGAAACGTTCCCTCATGTACTAGGTGCTGGTGTACCCCCCATGTTTTCGGATTCTTGGAATGTGCTTGAGAATGGTAATGTAAATATAGGTCATGCTGTCTGGGGGTCACGCTGTCTGCGTGGGAGTGTATAGAAGAAGCCCATGTACTCGCATCAGTTGAGGTTTGTCTTTTGCAAAGGGTGGCAGCAGCTCTCATCTGCTCTCACCACTTTAAATAAATTCTCATTATTCTTGATGTTATGGAATTGCTCTGCTGAGTGTCTACGTGTCTATATCTTAATATAAATACACTACGCATTTCTTTTTTTAAATACCACATATATATATTTTTTTCTCCTTTCTTTGTATAAGTGATAGTGAATAAATGTCTAAATGTCTTTAAAAAAAAAAATGAGAGGAGAGCACTAATCTCCCTGCAAAACACCGTTAATTATATCAATTGAGTTTGTAAGAAGTAAGTTTTATCTGTTCTTATTTTAGGTTTGGCATTGCCAAAAAGACCACAACAAATGGTTAACAACTTGGAGCTCACGCCAAGTGAATAGAGTTTACTCCACAATAATGAACGATTCGAGGAGTCAAATGCCTGAGATAGGTCAACAAAACATGTGTAGAGTTTACCTTTTTTCTGGCGTGTGTGCAACTGGATAAGGGAGTTTAAAGTGAAGATATATGGTCAACGCACCCTCTTCCCCTCCGAAATGCGCATTGATTTTCTGGCAAGATATTGTTGCGATCAGATCATAGTTCCAGTCTCTTGGCAAATATGGAGGAGAAAATACGTTCCATAGAATTTAAGAGACACCGGTCTATAGTTAATCGGAAGGTTTCTCTGTCACCCTTTTTAAAAATAGGAGCCACAATCACCTCGCTCCATGCTATTGGACAAGTACTAGTATAGACAAAATATTATTAAAAAGGCAGAGGATTTTTCCTAAAATAATTTCCAGGGAGCTTATTATAAATTCGTTGGGTATGCCGTCACTTCCGGGTAACTTGTTTAATTTTAGATTGCGAACTACTGATTTAAGCTCTGCGATCGATATATCTGAATCCAGAAGTGAATCATTTTGGTGAGCAGTAATTGAGGATGGGAGTCGCGTAATTGAGATATCTTCTTTTGAAAAAACCAATCTAAAGTGGTTAAACCATCCCTCTACCCTAATATTTGTAGCAGGGGTTTTGTTTTTTCGAAAGATGTTTATAGAGTGCAAAATTCCTTACCATTAGAAAGAGATATTTTATCCCTCAAGTTTTTGAAAAAAGCGGGTTTTTTTTTGAGTTTACAAATATTATTGTTATTTTTTACCCCTAGAAAGCATCTGAAAGTCCTGACTTTTGCGAAAATTGTGAGTCTCTTTACGAAGTGCACCTTTAATCGAGACACAATCTTTATCAAACCATTTTGCTCGATCGAACCTTTTTGGGGTGTAATGTGATAGGCCTCCTCGTGGTGCACTCTGGGTAACCCTAAATCTATCACACGTCATTGTCATCGCTTATTTGTGCTCATATCCTTCACTTTCAATAGCCCAGATTACATGTTTTTTTTCTACACATCTTACAGTACTTGTCTTGCGTCTCGTTTTGTCCTGTTTATGTCCTCGTCTTTTGTGCGCAACCCCTCATTGTGGGCACCATTCAGACGGCGAGGGACCCTCCCAGACGGGGCATTGCTTCTAGCGTATGCCCTATCTGGGACGCTGTCTACCTGCGTGCTTGCCGTGCGTGGAGACCCGTAAGGCTGGAGATGGGGATTCTGGTTAGCCTGATGCGCTAGCTTCGGCCTCAGATTCAGCCGAAACGGGAGGCTTGGATTAGCTCCGTCCAGGTCAATCGGCTCTGGTCGCCTCGGTGGCTAAAGGAGTTACACTACTGGGCAGGTAGAGGGGCCGGGCCTGCCGGACTTCGTGAGGTTTCTCGGTGCTGCTTCACGTTGATCTTGGATCTTGAACGCGTCTGCTCGCCTGTTTCGGTGGTGTATAGTTCCTACCTAACCTGACGTTGCTACTAACATTCTCCGGTTACGTGTGCGCGTCCCCTCGTAGGGCTCCATAGTGGACATGGTCGGTAGGGGCCGAACAAACTATCTCCAAAATGGGGAAAAGTTCAAATGCAACAAAACGTTAAAGAACTGCCATGAGTGAAACAATTTTTACTGAACCTGTGGTCCTATTATCTCATTTTTCTTTTTGCATTCTTCAGATACAGATAAATCGCTGGCCAAAGTGTCCCCATTCGTAATAGACAAAGCTCTCTATGGTGCAATAAGCACATGAAAATCAGAGAAGGCTCTTCGTTCAGGAGACCTTCTCATTGAGACTAACACACCCAAACAATCCGAACTCGTTCAAAAGCTCACATCTCTTGCAAACATTCCCATAACAGTCAAAATACATCCTACGTTGAATTATTCACGTGGTGTCATTTCAGATACTAACTTGATTAACATGGATGAAGAACTACTAACAGAAGAGCTGGTGTCTCAAGGCGTAACATCTGCAAAGCATATGATGATTCACAAAGATGGCAATCCAGCTCCATCGCGTAACATAATCCTGACATTCTCATCACCGACATTGCCGAAAGATATCAAAATTGGCTATTACAGCCTCAAAATCCGGCCATACATTCCTAACCCTGTAAGATGCTCCAACTGACAGAGATTCGGTCACTCAAGAACGGCGTGCCGCAGTCAACCCACCAAAATGCGGTGAGAAGGACCACATTTCGGACAATGCACTTCAACATCATTCAAGTGCATCAATTGCGGTGGCAATCACCCCGCATTTGACAGAAAATGTCCGAAATGGAACGAAGAAAAAAAGATCTAGAAGGTCAAGGTCCTTAACAACATCTCGTACATTGAAGCACGTCGTTGCATAACATCTAACCAAGCCCCAATAGTTGGTAAATCATACGCCAATATGACTTCACCGACTACTAACAAGACTAACAGTGTAACCGAAGTTATATTACAACTCAGACCGAACCTATAGCTAACACATCTACTCAAACTTCATCCAATCAACCATGCAATAGTTGTGGCTAATGTTGCTCCGCTGGATTCCGCAGGGAGTCCACTACCTCCGAAGAAGAAGCGGAAAAAGCAACGGCGAATACGTTCAAAATATCTACTGGTAGTAGATATTTGGTGGTAGAAAATTAGTTCTGGAAATAAATCAAAAAAGAAACCATTCAAGACGGGGTATTCCAAAAAAGCCATACAGAGAGCTCTGAAGACTCATCGATTGGTGACATAGATCTTGACAATCCTGCAGAAACCGGTGCTACTTGCCGCAAGATTGACCGGCATAAATTCAAGGAACTTGAACCGTCCACTTCTATCTGAAATTTAAATTTATGGCCAGCGTTATTCAATGGAACATTCGTGGCCTTAGATACAATACCGCTGGATTTCGGAGGGAGTCCACTACCTCCGAAGAAGAAGCGGAAAAAGCAACGGCTAACACATTCAAAAAATCTGGTACTAAACCCAAGATCAATTCTGGAAATAAATCTAAAAAGAAACAGTTAAAGACCGGATATTCAAGAAAAGCGATACAGAGAGCAATTAAATGTACCACCCTCCAGAATGTATCACTAATTGATGACAAGTCAATTGGTGATATGGATCTTGATAATCCGTCACAAACTGGTGGTACTCGCCGGAAACTAGACCGGAATAAATTCAAAGACGTTGAACCGTCTACTTCTACTTAATTTATGGCCAAAATAATTCAATAGAACATTCGTGGTCTTAGATCCAATTATGAAGATCTCAAGGATTTGATCAATCGATATCATCCTGTTTGCGTGGCACTCCAGGAAACTTTTACGAAGCCCTCGGAGACATGGAACATCAGGCGACATTCCCTGTTCCGTATTGATTACGATGACGGGATTATGCTTGCCGCGGTGTTGCTCTGCTGGTTCCACATCACACGTAGTCGCGCGTTCTAACGTTGCACACGAACCTGCAAGCCATCGCGGTGGAAATCTCTACAGGTCTAAGAATTACCATCTGTTCCATTTATTTGCCACCAAATGACGCCATCTTACAGAGAGAGCTAGAAGATCTGATTGATCAATTACCACCACCAATTTTTCTTCTTGGAGACCTCAATGCACATAATATGATTTGGGGTTCTAACAGCAACACCCCTCGTGGGGATATGGTCGAACGGCTGTTAGACAATATGGACCTCGCCATCATGAATGATGGCAGTTTCACTCATTTCCATGCCCCAAACAATAGTTCCACTGCAATAGATTTATCGTTATGCTCACCTTCACTCTTGCCCAACTGGTCCTGGTCGGTGGATCCGGACCTCCACGGGAGCAGTCATTTCCCTCTAGTGATTAAGTGACTTGATCGACGCCATAGCATACCTGAGGGACCTCCTCGGTGGAAGCTTGTGGCCGTCCGATGGGCTGACTTCACGGTCAAGGCATGAATGAATGAAATTTGTCACTGGACATATCCCGTTGCCGAGATCTCTTCCAGCCCATCTGCGTGGCAGAGTCTGGAACACTTTAGTTTGTGTCAGAAAAAAACAAAAAAAAACATACAAACTTCTACAATATATTTTCCCCGGACAATTGAGTACTGTCGCGATTAACAAATTTTGTGGTGATTACGGATGAGATGGGATTAGGAGTTGGAGAAGTTTCGGGGTTTAGTTAAGATGAATGTACACATATTAGGATGGAGGTATGTTCTAAAAGCAATCGAGCCCCTCCCCCTCCCATGCCATCTCATCTGTTATCTTACACTTGCCATATTATATACACAGGATACAAAAAGAAAAAGAAATGAGAATATTATTGTGAAATTATATATATATATATATATATATATCCATCGGAGCGAGTCGTCTAGCTTAACACCTTATTGGTGAGCAAATGGGTTTGATAACTTGCGGACTAGAAGCCAGACACGGTCAAGGCAGAAATCACGGAGGATATGGTTTCGCAACCCGACGTCGACGATTGTGTCCACCTTGTGACCAGTTGTATGATCTCTGCAGCAAATCAAACAATACCCAAAGTCTCGTCGAAACTTACTAAATTTCCCATTTCGCCGCTGTCTCCAGTGAAGCTAATTATCCCCCATCGTTTCATCGCATTAAATCATCAGCCGAACGCCATCCGTATACCTTCCGCATTTTTACACCGAGGGGTACAATTCATTGTTCACCCTTCATGAACTGACGACGGCCTTGCAGCAAAGTCCTCTGTCAGCTGTAGGGCCCGATGCCATTCATTATTCCATGATTCGACATCTCTCACCTGAATCACTGTCATATCTACTCATATTATTTAATCGGATCTGGGTCAGTCATTCATTTCCTGACATCTGGCGAGTAGCCATAGTTCTTGCATTCCCGAAGCCTGGCAAAAATCCTCAACAACCGAACAGTTACAGACCTATTTCTTTGACCAGTTGTCTATGTAAGCTCATGGAACGCATGGTCAACTATCGCCTTATGCACTACCTTGAGATTAACAATATTTTATCGAAACATCAAAGCGGCTTTAGACGGTTCAGGTCTACAACATGCAATCTGTTACGCCTTGAGACATCAATAAGACAAGCATTTGTGAAGAGGGAGCATATGCTAGCCATAGTTTTCGACATAGAGAAGGCCTACGACCGTACTTGGAGGCACGGAATTCTTTGTGACCTCTATAATTGCGGCTTGCGGGGCAACTTGCCCATTTTCATTAAGAACTTTCTTGCTCGCCGCATCTTTCAGGTACGGATCGGAAGCACGTTATCAGCTCCCCAAATTCAAGAACAAGGTGTACCTCAAGGGAGCATTTTAAGTGTTACACTTTTTATTTTAAGACTCAACGGGGTGTTGAACCAACTCCCGTTGTCTGTCACTGGCGCACTCTACGTGGATGATCTGTTGATATCGTATCAATCAGTGAATATGAGGACAGCCGAGAGACAATTACAAACCGCACTCAACCAGATCAGCAAGTGGGCACATAATAACGGCTTCTTATTCTCCGCCGACAAGACTGTCGCAGTGCACTTTTGTCGGCGTCGAGACCTTTAGGATGACCTTCAGTTATTTCTAAACAATAGAAAAATACTAAATTCCTCGGCATCACATTTGACAATAAACTCGCTTTCAAACCTCAAATTGCGCAATTAAGAGCTCGTTGCATGAAGACCTTGAACGTCTTGAAAGTCATCTCTTCTACATCATGGGGAGCAGACCGTAAGTCGCTTATTCACCTGTATAAAGCTCTAATAAGATCAAAGCTCGACTACGGCTCCATTGTATATGGGTCAGCACCTCGGAGCTATCTGAGTGTGCTCGACCCCGTTCATCATCTCGCCCTCCGGATTTCCTCTGGAGCTTTCCGGACATCTCCAATGGAGAGCCTGTATGTCGATTGCAATGAGCCGTCACTGACATCAAGACGCCAGCACATATCGTTAAAATATTATATCGAAATGAAGTCTTTACCAGGTCATTCACTTCATAATGTCATTTTCAATCCTTCATTTCATAGACTTTTTGCTGCTCGTCCTTCATGTGTTCCGTCTTACGGTCTTCGTATGAGGGCACTTGTGGAGGAACTACAATTAGACATCAGTCGTGTGGCCCCAGTTGCTTGGCAACTGGCACCATGGAAGCAGTCTCTGCCAGATGTCTCTCTATCATTATCATCATACTCTAGAGCCACCACAGCAGATGTCATATATCGACAGATATTCTTTAGGCACAGGGATAGATAGGTATAATACAATAGGTACTTCCCCATATATACCGACGGCTCCAAGAGCCCTGGGCATGTCGGTTGTGCTTACATCTGCTATGAGGGGAGATATCTTTCAAACTACCTGAAACATTCTCAATTTATTCCGCGGAGCTGTATGCTATCCTTCAGGCTCTACGTCATGTACGACGCAAACTCCACCGACGATGCATCATCTATAGCAGTGGTTCCAAACGTGGGCGCTGAGAAGTCTGAGGGGAGGGGGGGGGCGATTTTTGTTCAAGTCATATTGAATGGGCGTTCAGAAGTATGAGGGGGGCGTTTCGTGTTCAAGTCATATTAGCCCGGTTTGCATGTTCAATATTGCGGTATGACTGAGAGTTCCTCTTATTTTTTCATTTCCCACGTAAACAAGGCTGTTGAGTTGGCGTTGAAGGTGCCGCCCTTTTGAGCATGTGCAGAAAATCAAAGGTCATATAGACCTTGAATTTCCGGGGCAATATTTCCCGGGCGGTACATTAGTGCAGTGGACAGAGGTTGAAGATTATTATAAATACCAACCAAATTATTTCGGAATTTCTTCATAGCAAGGGTAAATTGGTGCAATAATTATTACCACCAAAAGTAAGAATGTGTTTATTACTTTTATTGTTTTGACTTTAATAACCCTGGTAAAATCATGAAGGTATTTCATTGTAATAAACACAATATGTTCCGGTGATATTAATCTCCATCATGAGGTATATAAAGTCGAAGGCAAATTAAATGTTAACAAATCAAAAGTGTACCGATCGCCAAATCAAATAACTAGTAATATAATTTTTATGTTTGCATACCTGATGTGTGACGGGGATCATCCCTTAACAACCCATAACCGGCACATTTCCAAATTAATTTACTCGTGAAATTAAGAGTTGCTTAAATTTTCAAAAAAAAAAAACAAGTTTTTATTTAATTCAAACGTAACGAAAAAAAAGCCACGCAATAACCAGATGTCTCTTGGACACATTGGGAATAAATCATTATTGCATTTTTATTTGGGTTGCTGTATTTTTGAAATATGTGACATCCATATTTGTTATGGCATCTTTTTCTGAGCCACTTCGTTGGGCATTTTGCTTGTTGTGGCGTTGTATTTGTATTTGCAGTCAAATTCGAGCTAGAATCTTCTGATTTAAATAGTACGCGAGGAATGTTTAAAATAAGCTAGTTGCTGCTCTGCTGAACATTAGACCTCAGGATTGTGTGAAGGGACATTGTTTCCTTGCAATTGCAAGAAATATAGAAATAATTCGGTAATGCACTTTGAGATATCTGTGGAATTTTTTCTTATATTGACTACCAATATTCGAGAAAGCCAACTTCCAGCTAAATTATTGTCGGTCGATAAATTGTGTGAACCACATTACAAAATTGTGTAACCATAAGAATCGAAATATAACATTTGATAACTATTTTACCAGCATAGAGGTTGCTGGGTTGCTATTGCCGAATGGACTGGTAATAGTTGGTACTATTAAAAAAAAAAACAAAAAAACAAGCGATGCATTCCACAAAATTTTTCACCCGAATAGAGCACGTAATTTCGAAACAAATATTTTTGGATTTACTAAAATTATGACATTTGTTTCTTATGTGCTACCCCGGATTGTTAAATCTCCAAAATATATCGTATTTATTACAAAATTTCCGTGCATATGGATCTCTTTCTTAATACTCATATTATTGTTTAATTTCTACAGACAGATCCATGATGGAGTCAAAGAAAAAATGCAGACAATATAATCTCGAATATTTAAAATATGGTTTCATTCAATCACCCACTAGCAAGACATTACCAATGACATCCTGACAGAAAAGATAAAGATTTATCTCACTTTCAAATTTGAAGAGAACAACATTCAAGGCGTCCAACTTCGACTAATATGTTTTCGACAACATCGAGAAACAAGAAAATGATGGATTACGAGCGTCATACAACATTTCCTTACTCATTGCTAAAACGGGTAGACCGCACACTATTGGCGAAGAATTGATACTGCCAGCTGTGAACGAAGTCCTGCATACTGTGCTGCATAAGCTATATACCAGCTGATATTATGAAAACAACTCCATTGAGTAATAATACAGTACAGAGACGAATTGACGAAATGTCCGAGGATGTGGAGAAATCTCTAACTGATTTTTTGACGATTACCGAATTTTCTTTACAACTCGATGAATCTACTTTACCAACAAATGGGTATTTATTTCTGGCATGCGTTCGCTCCATAAAAGATGAAAACATTTGTCAAGAACTATTATTCGCCAGAACATTAGAAACGGACACTAAAGGAAAAATCTATTTTGAATAAAAAGGAATTTCTCTGACTAATATTTTGTCCGTTGCAAACAGATCTTGCTCCGGCAATGGTTGGACACTACCGAGGATTCATTTCGTTCCTGAAAAAAGTCGTACCAAATTTAGTGGCCGTGCATTGTATGATTCACCGACAACATTTGACCGAAAAAAAATCTTAGTGATCGCTTTCATCGCTCGGTACAATATGTCATTACAGCAGTTAACAAGATCACAAGCAATGCTCTCCATGACAGGATATTTAGAAATCATTGTGATGAAAACGATGAAGACACCTCAATCGTTTATTATTACATACAGAAGTTCGTTGGTTGTCAAAAGGTACCTGTCTGAAACGATTTTGCGAACTCTTTGAATCAGCCACAAAGTTTTTTGAAAACAAGGATGATTCATTAAGAAAGAATTTATTGAAATTTAAGAGTGATTTTGCGCATATTTGGCCGATTTATATACCAAATTTAATGAAATGAATGTACAACTCCAAGGTAATGATTTGAATTTTATCAAAGCAAAATTAATTATTTCAGACTTCGTGTCAAAATTTGCTTTTTACAAACAAAACTTTGGTAGACGACAATTTTATCAGTTTCCAATGCTTTCTTCAATTGAAACAACTGATGACGACATTTTGGTTTATTGCCAGCATTTGGAAGCACTGACAGAAGATTTTACGAATAGATTTCAGGATGTAGTCAATATGACTACTCCAGAATGGGTCCTAGAACCTTCCTTAAATAACAGAATTATCGCTGCAGGAAGAGTTGATAGAATTTTCAACAAATGCATTGTTGAAATTAAAATTAAGAAAAGGGTATCAGGAATTTCGGCTACAAAGTCAAATTCAAACATTATATCCGGCCTTATGGGCTGCAGCAAAAAAGTTTTTTTATTGCATTCCCATCATCATATTTAGCCGAGAGAGGATTTAGCATAGTCACCAGTCTATTAACGAAGAAAAGAAACAGATTGTCACTAGTGAAACGCGGAGATTTAGGATTATTGATAACAAAAATGACAACAAACATCGAGAAATTAGTTTCATCACATCAAGCTCAGATATCTCATTAATGATATTACATTCATTTTTTCTAAATAGCATATATATTTCTAATCAAATACTGTGAGAAAAAAATACATATCATTACCTTCTCATAAATTAACAAATTAGTTTAAAAATTTGTCCTTGTTTTCAATATATACTATGTACAATATAGTTTACCTGGAGAGGGGGGGGGCGCTATGGAGTAGTGCACTAAAAAAGGGGGCGCTGGTTCCAAAAAGGTTGGGAACCTATAATCTCTAGCGACTCTCTGAGCGCATTGCAAGCACTGTGTTCTTTTACTTTTCACATTCATCCATTTATTCATGCGATTTTTCATGAACTGCATCACCTCATCCATCACGGTACCGCAGTAAAATTTTACTGGGTACCAGATCATGTAGGAATACCGGGCAACGAAAAAGCAGACAACGCAGCTCGAACAACAACTAACATCGACTATAGCCTTTTGGTACCTGCCAGTGACCACTTCTCAATCCTCCGAGAAGTGATGCATCGCCGCTGGCAGGATCATTGGAATAACCAGGTAAATAATAAACTACATTCCATTAAGCCCACACTTGACCATTGGCGTTCGAGCTGCAGAACTAACCGAAAAGTCCATTTACCATTGCTCATGCTTTTACTTGTTTGCACCATTGTCATCATTTTACGACCGCTTTTGGTCAGAATCATCTTTCACTTCGCGACACTTTATCTGACCATTGCGATGCATCTCGGATTTTTAAAATCATCAAAGCCATTGGTTTATATGACAAATTATAATTTTTACAATTCATGTCATTTTTTTACGTTTCACGCACCATTGTTTTTTATCATGCATAGTTTTATCTTCTGGACTTGACAAGAATAAGTTTCATCTTATTTTTATTTATTTGTTTTGGCACATTTTGGCCCTTGCGCCATTAAACCCGAAATCCAATCCAATCTTTTTAACAAATAGATCACACTTAGACGCAGCTTCGTTGAAAATTGTAATTAAAGTATCGTATAAGTCATTGCTCGAGTAGCAAAAAATTATTCCGGTCTGAATCCAATTTAGGTGTCCTCTCAGGGATCCAACGATATTTTCTAGAGATCGTCACCGGGAATTGAGGATCCACGTCGTTGTCGCACT
The DNA here is from genome assembly GCF_987345545.1 of Pholcus phalangioides. NCBI lineage: Eukaryota > Metazoa > Arthropoda > Arachnida > Araneae > Pholcidae > Pholcus > Pholcus phalangioides. The sequence goes on from NW_028301598.1 coordinate 13,388,901, forward strand.
GCAAAAACTCACCTGTATGGGAAAATGGTCGGATTCGGTCCAATCTAGTACTTTTAAATCATTAATTTCTGATTGCGCAAATACTTCAGGTGAGAATATATAATCAACAATGCTCGATCCATTTGCGGACGAGTACGTGAATTTGCCTTCCTTATCACCGTGGAAATTACCACTAAAAAGTAGCCAGTTATTTTGAAAATGCAGCTATTAATTAAAATTTTTCTACGTTTATTAATTACACTATCGAAACTTTGGCGACAATATGGATGATCTCCGGTTGAGCACCAAGATATCTGGGAACAGCAGCGTGCGTTCAGGTCACCACCCACAAGAAAATCTCAGTACCTATATATGAGAGATTTTCACAGAATAACAATGATTCAGTAAGAGAATTATTATTTGAGCTGTATGGTGTGTGGGATATACAGCAGACCTATTACCAAATGCCCACGATTGACCAAAAGAGGGGTGTTATCTAACTTAACAAATATTGAAAATTCATTCTTAAGTAAAATATTCGGAGTACTTAGATCTTTTTTTTATAGCCATTAAGAGTCCTCCGTAGGGTCAACCATATCTCGACTTCACTCCTACTACCATAATTAGGTTATAATTACTCCGTCGCTCCTGTCGGATGTTAGTTCCCAATAACTATCGAAAGGTTTTTTTCTGTTTTTAGCGCACCGAATAAGATGCCATTAACAATATTTCATATCTTCATAAAGGTTGGTTGATGACGTAAGCATTATTTAACCCCCCCCCTTTCCCCTTGTCATCAAAAGTCAGCAAATCGAAACTCCTCCCCCCCATTGATGCTGACGCAATACTTGAACGGCCCCTTAGGCGCTTATTCTGAAGATCGGATTCCGACGGTGATCGCTCTAATGGTATAAATAGGAGTTTAAACAGTAAACGAAGGGAAATAATTTCAGCATCGATGAGATAATTCCAAAATCAATGAAAGAGATAATTTCAGTAGTAATGAAGGATAATTCCAGATTGATTGAAGTGATAATTTAAAAATTAATGGAAGAAAAATTCTAGAAATAATAAAAGAAAAAATTCTAGAATTAATGAAAGAGATAATTTCAGCATCGATGAAAGAGATAATTCCAAAATCAATGGAAGAGATATTTCAGTATTAATAAAAGATAATTCCAAAATCAATGAAAGAGATAATTCCAAAATCAATGGAAGAGATATTTCAGTATTAATAAAAGATAATTCCAAAATCAATGAAAGAGATAATTCCAAAATCAATGAAAGAGATAATTCCAAAATCAATGAAAGAGATAATTCCAAAATCAATGGAAGAGATATTTCAGTATTAATAAAAGATAATTCCAGAATTAAGGAAAGATAATTCCAGAATTAAGGAAAGATAATTTCAGCATTAATGAAAGTGATAATTCCAAAATTACTGAAAGTGATAATTCCAAAATTACTGAAAGACATAACTACAAAGTCAATGAAAGAAATAATTCCAAAATCAATGAAAGAAATAACTCCAAAATCAATGAAAGAAATAATTCCAAAATCAATGAAAGAAATAATTCCAAAATCAATGAAAGTAATAATTACAAAACCAATGAAAGAAATAACTCCAAAATCAATGAAAGTAATAATTGCAAAACCAATGAAAGATAATTTCAGTATTGAAAGAGGGGTGTAATGTGATAGGCCTCCTCGTGGTGCACCCTGGGTAATGCTAAATCTATCACACGTCATTGTCATCGCTTATTTGTGCTCATATCCTTCACTTTCAATAGCCAAGATTACATGTTTTTTCTACACAACTTACAGTACTTGTCTTGCGTCTTGTTTTGTCCTGTACATGTTTATGTCTTGTGTCCAACCCCTCATTGTGGACCCCGCTCCGGCGGGGAGGGGTCCTCCCAGACGGGGCGTTGCTTCTAGCGTATGCTCTGTCTGGGACGCTGTCTACCTGCGTGTTTGCCGTGCGTGGAGACCCGTAAGGCTGGAGATGGGGATCCTGGTTAGCCTGATGCGCTAGCTTTGGCCTCGGATTCAGCCGAAACGGGAGGCTTGGATTAGCCCCGTCCAGGTCAATCGGCTGTGGTCGCCTCGGTGGCTGAAGGGGTTACACTACTGGGCAGGTAGAGGGGCCGGGCCTGCCGGACGTCGTTGAGGTTTGTTGGTGCTGCTTCACGACGATCTTGGATCTTGAACGCGTCTGCTCGCCTGCTTTGGTGGTGTATAGCTCCCACCTAACCTGACGTTGCTACTAACCTTCACCGGTTACGTGTGCGCGTCCCCTCGTAGGGCTCCATGGTGGGCATGGTGGGTGGGAGTGGAACAATACCCATTCAAATATGGGAAAAACAAAAAATGCACCAAAACGTCAAAGAACTACTTTAAGTGAAACTATTGTCACAGAAACCGCTTCTTCAAATCTATCATCTGTCTCATTCTTCTTCTTGCATAGCTCTGATACCAATAAACAGCTGTCAAAAGTATCACCATTCCTGATTGATAAAGCTCTCTATGGCGCAGTTGGAACTCTGAAATCAGTGAAGGCTCTCCGTTCAGGAGACCTTCTCGTCGAAACTAACACTCCCAAACAAGCCGAACTCATTCAAAAGCTCACATCTCTCGGGGACATTCCCATAACAATCAAAATCCACCCCACGCTGAATTATTCACGTGGTGTCATCTCAGACCCTAACTTGATTAACATGGATGAAGATGAACTAACTCAGGAGCTAGCGTCTCAAGGCGTAACATCTGCCAAACATATCATGAGCCGCAAAGATGGCAATCTAGCTCCATCACGTAATATAATCCTGACATTTTCATCCCCAACATTGCCGAAAGATGTCAAAATCGGTTACTATAACCTCCATATCCGGCCATACATACCTAACCCTGTAAGATGTTTCAACTGCCAAAAATTCGGTCACTCACGAATGGCGTGCCGTGGTCAACCCACCTGCGCAAAGTGCGGCGAGAGGGACCACATTTCGGACAACTGCACTAATTCACCATTCAAGTGCGTCAATTGCGGTGGCGACCACCCCGCATTTGACAGAAAGTGTCCGAAATGGAATGAAGAAAAAGAGATCCAGAAGATCAAGGTCCTCAATAACATCTCATATATTGAAGCACGCCGCCGTGTAACCCCTAACCAAACTCCAATAGCTAGTACATCATACTCTAATATGGTAACAAATCCACCAACAGCTAATAAGACTAACAATGTCACCAAAGCATCTGTGACAACTCAGACCGAACCCATAGCTGATACATCCACTCAAACATCATCTAACCAACCATGTAATAGTTGTGGCTGCTGTTGTTCTGCTGGAATACGGAGGGAGTCCACCACCTCCGAAGAAGCAGGAATAGCAACAGCGAACACATTCAAGGTAACTACAGCTACTAAGCCAAAAATCAATAGTGGAAATAAATCTAAAATAAAACTATTCAAGACCGGATATTCAAGAAAAGCCATTCAGAGAGCAAAGAAGAACCCTACATTACAAAACATGTCACTTCTTGATGACAAATCAATTGGTGACATGGATCTCGATAATCCGCCAGAATCCGGTGGTACTCGCCGGAAATTAGACCGAAATAAGTTCAAGGACCTTGAACCGTCTACATTCATTTAAAATTTATGGCCAACATTATTCAATGGAACATTCGTGGTCTTAGATCCAATTACGAAGATCTAAAGGATTTAATCAATCGCTATCATCCTGTTTGCGTGGCACTCCAGGAAACTTTCACGAAGCCCTCGGAGACATGGAACATTAGGCGACATTCCCTGTTTCGTATTGACTACGATGACGGGAGTAGAGCCTGCCGCGGTGTTGCTCTGCTGGTTCCACATCATGTGTCGTCGCGCGTTCTAACGCTGCGCACGAACCTGCAAGCCATCGCGGTGGAAATCTCTACAGGCCTAAGAGTTACCATCTGTTCCATTTATTTGCCACCAAATGACACATTCTTACAAAGAGATCTAGAACAACTGATTGATCAATTACCACCACCATTTTTTCTTCTTGGAGACTTCAATGCACATAACATGATTTGGGGTTCTAACAGCAACACCCCTCGTGGGGAAATGGTTGAACGATTGTTAGATGACATGGACCTTACCATCATGAATGATAGCAGTTTCACTCATTTCCATGCCCCAAACAATAGTTTCACTGCAATAGATTTATCATTATGCTCACCTTCACTCTTGCCGAACTGGTCCTGGTCGGTTGATCCAGACCTCCACGGGAGCAATCATTTCCCTCTAGTGGTTAAGTGCCTTGATCGAAGCCATAGCATACCTGAGGGTCCTCCTCGGTGGAAGCTTGTGGCCGCCCGATGGGCAGACTTCACGGTCAAGGCAGAAATCACGGAGGATATGGTTTCGCAACCCGACGTCGACCATTGTGTCAACCTTGTGACCAGTTGTATGATCTCAGCAGCCAATGAAACAATACCGAAAGTCTCCTCGAAACTTCCTAAATTTCCTAAACCTTGGTGGAACCACGAATGTAATTTTACTATTAAAGCACAAAAGAAAGCATGGAGTAGGTTCCGGCGGTATCCTACCCATGACAACAAGTTGCCATTTTTAAAAGCAAAGGCGATAGCGAGAAGAACCAGGCGCCAGGCTCAACGCGAGTCCTGGCACAAGTTTACCACGGGAATCAATTCATCTACTTCATCTAAAGTCATTTGGGACCGGATCCGAAAAATCAATGGTCATTATCAGTCTCATCCCATCACTATTTTAAACACCAATGGCACTATCATCAGCGATGTGAGGAATATTGCGGATACCATCGCCGCCCATTTCGCCAGTGTCTCCAGTGATGTGAACTATCCCCCATCGTTTCATCCCATTAAATCATCAGCCGAACGTACATCGTACACCTTCCGGCCTTTTACACCGGAGGGGTACAATTCATTGTTCACCCTTCATGAACTGACGACGGCCTTGCAGCGAAGTCCTGACTCAGCTGTAGGGCCCGATGCCATTCATTATTCCATGATTCGGCATCTCTCACCAGAATCACTGTCACATTTACTCATTTTATTTAATCGGATCTGGGTCAGTCATTCATTTCCTGACACCTGGCGAGCAGCCATAGTTCTTGCATTCCCGAAGCCTGGCAAAAATCCTCAGCAACCTAACAGTTACCGACCTATTGCTTTGACCAGTTGTTTATGTAAGCTCATGGAACGCATGGTCAACTATCGCCTTTTGCACTACCTTGAGGTTAACAATATTTTATCTAAACATCAAAGCGGCTTTAGACGGTTCAGGTCCACAACATGCAATCTGTTACGCCTTGAGACATCAATAAGACAAGCATTCGTAAAGAGGGAGCATATGATAGCTATATTTTTCGACATAGAAAAGGCCTACGACCGTACTTGGAGGCACGGAATTCTTTCCGACCTCTATAATTGCGGCTTGCGGGGCAACTTGCCCATTTTCATTAAGAACTTTCTTGCTCGCCGCATCTTCCAGGTACGGATCGGAAGCACATTATCAGCTCCCCAAATTCAAGAACAAGGTGTACCTCAAGGTAGCATTTTAAGTGTAACACTTTTTATTTTAAGACTCAACGGGGTGTTGAACCAACTCCCGTTGTCAGTCACTGGCGCACTATATGTGGATGATCTGTTGATATCATATCAATCAGTGAATATGAGGTCAGCCGAGAGACAGTTACAAACCGCACTCAACAAGATCAGCAAGTGGGCTCATGATAACGGTTTCTCTTTCTCCGCTGACAAAACCGTCGCTGTGCATTTTTGCCGGCGTCGTGAGCTTCATGATGACCCACAATTATTTTTGAATAATAGTCAAATACCTATTGTAGAGAATACAAAATTCCTCGGCATTACATTTAACAAGAAACTTACATTTAAACCTCATATTTCACAGTTGAGAGCTCGTTGCATGAAGACGATGAACCTCTTGAAGGTCATCTCATCTACATCATGGGGAGCAGACCGTAAGTCGCTCCTCCACTTATATAAAGCTCTAATACGATCAAAGCTCGACTACGGTTCCATTGTATACGGGTCAGCCCCTCGGAGCTATCTGAGTGTGCTCGACCCAATTCATCATCTCGCTCTCCGCATTTGCTCTGGAGCTTTCCGAACTTCTCCCATGGAAAGCCTCTATGTCGAATGCAACGAGCCATCACTGACATCAAGACGCCAACAACTTTCTTTGAAATATTATATCAAAATGAAGTCTTTACCAGGTCATCCACTTCATCGTGTCATTTTTAATCCCTCATTTCATAGACTTTTTGCTGCTCGACCTTCATGTGTTCCATCTTACGGTCTTCGTATGAGGGCACTTGTAGAAGAAATACAAACAGACATCAGTCGTGTGGCCCCAGTTGCTTGGCAACTGGCACCATGGGAGCAGTCTCTGCCAGATGTCTTTCTTTCATTATCGTTATACCCCAGAGCCACCACAGCAGATGTTATATATCGACAGATATTCTTCAGGCACAGGGGTAGGTACAATAGGTACTTCCCCATATATACCGATGGCTCCAAGAGCCCTGGGCATGTCGGTTGTGCCTACATCTGCTGTGAGGAGACATCTTTCAAACTTCACGACACATTCTCTATTTATTCGGCAGAACTGTACGCAATCCTTCAGGCTCTACGTCATATACGACGCAAACGCCACCGACGATGCATCATTTATAGCGACTCTCTCAGCGCATTGCAAGCACTGTGTTCCTTCACTTTCCACACTCATCCATTCATTCATGCCATTTTTCATGAACTGCATCACTTCATTCATCACGGTACCACAGTAAAATTTTACTGGGTACCAAGTCATGTAGGAATACCGGGCAACGAAAAAGCAGACAACGCAGCTCGAACAACAACAACTAACATTGATAATAGCCTTTTGGTACCTGCCAGTGACCACTTCTCAATCCTCCGGGAAGTGATGCATCACCGCTGGCAGGATCATTGGAACAATCAAACTAATAATAAACTTCATGCCATCAAGCCCACACTTGGACACTGGCGTTCGAGCTGCAGAACTAACCGAAAGGAGGAAGTTCTGCTTGCCCGGTTACGCATAGGACACAGTCGCATCACACAATCGTATCTTTTACTACGAGAGAGTCAACCGCAGTGCCCTCATTGTCAAAGTCCATTGACCATTGCCCATGCTTTTACTTGTTCACATCATCGTCATCATTTTACGACCGCTTTTGGTCAGAATCATCTTTCACTTCGTGACATTTTATCTGACCATTGCGATGCATCTCGCATTTTTAAATTCATCAAAGCCATTGGTTTTTATGACAAATTATAGTTTTTACAATTCATGTCATTGTTTTATGTTTCACGTTGCTTTTTTATCATGCACAGTTTTTGTTTTTGACATGACAAAAGGACATTTTTTTAATTTTTATATTTGTTTTGGCGCAGTTTGACCAAATTGGTCCTTGCGCCAATAAACCCAAAATCCAATCCACTTCACTCCTACTACCATAATTAGGTTATAATTACTCCGTCGCTCCTGTCGGATGTTAGTTCCCAATAACTATCGAAAGGTTTTTTTCTGTTTTTAGCGCACCGAATAAGATGCCATTAACAATATTTCATATCTTCATAAAGGTTGGTTGATGACGTAAGCATTATTTAACCCCCCCCCCCTTTCCCCTTGTCATCAAAAGTCAGCAAATCGAAACTCCTCCCCCCCATTGATGCTGACGCAATACTTGAACGGCCCCTTAGGCGCTTATTCTGAAGATCGGATTCCGACGGTGATCGCTCTAATGGTATAAATAGGAGTTTAAACAGTAAACGAAGGGAAATAATTTCAGCATCGATGAGATAATTCCAAAATCAATGAAAGAGATAATTCCAAAATCAATGGAAGAGATATTTCAGTATTAATAAAAGATAATTCCAAAATCAATGAAAGAGATAATTCCAAAATCAATGGAAGAGATATTTCATTATTAATAAAAGATAATTCCAAAATCAATGAAAGAGATAATTCCAAAATCAATGAAAGAGATAATTCCAAAATCAATGGAAGAGATATTTCAGTATTAATAAAAGATAATTCCAGAATTAAGGAAAGATAATTCCAGAATTAAGGAAAGATAATTCCAGAATTAAGGAAAGATAATTTCAGCATTAATGAAAGTGATAATTCCAAAATTACTGAAAGTGATAATTCCAAAATTACTGAAAGACATAACTACAAAGTCAATGAAAGAAATAATTCCAAAATCAATGAAAGAAATAACTCCAAAATCAATGAAAGAAATAATTCCAAAATCAATGAAAGAAATAATTCCAAAATCAATGAAAGTAATAATTACAAAACCAATGAAAGAAATAACTCCAAAATCAATGAAAGTAATAATTACAAAACCAATGAAAGATAATTTCAGTATTGAAAGAGGGGTGTAATGTGATAGGCCTCCTCGTGGTGCACCCTGGGTAATGCTAAATCTATCACACGTCATTGTCATCGCTTATTTGTGCTCATATCCTCACCTTCAATAGCCCAGATTACATGTTTATTTCTACACAACTTCAGTACTTGTCTTGCGTCTCGTTTTGTCTTGCTTATGTCCTTGTCTTTTGTGTGCAACCCCTCATTGTGGGCCTCGCTCAGGTGGGGAGGGGTCCTCCCAGACGGGGCATTGCTTTTAGCGTATGCCCTATCTGGGATGCTGTCTACCTGCGTGTTTGCCGTGCGTGGAGACCCGTAAGGCTGGAGATGGGGATCCTGGTTAGCCTGATGCGCTAGCTTTGGCTTCGGATTCAGCCGAAACGGGAGGCCTGGATTAGCCCCGTCTGGGTCAATCGGCTGGTCGCCTCGGTGGCTGAAGGGGGTTACACTACTGGGCAGGTAGAGGGGCCGGGCCTGCCGGACGTCGTTGAGGTTTGTTGGTGCTGCTTCACGGCGATCTTGGATCTTGAACGCGTCTGCTCGCCTGCTTCGGTGGTGTATAGCTCCTACCTAACCTGGAGTTGCTACTAACCTTCATCGGTTACGTGTGCGCGTCCCCTTGTAGGGCTCCATGGTGGGCATGGTCGGTAGAAGCCGAACACATTATCTCCAAAATGGGGAAAAATCAAAATGCACCAAAACGTCAAAGAACTGCTATGAGTGAAACTATTGTCACTGATCCTGCTCCTACTGTTTCATTTTTCTTCCTGCATTGTACTGACACTGATAAACCGCTGGCCAAAGTATCACCATTCTTAATAGACAAAGCTCTCTATGCCGCAATAGGCTCATTGAAATCAGTGAAGGCTCTTCGTTCAGGAGACCTTCTAATTGAAACTAACACAGCCAAACAATCCGAACTCATTCAAAAGCTCACGTCTCTTGCAAACATTCCCATAACAGTCAAAATACATCCCACGTTGAATTATTCACGTGGTGTCATTTCAGACACTAACTTGATTAACATGGATGAAGAACTACTAACAGAAGAGCTGGCGTCTCAAGGCGTAACATCTGCCAAACATATCATGAGCCGCAAAGATGGCAACCCAGCTCCATCACGCAACATAATCCTTACATTCTCATCGCCAACATTGCCGAAAGATATTAAGATCGGTTATTACAGCCTCAAAATCCGGCCATATATACCTAACCCTGAAAGATGCTTCAATTGTCAGAAATTGGGTCACTCAAGAACGGCGTGCCGAAGTCAACCCACCTGCGCAAAATGCGGTGAGAAGGACCACATTTCGGACAACTGCACCTCAACATCATTCAAGTGCGTCAATTGCGGTGGCAATCACCCCGCATTTGATAGAAAGTGTCCGAAATGGAATGAAGAAAAAGAGATCCAGAAGATCAAGGTCCTTAATAACATCTCGTATATTGAAGCACGTCGTCTCGTAACATCTAACCAAGCTCCAATAATTGGTAAATCATACGCCAATATGACTACACCTTCACCGACTACTAACAATATCACCAAAGTTTCTATTACAACTCAGACCGAACCAATAGCTAACACATCTACTCAAACTTCATCCAATCAACCATGCAATAGTTGTGACTGCTGTTGCTCCGCTGGATTCCGGAGGGAGTCCACTACCTCCGAAGAAGAAGCGGAAAAAGCAACGGCTAACACATTCCAAAAATCTGGTACTAAACCCAAGATCAATTAAGGAAATCAATCTAAAAAGAAACAGTTAAAGACCGGATATTCAAGAAAAGCGATACAGAGAGCAATTAGATGTCCCACCCTCCAGAATGTATCACTAATTGATGACAAGTCAATTGGTGATATGGATCTTGATAATCCGTCACAAACTGGTGGTATTCGCCGGAAACTAGACCGGAATAAATTCAAAGACGTTGAACCGTCTACTTCTACTTAATTTATGTCCAAAATAATTCAATGGAACATTCGTGGTCTTAGATCCAATTATGAAGATCTCAAGGATTTGATCAATCGTTATCATCCTGTTTGCGTGGCACTCCAGGAAACTTTTACGAAGCCCTCGGAAACATGGAACCTCAGGCGACATTCCCTGTTCCGTATTGATTACGATGACGGGAGTAGAGCCTGCCGCGGTGTTGCTCTGCTGGTTCCACATCATGTGTCGCTGCGCGTTTTAACGCTGCATACGAACCTGCAAGCCATCGCGGTGGAAATCTCTACAGGCCTAAGAATTACCATCTGTTCCATTTATTTGCCACCAAATGACACCATCTTACAGAGAGATCTAGAAGATCTGATTGATCAATTGCCTCCACCATTTTTTCTTCTTGGAGACTTCAATGCACATAACATGATGTGGGGTTCTAACAGCAACACCCCTCGTGGGGAAATGGTTGAACGTCTGTTAGATGACATGGACCTCGCCATCATGAATGATGGCAGTTTCACTCATTTCCATGCCCCAAACAATAGTTTCACTGCAATAGATTTATCGTTATGTTCACCCTCACTCTAGCCCAACTGGTCCTGGTCGGTTGATCCGGACCTCCATGGGAGCAATCATTTTCCTCTAGTGGTTAAGTGCCTTGATCGACGCCATAGCATACCAGAGGGACCTCCTCGGTGGAAGCTTGTGGCCGCCCGATGGGCTGACTTCACGGTCAAGGCAGAAATCACGGAGGATATGGTTTCGCAACCCGACGTCGACCATTGTGTCGACCTTGTGACCAGTTGTATGATGTCAGCAGCCAATGAAACAATACCCAAAGTCTCCTCGAAACTTCCTAATTTTCCTAAACCTTGGTGGAACCACGAATGTAGTCTCACGATTAAAGCACAAAAGAAAGCATGAAGTAGGTTCCGGCGGTACCCTACCCACGATAATAAGTTGGCATTTTTAAAAGCAAAGGCGATAGCGCGAAGAACCAGGCGCCAGGCTCAACGCGAGTCCTGGCAAAAGTTTACCACGGGAATCAATTCATCAACTTCATCCAAAATTATTTGGGACCGGATCCGAAAAATCAATGGTCATTATCAGTCTCATCCTCTCACCATTTTGAATACCAGTGGCACTATCATTAGCGATGTGAGGGATATTGCGGACACCATCGCCGCCCATTTCACTGCTGTTTCCAGTGATGCGAACTATCCCCCATCGTTTCATCCCATTAAATCATCGGCCGAACGTACATCGTACACCTTCCGGCCTTTTACACCGGAGGGGTACAACTCATTGTTCACCCTTCATGAACTGACGAAGGCCTTGCAGCGAAGTCCTGACTCGCGCTGTACGGCCCGATGCTATTCATTATTCCATGATTCGGCATCTATCACCAGAATCACTCTCACATTTACTCATATTATTCAATCGGATCTGGGTCAGCCATTCATTTCCTGATACCTGGCGAGCAGCCATTGTTCTTGCATTCCCGAAGCCTGGCAAAAATCCTCAACAACCGAACAGTAACAGACCTATTGCTAGGTCCACAACATGCAATCTGTTACGCCTTGAGACATCAATAAGACAAGCATTTGTGAAGAGGGAGCATATGCTAGCCATATTTTTCGACATAGAAAAGGCCTACGACCGTACTTGGAGGCACGGAATTCTTTCTGAGCTCTACAATACCGGCTTGCGGGGCAACTTGCCCATTTTCATTAAGAACTTTCTTGCACGCCGCATCTTCCAGGTACGGATCGGAAGCGCATTATCAGCTCCCCAAATCAAAGAACAAGGTGTACCTCAAGGTAGCATTTTAAGTGTTAAACTTTTTATTTTAACATTCAACTGGGTGTTGAACCTACTCCCGTTGTCTGTCACTGGCGCTCTCCACGTGGATGATCTGTTGATATCGTATCAATCAGTGAATATGAGGTCAGCCGAGAGACAATTGCAAACTGCTCTCAACAAGATCAGCAAGTGGGCTCATGATAACGGCTTCTCTTTCTCCGCCGACAAGATTGTCGCTGTGCACTTTTGTCGGCGTCGAGACCTCCACAGCAGATGTCATATATCGACAGATATTCTTTAGGCACAGGGGTAGGTACAACAGGTACTTCCCCATATATACCGACGGCTCTAAGAGCCCTGGGCATGTCGGTTGTGCCTACATCTGCTGTGAGGAGACATCTTTCAAACTCCCCGACATATTTTCTATTTATTCGGCAGAGCTGTACGCAATCCTTCAGGCTCTACGTCATATACGACGCAAACGCCAATGACGATGCATCATTTATAGTGACTCTCTCAGCGCATTACAAGCACTGTGTTCCTGTACGTTTCACATTCATCCATGCCATTTTTCATGAACTACATTACCTCACTCATCATGGTACCACAGTAAAATTTTACTGGGTACCAGGTCATGTAGGAATTCCGGGCAACGAGAAAGCAGACAACGCAGCTCGAACAACAACTAACATTGATAATAGCCTTCTGATACCTGCCAGTGACCACTTCTCAATCGTCCGGGAAGTGATGCATCGCCGCTGGCAGGACCATTGGAACAATCAAATTAATAACAAATTACATGCCATCAAACCCACACTTGGCCATTGGCGTTCGAGCTGCAGGACTAACCGAAAGGAGGAAGTTCTGCTTGCCCGGTTAGGCATAGGACACAGTCGCCTCACACAATCATATTTGTTATTACGAGAGAGTCAACCGCAGTGCCCTCATTGTCAAAGTCCATTGACCATTGCTCATGCTTTTACTTGTTCACATCATCGTCATCATTTTACGACCGCTTTTGGTCAAAGTCATCTCTCACTTCATGATATTTTATCTGACCATTGCGATTCATCTCGCATTTTTAAATTCATCAAAGCCATTGGTTTGTACGACAAATTATAGTTTTTACAATTTATGTCATTGTTTTATGTTTCATGTTGCTTTTTTATCATGCACAGTTTTAGTTTTTGACATGACAAAAGGACATTTTTCTTATTTTGATATTTGTAGTGGCGCAGTTTGACCAAATTGGTCCTTGCGCCAATAAATTTTAAATCCAATCCAATCCAGTATTGAAAGATAATTCCAGAATTAAGAAAGAGAATTCCAGAAATTTTTTCGAATTTTTTTTGGGAAAAAAAAATCTAGAATTAATGAGAGAGATAATTTCAGCGTCGATTAAAGCAGGATTGGCAAATTTTTTCCGCAATGGAAAAAACCGCGGTAAAAACTGCCGCGGCAAAAATTCATAGAATTAAAAAATTAGATTTATCCGTTTCGAATTTTATGAATAAATAATTATAAAGCCTTATGCTCATCAATTTTTATAACAAATCTGGAGGATGCATATTTTATTTTGATAAAGTAAATATTTTTGCCACATTTTCATAGAATTAAAAAAAATGTATATAGAATTGAAAACAGATAAATCCAATTTTTTTTACTTCTATGAAAATGTGGCAATGAATGAATGAACGCCAGGGTCTCTGCCACTGGACTTATCCCGTTGCCGAGATCTCTTCCAGCCCAGCTTCGTGGCAGAGTCTGGGACAAAGTGAGTGCACCTCATCCTTTTATATTTTCGATTGCTGAATATTCATTTTCATTACATGTAATTTCATGTTTCACATGTTTTTTAAGTTTCTATATTGAAAAGAATATTTTGTAATTGAAAAACGATGCTTGGTATGTCTTGAGTAAAAAGAATAATTTTTACCAATTTTTGCCTGGTCTTTACACTTTTTGCCACTGTCCCGGCAAAAATGGATTTTCGCATTGATATTTTCAAAGGGTTTTTGTCGGCAGAAACCCAACTCTGGATGAAAGTGATAATTCCAAAATTAATGAGAGATCATTCCGAAACGAATGAAAAATAATTACAGCATTAATAAAATAATTTCAGCATTAATAAAATAAATAATTTCAGCATTAATAAAATAAATAATTTCAGCATTAAGGAAAAAAAACAAATCCAGAATTGATGAAACAAATTATTCCAGAAGTAATGAAAGAAATAATTAATAACGGAAATAATTCCAAAATGAAAGAAAATTCCAGAATTAATTAAGGATAATTCCAGAATTGATGAAATTTTTCAGCATTAACGAAAGAAATAGTTTGACCTTTTTTTTATCTTTAGATGAGTTCTCTATCCTCTTTAAAACGCAATATTTAGAGACCGAACTGTACATTTCTATGGGGTAATTGCCAGGCAGGAACTGTGTTTTTACCGTCACGTGATTTCCTAGCATTAGGTGTCGACTCCATTGCAGTGGCTCGATGCTCCTTCCAGTAATATAAGCTCGATGGGCGAACGAGTATAAATCTCACAGGAATATGTTGGAAGTGCGAGAGATATTATTGGATCTTAAGAACACGAGGACTTCCGAACATAAACCCAGAACAACTTACCTCCGTCACTAATTACGCTGCACCTGTTCCAATTACGCTTAACGAAAACTTCTCAACCACAGCCCGAAATAATACTGTTCAGGAAGGCGCCATATAACTTGACTTTATTATCCATGTTTTTCGGCATTTAAGCATCGAGCTTATATTACTGGAGGAAGCATCCCTTGGGCACAAGAAACCTTGGAAGCATCCAGCCACCGCGACATCAAATTACAAGGAAATCACGTAACTCGATGAAAACAAAGTTCGTGCCTGGCAATTTGTCCATAGAAACGTACAACTCGGTCTCTAAATATTGGGTTTTAAAGATTAAAAAAAAGGATAGAGAACTCGTCTAAAGATGAAAAAAATAAGCTCGATGGAAAGGTCCCTATAACCATAAGGGCTCTTGATTGAAAAGTGATGATTTTTTTTAATAATACAGAGAAAATTGCCGTTCTCGCGGCCGGGGTTGTGGGACTGCTGAGACTTTTGTAAACCAATGAGAGGGAAACAGGAGGAAATTGTACGAGAGAAGGTGGTTGAGAGAGACAGAACGAACTAGGTCTTGATGAGAGGTGGTTGTCCGGGGTTTTTGGATTAAAGTGGAAGGAGCGGAAGATGACGAAAGTTTGGGGTAAGTCTTGACCTATTGCTTTCTCCATTCCTCTCTCGCTCAGGGAGTAGTAGCATAAAACATATGTACTGATTTATAAGTATGTAATTTAAATACATCCTCATATATACATTATTTGTTATAGCTGTAAATAAATAATAATTTACTCCGACCTGAGGACAAGGGTTGAATAATTGAGTGGTATTAATTGGTATCTTGAGTATCAGCCCCAGACGCTGAGAGCAGCTCTGGGACAGAATTATACAAGGGAAGTTAAGGATCAATTTGGGATTGCAAAATTTTAATACGAAACTTTTTGGGGATTTTTAAATTTTTAATGGTTCTTTGATTTTTAAGTGGGTTGTTTGAGTGCTTCTCGTTTTGGTAAAACGTATTTTAAATTTTTTTTTGTGTTGAGTGTCGGTTTTAAATACTTGTTGGCCCTTGGGAGGCAAACTGGGCATATGTCTGCCGAGTGATTCGGATGGCTTTTTCCTCCTTCGTTATTGGGGGTTTTTGGTGACGGCTGGATGGTTTCTTAATTGGTTTTTAAATAAATTGCTGGTTTCAAAATTTTAATGGATTTTAGGTGCGGTTTTTCCCCTGTGTTTAAGAAATACCATGGTGTTTGAAAGACTGGATGTACTCATAATCTGTTTTGTATTTGATTTCTCTTATACCGATGGTGTCAGTTTTTTCTTCCACGTACATGCACACACTTTACACACTCACACACTACACATACATATTAGATCCCCTACGTAGGGCATCCCTGTCTTAAGTCTGGAAGAATGGCCTAAGAATTAGTGCCATGGAGCCGGCGAGTAAATTTCAATTCAGGTCAGGTCAGGTATAACCATGGAAGTGTTAGCCCGTTCGAGTTTGAGACCGTTCTTGTAAGTACGTAAGCGAATACCGTTCCCTGATTTCAATTGCTTTGTGTTGTGTTTATAAAGTATATAACCCACGCAAAGTTTACACAAAGTAGTCATACACGAGATGCTGGAAGTTAATTAGTTTATTTACACTGTAGTTAATTGAATTAATGCAAATTGTATTTCTCATGCCATTCTTATTAAAATAATTTAACTTCATTTAAAAATACTTAACAAAATCTTCGGTTGGCCCCCAAAACAATTAAGCTATTGGCCTGAACATTATATGACCCGTGATTTTCCATTACATCTCAGTTCGCCCCCAAAACAATTAATTACTAGTACCTACACTATATGTCACATATGGGAGAGAGAATATAATCCATGCATCACTCACCAAGTTGCAGAGAGAGACCCTTCTCCAGTCTTTAGCTTTAGCCCCTTAGACGCTCATCGCAGCCAAGGAACCGATTCCTCTGATCACAACTCTCGTCTTCACAAATCATCTCATTTTCAGTCTAGTCTCGTTACTGCATTGCTCTCTAACTCCAAACTCTAATTCCTCCCCTAACCAGATTTTCTCCTCCCTTTAAGATTTCATTTCGGACGTCCCCCGTCCCTTGGAAAAACTCCACCCATTTAATTTGATTTGATATTTTACCCATCATCTCTAAGTTTCTATTCGTTTCTTGAAGGTTTATTCATAAGATTGGCCACTGCCGATCCATCCCTAATTTCTTTGTCCAAGCGACTCTCCCTTCAGGACCCCGAGAACCCCAACGGTCATGGCCTAACCTACATTGAAGCTTTCCATGACTAACACTCGGCATTTTAGATCCTCTGTTATACTTCAATTGCACCCCCTAAATAAAGGGATTGTACTTCTACTTAAATGGCCGTCATCTATTCTCAATCTTGAAATTTGTCTATTCATTCGTTGGTCCCCTTCATTTTCTTCGATTCCCCGCTTTTTCTCCAAGAAAACACTCCTCAGACGATCCCTTTTGCCTAGGGCACCCCTGAAGTACAACCGACCAGATGCTTTGTGACGGTAACTAAAAGATTCCCTAATGAATGGCGATTGCCCCATCTATTTACATCGGTCTGTGATTGTATTTCTTTTTAATTGGGACTATGTTCCCACCGCTTGGACAAAGCTTCTTCCATCGACATGACGCCACTTACTTTAAACCCCCAAGAAACATGTCTACCATCCATAGACAACCATTCTTATTTACGTTCCTATTATTCAATTATTTGTTTTCTGTACTTATAGTAGATCGGTTACTGTCGCCTGCTATCGGTGCCTGACCTACAGTTCTAAATAGTTAAATCCAAAAATCAAATTTAAAATACTCCAAACTATCAATTTTAAATATATCTGAAAATAATAATTTTAAATATTCCCTCTATTCTCTATTTCTATTTTAACTAGCACAAGCTAGTTAACAGAAGGTAACATATGAAAAAAGACGTGAGGTTGATGAGCAGATCGCTGACCTGCAGCCTCGGTGAGTTCATGAACTCACGTATTGTTTTTGCTCTTCGTGATTGAGTTGATTTTGTTTTGTGAATTTGTATTTTGGTTCTAACAATTATTAAGTTAAATAATATAGACAGGCCTATTGTGACTAACATTAGTGGTACCTGCGTTAGGTGAGTTCTCATCGAGCAACGTCAGAAGGCGTTTTCTGAGGCCACGGTTTTCTAACATATACCCGTATTGTATACTTAATTCCAAGTCTTCTTTATCTATATAGCGGCGTAAATTGAAACCACCATATCTCTGGCGATAATGGCGGCAAATTTAATGGAAACTCAAGAAAAGAATAGTAATGCAAACCAAGGTCAAGGTAATAATATCCCTGTTTGTTCATCTAATTATTCTGATCAGGAAATAGATTTTTCAACAGACATTACTAGTTTCACCGTGAAATATCACGGAATTACCAGAATTCCAGCGTCCAGATCTAATGATCTTAGAAGGAATTTTACTAATGTTATTAGCAGTGCAGACCAAATTACAGAAACTAGGGTGGCCAAAAGCGGTGATCTTTTTTTTTACTACTAATTCTGCATTGATGGCTCCCTAACATCAAAACTATCCTTGACATTCCAGTTGCTAACTCACTTTTAACTGATACACTATCCTCAAAATACATTGCCGCTGTGGTGGTCGAGTGGATATAGTGACGGACTCGCGATGCGAGGATCCGGGTTCGAACCCCACAGTGGTGGTCGGCTGAAGTTGGTTATCTGTGGTTACCAACTTCAAGGCGCAAATGCGAGCCGATCTCCCCGTTAAAAAGTCTCGCCACAGAGAGCAACAGTCCTACAACGATAAATCATTCAATCATAACACTTCACTCATAGCTTGAAAAATTGGTGGCAGATGGGCAGCACTACACATAACAAGCATTACAGAGAAACACAAATAACTTCACGTCAGGTTTCACTTCACGTACACGCACATTCCGCGGGGGGGAGGGGGGTGCATGTGTAGTGTAGCAGTAGTAGGTAGGGCCTCCAAAAAATGGCTCGGGGATCCATGATGTTCTTAAGTCAGCCACCTCGTTGGGCAGTTTGCCTGTTGTGGTGGTGTATTTGTATTATATTGTGAGAAATACTCCAATTGAAATTCCATTAGATGAAATTGCTAATGAGTTGGTTCTAAATGGTTTTTACCCTTTGAATATACGCCACATTCTTCGAAACAAAAAAAAAATTCAGACACCATCTATTATTGTTATTGCACTAGGGACTTTTGTGCCCATTAAACTTAAGTTATGGTATCTGATACCATAATCTTTTTGGCTTAAATTTAAGCCGAAAAGATTTATAGAACGACCCTTCCTGCCATATGTAACAAATGTTTCAGTTTCTTTCAAAACCATAACCATAAACAGATTTATTTTTATGACATGAATTATTTAATGACATGAAGACTTATTTTTATTGTGGTGGTAACCATATTGCCAAAGATTGTGATAGTGAAAAGAAATGCATTAACTGTTCATCGCCAGATCACCTTCCTACTGACAGAAATTGTTCAAAATATTTCCATGAACGAAAAATTCTCAATTACAAGTCTGAACATAATGTACCTATTCATATAGCGAGGAGATTCTGTATTCCAAATGAGATGTCATATGCAACTAAAGCGCAAGCTTCGTCTCAAAACATAGATCTATCTAATATCAAAAAAGATATCCAATTTATTGTTGCAAAAGAACGTGCTCCGTTAAAAATTTTGTTTTAAAACGTGATTGTTAGGTTATGGCAGGCAGTAAATGCGTAATTACTGTTTATTAAGTCTAGGAGTAAAGGTGCATATGTGGATTTATGTGGTGGTGTGATGTAGGAAAGAAATTTGGATATTGTTAATGCCACACGTGCTATATCGGTGCAGTCGCGATCAACGGGCGACGGTTACCATCTTCCGCTATAAATGACTCAAATTTTTCAGTGATGATCAGTGTAAATTTTTCATTTGATTTGTCGGCGGGAATGTCAGCTTTAAAACAGTATGAAGATCATTCAAACATTCCAATTAGTTCGAAGTGGATGGTGTGATTACACAAACTCCGGATATAAACTTCAATGGTTTTCAAGCTAAAATATATTTAAGGACCGCCTGGACATGATAGGGGTGAGTGATTTTTGAAACTTGATAGCAGAGATCATTAATCAGTACATTTGCTATAATTCAACCTGTTTTTCGTTGCCATAACTCTTATAATTGGAGAGTAGAAATTTTCGTTAGTACGCTTTCATGAGTGATTAGTACACAATGCTCTCGACAGATGGCGCTTGAATGAACTTACAGGGATTACGAATTTTTTTTTTTTTTTCGCATTGCATATTATTGAATTTAAATTAGAAAAAAGTATATGATGGAGACGCCAAAGCTACCAAAAGGGGAGGCGCACAAAGGAGGGCTGATGCATAAAAAGAAACAAGCAACGGGAAGGATAAAAATCCAGAGATATAGGGAGACAACCAAAACAAGAGTCAAAGACAAGAAGGAAAGAAGGACCAGATCGGGAAAATAAAAAATCCCTAGATGGAATCCAGAGAGCAGTGGGGACACGAGGAATGAGAGCTCATCACACCCTACGTTTAGCCTCTCGACATCAACGAAGTCACTTTCTCCTTCAGACTTTATTCCGAAACAGGCAAGAGGAGACAGAGAGGAAAAAGAGGATAGAAAGGTGAGACCAAAAACGGAGGAGGTGGAATCGTTGGAAAAAGAACAGGTCACGCAGGGGTCAAGGGACTCGCTAAACCTCAAGGTGAGCTGGACCACGGAGTCTGAGGAGAGTCGGCTGAAGGAATGAGAAGAGGAAGACGAAAAAGAGGAGGAAAGTTATAAATTCCGAAAGGATCTGTTTCAAATTGATCCGGCTAACGAGCTGTGGCACATAATCACAGAGAAGACTGGATATGGACCCAGCGCAAAATACAGGATGCCACAGAGGTGCCATGGGTATGTAAAGGCCCTGATTGAAGAGACAATCATGATGGCTAAGGCACATGGTGCGTCAGGAAAGATGACAAGCACCCCGACAGGAGGAAAAGAGAGTGCCCCCCGTGTAGAGTGTCTGAAATATCGAGGGAAACTCCACGAATAGACGCCCAAAAGGACCAAGGAGTCGAGGAATTCGTGAAGAAAGGGGAAGTAGCTGTTCAGGGTGCGGAAGAGGTTCCAACCCAGGTTGACAAGGAAACACAGACGGAAGAGAGAAACATATTAGAGGAAGGGCTGAATGGAATGGATGTTGCAACCCAAACTGTCGAATTAAGCACCCAAATGGAGGGGAGAAAGGTCCCTCGTGAAATTTGGGAAAGAGATAGGAATAGGCAGGTGAGACTGATGGATATTAAGGAGCCGGAGGAGCCAGAGGTGCAGACCAAGGAAGAGAGAAAAGTAGGTGGAGAGCAGGTGGACAGAACGAATACTAATGATGTAGACAACTGTGATGCCCAAACGGAGGAGAGAGAAGACCCACAGGTTAGGGAAGGAGTTAGGGATTGGCAGACAAAAGAGACGACACTAGACAATGAGCAGTGGATGAGAATGGGAGCGAGGCCCAAATCAAAACCCGGGGAGAGAGGATGTGAGGAGGAGATAGAGGAAGGAGAAATATTGGAAGAGGACCGAGAGGAGCCGTCAGCAAGAACTAAGGTGAAAAGAGTGAGATGGGCGGACTTCAGAAGAGAGGATACTAGAAGAGAAAGGAGGGAGCCGCAGTCGGAAGGGATGACGGATATCCAGAGGAGGTTACTAAACATGGCAATGCAGACCCCAGACACACAGAGTGAGTTAGAAGGCCCCTAGTATGCTAGAGCGATGAAAGAAGGGGAAAAGATCTACACCGTGTTGATTTTCCCAAGACACGAGGAGGACAAAGGAGAGTTGCCAAAGCGGTTTAGGGCAAGTGCAGAGAGGTTAAACCTGAAAGGAAGGATAGTGAGAATCAGGAGTATACAGAGGGGCTGTGCGGTGGATTTGAGTAGTGGGAGGGATGCCAAGGAACTCCCCAGGAAGGTGGCAGAGATGAGTGATTCAAATGAGATGATGGCGCTTAGGCCCCCAAACCAAGGAGGGAACATATCATGGTTAAAGACAGGAGAAGTGAGGAGGATATTCAGGAGCTGACGGATGGCATTGCAAGAGTACTAGGACAGGAGGCAGAGGAAGTATTTTACAAATTCCAGTTGAGGGCAAAGGTGGAAGAGAGGAGACATATTGTGGTGGAGGTGAGAGCGAATAGAGCCGTGGCTGAGACACTGAGGAGGGGCGAGATGTGGATTGGAAAAAAAAGAGTGAGGGTGAAGTTGTTCACACCGTCTCCCAGATGCTTCCGGTGTCAGGCAATGACGCATCATACAAGGAAGTGCACCAGTGTTGATCCAAGATGTGCCAGATGTGCAGAAAAGCATGAAACGATAGTCTGCCATAATGAAAGGATGCGATGTATCAACTGTTTATGGAGTAACCAACAAAAGGGCACCAGGAATGACGTGAAGCACAGCGCATCGGCGATATCGTGCCCGGTGTACCGAAGAGCAACCGGGAGGCCGCAGAGAGGGCTAAGAATGTCGGAAAGAATCCAAAGGAAGGAGGTGGAGAGCAAGAGCCGGACAGAGGATAATGAAGGAGGAAGACCCCGATGGACGAGAGGAGGGGGCAACTTCTCGAATATGAGGGCACCAATGAAATGGAAATGGAGACCGGAAAGGGTCATTAGAATCGAAAACGAGGAATCCAGAGGAACAGGAGTAAGTGAGGGAAGCAGAACCGCAGCTTCGAGACCAGACAGAGAAGTGGAAAGAAGAGTTTCATGGACAAGAAAAAAAGGCGCCCAAGGAGGAGAGGTACCCGCACTAACGGTGCAGATCCCAGGAAGAGAAAACGGAGCGGGAGTAACGCAGGAGAGTTTCAGAGCTGACAAAGTGACGGTTGTAACAGAAACCAGATGCCAGGAGTTAAGAGAAAGGGAAAGCCCGGTCAGAACAGTGACATGGAGAGGCAGGAGGTAACAACGATGAGTTGAGAAGAGAGACAACAGGCGCTGTTGAAATTTGTTTGTTTTTTTATAATCTTTTTCACAGAACGATGACACAACACGGCACAGAGATGGTGCCACCAGAGGAACCAGAAAAACAAGGGATCAGGTTCCTACAGTTCAATGCTGACAGAGCGAGAGGAGCAATGCTACAAATGGCTCACAATGCTGCAGCCATGGGAGTCGACGTTATATTGGTGCAAGAACCTTGGAAATATAAAGAAGTGGTCAAAGGAATCCCACAGGAGTGGAAAGTATGGTCCTCAAAGAACCTGAAAGCCGTGGTCATCATAGTCGACAAGAAGATAGAGGGAGCAACCGTCAAAATTGGAGAACACTCGGCCACAGTTAGGGTGAGAGTGAGAGGAAAGGAGATAACATTATCCAGCTGCTACTCATCGCCATACGAGGAACTGGAAGAAGCACTCGACGAAATGAAGGAGACGATAAGGAGGAGTAAAGGAGTACCAGTGATCATAGGAGCCGACCCCAATGGTCATCACGAGGAGTGAGGGTACAAAAAAAGTGACGACAGGGGAAGAGCAATCCACGACATGACTATGGAGACGGGTCTTGAAGTAGTCAACAGAGGGAATACAACACCGACATACGACCTTGACGGACGAGAGGGATGGCCGGACTTGACGATGAGCAGTAAAGCAGGAGAATTGAGCGGATGGAGCGTAGGAGACGAAATCACTGGAAGTTCACATAAGTATCTGCACTTCTGGTGGGGGAAAGAGAAACCAAGCCCACACAGAAGAACGTATAGTACGTCTATCAGAAGGATCAATAACTTCGCGAAAAAGCTCAAATGCAGGACACAACAGATGATAGACAATATTAAGAAAATCGGAAATGTAGATCAACTGGACAAAATAACTGAACAAATAACGGAGGTGATAAAGCAGACGGCGGATAGGACCCTAGCAACCAGAGAGGCACCGAGAAAAAGGAAGGCACCGTGGTGGACCCAAGAGCTAGAGGTACAGAGGAAGCTGCTGAGAGCCAAACTCCGGAGATGGAAGAGAGCCTCGGAAGAGAAAAATATAGAATATAGGGTAGAATTCCGAAAACAGACAGCGATATACAATAAGCTGGTAAGACGAACTAAGACGGAAGAATGGAGGAAGTTATGCGCGAAAGCGGTAGACCCATTCGGGAACGTATATCATGCCACAGTCAAGACAAGGAGGTCTGCGGCCCAGATTCTAATGGGAGAGGAGGCAGAGAACATGGAAGAGGCATTGGAACAGCACCTCCAAAGACTCTACCCGATAGACGAAGAAGAGCAGGAATGGCAGAACAGAGAGAGAGGATAGGAGACAGCAGAACATGGTCAACATCAGGGAAGGACGGAGCCAAGGATAACGGAGAAAGAGATCCAGAGATCGCTGAATAAAACTGGAAACAAAAAAGCGCCAGGCTCAGATGGGATAACAATACCAATGCTCAAAAAGATTCACGAGGAATACCCGGAATTGCTCACTGAGTTATATAACAAGTGCCTGGATCTTGGTAGCATACCGAGGATCTTCAAGATTGGAAAGATAGTATTGATACCCAAGCCAGGGAAGGAACAAAAAAAGTTGGAATCGTACCGCCCGGTGACACTACTATCCCATACGGGAAAAATTCTGGAAAGAATACTGGTGACTAGGACTGTCTATCATCTGGACAGGAAAAAATTCTTGCATCCAAACCAGTACGGATTCCGGATGGGGAGGTCGGCGGACGAGGCGTTGTGTGATATAATAGACAGTCTACGAGAAAGAAGTGAGACAAGAACATACGGTATTAATATCAGCTGACATCAAGGGGGCATTCGATGCTCTTCGTTACAGAAATCTCCGGAAAATAATCCAGCAACTCCCGATACCAACAGAACTGAAGCTGACACTGAAAGCTCTCTTGAAGGGCCGAAAAGTTCTGATGGAGGTAGAAGGAGAGACAGTGGAGCATGCACAGACAAGAGGATGCCCACAGGGATCATGCTCTGGCCCCCTCATGTGGAATATAACGATGGATGCGCTGCTAAAAGAAAGGTGGAGGGAGGGGGTCAGAGTACAAGCGTTCGCAGACGACCTACTGCTGTTAATCTCGGAGCCCAGATGGGATGATGTAGAGGAAACAGTTGGAGAAGCTCTGGAGACAATTGCAACATGGATGGATCGGAACGACCTAGAGCCAGCACTCGACAAAAGTGGTTACATGTGGTTTAGCACACGAGACAAGCGACCTAAAATCAGGATGAGAAACCAGAGACTCACATGGAGAAAAGAAATGAAATACCTTGGGGTGCTTATCGACAGCGACCTGGATTGGATTCCACATCTTCGACAGCAAGGAAAGAAGGCCAATGCAAACCTACAGAAGATGATGGCCATAGCAGGTCAAAGATGGGGAATTAACCAGAGGATGAGGAGAGTGCTCTATGACCAGGTGGCAACCAAGACAGTAACGTATGGAGCAGCCGCGTGGTACGCTAGCCCGACAGAGAAAATAAAAAGACAGCTCGATACCATCCAAAGAGGGTTCCTGTTCTTTATGACAAGGGCGTATCACAAAATATCGACGGCGGCAATGCAGAGCATAGCAGGAGTACCCCCCCCCCCCCTGAGTTTGTATACCGACTTCGTATGAAAATTAGCGAGAATATCCAGACTCAACAGAAGGGTGACAGTTGCAGAAAGGCTGATAGTACCAGAGGAGGTGGAGGGAAGAGCTATAGGATGGGGTGACCACCCAGCTAACGAAATCCAGGAGCAACAGGTCGTAACGACGGAGCGAGAAGAAGCCATCTCATACGAGGGAAGGACAATATTTACGGATGGGTCCAAGACGGATAGTGGAACAGGAGCAGCGTCCGTGGAGTATCAAGGGGGTGAAAGAGTCAAGTCCTGGAGAGAGAAACTGAGAGAGGAATGCACGGTATTTCAAGCAGAGCTATGGGCGATCCGAAAAGCAATGGAACAACGGGAGGATAATTTGGAGAAGATGACCATATATTCAGACAGTAAATCAAGCTTGGAAGCTATCAAGGACCCTTTAACAAGACACGAAGATGCTAGAGCCATAAGAAGAATACTGAAAGAGAGGAGGAATGTAGCACTGATGTGGGTGAGAGGCCATGTGGGTGAACGTGGAAACGAGGAGGCAGATCAGTTGGCGCGGGAAGCGACGAAACTGGAGACAACGTCCCAGGAGAAGAAGATCCCTGCGGCAACGGTCAAAAGAATAATTAAAGGGCAGACAATAGTGGAATGGCAGAAGCAATGGAATGATCCAAAAACAAACGGACGGCTTATTCATAGAGTCATCCCAAAAGTTCAGTGGAAAGAACGTTACTGGAGTAGGGAAAAGACAATTTTCTTCTCGGGCCATGGACCGTTCCCCACCAACTTCAAGCGTTTCAAAATTTCCGACAACGAGCAATGTATATTTGGAGGAGTGGGAAGTCCAATTCACTTTGCCACGGAATGTGTCCACACCAGTCGTTTCCACTTAGTTAAGCCACGGCCGCAATTGGAGAACGAGTGGTTTAAAAGAATGGCCAAGGATGATAAAGCACTCAGGAAAATCAAGGAACTGGTCGGCTTTCTGGAAGAGAGTATGGAGTGGCTCCATAATAAGCGGACGGGAGCGGCAGATCGAGCGACGAGCCCACCTGCACCCAGGAGAAGGAGTGAGAGAATCAGAAGGCGTCAGAAGACAGAACAGGAGACGGGACGACAGGGAGAAGGAGAATGGACTGAGGAGGAAAACGAAGATCAAGAGGCAGACGATCCGACTCCGACTTCCAATGAGGACGAGGCGAAGAAGGAGGAATTCACGAATTAGTATCTAATTAAATAAGAGCGAAAGCTGTTCCTTGTGGGCGAAGGTCGCGGGGCGGCTCCCTTGGGGCCGTGCCGGGTGGGCGGCTGGACTTTGAGGGCTGGGTGGCCGCTGGCCGGGTGTCGGGCAGTTGAATGCATACAGTCACTTTCGTGGCCCGGGGTATTTGGGGGGGGGACACACACACACACTCATACTTCCGGCACAACTGAATCGGTAGTAAATTGCCTATGGCGATAGACCGGAGTTGTGCTCGGTTTGAATGAATGAATGAATGTTGCAAAAGAACTGGCAGAGAAATGAAAGAATCAATAATGCTGGAAATTAAACAATCTGTAGCTGAAATAATTACAAATCATTGAAGGAAATTGTACCAGAAATGATCTCCTGTATATCTAATCAGCTTCAGCCCATGTTGAAAGACCTTACTAATTTCTCAAGAAAAAGACCGGCTTCTGACAATCAATTGAGAAATGCAATTAGTTTCAATAGGAGTATTTCTGAAGGTGTTAAAGACAGACATTATTCAAAGAAAAAGACGTAAACTTTTTTATATTTGATGCTATGCCACATTTATTCATCACCAAACAAATTTATAAATACTACTTACTTAAAAATTTACTTAAAGATTTGGTTTGAATCATGACTAACATCCATCAAATACCTCAATGGAATTGCAAAAGTATTAAAAGTGTAAGAGATATCACATTCTTCGTTTCATCAGTGATTTTGGTATCACGTGTTTCCAAGAACATCTGACGAAGAATTATTTACCTAATTTCTAAATATAAAGATGTGATAGACTTGATAGTGGTAGAGGAGGTGTGTTAATGGCTATCAGAAATAAGTTTTCATCAAATCTTCTGTTCAAATATAACTCATCTCAGGGACGCCGAAAAGCAAAAATGATTGGGATTGCTCGCTGCGTCCACCTAACTTTCGTTTTCGATATATGGTGTGACCATGCGAACCGTTTTCAATAAAAACGCCCCGTTTTTGGGTTTTTTTGCCAAATTCAAATTCCACATTTTTTTCGCCATTCCTCGCTCATATATCTCTGAGGTTCCAAAGAAAATTGGAGTTCTCCGTCTGAATGATTTATTCGTGGAACTCCCACCCTAAAGCAGGGCGGCATCTAGGCTGGGATCTTAAACGGGCCGTAGACTAGACTTTTTACTATAGTGACAAAGCGGGGATCATGTCTGGTGTTCGGGGCCCTCTATAGTGAATTGATGCAAATCAGCAGCCTCTGAATCCCAACCAAAGCCTTAACACCAGGGACGTCGGGAGCGTTTTGACCTTGTGGATTCTTGTCTTGTTATTATAGAGGAAATTTTGATTTCTGAATCACACAGTTCGGGGGTGGGAGGGTTGCTCGGACCTATGTCACAAACTACCACGGGTGATCGTGCACCCACAGAACCCCCAATTCTGACGGATCTGTTTAATATGGCTTTGACCCCCCCCCCCCCCCAATCAAGAGTGCCATGTGAACCAACACTACCAGTAATCAAGGAAACATTTTATTTTCTGGATATTATGCTGAGGTGAACTAGGAAAAAAAATTCATCTTGTCTCCGCCGGGACTTGAACCCAGGCCCTCTCGCATACCAGGCAAGCATGCTACCAACTACACCACTGGAGAAACGACCCTTCCAGTAATATTCACGGTTCTTCCGAATATGTCGCATCGCCACACTTTTCACGGGCCCCTTTTGTAGTGAGTTTAATAGCATGAAAAAACAAAAGATAATGATAAATGTCCAGGGCCCCAGGACTAGAGATCTGCCAGCCGCATCCTTGTGGGAGCCACTGCTGAATTAAAAAAACATTGTTTATAAATGACAGAAGTTTGTTTTTTCCAGAGTTATTCATAAAAATAAAATTCTAAGAACTCATTTATATAGATAAAAGTGGACTTACCCCCTTGTAGTGAAACAGAATCTATACTTCATCAATGTATGATTACGAAATTCTTTGAGACTGTGCAGCAGTAGAAACGAGTTTTTTTCCTCATGTGGCAAATACTGTATACTGTATATCTACTCTAAAAAAATAGCAAGGGACTTGAACCACTGAATGAATGAACGCCAGGGTCTCTGCCACCGGACTTATCCCGTTGCAGAGATCTCTTCCAGCCCAGCTTCGTGGCAGAGTCTGGAACAAAGTGAGTGCACCTAACAGTCTGAGTGTGTAGCTAGTGTCTGATATTTCAGTGTTGCCATCTATACTTCAAATTGTGAGTGAAGTGCATATTTGTAACGTTGTAGCCCTGTTGCTCTCTGTGGCGAGACTTTTTAACGAGGAGATCGGCTCGCATTCGCGCCTTGAAGTTGGGAACCACAGAAAACCAACTTTAGCCGACCACCACTGTAGTGCCGGTGGGGTTCGAATCCGGACCCTCGCGATGCGAGTCCGTCACTATGACCACTCGACCACCACAGCGGCGGACTTGAACCACTGACATTCACTCATTGTATGCTTTTATCAGCGGCTCCCTTTTCACTGAGTAAAGAAAAGGCGGACAGATTCAATTATTGTTAATTGAATGCACTTGTTCAGATGTTTGACGACAGATCCGCACGTTAGTGCCCGAGTGGCATGGTGGTAAGATGCTCGTCTACCATCGTGAAGGTTGTTGTCCGGGTCCCGGGTTCGAACCCAAGGGAGGATATAGATAAGATATTTTCCCTAACGAACTCGAGGCGACCACCGATAGACAGCGCCTTCACTTCCAACCCATCTCACTAATGGCAGTAAATTGCGATATGGCCAGAGTTGGTGTTTGGTGAAGTAGTAGATCCGCACGTTGCATTTCCGCATAGGGAGGAATTTAGACGCATTTCCGCACAATCAAGAGCCCGTGCTTAAATATATTCTTTTTTTTTCTTTCTACCCCTACTTTTTTTTATTTCCTTCCTTAAGTGGATAGGAGTTGTATAGAGTTGTATATTTTGATATCATTTTTTGTTTTCTCACGGTATAAATTCACCATAATGGCCCCGCAATGGATCCCAGCCTAGGGGCCCTGCTCTAGGATGTGAGGGCTACGTGTTTTCAATATTTGTGGGCACAATTACAAATTTATGCTTATAACAAATTTTTATGTGAGATTTTAATCATAAACCATAATTATTATTATTTATATACAGTTACAGACATCCCTATACGCCTTTCGTCCACCGCGTTGTCAATCCTTCTCCTCGTTCACCCTCTCCCGCGCACCACACACACTCGCCAACTTGAATCCGGCATGTGGCGCCATCTTTCCTACAATCGGCCATCCTGCAAATCGTCCGTCCCGGAAGATCTGTTTTTCCGAAACATCCACTCCATCATAGCTGATGATTCTCGATGGTACGTAATCACCGATCTCGTCGTATGCATCTTTCATCTTGACTTTCCCCAGTCTGTCGAGGTTTCGACACTCTGACTGCGTCTTCAAGTCCTCAACTGATATCCCCTGATCACGACCATAACAGCAGCACGACATTTATCTGCGGTCTTCCGTCTTGAGTTGAACGGCTTCCTCTTTTCGTCTGTCATTTCATCCATTTGTTTCTTAGATACCCTCCGATGTTCCTTTGATCCCGCATCTTGAGGTATCAAAGCTTCAGTCACGAGTGTTTCAACTCTCATTTGCATTTCATCCATGCACCGTGAAACAGTTCTGTCAATGGCTTGATGTAACGAATCTTTCAAAGCCTTCATCTCTTCCTCTTTCTCCCTTCGTAGGAGATTC
This sequence comes from Pholcus phalangioides, assembly GCF_987345545.1. Lineage (NCBI taxonomy): Eukaryota > Metazoa > Arthropoda > Arachnida > Araneae > Pholcidae > Pholcus > Pholcus phalangioides. The sequence goes on from NW_028301598.1 coordinate 13,419,321, forward strand.
TTCTGCTCCGTCAGCAAAGCCTCTTTCTCTCGTTCGAATTCAGCTTTCAGTTCCATCTCTCTTTCATTCAGTCTCAACATCAGCTCCATTTGGTGTCTTTTCGTCATCTCAGATAGTTCTTGTTTCAGTTGTTTAATGACATTCTTGTCCTCCAGCTCAATCTGCTTACTTCTTTTTTCTAACTTTTCCTTAACGTCCTTGTTTATGATATGTCCCAACTCGACTTCGTTTTCACTCACCACAGCTGTCAACAGAACACAATTTGTTGATGCTGACGATTCTGTTTTAGTGTTATCGCCGTCTGTTAAGCCAGCGTCTTTTCCCTCTCTCATTGGCGTTGGTTGGTCGTCTTGTAAACACATCATTTGAGCAACTTTACCGTAGTTTTGGCGTCATCTCGTAAATCACAAACTTCGATGCCTCTCTCAGTGAAGGATATGTTTACTTTACATATGACATCGGTGCCCATGACTATCTGACTACAGAAGTTCTTAACGACATACACTTTCGTGGAAACAGCGTGTCTATCGATGAATATGTCAGCATAAAAATAACCTAAGGGAGAGACATTTTCTCCGGCCATACCCATCAGTGTCACACCATCAAAACACATACTGGGTGATCCTAATTCACAGTAAAAAGTTTGATTGATCATAGTTACGTCACTTCCCGTATCAAATAATGCACCTACTTCTTTGTCCATGATCTTTACGATTTTTCGACAATTACTTCTTTGACCTTTATCTGGGACACTGACTGTTTTATTCACATCTTTTTGCGAGCAATCAATAGATTTGTGGCCGAACCCATTACACCAGAAGCATTTAACGCCACGCGACCTATTTCTAGTCTTTTGAGAGATGATTTGTTTCTCCACAGTTGTAACATCTGATACTAGCTTTCTGAACCACATATGGTCTTGACATCGGGTTGTAAGAAGGTCTTGACTTGTTTTTTCCCTCACGTTGACACTCGGTCGAAGGTGTTGGATGGCGATAGCCTTGACTATTGCTAGTTTTCAAGTTATCATACACCACCAACTTCGCCTTGAACTCTCTCACCGACGTCGCACCGTATAGCAAGATTTTGTGGTTGTCCTCTGGAATGCCGTCCAGGACATACACGATAATTGCAGCGTCCTCGATGTTGCCTCTGTTAGCAATTTCTTTCATATGTAAGAAATATTCACGTGCTGTCTCGTTTTTCGGTTTCCTTTCAGATAACATTTTATGTATTTGAGCGCTGCTCAATTTTGAACCAAACTCATCCAGGAGCGCATCTTTCAAGATCGCCCACGAGCTGATACCTCGCTCAGCCTTTCTTCGCGAACACAAACAAATGCAACTCCGGCCACCTGAAAATCTGAGCCACGTTTTCCATCTCCTCGACGAATTTCTCGACTGGATAGGTGCTTGTGTCATCAAATGGTTGTATCGAGTCCTCGACGTCTTTCAGATTCATGGCAAAGTTCATCGTGAAGCACTGGGAATCAGCAGAACCAGGTCTTGGAACTATCGATTCGTTGTCGTCATTTACCGGAAGCACCGTCCCTGACATCTGTTGTAATGCTGAGGTCGGTTCGCGAGTCCGAGTCGTCATACATCGTTGGTCGTCTAGCTTTTCTTCGTAATTGGAAATGGAAACACTATGATGGTCGTCTTCTTCGTCGTCTGAAGTTTCGGACGCTTGAAGTTTCTGATTCAAGCCATTCGAGTTGATAAAATGTTTTTTGGCAGTTGATCCCGTCTTAAATCACAGTCTAGGCACAGGAAATTTGCAACCAGCAACTGATCTGTATCACTCCATTGCTCAACAATTAGAGCCAGTCGATTTTTGTATTCGTCGGAGCCATGCTCGCGCCGAAGACCATTAAAATTTCTGAGCCTCTTTCGATTTCCCCTATCGCCCTCAGACCCGAATATGAGTTCGTGTAACTTCTTAACAATTTTCGCGGATGCGTTCTTTATGTTAGCGTTAATTTGAGCGATTCCACCCAAACAAATCGATATTCTGTTCGTCGGAAACTGATCAAAACGCACTCACCGTGAACTCAAAATCGTCGTCATTGATTAGCGTGCTTTCGTCGTCGAAATGCTGTTACCGTCGTAGATCAGCGAGATTCGTGGTCGTCGAAAAGAATCTGCCGTTGTCGTCGTAGATCAGTGAGATTCGTCCAATGGAAATCGTCGTCGTCTTGAGATAGCGTCATCACAAGAAAGAAACCGTCATCTTGAAATGGCGTCGTCACGAGAAGGAAATGGTCGTCTTGGAATGGCGTCGTCACTGGAAAGAAACCGTCGTCTTGAAAATCTCGGGAATGATCGTCGTCGTCTTGAAAATATATCCATCTATCCATTCCGGCCAATGCCCCATATTTGTGAGATTTTAATCATAAACGATAAGTATTATTATTTATATACAGTTACAGACATTCTTATAATTCTTTCGTCCACCGCGTCGTCCATCCTTCTCCTCGTTCAGCCTCTCCCGCACACCACACACACTCGCCAACTTGAATCCGGCATGTGGCGCCATCTTTCCCACATTTATTTCTGAATCTCGGGGTGATCTTCTCCTTGCAACAAACCGCTTTTCCGAGTCCGACGCCATATCATCATCATTCAGACCTCGGTATAACATCACACCTGAGTACCGATTTAATATGACTTCATTAACGGGATGATTTAATAACGAGTAAGCTAGCAGGATTTTAAGAAACTGACATTATAGGCGTGTTGACGGTAATAGTGGTCGAGGTTATACCGAGGTCTTACTGTATAACAATGATTTCTCCAGAGGGTGAGCCACGTGGCTCTCCCATGAAGGAAGGTCCCATAGTGCTCCTGGCTGGAGTCTCGGGAGGAATTTTTTTCTTATTTTTATCATATAAATTCACAATAGATGGGGGGGGGGGATTGGGAAATCCTGCCCTGATATCCACAAAACATCTCAATCCAGAAGCCTTGTTTATCGTTATATCGAGGTTCCACAGCATTTCATTTAGCTTTTGTTTATTTGTCTTAGTACAGTATTTTGTCAAAATGTTTTGGCCTGGGCTCCCGAACTCGATAAGTAAAATATGGCTCTAGGAGTGTACTTGTTTCGGTTTCAATCATTATTGGCCTATTTTTTAACCTTTCTTTTCTCCTGCATCGTCTGGAAGTCTCCTTCCCCAAGGGTCACGTTCAAACAAAAAAAGAAGAGATGCTTCTGAATTTTCCGACAGCGGGAACAAGAAAGGACCAAAGCAACTCCTCGTCTCCAGATGCCATCCAGACATGCATGCCTTTGGGCAGCTACGATTGGATTGGATTTTCAATTTATTGGCGCAAGGACCGATTTGGCCAAACTGCGCCAAAACATGATATATAAATAAGAAAAATGTCCTTTAGTCATGTAAAAAACTAAAACTGTGCATGATAAAAAAAGCAACATGAAACGTAAAACAATGACATAAATTGTAAAAACTATAATTTGTCACATAAACCAATGGCTTTGATCAGCGATTCTCAACCTGTGGGGCGCGCCCCCCTGGGGGGCGCGATAGTACTGAAAGGGGGGCGCTAGCATATCGAAAGAAATATGTATTATTTAAAAAAATGATTATTTTACTCTGAAAGGAAAGCAAAACAAAATGCATTATAAGATAATAAAAAATAAAATTCGCATTTACACTGATATAATACACTTCAAATAGGACTTTATCAGTACTGCACAATGTATTTAATAATTAGAATACCAATATAAATTAAAAACAAGTTCAATTATTTTTAGTGACTCCCTTGTGCTTGTCTTGAAGAGCAAAGTTTTTCGAAGGAAGGTTTAATATTAGAAATGGACACTCTGAGTTCTTTTTCTATATTTAGTTGAGATCTATATTTTGTCTTCAAAGCAGCCACTGTAGAAAATCCGGTTTCGCAAAGGTAAGATGTTGGAAATGGTAATAGTATACGAAATGCTCTTTCTTTCAGTGCAGAAAACTCATCATCCACCCCCGCCCAAAATTCAAAGAGTGATTCAATTTATTACTAAATTGTCTTTTTATTTCGCAACTTGCCGTGAAGTCTATGAAGATTTCTTCTCCAGCAGTTGAGCCACTGCGAGATAGTCCGGAAAAGAAACAAGACAACCGCCGAAAACTCCGGGAAACCAATCTTTTCCCCGGTAGCCTTCCCGCCCTCGGGAAAGTCCACGATGCTGGAGGAAAACGCGGCATCATCTGATGAAATCCAGACTCCGCCTACCATCCTACACCAGCCAATAGAAACGCCGACCTCTGAGGAAGGCACCGAAACTCCGCCTCGCAACCTGAGAGGACCAATATCATCGCAGCCATTGCGTAGAAGACGCACGATCTCTCCCATCTAAATCTCTGCGAATGGGATGTGGAGAACTCTGGCGACAGAACTGGATGGAATCTGCCTTCACGCATTCGAAGCCAAGACCCAGAATGGGAAGGTCCTGGTCTTCCTACGAACCGAAGACGGATTGGATTTTAAATTTATTGGCGCAAGGACCAATTTGGTTAAACTACGCCAAAACAAATATAAAAAAAAAAAAAATGTCCTTTTGTCGTGTCAAAAACTAAAACTGTGCATGATAAAAAAGCAACATGAAACATAAAACAATGACATAAATTATAATTTGTCGTATAAACCAATGGCTTTGATGAATTTAAAAATGCGAGATGAATCGCAATGGTCATTTAAAATGTCATGAAGTGCAAGATGACTCTGACCAAAAGCGGTCGTAAAATGATGACGATGATGTGAACAAGTAAAAGCATGAGCAATGGACTTTGACAATGAGGGCACTCTGGTTGACTCTCTCGTAATAACAAATATGATTGTGTGAGGCGACTGTGTCCTATGCGTAACCGGGCAAGCAGAACTTCCTCCTTTCGGTTAGTTCTGCTGCTCGAACGCCAATGGCCAAGTGTGGGCTTGATGGCATGCAGTTTATTATTTACTTGATTGTTCCAGTGCTCCTGCCAGCGGCGATGCATCACTTCCCGGAGGATTGAGAAGTGGTCACTGGCAGGTACCAAAAGGCTATTATCAATGTTGGTTGTTGTTCGAGCTGCGGTGTCTGCTTTTTCGTTGCCCGGTATTCCTATGACTTGGTGCCCAGTAAAATTTTACTGTGGTAAATGAATGAGGTAATGTAGTTCATGAAAAATGGCATGAATGAATGGATGAGTGTGGAACGTACAGGAACACAGTGCTTGCAATGAGCTGCGAAAGTCAGTATAAATGATGCATCGTCGGTGGCGTTTGCGTCGTATGTGACGTAGAGCCTGAAGGATTGCGTACAGTTCTGCCGAATAAATAGAGAATGTGTCAGGAAGTTTGAACGATGTCTCCTCACAGCAGATGTAGGCACAACCGACATGGCCAGGGCTCTTTGAGCCGTCGGTATATATAGGGAAGTACCTATTGTACCTACCCCTGTGCCTGAAAAATATCTGTCGATATATGACATCTGCTGTGGTGGCTCTAGAGTATGATGATAATGAAAGAGAGACATCTGGCAGAGACTGCTCCCATGGTGCCAGTTGCCAAGCAATTGGGGCCACGCGACTAATGTTTATTTGTAGTTCTTCTATGAGTTCCCTCATACGAAGACCATAGGATGGAACACATGAAGGGCGAGCAGCAAGAAGTCTATGGAATGACGGATTGAAAGTGACATTATGAAGTGGATGACCTGGCAAAGGCTTCATTTTGACATAATGTTTCAAAGAAAGTTGTTGGCGTCTTGTTGTAAGAGATGGCTCGTTGCATTCAACATACAGACTCTCCATAGGAGATGTCCGGAAATCTCCAGAGCAAATGCGGAGAGCGAGATGATGAACGGGGTCGAGCACACTCAGATAGCTCCGAGGTGCTGACCCATATACAATAGAACCGTAGTGAGGCTTCGGTCACATTAGAGCTTTATATACGTGGACTAGCGACTTACGGTCTGCTCCCCACGATGTAGAAGAGATGACCTTCAATAGGTTCATCGTCTTTATGCAACGAGCTCTTAACTGTGCAATATGAGGTTTAAAAGTGAGTTTCTTGTCGAATGCGATGCCGAGGAATTTTGTGTTTTCTACAATAGGTAATATTAGATTATTGTTAAGAGACAGCTGTGGGCCATCGTGAAGGTCCCTACGCCTACAAAAGTGCACAGCGACAGTCTTGTCGGCGGAGAAAGAGAAGCCATTATCATGAGCCCACTTGCTGATCTTGTTGAGAGTAGTTTGCAATTGTCTCTCGGCTGACCTCATATTCACTGATTGATACGATATCAACAGATCATCCACGTAGAGCGCGCCAGTGACAGACAACGGGAGTTGGTTCAACACCCCGTTGAGTCTCAAAATAAAAAGTGTCACACTTAAAATGCTACCTTGAGGTACACCTTGTTCTTGAATTTGGGGAGCTGATAACGTGCTTCCGATCCGTACCTGGAAGATGCGGCGAGCAAGAAAGTTCTTAATGAAAATGGGCAAGTTGCCCCGTAAGCCGCTATTATAGAGGTCGGAAAGAATTCCGTGCCTCCATGTACGATCGTAACCTTTTCTATATCGAAAAATATAGCTATCATATGCTCCCTCTTTACAAATGCTTGTCTAATTGATGTCTCAAGGCGTAACATATTACATGTTGTGGAACTGAACCGTCTAAAGCCGCATTGATGTTTAGATAAAATATTGTTAACCTCAAGGTAGTGCATAAGGCGATAGTTGACCATGCGTTCCATGAGCTTACATAGACAACTGATCAAAGCAATAGGTCGGTAACTGTTAGGTTGCTGAGGATTTTTGCCAGGCTTCGGGAATGCAAGAACAATGGCTGCTCGCCAGGTGTCCGGAAATGTATGATTGACCCAGATGCGATTAAATAAAATGGGTAAATGTGACAGTGATGCTGGTGAGAGATGCCGAATCATGGAATAATGAATGGCATCGGGCCCTACAGCTGAGTCAGGACTTTGCTGCAAGGCCGTCGTCAGTTCATGAAGGGTGAACAATGAATTGTACCCCTCCGGTGTAAAAGGCCGGAAGGTGTACGATGTACGTTCGGCTGATGATTTAATGGGCTGAAACGATGGGGGATAATTCGCATCACTGGAGACAGTGGCGAAATGGGCGGCGATGGTATCCGCAATATCCCGGTATATATCATCAGGTATGCTATGGCTTCGATCAAGGCACTTAACCACTAGAGGAAAATGATTGCTCCCGTGGAGGACTGGATCAACCGACCAGGACCAGTCGGGCAAGAGTGTGGGTGAACATAACGATAGATCTATTGCAGTAAAACTATTGTTTGGGGCATGGAAATGAGTGAAACTGCCATAAGGGCCATGTCGTCTAACAGCCGTTCTACCATTTCTCCACGAGGGGTGTTGCTGTTAGAACCCCATATCATATTAGGTGCATTGAAGTCTTCAAGAAGAAAAAATGGTGGTGGTAATTGATCAATCAGATCTTCTAGATCTCTCTGTAAGATGGTGTCATTTGGTGGCAAATAAATGGAATAGATTGTAATTCTTAGGCCTGTAGAGATTTCCACTGCGATGGCTTGCAGGTTCGTGCGCAGCGTTAAAACGCGCGACGACACGTGATGTGGAACCAGCAGAGCAACACCGCGGGAAGCCCTACTCCCGTCATCGTAGTCAATACGAAAGAGGGAATGTCGTCTGATGTTCCATGTCTCCGAGGGCTTCGTAAAAGTTTCCTGGAGTGCCACGCAAACAGGATGATATCGATTGATCAAATCCTTGAGATCTTCGTAATTGGATCTAAGACCACGAATATTCCATTGAATTATGTTGGCCATAAATTTAAATTTCAAATAGAAGTAGACGGTTCAAGGTCCTTAAATTTATACCGGTCAATCTTGCGGCGGGTAGTACCGGATTCTGTAGGTTTGTCAAGATCCATGTCACCAATCGATGTGTCATCGATAAGTGACACATTTTTAACGGTGGGATGTGTCAAAGCTCTCTGTATGGCTTTTTTGGAATACCCCGTCTTGAAAGGTTTCTTTTTTGTTTTATTTCCAGAACTAATTTTCGGTTTTGAACCAGTAGATATTTTGAATGTGTTCGCTGTTGCTTTTTCCGCTTCTTCTTCGGAGGTAGTGGACTCCCTCCGGAATCCAGCGGAGCAACAGCAGCCATAACTATTGCATGGTTGATTGGATGAAGTTTTAGTGGATGTGTTAGCAATTGGTTCGGTCTGAGTTGTAATAGAAACTTTTGTTACACTGTTAATCTTGTTAGTAGTCGGTGATTGTGAAGTCGTATTGGCGTAAGATTTACCAACTATTGGAGCTTTGTTAAATGCTATGCGACGACGTGCTTCGATATACGAGATGTTATTGAGGACCTTGATCTTCTGGATCTCTTTTTCTTCATTCCATTTCGGACACTTCCTGTCAAATGCGGGGTGAATGCCACCGCAATTGACGCACTTGAATGATGTTGAAGTGCAGTTGTCCGAAATGTGGTCCTTCTCACCGCATTTTGCGCAGGTGGGTTGACTGCGGCACGCCGTTCGTGAGTGACCGAATTTCTGGCAGTTGAAACATCTTACGGGGTTAGGTATGTATGGGCGGATTTTGAGACTATAATAGCCTATCTTAATATCTTTCGGCAATGTCGGTGATGAGAATGTCAGGATTATGTTACGTGATGGAGCTGGATTGCCATCTTTGCGGCTCATGATATGTTTGGCAGATGTTACGCCTTGAGACGCCAGCTCCTCTGTTAGTAGTTCTTCATTCATATTAATCAAGTTAGTATCTGAAATCACACCACGTGAATAATTCAACGTGGGATGGATTTTGAATGTTATGGGCATTTTTGCAAGAGATGTGAGCTTTTGAACGAGTTCGGATTGTTTAGGTGTGTTAGTTTCAATGAGAAGGTCTCCTGAACGAAGAGCCTTCACTGATTTTAATGTGCCTATTGCACCATAGAGAGCTTTTTCTGTTACGAATGGTGACACTTTTGCCAGCGGTTTATCAGTATCGGAAGAATGCAAGAAGAAAAATGAAATGATAGGATCCGGTTCAATAACAATTGTTGCACTCATGCCAGTTCTTTGACGTTTTGGTGCATTTGAATTTTTCCCCATTTTGGAGATAGTTTGTTCGGCCCCTACCGACCGTGCCCACCATGGAGCCCTACGAGGGGACGCGCACACGTAACCGGTGAAGGTTAGTAGCAACGTCAGGTTAGGTAGGAACTATACACCACCGAAACAGGCGAGCAGACGCGTTCACGATCCAAGATCGTCGTGAAGCAGCACCAACAAACCTCAACGACGTCCGGCAGGCCCGGTCCCTCTACCTGCCCCGTAGTTTAACCCCTTCAGCCACCGAGGCGACCAGCCGATTGACTCAGACGGGGCTAATCCAGGCCTCCCGTTTCAGCTGAATCCGAGGCCAAAGCTAGCGCATCAGGCTAACCAGGATCCCCATCTCCAGCGTTACGGGTCTCCACGCACGGCAAACACGCAGGTAGACAGCATCCCAGGTAGGGCATACGCTAAAAGCAATGCCCCGTCTGGGAGGACCCCTCCCCGCCTGAGCGGGGCCCACAATAAGGGGTTGGACACAAAAGACAAGGACATGTACAGGACAGACAGACGCAAGACAAGTATTGTGAGGTGTATGGTAATTAACATGTAATTTGGGCTATTGAAATATGAATGATATGAGCACAAATATGCGAAGACAATGACGTGTGATAGATTTAGCGTTACCCAGGGTGCACCACGAGGAGGCCTATCACATTACACCCCGACAATGACTTGCGATGGATTTAGCGTTACCCAGAGTGCACCACGAGGAGGCCTATCACATTACTCCCCTACAGTTTTTTGGAAGAGAGTTTTTGTTATCAGCAGCACATTCTCAGATTATTTAGGTGATCCGCGGCATATAATTACGGATTACTTGAGTGATGTGTGGCACAGTTCCAGAGCACTTTAGCGGCCCGGACACATTTCCAGGTCACTTGGATCCGCGAAATATTAAGAGATCTTCTAAGTGGTCCTGTAGGGCACTTATCAATAATGGGGTGGGTGGTTGTTCCTTCAAGTGCCCACAAACTATCGAAAGAATTTTCTCGTTTTTGGCGCACCGAGTATAAGATGCTGTTAAAAATATTTCATATTTTTATAAAGAGTGGTTTATGACGTAAGCATTATCAACCCCCCCCCCTTTTTATCAAAAGTCAGCAAATCGAGAGACCCCCCCCCCCTCATTGATGATGACGTAATACTTGAACGGCCCCTAATTGAAACAATAAACATCAAAGAAAAATTATACAGAAAACAAAAAACACCCATACATTTTATTCTACGAGACTGAATATAAAAATGACAGAAATAACAAAAAATTATAAAAAAACCAAAGCAAAAAAATATTAAGGAAATACAAATACAACGCCACAACAGGCAAAATGCCCAACGAGGTGGGGCTGAGATAAAGATGCCCATAAAAATATGGATTTCATATATTTCAAAAATACAGCGAATATTTATGGTTGTCTTATTCTGAGTATGGATAGCTTCTCGATTTACCCCAACATGTTTATCGTATTTCGTTTTGAACGTGTCAATTGTGTTACAATTTACTACCTCCGGGGGTAAGCTATTCCATTTATTAACAACCCTATTAGAGAACAATTCCCTGCGACACCATAGCCTTGCATTGTCCTCACCAATCGATACTGGTGTCCCCTTGTAAAAGCAGTCGATTGGCGGTGTACTAATAGTTCTTGGTCCATTCTATCCATCCCATTGAAAATTTTGAACACTTCGATCATATCTCCTGGACACCTGCGTTCATCCAATGTAAACATATTCAAAAAATGAAGTCTCTTTTCATAACTCAAGCCGAGTCAAGTGGAGTGGGGTTGTTTATTATCGTGCTCAAATAAAAATTACATTTTGTTATGTGTGTATTAGATTGGATTGGATTGGATTTTGAATTTTTTTGGCGCAAGGACCAATTTGGCCAAACTGCGCCAGAACATGACACAAAAATAAGGAAAATGTCCTTTTGTCGTGTCAAAAAACTAAAACATATAAAAAGGAAAACAAACGTAAAACAATGACATGAGTTGTAAAACTATAATTTGTTATAAAAACCAATGGCTTTGATGAATTTAAAAATGCGAGATGCATCGCTATTGTCATTTAAAATGTCATGATGTGAAAGATGACTCTGACCAAAAGCGGTCGTGAAATGATGACGATGATGTGAACAAGTAAAAGCATGAGCAATGGTCAATGGACTTTGACAATGTGGGCACTGTGGCCGACTCTCTCGTAATAACAAATATGATTGTGTGAGGCGACTGTGTCCTATGCGTAACCGGGCAAGCAGAACTTCCTCCTTTCGGTTAGTTCTGCTGCTCGAACGCCAATGGCCAAGTGTGGGCTTGATGGCATGCAGTTTATTATTTACTTGATTGTTCCAGTGCTCCTGCCAGCGGCGATGCATCACTTCCCGGAGGATTGAGAAGTGGTCACTGGCAGGTACCAAAAGGCTATTATCAATGTTGGTTGTTGTTCGAGCTGCGGTGTCTGCTTTTTCGTTGCCCGGTATTTCTACATGACCTGGTACCCAGTAAAATTTTACTGTGGTACCATGATGAATGAGGTAATGCAGTTCATGAAAAATGGCATGAATGAATGGATGAGTGTGAAAAGTGAAGGAACACAGTGCTTGCAATGCGCTGAGAGAGTCGCTATAGATGATGCATCGTCGGTGGCGTTTGCGTCGTATATGACGTAGAGCCTGAAGGATTGCGTACAGTTCTGCCGAATAAATAGAGAATGTGTCGTGAAGTTTGAAAGATGTCTCCTCACAGCAGATGTAGGCACAACCGACATGCCCAAGGCTCTTGGAACCGTCGGTATATATGGGGAAGTACCTGTTGTACCTACCCCTGTGCCTGAAGAAAATCTGTCGATATATGACATCTGCTGTGGTGGCTCTAGGGTATAATGATAATGAAAGAGAGACATCTGGCAGAGACTGCTCCCATGGTGCCAGTTGCCAAGCAACTGGGGCCACACGACTGATGTCTAATTCTAGTTCTTCCACAAGTGCCCTCATACGAAGACCGTAAGATGAAACACGTGAAGGGCGAGCAGCAAAAAGTCTATGAAATGACGGAATGAAAATGACATTATGAAGTGGATGACCTGGTAAAGATTTCATTTTAATATAATATTTCAAAGAAAGCTGTTGGCGTCTTGTTGTAATAGATGGCTCGTTGCATTCAACATACAGACTCTCCATAGGGGAAGTCCGGAAAGCTCCAGAACAAATGCGGAGAGCAAGATGATGAACTGGGTCGAGCACACTCAGATAGCTCCGAGGTGCTGACCCGTATGCAATGGAACCGTAGTCGAGCTTTGATCTTATTAGAGCTTTATACAAGTGAATGAGTGACTTACGGTCTGCTCCCCATGATGTAGACAAGATGACCTTCAAGAGGTTCATCGTCTTCATGCAACGAGCTCTTAATTGCGCAATATGAGGTTTGAAAGTCAGTTTTTTATCGAATGTGACGCCGAGGAATTTTGTATTTTCTACTATTGGTATTTGACTATTGTTTAGAAACAATTGTGGGTCATCATGTAGGTCTCGACGCCGACAAAAGTGCATAGCGACAGTTTTGTCAGCGGAGAATGAGAAGCCGTTATTATGTGCCCACTTGCTGATCTTGTTGAGTGCGGTTTGTAATTGTCTCTCGGCTGTCCTCATATTTACTGATTGATATGACATCAACAGATCATCCACGTAAAGTGCGCCAGTGACAGACAACGGGAGTTGGTTCAACACACCGTTGAGTCTCAAAATAAACAGTGTAACACTTAAAATGCTACCTTGAGGTACACCTTGTTCTTTGATTTGGGGAGCTGATAATGTGCTTCCGATCCGTACCTGGAAGATGCGGCGTGCAAGAAAGTTCTTAATGAAAATGGGCAAGTTGCCCCGCAAGCCGGTATTGTAGAGCTCAGAAAGAATTCCGTGCCTCCAAGTACGGTCGTAGGCCTTTTCTATGTCGAAAAATATGGCTAGCATATGCTCCCTCTTCACAAATGCTTGTCTAATTGATGTCTCAAGGCGTAACAGATTGCATGTTGTGGACCTAGCAATAGGTCTGTTACTGTTCGGTTGTTGAGGATTTTTGCCATGCTTCGGGAATGCAAGAACTATGGCTGCTCGACAGGTGTCAGGAAATGAATGACTGACCCAGATCCGATTAAATAATATGAGTAAATGTGAGAGTGATTCAGATGAGAGATGCCGAATCATGGAGTAATGAATGGCATCGGGCCCTACAGCTGAGTCAGGACTTCGTTGCAAGGCCGTCGTCAGTTCATGAAGGGTGAACAATGAATTGTACCCCTCCGGTGTAAAAGGCCGGAAGGTGTACGATGTACGTTCGGCTGATGATTTAATGGGCTGAAACGATGGGGGATAGTTCGCATCACTGGAGACAGCGGCGAAATGGGCGGCGATGGTATCCGCAATATCCCTCACATCGCTGATGATAGTGCCATTGGTATTTAAAATGGTGATGGGATGAGACTGATAATGACCATTGATTTTTCGGATCCGGTCCCAAATGACTTTAGATGAAGTAGATGAATTGATTCCCGTCGTAAACTTTTGCCAGGACTCGCGTTGAGCCTGGCGCCTGGTTCTTCTCGCTATCGCCTTTGCTTCTAAAAATGCCAACTTGTTGTCATGGGTAGGATACCGCCGGAACCTACTCCATGCTTTCTTTTGTGCTTTAATCGTGAGATTACATTCGTGGTTCCACCAAGGTTTAGGAAATTTACGAAGTTTCGAGGAGACTTTGGGTATTGTTTCATTGGCTGCTGAGATCATACAACTGGTCACAAGGTCGACACAATGGTCGACGTCGGGTTGCGAAACCATATCCTCCGTGATTGCTGCCTTGACCGTGAAGTCTGCCCATCGGGCGGCCACAAGCTTCCACCGAGGAGGACCCTCAGGTATGCTATGGCTTCGATCAAGGCACTTAACCACTAGAGGGAAATGATTGCTCCCGTGGAGGTCTGGATCAACCGACCAGGACCAGTTGGGCTGGAGTGAGGGTGAACATAACGATAAATCTATTGCAGCGAAACTATTGTTTGGGGCATGGAAATGAGTGAAACTGCCATCATTCATGATGGCGAGGTCCATGTCATCTAACAGACGTTCAACCATTTCCCCACGAGGGGTGTTGCTGTTAGAACCCCACATCATGTTATGAGCATTGAAGAAGAAAAAATGGTGGAGGCGATTGATCAATCAGATCTTCTAGATCTCTCTGTAAGATGGTGTCATTTGGTGGCAAATAAATGGAACAGATGGTAATTCTTAGGCCTGTAGAGATTTCCACCGCGATGCCTTGCAGGTTCGTATGCAGCGTTAAAACGCGCAGCGACACATGATGTGGAACCAGCAGAGCAACACCGCGGCAGGCTCTACTCCCGTCATCGTAATCAATACGGAACAGGGAATGTCGCCTGATGTTCCATGTCTCCGAGGGCTTCGTGAAACTTTCCTGGAGTGCCACGCAAACAGGATGATAGTGATTGATCAAATCCTTGAGATCTCCATAATTGGATCTAAGACCACGAATGTTCCATTGAATTATTTTGGACATAAATTAAGTAGAAGTAGACTGTTCAACGTCTTTGAATTTATTCCGGTCTAGTTTCCGGCGAGTACCACCAGTTTGTGACGGATTATCAAGATCCATATCACCAATTGACTTGTCATCAATTAGTGACACATTCTTGAGAGTGGGACATTTTATTGCTCTCTGTATTGCTTTTCTTGAATATCCGGTCTTTTTAGATTTATTTCCAGAATTAATCTTGGGTTCAGTAACAGTAGGTTTTTTGAATGTGTGCACTGTTGCTTTTCCTGTCTCTTCTTCGGAGGTAGTGGACTCCCTCCGTAATCCAGCAGAGCAACAGCAGCCACAACTATTACACGGTTGGTTAGATGATGATGTTTGAGTTGATGTATCAGCTATTGGTTCAGTCTGAGTTGTTACGGATGCTTTGGTGACATTGTTAGTCATATTAGCTGATGATGGATTTGTTACCATATTAGAATATGATCTATTACCTATTGGAGTTTGGTTAGAGGTTATACGACGGCGTGCTTCGATATATGAGATGTTATTGAGGACCTTGATCTTCTGGATCTCTTTTTCTTCATTCCATTTCGGACACTTTCTGTCAAATGCGGGGTGGTCGCCACCGCAATTGACGCACTTGAATGGTGAATTAGTGCAGTTGTCCGAAATGTGGTCCTTCTCACCGCATTTTGCGCAGGTGGGTTGGCTGCGGCACGCCGTTCGTGAGTGGCCGTATTTTTTTCAGTTAAAGCATCGAACAGGGTTAGGAATGTATGGCCGGATTTTGAGGTTATAATAACCTATTTTGATATCTTTCGGCAATGTTGGTGATGAGAATGTGAGAATTATGTTTCGTGTGGGAGCTGGATTGCCATCTTTGCGGCTCATAATATGTTTGGCAGATGTTACGCGTTGAGACGCCAGCTCTTGTGTTAGTTCTTCTTCATCCATGTTAATTAAGTTATTATCTGAAATGACACCACGTGAATAATTCAACGTGGGATGGATTTTGACTGTTATTGGAATGTCTCCGAGAGATGTGAGCTTTTGAATGAGTTCGGCTTGTTTGGATGTGTTAGTTTCGATGAGAAGGTCTCCTGAACGAAGGGCCTTCACCGATTTTAAGGTACCAACTGTGCCATAGAGAGCTTTATCTATTACAAATGGTGATACTTTGGCCAGCGGTTTTTCGGCATCTGAAGAGTGCAGAAAGAAAAATGAGACAGTTGATGAATTTGAAGCAGTTACAGTGACATGTGTTTGGTTTGAAGCAGTTCTTTGACGTTTTGGTGCATTTTGATTTTTTCCCATATTTGAATGGGTATTGTTCCACTCCCACCCACCATGCCCACCATGGAGCCCTACGAGGGGACGCGCACACGTAACCGGTGAAAGTTAGTAGCAACGTCAGGTTAGGTGGGAGCTATACACCACCAAAGCAGGCGAGCAGACGCGTTCAAGATCCAAGATCGTCGTGAAGCAGCACCAACAAACCTCAACGACGTCCGGCAGGCCCGGCCCCTCTACCTGCCCAGTAGTGTAACCCCTTCAGCCACCGAGGCGACCACAGCCGATTGACCTGGACGGGGCTAATCCAAGCCTCCCGTTTCGGCTGAATCCGAGGCCAAAGCTAGAGCATCAGGCTAACCAGGATCCCCATCTCCAGCCTTACGGGTCTCCACGCACGGCAAACACGCAGGTAGACAGCGTCCCAGACAGAGCATACGCTAGAAGCAACGCCCCGTCAGGGAGGACCCCTCCCCGCCTAAGCGGGGTCCACAATGAGGGGTTGGACACAAGACATAAACATGTACAGGACAAAACAAGACGCAAGACAAGTACTGCAAGATGTGTAGAAAAAAAACCCATGTAATCTGGGCTATTGAAAGTGAAGGATATGAGCACAAATAAGCGATGACAATGACGTGTGATAGATTTAGCATTACCCAGGGTGCACCACGAGGAGGCCTATCACATTACACCCCGTGTATATTAGAACATGACGGGTAGTATATGTGTTATAAATAATAATTGCAAATCTGGTATCGAGATCTGCTATACCTGAAAACTAAACTAACCCAAATACAAAGAAAACCACTATTGGCAATTACAAAATGCTATAAATCCGTATCGGACGTTGCTTTAGAAGTACTAGCAGGATGTATACCATTGTATTTAATAGCACAAAGTAATAAGAAAAATTTTTTGCTGTATACGCGACGAGAAAATATTCGGGTACATGGAGAAGAAATATCCCCTAATGACATTTATCACGGGCCAATTGACTTTGAAGAGCCATGGAAAATGCGAAGTTTAACATGGGATAGTAAGATTATGGAATAATATTTGAGGAAGAAGTAAAACGACTATCAGATAACACCACGGTGTATAGAGCTGAATTATTAGCAATTAAAATGGCTTTGGAAAGAATAGAATCGATGAGAATCGAAGAAGTAGACCTTTATACCGACTCCATGTCGTGTCTGAATGCGTTGAAAAGATCAGACAGGTATGAAGAAGAAACTAAAATAATTAAAGAGATATGTCTCCAAAGGGTAGTAAATTTGCATTGGGTCAAGGCCCACACGGGTAACAAACATAACGAATATGTGGACAAATTGGCAAAATCAACTACATAGCCAAATTGATCTTGCAACCAAATATAGTAAAGCACAGATCAAGACTAAACTGAAGAAGGAAAACATCAGGGAATGGCAAAGGAAATGGGACACAACAACAAAAGGACGCTCTGTATATGCAATTTATCCAGGGGTTGGAACGAAAAGAACACTAGGCGACTTTTACATTAATCAACTCTTAACAGAACACGGTGCACTTGGTTATTACCAAGGTTGGCACCATGGGAGAAGTAGCTTATGTGTATTTTGTGGAGACACAAATACACGAAGAAGACACTATATTTACGAGTGTCAATACTGGAAAGAGGAGAGAGAGAAGACAATTCCTAGAAACATGAGAGACCTGGAACTGAAAATTTTGTTGAAAAACAGAAGAATAAAACTATTGCTGACCAGAATCATTAAAGAATCAATGATCATATATTGTGAGTACTGGCAGTGAATTCACACCAGCGCCACTTGTGTGATCGATTCGCAAATAATAAAAGTAACTGGACACGATCATGGAAGATTCAGGAGCAGCTCGAGTAAGGAAGAGGGAGAGGGGTGGGACAGTATGGATGGTATATATAGAGGATCAGGATGTCTGTTTGCTCTGTGACAAATGTCTGTGAATAATAATGTGATTGACAATTGTTCTCTCGATAATAATTTTTTTACATTTTGTAATTTTGTAGAATTTTATAATTTCAATAATTTGAATATGAATAATATTTAGCAGTAATTACTGTAAAATGATAATTGAACTGATGGAATCGTTATTTAAATGACTTAGGTATTGTGGTAACGACTTTCTGGGAAAGAAAATATGTGTGTTTTGAAGGATGTAATATATGTAAAACATTTTGTGAGCATTGACAATAACTTGTATTTCTTTGGTAAGAAACATGATTGATTGGTAAGGGATTACTAAGGTAACAAGGAATGGTGGAACCGCCAGTAGATGAATGTCGGAAGATGATTAATGGATATTTTTAATGCACACAGATAGAAACTAACGGATGATTGTATTTATAAATTTAATATGTGAACTATATAAGGTAAATAATATTTGTGCTTTTAACATCTAACAAAAGAATGTTTAGATAGCAATGGTTGTAAAACAACTATTGCGACTACATATTTGAATACTGAATGGATTTGTTGCGACCATGTCATCATTGTCTTTGAGAATTGTGTCTGTATGATCTATGATATAATATGCAAATATGTATAACACAGGATATGTTCATAACATGTAAAGACCTTTAAAAGGATCGCTGGTGAAATGGTATAAATAACCACTAATACCTTGTTGCCCTTTATGGGTAGTCTTTGGGAAAGAAAATGGATTTTTGCCCTATTCTGACCTTACAAACTGATGCAAGGTCTTTGATAGATCGATCATATATCTGGTATGTGGAGATCCTTAGTATAATTAACCGTCCCGCAACTTGTCTGAGAATGTGTGGTTGTGTTGGATAGTTTGTAACACCTTGTTCTTAATTGTTTGGAGAGACATTCTAATACATGATAATAGAACGTTGCCAACCAGGTTAGATTCCAATTGTTGATCATAAATAGTAACGATTTTATGGGTTACATAAGTCTAACCTAGAATTAACAGGGAATTTTATCAACTTGGAACCAATCATAATTTTTGATAGTGAAAATGATTGTATCACTGTTTTAACATAGTCCCACTGATGAGTTGGTTCTCTGGGACGATGTTTATTTATTGCCTATTGAGATATGTTGTTTATAGGCGATTAAGCACCAGTATTGGCTGATTGGTGGCTTGGCGCCTGGGGAATATCACCCCGCACTAACACGTTTTACCAATTTGGGAGCCGAAAAAAAAAGAAAAAGAAAAAAAAAAGGAATTTTATTGATTCCATTCGCTCAGTTAATCCGCTAAGGATTGCTCTCTCGACGTCTGATCTACAGTGACCGTATATCCTAATGGATGGGTCGTGCGTATGATGTTTTGTATATATGTGTTATAAGTATTCATTAAGTGTAGGAGAAACAGTGTTTACATAAAATTATGCAATCGAGTGAAGTGAGAGAAAGTTCTGCGGATATTAGAAATGCCACGCGGTTGCGAGGTGTTGGGGCTAACACAGTCGTGTGTAATGTTCGGGAGCCGTAAGTACGGAAAACTTTGAAAAATCTTTGAAAAAAAAAAAAATTCATGACAATTGGCCCAAAATGTCTGGAGTCAAACTTTTCTGAAAGCTGAACGCTGCGGCGCCTCTGTTAGCCAAAGATGATTAACCATTAGGTAATATGTTTTGTAGGATGTCATTGTTATGTATCCAACTGGGGCGTTTGTCTTAAAAATTTTTTTTTTTTTTTGATTCAGAATCTGACATTATTTAAATTCTGAGATGATTATTATTCAAGATATATGTTTTTGAATGCTTATTATAACATTGGTTTTGACATTTGGTCGCCATTATCGAAGCAACGTGGCCAAGGACAGAAGCTTGCTAAAAAATTATACAGGGTACAAACTTGGAGGTTATAAATTGAACGCAAGCTAGACTCTATAGTCCCGTATTTGAAGACGGACCATAATTTAAATTGAGAATCTGAACATTGTATATTTACATCATATGCTGATAGTATGAATATATGTGATTAATAGCGTCGTGTACCCCGTGGATCATTTAACTATTGATTATTACGCAGTCCCGTAATAGGTTGGTGACCATATTACTTTAAAATTTTGCGAGACATTGTATTATTTCGCATTCTATGTCTATTGTATGCATCTACGCTATTTATCATATCATAGCCTCTCACATGATCCTGGACTGTCTCAATTATAGAATGACAAAGTTTTAGTTTGACAATATCCATTATGCATTTTGTGGTATGATGCCCTTATGTTACACATAATGTGTTTATTTTCTGAGATTGGGACATTTTATTGCATTATAT
Source organism: Pholcus phalangioides (assembly GCF_987345545.1). Taxonomy (NCBI): domain Eukaryota; kingdom Metazoa; phylum Arthropoda; class Arachnida; order Araneae; family Pholcidae; genus Pholcus; species Pholcus phalangioides. Next base: position 13,439,570 of record NW_028301598.1, read on the forward strand.
CATCAATATATTTGAGAATAGCCTTAACTGCATACCACTGTGTGTTTGTATCACTATATTTTGTACGGGAATTTTTTGTTATATGTTTGAATACGGGATTAAGTCTTTCGTCATTCTTGGCATTGTTGAATCAATTGTTTCTTCCTAAATTTAGCGCCAGTTGGTGAAATCTGAATATTGTAACCATACGTCACGTTCCCATTCTTTGTCCTGTTGTTATTGCTTTTTGTCACTTATTGTGTAAAAACAGTGTAAAATGAGTCGCACATACTCCGGACACTATAAATTGCTGAAAAACGTGTTAGCAAACGAGAAATCAGCAGAAAAATTTGCAACTGTTTTTGAGAATCTTGAAAATGTTAGTCACATCACCAATCAGGAAGAGACGCTAACTGACGATACACGGGCTTCTCCGAACAGTAGAGTGTTTATTATTCTCCAATAATGTGTGATAAAGGCCCATCTTTTATCCGGTATACTTCTCCTAATCCGCCCAGACGAAGCCAACGACTGCAACCCATGTGTTCCACTGCTAAAAGACCTACGCAAACATCATTGGCTTTTAATTTGTCTGTCATCCCAATGTCGGAGATGCACAATTCATCAGGTGTCTCATCTATATTGTTGGATTCTGCGCATCAAGCTGGAGATCTTCAACGACAAGCAACAACACCTATCCCTGCCACACAGGCCAGATTCGGGTTTTTTTTGTTCAAATATCGTGAACTCGTCTTTTTTCGAGAATCAGTCCCTCAATTTGGACTCTTCTTCAATGGCTACCACCTTCGAGGAGAAAGACGACGAACCCTACGATGCATCGAACGACTTGCCTTCATCCAGCAAACGGAAAAAGAGGTTAAAAAATCTCTATACTTCGGGAGCCCTAACTCAAATGATTCTTCACAAGAGGACGATACTGCTTTGATGGACGAGGTGAATACAAGAACAAAAAGTTTCAAGAAAACATCAAAGCATATCTTCAACTAAGAAGGGAAAAAAACATGATGTTCGGAATATCAGAGATAAGAATACCCGCAACAATCGTCGAGATGAAAAAAGTACAGAAACAAATCAATTAAATTGTATTACGGAAGAACTTAATCTCTTGGACAGTAATCCACAAAATATTACAGACTCGGACGTCGAGAAGAGTATCGAACCAGTTTGTGGACACTGTAAGGCATCTTTTAGAGATTTAGCGACTAAAAAACTATTGGAGAGACTAGAAGGTCTATATTGTACTGAAGAAAACAGCAATTTGGAGGAGTACTATGAAAACAGAGTCCGAGAAGCGGAAGACTTGGCGTTCCGACTTCAGCCTGATCGCAAAAAAATCCAATTCAAGGAATATGGACCATTTGATAAATGCACAAATATTCTGCAAATGATGACCTGTATCACGGACATTGTACATTCTTTTACAATTGTAGAGAACAAGATTGGACACAACATCCCTCGAGCCGCCCGCAAAAGAGCAGATAAATTAATCAAACTCGTGGAAGATTGGATAGAAGAAAGTTGTAGTGAAAATGAGAAATTGTCCAAAACAGCACAAGAGAAACAGGTAATTGGAGGAAATAAAATTTTGAAAAACCCTTCAGTTGTAGAGGACGGTGCAAAGATAACGAAGGGAAATTCTACTAAAATTCTCGGTCTTCCTCCCCCCCCCCCCTTTCGCAGAGGAAGAAAAAGGTGAAGAAGGTGAGTTTCAAAAATTCCTCTTCTTCACAGACCCAGGAAAACAATACGGAGGATAAAGAGAAGACTGAGATTGATAATCTAACTATCCCGCCTCCAATAGAATTTGCTTCTGAAAAAGCAACGGCGTCAGAAGAATCGGAGCAATTTGAGATTGTAGAAGAGCTGATCGTAGAACAGGAAGACAAAATACAAGAAAAATTTCAAGAGGTGCGCAAGAGGAAGAAAAAGAATAAGCGAAAGGTACAGGAAGGAGGAATCTCACAGGAACGAAGAAATCCAGATGAATTTTTTACAATTGAGAAACAAAACAATCTTTTGAGAAACAATAACTCTACGAAAAAATATATTTTTAATGAGTTTCGAATAATTTTAAACCAATTTCATAATGGCATAGGAAGAATCAGAAAAATAAGCAGAGGATATGCACTCGATTGCTACCAAAATAAAACATGTCAAGAAATAAAAGCAGCTGTCCTCTCTAGAAAAGTGACAAGAGACAATATCTATGCCATCCCCACGAACAACTCCCAAATGGGGGATGGAAATAGCCAACAATCATCAAAAATTAATCGAGTTCTTGGGAATACATTATCATCTAGTAAAAGTGCTGAATCTCGATCAAATATTTACCTAGAGCGGGATAAGACACCACAGACAAGGACGGTTTTAATTTACAGGAGAAGAGAGTCAACAGGTCAAGAAACAATCAGCCTCATTGAATTTCTTGATGAATTCGACTCAGAAATTATTGGTACTCGTCCAGTTAGAAATGGGTTGGCTGTTCAATGTAAATCCATGGAAATTTGCTACAATATTAAGAGTTCCCTGGAGAATAATGACTATCTAAATCATCATGCTAGTGCCTTTATCAAATCTCGAATGCCTAGTAAAAAGAGTGACCGATGGAACCAAACACAATCTTCGTACTCCTCCGGTAACAAGCAATATCAGGAACAGGAGAAATTTTCAATTCACATGACCTACTGTACCAGTAAAGATCCAACTCTCACAAGGAAAAACCTGGAGGAACAGCTCAAATATGCCGGATTCCAACATCTAGTTCGGCGTATTTCTCAAGGCCCGAATGGTCTTTTTATAGATTGCTCATCCTTGTATGGACAAGCAGGAGAGAGATCAATAACAATTTTAAACTCAAACTTCACCTACGCGTCATCTAATCCTCAGGCTTATCGTGAGATCAAAAGACTTTCCTTCTTTTCGTGGTTCTAAATTCTTGTGTAACATCCCTTAAGAGAACACCTTATTTGTCATTATATAGGATTATGTCTTCTCCTGATCATCAACGTTCAGTGTCTGTTCCAACATCTTCCACAAATGACATCAAAATATTACAATTTAATGCCAACAAATGCAGAAATGCGACTGCGCTTCTTCCGTTGCAAGCCACCAAAAACTCTTGGGGTATATTGATGTTACAAGAACCTCTGATCGGTAAAGGTAAACTACTCGAACTTCCAGCGCCTTGGCCGAAATGGACCTCTCTAAATAAAAATGCAGCGATAGTCCTTGCTAGTCAACATCTGTCCGGTGCCATTTTTTCCATCATGACAAATTGTGTGGCAATTAAAATTTGTACCATTTCTGGAGAAATAATTTTAGTCTCGGCGTATTCATCCCCATACCAGAAAATCGAAAATACCATTCAAGAACTGAACCTTATTTGTGGGAAAGCTGGTAACTCTCCAATTTTAATATCTGCAGATATGAACGCCCACCACCAAAGCTGGGGGATATAAGGATAATAACAACAGAGGATGGTCGTTGCTGGATTTCTCTAATGCCAATCATCTGACATTTCACAATGATGGCTCGAACACATACGGATACTTCGGGGCCACAGGTGCTCCAGACGTTACATTGTCAAATTTTGTTCCACCGCTTGTTAATCTAACTTGGAAGGTCAGGCATCTCGATGTTACACATAGCCCGCATTCACATATAGAAATTTCTATTTCTGATCAACCATCAATCATTAAGACGGTCAAATTCTCCAACTCGAGACGCCGAATTGAGAAGTTCACGAGATCAATGGTTGATCAATTACCTCTCCATGTACAAAATATCAACTTTGCTACATCCACTGAACAATTGGAAGAATGCACGAATGATCTCTTCAATCTCTTGAAAACGCAGGGTAACAAGTATCTCCTTATATCAAAGCAAAAGACACGATATTTTGACGGGTGGTGGACCAAAGATTTAGAGGTCGCTAGACGGAAATACAGGGCTAGTAAGAGAAGGTATCTAGCGGCAAACCCAGATAATAAGGAGGTATTGAGAATCATTTACCACCGTAACAGGGCCTTATATTCAAAATTAATCAGGAAAACAAAAAGAAACTTCTGGAGGGAATTGTGTAACTCAGCTACAAATCTGTACGGTATATTTTACAAAGCAACAGTGAAACAATCTTCTCTGTCCCCACAACTTTTTTTCCAAACTGATACAGACGAGAATTTGACTGTCCTAGAACAAGCCCAAAGGCAACTTCAAGAATTTTCCCCTGAGGCTAACTATCCAACCAATCATCAAATAACCTTTTCAACGACTAGTTTGGTGTCTCATGAGCCGGATAATAAGAAAATCTCACGCCAAGAACTGTGGCTCATTGCAAGTCATTTAAATAAGAAAAAAGTTCCTGGCGAAGACGCAATTAATAATGCAACCCTTCAAGCTCTACTGCAAAGCTTTCCCGAGGTGTTCTCCGCATTATTTAATAAATGCCTTCAACTTGAACATTTCCCACGACATTTCAAGATTATCAATGTCCTCTTCTTCCTCAAAAAAGACAAAGATCCAACATCAACTAAATCATATAGACCCATTCATTTGTTATCAACATTGGGTAAATTGTTCGAAAAAGTCATTTGCCAGAGAGTTATCTTCTTCTTGTAAAAATCTAATGTCATCAGCCCCCTTCAATACGGATTTGGGAGTTCGGCAGAACAAGCTCTCATGGACATTGTCAAAGAATTAAAAAACGTAACGTCATAATAATTACCTTGGACATCCAGGGGGCTTTCGATCACATCAATCATATTATCAGGGAAAAATTTATTAATCTGCCTATACCATCTAATCTAGCCAATATTCTGATAAGCATGCTCCAACACAGGGTGGTACAGATCCAGACACCATTAGGAACAGTTCGACATAGAATGGCAAGGGGATGCCCTCAAGGATCGTGTTCCGGGCCACTACTTTAGAACATATTCCTTAATGATCTCCTCCTTAAGAGGTGGCCGAAGAATGTCAGGCCTACGCAGATGACATTACGGTAATGGCCTCGGGCCCTACAGTAGAAGGCACAGGTAGACTAGCCACATATGTGCTAAATGAAATCCATCATTGGTTAGATGAACACGGACTCAGCATCGCAATGGATAAAACCAACATTTTGTGGCTCTCTTCCAAAAGACCACCATCGGCAAAAATTGGCGACAATTTCATCAAGAAACGATCTAATATCAAGATTCTCGGGGTGACATTTGATGACCAACTGAATTGGTACAGCCATATCGCTACAATTTTGACCAAAATTAATGCCCTAATGCCAAGATTATGGTGCTCTACCGGAAAGGAATGGGGCATCACCACGTCAATGCGAAGAATCCTTTATATGACTGTGGCTGAGAGGATCATCGCATACGGTGCCCCAGCCTGGGGTATCACATTAACGGAGGAACAGGGTAGATGTCTTGATTCTATCCAACGGGGTTGCTTATTGTACATCCTCAAAGCTTACTCAACGTCACCAACAAACGCCCTGCAAATCTTGGCTGGTCTGCCTCCACTAAGATATATCGTGGAGTACGAAGCTAAAATAGGGGCACTTCGGAACAAACGCAATATCCAGCTACAAGATGCAACTCACATCAGTCACACTCAACTCCAAAGGAAAATCACCGGATGGACGAGACACCCGGCAGAATATCCTGATGATAGACAAATATCTACAGATCCGACTGACACGGGACTGTTTAAAAAATCCTATTTCGACATCTATACCGATGGTTCAAAGACGGAAAATGGAGTTGCAGCAGCTTTTACTATCCTTCAGAAAGATGACATCTTGTACAGATGGTCTTGTAAATTGAATACCAATAACACAGTATTCCAAGCCGAACTTTTTGCTTTACGTATGGCTATTAAGAAAGCGGAAGAACTCCAGAAGAGAACATCTATCTTCACAGATTCACTTTCATCACTCCATTCAATCAGGGATCCCTTGTCTCAACACCTCATCGCTAGGCAAATCAGAAAGGTTCTGTGTGCCAATCCTTAAATCAGTCTCAATTGGGTGAAAGCTCATGCAGGAACATATGGGAATGAACAGGCAGACCAACTTGCAAAAGGTGCGACTGCAAGAGTGACGTCTGACTTTTCGCTGCTCTTCCCTAAGTCATGGGCAAAGAACATCTTATCTGAGGAAATGATGCAGAAGTGGTAAAATCGATGGCAGACAAAACGCAAAGTTGGCAGGAAAATATATGTTCTCCTCCCCACAGCAAGATACAAATATAGGAAATGGCTATATTTTTTTCCGAACATGGTCCTTTCCCAGCATATCTGGCGAGATTTCATCGACAGACTGAGAAATGCAAATGTGGCGGGGAGGGCACGGTCATCCACTACGCTACAGCCTGCCCGTTGACCAAAGACTTCCACTTACAAATCCCTGTTGCTGATACACAGTCTTGGAAGTTGAAGGTCTTCCAAAATCCTGGCAGTTATAATAAGATTAAAAATCTTATCAACTTTATGGAAAATAATCAAGAGTTATACATCTTCCCGAGACCTATTGCATATGAAGACAGAGAAGATCCCTTGGACTCTGATTCGGACTCAGACTATGTACCATAATTGCGACGTCTTTCCTAACCCCATGTGCTATAAAATATATATAGTGATATTTTGATGAAATTTATCATTGTCAGTGATGCCAATATGTATTCTTTCCATGTTCATACAGGGTGATCAGCGAATAAGCCCTATTTCAAAATTAAATATCTCTACAACAAAGATCAATAGAATTATGCGGTAAACGGTACGTTTATTAGCAAAACTGTAAAAATGTTGTACAGAAATTTCGAAAATTTAGTTTTTTTTTTAATTTTTTAAAATTAAAAAAAAACAAAAAAAACTGGAGATTTTGGGATTCTGAAAATCCTCATTTGTGTGAAGAGAAACCACTGCATTCGCCTAAATTTACTGCATGGGCTGCGGTATGCGCCAGAGGCATTATCGGCCCCCTTCTTCGTGCGAGAAACGATTACTACTGAACGTTACGTTACAATTTTGGAACAATTTGTCAGCACACATGGCGCATACCACTGCAGTAACTTTAGGCGAATGCAGTGGTTTCTCTTCGCACAAATGAGGATTTTCGGAACCCCAAAATCTCCAGTTTTGTTTTTAATTTTAAAAAATTAAAAAAAAAACGAAATTTTCGAAATTTCTGTACAACATTCTTACAGTTTTGCTAATAAACGTACCGTTTACCGCATAATTCTATTGATCTTTGTTGTAGAGATATTTAATTTTGAAATAAGGGCTTATTCGCTGATCACCCTGTATATGATTTTTTTTATCCAAAGCATATACTTCAGATTCAATGTTTAATAATATCCTGTTTGAATTTTGCTACTCTGCTTTGATGGGCTGAGCGCAATTGCTGATTGAATTTTTTTTCGATTGAATTGTCGACTAAATTTTATTATTCAATCATGCGTAGTTTGCAGATGTTGTCCTATAGCATAATTAAATTTTATCTCATTTCATGTATGTTTACTATGCATGTTATATACGTACCGTTACCTACCTCTCTTGTTGGCTCGTAAGACGGGTCCTCCGAACGCGAATGTCGTCCCCTTGATCCCCCCGTCTGATAAGGGCAGACCTACTATTAATTAGCTTCAACGGGCTAAAACAAGCTATGGTACAATTCTGAGAATACATATAGAATATATTTCGCACACACACCCTATATTTACTACTACTACTAAACCACACATGTACCTCGTCGATATTCCTCTGCAGAACTTCTAACAAATTGGTACATGTTGGAATGTGCACGTCCATGTTTTGAACCTAATGTAATGCGTGTTATAGTGCTGCCATCTACCACATATTTTTCCAACTGTAAGTGAAGTGTAATGTTTGAAGATTTTACCGTTGTAGGCCTGTTGCTCTCTGCTGCAAGACTTTTTAACGGGGAGATCAGCTTGCATTCGCACCTCGAAGTTCGGAACCACAGAAAACCACCTTCAGCCAACCAGCACTGTGGCAATGGTGGGGTTCGAACCCGGGACCTCGCTATGCGAGTCCGTCACTATGATCACCACAGCGGCCCACCACATTTACAAGCATATAAAGATATACAAGTGACATATGCATATGTATTTTTTGTACATGTCTTTTATGCTCCACCAAACACTTAGTAATAACCTATAAAATATCAGGGATGGGATAACTGTTGACCCGTTTTGGAGCAGTAAATTTAGTGTTTCGGAGCAGTGTGCAGAATCATTATTACCTTAGTGAACAATGAAAATTTTTCGTAGCCGGTCAATTTGTCGCACTCAACTTGTCGCGCTCAACTCGTCGCGCATCAATTTGTCGCAGTGCCAATTCGTCGCGGTACAAATTCGTCGCAGAGCCAATTTGTCGCGGTACAAATTCGTCGCAGTGCCAATTCGTCGCGGTACAAATTCGTCGCAGAGCCAATTCGTCGCGGTACAAATTCGTCGCAGTCTCAATTCGTCGGGACGTCAATTTATCGCAGAGTCAACTCGTCACGCGATCTGTATGTAGGTTTTTTGTCTCATACGTGAAAAAATAAACATGAAGAAAAGTTTTTTTCCATCAAGAAATGCACACAGTTTACTAAAATTTTTTTTTTTGTCATTTCGAAAAAAATCATCGAAATTAAAATTGCAATTGATATTAATGTTTTATTATTCAATTATTGTAAATGTGAAAGAAATCATTTTTGTTATGATAAAATTTTTAAATTCTGTAAAAAATGTCGGTGTTTATGATATTCCCCAAATTACAGCGGAGGCTCTCTTTAAGTGTAAACTTGTATCTGTTCCATGTGGACTCGAGACTCCCACCAACATTAACCACTACAGTATCTCCACAAGAACCTGAAATAATTAATAATTTAATTTAATTAATATTTCATTTTCACTGGATAAGCCACACTTGTCGCTTTCTCTCGAGATTTCCATTACTCGTAGCGAGGGGAGTTGGGGCGCTCACCGAGATGATAAATTGTGATCACATACATTTTCAAAATTTAATTTGCACCGGATAAGTTGCACTTGCTGCTATCTGGCGTGATTTCCATTTCTCGCAGCGAAGGGTGTTGGGGGAACACTAAAATAATAAATTGGGGACAAAAAAATTTAAGTAAAGGCCCTTACACACGCTCAGTTATACCTGCGCAGTTATGTCTGTACAGGCCAACTAAGCAGGCATAACTGAGCGCGTGTAGGAGCCATCAGTTATAACTGCGCAGTTTTTTTCCCCTTCCTTATATATATTCTGTCCCTCTTTCTTTATTATTGATAACGAAGCTGAACAATGGTAATTGAATAATTTGTTTTGGAGACGGATTGCCTTGAAGTTAGAAGAAATTCTAATCGCGTAATTTTCATCATATATATAATTGTAATTTCATATTGAATAAAGACATCGAAATGAAATTTCAGAAATACTTCGACCATTGTTCAAATCCATATTTTTTTCTTCTTCTGAAATCTGTCTATTTTCAATAAATTTTCTCGAAATTATGAACACCGAAACACATATGTAATATGACAATTAATTGTTTATTGATTATTTGTAGAAGGGTTTCTAAACCAGGGGGTCCGTGACCTAGGATGTGAAAAACAATTTACTCTAGGGCCGTAAATAGAATTTTTGTCACCCTATAAAACTTTAAAGTTCGATAATTTTATAACGGTGTTCTTTGTTCCCACCTAAAATTGCCGCCCTCTAAATTTTGCCACCCGGGGCAGTTGCCTCCTCCACCCCAACTAGTTTCGGCCCTGATTAACTCATTGTTTTTGCATAGCCAAAATACTGAATATTATCGGTGGTCTTTTTATATTATCAACGGTGTTGTACCATCACCTTTATTTTATTGGCACAAACGGTCCGTGAAACAAAAAAGGGTAAAGAACCCCTGATTTATTTTATTAATTATAATTTCTGGGCCAAACAAAAAAGACTTAGAACCAGTGAACTAAAATATGAATCACATTGTTCTGATAATAATAAGTAAAGAGCTTTTCTGCTGTAACAAAAATGAAAATAAGTATACTCTCAGATCAACTGATGAGAAAATTTAATTTATTTTTTCAATACGTGTTGCATAACGGATAAGTAAATGAATAAAATAATCCAGTATCTATTTAACTAGGCAACGGCATGTGCATACGTAGTCCTCGACTCATCGGATGTAGTTAAAGAGACTTGGAGTAGTCGTCTGACGCAGGGCGCAAGTGTATTCCAGGCGGGGGCATATGCGATCTTGAATGCGTTCATCTGGGCCTCGCAACAAAGCTCCCCGGTGGTTATACAAGTACATTCAGATAGCTCTTCTTGCCTTCAAGCTATCTGCGATCCCCGCTCAACACATCGGGATATTCGTAGGATTCGACGGCTACTTTGCTCCCATCATTCGATTCGTATAATATGGGTTACAGCTCACACAGGAATCACAGGTAATGAGATGGCTGATCGTTCGTCTGGCCAAGGATGCCACTAGTTCGACCACCGAGGAACAACACTTACTGCCACGCAGCCACGTCAAATATCAATTAAAGAGTGAGCTGATGAGAAAGTGGCAAGCACAGTGGGATCGTAACGTCCAGAAGGACGCATATAGAATCCAACGGCATGTTCGCTGGCATCCTTTCATTTGGTCGCGCGAAAAGATTATTATGGTTACACACACACAGAGCATGGTCCGTTACCAGTATATTTAAGTGTCTTTGTGGTCAAGTCGGAACATTACAGCATTATCTGTGTTCCTGCCCGCACACTAAACAGTTCCATTTCGGCCACATTCCGATAATGGAAAGCTTTGCTGGAAGCGACGCGTACTTCAGAGCCCAACAAATGAACTTCGGTCGACTTCGCCAGCTGATCCACTGGACAAAAATCTGCATCATATCCATACCAAATAAGTTGGCACGAAGCGTAAACGAGGTGCTGATGACGACTATGTACCAGCTAGGTGCTTTCGCCCGGACCCTACTAGAATATACGATCTGCGGCCTCGTCGCTGAAACCCATCTACTGAGAGCCAAGCGACGTTGCGCCTATCGACATTTCGTACTGACGAATGTCTAATCAACTTACACACCCATCCTCCGGGAATGCTTCGATATCTCAATGAGATGGGAAGCGGGTTGTGTCTGGTCTTCAAAGGTCAAAGTATGTATTTATGTAGGTTTTAGAAAAGGATACATATATTCTTTGAAAAGGTCTTATCGTTGTTTGTTTCGCTGATTTGTTTTTATACGCAAAAAATATAGTTCATTTTCTCCGGTTCTTTAAAATTTTTCTAGAAGAATATAGAAGTGTGTGAATACTAAAAAAAAAAGAATTCAAATAATTCTCCTTAAGTGAGAGACGTATAAACGGGGTGATTTCACACGTACTTGCGCAAATCTTCTCCTTCTATAGCCACTTATCATATGTCATATACAATTTTTTTACATTGCGGTACTGTACATATAACTATTTCGAGACTTCTATGCACCTGAAGCCCTTGGGCTATACCTAAGCAGGTCCATCTGCTTAAAAGGGCGGAAAGCTACAGTTCAGTTATCAGTCTAAGGCCAGTATTACACTATAAAAAATTGTTAAAATCCCTTGTATAAAACTCAAAAAATCCAACCAATAAAGTTCATAGGTTACATTCGAGCAAATGCAACCGATAATCTTATTGGTTGAATTTTTCAAGTTTTATAAAAGGACTTTTAGAACACTTTCATAGTGTAATGCTGGCCTTAGATATATTGTCGGTAAAACATTCCTCAAAGATGTATTCTCTACATGGCAGATATATATTCAATAGTGAATTAGGGCCATTCAAGTATTACGTAAGCAGATTTTCAGCCATTTTTGACCCCCTCCCTTGTCAGCAAAAATCAGCAAAACACTGACCCCCATCCCCTTCCCTGTCAGCAAAATTTCACCAGCAGCTTAGAATATTTCATATCTTCAAAAAGGGGTGGTTGATGACGTAAACGACCTTCAAACCCCCCCCCCCCCCCCCGCCATCAAAAGTAAAAAAATTCGAAACTCCCTCCCCGATCCTGACGTAATACTTGAATGACCCCTTAGGCAAATTGTGCTTTGGGATGGGCATTGATCCTAATTTATCATCTTGGTGTGTTTCCGCAACACCCCTCGCTGCGAGAAATGGAGATCCCGCCAGAAAGCGGGAGTGCGGCTTATACGGTGAAAATTGAATTTTGAAAATTTATTTTATCGCAATTTATCATCTTGGTGTGTTCCCCCAACTCCCCTCGCTGCGAGAAATGGAGATCCCGCCAGAAAGCGGGAAGTGTGGCATGAATACCATGAAAACTGAATTTTGAAAATTTATTTGATCGACGTACTGACTCTGCGACAAATTTGTACCGCGACGAACTGATTCTGCGACAAATTCGTACCGCGACGAACTGATTCTGCGACAAATTTGTACCGCGACGAACTGACTCTGCGACAAATTTGTACCGCGACGAGTTTGTAGCACGACGAATTGACCTAGACCCAAAATTTTTGAACCGAGATAATCAGATTATTATATCTAGAACATTTTAACCAGTTATAGGGTTCCGGCGTCAAAAATCAGTTTTATATGTTTGATAAAACTTACATCCACTTGTAGGAACGTAAGTATTAGTCATAATCCAAGCTGAGCGTAAAAAGAAAAAGTTTACAAATCAAACAAATAAGCATACATTAAAAAAAACCTTGACATTTTGTTGACTGTTTCTATTGACTCATGACTCAGTTTTCCTCTAATTTCTCAAGAACACTACACATTTTTTCTTTTGGTGTTTTCAGACGAACTTGCCCACTTTCGATGTCTGCAAAGTTTTTTCTCTTTATCCCCATTTCTATCATTTTCTCTGCAGTGTTCAACATGGTTTTTGATGATGACAACTGAATTTCCAACTCCCTTTCTTGCTTTTAGTCTTTGATTCTCATCTGGTCGTGGAACTTTCTTATCAAAAGTTTTTTGGTGATGAAGCCTGTCTTGGTACTTCTGATGCGAGCAGCTTTCAGAAGACATCAATATCTTTGAGAATGCTGCACATAAGATTTCATTTGCCTAATGCCATTGCTACTTTCAATCGAAAGATTTGATCTATGTTGCAGGAAATGTTTGTTTACACCAAAGCAGTCTGCATTTCCATTTGGGCAAGGCATAATAAGGCTTTGACAAGCACAGGCAAAATTTTGAACTTTGCACTTAGATCCAAGATTTCAGATCAAATATAGATCCACAATACTTATCTCACCTTTGATAACTCACCTGTATATCTTCACACTGCAGAGAAATTCATTCACCCAAGAGAACAGGGATATCTGAAGGACAAACAACTTGCGGTAGCTTTGAAACGGGATACAAACACTTCATTTTTTCCAGCATGGTGTTCTCAAAAGGTAAACTAAGCAAGTGCTTGACGATCTGGCACCAGTGCAAGTGATCCAGCACCTAATAGAAATTTTTTCTTGAGAACATTCCCCAGCTCAGCAAGATTGGATTCTATTTCAGCACCAACAACCACATTTTTCTTCCAGTTCTCACTGCTTTCTATAGCTAAATTCTGGAGCTCAGAAATTTAACATTCTGAATATGTTTAGATTTCAGAAAACGCGCCATAATTTTTCTAACAAGAACTCCTAGCTCGTCATCCAAAAGGTGTATGAGGGACTCCTCTTTTTGAAATAATGCCAGAAAGCCATTGAAAAGTTCCAATGCTTCTTTCAGAAACAGAGCTTTCACCAAAACACTTTTATCTGAAAGGACTTCCTGGATTTGATGCAGTTGAGATAAGTTTGATCTGTACTCCTTACTTCCCAAGTAGTCGCCTGACGTCAAATATGACGTGAAAATTTGGTCATTTTCTCTGAATGACGTCAGTCAAAAAAAAAAATCACGTCATTTCAAAGTCATTTGGTGACCACGAACAATAAAGGTCAGGAAATAACGTGATTCTTGATGACCTTAATGAAATATCAGGTCATTTCATGACCTTATTAGCCATGAAAGTCATGAAATGACGTGATTTTTTTATGGCGTAAACGATTTTGCGTCATAAAAATCACGAATTTCTTTCCAACTGAAAAATTCTGTTCCGGATGAAAATATCAAAATTATCCAAAATGTTTGTTAATGAACCTTCTGAGGGTGTTTCAAAATTACCCTAGGCCTATTCGTTACTGGTTGTCACAAGATAAATGAAGTACTTTTAACTGCGATTTTGTTTTGAATGGAAATGCATAATTTTTCAATGAGTAATTGTTCATATAAATTTATCAACGTACGTTATATAAATTATAATTGCATCCATTTCATGTTTTTTACGGACGATCAGAAGATCTGTGAAATCTGTCAAAAATTCAAGAAGATGCAACGAATTCATTGATCTAAAAAAAATGAATTTTTTAAAAACTTTTTTTTTTCGATAATTGTAAACAATGCAAATAATTATATTTATAATTATATTACTATATTTTTCATGGATAAAAAAATGAAACGAAAAAATAACTGCCATCGGCTAAACTCAGCAAGAGATTAAACGGCAATTGTAATATAACTAATCAATACTTTTAAAGTCTTCATTAAATAACATCAGGTGGTTACTGCTACTTTAGCGCGATCGGTTAAGGCATGGCGTGAGATACATAGGGACAATACGGAGAGAAACCAGGTTCGACTCCGACCTGCGCCAGAAAGTGATACTTTTTTTTCCCCGTCTCTTCGAATAGCGCCATCTATCTTCTGAAAGTTTAACTATTTGCAAATGGTCATTTTTGACGTTTCCAAAATGGACATAATGACCATTTTATCACGTCATGTTTGAGACATTTTATGACTTCCAAAAAACGTTTTTATTGACGTCAGGCGACAACTTGGGTTCTGAATCAATGCTGAATTATCATTCAATGGAATTATTTCTTTCACTAATGCAGAAATTATTTCTTTTATTAATGCTGGAATTATCGCTTTCATTTATTTTGGAACTGAAATCATCTTTCATTGAAACTAGAATTTTTCTTTCATTAATTCTGGAATTATCACTTTTATCAATGCTGAAATGATCTCTTTCATTTATTGTTTTAAACTCCTATTTATGCCATATGAAAATAACGGAGGATTATTTTCATATGGCACTTACTCGCTTTCACCGAGTCACATGATCTTCCGACCAATGAAGTTGTGGACGACATTCTCAGCACTTGCCAAGGTGAAGACCGCTGACGTCATACTCCCTCCAGCTCGATGTAAGACGCCTTCATATACGAGCGGAATCATCAGGCATTCTGGTCCTCGCCGAAGGGTTGCTGCACGAAATCGTCGCTTCGGAAATGACCGCCAAACAGAGGGGAAAAAAAATCGCGTCGGTAAATCTGGCATAGCAACCTAACAGAATTCCCCTCGCGCTAAAAATGCTTGGCAAAAGCGTATGGAAAATACAATTTGTGGGAGAAACGAGGAATTTCAAGGAACGGATTAACTATGGGAAATAATCCACGTTTCACGAAATTATTGGTAAACAGGTTGAATTCGTAACAGTTCGTGTGATGACGATCGTGATTAATCTTAAACACAAAAGTATATAGCAAAAAAAAAAAAAATTCTTAACTTTTTTTCAGTTTTTTTAGTGAAAATAAAATATTCCTATATATCCCTTACCCCGATCCTTAATTTCAGGATAAAAGTGGCATACAAAAATATATATATAGTCAATTTAGATTACATTAAGAAAATTTCTTCTGGATATTAAATGATTGTGTGAAGTTAAGGATTTGATAAACTACTGCCTCTAGATATTGGAAATTTAGTAAAAATATTTTAGGAGCATTTATTTTATCAGAATTTTCTTCAGTAAATTACAAATTCTGAATAGCACACACAGGTTCAATAATGTAAATTGACGAGCTCAATGAGTGAATAAATTTATTTATTAAAAAAATATTCAAACATAATGTACATAACTGATGAAAGCAAGATTTTACAAATATCATTCACAATTTCACATATTTTTCTACACCATGTAATCAATTATTACGCTGCTTTAGAGTACCAGTAAACTTTGGGAATTACAAAAAAAATATGCTTAAATAATAGAAATATAGTTCTTTTCTTGAAACTGTGTGACCCAACAGCAATTAATCTGGAAAAAAAAAAATATATATACATATATATACATATTCAAAAGCAATACTTTAAGAGAGCCAAGATAAAAACTCTACTGAAAATTGAAAATTACAATTATGGCAAAAAAATAGTCTACGCGTACAATGGTAAATACCCATATTTCGTTATCTTTGACCCCAGTAATAGGTCAATACAGGGGCGCAACAAAATACTTTGTCCCCCGGGCAAGCCAGAATTTTGGTACCCCCTTGCATGTAGAAACAGTTAAAGGGTGAATTCTGCACCCCTTCTGGTCCAGCGCCTGGGGCACCAGACCCACATGCCCCCCCCCCCCCCGGTTGCAGCCATGGGCCAATAACAAGCTAATCTTAAAATCCTAATAAATGTATAAAAACATCACAACATCAGGATAGATAATCACCAATAAAATACACACATTGATTCCTTTTAATAAATACATTTGTCTGTAGCTAGTATCCTCCGAACCAAGCTTTCTCTCCTCATCTAAAAAGTAAACAAATAAGCAATGACGAGTAAAAATGAAACACAAACTTTTCTTAAAAATATAAAGACACTGAGGCTCTATAACATTATTAGTGTAAGTGCATAATGTAATTTTTTCTGACACCACACGGTAATTCATTGTGTACAATAGATAGATGCCGATACGTGTAGCAAACTATTTTCAGAATTTTACCATTACTCATCCAATAATTTAAAAGAATAATATAGAAATTGCAGGTGACTAAAAGATGAAAAAGACAAATTTATGTGAAGATATTCAGATAAATTTCACTTAGTTTTAGAATCTTTCAAATTTCTTGTATTCAGAGGAATGAATGTGTGAAATGATGTTGGCAGAGTGATAAATAGTTACACCTGCTCACTCACTAAAGTGGGGGAGCCTATTTTATAACTTCAGTACCTGGATTGAGTATATATATAGCTTAGTTACCATATAGCAGGTATTATATTTCTTAAGATAGTTTACTAGACCCAATAATTAAAAATCTGTCTTTCATTATATATTGGTCATATCAACAAAATATGACAAAAATATTTAAAAAAAAAAGTTATCCATATATAGGAGACAGGCATTTGATAAAAACACTCCTCTTTTTTCCTGAGAATGAACCTAGTTAGTTTCTGAATTAATTTACCATTCTAACTGATTTAAAAGGAGATTCAAGTGATGGCTATATTCGTGAAAGGATGACGTCACTCTCGGCTACCATGCGAGTTTTTCTTTTCTATCTGGCTGTTGTAAAGATGCATTTTTTTTTTTTTGGAAAGAGAAAATTCAACTGCCTTTGTGGGGAATCTAATGCCCTAGACCACAAAAGCAAAAAAAAAATATTAAAAAAACCTTTGTATTGTAGCGGAGAGTGACATCATCCTTGCATGTCACCATCTAGTGGCAGCAGTTGTGAGCTTTGGCCTGAATTGTGTCCGACTGTCCATGTATGGTCCCGTTCAATGCACATGAGCCCCAAGGAAAGATGGAGATATTCTTTGCCTCTGTAGTCTAGTGCGTTCACCAGGAATGTAAAAGGACTTGGGTTCGATTCCCTGCAAAGGCAGTTGAATTTTCTCTTTCCAAAACAAAATTCATCTTCTCAACTGCCAGTTGTTAAAAAAAAAAACACCTGCATATGGCTATATTCTTTGCAACCCTCTCAACACTAAATTTGATAGGTGGCAGCTGGTATTGCAGAACTTGAACCAATCCTTCCCAAATGTCACGATTGGGGGGAAAAAAAAGCTGGGAAAATTTTCATTTGACTATAAACTATTGATAAAAAATATTTAAAATTGTAAAAAAAAAATAAACATGAAAGTACACTGGCCCAAAAATATAAATTACAGAAAAAAATCTGTTTTAAGAGAGAAAGTTATTTTTACTTTGAAAAATGGGGTGGTGACAGCCAAGAGAGGGCATTTCTTTAACAGATGAAAATTTGTTTCAAAAATCTATTGGTGAAATTAAAAATGGCGTGGTGGCTTCTTAGAAACTCGAATACAAATATAAAGTGATGGACAAAAAAAAGTATGGTGTCATATATACTTGATGTGAATTTCTGCAGACACAATTCGGGTCAATTTCATGAGAAGCACCCATACACTTTAAATGTAGGTGCACCATTTCTTTCATAACTGCCGTAAAATTATTCATATCAAGCAATTATTTCTGGGAGGAATCCACATTGTTCATGGGGGGGGGGGGTGGATTACTTGCAACAGAAGAGCATCTACAACATTCTAAACATGCCACAATGTCCAACTCATAACCACAATATCTACCTGAATGCTTGCAACTTTGCGATTAATAGTGCTGTATGAGGGAGCAGGATACCCAGTTGACCTCAAGTAATTGTAGCCATGCTTGCCTAAAGCAAAACGTAATTTTAAGCCGCGAACAATCTCTGCACTAGACCACTGGGAAATGGACTTATGGTTTTGCCCCAAGACACTAACTTGCTCTGATGACAAGAATGTTCCCACTTTGTTGTTTATGCACTCCAGATTTTGCCTTAATTTTTCATTTTCCTCTTGCAACTGCCTAATCTGAGCTTGAAGGTCTTCTGGGTTTTTTGAGGTTGATGGTGCTACCTCCTTAATAGGTTCCCTAGTAATGCTTTCAAAATGCTGTAAAAGAAAGAAAAGAAAACATTATTCTAGAAAAGTGAAATTAATAGACCCAATAAATAGTTTAATAGGGCTGAAGTTGTTTTATAAAATGTTTGTGTTTCTGAAATTAAATAAATGGTGTGAAGGTTTGCATTCATATTTCATTCGCCACAGCCATTTGTGCAAGAGAATGCAATTCTTTAATAACTGTATCCCGATTATATTTAGTATTATACAAATTAGCAGCACCAAAAAAGTAAGAACTGTTAATTTTTGGCCATAAACCTTACTGAATGAAACAGTTAACTAGTGTATTTTCTGGCTTTATAATGACTAGAGCCCGGATTATACGCACTAAACAAGTGGCAAAATATGCTCTAAAAATATGCAAATATGCACTTAAAAATTCAAAAAATATGCACTTAAAATGCAAAAAATATACACTTAAAATGCAAAAAATATGCACACACACATTTAAAAATGCAAAAATTTGTACTTAAAATACCAAAATGTGCATCAAACACCTCAGAATATGCATTAGAAATCTTGAAAAGTCAAAAATTCCGAAATATGTATTAAAAAAATGAGAAAATCATGCAAAAAATAAGCTGATGTGTTTGTAAAATGCATCTTTTCTATTTCTTAGTGCATATATGTATTTACTTACAAAAAATACCCCCTCTTATGACTACATATATTGCATATGCAAATATCTTCATATTTTTACTGAAGCATTTTTTTAATTTTCAGTTTGTTGTAGCTGCTCAATAACGAAAATAGCATTAACCAAAGAATTTCGACACTATTTCTAAAAAAATTTAACACTTTGACATATCTCTAGAAATAGCCTTTACAATAAAACGGTTAATATTATTCGTAAAATACTTCATAAATTTCACCTGCGGGGTGAAAAAAAACCCCCAAAAAATTAATTAAAAAAATTGAGTGAGCTTAAACAAACCTTCAAAAATATGCACTTATTCTGAAAATTCTTTGATTTTATGCATTTATATGCATTAATGCTAAAAAAGGCCAAAATATGCAAATGCATATGCACATATGCATTTGCATATAATCCGAGCTCTAATAATGACAATTGAGAAAATAAGGTTATTTGAGAATATCACATACATAATCATCACTCAGAACTTTTGGAAGGCCTATATTCTTCTTCGTTGAGGAGTAAGAAGTTTCGGTGGGTTAGGAACCTGGAACAAGGTTGGCACAGCAGTTTGCTTTAACTTCTTGCAGCCATCTTGCCTTTTCAACTCATACTGGTTTTCTTCAAAATGTACCTAATTTAAAAAGGGACAATAACGAAAAATTACCACACAGCTTTTTTTATACCTTAATTCAAAGTAATGTCAGGTAAGTGCATATTGCATCACACATAAGAATGATAAAACAGCATAACATACATATTTTTAAGTGATTAATATGGTACAAATATTAACGTCCAAAACAGTCAAAATTCCTTTTAAGGGATACACATCTGTTTTTCAAAGATGAAAAATTCTGCCCCAATTTCTCAGAATAGGAATTGAAATCTTCATTAACCATCATAACTAATCTCTAAATACTGGACACTCATGGAATTCTTAATACCTATCCTTAAAGTATTTTCTTCAATTACAGTAATGGGGATGTCTGAATCTGCTCTAAAATAACGCATCTGAATTTCCAGTAAACATAGTAAATAGCCTATTGATATCCTAACAGGATCTAAGAAGAAACCTAATCTAAAAGGATGCAAGCACCTTTACTTTATCACTAACAAACGTTGCATAGATTTGGACCTCCCGCAGTCTTCCGTACTCTTCCACGAAGCTGGGCTAGAAGAGATCTCATCAAAAGGATAAGTCCAGTGGCAAATTTCTGGTGCTCATTCACTAACAAAACAGTGTAGACTTGACCCTTCCACTTACAAAATTGCCTAGATGTGTATTGAGTGAGCTGTGTAATATAGAGCTTTTCTATGAACTTGTGAAAAAGAGCTTGAGATGGACGATCTGACTGAAATCTGTAATCCCTATAAAACACTCCCTACTAATCCCTGCCATTCACAATACTTGCTCATGAGTCTTTTTCTTCATTTAGTTAAAGGAAAAAACAGTTACTTGTAGCAGGACTTGACAAATCCCACCAGGGCGCCATGGCGATGAAATGCCATTACAGATTTTATAAAGTAAATCATGTGATAAGTAAATTTGAGTCTTTTTATTTCAAGGCAGCATGTGTCTCTTAAAGTAGGAAAAAGATATAGAAAGTTGAAAAAAAAAAAAAAACATTATTCATTACCATTTTATTTGAGATTAAGATCACCCTTGGCTCCTAAGAAGTTTGACTGGCATTAATTTTTTTTCCCTCTTGATTTGTCAAACCCTGACTTACATTTTTTTTGTTTGTTTACATTTTATATTTCGTATATCATTGAATCTATTGTGTACTTTTGTTTTACACATTACCAGTTTATTATTACTTCCATAATTTTTTTCATGCATGGTTATTTGTTTCTTGTTCAACGAAATTATCCTTTAATTAATCAAATTAGCAGTACATCTAAATGGTATGAACAGAGTTTTTGGAACATAACCAAGGTTGTGTGATGATAAAGGAAAAATATCAATGGAGATGTATTCCACATACTAGAAAGATAGGATGCAACAGTTCATATCTTTATCTTTAGTATATATTATCAGTGTGCTTACAATCTGGTCAATGAACTTAAAACCATTTTCTTGAAATGGGGAAAATTCCACAGATGAATAATTATAATAATACCACTTAAAACAATGGAGGCAGCACAAAATTTATATTGACGTGCAGTGTTTTGTGTGATTTGTTGTGAATTTGTGTATTGTGATAACGGACATCAGAAATAAGTGAATGAAAAAAAAAACTGATTTTCAAAAAGGTTTTTCTTGCTATCATTATAACGTGTTTCGCAATTGCATATCTATGCAATGAGATATGGTGGTGACAATTGACGAAACTTCGTCTACTGAAAATTATGCACACATTGTTGAGCTTAATACTCATTTAAAAAAGTAATTGTTACGCATCTTTTGTATCACACTTACCAGAAAATCTGTTCATGCTAATGTCAATGTAAAAAAATATTAACATTTATAATGCGTTTTGACGGTTATAATGTCAATTTCTATCTTTTTATCTTTCTCATAGTAATTGCTAATTTGCCTCAAATATTACTCTCAGAACATATTAAATAGATAACAGACTGCAAAATAAATTCAATTGAATTTTTACCTCATCAGTTTTTTAATCTATGGCTTTTTTTAATTTGCTGAGCATCCAGTGTTTGAAGCGGCAGGCTTTTCAAAGCATTAAAGGGATAAATAAAAGTAAGATAGCAATATAAAAAAACAGTACGTTTTGAAGTTATTTTCATGTGTCTGTATGGTGTTGGGTCTGAGAAAAAAATGTCAACATTTCTGCTTCACAAGACTTAAAGGCATTTTTCTCAAATTGGTTACTGGCGAATGATTTGACATTGTTATGCAATTTTTCACACTTACTAAGCTATTATAGGGATATAGATAGAATTTTTGAGATTCATTGAAAATTTTAAAAATGTTTAAATTTAAGAAAAATTATAAAAATGTCTAAAATTTAAGAAAAATTATAGAAATGTCTAAAATTAAAAAAAAATAGAAATTTTAAATTCCGAATTTGAAAAAATTACTTTCCATCATACTTTCTTGAAACCCCAAAGAAATTAGAATGTATTATTCTTGAGAAAGAAGAAAAAAACAGTTTTTGCATGGGCAAAATTTAATCCATGAGGTGTTTGTTTCAAAACTCATGCATGTAGTGCGAGTGAAAAAATTAAAAACCTTTTTCCAAGCAAGATAATGATTTAAGCTGAACATGCAATTAATTTTAAAACAGTAAGATTAAATTAATTCTTTGTAATTAATTTGCAAAGTAGTCACTGCATGTGCCTTGCAGGAAAGAGAGAGTGCTCACCAGTCCAGTAACACAAACTAATGATACCAATCACAATTTTGTAGTCTGTTAAAAGAATTATGGGGGACAGAAAATGAAATCAATTGAAATACGACGTCTATCACATTAATTTTTAATCCCATTAAATTTGATTTTCAGTGAAGATACAATTTTAGCTAATTACTCCCAATCTGCAAGCGATAAGTCGCCAAACCAGCAGAGCTCACTACAGCAAGCAAGGATGATTGAAGAACCTATTTCCAACTGATTTGAAATCACCTTGTTCTCTTAGTTGAAAATGCCAAAATTAAAACATTTCTATTTTCCACAGAAATATCGCATGAAATTTTGCCTCAAAACATAACAAAATAAGTTAAAATTCACTATAACAGTAATTTACACAAAAATTACCACGTTTTTAAGACAAATAAATCACACTGGTCGAATGGTCGACGCGTTTCGGCTCTTCAATGGAGAGCCGTCATCAGGACCTCGTGGTCAGAACTCACACGAATGAAGAGTGATGTTTACGTCTGGTCGTCCGAAGAGTTCGCCTTTGTATTTGCTGCGTCCGAGTGGTCTTTGGATGCGAATTGGGGAGCCATCTGTTGTAAAGTGTTGAAAGTTTTTTCACGACTGAGGTTAATAAAGCCTGTCCAAGCTGACGAAATAGGTGGTGTGTTTCTTCCATCATTAACGAGGAAATTCTGGCATGTTCTGATGAAATATCCCTCGAGAAAATTCAATTCCGAATTGTGTGTTGCTTTTTTAAAAACAAATGCTTTGTCAAAATCAAAATGATGTCATGATGAATCAAATGAAAATGATGAATCAAATGATTCACATCATTTTGATTTTGACAAAGCATTTGTTTTTAAAAAAGCAACACACAATTCGGAATTGAATTTTCTCGAGGGATATTTCATCAGAACATGCCAGAATTTCCTCGTTAATGATGGAAGAAACACACCACCTATTTCGTCAGCTTGGACAGGCTTTATTAACCTCAGTCGTGAAAAAACTTTCAACACTTTACAACAGATGGCTCCCCAATTCGCATCCAAAGACCACTCGGACGCAGCAAATACAAAGGCGAACTCTTCGGACGACCAGACGTAAACATCACTCTTCATTCGTGTGAGTTCTGACCACGAGGTCCTGATGACGGCTCTCCATTGAAGAGCCGAAACGCGTCGACCATTCGACCAGTGTGATTTATTTGTCTCAAAAACGTGGTAATTTTTGTGTAAATTAAAACCAGGCAAAGTTACTCATTTTTTTTGTGATAATAACAGTAATTCGTGGTAGTAGCGATAAATCGCCAAACTAAGAGCCGAGAAAGTGAGCATTCCACGATAAATTCATAAATAATTTGAATTTAAATTAGTTCTCTTGGTCAAAATTATGTACCTATGCATCTTTTCTCTTAAATCAAGCGGAACAAAAAACCGGGAAAATGATTGAAAATCATTTTTTTATATCGAAACACAACACGTGGGCAATGGCGCCAAATATCGTCTGCTACCTCCAAACGATTTATTTTTTCATATAGTTCTCATTTAAAATCATTATCACAAATACGATTTTGAAAAAATAAAATTCACACAGAATAATTAAATTTAACTCACTTCACACAGGCGAGCTCCGTTTCCTGGTATGAAATCGTCTCTCCTGGAGTTCACGATCCACTTCGCGCGTCGTTCTTTTTCCGCCGGAAATCTAAACATTCTAAAACCTTTTTTGTCGGAATTGGAACACTTTGGAGCCGAACAACAAGGCATTTCTGAAGTTATTTCACGAAAAAAATCGATAAAAACAACTAAAAACACAATAAATTTAACTAATATATAGGAGCGTTGAAAGGACCCTACAATGCGATGATAGTAAGCAGTGCTACAAAAAGGACCAGAATGCCGCATGCGCCAGCCTGTGTATTAAGGAGTTCTAGCTCGATGGTGCGAACGAAAGGTGTATTAAAGATTGATCTTAAGCCGCTTTGGTGCAAACATAGTGTGTCCGTATTTTAGATTCCGAAAACCCGCTTCGTCTCTGATTGGTTAAATATCTGAACTTTTTTAGTTTGAAATTTGGTTTTCAACAACGATTGATTAATCAGAGACGATGCAGGTTTTCGGAATCTGAAATAGACGTACTATGTTCACACACAAATGCAGGAAATTCACATCAGAACCAGTATCTTGATGTGAATTCTACAAAAAAACCGGAACATACACAAAAGTTTTTTTTATAAGTTACAGTAGTAACACCGAGGTTGACGTCACAGCATGACTCAAATGACGTCATCGAAAGCAAGAGTTGAAGAGGGAAATTTCAGAGAACCTCGATTGGCGGAGAAGCACCAAATTTTCTCGGAAAATTAACGTTATGGCGCAGTATTAGCAGGAAATTGCTAATGGCACAGCAATCCCATCAGTGGAGGATCATGATTTTGGGAGGCCCCAGGCGCAACCTGATCTGGAGGCCCCCTATCAGGGGCGGATTAAAGGTAGGGGCTGTCACCCCTCCCCCCCCCCCCCGAGAGCAGAAAAATTAAATGGAAAAAAAAAATGTTTTCTACGTTTTTGACTGAATAACAAACCAAGAAAATAAATTTGCTTAAAAAAGGAGGAAAATTCAGAATTTTTTCCAAAAAAAATCAGAACCGTCCTGAAAAATTGAACACATGGTCACAACCACCGCCCCCACCCACAAATTTGCGTTTATCCACCACTGCACCCTTTTGGCCCTAATAAGAACGAGATGGTTCACTAAAATGAACAATATTATGAAAATCATAACTTTTTTTTTTATTTTTGCATCACCAAAACCATAAACACAAAAATAAGATAAGGAAATATAATGATATTCTCTGGTACTAGATGAAAAATAATCACACTCCCATTAAAAAAAAAAATCACAGTAAAATTCTGCATCATATTTTTAGTAATCTAAGATGTCCATCCTGGTGCCTTCAGCCACACGGCAAAAATGGAGATCCGTCATAGTTTTAGTAATTTAATATTACTGATTAATAAAGATTTGATAATATCTCAAATATAATATATTTAATTTGATATAAAGATACTGATAATATTTAATAGAAAAACATTTCTTCAATAGAGGGAATAGAGGGAAGAAATTATATCAGAGTAAATATAAGAATTATATTTTTAATGGAAGAAATTAGTTCAGAATGAATTAAATTTAATGAAAGAAATGATTTCAGAATGAATAAAATTTAATGAAAGAAATTATTTCAGAATGAATAAAATTTAATGAAAGAAATTATTTAAAAAATTTTTTTTAGAAATTATTATTTTTTATTTGTTTATTCTATTTTATTTTTACTATTATTGTATTAATTATTATTATTTTCTCTTTCAGCCACCTCGTTGGGCACTCTGCCTGTTGTGGCCTTTGCATTATTTGTATTCAGAGTGAATAAAAATCTTCTATATTATGCCCCCCCCCCCCCGTTTCGCTTAATAACGAAAAATGCCACAGTATAACATTGTGGCCCGCGTACTTTATAAAATGTTTCAATATGGCCTGCTATGCCTCAAAGGTTGAAGACCCCTGCAGTAGACTCTCGCTAATCCGGTACGTATTAGACCACGGTGTGCCAGATTTTACCGAAATTGCTGGATTAACTTTGAAGAAACCCATTGAAATAATATATGAAATTTCGTGCAAAGACATAGTCAGGACTTGATCAGCAATTAAGAAATATTAGAACGTGTTAAGGGGTTAGGGCATCAGGAGAAAAGTGACACCACACCACCTAAATATCCTGGACTACTGGATTAGAGCACGACCGAATTCTCGAGAGACTACTGTAGTTGAATTGAAATGCTCAAATAAAAATTTATCAGATAATTTATATATTTTTAGTTTTGCTTACCGTTATTTTTGGAGATTCTGCAATCTAAATCCTAAAGGAAATCTTGAGGATCGGCATGAAATTTTTTTTCATTACAATTACATTAACAATAAACACTTTTCGGTCTGACACAAAGATGTTGTCTACCCAAGCCTCCTTGACCAATCCAAAAATGTAGCTCTTTTTTTTTAGAAAGAAGGAAAAGAAACCCCCTTGATTTTTTTCAGCCGGGGAGGGAGTGTTAAAAGAGAAACAGAAAAATCATGTGATTCAGAATGCATGTCATTCAGCATTCATTTCAAACCCCACTTTTTTTTTGGTCATATGGTCGTATGGTTCCAGTCATAGATTGCAAATGTATATGTTGTTTGAACCAGCTTATAGTATTTCATTCAAACAAGTGGGAGACAAAATCACAATAAGAGCTCTACTACATTCATTTTAATTAGTACGAGTGTCTCTTCCTGTTGATGTCGCCGCTTGCCAATAGCCATCCATTATACTGTATACAAAAGCTTACACCAAAGCTGTCGTATTATCGGCGCCCATAAAAGCATTTAATACTGTGGAATGAGACATCTGTTTATGCCTTCACTCCAATTTTCATTTCAGACAGACATTAGGACCTGCTGTTCTCACCCCTCCTCCTGCTTGTGCCCTTAGGGAAATACTGTTTGAAAATGACCCTCCCTGAATGATCGCTTTACAATGTCTCTTCTTTCTTTGTCGGGGAAGAACTGGCCCTTGAGAGCTGCGTCTTGTAAATTGTTCTTTTCTTTCAGTTCCCGTTTTTCTTCCATAACTCTTATACGTACAGTATACATTAAAAAAAAGGGGAGAGCAGATACTGTACTTAGTTCAAGAGATTTGTTGATGCGCATGTAAATTCATATGTAGGATGAAGCACACAACTATTTGGAGGCCCCCCACTCTGCCGAGACCTCATGCGCCTGTGCGGTAATCCGCCACTGAATTCCATCCCTGAATATGCCCCCCCCCCCATTTTGATGTGAATACACCTTTTAATTATCTGAAGGTAGTGGGTGCATTCACAAAAAGTTGTGATGAAATTCTTTAAATGCTCATTTCTCAGGAAGTATCCAAAAGCAATGGTAGCATCAGATGTACATTGCAAAGGTGCATTCAATGAAATGACTCCGGTTTCAATATCTCTTTCTATCTGGACATGTTATGGAGAACGGGAAAAACTAAACGTGAGAGAAAAGAACATTTTTTTGTTTAGGTAAAAGAATGCCCCCGGAGACGAAGGGGCAACAGGGTCCAGGGCAAGTCTCAGAGAATCCAACTCAAGAGGACTACATTGTAAAGAGCGCTTTATTATTTGTAATGTTATGGAGAATGGGGGAAAACGAAACTTTTTCTCTCACGTTTCGTTTTTCCCGTTGTCCATAAGACACCAGGTTCACTTCCCGATTCAAAAAAATCTATAGCAGTTCACAACGAAAATTGTCGACATTGGTATAGTTTTTTTAAGCTATTCCAAAGCTGATGATAATGAAATTATATCAGTATCTACCAGGATTGTGGGTTTTTGACGTCCAATAACTAAGTTTGACTAAGGATAAGTTACAGGAGTTTCTTAAGCTACAAGTACAAGCTAGCATAGCCAAATTAAATGACATTTTGGTTCTACAATTTAGTATTTTGATTGCTAGATATATTTTAATGTTATGCACAATAAAAGTATCGTTTTAAGTATCAGTGATTATCTAGATAATTTAATAACAGAAATCAACATTACATATATGATGTAATAAACTTTTTTTAAACACTTATCTGTTGTGTAAAAAGAGTACAGCAGATGGCTTATATCAAAGCACATATATAAGCAGTTGAAGAAATTTTGGAAGGTCAAGAATCATCTTGAATCAGAGAATGTCAAATATCCATAATTTCCCTTCAGTGTGGTTATGCTAGGCTTTATTCAAACTATATTATTTTATAAGAAAAACCCCAAATATAATTGATTTCATTAATTAGACCAAAATAATTCGGTAGAGTGTGGAAAATTATTTTACAATCATATTAAATATTTATTCTTTGTATAACAGTCACTTTAAACATTACATGCAATTAACATTCCAATTACACTCCAATGGGAATTTTTATATTGAAAAGCAATATTTGAAGTTTTTGACATGACAGTTTAAACCAGCGGTTCTCAACCTTTTTTTTTGACTCACTGAGCCCTTTCTGGTAAATAATTTCTATGGAGGAGCCCCGTAGGCCTATTTTTAATTCATTCATCAGTTACTAATTTATTATTATTCAAAAATACTTATAATTATTTTTTCCGAATATGCTAGTAAATACACTGATATTTGATCAACCAATTTCGAACTCAATGATCTCTTGAATAAGCCTTGACCAAGCAGCATTGTATAAATAAACAAAACAATTTCCATACACATATTTTATTATATATATATGGTCACAGAACAGTGTGAACAATTGTTCTCATTAATTCTTGAAATGCTGTGAAGATATTTTTTCTCTGGGTAAAGCAATTTTAATTTATAAAAGCTCTTTACTCTTCTCTTATATTGCAACATAGTATAGATCAGTAAAATGCCAGAACCTTGTTTGACAGGCACGTGACTGCAAAATACCTCCATGTTTATCAGCAATAACTAGAAGTTTGTAGATGTGCCATCATCTATACTGTTGAATAAGTCATCCATATCATCTAAAAAAATATAGATAGAGCTAATCATTTGAGGGAGTATATGATTTACAGATGAGCATTGTTTTACTTAACACTAGAAGGGGCAGGAATATACAGTATACCTACACTGGTGTAAGAAATTAAGAGCATTTGCAGACTTGGTCGATTATCTCTAGAACCACTGTACCGATTTTAATGAAATTTGATATGTACATGCATTGATAAAATAAAAACAAATAACCATTCAATAATTGTAATACACACGCATGATCGTGCGTAACACTCGTTGGAGTTGGAAAGTATGAAACAGCGGTTGCAGAATAAACAAAAAAATGGGTTAATAGATGGGTTAATAGGGGGTATGGTCCCCTCTTACAGATATACAGGTCTCGCAGCGTGATTTTATGCTTGAAATACAAATATACAAATACAAATATAATGCCACAACAGGCAAAATGCCCAACGAGATGGCTGGGAAAAAGATGCCCATAAAAATATGGATGTCATATATTTCTAAAATACAGCAACCCAATTAAAAATGCAATTAACAAAAATTATAAACAATATATACACATGATAAAATATTATACAATGCCCATAAAGAATACTTATGGTTGTCTTATTCTAAATATGGATAGTTTCTCGATTTACCCCAACATGCATATCGTATTTCTTTTTAAATGTGTCAATTGTGTTACAATTTACTACCTCTGGAGGTAAGCTATTCCATTTATTGACAACCCCGTTAGAGAAAAATTCCCAGTGACACCATAACCTTGCATTGTCCCTCACCAATCGATACTGGTGTCCCCTTGTAAAAGCAGTCAATTCGCGGTGTACTAAAAGTTCATGGTCCACCTATCCATCCCATTGAAAATTTTAAACACTTCGAACATATCTCCTCGACACCTGCGTTCATCCAATGTAAACATATTCAAAAAATGAAGTCTCTCTTCATAACTCAAGCCCTGTTTGCCAATAAGCAAACATGTAGCTCTTCTCTGCACCCCTTCAACCAAGTCTATGTCCCTCTGTAGGTATGGTCTCCAAAAGATTACAGTATAGTCCAGTCCAGGACGAACTAAGCCTCGAAAAAGCGGAAGAATGACTTAAACTGCCCGAAATAAGGCAGTTTATCATTTCCTGTGGCAATTGGTCCCACTCGTTCAGCAACACTGTTTTCATTCCCTGGATGGTTCCCGGAGGGCGGTTGCGACCTGGCTGGCCAATCCATCCGGCGAATATCCTCCTTCTCTAGAAAATCGTCAAGCAGAAGAGCTCTATGTGGCCTCGCGTTATCGTCCATTAAAATGAACTCAGGGCCAACTGAACCCCTGAAAAGGCGAACATAGGGCTCCAAGACCTCATCCCTATACCTCACACCAGTCACAGTGCCTCTTTCAAAGACATGGAGAGGTGTGCGGCCATCCAACATGATGCCTGCCCAGACCATTAAACCTCCTCCGCCATAATGGTCGATTTCGCAAACATTGGAGGGTAGGTAACGGGTCCCTGGTTCTCCCCATATGAACGTACAGTGAGCATCAGTGCTTAGGCTGAACCGGGACTCATCAGTGAAGAGAATGGTCGCCCATTGATCCACACTCCAATCTCTATGCTCTCTGCACCATGATAAACAGATTCTCCTGTCCGTAGAAGTGAGCGGGACGCAAACAGCAGGTCCTCTTGCAAACAACCCTCTCTCATTAAGTCTTTTGGAAACAGTCACCCTTGATACACAGGTTCCTGTGGCTGCATACAAGTCACGAGAGAGCTGAGAAGCTGTAGCACTCCTGTTACGCCTCCCTATAATCGACAAATGGCGATCTTCTCTGGCCGTCGTGGCTCTTGGACGACCTTGCCCAGGCTTTCTCTCGATGGATCTGGTATTCTGGAACTGTCATAAGTTACACACGACGCTGGGTGTTAAATTGAACTCTCTACAAATCTGGACTTGAGATTGGCCTGCTTCTAGCCTCCCCACAATTCGCCACCTTATTCCATCCGTCACGGTGGGAAAAGTAGGAGACTTTCCCCGCTTTGACAAAGAAGCGTGACATATTTTCAACCCAGAATTGTCATGTCAAATACGTGAAATTTGCTAAATGTAAATATAATTGTGTTTGTAGTGTGGAAAATATTTGAGCTTGTCTTTATATTATTGTGGAAAGCTGAACCGAATTTCGTGATTGTCTAGTTCCTTTCCTCTTGTGTTATCATTCCGTCTGATATTCATAAAATGCCCGAGATCTGAACCACAGATCGTTCGTATAGAGTGGACACACACTCTTTATGCATCACACTGTTTGTGTTTGTCGGAAAATCCTAAATATTAAATGCTTTGCTTTGACATCTCAATCATTTGAGCTCAATATCAAATTCCTTGAATTTTTCTGATTCTTCCTGTAAAATTTTTAGAAATTCCGAGTTAAATTCCACGGGTTATTCTCCAGCGTTTCTATTGTTCGGTCGTGAACTTCGAGTGCCAGCAAACATGCTCTACAATGGCCCAGTCCCTTCCTACACACACACAAGTTACGCACAGCATCTTCAGGAGACTTTTTCAAAATCTTTTAACATAGTTAAAGAGAATCTACGAAGTGCAGCAGAAACCCAAGAGTCTAATCGTTCAGCAAAGTCAGTTGATAAAAACATACAGGTTGGAGACCTCGTATATCTCTTCACTCCTAAAGTCCCACCTCATTTGTCGAAGAAGTTTTTTAAGAAAAATACAGGACCATATAAAGTGTTGGAAAAACTTTCACCAGTTAGCTTTCGTATCCAGAAAGTTGGAAATGAACAGGATACCCAGGTTGTCCATGTGGACAGATTATCTAGACCACTTCGTAAAACTCAACAAGTTCTCTTGGACTTGAATAAAAATGAAAATCGGTCCTCTGTAACACTAAACTCAGAATTGAAGCTTGAGACACAGCATACAAATGGTGCTAATTCTTTGTTAACTTTTAGAGATATGCCCTTGTTTACGAAAATTAATGTGCCTATTGTTCCTAGACATAATGTGCCTATTGTTCCTAGACATAATGTTTTTGTTGTCCGAAGACACAACAGATTTCATAATCTTCGTCCAAGTGTAGTCCGACCTGCAAGGTTCAGAGACTAATATCGTTGTCATTTGAGTTAATATGTATGTACATAAGTGTTAACGTTGCAATTTTCTTTGAGTATTTTGTTGTGACAAAAATATATTGTCTCGCACATGAAAAGTTTTTTTGTCTTCGTAGTGGTCATGTTCACACTAAGCGAGATGTGTGATTGAAAGAAATCCATTCATTTTTTTTTCTGTGTCTATGATCGAAACATAGAATTTGTCAACGTATGCTCAGGGTTGCTCTCATGAATATTTGCTCAGTAATTCTTTTTCTTTCGAACACAAAAATCAATGTAAGTGCTGTGTCTCTTAGGGAAATACTGATTGATAAGTTGCCTAAAAATCCTTTTTCAAAATGGAATGTGACCATAAAGTCTGTGTATAAAATAAAAGAAAAAATTTTTTGAGTCAAATCCTTCATAAGGATAAACGAAGCAACATTTTTTTTTCCCTGTCAAATGGACGTATGGTCAAACTACCCAAGCTCTCACCAGTGCAAACTTTCTTGAGACTTTAACATTCTTTGATCATTTGTATATCATGAAATGACATGTCTAGACAATGAAATATCATATGAGAATACACAAATCATTGAAATATTGTTATACACCTCCTTGAAATGTTTGTCACAACTCTTAAAGATTTACTTTGTTATGTTGTAAGCTGGTGTTGTGACTTTTGGTAAACAGGAATCCCTTATACAATGTTTTTCTCACTGTAACTTCGCAAGTTTCTTTAGACCCTAGGGTTTGCAGTTACCGGAAACCACCCGAGGTAAACCCCTGGCAATCCGGTTCGGGCCAGTTTGTTTGGGCAAATTCGCCATGTTCGTTTTTGTCCGGCAATAATCCGCTTCGTTCTACAGTTGAAGGTAGGGTCTTTGGCTGTGGAGCAAGGATTGGGAACCAGAGGTCGGGCTACTGCAACTCACCCAAATCCTGGTTTACAACTCATAATGGATTCCAACCAGTTCACTGAATCACAGCATTCCCTTAAAGACTGACATTGGAAAATTTTTTTTCTTCATTCTGTGTATATCATATCATAAAATTGTCAATGTAACAATTTGCATTTGCCTGACCACTGAGACAAAATCGAAGGGGAAATTGACTCACAAATGTATAATTTGTCACAATGTAACATTGAAATACATGTTTATTTTGTTTGCATAACAAATATCATTTGTTTATAATGTCAGCAATCGAATATTAATCATATGTGTTGTTGCTTGAGTATTCCAGGAAAAAAGAGAATTTTGTGATGACACGTAAACATAAGCAAGTATCAAGGCAACAGTTATTTTCCGGATATTATGCTGAGGTGAGCTCGGAAAGAAAAGTCATCACGTCTCCGCCGGGACTCGAACCCAGGCCCTCTTGCATACCGGGCAAGCATGCTACCATCTACACCACTGGAGACACATGAATCTGCCTTCCAAATTTCACGCACTGTGTCGTGAGGCGCTGAAGTAGAGGCATTAGTAGCCTCTCTTAACTTCAGGAAATGGCCCCCGGGTGGGACGGTTTAGAGAGATATAGATGGCTTTTTTCTCAGCCAGAGATATCAAGGCAACAGTTATTTTCCGGATATTATGCTGAGGTGAGCTCGGAAAGAAAAGTCATCACGTCTCCGCCGGGACTCGAACCCAGGCCCTCTTGCATACCGGGCAAGCATGCTACCATCTACACCACTGGAGACACATGAATCTGCCTTCCAAATTTCACGCACTGTGTCGTGAAGCAAGTATGTCGAGTATGATTGAGGACAATCAAAAGAATCCCTTTGTTGTATCTGTGAAACACCAGATCCCTTTTGTTGTATCTGTGAAACACCAGATCTCTTTGTTGTATCTGTCAAACACCAGATATTGTTTGTTGTATCTGTGAAACACCAGATCACTGTTGTGTATTGATGATTTCAATATTTGTATCTTGAGACGTAGTAGTTTCATTTTCATTGATGTTGTCCTTTCTTTTACGTTAGTTTCCTTTTCATGGTGTGTTGGTTTCATTTTCATGATGCATGTGTAGAGTCCGAAGCATGGACAAATTCGTTGAATCGAAGTCATATTTCGATGGTATGAGAAGCAGTATAGAGGTAACACATTGGAATAACTCAGGTGACACACTTTGTATTTTGTTCCTCTGTGTAGACATTGTCTTCATCTCCTTGTCCCCAAATGTCAGATGTGTCATGGTAACTGTTGCGATTGTTCTTCTTTTGAAACACTGCCAGGCAACTAAATCACTCAATCATTTTCTTTCTTTTCATCAAGTACTGTGTAACATCATTGAGAGTAGATCTTGACATCTGTTTTTTTTTTATATGGAGTGTTTTCTCTAAAAATTTTCCTCGCGGTAAAATTTTTTTTTCCGAAACCGTCGGTGATGTCACGGTGGGAAAAGTAGGAGACTTTCCCCCCTTTGACAAAGAAGCCTGACATATTTTCAACCCAGAATTGTCATGTCAAATAAGTGAAATTTGCTAAATGTAAATATAATTGTGTTTGTAGTGTGGAAAATATTTGAGCTTC
The DNA here is from genome assembly GCF_987345545.1 of Pholcus phalangioides. NCBI lineage: Eukaryota > Metazoa > Arthropoda > Arachnida > Araneae > Pholcidae > Pholcus > Pholcus phalangioides. The sequence continues at coordinate 13,474,513 of NW_028301598.1, forward strand.
TGTCTTTATATTATTATGGAAAGCTGAACCGAATTTCGTGATTGTCTAGTTCCTTTCCTCTTGTGTTATCATTCCGTCTGATATTCATAAAATGCCCGAGATCTGAACCACAGATCGTTCGTATAGAGTGGACACACACTCTTTATGCATCACACTGTTTGTGTTTGTCGGAAAATCCTAAATATTAAATGCTTTGCTTTGACATCTCAATCATTTGAGCTCAATATCAAATTCCTTGAATTTTTCTGATTCTTCCTGTAAAATTTTGAGAAATTCCGAGTTAAATTGAACGAGAAAATGTGTGTTCTTTTGAATAATATATTCTTTCTTTTGTGAGAGAGACACACCTAATGATCCACTGATAATCAAAGATATTATCGCCATCTTGATGAGTCAGTTTTTCTTGTTCCCACACGAACGCTTAAGTACGTGTAAAAGGAAGATAAGATTCCTTTCTTTTTTTTTCTCTTTCTCTCTCACTGTTCGTAATCTGTTGTGTATATTTTTTTTTATACTTGAAAAGCCGATTTTTCGCTTTTTGCATATTCCAAGTCGATGTTTTTTTTAAAATAAGGGAAACAAACATTTTTGTTAATCAAGAGTTAAATAATTTTGAGACCGTGTGAGTATTTCAATTTTAAAAATTTATATTTTTTTCCCCCTTTTCTCTCCACTGTTTCCAATGCTTTGAAGAAAGAAAGAAAAAAAAAGCTTGTGTTGTAAAATATTGTGATTGAGAGAAACTTTTGAAATAATGTTATATGCTTGAAATTATTCTCTGTCATCGAGAAAGTGTTGAATTTGAAATTTTTTAAGAATTTCCTTTGTTTGGATTTAAATTTTTTGGCATGTCGCGAAACAAGAATATTTATATATGATGTCGCATATCGTTGGAAAGCTAATTTTTTTCCCCACACAATGATGTTAATGTTTTTTGATTTTGATGAATATTTGTGCATTTAATCCGGAAATCTTATATTGAAAATTATTGTTGTCATTATAAACTTTGCTGAAAGCCGTTCGTTTTCTTAAATCGACCCCGTATTGAGAGAAGATGTTTTTCTTTTGGTTTCATGTTTGTGTTCGTGATACAATTGGATAAAATTTTGGATGACGCAGTTTGCGCGACGAATTAGAGGGTGCGTTTTCTCAAGCCCCGCCCATCACTCAATTTACATATTATCACTAAAAAACTTTGGAGGTGTGCAGTTCATCGGGACCAGTTGCACGAGAAAGAGTGGTCCCGCCGTTGAAGAATCCCCCCCCCCCCCCACGTAACTTGAAGATCCCCTGAAACTCAAATCCCAAGTCAAGTCACTCAAACCCCATTTAATTTAGAACTGCCAAAAGTCGTAACATTTTACTTGAAGATGTAAGCTCAAGAAAAACAGTATGAAGCATCGTCTCGTCATATCAGTTGCTCCCAACTGATCCAGGAAGGAAGGTTTACTGTCATGCCAGAAAGATGAAGCCCAGAAGCTGTCTCTTGCAGTCCAGTCCAAGGATGGTACTTCGACCACACTACCCCGAGTGGTAGTACAGATGGAGAACTTTGATGCTCCGACATCGTAAAGCATGTGCACGGACCGTTGCTTCAGCAGATACAGAGGACATTAATCGTTCAAGTGGCCGAGCAGATTCGCCCGTCTAAGGATGACATGAAATAACGAACTGTCCGTACTGAGTGTTCAAGTTAAAGAGAACTGTTCATCGAAATCCGGTTGTCAAGAATGAAGTGACCTTAATATGGGAGACAGTGAGTAAATTTTCTCTTTCAAATTTTGTTTAGTGGTTGGCAAAAAAACCAAACTGCAGCGATATTTAGTTTTTTGTGTTTTGCACCCAAATAATTTATAAATTTTCGATAAGTAAAGTAAGGTTTTCAGCATCGTTGGTTTTTTTTTTTGGTATTTTGTTTTTGGTTATATGAATTAAGAATTAAAGAACCTAAGGTGCATTTAGACCTCTGTGTGTTGACATATTATTTTTTCTTTGTGACTTAATTGTTTCGGTTAAAATGCTCTAGTACATATTTATTCAGGAGAATTACTCACCGACACACAAAGGGTTGTTGCGGACACGGTAACAACTCAAAAATGGTACCCCACTAATATGATGATCAGGCCAAAAGTTTTTTTTTCTTGGGGTACTGTCAACTTAAATAGTACTCAACAATTTTAAAGCCACAACACATCATCTAAACGTTGGTGCAGACATGCCACCTTTTGAAATCCAGAAATCCGGAGATTCTCCCGAGGGGGGAACCCCCCCCCCCACCCACACTCATATACTCGATCAAAAAAAAAGTTCATAAAAAAAAATTTCGTGAAAAAAAAATTCTAATAAATTAAGAAAAAGTTACATTCTCCCCCCCCCCCAAGTTCTGCGTTGCCCCTGAGAAGAATATAATTCCATGTCAGTCTTTCCATGCGGAATAGAAAAATCACATCTACATACTGTTCATAAAGTATAAGTGTTTCCTTTCGTGGATGCTATCAGTGACTGATAATCTTGGGTATATGAATTCTTAAAAGCTTTATATTTAGCTGTATATAGCTTAAAGTTTTATATTTTCTTTTTGAAGATGTTTAATCCGAAGAAACGATTTAAAAAAATTCAAATTACAAAGCTGCGGACGGAAAAACATGTTTACCGCACGGCTGTTAATGGAATACAATAACGATTATACAGGAATTTCGGCAACCAAGGTCATGCCCCTGATAAATGATTGCCAATAAACGCTACGAAAACAAAGTCTTTTCCAGTTGCTTAAATGCAGTCACAGAGACTTTTCTTGCGGCTGCTCGATGGAAATAACTACGGCTGTCCTCTATGGGTGTTTTCCTTAACGACGACAGTAATCATTAACAGCACGACAACGTGAAAGCTCGCGTAAAATCTAATTTTCTGCTAAAATCCGGAGAGCGGGCGGAAGGATGAAAAATCGGGAGAGTTGGCAGGTCTGTTGGTGGTTACTAATTTTTACTGTTACAATTTGAAATTAACCGATTGCTGCAAAATAACACCAAGAAATTCGCCGAGGTGTGCTAGCGATCTAAATGTGTTTCAACTTACGCACACTTATAAAGCCTGTTTCTCTACTGGCTCCACCTACACACACGTGTACGCTTACATATTTGACGTACAAGATTTGCATTTTTGTCTAGAAGCAGTGGTTTTACATTCAGTTCAGTTCTTTTCATGAAATTCGATAAAATATGCAAATTCTCATAATTTATTTCACCAGTGTATAAAGGCTACAGACAGTCATTTTGACTGCTGCTTCTTTTCAGCACAATATATTTGAACACACTAACTTTTCAAAATAAAAAATAGCAAGCATTGTCCTACATGGCTAATCTATTAATTCCAAAGAAATTTACTTTTTCTTAAGCACACAGGGCATCCAAAAAATGACTTTCCAACTTTAAATATCAAAATATAGAGGACATCTGACAAGATTATGCATGAAAAAAATATAGATAAAGCATAAAATGTTATATCATAATGAATTTGCACTATTAGGGAAAAGTACTAGAACACTAACTAAAATTCCATTCTAATTAATTTATAAAGCATACACAAATTTATTTTATCACAAAAAAATGAGTAACTTTGCCTGGTTTTAATTTACACAAAAATTGCCACGTTTTTAAGACAAATAAATCACACTGGTCGAATGGTCAAATGCGAATGGTAATTTATTTAACAAATAATACTTAATCAATTCAATTCACCTGCAAAAAATGACTCGTAACCATCATCCAACGTTGTGACAGGATTATGGTGCTCTGAATGTTCAACTGTCTGTTTCTTGCTTAAACGACTGTTGGAGTTCTCAACCATTTGTATGCTTTCTGATACAGTTTCCTGTAATCGTAAATTCTTTCCATTTGCAGAGTATATAGCAGCTACATTTGTCAACTTTACCAACAAATTATTGCACAGGAATTCAGCCTGATTAAAACAAATGGTAACACAATAAAAATAAATGCAGGACTCTCACACAAAAAATTAGAAAAAGGATGACGGGGTATAATAATGGTACAATAAAGGAAAAATCATTCAAAAAATTTCAAAATAAAATTGTTTTTTTACAGCATTCATTATTCCTGTATCCTATAATATTGACTCAAGCCAAAGGAAAATGACAGAAATGACTTGGTATCAAAAGCAATTTTTGGCCAAAAAGTGCGCTAGTAACCACTTATAACTCCATTTTCTGTCTCTCATCTCAGTATATTACATTCCTTTTTTGGAGGGGTCTTTCAAAGTCCAGAGAGTCTGTCAACTGTTTTCACAGATGCATAGCAAATTATCAGCGAAAATTGACGCAATTTGAAAAATAATTAGTGTAAGGAATGCATAAATCAAAGGAGTCAACTTTCTTTTTAGAAAAAAGATGAAAACAGCGATTGAAGAGTATCTTTTTTTGTTCTGCAGATGAGTGACAATTTGTGTACTTTGACCTCATTTTATACGTTGTCAGAAGCCTAGGTGCCGAATACTGAGGAGGGGGGCCTCAAGCTAATTCCATTTGTGTCCCCAAGAAATAAAATTGTGGGGAGAACAAATGACGTCATGGAAAAGTAAACTTTTATTGTAGTGCAACCTCAAAGTTTCTCAAGGAGAAAATTTTCTTTTTGGCACAAGATGGAGTAGAATTGAAGAATTTTAGCATTTTCGTAGCAAACACCAGAAATTGTAGCAAAATGTAACAGACATCAGAAATTGTAGCAAAATGTAACAGACATCGGAAATTGTAGCAGCATGTAGCAATTGCAGCAGATTCTCCACCCCTTATTCACTTATTAAATGTACTCAAATGGAATATAGATGTTACATCGGAAGAAAAGTATACGGTGAGATGAGGGATAGTGTTTGTTAAATTCTCAAAATTGTTCACCTCGATGAATCACAAATTGGGATTCACAATTGGTGATAGGGTAATATCACATTCCAGAAAACAGAATAATTCAAACTGACCAATGCCAAAAATTATTCAGATATTGCATTAATCAAAGACGGGAAGGTGAGGAGAGGCAAACATAATTTGATTTTATTCCACAGTTCTTCAGGAATCAAGGTACATTTCTATCATTTCACTGAGCTATTATGCAGAAAACATCACAAATAATGAAATTTATGCTGAAATATGAGAATTAAACTACAAAATTTAAAAACTTTACAAACAAGTAGTTGTTATGCACTTAAACTTCAATATCCCACTCAGATAATAATAATAAATATGATGGGTGTGTTATGCCAGCACCATTACAAATAAAAATATATTTTTTAATTGGGTTGCTGTATTTTTGAAATATATGACATCCATATGTGTTATGGGCATCTTTTTTTCAGCCACCTTGTTGGGCATTTTGCCTGTTGTGGCGTTGTATTTGTATTTATGCATGTGATTGGTTACATAAAGAGGAAAAAATCCCTAAATTTTCATTCTTTATGTCAAGTGGTGAGCATACTAAAGCACACTTCTCACGGATCTATGTACTTTTCTTTTTCCCTCCCAACGTCTGTGAAACAATCCAAGAGAGAACCGATCCTTGTCTCACGAATTATTCTTTATAAGCATCAGGGAATGGTAGCACCCCTCACTCCCTCCAGCTCTAATGACAGTAATGATGGTTGGAGCAAAAATTCAGCTCATGATACAGGTATTTTATAATAGCGCCAAATTCTGTTCATTAGCCAAAGCTCAAAAATCATAGAAAATTCATAAAAAGACGCATTGATCAGACCAGGGTTGGGTTTTTGACGTCAAAAAACAGGTTTAAACTGTTGAAAACCTAAATGAATGCTTTTTGATAATCTTTCGAACACAATAGGTATATAACATGATGAAAAACTTACTTTTTGTATAATACAATGTTTTAATTTAAACACTAATTTATTACAATAATTAAAATAAAATATTAATTATAATTAGCAATTTTGAATTTTTCAACAAAAGTCTAGAACACATAAAATATAGTTTTGTGGTTCATTTTATCTAAGCTACTGATTACCCGTGTTCAATTTGCTAAGCGGAATAGAGCTGCTTATTCAAAATATGTATGATCGGGGCATCACAGAGTTAGGTTTTAGACTTCAGAGACTATAAATCAGTATTAAAACAGTAAAAAACTTATTGTCAATGTCGTCAAATAGTTTTTTTAACCTGAGAGATATGGTAAATAAAAAGACACTTACTTTTACAGGGTTCATACAAAATTTCCTAAATAAAAATTGAGTGGCAACAGTGCTTCTCTTAGAGATAAGTCTTTCTAAGTCCATTTATGTTGATCAATTTTTTTTTTCTGCTTGTGATCGTTCTATCTATTCAAAGTTCACTTTAATATTGTGTGTATCAATCACAATTAATAATTTTTAAATGCAGATTTTAATTTTATTTTTTCATGATGAGTGATCAGCCTTGTTCAATTTGTCACCGTCGCCCTAATGCCAAATCTGCTACGGTAAAAAAAAACAAAAACTTTCACTCAAAATGTCTTGATAGTTCTGATCATCTAACCACATCGGAGGGTACCTGGTGGATGTGTTGCAAGTGCTCTAAAAGCCATTCAGAAATGTTGTCTGTCCCACCAATCACTCCGATCGGTTGCAAATTTGCATCAATCGGTTCTAATATTGAACAAGGCAATCGTGAGATCTCAAGCTATTTATTTTTTGAGTCTCAATCACACACAAATGCTCCTCGCGTTCTCCCGAATTGTGCCGCAAACGTTCTGCAACAATCACATTTGGTTTCTGAGGGCGATCTGCACATCAGATAAATAGAAAATTGGATATTATTGCTATTTTGAAGACTGACATTGACCATCTGAAATCAACTATTGTATCTATGGATTCAAAATATGACTTATTGATTGATAAACTCAGTTCCCTTGAAAGTGAAAACGGCCAGCTGACAGATAGAATTTTGCGACTTGAGGCCATCACGATGATCTTCTCGATATGAGAAACGAACAAGCGCGTTCCATCACCGACCTGCAGCAATACAGTAGACGTAATAACGTTGAGATAGTGAATGTCCCCATCAATGATAATGAAAATTTCTCCGAGATTGTGGGTCGTCTCACCCAGTGCGTGCCCCTCGATATTAGTGAGAGTGATATCGAGGCTGCTCATCGTGTTCCAACATATCGTCTGGCTGTTTATCCTCCCATCGTAGTCAAGTTTTTCTGGCAATCCCAAAGGGACAATTTTCTTGCTCAAGTTAGATCTTTACGGCCAACATAGGCAATGATCGACTTCCCAGGCGAACCCATGAAGATTTTTATCAGTGATCATCTTTGCCTTGAATGGAACAAACTTCTCGCAGCTGCCAGAAAGTTCAAACGCGATCACTCCTGGAATTACCTGTGGACTACAAACGGCGTAATTAAGCTACGAAAAGACGATTAATCTCAAATCATAATTGTGGATGATCTCGACACGTTGAAGAACATTTAGTGTTAGTGGCATGGTGGTTCCCCAAATTTTTCAGTCCATTCCAGACTGTGAGTACTACAGTCGGCCCCCCGTATTCGCGGTTTCCGTATTCATGGTTTTTTTCCTTCATTGGAATTCTTTTTTTTTTTTTTGAAAACACTCAGAAATCATCACTCACGTGTTTTGTTTATGAAATTTGAGTTGTGCGTGTTTATGATGGCTCATTTTTCAAGTGCTACTGTATGTTGTTTTGTGCAAATGCATATGGGTACATGATAAAGCCCACAGTAGTTTTCAAATCTGCGAATCCGCGAGCATTAAAGAGAAAGGATGTCAAAGCTCCCAGCATTTTGGATGAACAATAAAAGGTCTTGGACTATGAAAGCACTTTTCCTGGATTGGTTTAAACGGTGTTTCGTTCCGAAAGTCCAGGAGGTACATTGAGAGTGAAGACATGTCATTCAAAGTTCTTTTGATACTGGATAATGCTCCTGGACAATAAGATGTCAATACGTTCAAAGCTGATGGTGTGGAAGTCCTTTATATGCCTCCTAATCAGCATCTATCACTCAGCCCCTTGATCAGGGGGTAAAGCAAACATTAAAGGCTCACTATACACGCCACTCAATGGAGATGATTGTGCATGCAATAGAAGATGCAAATGCATAAAATATCTTGAAGGTATGGAAGAATTACACCATCACTAATGCCATTACTGTCATAAATAGAGCCGTGGCAGCTCTTAAGTAGAAGACAAGTTCACAGATGCCTTTATGGTACGTCTTTCACATGCATAAAAATTAGTAGAGGAAGCCTTGTGAACATATTCCGACATACTTGATATGAAGAAGAAGAAACATCAAACAAAATCACAATGTCCTTTCAGAAAGCATCACCAACAACCACATATGAACCACATAAAAACCAAAAGTATGTTATTTCAACAAATTAACAAGTTGATTCTTCTTGTTGTCCAACCAGTTTCCATAAATAATTTTGAAATTCAATACGATTCTTAAGTAACATTCCTGGGTGTAGTTTTCAATTCTCACTTAAAATGGGATGACCGTATACATACCACTCGTATTAAACGGAGACAGGCAACGGGTGTCATTGCCAAGTTATCTGCTATCATTCCGTTAAAAATTAAACTTTTACTGTACAACACTCTTATACTTCTCATACTCATTTACTGTCACTTGATTTGGGGTCATACATCGTTCGAAAACCTGAGTAATCTAGCCACCATCCAGAGACGCTTCCTGAGAACAATTTCGCATCATTCCCCCTCCCATAATACTAAGATCCTTCCTGTTCATATAATCCAAGATTATCTTCTTCCAATTTTTATGTTCAAGGCAATTAAACTACATATATACTCAGATATTATACAACTGACTTCGATTAACCATGAATATAATAGTAGTCGTAATGTTCTTTACCCTGCTGCGGCTCAATGTGCTTTTCAACAATACAAATACTACGAGCCCAGGATGCTGGAATATGCTACCTGCTGCTTTGAGAGAAATCAATAGCCTACGCATGTTTAAGACCCGTCTAAAAATCTATTTAAACACAACAGCCATCAGAGATGTAGTATATTTCCTTCTTTTTCCTTATTATAATAGCATCAATCTATGTTGTTTTTTTTCTGACTTTTTCATTTTGTTGTTCTGATTTTGCTAACCCTCCCAATCGACCACGGAGCTCGTCAGGGCATTTCTATGCCCTTTTCTTCATGGTTCGACTGTACATGTTCAGTTTTTTTTCTGTTATATTGTTCAATGTTCTCACCTGTATCCACAATCATACATGTTCTATAATGCACTGTAATATTTTCATGTACGGAAATAAATTGAAATTGAGTTTTTAAGGACTTTTTAACGGATCAACCAAGACCAGTTGGACAAGAGTGAAGCAGAGTTCATAAAAAAACTTCCTAAATAGAAATTAAGGAGTTTTTAAGGATTTTCCAAGCAATTTTTAAGGAGTCATGGCAAACTTCATAACTTAAAGTTTTACAGCTAAAAAAGGGGGCGGGGCACATATGCAAATTTATTTTTAACATTTGCCAAATAAATTTTCCCTTTCCTCAAAAATATAGACGTAGAAGTGGTTCAGAAATTGCAACTTTTGGTTTGTTACCCAGCATTATAAGAATTCATAAAATAATCAATCCACATACAGAGATAATCCATACTTTTCTGTCGTCACCAAAGTGTTCTAAAACCTTCAAGTTTCAGTCAAAAATATGACTCGTAACAGAATATTACTCAATAATTCTAAGTGATATTCATTCATTCAATTATTCAAAATAAAAAACTAAAGCTGACAAACATTTTTTTTTTACAAAATTATTTATATTTGCAGCAACTCTTTATTCACCACTTGCTTAAAGTGGATCAACACATACACAAATTCTTTAAAATTAAGTTTTTCAATTATTTTGGCATGGTTCCTGCTGCCTTCTTGTTTTTCAGTTATGCTCAAAAAAAAAAATTGTTGCAAAATGGGAGCAAATTTCAGGACATTCAACATGTTTGGCAATTTAGCACTCATTATTTGGCGACATTAGCCATTTAACACTCGTTATTCAGCAAAATTCATAAATTAGCACCCATAATTCGGTGGACTAGCTCTTTTTATTCATGAAATGAATTTTTTTCTCACGAAACATTGGAATTTGATGCAATGACAATCGACCATAGTAATTTCAGCTGCTTGCAGTGGCGACTTTTTTTTTCTTATTTGAAAACGGAAACCGTGGTCAGTGGTTGAGAAACACTGGACTAGAGTAAACCTTCTTCAGCTGCACAATCAAGGGTATGATCAGGGTTTCATGATGAAAAGCCAGATGAGAGGCCGATAATTTGATAAGGAGCTGCGGTTACCACAATCCAATTTTCGGGGACAAAATCGAGAGCTGGAACTTACTGAGAAAATCCCATAGCTGCCAACTTTTGAAAATAAAAATTCGGGAGATTTTCAAGCGAACCCATATTTTATGCTAAAAACACTCCCTAATAAATCCGAAAGGGATTTTCCACACATAAAAGTTAAAGCGTAGGGAATAAAATCCCTACGCAAAAACAAGTGAAATTTGAGGCCAAAACTTCAAAATGGTGATCTAAAAAAAATAAATATTTTGTTCAATCAGAAACGCTGTGAACAAACATTCTGCGTGAATGACACCAAAATCATCGGAAGATGAAAAGAAAAAAAGCGTCAATTTTTGAAGAACACTGAGTTTTTTTGCAACACTTGCTTTTTTTTTTAATTATTTCACAAGAGTGATGATGGCACTCTTTCCATGACCTATGTATATGTCCGTAACACAACTTGTACAAAAAGGAAAAGTCTGCCCTTTTCTGGAACGTTTGATGAAAGAAAATTCATCGGAATAAGTATCTTTAAAATTGATTAAATATGTTTTTGCTTATCAATATTCATGTTTTGTTATATCGCACATACGTAACTTCAACAAAAGAAATTTTGACCTTATGCGCATCACTATAATCTTCAATTATTATCCAGGACTATTGGCTGCTAAGCTATTTCCCTGCATGACAAGACAAACAACTTTGTTACCATCAGAGGGTTTGTAAAATGGGGAATTTCCCCATTTATTTACGACGTTTGGCATCATTTTGAAAGGAGAAAAAAAAAGGCTTCATGCCCCACAAGAAATTTCTTAGGGATTGTTTTCATAAGCGGGGATTTTTTTAAATGAAGTAGAGAATTTTTAGGGACAATTAGGAATTTTTTGTGATTTTGTAAAAATTTGGGTGATTTAAGAACTTTTCGGGAGGTCGAGGGATGAAGCTAAAAGTCAGGAGATTCCCGGAAAATTCAGGAGACTTGGCAGCTATGAAATCCAATACCATCTAAATTAAATTTCAATCCTCCAAATTTTGTAGAGGGCTGAAAATACTCGTTTAAATTTTGCATTTTTTTTTTCATAAAATAAAATACAGCTTGAAAAAATAAAAAATTTTAAATTATAATATTAATAATTTCTTTTTAAAATTCAAATACTCCTTATAATTTGGGGGCGGAGTGAAATTATTTTCTCAGATAATTCTAAGTGCGACTATGGAAGATGCGAGGAAGGGGTGGTGCTGAAGTATGAAGGAATAAAACATGCTCTGGGATAGAATCGTTATGTGGCACGCGAAAACAAATTTTTTTGTGCCCTTTTCTGAAAGTGGGAATTTAATGCACTGAGCGTGTCATCATACATACCGTAGAGGAGAAATATAAGCATTTCTCTATTTCTCCTCTATGAGGTACATACAAGGCAGGTATAAAAGTATAGTAAAACCTCGATAAGTCGTCACCTCAAGTTACCGAAAAATTATGACGGCTTAACCGGAGTTTCGTCAGTTTTAATGTGCGATGTTATGAAAATCGTATAAATTTAAAGTAATATGACATTTATTAAAGTATGAATCAAAATAACAATATTAATAAAATTTATAGATTGCAAAAGAAAAAATAATAGCAATTTTTTACCTTTTTTTTTTATCTCTTATGATTTAACTTATTGTGATAAAATGTACTGGGGTGCACTTTGATTTATACTAGTAATTTTTAATTTAGACTAACAGAGCAACTGTTTGAATAAGTAGCTCTTCTTCATAACAGAACTCTCTATTGCACATTAATTTTACATGTACATCAAATTTAATTTTAGTGTTTGAATTCTTCACCAGTAGTTCATGATGCAACTACAAAGTAATGTTGAACACTTTTGACTTTGTGGAGGGGGCCCTGGGCAGGGAAAAGTAAACAGAAGACCTCAACTTGGGAAAGAATGTCTAATTTCTTTCAACAAAGATATTTTGTTTAAATTTCAAGCCCTAAATTGGCAGAGCCCATGCTTTCTATGAGTATTTATCATCCGTGCCCGTTGCACTTTGACTTTAACTTTATTCATTTGATTCTTCGATTTACATAATTTTTGATTTCCTTGCACTATGTAATCTTTGACATATCAATATATTTTGGTTTTGCCGGAGATGCCCTGGTCCCGCCCCTTGGGGGGGAGGAAGCAAAGTGCTTGCGTTGCTTCTTGCGACAGAGCTTGGGTGTCTCACGGTTTATCCAGTTTCTCCAATGGAGCCCATGCAGAAATGAGATCTAGCTTGAACAGTCCCCAACGTTCCAAAAACCTTAGTCGGCAAATGAACTTCCCAAGCGTAACTTTCGCTACTTAAACTGTTCCGTTTGGGTTTATAGGATTTTATGGTGACTTTTAAGCATATGGCAATGCTGTTAACAAGCTTTTTTTTTAATGGGAGCCATAAAAATAGTCTGTTCCTCTTTCTCAAACTTTTTCATAGTGACGACTAAACCAAAATTAGCGACGAGTAAACGAGGGTTTAATAACATTGTGGTCTATGAGAGCTGGAAAGATCTGAAGAAAAATGACGACTTAACCGGAGTGATGACTTAACAAGGTTTTACTGTATTTCATGGAGTTTCCAAGTACACACAAAAAAAATGTTGACACAGAGGTTCCCACCACTGGTAGTAGCATCATTTTCTGGCAGGAATGATAGAACTTAGATAACTTCTTTATTTCAATTTCATTGTCAATTTTTCGACAGCACAACAATTTTCTTTTCCCATTTTTGCAACATATCAAAAGCGGGTGTGGCCACTGTAGTCACTGGTCTAATCAGGTGTTGTTATCTCTTAGCTGCGCTGGTCGTCGGCAGAGCTGTTCCCACCCGCTACAAAGGTGGCCTTGAAATCCTCATAAAGAAATATTACCCCCCACACCTTGTTTTCTTTTTCCTTTTTTTTTCAGGGACCTCCTTTCAGCATCAAGTACTATTCAACATCAACCATTCATCAACCTTAGCAGGAAATATTCCAGGATGGGGTAAAAGTCATGACTTTTTTTAGAAACAGCTGGAAGGATTTTAAGGAGTTTTTAAGGGCTATTAAAAAGGAAATGAAAAGTAATTACTTTTTAAGGAGTTTTTAAGCACCATACGAACCCTGTTTATGTATATTAAAGGGTTTTATATTCTGAATTATAATTACTGAGAATCTATTTTGATATTTTAAATTATATGATCTCCTCAAAATTTTATTCCATGTAAACATTCTCACACAGAATCTGTAAACACCCTAATTAAACTCATTTATTTTCATCTAAAAATTTCTCAGAGCTCTCAGGGTGTATAAATTCACAGAGTTTTAAAGAATACTCTCAACCAAAGCAAAGCTGACAGGACTTGATACGGAAAGCATTTGTTTTGCACATTTAAATACAGCTCCAATTTGAAAACCACTGCATTGTAAATGCTAGTAAATATACCAAATCATAGTGCAAAAATAAGCAAACTAAGTGCAAGTAAGAATAACTAAGTTTGACTAAGATAAGTTACAGGATTTTCTTAAGCTTTATGTACAAGCTAGCATTGCCAAATTAAATGACATTTTAGTTCTACAGTTTAGTATTTTGATCGCTAGATATATTTCAATTTTATGCACAATAAGAGAATCTCAGTGATTATCTAGATCAGCGGTTCTCAACCAGTGCTCCACGGAGCCCTTGGGACTCCTTGTGCACTCTCCAGGGGCTCTGCGGCCGCTCGAGCAAAATAAAAAAAAACAGTGAGATTAAAAAAATAATAATTATAAATATTTTCAAATAGTAAAAATAAATAATGCTATGCTTTATTCAAGTTGTATATTTTATAAGAAATAAACCATATATATATTTTTGTCCAAAATAATTCTGTAGAGAGTAGAAAATTATTTTAGAATCACATTAAATATTTATTCTTTGTATAACATAGTCACTTTAAACATTACATGCAATTACATGTGCATTTCCATTGAGAATTTTTATACTAAAAAGCAATATTTGAGGTTTTGACAGTTTTTGACGTGACAGTTTAAACCGTCAAAATCCTTCCAGCTCTGCATCAGTCTATCACTGCATATTTTTTATTCATAAAATGATTTGTGACTAAATAGAAAATTAGTATATGAGGGGGAAAAACAAAATCTTAAAATCTGATTTCCAAGTTGGTTTTTACACATATATAGATTTTCTGATAAAAAAAACTACCTTCTAAAAACAAAGAATAATATCACAATAATATTTAACATTAAAAAAAAAAATCAAACCACCACCTACTTTCATTAAAATCAAAGCAGAGAATGGTATCAAGTATTCCTTATACTTTTCAATAACATCAACATAAACATACCCTGGAATTTCTCCTAAAAAGAAAAAAATTGAGAAATTTTATGGAACACATATGATAAAAAAGAGGTGCCGCAGACGATCTATAGCGTGTCAAATACCCGGAATTTCTGAAAAGGATAAATATTTTGTTATTGAAGAATATGATGATGAAATATCTAGTTGCATCCCTGAATGAGAGGTCCTATACCAAATTTTCTAATCCCTGAGTATTTTCCCCGTGGGCTACATATCAGGAAATTTTGGCATCTTCTGGCTATCTACCGGGATTCAAACACTGTGTAAATTCACTTCTTTCCTACAAGATCGCAAATGCATATTTTTTGAAATATCGTAAATAACGAACGGCCGATCAAATTTTAAAAACATTTCCAGTGATGTTTTGACCGAATTTAAGATTATCAGTTTCATTTGCTCGAATGTAACCTACGAGCTTTATTGGTTGAATTTTTTGTGTTTTATACAAGGTATTTTATCAAACTTTTATAGTGTAATACCGGCCATAAACACTCTGGGTAACGCCAAATCTATCACACGTCATTGTCATCGCTTTGTGTGCTCATATACTTCACCTTCAATAGCCCAAATTACATGTTTATTTCTACACATCTTGCAGTACATGTCTTGCGTCTCGTTTTGTCCTGTACATGTTTGTCTTCAGTGTCCAACCCCTCATTGTGGGCCCCGCTCCGGCGGGGAGGGGTCCTCCCGGATGGGGCATTGCTTCTTGCGTATGCTCCATCCGGGACGCTGTCTACCTGCGTGTTTGCCGTGCGTGGAGACCCGTAAGGCTGGAGATGGGGATCCTGGTTAGCCTGATGCGCTAGCTCGGATTCAGCCGAAACGGGAGGCCTGGATTAGCCCCGTCCAGGTCAATCGGCTGTGGTCGCCTCGGTGGCTGAAGGGGTTACACTACTGGGCAGGTAGAGGGGCCGGGCCTGCCGGACGTCGTTGAGGTTTGTTGGTGCTGCTTCACGACGATCTTGGATCTTGAACGCGTCTGCTCGCCTGCTTTGGTGGTGTATAGCTCTCACCTAACCTGACGTTGCTACTAACCTTCACCGGTTACGTGGGCGCGTCCCCTCGTAGGGCTCCATGGTGGGCATGGTGGGTGAGAGTGGAACAATACCCATTCAAATATGGGAAAAACAAAAAATGCACCAAAACGTCAAAGAACTGCACTTAGTGAAACAATTGTCTCAGAAACCGCTTCTTCAAATCTGTCATCTGTCTCATTCTTCTTCTTGCATAGCTCTGATATCAATAAACAGCTGTCAAAAGTATCACCATTCCTGATTGATAAAGCTCTCTATGGCGCAGTTGGAACTCTGAAATCAGTGAAGGCTCTCCGTTCAGGAGACCTTCTCGTCGAAACTAACACTCCCAAACAAGCCGAACTCATTCAAAAGCTCACATCTCTCGGGGACATTCCCATAACAATCAAAATCCACCCCACGCTGAATTATTCACGTGGTGTCATCTCAGACCCTAACTTAATTAACATGGATGAAGATGAACTAACCCAGGAGCTAGCGTCTCAAGGCGTAACATCTGCCAAACATATCATGAGCCGCAAAGATGGCAATCTTGCTCCATCACGTAATATAATCCTGACATTTTCATCCCCAACATTGCCGAAAGATGTCAAAATCGGTTACTATAACCTCCATATCCGGCCATACATACCTAACCCTGTAAGATGTTTCAGCTGCCAAAAATTCGGTCACTCACGAATGGCGTGCCGTGGTCAACCCACCTGCGCAAAGTGCGGTGAGAGGGACCACATTTCGGACAGCTGCACTAATTCACCATTCAAGTGCGTCAATTGCGGTGGCGACCACCCCGCATTTGACAGGAAATGTCCGAAATGGAATGAAGAAAAAGAGATCCAGAAGATCAAGGTTCTCAATAACATCTCATATATTGAAGCACGCCGTCGTGTAATCCCTAACCAAACTCCAATAGCTGGTACATCATACTCTAATATGGTAACAAATCCATCAACAGCTAATAAGACTAACAATGTCACGAAAGCATCTATAACAACTCAGACCGAACCCATAGCTGATACATCCACTCAAACATCATCTAACCAACCATGTAATAGTTGTGGCTGCTGTTGCTCTGCTGGAATACGGAAGGAGTCCACCACCTCCGAAGAAGCAGGAAAAGCAACAGCGAACACATTCAAAGTAACTACAGCTACTAAACCAAAATTCAATAGTGGAAATAAATCTAAAATTAAACTATTCAAGACCGGATATTCAAGAAAAGCCATTCAGAGAGCAAAGAAGAACCCTACATTACAAAACATGTCACTTCTTGATGACAAATCAATTGGTGACATGGATCTCGATAATCCTACAGAATCCGGTACTACTCGCCGGAAATTGGACCGAAATAAGTTCAAAGACCTTGAACCGTCTACATCTATTTGAAATTTATGGCCAACATTATTCAATGGAACATTCGTGGTCTTAGATCCAATTACGAAGATCTCAAGGATTTGATCAATCGCTATCATCCTGTTTGCGTGGCACTCCAGGAAACTTTTACGAAGCCCTCGGAGACATGGAACATCAGGCAACATTCCCTGTTTCGTATTGATTACGATGACGGGAGTAGGGCTTGCCGCGGTGTTGTTCTGCTGGTTCCACATCATGTGTCGTCGCGCGTTTTAATGCTGCGCACGAACCTGCAAGCCATCGCGGTGGAAATCTCTACAGGCCTAAGAATTACCATCTGTTCCATTTATTTGCCACCAAATGACACCATCTTACAGAGAGATCTAGAACAACTGATTGATCAATTACCACCACCATATTTTCTTCTTGGAGACTTCAATGCACATAACATAATATGGGGTTCTAACAGCAACACCCCTCGTGGGGAAATGGTTGAACGTCTATTAGACGACATGAACCTCGCCATCATGAATGATGGCAGTTTCACTCATTTCCATGCCCCGAACAATAGTTTCACTGCAATAGATTTATCGTTATGCTCACCTTCACTCTTGCCCAACTGGTCCTGGTCGGTTGATCCGGACCTCCACGGGAGCAATCATTTTCCTCTAGTGGTTAAGTGCCTTGATCGAAGCCATAGCATACCTGAGGGTCCTCCTCGGTGGAAGCTTGTGGCCGCCCGATGGGCAGACTTCACGGTCAAGGCAGAAATCACGGAGGATATGGTTTCGCAACCCGACGTCGACCATTGTGTCGACCTTGTGACCAGTTGTATCATCTCTGCAGCAAATGAAACAATACCTAAAGTCTCCTCGAAACTTCCTAAATTTCCTAAACCTTGGTGGAACCACGAATGTAGTCTTACGATTAAAGCACAAAAGAAAGCATGGAGTAGGTTCCGGCGGTATCCTACCCATGATAATAAGTTGGCATTTTTAAAAGCAAAGGCGATAGCAAGAAGAACCAGGCGCCAGGCTCAACGCGAGTCCTGGCAAAAGTTTACGACGGGAATCAATTCATCAACTTCATCCAAAATCATTTGGGACCGGATCCGAAAAATCAATGGTCATTATCAGTCTCATCCCATCACCACTTTAAATACCAATGGCACTATCATCAGCGATGTGAGGGATATTGCGGACACTATCGCCGCCCATTTCGCCGCTGTTTCCAGTGATGCGAACTATCCCCCATCGTTTCATCCCATTAAATCATCAGCCGAACGTACATCGTACACCTTCCGGCCTTTTACACCGGAGGGGTACAATTCATTGTTCACCCTTCATGAATTGACGACGGCCTTGCAGCGAAGTCCTGACTCAGCTGTAGGGCCCGATGCCATTCATTATTCCATGATTCGGCATCTCTCACCAGAATCACTCTCACATTTACTCATATTATTTAATCGGATCTGGGTCAGTCATTCATTTCCTGACACCTGGCGAGCAGCCATTGTTCTTGCATTCCCGAAGCCTGGCAAAAATCCTCAGCAACCTAACAGTTACCGACCTATTGCTTTGACCAGTTGTCTATGTAAGCTCATGGAACGTATGGTCAACTATCGCCTTATGCACTACCTTGAGGTTAACAATATTTTATCTAAACATCAAAGCGGCTTTAGACGGTTCAGGTCCACAACATGCAATATGTTACGCCTTGAGACATCAATAAGACAAGCATTTGTGAAGAGGGAGCATATGCTAGCCATATTTTTCGATATAGAAAAGGCCTACGATCGTACTTGGAGGCACGGAATTCTCTCCGACCTCTATAATTGCGGCTTGCGGGGCAACTTGCCCATTTTCATTAAGAACTTTCTCGCTCGCCGCATCTTCCAGGTACGGATCGGAAGCACATTATCAGCTCCCCAAATTCAAGAACAAGGTGTACCTCAAGGTAGCATTTTAAGTGTTACACTTTTTATTTTAAGACTCAACGGGGTGTTGAACCAACTCCCGTTGTCTGTCACTGGCGCACTTTACGTGGATGATCTCTTGATATCATATCAATCAGTGAATATGAGGACAGCCGAGAGACAATTGCAAACCGCACTCAACAAGATCAGCAAGTGGGCACATAATAACGGCTTCTCATTCTCCGCTGACAAAACTGTCGCTATGCACTTTTGTCGGCGTCGAGACCTACATGATGACCCACAATTGTTTCTAAACAATAGTATAATACCAATAGTAGAAAATACAAAAGTCCTCGGCATCACATTCGATAAAAAACTTACTTTCAAACCTCATATTGCACAATTGAGAGCTCGTTGCATGAAGACGATGAACCTCTTGAAGGTCATCTCGTCTACATCATGGGGAGCAGACCGTAAGTCACTCATTCACTTGTATAAAGCTCTAATAAGATCAAAGCTTGACTACGGCTCCATTGTATACGGGTCAGCACCTCGGAGTTATCTGAGTGTGCTCGACCCAATTCATCATCTCGCTCTCCGCATTTGCTCTGGAGCTTTCCGAACTTCTCCCATGGAAAGCCTCTATGTCGAATGCAACGAGCCATCACTGACATCAAGACGCCAGCAACTTTCCTTGAAATATTATTTCAAAATGAAGTCTTTACCAGGTCATCCACTTCATCGTGTCATTTTTAATCCCTCATTTCATAGACTATTTGCTGCTCGCCCTTCATGTGTTCCATCTTACGGTCTTCGTATGAGAGCACTTGTGGAAGAACTAGAATTAGACATCAGTCGTGTGGCCCCAGTTGCTTGGCAACTGGCACCATGGGAGCAGTCTCTGCCAGATGTCTCTCTTTCATTATCATTATACCCTAGAGCCACCACAGCAGATGTCATATATCGACAGATATTCTTTAGGCACAGGGGTAGGTACAACAGGTACTTTCCCATATATACCGACGGCTCCAAGAGCCCTGGCCATGTCGGTTGTGCCTACATCTGCTGTGAGGAGACATCTTTCAAACTTCCAGACACATTCACTATATATTCGGCAGAACTGTACGCAATCCTTCAGGCTCTACGTCATATACGACGCAAACGCCACCGACGATGCATCATCTATAGCGACTCTCTCAGCGCATTACAAGCACTGTGTTCCTGTACGTTTCACATTCATCCATTTATTCATGCCATTTTTCATGAACTGCATCACCTCATTCATCACGGTACCACAGTAAAATTTTACTGGGTACCAAGTCATGTAGGAATACCGGACAACGAAACAGCAGACAACGCAGCTCGAACAACAACTAACATTGATAATAGCCTTTTGGTACCTGCCAGTGACCACTTCTCAATCCTCCGGGAAGTGATGCATCGCCGCTGGCAGGAGCACTGGAACAATCAAGTAAATAATAAACTGCATGCCATCAAGCCCACACTTGGCCATTGGCGTTCGAGCTGCAGAACTAACCGAAAGGAGGAAGTTCTGCTTGCCCGGTTACGCATAGGACACAGTCGCCTGACACAATCATATTTATTAGTACGAGAGAGTCAACCAGAGTGCCCTCATTGTCAAAGTCCATTGACCATTGTTCATGCTTTTAC
The DNA here is from genome assembly GCF_987345545.1 of Pholcus phalangioides. NCBI lineage: Eukaryota > Metazoa > Arthropoda > Arachnida > Araneae > Pholcidae > Pholcus > Pholcus phalangioides. The sequence continues at coordinate 13,495,178 of NW_028301598.1, forward strand.
TTGTTCACATCATCGTCATCATTTCACGACCGCTTTTGGTCAGAGTCATCTTTCACATCATGACATTTTAAATGACAATAGCGATGCATCTCGCATTTTTAAATTCATCAAAGCCATTGGTTTACATGACAAATTATAGATTTTTACAATTCATGTCATTGTTTTACGTTTCATGTTCCTTTTTATATGTTTTAGTTTTTTGACACGACAAAAGGACATTTTTCTTATTTTTGTGTCATGTTCTGGCGCAGTTTGGCCAAATTGGTCCTTGCGCCAAAAAATTCAAAATCCAATCCAATCCAATCCAACCGGCCATAAACACTTAAAAATAATTTTAAATCAACAGATAGTATAAGAGAGAATGTACTTTTTTCCATATTTTGATTCTCTAAGAGAATATTTAAACATATTTTTAATCCTCTCAAGGGGAGGGGCACAAGGCCACATGTCCTCCTCGGAATTTAAAAACTGCGATTGTGCAGCGATAATCAGCTGAATATAATTTTCTAAGGTTTTCCTATTTAGATTTGGCCAGTCCTTTCAAAAAAGATCTGTTCTTATGATGATTGGATTTTTGATTTATTGGTGCAAGGACCAATTAGGTCAAACTGCAGCAAAACAATTGACCAATTAAATGTATTCTTGTCGTGTCAAGAAAGTAAAACCATGCATGACAAAACAAAACTTAAAACGTAAAACAGTGGTGTAGATTGTATAAAACAATATTTTGTTATAAAAACCAATAGCTTTGATGAATTTAAAAACGCAAGATGCATCGCAATGGTAATTTAAAATTGTTGCAAAGTGAAAGATGACTATGACCAAAAGCGGTCGTAGACAAGTAAAAGGGATAGCATGATGATCCCACAGACCTGAAACAGAACTATGTATACATTAAATTTCAAATTAACACATTAGCGATTTGGAAGACAAATGGCACCCATCTACTGAACACCAGACACTCACATCACTGGAAGCACAAGCAAACTGTTAGTTTTCACCAATACTAATCTGACATAGCTCCCATATTCAGGTGTGAAATATGTGGCAGTTAAATAATGGTAGATCAGACTTGTAGACCATCAGAATCATTTGTTTTAAATTCAATCAGAAGATATTATTAAAGGATTTTCGAAATGGGAAATCAATCAGAAAAGAATTTTTAGATTGATTTATTAGTAAAAATATATTTATATATTAACTAAATTGTATTTGTTTTAGATTTTTTACATGTGTTAAATTCTCAGTGTTAATGGGCTTTCTTTCAAGTTTTTTCTACTAGTAGATAATGAAAGTAAAAACTTAGTTCTAAGCTGGTAAAATGACCATTTTTTCAATGACCCTTTGGATCGAACATGTTTTTGAAAATACACTGCTGGCCATTGTAAATTTCTACTCTCCAATTATAAGAGTTATGGCAACGAAAAACAGGTTGAATTATAGCAAATGTTCTGATTAATGATCTCTGCTATCAAGTTTCAAAAATCGCTCACCCCTATCATGTCCAGGCGGTCCTTAAATATATTTTAGCTTGAAAACCATTGAAGTTTATATCCGGAGTTTGTGTAATCACACCATCCACTTCAAACTAATTGGAATGTTTGAATGATCTTCATACTGTTTTAAAGCTGACATTCCCGCCGACAAATCAAATGAAAAATTTACACTGATCATCACTGAAAAATTTGAGTCATTTATAGCGGAAGATGGTAACCGTCGCCCGTTGATCGCGACTGCACCGATATAGCACGTGTGGCATTAACAATATCCAAATTTCTTTCCTACATCACACCACCACATAAATCCACATATGCACCTTTACTCCTAGACTTAATAAACAGTAATTACGCATTTACTGCCTGCCATAACCTAACAATCACGTTTTAAAACAAAATTTTTAACGGAGCACGTTCTTTTGCAACAATAAATTGGATATCTTTTTTGATAATACACTGCTGGCCACCGTAAATGCAACACCCTGAAGGAAGCATGCAAATAATATGAAATTTACAACATGCATTAGCGGAGGTGAGATATGCAAATGATTAGAATTTCAGCGCAGACGCACATCACGCGCGCCTGTGGCGCCACTTCAAAGCGCTATTTAAGGCTTGGAGATTTCGACGATTTGAAGTACGGCAATTGTGTTTTTCTTGTGGTTTTTTCAAAAAAACGATCAATTATGCCTCGTAGAAAACAGCGATCATCTTTTGATCAAGTATCCAAGTTCGACAGAGGAAGGATAGTGGCCTACCGAGATTGTGGATTATCTTTCAGGGAAATCGGTAGTCGTGTTGGACGAAACCAAACAACTGTAATGCGGATATGTGATCGTTGGATGCAGGAGGGTACGACGCACCGACGTGTTCGATCGCATCCACCTCAGTGCACCACTTCACGTGATGACAGGCGTATTGTGCGTATGGCAGTGACGGATCGCTCAGCCACATCACGAACCATAGCACAGCACATTCAGTCTGTACCGCATCATCCAGTGTCTGCGCGTGCAACGTCCCTTATGGGAGTTGCTTGCCCGGTTCGAAATATCCAGCAATAAAGTGGCAAACGACAAGTGGAAAATGATTAGAAACAAACTTTCGCATGAAATATTATTTATTCAAATTAATTATATGGGTTAGTTAATTTTAACAATGGATTAGTATATCTTGGAGCCCTCTATTTGACGTTAACAGTAAAGATACTGGCTCACCAATTGATGATCAACAACAGTCAACTTGTGCAGTGATCGGACATCCGATGTTGTTAGCCTTTCCGTAAATACCAGAGGAGTTTTCTCAGTTGAGAACCGGAACACCTTGATCAGTTCCTGGGGGCCTCTCGGTTGAGGGCCGGACCACCTTGCTCAGCTCCGGGGACCTCTTGGTTGAGGGCCGGACCACCTTGATCAGCTCCAGGGGGCCTCTTGGTTGAGGGCCGGACCACCTTGATCAGCTCCAGGGGGCCTCTCGGTTGAGGGCCGAACCACCTTGATCAGCTCCGGGGGGCCTCTCGGTTGAGGGCCGGACCACCTCGATCAGCAATGAAGAACTTTGACTGTGAAGATTGTTTTATATTTTGATTCCGGACCTGCCGGAAAACGGATTCAAATAATGTAGATTATTGCATTTTAACAATTCAGCCTAAGGCCAATAGATACGGTAGCAAGACGGTGAACCGTCCTACTAGAGGGCTTCAGTTGAACAGAACAAGATTAGACGAACGCAATGTGAGAGACAAAGAGGGAGGAATTTATACTCCCCTTTTACAAGAAGTTTGGGACCACATGTCCTCGCATGGCCTTTTCGCCTCAACAAAAATATCGAATTTGCATATTCATGCGTCACTATTATAAACATTACAATTTAATTACATTGGAATCTGGCAACATGACATAATCCGGAGAGCTGATCAGACTCTCCCGATTATGTAAACATTACTAACATAACAATATGAAATGAATTGTTCCGACGGAGGTCTGCAGCCCCCCGCCGAAAATAAGTGAGTACAACACTATATTTTCGTATCCGCACAACGAGACTTGCAACAACTCCCCCGGGAGGTTCTTCAATAAAAATAAAATGAATTGGGCAAACCCTTAAGCCTCGCCCAACTAACACATACTGGATCAAACCCCTCCACGAAAATAGCGGCATCGTCGTCATGAGGGAAATTAATTTATGTGGGACATCAGTAGCCCGACCTCTGGCCCGTTCTCGTTCGACAGCCGAAAGACCCCACCCGCCGACTGCCGAACTAATCGAACACTCTGGCCCTTACCGGTTCGCCAGTGGGTCCTCGGGTGGTTTCCGGTAACTGAGAGGTCCCTGGGGTCTAAAATAAGAAGGAATTTCCCACATAACGACAAGATCACCATTAACGTAGAGGGATCGGATCCCGATACGTTACATTCCCCCTCACCACGGAAGAATTTTTCCCAAAAAAAAAAAAATTCTATAGGTTAAAAAAAGTTAATTTACAGAAATACATGCAAAAACTATGCTAACATATCACCTGGTATATTAAACTTCCCACTAAAGGAAAAGTTATCGACAGCCAAATCAGTATCCCGATTTTGTAAGTATCGCGAAATTTCAACACTGCTTCTGAATTTTGTCCCTTCGGGAGAGTAATAATAGACGTCAATACGAGGTTCTTTTTTCCTCTTAACGAGAACCCTTTGCCACCCTCTCTGAATCGGAACCAAAAACTTAGAGTAACCTACGGAAGATTTAATGAAATTCGTTTTCACCATCTTAGTGGTGTCCTCCTCGGGATTTTGCCGGCTAAAGGACGTACTAGAGTTAGTGCAGTTAGCACTATTTAAGGGCGCTTGTGAAACATGATGTCGACTCGGATTATTGGAAGTGTGTTGTTCAAGGACCTCTCTACTCTCAGGTGACTGCGGAACAGCCTCAAGAACGACGTGGTCACTACTAACGAATTTTTTCAAGTCACAAGCATTGACTTTATAAACATTATCATTGGATAAATCCACTATCAGGTAGACAATAGGTGAAATTTTTTCCAGGACTCTACACGGGCCGTCCCATCGTGGCTTCAACTTCGCCATAACATTGCCCTGCGCACTAGAACGGAAATGCGTTCTCCTTAATACCAAATCATCCTGATTAAAGGTGTGCAATAATCTTTTTTTGTCATAATATCTTTTTTGTCTCCTTTGTTGTTTTTTGACATTTTCCTTAACTTGCTTAAGTAAGTTTTCGGGCAAACTCACCCTTTCCCAAACCGGTATGTCCATAGCCCAGTCAAATGGTAAAACTAATTCTCTACCAAGAAACAATTTAGCTGGCGACTGACCCGTAGTTTCCGAGGGAACCGACCTAATAGCAAGACCAAAAAAGGTTAAATTTTTATCCCAGTCTTTATGTTTATCACCAACATAACAGGAGATCATCTGTTTAATTGTCTTATTAAATCTCTCGGTAAGGTTTGATTGAGGATGATAGGGGGTTGTGAACCTTTGCTTGACCTGGAGAACTTTACAAGTTTCCCTCATAAGGTTTGATATAAAACAAGAACCATTATCGGAAACTAATCTTTTTGGAAAGCCATATCTCATACAGTACTCATGAACAAACTTTTTAGCAACCGCACTTGTCGTAATTCGTCTTAGTGGAAATAACTCTACCCACTTTGTGAAATAATCGACGACGACTAACAGATGCACGTTCCCTCTGGAAGAAACGGGAAAGGGACCCATGGTGTCAATCCCAACCATTTCTCCTGGATGATCAACAGAGGTTGACACCATGCCTCCCCATCGCCTCGTATTGTCGAATTTGCATGTTTGGCATTTTTTACAGGACAGGACAAATTTTTTAATATCTTTACGCATACCGGGCCAGAACGCGCGTTGTCGGCATCGCTGAAGAGTTTTATTGACTCCCATGTGACCTGAAATGGGATGCATGTGCATTTCAGTCAAAAATTTCTCTCTACATGGTGGAGGAATTACTGGCAATTTTTTATTCCTGAATCTAAAAAACAATTTTTGATTTTCGAAAAGGTAATACTTTTCAATTTTTTCATCAATTTTTTGTCTTCCGACAGATTTATCATTAAAATACTGTATAATATCTTGGTAATTTTTTTTCTGTTGAACAATTAACTCAGGTAAATCCAAAAACGAGAACAAATATAATTTATTATCAATTTTTTCCTCGAAATCAGTTTCGGCGGTGACAACAGCGGGCATTCTGGACAGGGCATCAGGGGCCTGCATGGTCGAACCTTTTCTATATTCAAATTTTAAAGGATATTCCTGTAGTAATTGAGCCCATCGGCTTACCTCCCTTTCAATTGTTTAGCCTCAAAATACCAGGCGACTGCCCTGTGATCTGTTACTATAGTAACAGGTTCTCCTGAAAACCAGGCTCGAAATTTATTACACGCCCATATAACAGCGAGTCCCTCCTGTTCTGTTACCGAATAATTTTTTTCTGCTGAATTCAAGGTACGACTGGCATAGGCTAACGGCTTTTCCCCGTCAGGCTCAACTTGCTGCAAAATGGCTCCAAGCCCAATTCCTGAGGCATCTGTGTAAATTTTTAAGGCACAATCTTTTTTTCTTGTGGTTAGAACGGGAGCACAAGACAAGAGATGTTTCAATTTTTCGAACGCCTGTTGGTGTATTTTGTCCCATTTGAACCTTTGCCCTTTTTTTGTCAGGCCGTAAAGGGGGTTCGCGACATCACCAAAATGGGGAACAAATTGCCGGTACCACCCGCAGAGTCCCAGAAAACGTTGCACCTGTTTTACTGTTTTAGGCCTAGAAAAACTCAAAATGGCGTCGGTTTGGTCCTATTTTACGTGCCATCCTTCTTTGGTCAAACAAAGACCTAGATATTCCAAATTTTTTTTATAGAGATTACATTTGTCTGGCTTAAGAGTTAAGCCTGCTTTTTCCAAACACGAAAATACTGTTTTCAAGTTTTGTAAATGTTCCTCAAAATTCGAACTGTAAACGACAATGTCATCCAAATAAAAATCGGCACACTTACCGACTAAGTGGCCCAGGATTGTAGTCATCATGCGTTGGAACGTGGCCGGGGCATTGTTGAGTCCAAAGGGCATTACCTTAAATCGGTACATTCCAGAATCGGTTATGAATGCCGTTTTGTCCCGATCCTCTAGCCGCACTGGAACTTGCCAATACCCTGAGGCCAGATCGAACGTAGAGACGAATCGTGCGTCACCCACTCGTTGTAGAATTTGATCGATGAAAGGCAAAGGGTACCGATCGGGTGCCGTAATTTTATTCACCTTTTTATAGTCGACGACAAATCGCCAATCACCAGTTTTCTTTTTGATTAAAAAACACGGGGAAGCCCAGTTTGTGGAGGCAGGCTCAATGACGTCATCACAGAGCATCAGTTGCACCTGCTCTTCTACTAATTGTTTTTTCCATCGCGGAAGAGAAAAAGGGGATCGAAAAACCGGTTTTCCGTCAGTCACGATCTTATGTTCAGCAACGTGAGTTCTACCGGGAGTGTTTCTGAACAAATTCGGAAATTGTTTTAACAATTCAAACAAACTTTTTTTCTGATCGGAATCAAATTCCGATTTACTTACTAAATTTTGCATTTTTTCCTGATCAACATCTCCTTTATATGACAACAATCCTCCTTTAAGTTCAAAGTTTTTGAAGTCAACTATAATTTCAGTTTTACTCAAAATATCACTGCCGATCAAGATCCCAAATGGGACCCTGGCGAGCACTATCAGATCTGTGTGCACGACACTGTTTCGTATCTCCACTTGGGCCCGAAGAATCCCCACAGGCTGACAGTACTCACCGGATGCCAACTGAAATCTATCACCGTGATAGGGTCTAACTTGATTAGTGGGTGAACCAACCTGCCGAGCCAGATCGAAACTGATCGCTGAACAATCGGCACCGGTATCAATTTTTGCTGTCAAAATCTTGTTGTTAACTCTCACAACTGGATTAAGAAAACTAAATCTTTTACTAGGGGTCTTTTTACCCATGGATACACTATCCCTTCTCATGTATCCCAGGTCTAGTTTCCCTGATTCCCATTTGATTTACAATTTTTTACAATATGGCCGATTTGACCACAACCAAAACAGGTAACTTGTCGAAAAAATTTATTTGTCCTAAAAGGCCGTCTTGAAGGTTGTACTACATTTTGTGTAGGTCCCACACAATTTTTTCTAACTTCAGGTTGAAATTTCTTAACACAATTTTCACAAGATTCAAAATTTTTACGAGATTCAATTTGAACATTTTCACACGTTGCAAGAAATTGATCTTACATTACAAATAATTGTTGCAAAGAATTAGGCTTCCTAACTTCCAAAAATGTTCTCACATTATAGGGTAATTGTGACATTATAAGTTCAATTTTGTCCGACTCCGGAACGGTTAAATCGAACGACTGAAAAAGATCTAACTTATGTAATACGAAATCAAGGTACGAGCCCGTCGAAAACTCTTCAGAGAATAAAGCACGAGCTAATTCAACCCTGGTATGATACCTTGAAAAGGTTTGTACTAACAAGCCCTTGAAACTTTCCCACGATTTATGGGGGCCCCATTTTTCCCATTCGTGCCTGCCTATCGTTTGCCACCAGGCCTGAGCACGACCTTCAAACGTGCTTACAACTAACTCGATCTTATTAGGAACACTGTAAAGATTAAAATACGATTCACATTTTAATAAAAAGCTTCTAACGTCTTCTCCACTACCTGAAAATATAAGACTACCAACACTGCGTTGGGTCAATGGAACCAAAGCATTTGCGGGATTTAAAGGTAATGCCGGGGGAAGTATTACATGCGTCTCGTTATAAGGATTTGACATTGTTGGATAAGTAAAGTTCATTTGTGAACCATTATTCGATTGTGAACCACTTGGTTCCGGTTCAATTTGTACACGAACATCATCACCTAAATTTCTAGGCGTACTATGATTATTAGAATTCATCTCTAAAATCAATGTTAAATTTCAAGAAAAACAAAACAAATTTTAGCGAAAGTACTTTCCACCCGCGGTTTGCCACATTTACTGAGAACCGGTCGAGCCCCCAAAATTGCAACGTCCCTTATGGGAGTTGCTTGCCCGGTTCGAAATATCCAGCAATAAAGTGGCAAACGACAAGTGGAAAATGATTAGAAACAAACTTTCGCATGAAATATTATTTATTCAAATTAATTATATGGGTTAGTTAATTTTAACAATGGATTAGTATATCTTGGAGCCCTCTATTTGACGTTAACAGTAAAGATACTGGCTCACCAATTGATGATCAACAACAGTCAACTTGTGCAGTGATCGGACATCCGATGTTGTTAGCCTTTCCGTAAATACCAGAGGAGTTTTCTCAGTTGAGAACCGGAACACCTTGATCAGTTCCTGGGGGCCTCTCGGTTGAGGGCCGGACCACCTTGCTCAGCTCCGGGGACCACTTGGTTGAGGGCCGGACCACCTTGATCAGCTCCAGGGGGCCTCTTGGTTGAGGGCCGGACCACCTTGATCAGCTCCAGGGGGCCTCTCGGTTGAGGGCCGGACCACCTCGATCAGCAATGAAGAACTTTGACTGTGAAGATTGTTTTATATTTTGATTCCGGACCTGCCGGAAAACGGATTCAAATAATGTAGATTATTGCATTTTAACAATTCAGCCTAAGGCCAATAGATACGGTAGCAAGACGGTGAACCGTCCTACTAGAGGGCTTCAGTTGAACAGAACAAGATTAGACGAACGCAATGTGAGAGACAAAGAGGGAGGAATTTATACTCCCCTTTTACAAGAAGTTTGGGACCACATGTCCTCGCATGGCCTTTTCGCCTCAACAAAAATATCGAATTTGCATATTCATGCGTCACTATTATAAACATTACAATTTAATTACATTGGAATCTGGCAACATGACATAATCCGGAGAGCTGATCAGACTCTCCCGATTATGTAAACATTACTAACATAACAATATGAAATGAATTGTTCCGACGGAGGTCTGCAGCCCCCCGCCGAAAATAAGTGAGTACAACACTATATTTTCGTATCCGCACAACGAGACTTGCAACAACTCCCCCGGGAGGTTCTTCAATAAAAATAAAATGAATTGGGCAAACCCTTAAGCCTCGCCCAACTAACACATACTGGATCAAACCCCTCCACGAAAATAGCGGATCGTCGTCATGAGGGAAATTAATTTATGTGGGACATCAGTAGCCCGACCTCTGGCCCGTTCTCGTTCGACAGCCGAAAGACCCCACCCGCCGACTGCCGAACTAATCGAACACTCTGGCCCTTACCGGTTCGCCAGTGGGTCCTCGGGTGGTTTCCGGTAACTGAGAGGTCCCTGGGGTCTAAAATAAGAAGGAATTTCCCACATAACGACAAGATCACCATTAACGTAGAGGGATCGGATCCCGATACGTTACACGCGTACCATTCGACGCCGTTTACAGCAGAGTGGTCTGTCCGCAAGACGTCCATTGCTTCGTCTACCCTTGACGCAGAACCACAGACGTCTCCGCCGCCAATGGTGCGATGAAAGAAGGATGTGGACGGCACAATGGAATGAAATTGTCTTTACTGGCGAGTCACGCTTCTGTCTGCAACACTACGATGGTCGGATTCGAGTCTGGAGACACCGTGGAGAGAGGATGCTGAACAGCTGCGTTATGCACCGCCACACTGGTCCTGCACCGGGTATTATGGTATGGGGCGGTATTGGATATCACTCTCGCACTCCTCTAGTACGCATTGCCGGTACTTTAAAAAGCCAGCGCTACATCTCCGAGGTGTTGGAGCCAGTTGTCCTTCCTTACCTTCAGGGCTTGCCCACAGCCATATTTCAACAGGATAATGCGCGACCACACGTGGCACGCATTGTCCAAAGGTTCTTCGTCAATCGCCAGATTGAATTGCTTCCCTGGCCAGCTCGCTCTCCGGATCTTTCGCCGATAGAAAACATGTGGTCCATGGTTGCTCAACGATTGACCCAGATTACATCCCCAGCTGCCACACCAGATCAACTTTGGCAACGCGTGGAAGCTGCTTGGTCCGCTGTACCCCAAGAACACATCCAAAGTCTCTTTGAATCAATGCCGAGGCGTGTGGCAGCGGTGATCTTCAACAATGGCGGCCACTCTGGCTACTGATTTTGGCAGGAACCACACTTCACAGAAGTCTATAAATTTAATCATTTGATGCTTGGTCAACATGTAAATCTACAAAATAAATATTGTTGCTATATCTCTTGTCTTTCTTGGTGTTGCAATTTGGGTGGCCAGCAGTGTAGATTATTAATTTGATTCACAGAGATACTAGAAAATGATGGGGTGGGGGAGGGAAAGAGAGACCATTCTTCTATGTTTTTCAAGAGAGAGGGCCAACTTTCACTGTAAATGGACCCAGATTTGGCCAATAACCTGGGTCCCAAGACAAAGGTAAATTAGAGTTCAGTGGCATCTTTGATAGAAAGCTGAATTACATAAGGTTAAAAATTCACTTGGCATACCTGTTTCGTCTTGGAAAACAGCATATGCTCCACTAGAATTGCTAGATTTGACCATTAATTTAGATAGAACAACACATATCACAGGAAATACAATATGTTTTGGAAGACGCATTTTTGACGCCTGAAATGAAAATCCCAGAAGCAAGATTAATAAAAAAAATTAACTTAAGAAAACTCATCAGTATGAATGATATTTTAATAAATAAGGATAGTTTTGTTCTAGAAAATAAAAGGATAGTCTACATCTTTCTGTCAACACTGAATAAACATCTTTTTTTGTTTGGAATCTCAAAATTAACCATCACATTTATCTGTGGTTGGTTTTCATATTGCAATGGAGCCCAAGTTCAAACCCTGTGACCAGCACAGATTTCGTCTTTGAAAAACCTAGCTACAGATACCTTACCTTAACATACCATACAATTAACATTACACTCAGAAAAAATATTATTTTAATGTGAGTTTATCCAATTCAATTCAGAAGATTGTGTCACATTCTACATATGTTAAAGTATTTTCACATAAATACACAGTTAAGCTTGACAATAATCAATTCCAATACAGCCACCTCTTTTGTGGTATCAGCATATATCAGAAGCCACTAGGGGTACTGCTATTTTGGATTTAGTTTGCACTAGTTCCGAGGATCTTGTTGAACATGTTTCGGTGGGGGATGAGTGCGTAACTTTTATCTTGAGAAGAAAAGAGCATTCAGACAGTATAAAAGTGCATGAGGTGACATATTATCATTTACTGAAAAAAGTGATAAGGGATAGTAAAAAGGAGAGAAGTTGAATCTAGGTTGGCAGATAACATTGGCTTCGACCCAAAATCATTTTTTAGGTATGCCAATAATGGATGTAAGGGGACAGTTGGCCCCCTCTCGATAGGAGGGTCTACGGTAGAGAGCAATTTAGGCATGTGCAGTGCTTTCAATGGCATTTTCACATCAGTTTTTAATAGAGAATACAATATTCAATGTACAGGTGTTGCATGGAGTAATAAAACCCTCAACGATATTCAAGTGGAAGATGTGGAGGTCATAAATCTTCTAAAAAATGTATGTGCAAACAAAGCATCAGAACCAGATTATATCTATCCTAGGGTCCTCAGGGATGTGCTAATGAATTGTTGGGGCCAGTTGCACAGATATAACATAGGAGCAGTGTTGCTGAAGGTATCGTCCCAAGGGATTGGAAACTTGCTAATGTTGTTCCGATATTTAAAGAAGTGGTGTTCATTATCGTCCAGTGAGTTTGACGAGCTCCCTCTAGAAAATTTTGGAAATTATTATCAAAAAGCAATTGAAGTGGCTAAATAAGAATAGTGCATTGTCTGATAATCAGCATGGGTTAACAAAGGGGAGTCATGTGTAACTAACTTCCTTTACTTCTATGATCACGTGACTAAGGCTTTGGGTAAGGGCAAAAATGTAGATGTTATTTACCTTGATTTCCAGAAAGCATTCGATCGGGTCCAACATGGGAAACTGTTGAAGCATTTACACGACATTGGGGGCAACTTGCTGAAGTGGATAGAATCGTGGTTAAGAGACAGGTCACAACGGGTTATGGTGAATTCTCTGACTGGACAGGCATCACTATCCCGGATACAACTAGGTTCACCGAATTGGGAATTCTCATTGACGAGCAGCTTAGGTTTTCTGAACATTGTTCAGCGGTGGTAGAAAAACAAATAGAATGTTTGGTTTTCATTTTCAAAAAGGTGTCTTCGCATTCTCCTAAAGTAATTTTTCTGCTTTTCTGAGGCTTAGTTCATACTGGACTGGAGTATGTTGTAGGGCATTGGAGACCATACCTATGGAGGGACACAGACTTGCAGAGATGCTGTTGATGCACTGTGATGATGGGAATAATCATGTTTTGGTGCATGTTTTGATTCACCACTTTTAATTTTAAAATGAAATTCACTTTTTCAAAGAAAACATCAATTATGTTGTGGTGTAAAGTTACTGAGTACTATTGAAATTGACAGTATCCCAAGAAAAAAAAACTTTTGGCCTGGTGATCATATTAGTGGGGTACCATTTTTGAGTTGTTACCATGTCCACAAAACCTGTTGTGTGTCGGTGAGTAATTATCCTGAATAAATATGTACTAGAGTATTTTAAAACCCAAACAATTAAGTCACAAAGAACGAAAACAATATGTCAACACACAGAGGTCTAAATCACTTTAGGTTATTTAATTCTTAAAAATTCCTTTTTTTTTTTATTTGCTTCACAAGATTAGACACAAAAAAAAAAAAAAAAATGTTTTCAACCTCAAAAGTGTTTCAACTGATAGCAAAATCAAAAAATAAACAAAATTTGAGTCCATATTCATATAACCAAAAACAAAACACCAAAAAAAAAAAAAACACAACGATGATGAAATACCTCCTTTTTGTTTATCTTACTTCACTTATCGAAAATTAAAAGATATTTGGGTGCAAAAAAAAAAAACAAAAAAAAACCGAAATATCGCTGCAGTTTGGTTTGCCTAACCACTCAAAAAAATTTTAAAAAGGAAATTTACTCACTATCTCCCATATTCAGGTCACTTCATTCTTGACAACCAGATTTCGACGAACAGTTCCCTTTAACTTGAACACTCAGTACGGACAGTTAATTTTCTCTTAAGTCATCCTTTGACAGGCGAATCTGCTCGGTCACCAGACACTTGAAAGACTAATGTCCTCTGTACTTGCTGGGACGACGGTCCGTGCACATACTTTGCAGTCAGAGCACCACCAAAAATTCTCAAGTTGTACTACCACTCGGCGCAGCATGGACGAAGTACCATCCTTGGACTGGACTGCAAGAGACTGCTGCTCGGCTTCATCTTTCTGGCATGACAGTAAACCTTCCTTCCTGGATCAGTTGGGAGCAACTGGTATGACGAGACGATTCTTCATACTGGTTTTTTATAGCTGTTTTTCTTGAACTTACATCTTCAAGTAATTTTTCCCACGTTATAACTTTTGGCAGTTCTAAATTAAATGGGGTTTGAGTGACTTGGGACTATAAGTTTCGGGGGATTTTCAAGTTTCGTGGTGGGGAGGGGGAGATTCTTCGACGGAGGGACCACCACACTTTCTCATGCAACTGGTCCAGATGAACTGCACGCCTCCATAGTTTTCTGGTGCTAATATGAAAATTGAGTGATGGGCGGGGCTTGAGAAAACGCACCCTCTCTAATTCGTTGTGCAAACTGCGTAATCCAAAATTTTATCCAATCGTATCATGAGGCGCCAACCAAAACATGAAACCAAAAGAAAAACATCTTTTCTCAATACGGGGTCGATTTAAGAAAATGAAGGGCTTTCAGCAAAGTTTATGACAACAATAATTTTCAGAATAAGATTTTCGGATTAAACACATAAATATTCATCAAAATCAAAAAACATTAACATCATTGTGTGGGAAAAAAAAAAAAGCTTTCCAACGATATGCGACATCATACATAAATATTCTTGTTTCGCGACATCCCGAAAAATTTAAATCTAGACAAAGAAAATTCTTAGAAAAATTCAAATTCAACACTTTCTCGATGACAGAGAATAATTTCAATCATATAACATTATCTCAAAGTTTCTCTCCCTCAACATATTTTACAACACAATTTCTTTTTTCATTTTTTTTTTCTTTCTTCAAAGCATCGGAAACAGTGGAGAGAAAAGGGAAAATAAATAAATTTTAAAATTGAAATACTCACAAGGTCTCAAAATTATTTAACTCTTGATTAACAAAAATTTTGTTTCCCTTATTTAAAAAAAAAAAAACATCGACTCAGAATATGCAAAAAGCAAAAAATCGGCTTTTCAAGTATAAAAAAAATTATTAAACAGATTATGAACTGTGAGAGAGAAAGAGAAAAAAAAGGAAAAGGAATCTTATCTTCCTTTTACACCAATCGAACGCATTCGTGTGGGAACAAGAAAACTGACTCATCAATATGGTGATAATGTCTTCGATTATCAGTGAATCATTAGGTGTGTTTCTCTCACAAAAGAAAGAATATATTATTCAAAAGAACACACATTTTCTCGTTCAATTTAACTCGGATTTTCCCAAAATTTTACAGGAAGAATCAGAAAAATTCAAGGAATTTGTTGTTGAGCTCAAAAGATTGAGATTTCAAAGAAAACCATTTAATATTTAGGATTTTCCGACAAGCACATACAGTGTGATGCATAAAGAGTGTGTCCACTCTACACAAACGATCGGTGGTTATATCTTGGACGTTTTATGAATATCAGAATGATAACACAAGAAACAAAATATAGACAACCACAAGATTCATCTCAGCCTTCCACAATAAAATAAAGACAGAAGCTCAAATATTATTCACACGAGAATGGTGTTACTCAGACCATCAAGGTAAAAATCTCTGCTAAGATTTACAACATAAAAGGTGATTTCTCAAGCAATTTGGATTTCTTGGTTGTTCCGAAGTTGACTGGATTTACTCCATCAACACCTCTGAATTTGTTGAACATTGAACTTCCCAGTGGTATACAACTTGCTGATCCCCTGTTTTGCAATCCAGGAAGGGTTCAGCTGCTGATTGGTGCGGAGATATTCTTCAACTTGTTGCGAAATTCGAAACTTTGGATCAGTGACAAGATTGTGTTACAGGACTCAGTTTTTGGCTACATAGTTTGTGGTTGTATCCCCAGTACTCATAGTAAACAGTTGCGCTTCCTTTCTCGAGATGAGGACTAGGAACAATCTATCCAGCGGTTTTGGGAAATTGAGAAAGATGATGTGTTCCGAAAACTCAGTCGGATGAAGTCTTTTGTGAGGAGCATTTCCAAAAGACTCACAAAAGAGATGCTACAGGAAAATATTGTGTACAGATGCCACTAAAAGATGACCCTGAGTGCTTAGGCCAATCGAAGGAAGCTACTCTTCAGAGGCTGAATTCACTGTGGAAACAACTGTCCAAAGATTCACACCTCAGGTCACTTTATCAAAATTTCATATTGGAATATGAAAGTCTGGGCCATATGAATTAAGTGAAGGTAGACTGTGCTAATGTGGTATATTACATGCCTCACCACCCTGTGTACCACCCTGAAAAAAGTGCAACTAAGTTGAGAGTCGTGTTCAATGCATCAGCCCCTACTTCAAATGGACTTTCTCTGAATGACTTGCAGAGGAATGGTGGACTGTTCCAAGAAGACCTGTTCTCAATCATGGCAAGGTTCCGAAAGCATTGCGTTGCCTTCACTGCTGATACAGAGAAGATGTACCGGATGATTGAGATCGATCCTGGTCAAAGAGACTTGCAGAGAATCTTGTGGAAGGATAGCGCTGATGGTCCAATGAAAATTTACCAGCTGGGCATGGTGACATATGGAACGACTAAAGCAACTTGTGATTGATGAAGAGATGCAGTTTCCGTTAGCAGCTTCAGTTGCAAAGTCCGACTTATATGTCGACGATCTTGTATCTGGTACGGACAATGTCAGCTCCGCCATTGAAATGCAGACTCAACTGATGAACATGCTGCAAGCTGGCGGAATGAATCTACGGAAGTGGTGTTCGAACAAAAAACAGCTGATGCAAAATGTGCCATGTGAAAATCAAGGTTATCGGTTTGATGTCTCATGTGATGGACATTGCGTCAAAACATTAGGTGTTCTGTGGAATCCAGTGCATGATACGTTTGAGTTCACTGTATCTTCATTTGAAAATACATGTTACACTTAGTAAAAGATCATTGTTGTCATACATCTCTCGATTGTTCGACACGTTGGGGCTTTTAGGTCCAGTCATTGTGAGGGCAAAGATATTCATGCAGAAGCTGTGGCTTCTCAAGGTTGATTGGGATCAACCACTTCCTGAGAAAATCACTCCAGAATGGCAGACCTTTGCGATTTCTTTGCTCGATATTAAATATGCACGAGTGCCTCGTTACATTCATGTTGATAATGTGATTCATTCAGAACTTCATGGCTTCTGTGATGCATCGAAGCTTGCATATGGTGCTGCAGTTTATCTGAGATGCATGACGTCATCTGGCATCATCAAGGTGAATTTGGTGTGCAGCAAATCCAGAGTGGCTCCAATCAAAACCATCACAATACCTCATCTAGAGTTATGTGCAGCTGAATCCAAACTTATAAATAAGGTCTTGTATTCATTGAAGCTGGAAATTCAGTGTATGTATTGACTGATTCCACTATTGCCCTGAGTTGGATTCATACATCTCTGCATCTATTGAAAACATTTGTTGCAAACAGAGTTTCCAGAATTCAAAAACTCTCTTGCAATGCTCACTGGTCTCATGTAAGGACAGAGGAAAATCCAGCATATTTAGTTTCCAGAGGTCTCGATACATCAAGAATTTGTGACGCTTCATTGTGGTGGAGAGGCCCATCCTTCCTTCATGAAAAGGTGCAGCATAGAGACAATTGTCCACACCCTTCTGAAGAGGAATATCAACAAGAATTGAAGGAAGTTCAAATCAATGTGTTAGCCATCATCAAGGATAATTCTCCACTGTCTCAGATGTTAAATATCAGCAACAGCTATGTGAAGATTATCAGAATATTGAGTTATGTGTTTAGATTCATACACAATTCGAGAAATCCTCAAGTTAGATGTCATGGTCCACTAACTGTTCAAGAGTTAAAGGCAGCAGAAATGTATCTTGTGAAAGAAGTTCAAAAGAAGGAATTCTCAGAGGAACTATCAGATCTAATTAAAGGTAGATCTGTATCTGTTAAGAGTAAGCTGAGATGCCTCAAACCCTTTTTGGATGATACTGGTGTTATTCGTGTTGGAGGATGTCTCAGCAATGCTGAAATTGCCTTTGAGAGTAAACATCAAGCAGTGATTCCTGCAAGTCACAGGCTCTGTCACGGTGGGAAAAGTAGGACACTTTCCCCCCCTTTGACAAAGAAGCCTGACATATTTCAACCCAGAATTGTCATGTCAAATACGTGAAATTTGCTAAATGTAAATATAATTGTGTTTGTCGCGTGGAAAATATTTGAGCTTCTGTCTTTATATTTTTGTGGAAAGCTGAACCGAATCTCGTGGTTGTCTAGTTCCTTTCCACTTGTGTTATCATTCTGTCCGTTATTCATAAAATGCCCGAGATCTGAACCACAGATCATTCGTAGAGAGTGGACACACACTCTTTATGCATCACACTGTATGTGTTTGTCGGAAAATCCTAAATATTAAATGCTTTGCTTTGACATCTCAATCATTTGAGCTCAACAACAAATTCCTTGAATTTTTCTGATTCTTCCTGTGAAATTTTGAGAAATTCCGAGTTAAATTGAACAAGAAAATGTGTGTTCTTTTGAATAATATATTCTTTCTTTTGTGAGAGAGACACACCTAATGATCCACTGATAATCAAAGATATCATCGCCATCTTGATGAGTCAGTTTTCTTGTTCCGCACTGCACCGTACGTGTAAAAGGAAGATAAGATTCCTTTTTCTTTTTCCCTCTCACTGTTCGTAATCTGTTGTATATTTTTTTTTATACTTGAAAAGCCGATTTTTCGCTTTTTGCATATTCTGAGTCGATGTTTTTTTTTAAATAAGGGAAACAAACATTTTTGTTAATCAAGAGTTGAGACCGTGTGAGTATTTCAATTTTAAAAATTTATATTTTTTTCCTTTTTCTCTCCACTGTTTCCGATGCTTTAGAAAAAAAAAAACTTGTGTTGTAAAATATTGTGAGGGAGAGAAACTATAATGTTATATATGCTTGAAATTATTCTCTGTCTTCGAGAAAGTGTTGAATTTGAATTTTTTTAAGAATTTCCTTTGTTTGGATTTAAATTTTTCGGCATGTCGCGAAAAAAGAATATTTATATATGATGTCGCATATCGTTGGAAAGCTAATTTTTTTCCCCACACAATGATGTTAATGTTTTTTGATTTTGATGAATATTTATGCATTTAATCCGGAAATCTTATATTGAAAATTATTGTTGTAATTATAAACTTTGCTGAAAGCCGTTCATTTTCTTAAATCGACCCCGTATTGAGAGAAGATGTTTTTCATTTGGTTTCATGTTTGTGTTTGCGCCTCGTGATACAATTGGGTAAAATTTTGGATTACGCACTTTGCGCGACGAATTAGTGGATGCACTTTCTCAAGTCCCGCCCATCACTCAATTTACATATTACCACTGAAAAACTTTGGAGGCGTGCAGTTCATCGGGACCAGTTGCACGAGAAAGCGTGGTCCCGCCGGTTGAAGAATTCCCCCCCCCCCCCCCGCCCACGTAACTTGAAGAGCCCCTGAAATTCATAAGTCCCAAGTCACTCAAACCCTATTTAATTTGGAACTGCCAAAAGTCGTAACATTTTACTTGAAGATGTAAGCTCGAGAAAAACAGTATGAAGCATCGTCTCATCATATCAGTTGCTCCCAACTGATCCAGGAAGGAAGGTTTACTGTCATGCCAGAAAGATGAAGCCCAGCAGCTGTCTCTTGCAGTCCAGTCCAAGGATGGTACTTCGACCACACTACCCCGAGTGGTAGTACTGATGGAGAACTTTGATGCTCCGACATCGTAAAGTATGTACACGGACCGTTGCTTCAGTAGATACAGAGACATTAATCGTTCAATTCGCCAAGCAGATTCGCCAGTCAAAAGGATGACTTATGAGAAAACGAACTGTCCGTACTGAGTGTTCAGGTTAAAGGGAACTGTTCATCGAAATCCGGTTGTCAAGAATGAAGTGACCATAATATGGGAGATGTGAGTAAATTTTGTCTTACAAATTTTGTTGAGTGGTCAGGAAAAACCAAACTGCAGCGATATTTAAATTTTAATTTTTCGATAAGTAAAGTAAGGTATTTCAGCATCGTTTTTTCTTTTTGGTATTTTGTTTTTGGTTATATGAATTAAGAATTAAAGAACCTAATGTGCATTTAGACCTCTGTGTGTTGACATATTATTTTTTCTTTGTGACTTAATTGTTTCGGTTAAAATGCTCTAGTACATATTTATTCAGGAGAATTACTCACCGACACACAAAGGGTTGTTGCGGACACGGTAACAACTCAAAAATGGTACCCCACTAATATGATCACCAGGCCAAAAGTTTTCTTTCTTGGAGTACTGTCAGCTTAAGTAGTACTCAACTTAATTTTGCACCACAACAGCTCTCTCATCTGATATTTGAGCATTACCATAATAAGAATTTTCATGTTGGTCCACAAGCCTTGCTGAATGTTGTTCGCGAGGTCTTTTGGCCACTTGGTGGAAGAAATCTGGCAAGAAAGGTTGTACATAATTGTGTGACTTGCTTTTGTGTTCATCCCAAAACTGTGTCTCAAATTATGGGTGAACTTCCAAAGGTCAGAGTTACTCCGAACCCGCCATTCAATATCTGTGGTGTTGACTTCTGTGGTCCTTTCCACGGGAAGATCTCTAATCAGAGGAAGGGAGTTGTGAAGAAAATTTATGTTGCTATTTTCATCTGCTTTGTGACAAAAGCTGCTCACATAGAGATGGTTGATCTGACTTCTGAATCTTTCATCGCATGCTTGAAGCGGTTTTTTGCAAGAAGAAGAAGGGGGTTCAGTAATATTTTCTGATAATGCAACAAATTTCGTAGGTGCTCAAAGGGAGTTGAAGAACCTCGGTCAGTTGGTTGCAAGACCTGACGAATGTGTGGCTGATTTTCTGTTGTCAGAATCTGTGAACTGGAAGTTCATTTTTCCTAGCTCACCAAATTTTGGAGGATTATGGGAGGCAGGAGTGAAGACATTCAAATACCACTTCAAGAGGTCAATTGGCAGTGCAAATCTGACACTGGAAGAATTCCTGACAGTGTCAGCCCTGATTGAAGGAATCAACTCTAGACCTGTTTTACCGATGTCATCTGATCCGGCAGATCTGGAGGCTCTAACACCAGGTCATTTTCTGGTCGGTCGTCCCATCAGAACTGTTCCAGAGCCAGACCTGATTGATGTGAATGAAAATTGTCTGAATCGTTGGCAATGCACAACCAAGTTCGTGCAGAACATCTGGAAGACATGGCATAGGGACTACTTGAACACACTGCAGCAGCGAAACAAGTGGTGCTTCGACAAAGACAATGTGAAACAAGGTGATGTTGTCTTCCTTAAGGAAGATCACTGCCCCCCCTTGTAGATGGCAACTGGGTCGCATTCAAGACGTGATCAAGGGGTGTGATCAAAAGGTGCGAGTATTGTTGGTCAAGACGAAGAATGGTGTCATAAAGAGAAGCGTCTCTAAAATTTGTCCTCTTCCATTCCAAGAGCAATCTCCCTGATGTAAAAAAAAATCCTCTTCTATTGTTTGCACAATGTTCAGGATGAGTGATGTTGAATTTTTAAAGTGTATAATTGATTTGTACCTATCCTATTCATTTCATTTATGTGTTGTGATATCGATTGAAATTAATATTTCAACACCGGGCGGGATGTTAGAGCCCAGGTTGTTCTTGTGTTTTGTTTCATAGATGGCAGCATCTCGTTAGCATCAATGTAGTTGCTTGTTCGTGTTTCCCTCCTTTTTTGCTTGTGTTTTTTAGTCTTGCTGTGTGAGTACAGGTGTGCGCATCTGTCTGTAGCGTTCCTCTGGGAACCGTTTCACATTAAGTTCTCTTTATAATTAAATGTTGAATTTCTAAGTGAGCCTGTTCTGCTTTCATGAGCTGAAACCATTCAAATACAGTCCACTACTTATTGTGCGCCGACATATTCCTTGGAATAACCCATCAATGTACCTCTGCCATATTGCTGGAGCTGCATTTAGGCCGTACATCAATCTTTTATAGGCGTATAACCCCTTATGAATGTTTATGGTTAGGAGTCGTTGACTGTGAGGGTGCACTTTCATTTGCAAATATGCATGACTGAAATCCAATTTTGAAAATCGTTTACCCCCATTTAAACATGAGAATATTTCTTCAAACATTGGTAAGGGATGCTGAGGCACCTCTAGCTTAGGATTTAATGTGACAGAATAATCTGCACATAACCCTATGGATCCGTCTGGCTTCACCACGGGAACAACTGGTGTAGCCCAATCCGAAGTTTCAACTCACTTGATAAAGCCTTCTCTTTCAAGACGGTCTATTATTTTTTCAACCCGGTCTTTTAATGCAATGGGCACAGTTCTCGCTCTACGAAAATCTGGGGTAACATCAGGTTTTAGCTTTAGTTCCACTTCATGGTTATTTATCTCACCTAATTTGTTGTCGAAAATCTCTTTATAATCATCCAACAATTTTTTTAGATCCATGTCATTAGCGGTCCTCACAGCCTTAAGAGAGTTCCAGTCTAGGTTGATTTTGTATAGCCACTCACAGCTAAAAATTGTCTAAATTTTCCCTCACCAAGTATAAGTTCAAGTGCAACCTTTGTTTTCAGTATTCCACTTTCACAGTGACATATCCCACTGGGACAATTTTTTCTCCATTGCATGTCCAGAATACTAAATTTGTTTCTCTTCGAGATTTTTCTGAATCTCTGTAAGCTCATTACTGATACTGTTGACGTATATTTCATAGCCAAGAAAAAACCCCTTCTTTCTATGACCGTCGCCTATGGCCTCCCCTCTCAGGATGTTCCCTTTTTCTTCTCATTTCGGGCTCCTCCACCTGGCGTCTTTTCTTCTTTTCCTACTCTCTGGAGATTATGCTCCTATAGTCCTTTAGAATAGGCGTCCATCTCTCACAGCGGGCTCCGCATCAGCACACACAAGTTTTGACCATTAGTTTATTTGGAGCTATTCACATGATACGGAGCGAATTCGTCCGCATCTTTGGCTACTTTTTAAAGATGATTTTGCATGGAATTTTTTTAATTATTTGCCATAAATACCCTTAAAAACACCACATGAAAGTCCCTGTTCATCAATAGGATGTACCCACATAGATCTATCCCTCCGTTTCCTTCTGAGATGAAGGAGATATAGCAACTTTACTGCCTTTTGTCCATACTTTACAATTTTATACAATAAAACCTGCCAACAATGGCCACTGACGGGACCAATATTATAAGCTGTTCTGTAATTCATTACAGATATTTAATTGACTAAATATTTTGATAACTTTTAAATTTAATTAAAAAAATTTAATTTTTTCCTTTTTAAATCTTTAAAATTATTTAAAAAACAAATATTTAAAATTATTATTTTTAAAATTTTTTTAATATTTTAATTTTTTTAAACTTGAAAAAAAAATACTTTTATTAAACAACGTTATCCACGCATGGCGTATACTCAGGGTTGGATTAAGACATTTGAAGGTCCTAAGCTCGAATGAAACAGCTTATTGGTTGCATCTATAAAAGAATTATTATAAAATTATTATATTGTAATCCAGACTTAAAGCCGGGATTAAACTATAAAGTTTTATAAAAGTTGAAAAATTCAACCAATAAGCGCATCGGTTGCATTCAAGCAAATTCAACCGGTGATCTTATTGGTTGAATTTTTCGCGTTTTATCAAAGAGCCTTTCTACAGGAGTACAACAGAAATGACAACATGACTGCAGGAAAAAATTGCTGCGGGGAGTCCCCAATGAACGAGGGGTTAGCGCACCAACCCCTTGATGAGTATAAAAAGCCTGCCGTTCAGAATCAGCAATAAATTGTAGGACGAAGTCTAATTATCATTGTGCCTACCACAGATGTTTATTTTTCATTGTTCTGTGTTTTCCAGTGTTATATAACTGATATATAGTATATATAACTGTTCTTCTCCCACCCTTTTCATACATATGCTCCTGGACTGTGACGTGCATTGTGCTTCCACAAATGTTTAATTTTTAAATTATTTTGTGGTTACTATATATATTTTAATTCCCCCCCCCCCCCTGCACTTTGAAAAAGTGTTCTATGTTTGATGGGCTGGGGAAGGTGTTGCTACTTTTCCAACAGATACCCTTTACGTTAGAGGTTCCGTAAGGAATATTAACGTGGATATCTGCCAGGTAGTTCAAGTCTAATTAGCCCTCCTGTGCAGAAAATGACTGTGTTGCGACAAAAATGATCAAATGATCTAAAAAGGTTTGGACAAGATTAAACTTGCAGAAAATATACAGATATATTTATATCTGTTTATATATATTTATAATATACATATAGGTTATACTATGCAATGTAGGTGGTTCTTTACAAAAAGATAGAAAAATAGAATATCAAGAATTATTGACCAATCAGTAATTTATAAAATCTTCACCAAAGTGCTGACATATAGGCTTGAATCCAAATTGGACGAAGCCCAACCAAAAGAACAAACATAATTTCAAAGTGAATTCAGTACAATGGATCACATCCAAGCAATCAGGGAACTTATAGAGAGACACAAGGAATACAAATTACCATTGTGTATGGTCTTCATTGATGATGAGAAAGCGTTTGACTTTATTTTCACATCTGCTGTTATTAAAGGTCTAGATGTAATTAATTGGGGTAGGGAAGACTTACATTAATATCATCAAGAAAATATATGAAAAAGCAACTGAAACGATTCATTTGGATAAAGGATATGATATAGTTTTAAAGCTTAGACTGGAGTTAACCAAGGTTTCTAGAATATATAAGGGAGTTAAGGTCTTTATTGAACATACCGGACAAATACACAACACACTACTACTAATACTGTGAAAATAGAACAAACATTAAGAACAGGAGGACTTCACAAACTCAAAACATTTAACATCATTTACTTCAACACTTTCCCCTGTTAACTGTTTGATTTGTATCTTATAAGTCCCATTTGAAAACATAAAGTCAATAGTCTTGACTTCATTAGGGGTTTAGTCAGGATATCTGCCATCTGTTCTTCTGTTGACACTTGTTCAACATCAAGTTTTCCTTGGAGCACTTTCTCAGGGATAAAGAAGTGTTTCAGTTCGATATGTTTAGTACGCCGATGGTATCCAGGATTATGTGATAATTTTATAGCTGCCCTGTTGTCCACTTGAAGGATGGGAATGTTCTTTAAGTTCACAATATCTTTGAGAAGCCTCTGGAGCCAAATAACTTCCTTGGCTGCTTCTGATGCTGCAACAACTTCAGCTTCAGTTGTTGATGTGGCAACAATAGCTTGTCTTTGATAGCTCCTCCAGCATATATCATCACATATCCAGATGTTGACCGACCAGTTTTTGTACATCCTCCAAAATCTGAATCACTGTAACACTGAAGCACACCTTTTGTGTCAGTTGCACGATAAGTGATTCCATATTGTACTGTGCCAGTGACGTAACGAAACACTCACTTTACTCTCACTATATCTTCTGCAGATGGATTTTCCAGTGACCGAGACAAATAACCTACACTGTAGGCCAAATCTGGTCTAGTTCCTACCATTAGATACATCAAAGCACCTACAGCTTGTCTGTATGGAAAGATAGCTCTGGTATCTTCAGTCCTTTGCACTTCTGAATTCTTCAACATAGGAGTTGTAACAGGTTTGCATTCATCAAAACCAAAACGCTGAAGGATTTTTCTAGCGTATCCTTTCTGACTAACTGTTATTGACTTGTCACCATGGCGTTCAATTTCAAGTCCCAGAAAACATGAGACTTCACCAACGGAGACCTTGAATTTTGCTTTTAGTTCCTTGATGAACGTTTCCGAGTCCTGTTGATCAGATGCAGCAATTAACCCGTCAACTACATATAATACTATCAATAATTTTCTACCTTTCTTCTCACGAATGTATAAGCATGGATCTGCTTTGCTTGGTTGAAAACAGAGTTCTTCTATAAACTGCCCAAAGCACTTATTCCAACAACGTGGAGATTGTTTTAAGCCATAGAGGCTACGTTTGAGTCTGTACACTCTTCCAGTGCCATCATTAAAACCTTCTGGTTGCATCATGTAGATTGTCTCCTCCAATTTTCCATAAAGGAATGCTGTTGATATGTCAAACTGTGTTAAATGCATTTCTTCTTCAGCTGCAATGCTCAACACTGCTCGTATAGTGCCTAATTTTGCTACTGGACTGTATGTCTCACTATAGTCAATGTCTTGGCGTTGAGTGAATCCTTTTACAACAAGTCTGGCTTTATATTTGTTGATACTTCCATCTGGGTTTGTTTATAATTTGAAAACCCATTTGCAGGGTATCGCCCTGTCTCCAGGTGGTAGGTCAGTCAGTTCCCATGTCTGGTTTTCTTTAAGAGAACTCATCTCACTGTCCATAGCCTTCTTCCAATTTATGCTGCACTTGCTGTTGATTGCTTCTTCATATGTTTGGGGATTATCTTCATCACTCAGGAATGACTCTGCTTCCATGATGTAATGCTCAAAACGTCTAGGCTTATGCAGAAGGGAACGGTTTCTTAATTGCCTATCTGATGTGACATTTTCTGATTCATCATCATCAGTTTCAGCATCACTCAAAATACTTGTTTTCTTGTTCAGGATCTTCAATCTCAACTTCATGCTTTTCACTCTGGTCTTGATTTGGTTTTTCATATACTGGTCTATCTGATAATGGTAATTTGGCATGCCTGTCACAATTGCTTGGCCATTCTTAAAAGACTACATCTCTTGATAGAATTACACGATGATCTTCCTTGACCCAGATCCTGTAGGGTTCATCCCCATCATATCCCACCAGGTAACCTTTGATGGCTTTCTTATTCATTTTTCTCCTCTTCTGGCTTGGAATATGGGCATAGCATGTTGACCCTATCACTCGTAGGTGTTTCAACCTGGGTTTCTTATTAAGCCAAAGTTCATACGGACTTTTGTCTTCCACTGATGACTTGCCTGTTCTGTTTAATACATATATGGCAGAGCCTACTAACTCAGCCCAGATAGCTGCAGAGAAGTTAGCCTCAGGATTTGAATATTTGAACGTTCTGGCCATTTCAACAATGGTGCGCATTTCACGTTCACTACCTCCATTCTGCTGAGGTGTGTATGGAGCTGTCAGTCTTTGGACAATCCCTCTCGATTTCAGGATTGCACGCACATCTTCATTGTCAAACTCACAGCCATTATCACTGAGGAATTCTTTTACTGAATGTCCTGTTGTATTGGCATGTGCAAGCATATGTTCCAACACATCTTTGACTTCTGACTTTTCTTTCAGTAGGCCATATCGAAACTTGGTGAAGCTTTCTTTGAACACCACCAGATACCGTTTCTTTTGGAAAGATTCCTCGAATGGGCCACAAACATCAGCGGAAATGAGTTCGCCTGGCTCAAAAGTTTTCTTCCTGGTTCCAAATGATAAACGGTGTGCTTTGCCATAAACACATGGCTCACACAGTTCTTTATCAAGGCTCACAGTGATGTCTAACTCCTTCTCTAGTGTCCTTTTGATGTGGCGTTTGTCTTGGTGTCCCCATCTCTCATGGTATAATTGTAACAAGGAGCTGTCTACAGCAGTATGCACTTCTATCTCTTTTTTGGGCAAAATCGGTTCAATAGCAGCCTTGAATAAACTACCATTCACACTGCGTGATCCATGGAGCACTACTTGATTGTTAACTTTTAGCCAGCATTTTGTGGGAATTGACACAAATTCACTGTTTTTATTCCTATCTTGCGCTGCGAGAACAGAAAATAAATTTCTACTAATTTGTGAAACATACCTAACATTTTTCAAAAGAATCTCTTGGCTCTTTCTGCCAACAGTTGTTTTGACTCTGATGGTGCCTCTCCCTATTGCAACTAAAGTTTCATTTCCAGCAGCTTTGATACCACAAGGATTATCAAATTTCACGAAGTCAACAAAATAACTGGAACAGTTCGTGACATGTCTCGTTGCCCCATTATCGATTCAAAATGATGTTGAACTATCTGCTACATGGATTTCTTCACAGACAGACATCAACACTATATTTGCTGCAGCTTTATGTACTGGTGTATCACTTGCTTTATTTACCTGTATCTCATTGGCTTTATTCTTTGGTGGTCTTCCATCAGCGATCCACAGCCTGCATTCTTTTACCCAGTGTCCTTTGCGTTTGCAGTAGTTGCATATTCCTCTTTTCCAAGGTTTCTGCATCGTGTTTCTGACTTTCTGCTATTGCCGCTATTAATGCCTCCTTTACACATTTGCTGCTATCCTCTGCCTTGGTGAAATTTCTCTCAAACATGCACAATTGCACTGACAGCTCTTTGAATGACTTCTTGTCATCCTTAGCCAATAGCATCCAACTTGATTTGAAGGTCTCGAATTTACTTGGCAAAATGTGCAAAATCTTGCAGACTAGCATCAGGTCCGGTAATCTGGTTTCACTTCTTGCTTCAAGGTCATTATTCAGTTCATTCCAGAGACTCCTTAGCTTTGCTATGTGTGTGGAAACATCATCTCCAGGAACCCAACCAAATGCAAAAAATTTGGTGCACATCTTGAATAACTGATCCTTTGCAGTTGCCTCAAACTGCTTCTTCAAAGCTTCCCATGTTTCATTGGCTGACTCATTGTCCATGATTTTTTGATACACATTGTCGGTGACTGTGCTTGCAATCATTGACTTGGCATAGCTATTTGCTTTCCGGAACGCGTCACAAAGTTCTTTGTGGTTCCTAATTTCCGATCCACTTGCATTTTCACCATGAGGCTCTGGCTTCCTCAGCTTGCCATCGATCGCGTCAATCGCACCCTCGTGATAATCGAGCAAATCTCGTATTTTCTTTTTCCATATCACCCAGTCACCCTCTCCAGTCAAAAGCTGATGTGTCGGCTCAAATCCATTTTTTTTTAAATGAAAAACTAAGGTTTGACTGCGCGACAGTTCAATTCAGCAAATAGCCGGAACTATAAGCAAATGAAAGTACCTCTCGGATGAGTGATGCTCACTTCCCATTTCTTCAGCGGTTGTTTATGATGGCTGCCGGCGGCTGCTTTCTTCCCACATAAAAAGGCCGATCGACGAAACCCACCGCGACAATGGATATCTTCCGAGAAATAATCACGTTGCTGAATTATCTTGAAGAAAAACCTGATTTCCGACCTCTGCTGCACATTTTATCGTGCGGAAAACCCATAACCTGATATAGTTTTAAAGCTTAGACTGGAGTTAACCAAGGTTTCTAGAATATATAAGGGAGTTAAGGTCTTTATTGAACATACCGGACAAATACACAACACGCTACTACTAATACTGTGAAAATAGAACAAACATTAAGAACAATGTGGCGCCATCTGCCGAGGACTTCACAAACTCAAAACAATTAACATCATTTACTTCAACAGGAAAAGCAAAGACTAAACTTCGAAAAGGAGTCAGACAGGCTGATACTATCTCACCAAAACTCTTTACTGCTGTTTTAGAAGAAGTATTCAGAAAACTGGATTGGGATGAGAAAGGAATTAAAATAAATGGAGAATTTCTCAACCATTTGTGTTTTGCGATTCTGAAGAGTCACATGCCATTGTCTGAAAAAACCGTTTAACCAGTGTGTGCTACCAACACTGACTTATGGAACTGAAACATTTGACACTTACAAGCAAGACAATGCAAAGGATACAGACAACACACAGGAGCATGTAAAGATGAATGTGATGTCATCACAAGGAGAGATGGAAAACAAATGACTTGCATAAGAAGCCACACAAAGGTATATGATATCATAGAAAAAATTAAACGTTTAATATGGAAATGGGTTTAGACTAGAGTTGGTAAAAAAAAAAAAAAGTTTTTTTTTTGTTTTAAATAGTATTAACATTAAAAACAATAAAATTTCTGAAAAATCATTCAAATTTCCAATAATTAATTAAAATAAAATGTTTATTTATGTAATTAACACTTGCTATATTTAATTAATCAATAAATATTTCTTACATTTTAACAAAAACAAATTTTCGCAATTTAGTTATTTTTTGCTTACCCCATTTAATTCCTTCGTGTTTGAAAAAAATTCTTTTAATTAGTCCCCTTGGCTGATTTTTTTTTGTTTCATCTTGTATTTATGTAAAAAATTACAAAAATAAACAATAATGTTGTTATTAATCATATAATATAAAGATGTTATATATATATAGATGTTTTCTCCAGTTACTTTCAGTATGCTTAATTAGGAAGCTATTTTGCAAAAACTATAATAAAAATTAGGTGAATATAATGTATTAATGAAGCATAAATTATGCAGATTAATTACTAATGATTTACGATATACAGGGTGATTATAACTAAGGTTTGGATTTCAAAAGACTAAAAATAGAAGGATTGTCAGAATGACTTGAAACTTGACATGAATATTCCTGAAAAAATAGAATTTTATTTGGTAAAGGGGAAAAAATACTTAAAAATGTAAAATTAATGACATCATCCAACATGTGGGAAATTTGCTCGCAGAATGGAAACAATAGCCAGTCATGGCAGAATGATACCTTAATTATAGCATTGCATGATTTCATAATTCATGGAAACATCACAAAAAAAACGAAGTAATTGAACAAATAACTACAACTTACTCAAGAAATGTTAAATATGTTGTCCACCATGTTCTGGCTATGAGGTGAAAGCACAAAAATTCTTGTTCAACAACAAATCAGAGTATGCCATGGTCATGATGTGGATGCGTTTGCAATTCACCTTTATTGAACCAAACGCGCCTGCACATTAATATTCCTGAGGAACTTCTAACATATAAGGGATGCACTGGAGATTGCAATTCACCAATGGCATCACAACATTTTGAGGTGCCCCCCACAGCCAGAAGTTTCAAGGGTTAAGATGCATCCTGTTATTGTGAAAATGGGTCTTCAGCAGTTGCTTTGCTGGTGTTGCAATGTGCATCTTGATAGAAGTTGTTCTATCTTCAGGACTCCCACTCAAAAAATGAGAAGAAGTAGGAAAACGCAGGACTAAAAAGTAGGATGGGGGGAGGGTAGCCCCCTTAGACAACATAATCATAGCATAATGGAAAAAATTCCTAAAAAAAAAATATTTTTTTTTTTTTTGCAAAAAAAATAATTTTGAATTAACTAGCACTATTTCAGTCAAGCCAAAACAAAATGACAAATGGCTTGGTTACAATGTCACGGTGGGAAAAGTAGGACACTTTCCCCCCCTTTGACAAAGAAGCCTGACATATTTTCAACCCAGAATTGTCATGTCAAATAAGTGAAATTTGCTAAATGTAAATATAATTGTGTTTGTCGCGTGGAAAATATCTGAGCTTCTGTCTTTATGTTATTGTGGAAAGCTGAACCAAATCTCGTGGTTGTCTAGTTCCTTTCCTCTTGTGTTATCATTCCGTCTGATATTCATAAAATGCCAGAGGATCTGAACCACAGATCGTTCGTATAGAGTGGACACACACTCTTTATGCATCACACTGTTTGTGTTTGTTGGAAAATCCTAAATATTAAATGTTTTGCTTTGACATCTCAATCTTTTGAGCTCAACAACAAATTCCTTGAATTTTTCTGATTCTTCCTGTGAAATTTTGGGAAATTCAGAGTTAAATTGAACGAGAAAATGTGTGTTCTTTTGAATAATATATCCTTTCTTTTGTGAGAGAGACACACCTAATGATCCACTGATAATCAAAGATATTATCGCCATCTTGATGAGTCAGTTTTTCTTGTTCCCACACGAACGCGTTCGGTACGTGTAAAAGGAAGATAAGATTCCTTTTCTTTTTTTCTCTTTCCCTCTCACTGTAGGTAATCTGTTGTATATTTTTATTTATACTAGAAAAGCAGATTTTTCGCCTTTTGCATATTCTGAGTCGATGTTTTTTTTTTTTCAATAAGGGAAACAAACATTTTTGTTAACCAAGAGTTAAATAATTTTGAGACTCGTGTGAGTATTTCAATTTAAATTTTTTTTTTTTTTCACTTTTCTCACCACTGTTTCCAATGCTTTAAAAAAAAAAAACGAGTGTTGTAAAATATTGTGATTGAGAGAAACTAAAATAATGTTATATGCTTGAAATTATTCTCTGTCATCGAGAAAGTGTTGAATTTGAATTTTTTAAAGAATTTCCTTTGTTTGGATTTAAATTTTTTGGCATGTCGCGAAACAAGAATATTTATATATGATGTCGCATATCGTTGGAAAGCTAATTTTTTCTCCCACACAATGATGTTAATGTTTTTTGATTTTGATGAATATTTGTACATTTAATCTGGAACTCTTATATTGAAAATTATTGTTGTCATTATAAATGTTGCTGAAATCCCTCCATTTTCTTAAAAGGACCCCGTATTGAGAGAAGATGTTTTTCTTTTGGTTTCATGTTTGTGTTCGAGCCTGGTGATACAATTGGACTGCGACGAATTAGAGGGTGCCCTTTGTAACATGGCCTTGTTGACGCTCGCCTGACCATTACCCCTGATGTTATAGTAGTGCATGTGTTATGTTTTATTATTGAGTTTGTGTTATGTCTATTATATACTTTGTTTATAATTTCCTGTCGACTAAACAAACTTGTTACTTACTGACGTTTTCGGTGCCGATGTGTCACGAACTGTTTTAGGAAGAAAGGGAAACTAGTTTCCGAACTTGCCGCTTGGAACGCCGATGTCGATGGGGGCACATGTGCGTTACTCCTCATTTGCATGCTTAGTGATTTGGGAGCTATATATAATCACGTCCGTGCTTCAAATCTTCCTTCAGTCATATAGCGCTAGAATCGCTAATCATCCGAACAACTCGGCTGGTCCGATGTTCCCGTCACACAAGTTCCCGTCAGTTGCTCTCCAAGAATGCCGTTCAGGGATGTCTGCTGGTGTCCGTTCTCGATCTTAATGCCTTGGTAGATCTTGCCGACTGCGATCTGGCGTTGGCTGGCATGGTCAATAGCAGTGATCTGATAGTTTCCTCGTATGACGCTACAATCTGATGCTACCCTTTCGTCACGACGTCCAACATCGGACTCCACCGCTTGAACACCAAAATCCACGTGTAGCACGCCGATGTCCGCGATCTAACGACGCCTCTTCGTCAACGTCCTGGGTTCGTCGAGATATCCGTTAACTGGACTCCATCACTTGATTGCCGAATACCTTGTGTGGTTCTACCGGTGTTTGGGATATAACATCGCCTCATCTACGCTCTGGGTTCGTCACGATATCCGTCATCTGACTTCTACTGCTTGATCGGTGAAGACCAAGTGTGTTTCAGTCGACGTCCGTGATCCGATTCCGCCGCCTCGTCGACGCCTTGGGTTCGTCGCCGAACTCTGTGTGATTCTACTGACATCTGTGGTCGAGCATCGTTTCTTGAAGACCATAGCTGAGTGTCACTTCACCATAAGTATACTTTGCGATTTTCCTACTAGTGAAGGGTTTGCCCTTGAATTGATGTCATAACTTAAATGTTTTAATTGTAATAATAGAAATAAATAGTTGTTCGAAACTGTTTTGTTCATTGGCAGATAAAGACATACGTTGCAGCTTTCTCAAGCCCTGCCCATCACTCAATTTACATATTATTACTGAAAAACTTTGGAGGCGTGCAGTTCATCGAAACCAGTTGCACGAGAAAGAGCGGTCCCGCCGTTGAAGAATCCCTCCCCCCCCCACACGTAACTTGAAGATCCCCCGAAACTCAAGTCCCAAGTCACTCCAATCCCTATTTAGTTCTGAACTGCCAAAAGTCGTAACATTTTACTTGAAGATGTAAGCTCAGCTATAAAAAAAACAGTATGAAGCATCGTCTCGTCATATCAGTTGCTCCCAACTAATCCAGGAAGGAAGGTTTACTGTCATGCCAGAAAGATGAAGCCCAGCAGCTGTCTCTTGCAGTCCAGTCTAAGGATGCTACTTCATCCATGTCCACACTACCCCGAGTGGTAGTACAGATGGAGAACTTTGATGCTCAGACATCGTAAAGTATGTGCACAGACCGTCGCTTCAGCAGATACAGAGGACATTAATCGTTCAAGTGGCCAAGCAGATTCGCCCATCTAAGGATGACATGAAATAACGAACTGTCCGTACTGAAAGTTCAAGTTAAAGGGAACTGTTCATCGAAATCCGGTTGTCAAGAATGAAGTGACCTTAATATGGGAGACAGTGAGTAAATTTTCTCTTTCAAATTTTGTTGAATGGTTGGCAAAAAAACCAAACTGCAGCGATATTTAGTTTTTTGTGTTTTGCACCCAAATAATTTATAAATTTTCGATAAGTAAAGTAAGGTATTTCAGCATCGTTGTTTTTTTTTTGGTATTTTGTTTTTGGTTATATGAATTAAGAATTAAAGAACCTAATGTGCATTTAGACCTCTGTGTGTTGACATATTCCTTTTTCTTTGTGACTTAATTGTTTCGGTTAAAATGCTCTAGTACATATTTATTCAGGAGAATTACTCACCGACACACAAAGGTGGGGGGTTTTTTCTTGGGGTACTGTCAACTTAAATAGTACTCAACAATTTTGCACCACAACATAATTGGTGCCGTGAAAAACAACCATCATCACACTGGTGCCATGAAGAAATCCGTAAAAATTCAATCGTCACAACAAAACCAATTTTTGGCCAGAACAGTGCACTAGCAACCACAGATAATTCTTTGCTGTCTCTCCTCACATATATCACATTCTTTTTTGGAGTCTTCCAAAGTGAAGAGCTTGTCAACTCTCTTGGACAAGGCACAGCAAATTTCGAAGACGTAAGTTTTTTTAAGAATGACGCACCTTCGAGACCACTTTCAAAAGCACAATGCAAAATGGGTAAATTACAAGATCCGACGTAAATAAGGCAAGGTGAACCAGATAGTTTTACTGTGTTGTTCATCATTTTTTAAATGTTACTGTTTTGCTCATATTTTACTGTTCAATGCCAGTGTAATCATTTTTGACAAATGGAGCACTTCCATTTCCAGGGGTCAGCACGGATCATGGGCTCAAAACTAGTGAAAATAGTGACCAAAATGTTTGAAAAAGTGACCAAATAGTGACTGAAATGTTTAAAAGTGACCAAATAGTGACCAAAATATTTTTAGAGAGACCAAATGGACAATGAATTTTCATTACCAAATTGAATGAATTGAAATTGAATTTAGTTTTAACTTTGCATTTCAATAGAATTCATTGAAATTGTTTTTTTTACATAATAGTGTGAAATAATTAACTCAAACTCAAACGCATTCTGCTAACCAGAAAAGTTTTGAATAACTTATCAAATTTATCAACAACTATGTGTGAGAGAATAACTACATTACATCCTTTCTGAGTAACAGTAGCAATGCCTTCCTCCATGTTGCTTTCCACAACCAATCTTAAAATCAATTTAAGCAGGAAAAATTTCAAAACGGGAAAAAGTTTTCACATCCAAAGAAGGGAAAAAAATGAAATAACACAAAATTTGATGAGAGAATTTGTCCCATCTACATTCCAGTGGATTTTTCATTCATGTTATGCTATAAATGACAGTATACAAAATGTACTCAAACTTTTTTTAACTAGTACAAATTTGATTTACATACCTAGGTTTGTATAATACGTTCCAACAAATTTTAAGCAAATTTACTATAATGATTAAAAACTATAAAATTAAATTTTTAACATTATTTTAAATTATTAAATTAAAAAATTACTGAATTATAAATTATTAAATTGAATAAAGGATTTAAATTATTAAATTAACTAAATTATTTTAATTATTATATGTTGAGGGAGGGGCAATCCACCCTCCCCCCAGCGTCAATGGCAGAGCCTACTGATGTATACATATATATGATGTATATCAATTGTCATCGTGCCACACCCCTAAGACCTTAAAGTATCTCCACCTATGGCTGGACTGGGAAAAGTGGGTGAGCACTATTTTACAGGCAAAGGGGGGGGGGCACCAAAATAATACTGTCCTTGGGTGAGGGAGAAAATAAACCAGTTTTGAAATTGTTTGCTTTTCGAGAGAAAAATTTGTAAAAATATATATTTTCCTTTTTTTTACACACAACATACACCCCTGCAAAAAAAAAAACCACATTTACTCCTTTACTCAGAAACACAGGGGTGGGAAGTGACAAAGTCGATTTCGGAGCAGCTTTGGAGCAGCAAAATATAGGATTTGGATCAGTTTTGGAGCAGCAAAATATAGGATTTGGAGCAGATATTTATAGATTGGAGCAGGGAAATTAACAAGAATATGTTCGTTAACCCTCATCCCTTTTCAAAATAAAACAACTGCACTGTCTTTTGTTATCAAACATCTTTTCATCAGCTTGTTTTTTGTTTTTGGTATTTCAGGCTTTTGACACCTTGTTTGAAAGAGAGGCTGTCATAGAATTTTTCACACCAGTCTATTTAAGATGATTTTTGCTTACTGAGGGCACTATTAGCTGTCTGGAACCGCAGCACTTCAAATGGGCTAAAAATTTTCTATAAGTTTTCAATTTTTTCATACTTGGAAAGAAATTGTTGCAAAATGGGAGAGAATTTTGGAAGAATCAACACGACGTTTGGCGATTAAGTACTTATTATTTGGCGAGATTGGCATTCTGACACTCGTTATTTGGCGATGTTGGCGATCTGACACTCGTTATTCGGCAAAGTTTCTAAATTAGCATTCGTAATTCGGCGGAAACGCACTTTTTACTTCCGGAATGAAATTTTTTTTTCACGAAACATCGGGATTTGACGCAATGACGATCGACTACAATAATTTCTGCTGCTTCCAGTGGCGACTTTTTTTTAAATGGCAACTGACTCGCATTCGCGCTTTAAAGCTGAAAGACCATTGCAAACCATCTTCAGTTGCACGATCACGGATATTATCGGGGTTTCGCGATGGGAAGGCAGATACTTTAAATAAGGCGTACAGTGGAATAAAACACGCTCTTAGAAAGAATCGTTTCGCGGTAAGCAGGAACAAAAAATTTTTGGCGTCCTTTCCGAAATTCCGGGCATACTAAAGCAAAATTAGCTTTTGGAGCAGGATGGCGCAAGATGTTAATTTTGGCGCAGTGTGGCGTAGAGTTCCCACCCCTGGAAACAGTATAATTTTGGCCCTTCCCCCCGTAATTTTTAATAGAAAAAGAGACACCGCGGCCTTCCCCGGTAACTTTCCCATGAACCTTTGTAAGCACCAACGTGGCGACTTTTTTTCGCGCCAAGAAATCGCCGTTTTACGGTACGGTAGTCAATTCAAGATGGCTGACAAAGGGCACATAAAAAATTACAAAAAATATATATAATTTGTAATAGGAATCAACCTAATATGCGGCAATATGCGAAAATCGATAGAAATATATCGGGAAATACGGAAAATTAGGATAAAATGAACACAAAAATCGAAAATCAACGACATACGGGGTTTGTAAATGCGGTTGATACAGAGTTTATAGATGCTGCTGTCAGGGCTACCTATTTCGCCACGTTAGCGCTGACTCCTCCCGTAATTTTCAACGAACAAAAACAGTGAATTCGCCCCCACCCGGGGCACCCGATTTACCATGACCGTAATACAATTGTTTTTTCTGGAGGGGAAACGTAATTTTACTGCCCTTTGACTGTAAAATTCGATAATTTTGCAAAGGAATTTTTATTGCTTTTTCTTGAATTTCCATCAACAACGCCGTCCAAGGTATTGCCCACCCCCAGTTTTGGATCTGATCACGGTATGTAGCAACCCGGGTCGCAAGTACGAACGAAAATTCACTATCGCCCGGGGCCGGTATCCACTCTTTTTAACGGAAAAAGAGTAAACTCGGCACCTTTCCTAGTTCAACACCCGTGGAACCAGACCCCCGCCCTCTCTTATTGCGGTCATAACAGCGACTCGAGACAAAAACGTTTAACTTCCGAGGTCTAAAAATGGGATTTTTTTTACACAACATCAAGAATGGAGCGCAAGATGTCGATATTAAGTCAACAATCAGTATCGTGAAGATGCTCTAAATTAAGTTACGGCCAGAAGCGGATAAAGATCAGTTGACGGTCCGGGCATAAAAAAAAATTAATATTAGGCCTAAGGGCGTAGCGAGGGGGGGGGGGCTTGGGGGTCTGGTCCCCCCCCAAAATGTGAGAAAATGACCGAAAAAGATGGCCAAATCTATTGTTCTGTCACTTTGGTCCCCCCCCCCCGAACGAAATTTCTGGCTACGCCCCTGATTAGGCCCTTTAAATTAGGAAAAAAGTGTAAAGTAGGGGCCAAAGGCGCGCTCGGTGTGCCCACTGTTAAATCTCCCTCTATTTACGGCTCGCATTAACTGAGTTTTTATCAGCCTGATGACCAATTTTCATCTGATTTGGAAACCCTTGTGTTAAACTAAATGTTGAATTGCAGGAATCTGTGATATTTTCATAAATAGTTCTCCTTTCGATCAAATTTGGGGGTACAGTTTCTTGCTGAGATTTAAATCCAGTTAGCAAAATAGTATGAATTTTATTTGTAGATAGATCGAGATTTTCAAATGGATGATTTTTTTTATTGTGAGTAAATTCAAAATACCTGCGAGCATCTTTAACCTTGCCCAGCTACAAGAGTATTCTCCAAAGAGTATTAATACGCTTAATACGTATTAATAATACGCGTTTTGGTATTCTCCCGCTGCGCGTAAGTTAGCTTCTGCACGGGCTCCCTTAAATCGCCATTTCAAATAACATTAAACAAAATTAACAAAAGTAACGATAGAACAAACAACAAATGTAACTTGCTCGATGCTCCAAGAAAGAAATTCGGCCCTTAGGACTAAAACTTTTTAAAACAAATAAAATAAAGGATCAATTTTAAAATAAGATGAAAATGAAAGAACGAGTGAGCACATTGGGAAATAAGAAAGAATGGTAGTAGGGGGGGGGGGATTCTTTGTTGTAAGTATATACGCCTTTTATGCTAGTTTTTTTTCCGACCGGCTTTTCCATAAAATGATGATTTTTTAACCAAGGAGCTTTCTTTCCAAGCGCCTTGAAATCAAGTTATGCTGATGTCACACTGTATGCTCCTGGGAAGATAAGACACCTTCCAACGTAGTTCAATGAAGGCAGGGAGAAAATTTGCGATATTGAACTGGTAAAGTTCCTCCTTGAAGAAGAAAAAAACACTGACAGCAGAAAAGCACGCGAGACCGAGGTTTTTTTTTTTTTTGCTAAAAAAGTGGAAAAAGTGACCTGGGCCTGAAAATGCATAATAAAATTGACCAGTTTCTAAAAAAAGTGACTTTTAGTGAAAAAAGTGACCCGTGCCGAGCCCTGCATTTCTTGCTCTTTGCTGAGCATTGTAAATATTGTTTATGCCTCTTCATGCCTTAAAAATACACAAGACAACTGAATGCTATTGGGTAGCATCAGAATCACAAAACCTAGAATAGGCCTATGTATCCAACTGCTTTGAAATGCAAACTGTTGTTTCACCTATTTGCACCATAATTTCGAATGATGAAAGTTACTGTCTAAGACCATGAAGTAATAAATACAAAATTATTTTTCCATCCAGACAGAAGTTTTTAATGACTACTATACTTGTTGAACCCTCAAACTAAGCAAATGAAAAATTAATCAATCAAATGGTCCACATACACCCCTTCCCCCTCCAAATTACCTTAAAAATGATACAATTTCTGGTTTGGCAGAATCATTAATTGCATTCTCCAACATTTGTAATATTTGGCAATATATCAATAGTTTTCTGCTCAATTAAAATCAACTACACAAATTTTGTCAATAGGCTTTGGCATAGCTGCCAACTTTTGAAAATGAAAATTCGGGAGATTTTCGCGCACACCCGTATTTTATGCTAAAACCACTCCCTAATAAATACAATAGGGATTTTTCCAAATAAAATAGGGATTTTCCAAACATAAAAGTTGAAGAGTAGGGAATAAAATCCCTACTCAAAAACTGAAGTCCAATTAAAATAGGGATTTTACACACATGGAAGTTAAACCCTTGGGAATAAAATTCCTACGCAAAAAACAAGTGAAATTGGAGGCCAAAACTTCAATGATGTAAAAATAAATATTGTGTTCAATCAGAAACGCTGTGAACAAACATTCTGCGCGAATGACCCAAAATCATCGGAAGATGAAGGAAAACACCGTCAATTTTTGAAGAACACTGACTTTTTGTGACACTTGCTTGATGTTTTTTTTTCGTTTCACGAGTGATGATGGCAGTCTTTCCATGACCGATGTTTATGTCCGTAACACAACTTGTAGAAAAAGGAAAAGTCGGCCCTCTTCTGGAACGTTTGATGAAAGGAAATTCATCGGAATAAGTATCTTTAAAATTGATTAAATATGTTTTTGCTTATCATTATTCATGCTTTGTTATATCGCACGTACGTAACTTCAACAAAAGAAATTTTGACCACATGTGCATCACCATAATCTTCAATTATTATCCAGAACTATTGGCTGCTAAACCATTTCCCTGCACGATAAGACAAACAACTTTCTTGTTACCATCAGAGGGTTTGTAAAACTTCCTTAAAAAGGGAATTTCGCCATTTACGACGTGTGACGTCATTTCGAAAGGGAAAAAAAAGAGGCTTCATGCCCCACAAGAAATTCCTTAGGGATTGTTTTCATAAGCGGGGTTTTTTTTTAATGAAGTAGGGAATTTTTAGTGACAATTAGGGATTTTTGTGATTTTCGTAAAAATTCGGGAGATTTAAGAACTTTTCGGGAGATCGAGCGATGAAGATAAAATTCGGGAGATTCCCGAAAAATTCGGGAGACTTGGCAGCTATGCTTTGGTAAAAAAGTATAACAAAAACTAGAAAGTAGGACAAAACCGAGAAAGTAGGGCAAAAGTAGGACATTTTACCAAAAAGTAGGAAAAGTAGGATGAGTGGGAGCCCTGTATCTTTCAAAATGGGTCTTCAGCAGCTGCTTTGCTGGTATTGCAATGTGCATCTTGATAGAAGTTGTTCTATCCACACACTGATGCTGTGGAAGTGCTGAAATGATGTGGTTGCACAAAATAGATTATACTGCTGGCGAAGTACAGCATCATCTACTTGCACATTTTCCACTTTT
Source organism: Pholcus phalangioides (assembly GCF_987345545.1). Lineage (NCBI taxonomy): Eukaryota > Metazoa > Arthropoda > Arachnida > Araneae > Pholcidae > Pholcus > Pholcus phalangioides. Next base: position 13,536,055 of record NW_028301598.1, read on the forward strand.
TTCTTTTGCCAAAGAAATTTCCATTGCTTCAGGAGTATCCATGCAAATTTTCAAGTCATTCTGAACAGTAGTTGTATATATTGTTTTAGTTTTGGAATCAAAACCTCATATTATAATCACCCTGTATATAGCTGATTATTTTTCATAAATCTGTTACTACTGTACAGTAGAACCTTGATTATTTGGGCTTAACAGTGTGAAAGTATAAAAAAAAAAATTACTATTGAATATTAAGACTGGGAGAGGAGATATGCTACTTCTTATGGGAAAAAAAATGAAAATGTATGTGAGGTAATGTGCACTAGTCTTTGTCCTTTAAAGACAGCTGGTGTCTATTGGATTATAGGACCACCTGCCCCTAGCATGATGGTGTCACTACTGTTGCTGCTTCTTTGTGAAGGGAAAAAGAAACCTTGTCAGATAATACACCACTACATTTAGATGTGTGATGCAATCCTTATTCATGAATTTGCTAAAGATATATAGATCATCAGAATGTAGCCAAAGGTCAGAAAATGTTGCAATAATGAGAAATTTTGGCTTTTGTATATAACTTTAAATAACTACTTACTTCATGTGAAAAATATATATATATTCTGGCCACTTTTATGAGACTTTTTGAAAAAAACCCACTTATAAAATCTTATGTCATTTAAAGATATACCATCAGAATGTACCCCAAGAATATAAAATGTGGTAAGAATAAAACATTGGGGCTAATAATGAACCAATATAATATTTTTCAAGAAAAAAAATTATATTTAGGCCACTTTTATTTGATTTTTTGAAAAAAAAACACTTGGTTAAAACCGAACAACCCTGGTTTGGACATACGGAAAAAAGACAGGACAAACGTCAGAGAAGGCGTCCCTACACAAGATGGATTGACGAGATCAGGAAAGTGGCAGGAGTCAACTGGATGGCTAAAACATCAGACAGAATAACATGGAAAAATTTAGAGGAGACCTTCATCCAGCAGTGGATTGAAAATTATTGTTTATACAGTGACTGCTTTTGTGTGCTTCATTCCGGGTAAATTCTCATCGTCAATAATAATTATGATGTGAGAGTTTAATTCTTTTTTTTCTTTTTAATTGATTCAAGTTCTACTAAACAGTTAAGTAAGTAAAGAGAAGAAAATTGCTATAGGGGTGCAGTGGGCATAAACACCATTCAGCACCAAAGATTTTTAAAGTTCAGAGGTTAGAAATGATTATGATAATTGTTCACAACTTTTCAGTAAATAATGTGTTAAAAATACTGCATGCTCACTTTCTGCAGAGCCGATCTAATATTGAATCTCTTCAACAGGGATGAATCAGCATGTGTAGCAAAATCTTGTAACATGCTCTGCCATGGTAGCTTTTCGAAATGCTCAAACGCTTCTTGTGAAGGAATTTCTTTGAAAAAGAACGAAAAAGGCTGAAAAAAAAAATTTATAACATTGCTCAAAACAAAAATCCTGTTTTTTAGGAAGTTTTAATAGTTTTGGAGTACAAATTGGGGTTGCCAATTCCAAATTCGGCATTGGTTTTGTCCAATTGGCCCTACTTTGTGAGATAAAGTGAAAATTAAATTTCAAAAGTAATACTAGAGCAGCATAAAAACCACATTGTTGAGAGTATGCATTATCCAAAAAACTACACCCAATTTGGCAAAATGCAATTCAGAATCAGCACCCCAAAATCACCCAAAAGATACTCTTTGCAAATTATATACAGTTGAATCCTGTTTTAAAGAGTATCATTATAGCAAAAAAAAAAAAAAAAAAAGTTTTAACGAGCACTTTTTTAATTCCCCAGGTAAGTTTTCATAGGAACAATGCAAAAACTTGGAATTCCTTTATAAAAATTTTGTATTATAACAAAGTGATTTCTCTGGTCTCCTAGAGTTTGAAGGCTAGAGAGTGTAACGTGAAGCGAAGAGATATTGAAACTGTATGGGTTGAGCTTGAGAAAAAAAGACATTATAAACTTATTGTTGGGGTTTGTTACAATCCACCGAATAGGGATCCAAACTACATCGCCAAATTGCATGATGAAATATCCTACATGTGTAAGCGTAAGAGGGTTCTAATACTAGGGGATTTCAATTACCCAGGTATTCAATGGGAGAACCTTTCATCTAGAGATCAGTATGAAAGAGTTTTTTAAGTTGGTGCTCGAAAATTTTTCGTATCAGCATGTATCAGAAGCCACTAGGGGTACTGCTATTTTGAATTTAGTTCTCACTAGTTCTGAGGATCTTGTTGAACATGTTTCGGTAGGGGAAGAGTTTTCTTCCACTGATCATCGTATCGTCAGATTTCACTGTAACTTTTCCTCGGGTACAGGTTGATAACAAAAGACTGGTTCCTTGTTTTTGAAGAGCTAACTTTGATGTTCTGAGAGGAAGGTTAGCGGAAGTTTTCAAAGACCGGTTGGAATCAGTAGGAGTGGTAAGTCAATGGGAGGAATTTAGTATGAAACTGTCCTCTGTTTTGCACGACGCCATACCCTCTGTTTGAAAAAGGCGTGCTTGTACATCACACCCTCTATGGTTCACGGATAGCGTGCCTAACCTCTATCTTGCAAAGAAAAGAGCATTCAGGGAGAATAAAAGTGGATGAGGTGACCTATCATTGTTTACTGATACAAGATGTTGTGTTTTCTTTAACACTTGTTAGCCGAGTGGATAACACATGGGTATTTATTTTGATGAGTATTTATTATTACGTTAGACTTAGATAGATTACATACATATAGATAGGAAGAATTTATAAAGCGGAAAGAGCAGAACATTTAGACATCTTGTCTACTTGATGTCCGAGGTGGAACTCACTAGTTCCCCTTACACAACACTAGGTGGCGTTGTATGTCCTTATCAGTTTAGTTCTTTTAGTCATTTCTTATAAGGACACCACATTCCTCCCCGCTAATTTAAAGATCCAACCGGACAGGAGCTTTCCTGGTTCGTTGGGAACGTCGCAAAGGAACGGGAGTACTGGACATCGCTGGTGGCTTGCTGGACGTCGCTGGTGCCTTAGCTGGTGTTGGTAGATCGCTACTGATCTCTGTCGGAGTTGTCTGTTCTTCTGGAGCAATCTGTACTTCGGAGTCAGCAGCGACAGGAGTTGATGAAAGTTTGCCTGGAACTCGGGGTATCACAAGCTTGGCTGGACTTGATTGCCAGCTGCTCTCATCTGGTCGATGTGACGTCGAAAGAGAGTTCCATTTACATCTACAGTGTAGTGTAGAACTCCGTCTTTGTTGAGAACAGTTCCGAACTTCCACTTGTTATTGGCGGATCTGTAATCTCGCACAGCCACACGATCTCCTGGCTCGAAAGTTCGGTCATAGAAGTCTGTGACCTCATTTCTGATTCTTTCTTGAACCCTGTTCTTGATATTTGGCAAGACTAAGTCTATCCTAGTTCGGATTTGTCTTTTTAGGAATAACATTCCTGGGCTTTGCATGGTAGTCGCATTTGGCGCTTTTCTGTAATTCAACAGAAACGTGCTCACTTTTTGGTAGATGTTTCCGGGAAATCTTTGCATCGTCCGAAGGGATTGTTTTAAGGTGTGAACGTATCTCTCTGCCTGCCCGTTGCTTGATGGTTTGAAAGGAGCACACGTTTTGTGCTTTATTCCATTATTCCTCATGAATATTTCAAACTCATGTGATGTGAACTGAGGACCATTGTCACTCACTAACACTAAAGGCAGTCCAAATCGAGAGAAACAGTCCCGTAGGCATTCAACTGTCTTGAACGTGTTTGTTGATTTCATCGGGTATACTTCCATTCATTTAGAATGAGCATCGACTACGATCAAAAACATATGCTCGAATATGGGACCTGCGAAATCTATGTGAATTCTCTCCCACGGAGCACTCGGGTATTCCCAATGGTGTACCCTTGCTTTCACCGGATCGGACTTGAATCTGGAGCAATCAGGACAGTTTTTAGCAGCTTTTTCTATGTCGCTATCAATGTCCCTCCAGTAGACGTAGGATCGAGCAATTGCTTTCATTTTAACAATGCCCAGATGGCCTTGATGGAGTTCATCAAGAATTTGATTTCTAAATTTCTTCGGAATAAAAACTCTTTGGCCATGCATTATACATCCGTCCTGCAAGGTGTACTCGGCTTCCTTCCCTCCTAAATGAGTCTTCCGACCTTAAAGGTAATCGGGAAAGGCAATCTGCATTACCATGGTTCTGTGTGTTACGATAAATGATATCGAACTGATATGCTTGTAAGATCAAGGCATAATGCAGAAGTCGAGTAGCCGTCAACACTGGTAGACCTTTCTTCGAGCTGAATATCGCTACCAAAGGCTTGTGATCTGTTATGAGAGTAAATCTTCTGATTTTCAAGTAAAGCATAAATTTCTTTACTGCCCAAATAATTGCCAAAGCTTCTTTGTCAATCTGGGAGTATCTCTGTTCCGTTTTCGTCAGCGTACGAGAAGCGAAGGCAATTGGTCTTTCTGTTCCATCTGGTAAGACATGTGATAGAACTGTTCCTATTCCCACTGGAGAAGCATCCGAAGCAAGAGTAAGAGGTAGTGCAGGATCATAGTGCATCAAGATTCGCTTTGAGCAAATTTCCTTTTTGATCTTCTTGAATGCAGTCTCACACTTTTTAGACCAACGCCACGGAACGTCCTTTTTTGTCAGCTCATTGAGAGGATAGGCAATGGTTGCCAGATTAGGACAAAATTTCCCGTAGAAATTTACCATGCCCAGAAAACTTTTTATTTCCTGAACGTTTTTCGGTGCCGGAACTTTCAAAATTGCTTCAGTTTTCTCATTTGTTTCACTTAGGCCATTTTCATCAATTTTGTGACCTAAGAAATTTATTTCCTTTTGAAAAAATGTGCTCTTTTTCAAATTTAACTTCAGCCCATGCTCCTGACATTTTTTGAAAATTTTTTCCAAAGCCCTGAGATGCGACTCGTCATTTGTTCCGGTCACTCTGGCGTCATCCATAAAAACTTTTACACCATCTATTCTTTGGAATAGCCCATCAATGTACCTCTGCCATATTGCTGGAGCTGCATTTAGGCCGTACATCAATCTTTTACAGGCGTATAACCCCTTATGAGTGTTTATGGTTAGGAGTCGTTGACTGTCAGGGTGCACTTTCATTTGCAAATATGCATGACTGAAATCCAATTTTGAAAATCGTTTACCCCCATTTAAACATGAGAATATTTCTTCAAACGTTGGTAAGGGATGCTGAGGCACCTCTAGCTTAGGATTTAATGTGACAGAATAATCTGCACATAACCTTATGGATCCGTCTGGTTTCACCACGGGAACAACTGGTGTAGCCCAATCTGAAGTTTCAACTCGCTCGATAAAGCCTTCTCTTTCAAGCCGGTCTATTTCTTTTTCAATCCGGTCTTTTAATGCGAAGGGCACAGTTCTCGCTCTACGAAACTCTGGGGTTACATTTGGTTTTAGCTTTAGTTCCACTTCATGGTTATTTATCTCACCCAATCTGTTGTCGAAAATTTCTTTATAATCATCCAACAATTTTTTGAGATCCATGTCATTAGCGGTCCTCACAGCCTTAAGAGAGTTCCAGTCTAGATTGATTTTGTATAGCCATTCATGGCCAAAAATCGTGTCTAAATTTTCCCTCACCAAATATAAGTTCAAGTGCAACTTTTGTTTTCCGTACTCCACTTTCACAGTGACATATCCCGCTGGGACAATTTTTTCTCCATTGTATGTCTGGAATACTAAATTCGTAGGTTGAACTTTTTTCTTCGAGATTTTTCTGAATCTCTGTAAGCTCATTACTGATACTGTTCCACCCGTATCAACTTCCATACTCACTGGTTTATTGTCTATGTTGACAGTAACCATCATCGGAGGCTTTTTCGGCTCTTCACTCAATACCCTCCCTAACCCAAACATGGAAACGTCATTTTCGTTTTCCTCAACTGAAATCTGTTTCTGTTTGTTAGGTGTCGATTGAGTCTTCTTTACCGCGTAGCAGGCTTTTTCTATATGCCCGATTTTTTTACAGAAGCGACATTTGCTAGCAATAAATCTGCAGGAGTCTTTATCGTGATTTGTCCCTGTGCATCGTATACACGGCAGATATTTGACAGCGGCGGCAGAGTAGTTTCTGTTTTGCGTGGGCAGTTTCGTTTTCCTCTTCCCCGCTTTCACTACCTTCAGTTCTGCCGGCTTCCCGATAATCTCATTCGCCCCCTGAACAGCTTTCTCTATCGCCAGCGCGATCTTTATTGTTTTGTCTAGCTCGATGTCGTCTTCCTGAAATAAACGATCGAGGATCGCTCTATCTCGGAGCCCACTAACGAAAACATCCCGAAGCATGGTGTTCAACATCTCTTGTTTATAATCGCACGCGATTGCGAGATGTCGCAATTCGGCTATATACGAACTGATGCTTTCGCCTTCGTTCTGCTTTCTGTTTATAAACATGTGCCTACTCGGTATAATCAATGCTTTAGGATTCAAATGGTTCTTCAAAACATTCTTTAAAATGGCGAATTCTTTCTCTGATGGATTGTCCGGAGACAGTAAATTTTTTAACAAGTTGTAGAGCTTTGCAGAAATGCTCGAAATTAAGACTTTAGAACGTTTTTCTTCTGGGACATTTTGAATGTCTAAAAACGCCTCGAAACGTTCTATAAACGCATCGAAAGTCTCTGAAGCTTCATCGTATTTATCAAACGAAACCGTCACTTTTTGGTTTGTTGACGTTGAGCCTCGTTGCTCTTTGAGAGCTTCCATTAGAGCTTGATTCTGTCTTATTAACTCTTCAACTAAATTTTCCATCGTCAGAGATGTATGTAAAACTTTTTCTCCTACCTTTTGCAGTCTTCGAGTAAATACTCTATCCAACTTTTAAGATGGGCCTCGTCGCCACTTGTTGTGTTTTCTTTAACACTTTTTTAGCCCAGTGGATAACACATGGGTATTTATTTTGATGAGTATTTATTATTACGTTAGACTTAGATAGATTACATACATATAGATAGGAAGAATTTATAAAGCGGAAAGAGCAGAACATTTAGACATCTTGTCTACTTGATGTCCGAGGTGGAACTCACTAGTTTCCTTTACACAACACTAGGTGGCGTTGTATGTTCTGATCAGTTTAGTTCTTTTAGTCATTTCTTATAAGGACACCACACAAGACTGTTGAAGAAAGCGATAAGGGATAGTAAAAAGGAAGTTGAATCTAATTTAGCAGATAACATTGGCTCTCATCTGAAATCATTTTTTCGATACGTCAATAATGGATGTAAGGGGACAGTTGGCCCCCTCTCAACAGGAGGGTCTGGGTTAGAGAGCAATGTTGACATGTGTAGTGCTTTCAATGACTTTTTCATGTCGGTTTTCAACAGAGATAATGATATTCAATATACGGGTGTTGCATGGGGAAATAAAATCCTCAACGATATTCAAGTGGAAGATGTGGAGGTCATAAATCATCTAAAAAATATATGTGCGAGCAAAGCACCAGGACCAGATGATATATATCCCAGGGTCCTCAGGGAATGTGCTAATGAATTGAAGTTGTGTCCATTTATCGTCTAGTGAGTTTGACGAGCTCCCTCTCGAAAAGTTTGGAAATAATTATCAAAAGGCAGTTTGTGAAGTGGATAGACGAGAATAATGTATTGTCGGATAATCAGCATGGGTTCAGGAAAGGGAAGTCATGTGTAACTAACCTCCTTTGCTTCTATGATCACGTGACTAAGGCTTTGGGTAAGAACAAAAATGTAGATGTTGTGTACCTTGATTTCCAGAAGGCATTCGATCGGGTCCAACATGGTAAACTCTTGAGGTGTTTACACAAGATTGAAATTGGGGGCAACTTGCTGAATTGGATAGAATCGTGGGTAAGAGATAGGTCGCAACGAGTTATGGTGAATGGGGAATTCTTTGATTGGACAGGCGTCACAAGTGGAGCTCCTCAAGGAAGTGTCCTTGGCCCCCATACTTTTTTCACTTTTTATCGATAAACTCAATCAGGGTATCGATAGGATTACTAGCAAATTCGCAGATGATGTGAAGCTAATGGGGGTAATCGGGAATCAAAGCGATAGGGAGTTGCTCCAGACCAACTTAAACAGAATTGCAGCATGGGCAAATGAATGGAGCATGACGTTTAGCGTTGATAAGTGCATGGTCGCTCATTTTGGTTTGAGCAACCCACGGTTCTCTTACGAGTTGAATGGTGTCACTATCCCGGATGCAACTAGGGTCACTGATTTAAGAATTCTCATTGATGAGCGGCTTAGGTTTTCTGAACATTGTTCAGCAGTGATCAAAAAATCGAATAGAATGCTTGGTCTCATTTTCAAAAAGGTCTCTTCGCGTTCTCCTAAAGTCATTCTTCAGCTTTTTCGAGGTTTAGTTCGTCCTGGACTGGAGTATGCTGTAAGGTTTTGGAGACCATACCTACAGAGGGACATAGACTTGGTTGAAGGGGTGCAGAGAAGAGCTACACGTGTCCTTATTGGCACACGGGGCTTGAGTTATGAAGAGAGACTTCATTTTTTGAATATGTTTACATTGGATGAATGCAGGTGTTGAGGAGATATGATCGAAGAGTTCAAAATTTTCAATGGGATGGATAGGATGGACCATGAACTTTTGGAAAACCGCCAATCGACTGCTTTTACAAGGGGACACCAGTATCGATTGGTGAGGTACAATGCAAGGTTATGGTGTCGCAGAGAATTTTTCTCTAATAGGGTTGTTAATAAATGGAATAGCTTACCCCCAGAAGTAGTAAATTCTAACACAATTGACACATTTAAAAATAAATACGATAAACATGTTGGGGTAAATAGAGAAGCTATCCATACTTAGAATAAGACAACCATAATATTATTTATGGGCATTATATCATGTGTAAATATTGTTTATAATTTTTATTAATTGCATTTTTAATTGCATTGTTTTTTTTAAAATATATGACATCATATTTTTATGGGCATCTTTTTCTCAGCCACCTCGCTGGGCACTTTGCCTGTTGTGGTGTTGTATTTGTATATTCATCATAAAGGGATTTGACTGTACTGAATTTATGTATAACGAAAGCAGTTTCAATGCGATTTGCATGCTGCTTATGGTATTACCATTGAAATTTAATTTTCACTTTACCTTAAAAAACTAGAGCGAATCTGACAAAACCAATGCCATGTTTGGAATCAGCAGTCCCAATATACCCAAGGTCTTGTGCCCCAGGCGCTGGACGGAAAGGGACGCCGAATGCATCCTTTAAATGCTTCTCTCCTACATTACATGTGGGTGCCAAAATGTGTTCTCGCTTACTTATTATCTTAATATACATTAATGTGACCACCCAGAAACCCTCAACTGTACCATGAGACTTTTTGCTGATGATTGCGTGATCTACCACACCATAACTCACGAATCAGACCAAGAACTTCGACAACATAATCTCAATTCCATCTCCCAATGGTGCTCCACATGGCAAATGCCTCTTAACATCTCTAAAATGGTTCTCATGAGGATTGCCTGTAAGACCTAACCTTTCAAATTTTCATACTTCTTCAATAACTCGTCCATATCTCAGGTTTCTCATTACAAATACCTCTGTGTTATCAGTAGACCTGCGCCGGAATAAACACATCGATTATATCAATCAAAAATGCCTCAATAAACTCTTTTTCCTTCGTCGCAATCTAAAACACTCTACTCGTGATGTTAGACTTTTCTGTTATCAAACCTATATTTTTCCAGTCCTCTCCTATGCCTTCGAAATTTGGGACCCCTCCACTGCTAGCAATATCGAGAAGCTGGAATCAATACAAAATAAATCCGCCCGTTTTATCTATGACAGTTGGTCCTCCTATGTGTCTGTCTCTGAACTTAAACGCAAACCTAATCTTCTTCTAGGTACTCACCGCCTTCTTTCTCGACTAACCATGCTTTTTAAAATTCTCCATGGTCTTTTTAATTTTGATACCACCGGTATTATTTCCAAGCCAACATATCTCTCCAGCAGACTTGATCATCCACTTAAGACTAACCCTATCTCCGCTTCCACCGACTGCTTTAAATTTTGCTTTTTTCCACATACCATTTCTAATTGGAACTTTCTCCCCTCCACTGTCATTGATTCACCCATGCCATTTATATTTTCGAAAAATATAAAACTTTTTTTCTGACACCATCAACCGCATTCTCATGTTTAGGCCTCAACCAACATTATTGTATAAATAAATAAATTAAAGGGTCTTCTCCTAGTTAACAAGTAAAGACTATTCAACAGTTACATATGCAGTAGCCTATATAAATATAATGCACCTAGTAATGCATGCAATTATTTATGTAATTATTTATATCAGTGACGGCTCATTACTAAAAATTCTTCGGGGGGGGGGGGGAAGCAAAATTGTTCTTCATCTAATTGTAATGGGTTTATAAAATGGATTTTCTCCCCCTAACCCTAATAATCTAACTTGCATTTTTAAATACATAGATTTACAAATGTATTTCTCTTCAGATAGAGTAAAATAATTCAATAGCACCATTAGGAAACAAATGTCTGCGAGTAAGGGCAGTTTTTAAGGTGTAATGTTTGGTGGGTTTTTCCTGTAATTCCTACAATAGAAAAAATGCATTAAATACATAGATTTATTAATGTATTTCTCTTTAGATTGTGTATGTCAATACAATGACACCATTAGAAAGCATACTGTTTGCGAGTAAATACAGCTTTATAGTCATGCAAAATTTGGTTGGTTACTCACTTTTCCATAAGAATCATACGAGGAAATGTGCATAGCCATAAATCCTGTTTGTTTCAACACAGATAGATCTGTTCCTGGAGGCTGAAAAAAAGGAAATAAAGATCAAAATAATTACACATGAACAAGCTGATCATCGAAGTGAAGGTTTTCTCCCCTTCGTATATACTTCTTTCTACACTGTTAGTAAATGCAAATGATAAACATCAAAGATATACTATATGGTGATTCATATAGAACAGGCCCCACGAAATGAGATGTATTACAAAAGATATTACTTATAATTATTAGAAATATGTAAATTTTGCAAAAACAATTTTAAATCATAATTTTGCATTCAATTTCTTTGCAAAAAAAGAAAAAAAAATCCAATAAAAAATGTATTTGTGTACAAAAATACAAATAAAAAATTTAGCATTTCTTCATACACACAAAACAATTTCAATTGAAAAAAAAGGCATTTTGGACAGGCTTTCTATAAATTTGGGTTTAAAGATAATGTAGGTGTTGCTGCAGGTTCAGATGGACTGAAGAGACTTCCTATACACTAATAAGCCTTAAGCAGACATGCCAACATTGCTTGTTGGTAGTAATGAATGTTCAGCTTTGTCATGTGGGGGGGGGGGGGTACCCCTAGGACAACATAATCATAGTAAAATAAAAAATAATCACACAAAAACTCAATTTTTTTTAAAATTTTAATTGAAAGTTCATTAAATACAGCACTTCATTGGCACTGGAACCTCAGACCACATGAGCCACCCCCAGGGTTGGTCTGATTTTGTCCAACCCGAAGAAACCCATGAAAAAACTCAACAAAAACTACACCTCAAAACTGCATTTACTCGCAAACAGTATACTTTCTAATGATGTTATTGTATTGTCATACTCTATCTCAAAAGAAATGCATAAATAAATCTGTGTGTTTAATGCTATTTATATTATATGTTATTTATTTATATTAAAGTCTGCTAACTTTCTCCACAAAACATGCGTGAATGGATAGTTTGATCCTTATAAATTGTGAAGTAGTTAAAGGCAACTGAACTTGTACTTCAAAAAAAAAAAAAAAACTCTTCTTTAAGAAACTTATGCTTGATTTATTTTCTTCATATTCGGGGCTCCCACTCAAAAGTTAGAAAAAGTATGGTTAAAAAGTAAGGGGAAAGTATCTTCTTACACAGCATAATCATACCATATAATAAAAAAAATCCCTAAAATATATATATATTTTTTCATAGCACACTATATGGGTCATTCCCACGCTGGCTTTTAAAACATACCTCCATTCTAATATGTGTACATTCATCTTAACTAAACCCAGTAACTCCTCGAACTCCCAATCCCATCTCGTCTGTAATCACCACAAAATTTGTTAATCGCGACAGTACCCAATTGTCCAGGGAAAATATGTTGTAAAAATTTTGAATGTTTGTTTTTTTTGACACAAAATAAAGTGTTCCAGACTCTGCCACGAAGCTGGGTTGGAAGAGATCTTGGCAACGGGATAAGTCTAGTGGCAAAGTTCTGGCGTTCATTCATTCATTTCATTGTCAAAAAACTTGAAGTTAAAAATAGAATCTGGGAGTGCACTAAACACGTTGCAACTGTAAAAAAAGAACTATTATTATTTCTGCTGTTTTTACCCCTTAAAATAATGAAATCAGCTTATTTCTTACACATAGGCTGAAAAAAAAGTAGTTAAAAAAAAATTTTCTGTCGTTTTGATCATTTTTCATGATTTTTTTTTAAATAGCACATAGAAAAGTTTATTTTTTTACATTTTTTCAACTACTAAAAATTAATTTTTTTTTAATTTCTGGCAGACAATGGGTTGATAACTTCAGGCCTCGAAGTGAAAATTTGAAAAAAAAGTTGGAAAAATAGGAACACCATTGACAAAAAATAGGAAAAAAATAGGAGGGAAAAAATGGAATTGCCGAATTATCATGGAATTTCAAAATGTTGCACCGTTAAGATTCACACCTTATATACTTTAATTATAGTATTATCTATAGATATTTCAGGAAACTCAAGTTCTAATGAATTTAAAAATCTTTCATTTCCACAGAATTTGGTATGGAAAACAATGTAAATAGCAAAACTAAAAAAGAAATTAATCAAATTGCTACTATTACTTGAAAAGTCCAATTATTGATCATGATCCATCCCCACCCCTGTTCTTTTCGAAGAAAGAAAAAAAAACCTGTCTAGGTGCCATAAAAATGTAACCCATGCATGCTTAACCCATTGTCCACGGGCTGAATGTGGCCCGGAGTCATCTGTTGTGGCTCACAACGTCACATCTTATTTTGTAAAAATGAACCAAGCGACACTTCCATATCGTTCAAGAGACCCTGCGGCACAGATTCATGTCATCAGATCACCGCAGCACAGTTCCAGATTACCCAAGTTACCCCAGCTGCTGTTCCACTTCACTTAAATAACCTGTGGCACATTCCTAGATCATTTAAGTGACTCACAGCAGAGCTCCAGACCACTCAACTACCCACGGAACGTTTACACGTCATTCAAGTGACCCGCGGCGCATTCCTTGATCAGTAAATATGTGGTTGAATATTTACAGATCATTTCGAAATCAATGAAATGGCCAACACTCTACTGAATGTTGAACACCGCTGATGTAACACACACACACACACACACCTCCTGGAGTTACATTACACCCAAAGGATACAACGATTAGAATAGCCTGCATATTATGTTCATGAATTTTTTTTTTTTCATAGACAACGGCAGTCGTCAATAGCATACACATGAACCTAGTTATGCCTTAAAACAGACATGCTAACCAATGGCACCTCGGAGTTATCTTATGTGGCCCATTACGAATAACAAAACCACACAAGTGGCTCACGAACAACCATCAAATCCTTTAAGTAGGACTCATTTCCAGATTACTTCAGTGGCCAGCGGCACATTTACAGATAATTTACGCTGCCAATGGCATATATACAGATCACCTAAGTGACCCCAAGCACATTTCCAAATCACTTGAGCGACACGCGGCAAACTCCCAGTTCACTTAAGTGGCTTGTAGTTCAGTTGCAGATTACTGTAAGTGTCTGGAGGCACATTTACATATCATTTGAGTGTCCCGCGGCACGCTTCGAGATCATTTGAGTGGCTCGCAGCACACATATCACCTAATGGTCTGCAATACATTAACACTTTATGTGGCTCGATGCATTTTTTATAGATTATTTTAGTGGCACTCTTGACACATTTTTAGACCACTCAAGTGGCCCGCTGCACACTTTCAGATCATCCAAGTGACTTGTGGCACATTTCCAAATGACTCAAGCGGCCCGTGGCACATTAAAACCCAACTCCACCTTTTGTGAACAGTGTGGGGCCACTTCATTGATTTGAAAACGTGTCGTGGGCCACTTAATTAAGTGATCTAGAACAACGCCGCAGATTATTTGCGATCTGTAAATGTGCCGCGGGTCACTCAAGTAATCTGGAAATGTGCCATGGGCCACTTGAGTGATCTGTACCGAGGCCACTGGAGGCACGCCATATTTAGGCCATGGGTTGAGCACATGCTTAAAAAAAAGGGGCCGTTCAAGCATTACGTCAGCAAATTTTTAGCGATTTTTGACCCCTTCTCCCCTTGTTAGAAAAAGTCAGCAAAACTCTGATCCTCCCCCTTTCAGCAAAATTTCGTCAGCACTCTGTCCCCTACCTCCTAACGCATAATGGGTGGATCAGAGATGTATATGGGGCTCGTGGTCTTCCCCCCCCCCCCAGACGATCAAAAATATATTTTTTAATCAAAAAATATTTTTTTTAATAATTAAAATTTCGAAAGAAAATATCTTATTACAATGAATTTCAGTTAATTTCAATGTTATTTGAAGGCCAAGAACTCAAATTTTTTAAGAAATTCATTGCGACCCTACCTCTAAGCCCATAGGTAACACTTGACCCGTGCGGCCTGTCCCTTTCAAACCTAATTTTGTAAAAATGAACCAAGCGGCACATTCACAGATCGCTTAAGTGACCTGTGACATAATTCCAGACCATTTAAGCGATCCGTGGCACATTTATAGATCCCTTGAGTGACATGTGGCACAGTTTTAGAGCACTGACGCGCTCACAAGTGCTGCTCTATAACACTCAAGTTATCCGCGGCCCATTCCCAAATTACTTAAGTGATCCACGGCATAATCACGGATCACTTGTATGACGCGCGGCAAAGAACCAGAGCACTTGGATCCGCTAAGTATTTAGAGATCACTAAAGTGGCTCTGTAGAAGACTCAATAGGGAGAATGTTTGTTCAGGTGCCCACAAACTAGCGAAAAGTTTTATTCGTTTTTGGCGCACAGAGTAAGATGCCATTAAGAATATTTCATATTTGTATAAAGGGTGGGTGCTGAAGTAAACATCATCCTAACACCCCTCTCCATCATCAAATCGTGTAACGTATCGGGATCCGATCCCTCTACGTTAATGGTGATCTTGTCGTTATGTGGGAAATTCCTTCTTATTTTAGACCCCAGGGACCTCTCAGTTACCGGAAACCACCCGAGGACCCACTGGCGAACCGGTAAGGGCCAGAGTGTTCGATTAGTTCGGCAGTCGGCGGGTGGGGTCTTTCGGCTGTCGAACGAAAACGGGCCAGAGGTCGGGCTACTGATGTCCCACATAAATTAATTTCCCTCATGACGACGATGCCGCTATTTTCGTGGAGGGGTTTGATCCAGTATATGTATAGTTGGGCGAGGCTTAAGGCTTAGCCCAGTTTAAATTATTTTTATTGAAGAACCTCCCGGGGGAGTTGTTGCAAGTCTCGTTGTGCGGATACGAAAATATAGTGTTGTACTCACTTATTTTCGGCGGGGGGCTGCAGACCTCCGTCGGAACAATTCATTTCATATTGTTATGTTAGTAATGTTTACATAATCGGGAGAGTCTGATCAGCTCTCCGGATTATGTCATGTTGCCAGATTCCAATGTAATTAAATTGTAATGTTTATAATAGTGACGCACGAATATGCAAATTCGATATTCTTGTTGAGGCGAAAAGGCCATGCGAGGACATGTGGTCCCAAACTTCTTGTAAAAGGGGAGTATAAATTCCTCCCGTTTTGTCTCTCACATTGCGTTCGTCTAATCTTGTTCTGTTCAACTGAAGCCCTCTAGTAGGACGGTTCACCGTCTTACTACCGTATCTATTGGCCTTAGGCTGAATTGTTAAAATGCAATAATCTACAATATTTGAATCCGTTTTCCGGCAAGTCCGGAATCAAAATATAAAACAATCTTCACAGTCAAAGTTCTTCATTGCTGATCGAGGTGGTCCGGCCCTCAACCGAGAGGCCCCCGGAGCTGATCAAGGTGGTTCGGCCCTCAAGCGAGAGGCCCCCTGGAGCTGATCAAGGTGGTTCGGCCCTCAAAGAAGGCCCCCCGGAGCTGAGCAAGGTGGTCCGGCCCTCAACCGAGAGGCCCCCTGGAACTGATCAAGGTGTTCCGGTTCTCAACTGAGAAAACTCCAATGGTAATTACGGAAAAGCTAACAACATCGGATGTCCGATCACTGCGCAAGTTGACTGTTGTTGATCATCAATTGGTGAGCCAGTATCTTTACTGTTAACGTCAAATAGAGGGCTCCAAGATATACTAATCAATTGTTAAAATTAACTAACCCATATAATTAATTTGAATAAATAATAATATTTCATGCGAAAGTTTGTTTCTAATCATTTTCCACTTGTCGTTTGCCACTTTATTGCTGGATATTTCGAACCGGGCAAGCAACTCCCATAAGGGACGTTGCAATTTTGGGGGCTCGACCGGTTCTCAGTAAGTGTGGCAAACCGCGGGTGGAAAGTACTTTCGCTAAAAATTTTTTTTTTTTTTTTTTGATATTTAACATTGATTTTAGAGATGAATTCTAATAATCATAGTACGCCTAGAAATTTAGGTGATGATGTACGTGTACAAATTGAACCGGAACCAAGTGGTTCACAATCGAATAATGGTTCACAAATGAACTTTACTTATCCAACAATGTAAAATCCTTATAACGAGACGCATGTAATACTTCCCCCGGCATTACTTTTAAATCCCGCAAATGCTTTGGTTCCATTGACCCAACGCAGTGTTGGTAGTCTTATATTTTCAGGTAGTGGAGAAGACGTTAGAAGCTTTTTATTAAAATGTGAATCGTATTTTAATCTTTACAGTGTTCCTAATAAGATCGAGTTAGTTGTAAGCACGTTTGAAGGTCGTGCTCAGGCCTGGTGGCAAACGATAGGCAGGCACGAATGGGAAAAATGGGGCCCCCATAAATCGTGGGAAAGTTTCAAGGGCTTGTTATTACAAACCTTTTCAAGGTATCATACCAGGGTTGAATTAGCTCGTGCTTTATTCTCTGAAAAGTTTTCGACGGGCTCGTACCTTGATTTCGTATTACATAAGTTAGATCTTTTTCAGTCGTTCGATTTAACCGTTCCGGAGTCGGACAAAATTGAACTTATAATGTCACAATTACCCTATAATGTGAGAACATTTTTGGAAGTTAGGAAGCCTAATTCTTTGCAACAATTATTTGTAATGTAAGATCAATTTCTTGCAACGTGTGAAAATGTTCAAATTGAATCTCGTAAAAATTTTGAATCTTGTGAAAATTGTGTTAAGAAATTTCAACCTGAAGTTAGAAAAAATTGTGTGGGACCTACACAAAATGTAGTACAACCTTCAAGACGGCCTTTTAGGACAAATAAATTTTTTCGACAAGTTACCTGTTTTGGTTGTGGTCAAGTCGGCCATATAGTAAAAAATTGTAAATCAAATGGGAATCAGGAAAACTAGACCTGGGATACATGAGAAGGGGTAGTGTATCCATGGGTAAAAAGACCCCTAGTAAAAAATTTAGTTTTCTTAATCCAGTTGTGAGAGTTAACAACAAGAATTTGACAGCAAAAATTGATACCGGTGCCGATTGTTCAGCGATCAGTTTCGATCTGGCTCGGCAGGTTGGTGTTCAATAGCTCAGTTAAAAATGTAACCTAAAAATGCTACTACTGTGCATTAATGAGATTCAATCACACAATTGAACTTAAACACGTACTCCTATAGTACTAATTTTATTTTTAAAGGAAGAGCCTACTGCTCGTCTCCTTTCCTGGTTAACGACCTATTTCGTAATACAGTCACAGAAAAACGCTCGCTACAATTGGCGTACAAAATAGCCGCCAACTCACATAATTTGATGTATCGGCCTAACATGCCGCCCGGCATTGAAATATTAATTTCAATAAATACGACAATATAAAAACTTGAATACATAAACAAAATTCACATATAACAAAAATTCGATGCAGTACAGATATCATATTTGCGAAACAAAAATTAATTATATAAAATACTAATGCACTATATACATACACAAATGTACTATATTATACAATTATAATTTCAAGGCGGAAACCTAATGATTTTTTTTTTTTTCCTATAGAGACCCTTCTAACGGCAACAACGCGATTTTACATATTGATCTTTTGAAGATCCCATTCATTGTTTTTACATTTGCAATTCTCACTTTATTATCCCTACCCTGGAAAACCTCCACGACTCTTCCCAAAATCCATTTACAACTTGGGAGGTTTTCTTCTTTCATGACAACCATATCTCCAACATTGATGTTGGGCTTGGAACCTTTCCATTTATTTCGTTGTTGTAAAGTGCTCAAATAATTTTTTTGCCAATGCTTCCAGATTGTTTGCACCAACTTAGATGTACGTTGCCATAAGTTCAATCTGTTTTCCTTAACATCAGTCAGTGATGGCTCTACAATGGCAGTGACTGGGCGACCAATGAGGAAATGACCAGGCGTAAGAATATCTAAATCATCTATATCACTAGATAGTGGTGTTAACGGACGTGAATTTAAAATTCCCTCTACTTGATTGACAATAGTTAACAGTTCTTCGTATGTTAGTTTCGAATTCCCAACTACACGTTTCAAATGGTGCTTAAAGGATTTTACCCCGGCCTCCCACAAACCACCAAAGTTGGGTGCTCTGGGAGGTATAAACTGCCACTGAATACCCTCTGCTGATAAATAGTTGACGAGATTGTTATTACTCTGCACAATATCGGCATACCAATTTTTCAGAGTTTTATTAGCACTTACGAAGTTTTTTGCATTATCGCTGAACATTTTTTGAGGCTTGCCTCTCCTGGCAACAAATCTTTTCAAGCAAGCGATAAATGCTTCGGATGTCAAATCAGACACTATTTCCAAATGAATGGCCTTCGTGACCATGCATACAAAAATGCAAATATACACCTTGTGGTAGATCCCCTTTCTCTGGCCCTTATATTTTATCAGAAACGGTCCACAAAAGTCGACACCAGAGCAGTTAAAGGGATAGTTCACAGTGACTCTTTCTTTAGGTAAATCCCCCATGAGTTGTTCTACTGTTACAGGTTTTATCTTGAAACAAGTGATACAGTCATGTACAACCTTACGACATATATCTCTGCCACGTAATGGCCAAAATTCTCTCCTCAAAGAATACAATAAATTTTGCGGACCAATGTGTAAATATTTTTTATGATGATGCTCAATGATCATTCTAGTGAGCTTATGTTTTGATGGTAATATGATCGGATGTTTTTGGCTATCACTTACTTGACTGTGCCGTAAACGACCACCTACTCGCAAAATATCCTTTTCGTCTAAGTATGGAAGTAAGTTTTTTATCTTGTCTGTTGCCAATTTCCCTTTTCTAAGATTGGATATGTCACTTTTAAACTCTATTTCTTGTGCGCAACGAACTAGATATTGCATACTACCTTGAAGTTCCTGATGTGACAAAGGACCCTTTCGCTTATTAAGTGGATTTCTCGAATTATGGATGAACCTGAAAACAAAACTAAGAATGCGAATTAATTTAGCATAATCATTTGTAATGCGAAATAAAGAATCCATGAAAACTTCGTTCAGATTTAGAGTCAAAGTCACATCAGCATATTTCTTGAACTCCCGGATGATCCAACGCAACGCTGTTGTTGAGTCAGTATACAGACACACCTTGTCCACTTCTACACGCGGAGAAAATAGCACCTTCTCAACAAGATTTGAGAGCAGTTCTGCAGCGCAAAGTTCAAGACGTGGTATGGTTACTACTTTGAGAGGTGCAACTCTGGATTTGCTACAAAGAAGCACCACCTTCACGTCACCCACGGCAGTAATCGAACGCACATATACAACAGCCCCGTATGCATCCTTTGACGCGTCTGAAAATGCATGAATTTCTAATTTTTCAGCAAAGTCTGATAAGACGAAACGATCAATCTGGAGGTTTGTCAACCTTGTAAGTCCTTCTCGGAATTTTCACCAGTTTTTCGATTGTTGAGACGGCAGTTCATCGTCCCAGTCGATTTTCAACAGCCAGAGCTTCTGCAAGTAAATCTTTGCTTGTACTAGAACAGGACCAAGCAAGCCTAACGGATCGAATAATTTTGCGATATCTGTCAACACAGCACGCTTGGTAGGTATGTTGTTACCAGGAGCAACAGTGAAACCAAAACAATCTTCTTTAGGGTTCCATCTTAAACCCAAAGTTTTCACCGTGTCATTTTCAGGATCCTGAAAGCAATATTCTCGTTCATGGGCAGGGACATTGTTCAACAATGCATTTTCGTTGGAGCACCACTTGTGTAAATCCATGCCTCCACATTTTAACATAGAAATCAGCTGTTGCTGCAATTCAATGGCACTTGTTATATCGTTAGAACCAGTTAGAATATCATCAACATAAAAATCAGTATGAGTTGCGGCAGCAGCAAGAGGAAATTTCTTCTGTTCGTCATAAGCTAACTGTCTTAACACCCTAGTGGCTAAATATGATGCACATTTTGTTCCATATGTTACTGTAAGTAACTTGTACAGTTTGGGTTCATCTAACGGACCTTCTTTCCATAAGATGCATTGTAAGTTGCAATGATCAGGATTGACCCAGATCTGCCTGTACATCTTTTTCACATCGGCAGTGAAAGCGATTTTATGTCTTCTAAATCTTAGCAGTATCGAAAAGATGTCTTCTTGGACCACACCCCCATTTAACAAGCAGTTGTTAAGTGATAACCCATTGGAAGAAGGGGCTGATGCGTCGAAAACTACTCTTCATTTAGTGGTACTGCTATCAGGTTTGTAGACTCCATGGTGAGGCATAACATATTTTATATCCTCATGTCCCTCCATCATCTCCTGCATGTGACCCAAGTCCTCATACTTGGCCATAAAATTTTTGTAAAGAACAGACATTTGGGGATTTTTATCCAATTTTTTCCACAGCCAATTCAGCCTTTGCTCAGCTAATTGCATGGATTCCCCAGGTTCAACATTTTCCTTCATCGGAAGATCAACTATATATTCCCCTCTTTCATTTCTACGATGGGTTTTTACAAAATGATCCTCGCAAAAAAGTTCTTCTTTGCTTTTCAGGGGTAGCTTCTCCTCAACAGATTCAATTTCCCAAAACTTCCTAATGGATTGATCTAACACATCAACTTCTCTCGAGAGAAAACAGCATTGCTGAGATGACGAGTGAGAAATTGTCCCGGAGACTATGTACCCAAATACAGAATTCTGAAGCAACACTTCGTTGCTGAGATACAGCTGTCCGCTCTTCAATGCCTCAAAAAATATTTTTGCTCCGATCAAAAGTTGTATTTTCCCTGGCTTGGAAAAATGTGGGTCAGCAAGTTCAACTCCTTCGGGAAACTTCAAGCCAGATAAATCAAGAGGAGACGATGGGGTGAAATCTGTTATTTTGGATACAATCAAAAAATCCAATTCTTTCTTGAACTCGCCGCTTTTGTTTGCGACTACCCCGGTAGTTTTGTTTTTCACGGTGTGTGACAAGCCATTAATGCCACAAACGGGGGCATAAACTTTTTCTTTCTTCAACCCGAGGGCTTCGGCGCAGCTTGTTGTCATCATGTTCACTTGACTACCATTATCGAGTATGGCCCTAACTCGAGTCTCTTTTCCTTGGGAATCGCAGACGTAAACATTCACAGTACTGAGAAGTGCTGATGAATTTGTGTTTACCACATTGCTCAGACTATGAAGAACATCTGGTTGTTGGCCCCCTACTGCTCCTCCCTCTGAGGGTATGGGGGAAGCGCTTTCGCTTTTTCGTTGGATGACATCTTTATTGCCTTTTGGAGACGCCGTTTCTCCCCGATGTAAGAGAGTGTTGTGTCTCAAATTGCAAATAGAGCAAATGACCTTTGATAAGCACTGAGACGTAATATGGCCAATTTTTAAGCAACAATAGCATAAATTATGCTTTCGCACAAATTCATATCTTTGCGAAACACTCATTCTTTGAAATTTTACGCATTTATATAATGCATGAAAACCTTTGCAAGAGACACAAGATCTTGTATATTCTTTGATATTATCACTATCATATACCATGAAAGCTTTTGCTTTCGGTTGTATTCTGCGGTCAGGCTGCTGCTGACGACTATTTATTTTGCCGACACTTTCAAGCATTATACTTCTTTTTTCAATGAATTCCAGAAAATTGTCTAGTTTAGGAACCTCGGTAGTTGTTAATGTTAACTCATATTCCTTTCTGGATTCTTTATCTATTTTCTGAAGTAATACATTCAGTAACATGGTGTCTGATAAATCATTTCTTTCAAATTTTAATGATTTCAACTCTCTTAAATTTCTATTTACATTGTCAATTAGATTGCGCAATTCCTTAGCTGACTCGTGTTGAACTTTAGCGCAATTTATTAAAGCTTGGATATGAGTGTCAACAACTATTCTTTTGTTTTCATAACGAGTTGTTAACGCCTCAAACAAAGAAGCATAGCTTTCGTCAGCTGTTTCAAGCTTTTTTGCATCCCCTTTTAATGATGCTCGCAAATAATACAGCTTTTGTACGTCGGTTAATTGTTCATTGCCTTCAATTAAACACTTAAATTGATTTTTGAACTGACTAAATTCCTCATACTTGCCAGAAAATTCTGGTAGAGGAATGTCTGGCAATTTTATACGTGAAATTTCTTTACGCTCATCAACATTAACTTTATGATGACTTTTCATCGACTCTTGGTAGAAAAGAAATCTTACCTCCAGAGTTTCTAGTCGCTCATCTATGTGCAGTAGCTCTTCGTCGAACACGCTAATGTCTATAGTCTCTGGTTGAGCGTATAATATTTTCCTCAACGCTTCAATATTTTTTTTGATGTCGGCGACATTGTTCAATTTCACATCAAGTAATTGTTTTGAATCCACTGATGGCTCAAAGTCCTTAGCAAAATTTTCTAGTTGAGTAACTTTAGATTTTACAGTTCCTTTTTGACGATTATATTTAGCATTCATTTTCAATTACCCTATCGCTCTCGACGGACCAACTGTTCAATAGCTCAGTTAAAAATGTAACCTAAAAATGCTACTACTGTGCATTAATGAGATTCAATCACACAATTGAACTTAAACACGTACTCCTATAGTACTAATTTTATTTTTAAAGGAAGAGCCTACTGCTCGTCTCCTTTCCTGGTTAACGACCTATTTCGTAATACAGTCACAGAAAAACGCTCGCTACAATTGGCGTACAAAATAGCCGCCAACTCACATAATTTGATGTATCGGCCTAACAGTTGGTTCACCCACTAATCAAGTTAGACCCTATCACGGTGATAGATTTCAGTTGGCATCCGGTGAGTACTGTCGGCCTGTGGGGATTCTTCGGGCCCAAGTGGAGATACGAAACAGTGTCGTGCACACAGATCTGATAGTGCTCGCCAGGGTCCCATTTGGGATCTTGATCGGCAGTGATATTTTGAGTAAAACTGAAATTATAGTTGACTTCAAAAACTTTGAACTTAAAGGAGGATTGTTGTCATATAAAGGAGATGTTGATCAGGAAAAAATGCAAAATTTAGTAAGTAAATCGGAATTTGATTCCGATCAGAAAAAAAGTTTGTTTGAATTGTTAAAACAATTTCCGAATTTGTTCAGAAACACTCCCGGTAGAACTCACGTTGCTGAGCATAAGATCGTGACTGACGGAAAACCGGTTTTTCGATCCCCTTTTTCTCTTCCGCGATCGAAAAAACAATTAGTAGAAGAGCAGGTGCAACAGATGCTCTGTGATGACGTCATTGAGCCTGCCTCCACAAACTGGGCTTCCCCGTGTTTTTTAATCAAAAAGAAAACTGGTGATTGGCGATTTGTCGTCGACTATAAAAAGGTGAATAAAATTACGGCACCCGATCGGTACCCTTTGCCTTTCATCGATCAAATTCTACAACGAGTGGGTGACGCACGATTCGTCTCTACGTTCGATCTGGCCTCAGGGTATTGGCAAGTTCCAGTGCGGCTAGAGGATCGGGACAAAACGGCATTCATAACCGATTCTGGAATGTACCGATTTAAGGTAATGCCCTTTGGACTCAACAATGCCCCGGCCACGTTCCAACGCATGATGACTACAATCCTGGGCCACTTAGTCGGTAAGTGTGCCGATTTTTATTTGGACGACATTGTCGTTTACAGTTCGAATTTTGAGGAACATTTACAAAACTTGAAAACAGTATTTTCGTGTTTGGAAAAAGCAGGCTTAACTCTTAAGCCAGACAAATGTAATCTCTATAAAAAAAATTTGGAATATCTAGGTCTTTGTTTGACCAAAGAAGGATGGCACGTAAAACAGGACCAAACCGACGCCATTTTAAGTTTTTCTAGGCCTAAAACAGTAAAACAGGTGCAACGTTTTCTGGGACTCTGCGGGTGGTACCGGCAATTTGTTCCCCATTTTGGTGATGTCGCTAACCCCCTTTACGGCCTGACAAAAAAAGGGCAAAGGTTCAAATGGGACAAAATACACCAACAGGCGTTCGAAAAATTGAAACATCTCTTGTCTTGTGCTCCCGTTCTAACCACAAGAAAAAAAGATTGTGCCTTAAAAATTTACACAGATGCCTCAGGAATTGGGCTTGGAGCCATTTTGCAGCAAGTTGAGCCTGACGGGGAAAAGCCGTTAGCCTATGCCAGTCGTACCTTGAATTCAGCAGAAAAAAATTATTCGGTAACAGAACAGGAGGGACTCGCTGTTATATGGGCGTGTAATAAATTTCGAGCCTGGTTTTCAGGAGAACCTGTTACTATAGTAACAGATCACAGGGCAGTCGCCTGGTATTTTGAGGCTAAACAATTGAAGGGGAGGCTAAGCCGATGGGCTCAATTACTACAGGAATATCCTTTAAAGTTTGAATATAGAAAGGGTTCGACCATGCAGGCCCCTGATGCCCTGTCCAGAATGCCCGCTGTTGTCACCGCTGAAACTGATTTCGAGGAAAAAATTGATAATAAATTATATTTGTTCTCGTTTTTGGATTTACCTGAGTTAATTGTTCAACAGAAAAAAAATTACCAAGATATTATACAGTATTTTAATGATAAATCTGTCGGAAGACAAAAAATTGATGAAAAAATTGAAAAGTATTACCTTTTCGAAAATCAAAAATTGTTTTTTAGATTCAGGAATAAAAAATTGCTAGTAATTCCTCCACCATGTAGAGAGAAATTTTTGACTGAAATGCACATGCATCCCATTTCAGGTCACATGGGAGTCAATAAAACTCTTCAGCGATGCCGACAACGCGCGTTCTGGCCCGGTATGCGTAAAGATATTAAAAAATTTGTCCTGTCCTGTAAAAAAATGCCAAACATGCAAATTCGACAATACGAGGCGATGGGGAGGCATGGTGTCAACCTCTGTTGATCATCCAGGAGAAATGGTTGGGATTGACACCATGGGTCCCTTTCCCGTTTCTTCCAGAGGGAACGTGCATCTGTTAGTCGTCGTCGATTACTTCACAAAGTGGGTAGAGTTATTTCCACTAAGACGAATTACGACAAGTGCAGTTGCTAAAAAGTTTGTTCATGAGTACTGTATGAGATATGGCTTTCCAAAAAGATTAGTTTCCGATAATGGTTCTTGTTTTATATCAAACCTTATGAGGGAAACTTGTAAAGTTCTCCAGGTCAAGCAAAGGTTCACAACCCCCTATCATCCTCAATCAAACCTTACCGAGAGATTTAATAAGACAATTAAACAGATGATCTCCTGTTATGTTGGTGATAAACATAAAGACTGGGACAAAAACTTAACCTTTTTTGGTCTTGCTATTAGGTCGGTTCCCTCGGAAACTACGGGTCAGTCGCCAGCTAAATTGTTTCTTGGTAGAAAATTAGTTTTACCATTTGACTGGGCTATGGACATACCAGTTTGGGAAAGGGTGAGTTTGCCCGAAAACTTACTTAAGCAAGTTAAGGAAAATGTCACAAAACAACAAAGGAGACAAAAAAGATATTATGACGAAAAAAGATTATTGCACACCTTTAATCAGGATGATTTGGTATTAAGGAGAACGCATTTCCGTTCTAGTGCGCAAGGCAATGTTATGGCGAAGTTGAAACCACGATGGGACGGCCCGTGTAGAGTCCTGGAAAAAATTTCACCTATTGTCTACCTGATAGTGGATTTATCCAATGATAATGTCTATAAAGTCAATGCTTGTGACTTGAAAAAATTCGTTAGTAGTGACCAAATCGTTCTTGAGCCTGTCCCGCAGTCACCTGAGAGTAGAGAGGTCCTTGTACAACACACTTCCAGTAATCCGAGTCGACATCATGTTTCACAAACGCCCTTAAATAGTGCTAATTGCACTAACTCTAGTACGTCCTTTAACCGGCAAAATCCCGAGGAGGACACCACTCCTAAGATTGTGAAAACGAATTTCATTAAATCTTCCGTAGGTTACTCTAAGTTTTTGGTTCCGATTCAGAGAGGGTGGCAGAGGGTTCTCGTTAAGAGGAAAAAAGAACCTCGTATTGACGTCTATTATTACTCTCCCGAAGGGACAAAATTCAGAAGCAGTGTTGAAATTTCGCGATACTTACAAAATCGGGATACTGATTTGGCTGTCGATAACTTTTCCTTTAGTGGGAAGTTTAATATACCAGGTGATATGTTAACATAGTTTTTGCATGTATTTCTGTAAATTAACTTTTTTTAACCTATAGAATTTTTTTTTTGGGGAAAAATTCTTCCGTGGTGAGGGGGAATGTAACGTATCGGGATCCGATCCCTCTACGTTAATGGTGATCTTGTCGTTATGTGGGAAATTCCTTCTTATTTTAGACCCCAGGGACCTCTCAGTTACCGGAAACCACCCGAGGACCCACTGGCGAAACGGTAAGCGCCAGAGTGTTCGATTAGTTCGGCAGTCGGCGGGTGGGGTCTTTCGGCTGTCGAACGAAAACGGGCCAGAGGTCGGGCTACTGATGTCCCACATAAATTAATTTCCCTCATGACGACGATGCCGCTATTTTCGTGGAGGGGTTTGATCCAGTATATGCATAGTTGGGCGAGGCTTAAGGCTTAGCCCAGTTTAAATTATTTTTATTGAAGAACCTCCCGGGGGAGTTGTTGCAAGTCTCGTTGTGCGGATACGAAAATATAGTGTTGTACTCACTTATTTTCGGCGGGGGGCTGCAGACCTCCGTCGGAACAATTCATTTCATATTGTTATGTTAGTAATGTTTACATAATCGGGAGAGTCTGATCAGCTCTCCGGATTATGTCATGTTGCCAGATTCCAATGTAATTAAATTGTAATGTTTATAATAGTGACGCACGAATATGCAAATTCGATATTCTTGTTGAGGCGAAAAGGCCATGCGAGGACATGTGGTCCCAAACTTCTTGTAAAAGGGGAGTATAAATTCCTCCCTCTTTGTCTCTCACATTGCGTTCGTCTAATCTTGTTCTGTTCAACTGAAGCCCTCTAGTAGGACGGTTCACCGTCTTACTACCGTATCTATTGGCCTTAGGCTGAATTGTTAAAATGCAATAATCTACAATATTTGAATCCGTTTTCCGGCAGGTCCGGAATCAAAATATAAAACAATCTTCACAGTCAAAGTTCTTCATTGCTGATCGAGGTGGTCCGGCCCTCAACCGAGAGGCCCCCGGAGCTGATCAAGGTGGTTCGGCCCTCAAGCGAGAGGCCCCCGGAGCTGATCAAGGTGGTTCGGCCCTCAACCAAGAGGCCCCCCGGAGCTGAGCAAGGTGGTTCGGCCCTCAACCAAGAGGCCCCCCGGAGCTGAGCAAGGTGGTCCGGCCCTCAACCGAGAGGCCCCCTGGAACTGATCAAGGTGTTCCGGTTCTCAACTGAGAAAACTCCTCTGGTAATTACGGAAAAGCTAACAACATCGGATGTCCGATCACTGCGCAAGTTGACTGTTGTTGATCATCAATTGGTGAGCCAGTATCTTTACTGTTAACGTCAAATAGAGGGCTCCAAGATATACTAATCAATTGTTAAAATTAACTAACCCATATAATTAATTTGAATAAATAATATTTCATGCGAAAGTTTGTTTCTAATCATTTTCCACTTGTCGTTTGCCACTTTATTGCTGGATATTTCGAACCGGGCAAGCAACTCCCATAAGGGACGTTGCAATCGGAACACCTTCCCCCACCATCGATGCTGACGTAATACTTACTCCGAAGATAAAAAAACCCGAAAGTTATTTCTAAAGGTAAAAAAAAAGGGTTTAGTGCGCGGCTAATCGGCTCATTTCCCCCCCCCCGTAAAGCCGGACGGGGCTCGGGCTCTGTCCCGTAAAGCCGGGTTTGCTATGCCGATCGCAACGTGAATCACCCAGCGCGACACGCCGTCTACTCACCAATAAGAAAAGCACTGTTTCCTACAGAGCGCAATACGGCTCACGACAACGCTTTACGTCGGGCGTGATTGGCCAACCGATATTTACGCCAACCGATCTCCCAAACAGATTTGTTGTACGGCGCGGGGGCGAAAATACAGTTATCGTCATCCCCTGCTCCCGTGGAACTGAAAAAAAAAAAAAATTTTCCCCTCCCTTTTTCAGTAGCGAGTTGTGAATAAAGCACGTCAAAAAGGGACGGAAAGCAAAGCAGTGAAATTTTGCGATTTCTTGGAATTTTCGTAGTGAGATATTGGCAATAAATAAAAGGAAGGAAGGGATAAAATAGGAATAGTAGGAGAGAGAGAATTTGAATAAAATAGGGCAACTGCGACGAAAGTAGGAAAAAAGGAGGACATTTCTAAAAAATAGGAAAAGTAGGAGAAATAGGAGCGCTGCGAGGTCTGTAACTTATATTTTATCATCTCAGTTTGAAGTGCTTTTTAATTTTTCTGCCTGTGAACTGCAAAAATGCTTCCTGTAACAGAGTGGACAGAAATGTTTAACTTGGAGTAAGCAATCACAATTATTCTAAACACATATATTTCATGAGCATATGAACACCTGCTTTAATTAGACCAGTTGACATTTCTTCATTGCTATTTATTTCCTTTGGAGTTGATAGCATAGTTTTCACTATTTTCTTGAATGTCATTTTCCAGACATTCAAACTCGGTGGAACTTCCAGTTTTATATTTCTTTGGCAAGAGTAAGTTTTCTTTTCGTAGCATTCAGAGATTAACATTTCTTTCACAAAAGCAAGAAACATCTCTGTATTGCAACAATCCATTGCCAGTTGCTACTATTTGGTGGACTGCCATAGTGCTTTTCAGCACAGGTATATCATTCAGAATAATTTTTTTTATACCTTTTATTTCTTCATTTTTGATTTCATCTGCATTCAATGCTATTTAAATTATATTTCTTCCCATTATATTTTAAATGTCTTTTTTTACAAGCAAAGAAAATAAACATTTTCATGAATGTTTTCTAACTCACAATTACCAATCCTTTTCAATAACACCTTTTGATTTGAGTGATCTGTACACTTTCACTAACTTCTTTGCTTTTTCACATCCAAGTTTGTTTCTCAGTTTCCACCATACTAGTCCAAAAGTAGAAAAAATCCGCTCAATTGATGCAGATGTGGATGTAATTGAATGCAGGTCTTCCAAAAATTTGCAAAAGTCTGCATTCAAAATCTTATTTTTTTCTGCCTTGCAACGCATGATTTTCCACCACTATTTTGCTTCAACTGACTCTGTCACGTTTTGTGAAAACATTGTTCTTAGATAGAAATCTGCGTCTTCTATTTGAAGCATCTGTAGTGCAATAACAAATTCTGTATTCAGTTTTTCGATCCATTGTTCAGCGGAAGCGTCATATTCCTTAGTTAATCTCTTTCCTCTCAAAGCAGGATCAGTCATATTTGCAAGGAAATGAAATGGAGTAAGTGCTTTTTCAAAGCGATGTGCAACACACTCCTTATACGAAGATAATTCTTTACTTTCCAATACATCTAGCCATATTTTTACTGTCTGTCCAAGAGTACAGCTATATCTTTGTTAATTATCTAAGGCTTTACCAATACTCGATAACTGCACTTGCAAGTTGATGCATTCTCTATATAATCCTTTGTTGTCTAAAAACATCACAATACTTTTTTCAATTTCTTCTTTATGTTCAATGGATATTTCTACGTATTTTTGATAATTATGGATGAATGAAGAAAGGCAAGCTTCTTCAGACTTCCACCTTGTTTCATTAGGTAATTGTGGCTTTTGTCCATCTTTTTCCATAAGCCACCCAAGTGGTCTAGGGTGTTGTCTAAAATATTTTTGTATTTCTACTACATATTTTACCACATTTTTAGGGGAGATACCTTTAACAAGAAGATTCATAAAATGGGTTGAGCAGCCAAAAGCAAGGACATGTGGATGGTTTTGGACAATTATGTCATGAATTTTTTTCATTTTGTTCTCGTTATTGCAACAAACAGCAAAAACACTTTTATTATACTCTTGCTTGATAGTATCCATAGACTTTTCAGCTATTTCCGCATAGAATTCTGCTGTTTTCTTGTGTCAGCAGCATTTAACAGCATCTATTAAGTGGGTACTCTTGCCAGTGTGGATACTCACTGTGATGATAGAGTCAGCATTTGCATTTGACCAACCAACCAACATCAGAGTGATAGTTGAATTTTTCATTTCCTCTGCCATTAGAATATCAACAGTTTTATCTGCCTCATCTAATAATGATCCAGCTAATTTCTTCCTATTAGGTGGAATATAACCCGGATGCAAAGCATTAACCATTTCTCTAAACGCATCACTATTTCTCTATTGCGATCACTTGTTTTAACAATAACCTGTCCTATTGGTCTTTGGGTTTTGATGTTCCAGCATCCACAATAGTATTTGAACTGTCGCATGTAGAAACATGATCTTTAAGAGGTTGCTTTCTTTTCAATGAAGTAGATGTCTCTTCACTGCATGAAGATTCATTATCATCAGTGTTTGATGAACACAAAAACAAGGAATGAGCTTCCGATTTCTTGCATTTATTCACATGAGCACAGATTCTTTCCACTTTTGCACTAACTATGGTATTGCAAAACTTACAAGTCACTTGCATTTGTTATCAGTTATATTCACCATAGTCCATTCAATGGACTGTTTTCTTCCAGAACCTTCAGTCCTTGGCATGGGTGACTAAATTTTACCACCGAAATTTATACTTCTCTCAAAGTAAATTTTTAGAACTTGGATAGTTAACCTTGTCAGATAATACACCACTACATTTAGATGTGTGATGCAATCCTTATTCATGAATTTGCTAAAGATATATAGATCATCAGAATGTAGCCAAAGGTTAGAAAATGTTGCAATAATGAGAAATTTTGGCTTTTGTATATAACTTTAAATAACTACTTACTTCATGTGAAATATATATATATATATATTCTGGCCACTTTTATGAGACTTTCTGAAAAAACCCACTTATAAAATCTTATGTCATTTAAAGATATACCATCAGAATTTACCCCAAGGATATAAAATGTGGTCAAAATGAAACATTTCGGCTAATAATGAATCAATATGATATTTTTCAAGGAAAAAAAATGATATTGTTGTGTTTACTTTAACACTTTGTTAGCCGAGTGTTAATAAAAAGGTGTTAGTTGAACACTGTTTTAAGTAATAAAATTTGTAAAGCATAAATTAAGTTTATTTAATAAATATTTGATATGCGATTTCCATTTCATATCTTGATCAATATGTAAACCTAAATATTTTATTGTACTGACTTGCTCTAGATCTTGACTAGTGCAAGAAAAATCATTGTTGCAGTTAATGTCATGGAAAGTGATACTTAAGTGAGATTGGTTAGTAGGATTTAAAGAAAAATTAATAAACTTGGTTTTAGTAACATTAATTTGGGGGTTGTTAGCGCGGAACCAATTTCTTACTTTTAGGAGATCATTATTAACAGTATTTTGGAGAGATTGGTAATCAGAAGCAGAAAAGAGGAGAACCATGTCATCCGCAAATGCAATTATTTCACCTTCAATATCAAGTTTGCAAAAATCATTAATGAAAATGATAAAAAGAAGTGGGGGCGAGTACTGAGCCCTGAGGAATACCTTTTATTATGTTCATGGGATCACTAATGCTTGTAATACATTTAACAGATTGTATTCTATTGTGTAAATAAGATTTAAAAAGATTAAGTGCATTACCTCTAATACTGTGTTTTTCAAGTTTATGGAGAAGGATTTCATGATTTATGCTATCAAATGCTTTTCTTATATCTAGAAAAACTGCAACAGTCTTCCTTGATGCATCAAGGTTATGTACAACAGAGGAAGTTAATTTAAGGATGGCAGATTCAGTGTTTTTATTTATGAGGAAACTATATTGATTTTCAAAATAAAAATTATGGTTAGATAAAAATGAATGGACTCTAGTTTTTCATATAGTTTTGTCATAATTAAGTTTTTTTTTGGTTATGAATAATCACGGCACCAATGTGACGGTGGTAATTGTTACGACGCCAATGTGATGATGGTTGTTTTTCACGGTACCAATTTTGTTATGGTGAAAAGTTGTTGTGTACTATTTAAGTTGACAGTACCCCAAGAAAGAAAACTTTTGGCTTGGTGATCATATTAGTGGGGTACCATTTTTGAGTTGTTACTGTGTCCGCAACAACCCTTTGTGTGTCGGTGAGTAATTCTTAGTCGGAAAAAAATTAGCTTTCCAACGATATGAAACATCATATATAAATATTCTTATTTCGCGACATGCCGAAAAATTTAAATCCAAACAAAGGAAATTCTTAGAAAAATTCAAATTCAACACTTTCTTGATGACAGAGAATAATTTCAAGCATATAACATTATTTCAAAAGTTTCTCTCAATCACAATATTTTACAACACTGGTTTTTTTTCCTCTAAAGCATCGGAAACAGTGGAGAGAAAAGGGGGAAAAAATTAAATTTTAAAATTGAAATACTCACACGGTCTCAAAATTATTTAACTCTTGATTAACAAAAATGTTTGTTTCCCTTATTTAAAAAAAAAAACAGACTCAGAATATGCAAAAGGCGAAAAATCGGCTTTTCAAGTATAAAAAAAATATACAACAGATTACGAACAGTGAGAGAGAAAAAGAAAAGGAATCTTATCTTCCTTTTACATGTACTGAACGCGTTCGTGTGGGAACAAGAAAAACCGACTTATCAAGATGGCGATAATATCTTTGATTATCAGTGGATCATTAGGTGTGTCTCTCTCACAAAAGAAAGAATATATTATTCAAAAGAACACACATTTTCTCGTTCAATTTAACTCGGAATTTCCCAAAATTTCACAGGAAGAATCAGAAAAATTCAAGGAATTTGTTATTGAGTTCAAAACATTGAGATGTCAAAGCAAAGCATTCAATAATTTGGATTTTCCGACAAACACATACAGTGTGATGCATAAAGAGTGTGTGTCCACTCTATACAAACGATCTGTGGTTCAGATCTCGGGCATTTTATGAATATCGGACAGAATGATAACGCAAGAGGGAAGGAACTAGACAACCACGAGATGCGGTTCAGCTTTCCACAATAAAATAAAGACAGAAGCTCAAATATTTTCCACGCGACAAACACAATTATATTTACATTTAGCAAATTTCACTTATTTGACATGACAATTCTGGGTTGAAAATAAGTCAGGCTTCTTTGTCAAAGGGGGGGGGGGGGAAAGTGTCCTACTTTTCCCACCGTGACAGTTTCAAAGATCTTGGAGATAGAAGAAAGAACAGAGATTGGTCTAAAATTGTTAAAATAATTTTTATCACCTGATTTAAATATTGGGAAAACAGTAGTTGATTTAAGTGAATCTGGGAAAACACCATTTACAATGCAATTGTTAATCAAGTCGGCCAGGAGCACAATAGTGTCACCCGTTAGACATTGTAGAATTTTAGAATTAATTAGGTCAGTACTCGAAACTTTGTTAGATAAATTATTTATGATCTTTACTACTTCATCAAGTGTAGTTGGGAAAATAAAGATGGAGTTGCTGTTATTAGAGATATAGTTTTTGAAGTCATCGGATATTGGGTGAGATAGAGGAGAAATGTTTATAAAATGTGCATTGAATTCATTTGCTATTCGAATCATATTAGTACCTGAAGGCAACGTGACAGGGTTTTCATTTGTTCCTAATATTTTATTAACAAATTTCCAACGTTTGATAGGTGAATTGCTATTAAAGAACTGATTTTGAAAATACGTGTATTTGGCTAGTTTTATTTTTGATTTGACAAAT
The DNA here is from genome assembly GCF_987345545.1 of Pholcus phalangioides. NCBI lineage: Eukaryota > Metazoa > Arthropoda > Arachnida > Araneae > Pholcidae > Pholcus > Pholcus phalangioides. Next base: position 13,570,438 of record NW_028301598.1, read on the forward strand.
GATGTAATACTACGGTAAGCTGTTTGTATCAGAATATCAAATGGATATTTTTTAGATTTTAGGTAAAGTTTGTCTTTAGTCTTAATATAGAACTTGAGTTCTGGTGAAATCCAAGGTTTAAAAGCAGCTTTCTGTTGTGTAGGCTTAGTTGTGATATATTTTGTAAAGCCGTTGATTATATTCTCGAGATAATATATAAATTCATCAAACCGAGAATGGGCAAGCTTATGCTGAAGAGTAAATTTATAATTATCTAAATAAGATGAAATGCCACTATAATCAACAACTTTGCATTTTTTGTTAGAAAGATTGGCGGATGGCTTATTAGAGTTATTCACAGTGTAAGAAAGTTTACATAAGATAGAATAATGATCAGTAATATCAGTTAAAAAAACAGATGAATAAATATTAGTTAGGTGGTTAGAGTTGCGCAGAAAGATGTGATCGATATAAGTATTAGATGAAGGTCTTGTTATATGAGAGATTAGAGGTAAAAATCCATGATTTCTTAGGGTACCAATATATTCAGAATTAGTATTATGTGTTGGAGCTAATAAATTAATATTGATATCTCCAATGAATAAGATATCTTTATATCTAAATTTATGTAAAAATTGATTTAATTCATTGACAAAATAGTTGACTGTGAATGAATGAGATCTATAGAGACAAATTATATTTAAATTTAATGAAAGATGATGCAAAACAATTACCTCGCCTGACAGGAAGGATCCATAATTTAGTCTTGAAAATGAATGTGATTTATGAGTATATACCACAACACCACCAGAGTTGCTATATTCTCTACAACATGCAAATAAATCAAATCCATCTAGATTATATACACAAACCTCTTCACTGAAAATCCAAACCTCAGACAGCACAAGCACATCTATAGATGATAAATTTTCGTGTAAATATGTTATTAATAAATCAAAATTTTTTCTGATACTTCTGATATTAAAATGTACAACATTAATATCAGTGGTAGATTGATAATCGTTGTTCTGAGAATGGTTTAAGAAGTTACCGAACTCCTCCAGGGTACTAAGATAGTTGAAGTTTATTTTAATCTCAAATGAGATAATAAAAAAATGTAATACAGAATAAGCACCCCGGACGGAAGCCCAGCAGTTGACAATGGATGCTCAATAGTACTACAAATCTGATAATGAATGACAATTAAAAATATGGGTACAGGTTTTCTGTTTATTTCAATTTCGCGATTTAGGAAAAAATTTAAATTATAAAGTATTAAGTCATTATCATTTATAGCACTAAGTGTAGTTTTATAGTTCGTTCTTGAACAACAATAACCATTCTTGCATTCAGCAGGAAAGGGTAAAGAATATGATCCATAAATATAAAATGGTAAAAAGTTGCAAGGTGATTGAAATTGTACATTGTATAACTTGTAGCATAACACAGTTTTGAAAATAGAGTATTGGATTTGAAACAAGAAAATAATTAAACCTAAACGTGGAAAATATGAATAAATCACAGTAACTCTGACGAAAAAATCTGACCATAAAATAGTTACGAGTATTGAATATGTGCACCAAAATAAATAAATGATAAAGCTAGTAGTTGATGGATGAATGGGCATTAGTTGTATAACAGTACAATAATTCGGATATTGATAAATAGTTAATGTAATTATAGATTTTGCATTTGTAAGCAATTTGTGATGAACCATCAAATACAAATTATCAAAAACAATTAAGCCATCCATACTTGTAAATTTGAAAGCAAAAAGATATTTCATATTCAGGTAGATGATATATTTAAGCATAACATAGAATGGAACACATTTATCAGCATCAAGCAAAAATGAAACAAAATATAAGTGAGATTCTAATATGCATAAACAGTAGTATAAAAAATTAGCCAAATGTTTGAGAATAAGGTATTGGAAATTAAATGAGAGGAACAAAGTTAAACATGAGATTGAACGATATAAACCAATTATAAAATAAATATTTTTATGTGATGAAAATTTTTTTGAATAGTTAAAATTAGAGTTAATTACTAAATTTATAGTTAATATTGTTATACAAGCAAAATCAGTAAGAACGATAGTGACAAAATCATAAAGGAATTTATTAAATACCAGGGCGATCAGTATGATATGCATTAGTGTCAAATTATCCATCAATAATATTTAAATCATCTATATTATAGATTCTGATCACCCTGGTATTTTCAGCTTTGCGTAAATAAATTCTGCGGTTTTTGCACCAACAAAATTTGTAATCATTTTCACTCTAAAATTTTTTTTGCAAAATATAGTACCTGTTTTAGATATGGAGGCAGGTGTTCATTCAGATGTACAAGATTAGGGCGTAAGCGTTGATTGATCTCAGAGGAACAAAGTTTTTTTGTTACGTGCAGCTTCTAGACACATATCACGATTTTTTTTATTATTGAATTGCACTACGATTGGTTTTATTCCATATCTTCGTGTTGTTGGGACTCGATGTATGATTGTGACCGATTCATTCAGTTGATCGATTTCCAAGTGATGAAATAGAGAGGATTTGATCTCCTCCAAATCCTCATTTTCACTTTCCAATAGGCCAGATATCTCTATGTTACACCTATGTGAGTAGTACTGTAAGTCAACAAGTTCTGATTTCAATTGTTTTAAGTCTGATTTTAGAATCCGGTTTTCGGTGACTGCTTGAGAGAGACTTTCTTGGCAAGTTTTAAGATCCAATCCATACTGATCAATGGTAGACATCATAGAATCCACTTTTGTGTTATAGGCATCAAATTGTTGCTTAATAGTAGTAGAAATAACTTCCACATGCTTCTCGAACATAGATGAAATACACATAATTAATTTTTTGGATTCGGGTGATAGCTCACTTATGAATTCACTTACATTATTGAGGACGTCAAGTCTAGGAAACAATGGAATTTCCGCATTAGGTGATTTCGGTTGAAGGTTACACGTAATCCCTACAACCGGATCTGTATTCACTGGAATTGAATTATCAGCAGTATCTGTACGATTCATTTGGGATTGAGGAGTGACATCTTGGTCCCTATGTAAGTTACATGCAGCACATTTCCATGAATTGGCTCATACATTTACATCTACAGTGTAGTGCAGAACTCCGTCTTTGTTGAGAACAGTTCCGAACTTCCACTTGTTATTGGCAGATCTGTAATCTCGCACAGCCACACGATCTCCTGGCTCGAAAGTTTGCTCATAGAAGTCTGTGACCTCATTTCTGATTCTTTCTTGAACCCTGTTCTTGATATTTGGCAAGACTAAGTCTATCCTAGTTCGGATTTGTCTTTTTAGGAATAACATTCCTGGGCTTTGCATGGTAGTCGCATTTGGCGCTTTTCTGTAATTCAACAGAAACGTGCTCACTTTTTGGTAGATGTTTCCGGGAAATCTTTGCATCGCCTGAAGGGATTGTTTTAAGGTGTGAACGTATCGCTCTGCCTGCCCGTTGCTTGATGGTTTGATAGGAGCACACGTTTTGTGCTTTATTCCATTATTCCTCATGAATATTTCAAACTCGTGTGATGTGAACTGAGGACCATTGTCACTCACTAACACTAAAGGCAGTCCAAATCGAGAGAAACAGTCCCATAGGCACTCAACTGTCTTGAACGTGTTTGTTGATTTCATCGGGTATACTTCCATCCATTTAGAATGAGCATTGACTACGATCCAAAACATATGTTCGAATATGGGACCTGCAAAATCTACGTGAATTCTCTCCCACGGAGCACTCGGGTATTCCCAATGGTGTACCCTTGCTTTCACCGGATTGGACTTGAATCTGGAGCAATCTGGACAGTTTTAAGCAGCTTTTTCTATGTCGCTATCAATGTCGCTCCAGTAGACATAGGATCAAGCAATTTCTTTCATTTTAACAATGCCCAGATGGCCTTGATGGAGTTCATCAAGAATTTGATTTCTAAATTTCTTCGGAATAAAAACACTTTGGCCATGCATTATATATCCGTCCTGCAAGGTGTACTCGGCTTCCTTCCCTCCTAAAGGTTCACCGAATTTCGATTTCCTCAGCAATGGACCCAACTCTTCATCATTTTGTGTCTCTTTTGCTAAATGTTGAGCTTTCACTGGTAGTGTTTCGATTTGATTCAACTGGAAGAGTTCTATGTCATCCTTGACAACTAAGTCTTCCGACCTTAAAGGTAATCGGGAAAGACAATCTGCATTACCATGGTTCTGTGTGTTACGATAAATGATATCGAACTGATATGCTTGTAAGATCAAGGCATAATGCAGAAGTCGAGTAGCCGTCAACACTGGTAGACCTTTCTTCTAGCTGAATATTGCTACCAAGGGCTTGTGATCTGTTATGAGAGTAAATCTACAAATACAACGCCACAACAGGCAAATTGCCCAACGAGATGGCTGACTTAAGAACATCATGGATCCCCGAGCCATTTTTTGGAGGCCCTACCTACTACTGCTACACCACACATGCACCCCCCCCCCCCGCGGAACCCCCCAACGGATCGGTACATGCGGGAATGTGCGTGTACGTGTAGTGCAACCTGACGTGAAGTTTGTTTCTGTGTAATGCTTGTTATGTGTAGTGCTGTCATCTGCCCCCAGTTTTTCTAACTATGAGTGAAGTGTTATGGTTGAATGATTTACCGTTGTAGGACTGTTGCTCTCTGTGGCGAGACTTTTTAATGGGGAGATCGGCTCGCATTTGCGCCTTGAAGTTGGGAACCACAGAAAACCAACTTCAGCCGACCACCACTGTGGGGTTCGAACCCGGATCCTCGCATCACGAGTCCGGCACTATAACCAAATAAAATCTTCGGCCTTTCAAGTAAAACATAAATTTCTTTACTGCCCAGATAATTGCCAAAGCTTCTTTGTCAATCTGGGAGTATCTCTGTTCTGTTTTCATCAGCGTACGAGAAGCGAAGGCAATTGGTCGTTCTGTTCCATCAGGTAAAGCATGTAATAGAACTGTTCCTATTCCCACTGGAGAAGCATCCGAAGCAAGAGTAAGAGGTAGTGTAGGATCATAGTGCATCAAGATTCACTTTGAGCAAATTTCCTTTTTGATCTTCTTGAATGCAGTCTCACACTTTTTGGACCAATGCCACGGAACGTCCTTTTTCGTCAGCTCATTGAGAGGATAGGCAATGGTTGCCAGATTTGGACAAAATTTCCCGTAGGAATTTACCATGCCCAGAAAACTTTTTATTTCCTGAACATTTTTCGGTGCGGGAACTTTCAAAATTGCTTCAGTTTTCTCATTTGTTTCACTTAGGCCATTTTCATCAATTTTGTGACCTAAGAAATTTATTTCTTTTTGAAAAAATGTGCTCCTTTTCAAATTTAACTTCAGCCCATATGCTCCTGTCATTTTTTGAAAAAATTTTCCCAAGCCCCGAGATGTGACTCGTCATTTGTTCTGGTCACTCTGGCGTCATCCATAAAAACTTTTACACCATCTATTCCTTGGAATAGCCCATCAATGTACCTCTGCCATATTGCTGGAGCTGCATTTAGGCCGTACATCAATCTTTGCGTATCTGTCTGTAGCGTTCCTCCGGGAACCGTTTCACATTAAGTTCTATTTATAATTAAATGTTGAATTTCGAAGTGAGCCTGTTCTGCTTTCATGAGCTGAAACCATTCAAATACAGTCCACTACTTACTGGGCGCCGACATATTCCTTGGAATAACTCATCAATGTACCTCTGCCATATTGCTGGAGCTGCATTTAGGCCGTACATCAATCTTTTATAGGCGTATAACCCCTTATGAATGTTTATGGTTAGGAGTCGTTGACTGTGAGGGTGCACTTTCATTTGCAAATATGCATGACTGAAATCCAATTTTGAAAATCGTTTACCCCATTTAAACATGAGAATATTTCTTCAAACATTGGTAAGGGATGCTGAGGCACCTCTAGCTTAGGATTTAATGTGACAGAATAATCTGCAATAACCTTATGGATCCGTCCGGTTTCACCACGGGAACAACTGGTGTAGCGCAATCTGAAGTTTCAACTCGCTCGATAATGCCTTCTCTTTCAAGCCGGCCTATTTCTTTTTCAACCCGGTCTTTTAATGCAAAGGGCACAGTTCTCGCTCTACGAAACTCTGGGGTAACATCTGGTTTTAGCTTTAGTTCCACTTCATGGTTATTTATCTCACCTAATTTGTTGTCGAAAATCTCTTTATAATCATCCAACAATTTTTTTAGATCCATGTCATTAGCGGTCCTCACAGCCTTAAGAGAGTTCCAGTCTAGATTGATTTTGTATAGCCATTCACCGCCAAAAATCGTGTCTAAATTTTCCCTTACCAAATATAAGTTCAAGTGCAACTTTTGTTTTCCGTACACCACTTTCACAGTGACATATCCCGCTGGGAAAATTTTTTAAGTAAATAATAGGGAAGACATATTTTTAAATAAGAGTATTCCTGTCAAATGTATCAAGCACATTTATTTTTGTCGGAACTTATAATGCTGATATTTAAACTACAGAAAGTTTTAATGCAGAAACAAGATTTTCATAGAATTTAAATTTTGAAATATCAAATCACTTGGTTTGCATGAATGTGTATATTTTTGGAAATAAAAAACTACATAAATTATAGATATTTCTGCCTCGAAACGTTCTATAAATGAATCGAAAGTCTCTGAAGCTTCATCGTATTTATCAAACGAAACCGTCACTTTTTGGTTTGTTGACGTTAGGCCCCGTTGCTCTTTGAGAGCTTCCATTAGAGCTTGATTCTGTCTTATTAACTCTTCAACTAAATTTTCCATCGTCAGAGATGTATGAAAAACTTTTTCTCCTACCTTTTGCAGTCTACGAGTAAATACTCTATCCAACTTTTAAGATGGGCCTCGTCGCCACTTGTTGTGTTTACTTTAACACTTTGTTAGCCGAGTGGATAACACATGGGTATTTATTTTGATGAGCATTTATTATTAGGTTAGACTTAGATAGATTACATACATATAGATAGGAAGAATTTATACAGCGGAAAGAGCAGAACATTTAGACATCTTGTCTACTTGATGTCTGAGGTGGAACTCCCTAGTTCCTCTTACACAACACAAGGTGGCGTTGTATGTTCTTATCACTTTAGGTCTTTTAGTCATTTCTTATAAGGACACCACAGATATTTAGGCCACTTTTATTTGATGAAAAAAAGTGGTTTTTTTGAAGAAAAAAAACCACTTGGTTAAAACCATGGTTTAAACCAGTGGTTCTCAACCGGGGGCCCTAGGATATTCCAGTGGGGCCACGAATGAAAATCTTGCAAAAGGGGAGCCACGGCTACTGATACGGGGTCCACGAAGAAATTTGTGACATTAAAATTTTTTAGTCACTCTGACTAAAAAAATTTAATTTCAAACAAAATGCGTAGAATATCTTTTTCGTAATTTTTCTCCATTCAAGTAACATTAACATGAGGAAGAAGAGTGGTTCATGTAATCTCTGTGGTTTTACGACTTGGGGGTGATAGTAGGCCCTGACACAAACTATAGAAGAGGTTTAAGCAAAATGGAATAACTGTAAAGACAGAAAATTGTGTGTTCGAAGACTTTTCATTCAAAGAGGGCTGCCATAAAGAAAACAGATAAAGATTTTTTGACCATTCATTGATATTCTTTTGAGAGTGCTGGTAGTAAATGTAATCCAAGACGTAGATGGGTGAAAAATGAAAGCTTGTAAAAAACCCATCGTTTTCATGTAATTACAGACGGATAGCCATCTAGTTTAGCACGAAGCTATCTTCAGCCAGCACTGAGTGGTCCGATGGGGAATATATTTATAAAAATCGAATGGAGAATGATTGCTCTGGGGTATTTTTTTATGAATTTTGAAAGGGGGGTGCCAATCCATTGCCTCCGCTGAAAAGTAATAAAGTCGAATTCAGTTATAACGAACTCCAAGAGATCAAATCATACATGGGGAAAAATACCCGCAAAATTTAAAATTTTTTAAAACTACATTGCTGTGATAATGTATTGGGACAGGGGTGGCTTAAGCGAGCGTGCAAGGTGTGCGGCACACTCGGGCGGCAGGTTGTAAGGGGCGGCAGCGTAGACTTTACTTAAGACCACAAAATTTGACACAGTAAAAATTCACGACATCACGCTTTTGAATCCTACTATACCTCGACAACGGAAACGTTGAGAAAATAGACAAGGCCTCTGATCATAATACCAGAAACAAGAATGGAAGCTATCTGGGCGGCTCGAGACAAAGTCTGTATCCGTGTGGGATTTATTTTTTGCGCCTCCAACCTATTGCTCCCTCCATAGCCCCTACCTCCTGCATCAGGGAATCTTTCGTAGGGCCCATTCCCGATTTTCCACGGGACCCCTTCTACAATTAATTTATAGAGCGAAAAAAGAAAAGTTATAAGGATTTAATCCCGGGCCTCAAGCTGGAGCCCTGTCAGCCGTACCCTTAGAAGTTCATGTCCCTCCCTCACAATTTATCCAAACAATTCCTAACAAAACATTTTTTCGGCCCTTCATTTCCAATTTTGCGCTCCTCCAGAGCCGACAATTTGGTTTTTTTTGGAAAATTGAATTTTTTTTTACCCATTCACCCCGGATTTAGCAAGCGGTGCCGCATGTGGCCGCAATGGATCGCGTGGCCAAGCGCCACCCCTGTACTCTATTACAAGGGCCATTTTGGTTCCCTCACCCATCTCCCCCACAAGAGCCTGGGATAATTCTCATAATTTTTTGGCTTTTTCAGGCTATAAATTAACTCAAGATATACAGAAGACTGGATGTTGTGAAGATATTTATTATTTGAGATGTTAATTTTTTTTTTTTTTTTTTTTAATTTTTCTTATAAAAATAAAAGATGAAAAACTTAAATATTATTGTTCTTGACCAATATTCAACGAAGTCATCTGCATTCAAATTTTGGAAATATTCCGTTTTGAAAGAAAATTAGTGGAAATGTTACCTTTTCATAGCTGCCAACTTTTGAAAATGAAAATTCGGGAGATTTTCGCGCACACCCGTATTTTATGCTAAAACCACTCCCTAATAAATACAATAGGGATTTTTCCAAATAAAATAGGGATTTTCCAAATATAAAAGTTAGAGCGTAGGGAATAAAATACCTACTCAAAAAATGAAGTCAAATTAAAATAGGGATTTTACACACATGGAAGTTAAACCCTTGGGAATAAAATTCCTACGCAAAAAACAAGTGAAATTGGAGGCCAAAACTTCAATGATGTAAAAATAAATATTGTGTTCAATCAGAAACGCTGTGAACAAACATTCGGCGCGAATGACCCCAAAATCATCGGAAGATGAAGGAAAACACCGTCAATTTTTGAAGAACACTGACTTTTTGTGACACTTGCTTGATGTTTTTTTTTCATTTCATTTCACGAGTGATGATGGCAGTCTTTCCATGACCGATGTTTATGTCCGTAACACAACTTGTACAAAAAGGAAAAGTCGGCCCTCTTCTGGAACGTTTGATGAAAGGAAATTCATCGGAATAAGTATCTTTAAAATTGATTAAATATGTTTTTGCTTATCAGTATTCGTGTTTTGTTATATCGCACGTTATAACAAAAGAAATTTTGACCACATGCGCGTGACTATAATCTTCAATTATTATCCAGGACTATTGGCTGCTAAGTCATTTCCCTGCACGATAAGACAAACAACTTTCTTGTTACCATCAGAGGGTTTGTAAAACTTCCTTAAAAAGGGAATTTTACATTCACGACGATACCCCATTTACGACGTGTGACGTCATTTCGAAAGGGAAAAAAAAGATGCCCCACAAGAAATTCCTTTGTTTTCCAATTGTTTTCATAAGCGGGGATTTTTTTTAATGAAGTAGGGAATTTTAAGGGACAATTAGGGATTTTTGTGATTTTCGTAAAAATTCGGGAGATTTAAGAACTTTTCGGGATGTCGAGCGATGAAGTTAAAATTCGGGAGATTCCCGAAAAATTCGGGAGACTTGGCAGCTATGCCTTTTGATGAAAATCGGAGTTGTTTTAATTTGAAAAAATGGAAATTTCTTCGCCCCCGTTGATTGATTCCAGAAGATTTCACTTAGCGGACCCTAACTTGGCTAGGCATCCTTATAGCTAAGAGTATTTTCTTAATAATAATTACCCCGTTAGATATCATCTTCACAGGATAAGTGATGATGGCTCACAAAAATAAGTGCTCTTTCAAGGATTAAGTTATCTGGCATTTATTAAGAATGTTTTTTGTTCTGGAATTATTTTACCAAAGACAAAATATTTTCTACTTCAAAAGCGGGACGTATGGTCACGCACATTTTGCATGGTATACAATGATGTACGGCTTTCTTCTGAAAAAAAAAATCAGGTTTATTTCCAGGTGCCCTTCACCGAAGCCCTATCAGCCTCCTGGCAGGGTCGCCAGTAGGGACGGCACATGAGGCTTCGCACTCGGGCGGCAGGTAAGCTCGAGCCGCCCCTGTATTCGGACTTCCTCCAAGATTGACACCACATCTTTAAAGTTTTTTTAATCGATACTGTAATGCTTCTTTTTAACTGCCCTACTACTGGCCTGCAGCATCCTAAATAATTTCAATGCAATTTTCCTATCCTGCAAAAACAATGTTTTGGACATTAGAAAGAAAATTCTAAAAAGGCGTATGACTACATTTAAAGCAATTTAAATCCGTTTATTAGAGACTCACTGCCTTTGCTGATTTCTAAAAAAAGTGCAATAAATTCTCACGTAAGTCTTCACTTTGAAATGTCCATAACCCGCTTAATGCGTCTCTTTGTATCTGCCAACCTAAAATTTACGGTTTTTAGTGTTGATAATACGCATGCAAAACCAATTCAGCGACGCGTTTTCACAATCTGCAAAAACTGCTTGGATTCGATAGATGGAAATGTCTAAATGCCAAAGATTTGGAGTTCAAATCAAAATGTCAAATAATTGAAATTGTGCTTCGTATAAATGAAATATTTTAATATTGAAAGAGCTATATATATAGAGATTAATCGTGCCCGTAGTCATACGTCTCATAAATGTGAAATCTTGTCATAAAACTGAGAGTGAGGCACGAATCCCCTTGCGCACAAGTGGAATTTCGAGGTATTTATGCACAACCGAGCCCGTCTGGGCCATTTTTCTTTTTCTTCCCACCCTTTCTTCCTTTTGTTTCCTTCCTAAATTTATAAAAGTAAAAAGGATAATCATTATAAAAAGGGCTGTTTTCAGATCAAATTGCAGAAGTTCAATTACTTTACTGCAAAGATTTTCACTGTCAGATTTTTTTGGGGGGAAATACAGTCAAACCCAAAGCGTATTAAAGACCCTTTATTAATATGCTTTGGTCAAACCCCATTAGACCGGAACTCCAAGAGACCCGAGAAATCACTTCGTAATAACGAAATTTCGTTACAAAGGAATTATAGATTTTTATATTGTTCCTATGTAAACCTATGCGAGGGATTAGAAAAGTTTTTGTTAAAACGATATTTTTCCCGTTGTAATGGTATTTGTTACAATGAGAGTCGACTGTATTTCATCTCAAGCTATTTTTTTACGTGTATTTGGAGGCTGCATGGGTAACAGGGCGTATGGCACTTTACTGGTGAGCCATTAATCTTAGAGACATACCCAACTAGAAAAAGTATCCAAATCACGTGTCCAACTTAGATATGTCATTCATGTTGTAAGGGGTTGTATAGCTATAAAATTTAAAAAAACAACTTTTTATACCGTCCCCGTGTGCCAAAGAACCCAATTAAGAAGTTGTTGCTCTGTCTTTCCCGATGCCAACTAAAATAATTTCACGTTTCTAAGTGCAATATTCAAAGAGATATGCGAATTCAAAAACTTGAAGAAATTTGGGAAAAAACAGCATTCAATGCGGGTAAAATGGATTCCCCTCATTTAATGCTTTTTCAACTTTCTTGGAATATCTCAGTGAAAATTTGAACTTAGACACGTTGAATCTTTTTGTCGGAGACCAGGAAAATAACTTTCCAATAGGGTTTTGGGGCACAGGGTGTCTGCATAAAAACTTAATAGTTTTTATTTTTTACAGAGTCATTTTAATGACTCTGTAACCCCTGGCAACATGAATCAAATATCTGAGTACTACACATTATTCGGTTACTTTTTCCAACTGGAAATAAGCCTCTAGGACCAATGGTTCGCCAGTAAAATGCCATATGCCCCGTTACCTATGCGCCCTGTATATGAAATACAGTACGGACTGTTATGTGAAATATTGTGTTGTGTTTAAGCCAACACGCACGTTGTTTCGTTCGCCTGCGAGAGAGCGGTCACATTATGAACCAAAAAGCCACTTGAAGGTAGCTTGTCATCCAACGAAATATCAGATTTTCACCGTATCGAAATTGAAGTCAACAAACTGATAATTTTCGTATTTGAAAATCTGATTATTTATATTTTCCGATGGGCTTGAAATCCTGATAATGAATCATTATTATGTTCACACGAACAGTTTTGTCACTGCATACATGATTTCTCTGGAATGAATGGTTCAAACAAATATTTAAAAAAAATTTTCATACACATTTTAGTTTTTTTTTTAAATTCATAGTAGGGCTACAACATGAACCTATATCCTTGATACATATATTATTGTTGAAAACAATGTGGAAGGTTGAACTTTTCAATTGTGATTCATTTGTGTGACTACTCCCTCATTACTACTTTTATCCGCACGAAGAGAATAAAATTAACAAAACTGTTTTCTACCACTTTTTGCAATTTTTATCATTATAGGAATGCATATTTTGGAAGCTACAACTGACATTTCTCAATGAAACCATACTCTTTTACACGAAAAAACTAATTTGGAAATAATAAAAATTTCATCCAGTACTGTAACTTGATGACATTGTGCCGTCTTCAAGCGCAGAGTTTACATGGTTTAAAATTTTTTTTTTTTAATTGGACTGACACAACACATAAAACATACAAATCAAACTGAGAAAACACAAAACAATAAACTACACAAAAAGTAACATTATGATGATACAGACACTTTGTGACCCCAAGGGATTTATTCTATTTTTACTGTATTCTATTATGTTTATTTTGCTTTTTCGTTATTTTCATAAATTAAAAATTAATCAAATTAAACTCAAAAATATTTATACTTCAGACAATTTTTGAATACCTATCTTCTAATGGGAAAACGGGGGGAGGGGGGAGAAAGGAAGGGGGAGTAGAAAATTACTCATGTTCGCAAGGGGGCCACAGGAATGAGAAATGGTTGAAAGGGGGCCATGGACAAAAAAAGGTTGAGAACCACTGGTTTAAACCAACATGGGCGGAGATACGGGGGGGGGGCAGCATCAAAAGTGGAGTGAGCAGATCTAATGTATGTGTATGTATATGAATTAACATAATCATCGTGCCCCCCCCCCCACCCCAGACTTCATTAACAACAGCAATTTGGAAAAAGAATCACCCCTCCCAACAGTGAGCTCTAGATCTGCTCATGCCACTAAGGAATTATTAGCATATACATGGGGCTGGTTCTCAGGGTCGTCATTTCAACTTTTTCCAGGGGGGGGGGGGGGGCAAAGCACATGTACTCAATGTATGTATATATATATATATACCATCCATTTTTAGTGTATTTTCGAAAGCCCCCCCCCCCCCAAATGACAGGCCTGCTGGTTCTGTAAGAATCACCCTGTAGTTAATGTGATGAATATTAAATTTTTCCTCAGTATAAACTATCTTGGGTTCATAAGTGTGATATTTAGCACCATGAATAAAAATTTTCATATCATAACAGAACAAAAGATAAATTATTAATGGTTATTATTTGAAAAAAGTGAAATACTTACAATATCAGGAAGCATACCAGCTGGTCCAGGAAACTTTCTTTTCCGGAACTTGCCAACACTGTTTTCATTTGATCTTACACCAGGCCTTCTTACTATAGGGCTTGATGAATTCGGTGAGCCGTTCTCCAACACTGATGGAAGTTTGCTTTGCTTTTCCACAGGAGAACTACAATATCTTCGAACTGAACTTCCATTAGGAGTAGAGCTGCTTGGGGACAAAAGCAATTGTGTCATGGCTGTTGGAGTAACTACTTCAGGCACCGAATTTTGACACATGCTGTTCGAGCTCTGTAATGTACTTTGTATGGCATATTTAGGCACATTATTCAGGTCAGTCCAAATATTTGACTCAACAGATGAGCATGTAGAAGTATTTATTAAATTATCACATAGGCTACCCACTTTGCTGAGCTGCCGTGAATGTTTTTTTGCATCAGAAGGATCAGCTACAACTTTTTTGTTGCTCTCACCAACGGGAATTGTTTCCGATGAGCCATCAGAAATACTTTTTTCAGAGCTAGGATGTTTCGCAGAATTCTTCAAATCATTTGCAGTTCTTTTTTCTAAATTGCAGTCGAACATTTTCTGAAAATCATCAAAGTAAATATCAAAGTCAATATCAAATGCAGTGTCACAATCATCTAGAGCTGACTCGAGTGTAGGATTAGAAATTGTATCATTTTTCTTTTCAGCACCAGTCTGGCTAGAAACTACAAAGCTTGAATTCTCACAAATTATAGCATCTTTTCTTTTGTGTGATTCAGGAGATGATTTTGTTTTCTTAGGTTCCCCTGATGGCTTATAAGAAAACTTACTGAGATAAGACAATGTTTTTGGTGAGTTTCCTGTATTTTTCTTCACATAAGTATTCAACTTGTCCTGATTCTGAACATCTTCAGACAGATCAACAGAATATGATTTTCTAACATTGTATATAGGTCTATCTTGACTACTAAGCACATTATTTTCAGCCTCTCTGTCTGAACTGCAAGATGGAACCCCTCCCATCTTCTCAAAACATCCACCACTATTCATGAAGGAGTATTCAGATTCTCCATTGCCAAATGGCCTATTAATGGTCTTACTGGAAATGGGTTGTGAACTGGTCCTTCTACTGAACAACCCAAGATTACTGCCTGCATTCATCACAGCTGAACATGAAGTTGAAAGGGCATCCTAAATGTTCATGGCATAGGGGAGAAAAAAAAAAATCAATATTAACAAAATTCAACAGACCACAAAAATAAAAACCATTAATAATAGAATGAATATCCCCAATTTAGTTATGATCAATATTAAGCAAGAAATTATTCAAAGAAGTACAAAGGCTTTTGAATCCAAAGTGGTTAAAAAAAAAGTCTTGAGTGGTTTAAATGTCAATACATAGTGAACAATTGTGTTTGCATCTGCAACAGTCATATAGAATGGGATAACAGCCACCTACAGTGGGTAACTGGCCAAAAGCGGTTGAAACTATTGAAATATATTGAAGTGGTCTTAAACTAATGCAGTAATAGCTTTATGGGTATCATTTTTCCAGCCACCTTGTTGGGAATTTTGCCTGCTGTGGCCTTGTATTTGTATTTATAACTATTTTCTTTGACATTAACTTTAAAATTAAGATCAGGTTTTACTTTTAACAAGCATAAGAATAATTTTTTTTCCAAAAAAAAACAAGGTTGGATTCACTTTGACCGGGTGTGATTCTAACCATGTAGTAAACCTGTTTGAACCATCCTGGTTGATTATTTACCAGTTTTGACAATTATGAGTGGTTTACTACTATAGACGACTTGAAATGCGGTCAGAAGAAACAGCAGTCAATTTTTCCATTATTAATTTTTTAACGAGCAGTTTCTCATAGAGCTGCCATAGTATCATGCCATCCTCTTCTCACAGAAAAGGCAAGACCACAACTGGCAGGAGGGCAAAGGAGAGTGAGGTCTAGTGCGTCTCACACTTTGGATCAGGAAGGGCACAGAGTTTAAACTCAATTGTGTCAACCCTCCATGTTATAAATAATCTTAAATTTTGTGAAAAGAAACAGTTAAATAAGAACTCTTGACTGTTCAAAACCTCAAAGTGGAAACCAATTAGATTTTTTTCTTCTGGTATACTATTAGAGAACCACAAGCAGTGGGCTGCAGTGACGTGGATGGGCTTCCTCCAACCCACACTGGCAAGCGTGGAGGATTACAGCCACAAACCCTCTGAAAAGAAATATGAATTCTGTCTATAAACTAAGGCCCTCAGTTCCCAGCAGTCTGAGTGTCCCTGGTTATGGCAGCAACCAGCAAGACATGAAAACAGGGTGCTAAGAATCTCTGGGTTGGACCAGCCTGTCAGGAGTTAGCAGCCAATTTGCAGGAGTTGGAAGAAGAACTGGAAAATATAAATTGGGACAGCTTAAGCATCTGTGAAGTAAGAAAAAAAAGAGAGGAGATAATTCAACTTGCCATGGACATGCATTTTACTACAGAGGAACAGGTAATGGAAGAATTAGTGGAGTAGGATTTCTCATTCGTAAAAAGTGGAAAAATCACATCATTTAGTTAGATAGTACATCTGATAGAGTTGCAAAGTTGGTTATGCAAATATCAAGCAGATACCGGATACTGATTACACAAGTCTATGCACCAACAACAAACTATTCTGAGTAAGAAGTATAAGACTTTTATGAAGAGTTAGACGAGCTGATAGTGAAGGAAACCATCACATCAAAACAGTAACGAGTGAATTCAATGCCAGAATTAGAGAGAGAAGAAATGATGAAAGCTCAGTTGGAAGTCATGGTTATGGTGTATGAAACGACTGAGGAAACTGACTTGTCAAATTTGCAAAGAGCGAACAGTTATGCATCATGAATTCATTTTTTAAGAAAAAACCCCTAAGAAAGTGGACCTGGAGGTGCCTAACTGGAACAACAAGTGAGATCAACTGCATCCTATCTAATAAGAAGCATATGATCCAAGACTGCAGTGCTCTCGACAAATTCAATACAGAAAGTGATCATCGATGGTGAGATGTAGAATAAGGCTTAACACTAGAATGGAAAGAGCAAAATTTATCAAAAATAGAAAAACTGTCATCAATATGGTAAAGCTTCAAGAACATCAATATAAATTCCTGTTAGAGCTGAAGAATCGATTTGTTTTGCTATATAACACCACTGATGATGGACAAGACAATCCTGATGCTTACATAAAAAAAATAGTCCGAAAAATTATAAAAAAGTGTGTTTGTGATTCCAAGAAATTATTTAACACACACACACACACTTTTGCTCCCAAAACGAATCTTTTAAAAATACTTCAAAATATACATATTCTAAACACTGCACTATGCAGCAATTTTTTGAATATACATAAACTAACATTAAAATAAAATTTAAACCTGAAAGCAACACATTTTCTTTGAAAACAAACAATTTTCTCCCAAAAAACCCCATTTCTCCAAAAAAGCATTTAACCTAAAAAACCCAGCCGGGGGGAAAATAGCTATCTACCCGGGGAACAAATTTGACAACCCTGGTTGAAATGGGGTAGACACACGATCCACTGTAGTGGTCTTCCCACGTGCAATTCACATGTACACCAGTCCCACCAGTAGTGTCGGAGCCGGGGGTGCTGTGGGTGCTCATGCACCCATAGTAATTTGTGGCATGGATCCCAGCACCCCCAGAATTGATTCAGAAATTAAAATTTCCGATATAAAACTAAAGACAAGCACTCACAGTTTAGAAACACTTCCGACGCCCTGAGTCCCACTCAGGCAGTTGAGAGATGTGCCTGACTTGTTACAGAATCCACAACTAAAGTATGTTGGTAGATAAAGCTAGAAATAGCTACACCATATCTACGCTGTTATAAAAATTAGTCATACCTAATTTCTCCTAAAAGAGTTAGACTTTAAACGTGAACACTTGGAAAAGAAACAATAGAAAAAAAACTGTAAACCACTAAATCCTAGTTAATTTTGGTAACTATAATGTAAATTACACACACTCTCCTACTTTGGATGGTTGATTGGGCAGGGTGTGGGTGAAACTCGATGTGCAGCCACCTCATCGTGGCAAGTTCTGGGTCAGTTTGTTCTGACAAAGCATGCAAAGAGCTGCACAGTGAAACTTGCAAAAATTTGGTCAATTCCAGTTTTTCAAACACATTGTGCGATCGATAAACATTGAAATAATGATGTTTTAATTTAATTTACTTTATTGAACCACAAAATAAGCATAACAAACTTCTGCATGTCAATCATTCAATTTTAAGTAAAATTTTAAAAAATTAAGAAAAATGTTCAATTTTGTCAATTTTCATAAACTTCAAGTACGATGCACGACCGGTCATGTGAAATGGTTTAAAAAAATTTTCACATCATTTTTCTTTTTATTAAAAGAGGAAACTTTTCCGCACTATAGCAATTTGAAAAAAAAAAAATTTCGACCCACCCTAATGTACATCTTTTCTGTGTCATTCTGAGGATTCATTACTCTGGAGGTGTTTTACATTTATCTAAATTAGCCATTTTTTTGGAACTTAAAATTACAGAATAACTTGAATTATCATTAAATACAAATGTCAATAACATTATTGTATATTTATATTAATATCACTTTATGCAAGACAATCTGTCACTTATAGCAACAACGGAATACCTTCATCTGACTGACAATTTTAACAGGCTAATTTTTTTTGGTCAGGCTTATATTTTCTGGTTAGGTCTTAGTTTCGGAGAAAAACTATGCTGTTTGTTCTGTTTCATTTGAAGATGTTCGTTACCAATCTTCAATTCAAGGATCCCACAAAGTTATTTTCTTTTCGTTATGAGATAATGTTATTTTTGTCTCTTGATATTTCAGTTATGAAAGTCTGATGCAACTTTGTAAAACTCATAAAAAAGTAATGCAAACACGTAAATATTTTTTGAATGAAAATTCAGTTTATATACATTGGTTTACTTCTTCACAGAGGCTTCAATTTATTTATACAAGGATTTGTTGTGTGAGTGAAAAATTATTGTGTATTATAAATAAGCAATAATTTCTGTGGATATGCTTATCACATATCAGGTATATTTGTTAAACTAAAGTTCATGGTTACATTTTCTGTTTGCGGTTTCTTGTAACATTTCAAAATGTGAATCTAATATCTAAATGCTCACATAAAAAAAGATAGAAGAATTATAAAAAGTGTGTTTGTGATTCCAAAAAATTATTTATCATCACATTTTTGTTCCTAAAAAAAATCATTTAAAAATATTTCAAAATATACATACTCTAAACACTGCACTACAAAGCAATTTTTGGAATACATAGACTAACCTCAAACTAAAATTTTAACCTGAAAGCAACACATTTTCTTTGAAAACGAACAATATTCCCCAAAAAACCTGGGGTTTTTTAGGCTAAAAAACCCAGCCCGGGAGGTAAAATAGGTATCCACCCAGGGAGCAAATTTGACAACCCTGGTTTCAGAATCAGAACTTTAAATATAATCACCCTGTAAATAACTGATATTTTTTCATAAATCATTTATTACTGTACAGTAAGAACTTGATTAACTGGGGGCGGGGGGGGGGGGGGGTTATTAATTAACTACTTTACCAAACACCAACTCCGGCCATATATCGCCATATGACAATTTTCAATCAGTGAAGTTGGGTGGAAAATGAAGATGCCATCTATCACATCTATCTAGTGGTCACTTCAGGCTCAGTAGGTGAAGAACTTGTTTCTGCCTGGATTTGAACCTGTGGACTTTGACGGTAACCTTCATAGTGAAAGACGAGCATCTTACCACTGAACCACGGGTGCTGAAGTAATGAACTGGTATCTTTGTACTTCAGAAATAGCTAGTATCTTTATTGGATTGATTATAAGACCACCTGCCCTTAGCATGATGGTGAAGTCACTATTGTTTCTGCTTCTTTGTGAAGGGAAATAAACAAAAGCCTGTGAGAAAATATACCACTACTATATTTAAATGCAAGATGCAATCCTCATTCATGAATTTGTTAAAGAT
Source organism: Pholcus phalangioides (assembly GCF_987345545.1). Taxonomy (NCBI): domain Eukaryota; kingdom Metazoa; phylum Arthropoda; class Arachnida; order Araneae; family Pholcidae; genus Pholcus; species Pholcus phalangioides. The sequence goes on from NW_028301598.1 coordinate 13,590,306, forward strand.
AGAGCATCAGAATGCAGCCAAGATAAGAAAATGTAGTAAGAATGAAAAATTTTGGTACTGTATATAACTTCAAGTGTATAACTTAGATACTTTATATGAAAAAATATATATATTCAGGCCATTTTTATGAAATTTTTTTGCAAAAAACTACTTATACCATCTTATACTATTTAAAGATGTACCATCAGAATGTCAACCCCCCTCCCACAAGATTAGAAATGCGGTAGAAACAGGGTTGTTGATTTTTTTAAATTTAAATAATGATTTTTTTTATTTTATTGATTTTTTAAACATATTTTTTAACTAACACACTAGCCATAAATATTTTCTCAGAAAATACAATTGAAGAAATTTTCATTTATAAAAAATAATGACTATTTAAAAAACAAAAAACTATTTGCAAACTAAATAATCATGTATTTGTGAAATATATCAGAACATTATATAAAGAAAAAATGAAAAAAATTTGACATTTCTTGAATACCTCAAGTATATCGTATTGAATTATTTTACTCTAAATAATTGTTCATTCGCTTCATTAGAAACACTAGTTTTGATGCATTGTCAACTCCTAATCTGTTTTGCTATTTCAGGGGTGCAAGCGCCATTCATCCATTTTGGAGCAGGAAACTTATTTTTGGAGCAGAAATTTTGAAAATGGAACAGAACTACAAATTAACTACATCTGCAATACAAGGAGTAATTTTTCTGTTAAATGCCAAAAATTGTTGAACGAATATTTCTAAATAAAAATTTCCTTCACAAATTAAAGTCCATTTAAATTTTTTCTGAAGTATCTTATTTGTCAATACTAACACATGCATTACTGAAATGACGAATAAAAATTATTACTCCTTTCAAATTAAACACCATGCATAATGAAAACCTTGGCAGCAAGAATTTTTGCTGCTTGAACACCAAAATGTTATTAATCCCGATACAGCAAAAAAAAGTGCATGCAGAATATAATAGGGATCCGCTAGGTGGCGCAGGAAGTAGGACCACGTTTTTTTTTCACGTCTTTGTTTTCTTCTTATTTTATTGATTTAAATTGATTTATTTTATTAATTTAAGCTGTTTTATTCTGTAATTTAACGAGTAAATTGTAAGGAATGGGAAGCTGTGGTGTGTGCAAGTCTAACATCACAAATATAAAGAATTTGGTAAAATTCGCAGGACACTGGGACCAAGGTTTCCATTTCTTATGCACTGGCATTACCAGTAAGCAAGTGGCTTCGCCGAGAAATACATGGATGTGTGATTTCTGCAGGTCTTTTGAAAGTGCAATATTTTCGCGATTGGAATCAATGTTTGTGGCTTTGAAGATAGAGATTTTGAAGGAGATCAAAGACAACTCGACTCGCAAAAGCTGGAAGAAATGAAGGAGCCAATTGAGATCTACCGGGATCAAATACATGAATTGCAAATGTCAACCAATGAAATACGTTCAAAACAAGAATCCCTTTTCTCGGAATCAGGCATCGCTGGCAGTTCAAGTAAGTGACTTGATGTGCCAACTAAATGACCTGTCACACACAGTATTGCTGGAATAGGAATGTAGAGATTTCTGGAATTCCACGCACGAAAGATGAAAATGTGAAGACTATCGTATCCACAATCGGACAGAAAGCTGGACTTGAGGTATCGGAGATGGGCATTGATGTCGCGCACCAGATCAGAAACCATGGTAATCAACAACCTGACAAAATCGTTGCACAATTCCGTTCACGGGTCATTTGGGATGCCTACATTACTGCATAAAAAAAATGTGTTTGACGGTGAAAGACATCCATGGCACAGTCTTGGAACAACAGCGAGTGTTCATCAACGAGCACCTCTCATGCAGCAGAATAAACTACTTCTATCTCAAGGAGGCCAAGGAAGTTGCGAAACAGAAGGTTTATACTTTTGTGTGGGTCAAAGATGGTAAGATTCTAATGAGAAAGCAATCAGGTGATCGATCATTTCGCATAAAGAATTCAGATGTATTGAAAAATTTGTAACTCAGGTATGTGTTTGATTTTTTTTTTTTTTTAAATGGATCAGAATTTGACATTTTCCACAGTTGATAAATCAACATATTTTGTTATGACAATATAAATAATGTTACCATGGCCCATTTAAATATATGTAGTTTACGTGCACATTTTGACATCTTTGTAGCATATTTAGATCAGCTTGATATAAAACCCAAATAATACTCAGTGAAATCTGGATCTCTGAATGCGAAACTTCATTTTACAAGATACATGGGTACAGAAGTTTATTTAAAAGTGGAAAGATAAATCGCTCTGGTGGTATAGCACTATTTTTTTCTGAAAGTATCATTTTTAATAAGTTGCATTTAAATGAGATGACATGTGTTGATTCGCTGTTGGTTGATTACACTTACAGGAAATACAAATTTATTTTATTAAGTATTTACAGGTACCAAATGATTGATACATTCATAAACGAAATTAATTATTTGCTTGATTATAAACGAGATGAAGACATGTATTTGATCTGTGACTTAAAAATTGATATTTTGAGATGTGAAGACTTGAATATTTTATCTTATGGGAAATTTGATATCACGATCTGGATTTCAATCGTTAATTAATTCTCCAACTAGAGACACCGATGAAACGTCAACTTGCATAGATCATATTTTTTGTAGATCCAGAAATTTAAATTTAAAAAAAGCTGTACTTCTCGATTTGTGTGTAACTGATCATAAAATGGCTTTATTTTATTTAGAAACAGATCATGACAGCAATGACTCAAATTGTGAAACAAGGTACTTTACTTATCTTGATAAAAATCAATTGATTGATCTTGTAAAAATGGTTACGTGGGATACTGTTTACAGTTGTGAATCTGCAAACTCGGCAATTAATACTTTCTTGGATGTAATTAAGAATTGTCTTGATGCTTCTACTAGAGTAAAGTATAGTAAAAGAATAAGAAAACCCTGGATTATGAAAAAATTAAAATTAAGCAGATTATTGAAAGAAATTAAAAAGAAACCGTTTGATATTGAGCTGCAATATAATTTCAAAACATTTAGAAATATGTTAAACAATGAGATAAAACAAAGTAAGAATGACTATTATACTGCAGCATTTATTCAAGCTAAGGGTGATCCAAAATCTCAATGGAATTTAATTAACAAATTAATAATTGGTGAAGATAAATATAGCAGCATTGACATGGCTTTTACTGAAACAACTGGTGAAATAACGAATCCAATTGATATTGCTGAATGTTTTAATGACTTTTTTCTAATTTTTGTAACAATGATTATCTTCCTAATAATTGTAATTCATTAAATTTTCAAATTCAAATTTTTTTGAGAATTCTTTTTTTATATACCCTATGGATTGTCATGAAGTATTGAGTATAATAAATTCTTTACACTCCAAAAAAATCATCAGGATTTGACAAAATTAATCTCATAACATTGAAGTGCATTGCACCATATGTAAGTGATGTCTTATAGTTTATTTTTAATTTAAGTTTTATCTTTGGTGAATTTCCAGAGTGTCTGAAACTTGCAATCGTTTCTCCAATACACAAGAAAGGGGACAAAAAGAGTGTTAAAAATTACAGACCGATTTCTTTACTATCTGTCTTCTCAAAGGTCATAGAAAAAATAATTAAATTTCTCGACAGCATTAATTTTTTTAGTGAGAACAATTTAGATTCAGAAAGGCAAAAATTACAGAGGACGCTCTTGTTAATTTTCTTTCAAATGTGTATATAGCAGATAACAATAATTGTAAAGTTGTGTCATTATTTTTAGATATGAGCAAAGCTTTCGATACTGTGAATCATAATATCCTTCTAACCAAACAAGAATATGCAGGAATTCAGGGTTTGCCACTTAAATTTTTCAAAACACATCTGACTAACAGAGTTCAAAGTGTGAAAGTAAATTCAGTTTTGAGGACTAAAAAACAAATTACATCTGGTGTACCTCAAGGATCAGCTTGGACCTATTTTATTCCTAATATACATAAATGAGATATGTAACTTTAATTTGAAAGGAAAAATCACTGCTTTTTCTGATGATTTAGCTCTTTGTTACTCTGAAAGCTCTTCAATCAACTTGAGGAATAACATGCAAAATGATCTTGACTCAATAAATGGAAATGAAATATCTGGTTTAGAAATAATAATTTAAAATTATAAATATAGATAAAACTAAATATATGTTATTTAGTTCTGGCACTTTCAATGATTTTGGTGTCCTAAAATATCATGGTATGACAGATGGTTGTATCTTGAATTGTATGTGTACAGTTGTAAATAGAGTAGACACCTTTAAGTATTTAGGGATTTTTTTTAGACTCAAAACTATCCTGGAAAACACATATTAATTACTTGTGAATGTTGTTGTAATTATTTAAATTATTGTAAATGTTCCCAATCTATTTTAAAACTTCTTTATTTTGCGTTAGTAGAATCTAGATTGAGTTACGGCATTACATGTTGGGGTGGGACATATACTTCAGCAATCTTTCTTCACTTTTTGTCACAGAAAAGTCCTTCACCCGTATCATTCTAAGTAAAAATAGACTCACACATACATTTCCACTTTTCAATCAATTAAAGCTACTCCCTTTACAACATTTGTACTTTTATAAAAGTTTAAAAATGTTTTATAAAAGAAGTGGACATCTCAATCTGAAATTACATAAATCTGGAATGCAATTTAGACGTCATACTATACAGGTACCAAGGCCAAATAAAACTCGTTTCCAAAATTTTTTCCTTTCTTTAGCTCCCAAAATATTTAATTTACTTCCTCAGTTAATAAAAGAACAATCTTCATGTACATTTTTTTTTATCAATTTAAAATCTTGATTGCTAACTCAAGAAGATTTAAATTATCTGTTTGATATTGCAATGTAATCTTCTTTTATCTTGCATACGCTGCTAAATGGAAATTTTTTTGTTTATCAATCCCATTCCTGTTGCCACTTATTTCTTGGTGTTATATATATATATATATATATATATATATGTGTTTTTTTTTCTTTTTTCTGTCGTTATTATTTATGCAGACAGATATGTATCCCATATTGTTTTGTGGGCTCACAAGCTTGCTTCCCCTAAATGTTTTGCAACTGTGTTTAAAAATCTTAAAGGAAAATAAAAATAAAAAATAAATAATAAGGATTTACGTGAAAAAAGGTTACCTTCTCACAGAATTTAAAGAAATGACTAAATTTAAAAGCAAAATGCAAAAAACGAGAAAAATATAAATACCTAATTTACTTAACCAATTTCTCAACAAAATAGCATGTTGATAGTCCTGCTGTTTTAAAAGCCTGAAGTCTGTTACAATATTTTCTATACGAATCATCAGTCGCTTTCAGAAGAGTTCAGCATCTCAATTGCAATTTTTTTCAAATTTTTCACGCCCTTGAACATAAGATTTTGTGTCTTATTCCATTAAAGCATTGGATGATCAGATTTTTAACTGTTCAAACAGACTTTTGTTAACACTGAACTTTCCTTCACTGTCTATGTTACTATGTGCGAAAGATAAAAAAGCCTTCACCAAAACTGGCAAAATTTTGAACTTTGGGCTGCTTTCAAGGTTACAAAGTTTGAATATGTCTGCCCAATACCTACCTATTCTCTGAACTGATTTCACTTCTTGTAATTCTTTGCATTGCAACGTCCCAGTAATACGTGAGGGAGCAATGTACCATCCCAGCAATGCACGAGAGGAAGTGTGAAAAACAAGAGAAGGTGCAAACAAACATTTCATTCTATCTGACAACATGTTTTGGAAAGGTAGGACATTTATATATAATAGGTATCTCACAGAAGTTATGTAAAATGAGCATGCTTCTAGTACAAACTCCTTCCTTTGACTATTGCTAAGAGCATGCCCCTCTCCCTCCAGGGGTGGAGCGTGTGACTATATTGGGCGCCACTCCGGGAGGGGTGCCAAATGGAGTTGAAAGGGAGAAAAAGCGTAGCCAGCCAAAAAAAAAAAAAGAAACGTGGTCAGTAGCACCAAATGGATATTTAAGCTGGAGTTTTTCTGGATCCCGTTTCTTCCCACCGATCGATGAAAAATTTTGGTAATTTAAATGAGTAAAAAAATCCCCTTTTTGATTCTTCGCAAAGGCGCGTGTGCGATCTTGTGGAAAATAAAGCGAATTTACGCCGTAGATATGCTGTCTTTGGACGCAGGTTGGTAGCCACAAAATTACCATTATTTTCAGTATGTAACCAGCAGGAGGAAAAACTCTTTCTTTCTTCTTTTGTGACATCAATTCCTGTATTAGAAGTTAACACTGATTAACAGAATAAATGCAGCAAAGTGTGTATCTGTTAATATGATTGTTCATACCTATTTTTATGTAATAAAAGCAAGACCTTTTATTTTTTTATGTTGATACTTCTTTTATACTCAATTGCAGTGTTTTCCCATGCTAATACACGTTCAGCTAGAGAACAGTTGTTTTTTGTACAAAATCAATAGTTGCTATAAGCTATGATTTCAGAATTGCTATCACGTCCTTGGCATTTATTCTCTCTTAAACCAATATTTAGGATTTTACTTGATTAAACCAATTCTCTTCCAATATTTAGGATTTATTCTCTCTTAAACCAATATTTAGGATTTTACTTGAGATGTCACTATATATTTGAGATCTGTGGTCTTTACTAACTTTGGTAACAACTGACCAATTTTAACATAAGATTCAAGAGAATGACAATAAGTATGGGGCCATTCAAGTATTCTCAGCCACCTCGCTGGGCATTTTGCCTGTTGTGGTGGTGTATTTGTATGTCAGCAAGTTTTTAGCCATTTTTGACCTCCTCCCTCCCTGTCGGCAAAATTTCATCAGCACTGCCCCCACCTCCTAACGCATATTTGTGGGATCAGAAATGTACGGGGGAGGGGGGCATAGGGGGCTCATGCTCTCCCCCAGACTAAAAAAAAAATATTTTAAAAAAAATTAAAATTTCGGGAGAAAATACCTTTATATGTCATGATAACCAATTTCCGATCATTTCAATGCTATTTGAAGGGTAAGAACTCAAAATTTCTCTTTAAAAAATTCATTGCGACCCACCCTTTAAGCTATAGGGTAAACCCTTGACGTGCAGACCAAATGTGGCCCTGAAGGTTATTTGATGTTGCTTGCCCCTCAAACCTAATTTTGTAAAAATGAACTAAGTGCCACATTTGGTGGCCGCTGTGGTGGTCGAGTGGTTATAATGACGGACTCGCGATGCGAGGATCCGGGTTCGAACCCCACAGTGGTGGCCGGCTGAAGTTGGTTTTCTGTGGTTCCCAACTTCAAGGCGCAAATGCGAGCCGATCTCCCAGTTAAAAAGTCTCGCCACAGAGAGCAACAGTCCTACAACGATAAATCATTCAATCATAACACTTCACTCATAGTTTGAAAAACTGGTGGCAGATGGCAGCACTACACATAACAAGCATTACAGAGAAACAAAAAAAAACTTCACGTCAGGTTTCACTACACGTACACTCCCGCATGTACCGATTCGTTGGGGGTTCCACGGGGGTGTGGGTGTGGGCGGGTGCATGTGTGGTGTAGCAGTAGTAGGTAGGGCCTCCAAAAAATGGCTCGGGATCCATGATGTTCTTAAGTCAGCCACCTCGTTGGGCAATTGGCCTGTTGTGGCGTTGTATTTGTATTTGTATTTACAAATCGATTAAATGTCCAGCGGCACAATTTCAGAGCATTTAAGTGGCCCATGGCACATTTTCAGATCACTGTAGTAGGCCTGTTGCACATTCAAAGATAACTTAAATAACTGCAACATGGTTTCAGAACACTTAAATGATCTGTGGCACATTTAGAGATTCCTTGAGTGACATGTGGCACAATTTAAGAGCACTAAGCAGCTCTCATTGCGGTTCTACATCATTCAAGTTACCCACGGAACATTTCCAGATTATTTAAGCGATCCGTGGCATAATTACAGATCACTTGAGTGATGCGTGGCATAGTTCCAAAGCACTTAAGCTGCCCAGACACATTTCCAGAGTACTTGAAGGATCCGTGAAACATTTAGAGATCACTAAAGTGGCTCTGTAGGGGACTTAGGAAGAATGTTAGTTAAGGTGGCCAATAACTATCGAAAGATTTTTTCCATTTTTTGGCGCACCGAATACAATGCCATTAAGAATATTTCATATCTTCATAAAGGGTGGTTGATGATGTAAGCATCATCCAAACCCTCCCTCCCCCTTGTCATCAAAAGTCAGCAAATAGGACATCCCGATCGATGCTGGCATAATACTTGAATGACCCCTATTCTATGTGCCTCTACAGGAAGTATCAATGCACTTCAATCTTCTGTATGATACCACGTTTCGAGAGATGATGATTGTAAAAATATTTAAGTATACTTTGCTTGTAACATGCTTTGTTACATCAGTTTTAACCAAATCTTTGGCTAGTAGGTTTAAAATAAGAGCACTACACCTATATGTAAGTCCCAAAAAGAAAAGCTTTTCATCCAGACTCTTTCTGGAAGAAACCATATTTGCAGTTACTAGTTATTGTCTGTAACAAAACTTGATATTTTTGAAGTTTTCTTCTGTTGATTTCACTGAACAAAAAACCAAATTTATAAGTAATGTGCCCGATGTGTCAATAGTATCAACATGGATTATTTTACTACACTGTTTGACAACACACAATTGTAGGGCTCCCACTCAAAAAATTCGAAAAAGTAGGAAAATAAAGGTCTAAAAGGTAGGATGGGGAGGGCAACCCCTCCCCCCCAGACAACATAATAAAAAAAAATTCCCTAAAAAAATTATATTTTTAATTTTCAATTAATTTTTTTTTATAGCACTATTTCAGTATCCCATAAGATTGACTCAAGCTAAAGAAAAATGACAATGACCATCTCCAACATTTGTAATATTTGGCAATTTATCAATGATTCCCTGCTCAATTAAAATCAATTACACAAATTTTTTTGATAGGATTTGGTAAAAAAGTAGGAAAAGTAGGACAAAAACTAGAAAGTAGGTCAAAACGGAGCAAGTAGGACATTTTACCAAAAAGTAGGACGAGTGGGAGCCCCGCAATTGGTTCATTATGGATATTCATCTATCCATTGAGATTGCCATGCAAACTGTCAGATTTTCTAAGTCAGCTTTACATCCCACAACTTCATCATTATAAATCTTGGGTAACCATTTATCAGCTAAATCAGTATGACTATCACATCTCTTAATATTTAAAATATATATACTAATATATATTATACTACAAATAATATTTAAAAATATAATAATTAAAATAATTTAATAAAAAATGAAATCACTTTTTGAAAAGCTGCATAAATTTTATTTGATTAAAAAAGATATTTTTTCATACCTGAAATAAATTGATTTAAATCAGTGATTTAAAAAAAAAATTAGTTGAATTAAATCACTACATCCTGGTTACGAATGAAAAATTTTGGTAAATAATGAGCCATGATATTTTGCAAGGGGGAAAAAAATTATATTTATGCCACTTTTAAGTGATTTTTTGAAAAAAACCACTTAGTTTAAACCAAACAACCCTGGTTTTTACAATGATACAGTTCTGAAAGAAAGCATATGGTTTACGAACAAAATAACAATTAATGTATGTGGATTGGATATCATTCTATCAGGTTGTACCTTTAATATTTATTACTTTTTTGCATACCCCTTATCAGTTCATTCTTTAAAAGAGAGTCCAGGCTTGGAATTCCCGGGGTTCTATTTTCTTATACTGAGAATATTTATTTATGAAACAAGTTAGCATCATTTTTACTCAGTTTTTAATGACAGAACTCAGAGACTCTTATGCCGATTGGTTTATTTTTTAAAAGAGAGTCCAAATTTTATTGTTTTAAACCCAGAATATTTATTTATACAACAGGAAGGACCATTGTATATTTAAAAGTGTGGACAACTTATGTTGTTTTGATGTTTAATATAGATGCTGATATTTTTATTATTACGCTTGTTGGTTTTCATCATTGTTATGTTTTCTATGCTGGAGATTTTTTTTCTACGGCATCCCAGCCTTAGCAAATTTTTTTTCAGGCTGTCAGACGTATTTGGTGCGAAAAAATGTCAAGTGGTGAGCAATATCGTAGGGGTTCCTGGACAAGATAATGCTGCAGACAGTTTGAGCATTTGCGTTACTTACTGGTAAATAAGAATATTTAACCAAAAAAATATTATTGGCAGGAACCAAAAAAAAATATTATAGGCAGGTCCATCATTACAGACTTATATGTAGGCTCTCAGAAAAGCTGGTGGAATGAACGAATTTTTGGTAAATTTTACTGATTGCAGCTAGAAGGCAGTTTGTGGAGTTGGCGGTTACAAATTTTGGCAATAATTCTATTCTGAACTTCATCCGTCTCTAAGCAATTGTAGCTCACCATTAAATACAGATATCCTGATGCAGGTAATGCTATTTATCATAGATATAATGTAAGGGTTGCTTTTGGGGTTTCCTACACCTAACCACATGAAGAGTGGGTACTTTCACGAGTGGTAAGAAGAAATTCCTTGTTATTCCAATGGCCACTCCTTGGTCCTTGGGTGGACACTGAGTGTTTAAGAAACTGCTCGATACATCGAAATCCTGCTATGCTTTTGGTTGCAATGAATAATTTATTAAAGGTGGCAAGATTATTTTTTACAGGTGAGTTAAATTTCTTTTTCCTTTTTGTATTAATATTTATTAATTGGATATTTTGTTCTGCGAAATGATTGATGCACAATTTTGTTTTTTATGAAGCTTTTTTGCTTTTTAATGTGTTAAAAAAATACATTATTTAGATAAATAAGAAAGTTTAATGTCATTATGTATTGATTTAAAATGTATGTATTACGATTTACATTTTTTAAAATTGATAATTTAGTGCAGGAGTGGAAAATGGAAATTTTACTTTTGGAGCAGGAAAAACTATTTTCGTAGCAGCAAAAATGTTGTTTTTGTAGCAGAATTTATCAGTTTTGTAGCACTTTAAAATTTTGGCAGTAAATAAAATACACAGTTTTTATGTACATATATATGCGGTAGCATACGCAAGATTACTTTTTACTTCAAAAAGTTTTATGCCAGCTCAGAAAAAGGGGGTGTCCCCTCCACACCACAAGGTACAAAACAGAGATTTCCTCTAGAAGAAATACTTTTTTTTTTTAATTTTTAAATCAAAAAAATTTTGAGACTTCTTGATATATTTATATTTTTACATTCTCTACAATATCAACAAATGAGAGGCCAATATATGGTATTACAGATTTCAGAAATAATTCGAAAATGAATGTTTTTAGATTTAGCTTGTAGACCTGATAATCACTAATTTAAAAAAAAATCACTAAAGGAGATACTGAAAACTAATTAGAAAAGTAATTATTTTTCTTGTTTTTGCAGCTGGTGCAAGTCTAAAAGCTGTGCTTTTGTTCTCTTCAGCTTCAAAAATTTTTGAACGTTTGATCTTGCTTCTTTCACCAGAATTTGTCCATTTCATATTTAAAATGATAAGTGTTTCTTTTTGAGTTTGCTCTTGATCATTATTTCAGTTCGATTCAACATATTTTGAGATGACTTCTTTTCTCAGTCATTCTTAGAATATTTATTCGAAATTCTCAGAAATTTAAATATAGTGATTAAAAACTGTTAACTTAAATTATTTTTAACTTAAACTATAGAAATAAAAACTGTAGGATAATGATTAAACTATTGGATATTTATAATACAATGATTGTTTTTTCACAAAAAATTCCATCTGAGTACATCTGTTTTCATTATCTATTTTTCACTGATTTGTGATTACTCCATGTGTATTTTACTTTTAAGCATCTTTACTTTTGAGCAACAGATTTCCGGTCTGTCGTTTTGTTTCCAAGTTTTCTATTATTCATTTTCTACTATTCATTCTCTTGATATGCCATTTCTGTTTACATCATTCAATAGCATGTTTAGTGTTCAATGGAAAATAGTTCCTAGATAAGCATTAATTAAAATTGCTTTGTCTAGATCAGCGTTTCTCAACAGGTGCTCCGCGGAGCCCTTGGGGCTCCTTGTGCACTCCCCAGGGGCTCCGCGGCCGCTTGAGGAAAATAAAAAAACTGTAAAATTAAAAAATAATAATTATAAATATTTTTAAATAGTAAAAATAAATCGGTAACTTTGATAAATAATTAAGAAATGGGCCTACAGGGCTCCGCCATAGAATATTTTTACTAAAAAGGGTTCAGCGAGCCAAAAATGTTGAGAACTGCTGGTCTAGATCATTGTTGTGGTTGGTTTCAAAGGAAAAAAAAAAGATAATTCATGTAAATGTTGCGCTTGTTATGCATTCATGTGCTGCCATCTATCTTTCAAATCAAAAATTATAATGAAAAAGAAAAAAATTCTGCAAATTTCGAACAATGGCTTTATTGGGTGGAATAATTTTCCGAAATCATTGTAATTTCTGATTCATTTCATCTAGCTGTAACACAATGCAGATAGTATACAATAAATATGTGCAAGTTTATGAAATAAGTGAATATAAAGCCCAGGATAAGAGCTTCAATGACTGATTTGCCTATGTTATTTTTCACCATATTACTAATGGCATATACAAATCTGTGTTTCCCCCAGTTAATTTTACTCATGCTGCTTATATGCCAGAGAGGCACCAAAATGATGTCTTCCACAGGTGAGAATTTTGTCTCAAGCCTTCCTGCTCCTTCACGAGGTGCACAGAGGCTAATATATATATATTTTTAATAAAGGGACCAGTGAAAAAAAATTGACCCGGGTGTGCATAGAAGATAATGACCTGGGCAAACCACATTCCTAGATGTGAAAGGCCCTATACTTGTCAGTATAACTGCTCTATCTCAAAGCAATGTAGCCTGAGTGGGGTGACCGTTAAAAAGAAGGACAGGTCCAGGATGATTTATTTCATACGTTTGTTAGATAATCTCTTATTTTATGATACAGACCAATGCTTCTCATCATATTCAGATCTGGGAAGGGGCGATTGCCGTCCTCTGGAACTGTGTCTGTTTTGGAATCGGATATAAACTGTAGATCCCAATACAATTACCCCTGGTATGCAGAATATGATAATGATGTTACAAAAATGGTCACTGTAGCTGTGAGGGATGCTAGCTCGTTACCTTATTATTTTCATTATCAGAGTGTCTACCACATACCCAAAGAAAAGTTTTGTGAATTTTTTTTTTACCTCTGCTTGTCTGCCTAAATAAGCTTTGCTGGAATCTTACATCAAATACCTTTCAAATAAACCAACCACGACCATGGTCTAGACAAAGTAAATTTGATTAATGCGCAACTAAGAACCATTTTCCATTGAACACTAAACATGCCAGTGAATGGCATAAAAGGAAATGGCATATCAAGAGAAAGAATAGTAGAAAATGAATAGAAAACTTGGAAGCAAAACAAGAGACTGAAAATCTGTTAAATTTGCTGGAAAATAAAATACACGTAGCAATCACAAATCAAAGATAAGGAGCTTTGGGCTACAAAAAAAATAGAATTGCAGGGAGGAAAAATGATGTCATGGAAAAGTCAGCTTTTATAGAGGCATAACTTAAAAATTTCTTAAGGGAAAATTTTGTTTTTGGTGCAAGATGGTGCCAAATTGAAGAATTTCGGCATTTTTGTAGCAGAATGTAGCAAATGAGGGAAAATTGTAGCAGAATGTAGCAAATGAGGGAAAATTGTAGCAGAATGTAGCAGACATCTGAAATTGTAGCAGTTTTTAGCAATTATAGCAGATTTTCCACTCCTGTTTTGTGTCTTTGAATGAGAAATGTGTTTGGCGTGCAAAGCTGGCAAGATTTTGATAGTTTGTCAGCTATGTACGAGGTGCGGTTCAAAATTAAGGGCTGATCGTATAAAAAAGGAAAGGCAATACTGATTAGTTCAAGCATGCATAGTAGCATTACTTGGTCTGTTAGGAATGTAACTGCCGTATTGCTGTCATTTGATTGTTGTCTGCCTTTGCAAGACAGTGTGTTAAAATGAGTGCGGTAATAACAAATCCCACCAGTTGTGAAATTTGATGAGTGATTAGATTTCTAAATGCAAGAGGACATAATGCTACTCAAATTCACCGTCAATTGTGTGAAACATATGGGCCTACAGCAATGAGTGAAGGAAAAGTGTGGCAATAGTGTTGTGAGTTTAAAGAATGCAGTTCAAATGTTCACGATGAGCAGAGAAGTGGCAGCCCTAGTGTCTGGACTGACGATCTCGTTGAGTGTGTTAATGCAAAAGCGAAAGAAAATCATTGCTTTACGATAAGCAATCTTTCTCTAGAATTTCTAGAAGTTTCTAGGATAACATTGTTGAGAATCGCGACTGAAACTCTAAGTTATCAGAAACTGTGTGCGCGATGGGTACCATAAATGCTCACAACAATCACAGCATGGCATCTGCACGTGCTTTTCTCAACCGCTTCAACCACGACAAATTTATTTCCCATATCGTCACTGGTGATGAAACATAGATTTAATATGTCAATGCTGAGACAAAACAACAATCCATGCAATGGTGTTATCCCCGTTCAACTAAACCGAGAAAGAGAAAATTCAAGCAAATCCAGTCTCAAAGGAAAATCGTGGCAACTGTGACCAAACGGGTGTGCTTTTGATTGATTTTACGAAACCTGGAACTACGAAAACAATTCAAAAATTCAGGTGGGAGATTTTTGATCATCCTCCTTATAATCCTGATCTTGCCTCCAGTGACTACCATCTCTTCCAACCATAGGCATACGCATAATTTTCTCAGAGAGGAAATTAAAATTTTTTTCTTCTCAAGGTGGGTTTTCTTAATTTTTTTCCTGCAATAGTAATAACACTATAATCTTGGCTTGGAGAGGGGGGGGGGGGGGTTAGAACCCCAATACCCCCTCTTTACGTATGCCAATGCTTCTGACATTTCAAAAACTGGCTTGAGTCTACACGTTTTGAGGAAAGTGAAGAATTGAAAATCTGAGTGCCGCCTGGCAGTCCAGTAGTTAGGGAGCTAGCTTCTGACTCAGCAGATCTGGGTTCGAATTCCAGTTCGGGCATGGATGTTTACTAACACACTAACAAATTCCCAGGACAGATCTTTTGGGAAATACGATCTCTCTGGGATCTCTTGGGAATATGTGATGATCACGTTATTTATTTATTTAAAAAAAAAAACTGGCAGAAATCCCAGGCGACGGAATTTTATGCAGAAGGTTTGAAGAAGCTTGTTTTAAGATATGAAAAGTGTTTGGAACGACATGGTGATTATGTAGAAAAACAATGTAAATTTTTTAAACCATTAATAAATTGGTCTTTTTTCGATTGTCTTCATTTAATTACTGTGTGTGTGTGATCACCCCTTAATTTTGAACCACACTTCGTATACTCTGGGCATGCAATGTCTGTGAAAATTAAATTTTCAGCTCTTACGGCAAATTTATAGCCCTGGCTCATCAAATTTTTTCTTGATGTTCTGGCCATGGCCAGCAGGGCTTTGGTTCAGGAACCCGAAACAGTTCACACTATTTATTTTCTTTTTTTATGGTTTTCTGACAACCCATTTTTGACCGCATCTCACATTCATGACCAAAAATGTCATAATTTTTTACATATGATAACTGGTGACATAAATAATATATTGGAGTTTAAAAAAAATGGCTATTAATTTAATGTTTTTCTTTATAATTAATGTAAATTTACAATTAATAAACTTTCTAATTAATATAAATTAACTTAATTAAAATAATTAGTGATTATGATACTGGGAAACCTCATGTATCATGTGACAAAAAAATATCTTTTTCGATTTTTAAAAAATTTATTTCTATTCATGGTCATCGAAAAAAAGAATTCCACATGGAAAATCAGGACAAAATTTCCAAGAAATTGTGTTTTTCAAAAGGCAAAAAAATTAAATTTCTTTGTAAACAAATTTTAATACATATTACAGCACTCATTGCACGTTCTAATTTCTGAAAATGTTAATTTCATACAAAAATTTCAATAACAATTATTTAAAAATTTTTTAAACAAATCGTTGCGCAAATGCAACGTCAGTCAAAAGTGGGTTAACATCACAAAACAGTTTCTCGTGAAAAATCTGGCCTAGGACTCTCTGGCCGAGGCATACGCGAGGTGCAGAGTCATCAGAGGCTTGTGCCACCCTCCCCAAGCCCAACCAAAAATTAGAAAAAAGGAATTAATTATTTTGATTAAGAAATTTAAAATATCAAAAATAACCTATGTGCAATTTTAACAGATTACTTTTAATTTAAATGTATTTTGAAGGGTGGTAACTCTTTTAATTTTTGTGCCTTTTCTAAAGGTGGATCCTGTGTACACCAGCCTATTATGAACCACACAAAAGAAGATGAGTAAAAAAAAAGAAATTTATACTACAAAAATAAAATTACCACACTAATTTTGATTAGGAATTTTATTTTTATTTGTAAAAGTTAGGTACCGCTGTATATTTATTGCTCTTGTATATTGAAATAAACTTGATTTCCACTTTTACATAAAGCAAGGAACACAAATTTAAATTATCTTCAATCATTTATTACAAGGAATGTGTCACCAAGTGCAAAGATAGTGTACCAAGTTATGAATACCATGGTCTTGTTTTTCAACTTCTCACCTGCTAATCTTACGCCATGCTTATGGTTATTTGAACAGAGATAGGACAGGTTTGCTATGGTGATTTATGCTCCAGTTTGGGCTGGTATATTATCCCCCCTCCTTTTCGCAGATTAGGTGCTACTCACCCTAACAAACAAATGAAGGGTACTTCCATGGACCTATTGTTAACTGAGAATGCAAGCAAAATATACACAGAGAATCCATTTATGAGTTGCAATTAACTAACGAAGATACCGATTTCGAAAGAAAAGATCACGTCAGAAGCTAAACACGTAACCATTCCTAGTGGTTTCTGTGAATATTGGGGAACCATGTGGTTGGGAAACTACACCGAACAAAGATCTCGCGAACGTCACGTTGTAATCATTTGCCACATCCAAGAAGTAATATTTAATGAGCATATCGACACTTACCACGGATGCTTCATCAACGGTCAATGATGACGATAAGTTTGACGCAAGATCATAAGAAATGACCCTCTAACGGACTACGGACGACACAGTCTCGATGTTTGCGCTCGAACCAAAACTAAACTTTTGACAAGTCTCCATCTTCCCTCCAATTCTTGAATGACGTCACAAGAAAACTCATCAATTGCCAGAGGAGAAAATGTGTTGCCAGATTTCGAATCTATAGCCCCTTCGGAGATGATGAATGACCATATCACTGAGCTATAAGAAAACTATATATAATCTAAAACTATCTAAAACTATTATAATCTCTGTTCGTTCTAACTTGGGTCCTGATATAAATAAAAGCACTTGTGCGATGCCCAAAATGATTGGTTGAAGAACATTTCGCCTTTTCTTACTGTACAACACCGCCAAAAATATAGTGTCCTTTGCCGTTTGCCCCTCATACCATAAAATACCACATAATTTTAATTTTTTTTAAATATTTATTCCATATTATTTCAAAGTTATCTGGAAGACGGGAAAAAAAAATATTTTTTAAAGATCGGTTAAAGCAGTGTTTCTTAACCTTTTTCAGCTCATGGCCCCCGACGGATCACATTTTTTTCTCGTGGCCCCCCTGTCCTATCCAGGGCCCCCCTAGCCTCATCCAAGAGTGAGATACTTTCTATTTTTTTTATTATGAATGAAATTTTAATAAATCAGGCCAATCTCTGGAATCCTGGCTAGGCAGGGATTCAAATGATGGATTATTATCTCTCCCATCAGTCAAATTATATGGTAAAAATGAGTCTGTGTAAATACGGGACGATCCAACAAACATGCATAATAAATAGACCCTCCCAACACATCAACCGTTGCTCTGGCGGCCCTCCATACTACGCTGGTACTAGATTTGGTACTATGATTTTCCCATGTAAGCTATTCTTGCATATGAAAATCATATAGTACCAGATCCCATATAGTGCAGTCCCTCTCCCTCCATTATAGACATGAAGATCCTGGTCATGCCCAAATATACCCAAGGGTTAAGATGCCCCTGGTTCTATGGACGGATCCGATGAATTCTGAAAGTAGTAACATTTTTCAACCATGTTTCACCTTTAAAGCTTTTCTCTTCACAGCTCTCTATGACTCCCTTCACCACCTGTCGTGGATCACCTTTCTACTGATTTTCTCCCGTGGCCCCCCTAGAATATCCCAGGACCGCAAGGGGGCCATATGGCCCCAGGTTGAGAACCACTGGGTTAAAGCGTTTTTGCTGCTATGTCTTCAGGGTGGGTGTTGACAGGATACGTCTTTCTCACTCAAACATTACCCTCCCATTTTTAAACAGAAGTTCTATTTTATTATTATTACTCCTATTCTCCTATTCGCAAACAGATTTGATATACACTTGTATACGCTTCTTCAAGAGTTCTTGCAAAAAAAAAAGAGCTTTCTTGTTTATCGTTTGATGACATAAATGAAATATACGCGTCTATCTTGTTTGGCAGAGCAGCCCCCACATGCTAGGGCCGGGCCCCCAGGCCAGGATTTTTCGCGGGCCCCCTACTTCCCCCCCCCCCCGAAAAATTTTGTGCACCGCTCTTGAGAAAAAATTATGGTGTATTTTTCCAGTTAAAAAAACCCAAAAAAACCCTTTCGGGTAGAAAAAAATTTTGATTTCCCCCCCCCCCCCACATGACAAAATCCTTCATACGCTACGGCACTTGTATGTGCAGCAAAACATCGCTGCAACTGTAATCGATAATAAATACATCTACAATGATATTTTTCTCAAATCTTGTTTGGAATTGATTGGCTTAATGTTAAACTCTCGGTACAACGACATCCTCTACTACGATAAACTCCTCTATTACGATATTTTTAGGAGATTTTTGAAATCGCTACAACAATATTTTTTATATTTTGTTCAAAATCGTTTTGAATTTAATTTTAACTTCGTCACTTGTTCTCGTTCTTCTGAAGGCGTATAATATATAACATCAATATATTTTGCACTAAATGATCACCGAAAGCTAAAGTTATTTGTATTGCTACACTCTGTGTAAGCGACAAAAGCGCTATGCGGTAAACTTATTTACAGGGACAATACACATCTAAGTGAATTTTATAAATAAAACTAATCAATTATAATTTTTTGTAACGAATAAATACATGAAAGCGCATTTTCCGATGATATTAACAATGCAGGTATAGAAAAAATGACAACAATAGTATAAATTTGATCACACGTAAGGATAATGTTGCTTCTTATAAATCCCTCTATCACAATATTTTTTCTTGGTCTGTAGAATATAGTTATATCGAGGTTTCACTGTATATTTAAACTAAATAATAAAATATAATTGTGTGTGTGTGTAATAAATGTTATTACATTTCGATATGATTATGTGATTTGTATATAATTTTACGCGATACAATAGAGATCCCCTATGGGCCAGTTAAGAGAACAAATTGGTTAGGCGATATGTGTGATTTTCTCCTAGAAACTTGTGATTGCCATAGGCGTACACATGATTTTCGCGGGAATGGGGGGGGGGGGGGAGTCAAGTTTTTTTTCCTTTGACCTTTGAAAACTAAACACACTCCGCTTCAAATCTCATTGAGATATCGAAGCGTTCCTGGACAATGGGTGTGCCTGGAAAGTTTATTAAATATCTTCAGAATAATAAATAAAAATATTACATATAGATTGCACATATAAATTCACATATAATCAATGTTCGTCAATGGACGTATAATATACGGAGCAAGGGTTTAGCGGGGGGGGGGGACTTGGGGGTCTGGCCCCCCCCCGAAAATGACCGAAAAAAGGGAAAAAGATGGCCAAATCCATTGTTCTGTCACTTTGGTCCCCCCCCCCCAAAATGAAAGTGGCCCCCCCCCCCCCGAACGAAATTTCTGGCTACGCCCCTGATACGGAGGAAGAAATTAAAAATCAACTGTATACAATACAACCCTATTAGAGAAAAATCCCCTGCGACACCAAAATCTTGCATTGTCCCTTACCAATCGATACTGGTGTCCCCTACTAAAAGTTCATGGTCCATTCTATCCATCCCATTGAAAATTTTGAACACTTCGATCATATCTCCTCGACATCTGTGTTCATCCAATGTAAACATATTCAAAAAATCTTCTAACTCAAGCCCTCAAGCCCTCTCTTCATAACTCAAGCCCCGTGTTCCAATAAGGACACGTGTAGCTCTTCTCTGCACCCCTTCAACCAAGTCTATATCCCTCTGTAGGTATGGTCTCCAAACCCTTACAGCATACTCCAGTACAGGACGAACTAAACCTCGAAAAAGCAGAACAATGACTTTATGAGAACGCGAAGAGACCTTTTTGAAAATGAAACCGAGCATTCTATTCGCTTTTTTGACCACCGCTGAACAATGTTCAGAAAACCTAATCCGCTCGTCAATGAGAATTCCCAAATCGCTGGCCCTAGCTGCATCCGGGATAGTGACACCATTAAACTCGTAAGAGAACCGTGGGTTGCTTGAACCAAAATGAGCGACCATGTACTTATCAACGCTAAACGTCATGCTCCATTCATTTGCCCATGCTGCAATCCTGTTTAAGTTGGTCTGGAGCAACTCCCTATCGCTATGATTCCCAAGTACCCCCATTAGCTTCACATCATCTGCGAATTTGCTAGTTATCCCATCGATACCCTGATCGAGTATATCGATAAAAAGTGAAAAAAGAATGGGGGCCAAGGACACTTCCTTGAGGAACTCCACTTGTGACGCCTGTCCAACCAGAGAATTCCCCGTTCACCATAACTCGTCGCGACCTATCTCTTAACCACGATTCTATCCAATTCAGCAAGTTGCCCCCAATTCCAATCTCGTGTAAACACTTCAAGAGTTTATCATGTTGGACCCGATCGAATGCCTTCTGAAAATCAAGGTACACAACATCTACATTTTTTTTCTTACCCAAAGCCTTAGTCACGTGATCATAAAAGCAAAGGAGGTTAGTTACACATGACTTGCCCTTCCTGAACCCATGCTGATTATCCGACAATACATTATTCTCGTCTATCCACTTTACAAACAGTCTTTTGATAATAATTTCCAAAATTTTCGAGAGGAAGCTCGTCAAACTCACTGGACGATAATTGGACATTGCTTCTCTGCTACCCTTCTTAAATACCGGAACAACATTAGCAAGTTTCCGATCCCTTGGGACGATACCCTCAGCAACACTACTCCTGTATATCTGTGCGACTGGCCCTAACAATTCATTAGCACATTCCCTGAGGACCCTGGGATATATATCATCTGGTCCTGGTGCTTTGCTCGCACATATATTTTTTAGAAGATTTAGGACCACCACATCTTCCACTTGAATATCGTTGAGGATTTTATTTCCCCATGCAACACCCGTATATTGAATATCATTATCTCTGTTAAAAACCGACATGAAAAAGTCATTGAAAGCACTACACATGTCAACATTGCTCTCTAACCTAGACCCTCCTATAGAGAAAGAGGGCCAACTGTCCCCTTACATCCATTATTGACGTATCGAAAAAATGATTTTGGGTCAGAGCCACTGTTCTCTGCCAATCTAGATTCAACTTCCATTTTACTATCCGTTATCGCTTTCTTTAACTCTCTTCTTTTATCAGTGAACAACGATAGGTCACCTCGTCCACTTTTATACTCCCTGAATGCTCTTTTCTTTTCAAGATAGAGGTTACGCACGCTATCCGTGAACCATAGAGGGTGCGATGTACAAACACGCCTTTTTCGAACAAAGGTTATGACGTCGTGCAAAACAGAGGACAGTTTCGTACTTAATTCCTCCCATTGACTTACCACCCATACTGATTCCCACCGGTCTTTGAAAACTTCCGCTAACCTTCCTCTCAGAACATCAAAGTTAGTTCTTCGAAAACAAGGAACCAGTCTTTTGTTATCAACCTTACCCGAGGAAAGGTTACAGTGAAATCTGACGATACGATGATCAGTGGAGGAAAACTCTTCCCCTACCGAAACATGTTCAACAAGATCCTCAGAACTAGTGAGAACTAAATCCAAAATAGCAGTACCCGTAGTGGCTTCTGATACATGCTGATACGAAAAACTTTCGAGCACCAACTTAAGAAACTCTCTTTCATACTGATCTCTAGATGAAAGGTTCTCCCATTGAATACCTGGGTAATTGAAATCCCCTAGTATTAGAACCCTCTTACGCTTACACATGTAGGAAATTTCATCATGTAATTTGGCGATGTAGTTTGGATCCCTATTCGGTGGATTGTAACAAACCCCAACAATAAGTTTATGACGTCTGTTGTTCTCAAGCTCAACCCATACAGTTTCTATATCACTTCTCTTCACGTTACACTCTCTAGCCTTCAAACATGATTTCACGTATATCAACACTCCACCCCCTTTAATATCCGATCTATTTCTCAAAAAAGCATCGTATCCTGAGATGTGTAAGAAAGATTCATCCCCATCCGTTGCAAAAGATTCTGTAATGGCTATAAGATCCAGGCCCTCCACAACCATCATAGTTTCTAAAAAATCTTTCTTATTACCCAAGCTCCTGGCATTAATTATCACACATTTTAATTTACCCGTTGATTTATTGTCAATCGAGAAGCCATTCAAGTCAGTGGTGGGTAATTCCCCGTCAGTACTGTTATGATTATCATTAACTAACCCGCATTCCCGACTACGTGGTCTGGGAGTAAAAAACCTAACGTAAGACTATCGTAAACCTCCCAGACCCCTCCCCTTATTTAGATGGATCCCATCTGAACGAAGCCACCTATCAGTAAATGCGGGAAGCTCGGAAAACGTGACCCAAGTGAGGAGCAAATGCCTTTTAGGCCTATATTAAATTGTTGGATTCTACTCCTATACCCTCTACTACCCCTTGGCAGCACTGGAATCACTGCCACATCTGAACCCCCCTCCCTAGCGAATAATAGTAAATCCCGGTACTCTGACAGAGACTCACTAATATTCGCTCGTACCTGATTTGTTCCCACCCACAGAATCCCCCGCAATGGCAACTTTCGGCGATGAAAAACGTCTCGAACGTTGCCAATCTTCCCCCCAAGAAGACAACAGCACTCGAAACCCCAAAAATCCCTACACACTCTGTTCCCAAGTTCCCTAACCATAGTGTGAGAGATGGATACCTCTTCCAAAAGACTATAGGAGCATCGTCTCTAGTGAGGAGGAGGAAAAGAAGAAAAGAGAAAAAGGGGACATTCTCAGAGGAGAGGCGATAGGCGACGGTCATAGAAAGAAGGGGTCCTTTCATGGCCTCCGGTAGATGTAGACAATCGAGACAAAAAATGTAATATAATGTATAAAGTGTATATGGAATATTAAATACCATATTAACCAAGAAATAAATGCTCGGCTCGTCCGTTACATTCTGGTGGCAGCTGCGGGATATGAAATCCCATGAGAAAAAATACATCGACAAGCGAACGGAGGTATCGTCTGCAAGGGGAAAGATCGTCGACAGGAAAGGAGCGTCTGATGGTGTCTAGGTCAGCGGAACGCTAAAGGTGACAACAAGCATCAACACTCCGGGACAACAACGTCGACGGGACAAGAGCGTCTGATGGTGTCTAGGTCAGCGGAACGCTAAAGGTGACAACAAGCATCAACACTCCGAGAAGAACAAGGTCGACGGGACAGGGGCGTCTGATGGTGTCTAAGTCAGCGGAACGCTGAAGGTGACAACAAGCATCGACATTCCGGGAAAACCTCGTCGACTGAACAGACGCAACTGAGGGTGCCTGAGGCAGCAAAACGCTAAGGGTGGCATCACCAGTGACTGTCCGGGAAAGTCGTAATCGACACGCAAGAAAGAACGACCGTAGTTCAAAGGATGGGCACAACAAACAGGGTAAGTGACTGCTCTTCCTTTCGATTTGAACTCGGGGTAACTGTGCATTCAATTGCATTATTTCTGTAAGTATTTCATTTATTTATTTATTTATACAATATTGATTGGCCGAGGCCTATACAAGAGGATGCGGAATTATGTATGGCAAAAGTGTCGATTGATGGTACGAGAAAATTCGGAAATCGTAGTGCAATCTACAATATTTGATGGTAGGTTGTTCCAGTCGATAATAGTTCTTGGGAAAAAGCTAAATTTGTGACAATCTGAAGAGGCAAAGATAGGCTGTAATTTTTTGGAATGATTGAGTCTAACAGAGAAATGTGAAGGTTGGATTAGGATATTGGATGTGTCAATATTAAAAACCCCATGGAGGAGTTTGTAAAGAAAAGTTAAACGAGAGATAAGTCGAAGAGAGGAGGGTGGTTGGATATTGAGTTGTCGCTTGAGTTCCGTTATGGAGACAGATGAAGACCAACAGTTAAAAATGAAACGAGTGGACTTATTTTGGATAGATTCTAATTTGTCCATGTTGGTTTGGGTGTGGGGGTCCCAGGCTTCACAGGCATAGGAGAGGGCAGGGAGAATATATGTTTGGTAGCACAAGTGACGAACATGACGAGTGGAGTATTTTAGGTTACGGCGAAGGAAAAACAGTTTTTGGAGACATTTATTAAAGATATAATCAACGTGAAGGTTCCAGCGGAGATCGGAAGAGATTATAATGCCCAGGTATTTATATTGGGAAACCTCAGAGATCAAAGAGTCGTTTATAGAATAGGGGAATTCGTGAGGGATTCTTTTACGGGTCACTTTCATAAAAACAGTTTTTGAGAAATTGAGGGGGTAAATCCCAGGTTGAGCACCATTTGGAAATAATGTTAAGGTTGTGTTGGAGAGATTCTTGGTGAGAAAGATTGGACACTGTTTTATAGATGACACAGTCATCAGCGAAAAGTCTAATGCGGCACTTTATGGAGTCGGGTAGATCATTTATGTAAATTAAAAATAATAATGGCGAGAGGATCGAGCCCTGGGGTGTGCTAGATTTGACATGAAGAAAAGAAGAGTTCTGGCTCTTGTACGAGACAAACTGGCTACGGTTAATAAGGAAGGCCTCCACCCATTTCAGCAGTTGAACATTTAGTCCAAGGTATGGAAGTTTTAGTAGAAGTTTATTATGGGGCACCCTGTCAAATGCTTTGGAAAAATCTAGGAAAATTATGTCGTATTGGAGGTTTTTATCAATGGAGTCAGTTAAGTCATGTATGAAAAGTGTTAATTGGGTAGATACTGATAACGATGATCGAAATCCATGTTGGTTAGGGAAGAAAAAGTCAATCGAATCGAAGTGGGTACGGATATTCTTGGCAATTATGTGCTCTAAGGGCTTGCAGCAGGAGGAGGTGATTGCAATAGGTCTAAAGTTGAGAGGGTGGGAGAGTGAGCCAGATTTGTGGATGAGAATTATCTTATTAATTTTCCAGTCATTGGGTAGGTTAGAAGTATTCAGTGAGACGTTGAATATAATGAGGAGATAGTTGCAAATTTCATAGGCGCAGAATTCTAGGATATGATTGGGGATCCCATCTGGGCCAGTAGAGTGGGGTTTTAATTTTTTTAGGAGATTCAGGAGACCGGCTTTAGAAAAGGCGATGGGACAGGAGTTATGAAGTGAATCGAAAAAGACGTATTGGGGGGCGAAGGATCAGAGTAAAAAACAGAAGAGAAGGCCCGGTTAAATTCGGAGGCAAGATCGAGGGGAGAGGTTAGATCCGAGTTGGAAGTTTTGAGCGAGGAGGTACCTGCTGATTTGGGGCGAAGAAAATTCCAAAATTTTGAGGGATTAGTTTTGAGATAGGAAGGCAATGAGTGGGATAAGTAGTTGGATTTGTGGCGAGAAATAAGGTCTTTGAGGTTACGGGTGGAGATCGAGATTTTGTTTCTGAGAGTAGAGGAGTCGTTAAATTTGAGTTTACAGACGTCACGTCGAATTCTTCTTTTGAGATGGATAATGTCACGGTTGATCCAGGGGTTAAAGAAGCTTTTAGATGAAGAGCATTTGGTAGGAACAGTATCTTTACATTTATTGATAACAGCTTTGAATTTACTCCAGAGACATTGAATATCGTTAGAAGAGGAGATGAAGTCAGGAAAGTGGGTACGAAGGATATTTTGCATGAGAGGGTAGTTGGTCTTGTTAAAGTTGAGTTTTCTGGCGCGAAAAAAGGGAGGGATGGTATGATGAAGGAAGAAATCTAAAAAAGGGATTTTGGGATCGGAATAGCCATCAAAAACTGAAAAATTGGAAACCGGAATTTTGTTGAAAACTGCAATTAGGTCTAATGTGGAGATTGAGTGATTGGATATTCTTGTGGGTTCCAAGATGGTTTGGACGAGGTTAAATTTTAGGAAAATGTCGAGAACTCTATTGTTAATGCCATGGTTTCCCGAGAGGGACTGCATTTTATGCCAATCAATACCGGGTAGATTTCAGTCACCAGCTAAAATTAAAAGATGAGAATTATGAAATCGGTCCAGTATTGTTTCAAGTTCAATGAAGTAGTGAGGGTCCAAGGCAGGGGGTATGTAAAGGGAGAAAATTGCGATGGGAGTGCAGTTGTGATGGTGCCATTCGGCAGCGACAATTTCAATATTTGATTCAAGAGGGATTTCAATTAGGGGTATAGAACTGTTGAAAACAAGGGCAACGCCTCCTCCGCGTGTGTTTCTATCTTTACGAAAGGCAGAGAAATTCGGTGATAGAAATTTGGTGTTGCTGATATTACTGTGCAACCAAGTTTCTGTAACCGCAAGAAAGTTGGGATTATGAGCTAGTAGGATGGATTCGAAGGAAGATATTTTGTTAATTATGCTTCTTGTATTAACTGTTCCGATTCTGTAGAGATTATTTCGGAGAGGAGAATGGGAGATTAAGGAGGAGTGAGGTTTCGAGGGGTGGGGACTAAAGAGAGAGGAGGTGAAGGTAGGGGAAGGTCAGAAGGAGGAGTAATACCGGGAGGGGTTTGGGAAAGCGGGATAATATCATTAAGGCTGGGATCTCAGATGTATTTGATGTTATTGATAAGAGCAAAGTTATGAAAAAGTTTAACTTTCAGACCGGACTCACGGTATTTTTGGGAGGTCCCCCAGATTTGTCCACGTAGCCTGCGTGTCTCAGGTGAAAAGTCCTCTGAAATTGAGATGCTAGTGTTTTTTAATTTAAATGAATTTTTAAGGATTTCATTTTTGGTTTTGAATTTATTAAATTTAATAATTGAAAGTCTGGGGCCTGGGATTCTCTTAGAGCCAATTCTGTGACAACGGTCGATGTCGAAGGTGGAAATTTCAAGTTCTAGGAGGTCAGAACAGCATTTAAGTATTTTAGATTCAAGGGTCGCGGTAGATTCGATGTCTGAGGTCTCCTCCGGTATTCCGCGAAAAATTAGGTTGGACCGACGTGAGCGGTCTTCTAGGTCGATAACCTTTGAGGCGAGAGAAGAACGAAGTTTGGAGAGGACGGAGACTTGTTGTTGGAGATCCTCAATAGGTAAAAATTTGTCCTCTACCGCACTCAGACGTTCAGATAATCCATTGAGTTGGACACTAAAGGAATCTTGCTTTTGGGATAGGAGCTTGAGTTGGTTTAGTATGGCAAGTTGGGTATCCTGGATGTTGAGAAGGATGGAGGAATCGGAGGGGGGAGGGATTGTCTGGTGCTTTCGAAGGGTCAGACAGGGAACTTGATCGTGTTTGGATTTGGGAAGCTTTGGGCAAATGGGTGACCCTTGGGCCGGGGTTTGACTCGATATCACCGGAGAGCAAAAGCAGTAGAAACAGGTGGGTAGGTAGGCCAAAGAAAAGCAAAATGCCAGGGGAAGGCGTAGATCAAAGGTTTACGTAAGCGAAGAATTAAATATTGACGAAAGAGAGAGGAAACGCGAATTCGAAATACAAAAACTAGAGCTCCAACTGGAATTGGAAAAAGTTAAATCACTAAACCGAGGTAATGGCACAAATATTTGTACCATAGAATCTTTAGAATCCATCATTAAGAGCATTAAAATTCTTACTATTAATGTGCCAACAGCTCCTGACGGATGGAATTTGTTTTTCAATACTTTAGAGAGAGCGTTCAAACTTAAACAAGTAAAAGATGAACATCATAGGCGGAGATAAACTTGGAAGTCTGGGGGGCAAGGTCATTATTGCTGGGTGGGGGGTGGGCCCGTATCTCCGCCCATGATGAACATAAAGCAGAAATTCTTTTAAATCTTTTGGGAGAGAAGTCAGCCAATATTTTGATATATCTAAGTGATACCGATATCATAAATTATAATGTTGTCAAAGAAATTGTACTGAGGGAGTTCGAACCATCTCCTCAGACTTGCTTAGCAAATTTCAAAAATGCTAAAAGGAAAGCAAGGGAGACGCACCTTTAGTTTGCGTCACGATTGGTATCAATGTTTGATTACTATTGCAAACTGAGGCGAGTTAATGACCTGGAAACTCTTCGGGATCTAATTGTGTCGGACCAAATGTTCCAAACCCTGGATGATGAAGCGTCATCTCATATTAGTGTCCGTCAAGGGTAAGACTGGTTTAAACCTGTGGATTTAGCCAGAGAATGTGATGTATATTTCACAGCCAAGGAAAAATCGTTTGAAGAAGCACCCATTTCTAAGGGAGGTTTCAAACAGGAGGGGTCCAAAGAAAATTCTGGGAATAGAAGGGAAAAATTTAATCCTTGGGAGGTCAAACCGAACAAGATGTCTTGCTTTCTATGCAATAGCACGGAACACTTGAAAAGAAACTGCCTATTGTTCAAAAAGTTATTAACACAAATTACAAACAATATATACACATGATAAAATATTATACAATGCCCATAA
The DNA here is from genome assembly GCF_987345545.1 of Pholcus phalangioides. Lineage (NCBI taxonomy): Eukaryota > Metazoa > Arthropoda > Arachnida > Araneae > Pholcidae > Pholcus > Pholcus phalangioides. The sequence continues at coordinate 13,619,168 of NW_028301598.1, forward strand.
AGAATACTTATGGTTGTCTTATTCTAAGAATGGATAGCTTCTCGATTTACCCCAACATGTTTATCGTATTTCTTTTTAAACGTGTCAATTGTGTTACAATTTACTACCTCCGGGGGTAAGCTATTCCATTTATTAACAACCCTATTGGAGAAAAATTCCCTGCGACACCATAACCTTGCATTGTCCCTCACCAATCGATACTGGTGTCCCCTTGTAAAAGCAGTCGATTGGCGGTGTACTAAAAGTTCATGGTCCATCCTATCCATCCCATTGAAAATTTTGAACACTTCGATCATATCTCCTCGACACCTGCGTTCATCCAATGTAAACATATTCAAAAAATGAAGTCTTTCTTCATAACTCAAGCCCTGTGTGCCAATAAGGACACGCGTAGCTCTTCTCTGCACCCCTTCAACCAAGTCTATGTCCCTCTGTAGGTATGGTCTCCAAAACCTTACAGCATACTCCAGTCCAGGACGAACTAAGCCTCGAAAAAGCGGAAGAATGACTTTAGGAGAACGCGAAGAGACCTTTTTGAAAATGAGACCAAGCATTCTATTCGATTTTTTGACAACCGCTGAACAATGTTCAGAAAACTTAAGTCGCTCGTCAATGAGAATTCCCAAATCGGTGACTCTAGTTGCATCCGGGATAGTGACACCATTCAACTCGTAAGAGAACCGTGGGTTGTTCGAACCAAAATGAGCGACCATGCACTTATCTACGCTAAACGTCATGCTCCATTCATTTGCCCATGCTGCAATCTTGTTTAAGTTGGTCTGGAGCAACTCCCTATCGCTTTCATTCCCGATTACCCCCATTAGCTTCACATCATCTGCGAATTTGCTAGTAATTCCATCGATACCCTGATCGAGTTTATCGATAAAAAGTGAAAAAAGTATTGGGCCAAGGACACTTCCCTGAGGAACTCCACTTGTGACGTCTGTCCAACCAGAGAATTCCCCGTTCACCATAACTCGTTGCGACCTATCTCTTAACCACGATTCTATCCAATTCAGCAAGTTGCCCCCTATTCCAATCTCGTGTAAACGCTTCAAGAGTTTGCCATGTTGGACCCGATCGAATGCCTTCTGGAAATCAAGGTAAACCACGTCGACATTTTTGCTCTTACCCGAAGCCTTAGTCACGTAATCATAGAAGCAAAGGAGGTTAGTTACACATGACTTCCCCTTCCTGAACCCATGCTGATTATCCGACAATACATTATTCTCGTCTATCCACTTCACAAACTGCCTTTTGATGATAATTTCCAAAATTTTCGAGAGGGAGCTCGTCAAACTCACTGGACGATAATTAGACACCACTTCTCTACTACCCTTCTTAAATATAGGAACAACGTTAGCCAGTTTCCAATCTCTCGGGACGATACCCTCAGCAACACTACTCCTGTATATCTGTGCGACTGGCCCCAACAATTCATTAGCACCTTCCCTGAGAACCCTGGGATAGATATCATCTGGTCCTGGTGCTTTGCTTGCACATACATTTCTTAGAAGATTTAGGACCTCCACGTCTTCCACTTGAATATCGTTGAGCGTTTTATTACCCCATGCAACACCCGTATATCGAATATCATTATCTCCATTAAAAACCGACGCGAAAAAGTCATTGAAAGCACTACACATGCCTACATTGCTCTCTACTTTTGAGCCTCCTATCGAGAGGGGGCCAACTGTCCCCTTACATCCATTATTGACGTATCGAAAAAATGATTTTGGGTCAGAGCCAATGTTATCTGCCAACCTAGATTCAACTTCCTTTTTACTATCCCTTATCGCTTTCTTCAACAGTCTTCTTTTATCAGTAAACAATGATAGGTTACCACGTCCACTTTTATACTCTCTGAATGCTCTTTTCTTTTCAAGATAAAGGTTCCGCACGCTATCCGTGAACCATAGAGGGTGTGATGTACAAACACGCTTTTTTCGAACAAAGGGTATGACGTCGTGCAATACAGAGGACAGCTTCGTACTAAATTCTTCCCATTGACTTACCACCCCTACTGATTCCAACCGGTCTTTGAAAACTTCCGCTAACCTTCTTCTCAAAACATCAAAGTTAGTTCTCCGAAAACAAGGAACCAGTCTTTTGTTATCAACCTTACCCGAGGAAAAGTTACAGTGAAATCTGACGATACGATGATCACTGGAAGAAAACTCTTCCCCCACCTATGGGAAAAGAAAACGCTGATAACGAGCGCAATAAATTGCAGAGGGTCAAAGTCAGCATTCAGGGGAAAATAGTTAACGCACTAATCGATCCGGGCACAGAATTGACAGTGGTGAGGGAGAGTCTCACTCCAAAGTTACCCGAGGAGGGTGTGTCGTCTATTTTCTTGCAGGGCGCCTTCGGCCCCGCGGTAGAATACTCGTTAAGCAATTTATTAGTAGGACTTCCGGAAGGGGATCTAGGGAATATTGTCCACCAGGAAGTTCTTTGTGCAATATCATCATCTTTGGTGGAAGAAGCCTTAATTCATCCCAACACAATTGAAAGGCTGGGTAATTTTCGGAATGAGGAAAGCCTGAACACAGAGCAAGAAGGAGGGGATGAGGAAGTCGTAGAATCTTTGAATGTTCACACAGAGGAGCGTTTTCAGATACGATCAGATGGGGAAACAACACCCAAAGAATTATTGAGTGTCAATAATTCATCAGAAATGATGACGGCAAAAGAATTCTCGTGATCTAGTGAACAATTCAGACGTGATCAAGAAAATTGCGAGACTTTGGGAAAGGTCTGGCAGGAAGTCGCATCTGGGAAGAATGGCTACTACGTAGTCGATAATTTATTATATCATCGCGACAAAGTACTTGGTGAGAGTGTTGGCCAGCGCGTATTGCCGAAAAATAGGAGGGAAAATGTTTTGCAATTAGCCCATAACTCAGCGTTAGGTGGACATATGGGGGCAAGAAAGACAGCAGAGAGGATCAGATATTCTTTTTATTGGGAAGGTATGGGAAAGGACATAAGCAAGCATTGTGAATCTTGTAACGAATGTCAGCTCACTAGGCCTATTCGTGTAAATGATCGGGTGCCGATAACACCTGTAGCAAGACCTAGTTTACCTTTTCAGGTAGTGAATATAGATCTGATAGGCCCGATTGATCTAGTTAGTTCTAGAGGCCATAAGTATGTATTATGCTTAGTCGATCAGCGCACAAGATGGGCGGAAGCGGTTCACATACAAGCTCTACGGCTAAAGCAACATGCGGGGCGTTGCTGGATATATTTTCTCGAACCGGGATTCCTAATGTAATTGCATCTGATAACGGTACAAATTTCAATGCCGCATTGACTGTTGAGCTAGAGAAAAGAATCGGGTCCAGTCCAAGATTCACTACTCCAGGATATCCTCAGTCAAATGGTCTGGTCGAACGCTTCAACAAGACTCTAAAGCAGATGTTGCATCATGCGATAAGGGAAGAGGGCCGCAACTGGCATACTCAAATACCATTTATATTGTGGGCACACAGAGAGATCCCAAACAGCACAACGGGGGTCGCACCCTTTCAGTTATTGTACGGCAAGACACCGCAAGGGCCACTCTCAATTTTAAAAAATTCATGGACTGGAAAGTTTGATGGGGCTCAAACCGAAACAGTCCCGGTGTCCAAATATTTAGAATATTTGAAAGGACGTCTGGAACGAGCAGCCCGGACGGCAAATCTATTTTCGGAGGTTCAGCAGGGAAGAATGGTCCGGTATTATAATTTGAGGTCATCGGATAAAACTTTCAAACCCGGAGATAAGGTGACTGTTTTGATTCCTGATTCGTCTAATAAACTATATGCACGGTGGCAAGGGCCAGGGGTGATTCAAGAGGAAAAGGGCAGGCATTCATTTTTGGTTAAAATGAATGACGGGAGTGTGAAACACCTTCATCAGAATAAAATCAGACACTATATCTCCTATGTTAATTCCGTGAATGTTATATTCGAGGGAGAAGAGGAGTTCGGAGATGTTGAGAACGTTCCAGTGGAGACAGGTGAACGGGATTTATTGGATACGGTCAAGTCTCTAAATTTTCCTTACTTGGCCGACTATCAATCAGAACAATTAAGGAAGTTGATTTTAGTTTCGATCTGCTTTCGAAAATAAAATCAAACCAGCCGATGTGGGAGAGCACAAAATCGAGCTACTCCCGATCACAATAAGGAAGAAGCCGCATTGCTATTCCATTCCCATGGCATATCGCGCTGAAGTAGAAAGATAGGTAGGTGAGCTGTTAGAATTAGAGCTTATAGAACCGTCCGAGGCGGAAATAGCGTACCCTATAGTATGTGTTGCGAAGAAAGATGCAACTATGCGCATGTGCGTTGATTATAGGGCGCTGAATTCTGCAACAAAGATACCCATATTTCCTATGAAAGACGCCCAGGAACTTATGTATATTGCGGGAGCCGCAAACTGGTTAACAAGTTTAGACTTGTTGAGGGGGTACTGGCAGATAAAGATGGAAAAGGAAAGTAACCCATTAACTGCTTTCGTTACTCCAAACGGAGCATATCAGTGGAAGACTATGCCTTTTGGTTTGGCAGGCGCGTCGGGAACTTTCCAAAGAGAAATTAACATCGTTCTTCGACGACATTCAAACTATGCCCAAGCGTATATTGATGATATCGTAATATTCTCTAATACATGGGAGGAACATCTAGCTCATTTAAAGGCAGTCTTTGAGGAGTTGAATAAGGTGAATTTGACAGTAGGAATTAAGAAGTGTTGTTTTGCAGCCAAAGAAATATCTTATCTTGAACATACCATAGGGGGAGGTAAACATTCTCCGGATCGTGAGAAGGTGTCTGCCATTCTAGAATTAAAACGCCCCACTACTAAAAAAGAGGTGAGATCGCTACTTGGTTTGGTGGGATTCTATCGGTCATACATTCCGAACTATGCAGAGTTGGCATTACCACTAACTGAGTTGACCAAAGGCCATCGAATCCGTGTGTCAAACTAGTTCCAAATTTGAATGATAAGGTCGCGTACGTCAATATCTATAAACTTTATACATAACTCTAATATAAAACTCTAATATAAACTCTATATATAAACTCTATACAGCGCTGGGGATGCGAGTTACATCGATTCGTCGTGTCCTCGAGTACATTGCATTCAACACCGAGAAGAGAAAGGGAGCCACCGGTGACTTTGAAAAAGATTTTTATAAGTTGATGAACAATGCAGTGTATGGGAAGTCGCTGGAGAATCTCAGGAAACATAACAACATCCACTTGGTACACAAGGAGAAGAGAGCAAAAAAATTAATCGCATCCCCAGCCTTCGAAAGCTTCAAGATCATTAATAAAGACCTGGTCGTGCTAAAAATAAAGAAGACTGCCATCAGGTTGGATCGCCCGATATACACCGGTGTTACTATTTTAGATTTATCGAAGCATCTGATGGTGGACTTCCACTATAATTTCGTCAAGAAAAAGTACGGCCAGGATGCGACCTTATTGTTCACGGACACGGATTTGTTGTGTTATGAAATTTATACCGATGACATTTACGAAGGTATGCTGAGAGATTCCCACAAATTCGACACATCTAACTACCCCGGTGACCACAAATTGTACAGCGAGAGAAACAAGAAGGCCATCGGGGTGATGAAGGATGAGACAGCAGGGAAACCGGTGATTGAATTTGTGGGACTGCGTCCAAAGATGTATAGTTTTATTACCGGTGACTGTGAAAAAAAGACTGTGAAGGGTGTCCTGCGCTCGGTTGTCAGTAAAGAAATCAGACATGCAGATTATCTAAATTGTCTGCGCAATAATTCTTTCATGAGGCACGACATGCCTAAAATTCAATCCCGGTCGCATGTGCTGCAAACAATTCAACAGCGAAAAATCAGTTTTTCGGCACATGACAACAAAAGATATATTTTAGACGATGGCATAAGCACTTTAGCTTATGGCCATTGTAGCATCCGGTGATTTTTTTTTATATAGTTTTATTTATACACGTTGTTATTTTTCATAGTTTTTATATCTGTTTGATAGTCTTTGTATTTTTTTCCGGTGATTTTATTATATAATCATCTCTCGAATGAAAAGATGACTCCCTTCCCATCGTGATGCTCATCAATAAATATGGGTGTGGTGGCTTCAGTAGTGGTCTTCGGGCATAGAACATCAGAAGCAAGTTCTTTACCTACCGAGCCAGGGGCGACCACCGATGGATGGAGCCTTCATTTCCCTCCTAACTCCAATGGTTGGAAATTACCGTATGGCGATATATGACCGGAGTTGGTGTGCGGTGAAGAAGTAGTGGTCTTCAATTGCGTGGTAATCTTCAATTAATATAGTTGTGGTGGCTTCAGTAGTGGTGATGTTTGATATTAGTGGTGGTCTGCAATCATAAGTGGTGGTCTTCAATTGTGTAGAGGTCTTCAATAAATATAGTTGTGTTAGTGAATGAACAGTGCTTCATGGACGCTGTGTATATATTTTAATTGGTGCTGGGTTTATTTTTGTATATATATTATTGAATTGATTTTGGTGATGGGTTTATATGTATTTTTTTCTTTTGATTTTTATATTTTTAATTGATTTTGGTGTTGGGTTTTCGTATATATATATTTCATTTGCATTGATTGTGTTAGAAATAAATGTTTTTTTTTTTTCATTAATCAAAGTTTCTGTCGTTATTTGCGTATCTCGATGTTTTTTTTTGGGAATGACCCCCTTAAAATTGGTAATTTATGGATGACCCCTCTTACTTAGGGAGATGTAATTAATCCCCTTACAGTAATTTCAGAGTGGAAAAAAGATCTCTTTCGTGAATCAGACGTTTAAGAATACGCCCCTTAGAAAATCTTATCAGTTTAATAATAATCGTCGATAGTGCTTGGGGAAAAAGTAATTCAGCAATGACCACCCTCTTATGACTCAAGAAAAAAAAATAACGACTGACCAAGTTATCATTGCAGCTGCGGAAAGGGGGCAGCGTTGACGTCATGGGTTGGGAGTGATCAGCCACTAAAGTTTAATTTAGGAAAGACCCCTCAAGATCTCTTATCACAGACGAAAATGACTCAGGTGCTGGATGCGGAAAAGTGGGGGATGGCTGCGGAATGGAAGATTGCGGATGCGGCGGCTGCGGTGAGGCAGAAGCCCCTACTCCCCTCGATGCTGACGTAATACTTGAATGACCCCTTAACTCTTAATGCTCAAAATTTAACAAAAATTTCCATTTTTAGCTTTGCTTACCATTCTTTTGGGCTAGAACCGTAGGATTCATCCACGTGGAAAAAAATAATAATCCTTTATGTACGCACTCGTTCAACTATTTTACTAAAAGATTTCGAACAACTGTATTTTTGCAGACGCGAACCGTAAATATTTTTCTGTTTAACCGATCCAACAATGTCGTCTGTGAATAGAAGTTTTCAGGGGAGATGTGTCCTCAAGACAGTACAGCGAATAAAGAAGGCCGATGCGGAATGTAGCCTTTTTTTCAGAAGCGAGGAAAAAACACCTTGATTTGTTCGGACTGGGGGAGGGAGGGGATTATTGGAGGGGGTTGTGAGCGAAATCACGTGATTCAGTACACACATCATTTAATAGCCATTTCGTACAATACTTTTTGCAGGAAAACGCTTAAACGAGAAATCTCGATGAGTATTAGTAAAAAGAGTTGGCACACCAGAGAGAGGAGAGGAAAATAAGTCGCACTAGGAGGAAACCGTTATAAGCGGGATCCACTGTATTGTGTACAAAAGCTTCCAGCGAAGCTGTCTCAGTATCATGGCCGGCCCACGAGAGTGGGGCTGGCGGAGCTTCAGGCCTGGGGCCTATACCATTCTTGTCATTTTTTTTTCACAATGTTAGTTCACCATAGAGGGGGCCCTCTGTTCCAAGATGTTGGGGGGGGGGGGGTTCATGTGCTTTATCAGCACCCAAAGGCAATTTGTGGAACGCGACATCTGTTTATGCCTAGTTTTCATTCCATCCAGACATTATGGCCTCCTAGGAACTGAAACAGCAGGGGTCACGCTGTAGCCCTGAGAACACACACAAAATGCTGGTGTCCTTATGGCCGGTTTACACGCACCGTTTTATCGTACGTTCTGGGGGGGACCAAACCGGTGTGAAAATCGTGTCATTTTTTGGGGGTGTCTACACGCAACGATTTTTCAACCGTTTTATCTTGCGATCCAGCTTGCGACTGTTGATGGATGTCCACAATGGAAGACGCGCTCTTGCTATTCACTCTTTACCAATTATATCAGTTGCAGAAGAGCAGGAAGAAAAATAAAAGAAATCGCAGGTCAGAGACATAATTTACTATATTAAAGAATCGATGAAGTGGAGGAAACATAATATAAAATCAAAATACAAAAAAAAAGAAACGAACTATTCACAAAAAACGAAAGTTACCCAACAAAAAAATGTTGGCGCACTGCCATGGGTGGAGATACGCCTGGGGGGGGGGATGCACCCCCCCAGCGTCAAAATTGAAGTCGACAGATATAATGTATATGCGTATATATGAATTGACATTATCACCATGCCCCTTCCCCCCAGACTTCCAAGTCTATCTCCGCCTATGCGCAGGGCAAGAAAAATACGTACAACTGAGGTCGGTAAAAGGCAAAAAGTGCCCTGAAATATGTCTTCTGATACGTGGACTTTATAGACTCCTTTGAATGGAAGCAGACCATTTCAACTTTCGGGGGTCGCCGAGAGATGTGCAAAAAGTTTGACCGTTTTCTTCGTAATTGTTTACTTAATCCGAGGTGGCCTCGGTCCGATCCTCCTCGAATTATCGAGAGACTACCGTAACTCTATACTTGAGTTAAAATACCACTTTCAGAAGTTTCTCGATAAGCAAAATGGATTATGGCGTGCAAAACATTTCGTACTGCCCTCAGCCCGAATTCCGTATCTACATAAAAAAAGTTTTAGGTGCCAATACTGATCAAAAAATGTTTTTGACCAGTTCAGCAATTGCAGATCGCGAAGTTATAATTAAAAAAAAGTACTTTATTTATACAGCCAAACACGGTTAAAATGATATCGAAGATTCTGCGAAATTATACGTCAGTAGCCATGACCATGACAATGTCTTTTCTTCCTTCCGAACGACCGCCATTCGAGAGCGGGGCCCCCTTGTATATTGTTCTTTTCTTCGTTTCCATTTTTTTTTGTTTTTGGTTTTTTTTCCGTTTACTTGTACATGTGTATTGTTAAAAAAAATTGCAATGAGAATAGAAGGTACGTAGTTCAAAATATCCGTCCATACGAGTAAAAATTGATGTGACTGATATTAAAGAGTCCTTTCCATTCGCCTATTTTCCTATGGGACATATCTGAAAGGAAAAAAAATCGAAAAGACTTTCCCACGGGCCCCCTGACTCCCAAGTCCTGTCAGCCCCCCCATGTGGGGGCCATGAACAAAGGGCTTCATTCGAACAACTAGCTCGGGAGGTGCAGGATTTGAAACTAAGCTCCGCTAATCCGGCAGGTAATAATAATAACAATACGCAAGTTAAGTTCACGGGGTATAATGCCTGTCTACAGCAACAATTACAGGGTGCTTCTAATTCCCAACAAAGCACCTTCCGGTTCTCATTCCCAACAAAGCACCTTCCGGCAGTGGAGAACACCGTCTTAAACACACACACAAGAATTCTTTTGCTTGTTATGGGTGTGGAAGACCATATTCGGCGGTGGTGCCCACAGAAAAGATCGGCGAATGGATTCAGGCAAGAGGGAAACGAAAGGCAAACTCAAGAGGTGAGAACAGCTCCACGGGTCCCACCAATACCTTCTAAAGCAGCTTGCTCTAGAAGGCGTTGGTCCCACCCCAGCAAACAGGAAATTGACAACCAAAAGGTGGGGGAAATCTTGTAAATAAGAAAAAGAACATATGTACGTTGTATATTGCAACAAAGGGAAGCCAATGGATTTCCTCTACCAATTGTAAAAATTAAGGTAGCTAATTTACAGTTTCGTGCTCTTATAGACTCAGGTGCGAGCATTAATGTAATTGATTCAGTTTCAATGCAAGACATCACGAAACAAATTTCTTGTACAAGAGCCGATGATGACAACATTCAAATTTGAGGGGTGACTGGAACAATTTTGAGCCACTCCGCGGCATACTTCGTGCTAATACATTTGGGTTTTAGAGAGGAATTGCAAAAGGTATATGTTACGGAACAGCAGCTGAGTCCTGATTATGATATTATATTGGGCTATGATTTTGTTAAGGCAGGTAATTCTGCATTGGATGCTGAGAGTGGTTATCTAAGGAATAAGAATATGCTAGTGCCATTGGTCAGGAGGGAAGACGACCATGGGAATGATCAGCAGTGAATTTGGTATTACCTGGTAAATTGAGAATTCCTTCTAGAACGCAAAAGTTATTGACAGTAGAAGTACCGTATATTGAACGTGGAAATGAGTTGCTAATTACTCCTAAAGAAGGGAATCGAAATAGTGTTGTATGGTTGGCTCATTCAGTGGGGAAGATCGACGAACAAGGGAAGGTTAAAGTCTTAACAGCTAATATGTCTGAGTCTGATAGATATTTATCAAAGGGTACGAAATTGGGTACAGTCACAGTTTCAGATGACTCAGAATTGAGAGAGGAACCGACACCCCTTCAAAAGAATAATTTGGAGCCGTTGGAAGTAGATGATTTTGATCTTCAAGGTATGCCTGCACATTTAAAAGGAAATTATTATCTCTTTTGATGCATATGCTCATGTTTTTGCTCGAGACATATCTGAAATTGGTCGGACGAACGTAGCAAAACATAAAATACCTTGGAATGGGAAGGAAATACATAAGTCGCCTAGATATCGCACCCCGTACCATTTAAGAACTGAATTAAAGAAACAAGTAGCAGACATGGTAGAGAGTGGAGTCATATCACCCAGTATGAGTAGGCAGATTTTCAGCCATTTTTGACCCCCTCCCCCCCTTGTCAGCAAAAGTCAGCAGAACATTGACCCCCCCCCCCCCCCCCGTCAGCAAAATTTCGTCAGCAGCTTAGAATATTTCACATCTTCAAAAGGGGGTGTTTGATGACGTAAGCAGCCTTTAAACCGCCCCCCCTTTTCATCAAAAGTCAGCAAATCCGAAACCCCCTTCCCCCCCACCTCGATGCTGACGTAATACTTTAATGACCCCTATACACTGCCTTTGATCCAAGATATTATAGTACAATTGGATGGTGCGAAATATTTTAGTAGTTTAGATCTATGTAGTGCCTACTATCAGTTAGAAGTGGCAGAAGATGACCGCACTAAATTATCCTTTGTGAATGAAGAAGGGTGTTTCTCTTATAATGTAGTACCGATGAGGTTGAAGACTGCTCCGGCAGCGTTTCAACGGTTGGCAGATACCTTATTATCGGAATTGCATGATGACAAAATGCATTGTTTTATCGATGACATACTCATTGCCATCCCTGACATAGACACGCACTTGCGTAAATTGGAAAAGGTTTTCATTTTGTTAGAAAAAATACAATTTGAAATTGGTACCAAAGAAATGTGACTTTTTGAAGAAAGAAGTAAAATACTTAGGACAAATAATTGTGAAAAGGGAGTACGTCCGCATCCGGACAATGTTAGAGCTATACATACCTTTCCCCAGCCGAAATCCTTAGGCCCTCCGCATACGGAGCGATTACTGGGCGAGCGAGTCAAGCGGCGAGTCACGAGCGATCGCGGCGAATTTCCAACGATACGGGCGATTATACGATTCGTACGATTGGCATCCGCTAATGGGCCGATTTTTTGCGCCAGCGAACTGGACGATTTTTTGCTTTTGCATCCGTGCTCTTCCTACTTTCCCGCCACTTCTTTCACCTGTTCTCTGCCTTGTAATTTTCCTCACAACAAAAAAATTATCACAAGCCGCATAATAAATAAGCAGAACCTAATTCATTTATGAAATCATCGAAAAGCAAATCACATTGTCTTAAGTTTTTATGACAAAGTTTACGATAACATTGCATACCCGGCTGAAAGCACGTGGGATATAATGTTCTTTCGCACCCCCCACAGGCTGGAATTTTTCACGGACCCCCATTAAAAGCAAATCCTACTGTATTAAGCCAAAAAATAAACAAAAATTTATCCCGTACCGACTGAATGCCATGAAAATATGTCCGGTTTTCATCATGTTCATGTATGTAAACAATGAAAAAATAGCTACACTGCGATGAATTAGTATTGTTTATTATATGGGGAAAAAAATGCTACATACCTGATAAATTTACTTCCTTCCCTATTTCACTCAGCATCCTTTCTGGAGTAACTGGGCCTCATGTAGTCGTACAATTCCGGATATCTCTCAACGAAACTGACAAATTTTAAATTGAAGGCCTCCATTTTTTCCTGACGATTTGGACGATTCGATTAGAATCGCACTTCTTTTCAGATCGCTCGAAACACCAATCACTCGCTCGGCAATCGCGATGCGTAAAAATCGCTAAGCAATCACGCCGTTGGCGGTCTCCAACTCATTTAGTTGAGAAGTGAGGGAGAGGGAAAAAAGAATCGTAGCTCGCTCGCCACGGAATCGCTCCGTGTGCGGACGGCCTTAAAGGATTACCGCCGATTCTTGGGAATGTGCAATTTCTTCAAGCGATTTATACATTTCTATTCAGACTACGCAAAACCCACAACAGACCTGACTAGAAAACGGTTATATTATATTCAATTGGGGTCCAGAGCAAGAACAAGCATTTCAATATCTTAAAAATGCTCTAATTAATCCTCCTGTGTTGGCTTATCCAAGGTTTGATAGGAATTTTACTATGTCCGCAGATGCGAGTAAGGTAGGACTGGGTTGCTGTTTGTATCAGAAAAACGACGATGGGAATCAGCCTATAGGATACATGTCCCGTAAATTTAAACCAACAAAGCAACGTTACCCGGCCATTGAGCAAGAGCTATTGGCTATCATGGAGGGTATAAGTTATTTTCGACCATATCTTGTGGGACGCAGATTTACTGTTGAGAGCGATCATAACCCTCTGAAATATCTAATTTCATTAAAAACTCAGAATCCGAGATTAACTCGGTGGCTTCTAAATCTATCCGAATACGATTTCGAAGTGGTTCATAAACCAGGGAAGGATAATGTTGTCGCGGATTGTCTTAGCCGACAGATAAGCTCAACAGATATAGGGACCAATGATCTTGAAGAATCCATTAGAGAATTTCAAAGGAAAGATCATCAGTTAAAGCCAATAATTGATCTATTGACTCTAGATCAACCAGAACCAACTAGGAAGGTAGCAGATGCGTATTTTATGAAAAATGAGTTATTATGCCACTATGCTTCCAAGGATATCCGCCTCTCTAGGGGTGATTACATTGAGCAAGTGGTAGTACCATCAGTATTAAGAGAGAAAATTTTGGAATTAGTCCACGACACCCTCAGTAGTCACATGGGATTTGACAAAACGTTCGAGAGGTTGCGCACCAAATATTTCTGGCCCGGATATTATCGGGATTGCCAAATACATGTCCAATCCTGCAAGGTGTGTCTCGAACGCAGAAGTCATAACCCGAAGAGCAAGGCTGAACGAATGAATGAATGAACGCCAGAACTTTGCCACTGGACTTATCCCGTTGCCGAGATCTCTTCCAGCCTAGCTTCGTGGCAGAGTCTGGAACACTTTATTTTGTGTCAAAAAAAAGAAAAAAAACATACAAACTTTTACAACATATTTTCCCCGGACAATTGGATACTGTCGCGATTAACAAATTTTGTGGTGATGTTATATTGTTTATTTAGATTAACTCTTAGTGCATTAATTTTACCATTACCTAATTTAAATAGAGGAATGCCGTGATAAGAGGGGGAAAGGGGAGAATAACCACCCAGGTTCTTTTATAGTTTCTGAGATTATATTATTACCAAAAATAAAAAGGAAAAGCCATCTCAACAAATGACAGGATACAGTGAATCAAGCAAGACAACATTTAAATAATTAAGAATTTAATTCTAAAAAAATGAACCGTTGGTTCTAGGGGCCCCTTTTGGAACGAATAATATGAATATTACAGAGATATTAATAGCTTTACATGGACACACCGCAAACGGCGGCATCCTTGAGCGAAGATCCAGGATTGGACATTATCGTCAGATGACGGAGCCAACAAAAAGTGATGGGGGGGGGGGTATCCGAAAGATAGGTAAATTTAGAGTACTTTACCGAGCTGTCCCACGGAGGATGAAGATCTCAGCTCATTCTCGGGTGGAATGCGAATTGTCTCAGGAAGACGGAAGGCAAGTGTCACTCACTGGAGCGGTACGGACGGATCCATGGTGATGGCTGAGCTGACAGGTCGCTCATAGATGAAGTGCCGAATTTTCCGTCTTCACTGGTGACATCTAGAAACTAGAGCTCGGCACGGGTTGTTGATTCATGCTGATGTCCCGGTGGCTGGCTGATTCCGTTCGTCGGGATGTGTCGCTCTTTTCAGTCGTTTATTGGTAATGTCTGGAACTGGAGCTCGGCATCTTGGCAGGTAGTAAGGCCTAGGCCCTGCCGCTGACCCATGGTGATACCGGCTTTCGCAACTTCCTCCCGGATGGTTGAGGGAGGGGAGCTTTTCTTCAGTCGTGGGCAGGGGGGTTGTTCGGACTTACGGGGGAGTAGGTGGCGAGGGGGCCACGCAGCTTCAGGAGAGCACGTCCTACCTCAACATCTCTCAGTCCCCCAAAAAAAAACGGAAGCCTCGTCTTCGTCAACTCTTCTCTGGACCTTCAACTTTCCAGCCTTCCGATTGGAGGCGGAGGGGTCACCAGATAGCCACGTCATGTCCTCTCGATGAAAGCGCGCGAAAATGGTGACTCACCCCTGGGGGGGGGAGAAGAGGAGGAGGGACTAGGGAAGGGAGAGCAAGCAAAGTTTCATGTCGAAACGCGATCATGATAGAAATCTGGAATTTGATTTCTTGATTTTATTTGCCGCTCATGAGCATGGGGAACAGTGAAAATGTCCACAAATGAGAGATTTAACAATTTTAAAATATATAAAAAATAATACAATTTTCAGCTTCGCTGAAACACATAATAACTAATAAGAGTAATTAGTGACTGTGTAGTGTTTGTTTTTACGTGTGGACCACATATGAATAGGGAGTATTTACGTGTGTGTGTGTATAGAATGATATTCACAAAAAATAATAACACTACACCTTCCATTTTTCTCATTCTCCATAACATTACCCTGCCGGTATGACGAGAGAGAAGGCGCAGCGTGCGTAGAAGGAGAAGAAGAAAAATGAAACGTGAGGGAAAAAAAAACTTGTTGAGGTGCGAATGACCCCGGAGAAGAAAGGACAACTGGGTCCACGGCAAGTCTCAGAGAAACCAACTCAGAGGACCACATAGTGAAAAGCGCTTTGTTGCCCTCCTTAAAAAGGCCTTTCTACTCTTGGTTAGGCATGAATGACAGAACAACACGTACACGGCACAAACGAGTACAGGTCCCTGGGAGTGTAAATGAGACAGATCATGAGGTGTGAAGAAACCCGTGCAGGCAGCTGGAGTGAGGGTGCTGGGTAAAGACAGGGGGGATGGTGGGGACAACACATTGTAGACAAAAAGAAAGCTATTATAGGCCTGACCCTTATCTCATCCCTACCCTCTACACTGAAACAACCTGAACCGCTCTGAACAACCTTTGATAAACTGGATCAAAGTCGACTTTGATCCAGTTTATCAATTCTCCTGATGATGCCAACCACTAGTGTTGGGGAAACGTTGAGAACAAACTCAAACGTACGACGGTCTTCGAACCCGAAAAAACAATTTTTATCACAAGATAGTATATTCAACAAAATTCCATTAACTCTGTTTTACTCAGAAACTTCTAATGAAATGTTAAAAGGGATAATAACAGAATTAAAGGATAATAAAGTAAGTGGATTCGTGATGAATTAATGCTTCCTAAAATGCTTAAAATCATCTCCTGTTATCACTTTGATATTATAAAAAACATCGCTGACCAATGGATTTTTTTTATGCTGAACTAGCTGTTACCCGCGATTTCACGTGATGAACTTTCAGAAATCCCGCCTTAGTGCGTATCTAGTATATGTACTCTATATTTACTATATACGTATATATATACTTCCTATGCAACGGAAATTAGTGACGATTTTTTTATTACGGGAGTCGGTGACGTTTTTTGAGTGATGGAAATCTGTTACGTTTTTGTGTTACGGAAGTCGGTTACGATTTTGGGATCAAGTTTTCATTTAACTCTTGCATATATCGGGACCCATTTGACACATCGGGACCAAGTTATGTTTATGTACCCAGAGGTCCCCACATCCTACAGCAAGTCCCCCAAGTTGAAATAGATGGCGGGCCCCCAAACCAGCTTTTTTGGGTCCCCGTTACTGGATGTGGGCCCTGGATTTTATTCGTTTTAAAATTGATAAAAATTAAAAATTTTCGTGGCCACTCACAGGGGGTATGTCCGACAAGCCTTCAGGTCGGGGCCCCATGGGAAAATTGACAGGTTTCATTTCGAGTGTCCCTGGATGAATCTCATTGATTTTTGTTGTTTAACATTGTAAAATTTGCAACACATCGGTAGCCCGAGATAAATCCAGTCAGGGCCCCCACTAAAATTCAACGAATTGGAGTTTGGGGAGCCCCATGGGGAAGTTTTCTGGGGTTACTTGATGAATCACATTTGTTTTTTGTTGCTCTATTATTATAAAATTCGCTTCTTCAGTAAACTGGTGCTTTCACGTGTCCCTTTCCATAGCACGTTGATGAAGTAGGACGAAATAAACAAGATATGTTGTGAAGAGAAGGGGGGGGGGGGGGGGGTTGGCCGCCAAAGGTGGTAGGGGGACAGAGCCCCTAGTACTGTATATAAAATAACATGTCCTGACTGATTCATCATCGCCTAGCCAAAACCGCTGAAGCTGTAAATATCAAATTTTGTGAATAGTTTTTTTCACGACGTAAAGACTCACTACTCACTAAGAAATGGTTTTTCCATATTCGATAACCTAAGGGCGTCATAAGAGGGGGGGGGGGGTCAACGTTGAAATCATGCCGAGCCGAAACAGCTGAAGCTACAAATATGACATTAGATCAATATTGTAATATAGACTCATTGAGAAGGGATTTTTCCAAATTCAACCCCCTAAGTGGGGTTTCAAAAGCTATATGGAGCAATCAGCACTGAGCCGAAGTCACTTAAGCCATAAATATGAAATTTAGTTAGTATTATATTTTGTAATGTACATACACACTAAGACAGGATTTCTGAAAGTTCATCACCCATGGGGGTTATGAGGTGAGAGTAATTTTGAGATTGCAAAATCCACGCGAGCGAAGCCGCGGATAACAACTGGTAATAAAATATAATGCTTACTAAATTTTATATTTATAACTTCAGGGATTTCGGCTCAGTGATGATTACCCCATATAACTTTTGAACCCCCCCCCCCCACTTTATTAGGGGGATTGAATTTTGACATTTGACAGTCTTAGACTTAAAACAAACATTCTATTATGTTGATTTAAATATTCTAACAAATAAAAACACTTCTCAGCAGGCAATGTACTATATTGGTTTAAAACATATTACTACAATAGGAAACAAGCTGCCATAATAAATGGTAAAATCAGCACATTTGAAATATAATGAAAGGAGTCCCACAAGGATCGGCCCTTGGGTCATAATTATTTCTAGTTTATATTAATGATTTATGTAAAATAAAGTAGAACGGTAAAATAATTTCATTCGCAGATGACACAAGCCTATATGTTGAAGACGGGGGTGGATTTAGAGCTCGCTATTGGTAGGGGTGATTTTACAAATCTTTAAATATCTAGTCTAAGCATCGGCGACCACATGTCCTGCATTTTGTCTCGTATTTTCCGTGACAGTCCGGTTTTTCTGTTTTTTCTTCTCCATCCAGACTTTTTGAAAAATGTCACAGTTTTACTCGTTTATAGTCGAAGTTTTCTTGAATTTGTTGTTTAATTTGTTGTTGCAATATTACCATATAGAAGTTCCGAAAATTTCATAAAATATCGCATTTCGTTTGAGGGGAAATCTAAGGAGAACACCTACATCCAGCAGTGGATTGAAATTGGTTGTTGATGATGCCACACCTATTAAAACCAGTATTTTAAATACTGTTAAACTCGGTTATAACGACATCGAAGATTTCGCGGGATTTCGGCGTTATAACCGAGTCTGGCTGTATTGCTTTCACTTTTAGAATACTACGACGCAGTTCGTTTTGTAGAGGCCATATAATATAGAGGTCCTACTACTGATGCTGGAAAAAAAATTAATGAAATAAAGTGAATATAAAGATAAGTTTAATTTTCTCCATCAGCAAAACTGGTAAAAGAAAGCCATAGACTCATATTGTTTAAAGTTATATGCGTGAGTTCAAAAATCGTATGAAATTATCTCGTTTTAAACATCCAATTCTTGGACATAAGTGGACTCTTGGGTAACGAATAACATTTTCGAAAACTGAAATTCACGGAACCACAGCTTCAAGAAACGATATAAAAAATGGCATTCTTTTTGGGCAATGTTAGAGGAGTATTTTAGAAGGATAATTTTCACACAGCTTTCATTACATGCATATTTAATTGGTAATTTTCAATCAAAACCTACAATATTTAATTAGTAATATCTGACATAATTTTCATTCAAAACATACAGTATTTATTTAACAATTTTCGACGTGATTTTCTTCCTTACATATTTATAATTAAAGGGTTCCAATCTACTAATCTGGAAAAACAGATAACACGCGCAAATGTAAGAAAAATATTCATTTCTCACAAATATTGATATCATAATTAAAATGATACATTATGAGCTATACCTCTCAAATAGTCTTTAATGTCACATCCTTGATGATACTTATCAACTAAATTCTTTAATCTCTGCGCAGAGTCCCGGTATTTCTTTCTCCTAATCAATGTGATGGTTTTGTCCACTTACAATTTGCTCCATCCGAACTTCATTCAAACTCTGTTCTCTTTTTATCGCACCGATGAACTTCCATATATCTGGGTGGTGAGCAGATAATTGCTGTTGCAACGCTCTATGCCATCCTTCTATAGAATTGTTGGTATTAGGGAAATCGTTACGCGATCAATCACTTACTCACTCGGTCACTCACTCACACACTGGGTCACTCAGTCATTCACTGGGTCACTCACTCCCTCGGTCACTCAGTCACTCGGTCACTCACTCACTCACTGGGTCACTCACTCACTCACTGGGTCACTCACTCCCTCGGTCACTCAGTCACTCACTGGGTCACTCACTCCCTCGGTCACTCACTCACTCACTGGGTCACTCACTCACTCAGTAACTCAATCGCTCACTCCCTCGCTAACTGACTCGCATTGAACTGTCATCGGTGAATTGCTAGTCGGTGAATTTTCCTAGTGGTGAATTGCATGGCGGTGAATTGTCGGTCGGTGAATTTTCCTAGCGGTGAATTGCATGGCGGTGAATTGTTGGTCGGTGAATTTTCCGGCGGTGAATTGTTGTCGGTGAATTGCTGGCGGTGAATTTTCCGGACACGCTTTATAGATCCTATTGGGTTGGTTCACTAGTCTAATCTCAAAATTAACTGGTCCCAATTTCCTCGTAATAGTGTATGAACCCTTGTTGGGGTGTGCTAATTTCCGACGAACCCCTCTATTGAGGTTTGGTTGATTACAATACACAGTATCACCGACCTGTAGGTTCTTGGAAATTGCCACCTTTTCTCTAGTCCTTTCTTGTCGTTCTGCTGCCTTGAGCAGGTTGGACTCGACTATTTTGTGTGCTTGTCGTAATCGGTGTGTGAGGTCCCTACTGTGGCTGCGTAAGACCTTTGCGTCTGAGAGGTCAACAGTTGTGAGGGCAAGTTGAGGTCTCGACCATACATCAAGAAAGCTGGGGTCTCACCAGTAGTTGTATGCACACTAGTTCTGTGAGCCAATAAGGCAAAATCCACATAACGACACCAGTCGTCTGGTGAATCTTTTGCCAAATGACTCAGAGAACTAACGATAGTACCATTCAGTCTTTCTGTCACCCCGTCAGTGGCTGGATGATAGGCTGAGGTGTTCAGTTTTTTGATACCAAGCTTCTGATACACCTGTTGCATGGTCTCGGACAAAAAGTTAGTTCCCCGGTCTGTCAAAAGGGACTCTGGTACCCCATGGGTGCAAACAAACTTTTCCAAGACCGATGCAACAGTGTCAGATTTTATATCTGGGACTGCATATGCCTCGGGATACCTCGTGAAGTAGTCAGTGATTACCAATAAATATTTGTCACCCGCAGAGGAAATGGGAAGGGGCCCCACAGCGTCCATGGCAACCAGTTGCAAGGGTCTGTTAGTGATGGGCATCCTCTGTAGTGGTGCCAATTTGTTTTTTAGAAAACCCCTCTTTCCAAGACAGGAATGACAATTTTCAATGAACCTTTTAATTTGTGTGTACATACCTGGCCAATAAAAGAAGGTCTTTATTCTGGCCAAGGTGCGGGTCAGACCTGGATGGGCAGTACATAGAGTCGAGTGATTCAGCGCTATCACCTCCACTGTCAAAACAGCTGGTACTACTAACTTGTCTATTTTTTGTAGCCTTCCCTTGGGCTTCCCCAGAGTCGCATACAGGCAGTCATCACGTGTGAAGAATAGCATTTTCTTAGGTAGGGGCATTTTGTCCTCGTTTAAACACTGCCTAATTTTGGTGCACTGGACATCATCTTCTTGAAGATTCTGGATTCCAATTTTCAGGGCTGGGTCAACTGAGGTTTGCACCTGTTCGACTGTGTTGACCCCCCTTGACATGAAATCTGCAGGTTTGTTGGATGCTCCAGGGCAATGGATAATGGTATATTGGTACGGGGACAGAGTCATTATCCATCTCGCTATCCTGGAGGTGAGGTCTCTTAGCTTGTGCACTTTGGAAAGTGACGCCTGATCACAGTAGATAGTGAAAGGGCGTCCTAACAAATAATATTTAAAATAAGTGGTGGCCCAGACTACTCCCAAGGCTTCTTTTTCCACAACGCTGTAGTTTATCTCAGCGCCCTTAAGCTTCTTGCTCGCATATGCCACCGGGTGGAAATTACCCACATCATCCTTTTGGGA
Source organism: Pholcus phalangioides (assembly GCF_987345545.1). NCBI lineage: Eukaryota > Metazoa > Arthropoda > Arachnida > Araneae > Pholcidae > Pholcus > Pholcus phalangioides. The sequence goes on from NW_028301598.1 coordinate 13,640,319, forward strand.
TAAAACAGCCCCTAAGGACTGGCTCTTTGAGCAAGGTATCCTTAAGGGTATCAAATGAAGATTGGGCTGCGTCTCTCCACCCAAAGCGGACGGACTCTTTGGTCAACTGTGTGAGGGGAAGGTCAATGGTGGCATAGTCTTTAACAAATCGTCTATAGAAGCCTGTTAACCCGAGAAATTGCCGGACATGTTTTCTGGTGGTTAGGGTTTGGAAGGCTTGGACCACCTTCAAATTACTGTGATCAGGGGCGACATTCCCTGAAGAGATTCTGAACCCCAGATAGGTTATTTCTTTTTGAGCGAAGACACACTTGGAAGGCTTAAGCCTGAGGTTGTGGATTGAGAGACGCTCGAAGACCATTTTGAGACGAACTAGGTGTTCCTCGAATGTTTTTGAAGCGACCACAAGATCATCGAGGTAAGTGGCTATCTGAAAGGGGGACAAATTGGCGAGGACTACTTGCATAAGGCGTTGGAAGGAGGATGGGGCATTTCTTAGCCCAAATGGCATTCTTTTAAATTGAAAGTGACCCTGGTGGGTGGTGAAACCACACTTGGGCTGGTCCTCGGGATGTATGTAGCACTCAAAATAGCCACTGGTCATATCCATGCATGAGAAATATTGGGCGCCAGCCAGATTATCGACCATTTCGGTGATCAGAGGCAGGGGAAAACTGCCTGGGACACATTTCTCATTCAATTTCCCGAAGTCTGTCACTAACCTGTACGAGCCATCAAACTTCTTAACCAGGAGGACTGGTGCAGAATAAGGGCTGTCACTCGGCTCTATGATGTCCGCATCTAGGAGTTCTTGAATTTGCTTATCCAGTTCCTCTCGAAGATGATAGGGGACCCTATAGAGCTTCTGCCTATAGGCACGGAACTCAAAATAATTTCCAATATTCCACATACCCTTACAGTTTTCCTAAACCCAGTTTTAAGACGTGCTGTGTAGTCGAGTGGTTAAGATATATGACACTCGTCCTGACGACCCGGGTTCGAATCCCCCAATGACCAATCACGCGGCTTCTGTACAAACGCGGAACACAAAATAGTTTCTAATATTCCACATAGCTTTACAGTCTTCCTAAACCCAGTTTTGAGATGTGCTGTGTAGTCGAGTGGTAAAGATACATGACTCTCATCCTGACGGCCCGGGTTCGAATCCCGCAATGAATAAACACGCTTCTTCTGTACAAATACGGAACTCAAACTAGTTTCCAATATTCCACATACCTCTACCGTTTTCCTAAACCCAGTTTTAGGACGTGCTGTGTAGTCGTGTGGTTAAGATATCTGACTCTCGTCCTGACGACTCAGGTTCGAATCCTGGAATGACCAATCACGCTGCTTCTGTACAAATACGGAACTCAAACTAGTTTCCAATATTCCACATACCTTTACAGTCTTCCTAAAGCCAGTTATAAGAAATGCTGTGTAGTCGAGTGGTTAAGATATCTGACTCTCATCCTGACGATCCGGGTTCGAATCTCGCAATGAATAATCACGCTTCTTCTGTACAAATACGGAACTCAATCTAGTTTCCAATATTCCACATACCTTTACAGTCTTCCTAAAGCCAGTTATAAGACGTGCTGTGTAGTCGAGTGGTTAAGATATCTGACTCTCGTCCTGACGACCCGGGTTCGAATCCCCCAATGACCAATCACGCGGCTTCTGTACAAACGCGGAACACAAAATAGTTTCTAATATTCCACATAGCTTTACAGTCTTCCTAAACCCACTTTTGAGATGTGCTGTGTAGTCGAGTGGTAAAGATAAATGACTCTCATCCTGACGGCCCGGGTTCGAATCCCGCAATGAATAAACACGCTTCTTCTGTACAAATACGGAACTCAAACTAGTTTCCAATATTCCACATACCTCTACCGTTTTCCTAAACCCAGTTTTAGGACGTGCTGTGTAGTCGAGTGGTTAAGATATCTGACTCTCATCCTGACGATCCGGGTTCGAATCCCGCAATGAATAATCACGCTTCTTCTGTACAAATACGGAACTCAAACTAGTTTCCAATATTCCAAATACCTTTACAGTCTTCCTAAACGCAGTTATAGGACGTGCTGTGTAGTCGAGTGGTTAAGATATCTGACTCTCGTCCTGACGACTCAGGTTCGAATTCTGGAATGAACAATTACGCTGCTTCTGTACAAATACGGCACTCAAACTAGTTTCCAATATTCCACATAGCTTTGCAGTTTTCCTAAACCCAGTTTTGATATGTGCTTTGTAGTCGAGTGGTAAAGATGCCTGACTACCCGGATTCGAATCCCGCAATCAATAATCACGCTTCTTCTGTACAAATACGGAACTCAATCTAGTTTCCAATATTCCACATAACTTTACCGTTTTCCTAAACCCAGTTTTACGACGTGTTGTGTAGTCGTGTGGTTAGGATATCTGACTCTCGTCCTGACGACTCAGGTTCGAATTCTGGAATGACCAATCACGCAGCTTCTGTACAAATACGGAACTCAAAAAAGTTTCCAATATTCCACATACCTTTACAGTCTTCCTAAAACCAGTTATAAGACGTGCTGTGTAGTCGAATAGTTAAGATATCTGACTCTCGTCCTGACGACCCGGGTTCGAATGCCGGAATGACCAATCAAGCTACTTCTGTACAAATACGGAACTCAAACTAGTTTCCAATATTCCAAATACCTTTACAGTCTTCCTAAACGCAGTTATAAGACGTGCTGTGTAGTCGAGTGGTTAAGATATCTGACTCTCGTCCTGACGACCCGGGTTTGAATCCCGCAATCACCAATCACGCTACTTCTGTACAAACACGGAAGTCAAAATAGTTTCTAATATTCCACATAGCTTTACAGTCTTCCTAAACCCTGATTTGAGATGTGCTGTGTAGTCGAGTGGTAAAGATACCTGACTCTCATCCTGACGACTCGGGTTCGAATTCCGCAATGAATAATCACGCTTCTTTTGTACAAATACGGAACTCAAAATAGTTTTTAATATTCCACATAGCTTTACAGTCTTCCCAAACCCAGTTATAAGACGTGCCGTGTATTCGAGTGGTTAAGATACCTGACTCTCGTCCTGACGACCCGGGTTCGAATCCCGCAATGAATAATCACGCTGCGGGGACTCATCCGAGACCTGATAGAAGATCAAGGAATCGCTGTATCAATTGCGTACTGTTAAATATGGCCCAGGGACTGAATTTAAGCACTAATCACTGCAAAACCAGCGGAGAGTGCCACAGCAACCTCCTCATTCAAGGCTTGCGATATCAGAAAAACTGCTTATGGGAGACCAGATAGGTTTTCAGGACGACAGTACCCTGCGGCTCCTTCAACTCAATATGGATAAATCAAAGGACTGCACATATCATTTGGTGAAGTTTTCCATAGAGAATAAAGTAGATATCGTGCTTGTTCAAGAGCCGTGGAGCAACAAAGGTTCCTTGTGCGGCTTGCCACAACGATGGTCCACCTGGACATCCTTGGACGGTAAGAGCGCTATCTTAGTTCCATCAACACGCATTCACCCAGCTACTTTTCGAGTAGGGAGGCATTTCGTGGCTGTCCAAATCGGTACAGTGAGCAAAGAGCTCATTCTGGTTAGTGCGTACAAGTCACCTTACGACGACATAGAAGAGGCCATCAGAGAACTGGAAGACGTCTGTCAATCCTCCCCAGAAGTCGAAAAACTGTTTTGCACAGATCTAAATTGTCATTCATCTCTCTGGGGCTATAAAGACACAAACGTCAGAGGAAGAAAACTGCAAAACTTCCTCAGTGGCTATAACATGTTCCTTTTTAACACTAGCCGCACAGGACCTACATATGAGTTGGCAAATGGCCGAGGCTGGCCGGACCTGACTTTCACGACCTCTCCGTCGCTATTTCAGAATGTCACTTGGTCAATTGGCGAGGAAGATTCCCACAGTTCGCATAAGTATATTTACTTGTCCTTGCGTGCGGAGTGCGGATCAATCACAGAAGGTCGTTATAGAACAACAACTAGGAGGCTGCGCAAGCTGGCAGCAGTCACAAGACCGCTGTTCAATGTGCTCCTTAAGCAAATTGGGACGGCTTCAACGGAAGATGGCGTAAATAATACCATCGACAATTTTATGTTGGAATTACAGAGAAAATGCGCAGATACTCTTGGGTACGTCCAAATGAGACCAAATCGTCTTCCAAGCTGGTGGACCCAGCAGTTGGCCATTGAAAGAAAAAAGGTTCGGGCACTGGAACGGAGATTTATAAAGGCCAAAGAGGACAAAAATATAGCTAGAGCGCAATACAAGAAAGCAAGGGCAGTATACAAGCGTTCTGTTGAGAAGGCTAAAATCACCAGTTGGACGAAGTTTTGTGCCGAGGAAAGCAGTCCTTACGGTGGAGCATATCGTTCAGTATTTAAATGCAAACGTATACCGCCTCAAGTGAGGATGAGTTTTAATGGTATGTTCAACTCAACCATTCTTGAGGCAGCAGAATACCAGCTGAATCTTATATATCCGGATACAGTAGAACGAATTGCTCTAGTGCGGAGACGAAGCGACGTATTCGAACATGATTTACCAATTACGACGTCAGAGATAGCTCACATAGTGAATAACCTCAAGAACAGAAGCGCACCAGGCTGTGACAATATCAACATCCCAATTCTGAAGAAACTTTTTGAAGAATATGCTGAAGTCTTTACCTTGGTTTTCAATAAACTGCTAGACATATCGGTGTTTCCTCACCATTTCAAAAAAGGGAAGATTCTTCTTTTTCTGAAAAAGGATCGTGACCCAGAGTCCTTGCGATCATATCGTCCAATATGTCTTCTATCCACAATAGGAAAAGTTTTTGAAAAGGTTCTGGTCCAGCGTATTGTGTATTATTTAGAACAGGTTAATTGGTTAAGTCCTCTCCAGTTTGGTTTCCGTGCTGGAAGATCAGCGGAAAAGGCCATTGAGGCTCTTCTTCGTGTCGTCAGACACAAACACGCCCATGGTCTTCAAACAGCTGTCGTGTCGGTGGACATACGTGGTGCTTTCGACTCCCTACGCCACGAACTCATTATAAACCAGTTACGTCGAACGCCACTTCCGTCGTCTTTGGTAAGTATCGTGGAGAATATGTTGCGAGACCGTTACATAACAATGACTACTGATGGAGGTGTAGCAACAAAAGAGCAGCGTCAAGGATGCCCACAAGGATCCTGCAGTGGTCCTTTACTGTGGACGCTGGTGCTTGATACGCTGTTAAAACTTAACTGGGGTCCTCATGTCTACATACAAGCATTCGCAGATGATCTCATATTTGTAATATCAGGGGACGACCACGACGACATAACTCTCACAGCGCAAAATGCATTCACGTCTCTGTCGAAATGGTTGAGTAATAATAAGCTGCAGATGGAAGTGGAGAAAACCACGTTTCTTTGGCTTCATCCCAAGAAACAGAAGCCGAGGATCGTTATCAATGGATTACGGATTTGGCCTTCCAAAGTAATTAAATATCTAGGGGTGTACATAGATGACAAGCTCAGTTTTATGACACATATCGCTAAGCAAGTAGACAAGGTACACGGTACCCTCCAACTCCTTCGTAGAGTAGCCGGACCAAAATGGGGGCTCCAGCAGAATTTTAGGAATATTTTATACAGATCAGTTGTGCAGCGTCAGCTTTCCTTTGGATGCGCCTCTTGGTTTCGGTATCCCACGCAAACACAAAGGAGAATTCTGGACATAGCCCAGCGCCCGTTCCTGTTGTATGTATCCGGGGCCTACTCCACCACTGCAAATGAAGTCTTATATGTCGCCACAGGGAATCCGCGGCTGAGCAGTTATATTGAATATGAAGCCCGCAAGACCAGCATTCTTCATTTGGATGAAGACGTTGTCATTAGTACTCAATCACTGCAAGCGCAGGCTTTTGAAAAGCAACACAAGCTATGGCTCATGCATCCCAGCGTGGACATTGACGCAAATCAGGTCGTGCTGTCTGGTGCTGAATGCATTAAGCTGGCTCCTGGAACAGTAAAGATCTATACAGACGGCTCGAAGTCTTCTGACGGTACAGGGTGCGCTTATGTAGTTATAAAAGAAGATGGATCCATCGAGGAACAATGGAGCAGGCGGCTCGCAAAAGAAAACAGTGTTTTTCAAGCTGAAATATATGCGATTCTGAATGCCGTTTCAAGGGCACACGCCTTATCGAAACCAGTGCTGATCCTCTCAGACAGCGCTTCGGGCCTGTTATCAATCAAAAACCCACGTTCTGTGCATCATAATGTACGGGAGATTCGCCGAATTTTATGCGCCAACACGAGAATCCGATTGGCCTGGGTTAAAGCCCACGCAGGCATCTTTGGCAATGAAATAGCCGACAAACTTGCCAAGGAGGCCACAAAACTTCCGTCTCAAGACGACCAACTTTGGCCAAGGAGTTTGGTCCATCGGGTGCTTAAAGAGGACGTGTTGCAGGGGTGGCAGACCAATGGGAATACATGTGCAGCAAAGGACGCATACAAGATACAACGACGAGTTCAATGGCGCTTGAACGTATGACCTAGAGAGAAAACAATCGCTATCACCGAGCATGGCCCTTTTCCGGTGTATCTTCTGCGTTTTAAACGTTCTAGTAACAGCATATGCATCTGCGGTTCAAATGGTTCCCTATGGCACTATATAACCACGTGTCCCCAGACGAGAGACTTCCACTTTGGCCAACTGACAGAGTCCAGAATGCTTGCTTGGAAAATGAGAATTCTAGACAGCACTCTGAACTTTCAACGTTTGCAGAGGTTGATTCGATTCCTGGACCGCAACCTACATCTACTCCACAATAAGACACGAGCTGCGGGATCAAGGGGACGCAATTCGCGCTCGGAGGACCCGTCTTACGAGCCAACAAGAGAGGTAACACGGTTACCTATTAAAAAGTACAATTTACGGCCAAGAAGACATGCATCGGTTGTTTCACCGACATCTAATAATCGATACAATTTACGCCCAAGAAGACAAGTGTCAACTGTTTCATCCTTTTTCCGGCGGGTGTGAATGAAATGTAGATGCCGGACATATAGACGTCAATTTATATCTTATTACAGCTTGATTGCCGAGATTGTTATATTCTAGATTGGATAAACTCACTTCCAGATTTTATCACATACAAGACAAAAATTATTTTTTGATTATTTATATAAGGACTATTACGATTACGGACTGATTATCTGAGGATGATGCTATATGATCACAATTTGTACGATTATTTATTCCAGATTATTTATTGTATATATGTATATCATTGTTATTTTCACATAAATTAATAAATTTCCGGATACACCCATCCTCCGGGAAAGCTTCGATATCTCTGTGAGATGGGAAGCGGGGTGTGTCCGGTCCCAGAATGTACAAATACGGAATTCAAACTAGTTTCCAATATTCCACATAACTTCACAGTCTTCCTAAACCGAGTTTAGGGACGTGCTGTGTAGTCGAGTGGTTGACATATCTGAATCTCGTCCTGACGACCCGGGTTCGAATCCCGCAATGACCAATAACCCTCTTTCTGTACAAACACGTACTCAAAATAGTTTCTAATATTCCACATAGCTTTGCAGTCTTCCTAAACCCAATTATAAGACGTGCTGTGTAGTCGAGTGGTTAAGATATCTCACTCTCGTCCTGACAACTCCGGTTCGAATTCTGGAATGACCAATCACGCTGCTTTTTTACAAATACGGAACTCAAACTAGTTTCCAATATTCCCCGTACCTTTACAGTCTTCCTAAACCCAGTTATAAGACGTGCTGTGTAGTCGAGTGGTTAAGATATCTGACTCTCGTCCTGACGACCTGGAATGACCAATCAAGCTACTTCTGTACAAATACGGAACTCAAACTAGTTTCCAATATTCCACATACCTTTACAGTCTTCCTAAACCGAGTTTAGGGACGTGCTGTGTAGTCGAGTGGTTGACATATCTGAATCTCGTCCTGACGACCCGGGTTCGAATCCCGCAATGACCAATAACCCTCTTTCTGTACAAACACGTACTCAAAATAGTTTCTAATATTCCACATAGCTTTGCAGTCTTCCTAAACCCAATTATAAGACGTGCTGTGTAGTCGAGTGGTTAAGATATCTCACTCTCGTCCTGACAACTCCGGTTCGAATTCTGGAATGACCAATCACGCTGCTTCTTTACAAATACGGAACTCAAACTAGTTTCCAATATTCCCCGTACCTTTACAGTCTTCCTAAACCCAGTTATAAGACGTGCTGTGTAGTCGAGTGGTTAAGATATCTGACTCTCGTCCTGACGACCTGGAATGACCAATCAAGCTACTTCTGTACAAATACGGAACTCAAACTAGTTTCCAATATTCCACATACCTTTACAGTCTTCCTAAACCCAGTTTTGAGATGTGCTGTGTAGTCGAGGGGTTAAGCTACCTGACTCTCGTCCTGACGACCCGGGTCCGAATCCCGCAATGACCAATCACGCTTCTTCTGTACAAACACGGAACTCAAAATAGTTTCTAATATTCCACATACCTTTACAGTCTTCCTAAACCCAGTTTTGAGTGTACTGAGTAGTCGAGTGGTAAAGATGCCTGACTCTCATCCTGACAACCCGCGTTCGAATCCCGCAATGACCAATCACACTGCTTCTGTACAAACACGGAACTCAAACTAGTTTCTAATATTCCACATACATTTACAGTCTTCCTAAACCCAGTTATAAGACGTGCTGTGTAGTTTTAGTCGAGTAGTTAAGATACCTGACTCTCATCCTGACGACCCGGGTTCGAATGCGGCAATGAATAATCACGCTTCTTCTGTACAAATACGGAACTCAAACTAGTTTCCAATATTCCACATACCTTTACAGTCTTCCTAAACCCAGTTTTGAGATGTGCGGTGTAGTCGAGGGGTTAGGATAACTGATTCTCGTCCTGCCGACCCGGGTTCGAATCCCGCAATGACCAATCACGCTGCTTCTGTACAAACACGGAACTCAAAATAGTTTCTAATATTCCACATAGTTTTACAGTCTTCCTAAACCTAGTTTAGAGATGTGCTGTGTAGTCGAGTGGTAAAGATACCTGACTCTCATCCTGACGACCCGGGTTCGAATCCCGCAATGAATAATCACGCTTCTTCTGTACAAATACGGAACTAAAACTAGTTTCCAATATTCCACATACCTTTACAGTCTTCCTAAAACCAGTTATAAGACGTGCTGTGTAGTCGAGTGGTTAAGATATCTGACTCTCGTCCTGACGACCTGGAATGACCAATCAAGCTATTTCTGTACAAATTCGGAACACAAACTAGTTTCCAATATTCCACATACCTTTACAGTCTTCCTAAAACCAGTTTTAGGACGTGCTGTGTAGTCGAGTGGTAAAGATATCTGACTCTCGTCCTCACGACCCGGGTTCGAATCCCGCAATGACCAATCACGCTTCTAATGTACAAACACGGAACCCAAAATAGTTTCTAATATTCCACATAGCTTTACAGTCTTCCTAAACCCAGTTATAAGACGTGCTGTGTAGTCGTGTGGTTAAGATATCTGACTCTCGTCCTGATGACTCAGGTTCGAATTCTGGAATGACCAATCAAGCTACTTCTGTACAAATACGTAACTCAAACTAGTTTCCAATATTCCAAATACCTTCACAGTCTTCCTAAACCCAGTTTTGAGATGTGCTGTGTAGTCGAGTGGTAAAGATACCTGACTCTCATCCTGACGACCCGGGTTCGAATCTTGCAATGAATAATCACGCTGCTTCTGTACAAATACGGAACTCAAAATAGTTTCTAATATTCCACATAGCTTTACAGTCTTCCTGAACCTAGTTTAGAAATGTGCTGTGTAGTCGAGTGGTAAAGATACCTGATTCTCATCCTGACGGCCCGGGTTCGAATCCCGCAATGAACAATCACGCTTCTAATGTACAAACACGGAACCCAAAATAGTTTCTAATATTCCACATAGCTTTACAGTCTTCCTAAACCCAGCTATAAGACGTGTTGTGTAGTCGAGTGGTAAAGATACCTGACTCTCATCCTGACGACCCGGGTTCGAGTCCCGCAATGAATAATCACGCTTCTTCTGTACAAATACGGAACTCAGACTAGTTTCCAATATTCCACATAGCTTTACAGTCTTCCTAAACCCAGTTATAAGACGTTCTGTGTAGTCGAGTAGTTAAGATACCTGACTCTCATCCTGACGACCCGGGTTCGAATCTCGTAATGAATAATCACGCTTTTCCTGTACAAATACGGAACTCAAACTAGTTTCCAATATTCCACATACCTTTACTGTCTTCCTAAACCCAGTTATAAGACGTGCTGTGTAGTCGAGTAGATAAGATACCTGATTCTCATCCTGACGACCCGGGTTCATATGCCGCAATGAATAATTACGCTTCTTCTGTACAAATACGGAACTGAAACTAGTTACCAATATTCCACATACCTTTACAGTCTTCCAAAACCCAGTTTTAGGACGTGCTGTGTAGTCGTGTGGTTAAGATACCTGATTCTCATCCTGACGACCCGGGTTCAAATGCCGCAATGAATAATCACGCTTCTTCTGTACAAATACGGAACTCAAACTAGTTTCCAATAATCCACATACCTTTGCTGTCTTCCTAGACCCAGTTATAAAACGTGCTGTGTAGTCGAGTAGTTAAGATATCTGACTCTCGTCCTGACGACCCGGGTTCGAATCCCGGAATGACCAATCGAGCTACTTCTGTACAAATACGGAACTCAAACTAGTTTCCAATATTCCACATAGCTTTACAGTCTTCCTAAACCCAGTTTTGAGATGTGCTGTGTAGTTGAGTGGTGAAGATATCTGACTCTCGTCCTGACGACCCGGGTTCGAATCCCGCAATGACCAATCACGCTTCTAATGTACAAACACGGAACCCAAAATAGTTTCTAATATTCCACATAGCTTTACAGTCTTCCTAAACCCAGTTATAAGACGTGCTGTGTAGTCGAGTAGTTAAGATACCTGACTCTCGTCCTGACGACCCGGGTTCGAATCTCGTAATGAATAATCACGCTTTTTCTGTACAAATACGGAACTCAAACTAGTTTCCAATATTCCACATACCTTTACTGTCTTCCTAAACCCAGTTATAACACGTGCTGTGTAGTCGAGTAGATAAGATACCTGATTCTCATCCTGACGACCCGGGTTCAAATGCCGCAATGAATAATTACGCTTCTTCTGTACAAATACGGAACTCAAACTAGTTACCAATATTCCACATACCTTTACAGTCTTCCAAAACCCAGTATTGAGATGTGTTGTGTAGTCGAGGGGTTAAGATATCTGATTCTCGTCCTGACGACCCGGGTTCGAATCCCGCAATGACCAATCACGCTTCTAATGTACAAACACGGAACTCAAAATAGTTTCTAATATTCCACATACCTTTACAGTCTTCCTAAACCCAGTTTTAGGACGTGCTGTTTAGTCGTGTGGTTAAGATATCTGACTCTCGTCCTGACGATCCGGGTTCGAATCCTGCAATGACCAATCACGCTTCTTCTGTACAAATACGGAACTCAAACTAGTTTCCAATAATCCACATACCTTTGCTGTCTTCCTAGACCCAGTTATAAAACGTGCTGTGTAGTCGAGTAGTTAAGATATCTGACTCTCGTCCTGACGACTCAGGTTCGAATTCTGGAATGACCAATCAAGCTACTTCTGTACAAATACGGAATTCAAACTAGTTTCCAATATTCCACATAGCTTTACAGTCTTCCTAAACCCAGTTTTGAGATGTGCTGTGTAGTCGAGGGGTTAAGATATCTGATTCTCGTCCTGACGACCCGGGTTCGAATCGCGCAATGACCAATCACGCTGCTTCTGCACAAATACGGAACTCAAACTAGTTTCCAATATTCCACATACATTTACAGTCTTCCTAAACCCAGTTATAAGACGTGCTGTGTAGTTGTAGTCGAGTAGTTAAGATACCTGACTCTCATCCTGACGGCCCGCGTTCGAATCCCGCAATCAATAATCACGCTTCTTCTGTACAAATACGGAACTCAAACTAGTTTCCAATATTCCAAATACCTTCACAGTCTTCCTAAACCCAGTTTTGAGATGTGCTGTGTAGTTGTAGTCGAGTGGTAAAGATACCTGACTCTCATCCTGACGACCCGGGTTCGAATCTTGCAATGAATAATCACGCTTCTTCTGTACAAATACGGAACTCAAACTAGTTTCCAATATCCCACATAGCTTTACAGTCTTCCTAAACCCAGTTTTAGGGCGTGCTGTGTAGTCGTGTGGTTAAGATATCTGACTCTCGTCCTGACGACCCGGGTTCGAATCCCGCAATGAATAATCACGCTGCTTCTGTACAAATACGGAACTCAAACTAGTTTCCAATATTCCACATAACTTTACAGTCTTCCTAAACCCAGTTTTGAGATGTGCTGTGTAGTCGAGTAGTTAAGATACCTGACTCTCATTCTGACGACCCGGGTTCGAATCTCGTAATGAATAATTACGCTTTTTCTGTACAAATACGGAACTCAAACTAGCTTCCAATATTCCACATACCTTTACTGTCTTCCTAAACCCAGTTATAAGACGTGCTGTGTAGTCGAGTAGATAAGATACCTGATTCTCATCCTGACGACCCGGGTTCAAATGCCGCAATGAATAATTACGCTTCTTCTGTACAAATACGGAACTCAAACTAGTTACCAATATTCCACATACCTTTACAGTCTTCCAAAACCCAGTTTTAGGACGTGCTGTTTAGTCGTGTGGTTAAGATATCTGACTCTCGTCCTGACGACCCGGGTTCGAATCCCGAAATGACCAATCACGCTTCTTCTGTACAAACACGGAACTCAAAATAGTTTCTAATATTCCACATACCTTTACAGTCTTCCTAAACCCAGTTTTAGGACGTGCTGTTTAGTCGTGTGGTTAAGATATCTGACTCTCGTCCTGACGACCCGGGTTCGAATCCTGCAATGACCAATCACGCTGCTTCTGTACACACACGGAACTCAAAATAGCTTCTAATATTCCACATACCTTTACTGTCTTCCTAAACCCAGTTATAAGACGTGCTGTGTAGTCGAGTAGATAAGATACCTGATTCTCATCCTGACGACCCGGGTTCAAATGCCGCAATGAATAATCACGCTTCTTCTGTACAAATACGGAACTCAAACTAGTTTCCAATAATCCACATACCTTTGCTGTCTTCCTAGACCCAGTTATAAAACGTGCTGTGTAGTCGAGTAGTTAAGATATCTGACTCTCGTCCTGACGACCCGGGTTCGAATCCCGGAATGACCAATCGAGCTACTTCTGTACAAATACGGAACTCAAACTAGTTTCCAATATTCCACATAGCTTTACAGTCTTCCTAAACCCAGTTTTGAGATGTGCTGTGTAGTTGAGTGGTGAAGATATCTGACTCTCGTCCTGACGACCCGGGTTCGAATCCCGCAATGACCAATCACGCTTCTAATGTACAAACACGGAACCCAAAATAGTTTCTAATATTCCACATAGCTTTACAGTCTTCCTAAACCCAGTTATAAGACGTGCTGTGTAGTCGTGTGGTTAAGATATCTGACTCTCGTCCTGATGACTCAGGTTCGAATTCTGGAATGACCAATCAAGCTACTTCTGTACAAATACGTAACTCAAACTAGTTTCCAATATTCCAAATACCTTCACAGTCTTCCTAAACCCAGTTTTGAGATGTGCTGTGTAGTCGAGTGGTAAAAATACCTGACTCTCATCCTGACGACCCGGGTTCGAATCTTGCAATGAATAATCACGCTGCTTCTGTACAAATACGGAACTCAAACTAGTTTCCAATATTCCACATAACTTTACAGTCTTCCTAAACCCAGTTTTGAGATGTGCTGTGTAGTCGAGGGGTTAGGATAAATGATTCTCGTCCTGCCGACCCGGGTTCGAATCCCGCAATGACCAATCACGCTGCTTCTGTACAAACACGGAACTCAAAATAGTTTCTAATATTCCACATAGCTTTACAGTCTTCCTGAACCTAGTTTAGAAATGTGCTGTGTAGTCGAGTGGTAAAGATACCTGATTCTCATCCTGACGGCCCGGGTGCGAATCCCGCAATGAATAATCACGCTTCTTCTGTACAAATACGGAACTAAAACTAGTTTCCAATATTCCACATACCTTTACAGTCTTCCTAAAACCAGTTTTTGGACGTGCTGTGTAGTCGAGTGGTATAGATATCTGACTCTCGTCCTGACGACCCGGGTTCGAATCCCGCAATGAACAATCACGCTTCTAATGTACAAACACGGAACCCAAAATAGTTTCTAATATTCCACATAGCTTTACAGTCTTCCTAAACCCAGCTATAAGACGTGTTGTGTAGTCGAGTGGTAAAGATACCTGACTCTCATCCTGACGACCCGGGTTCGAGTCCCGCAATGAATAATCACGCTTCTTCTGTACAAATACGGAACTCAGACTAGTTTCCAATATTCCACATAGCTTTACAGTCTTCCTAAACCCAGTTATAAGACGTTCTGTGTAGTCGAGTAGTTAAGATACCTGACTCTCATCCTGACGACCCGGGTTCGAATCTCGTAATGAATAATCACGCTTTTCCTGTACAAATACGGAACTCAAACTAGTTTCCAATATTCCACATACCTTTACTGTCTTCCTAAACCCAGTTATAAGACGTGCTGTGTAGTCGAGTAGATAAGATACCTGATTCTCATCCTGACGACCCGGGTTCAAATGCCGCAATGAATAATTACGCTTCTTCTGTACAAATACGGAACTGAAACTAGTTACCAATATTCCACATACCTTTACAGTCTTCCAAAACCCAGTTTTAGGACGTGCTGTGTAGTCGTGTGGTTAAGATATCTGACTCTCGTCCTGAAGACTCAGGTTCGAATTCGGGAATGACCAATCACGCTGCTTCTGTACAAATACGGAACTCAAACTAGTTCCTAATATTCCACATAGCTTTACAGTCTTCCTAAACCCAGTTATAAGACGTTCTGTGTAGTCGAGTAGTTAAGATACCTGACTCTCATCCTGACGACCCGGGTTCGAATCTCGTAATGAATAATCACGCTTTTTCTGTACAAATACGGAACTCAAACTAGTTTCCAATATTCCACATACCTTTACTGTCTTCCTAAACCCAGTTATAACACGTGCTGTGTAGTCGAGTAGATAAGATACCTGATTCTCATCCTGACGACCCGGGTTCAAATGCCGCAATGAATAATTACGCTTCTTCTGTACAAATACGGAACTCAAACTAGTTACCAATATTCCACATACCTTTACAGTCTTCCAAAACCCAGTATTGAGATGTGTTGTGTAGTCGAGGGGTTAAGATATCTGATTCTCGTCCTGACGACCCGGGTTCGAATCCCGCAATGACCAATCACGCTTCTAATGTACAAACACGGAACTCAAAATAGTTTCTAATATTCCACATACCTTTACAGTCTTCCTAAACCCAGTTTTAGGACGTGCTGTTTAGTCGTGTGGTTAAGATATCTGACTCTCGTCCTGACGACCCGGGTTCGAATCCTGCAATGACCAATCACGCTTCTTCTGTACAAATACGGAACTCAAACTAGTTTCCAATAATCCACATACCTTTGCTGTCTTCCTAGACCCAGTTATAAAACGTGCTGTGTAGTCGAGTAGTTAAGATATCTGACTCTCGTCCTGACGACTCAGGTTCGAATTCTGGAATGACCAATCAAGCTACTTCTGTACAAATACGGAACTCAAACTAGTTTCCAATATTCCACATACATTTACAGTCTTCCTAAACCCAGTTATAAGACGTGCTGTGTAGTTGTAGTCGAGTAGTTAAGATACCTGACTCTCATCCTGACGACCCGGGTTCGAATCTTGCAATGAATAATCACGCTTCTTCTGTACAAATACGGAACTCAAACTAGTTTCCAATATCCCACATAGCTTTACAGTCTTCCTAAACCCAGTTTTAGGGCGTGCTGTGTAGTCGTGTGGTTAAGATATCTGACTCTCGTCCTGACGACCCGGGTTCGAATCCCGCAATGAATAATCACGCTGCTTCTGTACAAATACGGAACTCAAACTAGTTTCCAATATTCCACATAACTTTACAGTCTTCCTAAACCCAGTTTTGAGATGTGCTGTGTAGTCGAGTAGTTAAGATACCTGACTCTCATTCTGACGACCCGGGTTCGAATCTCGTAATGAATAATTACGCTTTTTCTGTACAAATACGGAACTCAAACTAGTTTCCAATATTCCACATACCTTTACTGTCTTCCTAAACCCAGTTATAAGACGTGCTGTGTAGTCGAGTAGATAAGATACCTGATTCTCATCCTGACGACCCGGGTTCAAATGCCGCAATGAATAATTACGCTTCTTCTGTACAAATACGGAACTCAAACTAGTTACCAATATTCCACATACCTTTACAGTCTTCCAAAACCCAGTTTTAGGACGTGCTGTTTAGTCGTGTGGTTAAGATATCTGACTCTCGTCCTGACGACCCGGGTTCGAATCCCGAAATGACCAATCACGCTTCTTCTGTACAAACACGGAACTCAAAATAGTTTCTAATATTCCACATACCTTTACAGTCTTCCTAAACCCAGTTTTAGGACGTGCTGTTTAGTCGTGTGGTTAAGATATCTGACTCTCGTCCTGACGACCCGGGTTCGAATCCTGCAATGACCAATCACGCTGCTTCTGTACACACACGGAACTCAAAATAGCTTCTAATATTCCACATACCTTTACTGTCTTCCTAAACCCAGTTATAAGACGTGCTGTGTAGTCGAGTAGATAAGATACCTGATTCTCATCCTGACGACCCGGGTTCAAATGCCGCAATGAATAATCACGCTTCTTCTGTACAAATACGGAACTCAAACTAGTTTCCAATAATCCACATACCTTTGCTGTCTTCCTAGACCCAGTTATAAAACGTGCTGTGTAGTCGAGTAGTTAAGATATCTGACTCTCGTCCTGACGACCCGGGTTCGAATCCCGGAATGACCAATCGAGCTACTTCTGTACAAATACGGAACTCAAACTAGTTTCCAATATTCCACATAGCTTTACAGTCTTCCTAAACCCAGTTTTGAGATGTGCTGTGTAGTTGAGTGGTGAAGATACCTGACTCTCATCCTGACGACCCGGGTTCGAATCCCGCAATAAAAAATCACGCTTCTTCTGTACAAATACGGAACTCAAACTAGTTTCGAATATGCCACATACCTTTACTGTCTTCCTAAACCCAGTTATAAGACGTGCTGTGCAGTTACGATACCTGACTCTCATCCTGACGACCCGGGTTTTCGAATGCCGCAATGAATAATCACGTTTCTTCTGTACAAATACGGAACTCAAACTAGTTTCCAATATTCCAAATACCTTTGCTGTCTTCCTAAAACCAGTTATAAGACGTGCTGTGTAGTCGAGTAGTTAAGATACCTGATTCTAATCCTGACGACCCGGGTTCGAATCCCGGAATGACAAATCAAGCTACTTCTGTACAAACACGGAACTCAAAATAGCTTCCAATATTCCACATACCGTTACAGTCTTCCTAAACCCAGTTATAAGACGTGCTGTGTAGTCGAGTTGTTAAGATACCTGACTCTCGTCCTGACGACCCGGGTTCGAATCCCGCAATGACCAATCACGCTGCTTCTGTACACACACGGAACTCAAAATAGCTTCTAATATTCCACATAGCTTTACAGTCTTCCTAAACCCAGTTTTGAGATGTGCTGTGTAGTCGAGTGGTAAAGATACCTGACTCTCATTCTGACGACCCGGGTTCGAATTTCGTAATGAATAATCACGCTTTTTCTGTACAAATACGGAACTCAAACTAGTTTCCAATATTCCACATACCTTTACAGTCTTCCAAAACCCAGTTTTAGGACGTGCTGTGTAGTCGTGTGGTTAAGATATCTGACTCTCGTCCTGACGACTCAGGTTCGAATTCGGGAATGACCAATCACGCTGCTTCTGTACAAAAGCAAAAATGTCGACGTGGTTTACCTTGATTTCCAGAAGGCATTCGATCGGGTCCAACATGGCAAACTCTTGAAGCGTTTACACGAGATGGGAATAGGGGGCAACTTGCTGAATTGGATAGAATCGTGGTTAAGAGATAGGTCGCAACGAGTTATGGTGAACGGGGAATTCTCTGGTTGGACAGACGTCACAAGTGGAGTTCCTCAGGGAAGTGTCCTTGGCCCCATACTTTTTTCACTTTTTATCGATAAACTCGATCAGGGTATCGATGGAATTACTAGCAAATTCGCAGATGATGTGAAGCTAATGGGGGTAATCGGGAATGAAAGCGATAGGGAGTTGCTCCAGACCAACTTAAACAAGATTGCAGCATGGGCAAATGAATGGAGCATGACGTTTAGCGTAGATAAGTGCATGGTCGCTCATTTTGGTTCGAACAACCCACGGTTCTCTTACGAGTTGAATGGTGTCACTATCCCGGATGCAACTAGAGTCACCGATTTGGGAATTCTCATTGACGAGCGACTTAAGTTTTCTGAACATTGTTCAGCGGTTGTCAAAAAATCGAATAGAATGCTTGGTCTCATTTTCAAAAAGGTCTCTTCGCGTTCTCCTAAAGTCATTCTTCCGCTTTTTCGAGGCTTAGTTCGTCCTGGACTGGAGTATGCTGTAAGGTTTTGGAGACCATACCTACAGAGGGACATAGACTTGGTTGAAGGGGTGCAGAGAAGAGCTACGCGTGTCCTTATTGGCACACAGGGCTTGAGTTATGAAGAAAGACTTCATTTTTTGAATATGTTTACATTGGATGAACGCAGGTGTCGAGGAGATATGATCGAAGTGTTCAAAATTTTCAATGGGATGGATAGGATGGACCATGAACTTTTAGTACACCGCCAATCGACTGCTTTTACAAGGGGACACCAGTATCGATTGGTGAGGGACAATGCAAGGTTATGGTGTCGCAGGGAATTTTTCTCCAATAGGGTTGTTAATAAATGGAATAGCTTACCCCCGGAGGTAGTAAATTGTAACACAATTGACACGTTTAAAAAGAAATACGATAAACATGTTGGGGTAAATCGAGAAGCTATCCATTCTTAGAATAAGACAACCATAAGTATTCTTTATGGGCATTGTATAATATTTTATCATGTGTATATATTGTTTGTAATTTGTGTTAATTGCATTTTTAATTGGGTTGCTGTATTTTTGAAACATATGACAACCATATTTTTATGGGCATCTTTTTATCAGCCACCTCGTTGGGCATTTTGCCTGTTGTGGTGTTGTATTTGTATTTGTATTTGTATAAATACGGAACTCAAACTAGTTTCCAATATGCCACATACCTTTGCTGTCTTCCTAGACCCAGTTATAAAACGTGCTGTGTAGTCGAGTAGTTAAGATATCTGACTCTCGTCCTGACGACCCGGGTTCGAATCCCGGAATGACCAATCGAGCTACTTCTGTACAAATACGGAACTCAAACTAGTTTCCAATATTCCAAATACCTTTACAGTCTTCCTAAACCCAGTTATAAGACGTGCTGTGGTAGTCGAGTAGTTAAGATATCTGAGTCTCGTCCTGAGGACCCGGGTTCGAATCCTGGAATGACCAATCGAGCATCTTCTGTAAATATACGGAACTCAAACAAGTTTCCAATATTCCACATAGCTTTACAGTCTTCCTAAACCGAGTATTGAGATGTGCTGTGTAGTCGAGTGGTTAAGATAACTGATTCTCGTCCTGACGACCCGGATTCGAATCCCGGAATGACCAATCACGCTTCTTCTTTACAAATACGGAACTCAAACTAGTTTCCAATATTCCAAATACCTTTACAGTCTTCCTAGACCCAGTTATAAAACGTGCTGTGTAGTCGAGTAGTTAAGATATGTGACTCTCGTCCTGACGACCCGGGTTCGAATCCCGGAATGACCAATCGAGCTACTTCTGTACAAATACGGAACTCAAACTAGTTTCCAATATTCCACATAGCTTTACAGTCTTCCTAAACTCAGTTATAAGACGTGCTGTGTAGTCGAGTGGTTGAGATATCTGACTCTCGTCCTGACGACCCGGGTTCGAATCCCGGAATGACCAATCAAGCTTCTTCTGTACAAATACGGAACTCAAACTAGTTTCCAATATTCCAAATACCTTTACAGTCTTCCTAGACCCAGTTAAAAAACGTGCCGTGTAGTCGAGTAGTTAAGATATCTGACTCTCGTCCTGACGACCCGGGTTCGAATCCCGGAATGACCAATCGAGCTACTTCTGTACAAATACGGAACTCAAACTAGTTTCCAATATTCCACATAGCTTTACAGTCTTCCTAAACCCAGTTTTGAGATGTGCTGTGTAGTCGAGTGGTAAAGATACCTGACTCTCATCCTGACGACCCGGGTTCGAATCCCGCAATGAAAAATCACGCTTCTTCTGTACAAATACGGAACTCAATCTAGTTTCCAATATTCCAAATACCTTTACAGTCTTCCTAAACCCAGTTTTAGGACGTGCTGTGTAGTCGAGTAGTTAAGATATCTGAGTCTCGGCCTGACGACCCGGGTTCGAATCCCGGAATGACCAATTGAGCTACTTCTGTACAAATACGGAACTCAAACTAGTTTCCAATATTCCAAATACCTTTACAGTCTTCCTAAACCCAGTTATAAGACGTGCTGTGCAGTTACGATACCTGACTCTCATCCTGACGACCCGGGTTTTCGAATGCCGCAATGAATAATCACGTTTCTTCTGTACAAATACGGAACTCAAACTAGTTTCCAATATTCCAAATACCTTTGCTGTCTTCCTAAAACCAGTTATAAGACGTGCTGTGTAGTCGAGTAGTTAAGATACCTGATTCTAATCCTGACGACCCGGGTTCGAATCCCGGAATGACAAATCAAGCTACTTCTGTACAAACACGGAACTCAAAATAGCTTCCAATATTCCACATACCGTTACAGTCTTCCTAAACCCAGTTATAAGACGTGCTGTGTAGTCGAGTTGTTAAGATACCTGACTCTCGTCCTGACGACCCGGGTTCGAATCCCGCAATGACCAATCACGCTGCTTCTGTACACACACGGAACTCAAAATAGCTTCTAATATTCCACATAGCTTTACAGTCTTCCTAAACCCAGTTTTGAGATGTGCTGTGTAGTCGAGTGGTAAAGATACCTGACTCTCATTCTGACGACCCGGGTTCGAATTTCGTAATGAATAATCACGCTTTTTCTGTACAAATACGGAACTCAAACTAGTTTCCAATATTCCACATACCTTTACAGTCTTCCAAAACCCAGTTTTAGGACGTGCTGTGTAGTCGTGTGGTTAAGATATCTGACTCTCGTCCTGACGACTCAGGTTCGAATTCGGGAATGACCAATCACGCTGCTTCTGTACAAAAGCAAAAATGTCGACGTGGTTTACCTTGATTTCCAGAAGGCATTCGATCGGGTCCAACATGGCAAACTCTTGAAGCGTTTACACGAGATGGGAATAGGGGGCAACTTGCTGAATTGGATAGAATCGTGGTTAAGAGATAGGTCGCAACGAGTTATGGTGAACGGGGAATTCTCTGGTTGGACAGACGTCACAAGTGGAGTTCCTCAGGGAAGTGTCCTTGGCCCCATACTTTTTTCACTTTTTATCGATAAACTCGATCAGGGTATCGATGGAATTACTAGCAAATTCGCAGATGATGTGAAGCTAATGGGGGTAATCGGGAATGAAAGCGATAGGGAGTTGCTCCAGACCAACTTAAACAAGATTGCAGCATGGGCAAATGAATGGAGCATGACGTTTAGCGTAGATAAGTGCATGGTCGCTCATTTTGGTTCGAACAACCCACGGTTCTCTTACGAGTTGAATGGTGTCACTATCCCGGATGCAACTAGAGTCACCGATTTGGGAATTCTCATTGACGAGCGACTTAAGTTTTCTGAACATTGTTCAGCGGTTGTCAAAAAATCGAATAGAATGCTTGGTCTCATTTTCAAAAAGGTCTCTTCGCGTTCTCCTAAAGTCATTCTTCCGCTTTTTCGAGGCTTAGTTCGTCCTGGACTGGAGTATGCTGTAAGGTTTTGGAGACCATACCTACAGAGGGACATAGACTTGGTTGAAGGGGTGCAGAGAAGAGCTACGCGTGTCCTTATTGGCACACAGGGCTTGAGTTATGAAGAAAGACTTCATTTTTTGAATATGTTTACATTGGATGAACGCAGGTGTCGAGGAGATATGATCGAAGTGTTCAAAATTTTCAATGGGATGGATAGGATGGACCATGAACTTTTAGTACACCGCCAATCGACTGCTTTTACAAGGGGACACCAGTATCGATTGGTGAGGGACAATGCAAGGTTATGGTGTCGCAGGGAATTTTTCTCCAATAGGGTTGTTAATAAATGGAATAGCTTACCCCCGGAGGTAGTAAATTGTAACACAATTGACACGTTTAAAAAGAAATACGATAAACATGTTGGGGTAAATCGAGAAGCTATCCATTCTTAGAATAAGACAACCATAAGTATTCTTTATGGGCATTGTATAATATTTTATCATGTGTATATATTGTTTGTAATTTGTGTTAATTGCATTTTTAATTGGGTTGCTGTATTTTTGAAACATATGACAACCATATTTTTATGGGCATCTTTTTATCAGCCACCTCGTTGGGCATTTTGCCTGTTGTGGTGTTGTATTTGTATTTGTATTTGTATAAATACGGAACTCAAACTAGTTTCCAATATGCCACATACCTTTGCTGTCTTCCTAGACCCAGTTATAAAACGTGCTGTGTAGTCGAGTAGTTAAGATATCTGACTCTCGTCCTGACGACCCGGGTTCGAATCCCGGAATGACCAATCGAGCTACTTCTGTACAAATACGGAACTCAAACTAGTTTCCAATATTCCAAATACCTTTACAGTCTTCCTAAACCCAGTTATAAGACGTGCTGTGGTAGTCGAGTAGTTAAGATATCTGAGTCTCGTCCTGAGGACCCGGGTTCGAATCCTGGAATGACCAATCGAGCATCTTCTGTAAATATACGGAACTCAAACAAGTTTCCAATATTCCACATAGCTTTACAGTCTTCCTAAACCGAGTATTGAGATGTGCTGTGTAGTCGAGTGGTTAAGATAACTGATTCTCGTCCTGACGACCCGGATTCGAATCCCGGAATGACCAATCACGCTTCTTCTTTACAAATACGGAACTCAAACTAGTTTCCAATATTCCAAATACCTTTACAGTCTTCCTAGACCCAGTTATAAAACGTGCTGTGTAGTCGAGTAGTTAAGATATGTGACTCTCGTCCTGACGACCCGGGTTCGAATCCCGGAATGACCAATCGAGCTACTTCTGTACAAATACGGAACTCAAACTAGTTTCCAATATTCCACATAGCTTTACAGTCTTCCTAAACTCAGTTATAAGACGTGCTGTGTAGTCGAGTGGTTGAGATATCTGACTCTCGTCCTGACGACCCGGGTTCGAATCCCGGAATGACCAATCAAGCTTCTTCTGTACAAATACGGAACTCAAACTAGTTTCCAATATTCCAAATACCTTTACAGTCTTCCTAGACCCAGTTAAAAAACGTGCCGTGTAGTCGAGTAGTTAAGATATCTGACTCTCGTCCTGACGACCCGGGTTCGAATCCCGGAATGACCAATCGAGCTACTTCTGTACAAATACGGAACTCAAACTAGTTTCCAATATTCCACATAGCTTTACAGTCTTCCTAAACCCAGTTTTGAGATGTGCTGTGTAGTCGAGTGGTAAAGATACCTGACTCTCATCCTGACGACCCGGGTTCGAATCCCGCAATGAAAAATCACGCTTCTTCTGTACAAATACGGAACTCAATCTAGTTTCCAATATTCCAAATACCTTTACAGTCTTCCTAAACCCAGTTTTAGGACGTGCTGTGTAGTCGAGTAGTTAAGATATCTGAGTCTCGGCCTGACGACCCGGGTTCGAATCCCGGAATGACCAATTGAGCTACTTCTGTACAAATACGGAACTCAAACTAGTTTCCAATATTCCAAATACCTTTACAGTCTTCCTAAACCCAGTTATAAGACGTGCTGTGTAGTCGAGTAGTTAAGATATCTGAGTCTCGGCCTGCGGACCCGGGTTCGAATCCCGGAATGACCTATCGAGCATCTTCTGTAAATATACGGAACTCAAACAAGTTCCCAATATTCCACATAGCTTTACAGTCTTCCTAAACCGAGTATTGAGATGTGCTGTGTAGTCGAGTGATAAAGATGCCTGACTCTCGTCCTGACGACTCAGGTTCGAATCCCGGAATGACCAATCGAGCTACTTCTGTACAAATACGGAACTCAAACTAATTTCCAATATTCCACATAGCTTTACGGTCTTCCTAAACTCAGTTATAAGACGTGCTGTGTAGTCGAGTGGTTGAGATATCTGACTCTCGTCCTGACGACCCGGGTTCGAATCCCGGAATGACCAATCAAGCTTCTTCTGTACAAATACGGAACTCAAACTAGTTTCCAATATTCCAAATACCTTTACAGTCTTCCTAAACCCAGTTATAAGACGTGCTGTGTAGTCGAGTTGTTAAGATACCTGACTCTCGTCCTGACGACCCGGGTTCGAATCCCGCAATGAAAAATCACGCTTCTTCTGTACAAATACGGAACTCAATCTAGTTTCCAATATTCCAAATACCTTTACAGTCTTCCTAAACCCAGTTTTAGGACGTGCTGTGTAGTCGAGTAGTTAAGATATCTGAGTCTCGGCCTGACGACCCGGGTTCGAATCCCGGAATGACCAATTGAGCTACTTCTGTACAAATACGGAACTCAAACTAGTTTCCAATATTCCAAATACCTTTACAGTCTTCCTAAACCCAGTTATAAGACGTTCTGTGTAGTCGAGTAGTTAAGATACCTGACTCTCATCCTGACGACCCGGGTTCGAATCTCGTAATGAATAATCACGCTTTTCCTGTACAAATACGGAACTCAAACTAGTTTCCAATATTCCACATACCTTTACTGTCTTCCTAAACCCAGTTATAAGACGTGCTGTGTAGTCGAGTAGATAAGATACCTGATTCTCATCCTGACGACCCGGGTTCAAATGCCGCAATGAATAATTACGCTTCTTCTGTACAAATACGGAACTGAAACTAGTTACCAATATTCCACATACCTTTACAGTCTTCCAAAACCCAGTTTTAGGACGTGCTGTGTAGTCGTGTGGTTAAGATACCTGATTCTCATCCTGACGACCCGGGTTCAAATGCCGCAATGAATAATCACGCTTCTTCTGTACAAATACGGAACTCAAACTAGTTTCCAATAATCCACATACCTTTGCTGTCTTCCTAGACCCAGTTATAAAACGTGCTGTGTAGTCGAGTAGTTAAGATATCTGACTCTCGTCCTGACGACCCGGGTTCGAATCCCGGAATGACCAATCGAGCTACTTCTGTACAAATACGGAACTCAAACTAGTTTCCAATATTCCACATAGCTTTACAGTCTTCCTAAACCCAGTTTTGAGATGTGCTGTGTAGTTGAGTGGTGAAGATATCTGACTCTCGTCCTGACGACCCGGGTTCGAATCCCGCAATGACCAATCACGCTTCTAATGTACAAACACGGAACCCAAAATAGTTTCTAATATTCCACATAGCTTTACAGTCTTCCTAAACCCAGTTATAAGACGTGCTGTGTAGTCGAGTAGTTAAGATACCTGACTCTCGTCCTGACGACCCGGGTTCGAATCTCGTAATGAATAATCACGCTTTTTCTGTACAAATACGGAACTCAAACTAGTTTCCAATATTCCACATACCTTTACTGTCTTCCTAAACCCAGTTATAACACGTGCTGTGTAGTCGAGTAGATAAGATACCTGATTCTCATCCTGACGACCCGGGTTCAAATGCCGCAATGAATAATTACGCTTCTTCTGTACAAATACGGAACTCAAACTAGTTACCAATATTCCACATACCTTTACAGTCTTCCAAAACCCAGTATTGAGATGTGTTGTGTAGTCGAGGGGTTAAGATATCTGATTCTCGTCCTGACGACCCGGGTTCGAATCCCGCAATGACCAATCACGCTTCTAATGTACAAACACGGAACTCAAAATAGTTTCTAATATTGCACATACCTTTACAGTCTTCCTGAACCCAGTTTTAGGACGTGCTGTTTAGTCGTGTGGTTAAGATATCTGACTCTCGTCCTGACGACCCGGGTTCGAATCCTGCAATGACCAATCACGCTTCTTCTGTACAAATACGGAACTCAAACTAGTTTCCAATAATCCACATACCTTTGCTGTCTTCCTAGACCCAGTTATAAAACGTGCTGTGTAGTCGAGTAGTTAAGATATCTGACTCTCGTCCTGACGACTCAGGTTCGAATTCTGGAATGACCAATCAAGCTACTTCTGTACAAATACGGAATTCAAACTAGTTTCCAATATTCCACATAGCTTTACAGTCTTCCTAAACCCAGTTTTGAGATGTGCTGTGTAGTCGAGGGGTTAAGATATCTGATTCTCGTCCTGACGACCCGGGTTCGAATCGCGCAATGACCAATCACGCTGCTTCTGTACAAATACGGAACTCAAACTAGTTTCCAATATTCCACATACATTTACAGTCTTCCTAAACCCAGTTATAAGACGTGCTGTGTAGTTGTAGTCGAGTAGTTAAGATACCTGACTCTCATCCTGACGGTCCGCGTTCGAATCCCGCAATCAATAATCACGCTTCTTCTGTACAAATACGGAACTCAAACTAGTTTCCAATATTCCAAATACCTTCACAGTCTTCCTAAACCCAGTTTTGAGATGTGCTGTGTAGTTGTAGTCGAGTGGTAAAGATACCTGACTCTCATCCTGACGACCCGGGTTCGAATCTTGCAATGAATAATCACGCTTCTTCTGTACAAATACGGAACTCAAACTAGTTTCCAATATCCCACATAGCTTTACAGTCTTCCTAAACCCAGTTTTAGGGCGTGCTGTGTAGTCGTGTGGTTAAGATATCTGACTCTCGTCCTGACGACCCGGGTTCGAATCCCGCAATGAATAATCACGCTGCTTCTGTACAAATACGGAACTCAAACTAGTTTCCAATATTCCACATAACTTTACAGTCTTCCTAAACCCAGTTTTGAGATGTGCTGTGTAGTCGAGTAGTTAAGATACCTGACTCTCATTCTGACGACCCGGGTTCGAATCTCGTAATGAATAATTACGCTTTTTCTGTACAAATACGGAACTCAAACTAGTTTCCAATATTCCACATACCTTTACTGTCTTCCTAAACCCAGTTATAAGACGTGCTGTGTAGTCGAGTAGATAAGATACCTGATTCTCATCCTGACGACCCGGGTTCAAATGCCGCAATGAATAATTACGCTTCTTCTGTACAAATACGGAACTCAAACTAGTTACCAATATTCCACATACCTTTACAGTCTTCCAAAACCCAGTTTTAGGACGTGCTGTTTAGTCGTGTGGTTAAGATATCTGACTCTCGTCCTGACGACCCGGGTTCGAATCCCGAAATGACCAATCACGCTTCTTCTGTACAAACACGGAACTCAAAATAGTTTCTAATATTCCACATACCTTTACAGTCTTCCTAAACCCAGTTTTAGGACGTGCTGTTTAGTCGTGTGGTTAAGATATCTGACTCTCGTCCTGACGACCCGGGTTCGAATCCTGCAATGACCAATCACGCTGCTTCTGTACACACACGGAACTCAAAATAGCTTCTAATATTCCACATACCTTTACTGTCTTCCTAAACCCAGTTATAAGACGTGCTGTGTAGTCGAGTAGATAAGATACCTGATTCTCATCCTGACGACCCGGGTTCAAATGCCGCAATGAATAATCACGCTTCTTCTGTACAAATACGGAACTCAAACTAGTTTCCAATAATCCACATACCTTTGCTGTCTTCCTAGACCCAGTTATAAAACGTGCTGTGTAGTCGAGTAGTTAAGATATCTGACTCTCGTCCTGACGACCCGGGTTCGAATCCCGGAATGACCAATCGAGCTACTTCTGTACAAATACGGAACTCAAACTAGTTTCCAATATTCCACATAGCTTTACAGTCTTCCTAAACCCAGTTTTGAGATGTGCTGTGTAGTTGAGTGGTGAAGATATCTGACTCTCGTCCTGACGACCCGGGTTCGAATCCCGCAATGACCAATCACGCTTCTAATGTACAAACACGGAACCCAAAATAGTTTCTAATATTCCACATAGCTTTACAGTCTTCCTAAACCCAGTTATAAGACGTGCTGTGTAGTCGTGTGGTTAAGATATCTGACTCTCGTCCTGATGACTCAGGTTCGAATTCTGGAATGACCAATCAAGCTACTTCTGTACAAATACGTAACTCAAACTAGTTTCCAATATTCCAAATACCTTCACAGTCTTCCTAAACCCAGTTTTGAGATGTGCTGTGTAGTCGAGTGGTAAAGATACCTGACTCTCATCCTGACGACCCGGGTTCGAATCTTGCAATGAATAATCACGCTGCTTCTGTACAAATACGGAACTCAAACTAGTTTCCAATATTCCACATAACTTTACAGTCTTCCTAAACCCAGTTTTGAGATGTGCTGTGTAGTCGAGGGGTTAGGATAAATGATTCTCGTCCTGCCGACCCGGGTTCGAATCCCGCAATGACCAATCACGCTGCTTCTGTACAAACACGGAACTCAAAATAGTTTCTAATATTCCACATAGCTTTACAGTCTTCCTGAACCTAGTTTAGAAATGTGCTGTGTAGTCGAGTGGTAAAGATACCTGATTCTCATCCTGACGGCCCGGGTGCGAATCCCGCAATGAATAATCACGCTTCTTCTGTACAAATACGGAACTAAAACTAGTTTCCAATATTCCACATACCTTTACAGTCTTCCTAAAACCAGTTTTTGGACGTGCTGTGTAGTCGAGTGGTATAGATATCTGACTCTCGTCCTGACGACCCGGGTTCGAATCCCGCAATGAACAATCACGCTTCTAATGTACAAACACGGAACCCAAAATAGTTTCTAATATTCCACATAGCTTTACAGTCTTCCTAAACCCAGCTATAAGACGTGTTGTGTAGTCGAGTGGTAAAGATACCTGACTCTCATCCTGACGACCCGGGTTCGAGTCCCGCAATGAATAATCACGCTTCTTCTGTACAAATACGGAACTCAGACTAGTTTCCAATATTCCACATAGCTTTACAGTCTTCCTAAACCCAGTTATAAGACGTTCTGTGTAGTCGAGTAGTTAAGATACCTGACTCTCATCCTGACGACCCGGGTTCGAATCTCGTAATGAATAATCACGCTTTTCCTGTACAAATACGGAACTCAAACTAGTTTCCAATATTCCACATACCTTTACTGTCTTCCTAAACCCAGTTATAAGACGTGCTGTGTAGTCGAGTAGATAAGATACCTGATTCTCATCCTGACGACCCGGGTTCAAATGCCGCAATGAATAATTACGCTTCTTCTGTACAAATACGGAACTGAAACTAGTTACCAATATTCCACATACCTTTACAGTCTTCCAAAACCCAGTTTTAGGACGTGCTGTGTAGTCGTGTGGTTAAGATATCTGACTCTCGTCCTGAAGACTCAGGTTCGAATTCGGGAATGACCAATCACGCTGCTTCTGTACAAATTCGGAACTCAAACTAGTTCCTAATATTCCACATAGCTTTACAGTCTTCCTAAACCCAGTTATAAGACGTTCTGTGTAGTCGAGTAGTTAAGATACCTGACTCTCATCCTGACGACCCGGGTTCGAATCTCGTAATGAATAATCACGCTTTTTCTGTACAAATACGGAACTCAAACTAGTTTCCAATATTCCACATACCTTTACTGTCTTCCTAAACCCAGTTATAACACGTGCTGTGTAGTCGAGTAGATAAGATACCTGATTCTCATCCTGACGACCCGGGTTCAAATGCCGCAATGAATAATTACGCTTCTTCTGTACAAATACGGAACTCAAACTAGTTACCAATATTCCACATACCTTTACAGTCTTTCAAAACCCAGTATTGAGATGTGTTGTGTAGTCGAGGGGTTAAGATATCTGATTCTCGTCCTGACGACCCGGGTTCGAATCCCGCAATGACCAATCACGCTTCTAATGTACAAACACGGAACTCAAAATAGTTTCTAATATTCCACATACCTTTACAGTCTTCCTAAACCCAGTTTTAGGACGTGCTGTTTAGTCGTGTGGTTAAGATATCTGACTCTCGTCCTGACGACCCGGGTTCGAATCCTGCAATGACCAATCACGCTTCTTCTGTACAAATACGGAACTCAAACTAGTTTCCAATAATCCACATACCTTTGCTGTCTTCCTAGACCCAGTTATAAAACGTGCTGTGTAGTCGAGTAGTTAAGATATCTGACTCTCGTCCTGACGACTCAGGTTCGAATTCTGGAATGACCAATCAAGCTACTTCTGTACAAATACGGAACTCAAACTAGTTTCCAATATTCCACATACATTTACAGTCTTCCTAAACCCAGTTATAAGACGTGCTGTGTAGTTGTAGTCGAGTAGTTAAGATACCTGACTCTCATCCTGACGGCCCGCGTTCGAATCCCGCAATCAATAATCACGCTTCTTCTGTACAAATACGGAACTCAAACTAGTTTCCAATATTCCAAATACCTTCACAGTCTTCCTAAACCCAGTTTTGAGATGTGCTGTGTAGTCGAGTGGTAAAGATACCTGACTCTCATCCTGACGACCCGGGTTCGAATCTTGCAATGAATAATCACGCTTCTTCTGTACAAATACGGAACTCAAACTAGTTTCCAATATCCCACATAGCTTTACAGTCTTCCTAAACCCAGTTTTAGGGCGTGCTGTGTAGTCGTGTGGTTAAGATATCTGACTCTCGTCCTGACGACCCGGGTTCGAATCCCGCAATGAATAATCACGCTGGTTCTGTACAAATACGGAACTCAAACTAGTTTCCAATATTCCATATAACTTTACAGTCTTCCTAAACCCAGTTTTGAGATGTGCTGTGTAGTCGAGTAGTTAAGATACCTGACTCTCATTCTGACGACCCGGGTTCGAATCTCGTAATGAATAATTACGCTTTTTCTGTACAAATACGGAACTCAAACTAGTTTCCAATATTCCACATACCTTTACTGTCTTCCTAAACCCAGTTATAAGACGTGCTGTGTAGTCGAGTAGATAAGATACCTGATTCTCATCCTGACGACCCGGGTTCAAATGCCGCAATGAATAATTACGCTTCTTCTGTACAAATACGGAACTCAAACTAGTTACCAATATTCCACATACCTTTACAGTCTTCCAAAACCCAGTTTTAGGACGTGCTGTTTAGTCGTGTGGTTAAGATATCTGACTCTCGTCCTGACGACCCGGGTTCGAATCCCGAAATGACCAATCACGCTTCTTCTGTACAAACACGGAACTCAAAATAGTTTCTAATATTCCACATACCTTTACAGTCTTCCTAAACCCAGTTTTAGGACGTGCTGTTTAGTCGTGTGGTTAAGATATCTGACTCTCGTCCTGACGACCCGGGTTCGAATCCTGCAATGACCAATCACGCTGCTTCTGTACACACACGGAACTCAAAATAGCTTCTAATATTCCACATACCTTTACTGTCTTCCTAAACCCAGTTATAAGATGTGCTGTGTAGTCGAGTAGATAAAATACCTGATTCTCATCCTGACGACCCGGGTTCAAATGCCGCAATGAATAATCACGCTTCTTCTGTACAAATACGGAACTCAAACTAGTTTCCAATAATCCACATACCTTTGCTGTCTTCCTAGACCCAGTTATAAAACGTGCTGTGTAGTCGAGTAGTTAAGATATCTGACTCTCGTCCTGACGACCCGGGTTCGAATCCCGGAATGACCAATCGAGCTACTTCTGTACAAATACGGAACTCAAACTAGTTTCCAATATTCCACATAGCTTTACAGTCTTCCTAAACCCAGTTTTGAGATGTGCTGTGTAGTTGAGTGGTGAAGATACCTGACTCTCATCCTGACGACCCGGGTTCGAATCCCGCAATAAAAAATCACGCTTCTTCTGTACAAATACGGAACTCAAACTAGTTTCGAATATGCCACATACCTTTACTGTCTTCCTAAACCCAGTTATAAGACGTGCTGTGCAGTTACGATACCTGACTCTCATCCTGACGACCCGGGTTTTCGAATGCCGCAATGAATAATCACGTTTCTTCTGTACAAATACGGAACTCAAACTAGTTTCCAATATTCCAAATACCTTTGCTGTCTTCCTAAAACCAGTTATAAGACGTGCTGTGTAGTCGAGTAGTTAAGATACCTGATTCTAATCCTGACGACCCGGGTTCGAATCCCGGAATGACAAATCAAGCTACTTCTGTACAAACACGGAACTCAAAATAGCTTCCAATATTCCACATACCGTTACAGTCTTCCTAAACCCAGTTATAAGACGTGCTGTGTAGTCGAGTTGTTAAGATACCTGACTCTCGTCCTGACGACCCGGGTTCGAATCCCGCAATGACCAATCACGCTGCTTCTGTACACACACGGAACTCAAAATAGCTTCTAATATTCCACATAGCTTTACAGTCTTCCTAAACCCAGTTTTGAGATGTGCTGTGTAGTCGAGTGGTAAAGATACCTGACTCTCATTCTGACGACCCGGGTTCGAATTTCGTAATGAATAATCACGCTTTTTCTGTACAAATACGGAACTCAAACTAGTTTCCAATATTCCACATACCTTTACAGTCTTCCAAAACCCAGTTTTAGGACGTGCTGTGTAGTCGTGTGGTTAAGATATCTGACTCTCGTGCTGACGACTCAGGTTCGAATTCGGGAATGACCAATCACGCTGCTTCTGTACAAATCAAAAATGTCGACGTGGTTTACCTTGATTTCCAGAAGGCATTCGATCGGGTCCAACATGGCAAACTCTTGAAGCGTTTACACGAGATGGGAATAGGGGGCAACTTGCTGAATTGGATAGAATCGTGGTTAAGAGATAGGTCGCAACGAGTTATGGTGAACGGGGAATTCTCTGGTTGGACAGACGTCACAAGTGGAGTTCCTCAGGGAAGTGTCCTTGGCCCCATACTTTTTTCACTTTTTATCGATAAACTCGATCAGGGTATCGATGGAATTACTAGCAAATTCGCAGATGATGTGAAGCTAATGGGGGTAATCGGGAATGAAAGCGATAGGGAGTTGCTCCAGACCAACTTAAACAAGATTGCAGCATGGGCAAATGAATGGAGCATGACGTTTAGCGTAGATAAGTGCATGGTCGCTCATTTTGGTTCGAACAACCCACGGTTCTCTTACGAGTTGAATGGTGTCACTATCCCGGATGCAACTAGAGTCACCGATTTGGGAATTCTCATTGACGAGCGACTTAAGTTTTCTGAACATTGTTCAGCGGTTGTCAAAAAATCGAATAGAATGCTTGGTCTCATTTTCAAAAAGGTCTCTTCGCGTTCTCCTAAAGTCATTCTTCCGCTTTTTCGAGGCTTAGTTCGTCCTGGACTGGAGTATGCTGTAAGGTTTTGGAGACCATACCTACAGAGGGACATAGACTTGGTTGAAGGGGTGCAGAGAAGAGCTACGCGTGTCCTTATTGGCACACAGGGCTTGAGTTATGAAGAAAGACTTCATTTTTTGAATATGTTTACATTGGATGAACGCAGGTGTCGAGGAGATATGATCGAAGTGTTCAAAATTTTCAATGGGATGGATAGGATGGACCATGAACTTTTAGTACACCGCCAATCGACTGCTTTTACAAGGGGACACCAGTATCGATTGGTGAGGGACAATGCAAGGTTATGGTGTCGCAGGGAATTTTTCTCCAATAGGGTTGTTAATAAATGGAATAGCTTACCCCCGGAGGTAGTAAATTGTAACACAATTGACACGTTTAAAAAGAAATACGATAAACATGTTGGGGTAAATCGAGAAGCTATCCATTCTTAGAATAAGACAACCATAAGTATTCTTTATGGGCATTGTATAATATTTTATCATGTGTATATATTGTTTGTAATTTGTGTTAATTGCATTTTTAATTGGGTTGCTGTATTTTTGAAACATATGACAACCATATTTTTATGGGCATCTTTTTATCAGCCACCTCGTTGGGCATTTTGCCTGTTGTGGTGTTGTATTTGTATTTGTATTTGTATAAATACGGAACTCAAACTAGTTTCCAATATGCCACATACCTTTGCTGTCTTCCTAGACCCAGTTATAAAACGTGCTGTGTAGTCGAGTAGTTAAGATATCTGACTCTCGTCCTGACGACCCGGGTTCGAATCCCGGAATGACCAATCGAGCTACTTCTGTACAAATACGGAACTCAAACTAGTTTCCAATATTCCAAATACCTTTACAGTCTTCCTAAACCCAGTTATAAGACGTGCTGTGGTAGTCGAGTAGTTAAGATATCTGAGTCTCGTCCTGAGGACCCGGGTTCGAATCCTGGAATGACCAATCGAGCATCTTCTGTAAATATACGGAACTCAAACAAGTTTCCAATATTCCACATAGCTTTACAGTCTTCCTAAACCGAGTATTGAGATGTGCTGTGTAGTCGAGTGGTTAAGATAACTGATTCTCGTCCTGACGACCCGGATTCGAATCCCGGAATGACCAATCACGCTTCTTCTTTACAAATACGGAACTCAAACTAGTTTCCAATATTCCAAATACCTTTACAGTCTTCCTAGACCCAGTTATAAAACGTGCTGTGTAGTCGAGTAGTTAAGATATGTGACTCTCGTCCTGACGACCCGGGTTCGAATCCCGGAATGACCAATCGAGCTACTTCTGTACAAATACGGAACTCAAACTAGTTTCCAATATTCCAAATACCTTTACAGTCTTCCTAGACCCAGTTAAAAAACGTGCCGTGTAGTCGAGTAGTTAAGATATCTGACTCTCGTCCTGACGACCCGGGTTCGAATCCCGGAATGACCAATCGAGCTACTTCTGTACAAATACGGAACTCAAACTAGTTTCCAATATTCCACATAGCTTTACAGTCTTCCTAAACCCAGTTTTGAGATGTGCTGTGTAGTCGAGTGGTAAAGATACCTGACTCTCATCCTGACGACCCGGGTTCGAATCCCGCAATGAAAAATCACGCTTCTTCTGTACAAATACGGAACTCAATCTAGTTTCCAATATTCCAAATACCTTTACAGTCTTCCTAAACCCAGTTTTAGGACGTGCTGTGTAGTCGAGTAGTTAAGATATCTGAGTCTCGGCCTGACGACCCGGGTTCGAATCCCGGAATGACCAATTGAGCTACTTCTGTACAAATACGGAACTCAAACTAGTTTCCAATATTCCAAATACCTTTACAGTCTTCCTAAACCCAGTTATAAGACGTGCTGTGTAGTCGAGTAGTTAAGATATCTGAGTCTCGGCCTGCGGACCCGGGTTCGAATCCCGGAATGACCTATCGAGCATCTTCTGTAAATATACGGAACTCAAACAAGTTCCCAATATTCCACATAGCTTTACAGTCTTCCTAAACCGAGTATTGAGATGTGCTGTGTAGTCGAGTGATAAAGATGCCTGACTCTCGTCCTGACGACTCAGGTTCGAATCCCGGAATGACCAATCGAGCTACTTCTGTACAAATACGGAACTCAAACTAATTTCCAATATTCCACATAGCTTTACGGTCTTCCTAAACTCAGTTATAAGACGTGCTGTGTAGTCGAGTGGTTGAGATATCTGACTCTCGTCCTGACGACCCGGGTTCGAATCCCGGAATGACCAATCAAGCTTCTTCTGTACAAATACGGAACTCAAACTAGTTTCCAATATTCCAAATACCTTTACAGTCTTCCTAAACCCAGTTATAAGACGTGCTGTGTAGTCGAGTTGTTAAGATACCTGACTCTCGTCCTGACGACCCGGGTTCGAATCCCGCAATGAAAAATCACGCTTCTTCTGTACAAATACGGAACTCAATCTAGTTTCCAATATTCCAAATACCTTTACAGTCTTCCTAAACCCAGTTTTAGGACGTGCTGTGTAGTCGAGTAGTTAAGATATCTGAGTCTCGGCCTGACGACCCGGGTTCGAATCCCGGAATGACCAATTGAGCTACTTCTGTACAAATACGGAACTCAAACTAGTTTCCAATATTCCAAATACCTTTACAGTCTTCCTAAACCCAGTTATAAGACGTGCTGTGTAGTCGAGTAGTTAAGATATCTGAGTCTCGGCCTGAGGACCCGGGTTCGAATCCCGGAATGACCTATCGAGCATCTTCTGTAAATATACGGAACTCAAACAAGTTCCCAATATTCCACATAGCTTTACAGTCTTCCTAAACCGAGTATTGAGATGTGCTGTGTAGTCGAGTGATAAAGATGCCTGACTCTCGTCCTGACGACTCAGGTTCGAATCCCGGAATGACCAATCGAGCTACTTCTGTACAAATACGGAACTCAAACTAGTTTCCAATATTCCACATAGCTTTACGGTCTTCCTAAACTCAGTTATAAGACGTGCTGTGTAGTCGAGTGGTTGAGATATCTGACTCTCGTCCTGACGACCCGGGTTCGAATCCCGGAATGACCAATCAAGCTTCTTCTGTACAAATACGGAACTCAAACTAGTTTCCAATATTCCAAATACCTTTACAGTCTTCCTAAACCCAGTTATAAGACGTGCTGTGTAGTCGAGTTGTTAAGATACCTGACTCTCGTCCTGACGACCCGGGTTCGAATCCTGCAATGACCAATCACGCTATTAGTAGTATAGGCAGCGGTATACCGGAAAAGGACGGCCTTGACCACAGGTGGGCGTGGCCGTGTTGTTGGACGGAGGTAGTTTTGGAGGGGAGCGTGGCCATCATGATGGCGGCCATATTGGATTCGTGTTGTTCGTCGAGGTGTGTTTTTGGGTGTCACGTGGCGCTGCATGTCGATGGCGTCATCTTTCAAGATGGCGTCCTGATGGTCGTGTTGTTCGACTATGACATGAGCCAGAGGGCGCTACTCATTTCCCTACAGAACACTTGGTGTCACGTTACTGAACTTGCGATCATGTGACCAGGCTTGTGTCCGAGATTATTTTTTTCTAGGTTATTGCCGAGGTGTCGGAGGTTCCGCAGGATGTTTCTCCATGTCGCTACTAGATGGCAGCACTATTTTAATTGATTTTAATCATTTATTTTTTTTTCAAATGTAAAAGTGTTTAAGCCCTGGGTTCGAACCTGGTTCCTCATGATGACAATCCACAACGTTGACCACTGGACCACCCGACACATACCAGTACGTTCCTTAATTAGCTATAGTATCTATTTATGCAATATTGTTGACCCCATACAAGAAATTGTTATCGTTAATAAAAATAATGTCCCACGTTAATTTTGCAGTGGGTTGTAATCACTTGACTACGATATTTATCTGTTACCCGACATGCTGGTTGTGACGTTGTTATCATTGGATACTGAACATGCAGTAACATGTCTGAACAATCACGTGACCTAGGTTGCGCTGCCGTCAAACATGTCGGAACGTGATTCCCGCGGTCGTTGAAAAATATTTACCTGTTACCACGTCACTGGTTGTGTTCTCGCTAAATCCTATTGGTTCTATGGGTATAACTTGTCTTCACTCGTGGGTATTATTAGATTGTGGAAGGTTAGTATTTGCGGGTTGGCAACACGTCAAAAGTTGATTCTATTGGCTCCGTGTGACCACGTGACAACATTCGTCCAATCGCGAAGTTGTATGGTCCTTGGATCTACTAAGTGCAATCCCGTTTCATTAAAGTCTTGCTCGTGGTCTTCGCTTTTCGTCACTTTCCAGTCTGAACGCCGTTGGTTAAAGACGTATGACATGGCCGATTCGAGTCCACCCGCAAAGAGATTGAGATCTGAGGTAAGTTTATTTTCTATTCATATTTTTCTTCGCAAACTCTATTTTATTTCCAATGCTGAAAACAAAGCCTAATTTTTATATAATATGCCCTGATTTGCGATGCACTTAACACGATTCTTTCTTACAGGACAAAATGTCAGAAGATCTGCTAAAACAAATGGCTCTACCCGATCATTCCTACCAGCTGGGTGACTCTGTCTTGGCGAGAGTTTGCGTCTTCAATGGATATATCCTGGTCCACGTAAGGGAGTTCAACTGGTTGAACAAGAGGTGGTATCCAACCAAAGTCGGTATTGCCGTGGACCAAACTATTTTCAACTGTGTTATGGCGTCATCATACAAGATCAACTATGAACTGGACTATGCTACAGCTTCATCTAAAGTGATTGTGCATAAGGACGTTTACGCAAAGATCGGCCCTACAGAAAAGAATGTCACTATCGTGAAAGAGCGATTACACAATGGTGTGCCGAGCAAAAATTACATTAAATTGAGCCAAGACCAATGGTATAAGTTGGTTGAACTTAGAGATGACATCAACCTGAGCATAGAGTGTTTTCGTCTGGATCTATTGGATTTGGTCTCGTCTTACGGCGACTACGTGGGGTTCAACAGCTCGAGGAAGCCAACAGTGGATGAACAAAAAGTCATGCGAGACGACCTCCATGCTGCATTCCGTGAGTACATTGTTAAAAAAGATGACTTAAAATCGTTAAACTATATTGAGAAAACAAACGACCACAATTCTTTTGAGACATTTTTGAACGCCGTGCAATGTTTTGATATATATGAATTATATATATATATATGATATATGATATAATATATTAATATATATATGATATATACGAACTCAGTAAACTTAATGGAATTTAAAAACTCACAGCTCACTTCATAGTGCTGCCTAGACAGATACACATCAATGAGTTCGTTAACGATGCTAAACGTCGTCTGGCTGATTAATTTGTTACAAGTACGTGAATAAATATTTATCCATTGAATTAAATTTTTGAGTTGGTATTTTATTTTTTGAGTGTTTTACTATTTATTTGACTGTAACTCAACAGAAGTTTCATTATACTTATGGATGGCGTTAAGTCTGTTTCATTCGGTCCAGTAACCGTTGTTGAAGTTGGTAATTATTGCAGGCGCGGATTCTGGGTTGAAGACGCCTTTAGATTCAAACGTAAAGTTGAAGAGTTTGAAAAACTTTGGGTAGAAACTGTGAAATGGAAAAATATACAGATCCAACAGAACCAGGAAGTTTTGGAGGAATAAATGCTCTGCATCGGAACTTGAAAGAAAGAGGTTATAATTTTTCTCTGAAACAAGTGAAAAAATGGTTAGACGGTAATGAGGCTTATACATTACATAAGCCAGCGCGAAAGAATTTTCGCAGGAATCGTGTTATCGTAGGTGGCATGAACGAGCAGTTTCAAGCAGATTTAGCTGATATGCAATCATTGAGTAAACAAAATAGTGGCTATAAGTATATTCTTACTTGCATTGACATTCTATCTAAATACGCTTGGGCTATCCCTTTGAAAGATAAAACTGGAGAAGAGGTAACCAAAGCATTTAAAAAAATATTCAAAGACAGAATTTGTCAGAACTTGCAAACTGACAAAGGAACGGAATTTCAAAACAGGGTTGTACAAAGATATCTTAAATCCAAAAACGTAAATTTTTTCACGAGCGAAAGCGAGAAGAAAGCTTCAGTGGTAGAAAGGTTCAACAGAACGTTGAAACAGAAAATGTTCAAGTATTTCACGTTCAAAAATACTCATAGATACATCGATGTTTTGGATCAGTTGATCAAGAGTTATAATAACACGTGGCATCGCAGTATCAAAATGAAACCTATCATGGTGACAGAGGAAAATCAGTCTCAGGTATGGCAAGAATTATACAAAGACATCCTAGGAGAGAAAAATATAAAATTCAAGTTTGCAGTCGGTGACACTGTTCGCATAAGTCGATCAAAGATGATTTTTGAAAAGGGTTATGAACATAACTGGACTCGCGAAATATTTACCGTAAAACAGCGAATAGGCAGAGATCCCCCTGTTTACAAGATAGGTGATGCTGATGGAGAACCTATTAAAGGAACTTTCTACGAGCACGAGCTGCAAAAAGTGAAACCTAGTGAATATTACCAGGTTGAGAAGATCTTGAAAAAGCGGAAACTTAAAGGCAAAATCGAATACTTTGTGAAATTCAAAGGTTACCCAAATAAATTCAACGCATGGGTCCGAGAGTTGAAAAGGATATAAAAAGACAGTAACCACTAAATTGTTACTCATTAGAAAAATGTCTTTCTTCCTAACACTACCCAGCGATAGTTCAGCTGCGTACTACCCAGGTAACACGATATCTCACTACATTACCCAACTGCCAAAACCGATTCATTTGTCTGGAGATTGGGAATGTGGGTTATCTGAAATAATTTACCCTCATTGCTGGTACAACGTGACGGAAGGTTCCAATCTTATAGGATTTGACTTGGGTGATGGTGAACTGCAGGGACGACATATTCCAGCTGGGAATTATGAAACAGTGTCCGATCTAATAAAATGTATTGAAATCGAATCCTTCAAGAACAGAATTACATTCCACTACAACGACAGCTCTAAGAAAGTAAAAATTATCCTGAACGATGGGGCAAGATTACTGTTGAACACTGGTATTGCTGAACTATTAGGTTTTGAGCCTACCCTTCTTAAAGAAACCACAGAGAGTCCTTTCGTAGCAGACACAAATGTATTTTATCCTGTATTGTACATTTACACCGATATAATAGAGCCACAAGTGGTGGGAGACGTTCAAGCACCTCTCCTACGCGTAGTTTGAGTTAAAGGAAGAGACAACGAAATAGTCAGTGCATACTATGACCGACCACACTACTTTCCTCTTTCCCGGCGAGTATTTCAAACCATCGAAATGGAGATAAGATCAAGTTCTGGTAAACGCATACCATTCAATAGAGGTAAAGCCATAGCAGTATTACATTTTCGCATTAGACAAATACTATAAAACTGTTAAATGTGCAAGTTCAAGATCATTTTGAAGTGAGATACGAAACTGTAAAGATGAAGGTTCCCTATCACTGCTGTACAAAATCGTTCGAACAATATTATTTGGAGCAAGCTGGAAGAGGCTTACCATACTATTCTGGAGTTACGCTGCAGCGAGGAAATGGATTAGGCAACATATTCGGGAGTTTATTCCGAGTCGCCTTGCCATTTTTGAAGCAAGGAGCCAAAACTGTTGGCAAACAAGTACTAAGATCTGGAGCGGACATTGTGGGTGACGTAATCAAAGGAGATAAAGTAAAAGTTGCTGCCAAGCGTCGTCTTAAGGAAGCTGGAAAAATTCTCGCCGAAAAAGCAGTAAACAAGACAAAAACAATGTTTGGTGAAGGCCTTAAAAGGAAACGTCGAAAGGCTCAACGCGTCATTTTTGCAAAGAAACCCAAACGGAGTACACGTGACATATTCGATTCGTGATGACTTACCGACTCAAAGATTCCCCCGAACTCGTGAAGTCCGAGCTGAATTTATTTTCTTTACCTGGCACGCAAACTGTAATAGAAGGTGGCAAATGGGTGACTTTTCACCCTATAGCAAATGTATCAGATGGAGGTCCCATAGAATTTTACATTTCTGGCAGTGGAGAAGAATACTTGGATCTTACACAAACCCTGTTATACGTCAAGGCCAAAGTGGTGAAAGGAGATGGAAAACCTTTGACCAAAGAAGACAAAGTAGCGCCTGTAAACCTATTTTTACACTCTATGTTTTCACAGGTTGATGTTTCGCTTAATGATCGCCTAGTGTCGTCATCAAACAATACTTACGCTTATCGTTCAATAATCGAGACACTTTTGAATCACGGTATTGATAGCAAGACAAGTCATCTTACTACTGAACTTTATTATAAGGATACTGCTGGAAAAATGAACATCGTTGATCCTGAAGCTAAGGACGGAAATGAAGGACTAGCCGAGAGGGCTGAATTTATAAAAGAAAGTAAGACGGTTGACATGATTGGATCTATCCATGGAGATATTTTTTGCCAAGGACGATTATTATTGAACCTCGTTTCCCTAAAGATAAAACTTATTAGAAGCAAGCCTGAATTCTGCCTTGTATCTTCAACCTCAAAGGCCGATTACAAAGTCATATTAGATCATGTATCTATACAGATAAGGAAAGTGAAAGTCTCGCCGGGTGTGCTCGTTGGTCATGCCAAAGCATTGTCTCACACATCAGCAAAGTATCCTATAGATCGCATTGTATGTAAAGTCTACTCACTTCATCAAGGAAATATGTCCTGGATTCAGGATAGTATAGTAGTGGGCCAGTTGCCAAAAAGAGTTGTCGTTGGTTTAGTAGACAACGACGCGTTTTCTGGCTCATACAATAAATCGCCTTTCGAGTTCAAGCATTATGACCTGAACTATATAGCAGTGTACATAGATGGTGAGCCAGTACCCTTCAAGCCCCTGGAACCACAGTTTGACCAGAATCAATACGTACGAGCTTATCATAGTTTGTTTCTCGGAACAGAAAAGGCTTGCAAAGACGAAGGTATTGATATTTCTAGAGAGGAATATCCGAATGGCTATTCGCTCTTCGTATACGACTTATCAGCCGATTTATGCCACGGCGGTCATTTCAATCTAATAAAACATGGAAATCTACGATTGGAAACCAAGTTTAAAGCACCATTGCCAAACCCAATCTCCATCATTGTATACTTGGAGTTTGATAACGTGATAGAGATCAACCAGACACGCAACATATTGTTTGATTTCAGCAGTTGAATATGTATTCCTCCCAGATAGAGAAAGTGTTAAAGAAAGAATCGCCGTATTTCATTGGCGTGTTTCCCTCCGATAAGATACCCAAGAACATTAATTACCCGGCTTCCTTCGTGGTCAACAGCGATGATCACACCAAGCCTGGGTCACACTGGATGGCCGTTAATTTACCAGATAAGAAGATAGTGGAGTTTTTCGATTCGTATGGACAGAAGCCAGAAGTATATGGAAAAGACATCGCTTCATTTATTAAGAGGTTCCCAAAAGTTTTGTGGAATGAA
The DNA here is from genome assembly GCF_987345545.1 of Pholcus phalangioides. Lineage (NCBI taxonomy): Eukaryota > Metazoa > Arthropoda > Arachnida > Araneae > Pholcidae > Pholcus > Pholcus phalangioides. The sequence goes on from NW_028301598.1 coordinate 13,683,471, forward strand.
ACACCTCTACAATCTCTGACTTCAAACGTATGTGGACAATATTCTATGTATTTCTTAATCAAGCGCAGCGAAGGAAAATCTATGGAAGATATTGTAAATTTTCTAAAAATGAATGGTTGTGACTTTGCTTTGTATCAATATTTCAAGAAGAAATATGGTGTAAGAATGATTTTTAATAAATAAAAAAAAATTTAAAAATGAATATTTCTTGTGTTTGTCGTTATTGTGTAAATTACTTTTTGAAAAAAAAAATCAGAACAAAAACAAATTTTTACATTGTTGATAACATTTATTTTTTTCTCATAATTACAGAGTATACCACGTAGGGTTTTTCATTTCTTTCATAGCTTCATCAAATAATTTTTTTCCAGCGGGTACATTATTTTTCTTCAATCGGTTTACACGTTTCTTCTTCATAGATTCTTTGAATAGTTGAACAATATCGCTTCCAGGTACAACTTCAAATTTATACACGAGTTCACCTTTTTCATTCCAGAAAATCAGTTTGTTATTTTGCTTCATCTTCTCGATCAGTTGCTTGGTCGTCTGCTTTTTCTTTGGAGCTGTAGATTTCAATATAGAATCTTCATACTCCATTCCATCGGATTCTTCGGTCTCGTTGTCGACTTTGACGTCGCCTTGAACTTCTTTGGATGAATTGTCAGCAATTTGCAAGTATTTTTGCAACACTTGCAAATACTGTTTTGCTTTCTCACCGTCATCAAGAACTTTTCTCTTTAGAATGGAATTAATATCTTTGTCCAACAGCCCGAGTTGTTCTTCGACGGCATTGAGATGTCGGTCTGCCGCAACGATGACGTATTTTTTAGCGTGTTCCATTTACTAAAGTGGAGATGACGGAAATCGCAGCGGGTAATAGCAGGCTTAGAAAACCGTTTCCTTTCTGAACCAATATGCGTCTTTTTTTATATAAAGGCACCTTCTTGGTGGCTAAATTTCTTAAACTTTTTCTGTACTTGCTGAGTTTCACTTTCCGAGATTTGGTTACAGGAATATTTCCTTTGAGTAAATTCAAACAGACCTCGCACAATGCTTTTATAACACTGTTTTGACTTTTTTTGATCAAGTCGAGGCGTTTCTTAGGTTTAGATTGGGAGATCTGTCGTAGGAGTTCAAGGTGGTGATGCGCGTATCGAGACATCAGGATCACAAATGGGAAAAATGTATCTGTTGCCTGCTATACATACCGAATTTTACAGCCTTGGTGAGCGCGCAGTGGTCAAAATTCGCCCTGTGTTTGAAGCACTTCACGTGAACAGGGGGTATGGCAGAAACTAGGGGAAATTCTTCTAGGTCGTTGCACTCCATGCCGCAAACATAAGTTATAAACTTACATTTCTCGAGTCCCTTGCAATATAGTTTGGAGTGGGAGCGGGATAAGAAGCTAAGCATGTCCGTGAGACTTTCATAAGGAAAGTCACCACCGGACCAAGACATGTTATGAAGATTGGCCATCACCCATACAGCAGAACATTTCTCTTTCATTGTTAATTTTGCCCATTCGAAGGGGGGTTGGAAAGTATAAACGTCGTAACTTCCAGAATCTACCGAAAAAAAGGCAAGTTCCTTCACTATGTATCCCTCCGTCTCGGACTGGAACCCTTCGAAGTCAATTATTACACTTCCCATGACCGCTGCTGTTGGTGGCTATCTGACTTATCTGGGCTGGTAGACGTAGTGTATATCGTCTCGGAAAATACCGGTTTTTAGCCTAAGCCCCTCCTCCGTAACCGGTTTCAAATCAACTAACAAGTATCCATACGCCTGTTTAGTTGCGTCATCAAAAACCTCTTGTAAGAACTTGCTCTTACCAGGATACATCTGCCTAGCTAAATGTTGTATTTGACTACGATCCCTAGGGCATTTAAATAAAATCAAATAATGGGCGTTTAGGGAAATTTCTCTCATCTCACTTCCTTTATGGAAAAAGTTCTGGACTATGAACACCACCGACAGATTTTTATGATGACTTCCCCGTGTGAAAAGATTTGTTAACCGTTTATCGTTTCCCAATTCAGTCATCAAATCGTCTATAATAAATAATGTTCTTTGACCGATGTAGGAGTTGTAATTGTCGGGTAACCCCTCAACAAACTGAACTCCTGGAATTTCTTCGTAAAATGACTGGTGGACCCCATAAAACCATACTATTTCGGTAGGGAAAGGTTCTATCATCTGCTCTGCAAGTAGCTTGGACACAAACCTAGTTTTTCCACAAGATGTGGGTCCAGAGCATACTGCCGTAAAAGGGTGTTGAAGCTTCAGCACGTCCATGTCAAATGACAGTTATTGACATTACAGAGGTATTTATGAAAAAATATTAAATTATTTTTGAAGGTGATCAGAAAGGACCCTTGCGAGTTACGTCATCATTTCACCTTAGGTTTCCTACCTATCTAGTATCCATAAGGAAGGGTAGAAAAATCCGGCAATAGCACACGCTTATCATAAACCAGACCATATTTTTTTTCTTCTTGCCGAGTAATGATTCTTCGACGTTTAGCATCTCTGGTGATTTTGTGGTCATCCACCACACTGAGCTTGGAAGTAAAGTCCAATGAAGTGACCAATCTCTTCATAGCTTCGTAGTTCAACACTTCGGAATTCTTGTAGTTCAGCGTGAAGCCGCGGATCTTGCAAAAAACCTTCCCATCAGACCTCTTATATGCATAATTCTTGGCTCCACCTGTAACAGAAAAAAAGATAAATTGAATTATTTTAATAAAATATTTTCGAGAGTAATGAATTTTTCATAAGATTGTTAAAACAATGACGACTTACCTGAAACGAATTCCGAAATCACATGACCATCAAGTTCGTCCGTGAACTCACCGAGAAAATCTCCCAACTTTGGATCGTTCTTTCCATCGCTGGCATAAATTATCCTATAAAATTAAATAAAAAAGTTATTACACTGAAAATAAAAATACTTGAATTACATAAAATTATACAATGATGGGCATAAATGACATAAAATTATGTAATGAATAAAACACTTACGAATCTGTGTCGAAGTACAACAGATTAGTGTCCATTTTTTCCATTTCGGAATACAGTTTTAGTCTGGCCCATGCGGTGGTGAATGCAGCCAGGAAAACATTTGTTCTGTCTGTTTGGGGCAAGAACTCCGCTTTGTATTGGAACTGTACAGCAGCAACTTCGGGGGTGGGTAGGTACAGATCTTTCACCTGAAAAAAGTAAATATTATTAAATATTTTTCAAGAATTAATAAATATTTAAAGGTTAATAAATATTTAAAGGATAAATCAAAAAAAAATTACTCACCTCGATAGCTGGATCATTTATCTTCTTATAAAAATCTTCGACTTTTGTCACGTATTCAAGTTGCACCTTATTTTCTTTCATTCCCCAACGTCCCCAAAAGCTATAAAAGGAAAAGAAACAATGTTATTGAGAATAAATTCATGAGAGAATAGAATAGAAAAATGAACTGTAATTGTAAATACTCACCTATTGAGACATAATTTCGCCACTTGGCGACGACCGGGGTTTATCACTATATTTTCTGGATTTAACTTAACTCCTTCGACTTCCAAGTACTTTGATATGTACGCTTGTTTCTGATCGTCTGTGGAGACGTCTGAAGGCCAGCCAGAAGACTCTTGCTTAATTTTTAGAAATGCATCAATATATGGGGCAAAAAGTCCTTCTTTTATATCTTCAAAATGATACACCTAAAAAACAAATTAGAAAATGTATAAATGTAAAAATTATTCAGGTATATTACAAAATTATTCTGAATCTAAATAATAGTCATATGTTCCATCAATGTACCTCGTAGATTTCTTTGACGATGTAGCCTTTCTCTACTGCCTTCTTCACTTCTTCTGTAATCCAGGTCCCTGTTAAACAACGCTGTTCCTCGTGGTGATTACAGTCTTTCTGTCTTGTCTCCACACAGACACGACATAGGGGAAAAGTAAGTTTGCCTCCAGATCTGCAACAAAAGTACAAAATGCAGTAAAAATAAGTTAGGTTTTCATTTCTAAATCATAATAACAGCAAATCTTGAAGAAAAAAAAAGATAAGCAAAGTTAAATGAACTTACCGATACGGCAAAACAGGCAAGAAAAGTCCTCGTGGTGGCAAGACCTTACAATGTACGATTCCAAAGTAATCGCCGATGTCAGCGAAATTTTCGGTGATCACAACTGGATGTCCAACAGGATATCTGTAAAGTAAAATAATTTAATTGATACATAATTAAATATAATTAAGTATAATTTAATTGACCAAAATAAAAGGTGAAAGATTAAAAAGAACTTACTTGCAGTATTTGTTCACCCACGGGTACAAAGATGTGAAATCAATGTACTTGGCCGTGCCCTGGTAGAATAGACACGTGGCATTTGTTCTACCACCGTAGAACGCACCTCGAGGTTTCAATCTATCAACAATACCGAGACCTTCCACAAAATCAATCAGTTGCTGATCAGATTTTTTTAGTGCAGCAAATTCATGTTCCCACATGATCTCTAGGTTGAATCCAGCCGATTTGATCTTCTTTTCCTGCTCCAGTGTTTTCTTGTGCAGTTCCCACATGTGTGTTTGTGTTGTAGGGTTCATCATATCCTTTTCATAGCAGGACGGGCAGCCATGCCAGTAGCATCCTAGGAAAAAAAAAATAGAAATAAAATATATATATATATATATATATAATTTTTTTTAAATACAAAATAAATATTAGCAATATATTCAAAATGAACTTACCGTGAAACATGAAGACCGTGTTGTTTTCAGGGCAGTACCCGTCCACTATTACCCCTGCCACCCTCTTCTCACCAGTGCCGTTCTTCGAGTGCTGAATGGCTATGTCCCGGGTTGTGCTGACATAAATAAGCCATTCCGTGCAGATACGACTGCAGTTCGTCCGATTCACGTAGCCCGTAGCGGGAACCATTCCTATCAGACTTTCACGGATATACTTTGACCTGTACGTGGCCATACAAGCCGAAGCAATCGTTAGGTACTGATAGGGGTCCACGCCCGTCAGCTCCAGGAACTCGGAGCGAAACTGCAGGCAGCATCGCCTCAAAATGTCGACATCAGATCTGTAAATAAAAAGAATTTAATTAAATAAAATATATAATTAATCTATTAAATAAATTAGCTTTCTATTGTTTCTGGTAAAAGACTAAAAGGAACTTACTTGCAGTAGTCGTACATTTCGTCTTGGAAGACGAACGTTTCCTTCTTCCTTTCTTCGTACCACTGATCAAATTTCTGTTTGTTGTCCACGGTGAAGCCTTCCGGATTATAATACGTTTTCTCGGGTAATGGACCTACATAATCTTGGTTTTCTGGCCTGTTGAAAAGATGTGGAAAATAGCCCTTTTTCAGTTCGGGGATCCCGAATGTTTTCGGCAATTTCGACAGCGCCATTGGGAGGAAATTCAAACTGTCGATGACACGGATGTTCAAAGTGTCAAGACTTAGAGCCATGATTTTGGAGCCACACGGCACAACGGACGGTTTGATTCCTTGCTTGATGAGATATCTGAAAAAAAAACCACTATTAATATCTAAATAAAAAAATAAGTAAATATGAAAAGAAATAACCGCAGAAATGATACTTACTTGAGCAGGAATTGTCCATCAAAAGACTTCATGTTGTGCGCTATTACCGTAAAGCCTTTGTGGGTTTTATTGAAAAGCCACTTGCAGAAGTCCTCCAAAGAGTTATAGCCCTGGAAGACAAACTCTTTTCCGTCTTTATACTGGGCAACTGCAAAGTTGACCACATGTTCGCCGGATGACTGATCAGTCTCGAAGTCGAAAAAGATCAGCTTCTCCGACGGGAGTTTCGGCTTTACCTGCTTTAGAAAGCAGAGATGTCGCTCCTCCATGTGGTACAACTTGCAGTTACCACAGTACTTTTCGCCACATACGTGCTTGTTTTGCGGCCGGTCCTTTGCTACCAAAAACTTCTTACAGTTCAGACACTCATAGAACTGTTCACAATAGCTCTGTTCTTTCCTTGCGACCTCTTTGTGCTTTCTGAAGCACTCATCAGACCTACATGTTCTGTGACAGTCTTCACAGACCCGGGTTATACAAGGGGTGCAAACATCTCTAAAACACGTGTTACATTTAACTGTACATCTATGTCTTTCCACATGATCGTATGCTTTATCGCAGTCTTCGCAATAAAAGTTTGTGCCATGGAAACCTTTTGGAGATGTTATGAGGTCGTAGTGGCTGTCATGGAAAAGCAGAAATATACGTTTTTCTCTCCTTACCTGTGTCTTAAACACCACCTGTAAGATATAAATTTAAAAAAAAAAAAGTTTATAATTTGAACGTAGCTGAAAATGCTTAATTGACAAACAAAGTCTAAAACAATCAAAGAAAATAATGCTTACCTTATAAAATTCTGCAGAAGATAAAACAAATATCTGTATATCCAAAACTTCAGCAAACTTTTCAATATCGCAAAACCCGCACGGGCCCAATGGTACATCAGCGTCTCGATGCAGGTCTTTGGCCAACTCCTCTTGTAATTTGCACCTCGCGTCTTTGATGGTGGTCAGTCTCGGGTGTTTTTCCAATATAGCGTTGCCAATGACAATTGCTCTACTACAACATAATCCGTCACCAGGCACACATATGATGGATTTTTTGGAAAGCCGGTCCGCTTCCAAATTCACGACTTTACGCCGTTTTACGCCTCCTCCGCGTGGTAGGCGGACGGAAATCACTTCAAACCTCAGAGACGGATCGTTCAATGGAATTCCGTCCTTGCTCTGCAATACTTTCGTAATTACAGAGAGCAGAAACTCCACGGTGAGCGACCCAACCCTCACGAGTGACGTGGAAATCGGTATATCCAAGTGATCCGAGAACATGATAATTCTGTAAATAATAATTAAAAAAAAAAAAAAATCAATAAAACAGAATATATTCTAAACTCTTTAAATGCACATATCTTAAGAAAAAAAAAATCATAGGTAAAATACTTACCGGATTAAATCGTCTTCGTGCAAGTCACTTGTGGTTTCCTCGATAAGCCTTCGCAGCATAGCCCGCAAGTAAGCAACCGCAGTGATAAGGCGTCGTGATGAGTCCGGCAGATCTTCTGTGCGGATTCGAGCTGTGTATGTCACTTCTTCGGCATTGAACCGCTTGTTGGTCCTGCGAGATTGTTCTCTCAACACGTAAGGTGTATTCTCCTGAAAAAAACATGATAATTAGAATAAAGGGGAAAAAATCATTTAATAGAGAAAATATTTTATAATTGAAATAAAAATTACCTCTTGTCTAGATGTACCTTCTCCAGGGTCGTAATCATTGCTTCTTTTTTTTCCACCACCACCTATCTGTTATAAGGCTTCCTATGAGAAAAAATATATATATACTTGATTATTTAAAACAAACTTTAATAAATAAGTCAATTTTAAAATAAACATCAATTATTGAAATAGGTACCTTCTCGACCTGTGTCCAACTGATTTCTTGAGAGAATGGGTTTACATCTATGATCCAGTCTTCTTCTTCAATAAATGGTAGTGAATCCGCGAACTCCATGTCGCAAGTGTCGATGGAAATCGAAGATGCCAATGCTTCCTCTTGCGTCCATGATATATCAGATGGAAAAGAGTTGTTCATGAACACCATACTGACATCATTCTGAAAAAATAAATAATAATTTATTTGTGTAAGGAGTAATTTTAAAATAATTGTAAAACGTTTGAAATGTTTGTAATACTAACCATAGAGCCTTCTTCTGTCGTCGAGTGAGCAGCGAACTGAATCGCATCTACTTCTGAATCGGTAAACTGTAAAAGAAAAATATGAATTAGCGACCAAATCAAATAATAAAGATATAAACAAATAAATAAATAAATCCAAAAAAATTTGAAAACTTACCATAATAGATTCAACAGTGGCAAACCAAAAAATATAAGAACAGCGAAAAAATCTCAGAAGAGAGCCTTGAACGAGCGATAAGACGAACGATCAAAGAGCGGACAGAAGCTCTGGACATGTCGCTATTTAAAGGGGTCAAGCTGTCAATCAAAATGCGATACCAGTACTGTATAACATGGGCCGAAATCGGTCCAAACAAGTTCGTGATTGGACAATGTTGTCACGTGTGTTACGGGAGGGGGGCGGAGTCAGATTACGATAACCAATCACATCGCTTCCTAGGGTACAGGATCCTTTAAATAGCGAGTTCATCCGAGCATGAGCCATAGGTCATGGATTTTTCGTTTCCTGCTGACTTTCGGGAGAAGGCAAGAGCCAACAAAGCCCGAAGCCAGAAGATCCGGCATGATTTCCTCGCTAGAAGGGGAAAAACATCTACCGGAGAACCCAAGAAGAATGTGCCGGAGGTAAAACCTCCTGCACCTAAAAAGGTTTGTCCTTCAGAGGACGACCTAATGGAGAATTTATATTCTCCATCAGGGCAACGCGTAGCCGCTTGTGTCCACTATATGTGGAAACAAGCTGACGACGAAGTTGCCAAGTACCAGTGGAGTTGAACCGTCCATTTCTGGACGAAACCGACAAACATTCCAAATCGGAATGTGCAATATACAATCAACACAACCAGTGACGTGGTAACAGGTAAATATTTTTCAACGACCGCGGGAATCACGTTCCGACATGTTTGACGGCAGCGCAACCTAGGTCACGTGATTGTTCAGACATGTTACTGCATGTTCAGTATCCAATGATAACAACGTCACAACCAGCATGTCGGGTAACAGATAAATATCGTAGTCAAGTGATTACAACCCATTGCAAAATTAACGTGGGACATTATTTTTATTAACGATAACAATTTCTTGTATGGGGTCAACAATATTGCATAAATAGATACTATAGCTAATTAAGGAACGTACTGGTATGTGTCGGGTGGTCCAGTGGTCAACGTTGTGGATTGTCATCATGAGGAACCAGGTTCGAACCCAGGGATTAAACACTTTTACATTTGAAAAAAAAATAAATGATTAAAATCAATTAAATAGTGCAGCCATCTAGTAGCGACATGGAGAAACATCCTGCGGAACCTCCGACACCTCGGCAATAACCTAGAAAAAAATAATCTCGGACACAAGCCTGGTCACGTGATCGCAAGTTCAGTAACGTGACACCAAGTGTTCTGTAGGGAAATGAGTAGCGCCCTCTGGGTCACGTCATAGTCGAACAACACGACCATCAGGACGCCATCTTGAAAGATGACGCCATCGACACGTGACGACCCATCGTCGAACAACACATGTAGCACCCAAAAACACACCTCGACGAACAACACGAATCCAATATGGCCGCCATCATGATGGCCACGCCCCCCTCCAAAACTACCTCCGTCCAACAACACGGCCACGCCCACCTGTGGTCAAGGCCGTCCTTTTCCGGTATACCGCTGCCTATACTACTCACGCTGCTTCTGTACACACACGGAACTCAAAATAGCTTCTAATATTCCACATAGCTTTACAGTCTTCCTAAACCCAGTTTTGAGATGTGCTGTGTAGTCGAGTGGTAAAGATACCTGACTCTCATCCTGACGACCCGGGTTCGAATTTCGTAATGAATAATCACGCTTTTTCTGTACAAATACGGAACTCAAACTAGTTTCCAATATTCCACATACCTTTACAGTCTTCCAAAACCCAGTTTTTGGACGTGCTGTGTAGTCGTGTGGTTAAGATATCTGACTCTCGTCCTGACGACTCAGGTTCGAATTCGGGAATGACCAATCACGCTGCTTCTGTACAAATACGGAACTCAAACTAGTTTCCAATATGCCACATAGCTTTACAGTCTTCCTAAACCCAGTTTTGAGACGTGCTGTGTAGTCGAATGGTAAAGATAACTGACTCTCATCCTGACGACCCGGGTTCGAATTTCGTAATGAATAATCACGCTTTTTCTGTACAAATACGGAACTCAAACTAGTTTCCAATATTCCACATACCTTTACAGTCTTCCTAAACTCAGTTATAAGACGTGCTGAGTGGTTGAGATATCTGACTCTCCTCCTGACGACCCGGGTTCGAATCCCGGAATGACCAATCAAGCTACTTCTGTACAAATACGGAACTCAAACTAGTTTCCAATATTCCAAATACCTTTACAGTCTTCCTAGACCCAGTTAAAAAACGTGCTGAGTAGTTAAGATATCTGAGTCTCGGCCTGAGGACCCGGGTTCGAATCCCGCAATGACCAATCACGCTGCTTCTGTACAAACGCAGAACTCAAAATAGTTTCTAATATTCCACATACCTTTACAGTCTTCCAAAACCCAGTTTTAGGACGTGCTGTGTAGTCGTGTGGTTACGATATCTGACTCTCGTCCTGACGACTCAGGTTCGAATTCGGGAATGACTAATCACGCTGCTTCTGTAGAAATACGGAACTCAAACTAGTTTCCAATATTCCAAATACCTTTACAGTCTTCCTAAACCCAGTTATAAAACGTGCTGTGTACTCGAGTTGTTAAGTTACCTGACTCTCGTCCTGACGACACGGGTTCGAATCCCGCAATGAATAATCACGCTTCTTCTACAAATCCGGAACTCAAACTAGTTTCCAATATTCCACGTAGCTTTACAGTCTTCCTAAACCCCGTTTTAGGACGTGCTGTGAAGTCGATTGGTTAAGATATCTGACTCTCGTCCTGACGACCCGGGTTCGAATCCCGGAATGACCAATCAAGCTACTTCTGTACAAATACGGAACTCAAACTAGTTTCCTATATTCCAAATAACTTTACAGTCTTCCTAAACCCAGTATTGAGATGTGCTGTGTAGTCCAGTGGTAAAGATACCTGACTCTCATCCTGACGACCCGGGTTCGAATCCCGGAATGACCAAGCACGCTTCTTCTGTACAAATACGGAACTGAAACTAGTTTAAAACATTCCACATACCTTTACAGTCTTCCTAAACCCAGTTTTAGGACGTGCTGTGTAGTCGAGTGGTAAAGATACCTGACTCTCCTCCTGACGACCCGGGTTCGAATCCCGGAATGACCAAGCACGCTTCTTCTGTAGAAATACGGAACTCAAACTAGTTTCCAATATTCCACATAACTTTACAGTCTTCCTAAACCCAGTTTTGAGATGTGCTGTGTAGTCGAGTGGTTAAGATATCTGACTCTCCTCCTGACGACCCGGGTTCTGCAATGACCAATCTCGCTGCCACTGTACAAATACGGAACACAAAATAAGTTCTAATATTCCACATAGCTTTACAGTCTTCCTAAACCCAGTTTTAGCACGTGCTGTGTAGTCGAATGGTAAAGATACCTGACTCTCATGCTGACGACCCGCGTTCGAATCCCGTAATGAATAATCACGCTTCTTCTGTACAAATACGGAACCCAAACTAGTTTCCAATATTCCACATAGCTTTACAGTCTTCCTAAACCCAGTTATAAGACGTGTTGTGTAGTCGAGTAGTTAAGATACCTGATTCTCATCCTGACGACCCGGGTTGGAATGCCGCAATGAATAATCACGCTTCTTCTGTACAAATACGGAACTCAAACTAGTTTCCAATATTCCACATACCTTTACAGTCTTCCTAAACCCAGTTTTGAGATGTGCTGTGTAGTCCAGTGGTAAAGATACCTGATTTTCATCCTGACGACCCGGGTTCGAATGCCGCAATGAATAATCACGCTTCTTCTGTACAAATACGGATCTCAAACTAGTTTCCAATTTTCCACATACCTTTATAGTCTTCCTAAACCCAGTTTTAGGACGTGCTGTGTAGTCGTGTGGTTAAGATATCTGACTCTCGTCCTGACGACCCGGGTTCGAATTTGGGAATGACCAATCACGCTGCATCTGTACAAATACTAAACTGAAACTAGTTTCAAATATTCCACATACCTTTACTGATTCCTAAACCCAGTTATAAGACGTGCTGTGTAGTCGAGTGGTTAAGATATCTGACTCTCGTCCTGACGACTCAGGATCGAATTCTGGAATGACCAATCACGCTGCTTCTGTACAAACCGGGAACTAAAAATAGTTTCTAATATTCCACGTAGCTTTACAGTCTTCCTAAACCCCGTTTTAGGACGTGCTGTGTAGTCGAGTGGTTAAGATATCTGATTCTCGTCCTGTCGACCCGGGTTGGAATCCCGGAATGTCAAATGAAGCTACTTCTGTACAAATACGGAACTCAAACTAGTTTCCAATATTCCACATAACTTTACAGACTTCCTAAACCCAGTTATAAGACGTGCTGGGTAGTCGAGTGGTAAAGATGCCTCACTCTCATCCTGACGACCCGCGTTCGAATCCCGCTATGAATAATCACGCTTCTTCTGTAGAAATACGGAACTCAAACTAGTTTCCAATATTCCACATACCTTTACTGTCTTCTTAAACCCAGTTTTGAGATGTGCTGTGCAGTCGAGTGGTAAAGATGCCTCACTCTCATCCTGACGACCCGGGTTCGAATGCCGCAATGAATAATCACGGTTCTTCTGTACAAATACGGAACTCAAACTAGTTTCCAATATTCCACATAGCTTTACAGTCTTCCTAAACCCAGTATTGAGATGTGCTGTGTAGTCGAGTGGTAAAGATGCCTGATTCTCATCCTGACGAACCGGGTTCGAATGACCAAACACGCTGCTTCTGTACAAACACGGAACTCAAAATAGTTTCTAATATTCCACATAGCTTTAGTCTTCCTAAACCCAGTATTGAGATGTGCTGTGTTGTCGAATGGTAAAGATGCCTGACTCTCATCCTGACGACCCGGGTTCGAATCCCGTAATGAATAATCACAGTTCTTCTGTACAAATACGGAACTCAAACTAGTTTCCAATATTCCACATACCTTTACTGTCTTCCTAAACCCAGTTATAAGACGTGCTGTGTAGTCGAAAGGTTAAGATATCTGACTGTCGTCCTGACGACCCGGATTCGGATCCCGGAATGACCAATCGAGCTACTTCTGTACAAATACGGAACTCAAACTAGTTTTCAATATTCCACATAGCTTTACAGTCTTCCTAAACCCAGTTTTGAGATGTGCTGTGTTGTCGAATGGTAAAGATACCTGACTCTCATCCTGACGACCCGGGTTCGAATCCCGTAATGAATAATCACGCTTCTTCTGTACAAATACGGAACTCAAACTAGTTTCTAATATTCCACATACGTTTACAGTCTTCCTAAACCCAGTTTTGAGATGTGCTGTGTAGCACATCCGGTCCTGACGACCCGGTTTGGAATCCCGGAATGACCAATCAAGCTACTTCTGTACAAATACAGAACTCAAACTAGTTTCCAATATTCCACATACCTTTACAATCTTCCTAAACCCAGTTTTAGGACGTGCTGTGTAGTCGTGTGGTTAAGATATCTGACTCTCGTCCTGACGACCCGGGTTCGAATCCCTCAATGACCAATCACGCTGCTTCTGTACAAACACGGAACTCAAACTAGTTTCCAATATTCCACATAGCTTTCCAGTCTTCCTAAACCCAGTATTGAGATGTGCTGTGTAGTCGAGTGGTAAAGATGCCTGACTCTCATCCTGATGACCCGCGTTCGAATCCCGCAATGAATAATCACGCTTCTTCTGTACAAATACGGAACTCAAACTAGTTTCCAATATTCCAAATACCTTTGCAGTCTTCCTAAACCCAGTTATAAGACGTGCTGTGTAGTCGAGTAATTAAGATATCTGACTCTCGTCCTGACGACCCGGTTTCGAATCCCGGAATGACAAATGAAGCTATTTCTGTACAAATACGGAACTCAAACTAGTTTCCAATATTCCACATACCTTTACAGTGTTCCTAAATCCAGTTTTGAGATGTGCTGTGTAGTCGAGGGGTTAAGATATCTGACTCTCATCCTGACGACCCACGTTCGAATCCTGTAATGAATAATCACGCTTCTTCTGTACAAATACAGAACTCAAACTAGTTTCTAATATTCCACATACCTTCACAGTCTTCCTAAACCCAGTTTTAGGACGTGCTGTGTAGTCGTGTGGTTAAGATATCTGACTCTCGTCCTGACGACCCGGGTTCGAATCCTGCAATGACCAATCAAGCTACTTCTGTTGGATTGGATTGGATTTTAAATTTTCTGGCGCAAGGACCAATTTGATCAAACTGCGCCAAAACAAATTATAAAAATAAGAAAAATCATCCTTTTGTCATGTCAAAATACTAAAATTATGCATGATAAAAAGCAACGTAAAGCATAAAACAATGACATGAATTGTAAAAATCTATAATTTATTATAAAAACCAATGGCTTTGATGAATTTAAAAATGCGAGATGCATCGCTGTGGTCATTTAAAATGTCATGAAGTGAAAGATGACTTTGACCAAAAGCGGTCGTAAAATGATGACGATGATATGAACAAGTAAAAGCATGAGCAATGGTTAATGGACTTTGACAATGTGGGCACTGCGGTTGACTCTCTCGTAATAAAAGATATGATTGTGTGATACGACTGTGTCCTATGCGCAACCGGGCAAGCAGAACTTCCTCCTTTCGGTTAGTTCTGCAGCTCGAACGCCAATGGCCAAGTGTGGGCTTGATGGCATGTAATTTGTTATTAATTTGATTGTTCCAATGATCCTGCCAGCGGTGATGCATTACTTCCCGGAGGATTGAGAAGTGGTCACTGGCAGGTACCAAAAGGTTATTGTCAATGTTAGTTGTTGTTCGAGCTGCGGTGTCTGCTTTTTCGTTGCCCGGTATTCCTACATGACCTGGTACCCAGTAAAATTTTACTGTGGTACCATGATGAATGAGGTAATGCAGTTCATGAAAAATGGCATGAATGAATGGATGAGTGTGAAACGTACAGGAACACAGTGCTTGTAATGCGCTGAGAGAGTCACTATAAATGATGCATCGTCGGTGGCGTTTGCGTCGTATATGACGTAGAGCCTGAAGGATTGCGTACAGTTCTGCCGAATATATAGTGAATGTGTCTGGAAGTTTGAAAGATGTCTCCTCACAGCAAATGTAGGCACAACCGACATGGCCAGGGCTCTTGGAGCCATCGGTATATATGGGGAAGTACCTGTTGTACCTGCCACTGTGCCTAAAGAATATCTGTCGATATATGACATCTGCTGTGGTTGCTCTAGGGTATAATGATAATGAAAGAGAGACATCTGGCAGAGACTGCTCCCATGGTGCCAGTTGCCAAGCAACTGGGGCCACACGACTGATGTCTAATTCTAGTTCTTCCACAAGTGCCCTCATACGAAGACCGTAAGATGGAACACATGAAGGGCGAGCAGCAAATAGTCTATGAAATGAGGGATTAAAAATGACACGATGAAGTGGATGATCTGGAAAAGACTTCATCTTGATAAAATATTTCAAGGAAAGTTGCTGGCGTCTTGATGTCAGTGATGGCTCGTTGCATTCGACATACAGGCTCTCCATTGGAGACGTCCGGAAAGCTCCAGAAAAAATCCGTAGGGCGAGATGGTGGACTGGGTCGAGCACACTCAGATAGCTCCGAGGTGCCGACTCGTATACAATGGAGCCGTAGTCGAGCTTCGATCTTATTAAAGCTTTATATAAGTGGAGGAGCGACTTACGGTCAGCTCCCCACGATGTAGAAGAGATGACCTTCAAGAGGTTCATCGTCTTCATGCAACGAGCTCTTAATTGCGCAATTTGAGGTTTGAAAGTGAGTTTCTTGTCAAATGTGATGCCGAGGAATTTAGTATTTTCTACAATAGGTATTAGATTGTTATTGAGAAACAATTGTGGGTCATCATGTAGGTCTCGACGCCGACAAAAGTGCATAGCAACAGTCTTGTCAGCGGAGAATGAAAAGCCGTTATTATGAGCCCACTTGCTAATCTTGTTGAGTGCGGTTTGCAATTGTCTCTCGGCTGACCTCATATTCACTGATTGATACGATATCAACAGATCATCCACGTAGAGTGCGCCAGTGACAGACAACGGGAGTTGGTTCAACACCCCGTTGAGTCTTAAAATAAAAAGTGTTACACTTAAAATGCTACCTTGAGGTACACCTTGTTCTTGAATTTGGGGAGCTGATAACGTGCTTCCGATCCGTACCTGAAATATGCGGCGAGCAAGAAAGTTCTTAATGAAAATGGGCAAGTTGCCCCGCAAGCCGCTATTATAGAGGTCGGAAAGAATTCCGTGCCTCCAAGTACGGTCGTAGGTCTTTTCTATGTCGAAAAATACGGCTAGCATATGCTCCCTCTTCACAAATGCTTGTCTTATTGATGTCTCAAGGCGTAACAAATTGCATGTTGTGGACCTGAACCGTCTAAAGCCGCTTTGATGTTTTGATAAAATATTGTTAACCTCAAGGTAGTGCATAAGGCGATAGTTGACCATGCGTTCCATGAGCTTACATAAACAACTGGTCAAAGCAATAGGTCTGTAACTGTTAGGTTGCTGAGGATTTTTGCCAGGCTTCGGGAATGCAAGAACAATGGCTGCTCGCCAGGTGTCAGGAAATGAATGACTGACCCAGATCCGATTAAATAATATGAGTAAATGTGAGAGTGATTCTGGTGAGAGATGCCGAATGATGGAATAATGAATGGCATCGGGCCCTACAGCTGAGTCAGGACTTCGCTGCAAGGCCGTCGTCAGTTCATGAAGGGTGAACAATGAATTGTACCCCTCCGGTGTAAAAGGCCGGAAGGTGTACGATGTACGTTCGGCCGATGATTTAATGGGATGAAACGATGGGGGATAATTCGCATCACTGGAGACAGTGGCGAAATGGGCGGCGATGGTATCCGCAATATCCCTCACATCGCTGATGATAGTGCCATTGGTATTCAAGATGGTGATGGGATGAGATTGGTAATGACCATTGATTTTTCGGATCCGGTCCCAAATGACTTTAGATGAAGTAGATGAATTGATTCCCGTGGTAAACTTTTGCCAGGACTCGCGTTGAGCCTGGCGCCTGGTTCTTCTCGCTATCGCCTTTGCTTTTAAAAACGCCAACTTGTTGTCATGGGTAGGATACCGCCGGAACCTACTCCACGCTTTCTTTTGTGCTTTAATCGTAAGATTACATTCGTGGTTCCACCAAGGTTTAGGAAATTTAGGAAGTTTCGAGGAGACTTTGGGTATTGTTTCTTTGGCTGCTGAGATCATACAACTGGTCACAAGGTCGACACAGTGGTCGACGTCGGGTTGCGAAACCATATCCTCCGTGATTTCTGCCTTGACCGTGAAGTCTGCCCATCGGGCGGCCACAAGCTTCCACCGAGGAGGACCCTCAGGTATGCTATGGCTTCGATCAAGGCACTTAACCACTAGAGGAAAATGATTGCTCCCGTGGAGGTCCGGATCAACCGACCAAGACCAGTTGGGCAAGAGTGAGGGTGAACATAAGGATAGATCTATTGCAGTGAAACTATTGTTTGGGGCATGAAAATGAGTGAAACTGCCATCATTCATGATGGCGAGGTCCATGTCTTCTAACAGCCGTTCAACCATTTCGCCACGTGGGGTGTTGCTGTTAGAACCCCATATCAGGTTATGTGCATTGAAGTCTCCAAGAAGAAAAAATGGTGGAGGTAATTGATCAATCAGATCTTCTAGATCTCTCTGTAAGATGGTGTCATTTGGTGGCAAATAAATGGAACAGATGGTAATTCTTAGGCCTGTAGAGATTTCCACCGCGATGGCTTGCAGGTTCGTGCGCAGCGTTAGAACGCGCGACGACACGTGATGTGGAACCAGCAGAGCAACACCGCGGCAGGCTCTACTCCCGTCATCGTAATCAATACGGAACAGGGAATGTCGCCTGATGTTCCATGTCTCCGAGGGCTTCGTAAAAGTTTCCTGGAGTGCCACGCAAACAGGATGATAACGATTGATCAAATCCTTGAGATCTTCATAATTGGATCTAAGACCACGAATGTTCCATTGAATTATGTTGGCCATAAATTTCAATTTCAAATAGAAGTAGACGGTTCAAGGTCCTTAAATTTATTCCGGTCAATCTTGCGGCGGGTAGTACCGGATTCTGTAGTATTGTCAAGATCCATGTCACCAATCGATGTGTCATCGATAAGTGACAAATTTTTAACGGTGGGATGTGTCAAAGCTCTCTGTATGGCTTTTTTGGAATACCCCGTCTTGAAAGGTTTCTTTTTTGTTTTATTTCCAGAACTAATTTTCGGTTTGGTACCGGTAGATATTTTGAATGTGTTCGCTGTTTCTTTTCTCGCTTCTTCTTCGGAGGTAGTGGACTCCCTCCGGAATCCAGCGGAGCAACAGCAGCCACAACTATTGCATGGTTGATTGGATGAAGTTTGAGTGGATGTGTTAGCAATTGGTTCGGTCTGAGTTGTAATAGAAACTTTTGTTACACTGTTAATCTTGTTAGTAGTCGGTGATTGTGAAGTCGTATTGGCGTATGATTTACCAACTATTGGAGCTTGGTTAGATGTTATGCGACGACGTACTACGATATACGAGATGTTATTAAGGACCTTGATCTTCTGGATCTCTTTTTCTTCATTCCATTTCGGACACTTCCTGTCAAATGCGGGGTGAATGCCACCGCAATTGACGCACTTGAATGATGTTGAAGTGCAGTTGTCCGAAATGTGGTCCCTCTCACCGCATTTCGCGCAGGTGGGTTGACTTCGGCACGCCGTTCGTGAGTGACCGAATTTCTGGCAGTTGAAACATCTTACGGGGTTAGGTATGTATGGGCGAATTTTGAGGCTATAATAGCCTATCTTAATATCTTTCGGCAATGTCGGTGATGAGAATGTCAGGATTATGTTACGTGATGGAGCTGGATTGCCATCTTTGCGGCTCATAATATGTTTGGCAGATGTTACGCCTTGAGACGCCAGCTCTTGTGTTAGTTCTTCTTCATCCATGTTAATTAAGTTATTATCTGAAATGACACCACGTGAATAATTCAACGTGGGATGAATTTTGACTATTATTGGAATGTCTCCGAGAGATGTGAGCTTTTGAACGAGTTCGGATTGTTTAGGTGTGTTAGTTTCAATTAGAAGGTCTCCTGAACGAAGAACCTTCACTGATTTTAATGTGCCTATTGCGCCATAGAGAGCTTTGTCTATTATGAATGGTGACACTTTGGCCAGCGGTTTATCAGTGTCAGTGCAATGCAGGAAGAAAAATGAAACAGTAGGAGCAGGATCAGTGACAATTGTTTCGCTCATAGCAGTTCTTTGACGTTTTGGTGCATTTTGATTTTTCCCCATTTTGGAGATAATGTGTTCGGCCCCTACCGACCATGCCCACCATGGAGCCCTACAAGGGGACGCGCACACG
Organism: Pholcus phalangioides; assembly: GCF_987345545.1. NCBI lineage: Eukaryota > Metazoa > Arthropoda > Arachnida > Araneae > Pholcidae > Pholcus > Pholcus phalangioides. The sequence goes on from NW_028301598.1 coordinate 13,702,784, forward strand.
TAACCGATGAAGGTTAGTAGCAACGTCAGGATAGGTAGGAGCTATACACAACCGAAGCAGGCGAGCAGACGCGTTCAAGATCCAAGATGGTCGTGAAGCAGCACCAACAAACCTCAACGACGTCCGGCAGGCCCGGCCCCTCTACCTGCCCAGTAGTGTAACCCCTTCAGCCACCGAGGCGACCAGCCAAGTGACCCAGACGGGGCTAATCCAGGCCTCCCGTTTCGGCTGAATCCGAGGCCAAAGCTAGCGCATCAGGCTAACCAGGATCCCCATCTCCAGCCTTACGGGTCTCCACGCACGGCAAACACGCAGGTAGACAGCGTCCCAGATGGAGTATACGCTAGAAGCAATGCCCCATCCGGGAGGACCCCTCCCCGCCTGAGCGGGGCCCACAATGAGGGGTTGGACACAGAAGACAAACATGTACAGGACAAAACGAGACGCAAGACATGTACTGCAAGATGTGTAGAAATAAACGTGTAATTTGGGCTATTGAAGGTGAAGTATATGAGCACAAAAAGCGATGACAATGACGTGTGATAGATTTGGCGTTACCCAGGGTGCACCACGAGGAGGCCTATCACATTACACCCCAGCTACTTCTGTACAAATACGGAACTCAAACTAGTTTCCAATATTCCACATAGCTTTACAGTGTTCCTAAACCCAGTATTGAGATGTGCTGTGTAGTCGAGTGGTAAAGATACCTGACTCTCGTCCTGACGACCCGGGTTCAAATCCCGCAATGAATAATCACGCTTCTTCTCTACAAATACGGAACTCAAACTAGTTTCCAATATTCCAAATACCTTTACAGTCTTCCTAAACCCAGTTTGAGATGTGCTGTGTAGTCGAGGGTTTAAGATATCTGATTCTCGTCCTGACGACCCGGGTTCGAATCATGGAATGACCAATCGAGCTACTTCTGTACAAATACGGAACTCAAACAAGTTTCTAATATTCCACATAGCTTTACAGTCTTCCTAAACGCAGTTTTGAGATGTGCTGTGTAGTCCAGTGGTAAAGATACCTGACTCTCATCCTGACGACCCGGGTTCGAATCCCGTAATGAATAATCACGCTTCTTCTGTACAAATATGGAACTCAAACTAGTTTCCAATATTCCACATACCTTTACAGTCTTCCTAAACCCAGTTATAAGACGTGCTGTGTAGTCGAGTGGTTAAGATATCTGACTCTCGTCCTGACGACTCGGGTTCGAATCCCGGAATGACTAATCATGCTTCTTCTGTAGAAATACGGAACTCAAACTAGTTTCCAATTTTCCACATACCCTTACAGTCTTCCTAAACCCAGTTTTAGGACGTGCTGTGTAGTCGTGTGGTTAAGATATCTGACTCTCGTCCTGACGACTCAGGTTCGAATCCCGCAATGAATAATCACGCTTCGTCTGTACAAATACGGAACTCAAACTAGTTTCCAATATTCCACGTAGCTTTACAGTCTTCCTAAACCCAGTTTTGAGATGTGCTGTGTAGTCGAGTAGTTAAGATATCTGACTCTCGTCCTGAGGACCCGGGTTCGAATCATGGAATGACCAATCGAGCTACTTCTGTACAAATACGGAACTCAAACAAGTTTCTAATATTCCACATAGCTTTACAGTCTTCCTAAACCCAGTTTTGAGATGTGCTGTGTAGTCCATTGGTAAAGATACCTGACTCTCATCCTGACGACCCGGGTTCGAATCCCGTAATGAATAATCACGCTTCTTCTGTACAAATGCAGAACTCAAAATATCTTCTATTATTCCACATACCTTTACAGTCTTATTAAACCCAGATTTAGGACGTGCTGTGTAGTCGTGTGGTTAAGATACCTGACTCTCGTCCTGACGACCCGGGTTCAAATCCCGCAATGAATAATCACGCTTCTTCTGTAGAAATACGGAACCCAAACTAGAATCCAATATTCCACATAACTTTACTGTCTTCCTAAACCCAGTCATAAGATGTGTAGTCGAGTAGTTAAGATACCTGACGACCCGGGTTCGAATCCCGGAATGACCAATCACGCTGCTTCTGTACAAATACGGAACTCAAACTGATTTCCAATATTCCACATAGCTTTACAGTCTTCCTAAACGCAGTATTGAGATGTGCTGTGTAGTCGAGTTTTAAAGATACCTGACTCTCATCCTGACGACCCGGGTTTGAATCCCGCAATGAATAATCACGCTTCTTCTGTACAAATACGGAACTGAAACTAGTTTAAAACATTCCACATACCTTTACAGTCTTCCTAAACCCAGTTTTAGGACGTGCTGTGTATTCGTGTGGTTAAGATATCTGACTCTCGTCCTGACGACTCAGGTTCGAATTCTGGAATGACCAATCAAGCTACTTCTGTACAAATACGGAACTCAAACTAGTTTCCAATATTCCACATAGCTTTAGACTTCCTAAACCCAGTTTTGAGATGTGCTGTGTAGTCGAGTGGTAAAGATACCTGACTCTCATCCTGACGACCCGGGTTCGAATCCCGCAATGAATAATCACGCTTCGTGTGTACAAATACGGAACTCAAACTAGTTTCCAATATTCCACATACCTTTACTGTCTTCCTAAACCCAGTCATAAGATGTGTAGTCGAGTAGTTAAGATACCTGACTCTCATCCTGACGACCCGGGTTCGAATCCCGGAATGACCAATCACGCTGCTTCTGTACAAATACGGAACTCAAACTAGTTGGACTTTCGTCTTCGCCGTCGTTGGGAACGGACGTGCTATTATCGCGCTCCTCTCACCGACCAATAGAAGAAGTTTTATCCGAAACCGTTGCCGGGGGATTACCGTCACGCCAGTGCGCCATTTTGTGTCTTTCTTTGTGTTTTTCTTCGTTCTCGTGAGTTTTACTTAGCGTGTTGTTTATTTTTGAGTCATATTCTGCGGTGATTTTCTTTTTTTCAGCGCACGTTGGATTGTGAGATAAGTGGTTTTTTTATTATATTGCTCTCATTTTTTTTTAATTTTCGTTGTGTATTTTCGATCGACTTAAATTTATTTTTCTCGTTCGCATTTCATTTTCGTTGTTCTTTCGCCAGGTTCGCTCGCTTCTTTGATATAAGTTCGTAGGTTTTTGGACGTTAGTGTTAGCAAACAGAGTATACTTTTTCCCGGGTACTCTCAATAACTTTGTTTTCCTTCCATTTGGGCCTATTGTTGTAGTGTAAGTGTGATGAGAGAGTTAGCTAATTCTAATAAGTATAAATTGTACTTCGTAGCTTAATACTTTTTTTAGAGGGTGTTGTATTCTTTATATACATATTTATTTTATTCTTCGTGATTTAGTGCTGAGCATTCTTTTTTACGTAATTTTTTCGTATAATCTCTTACGTATATTTTGCCTAGTAATGTATTTTACATTATTTTAATTTCCAGTTAACGTTTCTCATTTTCCTATTTTTAAGTATTATTATTATTATCTAGCTTTAGCAATAGTGTTAGTATGCCTCGACCTCGACTAGTGTTGTGTAGAGCTTGCGACGGGAGGTTTCCCTGGTCTAGGGGTATAGTAGCTGATAGTTTCAATTGTAAAGGGTGCTTGGTTAGGAAAAGGCTGGAACTCGAGGTCGAAGCTTTACGGGAAAAAGTTAGGGTGCTAGAGGGCCCGGTTATAACGGAGCCTCTGGTCGTCGAGCCACCTGTTGATGAAGAAGAAATCTCCACGAACAACGACATTTTAGAGGGCGAATGGGTGGTCGTGGATGAGGTAGAGGGGGATAGTGATAGGGGTTTAATCATCGGCGATTCTATGGTTAGGGAACTTGGGAACCGAGTGTGTAGGGATTTTCGGGGTTTCGAGCGCTGTTGTCTTCCTGGGGGGAAGATTGGCAACGTTCGAGACGTTTTTCATCGCCGAAAGTTGCCCTTGCGGGTGATTCTGTGGGTGGGAACAAATCAGGTAGGAGCGAATATTAGTGAGTCTCTGTCAGACTACCGGGATTTACTATTATCCGCTAGGGAGGGGGGTTCAGATGTGGCAGTGATTCCAGTGCTGCAAAGGGGTAGTAGGGGATATAGGAGTAGGATCCATCAATTCAATATAGGCCTGAAGGACATTTGCTCCTCACTTGGGGTCACGTTCTTGGAGCTTCCCGCATTTACCGATAGGTGGCTTCGTTCGGATGGGATCCATCTAAATAAGAGAGGGGTCTGGGAGGTTTACGATAGTCTTAGGTCAGGTTTTTTACTCCCAGACCACGTAGTCGGGAATGCGGGTTAGTTAATGATAATCACAACAGTATTGACGGAAAATTACCCACCTCTGACTTGGATGGCTTCTCGATTGACACTAAATCACCGGGCAAATTAAGATGTGTGTTAATAAATGCCAGGAGCTTGGGTAATAAGAAAGATTTTTTAGAAACTATGATAGTTGTGGAGGGCTTGGATCTTATAGCCATTACAGAATCTTGGGCAAAGGATGGGGATGAATCTTTCTTACACACCTCAGGATACGATACTTTTTTGAGAAATAGATCTGACAGGAAAGGGGGTGGAGTGTTGATATACGTGAAATCCTGTTTGAAGGCTAGAGAGTGTAACGTGCAGAGAAGTGATATTGAAACCATATGGGTTGAACTTGAGAGCAAAAGACGTAATAAGCTTATTGTTGGGGTTTGTTACAATCCACCGAATAGGGATCAAAACTACATTGCCAAAATGCATGATGAAATTTCCTACATGTGTAAGCGAAAGAGGGTTCTCATACTAGGGGATTTCAATTACCCGGGTATTGATTGGGAGAACCTTTCATCTGGAAATCAGTATGAAAGAGACTTTCTTAAGTTGGTGCTCGAAAATTTTTTGTATCAGCATGTATCAGAAGCCACTAGGGGTACTGCTATTTTGGATTTAGTTCTTACTAGTTCTGAGGATCTAGTTGAACATGTTTCGGTGGGGGAAGAGTTTTCTTCCAGTGATCATCGTATCGTCAGATTTCACTGTAACTTTTCCTCGGGTAAGGTTGATAACAAAAGACTGGTTCCTTGTTTTCGGAGAACTAACTTTGATGTTTTGAGAAGAAGGTTAGCGGAAGTTTTCAAAGACCGGTTGGAATCAGTAGGGGTGGTAAGTCAATGGGAAGAATTTAGTACGAAGCTGTCCTCTGTTTTGCACGACGTCATACCCTTTGTTCGAAAAAAGCGTGTTTGTACATCACACCCTCTATGGTTCACGGATAGCGTGCGGAACCTTTATCTTGAAAAGAAAAGAGCATTCAGAGAGTATAAAAGTGGACGTGGTGACCTATCATTGTTTACTGATAAAAGAAGACTGTTGAAGAAAGCGATTAGGGATAGTAAAAAGGAAGTTGAATCTAGGTTGGCAGATAACATTGGCTCTGACCCAAAATCATTTTTTCGATACGTCAATAATGGATGTAAGGGGACAGTTGGCCCCCTCTCGATAGGAGGCTCTAAGGTAGAGAGCAATGTAGGCATGTGTAGTGCTTTCAATGACTTTTTCGCGTCGGTTTTTAATGGAGATAATGATATTCGATATACGGGTGTTGCATGGGGTAATAAAACCCTCAACGATATTCAAGTAGAAGACGTGGAGGTCCTAAATCTTCTAAGAAATGTATGTGCAAGCAAAGCTCCAGGACCAGATGATATCTATCCCAGGGTTCTCAGGGAAGGTGCTAATGAATTGTTCGGGCCAGTCGCACAGATATTCAGGAGTAGTGTTGCTGAGGGTATCGTCCCGAGAGATTGGAAACTGGCTAACGTTGTTCCGATATTTAAGAAGGGTAGTAGAGAGGTGGTGTCTAATTATCGTCCAGTGAGTTTGACGAGCTCCCTCTCGAAAATTTTGGAAATTATCATCAAAAGGCAGTTTGTGAAGTGGATAGACGAGAATAATGTATTGTCGGATAATCAGCATGGGTTCAGGAAGGGCAAATCATGTGTAACTAACCTCCTTTGCTTTTATGATCACATGACTAAGGCTTTGGGTAAGAACAAAAATGTAGATGTTGTGTACCTTGATTTTCAGAAGGCATTCGATCGGGTCCAACATGGCAAACTCTTGAAGCGTTTACACGAGATTGGAATTGGGGGCAACTTGCTGAATTGGATAGAATCGTGGTTAAGAGATAGGTCGCAACGAGTTATGGTGAACGGGGAATTCTCTGGTTGGACAGACGACACAAGTGGAGTTCCTCAGGGAAGTGTCCTTGGCCCCATACTTTTTTCACTTTTTATCGACAAACTCGATCAGGGTATCGATGGAATTACTAGCAAATTCGCAGATGATGTGAAGCTAATGGGGGTAATCGGGAATGAAAGCGATAGGGAGTTGCTCCAGACCAACTTAAACGAGATTGCAGCATGGGCAAATTAATGGGGCATGACGTTTAGCGTAGATAAGTGCATGGTCGCTCATTTTGGTTCGAACAACCCATGGTTATCTTACGAGTTGAATGGTGTCACTATCCCGGATGCAACTAGAGTCACCGATTTGGGAATTCTCATTGACGAGCGACTTAAGTTTTCTGAACATTGTTCAGCGGTTGTCAAAAAAGCGAACAGAATGCTTGGTCTCATTTTCAAAAAGGTCTCTTCGCGTTCTCCTAAAGTCATTCTTCCGCTTTTTCGAGGTTTAGTTCGTCCTGGACTGGAGTATGCTGTAAGGTTTTGGAGACCATACCTACAGAGGGACATAGACTTGATTGAAGGGGTGCAGAGAAGAGCTACGCGTGTCCTTATTGGCACACAGGGCTTGAGTTATGAAGAGAGACTTCATTTTTTGAATATGTTTACATTGGATGAACGCAGGTGTCGAGGAGATATGATCGAAGTGTTCAAAATTTTCAATGGGATGGATAGGATGGACCATGAACTTTTAGTACACCGCCAATCAACTGCTTTTACAAGGGGACACCAGTATCGATTGGTGAGGGACAATGCAAGGTTATGGTGTCGCAGGGAATTTTTCTCTAATAGGGTTGTTAATAAATGGAATAGCTTACCCCCGGAGGTAGTAAATTGTAACACAATTGACACGTTTAAAAAGAAATACGATAAACATGTTGGGGTAAATCGAGAAGCTATCCATTCTTAGAATAAGACAACCATAAGTATTCTTTATGGGCATTGTATGATATTTTATCATGAGTATATATTGTTTATAATTTGTGTTAATTGCATTTTTAATGGAGTTGCTGTATTTTTGAAACATATGACATCCATATTTTTATGGGCATCTTTTTATCAGCCACCTCGTTGGGCATTTTGCCTGTTGTGGCGTTGTATTTGTATTTGTATTTGTATTAGTTTCCAATATTCCACATAGCTTTACAGTCTTCCTAAACCCAGTTTTGAGATGTGTAGTAGAGTGGAAAAGATACCTGACTCTCATCCTGACGACCCGGGTTCGAATCCTGCAATGACCAATCACGCTGCCTCTGTACAAATAAGGAACCCAAAATAAGATCTAATATTCCACATAGCTTTACAGTCTTCCTAAACCCAGTTATAAGATGTGCTGTGTAGTCGAGTGGTTAAGATACCTGACTCTCATTCTGACGACTCGGGTTCGAATCCCGCAATGAATAATCACGCTTCGTCTGTACAAATACGGAACTCAAACTAGTTTCCAATATTCCAAATACCTTTACAGTCTTCCTAAACCCAGTTATAAGACGTGCTGTGTAGTCGAGTAGTTAAGATATCTGACTCTCGTCCTGACGACCCGGGTTCGAATCATGGAATGACCAATCGAGCTACTTCTGTACAAATACGGAACTCAAACAAGTTTCTAATATTCCACATAGCTTTACAGTCTTCCTAAACCCAGTTTTGAGATGTGCTGTGTAGTCCAGAGGTAAAGATACCTGACTCTCATCCTGACGACCCGGGTTCGAATGCCGCAATGAATAATCACGCTTCTTCTGTACAAATACGGATCTCAAACTAGTTTCCAATTTTCCACATACCTTTACAGTCTTCCTAAACCCAGTTTTAGGACGTGCTGTGTAGTCGTGTGGTTAAGATATCTGACTCTCGTCCTGACGACTCAGGTTCGAATCCCGGAATGACCGATCGAGCTACTTCTGTACAAATACGGAACTCAAACTAGTTTCCAATATTTCGCATAGCTTTAGTCTTCCTAAACCCAGTTTTGAGATGTGCTGTGTAGTCGAGTGGTAAAGATACCTGACTCTCCTCCTGACGACCCGGGTTCGAATCCCGCAATGAATAATCACGCTTCTTCTGTACAAATACGGAACTCAAACTAGCTTCCAATATTTCAAATACCTTTACAGTCTTCCTAAACCCAGTTATAAGACGTGCTTTGTAGTCGAGGTGTTTAGATATATGATTCTCGTCTTGACGACCCGGGTTCGAATACCGCAATGAATAATCACGCTTCTTCTGTACAAATACGGAACTCAAACTAGTTTCCTATATTCCACATAGCTTTACAGTCTTCCTAAACCCAGTTTTGAGATGTGCTGTGTAGTCGAGTGGTAATGATACCTGACTCTCATCCTGACGACCCGGGTTTGAATCCCGCAATGAATAATCACGCTTCTTCTGTACAAATACGGAACTCAAACTAGTTTCCAATATTCCAAATACCTTTACAGTCTTCCTAAACCCAGTTATAAGACGTGCTGTGAAGTCGAGTAGTTAAGATACCTGACTCTCGTCCTGACGACCCGTTTTCGAATCCCGGAATGACCAATCAAGCTACTTCTGTACAAATACGAAACTCAAACTAGTTTTCAATATTCCACATAGCTTTACAGTCTTCCTAAACCCAATTTTAGGACGTGCTGTGTAGTCTTGTGGTTAAGATATCTGACTCTCGTCCTGACGACTCAGGTTCGAATTCTGGAATGACCAATCACGCTGCTTCTGTACAAATACGGAACTCAAACTAGTTTCCAATATTCCACATACCTTTACAATCTTCCTAAACCCAGTTATAGGACGTGCTGTGTAGTCGAGTGTTTAAGATATCTGACTCTCGTCCTGACGACCCGGGTTCGAATCATGGAATGACCAATCGAGCTACTTCTGTACAAATACGGAACTCAAACTAGTTTCCAATATTCCACATACCTTTACAGTCTTCCTAAACCCAGTTTTAGGACGTGCTGTGTAGTCGTGTGGTAAAGATATCTGACTCTCGTCCTGACGACTTACCTTCGAATTCTGGAATGACCAATCACGCTATTTCCTTACAAATACGGAACTCAAACTAGTTTCCAATATTCCGCATAGCTTTAGTCTTCCTAAACCCAGTTTTGAGATGTGCTGTATAGTCGAGTGGTAAAGATACCTGACTCTCCTCCTGACGACCCGGGTTCGAATCCCGCAATGAATAATCACGCTTCTTCTGTACAAATACGGAACTCAAACTAGTTTCCAATATTTCAAATACCTTTACAGTCTTCCTAAACCCAGTTATAAGACGTGCTGTGTAGTTGGGTGGTTAAGATATCTGGCTCTCGTCCTCAGGACTCAGGTTCGAATTCTAGAATGACCAATCACGCTGCTTCTGTACAAATACGGAACCCAAACTAGTTTCCAATATTCCAAATACCTTTACAGTCTTCCTAAACCCAGTTATAAGACGTGCTGTGTAGTCGAGTAGTTAAGATACCTGACTCTCATCCTGTCGACCCGGGTTCGAATCCCGCAATGAATAATCACGCTTCTTCTGTACAAATACGGAACTCAAACTAGTTTCCTATATTCCACATAGCTTTACAGTCTTCCTAAACCCAGTTATAAGACGTGCTTTGTAGTCGAGGTGTTTAGATATATGATTCTCGTCTTGACGACCCGGGTTTGAATCCCGCAATGAATAATCACGCTTCTTCTGTACAAATACGGAACTCAAACTAGTTTCCAATATTCCAAATACCTTTACAGTCTTCCTAAACCCAGTTATAAGACGTGCTGTGAAGTCGAGTAGTTAAGATACCTGACTCTCATCCTGACGACCCGGGTTCGAATCCCGCAATGAATAATCACGCTTCTTCTGTACAAATATGGAACTCAAACTAGTGTCCAATATTCCACATACCTTTACAGTCTTCCTAAACCCAGTTATAGGACGTGCTGTGTAGTCGAGTGGTTAAGATATCTGACTCTCGTCCTGACGACCCGGGTTCGAATCCCGGAATGACCAATCAAGCTACTTCTGTACAAATACGAAACTCAAACTAGTTTTCAATATTCCACATAGCTTTACAGTCTTCCTAAACCCAATTTTAGGACGTGCTGTGTAGTCGTGTGGTTAAGATATCTGACTCTCGTCCTGACGACTCAGGTTCGAATTCTGGAATGACCAATCACGCTGCTTCTGTACAAATACGGAACTCAAACTAGTTTCCAATATTCCACATACCTTTACAATCTTCCTAAACCCAGTTATAGGACGTGCTGTGTAGTCGAGTGGTTAAGATATCTGACTCTCCTCCTGACGACCCGGGTTCGAATCCCGCAATGAATAATCACGCTTCTTCTGTACAAATACGTAACTCAAACTAGTTCCCAATATTCCACATACCTTTACAGTCTTCCTAAACCCAGTTTTAGGACGTGCTGTGTAGTCGTGTGGTTAAGATATCTGACTCTCGTCCTGACGACTTACCTTCGAATTCTGGAATGACCAATCACGCTATTTCCTTACAAACACGGAACTCAAACTAGTTTCCAATATTCCGCATAGCTTTAGTCTTCCTAAACCCAGTTTTGAGATGTGCTGTGTAGTCGAGTGGTAAAGATACCTGACTCTCATCCTGACGACCCGGGTTTGAATCCCGCAATGAATAATCACGCTTCTTCTGTACAAATACGGAAGTCAAACTAGTTTCCAGTATTCCACATACCTTTACAATCTTCCTAAACCCAGTTATAGGACGTGCTGTGTAGTCGAGTGTTTAAGATATCTGACTCTCGTCCTGACGACCCGGGTTCGAATCATGGAATGACCAATCGAGCTACTTCTGTACAAATACGGAACTCAAACTAGTTTCCAATATTCCACATACCTTTACAGTCTTCCTAAACCCAGTTTTAGGACGTGCTGTGTAGTCGTGTGGTTAAGATATCTGACTCTCGTCCTGACGACTTACCTTCGAATTCTGGAATGACCAATCACGCTATTTCCTTACAAATACGGAACTCAAACTAGTTTCCAATATTCCGCATAGCTTTAGTCTTCCTAAACCCAGTTTTGAGATGTGCTGTGTAGTCGAGTGGTAAAGATACCTGACTCTCCTCCTGACGACCCGGGTTCGAATCCCGCAATGAATAATCACGCTTCTTCTGTACAAATACGGAACTCAAACTAGTTTCCAATATTTCAAATACCTTTACAGTCTTCCTAAACCCAGTTATAAGACGTGCTGTGTAGTTGGGTGGTTAAGATATCTGGCTCTCGTCCTCAGGACTCAGGTTCGAATTCTAGAATGACCAATCACGCTGCTTCTGTACAAATACGGAACTCAAACTAGTTTCCAATATTCCACATACCTTTACAATCTTCCTAAACCCAGTTATAGGACGTGCTGTGTAGTCGAGTGGTTAAGATATCTGACTCTCCTCCTGACGACCCGGGTTCGAATCCCGCAATGAATAATCACGCTTCTTCTGTACAAATACGGAACTCAAACTAGTTCCCAATATTCCACATACCTTTACAGTCTTCCTAAACCCAGTTTTAGGACGTGCTGTGTAGTCGTGTGGTTAAGATATCTGACTCTCGTCCTGACGACTTACCTTCGAATTCTGGAATGACCAATCACGCTATTTCCTTACAAATACGGAACTCAAACTAGTTTCCAATATTCCGCATAGCTTTAGTCTTCCTAAACCCAGTTTTGAGATGTGCTGTGTAGTCGAGTGGTAAAGATACCTGACTCTCATCCTGACGACCCGGGTTTGAATCCCGCAATGAATAATCACGCTTCTTCTGTACAAATACGGAAGTCAAACTAGTTTCCAGTATTCCACATACCTTTACAATCTTCCTAAACCCAGTTATAGGACGTGCTGTGTAGTCGAGTGTTTAAGATATCTGACTCTCGTCCTGACGACCCGGGTTCGAATCATGGAATGACCAATCGAGCTACTTCTGTACAAATACGGAACTCAAACTAGTTTCCAATATTCCACATACCTTTACAGTCTTCCTAAACCCAGTTTTAGGACGTGCTGTGTAGTCGTGTGGTTAAGATATCTGACTCTCGTCCTGACGACTTACCTTCGAATTCTGGAATGACCAATCACGCTATTTCCTTACAAATACGGAACTCAAACTAGTTTCCAATATTCCGCATAGCTTTAGTCTTCCTAAACCCAGTTTTGAGATGTGCTGTGTAGTCGAGTGGTAAAGATACCTGACTCTCCTCCTGACGACCCGGGTTCGAATCCCGCAATGAATAATCACGCTTCTTCTGTACAAATACGGAACTCAAACTAGTTTCCAATATTTCAAATACCTTTACAGTCTTCCTAAACCCAGTTATAAGACGTGCTGTGTAGTTGGGTGGTTAAGATATCTGGCTCTCGTCCTCAGGACTCAGGTTCGAATTCTAGAATGACCAATCACGCTGCTTCTGTACAAATACGGAACCCAAACTAGTTTCCAATATTCCAAATACCTTTACAGTCTTCCTAAACCCAGTTATAAGACGTGCTGTGAAGTCGAGTAGTTAAGATACCTGACTCTCATCCTGTCGACCCGGGTTCGAATCCCGCAATGAATAATCACGCTTCTTCTGTACAAATACGGAACTCAAACTAGTTTCCTATATTCCACATAGCTTTACAGTCTTCCTAAACCCAGTTATAAGACGTGCTTTGTAGTCGAGGTGTTTAGATATATGATTCTCGTCTTGACGACCCGGGTTTGAATCCCGCAATGAATAATCACGCTTCTTCTGTACAAATACGGAACTCAAACTAGTTTCCAATATTCCAAATACCTTTACAGTCTTCCTAAACCCAGTTATAGGACGTGCTGTGTAGTCGAGTGGTTAAGATATCTGACTCTCGTCCTGACGACCCGGGTTCGAATCCCGGAATGACCAATCAAGCTACTTCTGTACAAATACGAAACTCAAACTAGTTTTCAATATTCCACATAGCTTTACAGTCTTCCTAAACCCAATTTTAGGACGTGCTGTGTAGTCGTGTGGTTAAGATATCTGACTCTCGTCCTGACGACTCAGGTTCGAATTCTGGAATGACCAATCACGCTGCTTCTGTACAAATACGGAACTCAAACTAGTTTCCAATATTCCACATAACTTTACAATCTTCCTAAACCCAGTTATAGGACGTGCTGTGTAGTCGAGTGGTTAAGATATCTGACTCTCCTCCTGACGACCCGGGTTCGAATCCCGCAATGAATAATCACGCTTCTTCTGTACAAATACGGAACTCAAACTAGTGTCCAATATTCCACATACCTTTACAGTCTTCCTAAACCCAGTTATAGGACGTGCTGTGTAGTCGAGTGGTTAAGATATCTGACTCTCGTCCTGACGACCCGGGTTCGAATCCCGGAATGACCAATCAAGCTACTTCTGTACAAATACGAAACTCAAACTAGTTTTCAATATTCCACATAGCTTTACAGTCTTCCTAAACCCAATTTTAGGACGTGCTGTGTAGTCGTGTGGTTAAGATATCTGACTCTCGTCCTGACGACTCAGGTTCGAATTCTGGAATGACCAATCACGCTGCTTCTGTACAAATACGGAACTCAAACTAGTTTCCAATATTCCACATAACTTTACAATCTTCCTAAACCCAGTTATAGGACGTGCTGTGTAGTCGAGTGGTTAAGATATCTGACTCTCCTCCTGACGACCCGGGTTCGAATCCCGCAATGAATAATCACGCTTCTTCTGTACAAATACGGAACTCAAACTAGTTCCCAATATTCCACATACCTTTACAGTCTTCCTAAACCCAGTTTTAGGACGTGCTGTGTAGTCGTGTGGTTAAGATATCTGACTCTCGTCCTGACGACCCGGGTTCGAATCATGGAATGACCAATCACGCTATTTCCTTACAAATACGGAACTCAAACTAGTTTCCAATATTCCGCATAGCTTTAGTCTTCCTAAACCCAGTTTTGAGATGTGCTGTGTAGTCGAGTGGTAAAGATACCTGACTCTCATCCTGACGACCCGGGTTTGAATCCCGCAATGAATAATCACGCTTCTTCTGTACAAATACGGAAGTCAAACTAGTTTCCAGTATTCCACATACCTTTACAATCTTCCTAAACCCAGTTATAGGACGTGCTGTGTAGTCGAGTGTTTAAGATATCTGACTCTCGTCCTGACGACCCGGGTTCGAATCATGGAATGACCAATCGAGCTACTTCTGTACAAATACGGAACTCAAACTAGTTTCCAATATTCCACATACCTTTACAGTCTTCCTAAACCCAGTTTTAGGACGTGCTGTGTAGTCGTGTGGTAAAGATATCTGACTCTCGTCCTGACGACTTACCTTCGAATTCTGGAATGACCAATCACGCTATTTCCTTACAAATACGGAACTCAAACTAGTTTCCAATATTCCGCATAGCTTTAGTCTTCCTAAACCCAGTTTTGAGATGTGCTGTGTAGTCGAGTGGTAAAGATACCTGACTCTCCTCCTGACGACCCGGGTTCGAATCCCGCAATGAATAATCACGCTTCTTCTGTACAAATACGGAACTCAAACTAGTTTCCAATATTTCAAATACCTTTACAGTCTTCCTAAACCCAGTTATAAGACGTGCTGTGTAGTTGGGTGGTTAAGATATCTGGCTCTCGTCCTCAGGACTCAGGTTCGAATTCTAGAATGACCAGTCACGCTGCTTCTGTACAAATACGGAACCCAAACTAGTTTCCAATATTCCAAATACCTTTACAGTCTTCCTAAACCCAGTTATAAGACGTGCTGTGTAGTCGAGTAGTTAAGATACCTGACTCTCATCCTGTCGACCCGGGTTCGAATCCCGCAATGAATAATCACGCTTCTTCTGTACAAATACGGAACTCAAACTAGTTTCCTATATTCCACATAGCTTTACAGTCTTCCTAAACCCAGTTATAAGACGTGCTTTGTAGTCGAGGTGTTTAGATATATGATTCTCGTCTTGACGACCCGGGTTTGAATCCCGCAATGAATAATCACGCTTCTTCTGTACAAATACGGAACTCAAACTAGTTTCCAATATTCCAAATACCTTTACAGTCTTCCTAAACCCAGTTATAAGACGTGCTGTGAAGTCGAGTAGTTAAGATACCTGACTCTCATCCTGACGACCCGGGTTCGAATCCCGCAATGAATAATCACGCTTCTTCTGTACAAATATGGAACTCAAACTAGTGTCCAATATTCCACATACCTTTACAGTCTTCCTAAACCCAGTTATAGGACGTGCTGTGTAGTCGAGTGGTTAAGATATCTGACTCTCGTCCTGACGACCCGGGTTCGAATCCCGGAATGACCAATCAAGCTACTTCTGTACAAATACGAAACTCAAACTAGTTTTCAATATTCCACATAGCTTTACAGTCTTCCTAAACCCAATTTTAGGACGTGCTGTGTAGTCGTGTGGTTAAGATATCTGACTCTCGTCCTGACGACTCAGGTTCGAATTCTGGAATGACCAATCACGCTGCTTCTGTACAAATACGGAACTCAAACTAGTTTCCAATATTCCACATACCTTTACAGTCTTCCTAAACCCAGTTTTAGGACGTGCTGTGTAGTCGTGTGGTTAAGATATCTGACTCTCGTCCTGACGACTTACCTTCGAATTCTGGAATGACCAATCACGCTATTTCCTTACAAATACGGAACTCAAACTAGTTTCCAATATTCCGCATAGCTTTAGTCTTCCTAAACCCAGTTTTGAGATGTGCTGTGTAGTCGAGTGGTAAAGATACCTGACTCTCATCCTGACGACCCGGGTTTGAATCCCGCAATGAATAATCACGCTTCTTCTGTACAAATACGGAAGTCAAACTAGTTTCCAGTATTCCACATACCTTTACAATCTTCCTAAACCCAGTTATAGGACGTGCTGTGTAGTCGAGTGTTTAAGATATCTGACTCTCGTCCTGACGACCCGGGTTCGAATCATGGAATGACCAATCGAGCTACTTCTGTACAAATACGGAACTCAAACTAGTTTCCAATATTCCACATACCTTTACAGTCTTCCTAAACCCAGTTTTAGGACGTGCTGTGTAGTCGTGTGGTTAAGATATCTGACTCTCGTCCTGACGACTTACCTTCGAATTCTGGAATGACCAATCACGCTATTTCCTTACAAATACGGAACTCAAACTAGTTTCCAATATTCCGCATAGCTTTAGTCTTCCTAAACCCAGTTTTGAGATGTGCTGTGTAGTCGAGTGGTAAAGATACCTGACTCTCCTCCTGACGACCCGGGTTCGAATCCCGCAATGAATAATCACGCTTCTTCTGTACAAATACGGAACTCAAACTAGTTTCCAATATTTCAAATACCTTTACAGTCTTCCTAAACCCAGTTATAAGACGTGCTGTGTAGTTGGGTGGTTAAGATATCTGGCTCTCGTCCTCAGGACTCAGGTTCGAATTCTAGAATGACCAATCACGCTGCTTCTGTACAAATACGGAACCCAAACTAGTTTCCAATATTCCAAATACCTTTACAGTCTTCCTAAACCCAGTTATAAGACGTGCTGTGTAGTCGAGTAGTTAAGATACCTGACTCTCATCCTGTCGAACCGGGTTCGAATCCCGCAATGAATAATCACGCTTCTTACGTTTATGAATAATCACGTAGTCGGGAATGCGGGTTAGTTAATGATAATCACAACAGTATTGACGGAAAATTACCCACCTCTGACTTGGATGGCTTCTCGATTGACACTAAATCACCGGGCAAATTAAGATGTGTGTTAATAAATGCCAGGAGCTTGGGTAATAAGAAAGATTTTTTAGAAACTATGATAGTTGTGGAGGGCTTGGATCTTATAGCCATTACAGAATCTTGGGCAAAGGATGGGGATGAATCTTTCTTACACATCTCAGGATACGATACTTTTTTGAGAAATAGATCTGATAGGAAAGGGGGTGGAGTGTTGATATACGTGAAATCCTGTTTGAAGGCTAGAGAGTGTAACGTGCAGAGAAGTGATATTGAAACCATATGGGTTGAACTTGAGAGCAAAAGACGTCATAAGCTTATTGTTGGGGTTTGTTACAATCCACCGAATAGGGATCAAAACTACATTGCCAAAATGCATGATGAAATTTCCTACATGTGTAAGCGAAAGAGGGTTCTCATACTAGGGGATTTCAATTACCCGGGTATTGATTGGGAGAACCTTTCATCTGGAAATCAGTATGAAAGAGACTTTCTTAAGTTGGTGCTCGAAAATTTTTTGTATCAGCATGTATCAGAAGCCACTAGGGGTACTGCTATTTTGGATTTAGTTCTTACTAGTTCTGAGGATCTAGTTGAACATGTTTCGGTGGGGGAAGAGTTTTCTTCCAGTGATCATCGTATCGTCAGATTTCACTGTAACTTTTCCTCGGGTAAGGTTGATAACAAAAGACTGGTTCCTTGTTTTCGGAGAACTAACTTTGATGTTTTGAGAAGAAGGTTAGCGGAAGTTTTCAAAGACCGGTTGGAATCAGTAGGGGTGGTAAGTAAATGGGAAGAATTTAGTACGAAGCTGTCCTCTGTTTTGCACGACGTCATACCCTTTGTTCGAAAAAAGCGTGTTTGTACATCACACCCTCTATGGTTCACGGATAGCGTGCGGAACCTTTATCTTGAAAAGAAAAGAGCATTCAGAGAGTATAAAAGTGGACGTGGTGACCTATCATTGTTTACTGATAAAAGAAGACTGTTGAAGAAAGCGATTAGGGATAGTAAAAAGGAAGTTGAATCTAGGTTGGCAGATAACATTGGCTCTGACCCAAAATCATTTTTTCGATACGTCAATAATGGATGTAAGGGGACAGTTGGCCCCCTCTCGATAGGAGGCTCTAAGGTAGAGAGCAATGTAGGCATGTGTAGTGCTTTCAATGACTTTTTCGCGTCGGTTTTTAATAGAGATAATGATATTCGATATACGGGTGTTGCATGAGGTAATAAAACCCTCAACGATATTCAAGTAGAAGACGTGGAGGTCCTAAATCTTCTAAGAAATGTATGTGCAAGCAAAGCTCCAGGACCAGATGATATCTATCCCAGGGTTCTCAGGGAAGGTGCTAATGAATTGTTGGGGCCAGTCGCACAGATATTCAGGAGTAGTGTTGCTGAGGGTATCGTCCCGAGAGATTGGAAACTGGCTAACGTTGTTCCGATATTTAAGAAGGGTAGTAGAGAGGTGGTGTCTAATTATCGTCCAGTGAGTTTGACGAGCTCCCTCTCGAAAATTTTGGAAATTATCATCAAAAGGCAGTTTGTGAAGTGGATAGACGAGAATAATGTATTGTCGGATAATCAGCATGGGTTCAGGAAGGGCAAGTCATGTGTAACTAACCTCCTTTGCTTTTATGATCACATGACTAAGGCTTTGGGTAAGAACAAAAATGTAGATGTTGTGTACCTTGATTTTCAGAAGGCATTCGATCGGGTCCAACATGGCAAACTCTTGAAGCGTTTACACGAGATTGGAATTGGGGGCAACTTGCTGAATTGGATAGAATCGTGGTTAAGAGATAGGTCGCAACGAGTTATGGTGAACGGGGAATTCTCTGGTTGGACAGACGACACAAGTGGAGTTCCTCAGGGAAGTGTCCTTGGCCCCATACTTTTTTCACTTTTTATCGACAAACTCGATCAGGGTATCGATGGAATTACTAGCAAATTCGCAGATGATGTGAAGCTAATGGGGGTAATCGGGAATGAAAGCGATAGGGAGTTGCTCCAGACCAACTTAAACGAGATTGCAGCATGGGCAAATTAATGGGGCATGACGTTTAGCGTAGATAAGTGCATGGTCGCTCATTTTGGTTCGAACAACCCATGGTTATCTTACGAGTTGAATGGTGTCACTATCCCGGATGCAACTAGAGTCACCGATTTGGGAATTCTCATTGACGAGCGACTTAAGTTTTCTGAACATTGTTCAGCGGTTGTCAAAAAAGCGAACAGAATGCTTGGTCTCATTTTCAAAAAGGTCTCTTCGCGTTCTCCTAAAGTCATTCTTCCGCTTTTTCGAGGTTTAGTTCGTCCTGGACTGGAGTATGCTGTAAGGTTTTGGAGACCATACCTACAGAGGGACATAGACTTGATTGAAGGGGTGCAGAGAAGAGCTACGCGTGTCCTTATTGGCACACAGGGCTTGAGTTATGAAGAGAGACTTCATTTTTTGAATATGTTTACATTGGATGAACGCAGGTGTCGAGGAGATATGATCGAAGTGTTCAAAATTTTCAATGGGATGGATAGGATGGACCATGAACTTTTAGTACACCGCCAATCAACTGCTTTTACAAGGGGACACCAGTATCGATTGGTGAGGGACAATGCAAGGTTATGGTGTCGCAGGGAATTTTTCTCTAATAGGGTTGTTAATAAATGGAATAGCTTACCCCCGGAGGTAGTAAATTGTAACACAATTGACACGTTTAAAAAGAAATACGATAAACATGTTGGGGTAAATCGAGAAGCTATCCATTCTTAGAATAAGACAACCATAAGTACTCTTTATGGGCATTGTATGATATTTTATCATGAGTATATATTGTTTATAATTTGTGTTAATTGCATTTTTAATGGAGTTGCTGTATTTTTGAAACATATGACATCCATATTTTTATGGGCATCTTTTTATCAGCCACCTCGTTGGGCATTTTGCCTGTTGTGGCGTTGTATTTGTATTTGTATTTGTATTAGTTTCCAATATTCCACATAGCTTTACAGTCTTCCTAAACCCAGTTTTGAGATGTGTAGTCGAGTGGAAAAGATACCTGACTCTCATCCTGACGACCCGGGTTCGAATCCTGCAATGACCAATCACGCTGCCTCTGTACAAATAAGGAACCCAAAATAAGATCTAATATTCCACATAGCTTTACAGTCTTCCTAAACCCAGTTATAAGATGTGCTGTGTAGTCGAGTGGTTAAGATACCTGACTCTCGTAATGACGACTTAGGTTCGAATTCTGGAATGACCAATAACGCTATTTAATTACAAATACGGAACTCAAACTAGTTTCCAATATTCCGCATAGCTTTAGTCTTCCTAAACCCAGTTTTGAGATGTGCTGTGTGGACGAGTGGTAAAGATACCTGACTCTCCTCCTGACGACCCGGGTTCGAATCCCGCAATGAATAATCACGCTTCTTCTATACAAATACGGAACTCAAACTAGCTTCCAATATTTCAAATACCTTTACAGTCTTCCTAAACCCAGTAATAAGACGTGCTTTGTAGTCGAGGTGTTTAGATATATGATTCTCGTCTTGACGACCCGGGTTTGAATCCCGCAATGAATAATCACGCTTCTTCTGTACAAATACGGAACTCAAACTAGTTTCCAATATTCCAAATACCTTTACAGTCTTCCTAAACCCAGTTATAAGACGTGCTGTGAAGTCGAGTAGTTAAGATACCTGACTCTCATCCTGACGATCCGGGTTCGAATCCCGCAATGAATAATCACGCTTCTTCTGTACAAATATGGAACTCAAACTAGTGTCCAATATTCCACATACCTTTACAGTCTTCCTAAACCCAGTTATAGGACGTGCTGTGTAGTCGAGTGGTTAAGATATCTGACTCTCGTCCTGACGACCCGGGTTCGAATCCCGGAATGACCAATCAAGCTACTTCTGTACAAATACGAAACTCAAACTAGTTTTCAATATTCCACATAGCTTTACAGTCTTCCTAAACCCAATTTTAGGACGTGCTGTGTAGTCGTGTGGTTAAGATATCTGACTCAGGTTCGAATTCTGGAATGACCAATCACGCTGCTTCTGTACAAATACGGAACTCAAACTAGTTTCCAATATTCCACATACCTTTACAATCTTCCTAAACCCAGTTATAGGACGTGCTGTGTAGTCGAGTGGTTAAGATATCTGACTCTCCTCCTGACGACCCGGGTTCGAATCCCGCAATGAATAATCACGCTTCTTCTGTACAAATACGGAACTCAAACTAGTTTCCAGTATTCCACATACCTTTACAATCTTCCTAAACCCAGTTATAGGACGTGCTGTGTAGCCGAGTGTTTAAGATATCTGACTCTCGTCCTGACGACCCGGGTTCGAATCATGGAATGACCAATCGAGCTACTTCTGTACAAATACGGAACTCAAAGTAGTTTCCAATATTCCACATACCTTTACAGTCTTCCTAAACCCAGTTTTAGGACGTGCTGTGTAGTCGTGTGGTTAAGATATCTGACTCTCGTCCTGACGACTTACCTTCGAATTCTGGAATGACCAATCACGCTATTTCCTTACAAATACGGAACTCAAACTAGTTTCCAATATTCCGCATAGCTTTAGTCTTCCTAAACCCAGTTTTGAGATGTGCTGTGTGGTCGAGTGGTAAAGATACCTGACTCTCCTCCTGACGACCCGGGTTCGAATCCCGCAATGAATAATCACGCTTCTTCTATACAAATACGGAACTCAAACTAGCTTCAAATATTTCAAATACCTTTACAGTCTTCCTAAACCCAGTTATAAGACGTGCTTTGTAGTCGAGGTGTTTAGATATATGATTCTCGTCTTGACGACCCGGGTTTGAATCCCGCAATGAATAATCACGCTTCTTCTGTACAAATACGGAACTCAAACTAGTTTCCAATATTCCAAATACCTTTACAGTCTTCCTAAACCCAGTTATAAGACGTGCTGTGAAGTCGAGTAGTTAAGATACCTGACTCTCATCCTGACGACCCGGGTTCGAATCCCGCAATGAATAATCACGCTTCTTCTGTACAAATATGGAACTCAAACTAGTGTCCAATATTCCACATACCTTTACAGTCTTCCTAAACCCAGTTATAGGACGTGCTGTGTAGTCGAGTGGTTAAGATATCTGACTCTCGTCCTGACGACCCGGGTTCGAATCCCGGAATGACCAATCAAGCTACTTCTGTACAAATACGAAACTCAAACTAGTTTTCAATATTCCACATAGCTTTACAGTCTTCCTAAACCCAATTTTAGGACGTGCTGTGTAGTCGTGTGGTTAAGATATCTGACTCAGGTTCGAATTCTGGAATGACCAATCACGCTGCTTCTGTACAAATACGGAACTCAAACTAGTTTCCAATATTCCACATACCTTTACAATCTTCCTAAACCCAGTTATAGGACGTGCTGTGTAGTCGAGTGGTTAAGATATCTGACTCTCTTCCTGACGACCCGGGTTCGAATCCCGCAATGAATAATCACGCTTCTTCTGTACAAATACGGAACTCAAACTAGTTCCCAATATTCCACATACCTTTACAGTCTTCCTAAACCCAGTTTTAGGACGTGCTGTGTAGTCGTGTGGTTAAGATATCTGACTCTCGTCCTGACGACTTACCTTCGAATTCTGGAATGACCAATCACGCTATTTCCTTACAAATACGGAACTCAAACTAGTTTCCAATATTCCGCATAGCTTTATTCTTCCTAAACCCAGTTTTGAGATGTGCTGTGTAGTCGAGTGGTAAAGATACCTGACTCCCCTCCTGACGACCCGGGTTTGAATCCCGCAATGAATAATCACGCTTCTTCTGTACAAATACGGAAGTCAAACTAGTTTCCAGTATTCCACATACCTTTACAATCTTCCTAAACCCAGTTATAGGACGTGCTGTGTAGTCGAGTGTTTAAGATATCTGACTCTCGTCCTGACGACCCGGGTTCGAATCATGGAATGACCAATCGAGCTACTTCTGTACAAATACGGAACTCAAAGTAGTTTCCAATATTCCACATACCTTTACAGTCTTCCTAAACCCAGTTTTAGGACGTGCTGTGTAGTCGTGTGGTTAAGATATCTGACTCTCGTCCTGACGACTTACCTTCGAATTCTGGAATGACCAATCACGCTATTTCCTTACAAATACGGAACTCAAACTAGTTTCCAACATTCCGCATAGCTTTAGTCTTCCTAAACCCAGTTTTGAGATGTGCTGTGTAGTCGAGTGGTAAAGATACCTGACTCTCCTCCTGACGACCCGGGTTCGAATCCCGCAATGAATAATCACGCTTCTTCTGTACAAATACGGAACTCAAACTAGTTTCCAATATTTCAAATACCTTTACAGTCTTCCTAAACCCAGTTATAAGACGTGCTGTGTAGTTGGGTGGTTAAGATATCTGGCTCTCGTCCTCAGGACTCAGGTTCGAATTCTAGAATGACCAATCACGCTATTTCCTTACAAATACGGAACTCAAACTAGTTTCCAATATTCCGCATAGCTTTAGTCTTCCTAAACCCAGTTTTGAGATGTGCTGTGTAGTCGAGTGGTAAAGATACCTGACTCTCCTCCTGACGACCCGGGTTCGAATCCCGCAATGAATAATCACGCTTCTTCTGTACAAATACGGAACTCAAACTAGTTTCCAATATTTCAAATACCTTTACAGTCTTCCTAAACCCAGTTATAAGACGTGCTGTGTAGTCGTGTGGTTAAGATATCTGACTCTCGTCCTGACCACTCAGGTTCGAATTCTGGAATGACCAATCACGCTGCTTCTGTACAAATACGGAACTCAAACTAGTTTCCAGTATTCCACATACCTTTACAATCTTCCTAAACCCAGTTATAGGACGTGCTGTGTAGTCGAGTGGTTAAGATATCTGACTCTCGTCCTGACGACTTAGGTTCGAATTCTGGAATGACCAATAACGCTATTTAATTACAAATACGGAACTCAAACTAGTTTCCAATATTCCGCATAGCTTTAGTCTTCCTAAACCCAGTTTTGAGATGTGCTGTGTGGTCGAGTGGTAAAGATACCTGACTCTCCTCCTGACGACCCGGGTTCGAATCCCGCAATGAATAATCACGCTTCTTCTGTACAAATACGGAACTCAAACTAGTTTCCAATATTCCAAATACCTTTACAGTCTTCCTAAACCCAGTTATAAGACGTGCTGTGTAGTCGAGTGGTTAAGATATCTGACTCTCGTCCTGCGACCCGGGTTCGAATTCTGGAATGACCAATTATGCTGTTTCTGTACAAATACGGAACTCAAACTAGTTTCCAATATTCCACATAGCTTTACAGCCTTCCTAAACCCAGTTTTGAGATGTGCTGTGTAGTCGAGTGGTAAAGATACCTGACTCTCATCCTGACACCCGGGTTCGAATCCCGCAATCAATAATCACGCTTCTTATGTACAAATAAGAAACTCAAACTAGTTTTCAATATTCCACATAGCTTTACAGTCTTCCTAAACCCAGTTTTGAGATGTGCTGTGTAGTCGAGTGGTAATGATACCTGACTCTCATCCTGACGACCCGGGTTTGAATCCCGCAATGAATAATCACGCTTCTTCTGTACAAATACGGAACTCAAACTAGTTTCCAATATTCCAAATACCTTTACAGTCTTCCTAAACCCAGTTATAAGACGTGCTGTGTAGTCGAGTAGTTAAGATACCTGACTCTCATCCTGACACCCGGGTTCGAATCCCGCAATCAATAATCACGCTTCTTCTGTACAAATACGAAACTCAAACTAGTTTTCAATATTCCACATAGCTTTACAGTCTTCCTAAACTCAATTTTAGGACGTGCTGTGTAGTCGTGTGGTTAAGATATCTGACTCTCGTCCTGACGACTCAGGTTCGAATTCTGGAATGACCAATCACGCTGCTTCTGTACAAATACGGAACTCAAACTAGTTTCCAATATTCCACATACCTTTACAATCTTCCTAAACCCAGTTATAGGACGTGCTGTGTAGTCGAGTGGTTAAGATATCTGACTCTCCTCCTGACGACCCGGGTTTGAATCCCGCAATGAATAATCACGCTTCTTCTGTACAAATACGGAACTCAAACTAGTTTCCAATATTCCACATACCTTTACAGTCTTCCTAAACCCAGTTTTAGAACGTGTCGTGTGGTTAAGATATCTGACTCTCGTCCTGACGACTCAGGTTCGAATTCTGGAATGACTAATCACGCTTCTTCTGTACAAATACGGAACTCAAACTAGTTTCCAATATTCCACATACCTTTACAGTCTTCCTAAACCCAGTTATAGGACGTGTTGTGTAGTCGAGTGGTTAAGATATCTGACTTTCGTCCTGACGACACGGGTTCGAATCCCGGAATGACCAATCAAGCTACTTCTGTACAAATACGGAACTCAAACTAGTTTCCAATATTCCACATACCTTTACAGTCTTCCTAAACCCAGTTTTAGGACGTGCTGTGTAGTCGTGTGTTTAAGATATCTGACTCTCGTCCTGACGACTTACCTTCGAATTCTGGAATGACCAATCACGCTATTTCCTTACAAATACGGAACTCAAACTAGTTTCCAATATTCCGCATAGCTTTAGTCTTCCTAAACCCAGTTTTGAGATGTGCTGTGTAGTCGAGTGGTTAACATATCTGGCTCTCGTCCTCAGGACTCAGGTTCGAATTCTAGAATGACCAATCACGCTGCTTCTGTACAAATACGGAACCCAAACTAGTTTCCAATATTCCAAATACCTTTACAATCTTCCTAAACCCAGTTATAAGACGTGCTGTGTAGTCGAGTAGTTAAGATACCTGACTCTCATCCTGTCGACCCGGGTTCGAATCCCGCAATGAATAATCACGCTTCTTCTGTACAAATACGGAACTCAAACTAGTTTCCTATATTCCACATAGCTTTACAGTCTTCCTAAACCCAGTTTTAGGACGTGCTGTGTAGTCGTGTGGTTAAGATATCTGACTCTCGTCCTGACCACTCAGGTTCGAATTCTGGAATGACCAATCACGCTGCTTCTGTACAAATACGGAACTCAAACTAGTTTCCAGTATTCCACATACCTTTACAATCTTCCTAAACCCAGTTATAGGACGTGCTGTGTAGTCGAGTGGTTAAGATATCTGACTCCCGTCCTGACGACTTAGGTTCGAATTCTGGAATGACCAATAACGCTATTTAGTTACAAATAAGGAACTCAAACTAGTTTCCAATATTCCGCATAGCTTTAGTCTTCCTAAACCCAGTTTTGAGATGTGCTGTGTAGTCGAGTGGTAAAGATACCTGACTCTCCTCCTGACGACCCGGGTTCGAATTCCGCAATTAATAATCACGCTTCTTCTGTACAAATACGGAACTCAAACTAGCTTCCAATATTTCAAATACCTTTACAGTCTTCCTAAACCCAGTTATAAGACGTGCTTTGTAGTGGAGGTGTTTAGATATATGATTCTCGTCTTGACGACCCGGGTTCGAATCCCGCAATGAATAATCACGCTTCTTCTTTACAAATACGGAACTCAAACTAGTTTCCTATATTCCACATAGCTTTACAGTCTTCCTAAATCCAGTTTTGAGATGTGCTGTGTAGTCGAGTGGTAATGATACCTGACTCTCATCCTGACGACCCGGGTTTGAATCCCGCAATGAATAATCACGCTTCTTCTGTACAAATACGGAACTCAAACTAGTTTCCAATATTCCAAATACCTTTACAGTCTTCCTAAACCCAGTTATAAGACGTGCTGTGTAGTCGAGTAGTTAAGATACCTGACTCTCATCCTGACGACCCGGGTTCGAATCCCGCAATGAATAATCACGCTTCTTCTGTACAAATACGGAACTCAAACTAGTGTCCAATATTCCACATACCTTTACAGTCTTCCTAAACCCAGTTATAGGACGTGCTGTGTAGTCGAGTGGTTAAGATATCTGACTCTCGTCCTGACGACCCGGGTTCGAATCCCGGAATGACCAATCAAGCTACTTCTGTACAAATACGGAACTCAAACTAGTTCCCAATATTCCACATAGCTTTACAGTCTACCTAAACCCAGTTTTGAGATGTGCTGTGTAGTCGAGTGGTAAAGATACCTGACTCTCATCCTGACACCCGGGTTCGAATCCCGCAATCAATAATCACGCTTCTTCTGTACAAATACGAAACTCAAACTAGTTTTCAATATTCCACATAGCTTTACAGTCTTCCTAAACTCAATTTTAGGACGTGCTGTGTAGTCGTGTGGTTAAGATATCTGACTCTCGTCCTGACGACTCAGGTTCGAATTCTGGAATGACCAATCACGCTGCTTCTGTACAAATACGGAACTCAAACTAGTTTCCAATATTCCACATACCTTTACAATCTTCCTAAACCCAGTTATAGGACGTGCTGTGTAGTCGAGTGGTTAAGATATCTGACTCTCCTCCTGACGACCCGGGTTTGAATCCCGCAATGAATAATCACGCTTCTTCTGTACAAATACGGAACTCAAACTAGTTTCCAATATTCCACATACCTTTACAGTCTTCCTAAACCCAGTTTTAGAACGTGTCGTGTGGTTAAGATATCTGACTCTCGTCCTGACGACTCAGGTTCGAATTCTGGAATGACTAATCACGCTTCTTCTGTACAAATACGGAACTCAAACTAGTTTCCAATATTCCACATACCTTTACAGTCTTCCTAAACCCAGTTATAGGACGTGTTGTGTAGTCGAGTGGTTAAGATATCTGACTTTCGTCCTGACGACACGGGTTCGAATCCCGGAATGACCAATCAAGCTACTTCTGTACAAATACGGAACTCAAACTAGTTTCCAATATTCCACATACCTTTACAGTCTTCCTAAACCCAGTTTTAGGACGTGCTGTGTAGTCGTGTGTTTAAGATGTCCTGACGACTTACCTTCGAATTCTGGAATGACCAATCACGCTATTTCCTTACAAATACGGAACTCAAACTAGTTTCCAATATTCCGCATAGCTTTAGTCTTCCTAAACCCAGTTTTGAGATGTGCTGTGTAGTCGAGTGGTTAACATATCTGGCTCTCGTCCTCAGGACTCAGG
This sequence comes from Pholcus phalangioides, assembly GCF_987345545.1. NCBI lineage: Eukaryota > Metazoa > Arthropoda > Arachnida > Araneae > Pholcidae > Pholcus > Pholcus phalangioides. The sequence goes on from NW_028301598.1 coordinate 13,730,803, forward strand.
TTCGAATTCTAGAATGACCAATCACGCTGCTTCTGTACAAATACGGAACCCAAACTAGTTTCCAATATTCCAAATACCTTTACAATCTTCCTAAACCCAGTTATAAGACGTGCTGTGTAGTCGAGTAGTTAAGATACCTGACTCTCATCCTGTCGACCCGGGTTCGAATCCCGCAATGAATAATCACGCTTCTTCTGTACAAATACGGAACTCAAACTAGTTTCCTATATTCCACATAGCTTTACAGTCTTCCTAAACCCAGTTTTAGGACGTGCTGTGTAGTCGTGTGGTTAAGATATCTGACTCTCGTCCTGACCACTCAGGTTCGAATTCTGGAATGACCAATCACGCTGCTTCTGTACAAATACGGAACTCAAACTAGTTTCCAGTATTCCACATACCTTTACAATCTTCCTAAACCCAGTTATAGGACGTGCTGTGTAGTCGAGTGGTTAAGATATCTGACTCCCGTCCTGACGACTTAGGTTCGAATTCTGGAATGACCAATAACGCTATTTAGTTACAAATAAGGAACTCAAACTAGTTTCCAATATTCCGCATAGCTTTAGTCTTGTTAAACCCAGTTTTGAGATGTGCTGTGTAGTCGAGTGGTAAAGATACCTGACTCTCCTCCTGACGACCCGGGTTCGAATTCCGCAATTAATAATCACGCTTCTTCTGTACAAATACGGAACTCAAACTAGCTTCCAATATTTCAAATACCTTTACAGTCTTCCTAAACCCAGTTATAAGACGTGCTTTGTAGTGGAGGTGTTTAGATATATGATTCTCGTCTTGACGACCCGGGTTCGAATCCCGCAATGAATAATCACGCTTCTTCTTTACAAATACGGAACTCAAACTAGTTTCCTATATTCCACATAGCTTTACAGTCTTCCTAAATCCAGTTTTGAGATGTGCTGTGTAGTCGAGTGGTAATGATACCTGACTCTCATCCTGACGACCCGGGTTTGAATCCCGCGATGAATAATCACGCTTCTTCTGTACAAATACGGAACTCAAACTAGTTTCCAATATTCCAAATACCTTTACAGTCTTCCTAATCCCAGTTATAAGACGTGCTGTGTAGTCGAGTAGTTAAGATACCTGACTCTCATCCTGACGACCCGGGTTCGAATCCCGCAATGAATAATCACGCTTCTTCTGTACAAATACGGAACTCAAACTAGTGTCCAATATTCCACATACGTTTACAGTCTTCCTAAACCCAGTTATAGGACGTGCTGTGTAGTCGAGTGGTTAAGATATCTGACTCTCGTCCTGACGACCCGGGTTCGAATCCCGGAATGACCAATCAAGCTACTTCTGTACAAATACGGAACTCAAACTAGTTTCCAATATTCCACATAGCTTTACAGCCTTCCTAAACCCAGTTTTGAGATGTGCTGTGTAGTCGAGTGGTAAAGATACCTGACTCTCATCCTGACACCCGGGTTCGAATCCCGCAATCAATAATCACGCTTCTTCTGTACAAATAAGAAACTCAAACTATTTTTCAATATTCCACATAGCTTTACAGTCTTCCTAAACCCAGTTTTAGGGCGTGCTGTGTGGTTAAGATATCTGACTCTCGTCCTGACGACCCGGGTTCGAATTCTGGAATGACCAATCACGCTGCTTCTGTACAAATACGGAACACAAACTCGTTCCCAATATTCCACATAACTTTACAATCTTCCTAAACCCAGTTATAAGACGTGCTGTGTAGTCGAGTAGTTAAGATAACTGACTCTCATCCTGTCGACCCGGGTTCGAATTCTGGAATGACCAATAACGCTATTTAATTACAAATACGGAACTCAAACTAGTTTCCAATATTCCGCATAGCTTTAGTCTTCCTAAACCCAGTTTTGAGATGTGCTGTGTAGTCGAGTGGTAAAGATACCTGACTCTCCTCCTGACGACCCGGGTTCGAATCCCGCAATGAATAATCACGCCTCTTCTGTACAAATACGTAACTCAAACTAGCTTCCAATATTTCAAATACCTTTACAGTCTTCCTAAACCCAGTTGTAAGACGTGCTTTGTAGTCGAGGTGTTTAGATATATGATTCTCGTCTTGACGACCCGGGTTCGAATCCCGCAATGAATAATCACGCTTCTTCTGTACAAATACGGAACTCAAACTAGTTTCCTATATTCCACATAGCTTTACAGTCTTCCTAAACCCAGTTTTAGGACGTGCTGTGTAGTCGTGTGGTTAAGATATCTGACTCTCGTCCTGACGACTTAGGTTCGAATTCTGGAATGACCAATAACGCTATTTAATTACAAATACGGAACTCAAACTAGTTTCCAATATTCCGCATAGCTTTAGTCTTCCTAAACCCAGTTGTAAGACGTGCTTTGTAGTCGAGGTGTTTAGATATATGATTCTCGTCTTGACGACCCGGGTTTGAATCCCGCAATGAATAATCACGCTTCTTCTGTACAAATACGGAACTCAAACTAGTTTCCAATATTCCAAATACCTTTACAGTCTTCCTAAACCCAGTTATAAGACGTGCTGTGTAGTCGAGTAGTTAAGATACCTGACTCTCATCCTGTCGACCCGGGTTCGAATCCCGCAATGAATAATCACGCTTCTTCTGTACAAATACGGAACTCAAACTAGTTTCCAATATTCCACATACCTTTACAGTCTTCCTAAACCTAGTTATAGGACGTGCTGTGTAGTCGAGTGGTTAAGATATCTGACTCTCATCCTGACACCCGAGTTCGAATCCCGCAATCAATAATCACGCTTCTTCTGTACAAATACGGAACTCAAACTAGTTTTTAATATTCCACATAGCTTTACAGTCTTCCTAAACCCAATTTTAGGACGTGCTGTGTAGTCGTGTGGTTAAGATATCTGACTCTCGTCCTGAAGACTCAGGTTCGAATTCTGGAATGACCAATCACGCTGCTTCTGTACAAATACGGAACACAAACTCGTTCCCAATATTCCACATAACTTTACAATCTTCCTAAACCCAGTTATAGGACGTGCTGTGTAGTCGAGTGGTTAAGATATCTGACTCTCCTCCTGACGACCCGGGTTCGAATCCCGCAATGAATAATCACGCTTCTTCTGTACAAATACGGAACTCAAACTAGTTTCCAATATTCCACATACGTTTACAGTCTTCCTAAACCCAGTTTTGAGATTGCTGTGTAGTCGAGTGGTTAAGATATCTGACTTTCGTCCTGACGACACGGGTTTGAATCCCGCAATGAATAATCACGCTTCTTCTGTACAAATACGGAACTCAAACTAGTTTCCAATATTTCAAATACCTTTACAGTCTTCCTAAACCCAGTTATAAGACGTGCTGTGTAGTCGGGTGGTTAAGATATCTGGCTCTCGTCCTCACGACTCAGGTTCGAATTCTAGAATGGCCAATCACGCTGCTTCTGTACAAATACGGAACTCAAACTAGTTTCCAATATTCCAAATACCTTTACAGTCTTCCTAAACCCAGTTATAAGACGTGCTGTGTAGTCGAGTAGTTAAGATACCTGACTCTCATCCTGTCGACCCGGGTTCGAATCCCGCAATGAATAATCACGCTTCTTCTGTACAAATACGGAACTCAAACTAGTTTCCAATATTCCACATACCTTTACAGTCTTCCTAAACCTAGTTATAGGACGTGCTGTGTAGTCGAGTGGTTAAGATATCTGACTTTCGTCCTGACGACACGGGTTCGAATCCCGGAATGACCAATCAAGCTACTTCTGTACAAATACGGAACTCAAACTAGTTTCCAATATTCCACATACCTTTACAGTCTTCCTAAACCCAGTTTTAGGACGTGTCGTGTGGTTAAGATATCTGACTCTCGTCCTGACGACCCGGGTTCGAATCCCGGAATGACCAATCAAGCTACTTCTGTACAAATACAGAACTCAAACTAGTTTCCAATATTCCACATAGCTTTACAGTCTTCCTAAACCCAGTTTTGAGATGTGCTGTGTAGTCGAGTAGTTAAGATACCTGACTCTCATCCTGACGACCCGGGTTCGAATCCCGCAATGAATAATCACGCTTCTTCTGTACAAATACGGAACTCAAACTAGTTTCCAATATTCCACATACCTTTACAGTCTTCCTAAACCCAGTTTTAGGACGTGTCGTGTGGTTAAGATATCTGACTCTCGTCCTGACGACTCAGGTTCGAATTCTGGAATGACTAATCACGCTGCTTCTGTACAAATACGGATCTCAAACTAGTTTCCAATATTCCACATAGCTTTACAGTCTTCCTAATCCCAGTTTTGAGATTGCTGTGTAGTCGAGTGGTTAAGATATCTGACTTTCGTCCTGACGACACGGGTTTGAATCCCGCAATGAATAATCACGCTTCTTCTGTACAAATACGGAACTCAAACTAGTTTCCAATATTCCACATACCTTTACAGTCTTCCTAAACCCAGTTATAGGACGTGTTGTGTAGTCGAGTGGTTAAGATATCTAACTTTCGTCCTGACGACACGGGTTCGAATCCCGGAATGACCAATCAAGCTACTTCTGTACAAATACAGAACTCAAACTAGTTTCCAATATTCCACATACCTTTACAGTCTTCCTAAACCCAGTTTTAGGACGTGCTGTGTAGTCGTGTGTTTAAGATATCTGACTCTCGTCCTGACGACTTACCTTCGAATTCTGGAATGACCAATCACGCTATTTCCTTACAAATACGGAACTCAAACTAGTTTCCAATATTCCGCATAGCTTTAGTCTTCCTAAACCCAGTTTTGAGATGTGCTGTGTAGTCGAGTGGTAAAGATACCTGACTCTCCTCCTGACGACCCGGGTTCGAATCCCGCAATGAATAATCACGCTTCTTCTGTACAAATACGGAACTCAAACTAGTTTCCAATATTTCAAATACCTTTACAGTCTTCCTAAACCCAGTTATAAGACGTGCTGTGTAGTCGGGTGGTTAAGATATCTGGCTCTCGTCCTCACGACTCAGGTTCGAATTCTAGAATGGCCAATCACGCTGCTTCTGTACAAATACGGAACTCAAACTAGTTTCCAATATTCCAAATACCTTTACAGTCTTCCTAAACCCAGTTATAAGACGTGCTGTGTAGTCGAGTAGTTAAGATACCTGACTCTCATCCTGTCGACCCGGGTTCGAATCCCGCAATGAATAATCACGCTTCTTCTGTACAAATACGGAACTCAAACTAGTTTCCAATATTCCACATACCTTTACAGTCTTCCTAAACCTAGTTATAGGACGTGCTGTGTAGTCGAGTGGTTAAGATATCTGACTTTCGTCCTGACGACACGGGTTCGAATCCCGGAATGACCAATCAAGCTACTTCTGTACAAATACGGAACTCAAACTAGTTTCCAATATTCCACATACCTTTACAGTCTTCCTAAACCCAGTTTTAGGACGTGTCGTGTGGTTAAGATATCTGACTCTCGTCCTGACGACCCGGGTTCGAATCCCGGAATGACCAATCAAGCTACTTCTGTACAAATACAGAACTCAAACTAGTTTCCAATATTCCACATAGCTTTACAGTCTTCCTAAACCCAGTTTTGAGATGTGCTGTGTAGTCGAGTAGTTAAGATACCTGACTCTCATCCTGACGACCCGGGTTCGAATCCCGCAATGAATAATCACGCTTCTTCTGTACAAATACGGAACTCAAACTAGTTTCCAATATTCCACATACCTTTACAGTCTTCCTAAACCCAGTTTTAGGACGTGTCGTGTGGTTAAGATATCTGACTCTCGTCCTGACGACTCAGGTTCGAATTCTGGAATGACTAATCACGCTGCTTCTGTACAAATACGGATCTCAAACTAGTTTCCAATATTCCACATAGCTTTACAGTCTTCCTAATCCCAGTTTTGAGATTGCTGTGTAGTCGAGTGGTTAAGATATCTGACTTTCGTCCTGACGACACGGGTTTGAATCCCGCAATGAATAATCACGCTTCTTCTGTACAAATACGGAACTCAAACTAGTTTCCAATATTCCACATACCTTTACAGTCTTCCTAAACCCAGTTATAGGACGTGTTGTGTAGTCGAGTGGTTAAGATATCTAACTTTCGTCCTGACGACACGGGTTCGAATCCCGGAATGACCAATCAAGCTACTTCTGTACAAATACAGAACTCAAACTAGTTTCCAATATTCCACATACCTTTACAGTCTTCCTAAACCCAGTTTTAGGACGTGCTGTGTAGTCGTGTGTTTAAGATATCTGACTCTCGTCCTGACGACTTACCTTCGAATTCTGGAATGACCAATCACGCTATTTCCTTACAAATACGGAACTCAAACTAGTTTCCAATATTCCGCATAGCTTTAGTCTTCCTAAACCCAGTTTTGAGATGTGCTGTGTAGTCGAGTGGTAAAGATACCTGACTCTCCTCCTGACGACCCGGGTTCGAATCCCGCAATGAATAATCACGCTTCTTCTGTACAAATACGGAACTCAAACTAGTTTCCAATATTTCAAATACCTTTACAGTCTTCCTAAACCCAGTTATAAGACGTGCTGTGTAGTCGGGTGGTTAACATATCTGGCTCTCGTCCTCAGGACTCAGGTTCGAATTCTAGAATGACCAATCACGCTGCTTCTGTACAAATACGGAACCCAAACTAGTTTCCAATATTCCAAATACCTTTACAGTCTTCCTAAACCCAGTTATAAGACGTGCTGTGTAGTCGAGTAGTTAAGATACCTGACTCTCATCCTGTCGACCCGGGTTCGAATCCCGCAATGAATAATCACGCTTCTTCTGTACAAATACGGAACTCAAACTAGTTTCCTATATTCCACATAGCTTTACAGTCTTCCTAAACCCAGTTTTAGGACGTGCTGTGTAGTCGTGTGATTAAGATATCTGACTCTCGTCCTGACCACTCAGGTTCGAATTCTGGAATGACCAATCACGCTGCTTCTGTACAAATACGGAACTCAAACTAGTTTCCAGTATTCCACATACCTTTACAATCTTCCTAAACCCAGTTATAGGACGTGCTGTGTAGTCGAGTGGTTAAGATATCTGACTCCCGTCCTGACGACTTAGGTTCGAATTCTGGAATGACCAATAACGCTATTTAATTACAAATACGGAACTCAAACTAGTTTCCAATATTCCGCATAGCTTTAGTCTTCCTAAACCCAGTTTTGAGATGTGCTGTGTAGTCGAGTGGTAAAGATACCTGACTCTCCTCCTGACGACCCGGGTTCGAATCCCGCAATTAATAATCACGCTTCTTCTGTACAAATACGGAACTCAAACTAGCTTCCAATATTTCAAATACCTTTACAGTCTTCCTAAACCCAGTTATAAGACGTGCTTTGTAGTGGAGGTGTTTAGATATATGATTCTCGTCTTGACGACCCGGGTTCGAATCCCGCAATGAATAATCACGCTTCTTCTTTACAAATACGGAACTCAAACTAGTTTCCTATATTCCACATAACTTTACAGTCTTCCTAAACCCAGTTTTGAGATGTGCTGTGTAGTCGAATGGTAATGATACCTGACTCTCATCCTGACGACCCGGGTTTGAATCCCGCGATGAATAATCACGCTTCTTCTGTACAAATACGGAACTCAAACTAGTGTCCAATATTCCACATACCTTTACAGTCTTCCTAAACCCAGTTATAGGACGTGCTGTGTAGTCGAGTGGTTAAGATATCTGACTCTCGTCCTGACGACCCGGGTTCGAATCCCGGAATGACCAATCAAGCTACTTCTGTACAAATACGGAACTCAAACTAGTTTCCAATATTCCACATACCTTTACAGTCTTCCTAAACCCAGTTATAAGACGTGCTGTGTAGTCGAGTGGTTAAGATATCTGACTCTCGTCCTGCGACCCGGGTTCGAATTCTGGAATGACCAATCATGCTGTTTCTGTACAAATACGGAACTCAAACTAGTTTCCAATATTCCACATAGCTTTACAGCCTTCCTAAACCCAGTTTTGAGATGTGCTGTGTAGACGAGTGGTAAAGATACCTGACTCTCATCCTGACACCCGGGTTCGAATCCCGCAATCAATAATCACGCTTCTTCTGTACAAATAAGAAACTCAAACTATTTTTCAATATTCCACATAGCTTTACAGTCTTCCTAAACCCAGTTTTAGGGCGTGCTGTGTGGTTAAGATATCTGACTCTCGTCCTGACGACCCGGGTTCGAACCCCGGAATGACCAATCAAGCTACTTCTGTACAAATACAGAACTCAAACTAGTTTCCAATATTCCACATAGCTTTACAGTCTTCCTAAACCCAGTTTTGAGATGTGCTGTGTAGTCGAGTGGTAAAGATACCTGACTCTCATCCTGACACCCGAGTTCGAATCCCGCAATCAATAATCACGCTTCTTCTGTACAAATACGAAACTCAAACTAGTTTTCAATATTCCACATAGCTTTACAGTCTTCCTAAACCCAATTTTAGGACGTGCTGTGTAGTCGTGTGGTTAAGATATCTGACTCTCGTCCTGAAGACTCAGGTTCGAATTCTGGAATGACCAATCACGCTGCTTCTGTACAAATACGGAACACAAACTCGTTCCCAATATTCCACATACCTTTACAATCTTCCTAAACCCAGTTATAGGACGTGCTGTGTAGTCGAGTGGTTAAGATATCTGACTCTCCTCCTGACGACCCGGGTTCGAATCCCGCAATGAATAATCACGCTTCTTCTGTACAAATACGGAACTCAAACTAGTTTCCAATATTCCACATACCTTTACAGTCTTCCTAAACCCAGTTTTAGGACGTGTCGTGTGGTTAAGATATCTGACTCTCGTCCTGACGACTCAGGTTCGAATTCTGGAATGACTAATCACGCTGCTTCTGTACAAATACGGATCTCAAACTAGTTTCCAATATTCCACATAGCTTTACAGTCTTCCTAATCCCAGTTTTGAGATTGCTGTGTAGTCGAGTGGTTAAGATATCTGACTTTCGTCCTGACGACACGGGTTTGAATCCCGCAATGAATAATCACGCTTCTTCTGTACAAATACGGAACTCAAACTAGTTTCCAATATTCCACATACCTTTACAGTCTTCCTAAACCCAGTTATAGGACGTGTTGTGTAGTCGAGTGGTTAAGATATCTAACTTTCGTCCTGACGACACGGGTTCGAATCCCGGAATGACCAATCAAGCTACTTCTGTACAAATACAGAACTCAAACTAGTTTCCAATATTCCACATACCTTTACAGTCTTCCTAAACCCAGTTTTAGGACGTGCTGTGTAGTCGTGTGTTTAAGATATCTGACTCACGTCCTGACGACTTACCTTCGAATTCTGGAATGACCAATCACGCTATTTCCTTACAAATACGGAACTCAAACTAGTTTCCAATATTCCGCATAGCTTTAGTCTTCCTAAACCCAGTTTTGAGATGTGCTGTGTAGTCGAGTGGTAAAGATACCTGACTATCCTCCTGACGACCCGGGTTCGAATCCCGCAATGAATAATCACGCTTCTTCTGTACAAATACGGAACTCAAACTAGTTTCCAATATTTCAAATACCTTTACAGTCTTCCTAAACCCAGTTATAAGACGTGCTGTGTAGTCGGGTGGTTAACATATCTGGCTCTCGTCCTCAGGACTCAGGTTCGAATTCTAGAATGACCAATCACGCTGCTTCTGTACAAATACGGAACCCAAACTAGTTTCCAATATTCCAAATACCTTTACAGTCTTCCTAAACCCAGTTATAAGACGTGCTGTGTAGTCGAGTAGTTAAGATACCTGACTCTCATCCTGTCGACCCGGGTTCGAATCCCGCAATGAATAATCACGCTTCTTCTGTACAAATACGGAACTCAAACTAGTTTCCTATATTCCACATAGCTTTACAGTCTTCCTAAACCCAGTTTTAGGACGTGCTGTGTAGTCGTGTGATTAAGATATCTGACTCTCGTCCTGACCACTCAGGTTCGAATTCTGGAATGACCAATCACGCTGCTTCTGTACAAATACGGAACTCAAACTAGTTTCCAGTATTCCACATACCTTTACAATCTTCCTAAACCCAGTTATAGGACGTGCTGTGTAGTCGAGTGGTTAAGATATCTGACTCCCGTCCTGACGACTTAGGTTCGAATTCTGGAATGACCAATAACGCTATTTAATTACAAATACGGAACTCAAACTAGTTTCCAATATTCCGCATAGCTTTAGTCTTCCTAAACCCAGTTTTGAGATGTGCTGTGTAGTCGAGTGGTAAAGATACCTGACTCTCCTCCTGACGACCCGGGTTCGAATCCCGCAATTAATAATCACGCTTCTTCTGTACAAATACGGAACTCAAACTAGCTTCCAATATTTCAAATACCTTTACAGTCTTCCTAAACCCAGTTATAAGACGTGCTTTGTAGTGGAGGTGTTTAGATATATGATTCTCGTCTTGACGACCCGGGTTCGAATCCCGCAATGAATAATCACGCTTCTTCTTTACAAATACGGAACTCAAACTAGTTTCCTATATTCCACAGAGCTTTACAGTCTTCCTAAACCCAGTTTTGAGATGTGCTGTGTAGTCGAGTGGTAATGATACCTGACTCTCATCCTGACGACCCGGGTTTGAATCCCGCGATGAATAATCACGCTTCTTCTGTACAAATACGGAACTCAAACTAGTTTCCAATATTCCACATACCTTTACAGTCTTCCTAAACCCAGTTATAAGACGTGCTGTGTAGTCGAGTGGTTAAGATATCTGACTCTCGTCCTGCGACCCGGGTTCGAATTCTGGAATGACCAATCATGCTGTTTCTGTACAAATACGGAACTCAAACTAGTTTCCAATATTCCACATAGCTTTACAGCCTTCCTACACCCAGTTTTGAGATGTGCTCTGTAGACGAGTGGTAAAGATACCTGACTCTCCTCCTGACACCCGGGTTCGAATCCCGCAATCAATAATCACGCTTCTTCTGTACAAATAAGAAACTCAAACTATTTTTCAATATTCCACATAGCTTTACAGTCTTCCTAAACCCAGTTTTAGGGCGTGCTGTGTAGTCGTGTGGTTAAGATATCTGACTCTCGTCCTGACGACCCGGGTTCGAACCCCGGAATGACCAATCAAGCTACTTCTGTACAAATACGGAACTCAAACTAGTTTCCAATATTCCACATACCTTTACAGTCTTCCTAAACCCAGTTTTAGGACGTGTCGTGTGGTTAAGATATCTGACTCTCGTCCTGACGACTCAGGTTCGAATTCTGGAATGCCTAATCACGCTGCTTCTGTACAAATACGGAACTCAAACTAGTTTCCAATATTCCACATAGCTTTACAGTCTTCCCAAACCCAGTTTTGAGATTGCTGTGTAGTCGAGTGGTTAAGATATCTGACTTTCGTCCTGACGACCCGGGTTCGAATCCCGCAATGACAAATCACGCTTCTTCTGTACAAATACGGAACTCAAACTAGTTTCCAATATTTCAAATACCTTTACAGTCTTCCTAAACCCAGTTATAAGACGTGCTGTGTAGTCGGGTGGTTAAGATATCTGGCTCTCGTCCTCACGACTCAGGTTCGAATTCTAGAATGGCCAATCACGCTGCTTCTGTACAAATACGGAACTCAAACTAGTTTCCAATATTCCAAATTCCTTTACAGTCTTCCTAAACCCAGTTATAAGACGTGCTGTGTAGTCGAGTAGTTAAGATACCTGACTCTCATCCTGTCGACCCGGGTTCGAATCCCGCAATGAATAATCACGCTTCTTCTGTACAAATACGGAACTCAAACTAGTTTCCAATATTCCACATACCTTTACAGTCTTCCTAAACCTAGTTATAGGACGTGCTGTGTAGTCGAGTGGTTAAGATATCTGACTTTCGTCCTGACGACACGGGTTCGAATCCCGGAATGACCAATCAAGCTACTTCTGTACAAATACGGAACTCAAACTAGTTTCCAATATTCCACATACCTTTACAGTCTTCCTAAACCCAGTTTTAGGACGTGTCGTGTGGTTAAGATATCTGACTCTCGTCCTGACGACCCGGGTTCGAATCCCGGAATGACCAATCAAGCTACTTCTGTACAAATACAGAACTCAAACTAGTTTCCAATATTCCACATAGCTTTACAGTCTTCCTAAACCCAGTTTTGAGATGTGCTGTGTAGTCGAGTAGTTAAGATACCTGACTCTCATCCTGACGACCCGGGTTCGAATCCCGCAATGAATAATCACGCTTCTTCTGTACAAATACGGAACTCAAACTAGTTTCCAATATTCCACATACCTTTACAATCTTCCTAAACCCAGTTATAGGACGTGCTGTGTAGTCGAGTGGTTAAGATATCTGACTCTCCTCCTGACGACCCGGGTTCGAATCCCGCAATGAATAATCACGCTTCTTCTGTACAAATACGGAACTCAAACTAGTTTCCAATATTCCACATACCTTTACAGTCTTCCTAAACCCAGTTTTAGGACGTGTCGTGTGGTTAAGATATCTGACTCTCGTCCTGACGACTCAGGTTCGAATTCTGGAATGACCAATCACGCTGCTTCTGTACAAATACGGAACTCAAACTAGTTTCCAATATTCCACATACCTTTACAGTCTTCCTAAACCCAGTTATAAGACGTGCTGTGTAGTCGAGTAGTTAACATACCTGACTCTCATCCTGTCGACCCGGGTTCGAATCCCGCAATGAATAATCACGCTTCTTCTGTACAAATACGGAACTCAAACTAGTTCCCAATATTTCAAATACCTTTACAGTCTTCCTAAACCCAGTTATAAGACGTGCTGTGTAGTCGGGTGGTTAAGATATCTGGCTTTCGTCCTCAGGACTCAGGTTCGAATTCTAGAATGACCAATCACGCTGCTTCTGTACAAATACGGAACCCAAACTAGTTTCCAATATTCCAAATACCTTTACAGTCTTCCTAAACCCAGTTATAAGACGTGCTGTGTAGTCGAGTAGTTAAGATAACTGACTCTCATCCTGTCGACCCGGGTTCGAATTCTGGAATGACCAATAACGCTATTTAATTACAAATACGGAACTCAAACTAGTTTCCAATATTCCGCATAGCTTTAGTCTTCCTAAACCCAGTTTTGAGATGTGCTGTGTAGTCGAGTGGTAAAGATACCTGACTCTCCTCCTGACGACCCGGGTTCGAATCCCGCAATGAATAATCACGCCTCTTCTGTACAAATACGTAACTCAAACTAGCTTCCAATATTTCAAATACCTTTACAGTCTTCCTAAACCCAGTTGTAAGACGTGCTTTGTAGTCGAGGTGTTTAGATATATGATTCTCGTCTTGACGACCCGGGTTCGAATCCCGCAATGAATAATCACGCTTCTTCTGTACAAATACGGAACTCAAACTACTTTCCTATATTCCACATAGCTTTACAGTCTTCCTAAACCCAGCTTTGAGATTGCTGTGTAGTCGAGTGGTTAAGATATCTGACTTTCGTCCTGACGACACGGGTTTGAATCCCGCAATGAATAATCACGCTTCTTCTGTACAAATACGGAACTCAAACTAGTTTCCAATATTTCAAATACCTTTACAGTCTTCCTAAACCCAGTTATAAGACGTGCTGTGTAGTCGGGTGGTTAAGATATCTGGCTCTCGTCCTCACGACTCAGGTTCAAATTCTAGAATGGCCAATCACGCTGCTTCTGTACAAATACGGAACTCAAACTAGTTTCCAATATTCCAAATACCTTTACAGTCTTCCTAAACCCAGTTATAAGACGTGCTGTGTAGTCGAGTAGTTAAGATACCTGACTCTCATCCTGTCGACCCGGGTTCGAATCCCGCAATGAATAATCACGCTTCTTCTGTACAAATACGGAACTCAAACTAGTTTCGAATATTCCACATACCTTTACAGTCTTCCTAAACCTAGTTATAGGACGTGCTGTGTAGTCGAGTGGTTAAGATATCTGACTTTCGTCCTGACGACACGGGTTCGAATCCCGGAATGACCAATCAAGCTACTTCTGTACAAATACGGAACTCAAACTAGTTTCCAATATTCCACATACCTTTACAGTCTTCCTAAACCCAGTTTTAGGACGTGTCGTGTGGTTAAGATATCTGACTCTCGTCCTGACGACTCAGGTTCGAATTCTGGAATGACCAATCACGCTGCTTCTGTACAAATACGGAACTCAAACTAGTTTCCAATATTCCACATACCTTTACAGTCTTCCTAAACCCAGTTTTGAGATTGCTGTGTAGTCGAGTGGTAAAGATACATGACTCTCCTCGTGACGACCCGGGTTCGAATCCCGCAATGAATAATCACGCTTCTTCTGTACAAATACGGAATTCAAACTAGTTTCCAATATTTCAAATACCTTTACAGTCTTCCTAAACCCAGTTATAAGACGTGCTGTGTAGTCGGGTGGTTAAGATATCTGGCTTTCGTCCTCAGGACTCAGGTTCGAATTCTAGAATGACCAATCACGCTGCTTCTGTACAAATACGGAACCCAAACTAGTTTCCAATATTCCAAATACCTTTACAGTCTTCCTAAACCCAGTTATAAGACGTGCTGTGTAGTCGAGTAGTTAAGATAACTGACTCTCATCCTGTCGACCCGGGTTCGAATTCTGGAATGACCAATAACGCTATTTAATTACAAATACGGAACTCAAACTAGTTTCCAATATTCCGCATAGCTTTAGTCTTCCTAAACCCAGTTTTGAGATGTGCTGTGTAGTCGAGTGGTAAAGATACCTGACTCTCCTCCTGACGACCCGGGTTCGAATCCCGCAATGAATAATCACGCCTCTTCTGTACAAATACGTAACTCAAACTAGCTTCCAATATTTCAAATACCTTTACAGTCTTCCTAAACCCAGTTGTAAGACGTGCTTTGTAGTCGAGGTGTTTAGATATATGATTCTCGTCTTGACGACCCGGGTTTGAATCCCGCAATGAATAATCACGCTTCTTCTGTACAAATACGGAACTCAAACTAGTTTCCAATATTTCAAATACCTTTACAGTCTTCCTAAACCCAGTTATAAGACGTGCTGTTTAGTCGGGTGGTTAAGATATCTGGCTCTCGTCCTCACGACTCAGGTTCAAATTCTAGAATGGCCAATCACGCTGCTTCTGTACAAATACGGAACTCAAACTAGTTTCCAATATTCCAAATACCTTTACAGTCTTCCTAAACCCAGTTATAAGACGTGCTGTGTAGTCGAGTAGTTAAGATACCTGACTCTCATCCTGTCGACCCGGGTTCGAATCCCGCAATGAATAATCACGCTTCTTCTGTACAAATACGGAACTCAAACTAGTTTCCAATATTCCACATACCTTTACAGTCTTCCTAAACCTAGTTATAGGACGTGCTGTGTAGTCGAGTGGTTAAGATATGTGACTTTCGTCCTGACGACACGGGTTCGAATCCCGGAATGACCAATCAAGCTACTTCTGTACAAATACGGAACTCAAACTAGTTTCCAATATTCCACATACCTTTACAGTCTTCCTAAACCCAGTTTTAGGACGTGTCGTGTGGTTAAGATATCTGACTCTCGTCCTGACGACCCGGGTTCGAATCCCGGAATGACCAATCAAGCTACTTCTGTACAAATACAGAACTCAAACTAGTTTCCAATATTCCACATAGCTTTACAGTCTTCCTAAACCCAGTTATAGGACGTGCTGTGTAGTCGAGTGGTTAAGATATCTGACTCTCCTCCTGACGACCCGGGTTCGAATCCCGCAATGAATAATCACGCTTCTTCTGTACAAATACGGAACTCAAACTAGTTTCCAATATTCCACATACCTTTACAGTCTTCCTAAACCAAGTTTTAGGACGTGTCGTGTGGTCAAGATATCTGACTCTCGTCCTGACGACTCAGGTTCGAATTCTGGAATGACCAATCACGCTGCTTCTGTACAAATACGGAACTCAAACTAGTTTCCAATATTCCACATACCTTTACAGTCTTCCTAAACCCAGTTTTGAGATTGCTGTGTAGTCGAGTGGTAAAGATACCTGACTCTCATCCTGACGACCCGGGTTTGAATCCCGCAATGAATAATCACGCTTCTTCTGTACAAATACGGAACTCAAACTAGTTTCCAATATTCCACATACCTTTACAGTCTTCCTAAACCGAGTTATAGGACGTGCTGTGTAGTCGAGTGGTTAAGATATCTGACTTTCGTCCTGACGACACGGGTTCGAATCCCGGAATGACCAATCAAGCTACTTCTGTACAAATACGGAACTCAAACTAGTTTCCAATATTCCACATACCTTTACAGTCTTCCTAAACCCAGTTTTAGGACGTGCTGTGTAGTCGTGTGGTTAAGATATCTGACTCTCGTCCTGACGACTTACCTTCGAATTCTGGAATGACCAATCACGCTATTTCCTTACAAATACGGAACTCAAACTAGTTTCCAATATTCCGCATAGCTTTATTCTTCCTAAACCCAGTTTTGAGATGTGCTGTGTAGTCGAGTGGTAAAGATACCTGACTCTCCTCGTGACGACCCGGGTTCGAATCCCGCAATGAATAATCACGCTTCTTCTGTACAAATACGGAATTCAAACTAGTTTCCAATATTTCAAATACCTTTACAGTCTTCCTAAACCCAGTTATAAGACGTGCTGTGTAGTCGGGTGGTTAAGATATCTGGCTCTCGTCCTCACGACTCAGGTTCGAATTCTAGAATGACCAATCACGCTGCTTCTGTACAAATACGGAACTCAAACTAGTTTCCAATATTCCAAATACCTTTACAGTCTTCCTAAACCCAGTTATAAGACGTGCTGTGTAGACGAGTAGTTAAGATATCTGACTCTCGTCCTGACGACCCGGGTTCGAATCCCGCAATGACAAATCACGCTTCTTCTGTATAAATACGGAACTCAAACTAGTTTCCATTATTCCAAATACCTTTATAGTCTTCCTAAACCCAGTTATAAGACGTGCTGTGTAGTCGAGTAGTTAAGATACCTGACTCTCATCCTTTCGACCCGGGTTCGAATCCCGCAATGAATAATCACGCTTCTTCTGTACAAATACGGAACTCAAACTAGTTTCCAATATTCCACATACCTTTACAGTCTTCCTAAACCTAGTTATAGGACGTGCTGTGTAGTCGAGTGGTTAAGATATGTGACTTTCGTACTGACGACACGGGTTCGAATCCCGGAATGACCAATCAAGCTACTTCTGTACAAATACGGAACTCAAACTAGTTTCCAATTATCCACATACCTTTACAGTCATCGTAAACCCAGTTTTAGGACGTGTCGTGTAGTCGTGTGTTTAAGATATCTGACTCTCGTCCTGACGACTAAGGTTCGAATTCTGGAATGACCAATCACGTTGCTTCTGTACAAATACGGAACTCAAACTAGTTCCCAATATTTCAAATACCTTTACAGTCTTCCTAAACCCAGTTATAAGACGTGCTGTGTAGTCGAGTAGTTAAGATAACTGACTCTCATCCTGTCGACCCGGGTTCGAATTCTGGAATGACCAATAACGCTATTTAATTACAAATACGGAACTCAAACTAGTTTCCAATATTCCGCATAGCTTTAGTCTTCCTAAACCCAGTTTTGAGATGTGCTGTGTAGTCGAGTGGTAAAGATACCTGACTCTCCTCCTGACGACCCGGGTTCGAATCCCGCAATGAATAATCACGCCTCTTCTGTACAAATACGTAACTCAAACTAGCTTCCAATATTTCAAATACCTTTACAGTCTTCCTAAACCCAGTTGTAAGACGTGCTTTGTAGTCGAGGTGTTTAGATATATGATTCTCGTCTTGACGACCCGGGTTCGAATCCCGCAATGAATAATCACGCTTCTTCTGTACAAATACGGAACTCAAACTACTTTCCTATATTCCACATAGCTTTACAGTCTTCCTAAACCCAGCTTTGAGATTGCTGTGTAGTCGAGTGGTTAAGATATCTGACTTTCGTCCTGACGACACGGGTTTGAATCCCGCAATGAATAATCACGCTTCTTCTGTACAAATACGGAACTCAAACTAGTTTCCAATATTTCAAATACCTTTACAGTCTTCCTAAACCCAGTTATAAGACGTGCTGTGTAGTCGGGTGGTTAAGATATCTGGCTCTCGTCCTCACGACTCAGGTTCAAATTCTAGAATGGCCAATCACGCTGCTTCTGTACAAATACGGAACTCAAACTAGTTTCCAATATTCCAAATACCTTTACAGTCTTCCTAAACCCAGTTATAAGACGTGCTGTGTAGTCGAGTAGTTAAGATACCTGACTCTCATCCTGTCGACCCGGGTTCGAATCCCGCAATGAATAATCACGCTTCTTCTGTACAAATACGGAACTCAAACTAGTTTCGAATATTCCACATACCTTTACAGTCTTCCTAAACCTAGTTATAGGACGTGCTGTGTAGTCGAGTGGTTAAGATATCTGACTTTCGTCCTGACGACACGGGTTCGAATCCCGGAATGACCAATCAAGCTACTTCTGTACAAATACGGAACTCAAACTAGTTTCCAATATTCCACATACCTTTACAGTCTTCCTAAACCCAGTTTTAGGACGTGTCGTGTGGTTAAGATATCTGACTCTCGTCCTGACGACCCGGGTTCGAATTCTGGAATGACCAATCACGCTGCTTCTGTACAAATACGGAACTCAAACTAGTTTCCAATATTCCACATACCTTTACAGTCTTCCTAAACCCAGTTTTGAGATTGCTGTGTAGTCGAGTGGTAAAGATACATGACTCTCCTCGTGACGACCCGGGTTCGAATCCCGCAATGAATAATCACGCTTCTTCTGTACAAATACGGAATTCAAACTAGTTTCCAATATTTCAAATACCTTTACAGTCTTCCTAAACCCAGTTATAAGACGTGCTGTGTAGTCGGGTGGTTAAGATATCTGGCTTTCGTCCTCAGGACTCAGGTTCGAATTCTAGAATGACCAATCACGCTGCTTCTGTACAAATACGGAACCCAAACTAGTTTCCAATATTCCAAATACCTTTACAGTCTTCCTAAACCCAGTTATAAGACGTGCTGTGTAGTCGAGTAGTTAAGATAACTGACTCTCATCCTGTCGACCCGGGTTCGAATTCTGGAATGACCAATAACGCTATTTAATTACAAATACGGAACTCAAACTAGTTTCCAATATTCCGCATAGCTTTAGTCTTCCTAAACCCAGTTGTAAGACGTGCTTTGTAGTCGAGGTGTTTAGATATATGATTCTCGTCTTGACGACCCGGGTTTGAATCCCGCAATGAATAATCACGCTTCTTCTGTACAAATACGGAACTCAAACTAGTTTCCAATATTTCAAATACCTTTACAGTCTTCCTAAACCCAGTTATAAGACGTGCTGTTTAGTCGGGTGGTTAAGATATCTGGCTCTCGTCCTCACGACTCAGGTTCAAATTCTAGAATGGCCAATCACGCTGCTTCTGTACAAATACGGAACTCAAACTAGTTTCCAATATTCCAAATACCTTTACAGTCTTCCTAAACCCAGTTATAAGACGTGCTGTGTAGTCGAGTAGTTAAGATACCTGACTCTCATCCTGTCGACCCGGGTTCGAATCCCGCAATGAATAATCACGCTTCTTCTGTACAAATACGGAACTCAAACTAGTTTCCAATATTCCACATACCTTTACAGTCTTCCTAAACCTAGTTATAGGACGTGCTGTGTAGTCGAGTGGTTAAGATATGTGACTTTCGTCCTGACGACACGGGTTCGAATCCCGGAATGACCAATCAAGCTACTTCTGTACAAATACGGAACTCAAACTAGTTTCCAATATTCCACATACCTTTACAGTCTTCCTAAACCCAGTTTTAGGACGTGTCGTGTGGTTAAGATATCTGACTCTCGTCCTGACGACCCGGGTTCGAATCCCGGAATGACCAATCAAGCTACTTCTGTACAAATACAGAACTCAAACTAGTTTCCAATATTCCACATAGCTTTACAGTCTTCCTAAACCCAGTTATAGGACGTGCTGTGTAGTCGAGTGGTTAAGATATCTGACTCTCCTCCTGACGACCCGGGTTCGAATCCCGCAATGAATAATCACGCTTCTTCTGTACAAATACGGAACTCAAACTAGTTTCCAATATTCCACATACCTTTACAGTCTTCCTAAACCAAGTTTTAGGACGTGTCGTGTGGTTAAGATATCTGACTCTCGTCCTGACGACTCAGGTTCGAATTCTGGAATGACCAATCACGCTGCTTCTGTACAAATACGGAACTCAAACTAGTTTCCAATATTCCACATACCTTTACAGTCTTCCTAAACCCAGTTTTGAGATTGCTGTGTAGTCGAGTGGTAAAGATACCTGACTCTCATCCTGACGACCCGGGTTTGAATCCCGCAATGAATAATCACGCTTCTTCTGTACAAATACGGAACTCAAACTAGTTTCCAATATTCCACATACCTTTACAGTCTTCCTAAACCGAGTTATAGGACGTGCTGTGTAGTCGAGTGGTTAAGATATCTGACTTTCGTCCTGACGACACGGGTTCGAATCCCGGAATGACCAATCAAGCTACTTCTGTACAAATACGGAACTCAAACTAGTTTCCAATATTCCACATACCTTTACAGTCTTCCTAAACCCAGTTTTAGGACGTGCTGTGTAGTCGTGTGGTTAAGATATCTGACTCTCGTCCTGACGACTTACCTTCGAATTCTGGAATGACCAATCACGCTATTTCCTTACAAATACGGAACTCAAACTAGTTTCCAATATTCCGCATAGCTTTATTCTTCCTAAACCCAGTTTTGAGATGTGCTGTGTAGTCGAGTGGTAAAGATACCTGACTCTCCTCGTGACGACCCGGGTTCGAATCCCGCAATGAATAATCACGCTTCTTCTGTACAAATACGGAATTCAAACTAGTTTCCAATATTTCAAATACCTTTACAGTCTTCCTAAACCCAGTTATAAGACGTGCTGTGTAGTCGGGTGGTTAAGATATCTGGCTCTCGTCCTCACGACTCAGGTTCGAATTCTAGAATGACCAATCACGCTGCTTCTGTACAAATACGGAACTCAAACTAGTTTCCAATATTCCAAATACCTTTACAGTCTTCCTAAACCCAGTTATAAGACGTGCTGTGTAGACGAGTAGTTAAGATATCTGACTCTCGTCCTGACGACCCGGGTTCGAATCCCGCAATGACAAATCACGCTTCTTCTGTATAAATACGGAACTCAAACTAGTTTCCATTATTCCAAATACCTTTATAGTCTTCCTAAACCCAGTTATAAGACGTGCTGTGTAGTCGAGTAGTTAAGATACCTGACTCTCATCCTTTCGACCCGGGTTCGAATCCCGCAATGAATAATCACGCTTCTTCTGTACAAATACGGAACTCAAACTAGTTTCCAATATTCCACATACCTTTACAGTCTTCCTAAACCTAGTTATAGGACGTGCTGTGTAGTCGAGTGGTTAAGATATGTGACTTTCGTCCTGACGACACGGGTTCGAATCCCGGAATGACCAATCAAGCTACTTCTGTACAAATACGGAACTCAAACTAGTTTCCAATTATCCACATACCTTTACAGTCATCGTAAACCCAGTTTTAGGACGTGTCGTGTAGTCGTGTGTTTAAGATATCTGACTCTCGTCCTGACGACTAAGGTTCGAATTCTGGAATGACCAGTCACGTTGCTTCTGTACAAATACGGAACTCAAACTAGTTCCCAATATTTCAAATACCTTTACAGTCTTCCTAAACCCAGTTATAAGACGTGCTGTGTAGTCGGGTGGTTAAGATATCTGGCTTTCGTCCTCAGGACTCAGGTTCGAATTCTAGAATGACCAATCACGCTGCTTCTGTACAAATACAGAACCCAAACTAGTTTCCAATATTCCAAATACCTTTACAGTCTTCCTAAACCCAGTTATAAGACGTGCTGTGTAGTCGAGTAGTTAAGATAACTGACTCTCATCCTGTCGACCCGGGTTCGAATTCTGGAATGACCAATCAAGCTACTTCTGTACAAATACGGAACTCAAACTAGTTTCCAATATTCCACATACCTTTACAGTCTTCCTAAACCCAGTTTTAGGACGTGTCGTGTGGTTAAGATATCTGACTCTCGTCCTGACGACCCGGGTTCGAATCCCGGAATGACCAATCAAGCTACTTCTGTACAAATACAGAACTCAAACTAGTTTCCAATATTCCACATAGCTTTACAGTCTTCCTAAACCCAGTTATAAGACGTGCTGTGTAGTCGAGTGGTTAAGATATGTGACTTTCGTCCTGACGACACGGGTTCGAATCCCGGAATGACCAATCAAGCTACTTCTGTACAAATACGGAACTCAAACTAGTTTCCAATATTCCACATACCTTTACAGTCTTCCTAAACCCAGTTTTAGGACGTGTCGTGTGGTTAAGATATCTGACTCTCGTCCTGACGACCCGGGTTCGAATCCCGGAATGACCAATCAAGCTACTTCTGTACAAATACAGAACTCAAACTAGTTTCCAATATTCCACATAGCTTTACAGTCTTCCTAAACCCAGTTATAGGACGTGCTGTGTAGTCGAGTGGTTAAGATATCTGACTCTCCTCCTGACGACCCGGGTTCGAATCCCGCAATGAATAATCACGCTTCTTCTGTACAAATACGGAACTCAAACTAGTTTCCAATATTCCACATACCTTTACAGTCTTCCTAAACCAAGTTTTAGGACGTGTCGTGTGGTTAAGATATCTGACTCTCGTCCTGACGACTCAGGTTCGAATTCTGGAATGACCAATCACGCTGCTTCTGTACAAATACGGAACTCAAACTAGTTTCCAATATTCCACATACCTTTACAGTCTTCCTAAACCCAGTTTTGAGATTGCTGTGTAGTCGAGTGGTAAAGATACCTGACTCTCATCCTGACGACCCGGGTTTGAATCCCGCAATGAATAATCACGCTTCTTCTGTACAAATACGGAACTCAAACTAGTTTCCAATATTCCACATACCTTTACAGTCTTCCTAAACCGAGTTATAGGACGTGCTGTGTAGTCGAGTGGTTAAGATATCTGACTTTCGTCCTGACGACACGGGTTCGAATCCCGGAATGACCAATCAAGCTACTTCTGTACAAATACGGAACTCAAACTAGTTTCCAATATTCCACATACCTTTACAGTCTTCCTAAACCCAGTTTTAGGACGTGCTGTGTAGTCGTGTGGTTAAGATATCTGACTCTCGTCCTGACGACTTACCTTCGAATTCTGGAATGACCAATCACGCTATTTCCTTACAAATACGGAACTCAAACTAGTTTCCAATATTCCGCATAGCTTTATTCTTCCTAAACCCAGTTTTGAGATGTGCTGTGTAGTCGAGTGGTAAAGATACCTGACTCTCCTCGTGACGACCCGGGTTCGAATCCCGCAATGAATAATCACGCTTCTTCTGTACAAATACGGAATTCAAACTAGTTTCCAATATTTCAAATACCTTTACAGTCTTCCTAAACCCAGTTATAAGACGTGCTGTGTAGTCGGGTGGTTAAGATATCTGGCTCTCGTCCTCACGACTCAGGTTCGAATTCTAGAATGACCAATCACGCTGCTTCTGTACAAATACGGAACTCAAACTAGTTTCCAATATTCCAAATACCTTTACAGTCTTCCTAAACCCAGTTATAAGACGTGCTGTGTAGACGAGTAGTTAAGATATCTGACTCTCGTCCTGACGACCCGGGTTCGAATCCCGCAATGACAAATCACGCTTCTCCTGTATAAATACGGAACTCAAACTAGTTTCCATTATTCCAAATACCTTTATAGTCTTCCTAAACCCAGTTATAAGACGTGCTGTGTAGTCGAGTAGTTAAGATACCTGACTCTCATCCTGTCGACCCGGGTTCGAATCCCGCAATGAATAATCACGCTTCTTCTGTACAAATACGGAACTCAAACTAGTTTCCAATATTCCACATACCTTTACAGTCTTCCTAAACCTAGTTATAGGACGTGCTGTGTAGTCGAGTGGTTAAGATATGTGACTTTCGTCCTGACGACACGGGTTCGAATCCCGGAATGACCAATCAAGCTACTTCTGTACAAATACGGAACTCAAACTAGTTTCCAATTATCCACATACCTTTACAGTCATCGTAAACCCAGTTTTAGGACGTGTCGTGTAGTCGTGTGTTTAAGATATCTGACTCTCGTCCTGACGACTCAGGTTCGAATTCTGGAATGACCAATCACGTTGCTTCTGTACAAATACGGAACTCAAACTAGTTCCCAATATTTCAAATACCTTTACAGTCTTCCTAAACCCAGTTATAAGACGTGCTGTGTAGTCGGGTGGTTAAGATATCTGGCTTTCGTCCTCAGGACTCAGGTTCGAATTCTAGAATGACCAATCACGCTGCTTCTGTACAAATACAGAACCCAAACTAGTTTCCAATATTCCAAATACCTTTACAGTCTTCCTAAACCCAGTTATAAGACGTGCTGTGTAGTCGAGTAGTTAAGATAACTGACTCTCATCCTGTCGACCCGGGTTCGAATTCTGGAATGACCAATAACGCTATTTAATTACAAATACGGAACTCAAACTAGTTTCCAATATTCCGCATAGCTTTAGTCTTCCTAAACCCAGTTTTGAGATGTGCTGTGTAGTCGAGTGGTAAAGATACCTGACTCTCCTCCTGACGACCCGGGTTCGAATCCCGCAATGAATAATCACGCCTCTTCTGTACAAATACGTAACTCAAACTAGCTTCCAATATTTCAAATACCTTTACAGTCTTCCTAAACCCAGTTGTAAGACGTGCTTTGTAGTCGAGGTGTTTAGATATATGATTCTCGTCTTGACGACCCGGGTTCGAATCCCGCAATGAATAATCACGCTTCTTCTGTACAAATACGGAACTCAAACTACTTTCCTATATTCCACATAGCTTTACAGTCTTCCTAAACCCAGCTTTGAGATTGCTGTGTAGTCGAGTGGTTAAGATATCTGACTTTCGTCCTGACGACACGGGTTTGAATCCCGCAATGAATAATCACGCTTCTTCTGTACAAATACGGAACGCAAACTAGTTTCCAATATTTCAAATACCTTTACAGTCTTCCTAAACCCAGTTATAAGACGTGCTGTGTAGTCGGGTGGTTAAGATATCTGGCTCTCGTCCTCACGACTCAGGTTCAAATTCTAGAATGGCCAATCACGCTGCTTCTGTACAAATACGGAACTCAAACTAGTTTCCAATATTCCAAATACCTTTACAGTCTTCCTAAACCCAGTTATAAGACGTGCTGTGTAGTCGAGTAGTTAAGATACCTGACTCTCATCCTGTCGACCCGGGTTCGAATCCCGCAATGAATAATCACGCTTCTTCTGTACAAATACGGAACTCAAACTAGTTTCCAATATTCCACATACCTTTACAGTCTTCCTAAACCTAGTTATAGGACGTGCTGTGTAGTCGAGTGGTTAAGATATCTGACTTTCGTCCTGACGACACGGGTTCGAATCCCGGAATGACCAATCAAGCTACTTCTGTACAAATACGGAACTCAAACTAGTTTCCAATATTCCACATAGCTTTACAGTCTTCCTAAACCCAGTTTTGAGATGTGCTGTGTAGTCGAGTAGTTAAGATACCTGACTCTCATCCTGACGACCCGGGTTCGAATCCCGCAATGAATAATCACGCTTCTTCTGTACAAATACGGAACTCAAACTAGTTTCCAATATTCCACATACCTTTACAATCTTCCTAAACCCAGTTATAGGACGTGCTGTGTAGTCGAGTGGTTAAGATATCTGACTCTCCTCCTGACGACCCGGGTTCGAATCCCGCAATGAATAATCACGCTTCTTCTGTACAAATACGGAACTCAAACTAGTTTCCAATATTCCACATACCTTTACAGTCTTTCTAAACCCAGTTTTAGGACGTGTCGTGTGGTTAAGATATCTGACTCTCGTCCTGACGACTCAGGTTCGAATTCTGGAATGACCAATCACGCTGCTTCTGTACAAATACGGAACTCAAACTAGTTTCCAATATTCCACATAGCTTTAGTCTTCATAAACCCAGTTTTGAGATGTGCTGTGTAGTCGAGTGGTAAAGATACCTGACTCTCCTCCTGACGACCCGGGTTCGAATCCCGCAATGAATAATCACGCCTCTTCTGTACAAATACGTAACTCAAACTAGCTTCCAATATTTCAAATACCTTTACAGTCTTCCTAAACCCAGTTGTAAGACGTGCTTTGTAGTCGAGGTGTTTAGATATCTGGCTCTCGTCCTCACGACTCAGGTTCAAATTCTAGAATGGCCAATCACGCTGCTTCTGTACAAATACGGAACTCAAACTAGTTTCCAATATTCCAAATACCTTTACAGTCTTCCTAAACCCAGTTATAAGACGTGCTGTGTAGTCGAGTAGTTAAGATACCTGACTCTCATCCTGTCGACCCGGGTTCGAATCCCGCAATGAATAATCACGCTTCTTCTGTACAAATACGGAACTCAAACTAGTTTCCAATATTCCACATACCTTTACAGTCTTCCTAAACCTAGTTATAGGACGTGCTGTGTAGTCGAGTGGTTAAGATATGTGACTTTCGTCCTGACGACACGGGTTCAAATCCCGGAATGACCAATCAAGCTACTTCTGTACAAATACGGAACTCAAACTAGTTTCCAATATTCCACATACCTTTACAGTCTTCCTAAACCCAGTTTTAGGACGTGTCGTGTGGTTAAGATATCTGACTCTCGTCCTGACGACCCGGGTTCGAATCCCGGAATGACCAATCAAGCTACTTCTGTACAAATACAGAACTCAAACTAGTTTCCAATATTCCACATAGCTTTACAGTCTTCCTAAACCCAGTTATAGGACGTGCTGTGTAGTCGAGTGGTTAAGATATCTGACTCTCCTCCTGACGACCCGGGTTCGAATCCCGCAATGAATAATCACGCTTCTTCTGTACAAATACGGAACTCAAACTAGTTTCCAATATTCCACATACCTTTAGAGTCTTCCTAAACCCAGTTTTAGGACGTGTCGTGTGGTTAAGATATCTGACTCTCGTCCTGACGACTCAGGTTCGAATTCTGGAATGACCAATCACGCTGCTTCTGTACAAATACGGAACTCAAACTAGTTTCCAATATTCCACATACCTTTACAGTCTTCCTAAACCCAGTTTTGAGATTGCTGTGTAGTCGAGTGGTAAAGATACCTGACTCTCATCCTGACGACCCGGGTTTGAATCCCGCAATGAATAATCACGCTTCTTCTGTACAAATACGGAACTCAAACTAGTTTCCAATATTCCACATACCTTTACAGTCTTCCTAAACCGAGTTATAGGACGTGCTGTGTAGTCGAGTGGTTAAGATATCTGACTTTCGTCCTGACGACACGGGTTCGAATCCCGGAATGACCAATCAAGCTACTTCTGTACAAATACGGAACTCAAACTAGTTTCCAATATTCCACATACCTTTACAGTCTTCCTAAACCCAGTTTTAGGACGTGCTGTGTAGTCGTGTGGTTAAGATATCTGACTCTCGTCCTGACGACTTACCTTCGAATTCTGGAATGACCAATCACGCTATTTCCTTACAAATACGGAACTCAAACTAGTTTCCAATATTCCGCATAGCTTTATTCTTCCTAAACCCAGTTTTGAGATGTGCTGTGTAGTCGAGTGGTAAAGATACCTGACTCTCCTCGTGACGACCCGGGTTCGAATCCCGCAATGAATAATCACGCTTCTTCTGTACAAATACGGAATTCAAACTAGTTTCCAATGTTTCAAATACCTTTACAGTCTTCCTAAACCCAGTTATAAGACGTGCTGTGTAGACGAGTAGTTAAGATATCTGACTCTCGTCCTCACGACTCAGGTTCGAATTCTAGAATGACCAATCACGCTGCTTCTGTACAAATACGGAACTCAAACTAGTTTCCAATATTCCAAATACCTTTACAGTCTTCCTAAACCCAGTTATAAGACGTGCTGTGTAGACGAGTAGTTAAGATACCTGACTCTCATCCTGTCGACCCGGGTTCGAATCCCGCAATGAATAATCACGCTTCTTCTGTATAAATACGGAACTCAAACTAGTTTCCATTATTCCAAATACCTTTATAGTCTTCCTAAACCCAGTTATAAGACGTGCTGTGTAGTCGAGTAGTTAAGATACCTGACTCTCATCCTGTCGACCCGGGTTCGAATCCCGCAATGAATAATCACGCTTCTTCTGTACAAATACGGAACTCAAACTAGTTTCCAATATTCCACATACCTTTACAGTCTTCCTAAACCTAGTTATAGGACGTGCTGTGTAGTCGAGTGGTTAAGATATGTGACTTTCGTCCTGACGACACGGGTTCGAATCCCGGAATGACCAATCAAGCTACTTCTGTACAAATACGGAACTCAAACTAGTTTCCAATTATCCACATACCTTTACAGTCATCGTAAACCCAGTTTTAGGACGTGTCGTGTAGTCGTGTGTTTAAGATATCTGACTCTCGTCCTGACGACTCAGGTTCGAATTCTAGAATGACCAATCACGCTGCTTCTGTACAAATACGGAACTCAAACTAGTTCCCAATATTTCAAATACCTTTACAGTCTTCCTAAACCCAGTTATAAGACGTGCTGTGTAGTCGGGTGGTTAAGATATCTGGCTTTCGTCCTCAGGACTCAGGTTCGAATTCTAGAATGACCAATCACGCTGCTTCTGTACAAATACGGAACCCAAACTAGTTTCCAATATTCCAAATACCTTTACAGTCTTCCTAAACCCAGTTATAAGACGTGCTGTGTAGTCGAGTAGTTAAGATAACTGACTCTCATCCTGTCGACCCGGGTTCGAATTCTGGAATGACCAATAACGCTATTTAATTACAAATACGGAACTCAAACTAGTTTCCAATATTCCGCATAGCTTTAGTCTTCCTAAACCCAGTTTTGAGATGTGCTGTGTAGTCGAGTGGTAAAGATACCTGACTCTCCTCCTGACGACCCGGGTTCGAATCCCGCAATGAATAATCACGCCTCTTCTGTACAAATACGTAACTCAAACTAGCTTCCAATATTTCAAATACCTTTACAGTCTTCCTAAACCCAGTTGTAAGACGTGCTTTGTAGTCGAGGTGTTTAGATATATGATTCTCGTCTTGACGACCCGGGTTCGAATCCCGGAATGACCAATCAAGCTACTTCTGTACAAATACGAAACTCAAACTAGTTTTCAATATTCCACATAGCTTTACAGTCTTCCTAAACCCAATTTTAGGACGTGCTGTGTAGTCGTGTGGTTAAGATATCTGACTCTCGTCCTGACGACTCAGGTTCGAATTCTGGAATGACCAATCACGCTGCTTCTGTACAAATACGGAACTCAAACTAGTTTCCAATATTCCACATACCTTTACAATCTTCCTAAACCCAGTTATAGGACGTGCTGTGTAGTCGAGTGGTTAAGATATCTGACTCTCCTCCTGACGACCCGGGTTCGAATCCCGCAATGAATAATCACGCTTCTTCTGTACAAATACGGAACTCAAACTAGTTCCCAATATTCCACATACCTTTACAGTCTTCCTAAACCCAGTTTTAGGACGTGCTGTGTAGTCGTGGGGTTAAGATATCTGACTCTCGTCCTGACGACTTACCTTCGAATTCTGGAATGACCAATCACGCTATTTCCTTACAAATACGGAACTCAAACTAGTTTCCAATATTCCGCATAGCTTTAGTCTTCCTAAACCCAGTTTTGAGATGTGCTGTGTAGTCGAGTGGTAAAGATACCTGACTCTCATCCTGACGACCCGGGTTTGAATCCCGCAATGAATAATAACGCTTTTTCTGTACAAATACGGAAGTCAAACTAGTTTCCAGTATTCCACATACCTTTACAATCTTCCTAAACCCAGTTATAGGACGTGCTGTGTAGTCGAGTGTTTAAGATATCTGACTCTCGTCCTGACGACCCGGGTTCGAATCATGGAATGACCAATCGAGCTACTTCTGTACAAATACGGAACTCAAACTAGTTTCCAATATTCCACATACCTTTACAGTCTTCCTAAACCCAGTTTTAGGACGTGCTGTGTAGTCGTGTGGTTAAGATATCTGACTCTCGTCCTGACGACTTACCTTCGAATTCTGGAATGACCAATCTTGCTATTTCCTTACAAATACGGAACTCAAACTAGTTTCCAATATTCCGCATAGCTTTAGTCTTCCTAAACCCAGTTTTGAGATGTGCTGTGTAGTCGAGTGGTAAAGATACCTGACTCTCCTCCTGACGACCCGGGTTCGAATCCCGCAATGAATAATCACGCTGCTTCTGTACAAATACGGAACCCAAACTAGTTTCCAATATTCCAAATACCTTTACAGTCTTCCTAAACCCAGTTATAAGACGTGCTTTGTAGTCGAGGTGTTTAGATATATGATTCTCGTCTTGATGACCCGGGTTTGAATCCCGCAATGAATAATCACGCTTCTTCTGTACAAATACGGAACTCAAACTAGTTTCCAATATTCCAAATACCTTTACAGTCTTCCTAAACCCAGTTATAAGACGTGCTGTGAAGTCGAGTAGTTAAGATACCTGACTCTCATCCTGACGACCCGGGTTCGAATCCCGCAATGAATAATCACGCTTCTTCTCTACAAATATGGAACTCAAACTAGTGTCCAATATTCCACATACCTTTACAGTCTTCCTAAACCCAGTTATAGGACGTGCTGTGTAGTCGAGTGGTTAAGATATCTGACTCTCGTCCTGACGACCCGGGTTCGAATCCCGGAATGACCAATCAAGCTACTTATGTACAAATACGAAACTCAAACTAGTTTTCAATATTCCACATAGCTTTACAGTCTTCCTAAACCCAATTTTAGGACGTGCTGTGTAGTCGTGTGGTTAAGATATCTGACTCTCGTCCTGACGACTCAGGTTCGAATTCTGGAATGACCAATCACGCTGCTTCTGTACAAATACGGAACTCAAACTAGTTTCCAATATTTCAAATACCTTTACAGTCTTCCTAAACCCAGTTATAAGACGTGCTGTGTAGTCGGGTGGTTAAGATATCTGGCTCTCGTCCTCACGACTCAGGTTCAAATTCTAGAATGGCCAATCACGCTGCTTCTGTACAAATACGGAACTCAAACTAGTTTCCAATATTCCAAATACCTTTACAGTCTTCCTAAACCCAGTTATAAGACGTGCTGTGTAGTCGAGTAGTTAAGATAACTGACTCTCATCCTGTCGACCCGGGTTCGAATTCTGGAATGACCAATAACGCTATTTAATTACAAATACGGAACTCAAACTAGTTTCCAATATTCCGCATAGCTTTAGTCTTCCTAAACCCAGTTTTGAGATGTGCTGTGTAGTCGAGTGGTAAGGATACCTGACTCTCCTCCTGACGACCCGGGTTCGAATCCCGCAATGAATAATCACGCCTCTTCTGTACAAATACGTAACTCAAACTAGCTTCCAATATTTCAAATACCTTTACAGTCTTCCTAAACCCAGTTGTAAGACGTGCTTTGTAGTCGAGGTGTTTAGATATATGATTCTCGTCTTGACGACCCGGGTTCGAATCCCGGAATGACCAATCAAGCTACTTCTGTACAAATACGAAACTCAAACTAGTTTTCAATATTCCACATAGCTTTACAGTCTTCCTAAACCCAATTTTAGGACGTGCTGTGTAGTCGTGTGGTTAAGATATCTGACTCTCGTCCTGACGACTCAGGTTCGAATTCTAGAATGACCAATCACGCTGCTTCTGTACAAATACGGAACTCAAACTAGTTTCCAATATTCCAAATACCTTTACAGTCTTCCTAAACCCAGTTATAAGACGTGCTGTGTAGACGAGTAGTTAAGATATCTGACTCTCGTCCTGACGACCCGGGTTCGAATCCCGCAATGACAAATCACGCTTCTTCTGTATAAATACGGAACTCAAACTAGTTTCCATTATTCCAAATACCTTTATAGTCTTCCTAAACCCAGTTATAAGACGTGCTGTGTAGTCGAGTAGTTAAGATACCTGACTCTCATCCTTTCGACCCGGGTTCGAATCCCGCAATGAATAATCACGCTTCTTCTGTACAAATACGGAACTCAAACTAGTTTCCAATATTCCACATACCTTTACAGTCTTCCTAAACCTAGTTATAGGACGTGCTGTGTAGTCGAGTGGTTAAGATATGTGACTTTCGTACTGACGACACGGGTTCGAATCCCGGAATGACCAATCAAGCTACTTCTGTACAAATACGGAACTCAAACTAGTTTCCAATTATCCACATACCTTTACAGTCATCGTAAACCCAGTTTTAGGACGTGTCGTGTAGTCGTGTGTTTAAGATATCTGACTCTCGTCCTGACGACTAAGGTTCGAATTCTGGAATGACCAATCACGTTGCTTCTGTACAAATACGGAACTCAAACTAGTTCCCAATATTTCAAATACCTTTACAGTCTTCCTAAACCCAGTTATAAGACGTGCTGTGTAGTCGAGTAGTTAAGATAACTGACTCTCATCCTGTCGACCCGGGTTCGAATTCTGGAATGACCAATAACGCTATTTAATTACAAATACGGAACTCAAACTAGTTTCCAATATTCCGCATAGCTTTAGTCTTCCTAAACCCAGTTTTGAGATGTGCTGTGTAGTCGAGTGGTAAAGATACCTGACTCTCCTCCTGACGACCCGGGTTCGAATCCCGCAATGAATAATCACGCCTCTTCTGTACAAATACGTAACTCAAACTAGCTTCCAATATTTCAAATACCTTTACAGTCTTCCTAAACCCAGTTGTAAGACGTGCTTTGTAGTCGAGGTGTTTAGATATATGATTCTCGTCTTGACGACCCGGGTTCGAATCCCGCAATGAATAATCACGCTTCTTCTGTACAAATACGGAACTCAAACTACTTTCCTATATTCCACATAGCTTTACAGTCTTCCTAAACCCAGCTTTGAGATTGCTGTGTAGTCGAGTGGTTAAGATATCTGACTTTCGTCCTGACGACACGGGTTTGAATCCCGCAATGAATAATCACGCTTCTTCTGTACAAATACGGAACTCAAACTAGTTTCCAATATTTCAAATACCTTTACAGTCTTCCTAAACCCAGTTATAAGACGTGCTGTGTAGTCGGGTGGTTAAGATATCTGGCTCTCGTCCTCACGACTCAGGTTCAAATTCTAGAATGGCCAATCACGCTGCTTCTGTACAAATACGGAACTCAAACTAGTTTCCAATATTCCAAATACCTTTACAGTCTTCCTAAACCCAGTTATAAGACGTGCTGTGTAGTCGAGTAGTTAAGATACCTGACTCTCATCCTGTCGACCCGGGTTCGAATCCCGCAATGAATAATCACGCTTCTTCTGTACAAATACGGAACTCAAACTAGTTTCGAATATTCCACATACCTTTACAGTCTTCCTAAACCTAGTTATAGGACGTGCTGTGTAGTCGAGTGGTTAAGATATCTGACTTTCGTCCTGACGACACGGGTTCGAATCCCGGAATGACCAATCAAGCTACTTCTGTACAAATACGGAACTCAAACTAGTTTCCAATATTCCACATACCTTTACAGTCTTCCTAAACCCAGTTTTAGGACGTGTCGTGTGGTTAAGATATCTGACTCTCGTCCTGACGACCCGGGTTCGAATTCTGGAATGACCAATCACGCTGCTTCTGTACAAATACGGAACTCAAACTAGTTTCCAATATTCCACATACCTTTACAGTCTTCCTAAACCCAGTTTTGAGATTGCTGTGTAGTCGAGTGGTAAAGATACATGACTCTCCTCGTGACGACCCGGGTTCGAATCCCGCAATGAATAATCACGCTTCTTCTGTACAAATACGGAATTCAAACTAGTTTCCAATATTTCAAATACCTTTACAGTCTTCCTAAACCCAGTTATAAGACGTGCTGTGTAGTCGGGTGGTTAAGATATCTGGCTTTCGTCCTCAGGACTCAGGTTCGAATTCTAGAATGACCAATCACGCTGCTTCTGTACAAATACGGAACCCAAACTAGTTTCCAATATTCCAAATACCTTTACAGTCTTCCTAAACCCAGTTATAAGACGTGCTGTGTAGTCGAGTAGTTAAGATAACTGACTCTCATCCTGTCGACCCGGGTTCGAATTCTGGAATGACCAATAACGCTATTTAATTACAAATACGGAACTCAAACTAGTTTCCAATATTCCGCATAGCTTTAGTCTTCCTAAACCCAGTTGTAAGACGTGCTTTGTAGTCGAGGTGTTTAGATATATGATTCTCGTCTTGACGACCCGGGTTTGAATCCCGCAATGAATAATCACGCTTCTTCTGTACAAATACGGAACTCAAACTAGTTTCCAATATTTCAAATACCTTTACAGTCTTCCTAAACCCAGTTATAAGACGTGCTGTTTAGTCGGGTGGTTAAGATATCTGGCTCTCGTCCTCACGACTCAGGTTCAAATTCTAGAATGGCCAATCACGCTGCTTCTGTACAAATACGGAACTCAAACTAGTTTCCAATATTCCAAATACCTTTACAGTCTTCCTAAACCCAGTTATAAGACGTGCTGTGTAGTCGAGTAGTTAAGATACCTGACTCTCATCCTGTCGACCCGGGTTCGAATCCCGCAATGAATAATCACGCTTCTTCTGTACAAATACGGAACTCAAACTAGTTTCCAATATTCCACATACCTTTACAGTCTTCCTAAACCTAGTTATAGGACGTGCTGTGTAGTCGAGTGGTTAAGATATGTGACTTTCGTCCTGACGACACGGGTTCGAATCCCGGAATGACCAATCAAGCTACTTCTGTACAAATACGGAACTCAAACTAGTTTCCAATATTCCACATACCTTTACAGTCTTCCTAAACCCAGTTTTAGGACGTGTCGTGTGGTTAAGATATCTGACTCTCGTCCTGACGACCCGGGTTCGAATCCCGGAATGACCAATCAAGCTACTTCTGTACAAATACAGAACTCAAACTAGTTTCCAATATTCCACATAGCTTTACAGTCTTCCTAAACCCAGTTATAGGACGTGCTGTGTAGTCGAGTGGTTAAGATATCTGACTCTCCTCCTGACGACCCGGGTTCGAATCCCGCAATGAATAATCACGCTTCTTCTGTACAAATACGGAACTCAAACTAGTTTCCAATATTCCACATACCTTTACAGTCTTCCTAAACCAAGTTTTAGGACGTGTCGTGTGGTTAAGATATCTGACTCTCGTCCTGACGACTCAGGTTCGAATTCTGGAATGACCAATCACGCTGCTTCTGTACAAATACGGAACTCAAACTAGTTTCCAATATTCCACATACCTTTACAGTCTTCCTAAACCCAGTTTTGAGATTGCTGTGTAGTCGAGTGGTAAAGATACCTGACTCTCATCCTGACGACCCGGGTTTGAATCCCGCAATGAATAATCACGCTTCTTCTGTACAAATACGGAACTCAAACTAGTTTCCAATATTCCACATACCTTTACAGTCTTCCTAAACCGAGTTATAGGACGTGCTGTGTAGTCGAGTGGTTAAGATATCTGACTTTCGTCCTGACGACACGGGTTCGAATCCCGGAATGACCAATCAAGCTACTTCTGTACAAATACGGAACTCAAACTAGTTTCCAATATTCCACATACCTTTACAGTCTTCCTAAACCCAGTTTTAGGACGTGCTGTGTAGTCGTGTGGTTAAGATATCTGACTCTCGTCCTGACGACTTACCTTCGAATTCTGGAATGACCAATCACGCTATTTCCTTACAAATACGGAACTCAAACTAGTTTCCAATATTCCGCATAGCTTTATTCTTCCTAAACCCAGTTTTGAGATGTGCTGTGTAGTCGAGTGGTAAAGATACCTGACTCTCCTCGTGACGACCCGGGTTCGAATCCCGCAATGAATAATCACGCTTCTTCTGTACAAATACGGAATTCAAACTAGTTTCCAATATTTCAAATACCTTTACAGTCTTCCTAAACCCAGTTATAAGACGTGCTGTGTAGTCGGGTGGTTAAGATATCTGGCTCTCGTCCTCACGACTCAGGTTCGAATTCTAGAATGACCAATCACGCTGCTTCTGTACAAATACGGAACTCAAACTAGTTTCCAATATTCCAAATACCTTTACAGTCTTCCTAAACCCAGTTATAAGACGTGCTGTGTAGACGAGTAGTTAAGATATCTGACTCTCGTCCTGACGACCCGGGTTCGAATCCCGCAATGACAAATCACGCTTCTTCTGTATAAATACGGAACTCAAACTAGTTTCCATTATTCCAAATACCTTTATAGTCTTCCTAAACCCAGTTATAAGACGTGCTGTGTAGTCGAGTAGTTAAGATACCTGACTCTCATCCTTTCGACCCGGGTTCGAATCCCGCAATGAATAATCACGCTTCTTCTGTACAAATACGGAACTCAAACTAGTTTCCAATATTCCACATACCTTTACAGTCTTCCTAAACCTAGTTATAGGACGTGCTGTGTAGTCGAGTGGTTAAGATATGTGACTTTCGTCCTGACGACACGGGTTCGAATCCCGGAATGACCAATCAAGCTACTTCTGTACAAATACGGAACTCAAACTAGTTTCCAATTATCCACATACCTTTACAGTCATCGTAAACCCAGTTTTAGGACGTGTCGTGTAGTCGTGTGTTTAAGATATCTGACTCTCGTCCTGACGACTAAGGTTCGAATTCTGGAATGACCAATCACGTTGCTTCTGTACAAATACGGAACTCAAACTAGTTCCCAATATTTCAAATACCTTTACAGTCTTCCTAAACCCAGTTATAAGACGTGCTGTGTAGTCGGGTGGTTAAGATATCTGGCTTTCGTCCTCAGGACTCAGGTTCGAATTCTAGAATGACCAATCACGCTGCTTCTGTACAAATACAGAACCCAAACTAGTTTCCAATATTCCAAATACCTTTACAGTCTTCCTAAACCCAGTTATAAGACGTGCTGTGTAGTCGAGTAGTTAAGATAACTGACTCTCATCCTGTCGACCCGGGTTCGAATTCTGGAATGACCAATCAAGCTACTTCTGTACAAATACGGAACTCAAACTAGTTTCCAATATTCCACATACCTTTACAGTCTTCCTAAACCCAGTTTTAGGACGTGTCGTGTGGTTAAGATATCTGACTCTCGTCCTGACGACCCGGGTTCGAATCCCGGAATGACCAATCAAGCTACTTCTGTACAAATACAGAACTCAAACTAGTTTCCAATATTCCACATAGCTTTACAGTCTTCCTAAACCCAGTTATAAGACGTGCTGTGTAGTCGAGTGGTTAAGATATGTGACTTTCGTCCTGACGACACGGGTTCGAATCCCGGAATGACCAATCAAGCTACTTCTGTACAAATACGGAACTCAAACTAGTTTCCAATATTCCACATACCTTTACAGTCTTCCTAAACCAAGTTTTAGGACGTGTCGTGTGGTTAAGATATCTGACTCTCGTCCTGACGACTCAGGTTCGAATTCTGGAATGACCAATCACGCTGCTTCTGTACAAATACGGAACTCAAACTAGTTTCCAATATTCCACATACCTTTACAGTCTTCCTAAACCCAGTTTTGAGATTGCTGTGTAGTCGAGTGGTAAAGATACCTGACTCTCATCCTGACGACCCGGGTTTGAATCCCGCAATGAATAATCACGCTTCTTCTGTACAAATACGGAACTCAAACTAGTTTCCAATATTCCACATACCTTTACAGTCTTCCTAAACCGAGTTATAGGACGTGCTGTGTAGTCGAGTGGTTAAGATATCTGACTTTCGTCCTGACGACACGGGTTCGAATCCCGGAATGACCAATCAAGCTACTTCTGTACAAATACGGAACTCAAACTAGTTTCCAATATTCCACATACCTTTACAGTCTTCCTAAACCCAGTTTTAGGACGTGCTGTGTAGTCGTGTGGTTAAGATATCTGACTCTCGTCCTGACGACTTACCTTCGAATTCTGGAATGACCAATCACGCTATTTCCTTACAAATACGGAACTCAAACTAGTTTCCAATATTCCGCATAGCTTTATTCTTCCTAAACCCAGTTTTGAGATGTGCTGTGTAGTCGAGTGGTAAAGATACCTGACTCTCCTCGTGACGACCCGGGTTCGAATCCCGCAATGAATAATCACGCTTCTTCTGTACAAATACGGAATTCAAACTAGTTTCCAATATTTCAAATACCTTTACAGTCTTCCTAAACCCAGTTATAAGACGTGCTGTGTAGTCGGGTGGTTAAGATATCTGGCTCTCGTCCTCACGACTCAGGTTCGAATTCTAGAATGACCAATCACGCTGCTTCTGTACAAATACGGAACTCAAACTAGTTTCCAATATTCCAAATACCTTTACAGTCTTCCTAAACCCAGTTATAAGACGTGCTGTGTAGACGAGTAGTTAAGATATCTGACTCTCGTCCTGACGACCCGGGTTCGAATCCCGCAATGACAAATCACGCTTCTCCTGTATAAATACGGAACTCAAACTAGTTTCCATTATTCCAAATACCTTTATAGTCTTCCTAAACCCAGTTATAAGACGTGCTGTGTAGTCGAGTAGTTAAGATACCTGACTCTCATCCTGTCGACCCGGGTTCGAATCCCGCAATGAATAATCACGCTTCTTCTGTACAAATACGGAACTCAAACTAGTTTCCAATATTCCACATACCTTTACAGTCTTCCTAAACCTAGTTATAGGACGTGCTGTGTAGTCGAGTGGTTAAGATATGTGACTTTCGTCCTGACGACACGGGTTCGAATCCCGGAATGACCAATCAAGCTACTTCTGTACAAATACGGAACTCAAACTAGTTTCCAATTATCCACATACCTTTACAGTCATCGTAAACCCAGTTTTAGGACGTGTCGTGTAGTCGTGTGTTTAAGATATCTGACTCTCGTCCTGACGACTCAGGTTCGAATTCTGGAATGACCAATCACGTTGCTTCTGTACAAATACGGAACTCAAACTAGTTCCCAATATTTCAAATACCTTTACAGTCTTCCTAAACCCAGTTATAAGACGTGCTGTGTAGTCGGGTGGTTAAGATATCTGGCTTTCGTCCTCAGGACTCAGGTTCGAATTCTAGAATGACCAATCACGCTGCTTCTGTACAAATACAGAACCCAAACTAGTTTCCAATATTCCAAATACCTTTACAGTCTTCCTAAACCCAGTTATAAGACGTGCTGTGTAGTCGAGTAGTTAAGATAACTGACTCTCATCCTGTCGACCCGGGTTCGAATTCTGGAATGACCAATAACGCTATTTAATTACAAATACGGAACTCAAACTAGTTTCCAATATTCCAAATACCTTTACAGTCTTCCTAAACCCAGTTTTGAGATGTGCTGTGTAGTCGAGTGGTAAAGATACCTGACTCTCCTCCTGACGACCCGGGTTCGAATCCCGCAATGAATAATCACGCCTCTTCTGTACAAATACGTAACTCAAACTAGCTTCCAATATTTCAAATACCTTTACAGTCTTCCTAAACCCAGTTGTAAGACGTGCTTTGTAGTCGAGGTGTTTAGATATATGATTCTCGTCTTGACGACCCGGGTTCGAATCCCGCAATGAATAATCACGCTTCTTCTGTACAAATACGGAACTCAAACTACTTTCCTATATTCCACATAGCTTTACAGTCTTCCTAAACCCAGCTTTGAGATTGCTGTGTAGTCGAGTGGTTAAGATATCTGACTTTCGTCCTGACGACACGGGTTTGAATCCCGCAATGAATAATCACGCTTCTTCTGTACAAATACGGAACGCAAACTAGTTTCCAATATTTCAAATACCTTTACAGTCTTCCTAAACCCAGTTATAAGACGTGCTGTGTAGTCGGGTGGTTAAGATATCTGGCTCTCGTCCTCACGACTCAGGTTCAAATTCTAGAATGGCCAATCACGCTGCTTCTGTACAAATACGGAACTCAAACTAGTTTCCAATATTCCAAATACCTTTACAGTCTTCCTAAACCCAGTTATAAGACGTGCTGTGTAGTCGAGTAGTTAAGATACCTGACTCTCATCCTGTCGACCCGGGTTCGAATCCCGCAATGAATAATCACGCTTCTTCTGTACAAATACGGAACTCAAACTAGTTTCCAATATTCCACATACCTTTACAGTCTTCCTAAACCTAGTTATAGGACGTGCTGTGTAGTCGAGTGGTTAAGATATCTGACTTTCGTCCTGACGACACGGGTTCGAATCCCGGAATGACCAATCAAGCTACTTCTGTACAAATACGGAACTCAAACTAGTTTCCAATATTCCACATAGCTTTACAGTCTTCCTAAACCCAGTTTTGAGATGTGCTGTGTAGTCGAGTAGTTAAGATACCTGACTCTCATCCTGACGACCCGGGTTCGAATCCCGCAATGAATAATCACGCTTCTTCTGTACAAATACGGAACTCAAACTAGTTTCCAATATTCCACATACCTTTACAATCTTCCTAAACCCAGTTATAGGACGTGCTGTGTAGTCGAGTGGTTAAGATATCTGACTCTCCTCCTGACGACCCGGGTTCGAATCCCGCAATGAATAATCACGCTTCTTCTGTACAAATACGGAACTCAAACTAGTTTCCAATATTCCACATACCTTTACAGTCTTTCTAAACCCAGTTTTAGGACGTGTCGTGTGGTTAAGATATCTGACTCTCGTCCTGACGACTCAGGTTCGAATTCTGGAATGACCAATCACGCTGCTTCTGTACAAATACGGAACTCAAACTAGTTTCCAATATTCCACATAGCTTTAGTCTTCATAAACCCAGTTTTGAGATGTGCTGTGTAGTCGAGTGGTAAAGATACCTGACTCTCCTCCTGACGACCCGGGTTCGAATCCCGCAATGAATAATCACGCCTCTTCTGTACAAATACGTAACTCAAACTAGCTTCCAATATTTCAAATACCTTTACAGTCTTCCTAAACCCAGTTGTAAGACGTGCTTTGTAGTCGAGGTGTTTAGATATCTGGCTCTCGTCCTCACGACTCAGGTTCAAATTCTAGAATGGCCAATCACGCTGCTTCTGTACAAATACGGAACTCAAACTAGTTTCCAATATTCCAAATACCTTTACAGTCTTCCTAAACCCAGTTATAAGACGTGCTGTGTAGTCGAGTAGTTAAGATACCTGACTCTCATCCTGTCGACCCGGGTTCGAATCCCGCAATGAATAATCACGCTTCTTCTGTACAAATACGGAACTCAAACTAGTTTCCAATATTCCACATACCTTTACAGTCTTCCTAAACCTAGTTATAGGACGTGCTGTGTAGTCGAGTGGTTAAGATATCTGACTTTCGTCCTGACGACACGGGTTCGAATCCCGGAATGACCAATCAAGCTACTTCTGTACAAATACGGAACTCAAACTAGTTTCCAATATTCCACATAGCTTTACAGTCTTCCTAAACCCAGTTTTGAGATGTGCTGTGTAGTCGAGTAGTTAAGATACCTGACTCTCATCCTGACGACCCGGGTTCGAATCCCGCAATGAATAATCACGCTTCTTCTGTACAAATACGGAACTCAAACTAGTTTCCAATATTCCACATACCTTTACAATCTTCCTAAACCCAGTTATAGGACGTGCTGTGTAGTCGAGTGGTTAAGATATCTGACTCTCCTCCTGACGACCCGGGTTCGAATCCCGCAATGAATAATCACGCTTCTTCTGTACAAATACGGAACTCAAACTAGTTTCCAATATTCCACATACCTTTACAGTCTTTCTAAACCCAGTTTTAGGACGTGTCGTGTGGTTAAGATATCTGACTCTCGTCCTGACGACTCAGGTTCGAATTCTGGAATGACCAATCACGTTGCTTCTGTACAAATACGGAACTCAAACTAGTTCCCAATATTTCAAATACCTTTACAGTCTTCCTAAACCCAGTTATAAGACGTGCTGTGTAGTCGGGTGGTTAAGATATCTGGCTTTCGTCCTCAGGACTCAGGTTCGAATTCTAGAATGACCAATCACGCTGCTTCTGTACAAATACAGAACCCAAACTAGTTTCCAATATTCCAAATACCTTTACAGTCTTCCTAAACCCAGTTATAAGACGTGCTGTGTAGTCGAGTAGTTAAGATAACTGACTCTTATCCTGTCGACCCGGGTTCGAATTCTGGAATGACCAATAACGCTATTTAATTACAAATACGGAACTCAAACTAGTTTCCAATATTCCAAATACCTTTACAGTCTTCCTAAACCCAGTTTTGAGATGTGCTGTGTAGTCGAGTGGTAAAGATACCTGACTCTCCTCCTGACGACCCGGGTTCGAATCCCGCAATGAATAATCACGCCTCTTCTGTACAAATACGTAACTCAAACTAGCTTCCAATATTTCAAATACCTTTACAGTCTTCCTAAACCCAGTTGTAAGACGTGCTTTGTAGTCGAGGTGTTTAGATATATGATTCTCGTCTTGACGACCCGGGTTCGAATCCCGCAATGAATAATCACGCTTCTTCTGTACAAATACGGAACTCAAACTACTTTCCTATATTCCACATAGCTTTACAGTCTTCCTAAACCCAGCTTTGAGATTGCTGTGTAGTCGAGTGGTTAAGATATCTGACTTTCGTCCTGACGACACGGGTTTGAATCCCGCAATGAATAATCACGCTTCTTCTGTACAAATACGGAACGCAAACTAGTTTCCAATATTTCAAATACCTTTACAGTCTTCCTAAACCCAGTTATAAGACGTGCTGTGTAGTCGGGTGGTTAAGATATCTGGCTCTCGTCCTCACGACTCAGGTTCAAATTCTAGAATGGCCAATCACGCTGCTTCTGTACAAATACGGAACTCAAACTAGTTTCCAATATTCCAAATACCTTTACAGTCTTCCTAAACCCAGTTATAAGACGTGCTGTGTAGTCGAGTAGTTAAGATACCTGACTCTCATCCTGTCGACCCGGGTTCGAATCCCGCAATGAATAATCACGCTTCTTCTGTACAAATACGGAACTCAAACTAGTTTCCAATATTCCACATACCTTTACAGTCTTCCTAAACCTAGTTATAGGACGTGCTGTGTAGTCGAGTGGTTAAGATATCTGACTTTCGTCCTGACGACACGGGTTCGAATCCCGGAATGACCAATCAAGCTACTTCTGTACAAATACGGAACTCAAACTAGTTTCCAATATTCCACATAGCTTTACAGTCTTCCTAAACCCAGTTTTGAGATGTGCTGTGTAGTCGAGTAGTTAAGATACCTGACTCTCATCCTGACGACCCGGGTTCGAATCCCGCAATGAATAATCACGCTTCTTCTGTACAAATACGGAACTCAAACTAGTTTCCAATATTCCACATACCTTTACAATCTTCCTAAACCCAGTTATAGGACGTGCTGTGTAGTCGAGTGGTTAAGATATCTGACTCTCCTCCTGACGACCCGGGTTCGAATCCCGCAATGAATAATCACGCTTCTTCTGTACAAATACGGAACTCAAACTAGTTTCCAATATTCCACATACCTTTACAGTCTTTCTAAACCCAGTTTTAGGACGTGTCGTGTGGTTAAGATATCTGACTCTCGTCCTGACGACTCAGGTTCGAATTCTGGAATGACCAATCACGCTGCTTCTGTACAAATACGGAACTCAAACTAGTTTCCAATATTCCACATAGCTTTAGTCTTCATAAACCCAGTTTTGAGATGTGCTGTGTAGTCGAGTGGTA
Organism: Pholcus phalangioides; assembly: GCF_987345545.1. Lineage (NCBI taxonomy): Eukaryota > Metazoa > Arthropoda > Arachnida > Araneae > Pholcidae > Pholcus > Pholcus phalangioides. The sequence goes on from NW_028301598.1 coordinate 13,774,674, forward strand.
AAGATACCTGACTCTCCTCCTGACGACCCGGGTTCGAATCCCGCAATGAATAATCACGCCTCTTCTGTACAAATACGTAACTCAAACTAGCTTCCAATATTTCAAATACCTTTACAGTCTTCCTAAACCCAGTTGTAAGACGTGCTTTGTAGTCGAGGTGTTTAGATATCTGGCTCTCGTCCTCACGACTCAGGTTCAAATTCTAGAATGGCCAATCACGCTGCTTCTGTACAAATACGGAACTCAAACTAGTTTCCAATATTCCAAATACCTTTACAGTCTTCCTAAACCCAGTTATAAGACGTGCTGTGTAGTCGAGTAGTTAAGATACCTGACTCTCATCCTGTCGACCCGGGTTCGAATCCCGCAATGAATAATCACGCTTCTTCTGTACAAATACGGAACTCAAACTAGTTTCCAATATTCCACATACCTTTACAGTCTTCCTAAACCTAGTTATAGGACGTGCTGTGTAGTCGAGTGGTTAAGATATGTGACTTTCGTCCTGACGACACGGGTTCAAATCCCGGAATGACCAATCAAGCTACTTCTGTACAAATACGGAACTCAAACTAGTTTCCAATATTCCACATACCTTTACAGTCTTCCTAAACCCAGTTTTAGGACGTGTCGTGTGGTTAAGATATCTGACTCTCGTCCTGACGACCCGGGTTCGAATCCCGGAATGACCAATCAAGCTACTTCTGTACAAATACAGAACTCAAACTAGTTTCCAATATTCCACATAGCTTTACAGTCTTCCTAAACCCAGTTATAGGACGTGCTGTGTAGTCGAGTGGTTAAGATATCTGACTCTCCTCCTGACGACCCGGGTTCGAATCCCGCAATGAATAATCACGCTTCTTCTGTACAAATACGGAACTCAAACTAGTTTCCAATATTCCACATACCTTTAGAGTCTTCCTAAACCCAGTTTTAGGACGTGTCGTGTGGTTAAGATATCTGACTCTCGTCCTGACGACTCAGGTTCGAATTCTGGAATGACCAATCACGCTGCTTCTGTACAAATACGGAACTCAAACTAGTTTCCAATATTCCACATACCTTTACAGTCTTCCTAAACCCAGTTTTGAGATTGCTGTGTAGTCGAGTGGTAAAGATACCTGACTCTCATCCTGACGACCCGGGTTTGAATCCCGCAATGAATAATCACGCTTCTTCTGTACAAATACGGAACTCAAACTAGTTTCCAATATTCCACATACCTTTACAGTCTTCCTAAACCGAGTTATAGGACGTGCTGTGTAGTCGAGTGGTTAAGATATCTGACTTTCGTCCTGACGACACGGGTTCGAATCCCGGAATGACCAATCAAGCTACTTCTGTACAAATACGGAACTCAAACTAGTTTCCAATATTCCACATACCTTTACAGTCTTCCTAAACCCAGTTTTAGGACGTGCTGTGTAGTCGTGTGGTTAAGATATCTGACTCTCGTCCTGACGACTTACCTTCGAATTCTGGAATGACCAATCACGCTATTTCCTTACAAATACGGAACTCAAACTAGTTTCCAATATTCCGCATAGCTTTATTCTTCCTAAACCCAGTTTTGAGATGTGCTGTGTAGTCGAGTGGTAAAGATACCTGACTCTCCTCGTGACGACCCGGGTTCGAATCCCGCAATGAATAATCACGCTTCTTCTGTACAAATACGGAATTCAAACTAGTTTCCAATGTTTCAAATACCTTTACAGTCTTCCTAAACCCAGTTATAAGACGTGCTGTGTAGACGAGTAGTTAAGATATCTGACTCTCGTCCTCACGACTCAGGTTCGAATTCTAGAATGACCAATCACGCTGCTTCTGTACAAATACGGAACTCAAACTAGTTTCCAATATTCCAAATACCTTTACAGTCTTCCTAAACCCAGTTATAAGACGTGCTGTGTAGACGAGTAGTTAAGATACCTGACTCTCATCCTGTCGACCCGGGTTCGAATCCCGCAATGAATAATCACGCTTCTTCTGTATAAATACGGAACTCAAACTAGTTTCCATTATTCCAAATACCTTTATAGTCTTCCTAAACCCAGTTATAAGACGTGCTGTGTAGTCGAGTAGTTAAGATACCTGACTCTCATCCTGTCGACCCGGGTTCGAATCCCGCAATGAATAATCACGCTTCTTCTGTATAAATACGGAACTCAAACTAGTTTCCATTATTCCAAATACCTTTATAGTCTTCCTAAACCCAGTTATAAGACGTGCTGTGTAGTCGAGTAGTTAAGATACCTGACTCTCATCCTGTCGACCCGGGTTCGAATCCCGCAATGAATAATCACGCTTCTTCTGTACAAATACGGAACTCAAACTAGTTTCCAATATTCCACATACCTTTACAGTCTTCCTAAACCTAGTTATAGGACGTGCTGTGTAGTCGAGTGGTTAAGATATGTGACTTTCGTCCTGACGACACGGGTTCGAATCCCGGAATGACCAATCAAGCTACTTCTGTACAAATACGGAACTCAAACTAGTTTCCAATTATCCACATACCTTTACAGTCATCGTAAACCCAGTTTTAGGACGTGTCGTGTAGTCGTGTGTTTAAGATATCTGACTCTCGTCCTGACGACTCAGGTTCGAATTCTAGAATGACCAATCACGCTGCTTCTGTACAAATACGGAACTCAAACTAGTTCCCAATATTTCAAATACCTTTACAGTCTTCCTAAACCCAGTTATAAGACGTGCTGTGTAGTCGGGTGGTTAAGATATCTGGCTTTCGTCCTCAGGACTCAGGTTCGAATTCTAGAATGACCAATCACGCTGCTTCTGTACAAATACGGAACCCAAACTAGTTTCCAATATTCCAAATACCTTTACAGTCTTCCTAAACCCAGTTATAAGACGTGCTGTGTAGTCGAGTAGTTAAGATAACTGACTCTCATCCTGTCGACCCGGGTTCGAATTCTGGAATGACCAATAACGCTATTTAATTACAAATACGGAACTCAAACTAGTTTCCAATATTCCGCATAGCTTTAGTCTTCCTAAACCCAGTTTTGAGATGTGCTGTGTAGTCGAGTGGTAAAGATACCTGACTCTCCTCCTGACGACCCGGGTTCGAATCCCGCAATGAATAATCACGCCTCTTCTGTACAAATACGTAACTCAAACTAGCTTCCAATATTTCAAATACCTTTACAGTCTTCCTAAACCCAGTTGTAAGACGTGCTTTGTAGTCGAGGTGTTTAGATATATGATTCTCGTCTTGACGACCCGGGTTCGAATCCCGGAATGACCAATCAAGCTACTTCTGTACAAATACGAAACTCAAACTAGTTTTCAATATTCCACATAGCTTTACAGTCTTCCTAAACCCAATTTTAGGACGTGCTGTGTAGTCGTGTGGTTAAGATATCTGACTCTCGTCCTGACGACTCAGGTTCGAATTCTGGAATGACCAATCACGCTGCTTCTGTACAAATACGGAACTCAAACTAGTTTCCAATATTCCACATACCTTTACAATCTTCCTAAACCCAGTTATAGGACGTGCTGTGTAGTCGAGTGGTTAAGATATCTGACTCTCCTCCTGACGACCCGGGTTCGAATCCCGCAATGAATAATCACGCTTCTTCTGTACAAATACGGAACTCAAACTAGTTCCCAATATTCCACATACCTTTACAGTCTTCCTAAACCCAGTTTTAGGACGTGCTGTGTAGTCGTGGGGTTAAGATATCTGACTCTCGTCCTGACGACTTACCTTCGAATTCTGGAATGACCAATCACGCTATTTCCTTACAAATACGGAACTCAAACTAGTTTCCAATATTCCGCATAGCTTTAGTCTTCCTAAACCCAGTTTTGAGATGTGCTGTGTAGTCGAGTGGTAAAGATACCTGACTCTCATCCTGACGACCCGGGTTTGAATCCCGCAATGAATAATAACGCTTTTTCTGTACAAATACGGAAGTCAAACTAGTTTCCAGTATTCCACATACCTTTACAATCTTCCTAAACCCAGTTATAGGACGTGCTGTGTAGTCGAGTGTTTAAGATATCTGACTCTCGTCCTGACGACCCGGGTTCGAATCATGGAATGACCAATCGAGCTACTTCTGTACAAATACGGAACTCAAACTAGTTTCCAATATTCCACATACCTTTACAGTCTTCCTAAACCCAGTTTTAGGACGTGCTGTGTAGTCGTGTGGTTAAGATATCTGACTCTCGTCCTGACGACTTACCTTCGAATTCTGGAATGACCAATCTTGCTATTTCCTTACAAATACGGAACTCAAACTAGTTTCCAATATTCCGCATAGCTTTAGTCTTCCTAAACCCAGTTTTGAGATGTGCTGTGTAGTCGAGTGGTAAAGATACCTGACTCTCCTCCTGACGACCCGGGTTCGAATCCCGCAATGAATAATCACGCTGCTTCTGTACAAATACGGAACCCAAACTAGTTTCCAATATTCCAAATACCTTTACAGTCTTCCTAAACCCAGTTATAAGACGTGCTTTGTAGTCGAGGTGTTTAGATATATGATTCTCGTCTTGATGACCCGGGTTTGAATCCCGCAATGAATAATCACGCTTCTTCTGTACAAATACGGAACTCAAACTAGTTTCCAATATTCCAAATACCTTTACAGTCTTCCTAAACCCAGTTATAAGACGTGCTGTGAAGTCGAGTAGTTAAGATACCTGACTCTCATCCTGACGACCCGGGTTCGAATCCCGCAATGAATAATCACGCTTCTTCTGTACAAATATGGAACTCAAACTAGTGTCCAATATTCCACATACCTTTACAGTCTTCCTAAACCCAGTTATAGGACGTGCTGTGTAGTCGAGTGGTTAAGATATCTGACTCTCGTCCTGACGACCCGGGTTCGAATCCCGGAATGACCAATCAAGCTACTTATGTACAAATACGAAACTCAAACTAGTTTTCAATATTCCACATAGCTTTACAGTCTTCCTAAACCCAATTTTAGGACGTGCTGTGTAGTCGTGTGGTTAAGATATCTGACTCTCGTCCTGACGACTCAGGTTCGAATTCTGGAATGACCAATCACGCTGCTTCTGTACAAATACGGAACTCAAACTAGTTTCCAATATTTCAAATACCTTTACAGTCTTCCTAAACCCAGTTATAAGACGTGCTGTGTAGTCGGGTGGTTAAGATATCTGGCTCTCGTCCTCACGACTCAGGTTCAAATTCTAGAATGGCCAATCACGCTGCTTCTGTACAAATACGGAACTCAAACTAGTTTCCAATATTCCAAATACCTTTACAGTCTTCCTAAACCCAGTTATAAGACGTGCTGTGTAGTCGAGTAGTTAAGATAACTGACTCTCATCCTGTCGACCCGGGTTCGAATTCTGGAATGACCAATAACGCTATTTAATTACAAATACGGAACTCAAACTAGTTTCCAATATTCCGCATAGCTTTAGTCTTCCTAAACCCAGTTTTGAGATGTGCTGTGTAGTCGAGTGGTAAGGATACCTGACTCTCCTCCTGACGACCCGGGTTCGAATCCCGCAATGAATAATCACGCCTCTTCTGTACAAATACGTAACTCAAACTAGCTTCCAATATTTCAAATACCTTTACAGTCTTCCTAAACCCAGTTGTAAGACGTGCTTTGTAGTCGAGGTGTTTAGATATATGATTCTCGTCTTGACGACCCGGGTTCGAATCCCGGAATGACCAATCAAGCTACTTCTGTACAAATACGAAACTCAAACTAGTTTTCAATATTCCACATAGCTTTACAGTCTTCCTAAACCCAATTTTAGGACGTGCTGTGTAGTCGTGTGGTTAAGATATCTGACTCTCGTCCTGACGACTCAGGTTCGAATTCTGGAATGACCAATCACGCTGCTTCTGTACAAATACGGAACTCAAACTAGTTTCCAATATTCCACATACCTTTACAATCTTCCTAAACCCAGTTATAGGACGTGCTGTGTAGTCGAGTGGTTAAGATATCTGACTCTCCTCCTGACGACCCGGGTTCGAATCCCGCAATGAATAATCACGCTTCTTCTGTACAAATACGGAACTCAAACTAGTTCCCAATATTCCACATACCTTTACAGTCTTCCTAAACCCAGTTTTAGGACGTGCTGTGTAGTCGTGGGGTTAAGATATCTGACTCTCGTCCTGACGACTTACCTTCGAATTCTGGAATGACCAATCACGCTATTTCCTTACAAATACGGAACTCAAACTAGTTTCCAATATTCCGCATAGCTTTAGTCTTCCTAAACCCAGTTTTGAGATGTGCTGTGTAGTCGAGTGGTAAAGATACCTGACTCTCATCCTGACGACCCGGGTTTGAATCCCGCAATGAATAATCACGCTTTTTCTGTACAAATACGGAAGTCAAACTAGTTTCCAGTATTCCACATACCTTTACAATCTTCCTAAACCCAGTTATAGGACGTGCTGTGTAGTCGAGTGTTTAAGATATCTGACTCTCGTCCTGACGACCCGGGTTCGAATCATGGAATGACCAATCGAGCTACTTCTGTACAAATACGGAACTCAAACTAGTTTCCAATATTCCACATACCTTTACAGTCTTCCTAAACCCAGTTTTAGGACGTGCTGTGTAGTCGTGTGGTTAAGATATCTGACTCTCGTCCTGACGACTTACCTTCGAATTCTGGAATGACCAATCTTGCTATTTCCTTACAAATACGGAACTCAAACTAGTTTCCAATATTCCGCATAGCTTTAGTCTTCCTAAACCCAGTTTTGAGATGTGCTGTGTAGTCGAGTGGTAAAGATACCTGACTCTCCTCCTGACGACCCGGGTTCGAATCCCGCAATGAATAATCACGCTGCTTCTGTACAAATACGGAACCCAAACTAGTTTCCAATATTCCAAATACCTTTACAGTCTTCCTAAACCCAGTTATAAGACGTGCTTTGTAGTCGAGGTGTTTAGATATATGATTCTCGTCTTGATGACCCGGGTTTGAATCCCGCAATGAATAATCACGCTTCTTCTGTACAAATACGGAACTCAAACTAGTTTCCAATATTCCAAATACCTTTACAGTCTTCCTAAACCCAGTTATAAGACGTGCTGTGAAGTCGAGTAGTTAAGATACCTGACTCTCATCCTGACGACCCGGGTTCGAATCCCGCAATGAATAATCACGCTTCTTCTGTACAAATATGGAACTCAAACTAGTGTCCAATATTCCACATACCTTTACAGTCTTCCTAAACCCAGTTATAGGACGTGCTGTGTAGTCGAGTGGTTAAGATATCTGACTCTCGTCCTGACGACTCAGGTTCGAATTCTGGAATGACCAATCACGCTGCTTCTGTACAAATACGGAACTCAAACTAGTTTCCAATATTTCAAATACCTTTACAGTCTTCCTAAACCCAGTTATAAGACGTGCTGTGTAGTCGGGTGGTTAAGATATCTGGCTCTCGTCCTCACGACTCAGGTTCAAATTCTAAAATGGCCAATCACGCTGCTTCTGTACAAATACGGAACTCAAACTAGTTTCCAATATTCCAAATACCTTTACAGTCTTCCTAAACCCAGTTATAAGACGTGCTGTGTAGTCGAGTAGTTAAGATACCTGATTCTCATCCTGTCGACCCGGGTTCGAATCCCGCAATGAATAATCACGCTTCTTCTGTACAAATCCGGAACTCAAACTAGTTTCCAATATTCCACATACCTTTACAGTCTTCCTAAACCTAGTTATAGGACGTGCTGTGTAGTCGAGTGGTTAAGATATGTGACTTTCGTCCTGACGACACGGGTTCGAATCCCGGAATGACCAATCAAGCTACTTCTGTACAAATACGGAACTCAAACTAGTTTCCAATATTCCACATACCTTTACAGTCTTCCTAAACCCAGTTTTAGGACGTGTCGTGTGGTTAAGATATCTGACTCTCGTCCTGACGACCCGGGTTCGAATCCCGGAATGACCAATCAAGCTACTTCTGTACAAATACAGAACTCAAACTAGTTTCCAATATTCCACATAGCTTTACAGTCTTCCTAAACCCAGTTTTGAGATGTGCTGTGTAGTCGAGTAGTTAAGATACGTGACTCTCATCCTGACGACCCGGGTTCGAATCCCGCAATGAATAATCACGCTTCTTCTGTACAAATACGGAACTCAAACTAGTTTCCAATATTCCACATACCTTTACAATCTTCCTAAACCCAGTTATAGGACGTGCTGTGTAGTCGAGTGGTTAAGATATCTGACTCTCCTCCTGACGACCCGGGTTCGAATCCCGCAATGAATAATCACGCTTCTTCTGTACAAATACGGAACTCAAACTAGTTTCCAATATTCCACATACCTTTACAGTCTTCCTAAACCCAGTTTTAGGACGTGTCGTGTGGTTAAGATATCTGACTCTCGTCCTGACGACTCAGGTTCGAATTCTGGAATGACCAATCACGCTGCTTCTGTACAAATACGGAACTCAAACTAGTTTCCAATATTCCACATACCTTTACAGTCTTCCTAAACCTAGTTATAGGACGTGCTGTGTAGTCGAGTGGTTAAGATATGTGACTTTCGTCCTGACGACACGGGTTCAAATCCCGGAATGACCAATCAAGCTACTTCTGTACAAATACGGAACTCAAACTAGTTTCCAATATTCCACATACCTTTACAGTCTTCCTAAACCCAGTTTTAGGACGTGTCGTGTGGTTAAGATATCTGACTCTCGTCCTGACGACCCGGGTTCGAATCCCGGAATGACCAATCAAGCTACTTCTGTACAAATACAGAACTCAAACTAGTTTCCAATATTCCACATAGCTTTACAGTCTTCCTAAACCCAGTTATAGGACGTGCTGTGTAGTCGAGTGGTTAAGATATCTGACTCTCCTCCTGACGACCCGGGTTCGAATCCCGCAATGAATAATCACGCTTCTTCTGTACAAATACGGAACTCAAACTAGTTTCCAATATTCCACATACCTTTAGAGTCTTCCTAAACCCAGTTTTAGGACGTGTCGTGTGGTTAAGATATCTGACTCTCGTCCTGACGACTCAGGTTCGAATTCTGGAATGACCAATCACGCTGCTTCTGTACAAATACGGAACTCAAACTAGTTTCCAATATTCCACATACCTTTACAGTCTTCCTAAACCCAGTTTTGAGATTGCTGTGTAGTCGAGTGGTAAAGATACCTGACTCTCATCCTGACGACCCGGGTTTGAATCCCGCAATGAATAATCACGCTTCTTCTGTACAAATACGGAACTCAAACTAGTTTCCAATATTCCACATACCTTTACAGTCTTCCTAAACCGAGTTATAGGACGTGCTGTGTAGTCGAGTGGTTAAGATATCTGACTTTCGTCCTGACGACACGGGTTCGAATCCCGGAATGACCAATCAAGCTACTTCTGTACAAATACGGAACTCAAACTAGTTTCCAATATTCCACATACCTTTACAGTCTTCCTAAACCCAGTTTTAGGACGTGCTGTGTAGTCGTGTGGTTAAGATATCTGACTCTCGTCCTGACGACTTACCTTCGAATTCTGGAATGACCAATCACGCTATTTCCTTACAAATACGGAACTCAAACTAGTTTCCAATATTCCGCATAGCTTTATTCTTCCTAAACCCAGTTTTGAGATGTGCTGTGTAGTCGAGTGGTAAAGATACCTGACTCTCCTCGTGACGACCCGGGTTCGAATCCCGCAATGAATAATCACGCTTCTTCTGTACAAATACGGAATTCAAACTAGTTTCCAATGTTTCAAATACCTTTACAGTCTTCCTAAACCCAGTTATAAGACGTGCTGTGTAGACGAGTAGTTAAGATATCTGACTCTCGTCCTCACGACTCAGGTTCGAATTCTAGAATGACCAATCACGCTGCTTCTGTACAAATACGGAACTCAAACTAGTTTCCAATATTCCAAATACCTTTACAGTCTTCCTAAACCCAGTTATAAGACGTGCTGTGTAGACGAGTAGTTAAGATACCTGACTCTCATCCTGTCGACCCGGGTTCGAATCCCGCAATGAATAATCACGCTTCTTCTGTATAAATACGGAACTCAAACTAGTTTCCATTATTCCAAATACCTTTATAGTCTTCCTAAACCCAGTTATAAGACGTGCTGTGTAGTCGAGTAGTTAAGATACCTGACTCTCATCCTGTCGACCCGGGTTCGAATCCCGCAATGAATAATCACGCTTCTTCTGTACAAATACGGAACTCAAACTAGTTTCCAATATTCCACATACCTTTACAGTCTTCCTAAACCTAGTTATAGGACGTGCTGTGTAGTCGAGTGGTTAAGATATGTGACTTTCGTCCTGACGACACGGGTTCGAATCCCGGAATGACCAATCAAGCTACTTCTGTACAAATACGGAACTCAAACTAGTTTCCAATTATCCACATACCTTTACAGTCATCGTAAACCCAGTTTTAGGACGTGTCGTGTAGTCGTGTGTTTAAGATATCTGACTCTCGTCCTCACGACTCAGGTTCGAAGTCTAGAATGACCAATCACGCTGCTTCTGTACAAATACGGAACTCAAACTAGTTTCCAATATTCCAAATACCTTTACAGTCTTCCTAAACCCAGTTATAAGACGTGCTGTGTAGACGAGTAGTTAAGATACCTGACTCTCATCCTGTCGACCCGGGTTCGAATCCCGCAATGAATAATCACGCTTCTTCTGTATAAATACGGAACTCAAACTAGTTTCCAATATTCCAAATACCTTTACAGTCTTCCTAAACCCAGTTATAAGACGTGCTGTGAAGTCGAGTAGTTAAGATACCTGACTCTTATCCTGACGTCCCGGGTTCGAATCCCGCAATGAATAATCACGCTTCTTCTGTACAAATATGGAACTCAAACTAGTGTCCAATATTCCACATACCTTTACAGTCTTCCTAAACCCAGTTATAGGACGTGCTGTGTAGTCGAGTGGTTAAGATATCTGACTCTCGTCCTGACGACTCAGGTTCGAATTCTGGAATGACCAATCACGCTGCTTCTGTACAAATACGGAACTCAAACTAGTTCCCAATATTTCAAATACCTTTACAGTCTTCCTAAACCCAGTTATAAGACGTGCTGTGTAGTCGGGTGGTTAAGATATCTGGCTTTCGTCCTCAGGACTCAGGTTCGAATTCTAGAATGACCAATCACGCTGCTTCTGTACAAATACGGAACCCAAACTAGTTTCCAATATTCCAAATACCTTTACAGTCTTCCTAAACCCAGTTATAAGACGTGCTGTGTAGTCGAGTAGTTAAGATAACTGACTCTCATCCTGTCGACCCGGGTTCGAATTCTGGAATGACCAATAACGCTATTTAATTACAAATACGGAACTCAAACTAGTTTCCAATATTCCGCATAGCTTTAGTCTTCCTAAACCCAGTTTTGAGATGTGCTGTGTAGTCGAGTGGTAAAGATACCTGACTCTCCTCCTGACGACCCGGGTTCGAATCCCGCAATGAATAATCACGCCTCTTCTGTACAAATACGTAACTCAAACTAGCTTCCAATATTTCAAATACCTTTACAGTCTTCCTAAACCCAGTTGTAAGACGTGCTTTGTAGTCGAGGTGTTTAGATATATGATTCTCGTCTTGACGACCCGGGTTCGAATCCCGGAATGACCAATCAAGCTACTTCTGTACAAATACGAAACTCAAACTAGTTTTCAATATTCCACATAGCTTTACAGTCTTCCTAAACCCAATTTTAGGACGTGCTGTGTAGTCGTGTGGTTAACATATCTGACTCTCGTCCTGACGACTCAGGTTCGAATTCTGGAATGACCAATCACGCTGCTTCTGTACAAATACGGAACTCAAACTAGTTTCCAATATTCCACATACCTTTACAATCTTCCTAAACCCAGTTATAGGACGTGCTGTGTAGTCGAGTGGTTAAGATATCTGACTCTCCTCCTGACGACCCGGGTTCGAATCCCGCAATGAATAATCACGCTTCTTCTGTACAAATACGGAACTCAAACTAGTTCCCAATATTCCACATACCTTTACAGTCTTCCTAAACCCAGTTTTAGGACGTGCTGTGTAGTCGTGGGGTTAAGATATCTGACTCTCGTCCTGACGACTTACCTTCGAATTCTGGAATGACCAATCACGCTATTTCCTTACAAATACGGAACTCAAACTAGTTTCCAATATTCCGCATAGCTTTAGTCTTCCTAAACCCAGTTTTGAGATGTGCTGTGTAGTCGAGTGGTAAAGATACCTGACTCTCATCCTGACGACCCGGGTTTGAATCCCGCAATGAATAATAACGCTTTTTCTGTACAAATACGGAAGTCAAACTAGTTTCCAGTATTCCACATACCTTTACAATCTTCCTAAACCCAGTTATAGGACGTGCTGTGTAGTCGAGTGTTTAAGATATCTGACTCTCGTCCTGACGACCCGGGTTCGAATCATGGAATGACCAATCGAGCTACTTCTGTACAAATACGGAACTCAAACTAGTTTCCAATATTCCACATACCTTTACAGTCTTCCTAAACCCAGTTTTAGGACGTGCTGTGTAGTCGTGTGGTTAAGATATCTGACTCTCGTCCTGACGACCCGGGTTCGAATCATGGAATGACCAATCGAGCTACTTCTGTACAAATACGGAACTCAAACTAGTTTCCAATATTCCACATACCTTTACAGTCTTCCTAAACCCAGTTTTAGGACGTGCTGTGTAGTCGTGTGGTTAAGATATCTGACTCTCGTCCTGACGACTTACCTTCGAATTCTGGAATGACCAATCTTGCTATTTCCTTACAAATACGGAACTCAAACTAGTTTCCAATATTCCGCATAGCTTTAGTCTTCCTAAACCCACTTTTGAGATGTGCTGTGTAGTCGAGTGGTAAAGATACCTGACTCTCCTCCTGACGACCCGGGTTCGAATCCCGCAATGAATAATCACGCTGCTTCTGTACAAATACGGAACCCAAACTAGTTTCCAATATTCCAAATACCTTTACAGTCTTCCTAAACCCAGTTATAAGACGTGCTTTGTAGTCGAGGTGTTTAGATATATGATTCTCGTCTTGATGACCCGGGTTTAAATCCCGCAATGAATAATCACGCTTCTTCTGTACAAATACGGAACTCAAACTAGTTTCCAATATTCCAAATACCTTTACAGTCTTCCTAAACCCAGTTATAAGACGTGCTGTGAAGTCGAGTAGTTAAGATACCTGACTCTCATCCTGACGACCCGGGTTCGAATCCCGCAATGAATAATCACGCTTCTTCTGTACAAATATGGAACTCAAACTAGTGTCCAATATTCCACATACCTTTACAGTCTTCCTAAACCCAGTTATAGGACGTGCTGTGTAGTCGAGTGGTTAAGATATCTGACTCTCGTCCTGACGACCCGGGTTCGAATCCCGGAATGACCAATCAAGCTACTTATGTACAAATACGAAACTCAAACTAGTTTTCAATATTCCACATAGCTTTACAGTCTTCCTAAACCCAATTTTAGGACGTGCTGTGTAGTCGTGTGGTTAAGATATCTGACTCTCGTCCTGACGACTCAGGTTCGAATTCTGGAATGACCAATCACGCTGCTTCTGTACAAATACGGAACTCAAACTAGTTTCCAATATTTCAAATACCTTTACAGTCTTCCTAAACCCAGTTATAAGACGTGCTGTGTAGTCGGGTGGTTAAGATATCTGGCTCTCGTCCTCACGACTCAGGTTCAAATTCTAGAATGGCCAATCACGCTGCTTCTGTACAAATACGGAACTCAAACTAGTTTCCAATATTCCAAATACCTTTACAGTCTTCCTAAACCCAGTTATAAGACGTGCTGTGTAGTCGAGTAGTTAAGATAACTGACTCTCATCCTGTCGACCCGGGTTCGAATTCTGGAATGACCAATAACGCTATTTAATTACAAATACGGAACTCAAACTAGTTTCCAATATTCCGCATAGCTTTAGTCTTCCTAAACCCAGTTTTGAGATGTGCTGTGTAGTCGAGTGGTAAGGATACCTGACTCTCCTCCTGACGACCCGGGTTCGAATCCCGCAATGAATAATCACGCCTCTTCTGTACAAATACGTAACTCAAACTAGCTTCCAATATTTCAAATACCTTTACAGTCTTCCTAAACCCAGTTGTAAGACGTGCTTTGTAGTCGAGGTGTTTAGATATATGATTCTCGTCTTGACGACCCGGGTTCGAATCCCGGAATGACCAATCAAGCTACTTCTGTACAAATACGAAACTCAAACTAGTTTTCAATATTCCACATAGCTTTACAGTCTTCCTAAACCCAATTTTAGGACGTGCTGTGTAGTCGTGTGGTTAAGATATCTGACTCTCGTCCTGACGACTCAGGTTCGAATTCTGGAATGACCAATCACGCTGCTTCTGTACAAATACGGAACTCAAACTAGTTTCCAATATTCCACATACCTTTACAATCTTCCTAAACCCAGTTACAGGACGTGCTGTGTAGTCGAGTGGTTAAGATATCTGACTCTCCTCCTGACGACCCGGGTTCGAATCCCGCAATGAATAATCACGCTTCTTCTGTACAAATACGGAACTCAAACTAGTTCCCAATATTCCACATACCTTTACAGTCTTCCTAAACCCAGTTTTAGGACGTGCTGTGTAGTCGTGGGGTTAAGATATCTGACTCTCGTCCTGACGACTTACCTTCGAATTCTGGAATGACCAATCACGCTATTTCCTTACAAATACGGAACTCAAACTAGTTTCCAATATTCCGCATAGCTTTAGTCTTCCTAAACCCAGTTTTGAGATGTGCTGTGTAGTCGAGTGGTAAAGATACCTGACTCTCATCCTGACGACCCGGGTTTGAATCCCGCAATGAATAATAACGCTTTTTCTGTACAAATACGGAAGTCAAACTAGTTTCCAGTATTCCACATACCTTTACAATCTTCCTAAACCCAGTTATAGGACGTGCTGTGTAGTCGAGTGTTTAAGATATCTGACTCTCGTCCTGACGACCCGGGTTCGAATCATGGAATGACCAATCGAGCTACTTCTGTACAAATACGGAACTCAAACTAGTTTCCAATATTCCACATACCTTTACAGTCTTCCTAAACCCAGTTTTAGGACGTGCTGTGTAGTCGTGTGGTTAAGATATCTGACTCTCGTCCTGACGACTTACCTTCGAATTCTGGAATGACCAATCTTGCTATTTCCTTACAAATACGGAACTCAAACTAGTTTCCAATATTCCGCATAGCTTTAGTCTTCCTAAACCCAGTTTTGAGATGTGCTGTGTAGTCGAGTGGTAAAGATACCTGACTCTCCTCCTGACGACCCGGGTTCGAATCCCGCAATGAATAATCACGCTGCTTCTGTACAAATACGGAACCCAAACTAGTTTCCAATATTCCAAATACCTTTACAGTCTTCCTAAACCCAGTTATAAGACGTGCTTTGTAGTCGAGGTGTTTAGATATATGATTCTCGTCTTGATGACCCGGGTTTAAATCCCGCAATGAATAATCACGCTTCTTCTGTACAAATACGGAACTCAAACTAGTTTCCAATATTCCAAATACCTTTACAGTCTTCCTAAACCCAGTTATAAGACGTGCTGTGAAGTCGAGTAGTTAAGATACCTGACTCTCATCCTGACGACCCGGGTTCGAATCCCGCAATGAATAATCACGCTTCTTCTGTACAAATATGGAACTCAAACTAGTGTCCAATATTCCACATACCTTTACAGTCTTCCTAAACCCAGTTATAGGACGTGCTGTGTAGTCGAGTGGTTAAGATATCTGACTCTCGTCCTGACGACCCGGGTTCGAATCCCGGAATGACCAATCAAGCTACTTATGTACAAATACGAAACTCAAACTAGTTTTCAATATTCCACATAGCTTTACAGTCTTCCTAAACCCAATTTTAGGACGTGCTGTGTAGTCGTGTGGTTAAGATATCTGACTCTCGTCCTGACGACTCAGGTTCGAATTCTGGAATGACCAATCACGCTGCTTCTGTACAAATACGGAACTCAAACTAGTTTCCAATATTTCAAATACCTTTACAGTCTTCCTAAACCCAGTTATAAGACGTGCTGTGTAGTCGGGTGGTTAAGATATCTGGCTCTCGTCCTCACGACTCAGGTTCAAATTCTAGAATGGCCAATCACGCTGCTTCTGTACAAATACGGAACTCAAACTAGTTTCCAATATTCCAAATACCTTTACAGTCTTCCTAAACCCAGTTATAAGACGTGCTGTGTAGTCGAGTAGTTAAGATAACTGACTCTCATCCTGTCGACCCGGGTTCGAATTCTGGAATGACCAATAACGCTATTTAATTACAAATACGGAACTCAAACTAGTTTCCAATATTCCGCATAGCTTTAGTCTTCCTAAACCCAGTTTTGAGATGTGCTGTGTAGTCGAGTGGTAAGGATACCTGACTCTCCTCCTGACGACCCGGGTTCGAATCCCGCAATGAATAATCACGCCTCTTCTGTACAAATACGTAACTCAAACTAGCTTCCAATATTTCAAATACCTTTACAGTCTTCCTAAACCCAGTTGTAAGACGTGCTTTGTAGTCGAGGTGTTTAGATATATGATTCTCGTCTTGACGACCCGGGTTCGAATCCCGGAATGACCAATCAAGCTACTTCTGTACAAATACGAAACTCAAACTAGTTTTCAATATTCCACATAGCTTTACAGTCTTCCTAAACCCAATTTTAGGACGTGCTGTGTAGTCGTGTGGTTAAGATATCTGACTCTCGTCCTGACGACTCAGGTTCGAATTCTGGAATGACCAATCACGCTGCTTCTGTACAAATACGGAACTCAAACTAGTTTCCAATATTCCACATACCTTTACAATCTTCCTAAACCCAGTTACAGGACGTGCTGTGTAGTCGAGTGGTTAAGATATCTGACTCTCCTCCTGACGACCCGGGTTCGAATCCCGCAATGAATAATCACGCTTCTTCTGTACAAATACGGAACTCAAACTAGTTCCCAATATTCCACATACCTTTACAGTCTTCCTAAACCCAGTTTTAGGACGTGCTGTGTAGTCGTGGGGTTAAGATATCTGACTCTCGTCCTGACGACTTACCTTCGAATTCTGGAATGACCAATCACGCTATTTCCTTACAAATACGGAACTCAAACTAGTTTCCAATATTCCGCATAGCTTTAGTCTTCCTAAACCCAGTTTTGAGATGTGCTGTGTAGTCGAGTGGTAAAGATACCTGACTCTCATCCTGACGACCCGGGTTTGAATCCCGCAATGAATAATCACGCTTTTTCTGTACAAATACGGAAGTCAAACTAGTTTCCAGTATTCCACATACCTTTACAATCTTCCTAAACCCAGTTATAGGACGTGCTGTGTAGTCGAGTGTTTAAGATATCTGACTCTCGTCCTGACGACCCGGGTTCGAATCATGGAATGACCAATCGAGCTACTTCTGTACAAATACGGAACTCAAACTAGTTTCCAATATTCCACATACCTTTACAGTCTTCCTAAACCCAGTTTTAGGACGTGCTGTGTAGTCGTGTGGTTAAGATATCTGACTCTCGTCCTGACGACTTACCTTCGAATTCTGGAATGACCAATCTTGCTATTTCCTTACAAATACGGAACTCAAACTAGTTTCCAATATTCCGCATAGCTTTAGTCTTCCTAAACCCAGTTTTGAGATGTGCTGTGTAGTCGAGTGGTAAAGATACCTGACTCTCCTCCTGACGACCCGGGTTCGAATCCCGCAATGAATAATCACGCTGCTTCTGTACAAATACGGAACCCATACTAGTTTCCAATATTCCAAATACCTTTACAGTCTTCCTAAACCCAGTTATAAGACGTGCTTTGTAGTCGAGGTGTTTAGATATATGATTCTCGTCTTGATGACCCGGGTTTGAATCCCGCAATGAATAATCACGCTTCTTCTGTACAAATACGGAACTCAAACTAGTTTCCAATATTCCAAATACCTTTACAGTCTTCCTAAACCCAGTTATAAGACGTGCTGTGAAGTCGAGTAGTTAAGATACCTGACTCTCATCCTGACGACCCGGGTTCGAATCCCGCAATGAACAATCACGCTTCTTCTGTACAAATATGGAACTCAAACTAGTGTCCAATATTCCACATACCTTTACAGTCTTCCTAAACCCAGTTATAGGACGTGCTGTGTAGTCGAGTGGTTAAGATATCTGACTCTCGTCCTGACGACTCAGGTTCGAATTCTGGAATGACCAATCACGCTGCTTCTGTACAAATACGGAACTCAAACTAGTTTCCAATATTTCAAATACCTTTACAGTCTTCCTAAACCCAGTTATAAGACGTGCTGTGTAGTCGGGTGGTTAAGATATCTGGCTCTCGTCCTCACGACTCAGGTTCAAATTCTAGAATGGCCAATCACGCTGCTTCTGTACAAATACGGAACTCAAACTAGTTTCCAATATTCCAAATACCTTTACAGTCTTCCTAAACCCAGTTATAAGACGTGCTGTGTAGTCGAGTAGTTAAGATACCTGACTCTCATCCTGTCGACCCGGGTTCGAATCCCGCAATGAATAATCACGCTTCTTCTGTACAAATCCGGAACTCAAACTAGTTTCCAATATTCCACATACCTTTACAGTCTTCCTAAACCTAGTTATAAGACGTGCTGTGTAGTCGAGTGGTTAAGATATGTGACTTTCGTCCTGACGACACGGGTTCGAATCCCGGAATGACCAATCAAGCTACTTCTGTACAAATACGGAACTCAAACTAGTTTCCAATATTCCACATACCTTTACAGTCTTCCTAAACCCAGTTTTAGGACGTGTCGTGTGGTTAAGATATCTGACTCTCGTCCTGACGACCCGGGTTCGAATCCCGGAATGACCAATCAAGCTACTTCTGTACAAATACAGAACTCAAACTAGTTTCCAATATTCCACATAGCTTTACAGTCTTCCTAAACCCAGTTTTGAGATGTGCTGTGTAGTCGAGTAGTTAAGATACGTGACTCTCATCCTGACGACCCGGGTTCGAATCCCGCAATGAATAATCACGCTTCTTCTGTACAAATACGGAACTCAAACTAGTTTCCAATATTCCACATACCTTTACAATCTTCCTAAACCCAGTTATAGGACGTGCTGTGTAGTCGAGTGGTTAAGATATCTGACTCTCCTCCTGACGACCCGGGTTCGAATCCCGCAATGAATAATCACGCTTCTTCTGTACAAATACGGAACTCAAACTAGTTTCCAATATTCCACATACCTTTACAGTCTTCCTAAACCCAGTTTTAGGACGTGTCGTGTGGTTAAGATATCTGACTCTCGTCCTGACGACTCAGGTTCGAATTCTGGAATGACCAATCACGCTGCTTCTGTACAAATACGGAACTCAAACTAGTTTCCAATATTCCACATACCTTTACAGTCTTCCTAAACCCAGTTTTGAGATTGCTGTGTAGTCGAGTGGTAAAGATACCTGACTCTCATCCTGACGACCCGGGTTTGAATCCCGCAATGAATAATCACGCTTCTTCTGTACAAATACGGAACTCAAACTAGTTTCCAATATTCCACATACCTTTACAGTCTTCCTAAACCGAGTTATAGGACGTGCTGTGTAGTCGAGTGGTTAAGATATCTGACTTTCGTCCTGACGACACGGGTTCGAATCCCGGAATGACCAATCAAGCTACTTCTGTACAAATACGGAACTCAAACTAGTTTCCAATATTCCACATACCTTTACAGTCTTCCTAAACCCAGTTTTAGGACGTGCTGTGTAGTCGTGTGGTTAAGATATCTGACTCTCGTGCTGACGACTTACCTTCGAATTCTGGAATGACCAATCACGCTATTTCCTTACAAATACGGAACTCAAACTAGTTTCCAATATTCCGCATAGCTTTATTCTTCCTAAACCCAGTTTTGAGATGTGCTGTGTAGTCGAGTGGTAAAGATACCTGACTCTCCTCGTGACGACCCGGGTTCGAATCCCGCAATGAATAATCACGCTTCTTCTGTACAAATACGGAATTCAAACTAGTTTCCAATATTTCAAATACCTTTACAGTCTTCCTAAACCCAGTTATAAGACGTGCTGTGTAGTCGGGTGGTTAAGATATCTGGCTCTCGTCCTCACGACTCAGGTTCGAATTCTAGAATGACCAATCACGCTGCTTCTGTACAAATACGGAACTCAAACTAGTTTCCAATATTCCAAATACCTTTACAGTCTTCCTAAACCCAGTTATAAGACGTGCTGTGTAGACGAGTGGTTAAGATATCTGACTCTCGTCCTGACGACCCGGGTTCGAATCCCGCAATGACAAATCACGCTTCTTCTGTATAAATACGGAACTCAAACTAGTTTCCATTATTCCAAATACCTTTATAGTCTTCCTAAACCCAGTTATAAGACGTGCTGTGTAGTCGAGTAGTTAAGATACCTGACTCTCATCCTGTCGACCCGGGTTCGAATCCCGCAATGAATAATCACGCTTCTTCTGTACAAATACGGAACTCAAACTAGTTTCCAATATTCCACATACCTTTACAGTCTTCCTAAACCTAGTTATAGGACGTGCTGTGTAGTCGAGTGGTTAAGATATGTGACTTTCGTCCTGACGACACGGGTTCGAATCCCGGAATGACCAATCAAGCTACTTCTGTACAAATACGGAACTCAAACTAGTTTCCAATATTCCACATACCTTTACAGTCATCGTAAACCCAGTTTTAGGACGTGTCGTGTAGTCGTGTGTTTAAGATATCTGACTCTCGTCCTGACGACTCAGGTTCGAATTCTGGAATGACCAATCACGCTGCTTCTGTACAAATACGGAACTCAAACTAGTTTCCAATATTCCACATACCTTTACAATCTTCCTAAACCCAGTTATAGGACGTGCTGTGTAGTCGAGTGGTTAAGATATCTGACTCTCCTCCTGACGACCCGGGTTCGAATCCCGCAATGAATAATCACGCTTCTTCTGTACAAATACGGAACTCAAACTAGTTCCCAATATTCCACATACCTTTACAGTCTTCCTAAACCCAGTTTTAGGACGTGCTGTGTAGTCGTGGGGTTAAGATATCTGACTCTCGTCCTGACGACTTACCTTCGAATTCTGGAATGACCAATCACGCTATTTCCTTACAAATACGGAACTCAAACTAGTTTCCAATATTCCGCATAGCTTTAGTCTTCCTAAACCCAGTTTTGAGATGTGCTGTGTAGTCGAGTGGTAAAGATACCTGACTCTCATCCTGACGACCCGGGTTTGAATCCCGCAATGAATAATCACGCTTCTTCTGTACAAATACGGAAGTCAAACTAGTTTCCAGTATTCCACATACCTTTACAATCTTCCTAAACCCAGTTATAGGACGTGCTGTGTAGTCGAGTGTTTAAGATATCTGACTCTCGTCCTGACGACCCGGGTTCGAATCATGGAATGACCAATCGAGCTACTTCTGTACAAATACGGAACTCAAACTAGTTTCCAATATTCCACATACCTTTACAGTCTTCCTAAACCCAGTTTTAGGACGTGCTGTGTAGTCGTGTGGTTAAGATATCTGACTCTCGTCCTGACGACTTACCTTCGAATTCTGGAATGACCAATCACGCTATTTCCTTACAAATACGGAACTCAAACTAGTTTCCAATATTCCGCATAGCTTTAGTCTTCCTAAACCCAGTTTTGAGATGTGCTGTGTAGTCGAGTGGTAAAGATACCTGACTCTCCTCCTGACGACCCGGGTTCGAATCCCGCAATGAATAATCACGCTTCTTCTGTACAAATACGGAACTCAAACTAGTTTCCAATATTTCAAATACCTTTACAGTCTTCCTAAACCCAGTTATAAGACGTGCTGTGTAGTTGGGTGGTTAAGATATCTGGCTCTCGTCCTCAGGACTCAGGTTCGAATTCTAGAATGACCAATCACGCTGCTTCTGTACAAATACGGAACCCAAACTAGTTTCCAATATTCCAAATACCTTTACAGTCTTCCTAAACCCAGTTATAAGACGTGCTGTGTAGTCGAGTAGTTAAGATACCTGACTCTCATCCTGTCGACCCGGGTTCGAATCCCGCAATGAATAATCACGCTTCTTCTGTACAAATACGGAACTCAAACTAGTTTCCTATATTCCACATAGCTTTACAGTCTTCCTAAACCCAGTTTTAGGAAGTGCTGTGTAGTCGTGTGGTTAAGATATCTGACTCTCGTCCTGACCACTCAGGTTCGAATTCTGGAATGACCAATCACGCTGCTTCTGTACAAATACGGAACTCAAACTAGTTTCCAGTATTCCACATACCTTTACAATCTTCCTAAACCCAGTTATAGGACGTGCTGTGTAGTCGAGTGGTTAAGATATCTGACTCTCGTCCTGACGACTCAGGTTCGAATTCTGGAATGACCAATCACGCTGCTTCTGTACAAATACGGAACTCAAACTAGTTCCCAATATTTCAAATACCTTTACAGTCTTCCTAAACCCAGTTATAAGACGTGCTGTGTAGTCGGGTGGTTAAGATATCTGGCTTTCGTCCTCAGGACTCAGGTTCGAATTCTAGAATGACCAATCACGCTGCTTCTGTACAAATACGGAACCCAAACTAGTTTCCAATATTCCAAATACCTTTACAGTCTTCCTAAACCCAGTTATAAGACGTGCTGTGTAGTCGAGTAGTTAAGATAACTGACTCTCATCCTGTCGACCCGGGTTCGAATTCTGGAATGACCAATAACGCTATTTAATTACAAATACGGAACTCAAACTAGTTTCCAATATTCCGCATAGCTTTAGTCTTCCTAAACCCAGTTTTGAGATGTGCTGTGTAGTCGAGTGGTAAAGATACCTGACTCTCCTCCTGACGACCCGGGTTCGAATCCCGCAATGAATAATCACGCCTCTTCTGTACAAATACGTAACTCAAACTAGCTTCCAATATTTCAAATACCTTTACAGTCTTCCTAAACCCAGTTGTAAGACGTGCTTTGTAGTCGAGGTGTTTAGATATATGATTCTCGTCTTGACGACCCGGGTTCGAATCCCGGAATGACCAATCAAGCTACTTCTGTACAAATACGAAACTCAAACTAGTTTTCAATATTCCACATAGCTTTACAGTCTTTCTAAACCCAATTTTAGGACGTGCTGTGTAGTCGTGTGGTTAAGATATCTGACTCTCGTCCTGACGACTCAGGTTCGAATTCTGGAATGACCAATCACGCTGCTTCTGTACAAATACGGAACTCAAACTAGTTTCCAATATTCCACATACCTTTACAATCTTCCTAAACCCAGTTATAGGACGTGCTGTGTAGTCGAGTGGTTAAGATATCTGACTCTCCTCCTGACGACCCGGGTTCGAATCCCGCAATGAATAATCACGCTTCTTCTGTACAAATACGGAACTCAAACTAGTTCCCAATATTCCACATACCTTTACAGTCTTCCTAAACCCAGTTTTAGGACGTGCTGTGTAGTCGTGGGGTTAAGATATCTGACTCTCGTCCTGACGACTTACCTTCGAATTCTGGAATGACCAATCACGCTATTTCCTTACAAATACGGAACTCAAACTAGTTTCCAATATTCCGCATAGCTTTAGTCTTCCTAAACCCAGTTTTGAGATGTGCTGTGTAGTCGAGTGGTAAAGATACCTGACTCTCATCCTGACGACCCGGGTTTGAATCCCGCAATGAATAATCACGCTTCTTCTGTACAAATACGGAAGTCAAACTAGTTTCCAGTATTCCACATACCTTTACAATCTTCCTAAACCCAGTTATAGGACGTGCTGTGTAGTCGAGTGTTTAAGATATCTGACTCTCGTCCTGACGACCCGGGTTCGAATCATGGAATGACCAATCGAGCTACTTCTGTACAAATACGGAACTCAAACTAGTTTCCAATATTCCACATACCTTTACAGTCTTCCTAAACCCAGTTTTAGGACGTGCTGTGTAGTCGTGTGGTTAAGATATCTGACTCTCGTCCTGACGACTTACCTTCGAATTCTGGAATGACCAATCACGCTATTTCCTTACAAATACGGAACTCAAACTAGTTTCCAATATTCCGCATAGCTTTAGTCTTCCTAAACCCAGTTTTGAGATGTGCTGTGTAGTCGAGTGGTAAAGATACCTGACTCTCCTCCTGACGACCCGGGTTCGAATCCCGCAATGAATAATCACGCTTCTTCTGTACAAATACGGAACTCAAACTAGTTTCCAATATTTCAAATACCTTTACAGTCTTCCTAAACCCAGTTATAAGACGTGCTGTGTAGTTGGGTGGTTAAGATATCTGGCTCTCGTCCTCAGGACTCAGGTTCGAATTCTAGAATGACCAATCACGCTGCTTCTGTACAAATACGGAACCCAAACTAGTTTCCAATATTCCAAATACCTTTACAGTCTTCCTAAACCCAGTTATAAGACGTGCTGTGTAGTCGAGTAGTTAAGATACCTGACTCTCATCCTGTCGACCCGGGTTCGAATCCCGCAATGAATAATCACGCTTCTTCTGTACAAATACGGAACTCAAACTAGTTTCCAATATTCCACATACCTTTACAGTCTTCCTAAACCTAGTTATAGGACGTGCTGTGTAGTCGAGTGGTTAAGATATGTGACTTTCGTCCTGACGACACGGGTTCGAATCCCGGAATGACCAATCAAGCTACTTCTGTACAAATACGGAACTCAAACTAGTTTCCAATATTCCACATACCTTTACAGTCATCGTAAACCCAGTTTTAGGACGTGTCGTGTAGTCGTGTGTTTAAGATATCTGACTCTCGTCCTGACGACTCAGGTTCGAATTCTGGAATGACCAATCACGCTGCTTCTGTACAAATACGGAACTCAAACTAGTTTCCAATATTCCACATACCTTTACAATCTTCCTAAACCCAGTTATAGGACGTGCTGTGTAGTCGAGTGGTTAAGATATCTGACTCTCCTCCTGACGACCCGGGTTCGAATCCCGCAATGAATAATCACGCTTCTTCTGTACAAATACGGAACTCAAACTAGTTCCCAATATTCCACATACCTTTACAGTCTTCCTAAACCCAGTTTTAGGACGTGCTGTGTAGTCGTGGGGTTAAGATATCTGACTCTCGTCCTGACGACTTACCTTCGAATTCTGGAATGACCAATCACGCTATTTCCTTACAAATACGGAACTCAAACTAGTTTCCAATATTCCGCATAGCTTTAGTCTTCCTAAACCCAGTTTTGAGATGTGCTGTGTAGTCGAGTGGTAAAGATACCTGACTCTCATCCTGACGACCCGGGTTTGAATCCCGCAATGAATAATCACGCTTCTTCTGTACAAATACGGAAGTCAAACTAGTTTCCAGTATTCCACATACCTTTACAATCTTCCTAAACCCAGTTATAGGACGTGCTGTGTAGTCGAGTGTTTAAGATATCTGACTCTCGTCCTGACGACCCGGGTTCGAATCATGGAATGACCAATCGAGCTACTTCTGTACAAATACGGAACTCAAACTAGTTTCCAATATTCCACATACCTTTACAGTCTTCCTAAACCCAGTTTTAGGACGTGCTGTGTAGTCGTGTGGTTAAGATATCTGACTCTCGTCCTGACGACTTACCTTCGAATTCTGGAATGACCAATCACGCTATTTCCTTACAAATACGGAACTCAAACTAGTTTCCAATATTCCGCATAGCTTTAGTCTTCCTAAACCCAGTTTTGAGATGTGCTGTGTAGTCGAGTGGTAAAGATACCTGACTCTCCTCCTGACGACCCGGGTTCGAATCCCGCAATGAATAATCACGCTTCTTCTGTACAAATACGGAACTCAAACTAGTTTCCAATATTTCAAATACCTTTACAGTCTTCCTAAACCCAGTTATAAGACGTGCTGTGTAGTTGGGTGGTTAAGATATCTGGCTCTCGTCCTCAGGACTCAGGTTCGAATTCTAGAATGACCAATCACGCTGCTTCTGTACAAATACGGAACCCAAACTAGTTTCCAATATTCCAAATACCTTTACAGTCTTCCTAAACCCAGTTATAAGACGTGCTGTGTAGTCGAGTAGTTAAGATACCTGACTCTCATCCTGTCGACCCGGGTTCGAATCCCGCAATGAATAATCACGCTTCTTCTGTACAAATACGGAACTCAAACTAGTTTCCTATATTCCACATAGCTTTACAGTCTTCCTAAACCCAGTTTTAGGACGTGCTGTGTAGTCGTGTGGTTAAGATATCTGACTCTCGTCCTGACCACTCAGGTTCGAATTCTGGAATGACCAATCACGCTGCTTCTGTACAAATACGGAACTCAAACTAGTTTCCAGTATTCCACATACCTTTACAATCTTCCTAAACCCAGTTATAGGACGTGCTGTGTAGTCGTGTGGTTAAGATATCTGACTCTCGTCCTGACGACTTACCTTCGAATTCTGGAATGACCAATCACGCTATTTAATTACAAATACGGAACTCAAACTAGTTTCCAATATTCCGCATAGCTTTAGTCTTCCTAAACCCAGTTTTGAGATGTGCTGTGTGGTCGAGTGGTAAAGATACCTGACTCTCCTCCTGACGACCCGGGTTCGAATCCCGCAATGAATAATCACGCTTCTTCTATACAAATACGGAACTCAAACTAGCTTCCAATATTTCAAATACCTTTACAGTCTTCCTAAACCCAGTTATAAGACGTGCTTTGTAGTCGAGGTGTTTAGATATATGATTCTCGTCTTGATGACCCGGGTTTGAATCCCGCAATGAATAATCACGCTTCTTCTGTACAAATACGGAACTCAAACTAGTTTCCAATATTCCAAATACCTTTACAGTCTTCCTAAACCCAGTTATAAGACGTGCTGTGAAGTCGAGTAGTTAAGATACCTGACTCTCATCCTGACGACCCGCGTTCGAATCCCGCAATGAATAATCACGCTTCTTCTGTACAAATATGGAACTCAAACTAGTGTCCAATATTCCACATACCTTTACAGTCTTCCTAAACCCAGTTATAGGACGTGCTGTGTAGTCGAGTGGTTAAGATATCTGACTCTCGTCCTGACGACCCGGGTTCGAATCCCGGAATGACCAATCAAGCTACTTCTGTACAAATACGAAACTCAAACTAGTTTTCAATATTCCACATAGCTTTACAGTCTTCCTAAACCCAATTTTAGGACGTGCTGTGTAGTCGCGTGGTTAAGATATCTGACTCTCGTCCTGACGACCCGGGTTTGAATCCCGCAATGAATAATCACGCTTCTTCTGTACAAATACGGAACTGAAACTAGTTTCCAATATTCCAAATACCTTTACAGTCTTCCTAAACCCAGTTATAAGACGTGCTGTGTAGTCGAGTAGTTAAGATACCTGACTCTCATCCTGACGACCCGGGTTCGAATCCCGGAATGATCAATCAAGCTACTTCTGTACAAATACGGAACTCAAACTAGTTTCCAATATTCCACATAGCTTTACAGTCTTCCTAAATCCAGTTTTGAGATGTGCTGTGTAGTCGAGTGGTAAAGATATCTGACTCTCGTCCTGACGACTCAGGTTCGAATTCTGGAATGACCACTCACGCTGCTTCTGTACAAATACGGAACTCAAACTAGTTTCCAATATTCCACATACCTTTACAATCTTCCTAAACCCAGTTATAGGACGTGCTGTGTAGTCGAGTGGTTAAGATATCTGACTCTCCTCCTGACGACCCGGGTTTGAATCCCGCAATGAATAATCACGCTTCTTCTGTACAAATACGGAACTCAAACTAGTTTCCAATATTCCACATACCTTTACAGTCTTCCTAAACCCAGTTTTAGGACGTGTCGTGTGGTTAAGGTATCTGACTCTCGTCCTGACGACTGAGGTTCGAATTCTGGAATGACTAATCACGCTGCTTCTGTACAAATACGGAACTCAAACTAGTTTCCAATATTCCACATAGCTTTACAGTCTTCCTAAACCCAGTTTTGAGATGTGCTGTGTAGTCGAGTAGTTAAGATACGTGACTCTCATCCTGACGACCCGGGTTCGAATCCCGCAATGAATAATCACGCTTCTTCTGTACAAATACGGAACTCAAACTAGTTTCCAATATTCCACATACCTTTACAATCTTCCTAAACCCCGTTATAGGACGTGCTGTGTAGTCGAGTGGTTAAGATATCTGACTCTCCTCCTGACGACCCGGGTTCGAATCCCGCAATGAATAATCACGCTTCTTCTGTACAAATACGGAACTCAAACTAGTTCCCAATATTCCACATACCTTTACAGTCTTCCTAAACCCAGTTTTAGGACGTGCTGTGTAGTCGTGTGGTTAAGATATCTGACTCTCGTCCTGACGACTTACCTTCGAATTCTGCAATGACCAATCACGCTATTTCCTTACAAATACGGAACTCAAACTAGTTTCCAATATTCCGCATAGCTTTAGTCTTCCTAAACCCAGTTTTGAGATGTGCTGTGTAGTCGAGTGGTAAAGATACCTGACTCTCATCCTGACGACCCGGGTTTGAATCCCGCAATGAATAATCACGCTTCTTCTGTACAAATACGGAAGTCAAACTAGCTTCCAGCATTCCACATACCTTTACAATCTTCCTAAACCCAGTTATAGGACGTGCTGTGTAGTCGAGTGTTTAAGATATCTGACTCTCGTCCTGACGACCCGGGTTCGAATCATGGAATGACCAATCGAGCTACTTCTGTACAAATACGGAACTCAAACTAGTTCCCAATATTCCACATACCTTTACAGTCTTCCTAAACCCAGTTTTAGGACGTGCTGTGTAGTCGTGTGGTTAAGATATCTGACTCTCGTCCTGACGACTTACCTTCGAATTCTGGAATGACCAATCACGCTATTTCCTTACAAATACGGAACTCAAACTAGTTTCCAATATTCCGCATAGCTTTAGTCTTCCTAAACCCAGTTTTGAGATGTGCTGTGTAGTCGAGTGGTAAAGATACCTGACTCTCCTCCTGACGACCCGGGTTCGAATCCCGCAATGAATAATCACGCTTCTTCTGTACAAATACGGAACTCAAACTAGTTTCCAATATTTCAAATACCTTTACAGTCTTCCTAAACCCAGTTATAAGACGTGCTGTGTAGTTGGGTGGTTAAGATATCTGGCTCTCGTCCTCAGGACTCAGGTTCGAATTCTAGAATGACCAATCACGGTGCTTCTGTACAAATACGGAACCCAAACTAGTTTCCAATATTCCAAATACCTTTACAGTCTTCCTAAACCCAGATATAAGACGTGCTGTGTAGTCGAGTGGTTAAGATATCTGACTCTCGTCGTAACGACTTAGTTTCGAATTCTGGAATGACCAATAACGCTATTTAATTACAAATACGGAACTCAAACTAGTTTCCAATATTCCGCATAGCTTTAGTCTTCCTAAACCCAGTTTTGAGATGTGCTGTGTGGTCGAGTGGTAAAGATACCTGACTCTCCTCCTGACGACCCGGGTTCGAATCCCGCAATGAATAATCACGCTTCTTCTATACAAATACGGAACTCAAACTAGCTTCCAATATTTCAAATACCTTTACAGTCTTCCTAAACCCAGTTATAAGACGTGCTTTGTAGTCGAGGTGTTTAGATATATGATTCTCGTCTTGACGACCCGGGTTTGAATCCCGCAATGAATAATCACGCTTCTTCTGTACAAATACGGAACTCAAACTAGTTTCCAATATTCCAAATACCTTTACAGTCTTCCTAAACCCAGTTATAAGACGTGCTGTGAAGTCGAGTAGTTAAGATACCTGACTCTCATCCTGACGACCCGGGTTCGAATCCCGCAAAGAATAATCACGCTTCTTCTGTACAAATATGGAACTCAAACTAGTGTCCAATATTCCACATACCTTTACAGTCTTCCTAAACCCAGTTTTAGGACGTGCTGTGTAGTCGTGTGGTTAAGATATCTGACTCTCGTCCTGACCACTCAGGTTCGAATTCTGGAATGACCACTCACGCTGCTTCTGTACAAATACGGAACTCAAACTAGTTTCCAATATTCCACATACCTTTACAATCTTCCTAAACCCAGTTATAGGACGTGCTGTGTAGTCGAGTGGTTAAGATATCTGACTCTCCTCCTGACGACCCGGGTTTGAATCCCGCAATGAATAATCACGCTTCTTCTGTACAAATACGGAACTCAAACTAGTTTCCAATATTCCACATACCTTTACAGTCTTCCTAAACCCAGTTTTAGGACGTGTCGTGTGGTTAAGGTATCTGACTCTCGTCCTGACGACTGAGGTTCGAATTCTGGAATGACTAATCACGCTGCTTCTGTACAAATACGGAACTCAAACTAGTTTCCAATATTCCACATAGCTTTACAGTCTTCCTAAACCCAGTTTTGAGATGTGCTGTGTAGTCGAGTAGTTAAGATACGTGACTCTCATCCTGACGACCCGGGTTCGAATCCCGCAATGAATAATCACGCTTCTTCTGTACAAATACGGAACTCAAACTAGTTCCCAATATTCCACATACCTTTACAGTCTTCCTAAACCCAGTTTTAGGACGTGCTGTGTAGTCGTGTGGTTAAGATATCTGACTCTCGTCCTGACGACTTACCTTCGAATTCTGGAATGACCAATCACGCTATTTCCTTACAAATACGGAACTCAAACTAGTTTCCAATATTCCGCATAGCTTTAGTCTTCCTAAACCCAGTTTTGAGATGTGCTGTGTAGTCGAGTGGTAAAGATACCTGACTCTCATCCTGACGACCCGGGTTTGAATCCCGCAATGAATAATCACGCTTCTTCTGTACAAATACGGAAGTCAAACTAGCTTCCAGCATTCCACATACCTTTACAATCTTCCTAAACCCAGTTATAGGACGTGCTGTGTAGTCGAGTGTTTAAGATATCTGACTCTCGTCCTGACGACCCGGGTTCGAATCATGGAATGACCAATCGAGCTACTTCTGTACAAATACGGAACTCAAACTAGTTTCCAATATTCCACATACCTTTACAGTCTTCCTAAACCCAGTTTTAGGACGTGCTGTGTAGTCGTGTGGTTAAGATATCTGACTCTCGTCCTGACGACTTACCTTCGAATTCTGGAATGACCAATCACGCTATTTCCTTACAAATACGGAACTCAAACTAGTTTCCAATATTCCGCATAGCTTTAGTCTTCCTAAACCCAGTTTTGAGATGTGCTGTGTAGTCGAGTGGTAAAGATACCTGACTCTCCTCCTGACGACCCGGGTTCGAATCCCGCAATGAATAATCACGCTTCTTCTGTACAAATACGGAACTCAAACTAGTTTCCAATATTTCAAATACCTTTACAGTCTTCCTAAACCCAGTTATAAGACGTGCTGTGTAGTTGGGTGGTTAAGATATCTGGCTCTCGTCCTCAGGACTCAGGTTCGAATTCTAGAATGACCAATCACGGTGCTTCTGTACAAATACGGAACCCAAACTAGTTTCCAATATTCCAAATACCTTTACAGTCTTCCTAAACCCAGATATAAGACGTGCTGTGTAGTCGAGTGGTTAAGATATCTGACTCTCGTCCTGACGACTTAGGTTCGAATTCTGGAATGACCAATAACGCTATTTAATTACAAATACGGAACTCAAACTAGTTTCCAGTATTCCGCATAGCTTTAGTCTTCCTAAACCCAGTTTTGAGATGTGCTGTGTGGTCGAGTGGTAAAGATACCTGACTCTCCTCCTGACGACCCGGGTTCGAATCCCGCAATGAATAATCACGCTTCTTCTATACAAATACGGAACTCAAACTAGCTTCCAATATTTCAAATACCTTTACAGTCTTCCTAAACCCAGTTATAAGACGTGCTTTGTAGTCGAGGTGTTTAGATATATGATTCTCGTCTTGACGACCCGGGTTTGAATCCCGCAATGAATAATCACGCTTCTTCTGTACAAATACGGAACTCAAACTAGTTTCCAATATTCCAAATACCTTTACAGTCTTCCTAAACCCAGTTATAGGACGTGCTGTGTAGTCGAGTGGTTAAGATATCTGACTCTCGTCCTGACGACCCGGGTTCGAATCCCGGAATGACCAATCAAGCTACTTCTGTACAAATACGAAACTCAAACTAGTTTTCAATATTCCACATACCTTTACAGTCTTCCTAAACCCAGTTTTAGGACGTGCTGTGTAGTCGTGTGGTTAAGATATCTGACTCTCGTCCTGACGACTTACCTTCGAATTCTGGAATGACCAATCACGCTATTTCCTTACAAATACGGAACTCAAACTAGTTTCCAATATTCCGCATAGCTTTAGTCTTCCTAAACCCAGTTTTGAGATGTGCTGTGTAGTCGAGTGGTAAAGATACCTGACTCTCCTCCTGACGACCCGGGTTCGAATCCCGCAATGAATAATCACGCTTCTTCTGTACAAATACGGAACTCAAACTAGTTTCCAATATTTCAAATACCTTTACAGTCTTCCTAAACCCAGTTATAAGACGTGCTGTGTAGTTGGGTGGTTAAGATATCTGGCTCTCGTCCTCAGGACTCAGGTTCGAATTCTAGAATGACCAATCACGGTGCTTCTGTACAAATACGGAACCCAAACTAGTTTCCAATATTCCAAATACCTTTACAGTCTTCCTAAACCCAGATATAAGACGTGCTGTGTAGTCGAGTGGTTAAGATATCTGACTCTCGTCCTGACGACTTAGGTTCGAATTCTGGAATGACCAATAACGCTATTTAATTACAAATACGGAACTCAAACTAGTTTCCAGTATTCCGCATAGCTTTAGTCTTCCTAAACCCAGTTTTGAGATGTGCTGTGTGGTCGAGTGGTAAAGATACCTGACTCTCCTCCTGACGACCCGGGTTCGAATCCCGCAATGAATAATCACGCTTCTTCTATACAAATACGGAACTCAAACTAGCTTCCAATATTTCAAATACCTTTACAGTCTTCCTAAACCCAGTTATAAGACGTGCTTTGTAGTCGAGGTGTTTAGATATATGATTCTCGTCTTGACGACCCGGGTTTGAATCCCGCAATGAATAATCACGCTTCTTCTGTACAAATACGGAACTCAAACTAGTTTCCAATATTCCAAATACCTTTACAGTCTTCCTAAACCCAGTTATAGGACGTGCTGTGTAGTCGAGTGGTTAAGATATCTGACTCTCGTCCTGACGACCCGGGTTCGAATCCCGGAATGACCAATCAAGCTACTTCTGTACAAATACGAAACTCAAACTAGTTTTCAATATTCCACATAGCTTTACAGTCTTCCTAAACCCAATTTTAGGACGTGCTGTGTAGTCGTGTGGTTAAGATATCTGTCTCTCGTCCTGACGACTCAGGTTCGAATTCTGGAATGACCAATCACGCTGCTTCTGTACAAATACGGAACTCAAACTAGTTTCCAATATTCCACATACCTTTACAATCTTCCTAAACCCAGTTATAGGACGTGCTGTGTAGTCGAGTGGTTAAGATATCTGACTGTCCTCCTGACGACCCGGGTTCGAATCCCGCAATGAATAATCACGCTTCTTCTGTACAAATACGGAACTCAAACTAGTTCCCAATATTCCACATACCTTTACAGTCTTCCTAAACCCAGTTTTAGGACGTGCTGTGTAGTCGTGTGGTTAAGATATCTGACTCTCGTCCTGACGACTTACCTTCGAATTCTGGAATGACCAATCACGCTATTTCCTTACAAATACGGAACTCAAACTAGTTTCCAATATTCCGCATAGCTTTAGTCTTCCTAAACCCAGTTTTGAGATGTGCTGTGTAGTCGAGTGGTAAAGATACCTGACTCTCATCCTGACGACCCGGGTTTGAATCCCGCAATGAATAATCACGCTTCTTCTGTACAAATACGGAAGTCAAACTAGTTTCCAGTATTCCACATACCTTTACAATCTTCCTAAACCCAGTTATAGGACGTGCTGTGTAGTCGAGTGTTTAAGATATCTGACTCTCGTCCTGACGACCCGGGTTCGAATCATGGAATGACCAATCGAGCTACTTCTGTACAAATACGGAACTCAAACTAGTTTCCAATATTCCACATACCTTTACAGTCTTCCTAAACCCAGTTTTAGGACGTGCTGTGTAGTCGTGTGGTTAAGATATCTGACTCTCGTCCTGACGACTTACCTTCGAATTCTGGAATGACCAATCACGCTATTTCCTTACAAATACGGAACTCAAACTAGTTTCCAATATTCCGCATAGCTTTAGTCTTCCTAAACCCAGTTTTGAGATGTGCTGTGTAGTCGAGTGGTAAAGATACCTGACTCTCCTCCTGACGACCCGGGTTCGAATCCCGCAATGAATAATCACGCTTCTTCTGTACAAATACGGAACTCAAACTAGTTTCCAATATTTCAAATACCTTTACAGTCTTCCTAAACCCAGTTATAAGACGTGCTGTGTAGTTGGGTGGTTAAGATATCTGGCTCTCGTCCTCAGGACTCAGGTTCGAATTCTAGAATGACCAATCACGCTGCTTCTGTACAAATACGGAACCCAAACTAGTTTCCAATATTCCAAATACCTTTACAGTCTTCCTAAACCCAGTTATAAGACGTGCTGTGTAGTCGAGTAGTTAAGATACCTGACTCTCATCCTGTCGACCCGGGTTCGAATCCCGCAATGAATAATCACGCTTCTTCTGTACAAATACGGAACTCAAACTAGTTTCCTATATTCCACATAGCTTTACAGTCTTCCTAAACCCAGTTTTAGGACGTGCTGTGTAGTCGTGTGGTTAAAATATCTGACTCTCGTCCTGACGACTTAGGTTCGAATTCTGGAATGACCAATAACGCTATTTAATTACAAATACGGAACTCAAACTAGTTTCCAACATTCCGCATAGCTTTAGTCTTCCTAAACCCAGTTTTGAGATGTGCTGTGTTGTCGAGTGGTAAAGATACCTGACTCTCCTCCTGACGACCCGGGTTCGAATCCCGCAATGAATAATCACGCTTCTTCTATACAAATACGGAACTCAAACTAGCTTCCAATATTTCAAATACCTTTACAGTCTTCCTAAACCCAGTTATAAGACGTGCTTTGTAGTCGAGGTGTTTAGATATATGATTCTCGTCTTGACGATCCGGGTTCGAATCCCGCAATGAATAATCACGCTTCTTCTTTACAAATACGGAACTCAAACTAGTTTCCTATATTCCACATAGCTTTACAGTCTTCCTAAACCCAGTTTTGAGATGTGCTGTGTAGTCGAGTGGTAATGATACCTGACTCTCATCCTGACGACCCGGGTTTGAATCCCGCAATGAATAATCACGCTTCTTCTGTACAAATACGGAACTGAAACTAGTTTCCAATATTCCAAATACCTTTACAGTCTTCCTAAACCCAGTTATAAGACGTGCTGTGTAGTCGAGTAGTTAAGATACCTGACTCTCATCCTGACGACCCGGGTTCGAATCCCGGAACGACCAATCAAGCTACTTCTGTACAAATACGGAACTCAAACTAGTTTCCAATATTCCACATAGCTTTACAGTCTTCCTAAATCCAGTTTTGAGATGTGCTGTGTAGTCGAGTGGTAAAGATACCTGACTCTCATCCTGACACCCGGGTTCGAATCCCGCAATCAATAATCACGCTTCTTCTGTACAAATACGAAACTCAAACTAGTTTTCAATATTCCACATAGCTTTACAGTCTTCCTAAACTCAATTTTAGGACGTGCTGTGTAGTCGTGTGGTTAAGATATCTGACTCTCGTCCTGACGACTCAGGTTCGAATTCTGGAATGACCAATCACGCTGCTTCTGTACAAATACGGAACTCAAACTAGTTTCCAATATTCCACATACCTTTAAAATCTTCCTAAACCCAGTTATAGGACGTGCTGTGTAGTCGAGTGGTTAAGATATCTGACTCTCCTCCTGACGACCCGGGTTTGAATCCCGCAATGAATAATCACGCTTCTTCTGTACAAATACGGAACTCAAACTAGTTTCCAATATTCCACATACCTTTACAGTCTTCCTGAACCCAGTTTTAGGACGTGTCGTGTGGTTAAGATATCTGACTCTCGTCCTGACGACTCAGGTTCGAATTCTGGAATGACTAATCACGCTGCTTCTGTACAAATACGGAACTCAAACTAGTTTCCAATATTCCACATAGCTTTACAGTCTTCCTAAACCCAGTTTTGAGATTGCTGTGTAGTCGAGTGGTTAAGATATCTGACTTTCGTCCTGACGACACGGGTTCGAATCCCGGAATGACCAATCAAGCTACTTCTGTACAAATACGGAACTCAAACTAGTTTCCAATATTCCACATACCTTTACAGTCTTCCTAAACCCAGTTTTAGGACGTGCTGTGTAGTCGTGTGTTTAAGATATCTGACTCTCGTCCTGACGACTTAGGTTCGAATTCTGGAATGACCAATAACGCTATTTAATTACAAATACGGAACTCAAACTAGTTTCCAATATTCCGCATAGCTTTAGTCTTCCTAAACCCAGCTTTGAGATGTGCTGTGTGGTCGAGTGGTAAAGATACCTGACTCTCCTCCTGACGACCCGGGTTCGAATCCCGCAATGAATAATCACGCTTCTTCTATACAAATACGGAACTCAAACTAGCTTCCAATATTTCAAATACCTTTACAGTCTTCCTAAACCCAGTTATAAGACGTGCTTTGTAGTCGAGGTGTTTAGATATATGATTCTCGTCTTGACGACCCGGGTTTGAATCCCGCAATGAATAATCACGCTTCTTCTGTACAAATACGGAACTGAAACTAGTTTCCAATATTCCAAATACCTTTACAGTCTTCCTAAACCCAGTTATAAGACGTGCTGTGTAGTCGAGTAGTTAAGATACCTGACTCTCATCCTGACGACCCGGGTTCGAATCCCGGAATGACCAATCAAGCTACTTCTGTACAAATACGGAACTCAAACTAGTTTCCAATATTCCACATAGCTTTACAGTCTTCCTAAATCCAGTTTTGAGATGTGCTGTGTAGTCGAGTGGTAAAGATATCTGACTCTCGTCCTGACGACTCAGGTTCGAATTCTGGAATGACCAATCACGCTGCTTCTGTACAAATACGGAACTCAAACTAGTTTCCAATATTCCACATACCTTTACAATCTTCCTAAACCCAGTTATAGGACGTGCTGTGTAGTCGAGTGGTTAAGATATCTGACTCTCCTCCTGACGACCCGGGTTTGAATCCCGCAATGAATAATCACGCTTCTTCTGTACAAATACGGAACTCAAACTAGTTTCCAATATTCCACATACCTTTACAGTCTTCCTAAACCCAGTTTTAGGACGTGTCGTGTGGTTAAGATATCTGACTCTCGTCCTGACGACTGAGGTTCGAATTCTGGAATGACTAATCACGCTGCTTCTGTACAAATACGGAACTCAAACTAGTTTCCAATATTCCACATAGCTTTACAGTCTTCCTAAACCCAGTTTTGAGATTGCTGTGTAGACGAGTGGTTAAGATATCTGACTTTCGTCCTGACGACACGGGTTTGAATCCCGCAATGAATAATCACGCTTCTTCTGTACAAATACGGAACTCAAACTAGTTTCCAATATTCCACATACCTTTACAGTCTTCCTAAACCCAGTTATAGGACGTGTTGTGTAGTCGAGTGGTTAAGATATCTGACTTTCGTCCTGACGACACGGGTTCGAATCCCGGAATGACCAATCAAGCTACTTCTGTACAAATACGGAACTCAAACTAGTTTCCAATATTCCACATACCTTTACAGTCTTCCTAAACCCAGTTTTAGGACGTGCTGTTTAGTCGTGTGTTTAAGATATCTGACTCTCGTCCTGACGACTTACCTTCGAATTCTGGAATGACCAATCACGCTATTTCCTTACAAATACGGAACTCAAACTAGTTTCCAATATTCCGCATAGCTTTAGTCTTCCTAAACCCAGTTTTGAGATGTGCTGTGTAGTGGAGTGGTAAAGATACCTGACTCTCCTCCTGACGACCCGGGTTCGAATCCCGCAATGAATAATCACGCTTCTTCTGTACAAATACGGAACTCAAACTAGTTTCCAATATTCCGCATAGCTTTAGTCTTCCTAAACCCAGTTTTGAGATGTGTTGTGTAGTCGAGTGGTTAACATATCTGGCTCTCGTCCTCAGGACTCAGGTTCGAATTCTAGAATGACCAATCACGCTGCTTCTGTACAAATACGGAACCCAAACTAGTTTCCAATATTCCAAATACCTTTACAGTCTTCCTAAACCCAGTTATAAGACGTGCTGTGTAGTCGAGTAGTTAAGATACCTGACTCTCATCCTGTCGACCTGGGTTCGAATCCCGCAATCAATAATCACGCTTCTTCTGTGCAAATACGGAACTGAAACTAGTTTCCAATATTCCAAATACCTTTACAGTCTTCCTAAACCCAGTTATAAGACGTGCTGTGTAGTCGAGTAGTTAAGATACCTGACTCTCATCCTGACGACCCGGGTTCGAATCCCGGAACGACCAATCAAGCTACTTCTGTACAAATACGGAACTCAAACTAGTTTCCAATATTCCACATAGCTTTACAGTCTTCCTAAATCCAGTTTTGAGATGTGCTGTGTAGTCGAGTGGTAAAGATACCTGACTCTCATCCTGACACCCGGGTTCGAATCCCGCAATCAATAATCACGCTTCTTCTGTACAAATACGAAACTCAAACTAGTTTTCAATATTCCACATAGCTTTACAGTCTTCCTAAACTCAATTTTAGGACGTGCTGTGTAGTCGTGTGGTTAAGATATCTGACTCTCGTCCTGACGACTCAGGTTCGAATTCTGGAATGACCAATCACGCTGCTTCTGTACAAATACGGAACTCAAACTAGTTTCCAATATTCCACATACCTTTAAAATCTTCCTAAACCCAGTTATAGGACGTGCTGTGTAGTCGAGTGGTTAAGATATCTGACTCTCCTCCTGACGACCCGGGTTTGAATCCCGCAATGAATAATCACGCTTCTTCTGTACAAATACGGAACTCAAACTAGTTTCCAATATTCCACATACCTTTACAGTCTTCCTGAACCCAGTTTTAGGACGTGTCGTGTGGTTAAGATATCTGACTCTCGTCCTGACGACTCAGGTTCGAATTCTGGAATGACTAATCACGCTGCTTCTGTACAAATACGGAACTCAAACTAGTTTCCAATATTCCACATAGCTTTACAGTCTTCCTAAACCCAGTTTTGAGATTGCTGTGTAGTCGAGTGGTTAAGATATCTGACTTTCGTCCTGACGACACGGGTTCGAATCCCGGAATGACCAATCAAGCTACTTCTGTACAAATACGGAACTCAAACTAGTTTCCAATATTCCACATACCTTTACAGTCTTCCTAAACCCAGTTTTAGGACGTGCTGTGTAGTCGTGTGTTTAAGATATCTGACTCTCGTCCTGACGACTTAGGTTCGAATTCTGGAATGACCAATAACGCTATTTAATTACAAATACGGAACTCAAACTAGTTTCCAATATTCCGCATAGCTTTAGTCTTCCTAAACCCAGCTTTGAGATGTGCTGTGTGGTCGAGTCGTAAAGATACCTGACTCTCCTCCTGACGACCCGGGTTCGAATCCCGCAATGAATAATCACGCTTCTTCTTTACAATTACGGAACTCAAACTAGTTTCCTATATTCCACATACCTTTACAGTCTTCCTAAACCCAGTTATAGGACGTGCTGTGTAGTCGAGTGGTTAAGATATCTGACTCTCGTCCTGACGACCCGGGTTCGAATCCCGGAATGACCAATCAAGCTACTTCTGTACAAATACGGAACTCAAACTAGTTTCCAATATTCCACATACCTTTACAGTCTTCCTAAACCCAGTTATAAGACGTGCTGTGTAGTCGAGTGGTTAAGATATCTGACTCTCGTCCTGCGGCCCGGGTTCGAATTCTGGAATGACCAATTATGCTGTTTCTGTACAAATACGGAACTCAAACTAGTTTCCAATATTCCACATAGCTTTACAGGCTTCCTAAACCCAGTTTTGAGATGTGCTGTGTAGTCGAGTGGTAAAGATACCTGACTCTCATCCTGACGACCCGGGTTTGAATCCCGCAATGAATAATCACGCTTCTTCTGTACAAATACGGAACTGAAACTAGTTTCCAATATTCCAAATACCTTTACAGTCTTCCTAAACCCAGTTATAAGACGTGCTGTGTAGTCGAGTAGTTAAGATACCTGACTCTCATCCTGACGACCCGGGTTCGAATCCCGGAATGACCAATCAAGCTACTTCTGTACAAATACGGAACTCAAACTAGTTTCCAATATTCCACATAGCTTTACAGTCTTCCTAAACCCAGTTTTAGGACGTGTCGTGTGGTTAAGATATCTGACTCTCGTCCTGACGACTGAGGTTCGAATTCTGGAATGACTAATCACGCTGCTTCTGTACAAATACGGAACTCAAACTAGTTTCCAATATTCCACATAGCTTTACAGTCTTCCTAAACCCAGTTTTGAGATTGCTGTGTAGTCGAGTGGTTAAGATATCTGACTTTCGTCCTGACGACACGGGTTTGAATCCCGCAATGAATAATCACGCTTCTTCTGTACAAATACGGAACTCAAACTAGTTTCCAATATTCCACATACCTTTACAGTCTTCCTAAACCCAGTTATAGGACGTGTTGTGTAGTCGAGTGGTTAAGATATCTGACTTTCGTCCTGACGACACGGGTTCGAATCCCGGAATGACCAATCAAGCTACTTCTGTACAAATACGGAACTCAAACTAGTTTCCAATATTCCACATACCTTTACAGTCTTCCTAAACCCAGTTTTAGGACGTGCTGTTTAGTCGTGTGTTTAAGATATCTGACTCTCGTCCTGACGACTTACCTTCGAATTCTGGAATGACCAATCACGCTATTTCCTTACAAATACGGAACTCAAACTAGTTTCCAATATTCCGCATAGCTTTAGTCTTCCTAAACCCAGTTTTGAGATGTGCTGTGTAGTGGAGTGGTAAAGATACCTGACTCTCCTCCTGACGACCCGGGTTCGAATCCCGCAATGAATAATCACGCTTCTTCTGTACAAATACGGAACTCAAACTAGTTTCCAATATTCCGCATAGCTTTAGTCTTCCTAAACCCAGTTTTGAGATGTGCTGTGTAGTCGAGTGGTTAACATATCTGGCTCTCGTCCTCAGGACTCAGGTTCGAATTCTAGAATGACCAATCACGCTGCTTCTGTACAAATACGGAACCCAAACTAGTTTCCAATATTCCAAATACCTTTACAGTCTTCCTAAACCCAGTTATAAGACGTGCTGTGTAGTCGAGTAGTTAAGATACCTGACTCTCATCCTGTCGACCCGGGTTCGAATCCCGCAATCAATAATCACGCTTCTTCTGTGCAAATACGGAACTCAAACTAGTTTCCTATATTCCACATAGCTTTACAGTCTTCCTAAACCCAGTTTTAGGACGTGCTGTGTAGTCGTGTGGTTAAGATATCTGACTCTCGTCCTGACCACTCAGGTTCGAATTCTGGAATGACCAATAACGCTATTTAATTACAAATACGGAACTCAAACTAGTTTCCAATATTCCGCATAGCTTTAGTCTTCCTAAACCCAGTTTTGAAATGTGCTGTGTAGTCGAGTGGTAAAGATACCTGACTCTCCTCCTGACGACCCGGGTTCGAATCCCGCAATTAATAATCACGCTTCTTCTGTAAAAATACTGAACTCAAACTAGCTTCCAATATTTCAAATACCTTTACAGTCTTCCTAAACCCAGTTATAAGACGTGCTTTGTAGTGGAGGTGTTTAGATATATGATTCTCGTCTTGACGACCCGGGTTCGAATCCCGCAATGAATAATCACGCTTCTTCTTTACAAATACGGAACTCAAACTAGTTTCCTATATTCCACATAGCTTTACAGTCTTCCTAAACCCAGTTTTGAGATGTGCTGTGTAGTCGAGTGGTAATGATACCTGACTCTCATCCTGACGACCCGGGTTTGAATCCCGCGATGAATAATCACGCTTCTTCTGTACAAATACGGAACTCAAACTAGTTTCCAATATTCCAAATACCTTTACAGTCTTCCTAAACCCAGTTATACAACGTGCTGTGTAGTCGAGTAGTTAAGATACCTGACTCTCATCCTGACGACCCGGGTTCGAATACCGCAATGAATAATCACGCTTCTTCTGTACAAATACGGAACTCAAACTAGTGTCCAATATTCCACATACCTTTACAGTCTTCCTAAACCCAGTTATAGGACGTGCTGTGTAGTCGAGTGGTTAAGATATCTGACTCTCGTCCTGACGACCCGGGTTCGAATCCCGGAATGACCAATCAAGCTACTTCTGTACAAATACGGAACTCAAACTAGTTTCCAATATTCCACATACCTTTACAGTCTTCCTAAACCCAGTTATAAGACGTGCTGTGTAGTCGAGTGGTTAAGACATCTGACTCTCGTCCTGCGACCCGGGTTCGAATTCTGGAATGACCAATCATGCTGTTTCTGTACAAATACGGAACTCAAACTAGTTTCCAATATTCCACATAGCTTTACAGCCTTCCTAAACCCAGTTTTGAGATGTGCTGTGTAGTCGAGTGGTAAAGATACCTGACTCTCATCCTGACACCCGGGTTCGAATCCCGCAATCAATAATCACGCTTCTTC
Source organism: Pholcus phalangioides (assembly GCF_987345545.1). Classification (NCBI taxonomy): domain Eukaryota; kingdom Metazoa; phylum Arthropoda; class Arachnida; order Araneae; family Pholcidae; genus Pholcus; species Pholcus phalangioides. The sequence goes on from NW_028301598.1 coordinate 13,817,457, forward strand.
TGTACAAATAAGGAACTCAAACTATTTTTGAATATTCCACATAGCTTTACAGTCTTCCTAAACCCAGTTTTAGGACGTGCTGTGTGGTTAAGATATCTGACTCTCGTCCTGACGACCCGGGTTCGAACCCCGGAATGACCAATCAAGCTACTTCTGTACAAATACAGAACTCAAACTAGTTTCCAATATTCCACATAGCTTTACAGTCTTCCTAAACCCAGTTTTGAGATGTGCTGTGTAGTCGAGTGGTAAAGATACCTGACTCTCATCCTGACACCCGGGTTCGAATCCCGCAATCAATAATCACGCTTCTTCTGTACAAATACGAAACTCAAACTAGTTTTCAATATTCCACATAGCTTTACAGTCTTCCTAAACCCAATTTTAGGACGTGCTGTGTAGTCGTGTGGTTAAGATATCTGACTCTCGTCCTGAAGACTCAGGTTCGAATTCTGGAATGACCAATCACGCTGCTTCTGTACAAATACGGAACACAAACTCGTTCCCAATATTCCACATACCTTTACAATCTTCCTAAACCCAGTTATAGGACGTGCTGTGTAGTCGAGTGGTTAAGATATCTGACTCTCCTCCTGACGACCCGGGTTCGAATCCCGCAATGAATAATCACGCTTCTTCTGTACAAATACGGAACTCAAACTAGTTTCCAATATTCCACATACCTTTACAGTCTTCTTAAACCCAGTTTAAGGACGTGTCGTGTGGTTAAGATATCTGACTCTCGTCCTGACGACTCAGGTTCGAATTCTGGAATGTCTAATCACGCTGCTTCTGTACAAATACGGAACTCAAACTAGTTTCCAATATTCCACATAGCTTTACAGTCCTCCTAAACCCAGTTTTGAGATTGCTGTGTAGTCGAGTGGTTAAGATATCTGACTTTCGTCCTGACGACACGGGTTTGAATCCCGCAATGAATAATCACGCTTCTTCTGTACAAATACGGAACTCAAACTAGTTTCCAATATTTCAAATACCTTTACAGTCTTCCTAAACCCAGTTATAAGACGTGCTGTGTAGTCGGGTGGTTAAGATATCTGGCTCTCGTCCTCACGACTCAGGTTCGAATTCTAGAATGGCCAATCACGCTGCTTCTGTACAAATACGGAACTCAAACTAGTTTCCAATATTCCAAATACCTTTACAGTCTTCCTAAACCCAGTTATAAGACGTGCTGTGTAGTCGAGTAGTTGAGATACCTGACTCTCATCCTGTCGACCCGGGTTCGAATCCCGCAATGAATAATCACGCTTCTTCTGTACCAATACGGAACTCAAACTAGTTTCCAATATTCCACATACCTTTACAGTCTTCCTAAACCTAGTTATAGGACGTGCTGTGTAGTCGAGTGGTTAAGATATCTGACTTTCGTCCTGACGACACGGGTTCGAATCCCGGAATGACCAATCAAGCTACTTCTGTACAAATACGGAACTCAAACTAGTTTCCAATATTCCACATACCTTTACACTCTTCCTAAACCCAGTTTTGAGATTGCTGTGTAGTCGAGTGGTTAAGATATCTGACTTTCGTCCTGACGACACGGGTTTGAATCCCGCAATGAATAATCACGCTTCTTCTGTACAAATACGGAACTCAAACTAGTTTCCAATATTTCAAATACCTTTACAGTCTTCCTAAACCCAGTTATAAGACGTGCTGTGTAGTCGGGTGGTTAAGATATCTGGCTCTCGTCCTCACGACTCAGGTTCGAATTCTAGAATGGCCAATCACGCTGCTTCTGTACAAATACGGAACTCAAACTAGTTTCCAATATTCCAAATACCTTTACAGTCTTCCTAAACCCAGTTATAAGACGTGCTGTGTAGTCGAGTAGTTAAGATACCTGACTCTCATCCTGTCGACCCGGGTTCGAATCCCGCAATGAATAATCACACTTCTTCTGTAGAAATACGGAACTCAAACTAGTTTCCAATATTCCACATACCTTTACAGTCTTCCTAAACCTAGTTATAGGACGTGCTGTGTATTCGAGTGGTTAAGATATGTGACTTTCGTCCTGACGACACGGGTTCGAATCCCGGAATGACCAATCAAGCTACTTCTGTACAAATACGGAACTCAAACTAGTTTCCAATATTCCACATACCTTTACAGTCTTCCTAAACCCAGTTTTAGGACGTGTCGTGTGGTTAAGATATCTGACTCTCGTCCTGACGACCCGGGTTCGAATCCCGGAATGACCAATCAAGCTACTTCTGTACAAATACAGAACTCAAACTAGTTTCCAATATTCCACATAGCTTTACAGTCTTCCTAAACCCAGTTTTGAGATGTGCTGTGTAGTCGAGTGGTTAAGATATCTGACTCTCCTCCTGACGACCCGGGTTCGAATCCCGCAATGAATAATCACGCTTCTTCTGTACAAATACGGAACTCAAACTATTTTCCAATATTCCACATACCTTTACAGTCTTCCTAAACCCAGTTTTAGGACGTGTCGTGTGGTTAAGATATCTGACTCTCGTCCTGACGACTCAGGTTCGAATTCTGGAATGACCAATCACGCTGCTTCTGTACAAATACGGAACTCAAACTAGTTTCCAATATTCCACATACCTTTACAGTCTTCCTAAACCGAGTTATAGGAGGTGCTGTGTAGTCGAGTGGTTAAGATATCTGACTTTCATCCTGACGACACGGGTTCGAATCCCGGAATGACCAATCAAGCTACTTCTGTACAAATACGGAACTCAAACTAGTTTCCAATATTCCACATACCTTTACAGTCTTCCTAAACCCAGTTTTAGGACGTGCTGTGTAGTCGTGTGGTTAAGATATCTGACTCTCGTCCTGACGACTTACCTTCGAATTCTGGAATGACCAATCACGCTATTTCCTTACAAATACGGAACTCAAACTAGTTTCCAATATTCCAAATACCTTTACAGTCTTCCTAAACCCAGTTATAAGACGTGCTGTGTAGACGAGTAGTTAAGATATCTGACTCTCGTCCTGACGACCCGGGTTCGAATCCCGCAATGACAAATCACGATTCTTCTGTATAAATACGGAACTCAAACTAGTTTCCAATATTCCAAATACCTTTATAGTCTTCCTAAACCCAGTTATAAGACGTGCTGTGTAGTCGAGTAGTTAAGATACCTGACTCTCCTCGTGACGACCCGGGTTCGAATCCCGCAATGAATAATCACGCTTCTTCTGTACAAATACGGAATTCAAACTAGTTTCCAATATTTCAAATACCTTTACAGTCTTCCTAAACCCAGTTATAAGACGTGCTGTGTAGCCGGGTGGTTAAGATATCTGGCTCTCGTCCTCACGACTCAGGTTCGAATTCTAGAATGACCAATCACGCTGCTTCTGTACAAATACGGAACTCAAACTAGTTTCCAATATTCCAAATACCTTTACAGTCTTCCTAAACCCAGTTATAAGACGTGCTGTGTAGACGAGTAGTTAAGATATCTGACTCTCGTCCTGACGACCCGGGTTCGAATCCCGCAATGACAAATCACGCTTCTTCTGTATAAATACGGAACTCAAACTAGTTTCCAATATTCCAAATACCTTTATAGTCTTCCTAAACCCAGTTATAAGACGTGCTGTGTAGTCGAGTAGTTAAGATACCTGACTCTCATCCTGTCGACCCGGGTTCGAATCCCGCAATGAATAATCACGCTTCTTCTGTACAAATACGGAACTCAAACTAGTTTCCAATATTCCACATACCTTTACAGTCTTCCTAAACCTAGTTATAGGACGTGCTGTGTAGTCGAGTGGTTAAGATATGTGACTTTCGTCCTGACGACACGGGTTCGAATCCCGGAATGACCAATCAAGCTACTTCTGTACAAATACGGAACTCAAACTAGTTTCCAATATTCCACATACCTTTACAGTCTTCGTAAACCCAGTTTTAGGACGTGTCGTGTAGTCGTGTGTTTAAGATATCTGACTCTCGTCCTGACGACTCAGGTTCGAATTCTGGAATGACCAATCACGCTGCTTCTGTACAAATACGGAACTCAAACTAGTTCCCAATATTTCAAATACCTTTACAGTCTTCCTAAACCCAGTTATAAGACGTGCTGTGTAGTCGGGTGGTTAAGATATCTGGCTTTCGTCCTCAGGACTCAGGTTCGAATTCTAGAATGACCAATCACGCTGCTTCTGTACAAATACGGAACCCAAACTAGTTTCCAATATTCCAAATACCTTTACAGTCTTCCTAAACCCAGTTATAAGACGTGCTGTGTAGTCGAGTAGTTAAGATAACTGACTCTCATCCTGTCGACCCGGGTTCGAATTCTGGAATGACCAATAACGCTATTTAATTACAAATACGGAACTCAAACTAGTTTCCAATATTCCGCATAGCTTTAGTCTTCCTAAACCCAGTTTTGAGATGTGCTGTGTAGTCCAGTGGTAAAGATACCTGACTCTCCTCCTGACGACCCGGGTTCGAATCCCGCAATGAATAATCACGCCTCTTCTGTACAAATACGTAACTCAAACTAGCTTCCAATATTTCAAATACCTTTACAGTCTTCCTAAACCCAGTTGTAAGACGTGCTTTGTAGTCGAGGTGTTTAGATATATGATTCTCGTCTTGACGACCCGGGTTCGAATCCCGCAATGAATAATCACGCTTCTTCTGTACAAATACGGAACTCAAACTACTTTCCTATATTCCACATAGCTTTACAGTCTTCCTAAACCCAGTTTTGAGATTGCTGTGTAGTCGAGTGGTTAAGATATCTGACTTTCGTCCTGACGACACGGGTTTGAATACCGCAATGAATAATCACGCCTCTTCTGTACAAATACGTAACTCAAACTAGCTTCCAATATTTCAAATACCTTTACAGTCTTCGTAAACCCAGTTTTAGGACGTGTCGTGTAGTCGTGTGTTTAAGATATCTGACTCTCGTCCTGACGACTCAGGTTCGAATTCTGGAATGACCAATCGAGCTACTTCTGTACAAATACGGAACTCAAACTAGTTTCCAATATTCCACATACCTTTACAGTCTTCCTAAACCCAGTTATAAGACGTGCTGTGTAGTCGGGTGGTTAAGATATCTGGCTCTCGTCCTCACGACTCAGGTTCAAATTCTAGAATGGCCAATCACGCTGCTTCTGTACAAATACGGAACTCAAACTAGTTTCCAATATTCCAAATACCTTTACAGTCTTCCTAAACCCAGTTATAAGACGTGCTGTGTAGTCGAGTAGTTAAGATACCTGACTCTCATCCTGTCGACCCGGGTTCGAATCCCGCAATGAATAATCACGCTTCTTCTGTACAAATACGGAACTCAAACTAGTTTCCAATATTCCACATACCTTTACAGTCTTCCTAAACCTAGTTATTGGACGTGCTGTGTAGTCGAGTGGTTAAGATATGTGACTTTCGTCCTGACGACACGGGTTCGAATCCCGGAATGACCAATCAAGCTACTTCTGTACAAATACGGAACTCAAACTAGTTTCCAATATTCCACATACCTTTACAGTCTTCCTAAACCCAGTTTTAGGACGTGTCGTGTGGTTAAGATATCTGACTCTCGTCCTGACGACCCGAGTTCGAATCCCGGAATGACCAATCAAGCTACTTCTGTACAAATACAGAACTCAAACTAGTTTCCAATATTCCACATACCTTTACAGTCTTCCTAAACCCAGTTTTGAGATTGCTGTGTAGTCGAGTGGTAAAGATACCTGACTCTCATCCTGACGACCCGGGTTTGAATCATGCAATGAATAATCACGCTTCTTCTGTACAAATACGGAACTCAAACTAGTTTCCAATATTCCACATACCTTTACAGTCTTCCTAAACCGAGTTATAGGACGTGCTGTGTAGTCGAGTGGTTAAGATATCTGACTTTCGTCCTGACGACACGGGTTCGAATCCCGGAATGACCAATCAAGCTACTTCTGTACAAATACGGAACTCAAACTAGTTTCCAATATTCCACATACCTTTACAGTCTTCCTAAACCCAGTTTTAGGACGTGCTGTGTAGTCGTGTGGTTAAGATATCTGACTCTCGTCCTGACGACTTACCTTCGAATTCTGGAATGACCAATCACGCTATTTCCTTACAAATACGGAACTCAAACTAGTTTCCAATATTCCAAATACCTTTACAGTCTTCCTAAACCCAGTTATAAGACGTGCTGTGTAGACGAGTAGTTAAGATATCTGACTCTCGTCCTGACGACCCGGGTTCGAATCCCGCAATGACAAATCACGCTTCTTCTGTATAAATACGGAACTCAAACTAGTTTCCAATATTCCAAATACCTTTATAGTCTTCCTAAACCCAGTTATAAGACGTGCTGTGTAGTCGAGTAGTTAAGATACCTGACTCTCATCCTGTCGACCCGGGTTCGAATCCCGCAATGAATAATCACGCTTCTTCTGTACAAATACGGAACTCAAACTAGTTTCCAATATTCCACATACCTTTACAGTCTTCCTAAACCTAGTTATAGGACGTGCTGTGTAGTCGAGTGGTTAAGATATGTGACTTTCGTCCTGACGACACGGGTTCGAATCCCGGAATGACCAATCAAGCTACTTCTGTACAAATACGGAACTCAAACTAGTTTCCAATATTCCACATACCTTTACAGTCTTCGTAAACCCAGTTTTAGGACGTGTCGTGTAGTCGTGTGTTTAAGATATCTGACTCTCGTCCTGACGACTCAGGTTCGAATTCTGGAATGACCAATCACGCTGCTTCTGTACAAATACGGAACTCAAACTAGTTCCCAATATTTCAAATACCTTTACAGTCTTCCTAAACCCAGTTATAAGACGTGCTGTGTAGTCGGGTGGTTAAGATATCTGGCTTTCGTCCTCAGGACTCAGGTTCGAATTCTAGAATGACCAATCACGCTGCTTCTGTACAAATACGGAACCCAAACTAGTTTCCAATATTCCGCATAGCTTTATTCTTCCTAAACCCAGTTTTGAGATGTGCTGTGTAGTCGAGTGGTAAAGATACCTGACTCTCCTCGTGACGACCCGGGTTCGAATCCCGCAATGAATAATCACGCTTCTTCTGTACAAATACGGAATTCAAACTAGTTTCCAATATTTCAAGTACCTTTACAGTCTTCCTAAACCCAGTTATAAGACGTGCTGTGTAGTCGGGTGGTTAAGATATCTGGCTCTCGTCCTCACGACTCAGGTTCGAATTCTAGAATGACCAATCACGCTGCTTCTGTACAAATACGGAACTCAAACTAGTTTCCAATATTCCAAATACCTTTACAGTCTTCCTAAACCCAGTTATAAGACGTGCTGTGTAGACGAGTAGTTAAGATATCTGACTCTCGTCCTGACGACCCGGGTTCGAATCCCGCAATGACAAATCACGCTTCTTCTGTATAAATACGGAACTCAAACTAGTTTCCAATATTCCAAATACCTTTATAGTCTTCCTAAACCCAGTTATAAGACGTGCTGTGTAGTCGAGTAGTTAAGATACCTGACTCTCATCCTGTCGACCCGGGTTCGAATCCCGCAATGAATAATCACGCTTCTTCTGTACAAATACGGAACTCAAACTAGTTTCCAATATTCCACATACCTTTACAGTCTTCGTAAACCCAGTTTTAGGACGTGTCGTGTAGTCGTGTGTTTAAGATATCTGACTCTCGTCCTGACGACTCAGGTTCGAATTCTGGAATGACCAATCACGCTGCTTCTGTACAAATACGGAACTCAAACTAGTTCCCAATATTTCAAATACCTTTACAGTCTTCCTAAACCCAGTTATAAGACGTGCTGTGTAGTCGGGTGGTTAAGATATCTGGCTTTCGTCCTCAGGACTCAGGTTCGAATTCTAGAATGACCAATCACGCTGCTTCTGTACAAATACGGAACCCAAACTAGTTTCCAATATTCCAAATACCTTTACAGTCTTCCTAAACCCAGTTATAAGACGTGCTGTGTAGTCGAGTAGTTAAGATAACTGACTCTCATCCTGTCGACCCGGGTTCGAATTCTGGAATGACCAATAACGCTATTTAATTACAAATACGGAACTCAAACTAGTTTCCAATATTCCGCATAGCTTTAGTCTTCCTAAACCCAGTTTTGAGATGTGCTGTGTAGTCGAGTGGTAAAGATACCTGACTCTCCTCCTGACGACCCGGGTTCGAATCCCGCAATGAATAATCACGCCTCTTCTGTACAAATACGTAACTCAAACTAGCTTCCAATATTTCAAATACCTTTACAGTCTTCCTAAACCCAGTTGTAAGACGTGCTTTGTAGTCGAGGTGTTTAGATATATGATTCTCGTCTTGACGACCCGGGTTCGAATCCCGCAATGAATAATCACGCTTCTTCTGTACAAATACGGAACTCAAACTACTTTCCTATATTCCACATAGCTTTACAGTCTTCCTAAACCCAGTTTTGAGATTGCTGTGTAGTCGAGTGGTTAAGATATCTGACTTTCGTCCTGACGACACGGGTTTGAATACCGCAATGAATAATCACGCTTCTTCTGTACAAATACGGAACTCAAACTAGTTTCCAATATTTCAAATACCTTTACAGTCTTCCTAAACCCAGTTATAAGACGTGCTGTGTAGTCGGGTGGTTAAGATATCTGGCTCTCGTCCTCACGACTCAGGTTCAAATTCTAGAATGGCCAATCACGCTGCTTCTGTACAAATACGGAACTCAAACTAGTTTCCAATATTCCAAATACCTTTACAGTCTTCCTAAACCCAGTTATAAGACGTGCTGTGTAGTCGAGTAGTTAAGATACCTGACTCTCATCCTGTCGACCCGGGTTCGAATCCCGCAATGAATAATCACGCTTCTTCTGTACAAATACGGAACTCAAACTAGTTTCCAATATTCCACATACCTTTACAGTCTTCCTAACCCTAGTTATAGGACGTGCTGTGTAGTCGAGTGGTTAAGATATGTGACTTTCGTCCTGACGACACGGGTTCGAATCCCGGAATGACCAATCAAGCTACTTCTGTACAAATACGGAACTCAAACTAGTTTCCAATATTCCACATACCTTTACAGTCTTCCTAAACCCAGTATTAGGACGTGTCGTGTGGTTAAGATATCTGACTCTCGTCCTGACGACCCGGGTTCGAATCCCGGAATGACCAATCAAGCTACTTCTGTACAAATACAGAACTCAAACTAGTTTCCAATATTCCACATAGCTTTACAGTCTTCGTAAACCCAGTTTTGAGATGTGCTGTGTAGTCGAGTAGTTAAGATACCTGACTCTCATCCTGACGACCCGGGTTCGAATCCCGCAATGAATAATCACGCTTCTTCTGTACAAATACGGAACTCAAACTAGTTTCCAATATTCCACATACCTTTACAGTCTTCCTAAACCCAGTTTTAGGACGTGTCGTGTGGTTAAGATATCTGACTCTCGTCCTGACGACTCAGGTTCGAATTCTGGAATGACCAATCACGCTGCTTCTGTACAAATACGGAACTCAAACTAGTTTCCAATATTCCACATACCTTTACAGTCTTCCTAAACCCAGTTTTGAGATTGCTGTGTAGTCAAGTGGTAAAGATACCTGACTCTCATCCTGACGACCCGGGTTTGAATCCCGCAATGAATAATCACGCTTCTTCTGTACAAATACGGAACTCAAACTAGTTTCCAATATTCCACATACCTTTACAGTCTTCCTAAACCCAGTTTTAGGACGTGTCGTGTGGTTAAGATATCTGACTTTCGTCCTGACGACACGGGTTCGAATCCCGGAATGACCAATCAAGCTACTTCTGTACAAATACGGAACTCAAACTAGTTTCCAATATTCCACATACCTTTACAGTCTTCCTAAACCCAGTTTTAGGACGTGCTGTGTAGTCGTGTGGTTAAGATATCTGACTCTCGTCCTGACGACTTACCTTCGAATTCTGGAATGACCAATCACGCTATTTCCTTACAAATACGGAACTCAAACTAGTTTCCAATATTCCGCATAGCTTTATTCTTCCTAAACCCAGTTTTAAGATGTGCTGTGTAGTCGAGTGGTAAAGATACCTGACTCTCCTCGTGACGACCCGGGTTCGAATCCCGCAATGAATAATCACGCTTCTTCTGTACAAATACGGAATTCAAACTAGTTTCCAATATTTCAAATACCTTTACAGTCTTCCTAAACCCAGTTATAAGACGTGCTGTGTAGTCGGGTGGTTAAGATATCTGGCTCTCGTCCTCACGACTCAGGTTCGAATTCTAGAATGACCAATCACGCTGCTTCTGTACAAATACGGAACTCAAACTAGTTTCCAATATTCCAAATACCTTTACAGTCTTCCTAAACCCAGTTATAAGACGTGTTGTGTAGACGAGTAGTTAAGATATCTGACTCTCGTCCTGACGACCCGGGTTCGAATCCCGCAATGACAAATCACGCTTCTTCTGTATAAATACGGAACTCAAACTAGTTTCCAATATTCCAAATACCTTTATAGTCTTCCTAAACCCAGTTATAAGACGTGCTGTGTAGACGAGTAGTTAAGATATCTGACTCTCGTCCTGACGATTCGGGTTCGAATCCCGCAATGAATAATCACGCTTCTTCTGTACAAATACGGAACTCAAACTAGTTTCCAATATTCCACATACCTTTACAGTCTTCCTAAACCTAGTTATAGGACGTGCTGTGTAGTCGAGTGGTTAAGATATGTGACTTTCGTCCTGACGACACGGGTTCGAATCCCGGAATGACCAATCAAGCTACTTCTGTACAAATACGGAACTCAAACTAGTTTCCAATATTCCACATACCTTTACAGTCTTCGTAAACCCAGTTTTAGGACGTGTCGTGTAGTCGTGTGTTTAAGATATCTGACTCTCGTCCTGACGACTCAGGTTCGAATTCTGGAATGACCAATCACGCTGCTTCTGTACAAATACGGAACCCAAACTAGTTTCCAATATTCCAAATACCTTTACAGTCTTCCTAAACCCAGTTATAAGACGTGCTGTGTAGTCGAGTAGTTAAGATAACTGACTCTCATCCTGTCGACCCGGGTTCGAATTCTGGAATGACCAATAACGCTATTTAATTACAAATACGGAACTCAAACTAGTTTCCAATATTCCGCATAGCTTTAGTCTTCCTAAACCCAGTTTTGAGATGTGCTGTGTAGTCGAGTGGTAAAGATACCTGACTCTCCTCCTGACGACCCGGGTTCGAATCCCGCAATGAATAATCACGCCTCTTCTGTACAAATACGTAACTCAAACTAGCTTCCAATATTTCAAATACCTTTACAGTCTTCCTAAACCCAGTTGTAAGACGTGCTTTGTAGTCGAGGTGTTTAGATATATGATTCTCGTCTTGACGACCCGGGTTCGAATCCCGCAATGAATAATCACGCTTCTTCTGTACAAATACGGAACTCAAACTAGTTTCCTATATTCCACATAGCTTTACAGTCTTCCTAAACCCAGTTTTAGGACGTGCTGTGTAGTCGTGTGGTTAAGATATCTGACTCTCGTCCTGACGACTTAGGTTCGAATTCTGGAATGACCAATAACGCTATTTAATTACAAATACGGAACTCAAACTAGTTTCCTATATTCCACATAGCTTTACAGTCTTCCTAAACCCAGTTTTAGGACGTGCTGTGTAGTCGAGTGGTTAAGATATGTGACTTTCGTCCTGACGACACGGGTTCGAATCCCGGAATGACCAATCAAGCTACTTCTGTACAAATACGGAACTCAAACTAGTTTCCAATATTCCACATACCTTTACAGTCTTCCTAAACCCAGTTTTAGGACGTGTCGTGTGGTTAAGATATCTGACTCTCGTCCTGACGACCCGGGTTCGAATCCCGGAATGACCAATCAAGCTACTTCTGTACAAATACAGAACTCAAACTAGTTTCCAATATTCCACATAGCTTTACAGTCTTCCTAAACCCAGTTTTGAGATGTGCTGTGTAGTCGAGTAGTTAAGATACCTGACTCTCATCCTGACGACCCGGGTTCGAATCCCGCAATGAATAATCACGCTTCTTCTGTACAAATGCGGAACTCAAAGTAGTTTCCAATATTCCACATACCTTTACAGTCTTCCTAAACCCAGTTTTAGGACGTGTCGTGTGGTTAAGATATCTGACTCTCGTCCTGACGACTCAGGTTCGAATTCTGGAATGACCAATCACGCTGCTTCTGTACAAATACGGAACTCAAACTAGTTTCCAATATTCCACATACCTTTACAGTCTTCCTAAACCCAGTTTTGAGATTGCTGTGTAGTCAAGTGGTAAAGATACCTGACTCTCATCCTGACGACCCGGGTTTGAATCCCGCAATGAATAATCACGCTTCTTCTGTACAAATACGAAAGTCAAACTAGTTTCCAGTATTCCACATACCTTTACAATCTTCCTAAACCCAGTTATAGGACGTGCTGTGTAGTCGAGTGTTTAAGATATCTGACTCTCGTCCTGACGACCCGGGTTCGAATCATGGAATGACCAATCGAGCTACTTCTGTACAAATACGGAACTCAAACTAGTTTCCAATATTCCACATACCTTTACAGTCTTCCTAAACCCAGTTTTAGGACGTGCTGTGTAGTCGTGTGGTTAAGATATCTGACTCTCGTCCTGACGACTTACCTTCGAATTCTGGAATGACCAATCACGCTATTTCCTTACAAATACGGAACTCAAACTAGTTTCCAATATTACGCATAGCTTTAGTCTTCCTAAACCCAGTTTTGAGATGTGCTGTGTAGTCGAGTGGTAAAGATACCTGACTCTCCTCCTGACGACCCGGGTTCGAATCCCGCAATGAATAATCACGCTTCTTCTGTACAAATACGGAACTCAAACTAGTTTCCAATATTTCAAATACCTTTACAGTCTTCCTAAACCCAGTTATAAGACGTGCTGTGTAGTTGGGTGGTTAAGATATCTGGCTCTCGTCCTCAGGACTCAGGTTCGAATTCTAGAATGACCAATCACGCTGCTTCTGTACAAATACGGAACCCAAACTAGTTTCCAATATTCCATATACCTTTACAGTCTTCCTAAACCCAGTTATAAGACGTGCTGTGTAGTCGAGTAGTTAAGATACCTGACTCTCATCCTGTCGACCCGGGTTCGAATCCCGCAATGAATAATCACGCTTCTTCTGTACAAATACGGAACTCAAACTAGTTTCCTATATTCCACATAGCTTTACAGTCTTCCTAAACCCAGTTTTAGGACGTGCTGTGTAGTCGTGTGGTTAAGATATCTAACTCTCGTCCTGACCACTCAGGTTCGAATTCTGGAATGACCAATCACGCTGCTTCTGTACAAATACGGAACACAAACTAGTTTCCAGTATTCCACATACCTTTACAATCTTCCTAAACCCAGTTATAGGACGTGCTGTGTAGTCGAGTGGTTAAGATATCTGGCTCTCGTCCTCACGACTCAGGTTCAAATTCTAGAATGGCCAATCACGCTGCTTCTGTACAAATACGGAACTCAAACTAGTTTCCAATATTCCAAATACCTTTACAGTCTTCCTAAACCCAGTTATAAGACGTGCTGTGTAGTCGAGTAGTTAAGATACCTGACTCTCATCCTGTCGACCCGGGTTCGAATCCCGCAATGAATAATCACGCTTCTTCTGTACAAATACGGAACTCAAACTAGTTTCCAATATTCCACATACCTTTACAGTCTTCCTAAACCCAGTTTTAGGACGTGTCGTGTGGTTAAGATATCTGACTCTCGTCCTGACGACCCGGGTTCGAATCCCGGAATGACCAATCAAGCTACTTCTGTACAAATACAGAACTCAAACTAGTTTCCAATATTCCACATAGCTTTACAGTCTTCCTAAACCCAGTTTTGAGATGTGCTGTGTAGTCGAGTAGTTAAGATACCTGACTCTCATCCTGACGACCCGGGTTCGAATCCCGCAATGAATAATCACGCTTCTTCTGTACAAATACGGAACTCAAACTAGTTTCCAATATTCCACATACCTTTACAGTCTTCCTAAACCCAGTTTTAGGACGTGTCGTGTGGTTAAGATATCTGACTCTCGTCCTGACGACTCAGGTTCGAATTCTGGAATGACCAATCACGCTGCTTCTGTACAAATACGGAACTCAAACTAGTTTCCAATATTCCACATACCTTTACAGTCTTCCTAAACCCAGTTTTGAGATTGCTGTGTAGTCAAGTGGTAAAGATACCTGACTCTCATCCTGACGACCCGGGTTTGAATCCCGCAATGAATAATCACGCTTCTTCTGTACAAATACGGAACTCAAACTAGTTTCCAATATTCCACATACCTTTACAGTCTTCCTAAACCGAGTTATAGGACGTGCTGTGTAGTCGAGTGGTTAAGATATCTGACTTTCGTCCTGACGACACGGGTTCGAATCCCGGAATGACCAATCAAGCTACTTCTGTACAAATACGGAACTCAAACTAGTTTCCAATATTCCACATACCTTTACAGTCTTCCTAAACCCAGTTTTAGGACGTGCTGTGTAGTCGTGTGGTTAAGATATCTGACTCTCGTCCTGACGACTTACCTTCGAATTCTGGAATGACCAATCACGCTATTTCCTTACAAATACGGAACTCAAACTAGTTTCCAATATTCCGCATAGCTTTATTCTTCCTAAACCCAGTTTTGAGATGTGCTGTGTAGTCGAGTGGTAAAGATACCTGACTCTCCTCGTGACGACCCGGGTTCGAATCCCGCAATGAATAATCACGCTTCTTCTGTACAAATACGGAACTCAAACTAGTTTCCAATATTTCAAATACCTTTACAGTCTTCCTAAACCCAGTTATAAGACGTGCTGTGTAGTCGGGTGGTTAAGATATCTGGCTCTCGTCCTCACGACTCAGGTTCGAATTCTAGAATGACCAATCACGCTGCTTCTGTACAAATACGGAACTCAAACTAGTTTCCAATATTCCAAATACCTTTACAGTCTTCCTAAACCCAGTTATAAGACGTGCTGTGTAGACGAGTAGTTAAGATATCTGACTCTCGTCCTGACGACCCGGGTTCGAATCCCGCAATGACAAATCACGCTTCTTCTGTATAAATACGGAACTCAAACTAGTTTCCAATATTCCAAATACCTTTATAGTCTTCCTAAACCCAGTTATAAAACGTGCTGTGTAGACGAGTAGTTAAGATATCTGACTCTCGTCCTGACGACCCGGGTTCGAATCCCGCAATGAATAATCACGCTTCTTCTGTACAAATACGGAACTCAAACTAGTTTCCAATATTCCACATACCTTTACAGTCTTCCTAAACCTAGTTATAGGACGTGCTGTGTAGTCGAGTGGTTAAGATATGTGACTTTCGTCCTGACGACACGGGTTCGAATCCCGGAATGACCAATCAAGCTACTTCTGTACAAATACGGAACTCAAACTAGTTTCCAATATTCCACATACCTTTACAGTCTTCGTAAACCCAGTTTTAGGACGTGTCGTGTAGTCGTGTGTTTAAGATATCTGACTCTCGTCCTGACGACTCAGGTTCGAATTCTGGAATGACCAATCACGCTGCTTCTGTACAAATACGGAACCCAAACTAGTTTCCAATATTCCAAATACCTTTACAGTCTTCCTAAACCCAGTTTTGAGATGTGCTGTGTAGTCGAGTGGTAAAGATACCTGACTCTCCTCCTGACGACCCGGGTGCGAATCCCGCAATGAATAATCACGCCTCTTCTGTACAAATACGTAACTCAAACTAGCTTCCAATATTTCAAATACCTTTACAGTCTTCCTAAACCCAGTTGTAAGACGTGCTTTGTAGTCGAGGTGTTTAGATATATGATTCTCGTCTTGACGACCCGGGTTCGAATCCCGCAATGAATAATCACGCTTCTTCTGTACAAATACGGAACTCAAACTAGTTTCCTATATTCCACATAGCTTTACAGTCTTCCTAAACCCAGTTTTAGGACGTGCTGTGTAGTCGTGTGGTTAAGATATCTGACTCTCGTCCTGACGACTTAGGTTCGAATTCTGGAATGACCAATAACGCTATTTAATTACAAATACGGAACTCAAACTAGTTTCCAATATTCCGCATAGCTTTAGTCTTCCTAAACCCAGTTGTAAGACGTGCTTTGTAGTCGAGGTGTTTAGATATATGATTCTCGTCTTGACGACCCGGGTTTGAATCCCGCAATGAATAATCACGCTTCTTCTGTACAAATACGGAACTCAAACTAGTTTCCAATATTCCAAATACCTTTACAGTCTTCCTAAACCCAGTTATAAGACGTGCTGTGTAGTCGAGTAGTTAAGATACCTGACTCTCATCCTGTCGACCCGGGTTCGAATCCCGCAATGAATAATCACGCTTCTTCTGTACAAATACGGAACTCAAACTAGTTTCCAATATTCCACATACCTTTACAGTCTTCCTAAACCTAGTTATAGGACGTGCTGTGTAGTCGAGTGGTTAAGATATGTGACTTTCGTCCTGACGACACGGGTTCGAATCCCGGAATGACCAATCAAGCTACTTCTGTACAAATACGGAACTCAAACTAGTTTCCAATATTCCACATACCTTTACAGTCTTCCTAAACCCAGTTTTAGGACGTGTCGTGTGGTTAAGATATCTGACTCTCGTCCTGACGACCCGGGTTCGAATCCCGGAATGACCAATCAAGCTACTTCTGTACAAATACAGAACTCAAACTAGTTTCCAATATTCCACATAGCTTTACAGTCTTCCTAAACCCAGTTTTGAGATGTGCTGTGTAGTCGAGTAGTTAAGATACCTGACTCTCATCCTGACGACCCGGGTTCGAATCATGGAATGACCAATCGAGCTACTTCTGTACAAATACGGAACTCAAACTAGTTTCCAATATTCCACATACCTTTACAGTCTTCCTAAACCCAGTTTTAGGACGTGCTGTGTAGTCGTGTGGTTAAGATATCTGACTCTCGTCCTGACGACTTACCTTCGAATTCTGGAATGACCAATCACGCTATTTCCTTACAAATACGGAACTCAAACTAGTTTCCAATATTCCGCATAGCTTTAGTCTTCCTAAACCCAGTTTTGAGATGTGCTGTGTAGTCGAGTGGTAAAGATACCTGACTCTCCTCCTGACGACCCGGGTTCGAATCCCGCAATGAATAATCACGCTTCTTCTGTACAAATACGGAACTCAAACTAGTTTCCAATATTTCAAATACCTTTACAGTCTTCCTAAACCCAGTTATAAGACGTGCTGTGTAGTTGGGTGGTTAAGATATCTGGCTCTCGTCCTCAGGACTCAGGTTCGAATTCTAGAATGACCAATCACGCTGCTTCTGTACAAATACGGAACCCAAACTAGTTTCCAATATTCCAAATACCTTTACAGTCTTCCTAAACCCAGTTATAAGACGTGCTGTGTAGTCGAGTAGTTAAGATACCTGACTCTCATCCTGTCGACCCGGGTTCGAATCCCGCAATGAATAATCACGCTTCTTCTGTACAAATACGGAACTCAAACTAGTTTCCTATATTCCACATAGCTTTACAGTCTTCCTAAACCCAGTTTTAGGACGTGCTGTGTAGTCGTGTGGTTAAGATATCTAACTCTCGTCCTGACCACTCAGGTTCGAATTCTGGAATGACCAATCACGCTGCTTCTGTACAAATACGGAACTCAAACTAGTTTCCAGTATTCCACATACCTTTACAATCTTCCTAAACCCAGTTATAGGACGTGCTGTGTAGTCGAGTGGTTAAGATATCTGGCTCTCGTCCTCACGACTCAGGTTCAAATTCTAGAATGGCCAATCACGCTGCTTCTGTACAAATACGGAACTCAAACTAGTTTCCAATATTCCAAATACCTTTACAGTCTTCCTAAACCCAGTTATAAGACGTGCTGTGTAGTCGAGTAGTTAAGATACCTGACTCTCATCCTGTCGACCCGGGTTCGAATCCCGCAATGAATAATCACGCTTCTTCTGTACAAATACGGAACTCAAACTAGTTTCCAATATTCCACATACCTTTACAGTCTTCCTAAACATAGTTATAGGACGTGCTGTGTAGTCGAGTGGTTAAGATATGTGACTTTCGTCCTGACGACACGGGTTCGAATCCCGGAATGACCAATCAAGCTACTTCTGTACAAATACGGAACTCAAACTAGTTTCCAATATTCCACATACCTTTACAGTCTTCCTAAACCCAGTTTTAGGACGTGTCGTGTGGTTAAGATATCTGACTCTCGTCCTGACGACCCGGGTTCGAATCCCGGAATGACCAATCAAGCTACTTCTGTACAAATACAGAACTCAAACTAGTTTCCAATATTCCACATAGCTTTACAGTCTTCCTAAACCCAGTTTTGAGATGTGCTGTGTAGTCGAGTAGTTAAGATACCTGACTCTCATCCTGACGACCCGGGTTCGAATCCCGCAATGAATAATCACGCTTCTTCTGTACAAATACGGAACTCAAACTAGTTTCCAATATTCCACATACCTTTATAATCTTCCTAAACCCAGTTATAGGACGTGCTGTGTAGTCGAGTGGTTAAGATATCTGACTCTCCTCCTGACGACCCGGGTTCGAATCCCGCAATGAATAATCACGCTTCTTCTGTACAAATACGGAACTCAAACTAGTTTCCAATATTCCACATACCTTTACAGTCTTCCTAAACCCAGTTTTAGGACGTGTCGTGTGGTTAAGATATCTGACTCTCGTCCTGACGACTCAGGTTCGAATTCTGGAATGACCAATCACGCTGCTTCTGTACAAATACGGAACTCAAACTAGTTTCCAATATTCCACATACCTTTACAGTCTTCCTAAACCCAGTTTTAGGACGTGCTGTGTAGTCGTGTGGTTAAGATATCTGACTCTCGTCCTGACGACTTACCTTCGAATTCTGGAATGACCAATCACGCTATTTCCTTACAAATACGGAACTCAAACTAGTTTCCAATATTACGCATAGCTTTAGTCTTCCTAAACCCAGTTTTGAGATGTGCTGTGTAGTCGAGTGGTAAAGATACCTGACTCTCCTCCTGACGACCCGGGTTCGAATCCCGCAATGAATAATCACGCTTCTTCTGTACAAATACGGAACTCAAACTAGTTTCCAATATTTCAAATACCTTTACAGTCTTCCTAAACCCAGTTATAAGACGTGCTGTGTAGTTGGGTGGTTAAGATATCTGGCTCTCGTCCTCAGGACTCAGGTTCGAATTCTAGAATGACCAATCACGCTGCTTCTGTACAAATACGGAACCCAAACTAGTTTCCAATATTCCATATACCTTTACAGTCTTCCTAAACCCAGTTATAAGACGTGCTGTGTAGTCGAGTAGTTAAGATACCTGACTCTCATCCTGTCGACCCGGGTTCGAATCCCGCAATGAATAATCACGCTTCTTCTGTACAAATACGGAACTCAAACTAGTTTCCTATATTCCACATAGCTTTACAGTCTTCCTAAACCCAGTTTTAGGACGTGCTGTGTAGTCGTGTGGTTAAGATATCTAACTCTCGTCCTGACCACTCAGGTTCGAATTCTGGAATGACCAATCACGCTGCTTCTGTACAAATACGGAACACAAACTAGTTTCCAGTATTCCACATACCTTTACAATCTTCCTAAACCCAGTTATAGGACGTGCTGTGTAGTCGAGTGGTTAAGATATCTGGCTCTCGTCCTCACGACTCAGGTTCAAATTCTAGAATGGCCAATCACGCTGCTTCTGTACAAATACGGAACTCAAACTAGTTTCCAATATTCCAAATACCTTTACAGTCTTCCTAAACCCAGTTATAAGACGTGCTGTGTAGTCGAGTAGTTAAGATACCTGACTCTCATCCTGTCGACCCGGGTTCGAATCCCGCAATGAATAATCACGCTTCTTCTGTACAAATACGGAACTCAAACTAGTTTCCAATATTCCACATACCTTTACAGTCTTCCTAAACCCAGTTTTAGGACGTGTCGTGTGGTTAAGATATCTGACTCTCGTCCTGACGACCCGGGTTCGAATCCCGGAATGACCAATCAAGCTACTTCTGTACAAATACAGAACTCAAACTAGTTTCCAATATTCCACATAGCTTTACAGTCTTCCTAAACCCAGTTTTGAGATGTGCTGTGTAGTCGAGTAGTTAAGATACCTGACTCTCATCCTGACGACCCGGGTTCGAATCCCGCAATGAATAATCACGCTTCTTCTGTACAAATACGGAACTCAAACTAGTTTCCAATATTCCACATACCTTTACAGTCTTCCTAAACCCAGTTTTAGGACGTGTCGTGTGGTTAAGATATCTGACTCTCGTCCTGACGACTCAGGTTCGAATTCTGGAATGACCAATCACGCTGCTTCTGTACAAATACGGAACTCAAACTAGTTTCCAATATTCCACATACCTTTACAGTCTTCCTAAACCCAGTTTTGAGATTGCTGTGTAGTCAAGTGGTAAAGATACCTGACTCTCATCCTGACGACCCGGGTTTGAATCCCGCAATGAATAATCACGCTTCTTCTGTACAAATACGGAACTCAAACTAGTTTCCAATATTCCACATACCTTTACAGTCTTCCTAAACCGAGTTATAGGACGTGCTGTGTAGTCGAGTGGTTAAGATATCTGACTTTCGTCCTGACGACACGGGTTCGAATCCCGGAATGACCAATCAAGCTACTTCTGTACAAATACGGAACTCAAACTAGTTTCCAATATTCCACATACCTTTACAGTCTTCCTAAACCCAGTTTTAGGACGTGCTGTGTAGTCGTGTGGTTAAGATATCTGACTCTCGTCCTGACGACTTACCTTCGAATTCTGGAATGACCAATCACGCTATTTCCTTACAAATACGGAACTCAAACTAGTTTCCAATATTCCGCATAGCTTTATTCTTCCTAAACCCAGTTTTGAGATGTGCTGTGTAGTCGAGTGGTAAAGATACCTGACTCTCCTCGTGACGACCCGGGTTCGAATCCCGCAATGAATAATCACGCTTCTTCTGTACAAATACGGAACTCAAACTAGTTTCCAATATTTCAAATACCTTTACAGTCTTCCTAAACCCAGTTATAAGACGTGCTGTGTAGTCGGGTGGTTAAGATATCTGGCTCTCGTCCTCACGACTCAGGTTCGAATTCTAGAATGACCAATCACGCTGCTTCTGTACAAATACGGAACTCAAACTAGTTTCCAATATTCCAAATACCTTTACAGTCTTCCTAAACCCAGTTATAAGACGTGCTGTGTAGACGAGTAGTTAAGATATCTGACTCTCGTCCTGACGACCCGAGTTCGAATCCCGCAATGACAAATCACGCTTCTTCTGTATAAATACGGAACTCAAACTAGTTTCCAATATTCCAAATACCTTTATAGTCTTCCTAAACCCAGTTATAAAACGTGCTGTGTAGACGAGTAGTTAAGATATCTGACTCTCGTCCTGACGACCCGGGTTCGAATCCCGCAATGAATAATCACGCTTCTTCTGTACAAATACGGAACTCAAACTAGTTTCCAATATTCCACATACCTTTACAGTCTTCCTAAACCTAGTTATAGGACGTGCTGTGTAGTCGAGTGGTTAAGATATGTGACTTTCGTCCTGACGACACGGGTTCGAATCCCGGAATGACCAATCAAGCTACTTCTGTACAAATACGGAACTCAAACTAGTTTCCAATATTCCACATACCTTTACAGTCTTCGTAAACCCAGTTTTAGGACGTGTCGTGTAGTCGTGTGTTTAAGATATCTGACTCTCGTCCTGACGACTCAGGTTCGAATTCTGGAATGACCAATCACGCTGCTTCTGTACAAATACGGAACCCAAACTAGTTTCCAATATTCCAAATACCTTTACAGTCTTCCTAAACCCAGTTTTGAGATGTGCTGTGTAGTCGAGTGGTAAAGATACCTGACTCTCCTCCTGACGACCCGGGTGCGAATCCCGCAATGAATAATCACGCCTCTTCTGTACAAATACGTAACTCAAACTAGCTTCCAATATTTCAAATACCTTTACAGTCTTCCTAAACCCAGTTGTAAGACGTGCTTTGTAGTCGAGGTGTTTAGATATATGATTCTCGTCTTGACGACCCGGGTTCGAATCCCGCAATGAATAATCACGCTTCTTCTGTACAAATACGGAACTCAAACTAGTTTCCTATATTCCACATAGCTTTACAGTCTTCCTAAACCCAGTTTTAGGACGTGCTGTGTAGTCGTGTGGTTAAGATATCTGACTCTCGTCCTGACGACTTAGGTTCGAATTCTGGAATGACCAATAACGCTATTTAATTACAAATACGGAACTCAAACTAGTTTCCAATATTCCGCATAGCTTTAGTCTTCCTAAACCCAGTTGTAAGACGTGCTTTGTAGTCGAGGTGTTTAGATATATGATTCTCGTCTTGACGACCCGGGTTTGAATCCCGCAATGAATAATCACGCTTCTTCTGTACAAATACGGAACTCAAACTAGTTTCCAATATTCCAAATACCTTTACAGTCTTCCTAAACCCAGTTATAAGACGTGCTGTGTAGTCGAGTAGTTAAGATACCTGACTCTCATCCTGTCGACCCGGGTTCGAATCCCGCAATGAATAATCACGCTTCTTCTGTACAAATACGGAACTCAAACTAGTTTCCAATATTCCACATACCTTTACAGTCTTCCTAAACCTAGTTATAGGACGTGCTGTGTAGTCGAGTGGTTAAGATATGTGACTTTCGTCCTGACGACACGGGTTCGAATCCCGGAATGACCAATCAAGCTACTTCTGTACAAATACGGAACTCAAACTAGTTTCCAATATTCCACATACCTTTACAGTCTTCCTAAACCCAGTTTTAGGACGTGTCGTGTGGTTAAGATATCTGACTCTCGTCCTGACGACCCGGGTTCGAATCCCGGAATGACCAATCAAGCTACTTCTGTACAAATACAGAACTCAAACTAGTTTCCAATATTCCACATAGCTTTACAGTCTTCCTAAACCCAGTTTTGAGATGTGCTGTGTAGTCGAGTAGTTAAGATACCTGACTCTCATCCTGACGACCCGGGTTCGAATCATGGAATGACCAATCGAGCTACTTCTGTACAAATACGGAACTCAAACTAGTTTCCAATATTCCACATACCTTTACAGTCTTCCTAAACCCAGTTTTAGGACGTGCTGTGTAGTCGTGTGGTTAAGATATCTGACTCTCGTCCTGACGACTTACCTTCGAATTCTGGAATGACCAATCACGCTATTTCCTTACAAATACGGAACTCAAACTAGTTTCCAATATTCCGCATAGCTTTAGTCTTCCTAAACCCAGTTTTGAGATGTGCTGTGTAGTCGAGTGGTAAAGATACCTGACTCTCCTCCTGACGACCCGGGTTCGAATCCCGCAATGAATAATCACGCTTCTTCTGTACAAATACGGAACTCAAACTAGTTTCCAATATTTCAAATACCTTTACAGTCTTCCTAAACCCAGTTATAAGACGTGCTGTGTAGTTGGGTGGTTAAGATATCTGGCTCTCGTCCTCAGGACTCAGGTTCGAATTCTAGAATGACCAATCACGCTGCTTCTGTACAAATACGGAACCCAAACTAGTTTCCAATATTCCAAATACCTTTACAGTCTTCCTAAACCCAGTTATAAGACGTGCTGTGTAGTCGAGTAGTTAAGATACCTGACTCTCATCCTGTCGACCCGGGTTCGAATCCCGCAATGAATAATCACGCTTCTTCTGTACAAATACGGAACTCAAACTAGTTTCCTATATTCCACATAGCTTTACAGTCTTCCTAAACCCAGTTTTAGGACGTGCTGTGTAGTCGTGTGGTTAAGATATCTAACTCTCGTCCTGACCACTCAGGTTCGAATTCTGGAATGACCAATCACGCTGCTTCTGTACAAATACGGAACTCAAACTAGTTTCCAGTATTCCACATACCTTTACAATCTTCCTAAACCCAGTTATAGGACGTGCTGTGTAGTCGAGTGGTTAAGATATCTGGCTCTCGTCCTCACGACTCAGGTTCAAATTCTAGAATGGCCAATCACGCTGCTTCTGTACAAATACGGAACTCAAACTAGTTTCCAATATTCCAAATACCTTTACAGTCTTCCTAAACCCAGTTATAAGACGTGCTGTGTAGTCGAGTAGTTAAGATACCTGACTCTCATCCTGTCGACCCGGGTTCGAATCCCGCAATGAATAATCACGCTTCTTCTGTACAAATACGGAACTCAAACTAGTTTCCAATATTCCACATACCTTTACAGTCTTCCTAAACCTAGTTATAGGACGTGCTGTGTAGTCGAGTGGTTAAGATATGTGACTTTCGTCCTGACGACACGGGTTCGAATCCCGGAATGACCAATCAAGCTACTTCTGTACAAATACGGAACTCAAACTAGTTTCCAATATTCCACATACCTTTACAGTCTTCCTAAACCCAGTTTTAGGACGTGTCGTGTGGTTAAGATATCTGACTCTCGTCCTGACGACCCGGGTTCGAATCCCGGAATGACCAATCAAGCTACTTCTGTACAAATACAGAACTCAAACTAGTTTCCAATATTCCACATAGCTTTACAGTCTTCCTAAACCCAGTTTTGAGATGTGCTGTGTAGTCGAGTAGTTAAGATACCTGACTCTCATCCTGACGACCCGGGTTCGAATCCCGCAATGAATAATCACGCTTCTTCTGTACAAATACGGAACTCAAACTAGTTTCCAATATTCCACATACCTTTATAATCTTCCTAAACCCAGTTATAGGACGTGCTGTGTAGTCGAGTGGTTAAGATATCTGACTCTCCTCCTGACGACCCGGGTTCGAATCCCGCAATGAATAATCACGCTTCTTCTGTACAAATACGGAACTCAAACTAGTTTCCAATATTCCACATACCTTTACAGTCTTCCTAAACCCAGTTTTAGGACGTGTCGTGTGGTTAAGATATCTGACTCTCGTCCTGACGACTCAGGTTCGAATTCTGGAATGACCAATCACGCTGCTTCTGTACAAATACGGAACTCAAACTAGTTTCCAATATTCCACATACCTTTACAGTCTTCCTAAACCGAGTTATAGGACGTGCTGTGTAGTCGAGTGGTTAAGATATCTGACTTTCGTCCTGACGACACGGGTTCGAATCCCGGAATGACCAATCAAGCTACTTCTGTACAAATACGGAACTCAAACTAGTTTCCAATATTCCACATACCTTTACAGTCTTCCTAAACCCAGTTTTAGGACGTGCTGTGTAGTCGTGTGGTTAAGATATCTGACTCTCGTCCTGACGACTTACCTTCGAATTCTGGAATGACCAATCACGCTATTTCCTTACAAATACGGAACTCAAACTAGTTTCCAATATTCCGCATAGCTTTATTCTTCCTAAACCCAGTTTTGAGATGTGCTGTGTAGTCGAGTGGTAAAGATACCTGACTCTCCTCGTGACGACCCGGGTTCGAATCCCGCAATGAATAATCACGCTTCTTCTGTACAAATACGGAATTCAAACTAGTTTCCAATATTTCAAATACCTTTACAGTCTTCCTAAACCCAGTTATAAGACGTGCTGTGTAGTCGGGTGGTTAAGATATCTGGCTCTCGTCCTCACGACTCAGGTTCGAATTCTAGAATGACCAATCACGCTGCTTCTGTACAAATACGGAACTCAAACTAGTTTCCAATATTCCAAATACCTTTACAGTCTTCCTAAACCCAGTTATAAGACGTGCTGTGTAGACGAGTAGTTAAGATATCTGACTCTCGTCCTGACAACCCGGGTTCGAATCCCGCAATGACAAATCACGCTTCTTCTGTATAAATACGGAACTCAAACTAGTTTCCAATATTCCAAATACCTTTATAGTCTTCCTAAACCCAGTTATAAGACGTGCTGTGTAGTCGAGTAGTTAAGATACCTGACTCTCATCCTGTCGACCCGGGTTCGAATTCTGGAATGACCAATAACGCTATTTAATTACAAATACGGAACTCAAACTAGTTTCCAATATTCCGCATAGCTTTAGTCTTCCTAAACCCAGTTTTGAGATGTGCTGTGTAGTCGAGTGGTAAAGATACCTGACTCTCCTCCTGACGACCCGGGTTCGAATCCCGCAATGAATAATCACGCCTCTTCTGTACAAATACGTAACTCAAACTAGCTTCCAATATTTCAAATACCTTTACAGTCTTCCTAAACCCAGTTGTAAGACGTGCTTTGTAGTCGAGGTGTTTAGATATATGATTCTCGTCTTGACGACCCGGGTTCGAATCCCGCAATGAATAATCACGCTTCTTCTGTACAAATACGGAACTCAAACTAGTTTCCTATATTCCACATAGCTTTACAGTCTTCCTAAACCCAGTTTTAGGACGTGCTGTGTAGTCGTGTGGTTAAGATATCTGACTCTCGTCCTGACGACTTAGGTTCGAATTCTGGAATGACCAATAACGCTATTTAATTACAAATACGGAACTCAAACTAGTTTCCAATATTCCGCATAGCTTTAGTCTTCCTAAACCCAGTTTTGAGATGTGCTGTGTGGTCGAGTGGTAAAGATACCTGACTCTCCTCCTGACGACCCGGGTTCGAATCCCGCAATGAATAATCACGCTTCTTCTATACAAATACGGAACTCAAACTAGCTTCCAATATTTCAAATACCTTTACAGTCTTCCTAAACCCAGTTATAAGACGTGCTGTGAAGTCGAGTAGTTAAGATACCTGACTCTCATCCTGACGACCCGGGTTCGAATCCCGCAACGAATAATCACGCTTCTTCTGTACAAATATGGAACTCAAACTAGTGTCCAATATTCCACATACCTTTACAGTCTTCCTAAACCCAGTTATAGGACGTGCTGTGTAGTCGAGTGGTTAAGATATCTGACTCTCGTCCTGACGACCCGGGTTCGAATCCCGGAATGACCAATCAAGCTACTTCTGTACAAATACGAAACTCAAACTAGTTTTCAATATTCCACATAGCTTTACAGTCTTCCTAAACCCAATTTTAGGACGTGCTGTGTAGTCGTGTGGTTAAGATATCTGACTCTCGTCCTGACGACTTAGGTTCGAATTCTGGAATGACCAATAACGCTATTTAATTACAAATACGGAACTCAAACTAGTTTCCAATATTCCGCATAGCTTTAGTCTTCCTAAACCCAGTTTTGAGATGTGCTGTGTGGTCGAGTGGTAAAGATACCTGACTCTCCTCCTGACGACCCGGGTTCGAATCCCGCAATGAATAATCACGCTTCTTCTATACAAATACGGAACTCAAACTAGCTTCGAATATTTCAAATACCTTTACAGTCTTCCTAAACCCTGTTATAAGACGTGCTTTGTAGTCGAGGTGTTTAGATATATGATTCTCGTCTTGACGACCCGGGTTTGAATCCCGCAATGAATAATCACGCTTCTTCTGTACAAATACGGAACTCAAACTAGTTTCCAATATTCCAAATACCTTTACAGTCTTCCTAAACCCAGTTATAAGACGTGCTGTGAAGTCGAGTAGTTAAGATACCTGACTCTCATCCTGACGACCCGGGTTCGAATCCCGCAATGAATAATCACGCTTCTTCTGTACAAATATGGAACTCAAACTAGTGTCCAATATTCCACATACCTTTACAGTCTTCCTAAACCCAGTTATAGGACGTGCTGTGTAGTCGAGTGGTTAAGATATCTGACTCTCGTCCTGACGACCCGGGTTCGAATCCCGGAATGACCAATCAAGCTACTTCTGTACAAATACGAAACTCAAACTAGTTTTCAATATTCCACATAGCTTTACAGTCTTCCT
The DNA here is from genome assembly GCF_987345545.1 of Pholcus phalangioides. Taxonomy (NCBI): domain Eukaryota; kingdom Metazoa; phylum Arthropoda; class Arachnida; order Araneae; family Pholcidae; genus Pholcus; species Pholcus phalangioides. The sequence continues at coordinate 13,845,338 of NW_028301598.1, forward strand.
AAACCCAATTTTAGGACGTGCTGTGTAGTCGTGTGGTTCAGATATCTGACTCTCGTCCTGACGACTCAGGTTCGAATTCTGGAATGACCAATCACGCTGCTTCTGTACAAATACGGAACTCAAACTAGTTTCCAATATTCCACATACCTTTACAATCTTCCTAAACCCCGTTATAGGACGTGCTGTGTAGTCGAGTGGTTAAGATATCTGACTCTCCTCCTGACGACCCGGGTTCGAATCCCGCAATGAATAATCACGCTTCTTCTGTACAAATACGGAACTCAAACTAGTTCCCAATATTCCACATACCTTTACAGTCTTCCTAAACCCAGTTTTAGGACGTGCTGTGTAGTCGTGTGGTTAAGATATCTGACTCTCGTCCTGACGACTTACCTTCGAATTCTGGAATGACCAATCACGCTATTTCCTTACAAATACGGAACTCAAACTAGTTTCCAATATTCCGCATAGCTTTAGTCTTCCTAAACCCAGTTTTGAGATGTGCTGTGTAGTCGAGTGGTAAAGATACCTGACTCTCATCCTGACGACCCGGGTTTGAATCCCGCAATGAATAATCACGCTTCTTCTGTACAAATACGGAAGTCAAACTAGTTTCCAGTATTCCACATACCTTTACAATCTTCCTAAACCCAGTTATAGGACGTGCTGTGTAGTCGAGTGTTTAAGATATCTGACTCTCGTCCTGACGACCCGGGTTCGAATCATGGAATGACCAATCGAGCTACTTCTGTACAAATACGGAACTCAAACTAGTTTCCAATATTCCACATACCTTTACAGTCTTCCTAAACCCAGTTTTAGGACGTGCTGTGTAGTCGTGTGGTTAAGATATCTGACTCTCGTCCTGACGACTTACCTTCGAATTCTGGAATGACCAATCACGCTATTTCCTTACAAATACGGAACTCAAACTAGTTTCCAATATTCCGCATAGCTTTATTCTTCCTAAACCCAGTTTTGAGATGTGCTGTGTAGTCGAGTGGTAAAGATACCTGACTCTCCTCCTGACGACCCGGGTTCGAATCCCGCAATGAATAATCACGCTTCTTCTGTACAAATACGGAACTCAAACTAGTTTCCAATATTTCAAATACCTTTACAGTCTTCCTAAACCCAGTTATAAGACGTGCTGTGTAGTTGGGTGGTTAAGATATCTGGCTCTCGTCCTCAGGACTCAGGTTCGAATTCTAGAATGACCAATCACGCTGCTTCTGTACAAATACGGAACCCAAACTAGTTTCCAATATTCCAAATACCTTTACAGTCTTCCTAAACCCAGTTATAAGACGTGCTGTGTAGTCGAGTAGTTAAGATACCTGACTCTCATCCTGTCGACCCGGGTTCGAATCCCGCAATGAATAATCACGCTTCTTCTGTACAAATACGGAACTCAAACTAGTTTCCTATATTCCACATAGCTTTACAGTCTTCCTAAACCCAGTTTTAGGACGTGCTGTGTAGTCGTGTGGTTAAGATATCTAACTCTCGTCCTGACCACTCAGGTTCGAATTCTGGAATGACCAATCACGCTGCTTCTGTACAAATACGGAACTCAAACTAGTTTCCAGTATTCCACATACCTTTACAATCTTCCTAAACCCAGTTATAGGACGTGCTGTGTAGTCGAGTGGTTAAGATATCTGACTCTCGTCCTGACGACTTAGGATCGAATTCTGGAATGACCAATAACGCTATTTAATTACAAATACGGAACTCAAACTAGTTTCCAATATTCCGCATAGCTTTAGTCTTCCTAAACCCAGTTTTGAGATGTGCTGTGTGGTCGAGTGGTAAAGATACCTGACTCTCCTCCTGACGACCCGGGTTCGAATCCCGCAATGAATAATCACGCTTCTTCTATACAAATACGGAACTCAAACTAGCTTCCAATATTTCAAATACCTTTACAGTCTTCCTAAACCCAGTTATAAGACGTGCTTTGTAGTCGAGGTGTTTAGATATATGATTCTCGTCTTGACGACCCGGGTTTGAATCCCGCAATGAATAATCACGCTTCTTCTGTACAAATACGGAACTCAAACTAGTTTCCAATATTCCAAATACCTTTACAGTCTTCCTAAACCCAGTTATAAGACGTGCTGTGAAGTCGAGTAGTTAAGATACCTGACTCTCATCCTGACGACCCGGGTTCGAATCCCGCAATGAATAATCACGCTTCTTCTGTACAAATATGGAACTCAAACTAGTGTCCAATATTCCACATACCTTTACAGTCTTCCTAAACCCAGTTATAGGACGTGCTGTGTAGTCGAGTGGTTAAGATATCTGACTCTCGTCCTGACGACCCGGGTTCGAATCCCGGAATGACCAATCAAGCTACTTCTGTACAAATACGAAACTCAAACTAGTTTTCAATATTCCACATAGCTTTACAGTCTTCCTAAACCCAATTTTAGGACGTGCTGTGTAGTCGTGTGGTTCAGATATCTGACTCTCGTCCTGACGACTCAGGTTCGAATTCTGGAATGACCAATCACGCTGCTTCTGTACAAATACGGAACTCAAACTAGTTTCCAATATTCCACATACCTTTACAATCTTCCTAAACCCCGTTATAGGACGTGCTGTGCAGTCGAGTGGTTAAGATATCTGACTCTCCTCCTGACGACCCGGGTTCGAATCCCGCAATGAATAATCACGCTTCTTCTGTACAAATACGGAACTCAAACTAGTTCCCAATATTCCACATACCTTTACAGTCTTCCTAAACCCAGTTTTAGGACGTGCTGTGTAGTCGTGTGGTTAAGATATGTGACTTTCGTCCTGACGACACGGGTTCGAATCCCGGAATGACCAATCAAGCTACTTCTGTACAAATACGGAACTCAAACTAGTTTCCAATATTCCACATACCTTTACAGTCTTCGTAAACCCAGTTTTAGGACGTGTCGTGTAGTCGTGTGTTTAAGATATCTGACTCTCGTCCTGACGACTCAGGTTCGAATTCTGGAATGACCAATCACGCTGCTTCTGTACAAATACGGAACTCAAACTAGTTTCCAATATTCCACATACCTTTACAGTCTTCCTAAACCGAGTTATAGGAGGTGCTGTGTAGTCGAGTGGTTAAGATATCTGACTTTCATCCTGACGACACGGGTTCGAATCCCGGAATGACCAATCAAGCTACTTCTGTACAAATACGGAACTCAAACTAGTTTCCAATATTCCACATACCTTTACAGTCTTCCTAAACCCAGTTTTAGGACGTGCTGTGTAGTCGTGTGGTTAAGATATCTGACTCTCGTCCTGACGACTTACCTTCGAATTCTGGAATGACCAATCACGCTATTTCCTTACAAATACGGAACTCAAACTAGTTTCCAATATTCCAAATACCTTTACAGTCTTCCTAAACCCAGTTATAAGACGTGCTGTGTAGACGAGTAGTTAAGATATCTGACTCTCGTCCTGACGACCCGGGTTCGAATCCCGCAATGACAAATCACGATTCTTCTGTATAAATACGGAACTCAAACTAGTTTCCAATATTCCAAATACCTTTATAGTCTTCCTAAACCCAGTTATAAGACGTGCTGTGTAGTCGAGTAGTTAAGATACCTGACTCTCCTCGTGACGACCCGGGTTCGAATCCCGCAATGAATAATCACGCTTCTTCTGTACAAATACGGAATTCAAACTAGTTTCCAATATTTCAAATACCTTTACAGTCTTCCTAAACCCAGTTATAAGACGTGCTGTGTAGTCGGGTGGTTAAGATATCTGGCTCTCGTCCTCACGACTCAGGTTCGAATTCTAGAATGACCAATCACGCTGCTTCTGTACAAATACGGAACTCAAACTAGTTTCCAATATTCCAAATACCTTTACAGTCTTCCTAAACCCAGTTATAAGACGTGCTGTGTAGACGAGTAGTTAAGATATCTGACTCTCGTCCTGACGACCCGGGTTCGAATCCCGCAATGACAAATCACGCTTCTTCTGTATAAATACGGAACTCAAACTAGTTTCCAATATTCCAAATACCTTTATAGTCTTCCTAAACCCAGTTATAAGACGTGCTGTGTAGTCGAGTAGTTAAGATACCTGACTCTCATCCTGTCGACCCGGGTTCGAATCCCGCAATGAATAATCACGCTTCTTCTGTACAAATACGGAACTCAAACTAGTTTCCAATATTCCACATACCTTTACAGTCTTCCTAAACCTAGTTATAGGACGTGCTGTGTAGTCGAGTGGTTAAGATATGTGACTTTCGTCCTGACGACACGGGTTCGAATCCCGGAATGACCAATCAAGCTACTTCTGTACAAATACGGAACTCAAACTAGTTTCCAATATTCCACATACCTTTACAGTCTTCGTAAACCCAGTTTTAGGACGTGTCGTGTAGTCGTGTGTTTAAGATATCTGACTCTCGTCCTGACGACTCAGGTTCGAATTCTGGAATGACCAATCACGCTGCTTCTGTACAAATACGGAACTCAAACTAGTTCCCAATATTTCAAATACCTTTACAGTCTTCCTAAACCCAGTTATAAGACGTGCTGTGTAGTCGGGTGGTTAAGATATCTGGCTTTCGTCCTCAGGACTCAGGTTCGAATTCTAGAATGACCAATCACGCTGCTTCTGTACAAATACGGAACCCAAACTAGTTTCCAATATTCCAAATACCTTTACAGTCTTCCTAAACCCAGTTATAAGACGTGCTGTGTAGTCGAGTAGTTAAGATAACTGACTCTCATCCTGTCGACCCGGGTTCGAATTCTGGAATGACCAATAACGCTATTTAATTACAAATACGGAACTCAAACTAGTTTCCAATATTCCGCATGCTTTAGTCTTCCTAAACCCAGTTTTGAGATGTGCTGTGTAGTCCAGTGGTAAAGATACCTGACTCTCCTCCTGACGACCCGGGTTCGAATCCCGCAATGAATAATCACGCCTCTTCTGTACAAATACGTAACTCAAACTAGCTTCCAATATTTCAAATACCTTTACAGTCTTCCTAAACCCAGTTGTAAGACGTGCTTTGTAGTCGAGGTGTTTAGATATATGATTCTCGTCTTGACGACCCGGGTTCGAATCCCGCAATGAATAATCACGCTTCTTCTGTACAAATACGGAACTCAAACTACTTTCCTATATTCCACATAGCTTTACAGTCTTCCTAAACCCAGTTTTGAGATTGCTGTGTAGTCGAGTGGTTAAGATATCTGACTTTCGTCCTGACGACACGGGTTTGAATACCGCAATGAATAATCACGCCTCTTCTGTACAAATACGTAACTCAAACTAGCTTCCAATATTTCAAATACCTTTACAGTCTTCGTAAACCCAGTTTTAGGACGTGTCGTGTAGTCGTGTGTTTAAGATATCTCACTCTCGTCCTGACGACTCAGGTTCGAATTCTGGAATGACCAATCGAGCTACTTCTGTACAAATACGGAACTCAAACTAGTTTCCAATATTCCACATACCTTTACAGTCTTCCTAAACCCAGTTATAAGACGTGCTGTGTAGTCGGGTGGTTAAGATATCTGGCTCTCGTCCTCACGACTCAGGTTCAAATTCTAGAATGGCCAATCACGCTGCTTCTGTACAAATACGGAACTCAAACTAGTTTCCAATATTCCAAATACCTTTACAGTCTTCCTAAACCCAGTTATAAGACGTGCTGTGTAGTCGAGTAGTTAAGATACCTGACTCTCATCCTGTCGACCCGGGTTCGAATCCCGCAATGAATAATCACGCTTCTTCTGTACAAATACGGAACTCAAACTAGTTTCCAATATTCCACATACCTTTACAGTCTTCCTAAACCTAGTTATAGGACGTGCTGTGTAGTCGAGTGGTTAAGATATGTGACTTTCGTCCTGACGACACGGGTTCGAATCCCGGAATGACCAATCAAGCTACTTCTGTACAAATACGGAACTCAAACTAGTTTCCAATATTCCACATACCTTTACAGTCTTCCTAAACCCAGTTTTAGGACGTGTCGTGTGGTTAAGATATCTGACTCTCGTCCTGACGACCCGAGTTCGAATCCCGGAATGACCAATCAAGCTACTTCTGTACAAATACAGAACTCAAACTAGTTTCCAATATTCCACATACCTTTACAGTCTTCCTAAACCCAGTTTTGAGATTGCTGTGTAGTCGAGTGGTAAAGATACCTGACTCTCATCCTGACGACCCGGGTTTGAATCATGCAATGAATAATCACGCTTCTTCTGTACAAATACGGAACTCAAACTAGTTTCCAATATTCCACATACCTTTACAGTCTTCCTAAACCGAGTTATAGGACGTGCTGTGTAGTCGAGTGGTTAAGATATCTGACTTTCGTCCTGACGACACGGGTTCGAATCCCGGAATGACCAATCAAGCTACTTCTGTACAAATACGGAACTCAAACTAGTTTCCAATATTCCACATACCTTTACAGTCTTCCTAAACCCAGTTTTAGGACGTGCTGTGTAGTCGTGTGGTTAAGATATCTGACTCTCGTCCTGACGACTTACCTTCGAATTCTGGAATGACCAATCACGCTATTTCCTTACAAATACGGAACTCAAACTAGTTTCCAATATTCCAAATACCTTTACAGTCTTCCTAAACCCAGTTATAAGACGTGCTGTGTAGACGAGTAGTTAAGATATCTGACTCTCGTCCTGACGACCCGGGTTCGAATCCCGCAATGACAAATCACGCTTCTTCTGTATAAATACGGAACTCAAACTAGTTTCCAATATTCCACATACCTTTACAGTCTTCCTAAACCTAGTTATAGGACGTGCTGTGTAGTCGAGTGGTTAAGATATGTGACTTTCGTCCTGACGACACGGGTTCGAATCCCGGAATGACCAATCAAGCTACTTCTGTACAAATACGGAACTCAAACTAGTTTCCAATATTCCACATACCTTTACAGTCTTCGTAAACCCAGTTTTAGGACGTGTCGTGTAGTCGTGTGTTTAAGATATCTGACTCTCGTCCTGACGACTCAGGTTCGAATTCTGGAATGACCAATCACGCTGCTTCTGTACAAATACGGAACTCAAACTAGTTCCCAATATTTCAAATACCTTTACAGTCTTCCTAAACCCAGTTATAAGACGTGCTGTGTAGTCGGGTGGTTAAGATATCTGGCTTTCGTCCTCAGGACTCAGGTTCGAATTCTAGAATGACCAATCACGCTGCTTCTGTACAAATACGGAACCCAAACTAGTTTCCAATATTCCGCATAGCTTTATTCTTCCTAAACCCAGTTTTGAGATGTGCTGTGTAGTCGAGTGGTAAAGATACCTGACTCTCCTCGTGACGACCCGGGTTCGAATCCCGCAATGAATAATCACGCTTCTTCTGTACAAATACGGAATTCAAACTAGTTTCCAATATTTCAAGTACCTTTACAGTCTTCCTAAACCCAGTTATAAGACGTGCTGTGTAGTCGGGTGGTTAAGATATCTGGCTCTCGTCCTCACGACTCAGGTTCGAATTCTAGAATGACCAATCACGCTGCTTCTGTACAAATACGGAACTCAAACTAGTTTCCAATATTCCAAATACCTTTACAGTCTTCCTAAACCCAGTTATAAGACGTGCTGTGTAGACGAGTAGTTAAGATACCTGACTCTCATCCTGTCGACCCGGGTTCGAATCCCGCAATGAATAATCACGCTTCTTCTGTACAAATACGGAACTCAAACTAGTTTCCAATATTCCACATACCTTTACAGTCTTCCTAAACCTAGTTATAGGACGTGCTGTGTAGTCGAGTGGTTAAGATATGTGACTTTCGTCCTGACGACACGGGTTCGAATCCCGGAATGACCAATCAAGCTACTTCTGTACAAATACGGAACTCAAACTAGTTTCCAATATTCCACATACCTTTACAGTCTTCGTAAACCCAGTTTTAGGACGTGTCGTGTAGTCGTGTGTTTAAGATATCTGACTCTCGTCCTGACGACTCAGGTTCGAATTCTGGAATGACCAATCACGCTGCTTCTGTACAAATACGGAACTCAAACTAGTTCCCAATATTTCAAATACCTTTACAGTCTTCCTAAACCCAGTTATAAGACGTGCTGTGTAGTCGGGTGGTTAAGATATCTGGCTTTCGTCCTCAGGACTCAGGTTCGAATTCTAGAATGACCAATCACGCTGCTTCTGTACAAATACGGAACCCAAACTAGTTTCCAATATTCCGCATAGCTTTATTCTTCCTAAACCCAGTTTTGAGATGTGCTGTGTAGTCGAGTGGTAAAGATACCTGACTCTCCTCGTGACGACCCGGGTTCGAATCCCGCAATGAATAATCACGCTTCTTCTGTACAAATACGGAATTCAAACTAGTTTCCAATATTTCAAGTACCTTTACAGTCTTCCTAAACCCAGTTATAAGACGTGCTGTGTAGTCGGGTGGTTAAGATATCTGGCTCTCGTCCTCACGACTCAGGTTCGAATTCTAGAATGACCAATCACGCTGCTTCTGTACAAATACGGAACTCAAACTAGTTTCCAATATTCCAAATACCTTTACAGTCTTCCTAAACCCAGTTATAAGACGTGCTGTGTAGACGAGTAGTTAAGATATCTGACTCTCGTCCTGACGACCCGGGTTCGAATCCCGCAATGACAAATCACGCTTCTTCTGTATAAATACGGAACTCAAACTAGTTTCCAATATTCCAAATACCTTTATAGTCTTCCTAAACCCAGTTATAAGACGTGCTGTGTAGTCGAGTAGTTAAGATACCTGACTCTCATCCTGTCGACCCGGGTTCGAATCCCGCAATGAATAATCACGCTTCTTCTGTACAAATACGGAACTCAAACTAGTTTCCAATATTCCACATACCTTTACAGTCTTCGTAAACCCAGTTTTAGGACGTGTCGTGTAGTCGTGTGTTTAAGATATCTGACTCTCGTCCTGACGACTCAGGTTCGAATTCTGGAATGACCAATCACGCTGCTTCTGTACAAATACGGAACTCAAACTAGTTCCCAATATTTCAAATACCTTTACAGTCTTCCTAAACCCAGTTATAAGACGTGCTGTGTAGTCGGGTGGTTAAGATATCTGGCTTTCGTCCTCAGGACTCAGGTTCGAATTCTAGAATGACCAATCACGCTGCTTCTGTACAAATACGGAACCCAAACTAGTTTCCAATATTCCAAATACCTTTACAGTCTTCCTAAACCCAGTTATAAGACGTGCTGTGTAGTCGAGTAGTTAAGATAACTGACTCTCATCCTGTCGACCCGGGTTCGAATTCTGGAATGACCAATAACGCTATTTAATTACAAATACGGAACTCAAACTAGTTTCCAATATTCCGCATAGCTTTAGTCTTCCTAAACCCAGTTGTAAGACGTGCTTTGTAGTCGAGGTGTTTAGATATATGATTCTCGTCTTGACGACCCGGGTTCGAATCCCGCAATGAATAATCACGCTTCTTCTGTACAAATACGGAACTCAAACTACTTTCCTATATTCCACATAGCTTTACAGTCTTCCTAAACCCAGTTTTGAGATTGCTGTGTAGTCGAGTGGTTAAGATATCTGACTTTCGTCCTGACGACACGGGTTTGAATACCGCAATGAATAATCACGCTTCTTCTGTACAAATACGGAACTCAAACTAGTTTCCAATATTTCAAATACCTTTACAGTCTTCCTAAACCCAGTTATAAGACGTGCTGTGTAGTCGGGTGGTTAAGATATCTGGCTCTCGTCCTCACGACTCAGGTTCAAATTCTAGAATGGCCAATCACGCTGCTTCTGTACAAATACGGAACTCAAACTAGTTTCCAATATTCCAAATACCTTTACAGTCTTCCTAAACCCAGTTATAAGACGTGCTGTGTAGTCGAGTAGTTAAGATACCTGACTCTCATCCTGTCGACCCGGGTTCGAATCCCGCAATGAATAATCACGCTTCTTCTGTACAAATACGGAACTCAAACTAGTTTCCAATATTCCACATACCTTTACAGTCTTCCTAACCCTAGTTATAGGACGTGCTGTGTAGTCGAGTGGTTAAGATATGTGACTTTCGTCCTGACGACACGGGTTCGAATCCCGGAATGACCAATCAAGCTACTTCTGTACAAATACGGAACTCAAACTAGTTTCCAATATTCCACATACCTTTACAGTCTTCCTAAACCCAGTTTTAGGACGTGTCGTGTGGTTAAGATATCTGACTCTCGTCCTGACGACCCGGGTTCGAATCCCGGAATGACCAATCAAGCTACTTCTGTACAAATACAGAACTCAAACTAGTTTCCAATATTCCACATAGCTTTACAGTCTTCCTAAACCCAGTTTTGAGATGTGCTGTGTAGTCGAGTAGTTAAGATACCTGACTCTCATCCTGACGACCCGGGTTCGAATCCCGCAATGAATAATCACGCTTCTTCTGTACAAATACGGAACTCAAACTAGTTTCCAATATTCCACATACCTTTACAGTCTTCCTAAACCCAGTTTTAGGACGTGTCGTGTGGTTAAGATATCTGACTCTCGTCCTGACGACTCAGGTTCGAATTCTGGAATGACCAATCACGCTGCTTCTGTACAAATACGGAACTCAAACTAGTTTCCAATATTCCACATACCTTTACAGTCTTCCTAAACCCAGTTTTGAGATTGCTGTGTAGTCAAGTGGTAAAGATACCTGACTCTCATCCTGACGACCCGGGTTTGAATCCCGCAATGAATAATCACGCTTCTTCTGTACAAATACGGAACTCAAACTAGTTTCCAATATTCCACATACCTTTACAGTCTTCCTAAACCCAGTTTTAGGACGTGTCGTGTGGTTAAGATATCTGACTTTCGTCCTGACGACACGGGTTCGAATCCCGGAATGACCAATCAAGCTACTTCTGTACAAATACGGAACTCAAACTAGTTTCCAATATTCCACATACCTTTACAGTCTTCCTAAACCCAGTTTTAGGACGTGCTGTGTAGTCGTGTGGTTAAGATATCTGACTCTCGTCCTGACGACTTACCTTCGAATTCTGGAATGACCAATCACGCTATTTCCTTACAAATACGGAACTCAAACTAGTTTCCAATATTCCGCATAGCTTTATTCTTCCTAAACCCAGTTTTAAGATGTGCTGTGTAGTCGAGTGGTAAAGATACCTGACTCTCCTCGTGACGACCCGGGTTCGAATCCCGCAATGAATAATCACGCTTCTTCTGTACAAATACGGAATTCAAACTAGTTTCCAATATTTCAAATACCTTTACAGTCTTCCTAAACCCAGTTATAAGACGTGCTGTGTAGTCGGGTGGTTAAGATATCTGGCTCTCGTCCTCACGACTCAGGTTCGAATTCTAGAATGACCAATCACGCTGCTTCTGTACAAATACGGAACTCAAACTAGTTTCCAATATTCCAAATACCTTTACAGTCTTCCTAAACCCAGTTATAAGACGTGTTGTGTAGACGAGTAGTTAAGATATCTGACTCTCGTCCTGACGACCCGGGTTCGAATCCCGCAATGACAAATCACGCTTCTTCTGTATAAATACGGAACTCAAACTAGTTTCCAATATTCCAAATACCTTTATAGTCTTCCTAAACCCAGTTATAAGACGTGCTGTGTAGACGAGTAGTTAAGATATCTGACTCTCGTCCTGACGATTCGGGTTCGAATCCCGCAATGAATAATCACGCTTCTTCTGTACAAATACGGAACTCAAACTAGTTTCCAATATTCCACATACCTTTACAGTCTTCCTAAACCTAGTTATAGGACGTGCTGTGTAGTCGAGTGGTTAAGATATGTGACTTTCGTCCTGACGACACGGGTTCGAATCCCGGAATGACCAATCAAGCTACTTCTGTACAAATACGGAACTCAAACTAGTTTCCAATATTCCACATACCTTTACAGTCTTCGTAAACCCAGTTTTAGGACGTGTCGTGTAGTCGTGTGTTTAAGATATCTGACTCTCGTCCTGACGACTCAGGTTCGAATTCTGGAATGACCAATCACGCTGCTTCTGTACAAATACGGAACCCAAACTAGTTTCCAATATTCCAAATACCTTTACAGTCTTCCTAAACCCAGTTATAAGACGTGCTGTGTAGTCGAGTAGTTAAGATAACTGACTCTCATCCTGTCGACCCGGGTTCGAATTCTGGAATGACCAATAACGCTATTTAATTACAAATACGGAACTCAAACTAGTTTCCAATATTCCGCATAGCTTTAGTCTTCCTAAACCCAGTTTTGAGATGTGCTGTGTAGTCGAGTGGTAAAGATACCTGACTCTCCTCCTGACGACCCGGGTTCGAATCCCGCAATGAATAATCACGCCTCTTCTGTACAAATACGTAACTCAAACTAGCTTCCAATATTTCAAATACCTTTACAGTCTTCCTAAACCCAGTTGTAAGACGTGCTTTGTAGTCGAGGTGTTTAGATATATGATTCTCGTCTTGACGACCCGGGTTCGAATCCCGCAATGAATAATCACGCTTCTTCTGTACAAATACGGAACTCAAACTAGTTTCCTATATTCCACATAGCTTTACAGTCTTCCTAAACCCAGTTTTAGGACGTGCTGTGTAGTCGTGTGGTTAAGATATCTGACTCTCGTCCTGACGACTTAGGTTCGAATTCTGGAATGACCAATAACGCTATTTAATTACAAATACGGAACTCAAACTAGTTTCCTATATTCCACATAGCTTTACAGTCTTCCTAAACCCAGTTTTAGGACGTGCTGTGTAGTCGAGTGGTTAAGATATGTGACTTTCGTCCTGACGACACGGGTTCGAATCCCGGAATGACCAATCAAGCTACTTCTGTACAAATACGGAACTCAAACTAGTTTCCAATATTCCACATACCTTTACAGTCTTCCTAAACCCAGTTTTAGGACGTGTCGTGTGGTTAAGATATCTGACTCTCGTCCTGACGACCCGGGTTCGAATCCCGGAATGACCAATCAAGCTACTTCTGTACAAATACAGAACTCAAACTAGTTTCCAATATTCCACATAGCTTTACAGTCTTCCTAAACCCAGTTTTGAGATGTGCTGTGTAGTCGAGTAGTTAAGATACCTGACTCTCATCCTGACGACCCGGGTTCGAATCCCGCAATGAATAATCACGCTTCTTCTGTACAAATGCGGAACTCAAAGTAGTTTCCAATATTCCACATACCTTTACAGTCTTCCTAAACCCAGTTTTAGGACGTGTCGTGTGGTTAAGATATCTGACTCTCGTCCTGACGACTCAGGTTCGAATTCTGGAATGACCAATCACGCTGCTTCTGTACAAATACGGAACTCAAACTAGTTTCCAATATTCCACATACCTTTACAGTCTTCCTAAACCCAGTTTTGAGATTGCTGTGTAGTCAAGTGGTAAAGATACCTGACTCTCATCCTGACGACCCGGGTTTGAATCCCGCAATGAATAATCACGCTTCTTCTGTACAAATACGAAAGTCAAACTAGTTTCCAGTATTCCACATACCTTTACAATCTTCCTAAACCCAGTTATAGGACGTGCTGAGTAGTCGAGTGTTTAAGATATCTGACTCTCGTCCTGACGACCCGGGTTCGAATCATGGAATGACCAATCGAGCTACTTCTGTACAAATACGGAACTCAAACTAGTTTCCAATATTCCACATACCTTTACAGTCTTCCTAAACCCAGTTTTAGGACGTGCTGTGTAGTCGTGTGGTTAAGATATCTGACTCTCGTCCTGACGACTTACCTTCGAATTCTGGAATGACCAATCACGCTATTTCCTTACAAATACGGAACTCAAACTAGTTTCCAATATTACGCATAGCTTTAGTCTTCCTAAACCCAGTTTTGAGATGTGCTGTGTAGTCGAGTGGTAAAGATACCTGACTCTCCTCCTGACGACCCGGGTTCGAATCCCGCAATGAATAATCACGCTTCTTCTGTACAAATACGGAACTCAAACTAGTTTCCAATATTTCAAATACCTTTACAGTCTTCCTAAACCCAGTTATAAGACGTGCTGTGTAGTTGGGTGGTTAAGATATCTGGCTCTCGTCCTCAGGACTCAGGTTCGAATTCTAGAATGACCAATCACGCTGCTTCTGTACAAATACGGAACCCAAACTAGTTTCCAATATTCCATATACCTTTACAGTCTTCCTAAACCCAGTTATAAGACGTGCTGTGTAGTCGAGTAGTTAAGATACCTGACTCTCATCCTGTCGACCCGGGTTCGAATCCCGCAATGAATAATCACGCTTCTTCTGTACAAATACGGAACTCAAACTAGTTTCCAATATTCCAAATACCTTTACAGTCTTCCTAAACCCAGTTATAAGACGTGCTGTGTAGTCGAGTAGTTAAGATACCTGACTCTCATCCTGTCGACCCGGGTTCGAATCCCGCAATGAATAATCACGCTTCTTCTGTACAAATACGGAACTCAAACTAGTTTCCAATATTCCACATACCTTTACAGTCTTCCTAAACCCAGTTTTAGGACGTGTCGTGTGGTTAAGATATGTGACTTTCGTCCTGACGACACGGGTTCGAATCCCGGAATGACCAATCAAGCTACTTCTGTACAAATACAGAACTCAAACTAGTTTCCAATATTCCACATAGCTTTACAGTCTTCCTAAACCCAGTTTTGAGATGTGCTGTGTAGTCGAGTAGTTAAGATACCTGACTCTCATCCTGACGACCCGGGTTCGAATCCCGCAATGAATAATCACGCTTCTTCTGTACAAATACGGAACTCAAACTAGTTTCCAATATTCCACATACCTTTACAGTCTTCCTAAACCCAGTTTTAGGACGTGTCGTGTGGTTAAGATATCTGACTCTCGTCCTGACGACTCAGGTTCGAATTCTGGAATGACCAATCACGCTGCTTCTGTACAAATACGGAACTCAAACTAGTTTCCAATATTCCACATACCTTTACAGTCTTCCTAAACCCAGTTTTGAGATTGCTGTGTAGTCAAGTGGTAAAGATACCTGACTCTCATCCTGACGACCCGGGTTTGAATCCCGCAATGAATAATCACGCTTCTTCTGTACAAATACGGAACTCAAACTAGTTTCCAATATTCCACATACCTTTACAGTCTTCCTAAACCGAGTTATAGGACGTGCTGTGTAGTCGAGTGGTTAAGATATCTGACTTTCGTCCTGACGACACGGGTTCGAATCCCGGAATGACCAATCAAGCTACTTCTGTACAAATACGGAACTCAAACTAGTTTCCAATATTCCACATACCTTTACAGTCTTCCTAAACCCAGTTTTAGGACGTGCTGTGTAGTCGTGTGGTTAAGATATCTGACTCTCGTCCTGACGACTTACCTTCGAATTCTGGAATGACCAATCACGCTATTTCCTTACAAATACGGAACTCAAACTAGTTTCCAATATTCCGCATAGCTTTATTCTTCCTAAACCCAGTTTTGAGATGTGCTGTGTAGTCGAGTGGTAAAGATACCTGACTCTCCTCGTGACGACCCGGGTTCGAATCCCGCAATGAATAATCACGCTTCTTCTGTACAAATACGGAATTCAAACTAGTTTCCAATATTTCAAATACCTTTACAGTCTTCCTAAACCCAGTTATAAGACGTGCTGTGTAGTCGGGTGGTTAAGATATCTGGCTCTCGTCCTCACGACTCAGGTTCGAATTCTAGAATGACCAATCACGCTGCTTCTGTACAAATACGGAACTCAAACTAGTTTCCAATATTCCAAATACCTTTATAGTCTTCCTAAACCCAGTTATAAAACGTGCTGTGTAGACGAGTAGTTAAGATATCTGACTCTCGTCCTGACGACCCGGGTTCGAATCCCGCAATGAATAATCACGCTTCTTCTGTACAAATACGGAACTCAAACTAGTTTCCAATATTCCACATACCTTTACAGTCTTCCTAAACCTAGTTATAGGACGTGCTGTGTAGTCGAGTGGTTAAGATATGTGACTTTCGTCCTGACGACACGGGTTCGAATCCCGGAATGACCAATCAAGCTACTTCTGTACAAATACGGAACTCAAACTAGTTTCCAATATTCCACATACCTTTACAGTCTTCGTAAACCCAGTTTTAGGACGTGTCGTGTAGTCGTGTGTTTAAGATATCTGACTCTCGTCCTGACGACTCAGGTTCGAATTCTGGAATGACCAATCACGCTGCTTCTGTACAAATACGGAACCCAAACTAGTTTCCAATATTCCAAATACCTTTACAGTCTTCCTAAACCCAGTTTTGAGATGTGCTGTGTAGTCGAGTGGTAAAGATACCTGACTCTCCTCCTGACGACCCGGGTGCGATTCCCGCAATGAATAATCACGCCTCTTCTGTACAAATACGTAACTCAAACTAGCTTCCAATATTTCAAATACCTTTACAGTCTTCCTAAACCCAGTTGTAAGACGTGCTTTGTAGTCGAGGTGTTTAGATATATGATTCTCGTCTTGACGACCCGGGTTCGAATCCCGCAATGAATAATCACGCTTCTTCTGTACAAATACGGAACTCAAACTAGTTTCCTATATTCCACATAGCTTTACAGTCTTCCTAAACCCAGTTTTAGGACGTGCTGTGTAGTCGTGTGGTTAAGATATCTGACTCTCGTCCTGACGACTTAGGTTCGAATTCTGGAATGACCAATAACGCTATTTAATTACAAATACGGAACTCAAACTAGTTTCCAATATTCCGCATAGCTTTAGTCTTCCTAAACCCAGTTGTAAGACGTGCTTTGTAGTCGAGGTGTTTAGATATATGATTCTCGTCTTGACGACCCGGGTTTGAATCCCGCAATGAATAATCACGCTTCTTCTGTACAAATACGGAACTCAAACTAGTTTCCAATATTCCAAATACCTTTACAGTCTTCCTAAACCCAGTTATAAGACGTGCTGTGTAGTCGAGTAGTTAAGATACCTGACTCTCATCCTGTCGACCCGGGTTCGAATCCCGCAATGAATAATCACGCTTCTTCTGTACAAATACGGAACTCAAACTAGTTTCCAATATTCCACATACCTTTACAGTCTTCCTAAACCTAGTTATAGGACGTGCTGTGTAGTCGAGTGGTTAAGATATGTGACTTTCGTCCTGACGACACGGGTTCGAATCCCGGAATGACCAATCAAGCTACTTCTGTACAAATACGGAACTCAAACTAGTTTCCAATATTCCACATACCTTTACAGTCTTCCTAAACCCAGTTTTAGGACGTGTCGTGTGGTTAAGATATCTGACTCTCGTCCTGACGACCCGGGTTCGAATCCCGGAATGACCAATCAAGCTACTTCTGTACAAATACAGAACTCAAACTAGTTTCCAATATTCCACATAGCTTTACAGTCTTCCTAAACCCAGTTTTGAGATGTGCTGTGTAGTCGAGTAGTTAAGATACCTGACTCTCATCCTGACGACCCGGGTTCGAATCATGGAATGACCAATCGAGCTACTTCTGTACAAATACGGAACTCAAACTAGTTTCCAATATTCCACATACCTTTACAGTCTTCCTAAACCCAGTTTTAGGACGTGCTGTGTAGTCGTGTGGTTAAGATATCTGACTCTCGTCCTGACGACTTACCTTCGAATTCTGGAATGACCAATCACGCTATTTCCTTACAAATACGGAACTCAAACTAGTTTCCAATATTCCGCATAGCTTTAGTCTTCCTAAACCCAGTTTTGAGATGTGCTGTGTAGTCGAGTGGTAAAGATACCTGACTCTCCTCCTGACGACCCGGGTTCGAATCCCGCAATGAATAATCACGCTTCTTCTGTACAAATACGGAACTCAAACTAGTTTCCAATATTTCAAATACCTTTACAGTCTTCCTAAACCCAGTTATAAGACGTGCTGTGTAGTTGGGTGGTTAAGATATCTGGCTCTCGTCCTCAGGACTCAGGTTCGAATTCTAGAATGACCAATCACGCTGCTTCTGTACAAATACGGAACCCAAACTAGTTTCCAATATTCCAAATACCTTTACAGTCTTCCTAAACCCAGTTATAAGACGTGCTGTGTAGTCGAGTAGTTAAGATACCTGACTCTCATCCTGTCGACCCGGGTTCGAATCCCGCAATGAATAATCACGCTTCTTCTGTACAAATACGGAACTCAAACTAGTTTCCTATATTCCACATAGCTTTACAGTCTTCCTAAACCCAGTTTTAGGACGTGCTGTGTAGTCGTGTGGTTAAGATATCTAACTCTCGTCCTGACCACTCAGGTTCGAATTCTGGAATGACCAATCACGCTGCTTCTGTACAAATACGGAACTCAAACTAGTTTCCAGTATTCCACATACCTTTACAATCTTCCTAAACCCAGTTATAGGACGTGCTGTGTAGTCGAGTGGTTAAGATATCTGGCTCTCGTCCTCACGACTCAGGTTCAAATTCTAGAATGGCCAATCACGCTGCTTCTGTACAAATACGGAACTCAAACTAGTTTCCAATATTCCAAATACCTTTACAGTCTTCCTAAACCCAGTTATAAGACGTGCTGTGTAGTCGAGTAGTTAAGATACCTGACTCTCATCCTGTCGACCCGGGTTCGAATCCCGCAATGAATAATCACGCTTCTTCTGTACAAATACGGAACTCAAACTAGTTTCCAATATTCCACATACCTTTACAGTCTTCCTAAACCTAGTTATAGGACGTGCTGTGTAGTCGAGTGGTTAAGATATGTGACTTTCGTCCTGACGACACGGGTTCGAATCCCGGAATGACCAATCAAGCTACTTCTGTACAAATACGGAACTCAAACTAGTTTCCAATATTCCACATACCTTTACAGTCTTCCTAAACCCAGTTTTAGGACGTGTCGTGTGGTTAAGATATCTGACTCTCGTCCTGACGACCCGGGTTCGAATCCCGGAATGACCAATCAAGCTACTTCTGTACAAATACAGAACTCAAACTAGTTTCCAATATTCCACATAGCTTTACAGTCTTCCTAAACCCAGTTTTGAGATGTGCTGTGTAGTCGAGTAGTTAAGATACCTGACTCTCATCCTGACGACCCGGGTTCGAATCCCGCAATGAATAATCACGCTTCTTCTGTACAAATACGGAACTCAAACTAGTTTCCAATATTCCACATACCTTTATAATCTTCCTAAACCCAGTTATAGGACGTGCTGTGTAGTCGAGTGGTTAAGATATCTGACTCTCCTCCTGACGACCCGGGTTCGAATCCCGCAATGAATAATCACGCTTCTTCTGTACAAATACGGAACTCAAACTAGTTTCCAATATTCCACATACCTTTACAGTCTTCCTAAACCCAGTTTTAGGACGTGTCGTGTGGTTAAGATATCTGACTCTCGTCCTGACGACTCAGGTTCGAATTCTGGAATGACCAATCACGCTGCTTCTGTACAAATACGGAACTCAAACTAGTTTCCAATATTCCACATACCTTTACAGTCTTCCTAAACCCAGTTTTGAGATTGCTGTGTAGTCAAGTGGTAAAGATACCTGACTCTCATCCTGACGACCCGGGTTTGAATCCCGCAATGAATAATCACGCTTCTTCTGTACAAATACGGAACTCAAACTAGTTTCCAATATTCCACATACCTTTACAGTCTTCCTAAACCGAGTTATAGGACGTGCTGTGTAGTCGAGTGGTTAAGATATCTGACTTTCGTCCTGACGACACGGGTTCGAATCCCGGAATGACCAATCAAGCTACTTCTGTACAAATACGGAACTCAAACTAGTTTCCAATATTCCACATACCTTTACAGTCTTCCTAAACCCAGTTTTAGGACGTGCTGTGTAGTCGTGTGGTTAAGATATCTGACTCTCGTCCTGACGACTTACCTTCGAATTCTGGAATGACCAATCACGCTATTTCCTTACAAATACGGAACTCAAACTAGTTTCCAATATTCCGCATAGCTTTATTCTTCCTAAACCCAGTTTTGAGATGTGCTGTGTAGTCGAGTGGTAAAGATACCTGACTCTCCTCGTGACGACCCGGGTTCGAATCCCGCAATGAATAATCACGCTTCTTCTGTACAAATACGGAATTCAAACTAGTTTCCAATATTTCAAATACCTTTACAGTCTTCCTAAACCCAGTTATAAGACGTGCTGTGTAGTCGGGTGGTTAAGATATCTGGCTCTCGTCCTCACGACTCAGGTTCGAATTCTAGAATGACCAATCACGCTGCTTCTGTACAAATACGGAACTCAAACTAGTTTCCAATATTCCAAATACCTTTACAGTCTTCCTAAACCCAGTTATAAGACGTGCTGTGTAGACGAGTAGTTAAGATATCTGACTCTCGTCCTGACGACCCGGGTTCGAATCCCGCAATGACAAATCACGCTTCTTCTGTATAAATACGGAACTCAAACTAGTTTCCAATATTCCAAATACCTTTATAGTCTTCCTAAACCCAGTTATAAGACGTGCTGTGTAGTCGAGTAGTTAAGATACCTGACTCTCATCCTGTCGACCCGGGTTCGAATTCTGGAATGACCAATAACGCTATTTAATTACAAATACGGAACTCAAACTAGTTTCCAATATTCCGCATAGCTTTAGTCTTCCTAAACCCAGTTTTGAGATGTGCTGTGTAGTCGAGTGGTAAAGATACCTGACTCTCCTCCTGACGACCCGGGTTCGAATCCCGCAATGAATAATCACGCCTCTTCTGTACAAATACGTAACTCAAACTAGCTTCCAATATTTCAAATACCTTTACAGTCTTCCTAAACCCAGTTGTAAGACGTGCTTTGTAGTCGAGGTGTTTAGATATATGATTCTCGTCTTGACGACCCGGGTTCGAATCCCGCAATGAATAATCACGCTTCTTCTGTACAAATACGGAACTCAAACTAGTTTCCTATATTCCACATAGCTTTACAGTCTTCCTAAACCCAGTTTTAGGACGTGCTGTGTAGTCGTGTGGTTAAGATATCTGACTCTCGTCCTGACGACTTAGGTTCGAATTCTGGAATGACCAATAACGCTATTTAATTACAAATACGGAACTCAAACTAGTTTCCAATATTCCGCATAGCTTTAGTCTTCCTAAACCCAGTTTTGAGATGTGCTGTGTGGTCGAGTGGTAAAGATACCTGACTCTCCTCCTGACGACCCGGGTTCGAATCCCGCAATGAATAATCACGCTTCTTCTATACAAATACGGAACTCAAACTAGCTTCCAATATTTCAAATACCTTTACAGTCTTCCTAAACCCAGTTATAAGACGTGCTGTGAAGTCGAGTAGTTAAGATACCTGACTCTCATCCTGACGACCCGGGTTCGAATCCCGCAACGAATAATCACGCTTCTTCTGTACAAATATGGAACTCAAACTAGTGTCCAATATTCCACATACCTTTACAGTCTTCCTAAACCCAGTTATAGGACGTGCTGTGTAGTCGAGTGGTTAAGATATCTGACGCTCGTCCTGACGACCCGGGTTCGAATCCCGGAATGACCAATCAAGCTACTTCTGTACAAATACGAAACTCAAACTAGTTTTCAATATTCCACATAGCTTTACAGTCTTCCTAAACCCAATTTTAGGACGTGCTGTGTAGTCGTGTGGTTAAGATATCTGACTCTCGTCCTGACGACTTAGGTTCGAATTCTGGAATGACCAATAACGCTATTTAATTACAAATACGGAACTCAAACTAGTTTCCAATATTCCGCATAGCTTTAGTCTTCCTAAACCCAGTTTTGAGATGTGCTGTGTGGTCGAGTGGTAAAGATACCTGACTCTCCTCCTGACGACCCGGGTTCGAATCCCGCAATGAATAATCACGCTTCTTCTATACAAATACGGAACTCAAACTAGCTTCCAATATTTCAAATACCTTTACAGTCTTCCTAAACCCAGTTATAAGACGTGCTTTGTAGTCGAGGTGTTTAGATATATGATTCTCGTCTTGACGACCCGGGTTTGAATCCCGCAATGAATAATCACGCTTCTTCTGTACAAATACGGAACTCAAACTAGTTTCCAATATTCCAAATACCTTTACAGTCTTCCTAAACCCAGTTATAAGACGTGCTGTGAAGTCGAGTAGTTAAGATACCTGACTCTCATCCTGACGACCCGGGTTCGAATCCCGCAATGAATAATCACGCTTCTTCTGTACAAATATGGAACTCAAACTAGTGTCCAATATTCCACATACCTTTACAGTCTTCCTAAACCCAGTTATAGGACGTGCTGTGTAGTCGAGTGGTTAAGATATCTGACTCTCGTCCTGACGACCCGGGTTCGAATCCCGGAATGACCAATCAAGCTACTTCTGTACAAATACGAAACTCAAACTAGTTTTCAATATTCCACATAGCTTTACAGTCTTCCTAAACCCAATTTTAGGACGTGCTGTGTAGTCGTGTGGTTCAGATATCTGACTCTCGTCCTGACGACTCAGGTTCGAATTCTGGAATGACCAATCACGCTGCTTCTGTACAAATACGGAACTCAAACTAGTTTCCAATATTCCACATACCTTTACAATCTTCCTAAACCCCGTTATAGGACGTGCTGTGTAGTCGAGTGGTTAAGATATCTGACTCTCCTCCTGACGACCCGGGTTCGAATCCCGCAATGAATAATCACGCTTCTTCTGTACAAATACGGAACTCAAACTAGTTCCCAATATTCCACATACCTTTACAGTCTTCCTAAACCCAGTTTTAGGACGTGCTGTGTAGTCGTGTGGTTAAGATATCTGACTCTCGTCCTGACGACTTACCTTCGAATTCTGGAATGACCAATCACGCTATTTCCTTACAAATACGGAACTCAAACTAGTTTCCAATATTCCGCATAGCTTTAGTCTTCCTAAACCCAGTTTTGAGATGTGCTGTGTAGTCGAGTGGTAAAGATACCTGACTCTCATCCTGACGACCCGGGTTTGAATCCCGCAATGAATAATCACGCTTCTTCTGTACAAATACGGAAGTCAAACTAGTTTCCAGTATTCCACATACCTTTACAATCTTCCTAAACCCAGTTATAGGACGTGCTGTGTAGTCGAGTGTTTAAGATATCTGACTCTCGTCCTGACGACCCGGGTTCGAATCATGGAATGACCAATCGAGCTACTTCTGTACAAATACGGAACTCAAACTAGTTTCCAATATTCCACATACCTTTACAGTCTTCCTAAACCCAGTTTTAGGACGTGCTGTGTAGTCGTGTGGTTAAGATATCTGACTCTCGTCCTGACGACTTACCTTCGAATTCTGGAATGACCAATCACGCTATTTCCTTACAAATACGGAACTCAAACTAGTTTCCAATATTCCGCATAGCTTTATTCTTCCTAAACCCAGTTTTGAGATGTGCTGTGTAGTCGAGTGGTAAAGATACCTGACTCTCCTCCTGACGACCCGGGTTCGAATCCCGCAATGAATAATCACGCTTCTTCTGTACAAATACGGAACTCAAACTAGTTTCCAATATTTCAAATACCTTTACAGTCTTCCTAAACCCAGTTATAAGACGTGCTGTGTAGTTGGGTGGTTAAGATATCTGGCTCTCGTCCTCAGGACTCAGGTTCGAATTCTAGAATGACCAATCACGCTGCTTCTGTACAAATACGGAACCCAAACTAGTTTCCAATATTCCAAATACCTTTACAGTCTTCCTAAACCCAGTTATAAGACGTGCTGTGTAGTCGAGTAGTTAAGATACCTGACTCTCATCCTGTCGACCCGGGTTCGAATCCCGCAATGAATAATCACGCTTCTTCTGTACAAATACGGAACTCAAACTAGTTTCCTATATTCCACATAGCTTTACAGTCTTCCTAAACCCAGTTTTAGGACGTGCTGTGTAGTCGTGTGGTTAAGATATCTAACTCTCGTCCTGACCACTCAGGTTCGAATTCTGGAATGACCAATCAAGCTACTTCTGTACAAATACGAAACTCAAACTAGTTTTCAATATTCCACATAGCTTTACAGTCTTCCTAAACCCAATTTTAGGACGTGCTGTGTAGTCGTGTGGTTCAGATATCTGACTCTCGTCCTGACGACTCAGGTTCGAATTCTGGAATGACCAATCACGCTGCTTCTGTACAAATACGGAACTCAAACTAGTTTCCAATATTCCACATACCTTTACAATCTTCCTAAACCCCGTTATAGGACGTGCTGTGTAGTCGTGTGGTTAAGATATCTGACTCTCGTCCTGACGACTTACCTTCGAATTCTGGAATGACCAATCACGCTATTTCCTTACAAATACGGAACTCAAACTAGTTTCCAATATTCCGCATAGCTTTAGTCTTCCTAAACCCAGTTTTGAGATGTGCTGTGTAGTCGAGTGGTAAAGATACCTGACTCTCATCCTGACGACCCGGGTTTGAATCCCGCAATGAATAATCACGCTTCTTCTGTACAAATACGGAAGTCAAACTAGTTTCCAGTATTCCACATACCTTTACAATCTTCCTAAACCCAGTTATAGGACGTGCTGTGTAGTCGAGTGTTTAAGATATCTGACTCTCGTCCTGACGACCCGGGTTCGAATCATGGAATGACCAATCGAGCTACTTCTGTACAAATACGGAACTCAAACTAGTTTCCAATATTCCACATACCTTTACAGTCTTCCTAAACCCAGTTTTAGGACGTGCTGTGTAGTCGTGTGGTTAAGATATCTGACTCTCGTCCTGACGACTTACCTTCGAATTCTGGAATGACCAATCACGCTATTTCCTTACAAATACGGAACTCAAACTAGTTTCCAATATTCCGCATAGCTTTATTCTTCCTAAACCCAGTTTTGAGATGTGCTGTGTAGTCGAGTGGTAAAGATACCTGACTCTCCTCCTGACGACCCGGGTTCGAATCCCGCAATGAATAATCACGCTTCTTCTGTACAAATACGGAACTCAAACTAGTTTCCAATATTTCAAATACCTTTACAGTCTTCCTAAACCCAGTTATAAGACGTGCTGTGTAGTTGGGTGGTTAAGATATCTGGCTCTCGTCCTCAGGACTCAGGTTCGAATTCTAGAATGACCAATCACGCTGCTTCTGTACAAATACGGAACCCAAACTAGTTTCCAATATTCCAAATACCTTTACAGTCTTCCTAAACCCAGTTATAAGACGTGCTGTGTAGTCGAGTAGTTAAGATACCTGACTCTCATCCTGTCGACCCGGGTTCGAATCCCGCAATGAATAATCACGCTTCTTCTGTACAAATACGGAACTCAAACTAGTTTCCTATATTCCACATAGCTTTACAGTCTTCCTAAACCCAGTTTTAGGACGTGCTGTGTAGTCGTGTGGTTAAGATATCTAACTCTCGTCCTGACCACTCAGGTTCGAATTCTGGAATGACCAATCACGCTGCTTCTGTACAAATACGGAACTCAAACTAGTTTCCAGTATTCCACATACCTTTACAATCTTCCTAAACCCAGTTATAGGACGTGCTGTGTAGTCGAGTGGTTAAGATATCTGACTCTCGTCCTGACGACTTAGGATCGAATTCTGGAATGACCAATAACGCTATTTAATTACAAATACGGAACTCAAACTAGTTTCCAATATTCCGCATAGCTTTAGTCTTCCTAAACCCAGTTTTGAGATGTGCTGTGTGGTCGAGTGGTAAAGATACCTGACTCTCCTCCTGACGACCCGGGTTCGAATCCCGCAATGAATAATCACGCTTCTTCTATACAAATACGGAACTCAAACTAGCTTCCAATATTTCAAATACCTTTACAGTCTTCCTAAACCCAGTTATAAGACGTGCTTTGTAGTCGAGGTGTTTAGATATATGATTCTCGTCTTGACGACCCGGGTTTGAATCCCGCAATGAATAATCACGCTTCTTCTGTACAAATACGGAACTCAAACTAGTTTCCAATATTCCAAATACCTTTACAGTCTTCCTAAACCCAGTTATAAGACGTGCTGTGAAGTCGAGTAGTTAAGATACCTGACTCTCATCCTGACGACCCGGGTTCGAATCCCGCAATGAATAATCACGCTTCTTCTGTACAAATATGGAACTCAAACTAGTGTCCAATATTCCACATACCTTTACAGTCTTCCTAAACCCAGTTATAGGACGTGCTGTGTAGTCGAGTGGTTAAGATATCTGACTCTCGTCCTGACGACCCGGGTTCGAATCCCGGAATGACCAATCAAGCTACTTCTGTACAAATACGAAACTCAAACTAGTTTTCAATATTCCACATAGCTTTACAGTCTTCCTAAACCCAATTTTAGGACGTGCTGTGTAGTCGTGTGGTTCAGATATCTGACTCTCGTCCTGACGACTCAGGTTCGAATTCTGGAATGACCAATCACGCTGCTTCTGTACAAATACGGAACTCAAACTAGTTTCCAATATTCCACATACCTTTACAATCTTCCTAAACCCCGTTATAGGACGTGCTGTGCAGTCGAGTGGTTAAGATATCTGACTCTCCTCCTGACGACCCGGGTTCGAATCCCGCAATGAATAATCACGCTTCTTCTGTACAAATACGGAACTCAAACTAGTTCCCAATATTCCACATACCTTTACAGTCTTCCTAAACCCAGTTTTAGGACGTGCTGTGTAGTCGTGTGGTTAAGATATCTGACTCTCGTCCTGACGACTTACCTTCGAATTCTGGAATGACCAATCACGCTATTTCCTTACAAATACGGAACTCAAACTAGTTTCCAATATTCCGCATAGCTTTAGTCTTCCTAAACCCAGTTTTGAGATGTGCTGTGTAGTCGAGTGGTAAAGATACCTGACTCTCATCCTGACGACCCGGGTTTGAATCCCGCAATGAATAATCACGCTTCTTCTGTACAAATACGGAAGTCAAACTAGTTTCCAGTATTCCACATACCTTTACAATCTTCCTAAACCCAGTTATAGGACGTGCTGTGTAGTCGAGTGTTTAAGATATCTGACTCTCGTCCTGACGACCCGGGTTCGAATCATGGAATGACCAATCGAGCTACTTCTGTACAAATACGGAACTCAAACTAGTTTCCAATATTCCACATACCTTTACAGTCTTCCTAAACCCAGTTTTAGGACGTGCTGTGTAGTCGTGTGGTTAAGATATCTGACTCTCGTCCTGACGACTTACCTTCGAATTCTGGAATGACCAATCACGCTATTTCCTTACAAATACGGAACTCAAACTAGTTTCCAATATTCCGCATAGCTTTATTCTTCCTAAACCCAGTTTTGAGATGTGCTGTGTAGTCGAGTGGTAAAGATACCTGACTCTCCTCCTGACGACCCGGGTTCGAATCCCGCAATGAATAATCACGCTTCTTCTGTACAAATACGGAACTCAAACTAGTTTCCAATATTTCAAATACCTTTACAGTCTTCCTAAACCCAGTTATAAGACGTGCTGTGTAGTTGGGTGGTTAAGATATCTGGCTCTCGTCCTCAGCACTCAGGTTCGAATTCTAGAATGACCAATCACGCTGCTTCTGTACAAATACGGAACCCAAACTAGTTTCCAATATTCCAAATACCTTTACAGTCTTCCTAAACCCAGTTATAAGACGTGCTGTGTAGTCGAGTGGTTAAGATATCTGACTCTCGTCCTGACGACTTAGGTTCGAATTCTGGAATGACCAATAACGCTATTTAATTACAAATACGGAACTCAAACTAGTTTCCAATATTCCGCATAGCTTTAGTCTTCCTAAACCCAGTTTTGAGATGTGCTGTGTGGTCGAGTGGTAAAGATACCTGACTCTCCTCCTGACGACCCGGGTTCGAATCCCGCAATGAATAATCACGCTTCTTCTATACAAATACGGAACTCAAACTAGCTTCCAATATTTCAAATACCTTTACAGTCTTCCTAAACCCAGTTATAAGACGTGCTTTGTAGTCGAGGTGTTTAGATATATGATTCTCGTCTTGACGACCCGGGTTTGAATCCCGCAATGAATAATCACGCTTCTTCTGTACAAATACGGAACTCAAACTAGTTTCCAATATTCCAAATACCTTTACAGTCTTCCTAAACCCAGTTATAAGACGTGCTGTGAAGTCGAGTAGTTAAGATACCTGACTCTCATCCTGACGACCCGGGTTCGAATCCCGCAATGAATAATCACGCTTCTTCTGTACAAATATGGAACTCAAACTAGTGTCCAATATTCCACATAACTTTACAGTCTTCCTAAACCCAGTTATAGGACGTGCTGTGTAGTCGAGTGGTTAAGATATCTGACTCTCGTCCTGACGACCCGGGTTCGAATCCCGGAATGACCAATCAAGCTACTTCTGTACAAATACGAAACTCAAACTAGTTTTCAATATTCCACATAGCTTTACAGTCTTCCTAAACCCAATTTTAGGACGTGCTGTGTAGTCGTGTGGTTAAGATATCTGACTCTCGTCCTGACGACTCAGGTTCGAATTCTGGAATGACCAATCACGCTGCTTCTGTACAAATACGGAACTCAAACTAGTTTCCAATATTCCACATACCTTTACAATCTTCCTAAACCCAGTTATAGGACGTGCTGTGTAGTCGAGTGGTTAAGATATCTGACTCTCCTCCTGACGACCCGGGTTCGAATCCCGCAATGAATAATCACGCTTCTTCTGTACAAATACGGAACTCAAACTAGTTTCCAGTATTCCACATACCTTTACAATCTTCCTAAACCCAGTTATAGGACGTGCTGTGTAGTCGAGTGTTTAAGATATCTGACTCTCGTCCTGACGACCCGGGTTCGAATCATGGAATGACCAATCGAGCTACTTCTGTACAAATACGGAACTCAAACTAGTTTCCTATATTCCACATAGCTTTACAGTCTTCCTAAACCCAGTTTTAGGACGTGCTGTGTAGTCGTGTGGTTAAGATATCTAACTCTCGTCCTGACCACTCAGGTTCGAATTCTGGAATGACCAATCACGCTGCTTCTGTACAAATACGGAACTCAAACTAGTTTCCAGTATTCCACATACCTTTACAATCTTCCTAAACCCAGTTATAGGACGTGCTGTGTAGTCGAGTGGTTAAGATATCTGACTCTCGTCCTGACGACTTAGGTTCGAATTCTGGAATGACCAATAACGCTATTTAATTACAAATACGGAACTCAAACTAGTTTCCAATATTCCGCATAGCTTTAGTCTTCCTAAACCCAGTTTTGAGATGTGCTGTGTGGTCGAGTGGTAAAGATACCTGACTCTCCTCCTGACGACCCGGGTTCGAATCCCGCAATGAATAATCACGCTTCTTCTGTACAA
The DNA here is from genome assembly GCF_987345545.1 of Pholcus phalangioides. Classification (NCBI taxonomy): domain Eukaryota; kingdom Metazoa; phylum Arthropoda; class Arachnida; order Araneae; family Pholcidae; genus Pholcus; species Pholcus phalangioides. Next base: position 13,874,622 of record NW_028301598.1, read on the forward strand.
ATATGGAACTCAAACTAGTGTCCAATATTCCACATACCTTTACAGTCTTCCTAAACCCAGTTATAGGACGTGCTGTGTAGTCGAGTGGTTAAGATATCTGACTCTCGTCCTGACGACTCAGGTTCGAATTCTGGAATGACCAATCACGCTGCTTCTGTACAAATACGGAACTCAAACTAGTTTCCAATATTCCACATACCTTTACAATCTTCCTAAACCCCGTTATAGGACGTGCTGTGCAGTCGAGTGGTTAAGATATCTGACTCTCCTCCTGACGACCCGGGTTCGAATCCCGCAATGAATAATCACGCTTCTTCTGTACAAATACGGAACTCAAACTAGTTCCCAATATTCCACATACCTTTACAGTCTTCCTAAACCCAGTTTTAGGACGTGCTGTGTAGTCGTGTGGTTAAGATATCTGACTCTCGTCCTGACGACTTACCTTCGAATTCTGGAATGACCAATCACGCTATTTCCTTACAAATACGGAACTCAAACTAGTTTCCAATATTCCGCATAGCTTTAGTCTTCCTAAACCCAGTTTTGAGATGTGCTGTGTAGTCGAGTGGTAAAGATACCTGACTCTCATCCTGACGACCCGGGTTTGAATCCCGCAATGAATAATCACGCTTCTTCTGTACAAATACGGAAGTCAAACTAGTTTCCAGTATTCCACATACCTTTACAATCTTCCTAAACCCAGTTATAGGACGTGCTGTGTAGTCGAGTGTTTAAGATATCTGACTCTCGTCCTGACGACCCGGGTTCGAATCATGGAATGACCAATCGAGCTACTTCTGTACAAATACGGAACTCAAACTAGTTTCCAATATTCCACATACCTTTACAGTCTTCCTAAACCCAGTTTTAGGACGTGCTGTGTAGTCGTGTGGTTAAGATATCTGACTCTCGTCCTGACGACTTACCTTCGAATTCTGGAATGACCAATCACGCTATTTCCTTACAAATACGGAACTCAAACTAGTTTCCAATATTCCGCATAGCTTTATTCTTCCTAAACCCAGTTTTGAGATGTGCTGTGTAGTCGAGTGGTAAAGATACCTGACTCTCCTCCTGACGACCCGGGTTCGAATCCCGCAATGAATAATCACGCTTCTTCTGTACAAATACGGAACTCAAACTAGTTTCCAATATTTCAAATACCTTTACAGTCTTCCTAAACCCAGTTATAAGACGTGCTGTGTAGTTGGGTGGTTAAGATATCTGGCTCTCGTCCTCAGGACTCAGGTTCGAATTCTAGAATGACCAATCACGCTGCTTCTGTACAAATACGGAAACCAAACTAGTTTCCAATATTCCAAATACCTTTACAGTCTTCCTAAACCCAGTTATAAGACGTGCTGTGTAGTCGAGTGGTTAAGATATCTGACTCTCGTCCTGACGACTTAGGTTCGAATTCTGGAATGACCAATAACGCTATTTAATTACAAATACGGATTTCAAACTAGTTTCCAATATTCCGCATAGCTTTAGTCTTCCTAAACCCAGTTTTGAGATGTGCTGTGTGGTCGAGTGGTAAAGATACCTGACTCTCCTCCTGACGACCCGGGTTCGAATCCCGCAATGAATAATCACGCTTCTTCTATACAAATACGGAACTCAAACTAGCTTCCAATATTTCAAATACCTTTACAGTCTTCCTAAACCCAGTTATAAGACGTGCTTTGTAGTCGAGGTGTTTAGATATATGATTCTCGTCTTGACGACCCGGGTTTGAATCCCGCAATGAATAATCACGCTTCTTCTGTACAAATACGGAACTCAAACTAGTTTCCAATATTCCAAATACCTTTACAGTCTTCCTAAACCCAGTTATAAGACGTGCTGTGAAGTCGAGTAGTTAAGATACCTGACTCTCATCCTGACGACCCGGGTTCGAATCCCGCAATGAATAATCACGCTTCTTCTGTACAAATATGGAACTCAAACTAGTGTCCAATATTCCACATACCTTTACAGTCTTCCTAAACCCAGTTATAGGACGTGCTGTGTAGTCGAGTGGTTAAGATATCTGACTCTCGTCCTGACGACCCGGGTTCGAATCCCGGAATGACCAATCAAGCTACTTCTGTACAAATACGAAACTCAAACTAGTTTTCAATATTCCACATAGCTTTACAGTCTTCCTAAACCCAATTTTAGGACGTGCTGTGTAGTCGTGTGGTTCAGATATCTGACTCTCGTCCTGACGACTCAGGTTCGAATTCTGGAATGACCAATCACGCTGCTTCTGTACAAATACGGAACTCAAACTAGTTTCCAATATTCCACATACCTTTACAATCTTCCTAAACCCCGTTATAGGACGTGCTGTGTAGTCGAGTGGTTAAGATATCTGACTCTCCTCCTGACGACCCGGGTTCGAATCCCGCAATGAATAATCACGCTTCTTCTGTACAAATACGGAACTCAAACTAGTTCCCAATATTCCACATACCTTTACAGTCTTCCTAAACCCAGTTTTAGGACGTGCTGTGTAGTCGTGTGGTTAAGATATCTGACTCTCGTCCTGACGACTTACCTTCGAATTCTGGAATGACCAATCACGCTATTTCCTTACAAATACGGAACTCAAACTAGTTTCCAATATTCCGCATAGCTTTAGTCTTCCTAAACCCAGTTTTGAGATGTGCTGTGTAGTCGAGTGGTAAAGATACCTGACTCTCATCCTGACGACCCGGGTTTGAATCCCGCAATGAATAATCACGCTTCTTCTGTACAAATACGGAAGTCAAACTAGTTTCCAGTATTCCACATACCTTTACAATCTTCCTAAACCCAGTTATAGGACGTGCTGTGTAGTCGAGTGTTTAAGATATCTGACTCTCGTCCTGACGACCCGGGTTCGAATCATGGAATGACCAATCGAGCTACTTCTGTACAAATACGGAACTCAAACTAGTTTCCAATATTCCACATACCTTTACAGTCTTCCTAAACCCAGTTTTAGGACGTGCTGTGTAGTCGTGTGGTTAAGATATCTGACTCTCGTCCTGACGACTTACCTTCGAATTCTGGAATGACCAATCACGCTATTTCCTTACAAATACGGAACTCAAACTAGTTTCCAATATTCCGCATAGCTTTATTCTTCCTAAACCCAGTTTTGAGATGTGCTGTGTAGTCGAGTGGTAAAGATACCTGACTCTCCTCCTGACGACCCGGGTTCGAATCCCGCAATGAATAATCACGCTTCTTCTGTACAAATACGGAACTCAAACTAGTTTCCAATATTTCAAATACCTTTACAGTCTTCCTAAACCCAGTTATAAGACGTGCTGTGTAGTTGGGTGGTTAAGATATCTGGCTCTCGTCCTCAGCACTCAGGTTCGAATTCTAGAATGACCAATCACGCTGCTTCTGTACAAATACGGAACCCAAACTAGTTTCCAATATTCCAAATACCTTTACAGTCTTCCTAAACCCAGTTATAAGACGTGCTGTGTAGTCGAGTGGTTAAGATATCTGACTCTCGTCCTGACGACTTAGGTTCGAATTCTGGAATGACCAATAACGCTATTTAATTACAAATACGGAACTCAAACTAGTTTCCAATATTCCGCATAGCTTTAGTCTTCCTAAACCCAGTTTTGAGATGTGCTGTGTGGTCGAGTGGTAAAGATACCTGACTCTCCTCCTGACGACCCGGGTTCGAATCCCGCAATGAATAATCACGCTTCTTCTATACAAATACGGAACTCAAACTAGCTTCCAATATTTCAAATACCTTTACAGTCTTCCTAAACCCAGTTATAAGACGTGCTTTGTAGTCGAGGTGTTTAGATATATGATTCTCGTCTTGACGACCCGGGTTTGAATCCCGCAATGAATAATCACGCTTCTTCTGTACAAATACGGAACTCAAACTAGTTTCCAATATTCCAAATACCTTTACAGTCTTCCTAAACCCAGTTATAAGACGTGCTGTGAAGTCGAGTAGTTAAGATACCTGACTCTCATCCTGACGACCCGGGTTCGAATCCCGCAATGAATAATCACGCTTCTTCTGTACAAATATGGAACTCAAACTAGTGTCCAATATTCCACATAACTTTACAGTCTTCCTAAACCCAGTTATAGGACGTGCTGTGTAGTCGAGTGGTTAAGATATCTGACTCTCGTCCTGACGACCCGGGTTCGAATCCCGGAATGACCAATCAAGCTACTTCTGTACAAATACGAAACTCAAACTAGTTTTCAATATTCCACATAGCTTTACAGTCTTCCTAAACCCAATTTTAGGACGTGCTGTGTAGTCGTGTGGTTAAGATATCTGACTCTCGTCCTGACGACTCAGGTTCGAATTCTGGAATGACCAATCACGCTGCTTCTGTACAAATACGGAACTCAAACTAGTTTCCAATATTCCACATACCTTTACAATCTTCCTAAACCCAGTTATAGGACGTGCTGTGTAGTCGAGTGGTTAAGATATCTGACTCTCCTCCTGACGACCCGGGTTCGAATCCCGCAATGAATAATCACGCTTCTTCTGTACAAATACGGAACTCAAACTAGTTTCCAGTATTCCACATACCTTTACAATCTTCCTAAACCCAGTTATAGGACGTGCTGTGTAGTCGAGTGTTTAAGATATCTGACTCTCGTCCTGACGACCCGGGTTCGAATCATGGAATGACCAATCGAGCTACTTCTGTACAAATACGGAACTCAAACTAGTTTCCTATATTCCACATAGCTTTACAGTCTTCCTAAACCCAGTTTTAGGACGTGCTGTGTAGTCGTGTGGTTAAGATATCTAACTCTCGTCCTGACCACTCAGGTTCGAATTCTGGAATGACCAATCACGCTGCTTCTGTACAAATACGGAACTCAAACTAGTTTCCAGTATTCCACATACCTTTACAATCTTCCTAAACCCAGTTATAGGACGTGCTGTGTAGTCGAGTGGTTAAGATATCTGACTCTCGTCCTGACGACTTAGGTTCGAATTCTGGAATGACCAATAACGCTATTTAATTACAAATACGGAACTCAAACTAGTTTCCAATATTCCGCATAGCTTTAGTCTTCCTAAACCCAGTTTTGAGATGTGCTGTGTGGTCGAGTGGTAAAGATACCTGACTCTCCTCCTGACGACCCGGGTTCGAATCCCGCAATGAATAATCACGCTTCTTCTGTACAAATATGGAACTCAAACTAGTGTCCAATATTCCACATACCTTTACAGTCTTCCTAAACCCAGTTATAGGACGTGCTGTGTAGTCGAGTGGTTAAGATATCTGACTCTCGTCCTGACGACTCAGGTTCGAATTCTGGAATGACCAATCACGCTGCTTCTGTACAAATACGGAACTCAAACTAGTTTCCAATATTCCACATACCTTTACAATCTTCCTAAACCCCGTTATAGGACGTGCTGTGCAGTCGAGTGGTTAAGATATCTGACTCTCCTCCTGACGACCCGGGTTCGAATCCCGCAATGAATAATCACGCTTCTTCTGTACAAATACGGAACTCAAACTAGTTCCCAATATTCCACATACCTTTACAGTCTTCCTAAACCCAGTTTTAGGACGTGCTGTGTAGTCGTGTGGTTAAGATATCTGACTCTCGTCCTGACGACTTACCTTCGAATTCTGGAATGACCAATCACGCTATTTCCTTACAAATACGGAACTCAAACTAGTTTCCAATATTCCGCATAGCTTTAGTCTTCCTAAACCCAGTTTTGAGATGTGCTGTGTAGTCGAGTGGTAAAGATACCTGACTCTCATCCTGACGACCCGGGTTTGAATCCCGCAATGAATAATCACGCTTCTTCTGTACAAATACGGAAGTCAAACTAGTTTCCAGTATTCCACATACCTTTACAATCTTCCTAAACCCAGTTATAGGACGTGCTGTGTAGTCGAGTGTTTAAGATATCTGACTCTCGTCCTGACGACCCGGGTTCGAATCATGGAATGACCAATCGAGCTACTTCTGTACAAATACGGAACTCAAACTAGTTTCCAATATTCCACATACCTTTACAGTCTTCCTAAACCCAGTTTTAGGACGTGCTGTGTAGTCGTGTGGTTAAGATATCTGACTCTCGTCCTGACGACTTACCTTCGAATTCTGGAATGACCAATCACGCTATTTCCTTACAAATACGGAACTCAAACTAGTTTCCAATATTCCGCATAGCTTTATTCTTCCTAAACCCAGTTTTGAGATGTGCTGTGTAGTCGAGTGGTAAAGATACCTGACTCTCCTCCTGACGACCCGGGTTCGAATCCCGCAATGAATAATCACGCTTCTTCTGTACAAATACGGAACTCAAACTAGTTTCCAATATTTCAAATACCTTTACAGTCTTCCTAAACCCAGTTATAAGACGTGCTGTGTAGTTGGGTGGTTAAGATATCTGGCTCTCGTCCTCAGGACTCAGGTTCGAATTCTAGAATGACCAATCACGCTGCTTCTGTACAAATACGGAAACCAAACTAGTTTCCAATATTCCAAATACCTTTACAGTCTTCCTAAACCCAGTTATAAGACGTGCTGTGTAGTCGAGTGGTTAAGATATCTGACTCTCGTCCTGACGACTTAGGTTCGAATTCTGGAATGACCAATAACGCTATTTAATTACAAATACGGATTTCAAACTAGTTTCCAATATTCCGCATAGCTTTAGTCTTCCTAAACCCAGTTTTGAGATGTGCTGTGTGGTCGAGTGGTAAAGATACCTGACTCTCCTCCTGACGACCCGGGTTCGAATCCCGCAATGAATAATCACGCTTCTTCTATACAAATACGGAACTCAAACTAGCTTCCAATATTTCAAATACCTTTACAGTCTTCCTAAACCCAGTTATAAGACGTGCTTTGTAGTCGAGGTGTTTAGATATATGATTCTCGTCTTGACGACCCGGGTTTGAATCCCGCAATGAATAATCACGCTTCTTCTGTACAAATACGGAACTCAAACTAGTTTCCAATATTCCAAATACCTTTACAGTCTTCCTAAACCCAGTTATAAGACGTGCTGTGAAGTCGAGTAGTTAAGATACCTGACTCTCATCCTGACGACCCGGGTTCGAATCCCGCAATGAATAATCACGCTTCTTCTGTACAAATATGGAACTCAAACTAGTGTCCAATATTCCACATACCTTTACAGTCTTCCTAAACCCAGTTATAGGACGTGCTGTGTAGTCGAGTGGTTAAGATATCTGACTCTCGTCCTGACGACCCGGGTTCGAATCCCGGAATGACCAATCAAGCTACTTCTGTACAAATACGAAACTCAAACTAGTTTTCAATATTCCACATAGCTTTACAGTCTTCCTAAACCCAATTTTAGGACGTGCTGTGTAGTCGTGTGGTTCAGATATCTGACTCTCGTCCTGACGACTCAGGTTCGAATTCTGGAATGACCAATCACGCTGCTTCTGTACAAATACGGAACTCAAACTAGTTTCCAATATTCCACATACCTTTACAATCTTCCTAAACCCCGTTATAGGACGTGCTGTGTAGTCGAGTGGTTAAGATATCTGACTCTCCTCCTGACGACCCGGGTTCGAATCCCGCAATGAATAATCACGCTTCTTCTGTACAAATACGGAACTCAAACTAGTTCCCAATATTCCACATACCTTTACAGTCTTCCTAAACCCAGTTTTAGGACGTGCTGTGTAGTCGTGTGGTTAAGATATCTGACTCTCGTCCTGACGACTTACCTTCGAATTCTGGAATGACCAATCACGCTATTTCCTTACAAATACGGAACTCAAACTAGTTTCCAATATTCCGCATAGCTTTAGTCTTCCTAAACCCAGTTTTGAGATGTGCTGTGTAGTCGAGTGGTAAAGATACCTGACTCTCATCCTGACGACCCGGGTTTGAATCCCGCAATGAATAATCACGCTTCTTCTGTACAAATACGGAAGTCAAACTAGTTTCCAGTATTCCACATACCTTTACAATCTTCCTAAACCCAGTTATAGGACGTGCTGTGTAGTCGAGTGTTTAAGATATCTGACTCTCGTCCTGACGACCCGGGTTCGAATCATGGAATGACCAATCGAGCTACTTCTGTACAAATACGGAACTCAAACTAGTTTCCAATATTCCACATACCTTTACAGTCTTCCTAAACCCAGTTTTAGGACGTGCTGTGTAGTCGTGTGGTTAAGATACCTGACTCTCCTCCTGACGACCCGGGTTCGAATCCCGCAATGAATAATCACGCTTCTTCTGTACAAATACGGAACTCAAACTAGTTTCCAATATTTCAAATACCTTTACAGTCTTCCTAAACCCAGTTATAAGACGTGCTGTGTAGTTGGGTGGTTAAGATATCTGGCTCTCGTCCTCAGGACTCAGGTTCGAATTCTAGAATGACCAATCACGCTGCTTCTGTACAAATACGGAACCCAAACTAGTTTCCAATATTCCAAATACCTTTACAGTCTTCCTAAACCCAGTTATAAGACGTGCTGTGTAGTCGAGTGGTTAAGATATCTGACTCTCGTCCTGACGACTTAGGTTCGAATTCTGGAATGACCAATAACGCTATTTAATTACAAATACGGAACTCCAACTAGTTTCCAATATTCCGCATAGCTTTAGTCTTCCTAAACCCAGTTTTGAGATGTGCTGTGTGGTCGAGTGGTAAAGATACCTGACTCTCCTCCTGACGACCCGGGTTCGAATCCCGCAATGAATAATCACGCTTCTTCTATACAAATACGGAACTCAAACTAGCTTCCAATATTTCAAATACCTTTACAGTCTTCCTAAACCCAGTTATAAGACGTGCTTTGTAGTCGAGGTGTTTAGATATATGATTCTCGTCTTGACGACCCGGGTTTGAATCCCGCAATGAATAATCACGCTTCTTCTGTACAAATACGGAACTCAAACTAGTTTTCAATATTCCACATAGCTTTACAGTCTTCCTAAACCCAATTTTAGGACGTGCTGTGTAGTCGTGTGGTTAAGATATCTGACTCTCGTCCTGACGACTCAGGTTCGAATTCTGGAATGACCAATCACGCTGCTTCTGTACAAATACGGAACTCAAACTAGTTTCCAATATTCCACATACCTTTACAATCTTCCTAAACCCAGTTATAGGACGTGCTGTGTAGTCGAGTGGTTAAGATATCTGACTCTCCTCCTGACGACCCGGGTTCGAATCCCGCAATGAATAATCACGCTTCTTCTGTACAAATACGGAACTCAAACTAGTTCCCAATATTCCACATACCTTTACAGTCTTCCTAAACCCAGTTTTAGGACGTGCTGTGTAGTCGTGTGGTTAAGATATCTGACTCTCGTCCTGACGACTTACCTTCGAATTCTGGAATGACCAATCACGCTATTTCCTTACAAATACGGAACTCAAACTAGTTTCCAATATTCCGCATAGCTTTAGTCTTCCTAAACCCAGTTTTGAGATGTGCTGTGTAGTCGAGTGGTAAAGATACCTGACTCTCATACTGTCGACCCGGGTTCGAATCCCGCAATGAATAATCACGCTTCTTCTGTACAAATACGGAACTCAAACTAGTTTCCTATATTCCACATAGCTTTACAGTCTTCCTAAACCCAGTTTTAGGACGTGCTGTGTAGTCGTGTGGTTAAAATATCTGACTCTCGTCCTGACCACTCAGGTTCGAATTCTGGAATGACCAATCACGCTGCTTCTGTACAAATACGGAACTCACACTAGTTTCCAGTATTCCACATACCTTTACAATCTTCCTAAACCCAGTTATAGGACGTGCTGTGTAGTCGAGTGGTTAAGATATCTGACTCTCGTCCTGACGACTTAGGTTCGAATTCTGGAATGACCAATAACGCTATTTAATTACAAATACGGAACTCAAACTAGTTTCCAATATTCCGCATAGCTTTAGTCTTCCTAAACCCAGTTTTGAGATGTGCTGTGTGGTCGAGTGGTAAAGATACCTGACTCTCCTCCTGACGACCCGGGTTCGAATCCCGCAATGAATAATCACGCTTCTTCTATACAAATACGGAACTCAAACTAGCTTCCAATATTTCAAATACCTTTACAGTCTTCCTAAACCCAGTTATAAGACGTGCTTTGTAGTCGAGGTGTTTAGATATATGATTCTCGTCTTGACGATCCGGGTTCGAATCCCGCAATGAATAATCACGCTTCTTCTTTACAAATACGGAACTCAAACTAGTTTCCTATATTCCACATAGCTTTACAGTCTTCCTAAACCCAGTTTTGAGATGTGCTGTGTAGTCGAGTGGTAATGATACCTGACTCTCATCCTGACGACCCGGGTTCGAATCCCGCAATGAATAATCACGCTTCTTCTGTACAAATACGGAACTCAAACTAGTGTCCAATATTCCACATACCTTTACAGTCTTCCTAAACCCAGTTATAGGACGTGCTGTGTAGTCGAGTGGTTAAGATATCTGACTCTCGTCCTGACGAGCCGGGTTCGAATCCCGGAATGACCAATCAAGCTACTTCTGTACAAATACGGAACTGAAACTAGTTTCCAATATTCCACATACCTTTACAGTCTTCCTAAACCCAGTTATAAGACGTGCTGTGTAGTCGAGTGGTTAAGATATCTGACTCTCGTCCTGCGACCCGGGTTCGAATTCTGGAATGACCAATTATGCTGTTTCTGTACAAATACGGAACTCAAACTAGTTTCCAATATTCCACATAGCTTTACAGCCTTCCTAAACCCAGTTTTGAGATGTGCTGTGTAGTCGAGTGGTAAAGATACCTGACTCTCATCCTGACACCCGGGTTCGAATCCCGCAATCAATAATCACGCTTCTTCTGTACAAATAAGAAACTCAAACTAGTTTTCAATATTCCACATAGCTTTACAATCTTCCTAAACTCAATTTTAGGACGTGCTGTGTAGTCGTGTGGTTAAGATATATGACTCTCGTCCTGACGACTCAGGTTCGAATTCTGGAATGACCAATCACGCTGCTTCTGTACAAATACGGAACTCAAACTAGTTTCCAATATTCCACATACCTTTACAATCTTCCTAAACCCAGTTATAGGACGTGCTGTGTAGTCGAGTGGTTAAGATATCTGACTCTCCTCCTGACGACCCGGGTTTGAATCCCGCAATGAATAATCACGCTTCTTCTGTACAAATACGGAACTCAAACTAGTTTCCAATATTCCACATACCTTTACAGTCTTCCTAAACCCAGTTTTAGGACGTGCTGTGTAGTCGTGTGGTTAAGATATCTGACTCTCGTCCTGACGACTTACCTTCGAATTCTGGAATGACCAATCACGCTATTTCCTTACAAATACGGAACTCAAACTAGTTTCCAATATTCCGCATAGCTTTAGTCTTCCTAAACCCAGTTTTGAGATGTGCTGTGTAGTCGAGTGGTAAAGATACCTGACTCTCCTCCTGACGACCCGGGTTCGAATCCCGCAATGAATAATCACGCTTCTTCTGTACAAATACGGAACTCAAACTAGTTTCCAATATTTCAAATACCTTTACAGTCTTCCTAAACCCTGTTATAAGACGTGCTGTGTAGTTGGGTGGTTAAGATATCTGGCTCTCGTCCTCAGGACTCAGGTTCGAATTCTAGAATGACCAATCACGCTGCTTCTGTACAAATACGGAACCCAAACTAGTTTCCAATATTCCAAATACCTTTACAGTCTTCCTAAACCCAGTTATAAGACGTGCTGTGTAGTCGAGTAGTTAAGATACCTGATTCTCATCCTGTCGACCCGGGTTCGAATCCCGCAATGAATAATCACGCTTCTTCTGTACAAATACGGAACTCAAACTAGATTCCTATATTCCACATAGCTTTACAGTCTTCCTAAACCCAGTTTTAGGACGTGCTGTGTAGTCGTGTGGTTAAGATATTTGACTCTCGTCCTGACCACTCAGGTTCGAATTCTGGAATGACCAATCACGCTGCTTCTGTACAAATATGGAACTCAAACTAGTTTCCAGTATTCCACATACCTTTACAATCTTCCTAAACCCAGTTATAGGACGTGCTGTGTAGTCGAGTGGTTAAGATATCTGACTCTCGTCCTGACGACTTAGGTTCGAATTCTGGAATGACCAATAACGCTATTTAATTACAAATACGGAACTCAAACTAGTTTCCAATATTCCGCATAGCTTTAGTCTTCCTAAACCCAGTTTTGAGATGTGCTGTGTGGTCGAGTGGTAAAGATACATGACTCTCCTCCTGACGACCCGGGTTCGAATCCCGCAATGAATAATCACGCTTCTTCTATACAAATACGGAACTCAAACTAGCTTCCAATATTTCAAATACCTTTACAGTCTTCCTATACCCAGTTATAAGACGTGCTTTGTAGTCGAGGTGTTTAGATATATCATTCTCGTCTTGACGACCCGGGTTTGAATCCCGCAATGAATAATCACGCTTCTTCTGTACAAATACGGAACTCAAACTAGTTTCCAATACGCTTCTTCTGTACAAATACGGAACTCAAACTAGTTTCCAATATTCCAAATACCTTTACAGTCTTCCTAAACCCAGTTATAAGACGTGCTGTGAAGTCGAGTAGTTAAGATACCTGACTCTCATCCTGACGACCCGGGTTCGAATCCCGCAATGAATAATCACGCTTCTTCTGTACAAATATGGAACTCAAACTAGTGTCCAATATTCCACATACCTTTACAGTCTTCCTAAACCCAGTTATAGGACGTGCTGTGTAGTCGAGTGGTTAAGATATCTGACTCTCGTCCTGACGACCCGGGTTCGAATCCCGGAATGACCAATCAAGCTACTTCTGTACAAATACGAAACTCAAACTAGTTTTCAATATTCCACATAGCTTTACAGTCTTCCTAAACCCTATTTTAGGACGTGCTGTGTAGTCGTGTGGTTAAGATATCTGACTCTCGTCCTGACGACTCAGGTTCGAATTCTGGAATGACCAATCACGCTGCTTCTGTACAAATACGGAACTCAAACTAGTTTCCAATATTCCACATACCTTTACAATCTTCCTAAACCCAGTTATAGGACGTGCTGTGTAGTCGAGTGGTTAAGATATCTGACTCTCCTCCTGACGACCCGGGTTCGAATCCCGCAATGAATAATCACGCTTCTTCTGTACAAATACGGAACTCAAACTAGTTCCCAATATTCCACATACCTTTACAGTCTTCCTAAACCCAGTTTTAGGACGTGCTGTGTAGTCGTGGGGTTAAGATATCTGACTCTCGTCCTGACGACTTACCTTCGAATTCTGGAATGACCAATCACGCTATTTCCTTACAAATACGGAACTCAAACTAGTTTCCAATATTCCGCATAGCTTTAGTCTTCCTAAACCCAGTTTTGAGATGTGCTGTGTAGTCGAGTGGTAAAGATACCTGACTCTCATCCTGACGACCCGGGTTTGAATCCCGCAATGAATAATCACGCTTCTTCTGTACAAATACGGAAGTCAAACTATTTTCCAGTATTCCACATACCTTTACAATCTTCATAAACCCAGTTATAGGACGTGCTGTGTAGTCGAGTGTTTAAGATATCTGACTCTCGTCCTGAAGACCCGGGTTCGAATCATGGAATGACCAATCGAGCTACTTCTGTACAAATACGGAACTCAAACTAGTTTCCAATATTCCACATACCTTTACAGTCTTCCTAAACCCAGTTTTAGGACGTGCTGTGTAGTCGTGTGGTTAAGATATCTGACTCTCGTCCTGACGACTTACCTTCGAATTCTGGAATGACCAATCACGCTATTTCCTTACAAATACGGAACTCAAACTAGTTTCCAATATTCCGCATAGCTTTAGTCTTCCTAAACCCAGTTTTGAGATGTGCTGTGTAGTCGAGTGGTAAAGATACCTGACTCTCCTCCTGACGACCCGGGTTCGAATCCCGCAATGAATAATCACGCTTCTTCTGTACAAATACGGAACTCAAACTAGTTTTCAATATTCCACATAGCTTTACAGTCTTCCTAAACCCAGTTTTAGGACGTGCTGTGTAGTCGTGTGGTTAAGATATCTGACTCTCGTCCTGACCACTCAGGTTCGAATTCTGGAATGACCAATCACGCTGCTTCTGTACAAATACGGAACTCAAACTAGTTTCCAGTATTCCACATACCTTTACAATCTTCCTAAACCCAGTTATAGGACGTGCTGTGTAGTCGAGTGGTTAAGATATCTGACTCTCGTCCTGCGACCCGGGTTCGAATTCTGGAATGACCAATTATGCTGTTTCTGTACAAATACGGAACTCAAACTAGTTTCCAATATTCCACATAGCTTTACAGCCTTCCTAAACCCAGTTTTGAGATGTGCTGTGTAGTCGAGTGGTAAAGATACCTGACTCTCATCCTGACACCCGGGTTCGAATCCCGCAATCAATAATCACGCTTCTTCTGTACAAATAAGAAACTCAAACTAGTTTTCAATATTCCACATAGCTTTACAGTCTTCCTAAACCCAGTTTTGAGATGTGCTGTGTAGTCGAGTGGTAATGATACCTGACTCTCATCCTGACGACCCGGGTTTGAATCCCGCAATGAATAATCACGCTTCTTCTGTACAAATACGGAACTGAAACTAGTTTCCAATATTCCAAATACCTTTACAGTCTTCCTAAATCCAGTTTTGAGATGTGCTGTGTAGTCGAGTGGTAAAGATACCTGACTCTCATCCTGACACCCGGGTTCGAATCCCGCAATCAATAATCACGCTTCTTCTGTACAAATACGAAACTCAAACTAGTTTTCAATATTCCACATAGCTTTACAGTCTTCCTAAACTCAATTTTAGGACGTGCTGTGTAGTCGTGTGGTTAAGATATCTGACTCTCGTCCTGACGACTCAGGTTCGAATTCTGGAATGACCAATCACGCTGCTTCTGTACAAATACGGAACTCAAACTAGTTTCCAATATTCCACATACCTTTACAATCTTCCTAAACCCAGTTATAGGACGTGCTGTGTAGTCGAGTGGTTAAGATATCTGACTCTCCTCCTGACGACCCGGGTTTGAATCCCGCAATGAATAATCACGCTTCTTCTGTACAAATACGGAACTCAAACTAGTTTCCAATATTCCACATACCTTTACAGTCTTCCTAAACCCAGTTTTAGGACGTGCTGTGTAGTCGTGTGATTAAGATATCTGACTCTCGTCCTGACGACTTACCTTCGAATTCTGGAATGGCCAATCACGCTATTTCCTTACAAATACGGAACTCAAACTAGTTTCTAATATTCCGCATAGCTTTAGTCTTCCTAAACCCAGTTTTGAGATGTGCTGTGTAGTCGAGTGGTAAAGATACCTGACTCTCCTCCTGACGACCCGGGTTCGAATCCCGCAATGAATAATCACGCTTCTTCTGTACAAATACGGAACTCAAACTAGTTTCCAATATTTCAAATACCTTTACAGTCTTCCTAAACCCAGTTATAAGACGTGCTGTGTAGTTGGGTGGTTAAGATATCTGGCTCTCGTCCTCAGGACTCAGGTTCGAATTCTAGAATGACCAATCACGCTGCTTCTGTACAAATACGGAACCCAAACTAGTTTCCAATATTCCAAATACCTTTACAGTCTTCCTAAACCCAGTTATAAGACGTGCTGTGTAGTCGAGTAGTTAAGATACCTGACTCTCATCCTGTCGACCCGGGTTCGAATCCCGCAATGAATAATCACGCTTCTTCTGTACAAATACGGAACTCAAACTAGTTTCCTATATTCCACATAGCTTTACAGTCTTCCTAAACCCAGTTTTAGGACGTGCTGTGTAGTCGTGTGGTTAAGATATCTGACTCTCGTCCTGACCACTCAGGTTCGAATTCTGGAATGACCAATCACGCTGCTTCTGTACAAATACGGAACTCAAACTAGTTTCCAGTATTCCACATACCTTTACAATCTTCCTAAACCCAGTTATAGGACGTGCTTTGTAGTCGAGTGGTTAAGATATCTGACTCTCGTCCTGACGACCCGGGTTCGAATCCCGGAATGACCAATCAAGCTACTTCTGTACAAATACGAAACTCAAACTAGTTTTCAATATTCCACATAGCTTTACAGTCTTCCTAAACCCAATTTTAGGACGTGCTGTGTAGTCGTGTGGTTAAGATATCTGACTCTCGTCCTGACGACTCAGGTTCGAATTCTGGAATGACGCTGCTTCTGTACAAATACGGAACTCAAACTAGTTTCCAATATTCCACATACCTTTACAATCTTCCTAAACCCCGTTATAGGACGTGCTGTGTAGTCGAGTGGTTAAGATATCTGACTCTCCTCCTGACGACCCGGGTTCGAATCCCGCAATGAATAATCACGCTTCTTCTGTACAAATACGGAACTCAAACTAGTTCCCAATATTCCACATACCTTTACAGTCTTCCTAAACCCAGTTTTAGGACGTGCTGTGTAGTCGTGTGGTTAAGATATCTGACTCTCGTCCTGACGACTTACCTTCGAATTCTGGAATGACCAATCACGCTATTTCCTTACAAATACGGAACTCAAACTAGTTTCCAATATTCCGCATAGCTTTAGTCTTCCTAAACCCAGTTTTGAGATGTGCTGTGTAGTCGAGTGGTAAAGATACCTGACTCTCATCCTGACGACCCGGGTTTGAATCCCGCAATGAATAATCACGCTTCTTCTGTACAAATACGGAACTCAAACTAGTTTCCAATATTTCAAATACCTTTACAGTCTTCCTAAACCCAGTTATAAGACGTGCTGTGTAGTTGGGTGGTTAAGATATCTGGCTCTCGTCCTCAGGACTCAGGTTCGAATTCTAGAATGACCAATCACGCTGCTTCTGTACAAATACGGAACCCAAACTAGTTTCCAATATTCCAAATACCTTTACAGTCTTCCTAAACCCAGTTATAAGACGTGCTGTGTAGTCGAGTGGTTAAGATATCTGACTCTCGTCCTGACGACTTAGGTTCGAATTCTGGAATGACCAATAACGCTATTTAATTACAAATACGGAACTCAAACTAGTTTCCAATATTCCGCATAGCTTTAGTCTTCCTAAACCCAGTTTTGAGATGTGCTGTGTGGTCGAGTGGTAAAGATACCTGACTCTCCTCCTGACGACCCGGGTTCGAATCCCGCAATGAATAATCACGCTTCTTCTATACAAATACGGAACTCAAACTAGCTTCCAATATTTCAAATACCTTTACAGTCTTCCTATACCCAGTTATAAGACGTGCTTTGTAGTCGAGGTGTTTAGATATATGATTCTCGTCTTGACGACCCGGGTTTGAATCCCGCAATGAATAATCACGCTTCTTCTGTACAAATACGGAACTCAAACTAGTTTCCAATACGCTTCTTCTGTACAAATACGGAACTCAAACTAGTTTCCAATATTCCAAATACCTTTACAGTCTTCCTAAACCCAGTTATAGGACGTGCTGTGTAGTCGAGTGGTTAAGATATCTGACTCTCGTCCTGACGACGCGGGTTCGAATCCCGGAATGACCAATCAAGCTACTTCTGTACAAATACGAAACTCAAACTAGTTTTCAATATTCCACATAGCTTTACAGTCTTCCTAAACCCTATTTTAGGACGTGCTGTGTAGTCGTGTGGTTAAGATATCTGACTCTCGTCCTGACGACTCAGGTTCGAATTCTGGAATGACCAATCACGGTGCTTCTGTACAAATACGGAACTCAAACTAGTTTCCAATATTCCACATACCTTTACAATCTTCCTAAACCCAGTTATAGGACGTGCTGTGTAGTCGAGTGGTTAAGATATCTGACTCTCCTCCTGACGACCCGGGTTCGAATCCCGCAATGAATAATCACGCTTCTTCTGTACAAATACGGAACTCAAACTAGTTCCCAATATTCCACATACCTTTACAGTCTTCCTAAACCCAGTTTTAGGACGTGCTGTGTAGTCGTGGGGTTAAGATATCTGACTCTCGTCCTGACGACTTACCTTCGAATTCTGGAATGACCAATCACGCTATTTCCTTACAAATACGGAACTCAAACTAGTTTCCAATATTCCGCATAGCTTTAGTCTTCCTAAACCCAGTTTTGAGATGTGCTGTGTAGTCGAGTGGTAAAGATACCTGACTCTCATCCTGACGACCCGGGTTTGAATCCCGCAATGAATAATCACGCTTCTTCTGTACAAATACGGAAGTCAAACTATTTTCCAGTATTCCACATACCTTTACAATCTTCATAAACCCAGTTATAGGACGTGCTGTGTGGTCGAGTGTTTAAGATATCTGACTCTCGTCCTGAAGACCCGGGTTCGAATCATGGAATGACCAATCGAGCTACTTCTGTACAAATACGGAACTCAAACTAGTTTCCAATATTCCACATACCTTTACAGTCTTCCTAAACCCAGTTTTAGGACGTGCTGTGTAGTCGTGTGGTTAAGATATCTGACTCTCGTCCTGACGACTTACCATCGAATTCTGGAATGACCAATCACGCTATTTCCTTACAAATACGGAACTCAAACTAGTTTCCAATATTCCGCATAGCTTTAGTCTTCCTAAACCCAGTTTTGAGATGTGCTGTGTAGTCGAGTGGTAAAGATACCTGACTCTCCTCCTGACGACCCGGGTTCGAATCCCGCAATGAATAATCACGCTTCTTCTGTACAAATACGGAACTCAAACTAGTTTCCAATATTTCAAATACCTTTACAGTCTTCCTAAACCCAGTTATAAGACGTGCTGTGTAGTTGGGTGGTTAAGATATCTGGCTCTCGTCCTCAGGACTCAGGTTCGAATTCTAGAATGACCAATCACGCTGCTTCTGTACAAATACGGAACCCAAACTAGTTTCCAATATTCCAAATACCTTTACAGTCTTCCTAAACCCAGTTTTGAGATGTGCTGTGTAGTCGAGTAGTTAAGATACCTGACTCTCATCCTGTCGACCCGGGTTCGAATCCCACAATGAATAATCACGCTTCTTCTGTACAAATACGGAACTCAAACTAGTTTTCAATATTCCACATAGCTTTACAGTCTTCCTAAACCCAGTTTTAGGACGTGCTGTGTAGTCGTGTGGTTAAGATATCTGACTCTCGTCCTGACCACTCAGGTTCGAATTCTGGAATGACCAATCACGCTGCTTCTGTACAAATACGGAACTCAAACTAGTTTCCAGTATTCCACATACCTTTACAATCTTCCTAAACCCAGTTATAGGACGTGCTGTGTAGTCGAGTGGTTAAGATATCTGACTCTCGTCCTGCGACCCGGGTTCGAATTCTGGAATGACCAATTATGCTGTTTCTGTACAAATACGGAACTCAAACTAGTTTCCAATATTCCACATAGCTTTACAGCCTTCCTAAACCCAGTTTTGAGATGTGCTGTGTAGTCGAGTGGTAAAGATACCTGACTCTCATCCTGACGACCCGGGTTCGAATCCCGCAATCAATAATCACGCTTCTTCTGTACAAATAAGAAACTCAAACTAGTTTTCAATATTCCACATAGCTTTACAGTCTTCCTAAACCCAGTTTTGAGATGTGCTGTGTAGTCGAGTGGTAATGATACCTGACTCTCATCCTGACGACCCGGGTTTGAATCCCGCAATGAATAATCACGCTTCTTCTGTACAAATACGGAACTGAAACTAGTTTCCAATATTCCAAATACCTTTACAGTCTTCCTAAACCCAGTTATAAGACGTGCTGTGTAGTCGAGTAGTTAAGATACCTGACTCTCATCCTGACGACCCGGGTTCGAATCCCGGAATGACCAATCAAGCTACTTCTGTACAAATACGGAACTCAAACTAGTTTCCAATATTCCACATAGCTTTACAGTCTTCCTAAATCCAGTTTTGAGATGTGCTGTGTAGTCGAGTGGTAAAGATACCTGACTCTCATCCTGACACCCGGGTTCGAATCCCGCAATCAATAATCACGCTTCTTCTGTACAAATACGAAACTCAAACTAGTTTTCAATATTCCACATAGCTTTACAGTCTTCCTAAACTCAATTTTAGGACGTGCTGTGTAGTCGTGTGGTTAAGATATCTGACTCTCGTCCTGACGACTCAGGTTCGAATTCTGGAATGACCAATCACGCTGCTTCTGTACAAATACGGAACTCAAACTAGTTTCCAATATTCCACATACCTTTACAATCTTCCTAAACCCAGTTATAGGACGTGCTGTGTAGTCGAGTGGTTAAGATATCTGACTCTCCTCCTGACGACCCGGGTTTGAATCCCGCAATGAATAATCACGCTTCTTCTGTACAAATACGGAACTCAAACTAGTTTCCAATATTCCACATACCTTTACAGTCTTCCTAAACCCAGTTTTAGGACGTGCTGTGTAGTCGTGTGATTAAGATATCTGACTCTCGTCCTGACGACTTACCTTCGAATTCTGGAATGGCCAATCACGCTATTTCCTTACAAATACGGAACTCAAACTAGTTTCTAATATTCCGCATAGCTTTAGTCTTCCTAAACCCAGTTTTGAGATGTGCTGTGTAGTCGAGTGGTAAAGATACCTGACTCTCCTCCTGACGACCCGGGTTCGAATCCCGCAATGAATAATCACGCTTCTTCTGTACAAATACGGAACTCAAACTAGTTTCCAATATTTCAAATACCTTTACAGTCTTCCTAAACCCAGTTATAAGACGTGCTGTGTAGTTGGGTGGTTAAGATATCTGGCTCTCGTCCTCAGGACTCAGGTTCGAATTCTAGAATGACCAATCACGCTGCTTCTGTACAAATACGGAACCCAAACTAGTTTCCAATATTCCAAATACCTTTACAGTCTTCCTAAACCCAGTTATAAGACGTGCTGTGTAGTCGAGTAGTTAAGATACCTGACTCTCATCCTGTCGACCCGGGTTCGAATCCCGCAATGAATAATCACGCTTCTTCTGTACAAATACGGAACTCAAACTAGTTTCCTATATTCCACATAGCTTTACAGTCTTCCTAAACCCAGTTTTAGGACGTGCTGTGTAGTCGTGTGGTTAAGATATCTGACTCTCGTCCTGACCACTCAGGTTCGAATTCTGGAATGACCAATCACGCTGCTTCTGTACAAATATGGAACTCAAACTAGTTTCCAGTATTCCACATACCTTTACAATCTTCCTAAACCCAGTTATAGGACGTGCTGTGTAGTCGAGTGGTTAAGATATCTGACTCTCGTCCTGACGACTTAGGTTCGAATTCTGGAATGACCAATAACGCTATTTAATTACAAATACGGAACTCAAACTAGTTTCCAATATTCCGCATAGCTTTAGTCTTCCTAAACCCAGTTTTGAGATGTGCTGTGTGGTCGAGTGGTAAAGATACCTGACTCTCCTCCTGACGACCCGGGTTCGAATCCCGCAATGAATAATCACGCTTCTTCTATACAAATACGGAACTCAAACTAGCTTCCAATATTTCAAATACCTTTACAGTCTTCCTATACCCAGTTATAAGACGTGCTTTGTAGTCGAGGTGTTTAGATATATGATTCTCGTCTTGACGACCCGGGTTTGAATCCCGCAATGAATAATCACGCTTCTTCTGTACAAATACGGAACTCAAACTAGTTTCCAATACGCTTCTTCTGTACAAATACGGAACTCAAACTAGTTTCCAATATTCCAAATACCTTTACAGTCTTCCTAAACCCAGTTATAAGACGTGCTGTGAAGTCGAGTAGTTAAGATACCTGACTCTCATCCTGACGACCCGGGTTCGAATCCCGCAATGAATAATCACGCTTCTTCTGTACAAATATGGAACTCAAACTAGTGTCCAATATTCCACATACCTTTACAGTCTTCCTAAACCCAGTTATAGGACGTGCTGTGTAGTCGAGTGGTTAAGATATCTGACTCTCGTCCTGACGACCCGGGTTCGAATCCCGGAATGACCAATCAAGCTACTTCTGTACAAATACGAAACTCAAACTAGTTTTCAATATTCCACATAGCTTTACAGTCTTCCTAAACCCTATTTTAGGACGTGCTGTGTAGTCGTGTGGTTAAGATATCTGACTCTCGTCCTGACGACTCAGGTTCGAATTCTGGAATGACCAATCACGCTATTTCCTTACAAATACGGAACTCAAACTAGTTTCCAATATTCCGCATAGCTTTAGTCTTCCTAAACCCAGTTTTGAGATGTGCTGTGTAGTCGAGTGGTAAAGATACCTGACTCTCCTCCTGACGACCCGGGTTCGAATCCCGCAATGAATAATCACGCTTCTTCTGTACAAATACGGAACTCAAACTAGTTTCCAATATTTCAAATACCTTTACAGTCTTCCTAAACCCAGTTATAAGACGTGCTGTGTAGTTGGGTGGTTAAGATATCTGGCTCTCGTCCTCAGGACTCAGGTTCGAATTCTAGAATGACCAATCACGCTGCTTCTGTACAAATACGGAACCCAAACTAGTTTCCAATATTCCAAATACCTTTACAGTCTTCCTAAACCCAGTTTTGAGATGTGCTGTGTAGTCGAGTAGTTAAGATACCTGACTCTCATCCTGTCGACCCGGGTTCGAATCCCGCAATGAATAATCACGCTTCTTCTGTACAAATACGGAACTCAAACTAGTTTTCAATATTCCACATAGCTTTACAGTCTTCCTAAACCCAGTTTTAGGACGTGCTGTGTAGTCGTGTGGTTAAGATATCTGACTCTCGTCCTGACCACTCAGGTTCGAATTCTGGAATGACCAATCACGCTGCTTCTGTACAAATACGGAACTCAAACTAGTTTCCAGTATTCCACATACCTTTACAATCTTCCTAAACCCAGTTATAGGACGTGCTGTGTAGTCGAGTGGTTAAGATATCTGACTCTCGTCCTGCGACCCGGGTTCGAATTCTGGAATGACCAATTATGCTGTTTCTGTACAAATACGGAACTCAAACTAGTTTCCAATATTCCACATAGCTTTACAGCCTTCCTAAACCCAGTTTTGAGATGTGCTGTGTAGTCGAGTGGTAAAGATACCTGACTCTCATCCTGACGACCCGGGTTCGAATCCCGCAATCAATAATCACGCTTCTTCTGTACAAATAAGAAACTCAAACTAGTTTTCAATATTCCACATAGCTTTACAGTCTTCCTAAACCCAGTTTTGAGATGTGCTGTGTAGTCGAGTGGTAATGATACCTGACTCTCATCCTGACGACCCGGGTTTGAATCCCGCAATGAATAATCAAGCTACTTCTGTACAAATACGGAACTCAAACTAGTTTCCAATATTCCACATAGCTTTACAGTCTTCCTAAATCCAGTTTTGAGATGTGCTGTGTAGTCGAGTGGTAAAGATACCTGACTCTCATCCTGACACCCGGGTTCGAATCCCGCAATCAATAATCACGCTTCTTCTGTACAAATACGAAACTCAAACTAGTTTTCAATATTCCACATAGCTTTACAGTCTTCCTAAACTCAATTTTAGGACGTGCTGTGTAGTCGTGTGGTTAAGATATCTGACTCTCGTCCTGACGACTCAGGTTCGAATTCTGGAATGACCAATCACGCTGCTTCTGTACAAATACGGAACTCAAACTAGTTTCCAATATTCCACATACCTTTACAATCTTCCTAAACCCAGTTATAGGACGTGCTGTGTAGTCGAGTGGTTAAGATATCTGACTCTCCTCCTGACGACCCGGGTTTGAATCCCGCAATGAATAATCACGCTTCTTCTGTACAAATACGGAACTCAAACTAGTTTCCAATATTCCACATACCTTTACAGTCTTCCTAAACCCAGTTTTAGGACGTGCTGTGTAGTCGTGTGATTAAGATATCTGACTCTCGTCCTGACGACTTACCTTCGAATTCTGGAATGGCCAATCACGCTATTTCCTTACAAATACGGAACTCAAACTAGTTTCTAATATTCCGCATAGCTTTAGTCTTCCTAAACCCAGTTTTGAGATGTGCTGTGTAGTCGAGTGGTAAAGATACCTGACTCTCCTCCTGACGACCCGGGTTCGAATCCCGCAATGAATAATCACGCTTCTTCTGTACAAATACGGAACTCAAACTAGTTTCCAATATTTCAAATACCTTTACAGTCTTCCTAAACCCAGTTATAAGACGTGCTGTGTAGTTGGGTGGTTAAGATATCTGGCTCTCGTCCTCAGGACTCAGGTTCGAATTCTAGAATGACCAATCACGCTGCTTCTGTACAAATACGGAACCCAAACTAGTTTCCAATATTCCAAATACCTTTACAGTCTTCCTAAACCCAGTTATAAGACGTGCTGTGTAGTCGAGTAGTTAAGATACCTGACTCTCATCCTGTCGACCCGGGTTCGAATCCCGCAATGAATAATCACGCTTCTTCTGTACAAATACGGAACTCAAACTAGTTTCCTATATTCCACATAGCTTTACAGTCTTCCTAAACCCAGTTTTAGGACGTGCTGTGTAGTCGTGTGGTTAAGATATCTGACTCTCGTCCTGACCACTCAGGTTCGAATTCTGGAATGACCAATCACGCTGCTTCTGTACAAATACGGAACTCAAACTAGTTTCCAGTATTCCACATACCTTTACAATCTTCCTAAACCCAGTTATAGGACGTGCTTTGTAGTCGAGTGGTTAAGATATCTGACTCTCGTCCTGACGACCCGGGTTCGAATCCCGGAATGACCAATCAAGCTACTTCTGTACAAATACGAAACTCAAACTAGTTTTCAATATTCCACATAGCTTTACAGTCTTCCTAAACCCAATTTTAGGACGTGCTGTGTAGTCGTGTGGTTAAGATATCTGACTCTCGTCCTGACGACTCAGGTTCGAATTCTGGAATGACGCTGCTTCTGTACAAATACGGAACTCAAACTAGTTTCCAATATTCCACATACCTTTACAATCTTCCTAAACCCCGTTATAGGACGTGCTGTGTAGTCGAGTGGTTAAGATATCTGACTCTCCTCCTGACGACCCGGGTTCGAATCCCGCAATGAATAATCACGCTTCTTCTGTACAAATACGGAACTCAAACTAGTTCCCAATATTCCACATACCTTTACAGTCTTCCTAAACCCAGTTTTAGGACGTGCTGTGTAGTCGTGTGGTTAAGATATCTGACTCTCGTCCTGACGACTTACCTTCGAATTCTGGAATGACCAATCACGCTATTTCCTTACAAATACGGAACTCAAACTAGTTTCCAATATTCCGCATAGCTTTAGTCTTCCTAAACCCAGTTTTGAGATGTGCTGTGTAGTCGAGTGGTAAAGATACCTGACTCTCATCCTGACGACCCGGGTTTGAATCCCGCAATGAATAATCACGCTTCTTCTGTACAAATACGGAACTCAAACTAGTTTCCAATATTTCAAATACCTTTACAGTCTTCCTAAACCCAGTTATAAGACGTGCTGTGTAGTTGGGTGGTTAAGATATCTGGCTCTCGTCCTCAGGACTCAGGTTCGAATTCTAGAATGACCAATCACGCTGCTTCTGTACAAATACGGAACCCAAACTAGTTTCCAATATTCCAAATACCTTTACAGTCTTCCTAAACCCAGTTATAAGACGTGCTGTGTAGTCGAGTGGTTAAGATATCTGACTCTCGTCCTGACGACTTAGGTTCGAATTCTGGAATGACCAATAACGCTATTTAATTACAAATACGGAACTCAAACTAGTTTCCAATATTCCGCATAGCTTTAGTCTTCCTAAACCCAGTTTTGAGATGTGCTGTGTGGTCGAGTGGTAAAGATACCTGACTCTCCTCCTGACGACCCGGGTTCGAATCCCGCAATGAATAATCACGCTTCTTCTATACAAATACGGAACTCAAACTAGCTTCCAATATTTCAAATACCTTTACAGTCTTCCTATACCCAGTTATAAGACGTGCTTTGTAGTCGAGGTGTTTAGATATATGATTCTCGTCTTGACGACCCGGGTTTGAATCCCGCAATGAATAATCACGCTTCTTCTGTACAAATACGGAACTCAAACTAGTTTCCAATACGCTTCTTCTGTACAAATACGGAACTCAAACTAGTTTCCAATATTCCAAATACCTTTACAGTCTTCCTAAACCCAGTTATAGGACGTGCTGTGTAGTCGAGTGGTTAAGATATCTGACTCTCGTCCTGACGACGCGGGTTCGAATCCCGGAATGACCAATCAAGCTACTTCTGTACAAATACGAAACTCAAACTAGTTTTCAATATTCCACATAGCTTTACAGTCTTCCTAAACCCTATTTTAGGACGTGCTGTGTAGTCGTGTGGTTAAGATATCTGACTCTCGTCCTGACGACTCAGGTTCGAATTCTGGAATGACCAATCACGGTGCTTCTGTACAAATACGGAACTCAAACTAGTTTCCAATATTCCACATACCTTTACAATCTTCCTAAACCCAGTTATAGGACGTGCTGTGTAGTCGAGTGGTTAAGATATCTGACTCTCCTCCTGACGACCCGGGTTCGAATCCCGCAATGAATAATCACGCTTCTTCTGTACAAATACGGAACTCAAACTAGTTCCCAATATTCCACATACCTTTACAGTCTTCCTAAACCCAGTTTTAGGACGTGCTGTGTAGTCGTGGGGTTAAGATATCTGACTCTCGTCCTGACGACTTACCTTCGAATTCTGGAATGACCAATCACGCTATTTCCTTACAAATACGGAACTCAAACTAGTTTCCAATATTCCGCATAGCTTTAGTCTTCCTAAACCCAGTTTTGAGATGTGCTGTGTAGTCGAGTGGTAAAGATACCTGACTCTCATCCTGACGACCCGGGTTTGAATCCCGCAATGAATAATCACGCTTCTTCTGTACAAATACGGAAGTCAAACTATTTTCCAGTATTCCACATACCTTTACAATCTTCATAAACCCAGTTATAGGACGTGCTGTGTAGTCGAGTGTTTAAGATATCTGACTCTCGTCCTGAAGACCCGGGTTCGAATCATGGAATGACCAATCGAGCTACTTCTGTACAAATACGGAACTCAAACTAGTTTCCAATATTCCACATACCTTTACAGTCTTCCTAAACCCAGTTTTAGGACGTGCTGTGTAGTCGTGTGGTTAAGATATCTGACTCTCGTCCTGACGACTTACCATCGAATTCTGGAATGACCAATCACGCTATTTCCTTACAAATACGGAACTCAAACTAGTTTCCAATATTCCGCATAGCTTTAGTCTTCCTAAACCCAGTTTTGAGATGTGCTGTGTAGTCGAGTGGTAAAGATACCTGACTCTCCTCCTGACGACCCGGGTTCGAATCCCGCAATGAATAATCACGCTTCTTCTGTACAAATACGGAACTCAAACTAGTTTCCAATATTTCAAATACCTTTACAGTCTTCCTAAACCCAGTTATAAGACGTGCTGTGTAGTTGGGTGGTTAAGATATCTGGCTCTCGTCCTCAGGACTCAGGTTCGAATTCTAGAATGACCAATCACGCTGCTTCTGTACAAATACGGAACCCAAACTAGTTTCCAATATTCCAAATACCTTTACAGTCTTCCTAAACCCAGTTTTGAGATGTGCTGTGTAGTCGAGTAGTTAAGATACCTGACTCTCATCCTGTCGACCCGGGTTCGAATCCCACAATGAATAATCACGCTTCTTCTGTACAAATACGGAACTCAAACTAGTTTTCAATATTCCACATAGCTTTACAGTCTTCCTAAACCCAGTTTTAGGACGTGCTGTGTAGTCGTGTGGTTAAGATATCTGACTCTCGTCCTGACCACTCAGGTTCGAATTCTGGAATGACCAATCACGCTGCTTCTGTACAAATACGGAACTCAAACTAGTTTCCAGTATTCCACATACCTTTACAATCTTCCTAAACCCAGTTATAGGACGTGCTGTGTAGTCGAGTGGTTAAGATATCTGACTCTCGTCCTGCGACCCGGGTTCGAATTCTGGAATGACCAATTATGCTGTTTCTGTACAAATACGGAACTCAAACTAGTTTCCAATATTCCACATAGCTTTACAGCCTTCCTAAACCCAGTTTTGAGATGTGCTGTGTAGTCGAGTGGTAAAGATACCTGACTCTCATCCTGACGACCCGGGTTCGAATCCCGCAATCAATAATCACGCTTCTTCTGTACAAATAAGAAACTCAAACTAGTTTTCAATATTCCACATAGCTTTACAGTCTTCCTAAACCCAGTTTTGAGATGTGCTGTGTAGTCGAGTGGTAATGATACCTGACTCTCATCCTGACGACCCGGGTTTGAATCCCGCAATGAATAATCACGCTTCTTCTGTACAAATACGGAACTGAAACTAGTTTCCAATATTCCAAATACCTTTACAGTCTTCCTAAACCCAGTTATAAGACGTGCTGTGTAGTCGAGTAGTTAAGATACCTGACTCTCATCCTGACGACCCGGGTTCGAATCCCGGAATGACCAATCAAGCTACTTCTGTACAAATACGGAACTCAAACTAGTTTCCAATATTCCACATAGCTTTACAGTCTTCCTAAATCCAGTTTTGAGATGTGCTGTGTAGTCGAGTGGTAAAGATACCTGACTCTCATCCTGACACCCGGGTTCGAATCCCGCAATCAATAATCACGCTTCTTCTGTACAAATACGAAACTCAAACTAGTTTTCAATATTCCACATAGCTTTACAGTCTTCCTAAACTCAATTTTAGGACGTGCTGTGTAGTCGTGTGGTTAAGATATCTGACTCTCGTCCTGACGACTCAGGTTCGAATTCTGGAATGACCAATCACGCTGCTTCTGTACAAATACGGAACTCAAACTAGTTTCCAATATTCCACATACCTTTACAATCTTCCTAAACCCAGTTATAGGACGTGCTGTGTAGTCGAGTGGTTAAGATATCTGACTCTCCTCCTGACGACCCGGGTTTGAATCCCGCAATGAATAATCACGCTTCTTCTGTACAAATACGGAACTCAAACTAGTTTCCAATATTCCACATACCTTTACAGTCTTCCTAAACCCAGTTTTAGGACGTGCTGTGTAGTCGTGTGATTAAGATATCTGACTCTCGTCCTGACGACTTACCTTCGAATTCTGGAATGGCCAATCACGCTATTTCCTTACAAATACGGAACTCAAACTAGTTTCTAATATTCCGCATAGCTTTAGTCTTCCTAAACCCAGTTTTGAGATGTGCTGTGTAGTCGAGTGGTAAAGATACCTGACTCTCCTCCTGACGACCCGGGTTCGAATCCCGCAATGAATAATCACGCTTCTTCTGTACAAATACGGAACTCAAACTAGTTTCCAATATTTCAAATACCTTTACAGTCTTCCTAAACCCAGTTATAAGACGTGCTGTGTAGTTGGGTGGTTAAGATATCTGGCTCTCGTCCTCAGGACTCAGGTTCGAATTCTAGAATGACCAATCACGCTGCTTCTGTACAAATACGGAACCCAAACTAGTTTCCAATATTCCAAATACCTTTACAGTCTTCCTAAACCCAGTTATAAGACGTGCTGTGTAGTCGAGTAGTTAAGATACCTGACTCTCATCCTGTCGACCCGGGTTCGAATCCCGCAATGAATAATCACGCTTCTTCTGTACAAATACGGAACTCAAACTAGTTTCCTATATTCCACATAGCTTTACAGTCTTCCTAAACCCAGTTTTAGGACGTGCTGTGTAGTCGTGTGGTTAAGATATCTGACTCTCGTCCTGACCACTCAGGTTCGAATTCTGGAATGACCAATCACGCTGCTTCTGTACAAATATGGAACTCAAACTAGTTTCCAGTATTCCACATACCTTTACAATCTTCCTAAACCCAGTTATAGGACGTGCTGTGTAGTCGAGTGGTTAAGATATCTGACTCTCGTCCTGACGACTTAGGTTCGAATTCTGGAATGACCAATAACGCTATTTAATTACAAATACGGAACTCAAACTAGTTTCCAATATTCCGCATAGCTTTAGTCTTCCTAAACCCAGTTTTGAGATGTGCTGTGTGGTCGAGTGGTAAAGATACCTGACTCTCCTCCTGACGACCCGGGTTCGAATCCCGCAATGAATAATCACGCTTCTTCTATACAAATACGGAACTCAAACTAGCTTCCAATATTTCAAATACCTTTACAGTCTTCCTATACCCAGTTATAAGACGTGCTTTGTAGTCGAGGTGTTTAGATATATGATTCTCGTCTTGACGACCCGGGTTTGAATCCCGCAATGAATAATCACGCTTCTTCTGTACAAATACGGAACTCAAACTAGTTTCCAATACGCTTCTTCTGTACAAATACGGAACTCAAACTAGTTTCCAATATTCCAAATACCTTTACAGTCTTCCTAAACCCAGTTATAAGACGTGCTGTGAAGTCGAGTAGTTAAGATACCTGACTCTCATCCTGACGACCCGGGTTCGAATCCCGCAATGAATAATCACGCTTCTTCTGTACAAATATGGAACTCAAACTAGTGTCCAATATTCCACATACCTTTACAGTCTTCCTAAACCCAGTTATAGGACGTGCTGTGTAGTCGAGTGGTTAAGATATCTGACTCTCGTCCTGACGACCCGGGTTCGAATCCCGGAATGACCAATCAAGCTACTTCTGTACAAATACGAAACTCAAACTAGTTTTCAATATTCCACATAGCTTTACAGTCTTCCTAAACCCTATTTTAGGACGTGCTGTGTAGTCGTGTGGTTAAGATATCTGACTCTCGTCCTGACGACTCAGGTTCGAATTCTGGAATGACCAATCACGCTATTTCCTTACAAATACGGAACTCAAACTAGTTTCCAATATTCCGCATAGCTTTAGTCTTCCTAAACCCAGTTTTGAGATGTGCTGTGTAGTCGAGTGGTAAAGATACCTGACTCTCCTCCTGACGACCCGGGTTCGAATCCCGCAATGAATAATCACGCTTCTTCTGTACAAATACGGAACTCAAACTAGTTTCCAATATTTCAAATACCTTTACAGTCTTCCTAAACCCAGTTATAAGACGTGCTGTGTAGTTGGGTGGTTAAGATATCTGGCTCTCGTCCTCAGGACTCAGGTTCGAATTCTAGAATGACCAATCACGCTGCTTCTGTACAAATACGGAACCCAAACTAGTTTCCAATATTCCAAATACCTTTACAGTCTTCCTAAACCCAGTTTTGAGATGTGCTGTGTAGTCGAGTAGTTAAGATACCTGACTCTCATCCTGTCGACCCGGGTTCGAATCCCGCAATGAATAATCACGCTTCTTCTGTACAAATACGGAACTCAAACTAGTTTTCAATATTCCACATAGCTTTACAGTCTTCCTAAACCCAGTTTTAGGACGTGCTGTGTAGTCGTGTGGTTAAGATATCTGACTCTCGTCCTGACCACTCAGGTTCGAATTCTGGAATGACCAATCACGCTGCTTCTGTACAAATACGGAACTCAAACTAGTTTCCAGTATTCCACATACCTTTACAATCTTCCTAAACCCAGTTATAGGACGTGCTGTGTAGTCGAGTGGTTAAGATATCTGACTCTCGTCCTGCGACCCGGGTTCGAATTCTGGAATGACCAATTATGCTGTTTCTGTACAAATACGGAACTCAAACTAGTTTCCAATATTCCACATAGCTTTACAGCCTTCCTAAACCCAGTTTTGAGATGTGCTGTGTAGTCGAGTGGTAAAGATACCTGACTCTCATCCTGACGACCCGGGTTCGAATCCCGCAATCAATAATCACGCTTCTTCTGTACAAATAAGAAACTCAAACTAGTTTTCAATATTCCACATAGCTTTACAGTCTTCCTAAACCCAGTTTTGAGATGTGCTGTGTAGTCGAGTGGTAATGATACCTGACTCTCATCCTGACGACCCGGGTTTGAATCCCGCAATGAATAATCAAGCTACTTCTGTACAAATACGGAACTCAAACTAGTTTCCAATATTCCACATAGCTTTACAGTCTTCCTAAATCCAGTTTTGAGATGTGCTGTGTAGTCGAGTGGTAAAGATACCTGACTCTCATCCTGACACCCGGGTTCGAATCCCGCAATCAATAATCACGCTTCTTCTGTACAAATACGAAACTCAAACTAGTTTTCAATATTCCACATAGCTTTACAGTCTTCCTAAACTCAATTTTAGGACGTGCTGTGTAGTCGTGTGGTTAAGATATCTGACTCTCGTCCTGACGACTCAGGTTCGAATTCTGGAATGACCAATCACGCTGCTTCTGTACAAATACGGAACTCAAACTAGTTTCCAATATTCCACATACCTTTACAATCTTCCTAAACCCAGTTATAGGACGTGCTGTGTAGTCGAGTGGTTAAGATATCTGACTCTCCTCCTGACGACCCGGGTTTGAATCCCGCAATGAATAATCACGCTTCTTCTGTACAAATACGGAACTCAAACTAGTTTCCAATATTCCACATACCTTTACAGTCTTCCTAAACCCAGTTTTAGGACGTGCTGTGTAGTCGTGTGATTAAGATATCTGACTCTCGTCCTGACGACTTACCTTCGAATTCTGGAATGGCCAATCACGCTATTTCCTTACAAATACGGAACTCAAACTAGTTTCTAATATTCCGCATAGCTTTAGTCTTCCTAAACCCAGTTTTGAGATGTGCTGTGTAGTCGAGTGGTAAAGATACCTGACTCTCCTCCTGACGACCCGGGTTCGAATCCCGCAATGAATAATCACGCTTCTTCTGTACAAATACGGAACTCAAACTAGTTTCCAATATTTCAAATACCTTTACAGTCTTCCTAAACCCAGTTATAAGACGTGCTGTGTAGTTGGGTGGTTAAGATATCTGGCTCTCGTCCTCAGGACTCAGGTTCGAATTCTAGAATGACCAATCACGCTGCTTCTGTACAAATACGGAACCCAAACTAGTTTCCAATATTCCAAA
This sequence comes from Pholcus phalangioides, assembly GCF_987345545.1. Taxonomy (NCBI): domain Eukaryota; kingdom Metazoa; phylum Arthropoda; class Arachnida; order Araneae; family Pholcidae; genus Pholcus; species Pholcus phalangioides. The sequence goes on from NW_028301598.1 coordinate 13,907,498, forward strand.
TACCTTTACAGTCTTCCTAAACCCAGTTATAAGACGTGCTGTGTAGTCGAGTAGTTAAGATACCTGACTCTCATCCTGTCGACCCGGGTTCGAATCCCGCAATGAATAATCACGCTTCTTCTGTACAAATACGGAACTCAAACTAGTTTCCTATATTCCACATAGCTTTACAGTCTTCCTAAACCCAGTTTTAGGACGTGCTGTGTAGTCGTGTGGTTAAGATATCTGACTCTCGTCCTGACCACTCAGGTTCGAATTCTGGAATGACCAATCACGCTGCTTCTGTACAAATACGGAACTCAAACTAGTTTCCAGTATTCCACATACCTTTACAATCTTCCTAAACCCAGTTATAGGACGTGCTTTGTAGTCGAGTGGTTAAGATATCTGACTCTCGTCCTGACGACCCGGGTTCGAATCCCGGAATGACCAATCAAGCTACTTCTGTACAAATACGAAACTCAAACTAGTTTTCAATATTCCACATAGCTTTACAGTCTTCCTAAACCCAATTTTAGGACGTGCTGTGTAGTCGTGTGGTTAAGATATCTGACTCTCGTCCTGACGACTCAGGTTCGAATTCTGGAATGACGCTGCTTCTGTACAAATACGGAACTCAAACTAGTTTCCAATATTCCACATACCTTTACAATCTTCCTAAACCCCGTTATAGGACGTGCTGTGTAGTCGAGTGGTTAAGATATCTGACTCTCCTCCTGACGACCCGGGTTCGAATCCCGCAATGAATAATCACGCTTCTTCTGTACAAATACGGAACTCAAACTAGTTCCCAATATTCCACATACCTTTACAGTCTTCCTAAACCCAGTTTTAGGACGTGCTGTGTAGTCGTGTGGTTAAGATATCTGACTCTCGTCCTGACGACTTACCTTCGAATTCTGGAATGACCAATCACGCTATTTCCTTACAAATACGGAACTCAAACTAGTTTCCAATATTCCGCATAGCTTTAGTCTTCCTAAACCCAGTTTTGAGATGTGCTGTGTAGTCGAGTGGTAAAGATACCTGACTCTCATCCTGACGACCCGGGTTTGAATCCCGCAATGAATAATCACGCTTCTTCTGTACAAATACGGAACTCAAACTAGTTTCCAATATTTCAAATACCTTTACAGTCTTCCTAAACCCAGTTATAAGACGTGCTGTGTAGTTGGGTGGTTAAGATATCTGGCTCTCGTCCTCAGGACTCAGGTTCGAATTCTAGAATGACCAATCACGCTGCTTCTGTACAAATACGGAACCCAAACTAGTTTCCAATATTCCAAATACCTTTACAGTCTTCCTAAACCCAGTTATAAGACGTGCTGTGTAGTCGAGTGGTTAAGATATCTGACTCTCGTCCTGACGACTTAGGTTCGAATTCTGGAATGACCAATAACGCTATTTAATTACAAATACGGAACTCAAACTAGTTTCCAATATTCCGCATAGCTTTAGTCTTCCTAAACCCAGTTTTGAGATGTGCTGTGTGGTCGAGTGGTAAAGATACCTGACTCTCCTCCTGACGACCCGGGTTCGAATCCCGCAATGAATAATCACGCTTCTTCTATACAAATACGGATCTCAAACTAGCTTCCAATATTTCAAATACCTTTACAGTCTTCCTAAACCCAGTTATAAGACGTGCTTTGTAGTCGAGGTGTTTAGATATATGATTCTCGTCTTGACGACCCGGGTTTGAATCCCGCAATGAATAATCACGCTTCTTCTGTACAAATACGGAACTCAAACTAGTTTCCAATATTCCAAATACCTTTACAGTCTTCCTAAACCCAGTTATAAGACGTGCTGTGAAGTCGAGTAGTTAAGATACCTGACTCTCATCCTGACGACCCGGGTTCGAATCCCGCAATGAATAATCACGCTTCTTCTGTACAAATATGGAACTCAAACTAGTGTCCAATATTCCACATACCTTTACAGTCTTCCTAAACCCAGTTATAGGACGTGCTGTGTAGTCGAGTGGTTAAGATATCTGACTCTCGTCCTGACGACTTACCTTCGAATTCTGGAATGACCAATCACGCTATTTCCTTACAAATACGGAACTCAAACTAGTTTCCAATATTCCGCATAGCTTTAGTCTTCCTAAACCCAGTTTTGAGATGTGCTGTGTAGTCGAGTGGTAAAGATACCTGACTCTCATCCTGACGACCCGGGTTTGAATCCCGCAATGAATAATCACGCTTCTTCTGTACAAATACGGAAGTCAAACTAGTTTCCAATATTTCAAATACCTTTACAGTCTTCCTAAACCCAGTTATAGGACGTGCTGTGTAGTCGAGTGTTTAAGATATCTGACTCTCGTCCTGACGACCCGGGATCGAATCATGGAATGACCAATCGAGCTACTTCTGTACAAATACGGAACTCAAAATAGTTTCCAATATTCCAAATACCTTTACAGTCTTCCTAAACCCAGTTATAAGACGTGCTGTGAAGTCGAGTAGTTAAGATACCTAACTCTCATCCTGACGACCCGGGTTCGAATCCCGCAATGAATAATCACGCTTCTTCTGTACAAATATGGAACTCAAACTAGTGTCCAATATTCCACATACTTTTACAGTCTTCCTAAACCCAGTTATAGGACGTGCTGTGTAGTCGAGTGGTTAAGATATCTGACTCTCGTCCTGACGACCCGGGTTCGAATCCCGGAATGACCAATCAAGCTACTTCTGTACAAATACGAAACTCAAACTAGTTTTCAATATTCCACATAGCTTTACAGTCTTCCTAAACCCAATTTTAGGACGTGCTGTGTAGTCGTGTGGTTAAGATATCTGACTCTCGTCCTGACGACTCAGGTTCGAATTCTGGAATGACGCTGCTTCTGTACAAATACGGAACTCAAACTAGTTTCCAATATTCCACATACCTTTACAATCTTCCTAAACCCCGTTATAGGACGTGCTGTGTAGTCGAGTGGTTAAGATATCTGACTCTCCTCCTGACGACCCGGGTTCGAATCCCGCAATGAATAATCACGCTTCTTCTGTACAAATACGGAACTCAAACTAGTTCCCAATATTCCACATACCTTTACAGTCTTCCTAAACCCAGTTTTAGGACGTGCTGTGTAGTCGTGTGGTTAAGATATCTGACTCTCGTCCTGACGACTTACCTTCGAATTCTGGAATGACCAATCACGCTATTTCCTTACAAATACGGAACTCAAACTAGTTTCCAATATTCCGCATAGCTTTAGTCTTCCTAAACCCAGTTTTGAGATGTGCTGTGTAGTCGAGTGGTAAAGATACCTGACTCTCATCCTGACGACCCGGGTTTGAATCCCGCAATGAATAATCACGCTTCTTCTGTACAAATACGGAAGTCAAACTAGTTTCCAATATTCCACATACCTTTACAATCTTCCTAAACCCCGTTATAGGACGTGCTGTGTAGTCGAGTGTTTAAGATATCTGACTCTCGTCCTGACGACCCGGGTTCGAATCATGGAATGACCAATCGAGCTACTTCTGTACAAATACGGAACTCAAACTAGTTTCCAATATTCCACATACCTTTACAGTCTTCCTAAACCCAGTTTTAGGACGTGCTGTGTAGTCGTGTGGTTAAGATATCTGACTCTCGTCCTGACGACTTACCTTCGAATTCTGGAATGACCAATCACGCTATTTCTTTACAAATACGGAACTCAAACTAGTTTCCAATATTCCGCATAGCTTTATTCTTCCTAAACCCAGTTTTGAGATGTGCTGTGTAGTCGAGTGGTAAAGATCCCTGACTCTCCTCCTGACGACCCGGGTTCGAATCCCGCAATGAATAATCACGCTTCTTCTGTACAAATACGGAACTCAAACTAGTTTCCAATATTTCAAATACCTTTACAGTCTTCCTAAACCCAGTTATAAGACGTGCTGTGTAGTTGGGTGGTTAAGATATCTGGCTCTCGTCCTCAGGACTCAGGTTCGAATTCTAGAATGACCAATCACGCTGCTTCTGTACAAATACGGAACCCAAACTAGTTTCCAATATTCCAAATACCTTTACAGTCTTCCTAAACCCAGTTATAAGACGTGCTGTGTAGTCGAGTGGTTAAGATATCTGACTCTCGTCCTGACGACTTAGGTTCGAATTCTGGAATGACCAATAACGCTATTTAATTACAAATACGGAACTCAAACTAGTTTCCAATATTCCGCATAGCTTTAGTCTTCCTAAACCCAGTTTTGAGATGTGCTGTGTGGTCGAGTGGTAAAGATACCTGACTCTCCTCCTGACGACCCGGGTTCGAATCCCGCAATGAATAATCACGCTTCTTCTATACAAATACGGAACTCAAACTAGCTTCCAATATTTCAAATACCTTTACAGTCTTCCTAAACCCAGTTATAAGACGTGCTTTGTAGTCGAGGTGTTTAGATATATGATTCTCGTCTTGACGACCCGGGTTTGAATCCCGCAATGAATAATCACGCTTCTTCTGTACAAATACGGAACTCAAACTAGTTTCCAATATTCCAAATACCTTTACAGTCTTCCTAAACCCAGTTATAAGACGTGCTGTGAAGTCGAGTAGTTAAGATACCTGACTCTCATCCTGACGACCCGGGTTCGAATCCCGCAATGAATAATCACGCTTCTTCTGTACAAATACGGAAGTCAAACTAGTTTCCAATATTTCAAATACCTTTACAGTCTTCCTAAACCCAGTTATAGGACGTGCTGTGTAGTCGAGTGTTTAAGATATCTGACTCTCGTCCTGACGACCCGGGATCGAATCATGGAATGACCAATCGAGCTACTTCTGTACAAATACGGAACTCAAAATAGTTTCCAATATTCCAAATACCTTTACAGTCTTCCTAAACCCAGTTATAAGACGTGCTGTGAAGTCGAGTAGTTAAGATACCTAACTCTCATCCTGACGACCCGGGTTCGAATCCCGCAATGAATAATCACGCTTCTTCTGTACAAATATGGAACTCAAACTAGTGTCCAATATTCCACATACTTTTACAGTCTTCCTAAACCCAGTTATAGGACGTGCTGTGTAGTCGAGTGGTTAAGATATCTGACTCTCGTCCTGACGACCCGGGTTCGAATCCCGGAATGACCAATCAAGCTACTTCTGTACAAATACGAAACTCAAACTAGTTTTCAATATTCCACATAGCTTTACAGTCTTCCTAAACCCAATTTTAGGACGTGCTGTGTAGTCGTGTGGTTAAGATATCTGACTCTCGTCCTGACGACTCAGGTTCGAATTCTGGAATGACGCTGCTTCTGTACAAATACGGAACTCAAACTAGTTTCCAATATTCCACATACCTTTACAATCTTCCTAAACCCCGTTATAGGACGTGCTGTGTAGTCGAGTGGTTAAGATATCTGACTCTCCTCCTGACGACCCGGGTTCGAATCCCGCAATGAATAATCACGCTTCTTCTGTACAAATACGGAACTCAAACTAGTTCCCAATATTCCACATACCTTTACAGTCTTCCTAAACCCAGTTTTAGGACGTGCTGTGTAGTCGTGTGGTTAAGATATCTGACTCTCGTCCTGACGACTTACCTTCGAATTCTGGAATGACCAATCACGCTATTTCCTTACAAATACGGAACTCAAACTAGTTTCCAATATTCCGCATAGCTTTAGTCTTCCTAAACCCAGTTTTGAGATGTGCTGTGTAGTCGAGTGGTAAAGATACCTGACTCTCATCCTGACGACCCGGGTTTGAATCCCGCAATGAATAATCACGCTTCTTCTGTACAAATACGGAAGTCAAACTAGTTTCCAATATTCCACATACCTTTACAATCTTCCTAAACCCCGTTATAGGACGTGCTGTGTAGTCGAGTGTTTAAGATATCTGACTCTCGTCCTGACGACCCGGGTTCGAATCATGGAATGACCAATCGAGCTACTTCTGTACAAATACGGAACTCAAACTAGTTTCCAATATTCCACATACCTTTACAGTCTTCCTAAACCCAGTTTTAGGACGTGCTGTGTAGTCGTGTGGTTAAGATATCTGACTCTCGTCCTGACGACTTACCTTCGAATTCTGGAATGACCAATCACGCTATTTCTTTACAAATACGGAACTCAAACTAGTTTCCAATATTCCGCATAGCTTTATTCTTCCTAAACCCAGTTTTGAGATGTGCTGTGTAGTCGAGTGGTAAAGATCCCTGACTCTCCTCCTGACGACCCGGGTTCGAATCCCGCAATGAATAATCACGCTTCTTCTGTACAAATACGGAACTCAAACTAGTTTCCAATATTTCAAATACCTTTACAGTCTTCCTAAACCCAGTTATAAGACGTGCTGTGTAGTTGGGTGGTTAAGATATCTGGCTCTCGTCCTCAGGACTCAGGTTCGAATTCTAGAATGACCAATCACGCTGCTTCTGTACAAATACGGAACCCAAACTAGTTTCCAATATTCCAAATACCTTTACAGTCTTCCTAAACCCAGTTATAAGACGTGCTGTGTAGTCGAGTGGTTAAGATATCTGACTCTCGTCCTGACGACTTAGGTTCGAATTCTGGAATGACCAATAACGCTATTTAATTACAAATACGGAACTCAAACTAGTTTCCAATATTCCGCATAGCTTTAGTCTTCCTAAACCCAGTTTTGAGATGTGCTGTGTGGTCGAGTGGTAAAGATACCTGACTCTCCTCCTGACGACCCGGGTTCGAATCCCGCAATGAATAATCACGCTTCTTCTATACAAATACGGAACTCAAACTAGCTTCCAATATTTCAAATACCTTTACAGTCTTCCTAAACCCAGTTATAAGACGTGCTTTGTAGTCGAGGTGTTTAGATATATGATTCTCGTCTTGACGACCCGGGTTTGAATCCCGCAATGAATAATCACGCTTCTTCTGTACAAATACGGAACTCAAACTAGTTTCCAATATTCCAAATACCTTTACAGTCTTCCTAAACCCAGTTATAAGACGTGCTGTGAAGTCGAGTAGTTAAGATACCTGACTCTCATCCTGACGACCCGGGTTCGAATCCCGCAATGAATAATCACGCTTCTTCTGTACAAATATGGAACTCAAACTAGTGTCCAATATTCCACATACCTTTACAGTCTTCCTAAACCCAGTTATAGGACGTGCTGTGTAGTCGAGTGGTTAAGATATCTGACTCTCGTCCTGACGACTTACCTTCGAATTCTGGAATGACCAATCACGCTATTTCCTTACAAATACGGAACTCAAACTAGTTTCCAATATTCCGCATAGCTTTAGTCTTCCTAAACCCAGTTTTGAGATGTGCTGTGTAGTCGAGTGGTAAAGATACCTGACTCTCATCCTGACGACCCGGGTTTGAATCCCGCAATGAATAATCACGCTTCTTCTGTACAAATACGGAAGTCAAACTAGTTTCTAATATTCCACATACCTTTACAATCTTCCTAAACCCAGTTATAGGACGTGCTGTGTAGTCGAGTGTTTAAGATATCTGACTCTCGTCCTGACGACCCGGGATCGAATCATGGAATGACCAATCGAGCTACTTCTGTACAAATACGGAACTCAAACTAGTTTCCAATATTCCACATAGCTTTACAGTCTTCCTAAACCCAATTTTAGGACGTGCTGTGTAGTCGTGTGGTTAAGATATCTGACTCTCGTCCTGACGACTCAGGTTCGAATTCTGGAATGACCAATCACGCTGCTTCTGTACAAATACGGAACTCAAACTAGTTTCCAATATTCCACATACCTTTACAATCTTCCTAAACCCAGTTATAGGACGTGCTGTGTAGTCGAGTGGTTAAGATATCTGACTCTCCTCCTGACGACCCGGGTTCGAATCCCGCAATGAATAATCACGCTTCTTCTATACAAATACGGAACTCAAACTAGCTTCCAATATTTCAAATACCTTTACAGTCTTCCTAAACCCAGTTATAAGACGTGCTGTGAAGTCGAGTAGTTAAGATACCTGACTCTCATCCTGACGACCCGGGTTCGAATCCCGCAATGAATAATCACGCTTCTTCTGTACAAATATGGAACTCAAACTAGTGTCCAATATTCCACATACTTTTACAGTCTTCCTAAACCCAGTTTTAGGACGTGCTGTGTAGTCGTGTGGTTAAGATATCTGACTCTCGTCCTGACGACTTACCTTCGAATTCTGGAATGACCAATCACGCTATTTCCTTACAAATACGGAACTCAAACTAGTTTTCAATATTCCACATAGCTTTACAGTCTTCCTAAACCCAATTTTAGGACGTGCTGTGTAGTCGTGTGGTTAAGATATCTGACTCTCGTCCTGACGACTCAGGTTCGAATTCTGGAATGACGCTGCTTCTGTACAAATACGGAACTCAAACTAGTTTCCAATATTCCACATACCTTTACAATCTTCCTAAACCCCGTTATAGGACGTGCTGTGTAGTCGAGTGGTTAAGATATCTGACTCTCATCCTGACGACCCGGGTTTGAATCCCGCAATGAATAATCACGCTTCTTCTGTAAAAATACGGAAGTCAAACTAGTTTCCAATATTCCACATACCTTTACAATCTTCCTAAACCCAGTTATAGGACGTGCTGTGTAGTCGAGTGTTTAAGATATCTGACTCTCGTCCTGACGACCCGGGTTCGAATCATGGAATGACCAATCGAGCTACTTCTGTACAAATACGGAACTCAAACTAGTTTCCAATATTCCACATACCTTTACAGTCTTCCTAAACCCAGTTTTAGGACGTGCTGTGTAGTCGTGTGGTTAAGATATCTGACTCTCGTCCTGACGACTTACCTTCGAATTCTGGAATGACCAATCACGCTATTTCTTTACAAATACGGAACTCAAACTAGTTTCCAATATTCCGCATAGCTTTATTCTTCCTAAACCCAGTTTTGAGATGTGCTGTGTAGTCGAGTGGTAAAGATCCCTGACTCTCCTCCTGACGACCCGGGTTCGAATCCCGCAATGAATAATCACGCTTCTTCTGTACAAATACGGAACTCAAACTAGTTTCCAATATTTCAAATACCTTTACAGTCTTCCTAAACCCAGTTATAAGACGTGCTGTGTAGTTGGGTGGTTAAGATATCTGGCTCTCGTCCTCAGGACTCAGGTTCGAATTCTAGAATGACCAATCACGCTGCTTCTGTACAAATACGGAACCCAAACTAGTTTCCAATATTCCAAATACCTTTACAGTCTTCCTAAACCCAGTTTTGAGATGTGCTGTGTAGTCGAGTAGTTAAGATACCTGACTCTCATCCTGTCGACCCGGGTTCGAATCCCGCAATGAATAATCACGCTTCTTCTGTACAAATACGGAACTCAAACTAGTTTTCAATATTCCACATAGCTTTACAGTCTTCCTAAACCCAGTTTTAGGACGTGCTGTGTAGTCGTGTGGTTAAGATATCTGACTCTCGTCCTGACCACTCAGGTTCGAATTCTGGAATGACCAATCACGCTGCTTCTGTACAAATACGGAACTCAAACTAGTTTCCAGTATTCCACATACCTTTACAATCTTCCTAAACCCAGTTATAGGACGTGCTGTGTAGTCGAGTGGTTAGGATATCTGACTCTCGTCCTGCGACCCGGGTTCGAATTCTGGAATGACCAATTATGCTGCTTCTGTACAAATACGGAACTCAAACTAGTTTCCAATATTCCACATAGCTTTACAGCCTTCCTAAACCCAGTTTTGAGATGTGCTGTGTAGTCGAGTGGTAAAGATACCTGACTCTCATCCTGACACCCGGGTTCGAATCCCGCAATCAATAATCACGCTTCTTCTGTACAAATAAGAAACTCAAACTAGTTTTCAATATTCCACATAGCTTTACAGTCTTCCTAAACCCAGTTTTGAGATGTGCTGTGTAGTCGAGTGGTAATGATACCTGACTCTCATCCTGACGACCCGGGTTTGAATCCCGCAATGAATAATCACGCTTCTTCTGTACAAATACGGAACTGAAACTAGTTTCCAATATTCCAAATACCTTTACAGTCTTCCTAAACCCAGTTATAAGACGTGCTGTGTAGTCGAGTAGTTAAGATACCTGACTCTCATCCTGACGACCCGGGTTCGAATCCCGGAATGACCAATCAAGCTACTTCTGTACAAATACGGAACTCAAACTAGTTTCCAATATTCCACATAGCTTTACAGTCTTCCTAAATCCAGTTTTGAGATGTGCTGTGTAGTCGAGTGGTAAAGATACCTGACTCTCATCCTGACACCCGGGTTCGAATCCCGCAATCAATAATCACGCTTCTTCTGTACAAATACGAAACTCAAACTAGTTTTCAATATTCCACATAGCTTTACAGTCTTCCTAAACTCAATTTTAGGACGTGCTGTGTAGTCGTGTGGTTAAGATATCTGACTCTCGTCCTGACGACTCAGGTTCGAATTCTGGAATGACCAATCACGCTGCTTCTGTACAAATACGGAACTCAAACTAGTTTCCAATATTCCACATACCTTTACAATCTTCCTAAACCCAGTTATAGGACGTGCTGTGTAGTCGAGTGGTTAAGATATCTGACTCTCCTCCTGACGACCCGGGTTTGAATCCCGCAATGAATAATCACGCTTCTTCTGTACAAATACGGAACTCAAACTAGTTTCCAATATTCCACATACCTTTACAGTCTTCCTAAACCCAGTTTTAGGACGTGCTGTGTAGTCGTGTGATTAAGATATCTGACTCTCGTCCTGACGACTTACCTTCGAATTCTGGAATGACCAATCACGCTATTTCCTTACAAATACGGAACTCAAACTAGTTTCCAATATTCCGCATAGCTTTAGTCTTCCTAAACCCAGTTTTGAGATGTGCTGTGTAGTCGAGTGGTAAAGATACCTGACTCTCCTCCTGACGACCCGGGTTCGAATCCCGCAATGAATAATCACGCTTCTTCTGTACAAATACGGAACTCAAACTAGTTTCCAATATTTCAAATACCTTTACAGTCTTCCTAAACCCAGTTATAAGACGTGCTGTGTAGTTGGGTGGTTAAGATATCTGGCTCTCGTCCTCAGGACTCAGGTTCGAATTCTAGAATGACCAATCACGCTGCTTCTGTACAAATACGGAACCCAAACTAGTTTCCAATATTCCAAATACCTTTACAGTCTTCCTAAACCCAGTTATAAGACGTGCTGTGTAGTCGAGTAGTTAAGATACCTGACTCTCATCCTGTCGACCCGGGTTCGAATCCCGCAATGAATAATCACGCTTCTTCTGTACAAATACGGAACTCAAACTAGTTTCCTATATTCCACATAGCTTTACAGTCTTCCTAAACCCAGTTTTAGGACGTGCTGTGTAGTCGTGTGGTTAAGATATCTGACTCTCGTCCTGACCACTCAGGTTCGAATTCTGGAATGACCAATCACGCTGCTTCTGTACAAATACGGAACTCAAACTAGTTTCCAGTATTCCACATACCTTTACAATCTTCCTAAACCCAGTTATAGGACGTGCTGTGTAGTCGAGTGGTTAAGATATCTGACTCTCGTCCTGACGACTTAGGTTCGAATTCTGGAATGACCAATAACGCTATTTAATTACAAATACGGAACTCAAACTAGTTTCCAATATTCCGCATAGCTTTAGTCTTCCTAAACCCAGTTTTGAGATGTGCTGTGTGGTCGAGTGGTAAAGATACCTGACTCTCCTCCTGACGACCCGGGTTCGAATCCCGCAATGAATAATCACGCTTCTTCTATACAAATACGGAACTCAAACTAGCTTCCAATATTTCAAATACCTTTACAGTCTTCCTAAACCCAGTTATAAGACGTGCTTTGTAGTCGAGGTGTTTAGATATATGATTCTCGTCTTGACGACCCGGGTTCGAATCCCGCAATGAATAATCACGCTTCTTCTGTACAAATATGGAACTCAAACTAGTGTCCAATATTCCACATACTTTTACAGTCTTCCTAAACCCAGTTATACGACGTGCTGTGTAGTCGAGTGGTTAAGATATCTGACTCTCGTCCTGACGACCCGGGTTCGAATCCCGGAATGACCAATCAAGCTACTTCTGTACAAATACGAAACTCAAACTAGTTTTCAATATTCCACATAGCTTTACAGTCTTCCTAAACCCAATTTTAGGACGTGCTGTGTAGTCGTGTGGTTAAGATATCTGACTCTCGTCCTGACGACTCAGGTTCGAATTCTGGAATGACGCTGCTTCTGTACAAATACGGAACTCAAACTAGTTTCCAATATTCCACATACCTTTACAATCCGCCTAAACCCCGTTATAGGACGTGCTGTGTAGTCGAGTGGTTAAGATATCTGACTCTCCTCCTGACGACCCGGGTTCGAATCCCGCAATGAATAATCACGCTTCTTCTGTACAAATACGGAACTCAAACTAGTTCCCAATATTCCACATACCTTTACAGTCTTCCTAAACCCAGTTTTAGGACGTGCTGTGTAGTCGTGTGGTTAAGATATCTGACTCTCGTCCTGACGACTTACCTTCGAATTCTGGAATGACCAATCACGCTATTTCCTTACAAATACGGAACTCAAACTAGTTTCCAATATTCCGCATAGCTTTAGTCTTCCTAAACCCAGTTTTGAGATGTGCTGTGTAGTCGAGTGGTAAAGATACCCGACTCTCATCCTGACGACCCGGGTTTGAATCCCGCAATGAATAATCACGCTTCTTCTGTACAAATACGGAAGTCAAACTAGTTTCCAATATTCCACATACCTTTACAATCTTCCTAAACCCAGTTATAGGACGTGCTGTGTAGTCGAGTGTTTAAGATATCTGACTCTCGTCCTGACGACCCGGGTTCGAATCATGGAATGACCAATCGAGCTACTTCTGTACAAATACGGAACTCAAACTAGTTTCCAATATTCCACATACCTTTACAGTCTTCCTAAACCCAGTTTTAGGACGTGCTGTGTAGTCGTGTGGTTAAGATATCTGACTCTCGTCCTGACGACTTACCTTCGAATTCTGGAATGACCAATCACGCTATTTCTTTACAAATACGGAACTCAAACTAGTTTCCAATATTCCGCATAGCTTTATTCTTCCTAAACCCAGTTTTGAGATGTGCTGTGTAGTCGAGTGGTAAAGATCCCTGACTCTCCTCCTGACGACCCGGGTTCGAATCCCGCAATGAATAATCACGCTTCTTCTGTACAAATACGGAACTCAAACTAGTTTCCAATATTTCAAATACCTTTACAGTCTTCCTAAACCCAGTTATAAGACGTGCTGTGTAGTTGGGTGGTTAAGATATCTGGCTCTCGTCCTCAGGACTCAGGTTCGAATTCTAGAATGACCAATCACGCTGCTTCTGTACAAATACGGAACCCAAACTAGTTTCCAATATTCCAAATACCTTTACAGTCTTCCTAAACCCAGTTATAAGACGTGCTGTGTAGTCGAGTGGTTAAGATATCTGACTCTCGTCCTGACGACTTAGGTTCGAATTCTGGAATGACCAATAACGCTATTTAATTACAAATACGGAACTCAAACTAGTTTCCAATATTCCGCATAGCTTTAGTCTTCCTAAACCCAGTTTTGAGATGTGCTGTGTGGTCGAGTGGTAAAGATACCTGACTCTCCTCCTGACGACCCGGGTTCGAATCCCGCAATGAATAATCACGCTTCTTCTATACAAATACGGAACTCAAACTAGCTTCCAATATTTCAAATACCTTTACAGTCTTCCTAAACCCAGTTATAAGACGTGCTGTGAAGTCGAGTAGTTAAGATACCTGACTCTCATCCTGACGACCCGGGTTCGAATCCCGCAATGAATAATCACGCTTCTTCTGTACAAATATGGAACTCAAACTAGTGTCCAATATTCCACATACCTTTACAGTCTTCCTAAACCCAGTTATAGGACGTGCTGTGTAGTCGAGTGGTTAAGATATCTGACTCTCGTCCTGACGACTTACCTTCGAATTCTGGAATGACCAATCACGCTATTTCCTTACAAATACGGAACTCAAACTAGTTTCCAATATTCCGCATAGCTTTAGCCTTCCTAAACCCAGTTTTGAGATGTGCTGTGTAGTCGAGTGGTAAAGATACCTGACTCTCATCCTGACGACCCGGGTTTGAATCCCGCAATGAATAATCACGCTTCTTCTGTACAAATACGGAAGTCAAACTAGTTTCCAATATTCCACATACCTTTACAATCTTCCTAAACCCAGTTATAGGACGTGCTGTGTAGTCGAGTGTTTAAGATATCTGACTCTCGTCCTGACGACCCGGGATCGAATCATGGAATGACCAATCGAGCTACTTCTGTACAAATACGGAACTCAAACTAGTTTCCAATATTCCACATACCTTTACAATCTTCCTAAACCCAGTTATAGGACGTGCTGTGTAGTCGAGTGGTTAAGATATCTGACTCTCCTCCTGACGACCCGGGTTCGAATCCCGCAATGAATAATCACGCTTCTTCTGTACAAATACGGAACTCAAACTAGTTTCCAATATTCCACATACCTTTACAGTCTTCCTAAACCCAGTTATAAGACGTGCTTTGTAGTCGAGGTGTTTAGATATATGATTCTCGTCTTGACGACCCGGGTTTGAATCCCGCAATGAATAATCACGCTTCTTCTGTACAAATACGGAACTCAAACTAGTTTCCAATATTCCAAATACCTTTACAGTCTTCCTAAACCCAGTTATAAGACGTGCTGTGAAGTCGAGTAGTTAAGATACCTGACTCTCATCCTGACGACCCGCGTTCGAATCCCGCAATGAATAATCACGCTTCTTCTGTACAAATATGGAACTCAAACTAGTGTCCAATATTCCACATACTTTTACAGTCTTCCTAAACCCAGTTATAGGACGTGCTGTGTAGTCGAGTGGTTAAGATATCTGACTCTCGTCCTGACGACCCGGGTTCGAATCCCGGAATGACCAATCAAGCTACTTCTGTACAAATACGAAACTCAAACTAGTTTTCAATATTCCACATAGCTTTACAGTCTTCCTAAACCCAATTTTAGGACGTGCTGTGTAGTCGTGTGGTTAAGATATCTGACTCTCGTCCTGACGACTCAGGTTCGAATTCTGGAATGACGCTGCTTCTGTACAAATACGGAACTCAAACTAGTTTCCAATATTCCACATACCTTTACAATCTTCCTAAACCCCGTTATAGGACGTGCTGTGTAGTCGAGTGGTTAAGATATCTGACTCTCCTCCTGACGACCCGGGTTCGAATCCCGCAATGAATAATCACGCTTCTTCTGTACAAATACGGAACTCAAACTAGTTCCCAATATTCCACATACCTTTACAGTCTTCCTAAACCCAGTTTTAGGACGTGCTGTGTAGTCGTGTGGTTAAGATATCTGACTCTCGTCCTGACGACTTACCTTCGAATTCTGGAATGACCAATCACGCTATTTCCTTACAAATACGGAACTCAAACTAGTTTCCAATATTCCGCATAGCTTTAGTCTTCCTAAACCCAGTTTTGAGATGTGCTGTGTAGTCGAGTGGTAAAGATACCTGACTCTCATCCTGACGACCCGGGTTTGAATCCCGCAATGAATAATCACGCTTCTTCTGTACAAATACGGAAGTCAAACTAGTTTCCAATATTCCACATACCTTTACAATCTTCCTAAACCCAGTTATAGGACGTGCTGTGTAGTCGAGTGTTTAAGATATCTGACTCTCGTCCTGACGACCCGGGTTCGAATCATGGAATGACCAATCGAGCTACTTCTGTACAAATACGGAACTCAAACTAGTTTCCAATATTCCACATACCTTTACAGTCTTCCTAAACCCAGTTTTAGGACGTGCTGTGTAGTCGTGTGGTTAAGATATCTGACTCTCGTCCTGACGACTTACCTTCGAATTCTGGAATGACCAATCACGCTATTTCTTTACAAATACGGAACTCAAACTAGTTTCCAATATTCCGCATAGCTTTATTCTTCCTAAACCCAGTTTTGAGATGTGCTGTGTAGTCGAGTGGTAAAGATCCCTGACTCTCCTCCTGACGACCCGGGTTCGAATCCCGCAATGAATAATCACGCTTCTTCTGTACAAATACGGAACTCAAACTAGTTTCCAATATTTCAAATACCTTTACAGTCTTCCTAAACCCAGTTATAAGACGTGCTGTGTAGTTGGGTGGTTAAGATATCTGGCTCTCGTCCTCAGGACTCAGGTTCGAATTCTAGAATGACCAATCACGCTGCTTCTGTACAAATACGGAACCCAAACTAGTTTCCAATATTCCAAATACCTTTACAGTCTTCCTAAACCCAGTTATAAGACGTGCTGTGTAGTCGAGTGGTTAAGATATCTGACTCTCGTCCTGACGACTTAGGTTCGAATTCTGGAATGACCAATAACGCTATTTAATTACAAATACGGAACTCAAACTAGTTTCCAATATTCCACATACCTTTACAATCTTCCTAAACCCAGTTATAGGACGTGCTGTGTAGTCGAGTGTTTAAGATATCTGACTCTCGTCCTGACGACCCGGGATCGAATCATGGAATGACCAATCGAGCTACTTCTGTACAAATACGGAACTCAAACTAGTTTCCAATATTCCACATAGCTTTACAGTCTTCCTAAACCCAATTTTAGGACGTGCTGTGTAGTCGTGTGGTTAAGATATCTGACTCTCGTCCTGACGACTCAGGTTCGAATTCTGGAATGACCAATCACGCTGCTTCTGTACAAATACGGAACCCAAACTAGTTTCCAATATTCCAAATACCTTTACAGTCTTCCTAAACCCAGTTATAAGACGTGCTGTGTAGTCGAGTGGTTAAGATATCTGACTCTCGTCCTGACGACTTAGGTTCGAATTCTGGAATGACCAATAACGCTATTTAATTACAAATACGGAACTCAAACTAGTTTCCAATATTCCGCATAGCTTTAGTCTTCCTAAACCCAGTTTTGAGATGTGCTGTGTGGTCGAGTGGTAAAGATACCTGACTCTCCTCCTGACGACCCGGGTTCGAATCCCGCAATGAATAATCACGCTTCTTCTATACAAATACGGAACTCAAACTAGCTTCCAATATTTCAAATACCTTTACAGTCTTCCTAAACCCAGTTATAAGACGTGCTTTGTAGTCGAGGTGTTTAGATATATGATTCTCGTCTTGACGACCCGGGTTTGAATCCCGCAATGAATAATCACGCTTCTTCTGTACAAATACGGAACTCAAACTAGTTTCCAATATTCCAAATACCTTTACAGTCTTCCTAAACCCAGTTATAAGACGTGCTGTGAAGTCGAGTAGTTAAGATACCTGACTCTCATCCTGACGACCCGGGTTCGAATCCCGCAATGAATAATCACGCTTCTTCTGTACAAATATGGAACTCAAACTAGCGTCCAATATTCCACATACCTTTACAGTCTTCCTAAACCCAGTTATAGGACGTGCTGTGTAGTCGAGTGGTTAATATATCTGACTCTCGTCCTGACGACTTACCTTCGAATTCTGGAATGACCAATCACGCTATTTCCTTACAAATACGGAACTCAAACTAGTTTCCAATATTCCGCATAGCTTTAGTCTTCCTAAACCCAGTTTTGAGATGTGCTGTGTAGTCGAGTGGTAAAGATACCTGACTCTCATCCTGACGACCCGGGTTTGAATCCCGCAATGAATAATCACGCTTCTTCTGTACAAATACGGAAGTCAAACTAGTTTCCAATATTCCACATACCTTTACAATCTTCCTAAACCCAGTTATAGGACGTGCTGTGTAGTCGAGTGTTTAAGATATCTGACTCTCGTCCTGACGACCCGGGATCGAATCATGGAATGACCAATCGAGCTACTTCTGTACAAATACGGAACTCAAACTAGTTTCCAATATTCCACATAGCTTTACAGTCTTCCTAAACCCAATTTTAGGACGTGCTGTGTAGTCGTGTGGTTAAGATATCTGACTCTCGTCCTGACGACTCAGGTTCGAATTCTGGAATGACCAATCACGCTGCTTCTGTACAAATACGGAACTCAAACTAGTTTCCAATATTCCACATACCTTTACAATCTTCCTAAACCCAGTTATAGGACGTGCTGTGTAGTCGAGTGGTTAAGATATCTGACTCTCCTCCTGACGACCCGGGTTCGAATCCCGCAATGAATAATCACGCTTCTTCTGTACAAATACGGAACTCAAACTAGTTTCCTATATTCCACATAGCTTTACAGTCTTCCTAAACCCAATTTTAGGACGTGCTGTGTAGTCGTGTGGTTAAGATATCTGACTCTCGTCCTCAGGACTCAGGTTCGAATTCTAGAATGACCAATCACGCTGCTTCTGTACAAATACGGAACCCAAACTAGTTTCCAATATTCCAAATACCTTTACAGTCTTCCTAAACCCAGTTATAAGACGTGCTGTGTAGTCGAGTAGTTAAGATACCTGACTCTCATCCTGTCGACCCGGGTTCGAATCCCGCAATGAATAATCACGCTTCTTCTGTACAAATACGGAACTCAAACTAGTTTCCTATATTCCACATAGCTTTACAGTCTTCCTAAACCCAGTTTTAGGACGTGCTGTGTAGTCGTGTGGTTAAGATATCTGACTCTCGTCCTGACCACTCAGGTTCGAATTCTGGAATGACCAATCACGCTGCTTCTGTACAAATACGGAACTCAAACTAGTTTCCAGTATTCCACATACCTTTACAATCTTCCTAAACCCAGTTATAGGACGTGCTGTGTAGTCGAGTGGTTAAGATATCTGACTCTCGTCCTGACGACTTAGGTTCGAATTCTGGAATGACCAATAACGCTATTTAATTACAAATACGGAACTCAAACTAGTTTCCAATATTCCGCATAGCTTTAGTCTTCCTAAACCCAGTTTTGAGATGTGCTGTGTGGTCGAGTGGTAAAGATACCTGACTCTCCTCCTGACGACCCGGGTTCGAATCCCGCAATGAATAATCACGCTTCTTCTATACAAATACGGAACTCAAACTAGCTTCCAATATTTCAAATACCTTTACAGTCTTCCTAAACCCAGTTATAAGACGTGCTTTGTAGTCGAGGTGTTTAGATATATGATTCTCGTCTTGACGACCCGGGTTCGAATCCCGCAATGAATAATCACGCTTCTTCTGTACAAATATGGAACTCAAACTAGTGTCCAATATTCCACATACTTTTACAGTCTTCCTAAACCCAGTTATACGACGTGCTGTGTAGTCGAGTGGTTAAGATATCTGACTCTCGTCCTGACGACCCGGGTTCGAATCCCGGAATGACCAATCAAGCTACTTCTGTACAAATACGAAACTCAAACTAGTTTTCAATATTCCACATAGCTTTACAGTCTTCCTAAACCCAATTTTAGGACGTGCTGTGTAGTCGTGTGGTTAAGATATCTGACTCTCGTCCTGACGACTCAGGTTCGAATTCTGGAATGACGCTGCTTCTGTACAAATACGGAACTCAAACTAGTTTCCAATATTCCACATACCTTTACAATCCGCCTAAACCCCGTTATAGGACGTGCTGTGTAGTCGAGTGGTTAAGATATCTGACTCTCCTCCTGACGACCCGGGTTCGAATCCCGCAATGAATAATCACGCTTCTTCTGTACAAATACGGAACTCAAACTAGTTCCCAATATTCCACATACCTTTACAGTCTTCCTAAACCCAGTTTTAGGACGTGCTGTGTAGTCGTGTGGTTAAGATATCTGACTCTCGTCCTGACGACTTACCTTCGAATTCTGGAATGACCAATCACGCTATTTCCTTACAAATACGGAACTCAAACTAGTTTCCAATATTCCGCATAGCTTTAGTCTTCCTAAACCCAGTTTTGAGATGTGCTGTGTAGTCGAGTGGTAAAGATACCCGACTCTCATCCTGACGACCCGGGTTTGAATCCCGCAATGAATAATCACGCTTCTTCTGTACAAATACGGAAGTCAAACTAGTTTCCAATATTCCACATACCTTTACAATCTTCCTAAACCCAGTTATAGGACGTGCTGTGTAGTCGAGTGTTTAAGATATCTGACTCTCGTCCTGACGACCCGGGTTCGAATCATGGAATGACCAATCGAGCTACTTCTGTACAAATACGGAACTCAAACTAGTTTCCAATATTCCACATACCTTTACAGTCTTCCTAAACCCAGTTTTAGGACGTGCTGTGTAGTCGTGTGGTTAAGATATCTGACTCTCGTCCTGACGACTTACCTTCGAATTCTGGAATGACCAATCACGCTATTTCTTTACAAATACGGAACTCAAACTAGTTTCCAATATTCCGCATAGCTTTATTCTTCCTAAACCCAGTTTTGAGATGTGCTGTGTAGTCGAGTGGTAAAGATCCCTGACTCTCCTCCTGACGACCCGGGTTCGAATCCCGCAATGAATAATCACGCTTCTTCTGTACAAATACGGAACTCAAACTAGTTTCCAATATTTCAAATACCTTTACAGTCTTCCTAAACCCAGTTATAAGACGTGCTGTGTAGTTGGGTGGTTAAGATATCTGGCTCTCGTCCTCAGGACTCAGGTTCGAATTCTAGAATGACCAATCACGCTGCTTCTGTACAAATACGGAACCCAAACTAGTTTCCAATATTCCAAATACCTTTACAGTCTTCCTAAACCCAGTTATAAGACGTGCTGTGTAGTCGAGTGGTTAAGATATCTGACTCTCGTCCTGACGACTTAGGTTCGAATTCTGGAATGACCAATAACGCTATTTAATTACAAATACGGAACTCAAACTAGTTTCCAATATTCCGCATAGCTTTAGTCTTCCTAAACCCAGTTTTGAGATGTGCTGTGTGGTCGAGTGGTAAAGATACCTGACTCTCCTCCTGACGACCCGGGTTCGAATCCCGCAATGAATAATCACGCTTCTTCTATACAAATACGGAACTCAAACTAGCTTCCAATATTTCAAATACCTTTACAGTCTTCCTAAACCCAGTTATAAGACGTGCTGTGAAGTCGAGTAGTTAAGATACCTGACTCTCATCCTGACGACCCGGGTTCGAATCCCGCAATGAATAATCACGCTTCTTCTGTACAAATATGGAACTCAAACTAGTGTCCAATATTCCACATACCTTTACAGTCTTCCTAAACCCAGTTATAGGACGTGCTGTGTAGTCGAGTGGTTAAGATATCTGACTCTCGTCCTGACGACTTACCTTCGAATTCTGGAATGACCAATCACGCTATTTCCTTACAAATACGGAACTCAAACTAGTTTCCAATATTCCGCATAGCTTTAGCCTTCCTAAACCCAGTTTTGAGATGTGCTGTGTAGTCGAGTGGTAAAGATACCTGACTCTCATCCTGACGACCCGGGTTTGAATCCCGCAATGAATAATCACGCTTCTTCTGTACAAATACGGAAGTCAAACTAGTTTCCAATATTCCACATACCTTTACAATCTTCCTAAACCCAGTTATAGGACGTGCTGTGTAGTCGAGTGTTTAAGATATCTGACTCTCGTCCTGACGACCCGGGATCGAATCATGGAATGACCAATCGAGCTACTTCTGTACAAATACGGAACTCAAACTAGTTTCCAATATTCCACATACCTTTACAATCTTCCTAAACCCAGTTATAGGACGTGCTGTGTAGTCGAGTGGTTAAGATATCTGACTCTCCTCCTGACGACCCGGGTTCGAATCCCGCAATGAATAATCACGCTTCTTCTGTACAAATACGGAACTCAAACTAGTTTCCAATATTCCACATACCTTTACAGTCTTCCTAAACCCAGTTATAAGACGTGCTTTGTAGTCGAGGTGTTTAGATATATGATTCTCGTCTTGACGACCCGGGTTTGAATCCCGCAATGAATAATCACGCTTCTTCTGTACAAATACGGAACTCAAACTAGTTTCCAATATTCCAAATACCTTTACAGTCTTCCTAAACCCAGTTATAAGACGTGCTGTGAAGTCGAGTAGTTAAGATACCTGACTCTCATCCTGACGACCCGGGTTCGAATCCCGCAATGAATAATCACGCTTCTTCTGTACAAATATGGAACTCAAACTAGTGTCCAATATTCCACATACTTTTACAGTCTTCCTAAACCCAGTTATAGGACGTGCTGTGTAGTCGAGTGGTTAAGATATCTGACTCTCGTCCTGACGACCCGGGTTCGAATCCCGGAATGACCAATCAAGCTACTTCTGTACAAATACGAAACTCAAACTAGTTTTCAATATTCCACATAGCTTTACAGTCTTCCTAAACCCAATTTTAGGACGTGCTGTGTAGTCGTGTGGTTAAGATATCTGACTCTCGTCCTGACGACTCAGGTTCGAATTCTGGAATGACGCTGCTTCTGTACAAATACGGAACTCAAACTAGTTTCCAATATTCCACATACCTTTACAATCTTCCTAAACCCCGTTATAGGACGTGCTGTGTAGTCGAGTGGTTAAGATATCTGACTCTCCTCCTGACGACCCGGGTTCGAATCCCGCAATGAATAATCACGCTTCTTCTGTACAAATACGGAACTCAAACTAGTTCCCAATATTCCACATACCTTTACAGTCTTCCTAAACCCAGTTTTAGGACGTGCTGTGTAGTCGTGTGGTTAAGATATCTGACTCTCGTCCTGACGACTTACCTTCGAATTCTGGAATGACCAATCACGCTATTTCCTTACAAATACGGAACTCAAACTAGTTTCCAATATTCCGCATAGCTTTAGTCTTCCTAAACCCAGTTTTGAGATGTGCTGTGTAGTCGAGTGGTAAAGATACCTGACTCTCATCCTGACGACCCGGGTTTGAATCCCGCAATGAATAATCACGCTTCTTCTGTACAAATACGGAAGTCAAACTAGTTTCCAATATTCCACATACCTTTACAATCTTCCTAAACCCAGTTATAGGACGTGCTGTGTAGTCGAGTGTTTAAGATATCTGACTCTCGTCCTGACGACCCGGGTTCGAATCATGGAATGACCAATCGAGCTACTTCTGTACAAATACGGAACTCAAACTAGTTTCCAATATTCCACATACCTTTACAGTCTTCCTAAACCCAGTTTTAGGACGTGCTGTGTAGTCGTGTGGTTAAGATATCTGACTCTCGTCCTGACGACTTACCTTCGAATTCTGGAATGACCAATCACGCTATTTCTTTACAAATACGGAACTCAAACTAGTTTCCAATATTCCGCATAGCTTTATTCTTCCTAAACCCAGTTTTGAGATGTGCTGTGTAGTCGAGTGGTAAAGATCCCTGACTCTCCTCCTGACGACCCGGGTTCGAATCCCGCAATGAATAATCACGCTTCTTCTGTACAAATACGGAACTCTAACTAGTTTCCAATATTTCAAATACCTTTACAGTCTTCCTAAACCCAGTTATAAGACGTGCTGTGTAGTTGGGTGGTTAAGATATCTGGCTCTCGTCCTCAGGACTCAGGTTCGAATTCTAGAATGACCAATCACGCTGCTTCTGTACAAATACGGAACCCAAACTAGTTTCCAATATTCCAAATACCTTTACAGTCTTCCTAAACCCAGTTATAAGACGTGCTGTGTAGTCGAGTGGTTAAGATATCTGACTCTCGTCCTGACGACTTAGGTTCGAATTCTGGAATGACCAATAACGCTATTTAATTACAAATACGGAACTCAAACTAGTTTCCAATATTCCACATACCTTTACAATCTTCCTAAACCCAGTTATAGGACGTGCTGTGTAGTCGAGTGTTTAAGATATCTGACTCTCGTCCTGACGACCCGGGATCGAATCATGGAATGACCAATCGAGCTACTTCTGTACAAATACGGAACTCAAACTAGTTTCCAATATTCCACATAGCTTTACAGTCTTCCTAAACCCAATTTTAGGACGTGCTGTGTAGTCGTGTGGTTAAGATATCTGACTCTCGTCCTGACGACTCAGGTTCGAATTCTGGAATGACCAATCACGCTGCTTCTGTACAAATACGGAACCCAAACTAGTTTCCAATATTCCAAATACCTTTACAGTCTTCCTAAACCCAGTTATAAGACGTGCTGTGTAGTCGAGTGGTTAAGATATCTGACTCTCGTCCTGACGACTTAGGTTCGAATTCTGGAATGACCAATAACGCTATTTAATTACAAATACGGAACTCAAACTAGTTTCCAATATTCCGCATAGCTTTAGTCTTCCTAAACCCAGTTTTGAGATGTGCTGTGTGGTCGAGTGGTAAAGATACCTGACTCTCCTCCTGACGACCCGGGTTCGAATCCCGCAATGAATAATCACGCTTCTTCTATACAAATACGGAACTCAAACTAGCTTCCAATATTTCAAATACCTTTACAGTCTTCCTAAACCCAGTTATAAGACGTGCTTTGTAGTCGAGGTGTTTAGATATATGATTCTCGTCTTGACGACCCGGGTTTGAATCCCGCAATGAATAATCACGCTTCTTCTGTACAAATACGGAACTCAAACTAGTTTCCAATATTCCAAATACCTTTACAGTCTTCCTAAACCCAGTTATAAGACGTGCTGTGTAGTCGAGTGGTTAAGATATCTGACTCTCGTCCTGACGACTTACCTTCGAATTCTGGAATGACCAATCACGCTATTTCCTTACAAATACGGAACTCAAACTAGTTTCCAATATTCCGCATAGCTTTAGTCTTCCTAAACCCAGTTTTGAGATGTGCTGTGTAGTCGAGTGGTAAAGATACCTGACTCTCATCCTGACGACCCGGGTTTGAATCCCGCAATGAATAATCACGCTTCTTCTGTACAAATACGGAAGTCAAACTAGTTTCCAATATTCCACATACCTTTACAATCTTCCTAAACCCAGTTATAGGACGTGCTGTGTAGTCGAGTGTTTAAGATATCTGACTCTCGTCCTGACGACCCGGGATCGAATCATGGAATGACCAATCGAGCTACTTCTGTACAAATACGGAACTCAAACTAGTTTCCAATATTCCACATAGCTTTACAGTCTTCCTAAACCCAATTTTAGGACGTGCTGTGTAGTCGTGTGGTTAAGATATCTGACTCTCGTCCTGACGACTCAGGTTCGAATTCTGGAATGACCAATCACGCTGCTTCTGTACAAATACGGAACTCAAACTAGTTTCCAATATTCCACATACCTTTACAATCTTCCTAAACCCAGTTATAGGACGTGCTGTGTAGTCGAGTGGTTAAGATATCTGACTCTCCTCCTGACGACCCGGGTTCGAATCCCGCAATGAATAATCACGCTTCTTCTGTACAAATACGGAACTCAAACTAGTTTCCAATATTCCACATACCTTTACAGTCTTCCTAAACCCAGTTTTAGGACGTGTCGTGTGGTTAAGATATCTGACTCTCGTCCTGACGACTCAGGTTCGAATTCTGGAATGACCAATCACGCTATTTCCTTACAAATACGGAACTCAAACTAGTTTCCAATATTCCGCATAGCTTTAGTCTTCCTAAACCCAGTTTTGAGATGTGCTGTGTAGTCGAGTGGTAAAGATACCTGACTCTCCTCCGGACGACCCGGGTTCGAATCCCGCAATGAATAATCACGCTTCTTCTGTACAAATACGGAACTCAAACTAGTTTCCAATATTTCAAATACCTTTACAGTCTTCCTAAACCCAGTTATAAGACGTGCTGTGTAGTTGGGTGGTTAAGATATCTGGCTCTCGTCCTCAGGACTCAGGTTCGAATTCTAGAATGACCAATCACGCTGCTTCTGTACAAATACGGAACCCAAACTAGTTTCCAATATTCCAAATACCTTTACAGTCTTCCTAAACCCAGTTATAAGACGTGCTGTGTAGTCGAGTAGTTAAGATACCTGACTCTCATACTGTCGACCCGGGTTCGAATCCCGCAATGAATAATCACGCTTCTTCTGTACAAATACGGAACTCAAACTAGTTTCCAATATTCCACATACCTTTACAGTCTTCTTAAACCCAGTTTTAGGACGTGTCGTGTGGTTAAGATATCTGACTCTCGTCCTGACGACTCAGGTTCGAATTCTGGAATGACCAATCACGCTGCTTCTGTACAAACACGGAACTCAAAAGAGTTTTTAATATTCCACGTAGCTTTACAGTCTTCCTAAACCCAGTTTTGAGATGTGCTGTGTAGTCGAGTGGTAAAGATACCTGACTCTCCTCCTGACGACCCGGGTTTGAATCCCGCAATGAATAATCACGCTTCTTCTGTACAAATACGGAACTCAAACTAGTTTCCAATATTCCACATAGCTTTACAGTCTTCCTAAACCCAGTTTTAGGACGTGCTGTGTAGTCGAGTGGTTAAGATATCTGACTCTCGTCCTGACGACTCAGGTTCGAATTCTGGAATGACCAATCACGCTGATCTGCACAAATACGGAACTCAAACTACTTTCCAATATTCCACATACCTTTACAGTCTTCCTAAACCCAGTTATAGGACGTGCTGTGTAGTCGAGTGGTTAAGATATCTGACTCTCCTCCTGACGACCCGGGTTCGAATCCCGCAATGAATAATCACGCTTCTTCTGTACAAATACGGAACTCAAACTAGTTTCCAATATTCCACATACCTTTACAGTCTTCCTAAACCCAGTTTTAGGACGTGTCGTGTGGTTAAGATATCTGACTCTCGTCCTGACCACTCAGGTTCGAATTCTGGAATGACCAATCACGCTGCTTCTGTACAAATACGGAACTCAAACTACTTTCCAATATTCCACATACCTTTACAGTCTTCCTAAACCCAGTTATAGGACGTGCTGTGTAGTCGAGTGGTTAAGATATCTGACTCTCGTCCTGACGACTTACCTTCGAATTCTGGAATGACCAATCACGCTATTTCTTTACAAATACGGAACTCAAACTAGTTTCCAATATTCCGCATAGCTTTATTCTTCCTAAACCCAGTTTTGAGATGTGCTGTGTAGTCGAGTGGTAAAGATCCCTGACTCTCCTCCTGACGACCCGGGTTCGAATCCCGCAATGAATAATCACGCTTCTTCTGTACAAATACGGAACTCAAACTAGTTTCCAATATTTCAAATACCTTTACAGTCTTCCTAAACCCAGTTATAAGACGTGCTGTGTAGTTGGGTGGTTAAGATATCTGGCTCTCGTCCTCAGGACTCAGGTTCGAATTCTAGAATGACCAATCACGCTGCTTCTGTACAAATACGGAACCCAAACTAGTTTCCAATATTCCAAATACCTTTACAGTCTTCCTAAACCCAGTTATAAGACGTGCTGTGTAGTCGAGTGGTTAAGATATCTGACTCTCGTCCTGACGACTTAGGTTCGAATTCTGGAATGACCAATAACGCTATTTAATTACAAATACGGAACTCAAACTAGTTTCCAATATTCCACATACCTTTACAATCTTCCTAAACCCAGTTATAGGACGTGCTGTGTAGTCGAGTGTTTAAGATATCTGACTCTCGTCCTGACGACCCGGGATCGAATCATGGAATGACCAATCGAGCTACTTCTGTACAAATACGGAACTCAAACTAGTTTCCAATATTCCACATAGCTTTACAGTCTTCCTAAACCCAATTTTAGGACGTGCTGTGTAGTCGTGTGGTTAAGATATCTGACTCTCGTCCTGACGACTCAGGTTCGAATTCTGGAATGACCAATCACGCTGCTTCTGTACAAATACGGAACCCAAACTAGTTTCCAATATTCCAAATACCTTTACAGTCTTCCTAAACCCAGTTATAAGACGTGCTGTGTAGTCGAGTGGTTAAGATATCTGACTCTCGTCCTGACGACTTAGGTTCGAATTCTGGAATGACCAATAACGCTATTTAATTACAAATACGGAACTCAAACTAGTTTCCAATATTCCGCATAGCTTTAGTCTTCCTAAACCCAGTTTTGAGATGTGCTGTGTGGTCGAGTGGTAAAGATACCTGACTCTCCTCCTGACGACCCGGGTTCGAATCCCGCAATGAATAATCACGCTTCTTCTATACAAATACGGAACTCAAACTAGCTTCCAATATTTCAAATACCTTTACAGTCTTCCTAAACCCAGTTATAAGACGTGCTTTGTAGTCGAGGTGTTTAGATATATGATTCTCGTCTTGACGACCCGGGTTTGAATCCCGCAATGAATAATCACGCTTCTTCTGTACAAATACGGAACTCAAACTAGTTTCCAATATTCCAAATACCTTTACAGTCTTCCTAAACCCAGTTATAAGACGTGCTGTGAAGTCGAGTAGTTAAGATACCTGACTCTCATCCTGACGACCCGGGTTCGAATCCCGCAATGAATAATCACGCTTCTTCTGTACAAATATGGAACTCAAACTAGCGTCCAATATTCCACATACCTTTACAGTCTTCCTAAACCCAGTTATAGGACGTGCTGTGTAGTCGAGTGGTTAAGATATCTGACTCTCGTCCTGACGACTTACCTTCGAATTCTGGAATGACCAATCACGCTATTTCCTTACAAATACGGAACTCAAACTAGTTTCCAATATTCCGCATAGCTTTAGTCTTCCTAAACCCAGTTTTGAGATGTGCTGTGTAGTCGAGTGGTAAAGATACCTGACTCTCATCCTGACGACCCGGGTTTGAATCCCGCAATGAATAATCACGCTTCTTCTGTACAAATACGGAAGTCAAACTAGTTTCCAATATTCCACATACCTTTACAATCTTCCTAAACCCAGTTATAGGACGTGCTGTGTAGTCGAGTGTTTAAGATATCTGACTCTCGTCCTGACGACCCGGGATCGAATCATGGAATGACCAATCGAGCTACTTCTGTACAAATACGGAACTCAAACTAGTTTCCAATATTCCACATAGCTTTACAGTCTTCCTAAACCCAATTTTAGGACGTGCTGTGTAGTCGTGTGGTTAAGATATCTGACTCTCGTCCTGACGACTCAGGTTCGAATTCTGGAATGACCAATCACGCTGCTTCTGTACAAATACGGAACTCAAACTAGTTTCCAATATTCCACATACCTTTACAATCTTCCTAAACCCAGTTATAGGACGTGCTGTGTAGTCGAGTGGTTAAGATATCTGACTCTCCTCCTGACGACCCGGGTTCGAATCCCGCAATGAATAATCACGCTTCTTCTGTACAAATACGGAACTCAAACTAGTTTCCAATATTCCACATACCTTTACAGTCTTCCTAAACCCAGTTTTAGGACGTGTCGTGTGGTTAAGATATCTGACTCTCGTCCTGACGACTCAGGTTCGAATTCTGGAATGACCAATCACGCTATTTCCTTACAAATACGGAACTCAAACTAGTTTCCAATATTCCGCATAGCTTTAGTCTTCCTAAACCCAGTTTTGAGATGTGCTGTGTAGTCGAGTGGTAAAGATACCTGACTCTCCTCCGGACGACCCGGGTTCGAATCCCGCAATGAATAATCACGCTTCTTCTGTACAAATACGGAACTCAAACTAGTTTCCAATATTTCAAATACCTTTACAGTCTTCCTAAACCCAGTTATAAGACGTGCTGTGTAGTTGGGTGGTTAAGATATCTGGCTCTCGTCCTCAGGACTCAGGTTCGAATTCTAGAATGACCAATCACGCTGCTTCTGTACAAATACGGAACCCAAACTAGTTTCCAATATTCCAAATACCTTTACAGTCTTCCTAAACCCAGTTATAAGACGTGCTGTGTAGTCGAGTAGTTAAGATACCTGACTCTCATACTGTCGACCCGGGTTCGAATCCCGCAATGAATAATCACGCTTCTTCTGTACAAATACGGAACTCAAACTAGTTTCCAATATTCCACATACCTTTACAGTCTTCTTAAACCCAGTTTTAGGACGTGTCGTGTGGTTAAGATATCTGACTCTCGTCCTGACGACTCAGGTTCGAATTCTGGAATGACCAATCACGCTGCTTCTGTACAAACACGGAACTCAAAAGAGTTTTTAATATTCCACGTAGCTTTACAGTCTTCCTAAACCCAGTTTTGAGATGTGCTGTGTAGTCGAGTGGTAAAGATACCTGACTCTCCTCCTGACGACCCGGGTTTGAATCCCGCAATGAATAATCACGCTTCTTCTGTACAAATACGGAACTCAAACTAGTTTCCAATATTCCACATAGCTTTACAGTCTTCCTAAACCCAGTTTTAGGACGTGCTGTGTAGTCGAGTGGTTAAGATATCTGACTCTCGTCCTGACGACTCAGGTTCGAATTCTGGAATGACCAATCACGCTGATCTGCACAAATACGGAACTCAAACTACTTTCCAATATTCCACATACCTTTACAGTCTTCCTAAACCCAGTTATAGGACGTGCTGTGTAGTCGAGTGGTTAAGATATCTGACTCTCCTCCTGACGACCCGGGTTCGAATCCCGCAATGAATAATCACGCTTCTTCTGTACAAATACGGAACTCAAACTAGTTTCCAATATTCCACATACCTTTACAGTCTTCCTAAACCCAGTTTTAGGACGTGTCGTGTGGTTAAGATATCTGACTCTCGTCCTGACCACTCAGGTTCGAATTCTGGAATGACCAATCACGCTGCTTCTGTACAAATACGGAACTCAAACTACTTTCCAATATTCCACATACCTTTACAGTCTTCCTAAACCCAGTTATAGGACGTGCTGTGTAGTCGAGTGGTTAAGATATCTGACTCTCGTCCTGACGACTCAGGTTGGAATTCTGGAATGACCAATCACGCTGATCTGCACAAACACGGAACTCAAAATAGTTTTTAATATTCCACGTAGCTTTACAGTCTTCCTAAACCCAGTTTTGAGATGTGCTGTGTAGTCGAGTGGTAAAGATACCTGACTCTCCTCCTGACGACCCGGGTTTGAATCCCGCAATGAATAATCATGCTTCTTCTGTACAAATACGGTTGGGACGGCTTCAACGGAAGATGGTGTAAATAATACCATCGACAATTTTATGTTGGAATTACAGAGAAAATGCGCAGATACTCTTGGGTACGTCCAAATGAGACCAAATCGTCTTCCAAGCTGGTGGACCCAGCAGTTGGCCATTGAAAGAAAAAAGGTTCGGGCACTGGAACGGAGATTTATAAAGGCCAAAGAGGACAAAAATATAGCTAGAGCACAATACAAGAAAGCAAGGGCAGTATACAAGCGTTCTGTTGAGAAGGCTAAAATCACCAGTTGGACGAAGTTTTGTGCCGAGGAAAGCAGTCCTTACGGTGGAGCATATCGTTCAGTATTTAAATGCAAACGTATACCGCCTCAAGTGAGGATGAGTTTCAATGGTATGTTCAACTCAACCATTCTTGAGGCAGCAGAATACCAGCTGAATCTTATATATCCGGATACAGTAGAACGAATTGCTCTAGTGCGGAGACGAAGCGACGTATTCGAACATGATTTACCAATTACGACGTCAGAGATAGCTCACATAGTGAATAACCTCAAGAACAGAAGCGCACCAGGCTGTGACAATATCAACATCCCAATTCTGAAGAAACTTTTTGAAGAATATGCTGAAGTCTTTACCTTCGTTTTCAATAAACTGCTAGACATATCGGTGTTTCCTCACCATTTCAAAAAAGGGAAGATTCTTCTTTTTCTGAAAAAGGATCGTGACCCAGAGTCCTTGCGATCATATCGTCCAATATGTCTTCTATCCACAATAGGAAAAGTTTTTGAAAAGGTTCTGGTCCAGCGTATTGTGTATTATTTAGAACAGGTTAATTGGTTAAGTCCTCTCCAGTTTGGTTTCCGTGCTGGAAGATCAGCGGAAAAGGCCATTGAGGCTCTTCTTCGTGTCGTCAGACACAAACACGCCCATGGTCTTCAAACAGCTGTCGTGTCGGTGGACATACGTGGTGCTTTCGACTCCCTACGCCACGAACTCATTATAAACCAGTTACGTCGAACGCCACTTCCGTCGTCTTTGGTAAGTATCGTGGAGAATATGTTGCGAGACCGTTACATAACAATGACTACTGATGGAGGTGTAGCAACAAAAGAGCAGCGTCAAGGATGCCCACAAGGATCCTGCAGTGGTCCTTTACTGTGGACGCTGGTGCTTGATACGCTGTTAAAACTTAACTGGGGTCCTCATGTCTACATACAAACATTCGCAGATGATCTCATATTTGTAATATCAGGGGACGACCACGACGACATAACTCTCACAGCGCAAAATGCATTCACGTCTCTGTCGAAATGGTTGAGTAATAATAAGCTGCAGATGGAAGTGGAGAAAACCACGTTTCTTTGGCTTCATCCCAAGAAACAGAAGCCGAGGATCGTTATCAATGGATTACGGATTTGGCCTTCCAAAGTAATTAAATATCTAGGGGTGTACATAGATGACAAGCTCAGTTTTATGACACATATCACTAAGCAAGTAGACAAGGTACACGGTACCCTCCAACTCCTTCGTAGAGTAGCCGGACCAAAATGGGGGCTCCAGCAGAATTTTAGGAATATTTTATACAGATCAGTTGTGCAGCGTCAGCTTTCCTTTGGATGCGCCTCTTGGTTTCGGTATCCCACGCAAACACAAAGGAGAATTCTGGACATAGCCCAGCGCCCGTTCCTGTTGTATGTATCCGGGGCCTACTCCACCACTGCAAATGAAGTCTTATATGTCGCCACAGGGAATCCGCGGCTGAGCAGTTATATTGAATATGAAGCCCGCAAGACCAGCATTCTTCATTTGGATGAAGACGTTGTCATTAGTACTCAATCACTGCAAGCGCAGGCTTTTGAAAAGCAACACAAGCTATGGCTCATGCATCCCAGCGTGGACATTGACGCAAATCAGGTCGTGCTGTCTGGTGCTGAATGCATTAAGCTGGCTCCTGGAACAGTAAAGATCTATACAGACGGCTCGAAGTCTTCTGACGGTACAGGGTGCGCTTATGTAGTTATAAAAGAAGATGGATCCATCGAGGAACAATGGAGCAGGCGGCTCGCAAAAGAAAACAGTGTTTTTCAAGCTGAAATATATGCGATTCTGAATGCCGTTTCAAGGGCACACGCCTTATCGAAACCAGTGCTGATCCTCTCAGACAGCGCTTCGGGCCTGTTATCAATCAAAAACCCACGTTCTGTGCATCATAATGTACGGGAGATTCGCCGAATTTTATGCGCCAACACGAGAATCCGATTGGCCTGGGTTAAAGCCCACGCAGGCATCTTTGGCAATGAAATAGCCGACAAACTTGCCAAGGAGGCCATAAAACTTCCGTCTCAAGACGACCAACTTTGGCCAAGGAGTTTGGTCCATCGGGTGCTTAAAGAGGACGTGTTGCAGGGGTGGCAGACCAATTGGAATACATGTGCAGCAAAGGACGCATACAAGATACAACGACGAGTTCAATGGCGTTTGAACGTATGGCCTAGAGAGAAAACAATCGCTATCACCGAGCATGGCCCTTTTCCGGTGTATCTTCTGCGTTTTAAACGTTCTAGTAACAGCATATGCATCTGCGGTTCAAATGGTTCCCTATGGCACTATATAACCACGTGTCCCCAGACGAGAGACTTCCACTTTGGCCAACTGCCAGAGTCCAGAATGCTTGCTTGGAAAATGAGAATTCTAGACAGCCCTCTGAACTTTCAACGTTTGCAGAGGTTGATTCGATTCCTGGACCGCAACCTACATCTACTCCACAATAAGACACGAGCTGCGGGATCAAGGGGACGCAATTCGCGCTCGGAGGACCCGTCTTACGAGCCAACAAGAGAGGTAACACGGTTACCTACTAAAAAGTATAACTTACGGCCAAGAAGACATGCATCGGTTGTTTCACCGACATCTAATAATCGATACAATTTACGCCCAAGAAGACAAGTGTCAACTGTTTCATCCTTTTTCCGGCGGGTGTGAATGAAATGGAGATGCCGGACATATAGACGTCAATTTATATCTTATTACAGCTTGATTGCCGAGATTGTTATATTCTAGATTGGATAAACTCACTTCCAGATTTTATCACATACAAGACAAAAATTATTTTTTGATTATTTATATAAGGACTATTACGATTACGGACTGATTATCTGGGGATGATGCTATATGATCACAATTTGTACGATTATTTATTCCAGATTATTTATTGTATATATGTATATCATTGTTATTTTCACATAAATTAATAAATTTCCGGATACACCCATCCTCCGGGAAAGCTTCGATATCTCTCTGAGATGGGAAGCGGGGTGTGTCCGGTCCTTCAATGTTCAATGTACAAATACGGAACTCAAACTAGTTTCCAATATTCCACATACCTTTACAGTCTTCCTAAACCCAGTTATAGGACGTGCTGTGTAGTCGAGTGGTTAAGATATCTGACTCTCCTCCTGACGACCCGGGTTCGAATCCCGCAATGAATAATCACGCTTCTTCTGTACAAATACGGAACTCAAACTAGTTTCCAATATTCCACATACCTTTACAGTCTTCCTAAACCCAGTTTTAGGACGTGTCGTGTGGTTAAGATATCTGACTCTCGTCCTGACGACTCAGGTTCGAATTCTGGAATGACTAATCACGCTGCTTCTGTACAAATACGGAACTCAAACTAGTTTCCAATATTCCACATAGCTATACAGTCTTCCTAAACCCAGTTTTAGGACGTGTCGTGTGGTTAAGATATCTGACTTTCGTCCTGACGACACGGGTTCGAATCCCGGAATGACCAATCAAGCTACTTCTGTACAAATACGGAACTCAAACTAGTTTCCAATATTCCACATACCTTTACAGTCTTCCTAAACCCAGTTTTAGGACGTGCTGTGTAGTCGTGTGGTTAAGATATCTGACTCTCGTCCTGACGACTTACCTTCGAATTCTGGAATAACCAATCACGCTATTTCCTTACAAATACGGAACTCAAACTAGTTTCCAATATTCCGCATAGCTTTAGTCTTCATAAACCCAGTTTTGAGATGTGCTGTGTAGTCGAGTGGTAAAGATACCTGACTCTCCTCCTGACGACCCGGGTTCGAATCGCGCAATGAATAATCACGCTTCTTCTGTACAAATACGGAACTCAAACTAGTTTCCAATATTTCAAATACCTTTACAGTCTTCCTAAACCCAGTTATAAGACGTGCTGTGTAGTCGGGTGGTTAAGATATCTGGCTCTCGTCCTCAGGACTCAGGTTCGAATTGTTGAATGACCAATCACGCTGCTTCTGTACAAATACGGAACCCAAACTAGTTTCCAATATTCCAAATACCTTTACAGTCTTCCTAAACCCAGTTATAAGACGTGCTGTGTAGTCGAGTAGTTAAGATACCTGACTCTCATCCTGACGACCCGGGTTCGAATCCCGCAATGAATAATCACGCTTCTTCTGTACAAATACGGAACTCAAACTAGTTTCCTATATTCCACATAGCTTTACAGTCTTCCTAAACCCCGTTTTAGGACGTGTCGTGTGATTAAGATATCTGACTCTCGTCCTGACGACTCAGGTTCGAATTCTGGAATGACCAATCACGTTGCTTCTGTACAAACACGGAACCCAAACTAGTTTCCAATATTCCAAATACCTTTACAGTCTTCCTAAACCCAGTTATAAGACGTGCTGTGTAGTCGAGTAGTTAAGATACCTGACTCTCATCCTGTCGACCCGGGTTCGAATCCCGCAATGAATAATCACGCTTCTTCTGTACAAATACGGAACTCAAACTAGTTTCCTATATTCCACATAGCTTTACAGTCTTCCTAAACCCCGTTTTAGGACGTGTCGTGTGATTAAGATATCTGACTCTCGTCCTGACGACTCAGGTTCGAATTCTGGAATGACTAATCACGCTGCTTCTGTACAAATACGGAACTCAAACTAGTTTCCAATATTCCACATAGCTATACAGTCTTCCTAAACCCGGTTTTAGGACGTGTCGTGTGGTTAAGATATCTGACTTTCGTCCTGACGACACGGGTTCGAATCCCGGAATGACCAATCAAGCTACTTCTGTACAAATACGGAACTCAAACTAGTTTCCAATATTCCACATACCTTTACAGTCTTCCTAAACCCAGTTTTAGGACGTGCTGTGTAGTCGTGTGGTTAAGATATCTGACTCTCGTCCTGACGACTTACCTTCGAATTCTGGAATAACCAATCACGCTATTTCCTTACAAATACGGAACTCAAACTAGTTTCCAATATTCCGCATAGCTTTAGTCTTCATAAACCGAGTTTTGAGATGTGCTGTGTAGTCGAGTGGTAAAGATACCTGACTCTCCTCCTGACGACCCGGGTTCGAATCGCGCAATGAATAATCACGCTTCTTCTGTACAAATACGGAACTCAAACTAGTTTCCAATATTTCAAATACCTTTACAGTCTTCCTAAACCCAGTTATAAGACGTGCTGTGTAGTCGGGTGGTTAAGATATCTGGCTCTCGTCCTCAGGACTCAGGTTCGAATTGTAGAATGACCAATCACGCTGCTTCTGTACAAATACGGAACCCAAACTAGTTTCCAATATTCCAAATACCTTTACAGTCTTCCTAAACCCAGTTATAAGACGTGCTGTGTAGTCGAGTAGTTAAGATACCTGACTCTCATCCTGTCGACCCGGGTTCGAATCCCGCAATGAATAATCACGCTTCTTCTGTACAAATACGGAACTCAAACTAGTTTCCTATATTCCACATAGCTTTACAGTCTTCCTAAACCCCGTTTTAGGACGTGTCGTGTGATTAAGATATCTGACTCTCGTCCTGACGACTCAGGTTCGAATTCTGGAATGACCAATCACGCTGCTTCTGTACAAACACGGAACCCAAACTAGTTTCCAATATTCCAAATACCTTTACAGTCTTCCTAAACCCAGTTATAAGACGTGCTGTGTAGTCGAGTAGTTAAGATACCTGACTCTCATCCTGTCGACCCGGGTTCGAATCCCGCAATGAATAATCACGCTTCTTCTGTACAAATACGGAACTCAAACTAGTTTCCTATATTCCACATAGCTTTACAGTCTTCCTAAACCCCGTTTTAGGACGTGTCGTGTGATTAAGATATCTGACTCTCGTCCTGACGACTCAGGTTCGAATTCTGGAATGACCAATCACGCTGCTTCTGTACAAACACGGAACTCAAAATAGTTTTCAATATTCCACATAGCTTTACAGTCTTCCTAAACCCAGTTTTGAGATGTGCTGTGTAGTCGAGTGGTAAAGATACCTGACTCTCCTCCTGACGACCCGGGTTCGAATCCCGCAATGAATAATCACGCTTCTTCTGTACAAATACGGAACTCAAACTAGTTTCCAATATTCCACATACCTTTACAGTCTTCCTAAACCCAGTTTTAGGACGTGTCGTGTGGTTAAGATATCTGACTCTCGTCCTGACGACTCAGGTTCGAATTCTGGAATGACTAATCACGCTGCTTCTGTACAAATACGGAACTCAAACTAGTTTCCAATATTCCACATAGCTATACAGTCTTCCTAAACCCAGTTTTAGGACGTGTCGTGTGGTTAAGATATCTGACTTTCGTCCTGACGACACGGGTTCGAATCCCGGAATGACCAATCAAGCTACTTCTGTACAAATACGGAACTCAAACTAGTTTCCAATATTCCACATACCTTTACAGTCTTCCTAAACCCAGTTTTAGGACGTGCTGTGTAGTCGTGTGGTTAAGATATCTGACTCTCGTCCTGACGACTTACCTTCGAATTCTGGAATAAGCAATCACGCTATTTCCTTACAAATACGGAACTCAAACTAGTTTCCAATATTCCGCATAGCTTTAGTCTTCATAAACCCAGTTTTGAGATGTGCTGTGTAGTCGAGTGGTAAAGATACCTGACTCTCCTCCTGACGACCCGGGTTCGAATCGCGCAATGAATAATCACGCTTCTTCTGTACAAATACGGAACTCAAACTAGTTTCCAATATTTCAAATACCTTTACAGTCTTCCTAAACCCAGTTATAAGACGTGCTGTGTAGTCGGGTGGTTAAGATATCTGGCTCTCGTCCTCAGGACTCAGGTTCGAATTGTAGAATGACCAATCACGCTGCTTCTGTACAAATACGGAACCCAAACTAGTTTCCAATATTCCAAATACCTTTACAGTCTTCCTAAACCCAGTTATAAGACGTGCTGTGTAGTCGAGTAGTTAAGATACCTGACTCTCATCCTGTCGACCCGGGTTCGAATCCCGCAATGAATAATCACGCTTCTTCTGTACAAATACGGAACTCAAACTAGTTTCCTATATTCCACATAGCTTTACAGTCTTCCTAAACCCCGTTTTAGGACGTGTCGTGTGATTAAGATATCTGACTCTCGTCCTGACGACTCAGGTTCGAATTCTGGAATGACCAATCACGCTGCTTCTGTACAAACACGGAACCCAAACTAGTTTCCAATATTCCAAATACCTTTACAGTCTTCCTAAACCCAGTTATAAGACGTGCTGTGTAGTCGAGTAGTTAAGATACCTGACTCTCATCCTGTCGACCCGGGTTCGAATCCCGCAATGAATAATCACGCTTCTTCTGTACAAATACGGAACTCAAACTAGTTTCCTATATTCCACATAGCTTTACAGTCTTCCTAAACCCCGTTTTAGGACGTGTCGTGTGATTAAGATATCTGACTCTCGTCCTGACGACTCAGGTTCGAATTCTGGAATGACCAATCACGCTGCTTCTGTACAAACACGGAACTCAAAATAGTTTTCAATATTCCACATAGCTTTACAGTCTTCCTAAACCCAGTTTTGAGATGTGCTGTGTAGTCGAGTGGTAAAGATACCTGACTCTCCTCCTGACGACCCGGGTTCGAATCCCGCAATGAATAATCACGCTTCTTCTGTACAAATACGGAACTCAAACTAGTTTCCAATATTCCACATACCTTTACAGTCTTCCTAAACCCAGTTTTAGGACGTGTCGTGTGGTTAAGATATCTGACTCTCGTCCTGACGACTCAGGTTCGAATTCTGGAATGACCAATCACGCTGATCTGCACAAATACGGAACTCAAACTACTTTCCAATATTCCACAT
Organism: Pholcus phalangioides; assembly: GCF_987345545.1. Lineage (NCBI taxonomy): Eukaryota > Metazoa > Arthropoda > Arachnida > Araneae > Pholcidae > Pholcus > Pholcus phalangioides. Next base: position 13,946,522 of record NW_028301598.1, read on the forward strand.
ATCTTTACAGTCTTCCTAAACCCAGTTATAGGACGTGCTGTGTATTCGAGTGGTTAAGATATCTGACTCTCCTCCTGACGACCCGGGTTCGAATCCCGCAATGAATAATCACGCTTCTTCTGTACAAATACGGAACTCAAACTAGTGTCCAATATTCCACATACCTTTACAGTCTTCCTAAACCCAGTTATAGGACGTGCTGTGTAGTCGAGTGGTTAAGATATCTGACTCTCGTCCTGACGACTTACCTTCGAATTCTGGAATGACCAATCACGCTATTTCCTTACAAATACGGAACTCAAACTAGTTTCCAATATTCCGCATAGCTTTAGTCTTCCTAAACCCAGTTTTGAGATGTGCTGTGTAGTCGAGTGGTAAAGATACCTGACTCTCATCCTGACGACCCGGGTTTGAATCCCGCAATGAATAATCACGCTTCTTCTGTACAAATACGGAAGTCAAACTAGTTTCCAATATTCCACATACCTTTACAATCTTCCTAAACCCAGTTATAGGACGTGCTGTGTAGTCGAGTGTTTAAGATATCTGACTCTCGTCCTGACGACCCGGGATCGAATCACGGAATGACCAATCGAGCTACTTCTGTACAAATACGGAACTCAAACTAGTTTCCAATATTCCACATAGCTTTACAGTCTTCCTAAACCCAATTTTAGGACGTGCTGTGTAGTCGTGTGGTTAAGATATCTGACTCTCGTCCTGACGACTCAGGTTCGAATTCTGGAATGACCAATCACACTGCTTCTGTACAAATACGGAACTCAAACTAGTTTCCAATATTCCACATACCTTTACAATCTTCCTAAACCCAGTTATAGGACGTGCTGTGTAGTCGAGTGGTTAAGATATCTGACTCTCCTCCTGACGACCCGGGTTCGAATCCCGCAATGAATAATCACGCTTCTTCTGTACAAATACGGAACTCAAACTAGTTTCCAATATTTCAAATACCTTTACAGTCTTCCTAAACCCAGTTATAAGACGTGCTGTGTAGTTGGGTGGTTAAGATATCTGGCTCTCGTCCTCAGGACTCAGGTTCGAATTCTAGAATGACCAATCACGCTGCTTCTGTACAAATACGGAACCCAAACTAGTTTCCAATATTCCAAATACCTTTACAGTCTTCCTAAACCCAGTTATAAGACGTGCTGTGTAGTCGAGTAGTTAAGATACCTGACTCTCATACTGTCGACCCGGGTTCGAATCCCGCAATGAATAATCACGCTTCTTCTGTACAAATACGGAACTCAAACTAGTTTCCTATATTCCACATAGCTTTACAGTCTTCCTAAACCCCGTTTTAGGACGTGTCGTGTGATTAAGATATCTGACTCTCGTCCTGACGACTCAGGTTCGAATTCTGGAATGACCAATCACGCTGCTTCTGTACAAACACGGAACCCAAACTAGTTTCCAATATTCCAAATACCTTTACAGTCTTCCTAAACCCAGTTATAAGACGTGCTGTGTAGTCGAGTAGTTAAGATACCTGACTCTCATCCTGTCGACCCGGGTTCGAATCCCGCAATGAATAATCACGCTTCTTCTGTACAAATACGGAACTCAAACTAGTTTCCTATATTCCACATAGCTTTACAGTCTTCCTAAACCCCGTTTTAGGACGTGTCGTGTGATTAAGATATCTGACTCTCGTCCTGACGACTCAGGTTCGAATTCTGGAATGACCAATCACGCTGCTTCTGTACAAACACGGAACTCAAAATAGTTTTCAATATTCCACATAGCTTTACAGTCTTCTTAAACCCAGTTTTGAGATGTGCTGTGTAGTCGAGTGGTAAAGATACCTGACTCTCCTCCTGACGACCCGGGTTCCAATCCCGCAATGAATAATCACGCTTCTTCTGTACAAATACGGAACTCAAACTAGTTTCCAATATTCCACATACCTTTACAGTCTTCCTAAACCCAGTTTTAGGACGTGCTGTGTAGTCGAGTGGTTAAGATATCTGACTCTCGTCCTGACGACTCAGGTTCGAATTCTGGAATGACCAATCACGCTGATCTGCACAAATACGGAACTCAAACTACTTTCCAATATTCCACATACCTTTACAGTCTTCCTAAACCCAGTTATAGGACGTGCTGTGTAGTCGAGTGGTTAAGATATCTGACTCTCCTCCTGACGACCCGGGTTCGAATCCCGCAATGAATAATCACGCTTCTTCTGTACAAATACGGAACTCAAACTAGTTTCCAATATTCCACATACCTTTACAGTCTTCCTAAACCCAGTTATAGGACGTGCTGTGTAGTCGAGTGGTTAAGATATCTGACTCTCCTCCTGACGACCCGGGTTCGAATCCCGCAATGAATAATCACGCTTCTTCTGTACAAATACGGAACTCAAACTAGTGTCCAATATTCCACATACCTTTACAGTCTTCCTAAACCCAGTTATAGGACGTGCTGTGTAGTCGAGTGGTTAAGATATCTGACTCTCGTCCTGACGACTTACCTTCGAATTCTGGAATGACCAATCACGCTATTTCCTTACAAATACGGAACTCAAACTAGTTTCCAATATTCCGCATAGCTTTAGTCTTCCTAAACCCAGTTTTGAGATGTGCTGTGTAGTCGAGTGTTAAAGATACCTGACTCTCATCCTGACGACCCGGGTTTGAATCCCGCAATGAATAATCACGCTTCTTCTGTACAAATACGGAAGTCAAACTAGTTTCCAATATTCCACATACCTTTACAATCTTCCTAAACCCAGTTATAGGACGTGCTGTGTAGTCGAGTGTTTAAGATATCTGACTCTCGTCCTGACGACCCGGGATCGAATCATGGAATGACCAATCGAGCTACTTCTGTACAAATACGGAACTCAAACTAGTTTCCAATATTCCACATAGCTTTACAGTCTTCCTAAACCCAATTTTAGGACGTGCTGTGTAGTCGTGTGGTTAAGATATCTGACTCTCGTCCTGACGACTCAGGTTCGAATTCTGGAATGACCAATCACGCTGCTTCTGTACAAATACGGAACTCAAACTAGTTTCCAATATTCCACATACCTTTACAATCTTCCTAAACCCAGTTATAGGACGTGCTGTGTAGTCGAGTGGTTAAGATATCTGACTCTCCTCCTGACGACCCGGGTTCGAATCCCGCAATGAATAATCACGCTTCTTCTGTACAAATACGGAACTCAAACTAGTTTCCAATATTCCACATACCTTTACAGTCTTCCTAAACCCAGTTTTAGGACGTGTCGTGTGGTTAAGATATCTGACTCTCGTCCTGACGACTCAGGTTCGAATTCTGGAATGACCAATCACGCTATTTCCTTACAAATACGGAACTCAAACTAGTTTCCAATATTCCGCATAGCTTTAGTCTTCCTAAACCCAGTTTTGAGATGTGCTGTGTAGTCGAGTGGTAAAGATACCTGACTCTCCTCCTGACGACCCGGGTTCGAATCCCGCAATGAATAATCACGCTTCTTCTGTACAAATACGGAACTCAAACTAGTTTCCAATATTTCAAATACCTTTACAGTCTTCCTAAACCCAGTTATAAGACGTGCTGTGTAGTTGGGTGGTTAAGATATCTGGCTCTCGTCCTCAGGACTCAGGTTCGAATTCTAGAATGACCAATCACGCTGCTTCTGTACAAATACGGAACCCAAACTAGTTTCCAATATTCCAAATACCTTTACAGTCTTCCTAAACCCAGTTATAAGACGTGCTGTGTAGTCGAGTAGTTAAGATACCTGACTCTCATACTGTCGACCCGGGTTCGAATCCCGCAATGAATAATCACGCTTCTTCTGTACAAATACGGAACTCAAACTAGTTTCCAATATTCCACATACCTTTACAGTCTTCTTAAACCCAGTTTTAGGACGTGTCGTGTGGTTAAGATATCTGACTCTCGTCCTGACGACTCAGGTTCGAATTCTGGAATGACCAATCACGCTGCTTCTGTACAAACACGGAACTCAAAAGAGTTTTTAATATTCCACGTAGCTTTACAGTCTTCCTTAACCCAGTTTTGAGATGTGCTGTGTAGTCGAGTGGTAAAGATACCTGACTCTCCTCCTGACGACCCGGGTTTGAATCCCGCAATGAATAATCACGCTTCTTCTGTACAAATACGGAACTCAAACTAGTTTCCAATATTCCACATAGCTTTACAGTCTTCCTAAACCCAGTTATAGGACGTGCTGTGTAGTCGAGTGGTTAAGATATCTGACTCTCCTCCTGACGACCCGGGTTCGAATCCCGCAATGAATAATCACGCTTCTTCTGTACAAATACGGAACTCAAACTAGTTTCCAATATTCCACATACATTTACAGTCTTCCTAAACCCAGTTTTAGGACGTGTCGTGTGGTTAAGATATCTGACTCTCGTCCTGACCACTCAGGTTCGAATTCTGGAATGACCAATCACGCTGCTTCTGTACAAATACGGAACTCAAACTACTTTCCAATATTCCACATACCTTTACAGTCTTCCTAAACCCAGTTATAGGACGTGCTGTGTAGTCGAGTGGTTAAGATATCTGACTCTCGTCCTGACGACTCAGGTTGGAATTCTGGAATGACCAATCACGCTGATCTGCACAAACGCGGAACTCAAAATAGTTTTTAATATTCCACGTAGCTTTACAGTCTTCCTAAACCCATTTTTGAGATGTGCTGTGTAGTCGAGTGGTAAAGATACCTGACTCTCCTCCTGACGACCCGGGTTTGAATCCCGCAATGAATAATCATGCTTCTTCTGTACAAATACGGAACTCAAACTAGTTTCCAATATTCCACATACCTTTACAGTCTTCCTAAACCCAGTTATAGGACGTGCTGTGTGGTCGAGTGGTTAAGATATCTGACTCTCCTCCTGACGACCCGGGTTCGAATCCCGCAATGAATAATCACGCTTCTTCTGTACAAATACGGAACTCAAACTAGTTTCCAATATTCCACATACCTTTACAGTCTTCCTAAACCCAGTTTTAGGACGTGTCGTGTGGTTAAGATATCTGACTCTCGTCCTGACGACTCAGGTTCGAATTCTGGAATGACCAATCACGCTGCTTCTGTACAAATACGGAACTCAAACTAGTTTCCAATATTCCACATACCTTTACAGTCTTCCTAAACCCAGTTTTAGGACGTGTCGTGTGGTTAAGATATCTGACTCTCGTCCTGACGACTCAGGTTCGAATTCTGGAATGACTAATCACGCTGCTTCTGTACAAATACGGAACTCAAACTAGTTTCCAATATTCCACATAGCTATACAGTCTTCCTAAACCCAGTTTTAGGACGTGTCGTGTGGTTAAGATATCTGACTTTCGTCCTGACGACACGGGTTCGAATCCCGGAATGACCAATCAAGCTACTTCTGTACAAATACGGAACTCAAACTAGTTTCCAATATTCCACATACCTTTACAGTCTTCCTAAACCCAGTTTTAGGACGTGCTGTGTAGTCGTGTGGTTAAGATATCTGACTCTCGTCCTGACGACTTACCTTCGAATTCTGGAATAACCAATCACGCTATTTCCTTACAAATACGGAACTCAAACTAGTTTCCAATATTCCGCATAGCTTTAGTCTTCATAAACCCAGTTTTGAGATGTGCTGTGTAGTCGAGTGGTAAAGATACCTGACTCTCCTCCTGACGACCCGGGTTCGAATCGCGCAATGAATAATCACGCTTCTTCTGTACAAATACGGAACTCAAACTAGTTTCCAATATTTCAAATACCTTTACAGTCTTCCTAAACCCAGTTATAAGACGTGCTGTGTAGTCGAGTAGTTAAGATACCTGACTCTCATCCTGTCGACCCGGGTTCGAATCCCGCAATGAATAATCACGCTTCTTCTGTACAAATACGGAACTCAAACTAGTTTCCTATATTCCACATAGCTTTACAGTCTTCCTAAACCCCGTTTTAGGACGTGTCGTGTGATTAAGATATCTGACTCTCGTCCTGACGACTCAGGTTCGAATTCTGGAATGACCAATCACGCTGCTTCTGTACAAACACGGAACCCAAACTAGTTTCCAATATTCCAAATACCTTTACAGTCTTCCTAAACCCAGTTATAAGACGTGCTGTGTAGTCGAGTAGTTAAGATACCTGACTCTCATCCTGTCGACCCGGGTTCGAATCCCGCAATGAATAATCACGCTTCTTCTGTACAAATACGGAACTCAAACTAGTTTCCTATATTCCACATAGCTTTACAGTCTTCCTAAACCCCGTTTTAGGACGTGTCGTGTGATTAAGATATCTGACTCTCGTCCTGACGACTCAGGTTCGAATTCTGGAATGACCAATCACGCTGCTTCTGTACAAACACGGAACTCAAAATAGTTTTCAATATTCCACATAGCTTTACAGTCTTCTTAAACCCAGTTTTGAGATGTGCTGTGTAGTCGAGTGGTAAAGATACCTGACTCTCCTCCTGACGACCCGGGTTCCAATCCCGCAATGAATAATCACGCTTCTTCTGTACAAATACGGAACTCAAACTAGTTTCCAATATTCCACATACCTTTACAGTCTTCCTAAACCCAGTTTTAGGACGTGCTGTGTAGTCGAGTGGTTAAGATATCTGACTCTCGTCCTGACGACTCAGGTTCGAATTCTGGAATGACCAATCACGCTGATCTGCACAAATACGGAACTCAAACTACTTTCCAATATTCCACATACCTTTACAGTCATCCTAAACCCAGTTATAGGACGTGCTGTGTAGTCGAGTGGTTAAGATATCTGACTCTCCTCCTGACGACCCGGGTTCGAATCCCGCAATGAATAATCACGCTTCTTCTGTACAAATACGGAACTCAAACTAGTTTCCAATATTCCACATACCTTTACAGTCTTCCTAAACCCAGTTATAGGACGTGCTGTGTAGTCGAGTGATTAAGATATCTGACTCTCCTCCTGACGACCCGGGTTCGAATCCCGCAATGAATAATCACGCTTCTTCTGTACAAATACGGAACTCAAACTAGTGTCCAATATTCCACATACCTTTACAGTCTTCCTAAACCCAGTTATAGGACGTGCTGTGTAGTCGAGTGGTTAAGATATCTGACTCTCGTCCTGACGACTTACCTTCGAATTCTGGAATGACCAATCACGCTATTTCCTTACAAATACGGAACTCAAACTAGTTTCCAATATTCCGCATAGCTTTAGTCTTCCTAAACCCAGTTTTGAGATGTGCTGTGTAGTCGAGTGTTAAAGATACCTGACTCTCATCCTGACGACCCGGGTTTGAATCCCGCAATGAATAATCACGCTTCTTCTGTACAAATACGGAAGTCAAACTAGTTTCCAATATTCCACATACCTTTACAATCTTCCTAAACCCAGTTATAGGACGTGCTGTGTAGTCGAGTGTTTAAGATATCTGACTCTCGTCCTGACGACCCGGGATCGAATCATGGAATGACCAATCGAGCTACTTCTGTACAAATACGGAACTCAAACTAGTTTCCAATATTCCACATAGCTTTACAGTCTTCCTAAACCCAATTTTAGGACGTGCTGTGTAGTCGTGTGGTTAAGATATCTGACTCTCGTCCTGACGACTCAGGTTCGAATTCTGGAATGACCAATCACGCTGCTTCTGTACAAATACGGAACTCAAACTAGTTTCCAATATTCCACATACCTTTACAATCTTCCTAAACCCAGTTATAGGACGTGCTGTGTAGTCGAGTGGTTAAGATATCTGACTCTCCTCCTGACGACCCGGGTTCGAATCCCGCAATGAATAATCACGCTTCTTCTGTACAAATACGGAACTCAAACTAGTTTCCAATATTCCACATACCTTTACAGTCTTCCTAAACCCAGTTTTAGGACGTGTCGTGTGGTTAAGATATCTGACTCTCGTCCTGACGACTCAGGTTCGAATTCTGGAATGACCAATCACGCTATTTCCTTACAAATACGGAACTCAAACTAGTTTCCAATATTCCGCATAGCTTTAGTCTTCCTAAACCCAGTTTTGAGATGTGCTGTGTAGTCGAGTGGTAAAGATACCTGACTCTCCTCCTGACGACCCGGGTTCGAATCCCGCAATGAATAATCACGCTTCTTCTGTACAAATACGGAACTCAAACTAGTTTCCAATATTTCAAATACCTTTACAGTCTTCCTAAACCCAGTTATAAGACGTGCTGTGTAGTTGGGTGGTTAAGATATCTGGCTCTCGTCCTCAGGACTCAGGTTCGAATTCTAGAATGACCAATCACGCTGCTTCTGTACAAATACGGAACCCAAACTAGTTTCCAATATTCCAAATACCTTTACAGTCTTCCTAAACCCAGTTATAAGACGTGCTGTGTAGTCGAGTAGTTAAGATACCTGACTCTCATACTGTCGACCCGGGTTCGAATCCCGCAATGAATAATCACGCTTCTTCTGTACAAATACGGAACTCAAACTAGTTTCCAATATTCCACATACCTTTACAGTCTTCTTAAACCCAGTTTTAGGACGTGTCGTGTGGTTAAGATATCTGACTCTCGTCCTGACGACTCAGGTTCGAATTCTGGAATGACCAATCACGCTGCTTCTGTACAAACACGGAACTCAAAAGAGTTTTTAATATTCCACGTAGCTTTACAGTCTTCCTTAACCCAGTTTTGAGATGTGCTGTGTAGTCGAGTGGTAAAGATACCTGACTCTCCTCCTGACGACCCGGGTTTGAATCCCGCAATGAATAATCACGCTTCTTCTGTACAAATACGGAACTCAAACTAGTTTCCAATATTCCACATAGCTTTACAGTCTTCCTAAACCCAGTTATAGGACGTGCTGTGTAGTCGAGTGGTTAAGATATCTGACTCTCCTCCTGACGACCCGGGTTCGAATCCCGCAATGAATAATCACGCTTCTTCTGTACAAATACGGAACTCAAACTAGTTTCCAATATTCCACATACATTTACAGTCTTCCTAAACCCAGTTTTAGGACGTGTCGTGTGGTTAAGATATCTGACTCTCGTCCTGACCACTCAGGTTCGAATTCTGGAATGACCAATCACGCTGCTTCTGTACAAATACGGAACTCAAACTACTTTCCAATATTCCACATACCTTTACAGTCTTCCTAAACCCAGTTATAGGACGTGCTGTGTAGTCGAGTGGTTAAGATATCTGACTCTCGTCCTGACGACTCAGGTTGGAATTCTGGAATGACCAATCACGCTGATCTGCACAAACGCGGAACTCAAAATAGTTTTTAATATTCCACGTAGCTTTACAGTCTTCCTAAACCCAGTTTTGAGATGTGCTGTGTAGTCGAGTGGTAAAGATACCTGACTCTCCTCCTGACGACCCGGGTTTGAATCCCGCAATGAATAATCATGCTTCTTCTGTACAAATACGGAACTCAAACTAGTTTCCAATATTCCACATACCTTTACAGTCTTCCTAAACCCAGTTATAGGACGTGCTGTGTGGTCGAGTGGTTAAGATATCTGACTCTCCTCCTGACGACCCGGGTTCGAATCCCGCAATGAATAATCACGCTTCTTCTGTACAAATACGGAACTCAAACTAGTTTCCAATATTCCACATACCTTTACAGTCTTCCTAAACCCAGTTTTAGGACGTGTCGTGTGGTTAAGATATCTGACTCTCGTCCTGACGACTCAGGTTCGAATTCTGGAATGACCAATCACGCTGCTTCTGTACAAATACGGAACTCAAACTAGTTTCCAATATTCCACATACCTTTACAGTCTTCCTAAACCCAGTTTTAGGACGTGTCGTGTGGTTAAGATATCTGACTCTCGTCCTGACGACTCAGGTTCGAATTCTGGAATGACTAATCACGCTGCTTCTGTACAAATACGGAACTCAAACTAGTTTCCAATATTCCACATAGCTATACAGTCTTCCTAAACCCAGTTTTAGGACGTGTCGTGTGGTTAAGATATCTGACTTTCGTCCTGACGACACGGGTTCGAATCCCGGAATGACCAATCAAGCTACTTCTGTACAAATACGGAACTCAAACTAGTTTCCAATATTCCACATACCTTTACAGTCTTCCTAAACCCAGTTTTAGGACGTGCTGTGTAGTCGTGTGGTTAAGATATCTGACTCTCGTCCTGACGACTTACCTTCGAATTCTGGAATAACCAATCACGCTATTTCCTTACAAATACGGAACTCAAACTAGTTTCCAATATTCCGCATAGCTTTAGTCTTCATAAACCCAGTTTTGAGATGTGCTGTGTAGTCGAGTGGTAAAGATACCTGACTCTCCTCCTGACGACCCGGGTTCGAATCGCGCAATGAATAATCACGCTTCTTCTGTACAAATACGGAACTCAAACTAGTTTCCAATATTTCAAATACCTTTACAGTCTTCCTAAACCCAGTTATAAGACGTGCTGTGTAGTCGAGTAGTTAAGATACCTGACTCTCATCCTGTCGACCCGGGTTCGAATCCCGCAATGAATAATCACGCTTCTTCTGTACAAATACGGAACTCAAACTAGTTTCCTATATTCCACATAGCTTTACAGTCTTCCTAAACCCCGTTTTAGGACGTGTCGTGTGATTAAGATATCTGACTCTCGTCCTGACGACTCAGGTTCGAATTCTGGAATGACCAATCACGCTGCTTCTGTACAAACACGGAACCCAAACTAGTTTCCAATATTCCAAATACCTTTACAGTCTTCCTAAACCCAGTTATAAGACGTGCTGTGTAGTCGAGTAGTTAAGATACCTGACTCTCATCCTGTCGACCCGGGTTCGAATCCCGCAATGAATAATCACGCTTCTTCTGTACAAATACGGAACTCAAACTAGTTTCCTATATTCCACATAGCTTTACAGTCTTCCTAAACCCCGTTTTAGGACGTGTCGTGTGATTAAGATATCTGACTCTCGTCCTGACGACTCAGGTTCGAATTCTGGAATGACCAATCACGCTGCTTCTGTACAAACACGGAACTCAAAATAGTTTTCAATATTCCACATAGCTTTACAGTCTTCTTAAACCCAGTTTTGAGATGTGCTGTGTAGTCGAGTGGTAAAGATACCTGACTCTCCTCCTGACGACCCGGGTTCCAATCCCGCAATGAATAATCACGCTTCTTCTGTACAAATACGGAACTCAAACTAGTTTCCAATATTCCACATACCTTTACAGTCTTCCTAAACCCAGTTTTAGGACGTGCTGTGTAGTCGAGTGGTTAAGATATCTGACTCTCGTCCTGACGACTCAGGTTCGAATTCTGGAATGACCAATCACGCTGATCTGCACAAATACGGAACTCAAACTACTTTCCAATATTCCACATACCTTTACAGTCTTCCTAAACCCAGTTATAGGACGTGCTGTGTAGTCGAGTGGTTAAGATATCTGACTCTCCTCCTGACGACCCGGGTTCGAATCCCGCAATGAATAATCACGCTTCTTCTGTACAAATACGGAACTCAAACTAGTTTCCAATATTCCACATACCTTTACAGTCTTCCTAAACCCAGTTATAGGACGTGCTGTGTAGTCGAGTGGTTAAGATATCTGACTCTCCTCCTGACGACCCGGGTTCGAATCCCGCAATGAATAATCACGCTTCTTCTGTACAAATACGGAACTCAAACTAGTGTCCAATATTCCACATACCTTTACAGTCTTCCTAAACCCAGTTATAGGACGTGCTGTGTAGTCGAGTGGTTAAGATATCTGACTCTCGTCCTGACGACTTACCTTCGAATTCTGGAATGACCAATCACGCTATTTCCTTACAAATACGGAACTCAAACTAGTTTCCAATATTCCGCATAGCTTTAGTCTTCCTAAACCCAGTTTTGAGATGTGCTGTGTAGTCGAGTGTTAAAGATACCTGACTCTCATCCTGACGACCCGGGTTTGAATCCCGCAATGAATAATCACGCTTCTTCTGTACAAATACGGAAGTCAAACTAGTTTCCAATATTCCACATACCTTTACAATCTTCCTAAACCCAGTTATAGGACGTGCTGTGTAGTCGAGTGTTTAAGATATCTGACTCTCGTCCTGACGACCCGGGATCGAATCATGGAATGACCAATCGAGCTACTTCTGTACAAATACGGAACTCAAACTAGTTTCCAATATTCCACATAGCTTTACAGTCTTCCTAAACCCAATTTTAGGACGTGCTGTGTAGTCGTGTGGTTAAGATATCTGACTCTCGTCCTGACGACTCAGGTTCGAATTCTGGAATGACCAATCACGCTGATCTGCACAAATACGGAACTCAAACTACTTTCCAATATTCCACATACCTTTACAGTCTTCCTAAACCCAGTTATAGGACGTGCTGTGTAGTCGAGTGGTTAAGATATCTGACTCTCCTCCTGACGACCCGGGTTCGAATCCCGCAATGAATAATCACGCTTCTTCTGTACAAATACGGAACTCAAACTAGTTTCCAATATTCCACATACCTTTACAGTCTTCCTAAACCCAGTTATAGGACGTGCTGTGTAGTCGAGTGGTTAAGATATCTGACTCTCCTCCTGACGACCCGGGTTCGAATCCCGCAATGAATAATCACGCTTCTTCTGTACAAATACGGAACTCAAACTAGTTTCCAATATTCCACATACCTTTACAGTCTTCCTAAACCCAGTTTTAGGACGTGTCGTGTGGTTAAGATATCTGACTCTCGTCCTGACGACTCAGGTTCGAATTCTGGAATGACCAATCACGCTATTTCCTTACAAATACGGAACTCAAACTAGTTTCCAATATTCCGCATAGCTTTAGTCTTCCTAAACCCAGTTTTGAGATGTGCTGTGTAGTCGAGTGGTAAAGATACCTGACTCTCCTCCTGACGACCCGGGTTCGAATCCCGCAATGAATAATCACGCTTCTTCTGTACAAATACGGAACTCAAACTAGTTTCCAATATTTCAAATACCTTTACAGTCTTCCTAAACCCAGTTATAAGACGTGCTGTGTAGTTGGGTGGTTAAGATATCTGGCTCTCGTCCTCAGGACTCAGGTTCGAATTCTAGAATGACCAATCACGCTGCTTCTGTACAAATACGGAACCCAAACTAGTTTCCAATATTTCAAATACCTTTACAGTCTTCCTAAACCCAGTTATAAGACGTGCTGTGTAGTCGAGTAGTTAAGATACCTGACTCTCATACTGTCGACCCGGGTTCGAATCCCGCAATGAATAATCACGCTTCTTCTGTACAAATACGGAACTCAAACTAGTTTCCAATATTCCACATACCTTTACAGTCTTCTTAAACCCAGTTTTAGGACGTTTCGTGTGGTTAAGATATCTGACTCTCGTCCTGACGACTCAGGTTCGAATTCTGGAATGACCAATCACGCTGCTTCTGTACAAACACGGAACTCAAAAGAGTTTTTAATATTCCACGTAGCTTTACAGTCTTCCTTAACCCAGTTTTGAGATGTGCTGTGTAGTCGAGTAGTTAAGATACCTGACTCTCATACTGTCGACCCGGGTTCGAATCCCGCAATGAATAATCACGCTTCTTCTGTACAAATACGGAACTCAAACTAGTTTCCAATATTCCACATACCTTTACAGTCTTCTTAAACCCAGTTTTAGGACGTGTCGTGTGGTTAAGATATCTGACTCTCGTCCTGACGACTCAGGTTCGAATTCTGGAATGACCAATCACGCTGCTTCTGTACAAACACGGAACTCAAAAGAGTTTTTAATATTCCACGTAGCTTTACAGTCTTCCTTAACCCAGTTTTGAGATGTGCTGTGTAGTCGAGTGGTAAAGATACCTGACTCTCCTCCTGACGACCCGGGTTTGAATCCCGCAATGAATAATCATGCTTCTTCTGTACAAATACGGAACTCAAACTAGTTTCCAATATTCCACATACCTTTACAGTCTTCCTAAACCCAGTTATAGGACGTGCTGTGTAGTCGAGTGGTTAAGATATCTGACTCTCCTCCTGACGACCCGGGTTCGAATCCCGCAATGAATAATCACGCTTCTTCTGTACAAATACGGAACTCAAACTAGTTTCCAATATTCCACATACCTTTACAGTCTTCCTAAACCCAGTTTTAGGACGTGTCGTGTGGTTAAGATATCTGACTCTCGTCCTGACGACTCAGGTTCGAATTCTGGAATGACCAATCACGCTGCTTCTGTACAAATACGGAACTCAAACTAGTTTCCAATATTCCACATACCTTTACAGTCTTCCTAAACCCAGTTTTAGGACGTGTCGTGTGGTTAAGATATCTGACTCTCGTCCTGACGACTCAGGTTCGAATTCTGGAATGACTAATCACGCTGCTTCTGTACAAATACGGAACTCAAACTAGTTTCCAATATTCCACATAGCTATACAGTCTTCCTAAACCCAGTTTTAGGACGTGTCGTGTGGTTAAGATATCTGACTTTCGTCCTGACGACACGGGTTCGAATCCCGGAATGACCAATCAAGCTACTTCTGTACAAATACGGAACTCAAACTAGTTTCCAATATTCCACATACCTTTACAGTCTTCCTAAACCCAGTTTTAGGACGTGCTGTGTAGTCGTGTGGTTAAGATATCTGACTCTCGTCCTGACGACTTACCTTCGAATTCTGGAATAACCAATCACGCTATTTCCTTACAAATACGGAACTCAAACTAGTTTCCAATATTCCGCATAGCTTTAGTCTTCATAAACCCAGTTTTGAGATGTGCTGTGTAGTCGAGTGGTAAAGATACCTGACTCTCCTCCTGACGACCCGGGTTCGAATCGCGCAATGAATAATCACGCTTCTTCTGTACAAATACGGAACTCAAACTAGTTTCCAATATTTCAAATACCTTTACAGTCTTCCTAAACCCAGTTATAAGACGTGCTGTGTAGTCGGGTGGTTAAGATATCTGGCTCTCGTCCTCAGGACTCAGGTTCGAATTGTAGAATGACCAATCACGCTGCTTCTGTACAAATACGGAACCCAAACTAGTTTCCAATATTCCAAATACCTTTACGGTCTTCCTAAACCCAGTTATATGACGTGCTGTGTAGTCGAGTAGTTAAGATACCTGACTCTCATCCTGTCGACCCGGGTTCGAATCCCGCAATGAATAATCACGCTTCTTCTGTACAAATACGGAACTCAAACTAGTTTCCTATATTCCACATAGCTTTACAGTCTTCCTAAACCCCGTTTTAGGACGTGTCGTGTGATTAAGATATCTGACTCTCGTCCTGACGACTCAGGTTCGAATTCTGGAATGACCAATCACGCTGCTTCTGTACAAACACGGAACCCAAACTAGTTTCCAATATTCCAAATACCTTTACAGTCTTCCTAAACCCAGTTATAAGACGTGCTGTGTAGTCGAGTAGTTAAGATACCTGACTCTCATCCTGTCGACCCGGGTTCGAATCCCGCAATGAATAATCACGCTTCTTCTGTACAAATACGGAACTCAAACTAGTTTCCTATATTCCACATAGCTTTACAGTCTTCCTAAACCCCGTTTTAGGACGTGTCGTGTGATTAAGATATCTGACTCTCGTCCTGACGACTCAGGTTCGAATTCTGGAATGACCAATCACGCTGCTTCTGTACAAACACGGAACTCAAAATAGTTTTCAATATTCCACATAGCTTTACAGTCTTCTTAAACCCAGTTTTGAGATGTGCTGTGTAGTCGAGTGGTAAAGATACCTGACTCTCCTCCTGACGACCCGGGTTCCAATCCCGCAATGAATAATCACGCTTCTTCTGTACAAATACGGAACTCAAACTAGTTTCCAATATTCCACATACCTTTACAGTCTTCCTAAACCCAGTTTTAGGACGTGCTGTGTAGTCGAGTGGTTAAGATATCTGACTCTCGTCCTGACGACTCAGGTTCGAATTCTGGAATGACCAATCACGCTGATCTGCACAAATACGGAACTCAAACTAGTTTCCAATATTCCACATACCTTTACAGTCTTCCTAAACCCAGTTATAGGACGTGCTGTGTAGTCGAGTGGTTAAGATATCTGACTCTCCTCCTGACGACCCGGGTTCGAATCCCGCAATGAATAATCACGCTTCTTCTGTACAAATACGGAACTCAAACTAGTGTCCAATATTCCACATACCTTTACAGTCTTCCTAAACCCAGTTATAGGACGTGCTGTGTAGTCGAGTGGTTAAGATATCTGACTCTCGTCCTGACGACTTACCTTCGAATTCTGGAATGACCAATCACGCTATTTCCTTACAAATACGGAACTCAAACTAGTTTCCAATATTCCGCATAGCTTTAGTCTTCCTAAACCCAGTTTTGAGATGTGCTGTGTAGTCGAGTGTTAAAGATACCTGACTCTCATCCTGACGACCCGGGTTTGAATCCCGCAATGAATAATCACGCTTCTTCTGTACAAATACGGAAGTCAAACTAGTTTCCAATATTCCACATACCTTTACAATCTTCCTAAACCCAGTTATAGGACGTGCTGTGTAGTCGAGTGTTTAAGATATCTGACTCTCGTCCTGACGACCCGGGATCGAATCATGGAATGACCAATCGAGCTACTTCTGTACAAATACGGAACTCAAACTAGTTTCCAATATTCCACATAGCTTTACAGTCTTCCTAAACCCAATTTTAGGACGTGCTGTGTAGTCGTGTGGTTAAGATATCTGACTCTCGTCCTGACGACTCAGGTTCGAATTCTGGAATGACCAATCACGCTGATCTGCACAAATACGGAACTCAAACTACTTTCCAATATTCCACATACCTTTACAGTCTTCCTAAACCCAGTTATAGGACGTGCTGTGTAGTCGAGTGGTTAAGATATCTGACTCTCCTCCTGACGACCCGGGTTCGAATCCCGCAATGAATAATCACGCTTCTTCTGTACAAATACGGAACTCATACTAGTTTCCAATATTCCACATACCTTTACAGTCTTCCTAAACCCAGTTATAGGACGTGCTGTGTAGTCGAGTGGTTAAGATATCTGACTCTCCTCCTGACGACCCGGGTTCGAATCCCGCAATGAATAATCACGCTTCTTCTGTACAAATACGGAACTCAAACTAGTTTCCAATATTCCACATACCTTTACAGTCTTCCTAAACCCAGTTTTAGGACGTGTCGTGTGGTTAAGATATCTGACTCTCGTCCTGACGACTCAGGTTCGAATTCTGGAATGACCAATCACGCTATTTCCTTACAAATACGGAACTCAAACTAGTTTCCAATATTCCGCATAGCTTTAGTCTTCCTAAACCCAGTTTTGAGATGTGCTGTGTAGTCGAGTGGTAAAGATACCTGACTCTCCTCCTGACGACCCGGGTTCGAATCCCGCAATGAATAATCACGCTTCTTCTGTACAAATACGGAACTCAAACTAGTTTCCAATATTTCAAATACCTTTACAGTCTTCCTAAACCCAGTTATAAGACGTGCTGTGTAGTTGGGTGGTTAAGATATCTGGCTCTCGTCCTCAGGACTCAGGTTCGAATTCTAGAATGACCAATCACGCTGCTTCTGTACAAATACGGAACCCAAACTAGTTTCCAATATTCCAAATACCTTTACAGTCTTCCTAAACCCAGTTATAAGACGTGCTGTGTAGTCGAGTAGTTAAGATACCTGACTCTCATACTGTCGACCCGGGTTCGAATCCCGCAATGAATAATCACGCTTCTTCTGTACAAATACGGAACTCAAACTAGTTTCCAATATTCCACATACCTTTACAGTCTTCTTAAACCCAGTTTTAGGACGTGTCGTGTGGTTAAGATATCTGACTCTCGTCCTGACGACTCAGGTTCGAATTCTGGAATGACCAATCACGCTGCTTCTGTACAAACACGGAACTCAAAAGAGTTTTTAATATTCCACGTAGCTTTACAGTCTTCCTTAACCCAGTTTTGAGATGTGCTGTGTAGTCGAGTGGTAAAGATACCTGACTCTCCTCCTGACGACCCGGGTTTGAATCCCGCAATGAATAATCACGCTTCTTCTGTACAAATACGGAACTCAAACTAGTTTCCAATATTCCACATAGCTTTACAGTCTTCCTAAACCCAGTTATAGGACGTGCTGTGTAGTCGAGTGGTTAAGATATCTGACTCTCCTCCTGACGACCCGGGTTCGAATCCCGCAATGAATAATCACGCTTCTTCTGTACAAATACGGAACTCAAACTAGTTTCCAATATTCCACATACCTTTACAGTCTTCCTAAACCCAGTTTTAGGACGTGTCGTGTGGTTAAGATATCTGACTCTCGTCCTGACCACTCAGGTTCGAATTCTGGAATGACCAATCACGCTGCTTCTGTACAAATACGGAACTCAAACTACTTTCCAATATTCCACATACCTTTACAGTCTTCCTAAACCCAGTTATAGGACGTGCTGTGTAGTCGAGTGGTTAAGATATCTGACTCTCGTCCTGACGACTCAGGTTGGAATTCTGGAATGACCAATCACGCTGATCTGCACAAACGCGGAACTCAAAATAGTTTTTAATATTCCACGTAGCTTTACAGTCTTCCTAAACCCAGTTTTGAGATGTGCTGTGTAGTCGAGTGGTAAAGATACCTGACTCTCCTCCTGACGACCCGGGTTTGAATCCCGCAATGAATAATCATGCTTCTTCTGTACAAATACGGAACTCAAACTAGTTTCCAATATTCCACATACCTTCACAGTCTTCCTAAACCCAGTTATAGGACGTGCTGTGTAGTCGAGTGGTTAAGATATCTGACTCTCCTCCTGACGACCCGGGTTCGAATCCCGCAATGAATAATCACGCTTCTTCTGTACAAATACGGAACTCAAACTAGTTTCCAATATTCCACATACCTTTACAGTCTTCCTAAACCCAGTTTTAGGACGTGTCGTGTGGTTAAGATATCTGACTCTCGTCCTGACGACTCAGGTTCGAATTCTGGAATGACCAATCACGCTGCTTCTGTACAAATACGGAACTCAAACTAGTTTCCAATATTCCACATACCTTTACAGTCTTCCTAAACCCAGTTTTAGGACGTGTCGTGTGGTTAAGATATCTGACTCTCGTCCTGACGACTCAGGTTCGAATTCTGGAATGACTAATCACGCTGCTTCTGTACAAATACGGAACTCAAACTAGTTTCCAATATTCCACATAGCTATACAGTCTTCCTAAACCCAGTTTTAGGACGTGTCGTGTGGTTAAGATATCTGACTTTCGTCCTGACGACACGGGTTCGAATCCCGGAATGACCAATCAAGCTACTTCTGTACAAATACGGAACTCAAACTAGTTTCCAATATTCCACATACCTTTACAGTCTTCCTAAACCCAGTTTTAGGACGTGCTGTGTAGTCGTGTGGTTAAGATATCTGACTCTCGTCCTGACGACTTACCTTCGAATTCTGGAATAACCAATCACGCTATTTCCTTACAAATACGGAACTCAAACTAGTTTCCAATATTCCGCATAGCTTTAGTCTTCATAAACCCAGTTTTGAGATGTGCTGTGTAGTCGAGTGGTAAAGATACCTGACTCTCCTCCTGACGACCCGGGTTCGAATCGCGCAATGAATAATCACGCTTCTTCTGTACAAATACGGAACTCAAACTAGTTTCCAATATTTCAAATACCTTTACAGTCTTCCTAAACCCAGTTATAAGACGTGCTGTGTAGTCGGGTGGTTAAGATATCTGGCTCTCGTCCTCAGGACTCAGGTTCGAATTGTAGAATGACCAATCACGCTGCTTCTGTACAAATACGGAACCCAAACTAGTTTCCAATATTCCAAATACCTTTACGGTCTTCCTAAACCCAGTTATAAGACGTGCTGTGTAGTCGAGTAGTTAAGATACCTGACTCTCATCCTGTCGACCCGGGTTCGAATCCCGCAATGAATAATCACGCTTCTTCTGTACAAATACGGAACTCAAACTAGTTTCCTATATTCCACATAGCTTTACAGTCTTCCTAAACCCCGTTTTAGGACGTGTCGTGTGATTAAGATATCTGACTCTCGTCCTGACGACTCAGGTTCGAATTCTGGAATGACCAATCACGCTGCTTCTGTACAAATACGGAACTCAAACTAGTTTCCAATATTCCACATACCTTTACAGTCTTCCTAAACCCAGTTTTAGGACGTGTCGTGTGGTTAAGATATCTGACTTTCGTCCTGACGACACGGGTTCGAATCCCGGAATGACCAATCAAGCTACTTCTGTACAAATACGGAACTCAAACTAGTTTCCAATATTCCACATACCTTTACAGTCTTCCTAAACGCAGTTTTAGGACGTGCTGTGTAGTCGTGTGGTTAAGATATCTGACTCTCGTCCTGACGACTTACCTTCGAATTCTGGAATAACCAATCACGCTATTTCCTTACAAATACGGAACTCAAACTAGTTTCCAATATTCCGCATAGCTTTAGTCTTCATAAACCCAGTTTTGAGATGTGCTGTGTAGTCGAGTGGTAAAGATACCTGACTCTCCTCCTGACGACCCGGGTTCGAATCGCGCAATGAATAATCACGCTTCTTCTGTACAAATACGGAACTCAAACTAGTTTCCAATATTTCAAATACCTTTACAGTCTTCCTAAACCCAGTTATAAGACGTGCTGTGTAGTCGGGTGGTTAAGATATCTGGCTCTCGTCCTCAGGACTCAGGTTCGAATTGTAGAATGACCAATCACGCTGCTTCTGTACAAATACGGAACCCAAACTAGTTTCCAATATTCCAAATTCCTTTACAGTCTTCCTAAACCCAGTTATAAGACGTGCTGTGTAGTCGAGTAGTTAAGATACCTGACTCTCATCCTGTCGACCCGGGTTCGAATCCCGCAATGAATAATCACGCTTCTTCTGTACAAATACGGAACTCAAACTAGTTTCCTATATTCCACATAGCTTTACAGTCTTCCTAAACCCCGTTTTAGGACGTGTCGTGTGGTTAAGATATCTGACTCTCGTCCTGACGACTCAGGTTCGAATTCTGGAATGACCAATCACGCTGCTTCTGTACAAACACGGAACCCAAACTAGTTTCCAATATTCCAAATACCTTTACAGTCTTCCTAAACCCAGTTATAAGACGTGCTGTGTAGTCGAGTAGTTAAGATACCTGACTCTCATCCTGTCGACCCGGGTTCGAATCCCGCAATGAATAATCACGCTTCTTCTGTACAAATACGGAACTCAAACTAGTTTCCTATATTCCACATAGCTTTACAGTCTTCCTAAACCCCGTTTTAGGACGTGTCGTGTGATTAAGATATCTGACTCTCGTCCTGACGACTCAGGTTCGAATTCTGGAATGACCAATCACGCTGCTTCTGTACAAACACGGAACTCAAAATAGTTTTCAATATTCCACATAGCTTTACAGTCTTCTTAAACCCAGTTTTGAGATGTGCTGTGTTGTCGAGTGGTAAAGATACCTGACTCTCCTCCTGACGACCCGGGTTCCAATCCCGCAATGAATAATCACGCTTCTTCTGTACAAATACGGAACTCAAACTAGTTTCCAATATTCCACATACCTTTACAGTCTTCCTAAACCCAGTTTTAGGACGTGCTGTGTAGTCGAGTGGTTAAGATATCTGACTCTCGTCCTGACGACTCAGGTTCGAATTCTGGAATGACCAATCACGCTGATCTGCACAAATACGGAACTCAAACTACTTTCCAATATTCCACATACCTTTACAGTCTTCCTAAACCCAGTTATAGGACGTGCTGTGTAGTCGAGTGGTTAAGATATCTGACTCTCCTCCTGACGACCCGGGTTCGAATCCCGCAATGAATAATCACGCTTCTTCTGTACAAATACGGAACTCAAACTAGTTTCCAATATTCCACATACCTTTACAGTCTTCCTAAACCCAGTTTTAGGACGTGTCGTGTGGTTAAGATATCTGACTCTCGTCCTGACGACTCAGGTTCGAATTCTGGAATGACCAATCACGCTGCTTCTGTACAAATACGGAACTCAAACTAGTTTCCAATATTCCACATACCTTTACAGTCTTCCTAAACCCAGTTTTAGGACGTGTCGTGTGGTTAAGATATCTGACTCTCGTCCTGACGACTCAGGTTCGAATTCTGGAATGACTAATCACGCTGCTTCTGTACAAATACGGAACTCAAACTAGTTTCCAATATTCCACATAGCTTTACAGTCTTCCTAAACCCAGTTATAAGACGTGCTGTGTAGTCGGGTGGTTAAGATATCTGGCTCTCGTCCTCAGGACTCAGGTTCGAATTGTAGAATGACCAATCACGCTGCTTCTGTACAAATACGGAACCCAAACTAGTTTCCAATATTCCAAATTCCTTTACAGTCTTCCTAAACCCAGTTATAAGACGTGCTGTGTAGTCGAGTAGTTAAGATACCTGACTCTCATCCTGTCGACCCGGGTTCGAATCCCGCAATGAATAATCACGCTTCTTCTGTACAAATACGGAACTCAAACTAGTTTCCTATATTCCACATAGCTTTACAGTCTTCCTAAACCCCGTTTTAGGACGTGTCGTGTGGTTAAGATATCTGACTCTCGTCCTGACGACTCAGGTTCGAATTCTGGAATGACCAATCACGCTGCTTCTGTACAAACACGGAACCCAAACTAGTTTCCAATATTCCAAATACCTTTACAGTCTTCCTAAACCCAGTTATAAGACGTGCTGTGTAGTCGAGTAGTTAAGATACCTGACTCTCATCCTGTCGACCCGGGTTCGAATCCCGCAATGAATAATCACGCTTCTTCTGTACAAATACGGAACTCAAACTAGTTTCCTATATTCCACATAGCTTTACAGTCTTCCTAAACCCCGTTTTAGGACGTGTCGTGTGATTAAGATATCTGACTCTCGTCCTGACGACTCAGGTTCGAATTCTGGAATGACCAATCACGCTGCTTCTGTACAAACACGGAACTCAAAATAGTTTTCAATATTCCACATAGCTTTACAGTCTTCTTAAACCCAGTTTTGAGATGTGCTGTGTAGTCGAGTGGTAAAGATACCTGACTCTCCTCCTGACGACCCGGGTTCCAATCCCGCAATGAATAATCACGCTTCTTCTGTACAAATACGGAACTCAAACTAGTTTCCAATATTCCACATACCTTTACAGTCTTCCTAAACCCAGTTTTAGGACGTGCTGTGTAGTCGAGTGGTTAAGATATCTGACTCTCGTCCTGACGACTCAGGTTCGAATTCTGGAATGACCAATCACGCTGATCTGCACAAATACGGAACTCAAACTACTTTCCAATATTCCACATACCTTTACAGTCTTCCTAAACCCAGTTATAGGACGTGCTGTGTAGTCGAGTGGTTAAGATATCTGACTCTCCTCCTGACGACCCGGGTTCGAATCCCGCAATGAATAATCACGCTTCTTCTGTACAAATACGGAACTCAAACTAGTTTCCAATATTCCACATACCTTTACAGTCTTCCTAAACCCAGTTTTAGGACGTGTCGTGTGGTTAAGATATCTGACTCTCGTCCTGACGACTCAGGTTCGAATTCTGGAATGACCAATCACGCTGCTTCTGTACAAATACGGAACTCAAACTAGTTTCCAATATTCCACATACCTTTACAGTCTTCCTAAACCCAGTTTTAGGACGTGTCGTGTGGTTAAGATATCTGACTCTCGTCCTGACGACTCAGGTTCGAATTCTGGAATGACTAATCACGCTGCTTCTGTACAAATACGGAACTCAAACTAGTTTCCAATATTCCACATAGCTTTACAGTCTTCCTAAACCCAGTTATAGGACGTGCTGTGTAGTCGAGTGGTTAAGATATCTGACTCTCGTCCTGACGACCCGGGTTCGAATCCCGGAATGACCAATCAAGCTATTTCTGTACAAATACGGAACTCAAACTAGGTTCCAATATTTCAAATACCTTTACAGTCATCCTAAACCCAGTTATAAGACGTGCTTTGTAGTCGAGGTGTTTAGATATATGATTCTCGTCTTGACGACCCGGGTTCGAATCCCGCAATGAATAATCACGCTTCTTCTTTACAAATACGGAACTCAAACTAGTTTCCTATATTCCACATAGCTTTACAGTCTTCCTAAACCCAGTTTTGAGATGTGCTGTGTAGTCGAGTGGTAATGATACCTGACTCTCATCCTCACGACCCGGGTTTGAATCCCGCAATGAATAATCACGCTTCTTCTGTACAAATACGGAACTCAAACTAGTTTCCAATATTCCAAATACCTTTACAGTCCTCCTAAACCCAGTTATAAGACGTGCTGAGTAGTTAAGATACCTGACTCTCATCCTGACGACCCGGGTTCGAATCCCGCAATGAATAATCACGCTTCTTCTGTACAAATACGGAACTCAAACTAGTGTCCAATATTCCACATACCTTTACAGTCTTCCTAAACCCAGTTTTGAGATGTGCTGTGTAGTCGAGTGGTAAAGATACCTGACTCTCCTCCTGACGACCCGGGTTCGAATCCCGCAATGAATAATCACGCTTCTTCTGTACAAATACGGAACTCA
This sequence comes from Pholcus phalangioides, assembly GCF_987345545.1. Lineage (NCBI taxonomy): Eukaryota > Metazoa > Arthropoda > Arachnida > Araneae > Pholcidae > Pholcus > Pholcus phalangioides. The sequence goes on from NW_028301598.1 coordinate 13,971,064, forward strand.
AACTAGTTTCCATTATTTCAAATACCTTTACAGTCTTCCTAAACCCAGTTATAAGACGTGCTGTGTAGTCGGGTGGTTAAGATATCTGGCTCTCGTCCTCAGGACCGAATTCTAGAATGACCAATCACGCTGCTTCTGTACAAATACGGAACCCAAACTAGTTTCCAATATTCCAAATACCTTTACAGTCTTCCTAAACCCAGTTATAAGACGTGCTGTGTAGTCGAGTAGTTAAGATACCTGACTCTCATCCTGTCGACCCGGATTCGAATCCCGCAATGAATAATCACGCTTCTTCTGTACAAATACGGAACTCAAACTAGTTTCCTATATTCCACATAACTTTACAGTCTTCCTAAACCCAGTTTTAGGACGTGCTGTGTAGTCGTGTGGTTAAGATATCTGACTCTCGTCCTGACCACTCAGGTTCGAATTCTGGAATGACCAATCACACTGCTTCTGTACAAATACGGAACTCAAACTAGTTTCCAGTATTCCACATACCTTTACAATCTTCCTAAACCCAGTTATAGGACGTGCTGTGTAGTCGAGTGGTTAAGATATCTGACTCTCGTCCTGACGACTTAGGTTCGAATTCTGGAATGACCAATAACGCTATTTAATTACAAATACGTAACTCAAACTAGCTTCCAATATTTCGAATACCTTTACAGTCTTCCTAAACCCAGTTATAAGACGTGCTTTGTAGTCGAGGTGTTTAGATATATGATTCTCGTCTTGACGACCCGGGTTCGAATCCCGCAATGAATAATCACGCTTCTTCTTTACAAATACGGAACTCAAACTAGTTTCCAATATTCCACATACCTTTACAGTCTTCCTAAACCCAGTTTTAGGACGTGCTGTGTAGTCGTGTGGTTAAGATATCTGACTCTCGTCCTGCCGACCCGGGTTCGAATCCCGGAATGACCAATCAAGCTATTTCTGTACAAATACGGAACTCAAACTAGTTTCCAATATTCCACATACCTTTACAGTCTTCCTAAACCCAGTTATAAGACGTGCTGTGTAGTCGAGTGGTTAAGATATCTGACTCTCGTCCTGACGACCCGGGTTCGAACCCCGGAATGACCAATCAAGCTACTTCTGTACAAATACAGAACTCAAACTAGTTTCCAATATTCCACATAGCTTTACAGTCTTCCTAAACCCAGTTTTGAGATGTGCTGTGTAGTCGAGTGGTAAAGATACCTGACTCTCATCCTGACACCCGGGTTCGAATCCCGCAATCAATAATCACGCTTCTTCTGTACAAATACGAAACTCAATCTAGTTTTCAATATTTCACATAGCTTTACAGTCTTCCTAAACCCAATTTTAGGACGTGCTGTGTAGTCGTGTGGTTAAGATATCTGACTCTCGTCCTGACGACTCAGGTTCGAATTCTGGAATGACCAATCACGCTGCTTCTGTACAAATACGGAACTCAAACTAGTTTCCAATATTCCACATACCTTTACAGTCTTCCTAAACCCAGTTATAAGACGTGCTGTGTAGTCGAGTGGTTAAGATATCTGACTCTCGTCCTGACGACCCGGGTTCGAATCCCGGAATGACCAATCAAGCTATTTCTGTACAAATACGGAACTCAAACTAGTTTCCAATATTCCACATACCTTTACAGTCTTCCTAAACCCAGTTATAAGACGTGCTGTGTAGTCGAGTGGTTAAGATATCTGACTCTCGTCCTGACGACCCGGGTTCGAATCCCGGAATGACCAATCAAGCTATTTCTGTACAAATACGGAACTCAAACTAGTTTCCAATATTCCACATACCTTTACAGTCTTCCTAAACCCAGTTATAAGACGTGCTGTGTAGTCGAGTGGTTAAGATATCTGACTCTCCTCCTGACGACCCGGGTTCGAATTCTGGAATGACCAATAACGCTATTTAATTACAAATACGGAACTCAAACTAGTTTCCAATATTCCGCATAGCTTTAGTCTTCCTAAACCCAGTTTTGAGATGTGCTGAGTAGTTAAGATACCTGACTCTCATCCTGACGACCCGGGTTCGAATCCCGCAATGAATAATCACGCTTCTTCTGTACAAATACGGAACTGAAACTAGTGTCCAATATTCCACATACCTTTACAGTCTTCCTAAACCCAGTTTTGAGATGTGCTGTGTAGTCGAGTGGTAAAGATACCTGACTCTCCTCCTGACGACCCGGGTTCGAATCCCGCAATGAATAATCACGCTTCTTCTGTACAAATACGGAACTCAAACTAGTTTCCAATATTCCACATAGCTTTACAGTCTTCCTAAACCCAGTTATAAGACGTGCTGTGTAGCCGGGTGGTTAAGATATGTGGCTCTCGTCCTCAGGACTCAGGTTCGAATTCTAGAATGACCAATCACGCTGCTTCTGTACAAATACGGAACCCAAACTAGTTTCCAATATTCCAAATACCTTTACAGTCTTCCTAAACCCAGTTATAAGACGTGCTGTGTAGTCGAGTAGTTAAGATACCTGACTCTCATCCTGTCGACCCGGGTTCGAATCCCGCAATGAATAATCACGCTTCTTCTGTACAAATACGGAACTCAAACTAGTTTCCAATATTCCAAATACCTTTACAGTCTTCCTAAACCCAGTTATAAGACGTGCTGAGTAGTTAAGATACCTGACTCTCATCCTGACGACCCGGGTTCGAATCCCGCAATGAATAATCACGCTTCTTGTGTACAAATACGGAACTCAAACTAGTGTCCAATATTCCACATACCTTTACAGTCTTCCTAAACCCAGTTATAGGACGTGCTGTGTAGTCGAGTGGTTAAGATATCTGACTCTCGTCCTGACGACCCGGGTTCGAATCCCGGAATGACCAATCAAGCTATTTCTGTACAAATACGGAACTCAAACTAGTTTCCAATATTCCACATACCTTTACAGTCTTCCTAAACCCAGTTATAAGACGTGCTGTGTAGTCGAGTGGTTAAGATATCTGACTCTCGTCCTGACGACTCAGGTTCGAATTCTGGAATGACCAATCACGCTGATCTGCACAAATACGGAACTCAAACTACTTTCCAATATTCCACATACCTTTACAGTCTTCCTAAACCCAGTTATAGGACGTGCTGTGTAGTCGAGTGGTTAAGATATCTGACTCTCCTCCTGACGACCCGGGTTCGAATCCCGCAATGAATAATCACGCTTCTTCTGTACAAATACGGAACTCAAACTAGTTTCCAATATTCCACATACCTTTACAGTCTTCCTAAACCCAGTTTTAGGACGTGTCGTGTGGTTAAGATATCTGACTCTCGTCCTGACGACTCAGGTTCGAATTCTGGAATGACTAATCACGCTGCTTCTGTACAAATACGGAACTCAAACTAGTTTCCAATATTCCACATAGCTTTACAGTCTTCCTAAACCCAGTTATAGGACGTGCTGTGTAGTCGAGTGGTTAAGATATCTGACTCTCGTCCTGACGACCCGGGTTCGAATCCCGGAATGACCAATCAAGCTATTTCTGTACAAATACGGAACTCAAACTAGGTTCCAATATTTCAAATACCTTTACAGTCATCCTAAACCCAGTTATAAGACGTGCTTTGTAGTCGAGGTGTTTAGATATATGATTCTCGTCTTGACGACCCGGGTTCGAATCCCGCAATGAATAATCACGCTTCTTCTTTACAAATACGGAACTCAAACTAGTTTCCTATATTCCACATAGCTTTACAGTCTTCCTAAACCCAGTTTTGAGATGTGCTGTGTAGTCGAGTGGTAATGATACCTGACTCTCATCCTGACGACCCGGGTTTGAATCCCGCAATGAATAATCACGCTTCTTCTGTACAAATACGGAACTCAAACTAGTTTCCAATATTCCAAATACCTTTACAGTCCTCCTAAACCCAGTTATAAGACGTGCTGAGTAGTTAAGATACCTGACTCTCATCCTGACGACCCGGGTTCGAATCCCGCAATGAATAATCACGCTTCTTCTGTACAAATACGGAACTCAAACTAGTGTCCAATATTCCACATACCTTTACAGTCTTCCTAAACCCAGTTTTGAGATGTGCTGTGTAGTCGAGTGGTAAAGATACCTGACTCTCCTCCTGACGACCCGGGTTCGAATCCCGCAATGAATAATCACGCTTCTTCTGTACAAATACGGAACTCAAACTAGTTTCCATTATTTCAAATACCTTTACAGTCTTCCTAAACCCAGTTATAAGACGTGCTGTGTAGTCGGGTGGTTAAGATATCTGGCTCTCGTCCTCAGGACCGAATTCTAGAATGACCAATCACGCTGCTTCTGTACAAATACGGAACCCAAACTAGTTTCCAATATTCCAAATACCTTTACAGTCTTCCTAAACCCAGTTATAAGACGTGCTGTGTAGTCGAGTAGTTAAGATACCTGACTCTCATCCTGTCGACCCGGATTCGAATCCCGCAATGAATAATCACGCTTCTTCTGTACAAATACGGAACTCAAACTAGTTTCCTATATTCCACATAGCTTTACAGTCTTCCTAAACCCAGTTTTAGGACGTGCTGTGTAGTCGTGTGGTTAAGATATCTGACTCTCGTCCTGACCACTCAGGTTCGAATTCTGGAATGACCAATCACACTGCTTCTGTACAAATACGGAACTCAAACTAGTTTCCAGTATTCCACATACCTTTACAATCTTCCTAAACCCAGTTATAGGACGTGCTGTGTAGTCGAGTGGTTAAGATATCTGACTCTCGTCCTGACGACTTAGGTTCGAATTCTGGAATGACCAATAACGCTATTTAATTACAAATACGTAACTCAAACTAGCTTCCAATATTTCGAATACCTTTACAGTCTTCCTAAACCCAGTTATAAGACGTGCTTTGTAGTCGAGGTGTTTAGATATATGATTCTCGTCTTGACGACCCGGGTTCGAATCCCGCAATGAATAATCACGCTTCTTCTTTACAAATACGGAACTCAAACTAGTTTCCAATATTCCACATACCTTTACAGTCTTCCTAAACCCAGTTTTAGGACGTGCTGTGTAGTCGTGTGGTTAAGATATCTGACTCTCGTCCTGCCGACCCGGGTTCGAATCCCGGAATGACCAATCAAGCTATTTCTGTACAAATACGGAACTCAAACTAGTTTCCAATATTCCACATACCTTTACAGTCTTCCTAAACCCAGTTATAAGACGTGCTGTGTAGTCGAGTGGTTAAGATATCTGACTCTCGTCCTGACGACCCGGGTTCGAACCCCGGAATGACCAATCAAGCTACTTCTGTACAAATACAGAACTCAAACTAGTTTCCAATATTCCACATAGCTTTACAGTCTTCCTAAACCCAGTTTTGAGATGTGCTGTGTAGTCGAGTGGTAAAGATACCTGACTCTCATCCTGACACCCGGGTTCGAATCCCGCAATCAATAATCACGCTTCTTCTGTACAAATACGAAACTCAATCTAGTTTTCAATATTTCACATAGCTTTACAGTCTTCCTAAACCCAATTTTAGGACGTGCTGTGTAGTCGTGTGGTTAAGATATCTGACTCTCGTCCTGACGACTCAGGTTCGAATTCTGGAATGACCAATCACGCTGCTTCTGTACAAATACGGAACTCAAACTAGTTTCCAATATTCCACATACCTTTACAGTCTTCCTAAACCCAGTTATAAGACGTGCTGTGTAGTCGAGTGGTTAAGATATCTGACTCTCGTCCTGACGACCCGGGTTCGAATCCCGGAATGACCAATCAAGCTATTTCTGTACAAATACGGAACTCAAACTAGTTTCCAATATTCCACATACCTTTACAGTCTTCCTAAACCCAGTTATAAGACGTGCTGTGTAGTCGAGTGGTTAAGATATCTGACTCTCGTCCTGACGACCCGGGTTCGAATCCCGGAATGACCAATCAAGCTATTTCTGTACAAATACGGAACTCAAACTAGTTTCCAATATTCCACATACCTTTACAGTCTTCCTAAACCCAGTTATAAGACGTGCTGTGTAGTCGAGTGGTTAAGATATCTGACTCTCCTCCTGACGACCCGGGTTCGAATTCTGGAATGAATAATCACGCTTCTTCTGTACAAATACGGAACTCAAACTAGTTTCCAATATTCCACATAGCTTTAGTCTTCCTAAACCCAGTTTTGAGATGTGCTGAGTAGTTAAGATACCTGACTCTCATCCTGACGACCCGGGTTCGAATCCCGCAATGAATAATCACGCTTCTTCTGTACAAATACGGAACTGAAACTAGTGTCCAATATTCCACATACCTTTACAGTCTTCCTAAACCCAGTTTTGAGATGTGCTGTGTAGTCGAGTGGTAAAGATACCTGACTCTCCTCCTGACGACCCGGGTTCGAATCCCGCAATGAATAATCACGCTTCTTCTGTACAAATACGGAACTCAAACTAGTTTCCAATATTCCACATAGCTTTACAGTCTTCCTAAACCCAGTTATAAGACGTGCTGTGTAGCCGGGTGGTTAAGATATGTGGCTCTCGTCCTCAGGACTCAGGTTCGAATTCTAGAATGACCAATCACGCTGCTTCTGTACAAATACGGAACCCAAACTAGTTTCCAATATTCCAAATACCTTTACAGTCTTCCTAAACCCAGTTATAAGACGTGCTGTGTAGTCGAGTAGTTAAGATACCTGACTCTCATCCTGTCGACCCGGGTTCGAATCCCGCAATGAATAATCACGCTTCTTCTGTACAAATACGGAACTCAAACTAGTTTCCAATATTCCAAATACCTTTACAGTCTTCCTAAACCCAGTTATAAGACGTGCTGAGTAGTTAAGATACCTGACTCTCATCCTGACGACCCGGGTTCGAATCCCGCAATGAATAATCACGCTTCTTCTGTACAAATACGGAACTCAAACTAGTGTCCAATATTCCACATACCTTTACAGTCTTCCTAAACCCAGTTATAGGACGTGCTGTGTAGTCGAGTGGTTAAGATATCTGACTCTCGTCCTGACGACCCGGGTTCGAATCCCGGAATGACCAATCAAGCTATTTCTGTACAAATACGGAACTCAAACTAGTTTCCAATATTCCACATACCTTTACAGTCTTCCTAAACCCAGTTATAAGACGTGCTGTGTAGTCGAGTGGTTAAGATATCTGACTCTCGTCCTGCGACCCGGGTTCGAATTCTGGAATGACCAATCATGCTATTTCTGTACAAATACGGAACTCAAACTAGTTTCCAATATTCCACATAGCTTTACAGTCTTCCTAAACCCAGTTTTAGGACGTGTCGTGTGGTTAAGATATCTGACTCTCGTCCTGACGACTCAGGTTCGAATTCTGGAATGACTAATCACGCTGCTTCTGTACAAATACGGAACTCAAACTAGTTTCCAATATTCCACATACCTTTACAGTCTTCCTAAACCCAGTTTTAGGACGTGCTGTGTAGTCGTGTGGTTAAGATATCTGACTCTCGTCCTGACCACTCAGGTTCGAATTCTGGAATGACCAATCACGCTGCTTCTGTACAAATACGGAACTCAAACTAGTTTCCAGTATTCCACATACCTTTACAATCTTCCTAAACCCAGTTATAGGACGTGCTGTGTAGTCGAGTGGTTAAGATATCTGACTCTCCTCCTGACGACCCGGGTTCGAATTCTGGAATGACCAATAACGCTATTTAATTACAAATACGGAACTCAAACTAGTTTCCAATATTCCGCATAGCTTTAGTCTTCCTAAACCCAGTTTTGAGATGTGCTGTGTAGTCGAGTGGTAAAGATACCTGACTCTCCTCCTGACGACCCGGGTTCGAATCCCGCAATGAATAATCACGCCTCTTCTGTACAAATACGTAACTCAAACTAGCTTCCAATATTTCAAATACCTTTACAGTCTTCCTAAACCCAGTTATAAGACGTGCTTTGTAGTCGAGGTGTTTAGATATATGATTCTCGTCTTGACGACCCGGGTTCGAATCCCGCAAAGAATAATCACGCTTCTTCTTTACAAATACGGATCTCAAACTAGTTTCCTATATTCCACATAGCTTTACTGTCTTCCTAAACCCAGTTTTGAGATGTGCTGTGTAGTCGAGTGGTAATGATACCTGACTCTCATCCTGACGACCCGGGTTTGAATCCCGCAATGAATAATCACGCTTCTTCTGTACAAATACGGAACTCAAACTAGTTTCCAATATTCCAAATACCTTTACAGTCTTCCTAAACCCAGTTATAAGACGTGCTGTGTAGTCGAGTAGTTAAGATACCTGACTCTCATCCTGACGACCCGGGTTCGAATCCCGCAATGAATAATCACGCTTCTTCTGTACAAATACGGAACTCAAACTAGTTTCCAATATTCCACATACCTTTACAGTCTTCCTACACCCCGTTTTAGGACGTGTCGTGTGATTAAGATATCTGACTCTCGTCCTGACGACTCAGGTTCGAATTCTGGAATGACCAATCACGCTGCTTCTGTACAAACACGGAACTCAAAATAGTTTTCAATATTCCACATAGCTTTACAGTCTTCCTAAACCCAGTTTTGAGATGTGCTGTGTAGTCGAGTGGTAAAGATACCTGACTCTCCTCCTGACGACACGGGTTCGAATCCCGCAATGAATAATCACGCTTCTTCTGTACAAATACGGAACTCAAACTAGTTTCCAATATTCCACATACCTTTACAGTCTTCTTAAACCCAGTTTTAGGACGTGTCGTGTGGTTTAGATATCTGACTCTCGTCCTGACGACTCAGGTTCGAATTCTGGAATGACCAATCACGCTGCTTCTGTACAAACACGGAACTCAAAATAGTTTTTAATATTCCACGTAGCTTTACAGTCTTCGTAAACCCAGTTTTGAGATGTGCTGTGTAGTCGAGTGGTAAAGATACCTGACTCTCCTCCTGACGACCCGGGTTTGAATCCCGCAATGAATAATCATGCTTCTTCTGTACAAATACGGAACTCAAACTAGTTTCCAATATTCCACATACCTTTACAGTCTTCCTAAACCCAGTTTTAGGACGTGCTGTGTAGTCGAGTGGTTAAGATATCTGACTCTCGTCCTGACGACTCAGGTTCGAATTCTGGAATGACCAATCACGCTGATCTGCACTAATACGGAACTCAAACTACTTTCCAATATTCCACATACCTTTACAGTCTTCCTAAACCCAGTTATAGGACGTGCTGTGTAGTCGAGTGGTTAAGATATCTGACTCTCCTCCTGACGACCCGGGTTCGAATCCCGCAATGAATAATCACGCTTCTTCTGTACAAATACGGAACTCAAACTAGTTTCCAATATTCCACATACCTTCACAGTCTTCCTAAACCCAGTTTTAGGACGTGTCGTGTGGTTAAGATATCTGACTCTCGTCCTGACGACTCAGGTTCGAATTCTGGAATGACCAATCACGCTGCTTCTGTACAAATACGGAACTCAAACTAGTTTCCAATATTCCACATAGCTTTACAGTCTTCCTAAACCCAGTTTTAGGACGTGTCGTGTGGTTAAGATATCTGACTTTCGTCCTGACGACACGGGTTCGAATCCCGGAATGACCAATCAAGCTACTTCTGTACAAATACGGAACTCAAACTAGTTTCCAATATTCCACATACCTTTACAGTCTTCCTAAACCCAGTTTTAGGACGTGCTGTGTAGTCGTGTGGTTAAGATATCTGACTCTCGTCCTGTGGACCCGGGTTCGAATCCCGCAATGAATAATCACGCTTCTTCTGTACAAATACGGAACTCAAACTAGTTTCCTATATTCCACATAGCTTTACAGTCTTCCTAAACCCAGTTTTAGCACGTGCTGTGTAGTCGAGTGGTTAAGATATCTGACTCTCCTCCTGACGACCCGGGTTCGAATTCTGGAATGACCAATAACGCTATTTAATTACAAATACGGAACTCAAACTAGTTTCCAATATTCCGCATAGCTTTAGTCTTCCTAAACCCAGTTTTGAGATGTGCTGAGTAGTTAAGATACCTGACTCTCATCCTGACGACCCGGGTTCGAATCCCGCAATGAATAATCACGCTTCTTCTGTACAAATACGGAACTCAAACTAGTGTCCAATATTCCACATACCTTTACAGTCTTCCTAAACCCAGTTTTGAGATGTGCTGTGTAGTCGAGTGGTAAAGATACCTGACTCTCCTCCTGACGACCCGGGTTCGAATCCCGCAATGAATAATCACGCTTCTTCTGTACAAATACGGAACTCAAACTAGTTTCCAATATTCCACATAGCTTTACAGTCTTCCTAAACCCAGTTATAAGACGTGCTGTGTAGCCGGGTGGTTAAGATATCTGGCTCTCGTCCTCAGGACTCAGGTTCGAATTCTAGAATGACCAATCACGCTGCTTCTGTACAAATACGGAACCCAAACTAGTTTCCAATATTCCAAATACCTTTACAGTCTTCCTAAACCCAGTTATAGGACGTGCTGTGTAGTCGAGTAATTAAGATATCTGACTCTCGTCCTGACGACCCGGGTTCGAATCCCGGAATGACCAATCAAGCTATTTCTGTACAAATACGGAACTCAAACTAAGTTCCAATATTCCACATACCTTTACAGTCTTCCTAAACCCAGTTATAAGACGTGCTGTGTAGTCGAGTGGTTAAGATATCTGACTCTCGTCCTGCGACCCGGGTTCGAATTCTGGAATGACCAATCATGCTATTTCTGTACAAATACGGAACTCAAACTAGTTTCCAATATTCCACATAGCTTTACAGCCTTCCTAAACCCAGTTTTGAGATGTGCTGTGTAGTCGAGTGGTAAAGATACCTGACTCTCATCCTGACACCCGGGTTCGAATCCCGCAATCAATAATCACGCTTCTTCTGTACAAATACGAAACTCAAACTAGTTTTCAATATTCCACATAGCTTTACAGTCTTCCTAAACCCAATTTTAGGACGTGCTGTGTAGTCGTGTGGTTAAGATATCTGACTCTCGTCCTGACGACTCAGGTTCGAATTCTGGAATGACCAATCACGCTGCTTCTGTACAAATACGGAACTCAAACTCGTTCCCAATATTCCACATACATTTACAATCTTCCTAAACCCAGTTATAGGACGTGCTGTGTAGTCAAGTGGTTAAGATATCTGACTCTCCTCCTGACGACCCGGGTTCGAATTCTGGAATGACCAATAACGCTATTTAATTACAAATACGGAACTCAAACTAGTTTCCAATATTCCGCATAGCTTTAGTCTTCCTAAACCCAGTTTTGAGATGTGCTGTGCAGTCGAGTGGTAAAGATACCTGACTCTCCTCCTGACGACCCGGGTTCGAATCCCGCAATGAATAATCACGCCTCTTCTGTACAAATACGTAACTCAAACTAGCTTCCAATATTTCAAATACATTTACAGTCTTCCTAAACCCAGTTATAAGACGTGCTTTGTAGTCGAGGTGTTTAGATATATGATTCTCGTCTTGACGACCCGGGTTCGAATCCCGCAATGAATAATCACGCTTCTTCTTTACAAATACGGAACTCAAACTAGTTTCCTATATTCCACATAGCTTTACTGTCTTCCTAAACCCAGTTTTGAGATGTGCTGTGTAGTCGAGTGGTAATGATACCTGACTCTCATCCTGACGACCCGGGTTTGAATCCCGCAATGAATAATCACGCTTCTTCTGTACAAATACGGAACTCAAACTAGTTTCCAATATTCCAAATACCTTTACAGTCTTCCTAAACCCAGTTATAAGACGTGCTGTGTAGTCGAGTAGTTAAGATACCTGACTCTCATCCTGACGACCCGGGTTCGAATCCCGCAATGAATAATCACGCTTCTTCTGTACAAATACGGAACTCAAACTAGTTTCCAATATTCCACATACCTTTACAGTCTTCCTACACCCCGTTTTAGGACGTGTCGTGTGATTAAGATATCTGACTCTCGTCCTGACGACTCAGGTTCGAATTCTGGAATGACCAATCACGCTGCTTCTGTACAAACACGGAACTCAAAATAGTTTTCAATATTCCACATAGCTTTACAGTCTTCCTAAACCCAGTTTTGAGATGTGCTGTGTAGTCGAGTGGTAAAGATACCTGACTCTCCTCCTGACGACACGGGTTCGAATCCCGCAATGAATAATCACGCTTCTTCTGTACAAATACGGAACTCAAACTAGTTTCCAATATTCCACATACCTTTACAGTCTTCTTAAACCCAGTTTTAGGACGTGTCGTGTGGTTTAGATATCTGACTCTCGTCCTGACGACTCAGGTTCGAATTCTGGAATGACCAATCACGCTGCTTCTGTACAAACACGGAACTCAAAATAGTTTTTAATATTCCACGTAGCTTTACAGTCTTCCTAAACCCAGTTTTGAGATGTGCTGTGTAGTCGAGTGGTAAAGATACCTGACTCTCCTCCTGACGACCCGGGTTTGAATCCCGCAATGAATAATCATGCTTCTTCTGTACAAATACGGAACTCAAACTAGTTTCCAATATTCCACATACCTTTACAGTCTTCCTAAACCCAGTTTTAGGACGTGTAGTGTGGTTAAGATATCTGACTCTCGTCCTGACGACTCAGGTTCGAATTCTGGAATGACCAATCACGCTGCTTCTGTACAAATACGGAACTCAAACTAGTTTCCAATATTCCACATAGCTTTACAGTCTTCCTAAACCCAGTTATAGGACGTGCTGTGTAGTCGAGTGGTTAAGATATCTGACTCTCGTCCTGACGACCCGGGTTCGAATCCCGGAATGATCAATCAAGCTATTTCTGTACAAATACGGAACTCAAACTAGGTTCCAATATTTCAAATACCTTTACAGTCTTCCTAAACCCAGTTATAAGACGTGCTGTGTAGTCGAGTAGTTAAGATACCTGACTCTCATCCTGTGGACCCGGGTTCGAATCCCGCAATGAATAATCACGCTTCTTCTGTACAAATACGGAACTCAAACTAGTTTCCTATATTCCACATAGCTTTACAGTCTTCCTAAACCCAGTTTTAGCACGTGCTGTGTAGTCGAGTGGTTAAGATATCTGACTCTCCTCCTGACGACCCGGGTTCGAATTCTGGAATGACCAATAACGCTATTTAATTACAAATACGGAACTCAAACTAGTTTCCAATATTCCGCATAGCTTTAGTCTTCCTAAACCCAGTTTTGAGATGTGCTGAGTAGTTAAGATACCTGACTCTCATCCTGACGACCCGGGTTCGAATCCCGCAATGAATAATCACGCTTCTTCTGTACAAATACGGAACTGAAACTAGTGTCCAATATTCCACATACCTTTACAGTCTTCCTAAACCCAGTTTTGAGATGTGCTGTGTAGTCGAGTGGTAAAGATACCTGACTCTCCTCCTGACGACCCGGGTTCGAATTCCGCAATGAATAATCACGCTTCTTCTGTACAAATACGGAACTCAAACTAGTTTCCAATATTCCACATAGCTTTACAGTCTTCCTAAACCCAGTTATAAGACGTGCTGTGTAGCCGGGTGGTTAAGATATCTGGCTCTCGTCCTCAGGACTCAGGTTCGAATTCTAGAATGACCAATCACGCTGCTTCTGTACAAATACGGAACCCAAACTAGTTTCCAATATTCCAAATACCTTTACAGTCTTCCTAAACCCAGTTATAAGACGTGCTGAGTAGTTAAGATACCTGACTCTCATCCTGACGACCCGGGTTCGAATCCCGCAATGAATAATCACGCTTCTTCTGTACAAATACGGAACTCAAACTAGTGTCCAATATTCCACATACCTTTACAGTCTTCCTAAACCCAGTTATAAGACGTGCTGTGTAGTCGAGTGGTTAAGATATCTGACTCTCGTCCTGCGACCCGGGTTCGAATTCTGGAATGACCAATCATGCTATTTCTGTACAAATACGGAACTCAAACTAGTTTCCAATATTCCACATAGCTTTACAGTCTTCCTAAACCCAGTTTTAGGACGTGTCGTGTGGTTAAGATATCTGACTCTCGTCCTGACGACTCAGGTTCGAATTCTGGAATGACTAATCACGCTGCTTCTGTACAAATACGGAACTCAAACTAGTTTCCAATATTCCACATACCTTTACAGTCTTCCTAAACCCAGTTTTAGGACGTGTCGTGTGGTTAAGATATCTGACTCTCGTCCTGACGACTCAGGTTCGAATTCTGGAATGACCAATCACGCTGCTTCTGTACAAACACGGAACTCAAAATAGTTTTTAATATTCCACGTAGCTTTACAGTCTTCCTAAACCCAGTTTTGAGATGTGCTGTGTAGTCGAGTGGTAAAGATACCTGACTCTCCTCCTGACGACCCGGGTTTGAATCCCGCAATGAATAATCATGCTTCTTCTGTACAAATACGGAACTCAAACTAGTTTCCAATATTCCACATACCTTTACAGTCTTCCTAAACCCAGTTTTAGGACGTGCTGTGTAGTCGAGTGGTTAAGATATCTGACTCTCGTCCTGACGACTCAGGTTCGAATTCTGGAATGACCAATCACGCTGATCTGCACTAATACGGAACTCAAACTACTTTCCAATATTCCACATACCTTTACAGTCTTCCTAAACCCAGTTATAGGACGTGCTGTGTAGTCGAGTGGTTAAGATATCTGACTCTCCTCCTGACGACCCGGGTTCGAATCCCGCAATGAATAATCACGCTTCTTCTGTACAAATACGGAACTCAAACTAGTTTCCAATATTCCACATACCTTCACAGTCTTCCTAAACCCAGTTTTAGGACGTGTCGTGTGGTTAAGATATCTGACTCTCGTCCTGACGACTCAGGTTCGAATTCTGGAATGACCAATCACGCTGCTTCTGTACAAATACGGAACTCAAACTAGTTTCCAATATTCCACATAGCTTTACAGTCTTCCTAAACCCAGTTTTAGGACGTGTCGTGTGGTTAAGATATCTGACTTTCGTCCTGACGACACGGGTTCGAATCCCGGAATGACCAATCAAGCTACTTCTGTACAAATACGGAACTCAAACTAGTTTCCAATATTCCACATACCTTTACAGTCTTCCTAAACCCAGTTTTAGGACGTGCTGTGTAGTCGTGTGGTTAAGATATCTGACTCTCGTCCTGTGGACCCGGGTTCGAATCCCGCAATGAATAATCACGCTTCTTCTGTACAAATACGGAACTCAAACTAGTTTCCTATATTCCACATAGCTTTACAGTCTTCCTAAACCCAGTTTTAGCACGTGCTGTGTAGTCGTGTGGTTAAGATATCTGACTCTCGTCCTGACCACTCAGGTTCGAATTCTGGAATGACCAATCACGCTGCTTCTGTACAAATACGGAACTCAAACTAGTTTCCAGTATTCCACATACCTTTACAATCTTCCTAAACCCAGTTATAAGACTTGCTGTGTAGTCGAGTGGTTAAGATATCTGACTCTCCTCCTGACGACCCGGGTTCGAATTCTGGAATGACCAATAACGCTATTTAATTACAAATACGGAACTCAAACTAGTTTCCAATATTCCGCATAGCTTTAGTCTTCCTAAACCCAGTTTTGAGATGTGCTGAGTAGTTAAGATACCTGACTCTCATCCTGACGACCCGGGTTCGAATCCCGCAATGAATAATCACGCTTCTTCTGTACAAATACGGAACTCAAACTAGTGTCCAATATTCCACATACCTTTACAGTCTTCCTAAACCCAGTTTTGAGATGTGCTGTGTAGTCGAGTGGTAAAGATACCTGACTCTCCTCCTGACGACCCGGGTTCGAATCCCGCAATGAATAATCACGCTTCTTCTGTACAAATACGGAACTCAAACTAGTTTCCAATATTCCACATAGCTTTACAGTCTTCCTAAACCCAGTTATAAGACGTGCTGTGTAGCCGGGTGGTTAAGATATCTGGCTCTCGTCCTCAGGACTCAGGTTCGAATTCTAGAATGACCAATCACGCTGCTTCTGTACAAATACGGAACCCAAACTAGTTTCCAATATTCCAAATACCTTTACAGTCTTCCTAAACCCAGTTATAGGACGTGCTGTGTAGTCGAGTAATTAAGATATCTGACTCTCGTCCTGACGACCCGGGTTCGAATCCCGGAATGACCAATCAAGCTATTTCTGTACAAATACGGAACTCAAACTAGTTTCCAATATTCCACATACCTTTACAGTCTTCCTAAACCCAGTTATAAGACGTGCTGTGTAGTCGAGTGGTTAAGATATCTGACTCTCGTCCTGCGACCCGGGTTCGAATTCTGGAATGACCAATCATGCTATTTCTGTACAAATACGGAACTCAAACTAGTTTCCAATATTCCACATAGCTTTACAGCCTTCCTAAACCCAGTTTTGAGATGTGCTGTGTAGTCGAGTGGTAAAGATACCTGACTCTCATCCTGACACCCGGGTTCGAATCCCGCAATCAATAATCACGCTTCTTCTGTACAAATACGAAACTCAAACTAGTTTTCAATATTCCACATAGCTTTACAGTCTTCCTAAACCCAATTTTAGGACGTGCTGTGTAGTCGTGTGGTTAAGATATCTGACTCTCGTCCTGACGACTCAGGTTCGAATTCTGGAATGACCAATCACGCTGCTTCTGTACAAATACGGAACTCAAACTCGTTCCCAATATTCCACATACCTTTACAATCTTCCTAAACCCAGTTATAGGACGTGCTGTGTAGTCAAGTGGTTAAGATATCTGACTCTCCTCCTGACGACCCGGGTTCGAATTCTGGAATGACCAATAACGCTATTTAATTACAAATACGGAACTCAAACTAGTTTCCAATATTCCGCATAGCTTTAGTCTTCCTAAACCCAGTTTTGAGATGTGCTGTGCAGTCGAGTGGTAAAGATACCTGACTCTCCTCCTGACGACCCGGGTTCGAATCCCGCAATGAATAATCACGCCTCTTCTGTACAAATACGTAACTCAAACTAGCTTCCAATATTTCAAATACATTTACAGTCTTCCTAAACCCAGTTATAAGACGTGCTTTGTAGTCGAGGTGTTTAGATATATGATTCTCGTCTTGACGACCCGGGTTCGAATCCCGCAATGAATAATCACGCTTCTTCTTTACAAATACGGAACTCAAACTAGTTTCCTATATTCCACATAGCTTTACTGTCTTCCTAAACCCAGTTTTGAGATGTGCTGTGTAGTCGAGTGGTAATGATACCTGACTCTCATCCTGACGACCCGGGTTTGAATCCCGCAATGAATAATCACGCTTCTTCTGTACAAATACGGAACTCAAACTAGTTTCCAATATTCCAAATACCTTTACAGTCTTCCTAAACCCAGTTATAAGACGTGCTGTGTAGTCGAGTAGTTAAGATACCTGACTCTCATCCTGACGACCCGGGTTCGAATCCCGCAATGAATAATCACGCTTCTTCTGTACAAATACGGAACTCAAACTAGTTTCCAATATTCCACATACCTTTACAGTCTTCCTACACCCCGTTTTAGGACGTGTCGTGTGATTAAGATATCTGACTCTCGTCCTGACGACTCAGGTTCGAATTCTGGAATGACCAATCACGCTGCTTCTGTACAAACACGGAACTCAAAATAGTTTTCAATATTCCACATAGCTTTACAGTCTTCCTAAACCCAGTTTTGAGATGTGCTGTGTAGTCGAGTGGTAAAGATACCTGACTCTCCTCCTGACGACACGGGTTCGAATCCCGCAATGAATAATCACGCTTCTTCTGTACAAATACGGAACTCAAACTAGTTTCCAATATTCCACATACCTTTACAGTCTTCTTAAACCCAGTTTTAGGACGTGTCGTGTGGTTTAGATATCTGACTCTCGTCCTGACGACTCAGGTTCGAATTCTGGAATGACCAATCACGCTGCTTCTGTACAAACACGGAACTCAAAATAGTTTTTAATATTCCACGTAGCTTTACAGTCTTCCTAAACCCAGTTTTGAGATGTGCTGTGTAGTCGAGTGGTAAAGATACCTGACTCTCCTCCTGACGACCCGGGTTTGAATCCCGCAATGAATAATCATGCTTCTTCTGTACAAATACGGAACTCAAACTAGTTTCCAATATTCCACATACCTTTACAGTCTTCCTAAACCCAGTTTTAGGACGTGTAGTGTGGTTAAGATATCTGACTCTCGTCCTGACGACTCAGGTTCGAATTCTGGAATGACCAATCACGCTGCTTCTGTACAAATACGGAACTCAAACTAGTTTCCAATATTCCACATAGCTTTACAGTCTTCCTAAACCCAGTTATAGGACGTGCTGTGTAGTCGAGTGGTTAAGATATCTGACTCTCGTCCTGACGACCCGGGTTCGAATCCCGGAATGATCAATCAAGCTATTTCTGTACAAATACGGAACTCAAACTAGGTTCCAATATTTCAAATACCTTTACAGTCTTCCTAAACCCAGTTATAAGACGTGCTGTGTAGTCGAGTAGTTAAGATACCTGACTCTCATCCTGTGGACCCGGGTTCGAATCCCGCAATGAATAATCACGCTTCTTCTGTACAAATACGGAACTCAAACTAGTTTCCTATATTCCACATAGCTTTACAGTCTTCCTAAACCCAGTTTTAGCACGTGCTGTGTAGTCGTGTGGTTAAGATATCTGACTCTCGTCCTGACCACTCAGGTTCGAATTCTGGAATGACCAATCACGCTGCTTCTGTACAAATACGGAACTCAAACTAGTTTCCAGTATTCCACATACCTTTACAATCTTCCTAAACCCAGTTATAGGACGTGCTGTGTAGTCGAGTGGTTAAGATATCTGACTCTCCTCCTGACGACCCGGGTTCGAATTCTGGAATGACCAATAACGCTATTTAATTACAAATACGGAACTCAAACTAGTTTCCAATATTCCGCATAGCTTTAGTCTTCCTAAACCCAGTTTTGAGATGTGCTGAGTAGTTAAGATACCTGACTCTCATCCTGACGACCCGGGTTCGAATCCCGCAATGAATAATCACGCTTCTTCTGTACAAATACGGAACTGAAACTAGTGTCCAATATTCCACATACCTTTACAGTCTTCCTAAACCCAGTTTTGAGATGTGCTGTGTAGTCGAGTGGTAAAGATACCTGACTCTCCTCCTGACGACCCGGGTTCGAATCCCGCAATGAATAATCACGCTTCTTCTGTACAAATACGGAACTCAAACTAGTTTCCAATATTCCACATAGCTTTACAGTCTTCCTAAACCCAGTTATAAGACGTGCTGTGTAGCCGGGTGGTTAAGATATCTGGCTCTCGTCCTCAGGACTCAGGTTCGAATTCTAGAATGACCAATCACGCTGCTTCTGTACAAATACGGAACCCAAACTAGTTTCCAATATTCCAAATACCTTTACAGTCTTCCTAAACCCAGTTATAAGACGTGCTGTGTAGTCGAGTAGTTAAGATACCTGACTCTCATCCTGTCGACCCGGGTTCGAATCCCGCAATGAATAATCACGCTTCTTCTGTACAAATACGGAACTCAAACTAGTTTCCAATATTCCAAATACCTTTACAGTCTTCCTAAACCCAGTTATAAGACGTGCTGAGTAGTTAAGATACCTGACTCTCATCCTGACGACCCGGGTTCGAATCCCGCAATGAATAATCACGCTTCTTCTGTACAAATACGGAACTCAAACTAGTTTCCAATATTCCACATAGCTTTACAGTCTTCCTAAACCCAGTTTTAGGACGTGTCGTGTGGTTAAGATATCTGACTCTCGTCCTGACGACTCAGGTTCGAATTCTGGATTGACTAATCACGCTGCTTCTGTACAAATACGGAACTCAAACTAGTTTCCAATATTCCACATACCTTTACAGTCTTCCTAAACCCAGTTTTAGGACGTGCTGTGTAGTCGTGTGGTTAAGATATCTGACTCTCGTCCTGACCACTCAGGTTCGAATTCTGGAATGACCAATCACGCTGCTTCTGTACAAATACGGAACTCAAACTAGTTTCCAGTATTCCACATACCTTTACAATCTTCCTAAACCCAGTTATAGGACGTGCTGTGTAGTCGAGTGGTTAAGATATCTGACTCTCCTCCTGACGACCCGGGTTCGAATTCTGGAATGACCAATAACGCTATTTAATTACAAATACGGAACTCAAACTAGTTTCCAATATTCCGCATAGCTTTAGTCTTCCTAAACCCAGTTTTGAGATGTGCTGTGTAGTCGAGTGGTAAAGATACCTGACTCTCCTCCTGACGACCCGGGTTCGAATCCCGCAATGAATAATCACGCCTCTTCTGTACAAATACGTAACTCAAACTAGCTTCCAATATTTCAAATACCTTTACAGTCTTCCTAAACCCAGTTATAAGACGTGCTTTGTAGTCGAGGTGTTTAGATATATGATTCTCGTCTTGACGACCCGGGTTCGAATCCCGCAATGAATAATCACGCTTCTTCTTTACAAATACGGAACTCAAACTAGTTTCCTATATTCCACATAGCTTTACAGTCTTCCTAAACCCAGTTTTGAGATGTGCTGTGTAGTCGAGTGGTAATGATACCTGACTCTCATCCTGACGACCCGGGTTTGAATCCCGCAATGAATAATCACGCTTCTTCTGTACAAATACGGAACTCAAACTAGTTTCCAATATTCCAAATACCTTTACAGTCTTCCTAAACCCAGTTATAAGACGTGCTGTGTAGTCGAGTAGTTAAGATACCTGACTCTCATCCTGACGACCCGGGTTCGAATCCCGCAATGAATAATCACGCTTCTTCTGTACAAATACGGAACTCAAACTAGTTTCCAATATTCCACATACCTTTACAGTCTTCCTACACCCCGTTTTAGGACGTGTCGTGTGATTAAGATATCTGACTCTCGTCCTGACGACTCAGGTTCGAATTCTGGAATGACCAATCACGCTGCTTCTGTACAAACACGGAACTCAAAATAGTTTTCAATATTCCACATAGCTTTACAGTCTTCCTAAACCCAGTTTTGAGATGTGCTGTGTAGTCGAGTGGTAAAGATACCTGACTCTCCTTCTGACGAAACGGGTTCGAATCCCGCAATGAATAATCACGCTTCTTCTGTACAAATACGGAACTCAAACTAGTTTCCAATATTCCACATACCTTTACAGTCTTCTTAAACCCAGTTTTAGGACGTGTCGTGTGGTTAAGATATCTGACTCTCGTCCTGACGACTCAGGTTCGAATTCTGGAATGACCAATCACGCTGCTTCTGTACAAACACGGAACTCAAAATAGTTTTTAATATTCCACGTAGCTTTACAGTCTTCCTAAACCCAGTTTTGAGATGTGCTGTGTAGTCGAGTGGTAAAGATACCTGACTCTCCTCCTGACGACCCGGGTTTGAATCCCGCAATGAATAATCATGCTTCTTCTGTACAAATACGGAACTCAAACTAGTTTCCAATATTCCACATACCTTTACAGTCTTCCTAAACCCAGTTTTAGGACGTGCTGTGTAGTCGAGTGGTTAAGATATCTGACTCTCGTCCTGACGACTCAGGTTCGAATTCTGGAATGACCAATCACGCTGATCTGCACTAATACGGAACTCAAACTACTTTCCAATATTCCACATACCTTTACAGTCTTCCTAAACCCAGTTATAGGACGTGCTGTGTAGTCGAGTGGTTAAGATATCTGACTCTCCTCCTGACGACCCGGGTTCGAATCCCGCAATGAATAATCACGCTTCTTCTGCACAAATACGGAACTCAAACTAGTTTCCAATATTCCACATACCTTCACAGTCTTCCTAAACCCAGTTTTAGGACGTGTCGTGTGGTTAAGATATCTGACTCTCGTCCTGACGACTCAGGTTCGAATTCTGGAATGACCAATCACGCTGCTTCTGTACAAATACGGAACTCAAACTAGTTTCCAATATTCCACATAGCTTTACAGTCTTCCTAAACCCAGTTTTAGGACGTGTCGTGTGGTTAAGATATCTGACTTTCGTCCTGACGACACGGGTTCGAATCCCGGAATGACCAATCAAGCTACTTCTGTACAAATACGGAACTCAAACTAGTTTCCAATATTCCACATACCTTTACAGTCTTCCTAAACCCAGTTTTAGGACGTGCTGTGTAGTCGTGTGGTTAAGATATCTGACTCTCGTCCTGTGGACCCGGGTTCGAATCCCGCAATGAATAATCACGCTTCTTCTGTACAAATACGGAACTCAAACTAGTTTCCTATATTCCACATAGCTTTACAGTCTTCCTAAACCCAGTTTTAGCACGTGCTGTGTAGTCGTGTGGTTAAGATATCTGACTCTCGTCCTGACCACTCAGGTTCGAATTCTGGAATGACCAATCACGCTGCTTCTGTACAAATACGGAACTCAAACTAGTTTCCAGTATTCCACATACCTTTACAATCTTCCTAAACCCAGTTATAAGACTTGCTGTGTAGTCGAGTGGTTAAGATATCTGACTCTCCTCCTGACGACCCGGGTTCGAATTCTGGAATGACCAATAACGCTATTTAATTACAAATACGGAACTCAAACTAGTTTCCAATATTCCGCATAGCTTTAGTCTTCCTAAACCCAGTTTTGAGATGTGCTGAGTAGTTAAGATACCTGACTCTCATCCTGACGACCCGGGTTCGAATCCCGCAATGAATAATCACGCTTCTTCTGTACAAATACGGAACTCAAACTAGTGTCCAATATTCCACATACCTTTACAGTCTTCCTAAACCCAGTTTTGAGATGTGCTGTGTAGTCGAGTGGTAAAGATACCTGACTCTCCTCCTGACGACCCGGGTTCGAATCCCGCAATGAATAATCACGCTTCTTCTGTACAAATACGGAACTCAAACTAGTTTCCAATATTCCACATAGCTTTACAGTCTTCCTAAACCCAGTTATAAGACGTGCTGTGTAGCCGGGTGGTTAAGATATCTGGCTCTCGTCCTCAGGACTCAGGTTCGAATTCTAGAATGACCAATCACGCTGCTTCTGTACAAATACGGAACCCAAACTAGTTTCCAATATTCCAAATACCTTTACAGTCTTCCTAAACCCAGTTATAGGACGTGCTGTGTAGTCGAGTAATTAAGATATCTGACTCTCGTCCTGACGACCCGGGTTCGAATCCCGGAATGACCAATCAAGCTATTTCTGTACAAATACGGAACTCAAACTAGTTTCCAATATTCCACATACCTTTACAGTCTTCCTAAACCCAGTTATAAGACGTGCTGTGTAGTCGAGTGGTTAAGATATCTGACTCTCGTCCTGCGACCCGGGTTCGAATTCTGGAATGACCAATCATGCTATTTCTGTACAAATACGGAACTCAAACTAGTTTCCAATATTCCACATAGCTTTACAGCCTTCCTAAACCCAGTTTTGAGATGTGCTGTGTAGTCGAGTGGTAAAGATACCTGACTCTCATCCTGACACCCGGGTTCGAATCCCGCAATCAATAATCACGCTTCTTCTGTACAAATACGAAACTCAAACTAGTTTTCAATATTCCAAATACCTTTACAGTCTTCCTAAACCCAATTTTAGGACGTGCTGTGTAGTCGTGTGGTTAAGATATCTGACTCTCGTCCTGACCACTCAGGTTCGAATTCTGGAATGACCAATCACGCTGCTTCTGTACAAATACGGAACTCAAACTAGTTTCCAGTATTCCACATACCTTTACAGTCTTCCTAAACCCAGTTTTAGGACGTGCTGTGTAGTCGTGTGGTTAAGATATCTGACTCTCGTCCTGACCACTCAGGTTCGAATTCTGGAATGACCAATCACGCTGCTTCTGTACAAATACGAAACTCAAACTAGTTTTCAATATTCCACATAGCTTTACAGTCTTCCTAAACCCAATTTTAGGACGTGCTGTGTAGTCGTGTGGTTAGGATATCTGACTCTCGTCCTGACGACTCAGGTTCGAATTCTGGAATGACCAATCACGCTGCTTCTGTACAAATACGGAACTCAAACTCGTTCCCAATATTCCACATACCTTTACAATCTTCCTAAACCCAGTTATAGGACGTGCTGTGTAGTCGAGTGGTTAAGATATCTGACTCTCCTCCTGACGACCCGGGTTCGAATTCTGGAATGACCAATAACGCTATTTAATTACAAATACGGAACTCAAACTAGTTTCCAGTATTCCGCATAGCTTTAGTCTTCCTAAACCCAGTTTTGAGATGTGCTGTGTAGTCGAGTGGTAAAGATACCTGACTCTCCTCCTGACGACCCGGGTTCGAATCCCGCAATGAATAATCACGCCTCTTCTGTACAAATACGTAACTCAAACTAGATTCCAATATTTCAAATACCTTTACAGTCTTCCTAAACCCAGTTATAAGACGTGCTTTGTAGTCGAGGTGTTTAGATATATGATTCTCGTCTTGACGACCCGGGTTCGAATCCCGCAATGAATAATCACGCTTCTTCTTTACAAATACGGAACTCAAACTAGTTTCCTATATTCCACATAGCTTTACAGTCTTCCTAAACCCAGTTTTGAGATGTGCTGTGTAGTCGAGTGGTAATGATACCTGACTCTCATCCTGACGACCCGGGTTTGAATCCCGCAATGTATAATCACGCTTCTTCTGTACAAATACGGAACTCAAACTAGTTTCCAATATTCCAAATACCTTTACAGTCTTCCTAAACCCAGTTATAAGACGTGCTGTGTAGTCGAGTAGTTAAGATACCTGACTCTCATCCTGACGACCCGGGTTCGAATCCCGCAATGAATAATCACGCTTCTTCTGTACAAATACGGAACTCAAACTAGTTTCCAATATTCCACATACCTTTACAGTCTTCCTACACCCCGTTTTAGGACGTGTCGTGTGATTAAGATATCTGACTCTCGTCCTGACGACTCAGGTTCGAATTCTGGAATGACCAATCACGCTGCTTCTGTACAAACACGGAACTCAAAATAGTTTTCAATATTCCACATAGCTTTACAGTCTTCCTAAACCCAGTTTTGAGATGTGCTGTGTAGTCGAGTGGTAAAGATACCTGACTCTCCTCCTGACGACACGGGTTCGAATCCCGCAATGAATAATCACGCTTCTTCTGTACAAATACGGAACTCAAACTAGTTTCCAATATTCCACATACCTTTACAGTCTTCTTAAACCCAGTTTTAGGACGTGTCGTGTGGTTAAGATATCTGACTCTCGTCCTGACGACTCAGGTTCGAATTCTGGAATGACCAATCACGCTGCTTCTGTACAAACACGGAACTCAAAATAGTTTTTAATATTCCACGTAGCTTTACAGTCTTCCTAAACCCAGTTTTGAGATGTGCTGTGTAGTCGAGTGGTAAAGATACCTGACTCTCCTCCTGACGACACGGGTTCGAATCCCGCAATGAATAATCACGCTTCTTCTGTACAAATACGGAACTCAAACTAGTTTCCAATATTCCACATACCTTTACAGTCTTCATAAACCCAGTTTTAGGACGTGCTGTGTAGTCGAGTGGTTAAGATATCTGACTCTCGTCCTGACGACTCAGGTTCGAATTCTGGTATGACCAATCACGCTGATCTGCACAAATACGGAACTGAAACTACTTTCCAATATTCCACATACCTTTACAGTCTTCCTAAACCCAGTTATAGGACGTGCTGTGTAGTCGAGTGGTTAAGATATCTGACTCTCCTCCTGACGACCCGGGTTCGAATCCCGCAATGAATAATCACGCTTCTTCTGTACAAATACGGAACTCAAACTAGTTTCCAATATTCCACATACCTTTACAGTCTTCCTAAACCCAGTTTTAGGACGTGTCGTGTGGTTAAGATATCTGACTCTCGTCCTGACGACTCAGGTTCGAATTCTGGAATGACCAATCACGCTGCTTCTGTACAAATACGGAACTCAAACTAGTTTCCAATATTCCACATACCTTTACAGTCTTCCTAAACCCAGTTTTAGGACGTGTCGTGTGGTTAAGATATCTGACTCTCGTCCTGACGACTCAGGTTCGAATTCTGGAATGACTAATCACGCTGCTTCTGTACAAATACGGAACTCAAACTAGTTTCCAATATTCCACATAGCTTTACAGTCTTCCTAAACCCAGTTTTAGGACGTGTCGTGTGGTTAAGATATCTGACTTTCGTCCTGACGACACGGGTTCGAATCCCGGAATGACCAATCAAGCTACATCTGTACAAATACGGAACTCAAACTAGTTTCCAATATTCCACATACCTTTACAGTCTTCCTAAACCCAGTTTTAGGACGTGCTGTGTAGTCGTGTGGTTAAGATATCTGACTCTCGTCCTGACGACTTACCTTCGAATTCTGGAATGACCAATCACGCTATTTCCTTACAAATACGGAACTAAACTAGTTTCCAATATTCCGCATAGCTTTAGTCTTCCTAAACCCAGTTTTGAGATGTGCTGTGTAGTCGAGTGGTTAAGATATCTGGCTCTCGTCCTCAGGACTCAGGTTCGAATTCTAGAATGACCAATCACGCTGCTTCTGTACAAATACGGAACCCAAACTAGTTTCCAATATTCCAAATACCTTTACAGTCTTCCTAAACCCAGTTATAAGACGTGCTGTGTAGTCGAGTAGTTAAGATACCTGACTCTCCTCCTGACGACCCGGGTTCGAATCCCGCAATGAATAATCACGCTTCTTCTGTACAAATACGGAACTCAAACTAGTTTCCTATATTCCACATAGCTTTACAGTCTTCCTAAACCCCGTTTTAGGACGTGTCGTGTGATTAAGATATCTGACTCTCGTCCTGACGACTCAGGTTCGAATTCTGGAATGACCAATCACGCTGCTTCTGTACAAACACGGAACCCAAACTAGTTTCCAATATTCCAAATACCTTTACAGTCTTCCTAAACCCAGTTATAAGACGTGCTGTGTAGTCGAGTAGTTAAGATACCTGACTCTCCTCCTGACGACCCGGGTTCGAATCCCGCAATGAATAATCACGCTTCTTCTGTACAAATACGGAACTCAAACTAGTTTCAATATTCCACATAGCTTTACAGTCTTCCTAAACCCAGTTTTGAGATGTGCTGTGTAGTCGAGTGGTAATGATACCTGACTCTCATCCTGACGACCCGGGTTTGAATCCCGCAATGTATAATCACGCTTCTTCTGTACAAATACGGAACTCAAACTAGTTTCCAATATTCCAAATACCTTTACAGTCTTCCTAAACCCAGTTATAAGACGTGCTGTGTAGTCGAGTAGTTAAGATACCTGACTCTCATCCTGACGACCCGGGTTCGAATCCCGCAATGAATAATCACGCTTCTTCTGTACAAATACGGAACTCAAACTAGTTTCCAATATTCCACATACCTTTACAGTCTTCCTACACCCCGTTTTAGGACGTGTCGTGTGATTAAGATATCTGACTCTCGTCCTGACGACTCAGGTTCGAATTCTGGAATGACCAATCACGCTGCTTCTGTACAAACACGGAACTCAAAATAGTTTTAAATATTCCACATAGCTTTACAGTCTTCCTAAACCCAGTTTTGAGATGTGCTGTGTAGTCGAGTGGTAAAGATACCTGACTCTCCTCCTGACGACACGGGTTCGAATCCCGCAATGAATAATCACGCTTCTTCTGTACAAATACGGAACTCAAACTAGTTTCCAATATTCCACATACCTTTACAGTCTTCTTAAACCCAGTTTTAGGACGTGTCGTGTGGTTAAGATATCTGACTCTCGTCCTGACGACTCAGGTTCGAATTCTGGAATGACCAATCACGCTGCTTCTGTACAAACACGGAACTCAAAATAGTTTTTAATATTCCACGTAGCTTTACAGTCTTCCTAAACCCAGTTTTGAGATGTGCTGTGTAGTCGAGTGGTAAAGATACCTGACTCTCCTCCTGACGACCCGGGTTTGAATCCCGCAATGAATAATCATGCTTCTTCTGTACAAATACGGAACTCAAACTAGTTTCCAATATTCCACATACCTTTACAGTCTTCATAAACCCAGTTTTAGGACGTGCTGTGTAGTCGAGTGGTTAAGATATCTGACTCTCGTCCTGACGACTCAGGTTCGAATTCTGGAATGACCAATCACGCTGATCTGCACAAATACGGAACTGAAACTACTTTCCAATATTCCACATACCTTTACAGTCTTCCTAAACCCAGTTATAGGACGTGCTGTGTAGTCGAGTGGTTAAGATATCTGACTCTCCTCCTGACGACCCGGGTTCGAATCCCGCAATGAATAATCACGCTTCTTCTGTACAAATACGGAACTCAAACTAGTTTCCAATATTCCACATACCTTTACAGTCTTCCTAAACCCAGTTTTAGGACGTGTCGTGTGGTTAAGATATCTGACTCTCGTCCTGACGACTCAGGTTCGAATTCTGGAATGACCAATCACGCTGCTTCTGTACAAATACGGAACTCAAACTAGTTTCCAATATTCCACATACCTTTACAGTCTTCCTAAACCCAGTTTTAGGACGTGTCGTGTGGTTAAGATATCTGACTCTCGTCCTGACGACTCAGGTTCGAATTCTGGAATGACTAATCACGCTGCTTCTGTACAAATACGGAACTCAAACTAGTTTCCAATATTCCACATAGCTTTACAGTCTTCCTAAACCCAGTTTTAGGACGTGTCGTGTGGTTAAGATATCTGACTTTCGTCCTGACGACACGGGTTCGAATCCCGGAATGACCAATCAAGCTACATCTGTACAAATACGGAACTCAAACTAGTTTCCAATATTCCACATACCTTTACAGTCTTCCTAAACCCAGTTTTAGGACGTGCTGTGTAGTCGTGTGGTTAAGATATCTGACTCTCGTCCTGACGACTTACCTTCGAATTCTGGAATGACCAATCACGCTATTTCCTTACAAATACGGAACTAAACTAGTTTCCAATATTCCGCATAGCTTTAGTCTTCCTAAACCCAGTTTTGAGATGTGCTGTGTAGTCGAGTGGTTAAGATATCTGGCTCTCGTCCTCAGGACTCAGGTTCGAATTCTAGAATGACCAATCACGCTGCTTCTGTACAAATACGGAACCCAAACTAGTTTCCAATATTCCAAATACCTTTACAGTCTTCCTAAACCCAGTTATAAGACGTGCTGTGTAGTCGAGTAGTTAAGATACCTGACTCTCATCCTGTCGACCCGGGTTCGAATCCCGCAATGAATAATCACGCTTCTTCTGTACAAATACGGAACTCAAACTAGTTTCCTATATTCCACATAGCTTTACAGTCTTCCTAAACCCCGTTTTAGGACGTGTCGTGTGATTAAGATATCTGACTCTCGTCCTGACGACTCAGGTTCGAATTCTGGAATGACCAATCACGCTGCTTCTGTACAAACACGGAACCCAAACTAGTTTCCAATATTCCAAATACCTTTACAGTCTTCCTAAACCCAGTTATAAGACGTGCTGTGTAGTCGAGTAGTTAAGATACCTGACTCTCATCCTGTCGACCCGGGTTCGAATCCCGCAATGAATAATCACGCTTCTTCTGTACAAATACGGAACTCAAACTAGTTTCCTATATTCCACATAGCTTTACAGTCTTCCTAAACCCCGTTTTAGGACGTGTCGTGTGATTAAGATATCTGACTCTCGTCCTGACGACTCAGGTTCGAATTCTGGAATGACCAATAACGCTATTTAATTACAAATACGGAACTCAAACTAGTTTCCAATATTCCGCATAGCTTTAGTCTTCCTAAACCCAGTTTTGAGATGTGCTGTGTAGTCGAGTGGTAAAGATACCTGACTCTCCTCCTGACGACCCGGGTTCGAATCCCGCAATGAATAATCACGCCTCTTCTGTACAAATACGTAACTCAAACTAGCTTCCAATATTTCAAATACCTTTACAGTCTTCCTAAACCCAGTTGTAAGACGTGCTTTGTAGTCGAGGTGTTTAGATATATGATTCTCGTCTTGACGACCCGGGTTCGAATCCCGCAATGAATAATCACGCTTCTTCTGTACAAATACGGAACTCAAACTAGTTTCCTATATTCCACATAGCTTTACAGTCTTCCTAAACCCAGTTTTAGGACGTGCTGTGTAGTCGTGTGGTTAAGATATCTGACTCTCGTCCTGACGACTTAGGTTCGAATTCTGGAATGACCAATAACGCTATTTAATTACAAATACGGAACTCAAACTAGTTTCCTATATTCCACATAGCTTTACAGTCTTCCTAAACCCAGTTTTAGGACGTGCTGTGTAGTCGAGTGGTTAAGATATGTGACTTTCGTCCTGACGACACGGGTTCGAATCCCGGAATGACCAATCAAGCTACTTCTGTACAAATACGGAACTCAAACTAGTTTCCAATATTCCACATACCTTTACAGTCTTCCTAAACCCAGTTTTAGGACGTGTCGTGTGGTTAAGATATCTGACTCTCGTCCTGACGACCCGGGTTCGAATCCCGGAATGACCAATCAAGCTACTTCTGTACAAATACAGAACTCAAACTAGTTTCCAATATTCCACATAGCTTTACAGTCTTCCTAAACCCAGTTTTGAGATGTGCTGTGTAGTCGAGTAGTTAAGATACCTGACTCTCATCCTGACGACCCGGGTTCGAATCCCGCAATGAATAATCACGCTTCTTCTGTACAAATGCGGAACTCAAAGTAGTTTCCAATATTCCACATACCTTTACAGTCTTCCTAAACCCAGTTTTAGGACGTGTCGTGTGGTTAAGATATCTGACTCTCGTCCTGACGACTCAGGTTCGAATTCTGGAATGACCAATCACGCTGCTTCTGTACAAATACGGAACTCAAACTAGTTTCCAATATTCCACATACCTTTACAGTCTTCCTAAACCCAGTTTTGAGATTGCTGTGTAGTCAAGTGGTAAAGATACCTGACTCTCATCCTGACGACCCGGGTTTGAATCCCGCAATGAATAATCACGCTTCTTCTGTACAAATACGAAAGTCAAACTAGTTTCCAGTATTCCACATACCTTTACAATCTTCCTAAACCCAGTTATAGGACGTGCTGAGTAGTCGAGTGTTTAAGATATCTGACTCTCGTCCTGACGACCCGGGTTCGAATCATGGAATGACCAATCGAGCTACTTCTGTACAAATACGGAACTCAAACTAGTTTCCAATATTCCACATACCTTTACAGTCTTCCTAAACCCAGTTTTAGGACGTGCTGTGTAGTCGTGTGGTTAAGATATCTGACTCTCGTCCTGACGACTTACCTTCGAATTCTGGAATGACCAATCACGCTATTTCCTTACAAATACGGAACTCAAACTAGTTTCCAATATTACGCATAGCTTTAGTCTTCCTAAACCCAGTTTTGAGATGTGCTGTGTAGTCGAGTGGTAAAGATACCTGACTCTCCTCCTGACGACCCGGGTTCGAATCCCGCAATGAATAATCACGCTTCTTCTGTACAAATACGGAACTCAAACTAGTTTCCAATATTTCAAATACCTTTACAGTCTTCCTAAACCCAGTTATAAGACGTGCTGTGTAGTTGGGTGGTTAAGATATCTGGCTCTCGTCCTCAGGACTCAGGTTCGAATTCTAGAATGACCAATCACGCTGCTTCTGTACAAATACGGAACCCAAACTAGTTTCCAATATTCCATATACCTTTACAGTCTTCCTAAACCCAGTTATAAGACGTGCTGTGTAGTCGAGTAGTTAAGATACCTGACTCTCATCCTGTCGACCCGGGTTCGAATCCCGCAATGAATAATCACGCTTCTTCTGTACAAATACGGAACTCAAACTAGTTTCCAATATTCCAAATACCTTTACAGTCTTCCTAAACCCAGTTATAAGACGTGCTGTGTAGTCGAGTAGTTAAGATACCTGACTCTCATCCTGTCGACCCGGGTTCGAATCCCGCAATGAATAATCACGCTTCTTCTGTACAAATACGGAACTCAAACTAGTTTCCAATATTCCACATACCTTTACAGTCTTCCTAAACCCAGTTTTAGGACGTGTCGTGTGGTTAAGATATGTGACTTTCGTCCTGACGACACGGGTTCGAATCCCGGAATGACCAATCAAGCTACTTCTGTACAAATACAGAACTCAAACTAGTTTCCAATATTCCACATAGCTTTACAGTCTTCCTAAACCCAGTTTTGAGATGTGCTGTGTAGTCGAGTAGTTAAGATACCTGACTCTCATCCTGACGACCCGGGTTCGAATCCCGCAATGAATAATCACGCTTCTTCTGTACAAATACGGAACTCAAACTAGTTTCCAATATTCCACATACCTTTACAGTCTTCCTAAACCCAGTTTTAGGACGTGTCGTGTGGTTAAGATATCTGACTCTCGTCCTGACGACTCAGGTTCGAATTCTGGAATGACCAATCACGCTGCTTCTGTACAAATACGGAACTCAAACTAGTTTCCAATATTCCACATACCTTTACAGTCTTCCTAAACCCAGTTTTGAGATTGCTGTGTAGTCAAGTGGTAAAGATACCTGACTCTCATCCTGACGACCCGGGTTTGAATCCCGCAATGAATAATCACGCTTCTTCTGTACAAATACGGAACTCAAACTAGTTTCCAATATTCCACATACCTTTACAGTCTTCCTAAACCGAGTTATAGGACGTGCTGTGTAGTCGAGTGGTTAAGATATCTGACTTTCGTCCTGACGACACGGGTTCGAATCCCGGAATGACCAATCAAGCTACTTCTGTACAAATACGGAACTCAAACTAGTTTCCAATATTCCACATACCTTTACAGTCTTCCTAAACCCAGTTTTAGGACGTGCTGTGTAGTCGTGTGGTTAAGATATCTGACTCTCGTCCTGACGACTTACCTTCGAATTCTGGAATGACCAATCACGCTATTTCCTTACAAATACGGAACTCAAACTAGTTTCCAATATTCCGCATAGCTTTATTCTTCCTAAACCCAGTTTTGAGATGTGCTGTGTAGTCGAGTGGTAAAGATACCTGACTCTCCTCGTGACGACCCGGGTTCGAATCCCGCAATGAATAATCACGCTTCTTCTGTACAAATACGGAATTCAAACTAGTTTCCAATATTTCAAATACCTTTACAGTCTTCCTAAACCCAGTTATAAGACGTGCTGTGTAGTCGGGTGGTTAAGATATCTGGCTCTCGTCCTCACGACTCAGGTTCGAATTCTAGAATGACCAATCACGCTGCTTCTGTACAAATACGGAACTCAAACTAGTTTCCAATATTCCAAATACCTTTACAGTCTTCCTAAACCCAGTTATAAGACGTGCTGTGTAGACGAGTAGTTAAGATATCTGACTCTCGTCCTGACGACCCGGGTTCGAATCCCGCAATGACAAATCACGCTTCTTCTGTATAAATACGGAACTCAAACTAGTTTCCAATATTCCAAATACCTTTATAGTCTTCCTAAACCCAGTTATAAAACGTGCTGTGTAGACGAGTAGTTAAGATATCTGACTCTCGTCCTGACGACCCGGGTTCGAATCCCGCAATGAATAATCACGCTTCTTCTGTACAAATACGGAACTCAAACTAGTTTCCAATATTCCACATACCTTTACAGTCTTCCTAAACCTAGTTATAGGACGTGCTGTGTAGTCGAGTGGTTAAGATATGTGACTTTCGTCCTGACGACACGGGTTCGAATCCCGGAATGACCAATCAAGCTACTTCTGTACAAATACGGAACTCAAACTAGTTTCCAATATTCCACATACCTTTACAGTCTTCGTAAACCCAGTTTTAGGACGTGTCGTGTAGTCGTGTGTTTAAGATATCTGACTCTCGTCCTGACGACTCAGGTTCGAATTCTGGAATGACCAATCACGCTGCTTCTGTACAAATACGGAACCCAAACTAGTTTCCAATATTCCAAATACCTTTACAGTCTTCCTAAACCCAGTTTTGAGATGTGCTGTGTAGTCGAGTGGTAAAGATACCTGACTCTCCTCCTGACGACCCGGGTGCGAATCCCGCAATGAATAATCACGCCTCTTCTGTACAAATACGTAACTCAAACTAGCTTCCAATATTTCAAATACCTTTACAGTCTTCCTAAACCCAGTTGTAAGACGTGCTTTGTAGTCGAGGTGTTTAGATATATGATTCTCGTCTTGACGACCCGGGTTCGAATCCCGCAATGAATAATCACGCTTCTTCTGTACAAATACGGAACTCAAACTAGTTTCCTATATTCCACATAGCTTTACAGTCTTCCTAAACCCAGTTTTAGGACGTGCTGTGTAGTCGTGTGGTTAAGATATCTGACTCTCGTCCTGACGACTTAGGTTCGAATTCTGGAATGACCAATAACGCTATTTAATTACAAATACGGAACTCAAACTAGTTTCCAATATTCCGCATAGCTTTAGTCTTCCTAAACCCAGTTGTAAGACGTGCTTTGTAGTCGAGGTGTTTAGATATATGATTCTCGTCTTGACGACCCGGGTTTGAATCCCGCAATGAATAATCACGCTTCTTCTGTACAAATACGGAACTCAAACTAGTTTCCAATATTCCAAATACCTTTACAGTCTTCCTAAACCCAGTTATAAGACGTGCTGTGTAGTCGAGTAGTTAAGATACCTGACTCTCATCCTGTCGACCCGGGTTCGAATCCCGCAATGAATAATCACGCTTCTTCTGTACAAATACGGAACTCAAACTAGTTTCCAATATTCCACATACCTTTACAGTCTTCCTAAACCTAGTTATAGGACGTGCTGTGTAGTCGAGTGGTTAAGATATGTGACTTTCGTCCTGACGACACGGGTTCGAATCCCGGAATGACCAATCAAGCTACTTCTGTACAAATACGGAACTCAAACTAGTTTCCAATATTCCACATACCTTTACAGTCTTCCTAAACCCAGTTTTAGGACGTGTCGTGTGGTTAAGATATCTGACTCTCGTCCTGACGACCCGGGTTCGAATCCCGGAATGACCAATCAAGCTACTTCTGTACAAATACAGAACTCAAACTAGTTTCCAATATTCCACATAGCTTTACAGTCTTCCTAAACCCAGTTTTGAGATGTGCTGTGTAGTCGAGTAGTTAAGATACCTGACTCTCATCCTGACGACCCGGGTTCGAATCATGGAATGACCAATCGAGCTACTTCTGTACAAATACGGAACTCAAACTAGTTTCCAATATTCCACATACCTTTACAGTCTTCCTAAACCCAGTTTTAGGACGTGCTGTGTAGTCGTGTGGTTAAGATATCTGACTCTCGTCCTGACGACTTACCTTCGAATTCTGGAATGACCAA
Organism: Pholcus phalangioides; assembly: GCF_987345545.1. Taxonomy (NCBI): domain Eukaryota; kingdom Metazoa; phylum Arthropoda; class Arachnida; order Araneae; family Pholcidae; genus Pholcus; species Pholcus phalangioides. Next base: position 14,006,356 of record NW_028301598.1, read on the forward strand.
TCACGCTATTTCCTTACAAATACGGAACTCAAACTAGTTTCCAATATTCCGCATAGCTTTAGTCTTCCTAAACCCAGTTTTGAGATGTGCTGTGTAGTCGAGTGGTAAAGATACCTGACTCTCCTCCTGACGACCCGGGTTCGAATCCCGCAATGAATAATCACGCTTCTTCTGTACAAATACGGAACTCAAACTAGTTTCCAATATTTCAAATACCTTTACAGTCTTCCTAAACCCAGTTATAAGACGTGCTGTGTAGTTGGGTGGTTAAGATATCTGGCTCTCGTCCTCAGGACTCAGGTTCGAATTCTAGAATGACCAATCACGCTGCTTCTGTACAAATACGGAACCCAAACTAGTTTCCAATATTCCAAATACCTTTACAGTCTTCCTAAACCCAGTTATAAGACGTGCTGTGTAGTCGAGTAGTTAAGATACCTGACTCTCATCCTGTCGACCCGGGTTCGAATCCCGCAATGAATAATCACGCTTCTTCTGTACAAATACGGAACTCAAACTAGTTTCCTATATTCCACATAGCTTTACAGTCTTCCTAAACCCAGTTTTAGGACGTGCTGTGTAGTCGTGTGGTTAAGATATCTAACTCTCGTCCTGACCACTCAGGTTCGAATTCTGGAATGACCAATCACGCTGCTTCTGTACAAATACGGAACTCAAACTAGTTTCCAGTATTCCACATACCTTTACAATCTTCCTAAACCCAGTTATAGGACGTGCTGTGTAGTCGAGTGGTTAAGATATCTGGCTCTCGTCCTCACGACTCAGGTTCAAATTCTAGAATGGCCAATCACGCTGCTTCTGTACAAATACGGAACTCAAACTAGTTTCCAATATTCCAAATACCTTTACAGTCTTCCTAAACCCAGTTATAAGACGTGCTGTGTAGTCGAGTAGTTAAGATACCTGACTCTCATCCTGTCGACCCGGGTTCGAATCCCGCAATGAATAATCACGCTTCTTCTGTACAAATACGGAACTCAAACTAGTTTCCAATATTCCACATACCTTTACAGTCTTCCTAAACCTAGTTATAGGACGTGCTGTGTAGTCGAGTGGTTAAGATATGTGACTTTCGTCCTGACGACACGGGTTCGAATCCCGGAATGACCAATCAAGCTACTTCTGTACAAATACGGAACTCAAACTAGTTTCCAATATTCCACATACCTTTACAGTCTTCCTAAACCCAGTTTTAGGACGTGTCGTGTGGTTAAGATATCTGACTCTCGTCCTGACGACCCGGGTTCGAATCCCGGAATGACCAATCAAGCTACTTCTGTACAAATACAGAACTCAAACTAGTTTCCAATATTCCACATAGCTTTACAGTCTTCCTAAACCCAGTTTTGAGATGTGCTGTGTAGTCGAGTAGTTAAGATACCTGACTCTCATCCTGACGACCCGGGTTCGAATCCCGCAATGAATAATCACGCTTCTTCTGTACAAATACGGAACTCAAACTAGTTTCCAATATTCCACATACCTTTATAATCTTCCTAAACCCAGTTATAGGACGTGCTGTGTAGTCGAGTGGTTAAGATATCTGACTCTCCTCCTGACGACCCGGGTTCGAATCCCGCAATGAATAATCACGCTTCTTCTGTACAAATACGGAACTCAAACTAGTTTCCAATATTCCACATACCTTTACAGTCTTCCTAAACCCAGTTTTAGGACGTGTCGTGTGGTTAAGATATCTGACTCTCGTCCTGACGACTCAGGTTCGAATTCTGGAATGACCAATCACGCTGCTTCTGTACAAATACGGAACTCAAACTAGTTTCCAATATTCCACATACCTTTACAGTCTTCCTAAACCCAGTTTTGAGATTGCTGTGTAGTCAAGTGGTAAAGATACCTGACTCTCATCCTGACGACCCGGGTTTGAATCCCGCAATGAATAATCACGCTTCTTCTGTACAAATACGGAACTCAAACTAGTTTCCAATATTCCACATACCTTTACAGTCTTCCTAAACCGAGTTATAGGACGTGCTGTGTAGTCGAGTGGTTAAGATATCTGACTTTCGTCCTGACGACACGGGTTCGAATCCCGGAATGACCAATCAAGCTACTTCTGTACAAATACGGAACTCAAACTAGTTTCCAATATTCCACATACCTTTACAGTCTTCCTAAACCCAGTTTTAGGACGTGCTGTGTAGTCGTGTGGTTAAGATATCTGACTCTCGTCCTGACGACTTACCTTCGAATTCTGGAATGACCAATCACGCTATTTCCTTACAAATACGGAACTCAAACTAGTTTCCAATATTCCGCATAGCTTTATTCTTCCTAAACCCAGTTTTGAGATGTGCTGTGTAGTCGAGTGGTAAAGATACCTGACTCTCCTCGTGACGACCCGGGTTCGAATCCCGCAATGAATAATCACGCTTCTTCTGTACAAATACGGAATTCAAACTAGTTTCCAATATTTCAAATACCTTTACAGTCTTCCTAAACCCAGTTATAAGACGTGCTGTGTAGTCGGGTGGTTAAGATATCTGGCTCTCGTCCTCACGACTCAGGTTCGAATTCTAGAATGACCAATCACGCTGCTTCTGTACAAATACGGAACTCAAACTAGTTTCCAATATTCCAAATACCTTTACAGTCTTCCTAAACCCAGTTATAAGACGTGCTGTGTAGACGAGTAGTTAAGATATCTGACTCTCGTCCTGACGACCCGGGTTCGAATCCCGCAATGACAAATCACGCTTCTTCTGTATAAATACGGAACTCAAACTAGTTTCCAATATTCCAAATACCTTTATAGTCTTCCTAAACCCAGTTATAAGACGTGCTGTGTAGTCGAGTAGTTAAGATACCTGACTCTCATCCTGTCGACCCGGGTTCGAATTCTGGAATGACCAATAACGCTATTTAATTACAAATACGGAACTCAAACTAGTTTCCAATATTCCGCATAGCTTTAGTCTTCCTAAACCCAGTTTTGAGATGTGCTGTGTAGTCGAGTGGTAAAGATACCTGACTCTCCTCCTGACGACCCGGGTTCGAATCCCGCAATGAATAATCACGCCTCTTCTGTACAAATACGTAACTCAAACTAGCTTCCAATATTTCAAATACCTTTACAGTCTTCCTAAACCCAGTTGTAAGACGTGCTTTGTAGTCGAGGTGTTTAGATATATGATTCTCGTCTTGACGACCCGGGTTCGAATCCCGCAATGAATAATCACGCTTCTTCTGTACAAATACGGAACTCAAACTAGTTTCCTATATTCCACATAGCTTTACAGTCTTCCTAAACCCAGTTTTAGGACGTGCTGTGTAGTCGTGTGGTTAAGATATCTGACTCTCGTCCTGACGACTTAGGTTCGAATTCTGGAATGACCAATAACGCTATTTAATTACAAATACGGAACTCAAACTAGTTTCCAATATTCCGCATAGCTTTAGTCTTCCTAAACCCAGTTTTGAGATGTGCTGTGTGGTCGAGTGGTAAAGATACCTGACTCTCCTCCTGACGACCCGGGTTCGAATCCCGCAATGAATAATCACGCTTCTTCTATACAAATACGGAACTCAAACTAGCTTCCAATATTTCAAATACCTTTACAGTCTTCCTAAACCCAGTTATAAGACGTGCTGTGAAGTCGAGTAGTTAAGATACCTGACTCTCATCCTGACGACCCGGGTTCGAATCCCGCAACGAATAATCACGCTTCTTCTGTACAAATATGGAACTCAAACTAGTGTCCAATATTCCACATACCTTTACAGTCTTCCTAAACCCAGTTATAGGACGTGCTGTGTAGTCGAGTGGTTAAGATATCTGACTCTCGTCCTGACGACCCGGGTTCGAATCCCGGAATGACCAATCAAGCTACTTCTGTACAAATACGAAACTCAAACTAGTTTTCAATATTCCACATAGCTTTACAGTCTTCCTAAACCCAATTTTAGGACGTGCTGTGTAGTCGTGTGGTTAAGATATCTGACTCTCGTCCTGACGACTTAGGTTCGAATTCTGGAATGACCAATAACGCTATTTAATTACAAATACGGAACTCAAACTAGTTTCCAATATTCCGCATAGCTTTAGTCTTCCTAAACCCAGTTTTGAGATGTGCTGTGTGGTCGAGTGGTAAAGATACCTGACTCTCCTCCTGACGACCCGGGTTCGAATCCCGCAATGAATAATCACGCTTCTTCTATACAAATACGGAACTCAAACTAGCTTCCAATATTTCAAATACCTTTACAGTCTTCCTAAACCCAGTTATAAGACGTGCTTTGTAGTCGAGGTGTTTAGATATATGATTCTCGTCTTGACGACCCGGGTTTGAATCCCGCAATGAATAATCACGCTTCTTCTGTACAAATACGGAACTCAAACTAGTTTCCAATATTCCAAATACCTTTACAGTCTTCCTAAACCCAGTTATAAGACGTGCTGTGAAGTCGAGTAGTTAAGATACCTGACTCTCATCCTGACGACCCGGGTTCGAATCCCGCAATGAATAATCACGCTTCTTCTGTACAAATATGGAACTCAAACTAGTGTCCAATATTCCACATACCTTTACAGTCTTCCTAAACCCAGTTATAGGACGTGCTGTGTAGTCGAGTGGTTAAGATATCTGACTCTCGTCCTGACGACCCGGGTTCGAATCCCGGAATGACCAATCAAGCTACTTCTGTACAAATACGAAACTCAAACTAGTTTTCAATATTCCACATAGCTTTACAGTCTTCCTAAACCCAATTTTAGGACGTGCTGTGTAGTCGTGTGGTTCAGATATCTGACTCTCGTCCTGACGACTCAGGTTCGAATTCTGGAATGACCAATCACGCTGCTTCTGTACAAATACGGAACTCAAACTAGTTTCCAATATTCCACATACCTTTACAATCTTCCTAAACCCCGTTATAGGACGTGCTGTGTAGTCGAGTGGTTAAGATATCTGACTCTCCTCCTGACGACCCGGGTTCGAATCCCGCAATGAATAATCACGCTTCTTCTGTACAAATACGGAACTCAAACTAGTTCCCAATATTCCACATACCTTTACAGTCTTCCTAAACCCAGTTTTAGGACGTGCTGTGTAGTCGTGTGGTTAAGATATCTGACTCTCGTCCTGACGACTTACCTTCGAATTCTGGAATGACCAATCACGCTATTTCCTTACAAATACGGAACTCAAACTAGTTTCCAATATTCCGCATAGCTTTAGTCTTCCTAAACCCAGTTTTGAGATGTGCTGTGTAGTCGAGTGGTAAAGATACCTGACTCTCATCCTGACGACCCGGGTTTGAATCCCGCAATGAATAATCACGCTTCTTCTGTACAAATACGGAAGTCAAACTAGTTTCCAGTATTCCACATACCTTTACAATCTTCCTAAACCCAGTTATAGGACGTGCTGTGTAGTCGAGTGTTTAAGATATCTGACTCTCGTCCTGACGACCCGGGTTCGAATCATGGAATGACCAATCGAGCTACTTCTGTACAAATACGGAACTCAAACTAGTTTCCAATATTCCACATACCTTTACAGTCTTCCTAAACCCAGTTTTAGGACGTGCTGTGTAGTCGTGTGGTTAAGATATCTGACTCTCGTCCTGACGACTTACCTTCGAATTCTGGAATGACCAATCACGCTATTTCCTTACAAATACGGAACTCAAACTAGTTTCCAATATTCCGCATAGCTTTATTCTTCCTAAACCCAGTTTTGAGATGTGCTGTGTAGTCGAGTGGTAAAGATACCTGACTCTCCTCCTGACGACCCGGGTTCGAATCCCGCAATGAATAATCACGCTTCTTCTGTACAAATACGGAACTCAAACTAGTTTCCAATATTTCAAATACCTTTACAGTCTTCCTAAACCCAGTTATAAGACGTGCTGTGTAGTTGGGTGGTTAAGATATCTGGCTCTCGTCCTCAGGACTCAGGTTCGAATTCTAGAATGACCAATCACGCTGCTTCTGTACAAATACGGAACCCAAACTAGTTTCCAATATTCCAAATACCTTTACAGTCTTCCTAAACCCAGTTATAAGACGTGCTGTGTAGTCGAGTAGTTAAGATACCTGACTCTCATCCTGTCGACCCGGGTTCGAATCCCGCAATGAATAATCACGCTTCTTCTGTACAAATACGGAACTCAAACTAGTTTCCTATATTCCACATAGCTTTACAGTCTTCCTAAACCCAGTTTTAGGACGTGCTGTGTAGTCGTGTGGTTAAGATATCTAACTCTCGTCCTGACCACTCAGGTTCGAATTCTGGAATGACCAATCAAGCTACTTCTGTACAAATACGAAACTCAAACTAGTTTTCAATATTCCACATAGCTTTACAGTCTTCCTAAACCCAATTTTAGGACGTGCTGTGTAGTCGTGTGGTTCAGATATCTGACTCTCGTCCTGACGACTCAGGTTCGAATTCTGGAATGACCAATCACGCTGCTTCTGTACAAATACGGAACTCAAACTAGTTTCCAATATTCCACATACCTTTACAATCTTCCTAAACCCCGTTATAGGACGTGCTGTGTAGTCGTGTGGTTAAGATATCTGACTCTCGTCCTGACGACTTACCTTCGAATTCTGGAATGACCAATCACGCTATTTCCTTACAAATACGGAACTCAAACTAGTTTCCAATATTCCGCATAGCTTTAGTCTTCCTAAACCCAGTTTTGAGATGTGCTGTGTAGTCGAGTGGTAAAGATACCTGACTCTCATCCTGACGACCCGGGTTTGAATCCCGCAATGAATAATCACGCTTCTTCTGTACAAATACGGAAGTCAAACTAGTTTCCAGTATTCCACATACCTTTACAATCTTCCTAAACCCAGTTATAGGACGTGCTGTGTAGTCGAGTGTTTAAGATATCTGACTCTCGTCCTGACGACCCGGGTTCGAATCATGGAATGACCAATCGAGCTACTTCTGTACAAATACGGAACTCAAACTAGTTTCCAATATTCCACATACCTTTACAGTCTTCCTAAACCCAGTTTTAGGACGTGCTGTGTAGTCGTGTGGTTAAGATATCTGACTCTCGTCCTGACGACTTACCTTCGAATTCTGGAATGACCAATCACGCTATTTCCTTACAAATACGGAACTCAAACTAGTTTCCAATATTCCGCATAGCTTTATTCTTCCTAAACCCAGTTTTGAGATGTGCTGTGTAGTCGAGTGGTAAAGATACCTGACTCTCCTCCTGACGACCCGGGTTCGAATCCCGCAATGAATAATCACGCTTCTTCTGTACAAATACGGAACTCAAACTAGTTTCCAATATTTCAAATACCTTTACAGTCTTCCTAAACCCAGTTATAAGACGTGCTGTGTAGTTGGGTGGTTAAGATATCTGGCTCTCGTCCTCAGGACTCAGGTTCGAATTCTAGAATGACCAATCACGCTGCTTCTGTACAAATACGGAACCCAAACTAGTTTCCAATATTCCAAATACCTTTACAGTCTTCCTAAACCCAGTTATAAGACGTGCTGTGTAGTCGAGTAGTTAAGATACCTGACTCTCATCCTGTCGACCCGGGTTCGAATCCCGCAATGAATAATCACGCTTCTTCTGTACAAATACGGAACTCAAACTAGTTTCCTATATTCCACATAGCTTTACAGTCTTCCTAAACCCAGTTTTAGGACGTGCTGTGTAGTCGTGTGGTTAAGATATCTAACTCTCGTCCTGACCACTCAGGTTCGAATTCTGGAATGACCAATCACGCTGCTTCTGTACAAATACGGAACTCAAACTAGTTTCCAGTATTCCACATACCTTTACAATCTTCCTAAACCCAGTTATAGGACGTGCTGTGTAGTCGAGTGGTTAAGATATCTGACTCTCGTCCTGACGACTTAGGATCGAATTCTGGAATGACCAACAACGCTATTTAATTACAAATACGGAACTCAAACTAGTTTCCAATATTCCGCATAGCTTTAGTCTTCCTAAACCCAGTTTTGAGATGTGCTGTGTGGTCGAGTGGTAAAGATACCTGACTCTCCTCCTGACGACCCGGGTTCGAATCCCGCAATGAATAATCACGCTTCTTCTATACAAATACGGAACTCAAACTAGCTTCCAATATTTCAAATACCTTTACAGTCTTCCTAAACCCAGTTATAAGACGTGCTTTGTAGTCGAGGTGTTTAGATATATGATTCTCGTCTTGACGACCCGGGTTTGAATCCCGCAATGAATAATCACGCTTCTTCTGTACAAATACGGAACTCAAACTAGTTTCCAATATTCCAAATACCTTTACAGTCTTCCTAAACCCAGTTATAAGACGTGCTGTGAAGTCGAGTAGTTAAGATACCTGACTCTCATCCTGACGACCCGGGTTCGAATCCCGCAATGAATAATCACGCTTCTTCTGTACAAATATGGAACTCAAACTAGTGTCCAATATTCCACATACCTTTACAGTCTTCCTAAACCCAGTTATAGGACGTGCTGTGTAGTCGAGTGGTTAAGATATCTGACTCTCGTCCTGACGACCCGGGTTCGAATCCCGGAATGACCAATCAAGCTACTTCTGTACAAATACGAAACTCAAACTAGTTTTCAATATTCCACATAGCTTTACAGTCTTCCTAAACCCAATTTTAGGACGTGCTGTGTAGTCGTGTGGTTCAGATATCTGACTCTCGTCCTGACGACTCAGGTTCGAATTCTGGAATGACCAATCACGCTGCTTCTGTACAAATACGGAACTCAAACTAGTTTCCAATATTCCACATACCTTTACAATCTTCCTAAACCCCGTTATAGGACGTGCTGTGCAGTCGAGTGGTTAAGATATCTGACTCTCCTCCTGACGACCCGGGTTCGAATCCCGCAATGAATAATCACGCTTCTTCTGTACAAATACGGAACTCAAACTAGTTCCCAATATTCCACATACCTTTACAGTCTTCCTAAACCCAGTTTTAGGACGTGCTGTGTAGTCGTGTGGTTAAGATATCTGACTCTCGTCCTGACGACTTACCTTCGAATTCTGGAATGACCAATCACGCTATTTCCTTACAAATACGGAACTCAAACTAGTTTCCAATATTCCGCATAGCTTTAGTCTTCCTAAACCCAGTTTTGAGATGTGCTGTGTAGTCGAGTGGTAAAGATACCTGACTCTCATCCTGACGACCCGGGTTTGAATCCCGCAATGAATAATCACGCTTCTTCTGTACAAATACGGAAGTCAAACTAGTTTCCAGTATTCCACATACCTTTACAATCTTCCTAAACCCAGTTATAGGACGTGCTGTGTAGTCGAGTGTTTAAGATATCTGACTCTCGTCCTGACGACCCGGGTTCGAATCATGGAATGACCAATCGAGCTACTTCTGTACAAATACGGAACTCAAACTAGTTTCCAATATTCCACATACCTTTACAGTCTTCCTAAACCCAGTTTTAGGACGTGCTGTGTAGTCGTGTGGTTAAGATATCTGACTCTCGTCCTGACGACTTACCTTCGAATTCTGGAATGACCAATCACGCTATTTCCTTACAAATACGGAACTCAAACTAGTTTCCAATATTCCGCATAGCTTTATTCTTCCTAAACCCAGTTTTGAGATGTGCTGTGTAGTCGAGTGGTAAAGATACCTGACTCTCCTCCTGACGACCCGGGTTCGAATCCCGCAATGAATAATCACGCTTCTTCTGTACAAATACGGAACTCAAACTAGTTTCCAATATTTCAAATACCTTTACAGTCTTCCTAAACCCAGTTATAAGACGTGCTGTGTAGTTGGGTGGTTAAGATATCTGGCTCTCGTCCTCAGCACTCAGGTTCGAATTCTAGAATGACCAATCACGCTGCTTCTGTACAAATACGGAACCCAAACTAGTTTCCAATATTCCAAATACCTTTACAGTCTTCCTAAACCCAGTTATAAGACGTGCTGTGTAGTCGAGTGGTTAAGATATCTGACTCTCGTCCTGACGACTTAGGTTCGAATTCTGGAATGACCAATAACGCTATTTAATTACAAATACGGAACTCAAACTAGTTTCCAATATTCCGCATAGCTTTAGTCTTCCTAAACCCAGTTTTGAGATGTGCTGTGTGGTCGAGTGGTAAAGATACCTGACTCTCCTCCTGACGACCCGGGTTCGAATCCCGCAATGAATAATCACGCTTCTTCTATACAAATACGGAACTCAAACTAGCTTCCAATATTTCAAATACCTTTACAGTCTTCCTAAACCCAGTTATAAGACGTGCTTTGTAGTCGAGGTGTTTAGATATATGATTCTCGTCTTGACGACCCGGGTTTGAATCCCGCAATGAATAATCACGCTTCTTCTGTACAAATACGGAACTCAAACTAGTTTCCAATATTCCAAATACCTTTACAGTCTTCCTAAACCCAGTTATAAGACGTGCTGTGAAGTCGAGTAGTTAAGATACCTGACTCTCATCCTGACGACCCGGGTTCGAATCCCGCAATGAATAATCACGCTTCTTCTGTACAAATATGGAACTCAAACTAGTGTCCAATATTCCACATAACTTTACAGTCTTCCTAAACCCAGTTATAGGACGTGCTGTGTAGTCGAGTGGTTAAGATATCTGACTCTCGTCCTGACGACCCGGGTTCGAATCCCGGAATGACCAATCAAGCTACTTCTGTACAAATACGAAACTCAAACTAGTTTTCAATATTCCACATAGCTTTACAGTCTTCCTAAACCCAATTTTAGGACGTGCTGTGTAGTCGTGTGGTTAAGATATCTGACTCTCGTCCTGACGACTCAGGTTCGAATTCTGGAATGACCAATCACGCTGCTTCTGTACAAATACGGAACTCAAACTAGTTTCCAATATTCCACATACCTTTACAATCTTCCTAAACCCAGTTATAGGACGTGCTGTGTAGTCGAGTGGTTAAGATATCTGACTCTCCTCCTGACGACCCGGGTTCGAATCCCGCAATGAATAATCACGCTTCTTCTGTACAAATACGGAACTCAAACTAGTTTCCAGTATTCCACATACCTTTACAATCTTCCTAAACCCAGTTATAGGACGTGCTGTGTAGTCGAGTGTTTAAGATATCTGACTCTCGTCCTGACGACCCGGGTTCGAATCATGGAATGACCAATCGAGCTACTTCTGTACAAATACGGAACTCAAACTAGTTTCCTATATTCCACATAGCTTTACAGTCTTCCTAAACCCAGTTTTAGGACGTGCTGTGTAGTCGTGTGGTTAAGATATCTAACTCTCGTCCTGACCACTCAGGTTCGAATTCTGGAATGACCAATCACGCTGCTTCTGTACAAATACGGAACTCAAACTAGTTTCCAGTATTCCACATACCTTTACAATCTTCCTAAACCCAGTTATAGGACGTGCTGTGTAGTCGAGTGGTTAAGATATCTGACTCTCGTCCTGACGACTTAGGTTCGAATTCTGGAATGACCAATAACGCTATTTAATTACAAATACGGAACTCAAACTAGTTTCCAATATTCCGCATAGCTTTAGTCTTCCTAAACCCAGTTTTGAGATGTGCTGTGTGGTCGAGTGGTAAAGATACCTGACTCTCCTCCTGACGACCCGGGTTCGAATCCCGCAATGAATAATCACGCTTCTTCTGTACAAATATGGAACTCAAACTAGTGTCCAATATTCCACATACCTTTACAGTCTTCCTAAACCCAGTTATAGGACGTGCTGTGTAGTCGAGTGGTTAAGATATCTGACTCTCGTCCTGACGACCCGGGTTCGAATCCCGGAATGACCAATCAAGCTACTTCTGTACAAATACGAAACTCAAACTAGTTTTCAATATTCCACATAGCTTTACAGTCTTCCTAAACCCAATTTTAGGACGTGCTGTGTAGTCGTGTGGTTCAGATATCTGACTCTCGTCCTGACGACTCAGGTTCGAATTCTGGAATGACCAATCACGCTGCTTCTGTACAAATACGGAACTCAAACTAGTTTCCAATATTCCACATACCTTTACAATCTTCCTAAACCCCGTTATAGGACGTGCTGTGCAGTCGAGTGGTTAAGATATCTGACTCTCCTCCTGACGACCCGGGTTCGAATCCCGCAATGAATAATCACGCTTCTTCTGTACAAATACGGAACTCAAACTAGTTCCCAATATTCCACATACCTTTACAGTCTTCCTAAACCCAGTTTTAGGACGTGCTGTGTAGTCGTGTGGTTAAGATATCTGACTCTCGTCCTGACGACTTACCTTCGAATTCTGGAATGACCAATCACGCTATTTCCTTACAAATACGGAACTCAAACTAGTTTCCAATATTCCGCATAGCTTTAGTCTTCCTAAACCCAGTTTTGAGATGTGCTGTGTAGTCGAGTGGTAAAGATACCTGACTCTCATCCTGACGACCCGGGTTTGAATCCCGCAATGAATAATCACGCTTCTTCTGTACAAATACGGAAGTCAAACTAGTTTCCAGTATTCCACATACCTTTACAATCTTCCTAAACCCAGTTATAGGACGTGCTGTGTAGTCGAGTGTTTAAGATATCTGACTCTCGTCCTGACGACCCGGGTTCGAATCATGGAATGACCAATCGAGCTACTTCTGTACAAATACGGAACTCAAACTAGTTTCCAATATTCCACATACCTTTACAGTCTTCCTAAACCCAGTTTTAGGACGTGCTGTGTAGTCGTGTGGTTAAGATATCTGACTCTCGTCCTGACGACTTACCTTCGAATTCTGGAATGACCAATCACGCTATTTCCTTACAAATACGGAACTCAAACTAGTTTCCAATATTCCGCATAGCTTTATTCTTCCTAAACCCAGTTTTGAGATGTGCTGTGTAGTCGAGTGGTAAAGATACCTGACTCTCCTCCTGACGACCCGGGTTCGAATCCCGCAATGAATAATCACGCTTCTTCTGTACAAATACGGAACTCAAACTAGTTTCCAATATTTCAAATACCTTTACAGTCTTCCTAAACCCAGTTATAAGACGTGCTGTGTAGTTGGGTGGTTAAGATATCTGGCTCTCGTCCTCAGGACTCAGGTTCGAATTCTAGAATGACCAATCACGCTGCTTCTGTACAAATACGGAAACCAAACTAGTTTCCAATATTCCAAATACCTTTACAGTCTTCCTAAACCCAGTTATAAGACGTGCTGTGTAGTCGAGTGGTTAAGATATCTGACTCTCGTCCTGACGACTTAGGTTCGAATTCTGGAATGACCAATAACGCTATTTAATTACAAATACGGATTTCAAACTAGTTTCCAATATTCCGCATAGCTTTAGTCTTCCTAAACCCAGTTTTGAGATGTGCTGTGTGGTCGAGTGGTAAAGATACCTGACTCTCCTCCTGACGACCCGGGTTCGAATCCCGCAATGAATAATCACGCTTCTTCTATACAAATACGGAACTCAAACTAGCTTCCAATATTTCAAATACCTTTACAGTCTTCCTAAACCCAGTTATAAGACGTGCTTTGTAGTCGAGGTGTTTAGATATATGATTCTCGTCTTGACGACCCGGGTTTGAATCCCGCAATGAATAATCACGCTTCTTCTGTACAAATACGGAACTCAAACTAGTTTCCAATATTCCAAATACCTTTACAGTCTTCCTAAACCCAGTTATAAGACGTGCTGTGAAGTCGAGTAGTTAAGATACCTGACTCTCATCCTGACGACCCGGGTTCGAATCCCGCAATGAATAATCACGCTTCTTCTGTACAAATATGGAACTCAAACTAGTGTCCAATATTCCACATACCTTTACAGTCTTCCTAAACCCAGTTATAGGACGTGCTGTGTAGTCGAGTGGTTAAGATATCTGACTCTCGTCCTGACGACCCGGGTTCGAATCCCGGAATGACCAATCAAGCTACTTCTGTACAAATACGAAACTCAAACTAGTTTTCAATATTCCACATAGCTTTACAGTCTTCCTAAACCCAATTTTAGGACGTGCTGTGTAGTCGTGTGGTTCAGATATCTGACTCTCGTCCTGACGACTCAGGTTCGAATTCTGGAATGACCAATCACGCTGCTTCTGTACAAATACGGAACTCAAACTAGTTTCCAATATTCCACATACCTTTACAATCTTCCTAAACCCCGTTATAGGACGTGCTGTGTAGTCGAGTGGTTAAGATATCTGACTCTCCTCCTGACGACCCGGGTTCGAATCCCGCAATGAATAATCACGCTTCTTCTGTACAAATACGGAACTCAAACTAGTTCCCAATATTCCACATACCTTTACAGTCTTCCTAAACCCAGTTTTAGGACGTGCTGTGTAGTCGTGTGGTTAAGATATCTGACTCTCGTCCTGACGACTTACCTTCGAATTCTGGAATGACCAATCACGCTATTTCCTTACAAATACGGAACTCAAACTAGTTTCCAATATTCCGCATAGCTTTAGTCTTCCTAAACCCAGTTTTGAGATGTGCTGTGTAGTCGAGTGGTAAAGATACCTGACTCTCATCCTGACGACCCGGGTTTGAATCCCGCAATGAATAATCACGCTTCTTCTGTACAAATACGGAAGTCAAACTAGTTTCCAGTATTCCACATACCTTTACAATCTTCCTAAACCCAGTTATAGGACGTGCTGTGTAGTCGAGTGTTTAAGATATCTGACTCTCGTCCTGACGACCCGGGTTCGAATCATGGAATGACCAATCGAGCTACTTCTGTACAAATACGGAACTCAAACTAGTTTCCAATATTCCACATACCTTTACAGTCTTCCTAAACCCAGTTTTAGGACGTGCTGTGTAGTCGTGTGGTTAAGATACCTGACTCTCCTCCTGACGACCCGGGTTCGAATCCCGCAATGAATAATCACGCTTCTTCTGTACAAATACGGAACTCAAACTAGTTTCCAATATTTCAAATACCTTTACAGTCTTCCTAAACCCAGTTATAAGACGTGCTGTGTAGTTGGGTGGTTAAGATATCTGGCTCTCGTCCTCAGGACTCAGGTTCGAATTCTAGAATGACCAATCACGCTGCTTCTGTACAAATACGGAACCCAAACTAGTTTCCAATATTCCAAATACCTTTACAGTCTTCCTAAACCCAGTTATAAGACGTGCTGTGTAGTCGAGTGGTTAAGATATCTGACTCTCGTCCTGACGACTTAGGTTCGAATTCTGGAATGACCAATAACGCTATTTAATTACAAATACGGAACTCCAACTAGTTTCCAATATTCCGCATAGCTTTAGTCTTCCTAAACCCAGTTTTGAGATGTGCTGTGTGGTCGAGTGGTAAAGATACCTGACTCTCCTCCTGACGACCCGGGTTCGAATCCCGCAATGAATAATCACGCTTCTTCTATACAAATACGGAACTCAAACTAGCTTCCAATATTTCAAATACCTTTACAGTCTTCCTAAACCCAGTTATAAGACGTGCTTTGTAGTCGAGGTGTTTAGATATATGATTCTCGTCTTGACGACCCGGGTTTGAATCCCGCAATGAATAATCACGCTTCTTCTGTACAAATACGGAACTCAAACTAGTTTTCAATATTCCACATAGCTTTACAGTCTTCCTAAACCCAATTTTAGGACGTGCTGTGTAGTCGTGTGGTTAAGATATCTGACTCTCGTCCTGACGACTCAGGTTCGAATTCTGGAATGACCAATCACGCTGCTTCTGTACAAATACGGAACTCAAACTAGTTTCCAATATTCCACATACCTTTACAATCTTCCTAAACCCAGTTATAGGACGTGCTGTGTAGTCGAGTGGTTAAGATATCTGACTCTCCTCCTGACGACCCGGGTTCGAATCCCGCAATGAATAATCACGCTTCTTCTGTACAAATACGGAACTCAAACTAGTTCCCAATATTCCACATACCTTTACAGTCTTCCTAAACCCAGTTTTAGGACGTGCTGTGTAGTCGTGTGGTTAAGATATCTGACTCTCGTCCTGACGACTTACCTTCGAATTCTGGAATGACCAATCACGCTATTTCCTTACAAATACGGAACTCAAACTAGTTTCCAATATTCCGCATAGCTTTAGTCTTCCTAAACCCAGTTTTGAGATGTGCTGTGTAGTCGAGTGGTAAAGATACCTGACTCTCATACTGTCGACCCGGGTTCGAATCCCGCAATGAATAATCACGCTTCTTCTGTACAAATACGGAACTCAAACTAGTTTCCTATATTCCACATAGCTTTACAGTCTTCCTAAACCCAGTTTTAGGACGTGCTGTGTAGTCGTGTGGTTAAAATATCTGACTCTCGTCCTGACCACTCAGGTTCGAATTCTGGAATGACCAATCACGCTGCTTCTGTACAAATACGGAACTCACACTAGTTTCCAGTATTCCACATACCTTTACAATCTTCCTAAACCCAGTTATAGGACGTGCTGTGTAGTCGAGTGGTTAAGATATCTGACTCTCGTCCTGACGACTTAGGTTCGAATTCTGGAATGACCAATAACGCTATTTAATTACAAATACGGAACTCAAACTAGTTTCCAATATTCCGCATAGCTTTAGTCTTCCTAAACCCAGTTTTGAGATGTGCTGTGTGGTCGAGTGGTAAAGATACCTGACTCTCCTCCTGACGACCCGGGTTCGAATCCCGCAATGAATAATCACGCTTCTTCTATACAAATACGGAACTCAAACTAGCTTCCAATATTTCAAATACCTTTACAGTCTTCCTAAACCCAGTTATAAGACGTGCTTTGTAGTCGAGGTGTTTAGATATATGATTCTCGTCTTGACGATCCGGGTTCGAATCCCGCAATGAATAATCACGCTTCTTCTTTACAAATACGGAACTCAAACTAGTTTCCTATATTCCACATAGCTTTACAGTCTTCCTAAACCCAGTTTTGAGATGTGCTGTGTAGTCGAGTGGTAATGATACCTGACTCTCATCCTGACGACCCGGGTTCGAATCCCGCAATGAATAATCACGCTTCTTCTGTACAAATACGGAACTCAAACTAGTGTCCAATATTCCACATACCTTTACAGTCTTCCTAAACCCAGTTATAGGACGTGCTGTGTAGTCGAGTGGTTAAGATATCTGACTCTCGTCCTGACGAGCCGGGTTCGAATCCCGGAATGACCAATCAAGCTACTTCTGTACAAATACGGAACTGAAACTAGTTTCCAATATTCCACATACCTTTACAGTCTTCCTAAACCCAGTTATAAGACGTGCTGTGTAGTCGAGTGGTTAAGATATCTGACTCTCGTCCTGCGACCCGGGTTCGAATTCTGGAATGACCAATTATGCTGTTTCTGTACAAATACGGAACTCAAACTAGTTTCCAATATTCCACATAGCTTTACAGCCTTCCTAAACCCAGTTTTGAGATGTGCTGTGTAGTCGAGTGGTAAAGATACCTGACTCTCATCCTGACACCCGGGTTCGAATCCCGCAATCAATAATCACGCTTCTTCTGTACAAATAAGAAACTCAAACTAGTTTTCAATATTCCACATAGCTTTACAATCTTCCTAAACTCAATTTTAGGACGTGCTGTGTAGTCGTGTGGTTAAGATATATGACTCTCGTCCTGACGACTCAGGTTCGAATTCTGGAATGACCAATCACGCTGCTTCTGTACAAATACGGAACTCAAACTAGTTTCCAATATTCCACATACCTTTACAATCTTCCTAAACCCAGTTATAGGACGTGCTGTGTAGTCGAGTGGTTAAGATATCTGACTCTCCTCCTGACGACCCGGGTTTGAATCCCGCAATGAATAATCACGCTTCTTCTGTACAAATACGGAACTCAAACTAGTTTCCAATATTCCACATACCTTTACAGTCTTCCTAAACCCAGTTTTAGGACGTGCTGTGTAGTCGTGTGGTTAAGATATCTGACTCTCGTCCTGACGACTTACCTTCGAATTCTGGAATGACCAATCACGCTATTTCCTTACAAATACGGAACTCAAACTAGTTTCCAATATTCCGCATAGCTTTAGTCTTCCTAAACCCAGTTTTGAGATGTGCTGTGTAGTCGAGTGGTAAAGATACCTGACTCTCCTCCTGACGACCCGGGTTCGAATCCCGCAATGAATAATCACGCTTCTTCTGTACAAATACGGAACTCAAACTAGTTTCCAATATTTCAAATACCTTTACAGTCTTCCTAAACCCTGTTATAAGACGTGCTGTGTAGTTGGGTGGTTAAGATATCTGGCTCTCGTCCTCAGGACTCAGGTTCGAATTCTAGAATGACCAATCACGCTGCTTCTGTACAAATACGGAACCCAAACTAGTTTCCAATATTCCAAATACCTTTACAGTCTTCCTAAACCCAGTTATAAGACGTGCTGTGTAGTCGAGTAGTTAAGATACCTGATTCTCATCCTGTCGACCCGGGTTCGAATCCCGCAATGAATAATCACGCTTCTTCTGTACAAATACGGAACTCAAACTAGATTCCTATATTCCACATAGCTTTACAGTCTTCCTAAACCCAGTTTTAGGACGTGCTGTGTAGTCGTGTGGTTAAGATATTTGACTCTCGTCCTGACCACTCAGGTTCGAATTCTGGAATGACCAATCACGCTGCTTCTGTACAAATATGGAACTCAAACTAGTTTCCAGTATTCCACATACCTTTACAATCTTCCTAAACCCAGTTATAGGACGTGCTGTGTAGTCGAGTGGTTAAGATATCTGACTCTCGTCCTGACGACTTAGGTTCGAATTCTGGAATGACCAATAACGCTATTTAATTACAAATACGGAACTCAAACTAGTTTCCAATATTCCGCATAGCTTTAGTCTTCCTAAACCCAGTTTTGAGATGTGCTGTGTGGTCGAGTGGTAAAGATACATGACTCTCCTCCTGACGACCCGGGTTCGAATCCCGCAATGAATAATCACGCTTCTTCTATACAAATACGGAACTCAAACTAGCTTCCAATATTTCAAATACCTTTACAGTCTTCCTATACCCAGTTATAAGACGTGCTTTGTAGTCGAGGTGTTTAGATATATCATTCTCGTCTTGACGACCCGGGTTTGAATCCCGCAATGAATAATCACGCTTCTTCTGTACAAATACGGAACTCAAACTAGTTTCCAATACGCTTCTTCTGTACAAATACGGAACTCAAACTAGTTTCCAATATTCCAAATACCTTTACAGTCTTCCTAAACCCAGTTATAAGACGTGCTGTGAAGTCGAGTAGTTAAGATACCTGACTCTCATCCTGACGACCCGGGTTCGAATCCCGCAATGAATAATCACGCTTCTTCTGTACAAATATGGAACTCAAACTAGTGTCCAATATTCCACATACCTTTACAGTCTTCCTAAACCCAGTTATAGGACGTGCTGTGTAGTCGAGTGGTTAAGATATCTGACTCTCGTCCTGACGACCCGGGTTCGAATCCCGGAATGACCAATCAAGCTACTTCTGTACAAATACGAAACTCAAACTAGTTTTCAATATTCCACATAGCTTTACAGTCTTCCTAAACCCTATTTTAGGACGTGCTGTGTAGTCGTGTGGTTAAGATATCTGACTCTCGTCCTGACGACTCAGGTTCGAATTCTGGAATGACCAATCACGCTGCTTCTGTACAAATACGGAACTCAAACTAGTTTCCAATATTCCACATACCTTTACAATCTTCCTAAACCCAGTTATAGGACGTGCTGTGTAGTCGAGTGGTTAAGATATCTGACTCTCCTCCTGACGACCCGGGTTCGAATCCCGCAATGAATAATCACGCTTCTTCTGTACAAATACGGAACTCAAACTAGTTCCCAATATTCCACATACCTTTACAGTCTTCCTAAACCCAGTTTTAGGACGTGCTGTGTAGTCGTGGGGTTAAGATATCTGACTCTCGTCCTGACGACTTACCTTCGAATTCTGGAATGACCAATCACGCTATTTCCTTACAAATACGGAACTCAAACTAGTTTCCAATATTCCGCATAGCTTTAGTCTTCCTAAACCCAGTTTTGAGATGTGCTGTGTAGTCGAGTGGTAAAGATACCTGACTCTCATCCTGACGACCCGGGTTTGAATCCCGCAATGAATAATCACGCTTCTTCTGTACAAATACGGAAGTCAAACTATTTTCCAGTATTCCACATACCTTTACAATCTTCATAAACCCAGTTATAGGACGTGCTGTGTAGTCGAGTGTTTAAGATATCTGACTCTCGTCCTGAAGACCCGGGTTCGAATCATGGAATGACCAATCGAGCTACTTCTGTACAAATACGGAACTCAAACTAGTTTCCAATATTCCACATACCTTTACAGTCTTCCTAAACCCAGTTTTAGGACGTGCTGTGTAGTCGTGTGGTTAAGATATCTGACTCTCGTCCTGACGACTTACCTTCGAATTCTGGAATGACCAATCACGCTATTTCCTTACAAATACGGAACTCAAACTAGTTTCCAATATTCCGCATAGCTTTAGTCTTCCTAAACCCAGTTTTGAGATGTGCTGTGTAGTCGAGTGGTAAAGATACCTGACTCTCCTCCTGACGACCCGGGTTCGAATCCCGCAATGAATAATCACGCTTCTTCTGTACAAATACGGAACTCAAACTAGTTTTCAATATTCCACATAGCTTTACAGTCTTCCTAAACCCAGTTTTAGGACGTGCTGTGTAGTCGTGTGGTTAAGATATCTGACTCTCGTCCTGACCACTCAGGTTCGAATTCTGGAATGACCAATCACGCTGCTTCTGTACAAATACGGAACTCAAACTAGTTTCCAGTATTCCACATACCTTTACAATCTTCCTAAACCCAGTTATAGGACGTGCTGTGTAGTCGAGTGGTTAAGATATCTGACTCTCGTCCTGCGACCCGGGTTCGAATTCTGGAATGACCAATTATGCTGTTTCTGTACAAATACGGAACTCAAACTAGTTTCCAATATTCCACATAGCTTTACAGCCTTCCTAAACCCAGTTTTGAGATGTGCTGTGTAGTCGAGTGGTAAAGATACCTGACTCTCATCCTGACACCCGGGTTCGAATCCCGCAATCAATAATCACGCTTCTTCTGTACAAATAAGAAACTCAAACTAGTTTTCAATATTCCACATAGCTTTACAGTCTTCCTAAACCCAGTTTTGAGATGTGCTGTGTAGTCGAGTGGTAATGATACCTGACTCTCATCCTGACGACCCGGGTTTGAATCCCGCAATGAATAATCACGCTTCTTCTGTACAAATACGGAACTGAAACTAGTTTCCAATATTCCAAATACCTTTACAGTCTTCCTAAATCCAGTTTTGAGATGTGCTGTGTAGTCGAGTGGTAAAGATACCTGACTCTCATCCTGACACCCGGGTTCGAATCCCGCAATCAATAATCACGCTTCTTCTGTACAAATACGAAACTCAAACTAGTTTTCAATATTCCACATAGCTTTACAGTCTTCCTAAACTCAATTTTAGGACGTGCTGTGTAGTCGTGTGGTTAAGATATCTGACTCTCGTCCTGACGACTCAGGTTCGAATTCTGGAATGACCAATCACGCTGCTTCTGTACAAATACGGAACTCAAACTAGTTTCCAATATTCCACATACCTTTACAATCTTCCTAAACCCAGTTATAGGACGTGCTGTGTAGTCGAGTGGTTAAGATATCTGACTCTCCTCCTGACGACCCGGGTTTGAATCCCGCAATGAATAATCACGCTTCTTCTGTACAAATACGGAACTCAAACTAGTTTCCAATATTCCACATACCTTTACAGTCTTCCTAAACCCAGTTTTAGGACGTGCTGTGTAGTCGTGTGATTAAGATATCTGACTCTCGTCCTGACGACTTACCTTCGAATTCTGGAATGGCCAATCACGCTATTTCCTTACAAATACGGAACTCAAACTAGTTTCCAATATTCCGCATAGCTTTAGTCTTCCTAAACCCAGTTTTGAGATGTGCTGTGTAGTCGAGTGGTAAAGATACCTGACTCTCCTCCTGACGACCCGGGTTCGAATCCCGCAATGAATAATCACGCTTCTTCTGTACAAATACGGAACTCAAACTAGTTTCCAATATTTCAAATACCTTTACAGTCTTCCTAAACCCAGTTATAAGACGTGCTGTGTAGTTGGGTGGTTAAGATATCTGGCTCTCGTCCTCAGGACTCAGGTTCGAATTCTAGAATGACCAATCACGCTGCTTCTGTACAAATACGGAACCCAAACTAGTTTCCAATATTCCAAATACCTTTACAGTCTTCCTAAACCCAGTTATAAGACGTGCTGTGTAGTCGAGTAGTTAAGATACCTGATTCTCATCCTGTCGACCCGGGTTCGAATCCCGCAATGAATAATCACGCTTCTTCTGTACAAATACGGAACTCAAACTAGATTCCTATATTCCACATAGCTTTACAGTCTTCCTAAACCCAGTTTTAGGACGTGCTGTGTAGTCGTGTGGTTAAGATATTTGACTCTCGTCCTGACCACTCAGGTTCGAATTCTGGAATGACCAATCACGCTGCTTCTGTACAAATATGGAACTCAAACTAGTTTCCAGTATTCCACATACCTTTACAATCTTCCTAAACCCAGTTATAGGACGTGCTGTGTAGTCGAGTGGTTAAGATATCTGACTCTCGTCCTGACGACTTAGGTTCGAATTCTGGAATGACCAATAACGCTATTTAATTACAAATACGGAACTCAAACTAGTTTCCAATATTCCGCATAGCTTTAGTCTTCCTAAACCCAGTTTTGAGATGTGCTGTGTGGTCGAGTGGTAAAGATACCTGACTCTCCTCCTGACGACCCGGGTTCGAATCCCGCAATGAATAATCACGCTTCTTCTATACAAATACGGAACTCAAACTAGCTTCCAATATTTCAAATACCTTTACAGTCTTCCTATACCCAGTTATAAGACGTGCTTTGTAGTCGAGGTGTTTAGATATATGATTCTCGTCTTGACGACCCGGGTTTGAATCCCGCAATGAATAATCACGCTTCTTCTGTACAAATACGGAACTCAAACTAGTTTCCAATACGCTTCTTCTGTACAAATACGGAACTCAAACTAGTTTCCAATATTCCAAATACCTTTACAGTCTTCCTAAACCCAGTTATAGGACGTGCTGTGTAGTCGAGTGGTTAAGATATCTGACTCTCGTCCTGACGACGCGGGTTCGAATCCCGGAATGACCAATCAAGCTACTTCTGTACAAATACGAAACTCAAACTAGTTTTCAATATTCCACATAGCTTTACAGTCTTCCTAAACCCTATTTTAGGACGTGCTGTGTAGTCGTGTGGTTAAGATATCTGACTCTCGTCCTGACGACTCAGGTTCGAATTCTGGAATGACCAATCACGGTGCTTCTGTACAAATACGGAACTCAAACTAGTTTCCAATATTCCACATACCTTTACAATCTTCCTAAACCCAGTTATAGGACGTGCTGTGTAGTCGAGTGGTTAAGATATCTGACTCTCCTCCTGACGACCCGGGTTCGAATCCCGCAATGAATAATCACGCTTCTTCTGTACAAATACGGAACTCAAACTAGTTCCCAATATTCCACATACCTTTACAGTCTTCCTAAACCCAGTTTTAGGACGTGCTGTGTAGTCGTGGGGTTAAGATATCTGACTCTCGTCCTGACGACTTACCTTCGAATTCTGGAATGACCAATCACGCTATTTCCTTACAAATACGGAACTCAAACTAGTTTCCAATATTCCGCATAGCTTTAGTCTTCCTAAACCCAGTTTTGAGATGTGCTGTGTAGTCGAGTGGTAAAGATACCTGACTCTCATCCTGACGACCCGGGTTTGAATCCCGCAATGAATAATCACGCTTCTTCTGTACAAATACGGAAGTCAAACTATTTTCCAGTATTCCACATACCTTTACAATCTTCATAAACCCAGTTATAGGACGTGCTGTGTAGTCGAGTGTTTAAGATATCTGACTCTCGTCCTGAAGACCCGGGTTCGAATCATGGAATGACCAATCGAGCTACTTCTGTACAAATACGGAACTCAAACTAGTTTCCAATATTCCACATACCTTTACAGTCTTCCTAAACCCAGTTTTAGGACGTGCTGTGTAGTCGTGTGGTTAAGATATCTGACTCTCGTCCTGACGACTTACCATCGAATTCTGGAATGACCAATCACGCTATTTCCTTACAAATACGGAACTCAAACTAGTTTCCAATATTCCGCATAGCTTTAGTCTTCCTAAACCCAGTTTTGAGATGTGCTGTGTAGTCGAGTGGTAAAGATACCTGACTCTCCTCCTGACGACCCGGGTTCGAATCCCGCAATGAATAATCACGCTTCTTCTGTACAAATACGGAACTCAAACTAGTTTCCAATATTTCAAATACCTTTACAGTCTTCCTAAACCCAGTTATAAGACGTGCTGTGTAGTTGGGTGGTTAAGATATCTGGCTCTCGTCCTCAGGACTCAGGTTCGAATTCTAGAATGACCAATCACGCTGCTTCTGTACAAATACGGAACCCAAACTAGTTTCCAATATTCCAAATACCTTTACAGTCTTCCTAAACCCAGTTTTGAGATGTGCTGTGTAGTCGAGTAGTTAAGATACCTGACTCTCATCCTGTCGACCCGGGTTCGAATCCCATAATGAATAATCACGCTTCTTCTGTACAAATACGGAACTCAAACTAGTTTTCAATATTCCACATAGCTTTACAGTCTTCCTAAACCCAGTTTTAGGACGTGCTGTGTAGTCGTGTGGTTAAGATATCTGACTCTCGTCCTGACCACTCAGGTTCGAATTCTGGAATGACCAATCACGCTGCTTCTGTACAAATACGGAACTCAAACTAGTTTCCAGTATTCCACATACCTTTACAATCTTCCTAAACCCAGTTATAGGACGTGCTGTGTAGTCGAGTGGTTAAGATATCTGACTCTCGTCCTGCGACCCGGGTTCGAATTCTGGAATGACCAATTATGCTGTTTCTGTACAAATACGGAACTCAAACTAGTTTCCAATATTCCACATAGCTTTACAGCCTTCCTAAACCCAGTTTTGAGATGTGCTGTGTAGTCGAGTGGTAAAGATACCTGACTCTCATCCTGACGACCCGGGTTCGAATCCCGCAATCAATAATCACGCTTCTTCTGTACAAATAAGAAACTCAAACTAGTTTTCAATATTCCACATAGCTTTACAGTCTTCCTAAACCCAGTTTTGAGATGTGCTGTGTAGTCGAGTGGTAATGATACCTGACTCTCATCCTGACGACCCGGGTTTGAATCCCGCAATGAATAATCACGCTTCTTCTGTACAAATACGGAACTGAAACTAGTTTCCAATATTCCAAATACCTTTACAGTCTTCCTAAACCCAGTTATAAGACGTGCTGTGTAGTCGAGTAGTTAAGATACCTGACTCTCATCCTGACGACCCGGGTTCGAATCCCGGAATGACCAATCAAGCTACTTCTGTACAAATACGGAACTCAAACTAGTTTCCAATATTCCACATAGCTTTACAGTCTTCCTAAATCCAGTTTTGAGATGTGCTGTGTAGTCGAGTGGTAAAGATACCTGACTCTCATCCTGACACCCGGGTTCGAATCCCGCAATCAATAATCACGCTTCTTCTGTACAAATACGAAACTCAAACTAGTTTTCAATATTCCACATAGCTTTACAGTCTTCCTAAACTCAATTTTAGGACGTGCTGTGTAGTCGTGTGGTTAAGATATCTGACTCTCGTCCTGACGACTCAGGTTCGAATTCTGGAATGACCAATCACGCTGCTTCTGTACAAATACGGAACTCAAACTAGTTTCCAATATTCCACATACCTTTACAATCTTCCTAAACCCAGTTATAGGACGTGCTGTGTAGTCGAGTGGTTAAGATATCTGACTCTCCTCCTGACGACCCGGGTTTGAATCCCGCAATGAATAATCACGCTTCTTCTGTACAAATACGGAACTCAAACTAGTTTCCAATATTCCACATACCTTTACAGTCTTCCTAAACCCAGTTTTAGGACGTGCTGTGTAGTCGTGTGATTAAGATATCTGACTCTCGTCCTGACGACTTACCTTCGAATTCTGGAATGGCCAATCACGCTATTTCCTTACAAATACGGAACTCAAACTAGTTTCTAATATTCCGCATAGCTTTAGTCTTCCTAAACCCAGTTTTGAGATGTGCTGTGTAGTCGAGTGGTAAAGATACCTGACTCTCCTCCTGACGACCCGGGTTCGAATCCCGCAATGAATAATCACGCTTCTTCTGTACAAATACGGAACTCAAACTAGTTTCCAATATTTCAAATACCTTTACAGTCTTCCTAAACCCAGTTATAAGACGTGCTGTGTAGTTGGGTGGTTAAGATATCTGGCTCTCGTCCTCAGGACTCAGGTTCGAATTCTAGAATGACCAATCACGCTGCTTCTGTACAAATACGGAACCCAAACTAGTTTCCAATATTCCAAATACCTTTACAGTCTTCCTAAACCCAGTTATAAGACGTGCTGTGTAGTCGAGTAGTTAAGATACCTGACTCTCATCCTGTCGACCCGGGTTCGAATCCCGCAATGAATAATCACGCTTCTTCTGTACAAATACGGAACTCAAACTAGTTTCCTATATTCCACATAGCTTTACAGTCTTCCTAAACCCAGTTTTAGGACGTGCTGTGTAGTCGTGTGGTTAAGATATCTGACTCTCGTCCTGACCACTCAGGTTCGAATTCTGGAATGACCAATCACGCTGCTTCTGTACAAATATGGAACTCAAACTAGTTTCCAGTATTCCACATACCTTTACAATCTTCCTAAACCCAGTTATAGGACGTGCTGTGTAGTCGAGTGGTTAAGATATCTGACTCTCGTCCTGACGACTTAGGTTCGAATTCTGGAATGACCAATAACGCTATTTAATTACAAATACGGAACTCAAACTAGTTTCCAATATTCCGCATAGCTTTAGTCTTCCTAAACCCAGTTTTGAGATGTGCTGTGTGGTCGAGTGGTAAAGATACCTGACTCTCCTCCTGACGACCCGGGTTCGAATCCCGCAATGAATAATCACGCTTCTTCTATACAAATACGGAACTCAAACTAGCTTCCAATATTTCAAATACCTTTACAGTCTTCCTATACCCAGTTATAAGACGTGCTTTGTAGTCGAGGTGTTTAGATATATGATTCTCGTCTTGACGACCCGGGTTTGAATCCCGCAATGAATAATCACGCTTCTTCTGTACAAATACGGAACTCAAACTAGTTTCCAATACGCTTCTTCTGTACAAATACGGAACTCAAACTAGTTTCCAATATTCCAAATACCTTTACAGTCTTCCTAAACCCAGTTATAAGACGTGCTGTGAAGTCGAGTAGTTAAGATACCTGACTCTCATCCTGACGACCCGGGTTCGAATCCCGCAATGAATAATCACGCTTCTTCTGTACAAATATGGAACTCAAACTAGTGTCCAATATTCCACATACCTTTACAGTCTTCCTAAACCCAGTTATAGGACGTGCTGTGTAGTCGAGTGGTTAAGATATCTGACTCTCGTCCTGACGACCCGGGTTCGAATCCCGGAATGACCAATCAAGCTACTTCTGTACAAATACGAAACTCAAACTAGTTTTCAATATTCCACATAGCTTTACAGTCTTCCTAAACCCTATTTTAGGACGTGCTGTGTAGTCGTGTGGTTAAGATATCTGACTCTCGTCCTGACGACTCAGGTTCGAATTCTGGAATGACCAATCACGCTATTTCCTTACAAATACGGAACTCAAACTAGTTTCCAATATTCCGCATAGCTTTAGTCTTCCTAAACCCAGTTTTGAGATGTGCTGTGTAGTCGAGTGGTAAAGATACCTGACTCTCATCCTGACGACCCGGGTTTGAATCCCGCAATGAATAATCACGCTTCTTCTGTACAAATACGGAAGTCAAACTATTTTCCAGTATTCCACATACCTTTACAATCTTCATAAACCCAGTTATAGGACGTGCTGTGTAGTCGAGTGTTTAAGATATCTGACTCTCGTCCTGAAGACCCGGGTTCGAATCATGGAATGACCAATCGAGCTACTTCTGTACAAATACGGAACTCAAACTAGTTTCCAATATTCCACATACCTTTACAGTCTTCCTAAACCCAGTTTTAGGACGTGCTGTGTAGTCGTGTGGTTAAGATATCTGACTCTCGTCCTGACGACTTACCATCGAATTCTGGAATGACCAATCACGCTATTTCCTTACAAATACGGAACTCAAACTAGTTTCCAATATTCCGCATAGCTTTAGTCTTCCTAAACCCAGTTTTGAGATGTGCTGTGTAGTCGAGTGGTAAAGATACCTGACTCTCCTCCTGACGACCCGGGTTCGAATCCCGCAATGAATAATCACGCTTCTTCTGTACAAATACGGAACTCAAACTAGTTTCCAATATTTCAAATACCTTTACAGTCTTCCTAAACCCAGTTATAAGACGTGCTGTGTAGTTGGGTGGTTAAGATATCTGGCTCTCGTCCTCAGGACTCAGGTTCGAATTCTAGAATGACCAATCACGCTGCTTCTGTACAAATACGGAACCCAAACTAGTTTCCAATATTCCAAATACCTTTACAGTCTTCCTAAACCCAGTTTTGAGATGTGCTGTGTAGTCGAGTAGTTAAGATACCTGACTCTCATCCTGTCGACCCGGGTTCGAATCCCGCAATGAATAATCACGCTTCTTCTGTACAAATACGGAACTCAAACTAGTTTTCAATATTCCACATAGCTTTACAGTCTTCCTAAACCCAGTTTTAGGACGTGCTGTGTAGTCGTGTGGTTAAGATATCTGACTCTCGTCCTGACCACTCAGGTTCGAATTCTGGAATGACCAATCACGCTGCTTCTGTACAAATACGGAACTCAAACTAGTTTCCAGTATTCCACATACCTTTACAATCTTCCTAAACCCAGTTATAGGACGTGCTGTGTAGTCGAGTGGTTAAGATATCTGACTCTCGTCCTGCGACCCGGGTTCGAATTCTGGAATGACCAATTATGCTGTTTCTGTACAAATACGGAACTCAAACTAGTTTCCAATATTCCACATAGCTTTACAGCCTTCCTAAACCCAGTTTTGAGATGTGCTGTGTAGTCGAGTGGTAAAGATACCTGACTCTCATCCTGACGACCCGGGTTCGAATCCCGCAATCAATAATCACGCTTCTTCTGTACAAATAAGAAACTCAAACTAGTTTTCAATATTCCACATAGCTTTACAGTCTTCCTAAACCCAGTTTTGAGATGTGCTGTGTAGTCGAGTGGTAATGATACCTGACTCTCATCCTGACGACCCGGGTTTGAATCCCGCAATGAATAATCAAGCTACTTCTGTACAAATACGGAACTCAAACTAGTTTCCAATATTCCACATAGCTTTACAGTCTTCCTAAATCCAGTTTTGAGATGTGCTGTGTAGTCGAGTGGTAAAGATACCTGACTCTCATCCTGACACCCGGGTTCGAATCCCGCAATCAATAATCACGCTTCTTCTGTACAAATACGAAACTCAAACTAGTTTTCAATATTCCACATAGCTTTACAGTCTTCCTAAACTCAATTTTAGGACGTGCTGTGTAGTCGTGTGGTTAAGATATCTGACTCTCGTCCTGACGACTCAGGTTCGAATTCTGGAATGACCAATCACGCTGCTTCTGTACAAATACGGAACTCAAACTAGTTTCCAATATTCCACATACCTTTACAATCTTCCTAAACCCAGTTATAGGACGTGCTGTGTAGTCGAGTGGTTAAGATATCTGACTCTCCTCCTGACGACCCGGGTTTGAATCCCGCAATGAATAATCACGCTTCTTCTGTACAAATACGGAACTCAAACTAGTTTCCAATATTCCACATACCTTTACAGTCTTCCTAAACCCAGTTTTAGGACGTGCTGTGTAGTCGTGTGATTAAGATATCTGACTCTCGTCCTGACGACTTACCTTCGAATTCTGGAATGGCCAATCACGCTATTTCCTTACAAATACGGAACTCAAACTAGTTTCTAATATTCCGCATAGCTTTAGTCTTCCTAAACCCAGTTTTGAGATGTGCTGTGTAGTCGAGTGGTAAAGATACCTGACTCTCCTCCTGACGACCCGGGTTCGAATCCCGCAATGAATAATCACGCTTCTTCTGTACAAATACGGAACTCAAACTAGTTTCCAATATTTCAAATACCTTTACAGTCTTCCTAAACCCAGTTATAAGACGTGCTGTGTAGTTGGGTGGTTAAGATATCTGGCTCTCGTCCTCAGGACTCAGGTTCGAATTCTAGAATGACCAATCACGCTGCTTCTGTACAAATACGGAACCCAAACTAGTTTCCAATATTCCAAATACCTTTACAGTCTTCCTAAACCCAGTTATAAGACGTGCTGTGTAGTCGAGTAGTTAAGATACCTGACTCTCATCCTGTCGACCCGGGTTCGAATCCCGCAATGAATAATCACGCTTCTTCTGTACAAATACGGAACTCAAACTAGTTTCCTATATTCCACATAGCTTTACAGTCTTCCTAAACCCAGTTTTAGGACGTGCTGTGTAGTCGTGTGGTTAAGATATCTGACTCTCGTCCTGACCACTCAGGTTCGAATTCTGGAATGACCAATCACGCTGCTTCTGTACAAATACGGAACTCAAACTAGTTTCCAGTATTCCACATACCTTTACAATCTTCCTAAACCCAGTTATAGGACGTGCTTTGTAGTCGAGTGGTTAAGATATCTGACTCTCGTCCTGACGACCCGGGTTCGAATCCCGGAATGACCAATCAAGCTACTTCTGTACAAATACGAAACTCAAACTAGTTTTCAATATTCCACATAGCTTTACAGTCTTCCTAAACCCAATTTTAGGACGTGCTGTGTAGTCGTGTGGTTAAGATATCTGACTCTCGTCCTGACGACTCAGGTTCGAATTCTGGAATGACGCTGCTTCTGTACAAATACGGAACTCAAACTAGTTTCCAATATTCCACATACCTTTACAATCTTCCTAAACCCCGTTATAGGACGTGCTGTGTAGTCGAGTGGTTAAGATATCTGACTCTCCTCCTGACGACCCGGGTTCGAATCCCGCAATGAATAATCACGCTTCTTCTGTACAAATACGGAACTCAAACTAGTTCCCAATATTCCACATACCTTTACAGTCTTCCTAAACCCAGTTTTAGGACGTGCTGTGTAGTCGTGTGGTTAAGATATCTGACTCTCGTCCTGACGACTTACCTTCGAATTCTGGAATGACCAATCACGCTATTTCCTTACAAATACGGAACTCAAACTAGTTTCCAATATTCCGCATAGCTTTAGTCTTCCTAAACCCAGTTTTGAGATGTGCTGTGTAGTCGAGTGGTAAAGATACCTGACTCTCATCCTGACGACCCGGGTTTGAATCCCGCAATGAATAATCACGCTTCTTCTGTACAAATACGGAACTCAAACTAGTTTCCAATATTTCAAATACCTTTACAGTCTTCCTAAACCCAGTTATAAGACGTGCTGTGTAGTTGGGTGGTTAAGATATCTGGCTCTCGTCCTCAGGACTCAGGTTCGAATTCTAGAATGACCAATCACGCTGCTTCTGTACAAATACGGAACCCAAACTAGTTTCCAATATTCCAAATACCTTTACAGTCTTCCTAAACCCAGTTATAAGACGTGCTGTGTAGTCGAGTGGTTAAGATATCTGACTCTCGTCCTGACGACTTAGGTTCGAATTCTGGAATGACCAATAACGCTATTTAATTACAAATACGGAACTCAAACTAGTTTCCAATATTCCGCATAGCTTTAGTCTTCCTAAACCCAGTTTTGAGATGTGCTGTGTGGTCGAGTGGTAAAGATACCTGACTCTCCTCCTGACGACCCGGGTTCGAATCCCGCAATGAATAATCACGCTTCTTCTATACAAATACGGATCTCAAACTAGCTTCCAATATTTCAAATACCTTTACAGTCTTCCTAAACCCAGTTATAAGACGTGCTTTGTAGTCGAGGTGTTTAGATATATGATTCTCGTCTTGACGACCCGGGTTTGAATCCCGCAATGAATAATCACGCTTCTTCTGTACAAATACGGAACTCAAACTAGTTTCCAATATTCCAAATACCTTTACAGTCTTCCTAAACCCAGTTATAAGACGTGCTGTGAAGTCGAGTAGTTAAGATACCTGACTCTCATCCTGACGACCCGGGTTCGAATCCCGCAATGAATAATCACGCTTCTTCTGTACAAATATGGAACTCAAACTAGTGTCCAATATTCCACATACCTTTACAGTCTTCCTAAACCCAGTTATAGGACGTGCTGTGTAGTCGAGTGGTTAAGATATCTGACTCTCGTCCTGACGACTTACCTTCGAATTCTGGAATGACCAATCACGCTATTTCCTTACAAATACGGAACTCAAACTAGTTTCCAATATTCCGCATAGCTTTAGTCTTCCTAAACCCAGTTTTGAGATGTGCTGTGTAGTCGAGTGGTAAAGATACCTGACTCTCATCCTGACGACCCGGGTTTGAATCCCGCAATGAATAATCACGCTTCTTCTGTACAAATACGGAAGTCAAACTAGTTTCCAATATTTCAAATACCTTTACAGTCTTCCTAAACCCAGTTATAGGACGTGCTGTGTAGTCGAGTGTTTAAGATATCTGACTCTCGTCCTGACGACCCGGGATCGAATCATGGAATGACCAATCGAGCTACTTCTGTACAAATACGGAACTCAAAATAGTTTCCAATATTCCAAATACCTTTACAGTCTTCCTAAACCCAGTTATAAGACGTGCTGTGAAGTCGAGTAGTTAAGATACCTAACTCTCATCCTGACGACCCGGGTTCGAATCCCGCAATGAATAATCACGCTTCTTCTGTACAAATATGGAACTCAAACTAGTGTCCAATATTCCACATACTTTTACAGTCTTCCTAAACCCAGTTATAGGACGTGCTGTGTAGTCGAGTGGTTAAGATATCTGACTCTCGTCCTGACGACCCGGGTTCGAATCCCGGAATGACCAATCAAGCTACTTCTGTACAAATACGAAACTCAAACTAGTTTTCAATATTCCACATAGCTTTACAGTCTTCCTAAACCCAATTTTAGGACGTGCTGTGTAGTCGTGTGGTTAAGATATCTGACTCTCGTCCTGACGACTCAGGTTCGAATTCTGGAATGACGCTGCTTCTGTACAAATACGGAACTCAAACTAGTTTCCAATATTCCACATACCTTTACAATCTTCCTAAACCCCGTTATAGGACGTGCTGTGTAGTCGAGTGGTTAAGATATCTGACTCTCCTCCTGACGACCCGGGTTCGAATCCCGCAATGAATAATCACGCTTCTTCTGTACAAATACGGAACTCAAACTAGTTCCCAATATTCCACATACCTTTACAGTCTTCCTAAACCCAGTTTTAGGACGTGCTGTGTAGTCGTGTGGTTAAGATATCTGACTCTCGTCCTGACGACTTACCTTCGAATTCTGGAATGACCAATCACGCTATTTCCTTACAAATACGGAACTCAAACTAGTTTCCAATATTCCGCATAGCTTTAGTCTTCCTAAACCCAGTTTTGAGATGTGCTGTGTAGTCGAGTGGTAAAGATACCTGACTCTCATCCTGACGACCCGGGTTTGAATCCCGCAATGAATAATCACGCTTCTTCTGTACAAATACGGAAGTCAAACTAGTTTCCAATATTCCACATACCTTTACAATCTTCCTAAACCCCGTTATAGGACGTGCTGTGTAGTCGAGTGTTTAAGATATCTGACTCTCGTCCTGACGACCCGGGTTCGAATCATGGAATGACCAATCGAGCTACTTCTGTACAAATACGGAACTCAAACTAGTTTCCAATATTCCACATACCTTTACAGTCTTCCTAAACCCAGTTTTAGGACGTGCTGTGTAGTCGTGTGGTTAAGATATCTGACTCTCGTCCTGACGACTTACCTTCGAATTCTGGAATGACCAATCACGCTATTTCTTTACAAATACGGAACTCAAACTAGTTTCCAATATTCCGCATAGCTTTATTCTTCCTAAACCCAGTTTTGAGATGTGCTGTGTAGTCGAGTGGTAAAGATCCCTGACTCTCCTCCTGACGACCCGGGTTCGAATCCCGCAATGAATAATCACGCTTCTTCTGTACAAATACGGAACTCAAACTAGTTTCCAATATTTCAAATACCTTTACAGTCTTCCTAAACCCAGTTATAAGACGTGCTGTGTAGTTGGGTGGTTAAGATATCTGGCTCTCGTCCTCAGGACTCAGGTTCGAATTCTAGAATGACCAATCACGCTGCTTCTGTACAAATACGGAACCCAAACTAGTTTCCAATATTCCAAATACCTTTACAGTCTTCCTAAACCCAGTTATAAGACGTGCTGTGTAGTCGAGTGGTTAAGATATCTGACTCTCGTCCTGACGACTTAGGTTCGAATTCTGGAATGACCAATAACGCTATTTAATTACAAATACGGAACTCAAACTAGTTTCCAATATTCCGCATAGCTTTAGTCTTCCTAAACCCAGTTTTGAGATGTGCTGTGTGGTCGAGTGGTAAAGATACCTGACTCTCCTCCTGACGACCCGGGTTCGAATCCCGCAATGAATAATCACGCTTCTTCTATACAAATACGGAACTCAAACTAGCTTCCAATATTTCAAATACCTTTACAGTCTTCCTAAACCCAGTTATAAGACGTGCTTTGTAGTCGAGGTGTTTAGATATATGATTCTCGTCTTGACGACCCGGGTTTGAATCCCGCAATGAATAATCACGCTTCTTCTGTACAAATACGGAACTCAAACTAGTTTCCAATATTCCAAATACCTTTACAGTCTTCCTAAACCCAGTTATAAGACGTGCTGTGAAGTCGAGTAGTTAAGATACCTGACTCTCATCCTGACGACCCGGGTTCGAATCCCGCAATGAATAATCACGCTTCTTCTGTACAAATACGGAAGTCAAACTAGTTTCCAATATTTCAAATACCTTTACAGTCTTCCTAAACCCAGTTATAGGACGTGCTGTGTAGTCGAGTGTTTAAGATATCTGACTCTCGTCCTGACGACCCGGGATCGAATCATGGAATGACCAATCGAGCTACTTCTGTACAAATACGGAACTCAAAATAGTTTCCAATATTCCAAATACCTTTACAGTCTTCCTAAACCCAGTTATAAGACGTGCTGTGAAGTCGAGTAGTTAAGATACCTAACTCTCATCCTGACGACCCGGGTTCGAATCCCGCAATGAATAATCACGCTTCTTCTGTACAAATATGGAACTCAAACTAGTGTCCAATATTCCACATACTTTTACAGTCTTCCTAAACCCAGTTATAGGACGTGCTGTGTAGTCGAGTGGTTAAGATATCTGACTCTCGTCCTGACGACCCGGGTTCGAATCCCGGAATGACCAATCAAGCTACTTCTGTACAAATACGAAACTCAAACTAGTTTTCAATATTCCACATAGCTTTACAGTCTTCCTAAACCCAATTTTAGGACGTGCTGTGTAGTCGTGTGGTTAAGATATCTGACTCTCGTCCTGACGACTCAGGTTCGAATTCTGGAATGACGCTGCTTCTGTACAAATACGGAACTCAAACTAGTTTCCAATATTCCACATACCTTTACAATCTTCCTAAACCCCGTTATAGGACGTGCTGTGTAGTCGAGTGGTTAAGATATCTGACTCTCCTCCTGACGACCCGGGTTCGAATCCCGCAATGAATAATCACGCTTCTTCTGTACAAATACGGAACTCAAACTAGTTCCCAATATTCCACATACCTTTACAGTCTTCCTAAACCCAGTTTTAGGACGTGCTGTGTAGTCGTGTGGTTAAGATATCTGACTCTCGTCCTGACGACTTACCTTCGAATTCTGGAATGACCAATCACGCTATTTCCTTACAAATACGGAACTCAAACTAGTTTCCAATATTCCGCATAGCTTTAGTCTTCCTAAACCCAGTTTTGAGATGTGCTGTGTAGTCGAGTGGTAAAGATACCTGACTCTCATCCTGACGACCCGGGTTTGAATCCCGCAATGAATAATCACGCTTCTTCTGTACAAATACGGAAGTCAAACTAGTTTCCAATATTCCACATACCTTTACAATCTTCCTAAACCCCGTTATAGGATGTGCTGTGTAGTCGAGTGTTTAAGATATCTGACTCTCGTCCTGACGACCCGGGTTCGAATCATGGAATGACCAATCGAGCTACTTCTGTACAAATACGGAACTCAAACTAGTTTCCAATATTCCACATACCTTTACAGTCTTCCTAAACCCAGTTTTAGGACGTGCTGTGTAGTCGTGTGGTTAAGATATCTGACTCTCGTCCTGACGACTTACCTTCGAATTCTGGAATGACCAATCACGCTATTTCTTTACAAATACGGAACTCAAACTAGTTTCCAATATTCCGCATAGCTTTATTCTTCCTAAACCCAGTTTTGAGATGTGCTGTGTAGTCGAGTGGTAAAGATCCCTGACTCTCCTCCTGACGACCCGGGTTCGAATCCCGCAATGAATAATCACGCTTCTTCTGTACAAATACGGAACTCAAACTAGTTTCCAATATTTCAAATACCTTTACAGTCTTCCTAAACCCAGTTATAAGACGTGCTGTGTAGTTGGGTGGTTAAGATATCTGGCTCTCGTCCTCAGGACTCAGGTTCGAATTCTAGAATGACCAATCACGCTGCTTCTGTACAAATACGGAACCCAAACTAGTTTCCAATATTCCAAATACCTTTACAGTCTTCCTAAACCCAGTTATAAGACGTGCTGTGTAGTCGAGTGGTTAAGATATCTGACTCTCGTCCTGACGACTTAGGTTCGAATTCTGGAATGACCAATAACGCTATTTAATTACAAATACGGAACTCAAACTAGTTTCCAATATTCCGCATAGCTTTAGTCTTCCTAAACCCAGTTTTGAGATGTGCTGTGTGGTCGAGTGGTAAAGATACCTGACTCTCCTCCTGACGACCCGGGTTCGAATCCCGCAATGAATAATCACGCTTCTTCTATACAAATACGGAACTCAAACTAGCTTCCAATATTTCAAATACCTTTACAGTCTTCCTAAACCCAGTTATAAGACGTGCTTTGTAGTCGAGGTGTTTAGATATATGATTCTCGTCTTGACGACCCGGGTTTGAATCCCGCAATGAATAATCACGCTTCTTCTGTACAAATACGGAACTCAAACTAGTTTCCAATATTCCAAATACCTTTACAGTCTTCCTAAACCCAGTTATAAGACGTGCTGTGAAGTCGAGTAGTTAAGATACCTGACTCTCATCCTGACGACCCGGGTTCGAATCCCGCAATGAATAATCACGCTTCTTCTGTACAAATATGGAACTCAAACTAGTGTCCAATATTCCACATACCTTTACAGTCTTCCTAAACCCAGTTATAGGACGTGCTGTGTAGTCGAGTGGTTAAGATATCTGACTCTCGTCCTGACGACTTACCTTCGAATTCTGGAATGACCAATCACGCTATTTCCTTACAAATACGGAACTCAAACTAGTTTCCAATATTCCGCATAGCTTTAGTCTTCCTAAACCCAGTTTTGAGATGTGCTGTGTAGTCGAGTGGTAAAGATACCTGACTCTCATCCTGACGACCCGGGTTTGAATCCCGCAATGAATAATCACGCTTCTTCTGTACAAATACGGAAGTCAAACTAGTTTCTAATATTCCACATACCTTTACAATCTTCCTAAACCCAGTTATAGGACGTGCTGTGTAGTCGAGTGTTTAAGATATCTGACTCTCGTCCTGACGACCCGGGATCGAATCATGGAATGACCAATCGAGCTACTTCTGTACAAATACGGAACTCAAACTAGTTTCCAATATTCCACATAGCTTTACAGTCTTCCTAAACCCAATTTTAGGACGTGCTGTGTAGTCGTGTGGTTAAGATATCTGACTCTCGTCCTGACGACTCAGGTTCGAATTCTGGAATGACCAATCACGCTGCTTCTGTACAAATACGGAACTCAAACTAGTTTCCAATATTCCACATACCTTTACAATCTTCCTAAACCCAGTTATAGGACGTGCTGTGTAGTCGAGTGGTTAAGATATCTGACTCTCCTCCTGACGACCCGGGTTCGAATCCCGCAATGAATAATCACGCTTCTTCTATACAAATACGGAACTCAAACTAGCTTCCAATATTTCAAATACCTTTACAGTCTTACTAAACCCAGTTATAAGACGTGCTTTGTAGTCGAGGTGTTTAGATATATGATTCTCGTCTTGACGACCCGGGTTTGAATCCCGCAATGAATAATCACGCTTCTTCTGTACAAATACGGAACTCAAACTAGTTTCCAATATTCCAAATACCTTTACAGTCTTCCTAAACCCAGTTATAAGACGTGCTGTGAAGTCGAGTAGTTAAGATACCTGACTCTCATCCTGACGACCCGGGTTCGAATCCCGCAATGAATAATCACGCTTCTTCTGTACAAATATGGAACTCAAACTAGTGTCCAATATTCCACATACTTTTACAGTCTTCCTAAACCCAGTTTTAGGACGTGCTGTGTAGTCGTGTGGTTAAGATATCTGACTCTCGTCCTGACGACTTACCTTCGAATTCTGGAATGACCAATCACGCTATTTCCTTACAAATACGGAACTCAAACTAGTTTTCAATATTCCACATAGCTTTACAGTCTTCCTAAACCCAATTTTAGGACGTGCTGTGTAGTCGTGTGGTTAAGATATCTGACTCTCGTCCTGACGACTCAGGTTCGAATTCTGGAATGACGCTGCTTCTGTACAAATACGGAACTCAAACTAGTTTCCAATATTCCACATACCTTTACAATCTTCCTAAACCCCGTTATAGGACGTGCTGTGTAGTCGAGTGGTTAAGATATCTGACTCTCATCCTGACGACCCGGGTTTGAATCCCGCAATGAATAATCACGCTTCTTCTGTAAAAATACGGAAGTCAAACTAGTTTCCAATATTCCACATACCTTTACAATCTTCCTAAACCCAGTTATAGGACGTGCTGTGTAGTCGAGTGTTTAAGATATCTGACTCTCGTCCTGACGACCCGGGTTCGAATCATGGAATGACCAATCGAGCTACTTCTGTACAAATACGGAACTCAAACTAGTTTCCAATATTCCACATACCTTTACAGTCTTCCTAAACCCAGTTTTAGGACGTGCTGTGTAGTCGTGTGGTTAAGATATCTGACTCTCGTCCTGACGACTTACCTTCGAATTCTGGAATGACCAATCACGCTATTTCTTTACAAATACGGAACTCAAACTAGTTTCCAATATTCCGCATAGCTTTATTCTTCCTAAACCCAGTTTTGAGATGTGCTGTGTAGTCGAGTGGTAAAGATCCCTGACTCTCCTCCTGACGACCCGGGTTCGAATCCCGCAATGAATAATCACGCTTCTTCTGTACAAATACGGAACTCAAACTAGTTTCCAATATTTCAAATACCTTTACAGTCTTCCTAAACCCAGTTATAAGACGTGCTGTGTAGTTGGGTGGTTAAGATATCTGGCTCTCGTCCTCAGGACTCAGGTTCGAATTCTAGAATGACCAATCACGCTGCTTCTGTACAAATACGGAACCCAAACTAGTTTCCAATATTCCAAATACCTTTACAGTCTTCCTAAACCCAGTTTTGAGATGTGCTGTGTAGTCGAGTAGTTAAGATACCTGACTCTCATCCTGTCGACCCGGGTTCGAATCCCGCAATGAATAATCACGCTTCTTCTGTACAAATACGGAACTCAAACTAGTTTTCAATATTCCACATAGCTTTACAGTCTTCCTAAACCCAGTTTTAGGACGTGCTGTGTAGTCGTGTGGTTAAGATATCTGACTCTCGTCCTGACCACTCAGGTTCGAATTCTGGAATGACCAATCACGCTGCTTCTGTACAAATACGGAACTCAAACTAGTTTCCAGT
This sequence comes from Pholcus phalangioides, assembly GCF_987345545.1. NCBI lineage: Eukaryota > Metazoa > Arthropoda > Arachnida > Araneae > Pholcidae > Pholcus > Pholcus phalangioides. The sequence goes on from NW_028301598.1 coordinate 14,046,400, forward strand.
ATTCCACATACCTTTACAATCTTCCTAAACCCAGTTATAGGACGTGCTGTGTAGTCGAGTGGTTAGGATATCTGACTCTCGTCCTGCGACCCGGGTTCGAATTCTGGAATGACCAATTATGCTGCTTCTGTACAAATACGGAACTCAAACTAGTTTCCAATATTCCACATAGCTTTACAGCCTTCCTAAACCCAGTTTTGAGATGTGCTGTGTAGTCGAGTGGTAAAGATACCTGACTCTCATCCTGACACCCGGGTTCGAATCCCGCAATCAATAATCACGCTTCTTCTGTACAAATAAGAAACTCAAACTAGTTTTCAATATTCCACATAGCTTTACAGTCTTCCTAAACCCAGTTTTGAGATGTGCTGTGTAGTCGAGTGGTAATGATACCTGACTCTCATCCTGACGACCCGGGTTTGAATCCCGCAATGAATAATCACGCTTCTTCTGTACAAATACGGAACTGAAACTAGTTTCCAATATTCCAAATACCTTTACAGTCTTCCTAAACCCAGTTATAAGACGTGCTGTGTAGTCGAGTAGTTAAGATACCTGACTCTCATCCTGACGACCCGGGTTCGAATCCCGGAATGACCAATCAAGCTACTTCTGTACAAATACGGAACTCAAACTAGTTTCCAATATTCCACATAGCTTTACAGTCTTCCTAAATCCAGTTTTGAGATGTGCTGTGTAGTCGAGTGGTAAAGATACCTGACTCTCATCCTGACACCCGGGTTCGAATCCCGCAATCAATAATCACGCTTCTTCTGTACAAATACGAAACTCAAACTAGTTTTCAATATTCCACATAGCTTTACAGTCTTCCTAAACTCAATTTTAGGACGTGCTGTGTAGTCGTGTGGTTAAGATATCTGACTCTCGTCCTGACGACTCAGGTTCGAATTCTGGAATGACCAATCACGCTGCTTCTGTACAAATACGGAACTCAAACTAGTTTCCAATATTCCACATACCTTTACAATCTTCCTAAACCCAGTTATAGGACGTGCTGTGTAGTCGAGTGGTTAAGATATCTGACTCTCCTCCTGACGACCCGGGTTTGAATCCCGCAATGAATAATCACGCTTCTTCTGTACAAATACGGAACTCAAACTAGTTTCCAATATTCCACATACCTTTACAGTCTTCCTAAACCCAGTTTTAGGACGTGCTGTGTAGTCGTGTGATTAAGATATCTGACTCTCGTCCTGACGACTTACCTTCGAATTCTGGAATGACCAATCACGCTATTTCCTTACAAATACGGAACTCAAACTAGTTTCCAATATTCCGCATAGCTTTAGTCTTCCTAAACCCAGTTTTGAGATGTGCTGTGTAGTCGAGTGGTAAAGATACCTGACTCTCCTCCTGACGACCCGGGTTCGAATCCCGCAATGAATAATCACGCTTCTTCTGTACAAATACGGAACTCAAACTAGTTTCCAATATTTCAAATACCTTTACAGTCTTCCTAAACCCAGTTATAAGACGTGCTGTGTAGTTGGGTGGTTAAGATATCTGGCTCTCGTCCTCAGGACTCAGGTTCGAATTCTAGAATGACCAATCACGCTGCTTCTGTACAAATACGGAACCCAAACTAGTTTCCAATATTCCAAATACCTTTACAGTCTTCCTAAACCCAGTTATAAGACGTGCTGTGTAGTCGAGTAGTTAAGATACCTGACTCTCATCCTGTCGACCCGGGTTCGAATCCCGCAATGAATAATCACGCTTCTTCTGTACAAATACGGAACTCAAACTAGTTTCCTATATTCCACATAGCTTTACAGTCTTCCTAAACCCAGTTTTAGGACGTGCTGTGTAGTCGTGTGGTTAAGATATCTGACTCTCGTCCTGACCACTCAGGTTCGAATTCTGGAATGACCAATCACGCTGCTTCTGTACAAATACGGAACTCAAACTAGTTTCCAGTATTCCACATACCTTTACAATCTTCCTAAACCCAGTTATAGGACGTGCTGTGTAGTCGAGTGGTTAAGATATCTGACTCTCGTCCTGACGACTTAGGTTCGAATTCTGGAATGACCAATAACGCTATTTAATTACAAATACGGAACTCAAACTAGTTTCCAATATTCCGCATAGCTTTAGTCTTCCTAAACCCAGTTTTGAGATGTGCTGTGTGGTCGAGTGGTAAAGATACCTGACTCTCCTCCTGACGACCCGGGTTCGAATCCCGCAATGAATAATCACGCTTCTTCTATACAAATACGGAACTCAAACTAGCTTCCAATATTTCAAATACCTTTACAGTCTTCCTAAACCCAGTTATAAGACGTGCTTTGTAGTCGAGGTGTTTAGATATATGATTCTCGTCTTGACGACCCGGGTTCGAATCCCGCAATGAATAATCACGCTTCTTCTGTACAAATATGGAACTCAAACTAGTGTCCAATATTCCACATACTTTTACAGTCTTCCTAAACCCAGTTATACGACGTGCTGTGTAGTCGAGTGGTTAAGATATCTGACTCTCGTCCTGACGACCCGGGTTCGAATCCCGGAATGACCAATCAAGCTACTTCTGTACAAATACGAAACTCAAACTAGTTTTCAATATTCCACATAGCTTTACAGTCTTCCTAAACCCAATTTTAGGACGTGCTGTGTAGTCGTGTGGTTAAGATATCTGACTCTCGTCCTGACGACTCAGGTTCGAATTCTGGAATGACGCTGCTTCTGTACAAATACGGAACTCAAACTAGTTTCCAATATTCCACATACCTTTACAATCCGCCTAAACCCCGTTATAGGACGTGCTGTGTAGTCGAGTGGTTAAGATATCTGACTCTCCTCCTGACGACCCGGGTTCGAATCCCGCAATGAATAATCACGCTTCTTCTGTACAAATACGGAACTCAAACTAGTTCCCAATATTCCACATACCTTTACAGTCTTCCTAAACCCAGTTTTAGGACGTGCTGTGTAGTCGTGTGGTTAAGATATCTGACTCTCGTCCTGACGACTTACCTTCGAATTCTGGAATGACCAATCACGCTATTTCCTTACAAATACGGAACTCAAACTAGTTTCCAATATTCCGCATAGCTTTAGTCTTCCTAAACCCAGTTTTGAGATGTGCTGTGTAGTCGAGTGGTAAAGATACCCGACTCTCATCCTGACGACCCGGGTTTGAATCCCGCAATGAATAATCACGCTTCTTCTGTACAAATACGGAAGTCAAACTAGTTTCCAATATTCCACATACCTTTACAATCTTCCTAAACCCAGTTATAGGACGTGCTGTGTAGTCGAGTGTTTAAGATATCTGACTCTCGTCCTGACGACCCGGGTTCGAATCATGGAATGACCAATCGAGCTACTTCTGTACAAATACGGAACTCAAACTAGTTTCCAATATTCCACATACCTTTACAGTCTTCCTAAACCCAGTTTTAGGACGTGCTGTGTAGTCGTGTGGTTAAGATATCTGACTCTCGTCCTGACGACTTACCTTCGAATTCTGGAATGACCAATCACGCTATTTCTTTACAAATACGGAACTCAAACTAGTTTCCAATATTCCGCATAGCTTTATTCTTCCTAAACCCAGTTTTGAGATGTGCTGTGTAGTCGAGTGGTAAAGATCCCTGACTCTCCTCCTGACGACCCGGGTTCGAATCCCGCAATGAATAATCACGCTTCTTCTGTACAAATACGGAACTCAAACTAGTTTCCAATATTTCAAATACCTTTACAGTCTTCCTAAACCCAGTTATAAGACGTGCTGTGTAGTTGGGTGGTTAAGATATCTGGCTCTCGTCCTCAGGACTCAGGTTCGAATTCTAGAATGACCAATCACGCTGCTTCTGTACAAATACGGAACCCAAACTAGTTTCCAATATTCCAAATACCTTTACAGTCTTCCTAAACCCAGTTATAAGACGTGCTGTGTAGTCGAGTGGTTAAGATATCTGACTCTCGTCCTGACGACTTAGGTTCGAATTCTGGAATGACCAATAACGCTATTTAATTACAAATACGGAACTCAAACTAGTTTCCAATATTCCGCATAGCTTTAGTCTTCCTAAACCCAGTTTTGAGATGTGCTGTGTGGTCGAGTGGTAAAGATACCTGACTCTCCTCCTGACGACCCGGGTTCGAATCCCGCAATGAATAATCACGCTTCTTCTATACAAATACGGAACTCAAACTAGCTTCCAATATTTCAAATACCTTTACAGTCTTCCTAAACCCAGTTATAAGACGTGCTGTGAAGTCGAGTAGTTAAGATACCTGACTCTCATCCTGACGACCCGGGTTCGAATCCCGCAATGAATAATCACGCTTCTTCTGTACAAATATGGAACTCAAACTAGTGTCCAATATTCCACATACCTTTACAGTCTTCCTAAACCCAGTTATAGGACGTGCTGTGTAGTCGAGTGGTTAAGATATCTGACTCTCGTCCTGACGACTTACCTTCGAATTCTGGAATGACCAATCACGCTATTTCCTTACAAATACGGAACTCAAACTAGTTTCCAATATTCCGCATAGCTTTAGCCTTCCTAAACCCAGTTTTGAGATGTGCTGTGTAGTCGAGTGGTAAAGATACCTGACTCTCATCCTGACGACCCGGGTTTGAATCCCGCAATGAATAATCACGCTTCTTCTGTACAAATACGGAAGTCAAACTAGTTTCCAATATTCCACATACCTTTACAATCTTCCTAAACCCAGTTATAGGACGTGCTGTGTAGTCGAGTGTTTAAGATATCTGACTCTCGTCCTGACGACCCGGGATCGAATCATGGAATGACCAATCGAGCTACTTCTGTACAAATACGGAACTCAAACTAGTTTCCAATATTCCACATACCTTTACAATCTTCCTAAACCCAGTTATAGGACGTGCTGTGTAGTCGAGTGGTTAAGATATCTGACTCTCCTCCTGACGACCCGGGTTCGAATCCCGCAATGAATAATCACGCTTCTTCTGTACAAATACGGAACTCAAACTAGTTTCCAATATTCCACATACCTTTACAGTCTTCCTAAACCCAGTTATAAGACGTGCTTTGTAGTCGAGGTGTTTAGATATATGATTCTCGTCTTGACGACCCGGGTTTGAATCCCGCAATGAATAATCACGCTTCTTCTGTACAAATACGGAACTCAAACTAGTTTCCAATATTCCAAATACCTTTACAGTCTTCCTAAACCCAGTTATAAGACGTGCTGTGAAGTCGAGTAGTTAAGATACCTGACTCTCATCCTGACGACCCGGGTTCGAATCCCGCAATGAATAATCACGCTTCTTCTGTACAAATATGGAACTCAAACTAGTGTCCAATATTCCACATACTTTTACAGTCTTCCTAAACCCAGTTATAGGACGTGCTGTGTAGTCGAGTGGTTAAGATATCTGACTCTCGTCCTGACGACCCGGGTTCGAATCCCGGAATGACCAATCAAGCTACTTCTGTACAAATACGAAACTCAAACTAGTTTTCAATATTCCACATAGCTTTACAGTCTTCCTAAACCCAATTTTAGGACGTGCTGTGTAGTCGTGTGGTTAAGATATCTGACTCTCGTCCTGACGACTCAGGTTCGAATTCTGGAATGACGCTGCTTCTGTACAAATACGGAACTCAAACTAGTTTCCAATATTCCACATACCTTTACAATCTTCCTAAACCCCGTTATAGGACGTGCTGTGTAGTCGAGTGGTTAAGATATCTGACTCTCCTCCTGACGACCCGGGTTCGAATCCCGCAATGAATAATCACGCTTCTTCTGTACAAATACGGAACTCAAACTAGTTCCCAATATTCCACATACCTTTACAGTCTTCCTAAACCCAGTTTTAGGACGTGCTGTGTAGTCGTGTGGTTAAGATATCTGACTCTCGTCCTGACGACTTACCTTCGAATTCTGGAATGACCAATCACGCTATTTCCTTACAAATACGGAACTCAAACTAGTTTCCAATATTCCGCATAGCTTTAGTCTTCCTAAACCCAGTTTTGAGATGTGCTGTGTAGTCGAGTGGTAAAGATACCTGACTCTCATCCTGACGACCCGGGTTTGAATCCCGCAATGAATAATCACGCTTCTTCTGTACAAATACGGAAGTCAAACTAGTTTCCAATATTCCACATACCTTTACAATCTTCCTAAACCCAGTTATAGGACGTGCTGTGTAGTCGAGTGTTTAAGATATCTGACTCTCGTCCTGACGACCCGGGTTCGAATCATGGAATGACCAATCGAGCTACTTCTGTACAAATACGGAACTCAAACTAGTTTCCAATATTCCACATACCTTTACAGTCTTCCTAAACCCAGTTTTAGGACGTGCTGTGTAGTCGTGTGGTTAAGATATCTGACTCTCGTCCTGACGACTTACCTTCGAATTCTGGAATGACCAATCACGCTATTTCTTTACAAATACGGAACTCAAACTAGTTTCCAATATTCCGCATAGCTTTATTCTTCCTAAACCCAGTTTTGAGATGTGCTGTGTAGTCGAGTGGTAAAGATCCCTGACTCTCCTCCTGACGACCCGGGTTCGAATCCCGCAATGAATAATCACGCTTCTTCTGTACAAATACGGAACTCAAACTAGTTTCCAATATTTCAAATACCTTTACAGTCTTCCTAAACCCAGTTATAAGACGTGCTGTGTAGTTGGGTGGTTAAGATATCTGGCTCTCGTCCTCAGGACTCAGGTTCGAATTCTAGAATGACCAATCACGCTGCTTCTGTACAAATACGGAACCCAAACTAGTTTCCAATATTCCAAATACCTTTACAGTCTTCCTAAACCCAGTTATAAGACGTGCTGTGTAGTCGAGTGGTTAAGATATCTGACTCTCGTCCTGACGACTTAGGTTCGAATTCTGGAATGACCAATAACGCTATTTAATTACAAATACGGAACTCAAACTAGTTTCCAATATTCCACATACCTTTACAATCTTCCTAAACCCAGTTATAGGACGTGCTGTGTAGTCGAGTGTTTAAGATATCTGACTCTCGTCCTGACGACCCGGGATCGAATCATGGAATGACCAATCGAGCTACTTCTGTACAAATACGGAACTCAAACTAGTTTCCAATATTCCACATAGCTTTACAGTCTTCCTAAACCCAATTTTAGGACGTGCTGTGTAGTCGTGTGGTTAAGATATCTGACTCTCGTCCTGACGACTCAGGTTCGAATTCTGGAATGACCAATCACGCTGCTTCTGTACAAATACGGAACCCAAACTAGTTTCCAATATTCCAAATACCTTTACAGTCTTCCTAAACCCAGTTATAAGACGTGCTGTGTAGTCGAGTGGTTAAGATATCTGACTCTCGTCCTGACGACTTAGGTTCGAATTCTGGAATGACCAATAACGCTATTTAATTACAAATACGGAACTCAAACTAGTTTCCAATATTCCGCATAGCTTTAGTCTTCCTAAACCCAGTTTTGAGATGTGCTGTGTGGTCGAGTGGTAAAGATACCTGACTCTCCTCCTGACGACCCGGGTTCGAATCCCGCAATGAATAATCACGCTTCTTCTATACAAATACGGAACTCAAACTAGCTTCCAATATTTCAAATACCTTTACAGTCTTCCTAAACCCAGTTATAAGACGTGCTTTGTAGTCGAGGTGTTTAGATATATGATTCTCGTCTTGACGACCCGGGTTTGAATCCCGCAATGAATAATCACGCTTCTTCTGTACAAATACGGAACTCAAACTAGTTTCCAATATTCCAAATACCTTTACAGTCTTCCTAAACCCAGTTATAAGACGTGCTGTGAAGTCGAGTAGTTAAGATACCTGACTCTCATCCTGACGACCCGGGTTCGAATCCCGCAATGAATAATCACGCTTCTTCTGTACAAATATGGAACTCAAACTAGCGTCCAATATTCCACATACCTTTTCAGTCTTCCTAAACCCAGTTATAGGACGTGCTGTGTAGTCGAGTGGTTAATATATCTGACTCTCGTCCTGACGACTTACCTTCGAATTCTGGAATGACCAATCACGCTATTTCCTTACAAATACGGAACTCAAACTAGTTTCCAATATTCCGCATAGCTTTAGTCTTCCTAAACCCAGTTTTGAGATGTGCTGTGTAGTCGAGTGGTAAAGATACCTGACTCTCATCCTGACGACCCGGGTTTGAATCCCGCAATGAATAATCACGCTTCTTCTGTACAAATACGGAAGTCAAACTAGTTTCCAATATTCCACATACCTTTACAATCTTCCTAAACCCAGTTATAGGACGTGCTGTGTAGTCGAGTGTTTAAGATATCTGACTCTCGTCCTGACGACCCGGGATCGAATCATGGAATGACCAATCGAGCTACTTCTGTACAAATACGGAACTCAAACTAGTTTCCAATATTCCACATAGCTTTACAGTCTTCCTAAACCCAATTTTAGGACGTGCTGTGTAGTCGTGTGGTTAAGATATCTGACTCTCGTCCTGACGACTCAGGTTCGAATTCTGGAATGACCAATCACGCTGCTTCTGTACAAATACGGAACTCAAACTAGTTTCCAATATTCCACATACCTTTACAATCTTCCTAAACCCAGTTATAGGACGTGCTGTGTAGTCGAGTGGTTAAGATATCTGACTCTCCTCCTGACGACCCGGGTTCGAATCCCGCAATGAATAATCACGCTTCTTCTGTACAAATACGGAACTCAAACTAGTTTCCTATATTCCACATAGCTTTACAGTCTTCCTAAACCCAATTTTAGGACGTGCTGTGTAGTCGTGTGGTTAAGATATCTGACTCTCGTCCTGACGACTCAGGTTCGAATTCTGGAATGACCAATCACGCTTCTTCTGTACAAATACGGAACTCAAACTAGTTTCCAATATTTCAAATACCTTTACAGTCTTCCTAAACCCAGTTATAAGACGTGCTGTGTAGTTGGGTGGTTAAGATATCTGGCTCTCGTCCTCAGGACTCAGGTTCGAATTCTAGAATGACCAATCACGCTGCTTCTGTACAAATACGGAACCCAAACTAGTTTCCAATATTCCAAATACCTTTACAGTCTTCCTAAACCCAGTTATAAGACGTGCTGTGTAGTCGAGTAGTTAAGATACCTGACTCTCATCCTGTCGACCCGGGTTCGAATCCCGCAATGAATAATCACGCTTCTTCTGTACAAATACGGAACTCAAACTAGTTTCCTATATTCCACATAGCTTTACAGTCTTCCTAAACCCAGTTTTAGGACGTGCTGTGTAGTCGTGTGGTTAAGATATCTGACTCTCGTCCTGACCACTCAGGTTCGAATTCTGGAATGACCAATCACGCTGCTTCTGTACAAATACGGAACTCAAACTAGTTTCCAGTATTCCACATACCTTTACAATCTTCCTAAACCCAGTTATAGGACGTGCTGTGTAGTCGAGTGGTTAAGATATCTGACTCTCGTCCTGACGACTTAGGTTCGAATTCTGGAATGACCAATAACGCTATTTAATTACAAATACGGAACTCAAACTAGTTTCCAATATTCCGCATAGCTTTAGTCTTCCTAAACCCAGTTTTGAGATGTGCTGTGTGGTCGAGTGGTAAAGATACCTGACTCTCCTCCTGACGACCCGGGTTCGAATCCCGCAATGAATAATCACGCTTCTTCTATACAAATACGGAACTCAAACTAGCTTCCAATATTTCAAATACCTTTACAGTCTTCCTAAACCCAGTTATAAGACGTGCTTTGTAGTCGAGGTGTTTAGATATATGATTCTCGTCTTGACGACCCGGGTTCGAATCCCGCAATGAATAATCACGCTTCTTCTGTACAAATATGGAACTCAAACTAGTGTCCAATATTCCACATACTTTTACAGTCTTCCTAAACCCAGTTATACGACGTGCTGTGTAGTCGAGTGGTTAAGATATCTGACTCTCGTCCTGACGACCCGGGTTCGAATCCCGGAATGACCAATCAAGCTACTTCTGTACAAATACGAAACTCAAACTAGTTTTCAATATTCCACATAGCTTTACAGTCTTCCTAAACCCAATTTTAGGACGTGCTGTGTAGTCGTGTGGTTAAGATATCTGACTCTCGTCCTGACGACTCAGGTTCGAATTCTGGAATGACGCTGCTTCTGTACAAATACGGAACTCAAACTAGTTTCCAATATTCCACATACCTTTACAATCCGCCTAAACCCCGTTATAGGACGTGCTGTGTAGTCGAGTGGTTAAGATATCTGACTCTCCTCCTGACGACCCGGGTTCGAATCCCGCAATGAATAATCACGCTTCTTCTGTACAAATACGGAACTCAAACTAGTTCCCAATATTCCACATACCTTTACAGTCTTCCTAAACCCAGTTTTAGGACGTGCTGTGTAGTCGTGTGGTTAAGATATCTGACTCTCGTCCTGACGACTTACCTTCGAATTCTGGAATGACCAATCACGCTATTTCCTTACAAATACGGAACTCAAACTAGTTTCCAATATTCCGCATAGCTTTAGTCTTCCTAAACCCAGTTTTGAGATGTGCTGTGTAGTCGAGTGGTAAAGATACCCGACTCTCATCCTGACGACCCGGGTTTGAATCCCGCAATGAATAATCACGCTTCTTCTGTACAAATACGGAAGTCAAACTAGTTTCCAATATTCCACATACCTTTACAATCTTCCTAAACCCAGTTATAGGACGTGCTGTGTAGTCGAGTGTTTAAGATATCTGACTCTCGTCCTGACGACCCGGGTTCGAATCATGGAATGACCAATCGAGCTACTTCTGTACAAATACGGAACTCAAACTAGTTTCCAATATTCCACATACCTTTACAGTCTTCCTAAACCCAGTTTTAGGACGTGCTGTGTAGTCGTGTGGTTAAGATATCTGACTCTCGTCCTGACGACTTACCTTCGAATTCTGGAATGACCAATCACGCTATTTCTTTACAAATACGGAACTCAAACTAGTTTCCAATATTCCGCATAGCTTTATTCTTCCTAAACCCAGTTTTGAGATGTGCTGTGTAGTCGAGTGGTAAAGATCCCTGACTCTCCTCCTGACGACCCGGGTTCGAATCCCGCAATGAATAATCACGCTTCTTCTGTACAAATACGGAACTCAAACTAGTTTCCAATATTTCAAATACCTTTACAGTCTTCCTAAACCCAGTTATAAGACGTGCTGTGTAGTTGGGTGGTTAAGATATCTGGCTCTCGTCCTCAGGACTCAGGTTCGAATTCTAGAATGACCAATCACGCTGCTTCTGTACAAATACGGAACCCAAACTAGTTTCCAATATTCCAAATACCTTTACAGTCTTCCTAAACCCAGTTATAAGACGTGCTGTGTAGTCGAGTGGTTAAGATATCTGACTCTCGTCCTGACGACTTAGGTTCGAATTCTGGAATGACCAATAACGCTATTTAATTACAAATACGGAACTCAAACTAGTTTCCAATATTCCGCATAGCTTTAGTCTTCCTAAACCCAGTTTTGAGATGTGCTGTGTGGTCGAGTGGTAAAGATACCTGACTCTCCTCCTGACGACCCGGGTTCGAATCCCGCAATGAATAATCACGCTTCTTCTATACAAATACGGAACTCAAACTAGCTTCCAATATTTCAAATACCTTTACAGTCTTCCTAAACCCAGTTATAAGACGTGCTGTGAAGTCGAGTAGTTAAGATACCTGACTCTCATCCTGACGACCCGGGTTCGAATCCCGCAATGAATAATCACGCTTCTTCTGTACAAATATGGAACTCAAACTAGTGTCCAATATTCCACATACCTTTACAGTCTTCCTAAACCCAGTTATAGGACGTGCTGTGTAGTCGAGTGGTTAAGATATCTGACTCTCGTCCTGACGACTTACCTTCGAATTCTGGAATGACCAATCACGCTATTTCCTTACAAATACGGAACTCAAACTAGTTTCCAATATTCCGCATAGCTTTAGCCTTCCTAAACCCAGTTTTGAGATGTGCTGTGTAGTCGAGTGGTAAAGATACCTGACTCTCATCCTGACGACCCGGGTTTGAATCCCGCAATGAATAATCACGCTTCTTCTGTACAAATACGGAAGTCAAACTAGTTTCCAATATTCCACATACCTTTACAATCTTCCTAAACCCAGTTATAGGACGTGCTGTGTAGTCGAGTGTTTAAGATATCTGACTCTCGTCCTGACGACCCGGGATCGAATCATGGAATGACCAATCGAGCTACTTCTGTACAAATACGGAACTCAAACTAGTTTCCAATATTCCACATACCTTTACAATCTTCCTAAACCCAGTTATAGGACGTGCTGTGTAGTCGAGTGGTTAAGATATCTGACTCTCCTCCTGACGACCCGGGTTCGAATCCCGCAATGAATAATCACGCTTCTTCTGTACAAATACGGAACTCAAACTAGTTTCCAATATTCCACATACCTTTACAGTCTTCCTAAACCCAGTTATAAGACGTGCTTTGTAGTCGAGGTGTTTAGATATATGATTCTCGTCTTGACGACCCGGGTTTGAATCCCGCAATGAATAATCACGCTTCTTCTGTACAAATACGGAACTCAAACTAGTTTCCAATATTCCAAATACCTTTACAGTCTTCCTAAACCCAGTTATAAGACGTGCTGTGAAGTCGAGTAGTTAAGATACCTGACTCTCATCCTGACGACCCGGGTTCGAATCCCGCAATGAATAATCACGCTTCTTCTGTACAAATATGGAACTCAAACTAGTGTCCAATATTCCACATACTTTTACAGTCTTCCTAAACCCAGTTATAGGACGTGCTGTGTAGTCGAGTGGTTAAGATATCTGACTCTCGTCCTGACGACCCGGGTTCGAATCCCGGAATGACCAATCAAGCTACTTCTGTACAAATACGAAACTCAAACTAGTTTTCAATATTCCACATAGCTTTACAGTCTTCCTAAACCCAATTTTAGGACGTGCTGTGTAGTCGTGTGGTTAAGATATCTGACTCTCGTCCTGACGACTCAGGTTCGAATTCTGGAATGACGCTGCTTCTGTACAAATACGGAACTCAAACTAGTTTCCAATATTCCACATACCTTTACAATCTTCCTAAACCCCGTTATAGGACGTGCTGTGTAGTCGAGTGGTTAAGATATCTGACTCTCCTCCTGACGACCCGGGTTCGAATCCCGCAATGAATAATCACGCTTCTTCTGTACAAATACGGAACTCAAACTAGTTCCCAATATTCCACATACCTTTACAGTCTTCCTAAACCCAGTTTTAGGACGTGCTGTGTAGTCGTGTGGTTAAGATATCTGACTCTCGTCCTGACGACTTACCTTCGAATTCTGGAATGACCAATCACGCTATTTCCTTACAAATACGGAACTCAAACTAGTTTCCAATATTCCGCATAGCTTTAGTCTTCCTAAACCCAGTTTTGAGATGTGCTGTGTAGTCGAGTGGTAAAGATACCTGACTCTCATCCTGACGACCCGGGTTTGAATCCCGCAATGAATAATCACGCTTCTTCTGTACAAATACGGAAGTCAAACTAGTTTCCAATATTCCACATACCTTTACAATCTTCCTAAACCCAGTTATAGGACGTGCTGTGTAGTCGAGTGTTTAAGATATCTGACTCTCGTCCTGACGACCCGGGTTCGAATCATGGAATGACCAATCGAGCTACTTCTGTACAAATACGGAACTCAAACTAGTTTCCAATATTCCACATACCTTTACAGTCTTCCTAAACCCAGTTTTAGGACGTGCTGTGTAGTCGTGTGGTTAAGATATCTGACTCTCGTCCTGACGACTTACCTTCGAATTCTGGAATGACCAATCACGCTATTTCTTTACAAATACGGAACTCAAACTAGTTTCCAATATTCCGCATAGCTTTATTCTTCCTAAACCCAGTTTTGAGATGTGCTGTGTAGTCGAGTGGTAAAGATCCCTGACTCTCCTCCTGACGACCCGGGTTCGAATCCCGCAATGAATAATCACGCTTCTTCTGTACAAATACGGAACTCTAACTAGTTTCCAATATTTCAAATACCTTTACAGTCTTCCTAAACCCAGTTATAAGACGTGCTGTGTAGTTGGGTGGTTAAGATATCTGGCTCTCGTCCTCAGGACTCAGGTTCGAATTCTAGAATGACCAATCACGCTGCTTCTGTACAAATACGGAACCCAAACTAGTTTCCAATATTCCAAATACCTTTACAGTCTTCCTAAACCCAGTTATAAGACGTGCTGTGTAGTCGAGTGGTTAAGATATCTGACTCTCGTCCTGACGACTTAGGTTCGAATTCTGGAATGACCAATAACGCTATTTAATTACAAATACGGAACTCAAACTAGTTTCCAATATTCCACATACCTTTACAATCTTCCTAAACCCAGTTATAGGACGTGCTGTGTAGTCGAGTGTTTAAGATATCTGACTCTCGTCCTGACGACCCGGGATCGAATCATGGAATGACCAATCGAGCTACTTCTGTACAAATACGGAACTCAAACTAGTTTCCAATATTCCACATAGCTTTACAGTCTTCCTAAACCCAATTTTAGGACGTGCTGTGTAGTCGTGTGGTTAAGATATCTGACTCTCGTCCTGACGACTCAGGTTCGAATTCTGGAATGACCAATCACGCTGCTTCTGTACAAATACGGAACCCAAACTAGTTTCCAATATTCCAAATACCTTTACAGTCTTCCTAAACCCAGTTATAAGACGTGCTGTGTAGTCGAGTGGTTAAGATATCTGACTCTCGTCCTGACGACTTAGGTTCGAATTCTGGAATGACCAATAACGCTATTTAATTACAAATACGGAACTCAAACTAGTTTCCAATATTCCGCATAGCTTTAGTCTTCCTAAACCCAGTTTTGAGATGTGCTGTGTGGTCGAGTGGTAAAGATACCTGACTCTCCTCCTGACGACCCGGGTTCGAATCCCGCAATGAATAATCACGCTTCTTCTATACAAATACGGAACTCAAACTAGCTTCCAATATTTCAAATACCTTTACAGTCTTCCTAAACCCAGTTATAAGACGTGCTTTGTAGTCGAGGTGTTTAGATATATGATTCTCGTCTTGACGACCCGGGTTTGAATCCCGCAATGAATAATCACGCTTCTTCTGTACAAATACGGAACTCAAACTAGTTTCCAATATTCCAAATACCTTTACAGTCTTCCTAAACCCAGTTATAAGACGTGCTGTGTAGTCGAGTGGTTAAGATATCTGACTCTCGTCCTGACGACTTACCTTCGAATTCTGGAATGACCAATCACGCTATTTCCTTACAAATACGGAACTCAAACTAGTTTCCAATATTCCGCATAGCTTTAGTCTTCCTAAACCCAGTTTTGAGATGTGCTGTGTAGTCGAGTGGTAAAGATACCTGACTCTCATCCTGACGACCCGGGTTTGAATCCCGCAATGAATAATCACGCTTCTTCTGTACAAATACGGAAGTCAAACTAGTTTCCAATATTCCACATACCTTTACAATCTTCCTAAACCCAGTTATAGGACGTGCTGTGTAGTCGAGTGTTTAAGATATCTGACTCTCGTCCTGACGACCCGGGATCGAATCATGGAATGACCAATCGAGCTACTTCTGTACAAATACGGAACTCAAACTAGTTTCCAATATTCCACATAGCTTTACAGTCTTCCTAAACCCAATTTTAGGACGTGCTGTGTAGTCGTGTGGTTAAGATATCTGACTCTCGTCCTGACGACTCAGGTTCGAATTCTGGAATGACCAATCACGCTGCTTCTGTACAAATACGGAACTCAAACTAGTTTCCAATATTCCACATACCTTTACAATCTTCCTAAACCCAGTTATAGGACGTGCTGTGTAGTCGAGTGGTTAAGATATCTGACTCTCCTCCTGACGACCCGGGTTCGAATCCCGCAATGAATAATCACGCTTCTTCTGTACAAATACGGAACTCAAACTAGTTTCCAATATTCCACATACCTTTACAGTCTTCCTAAACCCAGTTTTAGGACGTGTCGTGTGGTTAAGATATCTGACTCTCGTCCTGACGACTCAGGTTCGAATTCTGGAATGACCAATCACGCTATTTCCTTACAAATACGGAACTCAAACTAGTTTCCAATATTCCGCATAGCTTTAGTCTTCCTAAACCCAGTTTTGAGATGTGCTGTGTAGTCGAGTGGTAAAGATACCTGACTCTCCTCCGGACGACCCGGGTTCGAATCCCGCAATGAATAATCACGCTTCTTCTGTACAAATACGGAACTCAAACTAGTTTCCAATATTTCAAATACCTTTACAGTCTTCCTAAACCCAGTTATAAGACGTGCTGTGTAGTTGGGTGGTTAAGATATCTGGCTCTCGTCCTCAGGACTCAGGTTCGAATTCTAGAATGACCAATCACGCTGCTTCTGTACAAATACGGAACCCAAACTAGTTTCCAATATTCCAAATACCTTTACAGTCTTCCTAAACCCAGTTATAAGACGTGCTGTGTAGTCGAGTAGTTAAGATACCTGACTCTCATACTGTCGACCCGGGTTCGAATCCCGCAATGAATAATCACGCTTCTTCTGTACAAATACGGAACTCAAACTAGTTTCCAATATTCCACATACCTTTACAGTCTTCTTAAACCCAGTTTTAGGACGTGTCGTGTGGTTAAGATATCTGACTCTCGTCCTGACGACTCAGGTTCGAATTCTGGAATGACCAATCACGCTGCTTCTGTACAAACACGGAACTCAAAAGAGTTTTTAATATTCCACGTAGCTTTACAGTCTTCCTAAACCCAGTTTTGAGATGTGCTGTGTAGTCGAGTGGTAAAGATACCTGACTCTCCTCCTGACGACCCGGGTTTGAATCCCGCAATGAATAATCACGCTTCTTCTGTACAAATACGGAACTCAAACTAGTTTCCAATATTCCACATAGCTTTACAGTCTTCCTAAACCCAGTTTTAGGACGTGCTGTGTAGTCGAGTGGTTAAGATATCTGACTCTCGTCCTGACGACTCAGGTTCGAATTCTGGAATGACCAATCACGCTGATCTGCACAAATACGGAACTCAAACTACTTTCCAATATTCCACATACCTTTACAGTCTTCCTAAACCCAGTTATAGGACGTGCTGTGTAGTCGAGTGGTTAAGATATCTGACTCTCCTCCTGACGACCCGGGTTCGAATCCCGCAATGAATAATCACGCTTCTTCTGTACAAATACGGAACTCAAACTAGTTTCCAATATTCCACATACCTTTACAGTCTTCCTAAACCCAGTTTTAGGACGTGTCGTGTGGTTAAGATATCTGACTCTCGTCCTGACCACTCAGGTTCGAATTCTGGAATGACCAATCACGCTGCTTCTGTACAAATACGGAACTCAAACTACTTTCCAATATTCCACATACCTTTACAGTCTTCCTAAACCCAGTTATAGGACGTGCTGTGTAGTCGAGTGGTTAAGATATCTGACTCTCGTCCTGACGACTTACCTTCGAATTCTGGAATGACCAATCACGCTATTTCTTTACAAATACGGAACTCAAACTAGTTTCCAATATTCCGCATAGCTTTATTCTTCCTAAACCCAGTTTTGAGATGTGCTGTGTAGTCGAGTGGTAAAGATCCCTGACTCTCCTCCTGACGACCCGGGTTCGAATCCCGCAATGAATAATCACGCTTCTTCTGTACAAATACGGAACTCAAACTAGTTTCCAATATTTCAAATACCTTTACAGTCTTCCTAAACCCAGTTATAAGACGTGCTGTGTAGTTGGGTGGTTAAGATATCTGGCTCTCGTCCTCAGGACTCAGGTTCGAATTCTAGAATGACCAATCACGCTGCTTCTGTACAAATACGGAACCCAAACTAGTTTCCAATATTCCAAATACCTTTACAGTCTTCCTAAACCCAGTTATAAGACGTGCTGTGTAGTCGAGTGGTTAAGATATCTGACTCTCGTCCTGACGACTTAGGTTCGAATTCTGGAATGACCAATAACGCTATTTAATTACAAATACGGAACTCAAACTAGTTTCCAATATTCCACATACCTTTACAATCTTCCTAAACCCAGTTATAGGACGTGCTGTGTAGTCGAGTGTTTAAGATATCTGACTCTCGTCCTGACGACCCGGGATCGAATCATGGAATGACCAATCGAGCTACTTCTGTACAAATACGGAACTCAAACTAGTTTCCAATATTCCACATAGCTTTACAGTCTTCCTAAACCCAATTTTAGGACGTGCTGTGTAGTCGTGTGGTTAAGATATCTGACTCTCGTCCTGACGACTCAGGTTCGAATTCTGGAATGACCAATCACGCTGCTTCTGTACAAATACGGAACCCAAACTAGTTTCCAATATTCCAAATACCTTTACAGTCTTCCTAAACCCAGTTATAAGACGTGCTGTGTAGTCGAGTGGTTAAGATATCTGACTCTCGTCCTGACGACTTAGGTTCGAATTCTGGAATGACCAATAACGCTATTTAATTACAAATACGGAACTCAAACTAGTTTCCAATATTCCGCATAGCTTTAGTCTTCCTAAACCCAGTTTTGAGATGTGCTGTGTGGTCGAGTGGTAAAGATACCTGACTCTCCTCCTGACGACCCGGGTTCGAATCCCGCAATGAATAATCACGCTTCTTCTATACAAATACGGAACTCAAACTAGCTTCCAATATTTCAAATACCTTTACAGTCTTCCTAAACCCAGTTATAAGACGTGCTTTGTAGTCGAGGTGTTTAGATATATGATTCTCGTCTTGACGACCCGGGTTTGAATCCCGCAATGAATAATCACGCTTCTTCTGTACAAATACGGAACTCAAACTAGTTTCCAATATTCCAAATACCTTTACAGTCTTCCTAAACCCAGTTATAAGACGTGCTGTGAAGTCGAGTAGTTAAGATACCTGACTCTCATCCTGACGACCCGGGTTCGAATCCCGCAATGAATAATCACGCTTCTTCTGTACAAATATGGAACTCAAACTAGCGTCCAATATTCCACATACCTTTACAGTCTTCCTAAACCCAGTTATAGGACGTGCTGTGTAGTCGAGTGGTTAAGATATCTGACTCTCGTCCTGACGACTTACCTTCGAATTCTGGAATGACCAATCACGCTATTTCCTTACAAATACGGAACTCAAACTAGTTTCCAATATTCCGCATAGCTTTAGTCTTCCTAAACCCAGTTTTGAGATGTGCTGTGTAGTCGAGTGGTAAAGATACCTGACTCTCATCCTGACGACCCGGGTTTGAATCCCGCAATGAATAATCACGCTTCTTCTGTACAAATACGGAAGTCAAACTAGTTTCCAATATTCCACATACCTTTACAATCTTCCTAAACCCAGTTATAGGACGTGCTGTGTAGTCGAGTGTTTAAGATATCTGACTCTCGTCCTGACGACCCGGGATCGAATCATGGAATGACCAATCGAGCTACTTCTGTACAAATACGGAACTCAAACTAGTTTCCAATATTCCACATAGCTTTACAGTCTTCCTAAACCCAATTTTAGGACGTGCTGTGTAGTCGTGTGGTTAAGATATCTGACTCTCGTCCTGACGACTCAGGTTCGAATTCTGGAATGACCAATCACGCTGCTTCTGTACAAATACGGAACTCAAACTAGTTTCCAATATTCCACATACCTTTACAATCTTCCTAAACCCAGTTATAGGACGTGCTGTGTAGTCGAGTGGTTAAGATATCTGACTCTCCTCCTGACGACCCGGGTTCGAATCCCGCAATGAATAATCACGCTTCTTCTGTACAAATACGGAACTCAAACTAGTTTCCAATATTCCACATACCTTTACAGTCTTCCTAAACCCAGTTTTAGGACGTGTCGTGTGGTTAAGATATCTGACTCTCGTCCTGACGACTCAGGTTCGAATTCTGGAATGACCAATCACGCTATTTCCTTACAAATACGGAACTCAAACTAGTTTCCAATATTCCGCATAGCTTTAGTCTTCCTAAACCCAGTTTTGAGATGTGCTGTGTAGTCGAGTGGTAAAGATACCTGACTCTCCTCCGGACGACCCGGGTTCGAATCCCGCAATGAATAATCACGCTTCTTCTGTACAAATACGGAACTCAAACTAGTTTCCAATATTTCAAATACCTTTACAGTCTTCCTAAACCCAGTTATAAGACGTGCTGTGTAGTTGGGTGGTTAAGATATCTGGCTCTCGTCCTCAGGACTCAGGTTCGAATTCTAGAATGACCAATCACGCTGCTTCTGTACAAATACGGAACCCAAACTAGTTTCCAATATTCCAAATACCTTTACAGTCTTCCTAAACCCAGTTATAAGACGTGCTGTGTAGTCGAGTAGTTAAGATACCTGACTCTCATACTGTCGACCCGGGTTCGAATCCCGCAATGAATAATCACGCTTCTTCTGTACAAATACGGAACTCAAACTAGTTTCCAATATTCCACATACCTTTACAGTCTTCTTAAACCCAGTTTTAGGACGTGTCGTGTGGTTAAGATATCTGACTCTCGTCCTGACGACTCAGGTTCGAATTCTGGAATGACCAATCACGCTGCTTCTGTACAAACACGGAACTCAAAAGAGTTTTTAATATTCCACGTAGCTTTACAGTCTTCCTAAACCCAGTTTTGAGATGTGCTGTGTAGTCGAGTGGTAAAGATACCTGACTCTCCTCCTGACGACCCGGGTTTGAATCCCGCAATGAATAATCACGCTTCTTCTGTACAAATACGGAACTCAAAATAGTTTCCAATATTCCACATAGCTTTACAGTCTTCCTAAACCCAGTTTTAGGACGTGCTGTGTAGTCGAGTGGTTAAGATATCTGACTCTCGTCCTGACGACTCAGGTTCGAATTCTGGAATGACCAATCACGCTGATCTGCACAAATACGGAACTCAAACTACTTTCCAATATTCCACATACCTTTACAGTCTTCCTAAACCCAGTTATAGGACGTGCTGTGTAGTCGAGTGGTTAAGATATCTGACTCTCCTCCTGACGACCCGGGTTCGAATCCCGCAATGAATAATCACGCTTCTTCTGTACAAATACGGAACTCAAACTAGTTTCCAATATTCCACATACCTTTACAGTCTTCCTAAACCCAGTTTTAGGACGTGTCGTGTGGTTAAGATATCTGACTCTCGTCCTGACCACTCAGGTTCGAATTCTGGAATGACCAATCACGCTGCTTCTGTACAAATACGGAACTCAAACTACTTTCCAATATTCCACATACCTTTACAGTCTTCCTAAACCCAGTTATAGGACGTGCTGTGTAGTCGAGTGGTTAAGATATCTGACTCTCGTCCTGACGACTCAGGTTGGAATTCTGGAATGACCAATCACGCTGATCTGCACAAACACGGAACTCAAAATAGTTTTTAATATTCCACGTAGCTTTACAGTCTTCCTAAACCCAGTTTTGAGATGTGCTGTGTAGTCGAGTGGTAAAGATACCTGACTCTCCTCCTGACGACCCGGGTTTGAATCCCGCAATGAATAATCATGCTTCTTCTGTACAAATACGGTTGGGACGGCTTCAACGGAAGATGGTGTAAATAATACCATCGACAATTTTATGTTGGAATTACAGAGAAAATGCGCAGATACTCTTGGGTACGTCCAAATGAGACCAAATCGTCTTCCAAGCTGGTGGACCCAGCAGTTGGCCATTGAAAGAAAAAAGGTTCGGGCACTGGAACGGAGATTTATAAAGGCCAAAGAGGACAAAAATATAGCTAGAGCACAATACAAGAAAGCAAGGGCAGTATACAAGCGTTCTGTTGAGAAGGCTAAAATCACCAGTTGGACGAAGTTTTGTGCCGAGGAAAGCAGTCCTTACGGTGGAGCATATCGTTCAGTATTTAAATGCAAACGTATACCGCCTCAAGTGAGGATGAGTTTCAATGGTATGTTCAACTCAACCATTCTTGAGGCAGCAGAATACCAGCTGAATCTTATATATCCGGATACAGTAGAACGAATTGCTCTAGTGCGGAGACGAAGCGACGTATTCGAACATGATTTACCAATTACGACGTCAGAGATAGCTCACATAGTGAATAACCTCAAGAACAGAAGCGCACCAGGCTGTGACAATATCAACATCCCAATTCTGAAGAAACTTTTTGAAGAATATGCTGAAGTCTTTACCTTCGTTTTCAATAAACTGCTAGACATATCGGTGTTTCCTCACCATTTCAAAAAAGGGAAGATTCTTCTTTTTCTGAAAAAGGATCGTGACCCAGAGTCCTTGCGATCATATCGTCCAATATGTCTTCTATCCACAATAGGAAAAGTTTTTGAAAAGGTTCTGGTCCAGCGTATTGTGTATTATTTAGAACAGGTTAATTGGTTAAGTCCTCTCCAGTTTGGTTTCCGTGCTGGAAGATCAGCGGAAAAGGCCATTGAGGCTCTTCTTCGTGTCGTCAGACACAAACACGCCCATGGTCTTCAAACAGCTGTCGTGTCGGTGGACATACGTGGTGCTTTCGACTCCCTACGCCACGAACTCATTATAAACCAGTTACGTCGAACGCCACTTCCGTCGTCTTTGGTAAGTATCGTGGAGAATATGTTGCGAGACCGTTACATAACAATGACTACTGATGGAGGTGTAGCAACAAAAGAGCAGCGTCAAGGATGCCCACAAGGATCCTGCAGTGGTCCTTTACTGTGGACGCTGGTGCTTGATACGCTGTTAAAACTTAACTGGGGTCCTCATGTCTACATACAAACATTCGCAGATGATCTCATATTTGTAATATCAGGGGACGACCACGACGACATAACTCTCACAGCGCAAAATGCATTCACGTCTCTGTCGAAATGGTTGAGTAATAATAAGCTGCAGATGGAAGTGGAGAAAACCACGTTTCTTTGGCTTCATCCCAAGAAACAGAAGCCGAGGATCGTTATCAATGGATTACGGATTTGGCCTTCCAAAGTAATTAAATATCTAGGGGTGTACATAGATGACAAGCTCAGTTTTATGACACATATCACTAAGCAAGTAGACAAGGTACACGGTACCCTCCAACTCCTTCGTAGAGTAGCCGGACCAAAATGGGGGCTCCAGCAGAATTTTAGGAATATTTTATACAGATCAGTTGTGCAGCGTCAGCTTTCCTTTGGATGCGCCTCTTGGTTTCGGTATCCCACGCAAACACAAAGGAGAATTCTGGACATAGCCCAGCGCCCGTTCCTGTTGTATGTATCCGGGGCCTACTCCACCACTGCAAATGAAGTCTTATATGTCGCCACAGGGAATCCGCGGCTGAGCAGTTATATTGAATATGAAGCCCGCAAGACCAGCATTCTTCATTTGGATGAAGACGTTGTCATTAGTACTCAATCACTGCAAGCGCAGGCTTTTGAAAAGCAACACAAGCTATGGCTCATGCATCCCAGCGTGGACATTGACGCAAATCAGGTCGTGCTGTCTGGTGCTGAATGCATTAAGCTGGCTCCTGGAACAGTAAAGATCTATACAGACGGCTCGAAGTCTTCTGACGGTACAGGGTGCGCTTATGTAGTTATAAAAGAAGATGGATCCATCGAGGAACAATGGAGCAGGCGGCTCGCAAAAGAAAACAGTGTTTTTCAAGCTGAAATATATGCGATTCTGAATGCCGTTTCAAGGGCACACGCCTTATCGAAACCAGTGCTGATCCTCTCAGACAGCGCTTCGGGCCTGTTATCAATCAAAAACCCACGTTCTGTGCATCATAATGTACGGGAGATTCGCCGAATTTTATGCGCCAACACGAGAATCCGATTGGCCTGGGTTAAAGCCCACGCAGGCATCTTTGGCAATGAAATAGCCGACAAACTTGCCAAGGAGGCCATAAAACTTCCGTCTCAAGACGACCAACTTTGGCCAAGGAGTTTGGTCCATCGGGTGCTTAAAGAGGACGTGTTGCAGGGGTGGCAGACCAATTGGAATACATGTGCAGCAAAGGACGCATACAAGATACAACGACGAGTTCAATGGCGTTTGAACGTATGGCCTAGAGAGAAAACAATCGCTATCACCGAGCATGGCCCTTTTCCGGTGTATCTTCTGCGTTTTAAACGTTCTAGTAACAGCATATGCATCTGCGGTTCAAATGGTTCCCTATGGCACTATATAACCACGTGTCCCCAGACGAGAGACTTCCACTTTGGCCAACTGCCAGAGTCCAGAATGCTTGCTTGGAAAATGAGAATTCTAGACAGCCCTCTGAACTTTCAACGTTTGCAGAGGTTGATTCGATTCCTGGACCGCAACCTACATCTACTCCACAATAAGACACGAGCTGCGGGATCAAGGGGACGCAATTCGCGCTCGGAGGACCCGTCTTACGAGCCAACAAGAGAGGTAACACGGTTACCTACTAAAAAGTATAACTTACGGCCAAGAAGACATGCATCGGTTGTTTCACCGACATCTAATAATCGATACAATTTACGCCCAAGAAGACAAGTGTCAACTGTTTCATCCTTTTTCCGGCGGGTGTGAATGAAATGGAGATGCCGGACATATAGACGTCAATTTATATCTTATTACAGCTTGATTGCCGAGATTGTTATATTCTAGATTGGATAAACTCACTTCCAGATTTTATCACATACAAGACAAAAATTATTTTTTGATTATTTATATAAGGACTATTACGATTACGGACTGATTATCTGGGGATGATGCTATATGATCACAATTTGTACGATTATTTATTCCAGATTATTTATTGTATATATGTATATCATTGTTATTTTCACATAAATTAATAAATTTCCGGATACACCCATCCTCCGGGAAAGCTTCGATATCTCTCTGAGATGGGAAGCGGGGTGTGTCCGGTCCTTCAATGTTCAATGTACAAATACGGAACTCAAACTAGTTTCCAATATTCCACATACCTTTACAGTCTTCCTAAACCCAGTTATAGGACGTGCTGTGTAGTCGAGTGGTTAAGATATCTGACTCTCCTCCTGACGACCCGGGTTCGAATCCCGCAATGAATAATCACGCTTCTTCTGTACAAATACGGAACTCAAACTAGTTTCCAATATTCCACATACCTTTACAGTCTTCCTAAACCCAGTTTTAGGACGTGTCGTGTGGTTAAGATATCTGACTCTCGTCCTGACGACTCAGGTTCGAATTCTGGAATGACTAATCACGCTGCTTCTGTACAAATACGGAACTCAAACTAGTTTCCAATATTCCACATAGCTATACAGTCTTCCTAAACCCAGTTTTAGGACGTGTCGTGTGGTTAAGATATCTGACTTTCGTCCTGACGACACGGGTTCGAATCCCGGAATGACCAATCAAGCTACTTCTGTACAAATACGGAACTCAAACTAGTTTCCAATATTCCACATACCTTTACAGTCTTCCTAAACCCAGTTTTAGGACGTGCTGTGTAGTCGTGTGGTTAAGATATCTGACTCTCGTCCTGACGACTTA
The DNA here is from genome assembly GCF_987345545.1 of Pholcus phalangioides. Taxonomy (NCBI): domain Eukaryota; kingdom Metazoa; phylum Arthropoda; class Arachnida; order Araneae; family Pholcidae; genus Pholcus; species Pholcus phalangioides. Next base: position 14,071,884 of record NW_028301598.1, read on the forward strand.
CCTTCGAATTCTGGAATAACCAATCACGCTATTTCCTTACAAATACGGAACTCAAACTAGTTTCCAATATTCCGCATAGCTTTAGTCTTCATAAACCCAGTTTTGAGATGTGCTGTGTAGTCGAGTGGTAAAGATACCTGACTCTCCTCCTGACGACCCGGGTTCGAATCGCGCAATGAATAATCACGCTTCTTCTGTACAAATACGGAACTCAAACTAGTTTCCAATATTTCAAATACCTTTACAGTCTTCCTAAACCCAGTTATAAGACGTGCTGTGTAGTCGGGTGGTTAAGATATCTGGCTCTCGTCCTCAGGACTCAGGTTCGAATTGTTGAATGACCAATCACGCTGCTTCTGTACAAATACGGAACCCAAACTAGTTTCCAATATTCCAAATACCTTTACAGTCTTCCTAAACCCAGTTATAAGACGTGCTGTGTAGTCGAGTAGTTAAGATACCTGACTCTCATCCTGACGACCCGGGTTCGAATCCCGCAATGAATAATCACGCTTCTTCTGTACAAATACGGAACTCAAACTAGTTTCCTATATTCCACATAGCTTTACAGTCTTCCTAAACCCCGTTTTAGGACGTGTCGTGTGATTAAGATATCTGACTCTCGTCCTGACGACTCAGGTTCGAATTCTGGAATGACCAATCACGTTGCTTCTGTACAAACACGGAACCCAAACTAGTTTCCAATATTCCAAATACCTTTACAGTCTTCCTAAACCCAGTTATAAGACGTGCTGTGTAGTCGAGTAGTTAAGATACCTGACTCTCATCCTGTCGACCCGGGTTCGAATCCCGCAATGAATAATCACGCTTCTTCTGTACAAATACGGAACTCAAACTAGTTTCCTATATTCCACATAGCTTTACAGTCTTCCTAAACCCCGTTTTAGGACGTGTCGTGTGATTAAGATATCTGACTCTCGTCCTGACGACTCAGGTTCGAATTCTGGAATGACTAATCACGCTGCTTCTGTACAAATACGGAACTCAAACTAGTTTCCAATATTCCACATAGCTATACAGTCTTCCTAAACCCGGTTTTAGGACGTGTCGTGTGGTTAAGATATCTGACTTTCGTCCTGACGACACGGGTTCGAATCCCGGAATGACCAATCAAGCTACTTCTGTACAAATACGGAACTCAAACTAGTTTCCAATATTCCACATACCTTTACAGTCTTCCTAAACCCAGTTTTAGGACGTGCTGTGTAGTCGTGTGGTTAAGATATCTGACTCTCGTCCTGACGACTTACCTTCGAATTCTGGAATAACCAATCACGCTATTTCCTTACAAATACGGAACTCAAACTAGTTTCCAATATTCCGCATAGCTTTAGTCTTCATAAACCGAGTTTTGAGATGTGCTGTGTAGTCGAGTGGTAAAGATACCTGACTCTCCTCCTGACGACCCGGGTTCGAATCGCGCAATGAATAATCACGCTTCTTCTGTACAAATACGGAACTCAAACTAGTTTCCAATATTTCAAATACCTTTACAGTCTTCCTAAACCCAGTTATAAGACGTGCTGTGTAGTCGGGTGGTTAAGATATCTGGCTCTCGTCCTCAGGACTCAGGTTCGAATTGTAGAATGACCAATCACGCTGCTTCTGTACAAATACGGAACCCAAACTAGTTTCCAATATTCCAAATACCTTTACAGTCTTCCTAAACCCAGTTATAAGACGTGCTGTGTAGTCGAGTAGTTAAGATACCTGACTCTCATCCTGTCGACCCGGGTTCGAATCCCGCAATGAATAATCACGCTTCTTCTGTACAAATACGGAACTCAAACTAGTTTCCTATATTCCACATAGCTTTACAGTCTTCCTAAACCCCGTTTTAGGACGTGTCGTGTGATTAAGATATCTGACTCTCGTCCTGACGACTCAGGTTCGAATTCTGGAATGACCAATCACGCTGCTTCTGTACAAACACGGAACCCAAACTAGTTTCCAATATTCCAAATACCTTTACAGTCTTCCTAAACCCAGTTATAAGACGTGCTGTGTAGTCGAGTAGTTAAGATACCTGACTCTCATCCTGTCGACCCGGGTTCGAATCCCGCAATGAATAATCACGCTTCTTCTGTACAAATACGGAACTCAAACTAGTTTCCTATATTCCACATAGCTTTACAGTCTTCCTAAACCCCGTTTTAGGACGTGTCGTGTGATTAAGATATCTGACTCTCGTCCTGACGACTCAGGTTCGAATTCTGGAATGACCAATCACGCTGCTTCTGTACAAACACGGAACTCAAAATAGTTTTCAATATTCCACATAGCTTTACAGTCTTCCTAAACCCAGTTTTGAGATGTGCTGTGTAGTCGAGTGGTAAAGATACCTGACTCTCCTCCTGACGACCCGGGTTCGAATCCCGCAATGAATAATCACGCTTCTTCTGTACAAATACGGAACTCAAACTAGTTTCCAATATTCCACATACCTTTACAGTCTTCCTAAACCCAGTTTTAGGACGTGTCGTGTGGTTAAGATATCTGACTCTCGTCCTGACGACTCAGGTTCGAATTCTGGAATGACTAATCACGCTGCTTCTGTACAAATACGGAACTCAAACTAGTTTCCAATATTCCACATAGCTATACAGTCTTCCTAAACCCAGTTTTAGGACGTGTCTTGTGGTTAAGATATCTGACTTTCGTCCTGACGACACGGGTTCGAATCCCGGAATGACCAATCAAGCTACTTCTGTACAAATACGGAACTCAAACTAGTTTCCAATATTCCACATACCTTTACAGTCTTCCTAAACCCAGTTTTAGGACGTGCTGTGTAGTCGTGTGGTTAAGATATCTGACTCTCGTCCTGACGACTTACCTTCGAATTCTGGAATAAGCAATCACGCTATTTCCTTACAAATACGGAACTCAAACTAGTTTCCAATATTCCGCATAGCTTTAGTCTTCATAAACCCAGTTTTGAGATGTGCTGTGTAGTCGAGTGGTAAAGATACCTGACTCTCCTCCTGACGACCCGGGTTCGAATCGCGCAATGAATAATCACGCTTCTTCTGTACAAATACGGAACTCAAACTAGTTTCCAATATTTCAAATACCTTTACAGTCTTCCTAAACCCAGTTATAAGACGTGCTGTGTAGTCGGGTGGTTAAGATATCTGGCTCTCGTCCTCAGGACTCAGGTTCGAATTGTAGAATGACCAATCACGCTGCTTCTGTACAAATACGGAACCCAAACTAGTTTCCAATATTCCAAATACCTTTACAGTCTTCCTAAACCCAGTTATAAGACGTGCTGTGTAGTCGAGTAGTTAAGATACCTGACTCTCATCCTGTCGACCCGGGTTCGAATCCCGCAATGAATAATCACGCTTCTTCTGTACAAATACGGAACTCAAACTAGTTTCCTATATTCCACATAGCTTTACAGTCTTCCTAAACCCCGTTTTAGGACGTGTCGTGTGATTAAGATATCTGACTCTCGTCCTGACGACTCAGGTTCGAATTCTGGAATGACCAATCACGCTGCTTCTGTACAAACACGGAACCCAAACTAGTTTCCAATATTCCAAATACCTTTACAGTCTTCCTAAACCCAGTTATAAGACGTGCTGTGTAGTCGAGTAGTTAAGATACCTGACTCTCATCCTGTCGACCCGGGTTCGAATCCCGCAATGAATAATCACGCTTCTTCTGTACAAATACGGAACTCAAACTAGTTTCCTATATTCCACATAGCTTTACAGTCTTCCTAAACCCCGTTTTAGGACGTGTCGTGTGATTAAGATATCTGACTCTCGTCCTGACGACTCAGGTTCGAATTCTGGAATGACCAATCACGCTGCTTCTGTACAAACACGGAACTCAAAATAGTTTTCAATATTCCACATAGCTTTACAGTCTTCCTAAACCCAGTTTTGAGATGTGCTGTGTAGTCGAGTGGTAAAGATACCTGACTCTCCTCCTGACGACCCGGGTTCGAATCCCGCAATGAATAATCACGCTTCTTCTGTACAAATACGGAACTCAAACTAGTTTCCAATATTCCACATACCTTTACAGTCTTCCTAAACCCAGTTTTAGGACGTGTCGTGTGGTTAAGATATCTGACTCTCGTCCTGACGACTCAGGTTCGAATTCTGGAATGACCAATCACGCTGATCTGCACAAATACGGAACTCAAACTACTTTCCAATATTCCACATATCTTTACAGTCTTCCTAAACCCAGTTATAGGACGTGCTGTGTATTCGAGTGGTTAAGATATCTGACTCTCCTCCTGACGACCCGGGTTCGAATCCCGCAATGAATAATCACGCTTCTTCTGTACAAATACGGAACTCAAACTAGTGTCCAATATTCCACATACCTTTACAGTCTTCCTAAACCCAGTTATAGGACGTGCTGTGTAGTCGAGTGGTTAAGATATCTGACTCTCGTCCTGACGACTTACCTTCGAATTCTGGAATGACCAATCACGCTATTTCCTTACAAATACGGAACTCAAACTAGTTTCCAATATTCCGCATAGCTTTAGTCTTCCTAAACCCAGTTTTGAGATGTGCTGTGTAGTCGAGTGGTAAAGATACCTGACTCTCATCCTGACGACCCGGGTTTGAATCCCGCAATGAATAATCACGCTTCTTCTGTACAAATACGGAAGTCAAACTAGTTTCCAATATTCCACATACCTTTACAATCTTCCTAAACCCAGTTATAGGACGTGCTGTGTAGTCGAGTGTTTAAGATATCTGACTCTCGTCCTGACGACCCGGGATCGAATCACGGAATGACCAATCGAGCTACTTCTGTACAAATACGGAACTCAAACTAGTTTCCAATATTCCACATAGCTTTACAGTCTTCCTAAACCCAATTTTAGGACGTGCTGTGTAGTCGTGTGGTTAAGATATCTGACTCTCGTCCTGACGACTCAGGTTCGAATTCTGGAATGACCAATCACACTGCTTCTGTACAAATACGGAACTCAAACTAGTTTCCAATATTCCACATACCTTTACAATCTTCCTAAACCCAGTTATAGGACGTGCTGTGTAGTCGAGTGGTTAAGATATCTGACTCTCCTCCTGACGACCCGGGTTCGAATCCCGCAATGAATAATCACGCTTCTTCTGTACAAATACGGAACTCAAACTAGTTTCCAATATTTCAAATACCTTTACAGTCTTCCTAAACCCAGTTATAAGACGTGCTGTGTAGTTGGGTGGTTAAGATATCTGGCTCTCGTCCTCAGGACTCAGGTTCGAATTCTAGAATGACCAATCACGCTGCTTCTGTACAAATACGGAACCCAAACTAGTTTCCAATATTCCAAATACCTTTACAGTCTTCCTAAACCCAGTTATAAGACGTGCTGTGTAGTCGAGTAGTTAAGATACCTGACTCTCATACTGTCGACCCGGGTTCGAATCCCGCAATGAATAATCACGCTTCTTCTGTACAAATACGGAACTCAAACTAGTTTCCTATATTCCACATAGCTTTACAGTCTTCCTAAACCCCGTTTTAGGACGTGTCGTGTGATTAAGATATCTGACTCTCGTCCTGACGACTCAGGTTCGAATTCTGGAATGACCAATCACGCTGCTTCTGTACAAACACGGAACCCAAACTAGTTTCCAATATTCCAAATACCTTTACAGTCTTCCTAAACCCAGTTATAAGACGTGCTGTGTAGTCGAGTAGTTAAGATACCTGACTCTCATCCTGTCGACCCGGGTTCGAATCCCGCAATGAATAATCACGCTTCTTCTGTACAAATACGGAACTCAAACTAGTTTCCTATATTCCACATAGCTTTACAGTCTTCCTAAACCCCGTTTTAGGACGTGTCGTGTGATTAAGATATCTGACTCTCGTCCTGACGACTCAGGTTCGAATTCTGGAATGACCAATCACGCTGCTTCTGTACAAACACGGAACTCAAAATAGTTTTCAATATTCCACATAGCTTTACAGTCTTCTTAAACCCAGTTTTGAGATGTGCTGTGTAGTCGAGTGGTAAAGATACCTGACTCTCCTCCTGACGACCCGGGTTCCAATCCCGCAATGAATAATCACGCTTCTTCTGTACAAATACGGAACTCAAACTAGTTTCCAATATTCCACATACCTTTACAGTCTTCCTAAACCCAGTTTTAGGACGTGCTGTGTAGTCGAGTGGTTAAGATATCTGACTCTCGTCCTGACGACTCAGGTTCGAATTCTGGAATGACCAATCACGCTGATCTGCACAAATACGGAACTCAAACTACTTTCCAATATTCCACATACCTTTACAGTCTTCCTAAACCCAGTTATAGGACGTGCTGTGTAGTCGAGTGGTTAAGATATCTGACTCTCCTCCTGACGACCCGGGTTCGAATCCCGCAATGAATAATCACGCTTCTTCTGTACAAATACGGAACTCAAACTAGTTTCCAATATTCCACATACCTTTACAGTCTTCCTAAACCCAGTTATAGGACGTGCTGTGTAGTCGAGTGGTTAAGATATCTGACTCTCCTCCTGACGACCCGGGTTCGAATCCCGCAATGAATAATCACGCTTCTTCTGTACAAATACGGAACTCAAACTAGTGTCCAATATTCCACATACCTTTACAGTCTTCCTAAACCCAGTTATAGGACGTGCTGTGTAGTCGAGTGGTTAAGATATCTGACTCTCGTCCTGACGACTTACCTTCGAATTCTGGAATGACCAATCACGCTATTTCCTTACAAATACGGAACTCAAACTAGTTTCCAATATTCCGCATAGCTTTAGTCTTCCTAAACCCAGTTTTGAGATGTGCTGTGTAGTCGAGTGTTAAAGATACCTGACTCTCATCCTGACGACCCGGGTTTGAATCCCGCAATGAATAATCACGCTTCTTCTGTACAAATACGGAAGTCAAACTAGTTTCCAATATTCCACATACCTTTACAATCTTCCTAAACCCAGTTATAGGACGTGCTGTGTAGTCGAGTGTTTAAGATATCTGACTCTCGTCCTGACGACCCGGGATCGAATCATGGAATGACCAATCGAGCTACTTCTGTACAAATACGGAACTCAAACTAGTTTCCAATATTCCACATAGCTTTACAGTCTTCCTAAACCCAATTTTAGGACGTGCTGTGTAGTCGTGTGGTTAAGATATCTGACTCTCGTCCTGACGACTCAGGTTCGAATTCTGGAATGACCAATCACGCTGCTTCTGTACAAATACGGAACTCAAACTAGTTTCCAATATTCCACATACCTTTACAATCTTCCTAAACCCAGTTATAGGACGTGCTGTGTAGTCGAGTGGTTAAGATATCTGACTCTCCTCCTGACGACCCGGGTTCGAATCCCGCAATGAATAATCACGCTTCTTCTGTACAAATACGGAACTCAAACTAGTTTCCAATATTCCACATACCTTTACAGTCTTCCTAAACCCAGTTTTAGGACGTGTCGTGTGGTTAAGATATCTGACTCTCGTCCTGACGACTCAGGTTCGAATTCTGGAATGACCAATCACGCTATTTCCTTACAAATACGGAACTCAAACTAGTTTCCAATATTCCGCATAGCTTTAGTCTTCCTAAACCCAGTTTTGAGATGTGCTGTGTAGTCGAGTGGTAAAGATACCTGACTCTCCTCCTGACGACCCGGGTTCGAATCCCGCAATGAATAATCACGCTTCTTCTGTACAAATACGGAACTCAAACTAGTTTCCAATATTTCAAATACCTTTACAGTCTTCCTAAACCCAGTTATAAGACGTGCTGTGTAGTTGGGTGGTTAAGATATCTGGCTCTCGTCCTCAGGACTCAGGTTCGAATTCTAGAATGACCAATCACGCTGCTTCTGTACAAATACGGAACCCAAACTAGTTTCCAATATTCCAAATACCTTTACAGTCTTCCTAAACCCAGTTATAAGACGTGCTGTGTAGTCGAGTAGTTAAGATACCTGACTCTCATACTGTCGACCCGGGTTCGAATCCCGCAATGAATAATCACGCTTCTTCTGTACAAATACGGAACTCAAACTAGTTTCCAATATTCCACATACCTTTACAGTCTTCTTAAACCCAGTTTTAGGACGTGTCGTGTGGTTAAGATATCTGACTCTCGTCCTGACGACTCAGGTTCGAATTCTGGAATGACCAATCACGCTGCTTCTGTACAAACACGGAACTCAAAAGAGTTTTTAATATTCCACGTAGCTTTACAGTCTTCCTTAACCCAGTTTTGAGATGTGCTGTGTAGTCGAGTGGTAAAGATACCTGACTCTCCTCCTGACGACCCGGGTTTGAATCCCGCAATGAATAATCACGCTTCTTCTGTACAAATACGGAACTCAAACTAGTTTCCAATATTCCACATAGCTTTACAGTCTTCCTAAACCCAGTTATAGGACGTGCTGTGTAGTCGAGTGGTTAAGATATCTGACTCTCCTCCTGACGACCCGGGTTCGAATCCCGCAATGAATAATCACGCTTCTTCTGTACAAATACGGAACTCAAACTAGTTTCCAATATTCCACATACATTTACAGTCTTCCTAAACCCAGTTTTAGGACGTGTCGTGTGGTTAAGATATCTGACTCTCGTCCTGACCACTCAGGTTCGAATTCTGGAATGACCAATCACGCTGCTTCTGTACAAATACGGAACTCAAACTACTTTCCAATATTCCACATACCTTTACAGTCTTCCTAAACCCAGTTATAGGACGTGCTGTGTAGTCGAGTGGTTAAGATATCTGACTCTCGTCCTGACGACTCAGGTTGGAATTCTGGAATGACCAATCACGCTGATCTGCACAAACGCGGAACTCAAAATAGTTTTTAATATTCCACGTAGCTTTACAGTCTTCCTAAACCCATTTTTGAGATGTGCTGTGTAGTCGAGTGGTAAAGATACCTGACTCTCCTCCTGACGACCCGGGTTTGAATCCCGCAATGAATAATCATGCTTCTTCTGTACAAATACGGAACTCAAACTAGTTTCCAATATTCCACATACCTTTACAGTCTTCCTAAACCCAGTTATAGGACGTGCTGTGTGGTCGAGTGGTTAAGATATCTGACTCTCCTCCTGACGACCCGGGTTCGAATCCCGCAATGAATAATCACGCTTCTTCTGTACAAATACGGAACTCAAACTAGTTTCCAATATTCCACATACCTTTACAGTCTTCCTAAACCCAGTTTTAGGACGTGTCGTGTGGTTAAGATATCTGACTCTCGTCCTGACGACTCAGGTTCGAATTCTGGAATGACCAATCACGCTGCTTCTGTACAAATACGGAACTCAAACTAGTTTCCAATATTCCACATACCTTTACAGTCTTCCTAAACCCAGTTTTAGGACGTGTCGTGTGGTTAAGATATCTGACTCTCGTCCTGACGACTCAGGTTCGAATTCTGGAATGACTAATCACGCTGCTTCTGTACAAATACGGAACTCAAACTAGTTTCCAATATTCCACATAGCTATACAGTCTTCCTAAACCCAGTTTTAGGACGTGTCGTGTGGTTAAGATATCTGACTTTCGTCCTGACGACACGGGTTCGAATCCCGGAATGACCAATCAAGCTACTTCTGTACAAATACGGAACTCAAACTAGTTTCCAATATTCCACATACCTTTACAGTCTTCCTAAACCCAGTTTTAGGACGTGCTGTGTAGTCGTGTGGTTAAGATATCTGACTCTCGTCCTGACGACTTACCTTCGAATTCTGGAATAACCAATCACGCTATTTCCTTACAAATACGGAACTCAAACTAGTTTCCAATATTCCGCATAGCTTTAGTCTTCATAAACCCAGTTTTGAGATGTGCTGTGTAGTCGAGTGGTAAAGATACCTGACTCTCCTCCTGACGACCCGGGTTCGAATCGCGCAATGAATAATCACGCTTCTTCTGTACAAATACGGAACTCAAACTAGTTTCCAATATTTCAAATACCTTTACAGTCTTCCTAAACCCAGTTATAAGACGTGCTGTGTAGTCGAGTAGTTAAGATACCTGACTCTCATCCTGTCGACCCGGGTTCGAATCCCGCAATGAATAATCACGCTTCTTCTGTACAAATACGGAACTCAAACTAGTTTCCTATATTCCACATAGCTTTACAGTCTTCCTAAACCCCGTTTTAGGACGTGTCGTGTGATTAAGATATCTGACTCTCGTCCTGACGACTCAGGTTCGAATTCTGGAATGACCAATCACGCTGCTTCTGTACAAACACGGAACCCAAACTAGTTTCCAATATTCCAAATACCTTTACAGTCTTCCTAAACCCAGTTATAAGACGTGCTGTGTAGTCGAGTAGTTAAGATACCTGACTCTCATCCTGTCGACCCGGGTTCGAATCCCGCAATGAATAATCACGCTTCTTCTGTACAAATACGGAACTCAAACTAGTTTCCTATATTCCACATAGCTTTACAGTCTTCCTAAACCCCGTTTTAGGACGTGTCGTGTGATTAAGATATCTGACTCTCGTCCTGACGACTCAGGTTCGAATTCTGGAATGACCAATCACGCTGCTTCTGTACAAACACGGAACTCAAAATAGTTTTCAATATTCCACATAGCTTTACAGTCTTCTTAAACCCAGTTTTGAGATGTGCTGTGTAGTCGAGTGGTAAAGATACCTGACTCTCCTCCTGACGACCCGGGTTCCAATCCCGCAATGAATAATCACGCTTCTTCTGTACAAATACGGAACTCAAACTAGTTTCCAATATTCCACATACCTTTACAGTCTTCCTAAACCCAGTTTTAGGACGTGCTGTGTAGTCGAGTGGTTAAGATATCTGACTCTCGTCCTGACGACTCAGGTTCGAATTCTGGAATGACCAATCACGCTGATCTGCACAAATACGGAACTCAAACTACTTTCCAATATTCCACATACCTTTACAGTCTTCCTAAACCCAGTTATAGGACGTGCTGTGTAGTCGAGTGGTTAAGATATCTGACTCTCCTCCTGACGACCCGGGTTCGAATCCCGCAATGAATAATCACGCTTCTTCTGTACAAATACGGAACTCAAACTAGTTTCCAATATTCCACATACCTTTACAGTCTTCCTAAACCCAGTTATAGGACGTGCTGTGTAGTCGAGTGATTAAGATATCTGACTCTCCTCCTGACGACCCGGGTTCGAATCCCGCAATGAATAATCACGCTTCTTCTGTACAAATACGGAACTCAAACTAGTGTCCAATATTCCACATACCTTTACAGTCTTCCTAAACCCAGTTATAGGACGTGCTGTGTAGTCGAGTGGTTAAGATATCTGACTCTCGTCCTGACGACTTACCTTCGAATTCTGGAATGACCAATCACGCTATTTCCTTACAAATACGGAACTCAAACTAGTTTCCAATATTCCGCATAGCTTTAGTCTTCCTAAACCCAGTTTTGAGATGTGCTGTGTAGTCGAGTGTTAAAGATACCTGACTCTCATCCTGACGACCCGGGTTTGAATCCCGCAATGAATAATCACGCTTCTTCTGTACAAATACGGAAGTCAAACTAGTTTCCAATATTCCACATACCTTTACAATCTTCCTAAACCCAGTTATAGGACGTGCTGTGTAGTCGAGTGTTTAAGATATCTGACTCTCGTCCTGACGACCCGGGATCGAATCATGGAATGACCAATCGAGCTACTTCTGTACAAATACGGAACTCAAACTAGTTTCCAATATTCCACATAGCTTTACAGTCTTCCTAAACCCAATTTTAGGACGTGCTGTGTAGTCGTGTGGTTAAGATATCTGACTCTCGTCCTGACGACTCAGGTTCGAATTCTGGAATGACCAATCACGCTGCTTCTGTACAAATACGGAACTCAAACTAGTTTCCAATATTCCACATACCTTTACAATCTTCCTAAACCCAGTTATAGGACGTGCTGTGTAGTCGAGTGGTTAAGATATCTGACTCTCCTCCTGACGACCCGGGTTCGAATCCCGCAATGAATAATCACGCTTCTTCTGTACAAATACGGAACTCAAACTAGTTTCCAATATTCCACATACCTTTACAGTCTTCCTAAACCCAGTTTTAGGACGTGTCGTGTGGTTAAGATATCTGACTCTCGTCCTGACGACTCAGGTTCGAATTCTGGAATGACCAATCACGCTATTTCCTTACAAATACGGAACTCAAACTAGTTTCCAATATTCCGCATAGCTTTAGTCTTCCTAAACCCAGTTTTGAGATGTGCTGTGTAGTCGAGTGGTAAAGATACCTGACTCTCCTCCTGACGACCCGGGTTCGAATCCCGCAATGAATAATCACGCTTCTTCTGTACAAATACGGAACTCAAACTAGTTTCCAATATTTCAAATACCTTTACAGTCTTCCTAAACCCAGTTATAAGACGTGCTGTGTAGTTGGGTGGTTAAGATATCTGGCTCTCGTCCTCAGGACTCAGGTTCGAATTCTAGAATGACCAATCACGCTGCTTCTGTACAAATACGGAACCCAAACTAGTTTCCAATATTCCAAATACCTTTACAGTCTTCCTAAACCCAGTTATAAGACGTGCTGTGTAGTCGAGTAGTTAAGATACCTGACTCTCATACTGTCGACCCGGGTTCGAATCCCGCAATGAATAATCACGCTTCTTCTGTACAAATACGGAACTCAAACTAGTTTCCAATATTCCACATACCTTTACAGTCTTCTTAAACCCAGTTTTAGGACGTGTCGTGTGGTTAAGATATCTGACTCTCGTCCTGACGACTCAGGTTCGAATTCTGGAATGACCAATCACGCTGCTTCTGTACAAACACGGAACTCAAAAGAGTTTTTAATATTCCACGTAGCTTTACAGTCTTCCTTAACCCAGTTTTGAGATGTGCTGTGTAGTCGAGTGGTAAAGATACCTGACTCTCCTCCTGACGACCCGGGTTTGAATCCCGCAATGAATAATCACGCTTCTTCTGTACAAATACGGAACTCAAACTAGTTTCCAATATTCCACATAGCTTTACAGTCTTCCTAAACCCAGTTATAGGACGTGCTGTGTAGTCGAGTGGTTAAGATATCTGACTCTCCTCCTGACGACCCGGGTTCGAATCCCGCAATGAATAATCACGCTTCTTCTGTACAAATACGGAACTCAAACTAGTTTCCAATATTCCACATACATTTACAGTCTTCCTAAACCCAGTTTTAGGACGTGTCGTGTGGTTAAGATATCTGACTCTCGTCCTGACCACTCAGGTTCGAATTCTGGAATGACCAATCACGCTGCTTCTGTACAAATACGGAACTCAAACTACTTTCCAATATTCCACATACCTTTACAGTCTTCCTAAACCCAGTTATAGGACGTGCTGTGTAGTCGAGTGGTTAAGATATCTGACTCTCGTCCTGACGACTCAGGTTGGAATTCTGGAATGACCAATCACGCTGATCTGCACAAACGCGGAACTCAAAATAGTTTTTAATATTCCACGTAGCTTTACAGTCTTCCTAAACCCAGTTTTGAGATGTGCTGTGTAGTCGAGTGGTAAAGATACCTGACTCTCCTCCTGACGACCCGGGTTTGAATCCCGCAATGAATAATCATGCTTCTTCTGTACAAATACGGAACTCAAACTAGTTTCCAATATTCCACATACCTTTACAGTCTTCCTAAACCCAGTTATAGGACGTGCTGTGTGGTCGAGTGGTTAAGATATCTGACTCTCCTCCTGACGACCCGGGTTCGAATCCCGCAATGAATAATCACGCTTCTTCTGTACAAATACGGAACTCAAACTAGTTTCCAATATTCCACATACCTTTACAGTCTTCCTAAACCCAGTTTTAGGACGTGTCGTGTGGTTAAGATATCTGACTCTCGTCCTGACGACTCAGGTTCGAATTCTGGAATGACCAATCACGCTGCTTCTGTACAAATACGGAACTCAAACTAGTTTCCAATATTCCACATACCTTTACAGTCTTCCTAAACCCAGTTTTAGGACGTGTCGTGTGGTTAAGATATCTGACTCTCGTCCTGACGACTCAGGTTCGAATTCTGGAATGACTAATCACGCTGCTTCTGTACAAATACGGAACTCAAACTAGTTTCCAATATTCCACATAGCTATACAGTCTTCCTAAACCCAGTTTTAGGACGTGTCGTGTGGTTAAGATATCTGACTTTCGTCCTGACGACACGGGTTCGAATCCCGGAATGACCAATCAAGCTACTTCTGTACAAATACGGAACTCAAACTAGTTTCCAATATTCCACATACCTTTACAGTCTTCCTAAACCCAGTTTTAGGACGTGCTGTGTAGTCGTGTGGTTAAGATATCTGACTCTCGTCCTGACGACTTACCTTCGAATTCTGGAATAACCAATCACGCTATTTCCTTACAAATACGGAACTCAAACTAGTTTCCAATATTCCGCATAGCTTTAGTCTTCATAAACCCAGTTTTGAGATGTGCTGTGTAGTCGAGTGGTAAAGATACCTGACTCTCCTCCTGACGACCCGGGTTCGAATCGCGCAATGAATAATCACGCTTCTTCTGTACAAATACGGAACTCAAACTAGTTTCCAATATTTCAAATACCTTTACAGTCTTCCTAAACCCAGTTATAAGACGTGCTGTGTAGTCGAGTAGTTAAGATACCTGACTCTCATCCTGTCGACCCGGGTTCGAATCCCGCAATGAATAATCACGCTTCTTCTGTACAAATACGGAACTCAAACTAGTTTCCTATATTCCACATAGCTTTACAGTCTTCCTAAACCCCGTTTTAGGACGTGTCGTGTGATTAAGATATCTGACTCTCGTCCTGACGACTCAGGTTCGAATTCTGGAATGACCAATCACGCTGCTTCTGTACAAACACGGAACCCAAACTAGTTTCCAATATTCCAAATACCTTTACAGTCTTCCTAAACCCAGTTATAAGACGTGCTGTGTAGTCGAGTAGTTAAGATACCTGACTCTCATCCTGTCGACCCGGGTTCGAATCCCGCAATGAATAATCACGCTTCTTCTGTACAAATACGGAACTCAAACTAGTTTCCTATATTCCACATAGCTTTACAGTCTTCCTAAACCCCGTTTTAGGACGTGTCGTGTGATTAAGATATCTGACTCTCGTCCTGACGACTCAGGTTCGAATTCTGGAATGACCAATCACGCTGCTTCTGTACAAACACGGAACTCAAAATAGTTTTCAATATTCCACATAGCTTTACAGTCTTCTTAAACCCAGTTTTGAGATGTGCTGTGTAGTCGAGTGGTAAAGATACCTGACTCTCCTCCTGACGACCCGGGTTCCAATCCCGCAATGAATAATCACGCTTCTTCTGTACAAATACGGAACTCAAACTAGTTTCCAATATTCCACATACCTTTACAGTCTTCCTAAACCCAGTTTTAGGACGTGCTGTGTAGTCGAGTGGTTAAGATATCTGACTCTCGTCCTGACGACTCAGGTTCGAATTCTGGAATGACCAATCACGCTGATCTGCACAAATACGGAACTCAAACTACTTTCCAATATTCCACATACCTTTACAGTCTTCCTAAACCCAGTTATAGGACGTGCTGTGTAGTCGAGTGGTTAAGATATCTGACTCTCCTCCTGACGACCCGGGTTCGAATCCCGCAATGAATAATCACGCTTCTTCTGTACAAATACGGAACTCAAACTAGTTTCCAATATTCCACATACCTTTACAGTCTTCCTAAACCCAGTTATAGGACGTGCTGTGTAGTCGAGTGGTTAAGATATCTGACTCTCCTCCTGACGACCCGGGTTCGAATCCCGCAATGAATAATCACGCTTCTTCTGTACAAATACGGAACTCAAACTAGTGTCCAATATTCCACATACCTTTACAGTCTTCCTAAACCCAGTTATAGGACGTGCTGTGTAGTCGAGTGGTTAAGATATCTGACTCTCGTCCTGACGACTTACCTTCGAATTCTGGAATGACCAATCACGCTATTTCCTTACAAATACGGAACTCAAACTAGTTTCCAATATTCCGCATAGCTTTAGTCTTCCTAAACCCAGTTTTGAGATGTGCTGTGTAGTCGAGTGTTAAAGATACCTGACTCTCATCCTGACGACCCGGGTTTGAATCCCGCAATGAATAATCACGCTTCTTCTGTACAAATACGGAAGTCAAACTAGTTTCCAATATTCCACATACCTTTACAATCTTCCTAAACCCAGTTATAGGACGTGCTGTGTAGTCGAGTGTTTAAGATATCTGACTCTCGTCCTGACGACCCGGGATCGAATCATGGAATGACCAATCGAGCTACTTCTGTACAAATACGGAACTCAAACTAGTTTCCAATATTCCACATAGCTTTACAGTCTTCCTAAACCCAATTTTAGGACGTGCTGTGTAGTCGTGTGGTTAAGATATCTGACTCTCGTCCTGACGACTCAGGTTCGAATTCTGGAATGACCAATCACGCTGATCTGCACAAATACGGAACTCAAACTACTTTCCAATATTCCACATACCTTTACAGTCTTCCTAAACCCAGTTATAGGACGTGCTGTGTAGTCGAGTGGTTAAGATATCTGACTCTCCTCCTGACGACCCGGGTTCGAATCCCGCAATGAATAATCACGCTTCTTCTGTACAAATACGGAACTCAAACTAGTTTCCAATATTCCACATACCTTTACAGTCTTCCTAAACCCAGTTATAGGACGTGCTGTGTAGTCGAGTGGTTAAGATATCTGACTCTCCTCCTGACGACCCGGGTTCGAATCCCGCAATGAATAATCACGCTTCTTCTGTACAAATACGGAACTCAAACTAGTTTCCAATATTCCACATACCTTTACAGTCTTCCTAAACCCAGTTTTAGGACGTGTCGTGTGGTTAAGATATCTGACTCTCGTCCTGACGACTCAGGTTCGAATTCTGGAATGACCAATCACGCTATTTCCTTACAAATACGGAACTCAAACTAGTTTCCAATATTCCGCATAGCTTTAGTCTTCCTAAACCCAGTTTTGAGATGTGCTGTGTAGTCGAGTGGTAAAGATACCTGACTCTCCTCCTGACGACCCGGGTTCGAATCCCGCAATGAATAATCACGCTTCTTCTGTACAAATACGGAACTCAAACTAGTTTCCAATATTTCAAATACCTTTACAGTCTTCCTAAACCCAGTTATAAGACGTGCTGTGTAGTTGGGTGGTTAAGATATCTGGCTCTCGTCCTCAGGACTCAGGTTCGAATTCTAGAATGACCAATCACGCTGCTTCTGTACAAATACGGAACCCAAACTAGTTTCCAATATTCCAAATACCTTTACAGTCTTCCTAAACCCAGTTATAAGACGTGCTGTGTAGTCGAGTAGTTAAGATACCTGACTCTCATACTGTCGACCCGGGTTCGAATCCCGCAATGAATAATCACGCTTCTTCTGTACAAATACGGAACTCAAACTAGTTTCCAATATTCCACATACCTTTACAGTCTTCTTAAACCCAGTTTTAGGACGTTTCGTGTGGTTAAGATATCTGACTCTCGTCCTGACGACTCAGGTTCGAATTCTGGAATGACCAATCACGCTGCTTCTGTACAAACACGGAACTCAAAAGAGTTTTTAATATTCCACGTAGCTTTACAGTCTTCCTTAACCCAGTTTTGAGATGTGCTGTGTAGTCGAGTAGTTAAGATACCTGACTCTCATACTGTCGACCCGGGTTCGAATCCCGCAATGAATAATCACGCTTCTTCTGTACAAATACGGAACTCAAACTAGTTTCCAATATTCCACATACCTTTACAGTCTTCTTAAACCCAGTTTTAGGACGTGTCGTGTGGTTAAGATATCTGACTCTCGTCCTGACGACTCAGGTTCGAATTCTGGAATGACCAATCACGCTGCTTCTGTACAAACACGGAACTCAAAAGAGTTTTTAATATTCCACGTAGCTTTACAGTCTTCCTTAACCCAGTTTTGAGATGTGCTGTGTAGTCGAGTGGTAAAGATACCTGACTCTCCTCCTGACGACCCGGGTTTGAATCCCGCAATGAATAATCATGCTTCTTCTGTACAAATACGGAACTCAAACTAGTTTCCAATATTCCACATACCTTTACAGTCTTCCTAAACCCAGTTATAGGACGTGCTGTGTAGTCGAGTGGTTAAGATATCTGACTCTCCTCCTGACGACCCGGGTTCGAATCCCGCAATGAATAATCACGCTTCTTCTGTACAAATACGGAACTCAAACTAGTTTCCAATATTCCACATACCTTTACAGTCTTCCTAAACCCAGTTTTAGGACGTGTCGTGTGGTTAAGATATCTGACTCTCGTCCTGACGACTCAGGTTCGAATTCTGGAATGACCAATCACGCTGCTTCTGTACAAATACGGAACTCAAACTAGTTTCCAATATTCCACATACCTTTACAGTCTTCCTAAACCCAGTTTTAGGACGTGTCGTGTGGTTAAGATATCTGACTCTCGTCCTGACGACTCAGGTTCGAATTCTGGAATGACTAATCACGCTGCTTCTGTACAAATACGGAACTCAAACTAGTTTCCAATATTCCACATAGCTATACAGTCTTCCTAAACCCAGTTTTAGGACGTGTCGTGTGGTTAAGATATCTGACTTTCGTCCTGACGACACGGGTTCGAATCCCGGAATGACCAATCAAGCTACTTCTGTACAAATACGGAACTCAAACTAGTTTCCAATATTCCACATACCTTTACAGTCTTCCTAAACCCAGTTTTAGGACGTGCTGTGTAGTCGTGTGGTTAAGATATCTGACTCTCGTCCTGACGACTTACCTTCGAATTCTGGAATAACCAATCACGCTATTTCCTTACAAATACGGAACTCAAACTAGTTTCCAATATTCCGCATAGCTTTAGTCTTCATAAACCCAGTTTTGAGATGTGCTGTGTAGTCGAGTGGTAAAGATACCTGACTCTCCTCCTGACGACCCGGGTTCGAATCGCGCAATGAATAATCACGCTTCTTCTGTACAAATACGGAACTCAAACTAGTTTCCAATATTTCAAATACCTTTACAGTCTTCCTAAACCCAGTTATAAGACGTGCTGTGTAGTCGGGTGGTTAAGATATCTGGCTCTCGTCCTCAGGACTCAGGTTCGAATTGTAGAATGACCAATCACGCTGCTTCTGTACAAATACGGAACCCAAACTAGTTTCCAATATTCCAAATACCTTTACGGTCTTCCTAAACCCAGTTATATGACGTGCTGTGTAGTCGAGTAGTTAAGATACCTGACTCTCATCCTGTCGACCCGGGTTCGAATCCCGCAATGAATAATCACGCTTCTTCTGTACAAATACGGAACTCAAACTAGTTTCCTATATTCCACATAGCTTTACAGTCTTCCTAAACCCCGTTTTAGGACGTGTCGTGTGATTAAGATATCTGACTCTCGTCCTGACGACTCAGGTTCGAATTCTGGAATGACCAATCACGCTGCTTCTGTACAAACACGGAACCCAAACTAGTTTCCAATATTCCAAATACCTTTACAGTCTTCCTAAACCCAGTTATAAGACGTGCTGTGTAGTCGAGTAGTTAAGATACCTGACTCTCATCCTGTCGACCCGGGTTCGAATCCCGCAATGAATAATCACGCTTCTTCTGTACAAATACGGAACTCAAACTAGTTTCCTATATTCCACATAGCTTTACAGTCTTCCTAAACCCCGTTTTAGGACGTGTCGTGTGATTAAGATATCTGACTCTCGTCCTGACGACTCAGGTTCGAATTCTGGAATGACCAATCACGCTGCTTCTGTACAAACACGGAACTCAAAATAGTTTTCAATATTCCACATAGCTTTACAGTCTTCTTAAACCCAGTTTTGAGATGTGCTGTGTAGTCGAGTGGTAAAGATACCTGACTCTCCTCCTGACGACCCGGGTTCCAATCCCGCAATGAATAATCACGCTTCTTCTGTACAAATACGGAACTCAAACTAGTTTCCAATATTCCACATACCTTTACAGTCTTCCTAAACCCAGTTTTAGGACGTGCTGTGTAGTCGAGTGGTTAAGATATCTGACTCTCGTCCTGACGACTCAGGTTCGAATTCTGGAATGACCAATCACGCTGATCTGCACAAATACGGAACTCAAACTAGTTTCCAATATTCCACATACCTTTACAGTCTTCCTAAACCCAGTTATAGGACGTGCTGTGTAGTCGAGTGGTTAAGATATCTGACTCTCCTCCTGACGACCCGGGTTCGAATCCCGCAATGAATAATCACGCTTCTTCTGTACAAATACGGAACTCAAACTAGTGTCCAATATTCCACATACCTTTACAGTCTTCCTAAACCCAGTTATAGGACGTGCTGTGTAGTCGAGTGGTTAAGATATCTGACTCTCGTCCTGACGACTTACCTTCGAATTCTGGAATGACCAATCACGCTATTTCCTTACAAATACGGAACTCAAACTAGTTTCCAATATTCCGCATAGCTTTAGTCTTCCTAAACCCAGTTTTGAGATGTGCTGTGTAGTCGAGTGTTAAAGATACCTGACTCTCATCCTGACGACCCGGGTTTGAATCCCGCAATGAATAATCACGCTTCTTCTGTACAAATACGGAAGTCAAACTAGTTTCCAATATTCCACATACCTTTACAATCTTCCTAAACCCAGTTATAGGACGTGCTGTGTAGTCGAGTGTTTAAGATATCTGACTCTCGTCCTGACGACCCGGGATCGAATCATGGAATGACCAATCGAGCTACTTCTGTACAAATACGGAACTCAAACTAGTTTCCAATATTCCACATAGCTTTACAGTCTTCCTAAACCCAATTTTAGGACGTGCTGTGTAGTCGTGAGGTTAAGATATCTGACTCTCGTCCTGACGACTCAGGTTCGAATTCTGGAATGACCAATCACGCTGATCTGCACAAATACGGAACTCAAACTACTTTCCAATATTCCACATACCTTTACAGTCTTCCTAAACCCAGTTATAGGACGTGCTGTGTAGTCGAGTGGTTAAGATATCTGACTCTCCTCCTGACGACCCGGGTTCGAATCCCGCAATGAATAATCACGCTTCTTCTGTACAAATACGGAACTCATACTAGTTTCCAATATTCCACATACCTTTACAGTCTTCCTAAACCCAGTTATAGGACGTGCTGTGTAGTCGAGTGGTTAAGATATCTGACTCTCCTCCTGACGACCCGGGTTCGAATCCCGCAATGAATAATCACGCTTCTTCTGTACAAATACGGAACTCAAACTAGTTTCCAATATTCCACATACCTTTACAGTCTTCCTAAACCCAGTTTTAGGACGTGTCGTGTGGTTAAGATATCTGACTCTCGTCCTGACGACTCAGGTTCGAATTCTGGAATGACCAATCACGCTATTTCCTTACAAATACGGAACTCAAACTAGTTTCCAATATTCCGCATAGCTTTAGTCTTCCTAAACCCAGTTTTGAGATGTGCTGTGTAGTCGAGTGGTAAAGATACCTGACTCTCCTCCTGACGACCCGGGTTCGAATCCCGCAATGAATAATCACGCTTCTTCTGTACAAATACGGAACTCAAACTAGTTTCCAATATTTCAAATACCTTTACAGTCTTCCTAAACCCAGTTATAAGACGTGCTGTGTAGTTGGGTGGTTAAGATATCTGGCTCTCGTCCTCAGGACTCAGGTTCGAATTCTAGAATGACCAATCACGCTGCTTCTGTACAAATACGGAACCCAAACTAGTTTCCAATATTCCAAATACCTTTACAGTCTTCCTAAACCCAGTTATAAGACGTGCTGTGTAGTCGAGTAGTTAAGATACCTGACTCTCATACTGTCGACCCGGGTTCGAATCCCGCAATGAATAATCACGCTTCTTCTGTACAAATACGGAACTCAAACTAGTTTCCAATATTCCACATACCTTTACAGTCTTCTTAAACCCAGTTTTAGGACGTGTCGTGTGGTTAAGATATCTGACTCTCGTCCTGACGACTCAGGTTCGAATTCTGGAATGACCAATCACGCTGCTTCTGTACAAACACGGAACTCAAAAGAGTTTTTAATATTCCACGTAGCTTTACAGTCTTCCTTAACCCAGTTTTGAGATGTGCTGTGTAGTCGAGTGGTAAAGATACCTGACTCTCCTCCTGACGACCCGGGTTTGAATCCCGCAATGAATAATCACGCTTCTTCTGTACAAATACGGAACTCAAACTAGTTTCCAATATTCCACATAGCTTTACAGTCTTCCTAAACCCAGTTATAGGACGTGCTGTGTAGTCGAGTGGTTAAGATATCTGACTCTCCTCCTGACGACCCGGGTTCGAATCCCGCAATGAATAATCACGCTTCTTCTGTACAAATACGGAACTCAAACTAGTTTCCAATATTCCACATACCTTTACAGTCTTCCTAAACCCAGTTTTAGGACGTGTCGTGTGGTTAAGATATCTGACTCTCGTCCTGACCACTCAGGTTCGAATTCTGGAATGACCAATCACGCTGCTTCTGTACAAATACGGAACTCAAACTACTTTCCAATATTCCACATACCTTTACAGTCTTCCTAAACCCAGTTATAGGACGTGCTGTGTAGTCGAGTGGTTAAGATATCTGACTCTCGTCCTGACGACTCAGGTTGGAATTCTGGAATGACCAATCACGCTGATCTGCACAAACGCGGAACTCAAAATAGTTTTTAATATTCCACGTAGCTTTACAGTCTTCCTAAACCCAGTTTTGAGATGTGCTGTGTAGTCGAGTGGTAAAGATACCTGACTCTCCTCCTGACGACCCGGGTTTGAATCCCGCAATGAATAATCATGCTTCTTCTGTACAAATACGGAACTCAAACTAGTTTCCAATATTCCACATACCTTCACAGTCTTCCTAAACCCAGTTATAGGACGTGCTGTGTAGTCGAGTGGTTAAGATATCTGACTCTCCTCCTGACGACCCGGGTTCGAATCCCGCAATGAATAATCACGCTTCTTCTGTACAAATACGGAACTCAAACTAGTTTCCAATATTCCACATACCTTTACAGTCTTCCTAAACCCAGTTTTAGGACGTGTCGTGTGGTTAAGATATCTGACTCTCGTCCTGACGACTCAGGTTCGAATTCTGGAATGACCAATCACGCTGCTTCTGTACAAATACGGAACTCAAACTAGTTTCCAATATTCCACATACCTTTACAGTCTTCCTAAACCCAGTTTTAGGACGTGTCGTGTGGTTAAGATATCTGACTCTCGTCCTGACGACTCAGGTTCGAATTCTGGAATGACTAATCACGCTGCTTCTGTACAAATACGGAACTCAAACTAGTTTCCAATATTCCACATAGCTATACAGTCTTCCTAAACCCAGTTTTAGGACGTGTCGTGTGGTTAAGATATCTGACTTTCGTCCTGACGACACGGGTTCGAATCCCGGAATGACCAATCAAGCTACTTCTGTACAAATACGGAACTCAAACTAGTTTCCAATATTCCACATACCTTTACAGTCTTCCTAAACCCAGTTTTAGGACGTGCTGTGTAGTCGTGTGGTTAAGATATCTGACTCTCGTCCTGACGACTTACCTTCGAATTCTGGAATAACCAATCACGCTATTTCCTTACAAATACGGAACTCAAACTAGTTTCCAATATTCCGCATAGCTTTAGTCTTCATAAACCCAGTTTTGAGATGTGCTGTGTAGTCGAGTGGTAAAGATACCTGACTCTCCTCCTGACGACCCGGGTTCGAATCGCGCAATGAATAATCACGCTTCTTCTGTACAAATACGGAACTCAAACTAGTTTCCAATATTTCAAATACCTTTACAGTCTTCCTAAACCCAGTTATAAGACGTGCTGTGTAGTCGGGTGGTTAAGATATCTGGCTCTCGTCCTCAGGACTCAGGTTCGAATTGTAGAATGACCAATCACGCTGCTTCTGTACAAATACGGAACCCAAACTAGTTTCCAATATTCCAAATACCTTTACGGTCTTCCTAAACCCAGTTATAAGACGTGCTGTGTAGTCGAGTAGTTAAGATACCTGACTCTCATCCTGTCGACCCGGGTTCGAATCCCGCAATGAATAATCACGCTTCTTCTGTACAAATACGGAACTCAAACTAGTTTCCTATATTCCACATAGCTTTACAGTCTTCCTAAACCCCGTTTTAGGACGTGTCGTGTGATTAAGATATCTGACTCTCGTCCTGACGACTCAGGTTCGAATTCTGGAATGACCAATCACGCTGCTTCTGTACAAATACGGAACTCAAACTAGTTTCCAATATTCCACATACCTTTACAGTCTTCCTAAACCCAGTTTTAGGACGTGTCGTGTGGTTAAGATATCTGACTTTCGTCCTGACGACACGGGTTCGAATCCCGGAATGACCAATCAAGCTACTTCTGTACAAATACGGAACTCAAACTAGTTTCCAATATTCCACATACCTTTACAGTCTTCCTAAACGCAGTTTTAGGACGTGCTGTGTAGTCGTGTGGTTAAGATATCTGACTCTCGTCCTGACGACTTACCTTCGAATTCTGGAATAACCAATCACGCTATTTCCTTACAAATACGGAACTCAAACTAGTTTCCAATATTCCGCATAGCTTTAGTCTTCATAAACCCAGTTTTGAGATGTGCTGTGTAGTCGAGTGGTAAAGATACCTGACTCTCCTCCTGACGACCCGGGTTCGAATCGCGCAATGAATAATCACGCTTCTTCTGTACAAATACGGAACTCAAACTAGTTTCCAATATTTCAAATACCTTTACAGTCTTCCTAAACCCAGTTATAAGACGTGCTGTGTAGTCGGGTGGTTAAGATATCTGGCTCTCGTCCTCAGGACTCAGGTTCGAATTGTAGAATGACCAATCACGCTGCTTCTGTACAAATACGGAACCCAAACTAGTTTCCAATATTCCAAATTCCTTTACAGTCTTCCTAAACCCAGTTATAAGACGTGCTGTGTAGTCGAGTAGTTAAGATACCTGACTCTCATCCTGTCGACCCGGGTTCGAATCCCGCAATGAATAATCACGCTTCTTCTGTACAAATACGGAACTCAAACTAGTTTCCTATATTCCACATAGCTTTACAGTCTTCCTAAACCCCGTTTTAGGACGTGTCGTGTGGTTAAGATATCTGACTCTCGTCCTGACGACTCAGGTTCGAATTCTGGAATGACCAATCACGCTGCTTCTGTACAAACACGGAACCCAAACTAGTTTCCAATATTCCAAATACCTTTACAGTCTTCCTAAACCCAGTTATAAGACGTGCTGTGTAGTCGAGTAGTTAAGATACCTGACTCTCATCCTGTCGACCCGGGTTCGAATCCCGCAATGAATAATCACGCTTCTTCTGTACAAATACGGAACTCAAACTAGTTTCCTATATTCCACATAGCTTTACAGTCTTCCTAAACCCCGTTTTAGGACGTGTCGTGTGATTAAGATATCTGACTCTCGTCCTGACGACTCAGGTTCGAATTCTGGAATGACCAATCACGCTGCTTCTGTACAAACACGGAACTCAAAATAGTTTTCAATATTCCACATAGCTTTACAGTCTTCTTAAACCCAGTTTTGAGATGTGCTGTGTTGTCGAGTGGTAAAGATACCTGACTCTCCTCCTGACGACCCGGGTTCCAATCCCGCAATGAATAATCACGCTTCTTCTGTACAAATACGGAACTCAAACTAGTTTCCAATATTCCACATACCTTTACAGTCTTCCTAAACCCAGTTTTAGGACGTGCTGTGTAGTCGAGTGGTTAAGATATCTGACTCTCGTCCTGACGACTCAGGTTCGAATTCTGGAATGACCAATCACGCTGATCTGCACAAATACGGAACTCAAACTACTTTCCAATATTCCACATACCTTTACAGTCTTCCTAAACCCAGTTATAGGACGTGCTGTGTAGTCGAGTGGTTAAGATATCTGACTCTCCTCCTGACGACCCGGGTTCGAATCCCGCAATGAATAATCACGCTTCTTCTGTACAAATACGGAACTCAAACTAGTTTCCAATATTCCACATACCTTTACAGTCTTCCTAAACCCAGTTTTAGGACGTGTCGTGTGGTTAAGATATCTGACTCTCGTCCTGACGACTCAGGTTCGAATTCTGGAATGACCAATCACGCTGCTTCTGTACAAATACGGAACTCAAACTAGTTTCCAATATTCCACATACCTTTACAGTCTTCCTAAACCCAGTTTTAGGACGTGTCGTGTGGTTAAGATATCTGACTCTCGTCCTGACGACTCAGGTTCGAATTCTGGAATGACTAATCACGCTGCTTCTGTACAAATACGGAACTCAAACTAGTTTCCAATATTCCACATAGCTTTACAGTCTTCCTAAACCCAGTTATAAGACGTGCTGTGTAGTCGGGTGGTTAAGATATCTGGCTCTCGTCCTCAGGACTCAGGTTCGAATTGTAGAATGACCAATCACGCTGCTTCTGTACAAATACGGAACCCAAACTAGTTTCCAATATTCCAAATTCCTTTACAGTCTTCCTAAACCCAGTTATAAGACGTGCTGTGTAGTCGAGTAGTTAAGATACCTGACTCTCATCCTGTCGACCCGGGTTCGAATCCCGCAATGAATAATCACGCTTCTTCTGTACAAATACGGAACTCAAACTAGTTTCCTATATTCCACATAGCTTTACAGTCTTCCTAAACCCCGTTTTAGGACGTGTCGTGTGGTTAAGATATCTGACTCTCGTCCTGACGACTCAGGTTCGAATTCTGGAATGACCAATCACGCTGCTTCTGTACAAACACGGAACCCAAACTAGTTTCCAATATTCCAAATACCTTTACAGTCTTCCTAAACCCAGTTATAAGACGTGCTGTGTAGTCGAGTAGTTAAGATACCTGACTCTCATCCTGTCGACCCGGGTTCGAATCCCGCAATGAATAATCACGCTTCTTCTGTACAAATACGGAACTCAAACTAGTTTCCTATATTCCACATAGCTTTACAGTCTTCCTAAACCCCGTTTTAGGACGTGTCGTGTGATTAAGATATCTGACTCTCGTCCTGACGACTCAGGTTCGAATTCTGGAATGACCAATCACGCTGCTTCTGTACAAACACGGAACTCAAAATAGTTTTCAATATTCCACATAGCTTTACAGTCTTCTTAAACCCAGTTTTGAGATGTGCTGTGTAGTCGAGTGGTAAAGATACCTGACTCTCCTCCTGACGACCCGGGTTCCAATCCCGCAATGAATAATCACGCTTCTTCTGTACAAATACGGAACTCAAACTAGTTTCCAATATTCCACATACCTTTACAGTCTTCCTAAACCCAGTTTTAGGACGTGCTGTGTAGTCGAGTGGTTAAGATATCTGACTCTCGTCCTGACGACTCAGGTTCGAATTCTGGAATGACCAATCACGCTGATCTGCACAAATACGGAACTCAAACTACTTTCCAATATTCCACATACCTTTACAGTCTTCCTAAACCCAGTTATAGGACGTGCTGTGTAGTCGAGTGGTTAAGATATCTGACTCTCCTCCTGACGACCCGGGTTCGAATCCCGCAATGAATAATCACGCTTCTTCTGTACAAATACGGAACTCAAACTAGTTTCCAATATTCCACATACCTTTACAGTCTTCCTAAACCCAGTTTTAGGACGTGTCGTGTGGTTAAGATATCTGACTCTCGTCCTGACGACTCAGGTTCGAATTCTGGAATGACCAATCACGCTGCTTCTGTACAAATACGGAACTCAAACTAGTTTCCAATATTCCACATACCTTTACAGTCTTCCTAAACCCAGTTTTAGGACGTGTCGTGTGGTTAAGATATCTGACTCTCGTCCTGACGACTCAGGTTCGAATTCTGGAATGACTAATCACGCTGCTTCTGTACAAATACGGAACTCAAACTAGTTTCCAATATTCCACATAGCTTTACAGTCTTCCTAAACCCAGTTATAGGACGTGCTGTGTAGTCGAGTGGTTAAGATATCTGACTCTCGTCCTGACGACCCGGGTTCGAATCCCGGAATGACCAATCAAGCTATTTCTGTACAAATACGGAACTCAAACTAGGTTCCAATATTTCAAATACCTTTACAGTCATCCTAAACCCAGTTATAAGACGTGCTTTGTAGTCGAGGTGTTTAGATATATGATTCTCGTCTTGACGACCCGGGTTCGAATCCCGCAATGAATAATCACGCTTCTTCTTTACAAATACGGAACTCAAACTAGTTTCCTATATTCCACATAGCTTTACAGTCTTCCTAAACCCAGTTTTGAGATGTGCTGTGTAGTCGAGTGGTAATGATACCTGACTCTCATCCTCACGACCCGGGTTTGAATCCCGCAATGAATAATCACGCTTCTTCTGTACAAATACGGAACTCAAACTAGTTTCCAATATTCCAAATACCTTTACAGTCCTCCTAAACCCAGTTATAAGACGTGCTGAGTAGTTAAGATACCTGACTCTCATCCTGACGACCCGGGTTCGAATCCCGCAATGAATAATCACGCTTCTTCTGTACAAATACGGAACTCAAACTAGTGTCCAATATTCCACATACCTTTACAGTCTTCCTAAACCCAGTTTTGAGATGTGCTGTGTAGTCGAGTGGTAAAGATACCTGACTCTCCTCCTGACGACCCGGGTTCGAATCCCGCAATGAATAATCACGCTTCTTCTGTACAAATACGGAACTCAAACTAGTTTCCATTATTTCAAATACCTTTACAGTCTTCCTAAACCCAGTTATAAGACGTGCTGTGTAGTCGGGTGGTTAAGATATCTGGCTCTCGTCCTCAGGACCGAATTCTAGAATGACCAATCACGCTGCTTCTGTACAAATACGGAACCCAAACTAGTTTCCAATATTCCAAATACCTTTACAGTCTTCCTAAACCCAGTTATAAGACGTGCTGTGTAGTCGAGTAGTTAAGATACCTGACTCTCATCCTGTCGACCCGGATTCGAATCCCGCAATGAATAATCACGCTTCTTCTGTACAAATACGGAACTCAAACTAGTTTCCTATATTCCACATAACTTTACAGTCTTCCTAAACCCAGTTTTAGGACGTGCTGTGTAGTCGTGTGGTTAAGATATCTGACTCTCGTCCTGACCACTCAGGTTCGAATTCTGGAATGACCAATCACACTGCTTCTGTACAAATACGGAACTCAAACTAGTTTCCAGTATTCCACATACCTTTACAATCTTCCTAAACCCAGTTATAGGACGTGCTGTGTAGTCGAGTGGTTAAGATATCTGACTCTCGTCCTGACGACTTAGGTTCGAATTCTGGAATGACCAATAACGCTATTTAATTACAAATACGTAACTCAAACTAGCTTCCAATATTTCGAATACCTTTACAGTCTTCCTAAACCCAGTTATAAGACGTGCTTTGTAGTCGAGGTGTTTAGATATATGATTCTCGTCTTGACGACCCGGGTTCGAATCCCGCAATGAATAATCACGCTTCTTCTTTACAAATACGGAACTCAAACTAGTTTCCAATATTCCACATACCTTTACAGTCTTCCTAAACCCAGTTTTAGGACGTGCTGTGTAGTCGTGTGGTTAAGATATCTGACTCTCGTCCTGCCGACCCGGGTTCGAATCCCGGAATGACCAATCAAGCTATTTCTGTACAAATACGGAACTCAAACTAGTTTCCAATATTCCACATACCTTTACAGTCTTCCTAAACCCAGTTATAAGACGTGCTGTGTAGTCGAGTGGTTAAGATATCTGACTCTCGTCCTGACGACCCGGGTTCGAACCCCGGAATGACCAATCAAGCTACTTCTGTACAAATACAGAACTCAAACTAGTTTCCAATATTCCACATAGCTTTACAGTCTTCCTAAACCCAGTTTTGAGATGTGCTGTGTAGTCGAGTGGTAAAGATACCTGACTCTCATCCTGACACCCGGGTTCGAATCCCGCAATCAATAATCACGCTTCTTCTGTACAAATACGAAACTCAATCTAGTTTTCAATATTTCACATAGCTTTACAGTCTTCCTAAACCCAATTTTAGGACGTGCTGTGTAGTCGTGTGGTTAAGATATCTGACTCTCGTCCTGACGACTCAGGTTCGAATTCTGGAATGACCAATCACGCTGCTTCTGTACAAATACGGAACTCAAACTAGTTTCCAATATTCCACATACCTTTACAGTCTTCCTAAACCCAGTTATAAGACGTGCTGTGTAGTCGAGTGGTTAAGATATCTGACTCTCGTCCTGACGACCCGGGTTCGAATCCCGGAATGACCAATCAAGCTATTTCTGTACAAATACGGAACTCAAACTAGTTTCCAATATTCCACATACCTTTACAGTCTTCCTAAACCCAGTTATAAGACGTGCTGTGTAGTCGAGTGGTTAAGATATCTGACTCTCGTCCTGACGACCCGGGTTCGAATCCCGGAATGACCAATCAAGCTATTTCTGTACAAATACGGAACTCAAACTAGTTTCCAATATTCCACATACCTTTACAGTCTTCCTAAACCCAGTTATAAGACGTGCTGTGTAGTCGAGTGGTTAAGATATCTGACTCTCCTCCTGACGACCCGGGTTCGAATTCTGGAATGACCAATAACGCTATTTAATTACAAATACGGAACTCAAACTAGTTTCCAATATTCCGCATAGCTTTAGTCTTCCTAAACCCAGTTTTGAGATGTGCTGAGTAGTTAAGATACCTGACTCTCATCCTGACGACCCGGGTTCGAATCCCGCAATGAATAATCACGCTTCTTCTGTACAAATACGGAACTGAAACTAGTGTCCAATATTCCACATACCTTTACAGTCTTCCTAAACCCAGTTTTGAGATGTGCTGTGTAGTCGAGTGGTAAAGATACCTGACTCTCCTCCTGACGACCCGGGTTCGAATCCCGCAATGAATAATCACGCTTCTTCTGTACAAATACGGAACTCAAACTAGTTTCCAATATTCCACATAGCTTTACAGTCTTCCTAAACCCAGTTATAAGACGTGCTGTGTAGCCGGGTGGTTAAGATATGTGGCTCTCGTCCTCAGGACTCAGGTTCGAATTCTAGAATGACCAATCACGCTGCTTCTGTACAAATACGGAACCCAAACTAGTTTCCAATATTCCAAATACCTTTACAGTCTTCCTAAACCCAGTTATAAGACGTGCTGTGTAGTCGAGTAGTTAAGATACCTGACTCTCATCCTGTCGACCCGGGTTCGAATCCCGCAATGAATAATCACGCTTCTTCTGTACAAATACGGAACTCAAACTAGTTTCCAATATTCCAAATACCTTTACAGTCTTCCTAAACCCAGTTATAAGACGTGCTGAGTAGTTAAGATACCTGACTCTCATCCTGACGACCCGGGTTCGAATCCCGCAATGAATAATCACGCTTCTTGTGTACAAATACGGAACTCAAACTAGTGTCCAATATTCCACATACCTTTACAGTCTTCCTAAACCCAGTTATAGGACGTGCTGTGTAGTCGAGTGGTTAAGATATCTGACTCTCGTCCTGACGACCCGGGTTCGAATCCCGGAATGACCAATCAAGCTATTTCTGTACAAATACGGAACTCAAACTAGTTTCCAATATTCCACATACCTTTACAGTCTTCCTAAACCCAGTTATAAGACGTGCTGTGTAGTCGAGTGGTTAAGATATCTGACTCTCGTCCTGACGACTCAGGTTCGAATTCTGGAATGACCAATCACGCTGATCTGCACAAATACGGAACTCAAACTACTTTCCAATATTCCACATACCTTTACAGTCTTCCTAAACCCAGTTATAGGACGTGCTGTGTAGTCGAGTGGTTAAGATATCTGACTCTCCTCCTGACGACCCGGGTTCGAATCCCGCAATGAATAATCACGCTTCTTCTGTACAAATACGGAACTCAAACTAGTTTCCAATATTCCACATACCTTTACAGTCTTCCTAAACCCAGTTTTAGGACGTGTCGTGTGGTTAAGATATCTGACTCTCGTCCTGACGACTCAGGTTCGAATTCTGGAATGACTAATCACGCTGCTTCTGTACAAATACGGAACTCAAACTAGTTTCCAATATTCCACATAGCTTTACAGTCTTCCTAAACCCAGTTATAGGACGTGCTGTGTAGTCGAGTGGTTAAGATATCTGACTCTCGTCCTGACGACCCGGGTTCGAATCCCGGAATGACCAATCAAGCTATTTCTGTACAAATACGGAACTCAAACTAGGTTCCAATATTTCAAATACCTTTACAGTCATCCTAAACCCAGTTATAAGACGTGCTTTGTAGTCGAGGTGTTTAGATATATGATTCTCGTCTTGACGACCCGGGTTCGAATCCCGCAATGAATAATCACGCTTCTTCTTTACAAATACGGAACTCAAACTAGTTTCCTATATTCCACATAGCTTTACAGTCTTCCTAAACCCAGTTTTGAGATGTGCTGTGTAGTCGAGTGGTAATGATACCTGACTCTCATCCTGACGACCCGGGTTTGAATCCCGCAATGAATAATCACGCTTCTTCTGTACAAATACGGAACTCAAACTAGTTTCCAATATTCCAAATACCTTTACAGTCCTCCTAAACCCAGTTATAAGACGTGCTGAGTAGTTAAGATACCTGACTCTCATCCTGACGACCCGGGTTCGAATCCCGCAATGAATAATCACGCTTCTTCTGTACAAATACGGAACTCAAACTAGTGTCCAATATTCCACATACCTTTACAGTCTTCCTAAACCCAGTTTTGAGATGTGCTGTGTAGTCGAGTGGTAAAGATACCTGACTCTCCTCCTGACGACCCGGGTTCGAATCCCGCAATGAATAATCACGCTTCTTCTGTACAAATACGGAACTCAAACTAGTTTCCATTATTTCAAATACCTTTACAGTCTTCCTAAACCCAGTTATAAGACGTGCTGTGTAGTCGGGTGGTTAAGATATCTGGCTCTCGTCCTCAGGACCGAATTCTAGAATGACCAATCACGCTGCTTCTGTACAAATACGGAACCCAAACTAGTTTCCAATATTCCAAATACCTTTACAGTCTTCCTAAACCCAGTTATAAGACGTGCTGTGTAGTCGAGTAGTTAAGATACCTGACTCTCATCCTGTCGACCCGGATTCGAATCCCGCAATGAATAATCACGCTTCTTCTGTACAAATACGGAACTCAAACTAGTTTCCTATATTCCACATAGCTTTACAGTCTTCCTAAACCCAGTTTTAGGACGTGCTGTGTAGTCGTGTGGTTAAGATATCTGACTCTCGTCCTGACCACTCAGGTTCGAATTCTGGAATGACCAATCACACTGCTTCTGTACAAATACGGAACTCAAACTAGTTTCCAGTATTCCACATACCTTTACAATCTTCCTAAACCCAGTTATAGGACGTGCTGTGTAGTCGAGTGGTTAAGATATCTGACTCTCGTCCTGACGACTTAGGTTCGAATTCTGGAATGACCAATAACGCTATTTAATTACAAATACGTAACTCAAACTAGCTTCCAATATTTCGAATACCTTTACAGTCTTCCTAAACCCAGTTATAAGACGTGCTTTGTAGTCGAGGTGTTTAGATATATGATTCTCGTCTTGACGACCCGGGTTCGAATCCCGCAATGAATAATCACGCTTCTTCTTTACAAATACGGAACTCAAACTAGTTTCCAATATTCCACATACCTTTACAGTCTTCCTAAACCCAGTTTTAGGACGTGCTGTGTAGTCGTGTGGTTAAGATATCTGACTCTCGTCCTGCCGACCCGGGTTCGAATCCCGGAATGACCAATCAAGCTATTTCTGTACAAATACGGAACTCAAACTAGTTTCCAATATTCCACATACCTTTACAGTCTTCCTAAACCCAGTTATAAGACGTGCTGTGTAGTCGAGTGGTTAAGATATCTGACTCTCGTCCTGACGACCCGGGTTCGAACCCCGGAATGACCAATCAAGCTACTTCTGTACAAATACAGAACTCAAACTAGTTTCCAATATTCCACATAGCTTTACAGTCTTCCTAAACCCAGTTTTGAGATGTGCTGTGTAGTCGAGTGGTAAAGATACCTGACTCTCATCCTGACACCCGGGTTCGAATCCCGCAATCAATAATCACGCTTCTTCTGTACAAATACGAAACTCAATCTAGTTTTCAATATTTCACATAGCTTTACAGTCTTCCTAAACCCAATTTTAGGACGTGCTGTGTAGTCGTGTGGTTAAGATATCTGACTCTCGTCCTGACGACTCAGGTTCGAATTCTGGAATGACCAATCACGCTGCTTCTGTACAAATACGGAACTCAAACTAGTTTCCAATATTCCACATACCTTTACAGTCTTCCTAAACCCAGTTATAAGACGTGCTGTGTAGTCGAGTGGTTAAGATATCTGACTCTCGTCCTGACGACCCGGGTTCGAATCCCGGAATGACCAATCAAGCTATTTCTGTACAAATACGGAACTCAAACTAGTTTCCAATATTCCACATACCTTTACAGTCTTCCTAAACCCAGTTATAAGACGTGCTGTGTAGTCGAGTGGTTAAGATATCTGACTCTCGTCCTGACGACCCGGGTTCGAATCCCGGAATGACCAATCAAGCTATTTCTGTACAAATACGGAACTCAAACTAGTTTCCAATATTCCACATACCTTTACAGTCTTCCTAAACCCAGTTATAAGACGTGCTGTGTAGTCGAGTGGTTAAGATATCTGACTCTCCTCCTGACGACCCGGGTTCGAATTCTGGAATGAATAATCACGCTTCTTCTGTACAAATACGGAACTCAAACTAGTTTCCAATATTCCACATAGCTTTAGTCTTCCTAAACCCAGTTTTGAGATGTGCTGAGTAGTTAAGATACCTGACTCTCATCCTGACGACCCGGGTTCGAATCCCGCAATGAATAATCACGCTTCTTCTGTACAAATACGGAACTGAAACTAGTGTCCAATATTCCACATACCTTTACAGTCTTCCTAAACCCAGTTTTGAGATGTGCTGTGTAGTCGAGTGGTAAAGATACCTGACTCTCCTCCTGACGACCCGGGTTCGAATCCCGCAATGAATAATCACGCTTCTTCTGTACAAATACGGAACTCAAACTAGTTTCCAATATTCCACATAGCTTTACAGTCTTCCTAAACCCAGTTATAAGACGTGCTGTGTAGCCGGGTGGTTAAGATATGTGGCTCTCGTCCTCAGGACTCAGGTTCGAATTCTAGAATGACCAATCACGCTGCTTCTGTACAAATACGGAACCCAAACTAGTTTCCAATATTCCAAATACCTTTACAGTCTTCCTAAACCCAGTTATAAGACGTGCTGTGTAGTCGAGTAGTTAAGATACCTGACTCTCATCCTGTCGACCCGGGTTCGAATCCCGCAATGAATAATCACGCTTCTTCTGTACAAATACGGAACTCAAACTAGTTTCCAATATTCCAAATACCTTTACAGTCTTCCTAAACCCAGTTATAAGACGTGCTGAGTAGTTAAGATACCTGACTCTCATCCTGACGACCCGGGTTCGAATCCCGCAATGAATAATCACGCTTCTTCTGTACAAATACGGAACTCAAACTAGTGTCCAATATTCCACATACCTTTACAGTCTTCCTAAACCCAGTTATAGGACGTGCTGTGTAGTCGAGTGGTTAAGATATCTGACTCTCGTCCTGACGACCCGGGTTCGAATCCCGGAATGACCAATCAAGCTATTTCTGTACAAATACGGAACTCAAACTAGTTTCCAATATTCCACATACCTTTACAGTCTTCCTAAACCCAGTTATAAGACGTGCTGTGTAGTCGAGTGGTTAAGATATCTGACTCTCGTCCTGCGACCCGGGTTCGAATTCTGGAATGACCAATCATGCTATTTCTGTACAAATACGGAACTCAAACTAGTTTCCAATATTCCACATAGCTTTACAGTCTTCCTAAACCCAGTTTTAGGACGTGTCGTGTGGTTAAGATATCTGACTCTCGTCCTGACGACTCAGGTTCGAATTCTGGAATGACTAATCACGCTGCTTCTGTACAAATACGGAACTCAAACTAGTTTCCAATATTCCACATACCTTTACAGTCTTCCTAAACCCAGTTTTAGGACGTGCTGTGTAGTCGTGTGGTTAAGATATCTGACTCTCGTCCTGACCACTCAGGTTCGAATTCTGGAATGACCAATCACGCTGCTTCTGTACAAATACGGAACTCAAACTAGTTTCCAGTATTCCACATACCTTTACAATCTTCCTAAACCCAGTTATAGGACGTGCTGTGTAGTCGAGTGGTTAAGATATCTGACTCTCCTCCTGACGACCCGGGTTCGAATTCTGGAATGACCAATAACGCTATTTAATTACAAATACGGAACTCAAACTAGTTTCCAATATTCCGCATAGCTTTAGTCTTCCTAAACCCAGTTTTGAGATGTGCTGTGTAGTCGAGTGGTAAAGATACCTGACTCTCCTCCTGACGACCCGGGTTCGAATCCCGCAATGAATAATCACGCCTCTTCTGTACAAATACGTAACTCAAACTAGCTTCCAATATTTCAAATACCTTTACAGTCTTCCTAAACCCAGTTATAAGACGTGCTTTGTAGTCGAGGTGTTTAGATATATGATTCTCGTCTTGACGACCCGGGTTCGAATCCCGCAATGAATAATCACGCTTCTTCTTTACAAATACGGATCTCAAACTAGTTTCCTATATTCCACATAGCTTTACTGTCTTCCTAAACCCAGTTTTGAGATGTGCTGTGTAGTCGAGTGGTAATGATACCTGACTCTCATCCTGACGACCCGGGTTTGAATCCCGCAATGAATAATCACGCTTCTTCTGTACAAATACGGAACTCAAACTAGTTTCCAATATTCCAAATACCTTTACAGTCTTCCTAAACCCAGTTATAAGACGTGCTGTGTAGTCGAGTAGTTAAGATACCTGACTCTCATCCTGACGACCCGGGTTCGAATCCCGCAATGAATAATCACGCTTCTTCTGTACAAATACGGAACTCAAACTAGTTTCCAATATTCCACATACCTTTACAGTCTTCCTACACCCCGTTTTAGGACGTGTCGTGTGATTAAGATATCTGACTCTCGTCCTGACGACTCAGGTTCGAATTCTGGAATGACCAATCACGCTGCTTCTGTACAAACACGGAACTCAAAATAGTTTTCAATATTCCACATAGCTTTACAGTCTTCCTAAACCCAGTTTTGAGATGTGCTGTGTAGTCGAGTGGTAAAGATACCTGACTCTCCTCCTGACGACACGGGTTCGAATCCCGCAATGAATAATCACGCTTCTTCTGTACAAATACGGAACTCAAACTAGTTTCCAATATTCCACATACCTTTACAGTCTTCTTAAACCCAGTTTTAGGACGTGTCGTGTGGTTTAGATATCTGACTCTCGTCCTGACGACTCAGGTTCGAATTCTGGAATGACCAATCACGCTGCTTCTGTACAAACACGGAACTCAAAATAGTTTTTAATATTCCACGTAGCTTTACAGTCTTCGTAAACCCAGTTTTGAGATGTGCTGTGTAGTCGAGTGGTAAAGATACCTGACTCTCCTCCTGACGACCCGGGTTTGAATCCCGCAATGAATAATCATGCTTCTTCTGTACAAATACGGAACTCAAACTAGTTTCCAATATTCCACATACCTTTACAGTCTTCCTAAACCCAGTTTTAGGACGTGCTGTGTAGTCGAGTGGTTAAGATATCTGACTCTCGTCCTGACGACTCAGGTTCGAATTCTGGAATGACCAATCACGCTGATCTGCACTAATACGGAACTCAAACTACTTTCCAATATTCCACATACCTTTACAGTCTTCCTAAACCCAGTTATAGGACGTGCTGTGTAGTCGAGTGGTTAAGATATCTGACTCTCCTCCTGACGACCCGGGTTCGAATCCCGCAATGAATAATCACGCTTCTTCTGTACAAATACGGAACTCAAACTAGTTTCCAATATTCCACATACCTTCACAGTCTTCCTAAACCCAGTTTTAGGACGTGTCGTGTGGTTAAGATATCTGACTCTCGTCCTGACGACTCAGGTTCGAATTCTGGAATGACCAATCACGCTGCTTCTGTACAAATACGGAACTCAAACTAGTTTCCAATATTCCACATAGCTTTACAGTCTTCCTAAACCCAGTTTTAGGACGTGTCGTGTGGTTAAGATATCTGACTTTCGTCCTGACGACACGGGTTCGAATCCCGGAATGACCAATCAAGCTACTTCTGTACAAATACGGAACTCAAACTAGTTTCCAATATTCCACATACCTTTACAGTCTTCCTAAACCCAGTTTTAGGACGTGCTGTGTAGTCGTGTGGTTAAGATATCTGACTCTCGTCCTGTGGACCCGGGTTCGAATCCCGCAATGAATAATCACGCTTCTTCTGTACAAATACGGAACTCAAACTAGTTTCCTATATTCCACATAGCTTTACAGTCTTCCTAAACCCAGTTTTAGCACGTGCTGTGTAGTCGAGTGGTTAAGATATCTGACTCTCCTCCTGACGACCCGGGTTCGAATTCTGGAATGACCAATAACGCTATTTAATTACAAATACGGAACTCAAACTAGTTTCCAATATTCCGCATAGCTTTAGTCTTCCTAAACCCAGTTTTGAGATGTGCTGAGTAGTTAAGATACCTGACTCTCATCCTGACGACCCGGGTTCGAATCCCGCAATGAATAATCACGCTTCTTCTGTACAAATACGGAACTCAAACTAGTGTCCAATATTCCACATACCTTTACAGTCTTCCTAAACCCAGTTTTGAGATGTGCTGTGTAGTCGAGTGGTAAAGATACCTGACTCTCCTCCTGACGACCCGGGTTCGAATCCCGCAATGAATAATCACGCTTCTTCTGTACAAATACGGAACTCAAACTAGTTTCCAATATTCCACATAGCTTTACAGTCTTCCTAAACCCAGTTATAAGACGTGCTGTGTAGCCGGGTGGTTAAGATATCTGGCTCTCGTCCTCAGGACTCAGGTTCGAATTCTAGAATGACCAATCACGCTGCTTCTGTACAAATACGGAACCCAAACTAGTTTCCAATATTCCAAATACCTTTACAGTCTTCCTAAACCCAGTTATAGGACGTGCTGTGTAGTCGAGTAATTAAGATATCTGACTCTCGTCCTGACGACCCGGGTTCGAATCCCGGAATGACCAATCAAGCTATTTCTGTACAAATACGGAACTCAAACTAAGTTCCAATATTCCACATACCTTTACAGTCTTCCTAAACCCAGTTATAAGACGTGCTGTGTAGTCGAGTGGTTAAGATATCTGACTCTCGTCCTGCGACCCGGGTTCGAATTCTGGAATGACCAATCATGCTATTTCTGTACAAATACGGAACTCAAACTAGTTTCCAATATTCCACATAGCTTTACAGCCTTCCTAAACCCAGTTTTGAGATGTGCTGTGTAGTCGAGTGGTAAAGATACCTGACTCTCATCCTGACACCCGGGTTCGAATCCCGCAATCAATAATCACGCTTCTTCTGTACAAATACGAAACTCAAACTAGTTTTCAATATTCCACATAGCTTTACAGTCTTCCTAAACCCAATTTTAGGACGTGCTGTGTAGTCGTGTGGTTAAGATATCTGACTCTCGTCCTGACGACTCAGGTTCGAATTCTGGAATGACCAATCACGCTGCTTCTGTACAAATACGGAACTCAAACTCGTTCCCAATATTCCACATACCTTTACAATCTTCCTAAACCCAGTTATAGGACGTGCTGTGTAGTCAAGTGGTTAAGATATCTGACTCTCCTCCTGACGACCCGGGTTCGAATTCTGGAATGACCAATAACGCTATTTAATTACAAATACGGAACTCAAACTAGTTTCCAATATTCCGCATAGCTTTAGTCTTCCTAAACCCAGTTTTGAGATGTGCTGTGCAGTCGAGTGGTAAAGATACCTGACTCTCCTCCTGACGACCCGGGTTCGAATCCCGCAATGAATAATCACGCCTCTTCTGTACAAATACGTAACTCAAACTAGCTTCCAATATTTCAAATACATTTACAGTCTTCCTAAACCCAGTTATAAGACGTGCTTTGTAGTCGAGGTGTTTAGATATATGATTCTCGTCTTGACGACCCGGGTTCGAATCCCGCAATGAATAATCACGCTTCTTCTTTACAAATACGGAACTCAAACTAGTTTCCTATATTCCACATAGCTTTACTGTCTTCCTAAACCCAGTTTTGAGATGTGCTGTGTAGTCGAGTGGTAATGATACCTGAATCTCATCCTGACGACCCGGGTTTGAATCCCGCAATGAATAATCACGCTTCTTCTGTACAAATACGGAACTCAAACTAGTTTCCAATATTCCAAATACCTTTACAGTCTTCCTAAACCCAGTTATAAGACGTGCTGTGTAGTCGAGTAGTTAAGATACCTGACTCTCATCCTGACGACCCGGGTTCGAATCCCGCAATGAATAATCACGCTTCTTCTGTACAAATACGGAACTCAAACTAGTTTCCAATATTCCACATACCTTTACAGTCTTCCTACACCCCGTTTTAGGACGTGTCGTGTGATTAAGATATCTGACTCTCGTCCTGACGACTCAGGTTCGAATTCTGGAATGACCAATCACGCTGCTTCTGTACAAACACGGAACTCAAAATAGTTTTCAATATTCCACATAGCTTTACAGTCTTCCTAAACCCAGTTTTGAGATGTGCTGTGTAGTCGAGTGGTAAAGATACCTGACTCTCCTCCTGACGACACGGGTTCGAATCCCGCAATGAATAATCACGCTTCTTCTGTACAAATACGGAACTCAAACTAGTTTCCAATATTCCACATACCTTTACAGTCTTCTTAAACCCAGTTTTAGGACGTGTCGTGTGGTTTAGATATCTGACTCTCGTCCTGACGACTCAGGTTCGAATTCTGGAATGACCAATCACGCTGCTTCTGTACAAACACGGAACTCAAAATAGTTTTTAATATTCCACGTAGCTTTACAGTCTTCCTAAACCCAGTTTTGAGATGTGCTGTGTAGTCGAGTGGTAAAGATACCTGACTCTCCTCCTGACGACCCGGGTTTGAATCCCGCAATGAATAATCATGCTTCTTCTGTACAAATACGGAACTCAAACTAGTTTCCAATATTCCACATACCTTTACAGTCTTCCTAAACCCAGTTTTAGGACGTGTAGTGTGGTTAAGATATCTGACTCTCGTCCTGACGACTCAGGTTCGAATTCTGGAATGACCAATCACGCTGCTTCTGTACAAATACGGAACTCAAACTAGTTTCCAATATTCCACATAGCTTTACAGTCTTCCTAAACCCAGTTATAGGACGTGCTGTGTAGTCGAGTGGTTAAGATATCTGACTCTCGTCCTGACGACCCGGGTTCGAATCCCGGAATGATCAATCAAGCTATTTCTGTACAAATACGGAACTCAAACTAGGTTCCAATATTTCAAATACCTTTACAGTCTTCCTAAACCCAGTTATAAGACGTGCTGTGTAGTCGAGTAGTTAAGATACCTGACTCTCATCCTGTGGACCCGGGTTCGAATCCCGCAATGAATAATCACGCTTCTTCTGTACAAATACGGAACTCAAA
This sequence comes from Pholcus phalangioides, assembly GCF_987345545.1. NCBI lineage: Eukaryota > Metazoa > Arthropoda > Arachnida > Araneae > Pholcidae > Pholcus > Pholcus phalangioides. The sequence goes on from NW_028301598.1 coordinate 14,113,601, forward strand.
CTAGTTTCCTATATTCCACATAGCTTTACAGTCTTCCTAAACCCAGTTTTAGCACGTGCTGTGTAGTCGAGTGGTTAAGATATCTGACTCTCCTCCTGACGACCCGGGTTCGAATTCTGGAATGACCAATAACGCTATTTAATTACAAATACGGAACTCAAACTAGTTTCCAATATTCCGCATAGCTTTAGTCTTCCTAAACCCAGTTTTGAGATGTGCTGAGTAGTTAAGATACCTGACTCTCATCCTGACGACCCGGGTTCGAATCCCGCAATGAATAATCACGCTTCTTCTGTACAAATACGGAACTGAAACTAGTGTCCAATATTCCACATACCTTTACAGTCTTCCTAAACCCAGTTTTGAGATGTGCTGTGTAGTCGAGTGGTAAAGATACCTGACTCTCCTCCTGACGACCCGGGTTCGAATTCCGCAATGAATAATCACGCTTCTTCTGTACAAATACGGAACTCAAACTAGTTTCCAATATTCCACATAGCTTTACAGTCTTCCTAAACCCAGTTATAAGACGTGCTGTGTAGCCGGGTGGTTAAGATATCTGGCTCTCGTCCTCAGGACTCAGGTTCGAATTCTAGAATGACCAATCACGCTGCTTCTGTACAAATACGGAACCCAAACTAGTTTCCAATATTCCAAATACCTTTACAGTCTTCCTAAACCCAGTTATAAGACGTGCTGTGTAGTCGAGTAGTTAAGATACCTGACTCTCATCCTGTCGACCCGGGTTCGAATCCCGCAATGAATAATCACGCTTCTTCTGTACAAATACGGAACTCAAACTAGTTTCCAATATTCCAAATACCTTTACAGTCTTCCTAAACCCAGTTATAAGACGTGCTGAGTAGTTAAGATACCTGACTCTCATCCTGACGACCCGGGTTCGAATCCCGCAATGAATAATCACGCTTCTTCTGTACAAATACGGAACTCAAACTAGTGTCCAATATTCCACATACCTTTACAGTCTTCCTAAACCCAGTTATAAGACGTGCTGTGTAGTCGAGTGGTTAAGATATCTGACTCTCGTCCTGCGACCCGGGTTCGAATTCTGGAATGACCAATCATGCTATTTCTGTACAAATACGGAACTCAAACTAGTTTCCAATATTCCACATAGCTTTACAGTCTTCCTAAACCCAGTTTTAGGACGTGTCGTGTGGTTAAGATATCTGACTCTCGTCCTGACGACTCAGGTTCGAATTCTGGAATGACTAATCACGCTGCTTCTGTACAAATACGGAACTCAAACTAGTTTCCAATATTCCACATACCTTTACAGTCTTCCTAAACCCAGTTTTAGGACGTGTCGTGTGGTTAAGATATCTGACTCTCGTCCTGACGACTCAGGTTCGAATTCTGGAATGACCAATCACGCTGCTTCTGTACAAACACGGAACTCAAAATAGTTTTTAATATTCCACGTAGCTTTACAGTCTTCCTAAACCCAGTTTTGAGATGTGCTGTGTAGTCGAGTGGTAAAGATACCTGACTCTCCTCCTGACGACCCGGGTTTGAATCCCGCAATGAATAATCATGCTTCTTCTGTACAAATACGGAACTCAAACTAGTTTCCAATATTCCACATACCTTTACAGTCTTCCTAAACCCAGTTTTAGGACGTGCTGTGTAGTCGAGTGGTTAAGATATCTGACTCTCGTCCTGACGACTCAGGTTCGAATTCTGGAATGACCAATCACGCTGATCTGCACTAATACGGAACTCAAACTACTTTCCAATATTCCACATACCTTTACAGTCTTCCTAAACCCAGTTATAGGACGTGCTGTGTAGTCGAGTGGTTAAGATATCTGACTCTCCTCCTGACGACCCGGGTTCGAATCCCGCAATGAATAATCACGCTTCTTCTGTACAAATACGGAACTCAAACTAGTTTCCAATATTCCACATACCTTCACAGTCTTCCTAAACCCAGTTTTAGGACGTGTCGTGTGGTTAAGATATCTGACTCTCGTCCTGACGACTCAGGTTCGAATTCTGGAATGACCAATCACGCTGCTTCTGTACAAATACGGAACTCAAACTAGTTTCCAATATTCCACATAGCTTTACAGTCTTCCTAAACCCAGTTTTAGGACGTGTCGTGTGGTTAAGATATCTGACTTTCGTCCTGACGACACGGGTTCGAATCCCGGAATGACCAATCAAGCTACTTCTGTACAAATACGGAACTCAAACTAGTTTCCAATATTCCACATACCTTTACAGTCTTCCTAAACCCAGTTTTAGGACGTGCTGTGTAGTCGTGTGGTTAAGATATCTGACTCTCGTCCTGTGGACCCGGGTTCGAATCCCGCAATGAATAATCACGCTTCTTCTGTACAAATACGGAACTCAAACTAGTTTCCTATATTCCACATAGCTTTACAGTCTTCCTAAACCCAGTTTTAGCACGTGCTGTGTAGTCGTGTGGTTAAGATATCTGACTCTCGTCCTGACCACTCAGGTTCGAATTCTGGAATGACCAATCACGCTGCTTCTGTACAAATACGGAACTCAAACTAGTTTCCAGTATTCCACATACCTTTACAATCTTCCTAAACCCAGTTATAAGACTTGCTGTGTAGTCGAGTGGTTAAGATATCTGACTCTCCTCCTGACGACCCGGGTTCGAATTCTGGAATGACCAATAACGCTATTTAATTACAAATACGGAACTCAAACTAGTTTCCAATATTCCGCATAGCTTTAGTCTTCCTAAACCCAGTTTTGAGATGTGCTGAGTAGTTAAGATACCTGACTCTCATCCTGACGACCCGGGTTCGAATCCCGCAATGAATAATCACGCTTCTTCTGTACAAATACGGAACTCAAACTAGTGTCCAATATTCCACATACCTTTACAGTCTTCCTAAACCCAGTTTTGAGATGTGCTGTGTAGTCGAGTGGTAAAGATACCTGACTCTCCTCCTGACGACCCGGGTTCGAATCCCGCAATGAATAATCACGCTTCTTCTGTACAAATACGGAACTCAAACTAGTTTCCAATATTCCACATAGCTTTACAGTCTTCCTAAACCCAGTTATAAGACGTGCTGTGTAGCCGGGTGGTTAAGATATCTGGCTCTCGTCCTCAGGACTCAGGTTCGAATTCTAGAATGACCAATCACGCTGCTTCTGTACAAATACGGAACCCAAACTAGTTTCCAATATTCCAAATACCTTTACAGTCTTCCTAAACCCAGTTATAGGACGTGCTGTGTAGTCGAGTAATTAAGATATCTGACTCTCGTCCTGACGACCCGGGTTCGAATCCCGGAATGACCAATCAAGCTATTTCTGTACAAATACGGAACTCAAACTAGTTTCCAATATTCCACATACCTTTACAGTCTTCCTAAACCCAGTTATAAGACGTGCTGTGTAGTCGAGTGGTTAAGATATCTGACTCTCGTCCTGCGACCCGGGTTCGAATTCTGGAATGACCAATCATGCTATTTCTGTACAAATACGGAACTCAAACTAGTTTCCAATATTCCACATAGCTTTACAGCCTTCCTAAACCCAGTTTTGAGATGTGCTGTGTAGTCGAGTGGTAAAGATACCTGACTCTCATCCTGACACCCGGGTTCGAATCCCGCAATCAATAATCACGCTTCTTCTGTACAAATACGAAACTCAAACTAGTTTTCAATATTCCACATAGCTTTACAGTCTTCCTAAACCCAATTTTAGGACGTGCTGTGTAGTCGTGTGGTTAAGATATCTGACTCTCGTCCTGACGACTCAGGTTCGAATTCTGGAATGACCAATCACGCTGCTTCTGTACAAATACGGAACTCAAACTCGTTCCCAATATTCCACATACCTTTACAATCTTCCTAAACCCAGTTATAGGACGTGCTGTGTAGTCAAGTGGTTAAGATATCTGACTCTCCTCCTGACGACCCGGGTTCGAATTCTGGAATGACCAATAACGCTATTTAATTACAAATACGGAACTCAAACTAGTTTCCAATATTCCGCATAGCTTTAGTCTTCCTAAACCCAGTTTTGAGATGTGCTGTGCAGTCGAGTGGTAAAGATACCTGACTCTCCTCCTGACGACCCGGGTTCGAATCCCGCAATGAATAATCACGCCTCTTCTGTACAAATACGTAACTCAAACTAGCTTCCAATATTTCAAATACATTTACAGTCTTCCTAAACCCAGTTATAAGACGTGCTTTGTAGTCGAGGTGTTTAGATATATGATTCTCGTCTTGACGACCCGGGTTCGAATCCCGCAATGAATAATCACGCTTCTTCTTTACAAATACGGAACTCAAACTAGTTTCCTATATTCCACATAGCTTTACTGTCTTCCTAAACCCAGTTTTGAGATGTGCTGTGTAGTCGAGTGGTAATGATACCTGACTCTCATCCTGACGACCCGGGTTTGAATCCCGCAATGAATAATCACGCTTCTTCTGTACAAATACGGAACTCAAACTAGTTTCCAATATTCCAAATACCTTTACAGTCTTCCTAAACCCAGTTATAAGACGTGCTGTGTAGTCGAGTAGTTAAGATACCTGACTCTCATCCTGACGACCCGGGTTCGAATCCCGCAATGAATAATCACGCTTCTTCTGTACAAATACGGAACTCAAACTAGTTTCCAATATTCCACATACCTTTACAGTCTTCCTACACCCCGTTTTAGGACGTGTCGTGTGATTAAGATATCTGACTCTCGTCCTGACGACTCAGGTTCGAATTCTGGAATGACCAATCACGCTGCTTCTGTACAAACACGGAACTCAAAATAGTTTTCAATATTCCACATAGCTTTACAGTCTTCCTAAACCCAGTTTTGAGATGTGCTGTGTAGTCGAGTGGTAAAGATACCTGACTCTCCTCCTGACGACACGGGTTCGAATCCCGCAATGAATAATCACGCTTCTTCTGTACAAATACGGAACTCAAACTAGTTTCCAATATTCCACATACCTTTACAGTCTTCTTAAACCCAGTTTTAGGACGTGTCGTGTGGTTTAGATATCTGACTCTCGTCCTGACGACTCAGGTTCGAATTCTGGAATGACCAATCACGCTGCTTCTGTACAAACACGGAACTCAAAATAGTTTTTAATATTCCACGTAGCTTTACAGTCTTCCTAAACCCAGTTTTGAGATGTGCTGTGTAGTCGAGTGGTAAAGATACCTGACTCTCCTCCTGACGACCCGGGTTTGAATCCCGCAATGAATAATCATGCTTCTTCTGTACAAATACGGAACTCAAACTAGTTTCCAATATTCCACATACCTTTACAGTCTTCCTAAACCCAGTTTTAGGACGTGTAGTGTGGTTAAGATATCTGACTCTCGTCCTGACGACTCAGGTTCGAATTCTGGAATGACCAATCACGCTGCTTCTGTACAAATACGGAACTCAAACTAGTTTCCAATATTCCACATAGCTTTACAGTCTTCCTAAACCCAGTTATAGGACGTGCTGTGTAGTCGAGTGGTTAAGATATCTGACTCTCGTCCTGACGACCCGGGTTCGAATCCCGGAATGATCAATCAAGCTATTTCTGTACAAATACGGAACTCAAACTAGGTTCCAATATTTCAAATACCTTTACAGTCTTCCTAAACCCAGTTATAAGACGTGCTGTGTAGTCGAGTAGTTAAGATACCTGACTCTCATCCTGTGGACCCGGGTTCGAATCCCGCAATGAATAATCACGCTTCTTCTGTACAAATACGGAACTCAAACTAGTTTCCTATATTCCACATAGCTTTACAGTCTTCCTAAACCCAGTTTTAGCACGTGCTGTGTAGTCGTGTGGTTAAGATATCTGACTCTCGTCCTGACCACTCAGGTTCGAATTCTGGAATGACCAATCACGCTGCTTCTGTACAAATACGGAACTCAAACTAGTTTCCAGTATTCCACATACCTTTACAATCTTCCTAAACCCAGTTATAGGACGTGCTGTGTAGTCGAGTGGTTAAGATATCTGACTCTCCTCCTGACGACCCGGGTTCGAATTCTGGAATGACCAATAACGCTATTTAATTACAAATACGGAACTCAAACTAGTTTCCAATATTCCGCATAGCTTTAGTCTTCCTAAACCCAGTTTTGAGATGTGCTGAGTAGTTAAGATACCTGACTCTCATCCTGACGACCCGGGTTCGAATCCCGCAATGAATAATCACGCTTCTTCTGTACAAATACGGAACTGAAACTAGTGTCCAATATTCCACATACCTTTACAGTCTTCCTAAACCCAGTTTTGAGATGTGCTGTGTAGTCGAGTGGTAAAGATACCTGACTCTCCTCCTGACGACCCGGGTTCGAATCCCGCAATGAATAATCACGCTTCTTCTGTACAAATACGGAACTCAAACTAGTTTCCAATATTCCACATAGCTTTACAGTCTTCCTAAACCCAGTTATAAGACGTGCTGTGTAGCCGGGTGGTTAAGATATCTGGCTCTCGTCCTCAGGACTCAGGTTCGAATTCTAGAATGACCAATCACGCTGCTTCTGTACAAATACGGAACCCAAACTAGTTTCCAATATTCCAAATACCTTTACAGTCTTCCTAAACCCAGTTATAAGACGTGCTGTGTAGTCGAGTAGTTAAGATACCTGACTCTCATCCTGTCGACCCGGGTTCGAATCCCGCAATGAATAATCACGCTTCTTCTGTACAAATACGGAACTCAAACTAGTTTCCAATATTCCAAATACCTTTACAGTCTTCCTAAACCCAGTTATAAGACGTGCTGAGTAGTTAAGATACCTGACTCTCATCCTGACGACCCGGGTTCGAATCCCGCAATGAATAATCACGCTTCTTCTGTACAAATACGGAACTCAAACTAGTTTCCAATATTCCACATAGCTTTACAGTCTTCCTAAACCCAGTTTTAGGACGTGTCGTGTGGTTAAGATATCTGACTCTCGTCCTGACGACTCAGGTTCGAATTCTGGATTGACTAATCACGCTGCTTCTGTACAAATACGGAACTCAAACTAGTTTCCAATATTCCACATACCTTTACAGTCTTCCTAAACCCAGTTTTAGGACGTGCTGTGTAGTCGTGTGGTTAAGATATCTGACTCTCGTCCTGACCACTCAGGTTCGAATTCTGGAATGACCAATCACGCTGCTTCTGTACAAATACGGAACTCAAACTAGTTTCCAGTATTCCACATACCTTTACAATCTTCCTAAACCCAGTTATAGGACGTGCTGTGTAGTCGAGTGGTTAAGATATCTGACTCTCCTCCTGACGACCCGGGTTCGAATTCTGGAATGACCAATAACGCTATTTAATTACAAATACGGAACTCAAACTAGTTTCCAATATTCCGCATAGCTTTAGTCTTCCTAAACCCAGTTTTGAGATGTGCTGTGTAGTCGAGTGGTAAAGATACCTGACTCTCCTCCTGACGACCCGGGTTCGAATCCCGCAATGAATAATCACGCCTCTTCTGTACAAATACGTAACTCAAACTAGCTTCCAATATTTCAAATACCTTTACAGTCTTCCTAAACCCAGTTATAAGACGTGCTTTGTAGTCGAGGTGTTTAGATATATGATTCTCGTCTTGACGACCCGGGTTCGAATCCCGCAATGAATAATCACGCTTCTTCTTTACAAATACGGAACTCAAACTAGTTTCCTATATTCCACATAGCTTTACAGTCTTCCTAAACCCAGTTTTGAGATGTGCTGTGTAGTCGAGTGGTAATGATACCTGACTCTCATCCTGACGACCCGGGTTTGAATCCCGCAATGAATAATCACGCTTCTTCTGTACAAATACGGAACTCAAACTAGTTTCCAATATTCCAAATACCTTTACAGTCTTCCTAAACCCAGTTATAAGACGTGCTGTGTAGTCGAGTAGTTAAGATACCTGACTCTCATCCTGACGACCCGGGTTCGAATCCCGCAATGAATAATCACGCTTCTTCTGTACAAATACGGAACTCAAACTAGTTTCCAATATTCCACATACCTTTACAGTCTTCCTACACCCCGTTTTAGGACGTGTCGTGTGATTAAGATATCTGACTCTCGTCCTGACGACTCAGGTTCGAATTCTGGAATGACCAATCACGCTGCTTCTGTACAAACACGGAACTCAAAATAGTTTTCAATATTCCACATAGCTTTACAGTCTTCCTAAACCCAGTTTTGAGATGTGCTGTGTAGTCGAGTGGTAAAGATACCTGACTCTCCTTCTGACGAAACGGGTTCGAATCCCGCAATGAATAATCACGCTTCTTCTGTACAAATACGGAACTCAAACTAGTTTCCAATATTCCACATACCTTTACAGTCTTCTTAAACCCAGTTTTAGGACGTGTCGTGTGGTTAAGATATCTGACTCTCGTCCTGACGACTCAGGTTCGAATTCTGGAATGACCAATCACGCTGCTTCTGTACAAACACGGAACTCAAAATAGTTTTTAATATTCCACGTAGCTTTACAGTCTTCCTAAACCCAGTTTTGAGATGTGCTGTGTAGTCGAGTGGTAAAGATACCTGACTCTCCTCCTGACGACCCGGGTTTGAATCCCGCAATGAATAATCATGCTTCTTCTGTACAAATACGGAACTCAAACTAGTTTCCAATATTCCACATACCTTTACAGTCTTCCTAAACCCAGTTTTAGGACGTGCTGTGTAGTCGAGTGGTTAAGATATCTGACTCTCGTCCTGACGACTCAGGTTCGAATTCTGGAATGACCAATCACGCTGATCTGCACTAATACGGAACTCAAACTACTTTCCAATATTCCACATACCTTTACAGTCTTCCTAAACCCAGTTATAGGACGTGCTGTGTAGTCGAGTGGTTAAGATATCTGACTCTCCTCCTGACGACCCGGGTTCGAATCCCGCAATGAATAATCACGCTTCTTCTGCACAAATACGGAACTCAAACTAGTTTCCAATATTCCACATACCTTCACAGTCTTCCTAAACCCAGTTTTAGGACGTGTCGTGTGGTTAAGATATCTGACTCTCGTCCTGACGACTCAGGTTCGAATTCTGGAATGACCAATCACGCTGCTTCTGTACAAATACGGAACTCAAACTAGTTTCCAATATTCCACATAGCTTTACAGTCTTCCTAAACCCAGTTTTAGGACGTGTCGTGTGGTTAAGATATCTGACTTTCGTCCTGACGACACGGGTTCGAATCCCGGAATGACCAATCAAGCTACTTCTGTACAAATACGGAACTCAAACTAGTTTCCAATATTCCACATACCTTTACAGTCTTCCTAAACCCAGTTTTAGGACGTGCTGTGTAGTCGTGTGGTTAAGATATCTGACTCTCGTCCTGTGGACCCGGGTTCGAATCCCGCAATGAATAATCACGCTTCTTCTGTACAAATACGGAACTCAAACTAGTTTCCTATATTCCACATAGCTTTACAGTCTTCCTAAACCCAGTTTTAGCACGTGCTGTGTAGTCGTGTGGTTAAGATATCTGACTCTCGTCCTGACCACTCAGGTTCGAATTCTGGAATGACCAATCACGCTGCTTCTGTACAAATACGGAACTCAAACTAGTTTCCAGTATTCCACATACCTTTACAATCTTCCTAAACCCAGTTATAAGACTTGCTGTGTAGTCGAGTGGTTAAGATATCTGACTCTCCTCCTGACGACCCGGGTTCGAATTCTGGAATGACCAATAACGCTATTTAATTACAAATACGGAACTCAAACTAGTTTCCAATATTCCGCATAGCTTTAGTCTTCCTAAACCCAGTTTTGAGATGTGCTGAGTAGTTAAGATACCTGACTCTCATCCTGACGACCCGGGTTCGAATCCCGCAATGAATAATCACGCTTCTTCTGTACAAATACGGAACTCAAACTAGTGTCCAATATTCCACATACCTTTACAGTCTTCCTAAACCCAGTTTTGAGATGTGCTGTGTAGTCGAGTGGTAAAGATACCTGACTCTCCTCCTGACGACCCGGGTTCGAATCCCGCAATGAATAATCACGCTTCTTCTGTACAAATACGGAACTCAAACTAGTTTCCAATATTCCACATAGCTTTACAGTCTTCCTAAACCCAGTTATAAGACGTGCTGTGTAGCCGGGTGGTTAAGATATCTGGCTCTCGTCCTCAGGACTCAGGTTCGAATTCTAGAATGACCAATCACGCTGCTTCTGTACAAATACGGAACCCAAACTAGTTTCCAATATTCCAAATACCTTTACAGTCTTCCTAAACCCAGTTATAGGACGTGCTGTGTAGTCGAGTAATTAAGATATCTGACTCTCGTCCTGACGACCCGGGTTCGAATCCCGGAATGACCAATCAAGCTATTTCTGTACAAATACGGAACTCAAACTAGTTTCCAATATTCCACATACCTTTACAGTCTTCCTAAACCCAGTTATAAGACGTGCTGTGTAGTCGAGTGGTTAAGATATCTGACTCTCGTCCTGCGACCCGGGTTCGAATTCTGGAATGACCAATCATGCTATTTCTGTACAAATACGGAACTCAAACTAGTTTCCAATATTCCACATAGCTTTACAGCCTTCCTAAACCCAGTTTTGAGATGTGCTGTGTAGTCGAGTGGTAAAGATACCTGACTCTCATCCTGACACCCGGGTTCGAATCCCGCAATCAATAATCACGCTTCTTCTGTACAAATACGAAACTCAAACTAGTTTTCAATATTCCAAATACCTTTACAGTCTTCCTAAACCCAATTTTAGGACGTGCTGTGTAGTCGTGTGGTTAAGATATCTGACTCTCGTCCTGACCACTCAGGTTCGAATTCTGGAATGACCAATCACGCTGCTTCTGTACAAATACGGAACTCAAACTAGTTTCCAGTATTCCACATACCTTTACAGTCTTCCTAAACCCAGTTTTAGGACGTGCTGTGTAGTCGTGTGGTTAAGATATCTGACTCTCGTCCTGACCACTCAGGTTCGAATTCTGGAATGACCAATCACGCTGCTTCTGTACAAATACGAAACTCAAACTAGTTTTCAATATTCCACATAGCTTTACAGTCTTCCTAAACCCAATTTTAGGACGTGCTGTGTAGTCGTGTGGTTAGGATATCTGACTCTCGTCCTGACGACTCAGGTTCGAATTCTGGAATGACCAATCACGCTGCTTCTGTACAAATACGGAACTCAAACTCGTTCCCAATATTCCACATACCTTTACAATCTTCCTAAACCCAGTTATAGGACGTGCTGTGTAGTCGAGTGGTTAAGATATCTGACTCTCCTCCTGACGACCCGGGTTCGAATTCTGGAATGACCAATAACGCTATTTAATTACAAATACGGAACTCAAACTAGTTTCCAGTATTCCGCATAGCTTTAGTCTTCCTAAACCCAGTTTTGAGATGTGCTGTGTAGTCGAGTGGTAAAGATACCTGACTCTCCTCCTGACGACCCGGGTTCGAATCCCGCAATGAATAATCACGCCTCTTCTGTACAAATACGTAACTCAAACTAGATTCCAATATTTCAAATACCTTTACAGTCTTCCTAAACCCAGTTATAAGACGTGCTTTGTAGTCGAGGTGTTTAGATATATGATTCTCGTCTTGACGACCCGGGTTCGAATCCCGCAATGAATAATCACGCTTCTTCTTTACAAATACGGAACTCAAACTAGTTTCCTATATTCCACATAGCTTTACAGTCTTCCTAAACCCAGTTTTGAGATGTGCTGTGTAGTCGAGTGGTAATGATACCTGACTCTCATCCTGACGACCCGGGTTTGAATCCCGCAATGTATAATCACGCTTCTTCTGTACAAATACGGAACTCAAACTAGTTTCCAATATTCCAAATACCTTTACAGTCTTCCTAAACCCAGTTATAAGACGTGCTGTGTAGTCGAGTAGTTAAGATACCTGACTCTCATCCTGACGACCCGGGTTCGAATCCCGCAATGAATAATCACGCTTCTTCTGTACAAATACGGAACTCAAACTAGTTTCCAATATTCCACATACCTTTACAGTCTTCCTACACCCCGTTTTAGGACGTGTCGTGTGATTAAGATATCTGACTCTCGTCCTGACGACTCAGGTTCGAATTCTGGAATGACCAATCACGCTGCTTCTGTACAAACACGGAACTCAAAATAGTTTTCAATATTCCACATAGCTTTACAGTCTTCCTAAACCCAGTTTTGAGATGTGCTGTGTAGTCGAGTGGTAAAGATACCTGACTCTCCTCCTGACGACACGGGTTCGAATCCCGCAATGAATAATCACGCTTCTTCTGTACAAATACGGAACTCAAACTAGTTTCCAATATTCCACATACCTTTACAGTCTTCTTAAACCCAGTTTTAGGACGTGTCGTGTGGTTAAGATATCTGACTCTCGTCCTGACGACTCAGGTTCGAATTCTGGAATGACCAATCACGCTGCTTCTGTACAAACACGGAACTCAAAATAGTTTTTAATATTCCACGTAGCTTTACAGTCTTCCTAAACCCAGTTTTGAGATGTGCTGTGTAGTCGAGTGGTAAAGATACCTGACTCTCCTCCTGACGACACGGGTTCGAATCCCGCAATGAATAATCACGCTTCTTCTGTACAAATACGGAACTCAAACTAGTTTCCAATATTCCACATACCTTTACAGTCTTCATAAACCCAGTTTTAGGACGTGCTGTGTAGTCGAGTGGTTAAGATATCTGACTCTCGTCCTGACGACTCAGGTTCGAATTCTGGAATGACCAATCACGCTGATCTGCACAAATACGGAACTGAAACTACTTTCCAATATTCCACATACCTTTACAGTCTTCCTAAACCCAGTTATAGGACGTGCTGTGTAGTCGAGTGGTTAAGATATCTGACTCTCCTCCTGACGACCCGGGTTCGAATCCCGCAATGAATAATCACGCTTCTTCTGTACAAATACGGAACTCAAACTAGTTTCCAATATTCCACATACCTTTACAGTCTTCCTAAACCCAGTTTTAGGACGTGTCGTGTGGTTAAGATATCTGACTCTCGTCCTGACGACTCAGGTTCGAATTCTGGAATGACCAATCACGCTGCTTCTGTACAAATACGGAACTCAAACTAGTTTCCAATATTCCACATACCTTTACAGTCTTCCTAAACCCAGTTTTAGGACGTGTCGTGTGGTTAAGATATCTGACTCTCGTCCTGACGACTCAGGTTCGAATTCTGGAATGACTAATCACGCTGCTTCTGTACAAATACGGAACTCAAACTAGTTTCCAATATTCCACATAGCTTTACAGTCTTCCTAAACCCAGTTTTAGGACGTGTCGTGTGGTTAAGATATCTGACTTTCGTCCTGACGACACGGGTTCGAATCCCGGAATGACCAATCAAGCTACATCTGTACAAATACGGAACTCAAACTAGTTTCCAATATTCCACATACCTTTACAGTCTTCCTAAACCCAGTTTTAGGACGTGCTGTGTAGTCGTGTGGTTAAGATATCTGACTCTCGTCCTGACGACTTACCTTCGAATTCTGGAATGACCAATCACGCTATTTCCTTACAAATACGGAACTAAACTAGTTTCCAATATTCCGCATAGCTTTAGTCTTCCTAAACCCAGTTTTGAGATGTGCTGTGTAGTCGAGTGGTTAAGATATCTGGCTCTCGTCCTCAGGACTCAGGTTCGAATTCTAGAATGACCAATCACGCTGCTTCTGTACAAATACGGAACCCAAACTAGTTTCCAATATTCCAAATACCTTTACAGTCTTCCTAAACCCAGTTATAAGACGTGCTGTGTAGTCGAGTAGTTAAGATACCTGACTCTCCTCCTGACGACCCGGGTTCGAATCCCGCAATGAATAATCACGCTTCTTCTGTACAAATACGGAACTCAAACTAGTTTCCTATATTCCACATAGCTTTACAGTCTTCCTAAACCCCGTTTTAGGACGTGTCGTGTGATTAAGATATCTGACTCTCGTCCTGACGACTCAGGTTCGAATTCTGGAATGACCAATCACGCTGCTTCTGTACAAACACGGAACCCAAACTAGTTTCCAATATTCCAAATACCTTTACAGTCTTCCTAAACCCAGTTATAAGACGTGCTGTGTAGTCGAGTAGTTAAGATACCTGACTCTCCTCCTGACGACCCGGGTTCGAATCCCGCAATGAATAATCACGCTTCTTCTGTACAAATACGGAACTCAAACTAGTTTCAATATTCCACATAGCTTTACAGTCTTCCTAAACCCAGTTTTGAGATGTGCTGTGTAGTCGAGTGGTAATGATACCTGACTCTCATCCTGACGACCCGGGTTTGAATCCCGCAATGTATAATCACGCTTCTTCTGTACAAATACGGAACTCAAACTAGTTTCCAATATTCCAAATACCTTTACAGTCTTCCTAAACCCAGTTATAAGACGTGCTGTGTAGTCGAGTAGTTAAGATACCTGACTCTCATCCTGACGACCCGGGTTCGAATCCCGCAATGAATAATCACGCTTCTTCTGTACAAATACGGAACTCAAACTAGTTTCCAATATTCCACATACCTTTACAGTCTTCCTACACCCCGTTTTAGGACGTGTCGTGTGATTAAGATATCTGACTCTCGTCCTGACGACTCAGGTTCGAATTCTGGAATGACCAATCACGCTGCTTCTGTACAAACACGGAACTCAAAATAGTTTTAAATATTCCACATAGCTTTACAGTCTTCCTAAACCCAGTTTTGAGATGTGCTGTGTAGTCGAGTGGTAAAGATACCTGACTCTCCTCCTGACGACACGGGTTCGAATCCCGCAATGAATAATCACGCTTCTTCTGTACAAATACGGAACTCAAACTAGTTTCCAATATTCCACATACCTTTACAGTCTTCTTAAACCCAGTTTTAGGACGTGTCGTGTGGTTAAGATATCTGACTCTCGTCCTGACGACTCAGGTTCGAATTCTGGAATGACCAATCACGCTGCTTCTGTACAAACACGGAACTCAAAATAGTTTTTAATATTCCACGTAGCTTTACAGTCTTCCTAAACCCAGTTTTGAGATGTGCTGTGTAGTCGAGTGGTAAAGATACCTGACTCTCCTCCTGACGACCCGGGTTTGAATCCCGCAATGAATAATCATGCTTCTTCTGTACAAATACGGAACTCAAACTAGTTTCCAATATTCCACATACCTTTACAGTCTTCATAAACCCAGTTTTAGGACGTGCTGTGTAGTCGAGTGGTTAAGATATCTGACTCTCGTCCTGACGACTCAGGTTCGAATTCTGGAATGACCAATCACGCTGATCTGCACAAATACGGAACTGAAACTACTTTCCAATATTCCACATACCTTTACAGTCTTCCTAAACCCAGTTATAGGACGTGCTGTGTAGTCGAGTGGTTAAGATATCTGACTCTCCTCCTGACGACCCGGGTTCGAATCCCGCAATGAATAATCACGCTTCTTCTGTACAAATACGGAACTCAAACTAGTTTCCAATATTCCACATACCTTTACAGTCTTCCTAAACCCAGTTTTAGGACGTGTCGTGTGGTTAAGATATCTGACTCTCGTCCTGACGACTCAGGTTCGAATTCTGGAATGACCAATCACGCTGCTTCTGTACAAATACGGAACTCAAACTAGTTTCCAATATTCCACATACCTTTACAGTCTTCCTAAACCCAGTTTTAGGACGTGTCGTGTGGTTAAGATATCTGACTCTCGTCCTGACGACTCAGGTTCGAATTCTGGAATGACTAATCACGCTGCTTCTGTACAAATACGGAACTCAAACTAGTTTCCAATATTCCACATAGCTTTACAGTCTTCCTAAACCCAGTTTTAGGACGTGTCGTGTGGTTAAGATATCTGACTTTCGTCCTGACGACACGGGTTCGAATCCCGGAATGACCAATCAAGCTACATCTGTACAAATACGGAACTCAAACTAGTTTCCAATATTCCACATACCTTTACAGTCTTCCTAAACCCAGTTTTAGGACGTGCTGTGTAGTCGTGTGGTTAAGATATCTGACTCTCGTCCTGACGACTTACCTTCGAATTCTGGAATGACCAATCACGCTATTTCCTTACAAATACGGAACTAAACTAGTTTCCAATATTCCGCATAGCTTTAGTCTTCCTAAACCCAGTTTTGAGATGTGCTGTGTAGTCGAGTGGTTAAGATATCTGGCTCTCGTCCTCAGGACTCAGGTTCGAATTCTAGAATGACCAATCACGCTGCTTCTGTACAAATACGGAACCCAAACTAGTTTCCAATATTCCAAATACCTTTACAGTCTTCCTAAACCCAGTTATAAGACGTGCTGTGTAGTCGAGTAGTTAAGATACCTGACTCTCATCCTGTCGACCCGGGTTCGAATCCCGCAATGAATAATCACGCTTCTTCTGTACAAATACGGAACTCAAACTAGTTTCCTATATTCCACATAGCTTTACAGTCTTCCTAAACCCCGTTTTAGGACGTGTCGTGTGATTAAGATATCTGACTCTCGTCCTGACGACTCAGGTTCGAATTCTGGAATGACCAATCACGCTGCTTCTGTACAAACACGGAACCCAAACTAGTTTCCAATATTCCAAATACCTTTACAGTCTTCCTAAACCCAGTTATAAGACGTGCTGTGTAGTCGAGTAGTTAAGATACCTGACTCTCCTCCTGACGACCCGGGTTCGAATCCCGCAATGAATAATCACGCTTCTTCTGTACAAATACGGAACTCAAACTAGTTTCAATATTCCACATACCTTTACAGTCTTCTTAAACCCAGTTTTAGGACGTGTCGTGTGGTTAAGATATCTGACTCTCGTCCTGACGACTCAGGTTCGAATTCTGGAATGACCAATCACGCTGCTTCTGTACAAACACGGAACTCAAAAGAGTTTTTAATATTCCACGTAGCTTTACAGTCTTCCTAAACCCAGTTTTGAGATGTGCTGTGTAGTCGAGTGGTAAAGATACCTGACTCTCCTCCTGACGACCCGGGTTTGAATCCCGCAATGAATAATCACGCTTCTTCTGTACAAATACGGAACTCAAACTAGTTTCCAATATTCCACATACCTTTACAGTCTTCCTAAACCCAGTTTTAGGACGTGCTGTATAGTCGAGTGGTTAAGATATCTGACTCTCGTCCTGACGACTCAGGTTCGAATTCTGGAATGACCAATCACGCTGATCTGCACAAATACGGAACTCAAACTACTTTCCAATATTCCACATACCTTTACAGTCTTCCTAAACCCAGTTTTAGGACGTGTCGTGTGGTTAAGATATCTGACTCTCGTCCTGACGACTCAGGTTCGAATTCTGGAATGACTAATCACGCTGCTTCTGTACAAATACGGAACTCAAACTAGTTTCCAATATTCCACATAGCTTTACAGTCTTCATAAACCCAGTTTTAGGACGTGTCTTGTGGTTAAGATATCAGACTTTCGTCCTGACAACACGGGTTCGAATCCCGGAATGACCAATCAAGCTACATCTGTACAAATACGGAACTCAAACTAGTTTCCAATATTCCACATACCTTTACAGTCTTCCTAAACCCAGTTTTAGGACGTGCTGTGTAGTCGTGTGGTTAAGATATCTGACTCTCGTCCTGACGACTTACCTTCGAATTCTGGAATGACCAATCACGCTATTTCCTTACAAATACGGAACTCAAACTAGTTTCCAATATTCCGCATAGCTTTAGTCTTCCTAAACCCAGTTTTGAGATGTGCTGTGTAGTCGAGTGGTTAAGATATCTGGCTCTCGTCCTCAGGACTCAGGTTCGAATTCTAGAATGACCAATCACGCTGCTTCTGTACAAATACGGAACCCAAACTAGTTTCCAATATTCCAAATACCTTTACAGTCTTCCTAAACCCAGTTATAAGACGTGCTGTGTAGTCGAGTAGTTAAGATACCTGACTCTCATCCTGTCGACCCGGGTTCGAATCCCGCAATGAATAATCACGCTTCTTCTGTACAAATACGGAACTCAAACTAGTTTCCTATATTCCACATAGCTTTACAGTCTTCCTAAACCCCGTTTTAGGACGTGTCGTGTGATTAAGATATCTGACTCTCGTCCTGACGACTCAGGTTCGAATTCTGGAATGACCAATCACGCTGCTTCTGTACAAACACGGAACCCAAACTAGTTTCCAATATTCCAAATACCTTTACAGTCTTCCTAAACCCAGTTATAAGACGTGCTGTGTAGTCGAGTAGTTAAGATACCTGACTCTCATCCTGTCGACCCGGGTTCGAATCCCGCAATGAATAATCACGCTTCTTCTGTACAAATACGGAACTCAAACTAGTTTCCTATATTCCACATAGCTTTACAGTCTTCCTAAACCCCGTTTTAGGACGTGTCGTGTGATTAAGATATCTGACTCTCGTCCTGACGACTCAGGTTCGAATTCTGGAATGACCAATCACGCTGCTTCTGTACAAACACGGAACTCAAAATAGTTTTCAATATTCCACATAGCTTTACAGTCTTCCTAAACCCAGTTTTGAGATGTGCTGTGTAGTCGAGTGGTAAAGATACCTGACTCTCCTCCTGACGACCCGGGTTTGAATCCCGCAATGAATAATCACGCTTCTTCTGTACAAATACGGAACTCAAACTAGTTTCCAATATTCCACATACCTTTACAGTCTTCCTAAACCCAGTTTTAGGACGTGTCGTGTGGTTAAGATATCTGACTCTCGTCCTGACGACTCAGGTTCGAATTCTGGAATGACTAATCACGCTGCTTCTGTACAAATACGGAACTCAAACTAGTTTCCAATATTCCACATAGCTTTACAGTCTTCCTAAACCCAGTTTTAGGACGTGTCGTGTGGTTAAGATATCTGACTTTCGTCCTGACGACACGGGTTCGAATCCCGGAATGACCAATCAAGCTACATCTGTACAAATACGGAACTCAAACTAGTTTCCAATATTCCACATACCTTTACAGTCTTCCTAAACCCAGTTTTAGGACGTGCTGTGTAGTCGTGTGGTTAAGATATCTGACTCTCGTCCTGACGACTTACCTTCGAATTCTGGAATGACCAATCACGCTATTTCCTTACAAATACGGAACTCAAACTAGTTTCCAATATTCCGCATAGCTTTAGTCTTCCTAAACCCAGTTTTGAGATGTGCTGTGTAGTCGAGTGGTTAAGATATCTGGCTCTCGTCCTCAGGACTCAGGTTCGAATTCTAGAATGACCAATCACGCTGCTTCTGTACAAATACGGAACCCAAACTAGTTTCCAATATTCCAAATACCTTTACAGTCTTCCTAAACCCAGTTATAAGACGTGCTGTGTAGTCGAGTAGTTAAGATACCTGACTCTCATCCTGTCGACCCGGGTTCGAATCCCGCAATGAATAATCACGCTTCTTCTGTACAAATACGGAACTCAAACTAGTTTCCTATATTCCACATAGCTTTACAGTCTTCCTAAACCCCGTTTTAGGACGTGTCGTGTGATTAAGATATCTGACTCTCGTCCTGACGACTCAGGTTCGAATTCTGGAATGACCAATCACGCTGCTTCTGTACAAACACGGAACCCAAACTAGTTTCCAATATTCCAAATACCTTTACAGTCTTCCTAAACCCAGTTATAAGACGTGCTGTGTAGTCGAGTAGTTAAGATACCTGACTCTCATCCTGTCGACCCGGGTTCGAATCCCGCAATGAATAATCACGCTTCTTCTGTACAAATACGGAACTCAAACTAGTTTCCTATATTCCACATAGCTTTACAGTCTTCCTAAACCCCGTTTTAGGACGTGTCGTGTGATTAAGATATCTGACTCTCGTCCTGACGACTCAGGTTCGAATTCTGGAATGACCAATCACGCTGCTTCTGTACAAACACGGAACTCAAAATAGTTTTCAATATTCCACATAGCTTTACAGTCTTCCTAAACCCAGTTTTGAGATGTGCTGTGTAGTCGAGTGGTAAAGATACCTGACTCTCCTCCTGACGACCCGGGTTCGAATCCCGCAATGAATAATCACGCTTCTTCTGTACAAATACGGAACTCAAACTAGTTTCAATATTCCACATACCTTTACAGTCTTCTTAAACCCAGTTTTAGGACGTGTCGTGTGGTTAAGATATCTGACTCTCGTCCTGACGACTCAGGTTCGAATTCTGGAATGACCAATCACGCTGCTTCTGTACAAACACGGAACTCAAAAGAGTTTTTAATATTCCACGTAGCTTTACAGTCTTCCTAAACCCAGTTTTGAGATGTGCTGTGTAGTCGAGTGGTAAAGATACCTGACTCTCCTCCTGACGACCCGGGTTTGAATCCCGCAATGAATAATCACGCTTCTTCTGTACAAATACGGAACTCAAACTAGTTTCCAATATTCCACATACCTTTACAGTCTTCCTAAACCCAGTTTTAGGACGTGTCGTGTGGTTAAGATATCTGACTCTCGTCCTGACGACTCAGGTTCGAATTCTGGAATGACTAATCACGCTGCTTCTGTACAAATACGGAACTCAAACTAGTTTCCAATATTCCACATAGCTTTACAGTCTTCCTAAACCCAGTTTTAGGACGTGTCGTGTGGTTAAGATATCTGACTTTCGTCCTGACGACACGGGTTCGAATCCCGGAATGACCAATCAAGCTACATCTGTACAAATACGGAACTCAAACTAGTTTCCAATATTCCACATACCTTTACAGTCTTCCTAAACCCAGTTTTAGGACGTGCTGTGTAGTCGTGTGGTTAAGATATCTGACTCTCGTCCTGACGACTTACCTTCGAATTCTGGAATGACCAATCACGCTATTTCCTTACAAATACGGAACTCAAACTAGTTTCCAATATTCCGCATAGCTTTAGTCTTCCTAAACCCAGTTTTGAGATGTGCTGTGTAGTCGAGTGGTTAAGATATCTGGCTCTCGTCCTCAGGACTCAGGTTCGAATTCTAGAATGACCAATCACGCTGCTTCTGTACAAATACGGAACCCAAACTAGTTTCCAATATTCCAAATACCTTTACAGTCTTCCTAAACCCAGTTATAAGACGTGCTGTGTAGTCGAGTAGTTAAGATACCTGACTCTCATCCTGTCGACCCGGGTTCGAATCCCGCAATGAATAATCACGCTTCTTCTGTACAAATACGGAACTCAAACTAGTTTCCTATATTCCACATAGCTTTACAGTCTTCCTAAACCCCGTTTTAGGACGTGTCGTGTGATTAAGATATCTGACTCTCGTCCTGACGACTCAGGTTCGAATTCTGGAATGACCAATCACGCTGCTTCTGTACAAACACGGAACCCAAACTAGTTTCCAATATTCCAAATACCTTTACAGTCTTCCTAAACCCAGTTATAAGACGTGCTGTGTAGTCGAGTAGTTAAGATACCTGACTCTCATCCTGTCGACCCGGGTTCGAATCCCGCAATGAATAATCACGCTTCTTCTGTACAAATACGGAACTCAAACTAGTTTCCTATATTCCACATAGCTTTACAGTCTTCCTAAACCCCGTTTTAGGACGTGTCGTGTGATTAAGATATCTGACTCTCGTCCTGACGACTCAGGTTCGAATTCTGGAATGACCAATCACGCTGCTTCTGTACAAACACGGAACCCAAACTAGTTTCCAATATTCCAAATACCTTTACAGTCTTCCTAAACCCAGTTATAAGACGTGCTGTGTAGTCGAGTAGTTAAGATACCTGACTCTCATCCTGTCGACCCGGGTTCGAATCCCGCAATGAATAATCACGCTTCTTCTGTACAAATACGGAACTCAAACTAGTTTCCTATATTCCACATAGCTTTACAGTCTTCCTAAACCCCGTTTTAGGACGTGTCGTGTGATTAAGATATCTGACTCTCGTCCTGACGACTCAGGTTCGAATTCTGGAATGACCAATCACGCTGCTTCTGTACAAACACGGAACTCAAAATAGTTTTCAATATTCCACATAGCTTTACAGTCTTCCTAAACCCAGTTTTGAGATGTGCTGTGTAGTCGAGTGGTAAAGATACCTGACTCTCCTCCTGACGACCCGGGTTCGAATCCCGCAATGAATAATCACGCTTCTTCTGTACAAATACGGAACTCAAACTAGTTTCAATATTCCACATACCTTTACAGTCTTCTTAAACCCAGTTTTAGGACGTGTCGTGTGGTTAAGATATCTGACTCTCGTCCTGACGACTCAGGTTCGAATTCTGGAATGACCAATCACGCTGCTTCTGTACAAACACGGAACTCAAAAGAGTTTTTAATATTCCACGTAGCTTTACAGTCTTCCTAAACCCAGTTTTGAGATGTGCTGTGTAGTCGAGTGGTAAAGATACCTGACTCTCCTCCTGACGACCCGGGTTTGAATCCCGCAATGAATAATCACGCTTCTTCTGTACAAATACGGAACTCAAACTAGTTTCCAATATTCCACATACCTTTACAGTCTTCCTAAACCCAGTTTTAGGACGTGCTGTGTAGTCGAGTGGTTAAGATATCTGACTCTCGTCCTGACGACTCAGGTTCGAATTCTGGAATGACCAATCACGCTGATCTGCACAAATACGGAACTCAAACTACTTTCCAATATTCCACATACCTTTACAGTCTTCCTAAACCCAGTTATAGGACGTGCTGTGTAGTCGAGTGGTTAAGATACCTGACTCTCCTCCTGACGACCCGGGTTTGAATCCCGCAATGAATAATCATGCTTCTTCTGTACAAATACGGAACTCAAACTAGTTTCCAATTTTCCACATACCTTTACAGTCTTCTTAAACCCAGTTTTAGGACGTGTCGTGTGGTTAAGATATATGACTCTCGTCCTGACGACTCAGGTTCGAATTCTGGAATGACCAATCACGCTGCTTCTGTACAAATACGGCACTCAAACTAGTTTCCAATATTCCACATACCTTTACAGTCTTCCTAAACCCAGTTTTAGGACGTGTCGTGTGGTTAAGATATCTGACTCTCGTCCTGACGACTCAGGTTCGAATTCTGGAATGACTAATCACGCTGCTTCTGTACAAATACGGAACTCAAACTAGTTTCCAATATTCCACATAGCTTTACAGTCTTCCTAAACCCAGTTTTAGGACATGCTGTGTAGTCGTGTGGTTAAGATATCTGACTCTCGTCCTGACGACTTACCTTCGAATTCTGGAATGACCAATCACGCTATTTCCTTACAAATACGGAACTCAAACTAGTTTCCAATATTCCGCATAGCTTTAGTCTTCCTAAACCCAGTTTTGAGATGTGCTGTGTAGTCGAGTGGTAAAGATACCTGACTCTCCTCCTGACGACCCGGGTTCGAATCCCGCAATGAATAATCACGCTTCTTCTGTACAAATACGGAACTCAAACTAGTTTCCAATATTCCAAATACCTTTACAGTCTTCCTAAACCCAGTTATAAGACGTGCTGTGTAGTCGAGTAGTTAAGATACCTGACTCTCATCCTGACGACCCGGGTTCGAATCCCGCAATGAATAATCACGCTTCTTCTGTACAAATACGGAACTCAAACTAGTTTCCAATATTCCAAATACCTTTACAGTCTTCCTAAACCCAGTTATAAGACGTGCTGTGTAGTCGAGTAGTTAAGATACCTGACTCTCATCCTGACGACCCGGGTTCGAATCCCGCAATGAATAATCACGCTTCTTCTGTACAAATACGGAACTCAAACTAGTTTCCAATATTCCACATACCTTTACAGTCTTCCTACACCCCGTTTTAGGACGTGTCGTGTGATTAAGATATCTGACTCTCGTCCTGACGACTCAGGTTCGAATTCTGGAATGACCAATCACGCTGCTTCTGTACAAACACGGAACTCAAAATAGTTTTCAATATTCCACATAGCTTTACAGTCTTCCTAAACCCAGTTTTGAGATGTGCTGTGTAGTCGAGTGGTAAAGATACCTGACTCTCCTCCTGACGACACGGGTTCGAATCCCGCAATGAATAATCACGCTTCTTCTGTACAAATACGGAACTCAAACTAGTTTCCAATATTCCACATACCTTTACAGTCTTCCTAAACCCAGTTTTAGGACGTGCTGTGTAGTCGAGTGGTTAAGATATCTGACTCTCGTCCTGACGACTCAGGTTCGAATTCTGGAATGACCAATCACGCTGATCTGCATAAATACGGAACTCAAACTACTTTCCAATATTCCACATACCTTTACAGTCTTCCTAAACCCAGTTATAGGACGTGCTGTGTAGTCGAGTGGTTAAGATACCTGACTCTCCTCCTGACGACCCGGGTTTGAATCCCGCAATGAATAATCATGCTTCTTCTGTACAAATACGGAACTCAAACTAGTTTCCAATTTTCCACATACCTTTACAGTCTTCTTAAACCCAGTTTTAGGACGTGTCGTGTGGTTAAGATATATGACTCTCGTCCTGACGACTCAGGTTCGAATTCTGGAATGACCAATCACGCTGCTTCTGTACAAATACGGCACTCAAACTAGTTTCCAATATTCCACATACCTTTACAGTCTTCCTAAACCCAGTTTTAGGACGTGTCGTGTGGTTAAGATATCTGACTCTCGTCCTGACGACTCAGGTTCGAATTCTGGAATGACTAATCACGCTGCTTCTGTACAAATACGGAACTCAAACTAGTTTCCAATATTCCACATAGCTTTACAGTCTTCCTAAACCCAGTTTTAGGACATGCTGTGTAGTCGTGTGGTTAAGATATCTGACTCTCGTCCTGACGACTTACCTTCGAATTCTGGAATGACCAATCACGCTATTTCCTTACAAATACGGAACTCAAACTAGTTTCCAATATTCCGCATAGCTTTAGTCTTCCTAAACCCAGTTTTGAGATGTGCTGTGTAGTCGAGTGGTAAAGATACCTGACTCTCCTCCTGACGACCCGGGTTCGAATCCCGCAATGAATAATCACGCTTCTTCTGTACAAATACGGAACTCAAACTAGTTTCCAATATTCCAAATACCTTTACAGTCTTCCTAAACCCAGTTATAAGACGTGCTGTGTAGTCGAGTAGTTAAGATACCTGACTCTCATCCTGACGACCCGGGTTCGAATCCCGCAATGAATAATCACGCTTCTTCTGTACAAATACGGAACTCAAACTAGTTTCCAATATTCCAAATACCTTTACAGTCTTCCTAAACCCAGTTATAAGACGTGCTGTGTAGTCGAGTAGTTAAGATACCTGACTCTCATCCTGACGACCCGGGTTCGAATCCCGCAATGAATAATCACGCTTCTTCTGTACAAATACGGAACTCAAACTAGTTTCCAATATTCCACATACCTTTACAGTCTTCCTACACCCCGTTTTAGGACGTGTCGTGTGATTAAGATATCTGACTCTCGTCCTGACGACTCAGGTTCGAATTCTGGAATGACCAATCACGCTGCTTCTGTACAAACACGGAACTCAAAATAGTTTTCAATATTCCACATAGCTTTACAGTCTTCCTAAACCCAGTTTTGAGATGTGCTGTGTAGTCGAGTGGTAAAGATACCTGACTCTCCTCCTGACGACACGGGTTCGAATCCCGCAATGAATAATCACGCTTCTTCTGTACAAATACGGAACTCAAACTAGTTTCCAATATTCCACATACCTTTACAGTCTTCTTAAACCCAGTTTTAGGACGTGTCGTGTGGTTAAGATATCTGACTCTCGTCCTGACGACTCAGGTTCGAATTCTGGAATGACCAATCACGCTGCTTCTGTACAAACACGGAACTCAAAATAGTTTTTAATATTCCACGTAGCTTTACAGTCTTCCTAAACCCAGTTTTGAGATGTGCTGTGTAGTCGAGTGGTAAAGATACCTGACTCTCCTCCTGACGACCCGGGTTTGAATCCCGCAATGAATAATCATGCTTCTTCTGTACAAATACGGAACTCAAACTAGTTTCCAATATTCCACATACCTTTACAGTCTTCCTAAACCCAGTTTTAGGACGTGCTGTGTAGTCGAGTGGTTAAGATATCTGACTCTCGTCCTGACGACTCAGGTTCGAATTCTGGAATGACCAATCACGCTGATCTGCACAAATACGGAACTCAAACTACTTTCCAATATTCCACATACCTTTACAGTCTTCCTAAACCCAGTTATAGGACGTGATGTGTAGTCGAGTGGTTAAGATATCTGACTCTCCTCCTGACGACCCGGGTTCGAATCCCGCAATGAATAATCACGCTTCTTCTGTACAAATACGGAACTCAAACTAGTTTCCAATATTCCACATACCTTTACAGTCTTCCTAAACCCAGTTTTAGGACGTGTCGTGTGGTTAAGATATCTGACTCTCGCCCTGACGACTCAGGTTCGAATTCTGGAATGACCAATCACGCTGCTTCTGTACAAATACGGAACTCAAACTAGTTTCCAATATTCCACATACCTTTACAGTCTTCCTAAACCCAGTTTTAGGACGTGTCGTGTGGTTAAGATATCTGACTCTCGTCCTGACGACTCAGGTTCGAATTCTGGAATGACTAATCACGCTGCTTCTGTACAAATACGGAACTCAAACTAGTTTCCAATATTCCACATACCTTTACAGTCTTCCTAAACCCAGTTTTAGGACGTGCTGTGTAGTCGAGTGGTTAAGATATCTGACTCTCGTCCTGACGACTTAGGTTCGAATTCTGGAATGACCAATCACGCTGATCTGCACAAATACGGAACTCAAACTACTTTCCAATATTCCACATAACTTTACAGTCTTCCTAAACCCAGTTATAGGACGTGCTGTGTAGTCGAGTGGTTAAGATATCTGACTCTCCTCCTGACGACCCGGGTTCGAATCCCGCAATGAATAATCACGCTTCTTCTGTACAAATGCTGAACTCAAACTAGTTTCCAATATTCCACATACCTTTACAGTCTTCCTAAACCCAGTTTTAGGACGTGTCGTGTGGTTAAGATATCTGACTCTCGTCCTGACGACTTACCTTCGAATTCTGGAATGACCAATCACGCTATTTCCTTACAAATACGGAACTCAAACTAGTTTCCAATATTCCGCATAGCTTTAGTCTTCCTAAACCCAGTTTTGAGATGTGCTGTGTAGTCGAGTGGTTAAGATATCTGGCTCTCGTCCTCAGGACTCAGGTTCGAATTCTAGAATGACCAATCACGCTGCTTCTGTACAAATACGGAACCCAAACTAGTTTCCAATATTCCAAATACCTTTACAGTCTTCCTAAACCCAGTTATAAGACGTGCTGTGTAGTCGAGTAGTTAAGATACCTGACTCTCATCCTGTCGACCCGGGTTCGAATCCCGCAATGAATAATCACGCTTCTTCTGTACAAATACGGAACTCAAACTAGTTTCCTATATTCCACATAGCTTTACAGTCTTCCTAAACCCCGTTTTAGGACGTGTCGTGTGATTGAGATATCTGACTCTCGTCCTGACGACTCAGGTTCGAATTCTGGAATGACCAATCACGCTGCTTCTGTACAAACACGGAACCCAAACTAGTTTCCAATATTCCAAATACCTTTACAGTCTTCCTAAACCCAGTTATAAGACGTGCTGTGTAGTCGAGTAGTTAAGATACCTGACTCTCATCCTGTCGACCCGGGTTCGAATCCCGCAATGAATAATCACGCTTCTTCTGTACAAATACGGACCTCAAACTAGTTTCCAATATTCCACATACCTTTACAGTCTTCTTAAACCCAGTTTTAGGACGTGTCGTGTGGTTAAGATATCTGACTCTCGTCCTGACGACTCAGGTTCGAATTCTGGAATGACCAATCACGCTGCTTCTGTACAAACACGGAACTCAAAAGAGTTTTTAATATTCCACGTAGCTTTATAGTCTTCCTAAACCCAGTTTTGAGATGTGCTGTGTAGTCGAGTGGTAAAGATACCTGACTCTCCTCCTGACGACCCGGGTTCGAATCCCGCAATGAATAATCACGCTTCTTCTGTACAAATACGGACCTCAAACTAGTTTCCAATATTCCACATACCTTTACAGTCTTCTTAAACCCAGTTTTAGGACGTGTCGTGTGGTTAAGATATCTGACTCTCGTCCTGACGACTCAGGTTCGAATTCTGGAATGACCAATCACGCTGCTTCTGTACAAACACGGAACTCAAAATAGTTTTTAATATTCCACGTAGCTTTACAGTCTTCCTAAACCCAGTTTTGAGATGTGCTGTGTAGTCGAGTGGTAAAGATACCTCACTCTCCTCCTGACGACCCGGGTTTGAATCCCGCAATGAATAATCATGCTTCTTCTGTACAAATACGGAACTCAAACTAGTTTCCAATATTCCACATACCTTTACAGTCTTCCTAAACCCAGTTTTAGGACGTGCTGTGTAGTCGAGTGGTTAAGATATCTGACTCTCGTCCTGACGACTTAGGTTCGAATTCTGGAATGACCAATCACGCTGATCTGCACAAATACGGAACTCAAACTACTTTCCAATATTCCACATAACTTTACAGTCTTCCTAAACCCAGTTATAGGACGTGCTGTGTAGTCGAGTGGTTAAGATATCTGACTCTCCTCCTGACGACCCGGGTTCGAATCCCGCAATGAATAATCACGCTTCTTCTGTACAAATGCTGAACTCAAACTAGTTTCCAATATTCCACATACCTTTACAGTCTTCCTAAACCCAGTTTTAGGACGTGTCGTGTGGTTAAGATATCTGACTCTCGTCCTGACGACTCAGGTTCGAATTCTGGAATGACCAATCACGCTGCTTCTGTACAAATACGGAACTCAAACTAGTTTCCAATATTCCACATAGCTTTACAGTCTTCCTAAACCCAGTTTTAGGACATGCTGTGTAGTCGTGTGGTTAAGATATCTGACTCTCGTCCTGACGACTTACCTTCGAATTCTGGAATGACCAATCACGCTATTTCCTTACAAATACGGAACTCAAACTAGTTTCCAATATTCCGCATAGCTTTAGTCTTCCTAAACCCAGTTTTGAGATGTGCTGTGTAGTCGAGTGGTAAAGATACCTGACTCTCCTCCTGACGACACGGGTTCGAATCCCGCAATGAATAATCACGCTTCTTCTGTACAAATACGGAACTCAAACTAGTTTCCAATATTCCACATACCTTTACAGTCTTCTTAAACCCAGTTTTAGGACGTGTCGTGTGGTTAAGATATCTGACTCTCGTCCTGACGACTCAGGTTCGAATTCTGGAATGACCAATCACGCTGCTTCTGTACAAACACGGAACTCAAAATAGTTTTTAATATTCCACGTAGCTTTACAGTCTTCCTAAACCCAGTTTTGAGATGTGCTGTGTAGTCGAGTGGTAAAGATACCTGACTCTCCTCCTGACGACCCGGGTTTGAATCCCGCAATGAATAATCATGCTTCTTCTGTACAAATACGGAACTCAAACTAGTTTCCAATATTCCACATACCTTTACAGTCTTCCTAAACCCAGTTTTAGGACGTGCTGTGTAGTCGAGTGGTTAAGATATCTGACTCTCGTCCTGACGACTCAGGTTCGAATTCTGGAATGACCAATCACGCTGATCTGCACAAATACGGAACTCAAACTACTTTCCAATATTCCACATACCTTTACAGTCTTCCTAAACCCAGTTATAGGACGTGATGTGTAGTCGAGTGGTTAAGATATCTGACTCTCCTCCTGACGACCCGGGTTCGAATCCCGCAATGAATAATCACGCTTCTTCTGTACAAATACGGAACTCAAACTAGTTTCCAATATTCCACATACCTTTACAGTCTTCCTAAACCCAGTTTTAGGACGTGTCGTGTGGTTAAGATATCTGACTCTCGTCCTGACGACTCAGGTTCGAATTCTGGAATGACCAATCACGCTGCTTCTGTACAAATACGGAACTCAAACTAGTTTCCAATATTCCACATACCTTTACAGTCTTCCTAAACCCAGTTTTAGGACGTGTCGTGTGGTTAAGATATCTGACTCTCGTCCTGACGACTCAGGTTCGAATTCTGGAATGACTAATCACGCTGCTTCTGTACAAATACGGAACTCAAACTAGTTTCCAATATTCCACATACCTTTACAGTCTTCCTAAACCCAGTTTTAGGACGTGCTGTGTAGTCGTGTGGTTAAGATATCTGACTCTCGTCCTGACGACTTACCTTCGAATTCTGGAATGACCAATCACGCTATTTCCTTACAAATACGGAACTCAAACTAGTTTCCAATATTCCGCATAGCTTTAGTCTTCCTAAACCCAGTTTTGAGATGTGCTGTGTAGTCGAGTGGTTAAGATATCTGGCTCTCGTCCTCAGGACTCAGGTTCGAATTCTAGAATGACCAATCACGCTGCTTCTGTACAAATACGGAACCCAAACTAGTTTCCAATATTCCAAATACCTTTACAGTCTTCCTAAACCCAGTTATAAGACGTGCTGTGTAGTCGAGTAGTTAAGATACCTGACTCTCATCCTGTCGACCCGGGTTCGAATCCCGCAATGAATAATCACGCTTCTTCTGTACAAATACGGAACTCAAACTAGTTTCCTATATTCCACATAGCTTTACAGTCTTCCTAAACCCCGTTTTAGGACGTGTCGTGTGATTGAGATATCTGACTCTCGTCCTGACGACTCAGGTTCGAATTCTGGAATGACCAATCACGCTGCTTCTGTACAAACACGGAACCCAAACTAGTTTCCAATATTCCAAATACCTTTACAGTCTTCCTAAACCCAGTTATAAGACGTGCTGTGTAGTCGAGTAGTTAAGATACCTGACTCTCATCCTGTCGACCCGGGTTCGAATCCCGCAATGAATAATCACGCTTCTTCTGTACAAATACGGAACTCAAACTAGTTTCCTATATTCCACATAGCTTTACAGTCTTCCTAAACCCCGTTTTAGGACGTGTCGTGTGATTAAGATATCTGACTCTCGTCCTGACGACTCAGGTTCGAATTCTGGAATGACCAATCACGCTGCTTCTGTACAAACACGGAACTCAAAATAGTTTTCAATATTCCACATAGCTTTACAGTCTTCCTAAACCCAGTTTTGAGATGTGCTGTGTAGTCGAGTGGTAAAGATACCTGACTCTCCTCCTGACGACCCGGGTTCGAATCCCGCAATGAATAATCACGCTTCTTCTGTACAAATACGGACCTCAAACTAGTTTCCAATATTCCACATACCTTTACAGTCTTCTTAAACCCAGTTTTAGGACGTGTCGTGTGGTTAAGATATCTGACTCTCGTCCTGACGACTCAGGTTCGAATTCTGGAATGACCAATCACGCTGCTTCTGTACAAACACGGAACTCAAAAGAGTTTTTAATATTCCACGTAGCTTTATAGTCTTCCTAAACCCAGTTTTGAGATGTGCTGTGTAGTCGAGTGGTAAAGATACCTGACTCTCCTCCTGACGACCCGGGTTTGAATCCCGCAATGAATAATCACGCTTCTTCTGTACAAATACGGAACTCAAACTAGTTTCCAATATTCCACATACCTTTACAGTCTTCCTAAACCCAGTTTTAGGACGTGCTGTGTAGTCGAGTGGTTAAGATATCTGACTCTCGTCCTGACGACTCAGGTTCGAATTCTGGAATGACCAATCACGCTGATCTGCACAAATACGGAACTCAAACTACTTTCCAATATTCCACATACCTTTACAGTCTTCCTAAACCCAGTTATAGGACGTGCTGTGTAGTCGAGTGGTTAAGATACCTGACTCTCCTCCTGACGACCCGGGTTTGAATCCCGCAATGAATAATCATGCTTCTTCTGTACAAATACGGAACTCAAACTAGTTTCCAATTTTCCACATACCTTTACAGTCTTCTTAAACCCAGTTTTAGGACGTGTCGTGTGGTTAAGATATCTGACTCTCGTCCTGACGACTCAGGTTCGAATTCTGGAATGACCAATCACGCTGCTTCTGTACAAACACGGAACTCAAAATAGTTTTTAATATTCCACGTAGCTTTACAGTCTTCCTAAACCCAGTTTTGAGATGTGCTGTGTAGTCGAGTGGTAAAGATACCTCACTCTCCTCCTGACGACCCGGGTTTGAATCCCGCAATGAATAATCATGCTTCTTCTGTACAAATACGGAACTCAAACTAGTTTCCAATATTCCACATACCTTTACAGTCTTCCTAAACCCAGTTTTAGGACGTGCTGTGTAGTCGAGTGGTTAAGATATCTGACTCTCGTCCTGACGACTTAGGTTCGAATTCTGGAATGACCAATCACGCTGATCTGCACAAATACGGAACTCAAACTACTTTCCAATATTCCACATAACTTTACAGTCTTCCTAAACCCAGTTATAGGACGTGCTGTGTAGTCGAGTGGTTAAGATATCTGACTCTCCTCCTGACGACCCGGGTTCGAATCCCGCAATGAATAATCACGCTTCTTCTGTACAAATGCTGAACTCAAACTAGTTTCCAATATTCCACATACCTTTACAGTCTTCCTAAACCCAGTTTTAGGACGTGTCGTGTGGTTAAGATATCTGACTCTCGTCCTGACGACTCAGGTTCGAATTCTGGAATGACCAATCACGCTGCTTCTGTACAAATACGGAACTCAAACTAGTTTCCAATATTCCACATACCTTTACAGTCTTCCTAAACCCAGTTTTAGGACGTGTCGTGTGGTTAAGATATCTGACTCTCGTCCTGACGACTCAGGTTCGAATTCTGGAATGACTAATCACGCTGCTTCTGTACAAATACGGAACTCAAACTAGTTTCCAATATTCCACATAGCTTTACAGTCTTCCTAAACCCAGTTTTAGGACATGCTGTGTAGTCGTGTGGTTAAGATATCTGACTCTCGTCCTGACGACTTACCTTCGAATTCTGGAATGACCAATCACGCTATTTCCTTACAAATACGGAACTCAAACTAGTTTCCAATATTCCGCATAGCTTTAGTCTTCCTAAACCCAGTTTTGAGATGTGCTGTGTAGTCGAGTGGTAAAGATACCTGACTCTCCTCCTGACGACCCGGGTTCGAATCCCGCAATGAATAATCACGCTTCTTCTGTACAAATACGGAACTCAAACTAGTTTCCTATATTCCACATAGCTTTACAGTCTTCCTAAACCCCGTTTTAGGACGTGTCGTGTGATTAAGATATCTGACTCTCGTCCTGACGACTCAGGTTCGAATTCTGGAATGACCAATCACGCTGCTTCTGCACAAACACGGAACCCAAACTAGTTTCCAATATTCCAAATACCTTTACAGTCTTCCTAAACCCAGTTATAAGACGTGCTGTGTAGTCGAGTAGTTAAGATACCTGACTCTCATCCTGTCGACCCGGGTTCGAATCCCGCAATGAATAATCACGCTTCTTCTGTACAAATACGGAACTCAAACTAGTTTCCTATATTCCACATAGCTTTACAGTCTTCCTAAACCCCGTTTTAGGACGTGTCGTGTGATTAAGATATCTGACTCTCGTCCTGACGACTCAGGTTCGAATTCTGGAATGACCAATCACGCTGCTTCTGTACAAATACGGAACTCAAACTAGTTTCCAATATTGCACATACCTTTACAGTCTTCCTAAACCCAGTTTTAGGACGTGTCGTGTGGTTAAGATATCTGACTCTCGTCCTGACCACTCAGGTTCGAATTCTGGAATGACCAATCACGCTGCTTCTGTACAAATACGGAACTCAAACTACTTTCCAATATTCCACATACCTTTACAGTCTTCCTAAACCCAGTTATAGGACGTGCTGTGTAGTCGAGTGGTTAAGATATCTGACTCTCCTCCTGACGACCCGGGTTCGAATCCCGCAATGAATAATCACGCTTCTTCTGTACAAATACGGAACTCAAACTAGTTTCCAATATTCCACATACCTTTACAGTCTTCCTAAACCCAGTTTTAGGACGTGTCGTGTGGTTAAGATATCTGACTCTCGTCCTGACGACTCAGGTTCGAATTCTGGAATGACTAATCACGCTGCTTCTGTACAAATACGGAACTCAAACTAGTTTCCAATATTTCAAATACCTTTACAGTCTTCCTAAACCCAGTTATAAGACGTGCTGTGTAGTCGTGTGGTTAAGATATCTGACTCTCGTCCTGACCACTCAGGTTCGAATTCTGGAATGACCAATCACGCTGCTTCTGTACAAATACGGAACTCAAACTAGTTTCCAGTATTCCACATACCTTTACAGTCTTCCTAAACCCAGTTTTAGGACGTGCTGTGTAGTCGTGTGGTTAAGATATCTGACTCTCGTCCTGACCACTCAGGTTCGAATTCTGGAATGACCAATCACGCTGCTTCTGTACAAACACGGAACTCAAAATAGTTTTTAATATTCCACGTAGCTTTACAGTCTTCCTAAACCCAGTTTTGAGATGTGCTGTGTAGTCGAGTGGTAAAGATACCTGACTCTCCTCCTGACGACCCGGGTTTGAATCCCGCAATGAATAATCATGCTTCTTCTGTACAAATACGGAACTCAAACTAGTTTCCAATATTCCACATACCTTTACAGTCTTCCTAAACCCAGTTTTAGGACGTGCTGTGTAGTCGAGTGTTTAAGATATCTGACTCTCGTCCTGACGACTCAGGTTCGAATTCTGGAATGACCAATCACGCTGATCTGCACAAATACGGAACTCAAACTACTTTCCAATATTCCACATACCTTTACAGTCTTCCTAAACCCAGTTATAGGACGTGCTGTGTAGTCGAGTGGTTAAGATATCTGACTCTCCTCCTGACGACCCGGGTTCGAATCCCGCAATGAATAATCACGCTTCTTCTGTACAAATACGGAACTCAAACTAGTTTCCAATATTCCACATACCTTTACAGTCTTCCTAAACCTAGTTTTAGGACGTGTCGTGTGGTTAAGATATCTGACTCTCGTCCTGACGACTCAGGTTCGAATTCTGGAATGACCAATCACGCTGCTTCTGTACAAATACGGAACTCAAACTAGTTTCCAATATTCCACATACCTTTACAGTCTTCCTAAACCCAGTTTTAGGACGTGTCGTGTGGTTAAGATATCTGACTCTCGTCCTGACGACTCAGGTTCGAATTCTGGAATGACTAATCACGCTGCTTCTGTACAAATACGGAACTCAAACTAGTTTCCAATATTCCACATAGCTTTACAGTCTTCCTAAACCCAGTTTTAGGACGTGTCGTGTGGTTAAGATATCTGACTTTCGTCCTGACGACACGGGTTCGAATCCCGGAATGACCAATCAAGCTACTTCTGTACAAATACGGAACTCAAACTAGTTTCCAATATTCCACATACCTTTACAGTCTTCCTAAACCCAGTTTTAGGACATGCTGTGTAGTCGTGTGGTTAAGATATCTGACTCTCGTCCTGACGACTTACCTTCGAATTCTGGAATGACCAATCAAGCTATTTCCTTACAAATACGGAACTCAAACTAGTTTCCAATATTCCGCATAGCTTTAGTCTTCCTATACCCAGTTTTGAGATGTGCTGTGTAGTCGAGTGGTAAAGATACCTGACTCTCCTCCTGACGACCCGGGTTCGAATCCCGCAATGAATAATCACGCTTCTTCTGTCAAATACGGAACTCAAACTAGTTTCCAATATTTCAAATACCTTTACAGTCTTCCTAAACCCAATTATAAGACGTGCTGTGTAGTCGGGTGGTTAAGATATCTGGCTCTCGTCCTCAGGACTCAGGTTCGAATTCTAGAATGACCAATCACGCTGCTTCTGTACAAATACGGAACCCAAACTAGTTTCCAATATTCCAAATACCTTTACAGTCTTCCTAAACCCAGTTTTAGGACGTGTCGTGTGGTTAAGATATCTGACTCTCGTCCTGACCACTCAGGTTCGAATTCTGGAATGACCAATCACGCTGCTTCTGTACAAATACGGAACTCAAACTACTTTCCAATATTCCACATACCTTTACAGTCTTCCTAAACCCAGTTATAGGACGTGTCGTGTGGTTAAGATATCTGACTCTCGTCCTGACCACTCAGGTTCGAATTCTGGAATGACCAATCACGCTGCTTCTGTACAAATACGGAACTCAAACTACTTTCCAATATTCCACATACCTTTACAGTCTTCCTAAACCCAGTTATAGGACGTGCTGTGTAGTCGAGTGGTTAAGATATCTGACTCTCCTCCTGACGACCCGGGTTCGAATCCCGCAATGAATAATCACGCTTCTTCTGTACAAATACGGAACTCAAACTAGTTTCCAATATTCCACATACCTTTACAGTCTTCCTAAACCCAGTTTTAGGACGTGTCGTGTGGTTAAGATATCTGACTCTCGTCCTGACGACTCAGGTTCGAATTCTGGAATGACCAATCACGCTGCTTCTGTACAAATACGGAACTCAAACTAGTTTCCAATATTCCACATACCTTTACAGTCTTCCTAAACCCAGTTTTAGGACGTGTCGTGTGGTTAAGATATCTGACTCTCGTCCTGACGACTCAGGTTCGAATTCTGGAATGACTAATCACGCTGCTTCTGTACAAATACGGAACTCAAACTAGTTTCCAATATTTCAAATACCTTTACAGTCTTCCTAAACCCAGTTATAAGACGTGCTGTGTAGTCGAGTAGTTAAGATACCTGACTCTCATCCTGTGGACCCGGGTTCGAATCCCGCAATGAATAATCACGCTTCTTCTGTACAAATACGGAACTCAAACTAGTTTCCTATATTCCACATAGCTTTACAGTCTTCCTAAACCCAGTATTAGCACGTGCTGTGTAGTCGTGTGGTTAAGATATCTGACTCTCGTCCTGACCACTCAGGTTCGAATTCTGGAATGACCAATCACGCTGCTTCTGTACAAATACGGAACTCAAACTAGTTTCCAGTATTCCACATACCTTTACAGTCTTCCTAAACCCAGTTTTAGGACGTGCTGTGTAGTCGTGTGGTTAAGATATCTGACTCTCGTCCTGACCACTCAGGTTCGAATTCTGGAATGACCAATCACGCTGCTTCTGTACAAACACGGAACTCAAAATAGTTTTTAATATTCCACGTAGCTTTACAGTCTTCCTAAACCCAGTTTTGAGATGTGCTGTGTAGTCGAGTGGTAAAGATACCTGACTCTCCTCCTGACGACCCGGGTTTGAATCCCGCAATGAATAATCATGCTTCTTCTGTACAAATACGGAACTCAAACTAGTTTCCAATATTCCACATACCTTTACAGTCTTCCTAAACCCAGTTTTAGGACGTGCTGTGTAGTCGAGTGTTTAAGATATCTGACTCTCGTCCTGACGACTCAGGTTCGAATTCTGGAATGACCAATCACGCTGATCTGCACAAATACGGAACTCAAACTACTTTCCAATATTCCACATACCTTTACAGTCTTCCTAAACCCAGTTATAGGACGTGCTGTGTAGTCGAGTGGTTAAGATATCTGACTCTCCTCCTGACGACCCGGGTTCGAATCCCGCAATGAATAATCACGCTTCTTCTGTACAAATACGGAACTCAAACTAGTTTCCAATATTCCACATACCTTTACAGTCTTCCTAAACCTAGTTTTAGGACGTGTCGTGTGGTTAAGATATCTGACTCTCGTCCTGACGACTCAGGTTCGAATTCTGGAATGACCAATCACGCTGCTTCTGTACAAATACGGAACTCAAACTAGTTTCCAATATTCCACATACCTTTACAGTCTTCCTAAACCCAGTTTTAGGACGTGTCGTGTGGTTAAGATATCTGACTCTCGTCCTGACGACTCAGGTTCGAATTCTGGAATGACTAATCACGCTGCTTCTGTACAAATACGGAACTCAAACTAGTTTCCAATATTCCACATAGCTTTACAGTCTTCCTAAACCCAGTTTTAGGACGTGTCGTGTGGTTAAGATATCTGACTTTCGTCCTGACGACACGGGTTCGAATCCCGGAATGACCAATCAAGCTACTTCTGTACAAATACGGAACTCAAACTAGTTTCCAATATTCCACATACCTTTACAGTCTTCCTAAACCCAGTTTTAGGACATGCTGTGTAGTCGTGTGGTTAAGATATCTGACTCTCGTCCTGACGACTTACCTTCGAATTCTGGAATGACCAATCAAGCTATTTCCTTACAAATACGGAACTCAAACTAGTTTCCAATATTCCGCATAGCTTTAGTCTTCCTATACCCAGTTTTGAGATGTGCTGTGTAGTCGAGTGGTAAAGATACCTGACTCTCCTCCTGACGACCCGGGTTCGAATCCCGCAATGAATAATCACGCTTCTTCTGTCAAATACGGAACTCAAACTAGTTTCCAATATTTCAAATACCTTTACAGTCTTCCTAAACCCAATTATAAGACGTGCTGTGTAGTCGGGTGGTTAAGATATCTGGCTCTCGTCCTCAGGACTCAGGTTCGAATTCTAGAATGACCAATCACGCTGCTTCTGTACAAATACGGAACCCAAACTAGTTTCCAATATTCCAAATACCTTTACAGTCTTCCTAAACCCAGTTTTAGGACGTGTCGTGTGGTTAAGATATCTGACTCTCGTCCTGACCACTCAGGTTCGAATTCTGGAATGACCAATCACGCTGCTTCTGTACAAATACGGAACTCAAACTACTTTCCAATATTCCACATACCTTTACAGTCTTCCTAAACCCAGTTATAGGACGTGTCGTGTGGTTAAGATATCTGACTCTCGTCCTGACCACTCAGGTTCGAATTCTGGAATGACCAATCACGCTGCTTCTGTACAAATACGGAACTCAAACTACTTTCCAATATTCCACATACCTTTACAGTCTTCCTAAACCCAGTTATAGGACGTGCTGTGTAGTCGAGTGGTTAAGATATCTGACTCTCCTCCTGACGACCCGGGTTCGAATCCCGCAATGAATAATCACGCTGCTTCTGTACAAATACGGAACTCAAACTAGTTTCCAATATTCCACATACCTTTACAGTCTTTCTAAACCCAGTTTTAGGACGTGTCGTGTGGTTAAGATATCTGACTCTCGTCCTGACCACTCAGGTTCGAATTCTGGAATGACCAATCACGCTGCTTCTGTACAAATACGGAACTCAAACTACTTTCCAATATTCCACATACCTTTACAGTCTTCCTAAACCCAGTTATAAGACGTGCTGTGTAGTCGAGTAGTTAAGATACCTGACTCTCATCCTGTGGGCCCGGGTTCGAATCCCGCAATGAATAATCACGCTTCTTCTGTACAAATACGGAACTCAAACTAGTTTCCTATATTCCACATAGCTTTACAG
Source organism: Pholcus phalangioides (assembly GCF_987345545.1). Classification (NCBI taxonomy): domain Eukaryota; kingdom Metazoa; phylum Arthropoda; class Arachnida; order Araneae; family Pholcidae; genus Pholcus; species Pholcus phalangioides. The sequence continues at coordinate 14,152,890 of NW_028301598.1, forward strand.
TCTTCCTAAACCCAGTATTAGCACGTGCTGTGTAGTCGTGTGGTTAAGATATCTGACTCTCGTCCTGACCACTCAGGTTCGAATTCTGGAATGACCAATCACGCTGCTTCTGTACAAATACGGAACTCAAACTAGTTTCCAGTATTCCACATACCTTTACAGTCTTCCTAAACCCAGTTTTAGGACGTGCTGTGTAGTCGTGTGGTTAAGATATCTGACTCTCGTCCTGACCACTCAGGTTCGAATTCTGGAATGACCAATCACGCTGCTTCTGTACAAACACGGAACTCAAAGTAGTTTTTAATATTCCACGTAGCTTTACAGTCTTCCTAAACCCAGTTTTGAGATGTGCTGTGTAGTCGAGTGGTAAAGATACCTGACTCTCCTCCTGACGACCCGGGTTTGAATCCCGCAATGAATAATCATGCTTCTTCTGTACAAATACGGAACTCAAACTAGTTTCCAATATTCCACATACCTTTACAGTCTTCCTAAACCCAGTTTTAGGACGTGCTGAGTAGTCGAGTGGTTAAGATATCTGACTCTCGTCCTGACGACTCAGGTTCGAATTCTGGAATGACCAATCACGCTGATCTGCACAAATACGGAACTCAAACTACTTTCCAATATTCCACATACCTTTACAGTCTTCCTAAACCCAGTTATAGGACGTGCTGTGTAGTCGAGTGGTTAAGATATCTGACTCTCCTCCTGACGACCCGGGTTCGAATCCCGCAATGAATAATCACGCTTCTTCTGTACAAATACGGAACTCAAACTAGTTTCCAATTTTCCACATACCTTTACAGTCTTCTTAAACCCAGTTTTAGGACGTGTCGTGTGGTTAAGATATCTGACTCTCGTCCTGACGACTCAGGTTCGAATTCTGGAATGACCAATCACGCTGCTTCTGTACAAACACGGAACTCAAAATAGTTTTTAATATTCCACGTAGCTTTACAGTCTTCCTAAACCCAGTTTTGAGATGTGCTGTGTAGTCGAGTGGTAAAGATACCTCACTCTCCTCCTGACGACCCGGGTTTGAATCCCGCAATGAATAATCATGCTTCTTCTGTACAAATACGGAACTCAAACTAGTTTCCAATATTCCACATACCTTTACAGTCTTCCTAAACCCAGTTTTAGGACGTGCTGTGTAGTCGAGTGGTTAAGATATCTGACTCTCGTCCTGACGACTTAGGTTCGAATTCTGGAATGACCAATCACGCTGATCTGCACAAATACGGAACTCAAACTACTTTCCAATATTCCACATAACTTTACAGTCTTCCTAAACCCAGTTATAGGACGTGCTGTGTAGTCGAGTGGTTAAGATATCTGACTCTCCTCCTGACGACCCGGGTTCGAATCCCGCAATGAATAATCACGCTTCTTCTGTACAAATGCTGAACTCAAACTAGTTTCCAATATTCCACATACCTTTACAGTCTTCCTAAACCCAGTTTTAGGACGTGTCGTGTGGTTAAGATATCTGACTCTCGTCCTGACGACTCAGGTTCGAATTCTGGAATGACCAATCACGCTGCTTCTGTACAAATACGGAACTCAAACTAGTTTCCAATATTCCACATACCTTTACAGTCTTCCTAAACCCAGTTTTAGGACGTGTCGTGTGGTTAAGATATCTGACTCTCGTCCTGACGACTCAGGTTCGAATTCTGGAATGACTAATCACGCTGCTTCTGTACAAATACGGAACTCAAACTAGTTTCCAATATTCCACATAGCTTTACAGTCTTCCTAAACCCAGTTTTAGGACATGCTGTGTAGTCGTGTGGTTAAGATATCTGACTCTCGTCCTGACGACTTACCTTCGAATTCTGGAATGACCAATCACGCTATTTCCTTACAAATACGGAACTCAAACTAGTTTCCAATATTCCGCATAGCTTTAGTCTTCCTAAACCCAGTTTTGAGATGTGCTGTGTAGTCGAGTGGTAAAGATACCTGACTCTCCTCCTGACGACCCGGGTTCGAATCCCGCAATGAATAATCACGCTTCTTCTGTACAAATACGGAACTCAAACTAGTTTCCTATATTCCACATAGCTTTACAGTCTTCCTAAACCCCGTTTTAGGACGTGTCGTGTGATTAAGATATCTGACTCTCGTCCTGACGACTCAGGTTCGAATTCTGGAATGACCAATCACGCTGCTTCTGCACAAACACGGAACCCAAACTAGTTTCCAATATTCCAAATACCTTTACAGTCTTCCTAAACCCAGTTATAAGACGTGCTGTGTAGTCGAGTAGTTAAGATACCTGACTCTCATCCTGTCGACCCGGGTTCGGATCCCGCAATGAATAATCACGCTTCTTCTGTACAAATACGGAACTCAAACTAGTTTCCTATATTCCACATAGCTTTACAGTCTTCCTAAACCCCGTTTTAGGACGTGTCGTGTGATTAAGATATCTGACTCTCGTCCTGACGACTCAGGTTCGAATTCTGGAATGACCAATCACGCTGCTTCTGTACAAATACGGAACTCAAACTAGTTTCCAATATTGCACATACCTTTACAGTCTTCCTAAACCCAGTTTTAGGACGTGTCGTGTGGTTAAGATATCTGACTCTCGTCCTGACCACTCAGGTTCGAATTCTGGAATGACCAATCACGCTGCTTCTGTACAAATACGGAACTCAAACTACTTTCCAATATTCCACATACCTTTACAGTCTTCCTAAACCCAGTTATAGGACGTGCTGTGTAGTCGAGTGGTTAAGATATCTGACTCTCCTCCTGACGACCCGGGTTCGAATCCCGCAATGAATAATCACGCTTCTTCTGTACAAATACGGAACTCAAACTAGTTTCCAATATTCCACATACCTTTACAGTCTTCCTAAACCCAGTTATAAGACGTGCTGTGTAGTCGTGTGGTTAAGATATCTGACTCTCGTCCTGACCACTCAGGTTCGAATTCTGGAATGACCAATCACGCTGCTTCTGTACAAATACGGAACTCAAACTAGTTTCCAGTATTCCACATACCTTTACAGTCTTCCTAAACCCAGTTTTAGGACGTGCTGTGTAGTCGTGTGGTTAAGATATCTGACTCTCGTCCTGACCACTCAGGTTCGAATTCTGGAATGACCAATCACGCTGCTTCTGTACAAACACGGAACTCAAAATAGTTTTTAATATTCCACGTAGCTTTACAGTCTTCCTAAACCCAGTTTTGAGATGTGCTGTGTAGTCGAGTGGTAAAGATACCTGACTCTCCTCCTGACGACCCGGGTTTGAATCCCGCAATGAATAATCATGCTTCTTCTGTACAAATACGGAACTCAAACTAGTTTCCAATATTCCACATACCTTTACAGTCTTCCTAAACCCAGTTTTAGGACGTGCTGTGTAGTCGAGTGTTTAAGATATCTGACTCTCGTCCTGACGACTCAGGTTCGAATTCTGGAATGACCAATCACGCTGATCTGCACAAATACGGAACTCAAACTACTTTCCAATATTCCACATACCTTTACAGTCTTCCTAAACCCAGTTATAGGACGTGCTGTGTAGTCGAGTGGTTAAGATATCTGACTCTCCTCCTGACGACCCGGGTTCGAATCCCGCAATGAATAATCACGCTTCTTCTGTACAAATACGGAACTCAAACTAGTTTCCAATATTCCACATACCTTTACAGTCTTCCTAAACCTAGTTTTAGGACGTGTCGTGTGGTTAAGATATCTGACTCTCGTCCTGACGACTCAGGTTCGAATTCTGGAATGACCAATCACGCTGCTTCTGTACAAATACGGAACTCAAACTAGTTTCCAATATTCCACATACCTTTACAGTCTTCCTAAACCCAGTTTTAGGACGTGTCGTGTGGTTAAGATATCTGACTCTCGTCCTGACGACTCAGGTTCGAATTCTGGAATGACTAATCACGCTGCTTCTGTACAAATACGGAACTCAAACTAGTTTCCAATATTCCACATAGCTTTACAGTCTTCCTAAACCCAGTTTTAGGACGTGTCGTGTGGTTAAGATATCTGACTTTCGTCCTGACGACACGGGTTCGAATCCCGGAATGACCAATCAAGCTACTTCTGTACAAATACGGAACTCAAACTAGTTTCCAATATTCCACATACCTTTACAGTCTTCCTAAACCCAGTTTTAGGACATGCTGTGTAGTCGTGTGGTTAAGATATCTGACTCTCGTCCTGACGACTTACCTTCGAATTCTGGAATGACCAATCAAGCTATTTCCTTACAAATACGGAACTCAAACTAGTTTCCAATATTCCGCATAGCTTTAGTCTTCCTATACCCAGTTTTGAGATGTGCTGTGTAGTCGAGTGGTAAAGATACCTGACTCTCCTCCTGACGACCCGGGTTCGAATCCCGCAATGAATAATCACGCTTCTTCTGTCAAATACGGAACTCAAACTAGTTTCCAATATTTCAAATACCTTTACAGTCTTCCTAAACCCAATTATAAGACGTGCTGTGTAGTCGGGTGGTTAAGATATCTGGCTCTCGTCCTCAGGACTCAGGTTCGAATTCTAGAATGACCAATCACGCTGCTTCTGTACAAATACGGAACCCAAACTAGTTTCCAATATTCCAAATACCTTTACAGTCTTCCTAAACCCAGTTTTAGGACGTGTCGTGTGGTTAAGATATCTGACTCTCGTCCTGACCACTCAGGTTCGAATTCTGGAATGACCAATCACGCTGCTTCTGTACAAATACGGAACTCAAACTACTTTCCAATATTCCACATACCTTTAGAGTCTTCCTAAACCCAGTTATAGGACGTGTCGTGTGGTTAAGATATCTGACTCTCGTCCTGACCACTCAGGTTCGAATTCTGGAATGACCAATCACGCTGCTTCTGTACAAATACGGAACTCAAACTACTTTCCAATATTCCACATACCTTTACAGTCTTCCTAAACCCAGTTATAGGACGTGCTGTGTAGTCGAGTGGTTAAGATATCTGACTCTCCTCCTGACGACCCGGGTTCGAATCCCGCAATGAATAATCACGCTTCTTCTGTACAAATACGGAACTCAAACTAGTTTCCAATATTCCACATACCTTTACAGTCTTCCTAAACCCAGTTTTAGGACGTGTCGTGTGGTTAAGATATCTGACTCTCGTCCTGACGACTCAGGTTCGAATTCTGGAATGACCAATCACGCTGCTTCTGTACAAATACGGAACTCAAACTATTTTCCAATATTCCACATACCTTTACAGTCTTCCTAAACCCAGTTTTAGGACGTGTCGTGTGGTTAAGATATCTGACTCTCGTCCTGACGACTCAGGTTCGAATTCTGGAATGACTAATCACGCTGCTTCTGTACAAATACGGAACTCAAACTAGTTTCCAATATTTCAAATACCTTTACAGTCTTCCTAAACCCAGTTATAAGACGTGCTGTGTAGTCGAGTAGTTAAGATACCTGACTCTCATCCTGTGGACCCGGGTTCGAATCCCGCAATGAATAATCACGCTTCTTCTGTACAAATACGGAACTCAAACTAGTTTCCTATATTCCACATAGCTTTACAGTCTTCCTAAACCCAGTATTAGCACGTGCTGTGTAGTCGTGTGGTTAAGATATCTGACTCTCGTCCTGACCACTCAGGTTCGAATTCTGGAATGACCAATCACGCTGCTTCTGTACAAATACGGAACTCAAACTAGTTTCCAGTATTCCACATACCTTTACAGTCTTCCTAAACCCAGTTTTAGGACGTGCTGTGTAGTCGTGTGGTTAAGATATCTGACTCTCGTCCTGACCACTCAGGTTCGAATTCTGGAATGACCAATCACGCTGCTTCTGTACAAACACGGAACTCAAAATAGTTTTTAATATTCCACGTAGCTTTACAGTCTTCCTAAACCCAGTTTTGAGATGTGCTGTGTAGTCGAGTGGTAAAGATACCTGACTCTCCTCCTGACGACCCGGGTTTGAATCCCGCAATGAATAATCATGCTTCTTCTGTACAAATACGGAACTCAAACTAGTTTCCAATATTCCACATACCTTTACAGTCTTCCTAAACCCAGTTTTAGGACGTGCTGTGTAGTCGAGTGTTTAAGATATCTGACTCTCGTCCTGACGACTCAGGTTCGAATTCTGGAATGACCAATCACGCTGATCTGCACAAATACGGAACTCAAACTACTTTCCAATATTCCACATACCTTTACAGTCTTCCTAAACCCAGTTATAGGACGTGCTGTGTAGTCGAGTGGTTAAGATATCTGACTCTCCTCCTGACGACCCGGGTTCGAATCCCGCAATGAATAATCACGCTTCTTCTGTACAAATACGGAACTCAAACTAGTTTCCAATATTCCACATACCTTTACAGTCTTCCTAAACCTAGTTTTAGGACGTGTCGTGTGGTTAAGATATCTGACTCTCGTCCTGACGACTCAGGTTCGAATTCTGGAATGACCAATCACGCTGCTTCTGTACAAATACGGAACTCAAACTAGTTTCCAATATTCCACATACCTTTACAGTCTTCCTAAACCCAGTTTTAGGACGTGTCGTGTGGTTAAGATATCTGACTCTCGTCCTGACGACTCAGGTTCGAATTCTGGAATGACTAATCACGCTGCTTCTGTACAAATACGGAACTCAAACTAGTTTCCAATATTCCACATAGCTTTACAGTCTTCCTAAACCCAGTTTTAGGACGTGTCGTGTGGTTAAGATATCTGACTTTCGTCCTGACGACACGGGTTCGAATCCCGGAATGACCAATCAAGCTACTTCTGTACAAATACGGAACTCAAACTAGTTTCCAATATTCCACATACCTTTACAGTCTTCCTAAACCCAGTTTTAGGACATGCTGTGTAGTCGTGTGGTTAAGATATCTGACTCTCGTCCTGACGACTTACCTTCGAATTCTGGAATGACCAATCAAGCTATTTCCTTACAAATACGGAACTCAAACTAGTTTCCAATATTCCGCATAGCTTTAGTCTTCCTATACCCAGTTTTGAGATGTGCTGTGTAGTCGAGTGGTAAAGATACCTGACTCTCCTCCTGACGACCCGGGTTCGAATCCCGCAATGAATAATCACGCTTCTTCTGTCAAATACGGAACTCAAACTAGTTTCCAATATTTCAAATACCTTTACAGTCTTCCTAAACCCAATTATAAGACGTGCTGTGTAGTCGGGTGGTTAAGATATCTGGCTCTCGTCCTCAGGACTCAGGTTCGAATTCTAGAATGACCAATCACGCTGCTTCTGTACAAATACGGAACCCAAACTAGTTTCCAATATTCCAAATACCTTTACAGTCTTCCTAAACCCAGTTTTAGGACGTGTCGTGTGGTTAAGATATCTGACTCTCGTCCTGACCACTCAGGTTCGAATTCTGGAATGACCAATCACGCTGCTTCTGTACAAATACGGAACTCAAACTACTTTCCAATATTCCACATACCTTTACAGTCTTCCTAAACCCAGTTATAGGACGTGTCGTGTGGTTAAGATATCTGACTCTCGTCCTGACCACTCAGGTTCGAATTCTGGAATGACCAATCACGCTGCTTCTGTACAAATACGGAACTCAAACTACTTTCCAATATTCCACATACCTTTACAGTCTTCCTAAACCCAGTTATAGGACGTGCTGTGTAGTCGAGTGGTTAAGATATCTGACTCTCCTCCTGACGACCCGGGTTCGAATCCCGCAATGAATAATCACGCTTCTTCTGTACAAATACGGAACTCAAACTAGTTTCCAATATTCCACATACCTTTACAGTCTTCCTAAACCCAGTTTTAGGACGTGTCGTGTGGTTAAGATATATGACTCTCGTCCTGACGACTCAGGTTCGAATTCTGGAATGACCAATCACGCTGCTTCTGTACAAATACGGAACTCAAACTAGTTTCCAATATTCCACATACCTTTACAGTCTTTCTAAACCCAGTTTTAGGACGTGTCGTGTGGTTAAGATATCTGACTCTCGTCCTGACGACTCAGGTTCGAATTCTGGAATGACTAATCACGCTGCTTCTGTACAAATACGGAACTCAAACTAGTTTCCAATATTTCAAATACCTTTACAGTCTTCCTAAACCCAGTTATAAGACGTGCTGTGTAGTCGAGTAGTTAAGATACCTGACTCTCATCCTGTGGGCCCGGGTTCGAATCCCGCAATGAATAATCACGCTTCTTCTGTACAAATACGGAACTCAAACTAGTTTCCTATATTCCACATAGCTTTACAGTCTTCCTAAACCCAGTATTAGCACGTGCTGTGTAGTCGTGTGGTTAAGATATCTGACTCTCGTCCTGACCACTCAGGTTCGAATTCTGGAATGACCAATCACGCTGCTTCTGTACAAATACGGAACTCAAACTAGTTTCCAGTATTCCACATACCTTTACAGTCTTCCTAAACCCAGTTTTAGGACGTGCTGTGTAGTCGTGTGGTTAAGATATCTGACTCTCGTCCTGACCACTCAGGTTCGAATTCTGGAATGACCAATCACGCTGCTTCTGTACAAACACGGAACTCAAAGTAGTTTTTAATATTCCACGTAGCTTTACAGTCTTCCTAAACCCAGTTTTGAGATGTGCTGTGTAGTCGAGTGGTAAAGATACCTGACTCTCCTCCTGACGACCCGGGTTTGAATCCCGCAATGAATAATCATGCTTCTTCTGTACAAATACGGAACTCAAACTAGTTTCCAATATTCCACATACCTTTAGTCTTCCTAAACCCAGTTTTAGGACGTGCTGAGTAGTCGAGTGGTTAAGATATCTGACTCTCGTCCTGACGACTCAGGTTCGAATTCTGGAATGACCAATCACGCTGATCTGCACAAATACGGAACTCAAACTACTTTCCAATATTCCACATACCTTTACAGTCTTCCTAAACCCAGTTATAGGACGTGCTGTGTAGTCGAGTGGTTAAGATATCTGACTCTCCTCCTGACGACCCGGGTTCGAATCCCGCAATGAATAATCACGCTTCTTCTGTACAAATACGGAACTCAAACTAGTTTCCAATATTCCACATACCTTTACAGTCTTCCTAAACCCAGTTTTAGGACGTGTCGTGTGGTTAAGATATCTGACTCTCGTCCTGACGACTCAGGTTCGAATTCTGGAATGACCAATCACGCTGCTTCTGTACAAATACGGAACTCAAACTAGTTTCCAATATTCCACATACCTTTACAGTCTTCCTAAACCCAGTTTTAGGACGTGTCGTGTGGTTAAGATATCTGACTCTCGTCCTGACGACTCAGGTTCGAATTCTGGAATGACTAATCACGCTGCTTCTGTACAAATACGGAACTCAAACTAGTTTCCAATATTCCACATAGCTTTACAGTCTTCCTAAACCCAGTTTTAGGATGTGTCGTGTAGTTAAGATATCTGACTTTCGTCCTGACGACACGGGTTCGAATCCCGGAATGACCAATCAAGCTACTTCTGTACAAATACGGAACTCAAACTAGTTTCCAATATTCCACATACCTTTACAGTCTTCCTAAACCCAGTTTTAGGACATGCTGTGTAGTCGTGTGGTTAAGATATCTGACTCTCGTCCTGACGACTTACCTTCGAATTCTGGAATGACCAATCACGCTATTTCCTTACAAATACGGAACTCAAACTAGTTTCCAATATTCCGCATAGCTTTAGTCTTCCTAAACCCAGTTTTGAGATGTGCTGTGTAGTCGAGTGGTAAAGATACCTGACTCTCCTCCTGACGACCCGGGTTCGAATCCCGCAATGAATAATCACGCTTCTTCTGTACAAATACGGAACTCAAACTAGTTTCCAATATTTCAAATACCTTTACAGTCTTCCTAAACCCAGTTATAAGACGTGCTGTGTAGTCGAGTAGTTAAGATACCTGACTCTCATCCTGTCGACCCGGGTTCGAATCCCGCAATGAATAATCACGCTTCTTCTGTACAAATACGGAACTCAAACTAGTTTCCTATATTCCACATACCTTTACAGTCTTCCTAAACCCAGTTTTAGGACGTGTCGTGTGGTTAAGATATCTGACTCTCGTCCTGACGACTCAGGTTCGAATTCTGGAATGACCAATCACGCTGCTTCTGTACAAATACGGAACTCAAACTAGTTTCCAATATTCCACATACCTTTACAGTCTTCCTAAACCCAGTTTTAGGACGTGTCGTGTGGTTAAGATATCTGACTCTCGTCCTGACGACTCAGGTTCGAATTCTGGAATGACTAATCACGCTGCTTCTGTACAAATACGGAACTCAAACTAGTTTCCAATATTTCAAATACCTTTACAGTCTTCCTAAACCCAGTTATAAGACGTGCTGTGTAGTCGAGTAGTTAAGATACCTGACTCTCATCCTGTGGACCCGGGTTCGAATCCCGCAATGAATAATCACGCTTCTTCTGTACAAATACGGAACTCAAACTAGTTTCCTATATTCCACATAGCTTTACAGTCTTCCTAAACCCAGTTATAGGACGTGCTGTGTAGTCGAGTGGTTAAGATATCTGACTCTCGTCCTGACGACCCGGGTTCGAATCCCGGAATGACCAATCAAGCTATTTCTGTACAAATACGGAACTCAAACTAGGTTCCAATATTTCAAATACCTTTACAGTCATCCTAAACCCAGTTATAAGACGTGCTTTGTAGTCGAGGTGTTTGGATATATGATTCTCGTCTTGACGACCCGGGTTCGAATCCCGCAATGAATAATCACGCTTCTTCTTTACAAATACGGAACTCAAACTAGTTTCCTATATTCCATATAGCTTTACAGTCTTCCTAAACCCAGTTTTAGGACGTGTCGTGTGGTTAAGATATCTGACTCTCGTCCTGACGACTCAGGTTCGAATTCTGGAATGACCAATCACGCTGCTTCTGTACAAATACGGAACTCAAACTAGTTTCCAATATTCCAAATACCTTTACAGTCTTCCTAAACCCAGTTATAAGACGTGCTGTGTAGTCGAGTGGTTAAGATATCTGACTCTCGTCCTGACGACCCGGGTTCGAATCCCGGAATGACCAATCAAGCTATTTCTGTACAAATACGGAACTCAAACTAGGTTCCAATATTTCAAATACCTTTACAATCTTCCTAAACCCAGTTATAGGACGTGCTGTGTAGTCGAGTGGTTAAGATATCTGACTCTCCTCCTGATGACCCGGGTTCGAATTCTGGAATGACCAATAACGCTATTTAATTACAAATACGGAACTCAAACTAGTTTCCAATATTCCGCATAGCTTTAGTCTTCCTAAACCCAGTTTTGAGATGTGCTGTGTAGTCGAGTGGTAAAGATACCTGACTCTCCTCCTGACGACCCGGGTTCGAATCCCGCAATGAATAATCACGCCTCTTCTGTACAAATACGTAACTCAAACTAGCTTCCAATATTTCAAATACCTTTACAGTCATCCTAAACCCAGTTATAAGACGTGCTTTGTAGTCGAGGTGTTTAGATATATGATTCTCGTCTTGACGACCCGGGTTCGAATCCCGCAATGAATAATCACGCTTCTTCTTTACAAATACGGAACCCAAACTAGTTTCCAATATTCCAAATACCTTTACAGTCTTCCTAAACCCAGTTATAAGACGTGCTGAGTAGTTTAGATACCTGACTCTCATCCTGACGACCCGGGTTCGAATCCCGCAATGAATAATCACGCTTCTTCTGTACAAATACGGAATCAGCCACCACGTTATCAGCCACCTCGTTGGGCATTTTGCCTGTTGTGGTGTTGTATTTGTATTTGTATTAGTTTCCAATATTTCAAATACCTTTACAGTCTTCCTAAACCCAGTTATAAGACGTGCTGTGTAGTCGGGTGGTTAAGATATCTGGCTCTCGGACTCAGGTTCGAATTCTAGAATGACCAATCACGCTGCTTCTGTACAAATACGGAACCCAAACTAGTTTCCAATATTCCAAATACCTTTACAGTCTTCCTAAACCCAGTTATAAGACGTGCTGTGTAGTCGAGTAGTTAAGATACCTGACTCTCATCCTGTCGACCCGGGTTCGAATCCCGCAATGAATAATCATGCTTCTTCTGTACAAATACGGAACTCAAACTAGTTTCCAATATTCCACATACCTTTACAGTCTTCCTAAACCCAGTTTTAGGACGTGCTGTGTAGTCGTGTGGTTAAGATATCTGACTCGCGTCCTGACCACTCAGGTTCGAATTCTGGAATGACCAATCACGCTGCTTCTGTACAAATACGGAACTCAAACTAGTTTCCAGTATTCCACATACCTTTACAATCTTCCTAAACCCGGGGTGTAATGTGATAGGCCTCCTCGTGGTGCACTCTGGGTAACGCCAAATCTATCACACGTCATTGTCATCGCTTTGTGTGCTCATATACTTCACCTTCAATAGCCCAAATTACATGTTTATTTCGACACATCTTGCAGTACATGTCTTGCGTCTCGTTTTGTCCTGTACATGTTTTTGTCTTTTGTGTCCAACCCCTCATTGTGGGCCCCGCTCAGGCGGGGAGGGGTCCTCCCGGATGGGGCATTGCTTCTAGCGTATGCTCCATCCGGGACGCTGTCTACCTACGTGTTTGCCGTGCGTGGAGACCCGTAAGGCTGGAGATGGGGATCCTGGTTAGCCTGATGCGCTAGCTTTGGCCTCGGATTCAGCCGAAACGGGAGGCTTGGATTAGCCCCGTCCAGGTCAATCGGCAGTGGTCGCCTCGGTGGCTGAAGGGGTTACACTACTGGGCAGGTAGAGGGGCCGGGCCTGCCGGACGTCGTTGAGGTTTGTTGGTGCTGCTTCACGACGATCTTGGATCTTGAACGCGTCTGCTCGCCTGCTTTGGTGGTGTATAGCTCCCACCTAACCTGACGTTGCTACTAACTTTCACCGGTTACGTGTGCGCGTCCCCTCGTAGGGCTCCATGGTGGGCATGGTGGGTGGGAGTGGAACAATACCCATTCAAATATGGGAACCATTGGAACAATCAAATTAATAACAAATTACATGCCATCAAGCCCACACTTGGCCATTGGCGTTCGAGCTGCAGAACTAACCGAAAGGAGGAAGTTCTGCTTGCCCGGTTGCGCATAGGACACAGTCGTATCACACAATCATATCTTTTATTACGAGAGAGTCAGCCACAGTGCCCACATTGTCAAAGTCCATTAACCATTGCTCATGCTTTTACTTGTTCACATCATCGTCATCATTTTACGACCGCTTTTGGTCAAAGTCATCTTTCACTTCATGACATTTTAAATGACCACAGCGATGCATCTCGCATTTTTAAATTCATCAAAGCCATTGGTTTTTATAACAAATTATAGATTTTTACAATTCATGTCATTTTTTTATGCTTTACGTTGCTTTTTATCATGCATGATTTTAGTATTTTGACATGACAAAAGGATGATTTTTCTTATTTTTATAATTTGTTTTGGCGCAGTTTGACCAAATTGGTCCTTGCGCCAGAAAATTTAAAATCCAAATCCAAATCCAATCAAATATGGGAAAAAATCAAAATGCACCAAAACGTCAAAGAACTGCTTCAAACCAAACACATGTCACTGTAACTGCTTCAAATTCATCAACTGTCTCATTTTTCTTTCTGCACTCTTCAGATGCCGAAAAACCGCTGGCCAAAGTATCACCATTTGTAATAGATAAAGCTCTCTATGGCACAGTTGGTACCTTAAAATCGGTGAAGGCCCTTCGTTCAGGAGACCTTCTCATCGAAACTAACACATCCAAACAAGCCGAACTCATTCAAAAGCTCACATCTCTCGGAGACATTCCAATAACAGTCAAAATCCATCCCACGTTGAATTATTCACGTGGTGTCATTTCAGATAATAACTTAATTAACATGGATGAAGAAGAACTAACACAAGAGCTGGCGTCTCAAGGCGTAACATCTGCCAAACATATTATGAGCCGCAAAGATGGCAATCCAGCTCCCACACGAAACATAATTCTCACATTCTCATCACCAACATTGCCGAAAGATATCAAAATAGGTTATTATAACCTCAAAATCCGGCCATACATTCCTAACCCTGTTCGATGCTTTAACTGCCAAAAATACGGCCACTCACGAACGGCGTGCCGCAGTCAACCCACCTGCGCAAAATGCGGTGAGAAGGACCACATTTCGGACAACTGCACTAATTCACCATTCAAGTACGTCAATTGCGGTGGCGACCACCCCGCATTTGACAGAAAGTGTCCGAAATGGAATGAAGAAAAAGAGATCCAGAAGATCAAGGTCCTCAATAAGATCTCATATATCGAAGCACGCCGTCGTATAACCTCTAACCAAACTCCAATAGGTAATAGATCATATTCTAATATGGTAACAAATCCATCATCAGCTAATATGACTAACAATGTCACCAAAGCATCCGTAACAACTCAGACTGAACCAATAGCTGATACATCAACTCAAACATCATCATCTAACCAACCGTGTAATAGTTGTGGCTGCTGTTGCTCTGCTGGATTTCGGAGGGAGTCCACTACCTCCGAAGAAGAGGCAGGAAAGGTGACAGTGCACACATTCAAAAAACCTACTGTTACTAAACCCAAGATTAATTCTGGAAATAAATCTAAAAAGACCGGATATTCAAGAAAAGCAATACAGAGAGCAATAAAATGTCCCACCCTCAAGAATGTGTCACTAATTGATGACAAATCAATTGGTGACATGGATCTTGATAATCTATCAGAATCTGGTGGTACTCGCCGGAAACTAGACCGGAATAAATTTAAAGAACTCGAACCGTCTACTTCTACCTAATTTATGGCCAACATAATTCAATGGAACATTCGTGGTCTTAGATCCAATTACGAGGATCTCAAGGATTTGATCAATCGCTATCATCCTGTTTGCGTGGCACTCCAGGAAACTTTTACGAAGCCCTCGGAGACATGGAACATCAGGCAACATTCCCTGTTTCGTATTGATTACGATGACGGGAGTAGGGCTTGCCGCGGTGTTGCTCTGCTGGTTCCACATCATGTGTCATCGCGCGTTTTAACGCTGCGCACGAACCTGCAAGCCATCGCGGTGGAAATCTCTACAGGCCTAAGAATTACCATCTGTTCCATTTATTTGCCACCAAATGACACCATCTTACAGAGAGATCTAGAAGATCTGATTCATCAATTACCACCACCATATTTTCTTCTTGGAGACTTCAATGCACATAACATAATATGGGGTTCTAACAGCAACACCCCTCGTGGGGAAATGGTTGAACGGCTGTTAGACGACATGGACCTCGCCATCATGAATGATGGCCGTTTCACTCATTTCCATGCCCCAAACAATAGTTTCACTGCAATAGATCTATCGCTATGTTCACCCACACTCTTGCCCAACTGGTCCTGGTCGGTTGATCCAGACCTCCACGGGAGCAATCATTTTCCTCTAGTGGTTAAGTGCCTCGACCGACGCCATAGCATACCTGAGGGACCTCCTCGGTGGAAGCTTGTGGCCGCCCGATGGGCTGACTTCACGGTCAAGGCAGAAATCACGGAGGATATGGTTTCGCAACCCAACGTCGACCATTGTGTCGACCTTGTGACCAGTTGTATGATCTCAGCAGCCAATGAAACAATACCCAAAGTCTCCTCGAAACTTCCTAAATTTCCTAAACCTTGGTGGAACCACGAATGTAGTCTTACGATTAAAGCACAAAAGAAAGCATGGAGTAGGTTCCGGCGGTATCCTACCCATGATAATAAGTTGGCATTTTTAAAAGCAAAGGCGATAGCAAGAAGAACCAGGCGCCAGGCTCAACGCGAGTCCTGGCAAAAGTTTACGACGGGAATCAATTCATCAACTTCATCCAAAATCATTTGGGACCGGATCCGAAAAATCAATGGTCATTATCAGTCTCATCCTATCACCATTTTAAATACCAATGGCACTATCATCAGCGATGTGAGGGATATTGCGGACACTATCGCCGCCCATTTCGCCGCTGTTTCCAGTGATGCGAACTATCCCCCATCGTTTCATCCCATTAAATCATCAGCCGAACGTACATCGTACACCTTCCGGCCTTTTACACCGGAGGGGTACAATTCATTGTTCACCCTTCATGAACTGACGACGGCCTTGCAGCGAAGTCCTGACTCAGCTGTAGGGCCCGATGCCATTCATTATTCCATGATTCGGCATCTCTCACCAGAATCACTCTCACATTTACTCATATTATTTAATCGGATCTGGGTCAGTCATTCATTTCCTGACACCTGGCGAGCAGCCATAGTTCTTGCATTCCCGAAGCCTGGCAAAAATCCTCAGCAACCTAACAGTTACCGACCTATTGCTTTGACCAGTTGTCTATGTAAGCTCATGGAACGTATGGTCAACTATCGCCTTATGCACTACCTTGAGGTTAACAATATTTTATCTAAACATCAAAGCGGCTTTAGACGATTCAGGTCCACAACATGCAATATGTTACGCCTTGAGACATCAATAAGACAAGCATTTGTGAAGAGGGAGCATATGCTAGCCATATTTTTCGATATAGAAAAGGCCTACGATCGTACTTGGAGGCACGGAATTCTCTCCGACCTCTATAATTGCGGCTTGCGGGGCAACTTGCCCATTTTCATTAAGAACTTTCTCGCTCGACGCATCTTCCAGGTACGGATCGGAAGCACATTATCAGCTCCCCAAATTCAAGAACAAGGTGTACCTCAAGGTAGCATTTTAAGTGTTACACTTTTTATTTTAAGACTCAACGGGGTGTTGAACCAACTCCCGTTGTCTGTCACTGGCGCACTTTACGTGGATGATCTGTTGATATCATATCAATCAGTGAATATGAGGACAGCCGAGAGACAATTGCAAACCGCACTCAACAAGATCAGCAAGTGGGCACATAATAACGGCTTCTCATTCTCCGCTGACAAAACTGTCGCTATGCACTTTTGTCGGCGTCGAGACCTACATGATGACCCACAATTGTTTCTAAACAATAGTATAATACCAATAGTACAAAATACTAAATTCCTCGGCATCACATTTGACAAGAAACTCACTTTCAAACCTCAAATTGTGCAATTAAGAGCTCGTTGCATGAAGACGATGAACCTCTTGAAGGTCATCTCTTCTACATCGTGGGGAGCTGACCGTAAGTCGCTCCTTCACTTATATAAAGCTTTAATAAGATCGAAGGTCGACTACGGCTCCATTGTATACGGGTCGGCACCTCGGAGCTATCTGAGTGTGCTCGACCCAGTCCACCATCTCGCCCTGCGGATTTGTTCTGGAGCATTCCGGACGTCTCCAATGGAGAGCCTGTATGTCGAATGCAACGAGGCATCACTGACATCAAGACGCCAACAACTGTCTTTGAAATATTATATCAAAATGAAGTCTTTACCAGGTCATCCACTTCATCGTGTCATTTTTAATCCCTCATTTCATAGACTTTTTGCTGCTCGACCTTCATGTGTTCCATCTTACGGTCTTCGTATGAGGGCACTTGTGGAAGAACTAGAATTAGACATCAGTCGTGTGGCCCCAGTTGCTTGGCAACTGGCACCATGGGAGCAGTCTCTGCCAGATGTCTCTCTTTCATTATCATTATACCCTAGAGCCACCACAGCAGATGTCATATATCGACAGATATTCTTTAGGCACAGGGGTAGGTACAACAGGTACTTCCCCATATATACCGACGGCTCCAAGAGCCCTGGGCATGTCGGTTGTGCCTACATCTGCTGTGAGGAGACATCTTTCAAACTTCCAGACACATTCTCTATTTATTCGGCAGAACTGTACGCAATCCTTCAGGCTCTACGTCATATACGACGCAAACGCCACCGACGATGCATCATTTATAGTGACTCTCTCAGCGCGTTACAAGCACTGTGTTCCTGTACGTTTCACACTCATCCATTCATTCATGCCATTTTTCATGAACTGCATTACCTCATTCATCATGGTACCACAGTAAAATTATACTGGGTACCAGGTCATGTAGGAATACCGGGCAACGAAAAAGCAGACACCGCAGCTCGAACAACAACTAACATTGACAATAACCTTTTGGTACCTGCCAGTGACCACTTCTCAATCCTCCGGGAAGTGATGCATCACCGCTGGCAGGATCATTGGAACCATCAGATAAATAATAAACTTCATGCCATCAAGCCCACACTTGGCCTTTGGCGTTCGAGCTGCAGAACTAACAGAAAGGAGGAAGTTCTGCTTGCCCGGTTGCGCATAGGACACAGTCGCCTAACACAATCATATTTGTTATTACGAGAGAGTCAACCAGAGTGCCCTCATTGTCAAAGTCCATTGACCATTGCTCATGCTTTTACTTGTTCACATCATCGTCATCATTTCACGACCGCTTTTGGTCATAGTCATCTTTCACTTCATGATATTTTAAATGACAATAGCGATGCATCTCGCATTTTTAAATTCATCAAAGCCATTGGTTTTTATGACAAATTATAGTTTTTAAAATTTATGTCATTGTTTTACGTTTCATGTTCCGTTTTATATGTTTTAGTTTTTTGACATGACAGAAGGACATTTTTCTCATTTTTATGTCTTGCTTTGGCGCAGTTTGACCAAATTGGTCCTTGCGCCAAAAAATTCAAAATCCAATCCTTCCTAAACCCAGTTATAGGACGTGCTGTGTAGTCGAGTGGTTAAGATATCTGACTCTCGTCCTGACGACTTAGGTTCGAATTCTGGAATGACCAATAACGCTATTTAATTACAAATACGGAACTCAAACTAGTTTCCAATATTCCGCATAGCTTTAGTCTTCCTAAACCCAGTTTTGAGATGTGCTGTGTAGTCGAGTGGTAAAGATACCTGACTCTCCTCCTGACGACCCGGGTTTGAATCCCGCAATGAATAATCACGCTTCTTCTGTACAAATACGGAACTCAAACTAGTTTCCAAATACCTTTACAGTCTTCCTAAACCCAGTTATAAGACGTGCTGAGTAGTTAAGATACCTGACTCTCATCCTGACGACCCGGGCTCAAATCCCGCAATGAATAATCACGCTTCTTCTGTACAAATACGGAACTCAAACTAGTGTCCAATATTCCACATACCTTTACAGTCTTCCTAAACCCAGTTATAGGACGTGCTGTGTAGTCGAGTGGTTAAGATATCTGACTCTCGTCCTGACGACCCGGGTTCGAATTCTGGAATGACCAATCATGCTATTTCTGTACAAATACGGAACTCAAACTAGTTTCCAATATTCCACATAGCTTTACAGCCTTCCTAAACGCAGTTTTGAGATGTGCTGTGTAGTCGAGTGGTAAAGATACCTGACTCTCATCCTGACACCCGGGTTCGAATCCCGCAATCAATAATCACACTTCTTCTGTACAAATAAGAAACTCAAGCTAGTTTTCAATATTCCACATAGCTTTACAGTCTTCCTAAACCCAGTTTTAGGACGTGCTGTGTGGTTAAGATATCTGACTCTCGTCCTGACGACCCGGGTTCGAACCCCGGAATGACCAATCAAGCTACTTCTGTACAAATACAGAACTCAAACTAGTTTCCAATATTCCACATAGCTTTACAGTCTTCCTAAACCCAGTTTTGAGATGTGCTGTGTAGACGAGTGGTAAAGATACCTGACTCTCATCCTGACACCCGGGTTCGAATCCCGCAATCAATAATCACGCTTCTTCTGTACAAATACGAAACTCAAACTAGTTTTCAATATTCCACATAGCTTTACAGTCTTCCTAAACCCAATTTTAGGACGTGCTGTGTAGTCGTGTGGTTAAGATATCTGACTCTCGTCCTGACGACT
This sequence comes from Pholcus phalangioides, assembly GCF_987345545.1. Classification (NCBI taxonomy): domain Eukaryota; kingdom Metazoa; phylum Arthropoda; class Arachnida; order Araneae; family Pholcidae; genus Pholcus; species Pholcus phalangioides. Next base: position 14,172,723 of record NW_028301598.1, read on the forward strand.
CAGGTTCGAATTCTGGAATGACCAATCACGCTGCTTCTGTACAAATACGGAACTCAAACTCGTTCCCAATATTCCACATACCTTTACAATCTTCATAAACCCAGTTATAGGACGTGCTGTGTAGTCGAGTGGTTAAGATATCTGACTCTCGTCCTGACGACTTACCTTCGAATTCTGGAATGACCAATCACGCTATTTCCTTACAAATACGGAACTCAAACTAGTTTCCAATATTCCGCATAGCTTTAGTCTTCCTAAACCCAGTTTTGAGATGTGCTGTGTAGTCGAGTGGTAAAGATACCTGACTCTCCTCCTGACGACCCGGGTTCGAATCCCGCAATGAATAATCACGCTTCTTCTGTACAAATACGGAACTCAAACTAGTTTCCAATATTTCAAATACCTTTTCAGTCTTCCTAAACCCAGTTATAAGACGTGCTGTGTAGTCGGGTGGTTAAGATATCTGGCTCTCGTCCTCAAGACTCAGGTTCGAATTCTAGAATGACCAATCACGCTGTCTTCCTAAACCTAGTTATAGGACGTGCTGTGTAGTCGAGTGGTTAAGATATCTGACTTTCGTCCTGACGACACGGGTTCGAATCCCGGAATGACCAATCAAGCTACTTCTGTACAAATACGGAACTCAAACTAGTTTCCAATATTCCACATAACTTTACAATCTTCCTAAACCCAGTTATAGGACGTGCTGTGTAGTCGAGTGGTTAAGATATCTGACTCTCCTCCTGACGACCCGGGTTCGAATCCCGCAATGAATAATCATGCTTCTTCTGTACAAATACGGAACTCAAACTAGTTTCCAATATTCCACATACCTTTACAGTCTTCCTAATCCCAGTTTTAGGACGTGTCGTGTGGTTAAGATATCTGACTCTCGTCCTGACGACTCAGGTTCGAATTCTGGAATGACTAATCACGCTGCTTCTGTACAAATACGGAACTCAAACTAGTTTCCAATATTCCACATAGCTTTACAGTCTTCCTAAATCCAGTTTTAGGACGTGCTGTGTAGTCGAGTGGTTAAGATATCTTACTTTCTTCCTGACGACACGGGTTCGAATCCCGGAATGACCAATCAAGCTACTTCTGTACAAATACGGAACTCAAACTAGTTTCCAATATTCCACATACCTTTACAGTCTTCCTAAACCCAGTTTTAGGACGTGCTGTGTAGTCGTGTGGTTAAGATATCTGACTCTCGTCCTGACGACCCGGGTTCGAATCCCGGAATGACCAATCAAGCTATTTCTGTACAAATACGGAAATCAAACTAGTTTCCAATATTTCAAATATGTTTACAGTCTTCCTAAACCCAGTTATAAGACGTGCTGTGTAGTCGGGTGGTTAAGATATCTGGCTCTCGTCCTCAGGACTCAGGTTCGAACTCTAGAATGACCAATCACGCTTCTTCTGTACAAATACGGAACTCAAACTAGTTTCCTATATTCCACATAGCTTTACAGTCTTCCTAAACCCAGTTTTAGGACGTGCTGTGTAGTCGTGTGGTTAAGATATCTGACTCTCGTCCTGACCACTCAGGTTCGAATTCTGGAATGACCAATCACGCTGCTTCTGTACAAATACGGAACTCAAACTAGTTTCCAGTATTCCACATACCTTTACAATCTTCCTAAACCCAGTTATAAGACGTGCTGTGTAGTCGAGTGGTTAAGATATCTGACTCTCCTCCTGACGACCCGGGTTCGAATTCTAAATGACCAATAACGCTATTTAATTACAAATACGGAACTCAAACTAGTTTCCAATATTCCGCATAGCTTTAGTCTTCCTAAACCCAGTTTTGAGATGTGCTGTGTAGTCGAGTGGTAAAGATACCTGACTCTCCTCCTGACGACCCGGGTTCGAATCCCGCAATGAATAATCACGCCTCTTCTGTACAAATACGTAACTCAAACTAGCTTCCAATATTTCAAATACCTTTACAGTCTTCCTAAACCCAGTTATAAGACGTGCTTTGTAGTCGAGGTGTTTAGATATATGATTCTCGTCTTGACGACCCGGGTTCGAATCCCGCAATGAATAATCACGCTTCTTCTTTACAAATACGGAACTCAAACTAGTTTCCAATATTCCACATACCTTTACAGTGTTCCTAAACCCAGTTTTAGGACGTGCTGTGTAGTCGTGTGGTTAAGATATCTGACTCTCGTCCTGCCGACCCGGGTTCGAATCCCGGAATGACCAATCAAGCTATTTCTGTACAAATACGGAACTCAAACTAGTTTCCAATATTCCACATACCTTTACAGTCTTCCTAAACCCAGTTATAAGACGTGCTGTGTAGTCGAGAGGTTAAGATATCTGAAACTCGTCCTGACGACCCGGGTTCGAATCCCGGAATGACCAATCAAGCTATTTCTGTACAAATACGGAACGCAAACTAGTTTCCAATATTCCACATACCTTTACAGTCTTCCTAAACCCAGTTATAAGACGTGCTGTGTAGTCGAGTGGTTAAGATATCTGACTCTCGTCCTGCGACCCGGGTTCGAATTCTGGAATGACCAATCATGCTATTTCTGTACAAATACGGAACTCAAACTAGTTTCCAATATTCCACATAGCTTTAGTCTTCCTAAACCCAGTTATAAGACGTGCTTTGTAGTCGAGGTGTTTAGATATATGATTCTCGTCTTGACGACCCGGGTTCGAATCCCGCAATGAATAATCACGCTTCTTCTTTACCAATACGGAACTCAAACTAGTTTCCTATATTCCACATAGCTTTACAGTCTTCCTAAACCCAGTTTTGAGATGTGCTGTGTAGTCGAGTGGTAATGATACCTGACTCTCATCCTGACGACCCGGGTTTGAATCCCGCAATGAATAATCACGCTTCTTCTGTACAAATACGGAACTCAAACTAGTTTCCAATATTCCAAATACCTTTACAGTCTTCCTAAACCCAGTTATAAGACGTGCTGTGTGGTTAAGATATCTGACTCTCGTCCTGACGACCCGGGTTCGAATCCCGGAATGACCAATCACGCTGCTTCTGTACAAATACGGAACTCAAACTAGTTTCCAATATTCCACATACCTTTACAGTCTTCCTAAACCCAGTTATAAGACGTGCTGTGTAGTCGAGTGGTTAAGATATCTGACTCTCGTCCTGACGACCCGGGTTCGAATCCCGGAATGACCAATCAAGCTATTTCTGTACAAATACGGAACTCAAACTAGTTTCCAATATTCCACATACCTTTACAGTCTTCCTAAACCCAGTTATAAGACGTGCTGTGTAGTCGGGTGGTTAAGATATCTGGCTCTCGGACTCAGGTTCGAATTCTAGAATGACCAATCACGCTGCTTCTGTACAAATACGGAACCCAAACTAGTTTTCAATATTCCAAATACCTTTACAGCCTTCCTAAACCCAGTTATAAGACGTGCTGTGTAGTCGAGTAGTTAAGATATCTGACTCTCGTCCTGACGACTTAGGTTCGAATTCTGGAATGACCAATAACGCTATTTAATTACAAATACGGAACTCAAACTAGTTTCCAATATTCCGCATAGCTTTAGTCTTCCTAAACCCAGTTTTGAGATGTGCTGTGTAGTCGAGTGGTAAAGATACCTGACTCTCCTCCTGACGACCCGGGTTCGAATCCCGCAATGAATAATCACGCTTCTTCTATACAAATACGGAACTCAAACTAGCTTCCAATATTTCAAATACCTTTACAGTCTTCCTAAACCCAGTTATAAGACGTGCTTTGTAGTCGAGGTGTTTAGATATATGATTCTCGTCTTGACGACCCGGGTTCGAATCCCGCAATGAATAATCACGCTTCTTCTTTACCAATACGGAACTCAAACTAGTTTCCTATATTCCACATAGCTTTACAGTCTTCCTAAACCCAGTTTTGAGATGTGCTGTGTAGTCGAGTGGTAATGATACCTGACTCTCATCCTGACGACCCGGGTTTGAATCCCGCAATGAATAATCACGCTTCTTCTGTACAAATACGGAACTCAAACTAGTTTCCAATATTCCAAATACCTTTACAGTCTTCCTAAACCCAGTTATAAGACGTGCTGAGTAGTTAAGATACCTGACTCTCATCCTGACGACCCGGGTTCGAATCCCGCAATGAATAATCACGCTTCTTCTGTACAAATACGGAACTCAAACTAGTGTCCAATATTCCACATACCTTTACAGTCTTCCTAAACCCAGTTTTAGGACGTGCTGTGTAGTCGAGTGGTTAAGATATCTGACTCTCGTCCTGACGACTCAGGTTCGAATTCTGGAATGACCAATCACGCTGATCTGCACAAATACGGAACTCAAACTACTTTCCAATATTCCACATACCTTTACAGTCTTCCTAAACCCAGTTATAGGACGTGCTGTGTAGTCGAGTGGTTAAGATATCTGACTCTCCTCCTGACGACCCGGGTTCGAATCCCGCAATGAATAATCACGCTTCTTCTGTACAAATACGGAACTCAAACTAGTTTCCAATATTCCACATACCTTTACAGTCTTCCTAAACCCAGTTTTGAGATGTGCTGTGTAGTAGAGTGGTAAAGATACCTGACTCTCCTCCTGACGACCCGGGTTTGAATCCCGCAATGAATAATCATGCTTCTTCTGTACAAATACGGAACTCAAACTAGTTTCCAATATTCCACATACCTTTACAGTCTTCCTAAACCCAGTTTTAGGACGTGCTGTGTAGTCGAGTGGTTAAGATATCTGACTCTCGTCCTGACGACTCAGGTTCGAATTCTGGAATGACCAATCACGCTGATCTGCACAAATACGGAACTCAAACTACTTTCCAATATTCCACATACCTTTACAGTCTTCCTAAACCCAGTTATAGGACGTGCTGTGTAGTCGAGTGGTTAAGATATCTGACTCTCCTCCTGACGACCCGGGTTCGAATCCCGCAATGAATAATCACGCTTCTTCTGTACAAATACGGAACTCAAACTAGTTTCCAATATTCCACATACCTTTACAGTCTTCCTAAACCCAGTTTTAGGACGTGTCGTGTGGTTAAGATATCTGACTCTCGTCCTGACGACTCAGGTTCGAATTCTGGAATGACTAATCACGCTGCTTCTGTACAAATACGGAACTCAAACTAGTTTCCAATATTCCACATAGCTTTACAGTCTTCCTAAACCCAGTTTTAGGACGTGTCGTGTGGTTAAGATATCTGACTTTCGTCCTGACGACACGGGTTCGAATCCCGGAATGACCAATCAAGCTACTTCTGTACAAATACGGAACGCAAACTAGTTTCCAATATTCCACATACCTTTACAGTCTTCCTAAACCCAGTTTTAGGACATGCTGTGTAGTCGTGTGGTTAAGATATCTGACTCTCGTCCTGACGACTTACCTTCGAATTCTGGAATGACCAATCAAGCTATTTCCTTACAAATACGGAACTCAAACTAGTTTCCAATATTCCGCATAGCTTTAGTCTTCCTATACCCAGTTTTGAGATGTGCTGTGTAGTCGAGTGGTAAAGATACCTGACTCTCCTCCTGACGACCCGGGTTCGAATCCCGCAATGAATAATCACGCTTCTTCTCTACAAATACGGAACTCAAACTAATTTCCAATATTTCAAATACCTTTACAGTCTTCCTAAACCCAGTTATAAGACGTGATGTGTAGTCGGGTGGTTAAGATATCTGGCTCTCGTCCTCAGGACTCAGGTTCGAATTCTAGAATGACCAATCACGCTGCTTCTGTACAAATACGGAACCCAAACTAGTTTCCAATATTCCAAATACCTTTACAGTCTTCCTAAACCCAGTTATAAGACGTGCTGTGTAGTCGAGTAGTTAAGATACCTGACTCTCATCCTGTCGACCCGGGTTCGAATCCCGCAATGAATAATCACGCTTCTTCTGTACAAATACGGAACTCAAACTAGTTTCCTATATTCCACATAGCTTTACAGTCTTCCTAAACCCCGTTTTAGGACGTGTCGTGTGATTAAGATATCTGACTCTCGTCCTGACGACTCAGGTTCGAATTCTGGAATGACCAATCACGCTGCTTCTGTACAAACACGGAAACCAAACTAGTTTCCAATATTCCAAATACCTTTACAGTCTTCCTAAACCCAGTTATAAGACGTGCTGTGTAGTCGAGTAGTTAAGATACCTGACTCTCATCCTGTCGACCCGGGTTCGAATCCCGCAATGAATAATTACGCTTCTTCTGTACAAATACGGAACTCAAACTAGTTTCCTATATTCCACATAGCTTTACAGTCTTCCTAAACCCCGTTTTAGGACGTGTCGTGTGATTAAGATATCTGACTCTCGTCCTGACGACTCAGGTTCGAATTCTGGAATGACCAATCACGCTGCTTCTGTACAAATACGGAACTCAAACTACTTTCCAATATTCCACATATCTTTACAGTCTTCCTAAACCCAGTTATAGGACGTGCTGTGTAGTCGAGTGGTTAAGATATCTGACTCTCCTCCTGACGACCCGGGTTCGAATCCCGCAATGAATAATCACGCTTCTTCTGTACAAATACGGAACTCAAACTAGTTTCCAATATTCCACATACCTTTACAGTCTTCCTAAACCCAGTTTTAGGACGTGTCGTGTGGTTAAGATATATGACTCTCGTCCTGACGACTCAGGTTCGAATTCTGGAATGACCAATCACGCTGCTTCTGTACAAATACGGAACTCAAACTAGTTTCCAATATTCCACATACCTTTACAGTCTTCCTAAACCCAGTTTTAGGACGTGTCGTGTGGTTAAGATATCTGACTCTCGTCCTGACGACTCAGGTTCGAATTCTGGAATGACTAATCACGCTGCTTCTGTACAAATACGGAACTCAAACTAGTTTCCAATATTTCAAATACCTTTACAGTCTTCCTAAACCCAGTTATAAGACGTGCTGTGTAGTCGAGTACTTAAGATACCTGACTCTCATCCTGTGGGCCCGGGTTCGAATCCCGCAATGAATAATCACGCTTCTTCTGTACAAACACGGAACTCAAAATAGTTTTTAATATTCCACGTAGCTTTACAGTCTTCCTAAACCCAGTTTTGAGATGTGCTGTGTAGTCGAGTGGTAAAGATACCTGACTCTCCTCCTGACGACCCGGGTTTGAATCCCGCAATGAATAATCATGCTTCTTCTGTACAAATACGGAACTCAAACTAGTTTCCAATATTCCACATACCTTTACAGTCTTCCTAAACCCAGTTTTAGGACGTGCTGAGTAGTCGTGTGGTTAAGATATCTGACTCTCGTCCTGACCACTCAGGTTCGAATTCTGGAATGACCAATCACGCTGCTTCTGTACAAATACGGAACTCAAACTAGTTTCCAGTATTCCACATACCTTTACAATCTTCCTAAACCCAGTTATAAGACGTGCTGTGTAGTCGAGTGGTTAAGATATCTGACTCTCCTCCTGACGACCCGGGTTCGAATTCTAAATGACCAATAACGCTATTTAATTACAAATACGGAACTCAAACTAGTTTCCAATATTCCGCATAGCTTTAGTCTTCCTAAACCCAGTTTTGAGATGTGCTGTGTAGTCGAGTGGTAAAGATACCTGACTCTCCTCCTGACGACCCGGGTTCGAATCCCGCAATGAATAATCACGCCTCTTCTGTACAAATACGTAACTCAAACTAGCTTCCAATATTTCAAATACCTTTACAGTCTTCCTAAACCCAGTTATAAGACGTGCTTTGTAGTCGAGGTGTTTAGATATATGATTCTCGTCTTGACGACCCGGGTTCGAATCCCGCAATGAATAATCACGCTTCTTCTTTACAAATACGGAACTCAAACTAGTTTCCAATATTCCACATACCTTTACAGTGTTCCTAAACCCAGTTTTAGGACGTGCTGTGTAGTCGTGTGGTTAAGATATCTGACTCTCGTCCTGCCGACCCGGGTTCGAATCCCGGAATGACCAATCAAGCTATTTCTGTACAAATACGGAACTCAAACTAGTTTCCAATATTCCACATACCTTTACAGTCTTCCTAAACCCAGTTATAAGACGTGCTGTGTAGTCGAGAGGTTAAGATATCTGAAACTCGTCCTGACGACCCGGGTTCGAATCCCGGAATGACCAATCAAGCTATTTCTGTACAAATACGGAACGCAAACTAGTTTCCAATATTCCACATACCTTTACAGTCTTCCTAAACCCAGTTATAAGACGTGCTGTGTAGTCGAGTGGTTAAGATATCTGACTCTCGTCCTGCGACCCGGGTTCGAATTCTGGAATGACCAATCATGCTATTTCTGTACAAATACGGAACTCAAACTAGTTTCCAATATTCCACATAGCTTTAGTCTTCCTAAACCCAGTTATAAGACGTGCTTTGTAGTCGAGGTGTTTAGATATATGATTCTCGTCTTGACGACCCGGGTTCGAATCCCGCAATGAATAATCACGCTTCTTCTTTACCAATACGGAACTCAAACTAGTTTCCTATATTCCACATAGCTTTACAGTCTTCCTAAACCCAGTTTTGAGATGTGCTGTGTAGTCGAGTGGTAATGATACCTGACTCTCATCCTGACGACCCGGGTTTGAATCCCGCAATGAATAATCACGCTTCTTCTGTACAAATACGGAACTCAAACTAGTTTCCAATATTCCAAATACCTTTACAGTCTTCCTAAACCCAGTTATAAGACGTGCTGTGTGGTTAAGATATCTGACTCTCGTCCTGACGACCCGGGTTCGAATCCCGGAATGACCAATCAAGCTACTTCTGTACAAATACGAAACTCAAACTAGTTTTCAATATTCCACATAGCTTTACAGTCTTCCTAAACCCAATTTTAGGACGTGCTGTGTAGTCGTGTGGTTAAGATATCTGACTCTCGTCCTGACGACTCAGGTTCGAATTCTGGAATGACCAATCACGCTGCTTCTGTACAAATACGGAACTCAAACTAGTTTCCAATATTCCACATACCTTTACAGTCTTCCTAAACCCAGTTATAAGACGTGCTGTGTAGTCGAGTGGTTAAGATATCTGACTCTCGTCCTGACGACCCGGGTTCGAATCCCGGAATGACCAATCAAGCTATTTCTGTACAAATACGGAACTCAAACTAGTTTCCAATATTCCACATACCTTTACAGTCTTCCTAAACCCAGTTATAAGACGTGCTGTGTAGTCGGGTGGTTAAGATATCTGGCTCTCGGACTCAGGTTCGAATTCTAGAATGACCAATCACGCTGCTTCTGTACAAATACGGAACCCAAACTAGTTTTCAATATTCCAAATACCTTTACAGCCTTCCTAAACCCAGTTATAAGACGTGCTGTGTAGTCGAGTAGTTAAGATATCTGACTCTCGTCCTGACGACTTAGGTTCGAATTCTGGAATGACCAATAACGCTATTTAATTACAAATACGGAACTCAAACTAGTTTCCAATATTCCGCATAGCTTTAGTCTTCCTAAACCCAGTTTTGAGATGTGCTGTGTAGTCGAGTGGTAAAGATACCTGACTCTCCTCCTGACGACCCGGGTTCGAATCCCGCAATGAATAATCACGCTTCTTCTATACAAATACGGAACTCAAACTAGCTTCCAATATTTCAAATACCTTTACAGTCTTCCTAAACCCAGTTATAAGACGTGCTTTGTAGTCGAGGTGTTTAGATATATGATTCTCGTCTTGACGACCCGGGTTCGAATCCCGCAATGAATAATCACGCTTCTTCTTTACCAATACGGAACTCAAACTAGTTTCCTATATTCCACATAGCTTTACAGTCTTCCTAAACCCAGTTTTGAGATGTGCTGTGTAGTCGAGTGGTAATGATACCTGACTCTCATCCTGACGACCCGGGTTTGAATCCCGCAATGAATAATCACGCTTCTTCTGTACAAATACGGAACTCAAACTAGTTTCCAATATTCCAAATACCTTTACAGTCTTCCTAAACCCAGTTATAAGACGTGCTGAGTAGTTAAGATACCTGACTCTCATCCTGACGACCCGGGTTCGAATCCCGCAATGAATAATCACGCTTCTTCTGTACAAATACGGAACTCAAACTAGTGTCCAATATTCCACATACCTTTACAGTCTTCCTAAACCTAGTTATAGGACGTGCTGTGTAGTCGAGTGGTTAAGATATATGACTTTCGTCCTGACGACACGGGTTCGAATCCCGGAATGACCAATCACGCTGCTTCTGTACAAACACGGAACTCAAAATAGTTTTTAATATTCCACGTAGCTTTACAGTCTTCCTAAACCCAGTTTTGAGATGTGCTGTGTAGTAGAGTGGTAAAGATACCTGACTCTCCTCCTGACGACCCGGGTTTGAATCCCGCAATGAATAATCATGCTTCTTCTGTACAAATACGGAACTCAAACTAGTTTCCAATATTCCACATACCTTTACAGTCTTCCTAAACCCAGTTTTAGGACGTGCTGTGTAGTCGAGTGGTTAAGATATCTGACTCTCGTCCTGACGACTCAGGTTCGAATTCTGGAATGACCAATCACGCTGATCTGCACAAATACGGAACTCAAACTACTTTCCAATATTCCACATACCTTTACAGTCTTCCTAAACCCAGTTATAGGACGTGCTGTGTAGTCGAGTGGTTAAGATATCTGACTCTCCTCCTGACGACCCGGGTTCGAATCCCGCAATGAATAATCACGCTTCTTCTGTACAAATACGGAACTCAAACTAGTTTCCAATATTCCACATACCTTTACAGTCTTCCTAAACCCAGTTTTAGGACGTGTCGTGTGGTTAAGATATCTGACTCTCGTCCTGACGACTCAGGTTCGAATTCTGGAATGACTAATCACGCTGCTTCTGTACAAATACGGAACTCAAACTAGTTTCCAATATTCCACATAGCTTTACAGTCTTCCTAAACCCAGTTTTAGGACGTGTCGTGTGGTTAAGATATCTGACTTTCGTCCTGACGACACGGGTTCGAATCCCGGAATGACCAATCAAGCTACTTCTGTACAAATACGGAACGCAAACTAGTTTCCAATATTCCACATACCTTTACAGTCTTCCTAAACCCAGTTTTAGGACATGCTGTGTAGTCGTGTGGTTAAGATATCTGACTCTCGTCCTGACGACTTACCTTCGAATTCTGGAATGACCAATCAAGCTATTTCCTTACAAATACGGAACTCAAACTAGTTTCCAATATTCCGCATAGCTTTAGTCTTCCTATACCCAGTTTTGAGATGTGCTGTGTAGTCGAGTGGTAAAGATACCTGACTCTCCTCCTGACGACCCGGGTTCGAATCCCGCAATGAATAATCACGCTTCTTCTCTACAAATACGGAACTCAAACTAATTTCCAATATTTCAAATACCTTTACAGTCTTCCTAAACCCAGTTATAAGACGTGATGTGTAGTCGGGTGGTTAAGATATCTGGCTCTCGTCCTCAGGACTCAGGTTCGAATTCTAGAATGACCAATCACGCTGCTTCTGTACAAATACGGAACCCAAACTAGTTTCCAATATTCCAAATACCTTTACAGTCTTCCTAAACCCAGTTATAAGACGTGCTGTGTAGTCGAGTAGTTAAGATACCTGACTCTCATCCTGTCGACCCGGGTTCGAATCCCGCAATGAATAATCACGCTTCTTCTGTACAAATACGGAACTCAAACTAGTTTCCTATATTCCACATAGCTTTACAGTCTTCCTAAACCCCGTTTTCGGACGTGTCGTGTGATTAAGATATCTGACTCTCGTCCTGACGACTCAGGTTCGAATTCTGGAATGACCAATCACGCTGCTTCTGTACAAACACGGAAACCAAACTAGTTTCCAATATTCCAAATACCTTTACAGTCTTCCTAAACCCAGTTATAAGACGTGCTGTGTAGTCGAGTAGTTAAGATACCTGACTCTCATCCTGTCGACCCGGGTTCGAATCCCGCAATGAATAATTACGCTTCTTCTGTACAAATACGGAACTCAAACTAGTTTCCTATATTCCACATAGCTTTACAGTCTTCCTAAACCCCGTTTTAGGACGTGTCGTGTGATTAAGATATCTGACTCTCGTCCTGACGACTCAGGTTCGAATTCTGGAATGACCAATCACGCTGCTTCTGTACAAATACGGAACTCAAACTAGTTTCCAATATTCCACATACCTTTACAGTCTTCCTAAACCCAGTTTTAGGACGTGTCGTGTGGTTAAGATATCTGACTCTCGTCCTGACCACTCAGGTTCGAATTCTGGAATGACCAATCACGCTGCTTCTGTACAAATACGGAACTCAAACTACTTTCCAATATTCCACATATCTTTACAGTCTTCCTAAACCCAGTTATAGGACGTGCTGTGTAGTCGAGTGGTTAAGATATCTGACTCTCCTCCTGACGACCCGGGTTCGAATCCCGCAATGAATAATCACGCTTCTTCTGTACAAATACGGAACTCAAACTAGTTTCCAATATTCCACATACCTTTACAGTCTTCCTAAACCCAGTTTTAGGACGTGTCGTGTGGTTAAGATATATGACTCTCGTCCTGACGACTCAGGTTCGAATTCTGGAATGACCAATCACGCTGCTTCTGTACAAATACGGAACTCAAACTAGTTTCCAATATTCCACATACCTTTACAGTCTTCCTAAACCCAGTTTTAGGACGTGTCGTGTGGTTAAGATATCTGACTCTCGTCCTGACGACTCAGGTTCGAATTCTGGAATGACTAATCACGCTGCTTCTGTACAAATACGGAACTCAAACAAGTTTCCAATATTTCAAATACCTTTACAGTCTTCCTAAACCCAGTTATAAGACGTGCTGTGTAGTCGAGTACTTAAGATACCTGACTCTCATCCTGTGGGCCCGGGTTCGAATCCCGCAATGAATAATCACGCTTCTTCTGTACAAACACGGAACTCAAAATAGTTTTTAATATTCCACGTAGCTTTACAGTCTTCCTAAACCCAGTTTTGAGATGTGCTGTGTAGTCGAGTGGTAAAGATACCTGACTCTCCTCCTGACGACCCGGGTTTGAATCCCGCAATGAATAATCATGCTTCTTCTGTACAAATACGGAACTCAAACTAGTTTCCAATATTCCACATACCTTTACAGTCTTCCTAAACCCAGTTTTAGGACGTGCTGAGTAGTCGAGTGGTTAAGATATCTGACTCTCGTCCTGACGACTCAGGTTCGAATTCTGGAATGACCAATCACGCTGATCTGCACAAATACGGAACTCAAACTAGTTTCCAATATTCCACATACCTTTACAGTCTTCCTAAACCCAGTTATAAGACGTGCTGTGTAGTCGAGTGGTAAAGATATCTGACTCTCGTCCTGACGACCCGGGTTCGAATCCCGGAATGACCAATCAAGCTATTTCTGTACAAATACGGAACTCAAACTAGTTTCCAATATTCCACATACCTTTACAGTCTTCCTAAACCCAGTTATAAGACGTGCTGTGTAGTCGGGTGGTTAAGATATCTGGCTCTCGGACTCAGGTTCGAATTCTAGAATGACCAATCACGCTGCTTCTGTACAAATACGGAACCCAAACTAGTTTTCAATATTCCAAATACCTTTACAGCCTTCCTAAACCCAGTTATAAGACGTGCTGTGTAGTCGAGTAGTTAAGATATCTGACTCTCGTCCTGACGACTTAGGTTCGAATTCTGGAATGACCAATAACGCTATTTAATTACAAATACGGAACTCAAACTAGTTTCCAATATTCCGCATAGCTTTAGTCTTCCTAAACCCAGTTTTGAGATGTGCTGTGTAGTCGAGTGGTAAAGATACCTGACTCTCCTCCTGACGACCCGGGTTCGAATCCCGCAATGAATAATCACGCTTCTTCTATACAAATACGGAACTCAAACTAGCTTCCAATATTTCAAATACCTTTACAGTCTTCCTAAACCCAGTTATAAGACGTGCTTTGTAGTCGAGGTGTTTAGATATATGATTCTCGTCTTGACGACCCGGGTTCGAATCCCGCAATGAATAATCACGCTTCTTCTTTACCAATACGGAACTCAAACTAGTTTCCTATATTCCACATAGCTTTACAGTCTTCCTAAACCCAGTTTTGAGATGTGCTGTGTAGTCGAGTGGTAATGATACCTGACTCTCATCCTGACGACCCGGGTTTGAATCCCGCAATGAATAATCACGCTTCTTCTGTACAAATACGGAACTCAAACTAGTTTCCAATATTCCAAATACCTTTACAGTCTTCCTAAACCCAGTTATAAGACGTGCTGAGTAGTTAAGATACCTGACTCTCATCCTGACGACCCGGGTTCGAATCCCGGAATGACCAATCACGCTGCTTCTGTACAAACACGGAACTCAAAATAGTTTTTAATATTCCACGTAGCTTTACAGTCTTCCTAAACCCAGTTTTGAGATGTGCTGTGTAGTCGAGTGGTAAAGATACCTGACTCTCCTCCTGACGACCCGGGTTTGAATCCCGCAATGAATAATCATGCTTCTTCTCTACAAATACGGAACTCAAACTAGTTTCCAATATTCCACATACCTTTACAGTCTTCCTAAACCCAGTTTTAGGACGTGCTGTGTAGTCGAGTGGTTAAGATATCTGACTCTCGTCCTGACGACTCAGGTTCGAATTCTGGAATGACCAATCACGCTGCTTCTGTACAAATACGGAACTCAAACTAGTTTCCAATATTCCACATACCTTTACAGTCTTCCTAAACCCAGTTATAAGACGTGCTGTGTAGTCGAGTGGTTAAGATATCTGACTCTCGTCCTGACGACCCGGGTTCGAATCCCGGAATGACCAATCAAGCTATTTCTGTACAAATACGGAACTCAAACTAGTTTCCAATATTCCACATACCTTTACAGTCTTCCTAAACCCAGTTATAAGACGTGCTGTGTAGTCGGGTGGTTAAGATATCTGGCTCTCGGACTCAGGTTCGAATTCTAGAATGACCAATCACGCTGCTTCTGTACAAATACGGAACCCAAACTAGTTTTCAATATTCCAAATACCTTTACAGCCTTCCTAAACCCAGTTATAAGACGTGCTGTGTAGTCGAGTAGTTAAGATATCTGACTCTCGTCCTGACGACTTAGGTTCGAATTCTGGAATGACCAATAACGCTATTTAATTACAAATACGGAACTCAAACTAGTTTCCAATATTCCACATAGCTTTACAGTCTTCCTAAACCCAATTTTAGGACGTGCTGTGTAGTCGTGTGGTTAAGATATCTGACTCTCGTCCTGACGACTCAGGTTCGAATTCTGGAATGACCAATCACGCTGCTTCTGTACAAATACGGAACTCAAACTAGTTTCCAATATTCCACATACCTTTACAGTCTTCCTAAACCCAGTTATAAGACGTGCTGTGTAGTCGAGTGGTTAAGATATCTGACTCTCGTCCTGACGACCCGGGTTCGAATCCCGGAATGACCAATCAAGCTATTTCTGTACAAATACGGAACTCAAACTAGTTTCCAATATTCCACATACCTTTACAGTCTTCCTAAACCCAGTTATAAGACGTGCTGTGTAGTCGGGTGGTTAAGATATCTGGCTCTCGGACTCAGGTTCGAATTCTAGAATGACCAAACACGCTGCTTCTGTACAAATACGGAACCCAAACTAGTTTTCAATATTCCAAATACCTTTACAGCCTTCCTAAACCCAGTTATAAGACGTGCTGTGTAGTCGAGTAGTTAAGATATCTGACTCTCGTCCTGACGACTTAGGTTCGAATTCTGGAATGACCAATAACGCTATTTAATTACAAATACGGAACTCAAACTAGTTTCCAATATTCCGCATAGCTTTAGTCTTCCTAAACCCAGTTTTGAGATGTGCTGTGTAGTCGAGTGGTAAAGATACCTGACTCTCCTCCTGACGACCCGGGTTCGAATCCCGCAATGAATAATCACGCTTCTTCTATACAAATACGGAACTCAAACTAGCTTCCAATATTTCAAATACCTTTACAGTCTTCCTAAACCCAGTTATAAGACGTGCTTTGTAGTCGAGGTGTTTAGATATATGATTCTCGTCTTGACGACCCGGGTTCGAATCCCGCAATGAATAATCACGCTTCTTCTTTACCAATACGGAACTCAAACTAGTTTCCTATATTCCACATAGCTTTACAGTCTTCCTAAACCCAGTTTTGAGATGTGCTGTGTAGTCGAGTGGTAATGATACCTGACTCTCATCCTGACGACCCGGGTTTGAATCCCGCAATGAATAATCACGCTTCTTCTGTACAAATACGGAACTCAAACTAGTTTCCAATATTCCAAATACCTTTACAGTCTTCCTAAACCCAGTTATAAGACGTGCTGAGTAGTTAAGATACCTGACTCTCATCCTGACGACCCGGGTTCGAATCCCGCAATGAATAATCACGCTTCTTCTGTACAAATACGGAACTCAAACTAGTGTCCAATATTCCACATACCTTTACAGTCTTCCTAAACCTAGTTATAGGACGTGCTGTGTAGTCGAGTGGTTAAGATATATGACTTTCGTCCTGACGACACGGGTTCGAATCCCGGAATGACCAATCACGCTGCTTCTGTACAAACACGGAACTCAAAATAGTTTTTAATATTCCACGTAGCTTTACAGTCTTCCTAAACCCAGTTTTGAGATGTGCTGTGTAGTCGAGTGGTAAAGATACCTGACTCTCCTCCTGACGACCCGGGTTTGAATCCCGCAATGAATAATCATGCTTCTTCTGTACAAATACGGAACTCAAACTAGTTTCCAATATTCCACATACCTTTACAGTCTTCCTAAACCCAGTTTTAGGACGTGCTGTGTAGTCGAGTGGTTAAGATATCTGACTCTCGTCCTGACGACTCAGGTTCGAATTCTGGAATGACCAATCACGCTGATCTGCACAAATACGGAACTCAAACTACTTTCCAATATTCCACATACCTTTACAGTCTTCCTAAACCCAGTTATAGGACGTGCTGTGTAGTCGAGTGGTTAAGATATCTGACTCTCCTCCTGACGACCCGGGTTCGAATCCCGCAATGAATAATCACGCTTCTTCTGTACAAATACGGAACTCAAACTAGTTTCCAATATTCCACATACCTTTACAGTCTTCCTAAACCCAGTTTTAGGACGTGTCGTGTGGTTAAGATATCTGACTCTCGTCCTGACGACTCAGGTTCGAATTCTGGAATGACTAATCACGCTGCTTCTGTACAAATACGGAACTCAAACTAGTTTCCAATATTCCACATAGCTTTACAGTCTTCCTAAACCCAGTTTTAGGACGTGTCGTGTGGTTAAGATATCTGACTTTCGTCCTGACGACACGGGTTCGAATCCCGGAATGACCAATCAAGCTACTTCTGTACAAATACGGAACGCAAACTAGTTTCCAATATTCCACATACCTTTACAGTCTTCCTAAACCCAGTTTTAGGACATGCTGTGTAGTCGTGTGGTTAAGATATCTGACTCTCGTCCTGACGACTTACCTTCGAATTCTGGAATGACCAATCAAGCTATTTCCTTACAAATACGGAACTCAAACTAGTTTCCAATATTCCGCATAGCTTTAGTCTTCCTATACCCAGTTTTGAGATGTGCTGTGTAGTCGAGTGGTAAAGATACCTGACTCTCCTCCTGACGACCCGGGTTCGAATCCCGCAATGAATAATCACGCTTCTTCTCTACAAATACGGAACTCAAACTAATTTCCAATATTTCAAATACCTTTACAGTCTTCCTAAACCCAGTTATAAGACGTGATGTGTAGTCGGGTGGTTAAGATATCTGGCTCTCGTCCTCAGGACTCAGGTTCGAATTCTAGAATGACCAATCACGCTGCTTCTGTACAAATACGGAACCCAAACTAGTTTCCAATATTCCAAATACCTTTACAGTCTTCCTAAACCCAGTTATAAGACGTGCTGTGTAGTCGAGTAGTTAAGATACCTGACTCTCATCCTGTCGACCCGGGTTCGAATCCCGCAATGAATAATCACGCTTCTTCTGTACAAATACGGAACTCAAACTAGTTTCCTATATTCCACATAGCTTTACAGTCTTCCTAAACCCCGTTTTAGGACGTGTCGTGTGATTAAGATATCTGACTCTCGTCCTGACGACTCAGGTTCGAATTCTGGAATGACCAATCACGCTGCTTCTGTACAAACACGGAAACCAAACTAGTTTCCAATATTCCAAATACCTTTACAGTCTTCCTAAACCCAGTTATAAGACGTGCTGTGTAGTCGAGTAGTTAAGATACCTGACTCTCATCCTGTCGACCCGGGTTCGAATCCCGCAATGAATAATTACGCTTCTTCTGTACAAATACGGAACTCAAACTAGTTTCCTATATTCCACATAGCTTTACAGTCTTCCTAAACCCCGTTTTAGGACGTGTCGTGTGATTAAGATATCTGACTCTCGTCCTGACGACTCAGGTTTGAATTCTGGAATGACCAATCACGCTGCTTCTGTACAAATACGGAACTCAAACTAGTTTCCAATATTCCACATACCTTTACAGTCTTCCTAAACCCAGTTATAGGACGTGCTGTGTAGTCGAGTGGTTAAGATATCTGACTCTCCTCCTGACGACCCGGGTTCGAATCCCGCAATGAATAATCACGCTTCTTCTGTACAAATACGGAACTCAAACTAGTTTCCAATATTCCACATACCTTTACAGTCTTCCTAAACCCAGTTTTAGGACGTGTCGTGTGGTTAAGATATATGACTCTCGTCCTGACGACTCAGGTTCGAATTCTGGAATGACCAATCACGCTGCTTCTGTACAAATACGGAACTCAAACTAGTTTCCAATATTCCACATACCTTTACAGTCTTCCTAAACCCAGTTTTAGGACGTGTCGTGTGGTTAAGATATCTGACTCTCGTCCTGACGACTCAGGTTCGAATTCTGGAATGACTAATCACGCTGCTTCTGTACAAATACGGAACTCAAACTAGTTTCCAATATTTCAAATACCTTTACAGTCTTCCTAAACCCAGTTATAAGACGTGCTGTGTAGTCGAGTACTTAAGATACCTGACTCTCATCCTGTGGGCCCGGGTTCGAATCCCGCAATGAATAATCACGCTTCTTCTGTACAAACACGGAACTCAAAATAGTTTTTAATATTCCACGTAGCTTTACAGTCTTCCTAAACCCAGTTTTGAGATGTGCTGTGTAGTCGAGTGGTAAAGATACCTGACTCTCCTCCTGACGACCCGGGTTTGAATCCCGCAATGAATAATCATGCTTCTTCTGTACAAATACGGAACTCAAACTAGTTTCCAATATTCCACATACCTTTACAGTCTTCCTAAACCCAGTTTTAGGACGTGCTGAGTAGTCGAGTGGTTAAGATATCTGACTCTCGTCCTGACGACTCAGGTTCGAATTCTGGAATGACCAATCACGCTGATCTGCACAAATACGGAACTCAAACTAGTTTCCAATATTCCACATACCTTTACAGTCTTCCTAAACCCAGTTATAAGACGTGCTGTGTAGTCGAGTGGTAAAGATATCTGACTCTCGTCCTGACGACCCGGGTTCGAATCCCGGAATGACCAATCAAGCTATTTCTGTACAAATACGGAACTCAAACTAGTTTCCAATATTCCACATACCTTTACAGTCTTCCTAAACCCAGTTATAAGACGTGCTGTGTAGTCGGGTGGTTAAGATATCTGGCTCTCGGACTCAGGTTCGAATTCTAGAATGACCAATCACGCTGCTTCTGTACAAATACGGAACCCAAACTAGTTTTCAATATTCCAAATACCTTTACAGCCTTCCTAAACCCAGTTATAAGACGTGCTGTGTAGTCGAGTAGTTAAGATATCTGACTCTCGTCCTGACGACTTAGGTTCGAATTCTGGAATGACCAATAACGCTATTTAATTACAAATACGGAACTCAAACTAGTTTCCAATATTCCGCATAGCTTTAGTCTTCCTAAACCCAGTTTTGAGATGTGCTGTGTAGTCGAGTGGTAAAGATACCTGACTCTCCTCCTGACGACCCGGGTTCGAATCCCGCAATGAATAATCACGCTTCTTCTATACAAATACGGAACTCAAACTAGCTTCCAATATTTCAAATACCTTTACAGTCTTCCTAAACCCAGTTATAAGACGTGCTTTGTAGTCGAGGTGTTTAGATATATGATTCTCGTCTTGACGACCCGGGTTCGAATCCCGCAATGAATAATCACGCTTCTTCTTTACCAATACGGAACTCAAACTAGTTTCCTATATTCCACATAGCTTTACAGTCTTCCTAAACCCAGTTTTGAGATGTGCTGTGTAGTCGAGTGGTAATGATACCTGACTCTCATCCTGACGACCCGGGTTTGAATCCCGCAATGAATAATCACGCTTCTTCTGTACAAATACGGAACTCAAACTAGTTTCCAATATTCCAAATACCTTTACAGTCTTCCTAAACCCAGTTATAAGACGTGCTGAGTAGTTAAGATACCTGACTCTCATCCTGACGACCCGGGTTCGAATCCCGGAATGACCAATCACGCTGCTTCTGTACAAACACGGAACTCAAAATAGTTTTTAATATTCCACGTAGCTTTACAGTCTTCCTAAACCCAGTTTTGAGATGTGCTGTGTAGTCGAGTGGTAAAGATACCTGACTCTCCTCCTGACGACCCGGGTTTGAATCCCGCAATGAATAATCATGCTTCTTCTGTACAAATACGGAACTCAAACTAGTTTCCAATATTCCACATACCTTTACAGTCTTCCTAAACCCAGTTTTAGGACGTGCTGTGTAGTCGAGTGGTTAAGATATCTGACTCTCGTCCTGACGACTCAGGTTCGAATTCTGGAATGACCAATCACGCTGATCTGCACAAATACGGAACTCAAACTAGTTTCCAATATTCCACATAGCTTTACAGTCTTCCTAAACCCAGTTTTAGGACGTGTCGTGTGGTTAAGATATCTGACTTTCGTCCTGACGACACGGGTTCGAATCCCGGAATGACCAATCAAGCTACTTCTGTACAAATACGGAACTCAAACTAGTTTCCAATATTCCACATACCTTTACAGTCTTCCTAAACCCAGTTTTAGGACATGCTGTGTAGTCGTGTGGTTAAGATATCTGACTCTCGTCCTGACGACCCGGGTTCGAATCCCGCAATGAATAATCACGCTTCTTCTGTACAAATACGGAACTCAAACTAATTTCCAATATTTCAAATACCTTTACAGTCTTCCTAAACCCAGTTATAAGACGTGCTGTGTAGTCGGGTGGTTAAGATATCTGGCTCTCGTCCTCAGGACTCAGGTTCGAATTCTAGAATGACCAATCACGCTGCTGCTGTACAAATACGGAACCCAAACTAGTTTCCAATATTCCAAATACCTTTACAGTCTTCCTAAACCCAGTTATAAGACGTGCTGTGTAGTCGAGTAGTTAAGATACCTGACTCTCATCCTGTCGACCCGGGTTCGAATCCCGCAATGAATAATCACGCTTCTTCTGTACAAATACGGAACTCAAACTAGTTTCCTATATTCCACATAGCTTTACAGTCTTCCTAAACCCCGTTTTAGGACGTGTCGTGTGATTAAGATATCTGACTCTCGTCCTGACGACTCAGGTTCGAATTCTGGAATGACCAATCACGCTGCTTCTGTACAAACACGGAAACCAAACTAGTTTCCAATATTCCAAATACCTTTACAGTCTTCCTAAACCCAGTTATAAGACGTGCTGTGTAGTCGAGTAGTTAAGATACCTGACTCTCATCCTGTCGACCCGGGTTCGAATCCCGCAATGAATAATTACGCTTCTTCTGTACAAATACGGAACTCAAACTAGTTTCCTATATTCCACATAGCTTTACAGTCTTCCTAAACCCCGTTTTAGGACGTGTCGTGTGATTAAGATATCTGACTCTCGTCCTGACGACTCAGGTTCGAATTCTGGAATGACCAATCACGCTGCTTCTGTACAAATACGGAACTCAAACTAGTTTCCAATATTCCACATACCTTTACAGTCTTCCTAAACCCAGTTTTAGGACGTGTCGTGTGGTTAAGATATCTGACTCTCGTCCTGACCACTCAGGTTCGAATTCTGGAATGACCAATAACGCTATTTAATTACAAATACGGAACTCAAACTAGTTTCCAATATTCCGCATAGCTTTAGTCTTCCTAAACCCAGTTTTGAGATGTGCTGTGTAGTCGAGTGGTAAAGATACCTGACTCTCCTCCTGACGACCCGGGTTCGAATCCCGCAATGAATAATCACGCTTCTTCTATACAAATACGGAACTCAAACTAGCTTCCAATATTTCAAATACCTTTACAGTCTTCCTAAACCCAGTTATAAGACGTGCTTTGTAGTCGAGGTGTTTAGATATATGATTCTCGTCTTGACGACCCGGGTTCGAATCCCGCAATGAATAATCACGCTTCTTCTTTACCAATACGGAACTCAAACTAGTTTCCTATATTCCACATAGCTTTACAGTCTTCCTAAACCCAGTTTTGAGATGTGCTGTGTAGTCGAGTGGTAATGATACCTGACTCTCATCCTGACGACCCGGGTTTGAATCCCGCAATGAATAATCACGCTTCTTCTGTACAAATACGGAACTCAAACTAGTTTCCAATATTCCAAATACCTTTACAGTCTTCCTAAACCCAGTTATAAGACGTGCTGAGTAGTTAAGATACCTGACTCTCATCCTGACGACCCGGGTTCGAATCCCGCAATGAATAATCACGCTTCTTCTGTACAAATACGGAACTCAAACTAGTGTCCAATATTCCACATACCTTTACAGTCTTCCTAAACCTAGTTATAGGACGTGCTGTGTAGTCGAGTGGTTAAGATATATGACTTTCGTCCTGACGACACGGGTTCGAATCCCGGAATGACCAATCACGCTGCTTCTGTACAAACACGGAACTCAAAATAGTTTTTAATATTCCACGTAGCTTTACAGTCTTCCTAAACCCAGTTTTGAGATGTGCTGTGTAGTCGAGTGGTAAAGATACCTGACTCTCCTCCTGACGACCCGGGTTTGAATCCCGCAATGAATAATCATGCTTCTTCTGTACAAATACGGAACTCAAACTAGTTTCCAATATTCCACATACCTTTACAGTCTTCCTAAACCCAGTTTTAGGACGTGCTGTGTAGTCGAGTGGTTAAGATATCTGACTCTCGTCCTGACGACTCAGGTTCGAATTCTGGAATGACCAATCACGCTGATCTGCACAAATACGGAACTCAAACTACTTTCCAATATTCCACATACCTTTACAGTCTTCCTAAACCCAGTTATAGGACGTGCTGTGTAGTCGAGTGGTTAAGATATCTGACTCTCCTCCTGACGACCCGGGTTCGAATCCCGCAATGAATAATCACGCTTCTTCTGTACAAATACGGAACTCAAACTAGTTTCCAATATTCCACATACCTTTACAGTCTTCCTAAACCCAGTTTTAGGACGTGTCGTGTGGTTAAGATATCTGACTCTCGTCCTGACGACTCAGGTTCGAATTCTGGAATGACTAATCACGCTGCTTCTGTACAAATACGGAACTCAAACTAGTTTCCAATATTCCACATAGCTTTACAGTCTTCCTAAACCCAGTTTTAGGACGTGTCGTGTGGTTAAGATATCTGACTTTCGTCCTGACGACACGGGTTCGAATCCCGGAATGACCAATCAAGCTACTTCTGTACAAATACGGAACGCAAACTAGTTTCCAATATTCCACATACCTTTACAGTCTTCCTAAACCCAGTTTTAGGACATGCTGTGTAGTCGTGTGGTTAAGATATCTGACTCTCGTCCTGACGACTTACCTTCGAATTCTGGAATGACCAATCAAGCTATTTCCTTACAAATACGGAACTCAAACTAGTTTCCAATATTCCGCATAGCTTTAGTCTTCCTATACCCAGTTTTGAGATGTGCTGTGTAGTCGAGTGGTAAAGATACCTGACTCTCCTCCTGACGACCCGGGTTCGAATCCCGCAATGAATAATCACGCTTCTTCTCTACAAATACGGAACTCAAACTAATTTCCAATATTTCAAATACCTTTACAGTCTTCCTAAACCCAGTTATAAGACGTGATGTGTAGTCGGGTGGTTAAGATATCTGGCTCTCGTCCTCAGGACTCAGGTTCGAATTCTAGAATGACCAATCACGCTGCTTCTGTACAAATACGGAACCCAAACTAGTTTCCAATATTCCAAATACCTTTACAGTCTTCCTAAACCCAGTTATAAGACGTGCTGTGTAGTCGAGTAGTTAAGATACCTGACTCTCATCCTGTCGACCCGGGTTCGAATCCCGCAATGAATAATCACGCTTCTTCTGTACAAATACGGAACTCAAACTAGTTTCCTATATTCCACATAGCTTTACAGTCTTCCTAAACCCCGTTTTAGGACGTGTCGTGTGATTAAGATATCTGACTCTCGTCCTGACGACTCAGGTTCGAATTCTGGAATGACCAATCACGCTGCTTCTGTACAAACACGGAAACCAAACTAGTTTCCAATATTCCAAATACCTTTACAGTCTTCCTAAACCCAGTTATAAGACGTGCTGTGTAGTCGAGTAGTTAAGATACCTGACTCTCATCCTGTCGACCCGGGTTCGAATCCCGCAATGAATAATTACGCTTCTTCTGTACAAATACGGAACTCAAACTAGTTTCCTATATTCCACATAGCTTTACAGTCTTCCTAAACCCCGTTTTAGGACGTGTCGTGTGATTAAGATATCTGACTCTCGTCCTGACGACTCAGGTTTGAATTCTGGAATGACCAATCACGCTGCTTCTGTACAAATACGGAACTCAAACTAGTTTCCAATATTCCACATACCTTTACAGTCTTCCTAAACCCAGTTTTAGGACGTGTCGTGTGGTTAAGATATCTGACTCTCGTCCTGACCACTCAGGTTCGAATTCTGGAATGACCAATCACGCTGCTTCTGTACAAATACGGAACTCAAACTACTTTCCAATATTCCACATACCTTTACAGTCTTCCTAAACCCAGTTATAGGACGTGCTGTGTAGTCGAGTGGTTAAGATATCTGACTCTCCTCCTGACGACCCGGGTTCGAATCCCGCAATGAATAATCACGCTTCTTCTGTACAAATACGGAACTCAAACTAGTTTCCAATATTCCACATACCTTTACAGTCTTCCTAAACCCAGTTTTAGGACGTGTCGTGTGGTTAAGATATATGACTCTCGTCCTGACGACTCAGGTTCGAATTCTGGAATGACCAATCACGCTGCTTCTGTACAAATACGGAACTCAAACTAGTTTCCAATATTCCACATACCTTTACAGTCTTCCTAAACCCAGTTTTAGGACGTGTCGTGTGGTTAAGATATCTGACTCTCGTCCTGACGACTCAGGTTCGAATTCTGGAATGACTAATCACGCTGCTTCTGTACAAATACGGAACTCAAACTAGTTTCCAATATTTCAAATACCTTTACAGTCTTCCTAAACCCAGTTATAAGACGTGCTGTGTAGTCGAGTACTTAAGATACCTGACTCTCATCCTGTGGGCCCGGGTTCGAATCCCGCAATGAATAATCACGCTTCTTCTGTACAAACACGGAACTCAAAATAGTTTTTAATATTCCACGTAGCTTTACAGTCTTCCTAAACCCAGTTTTGAGATGTGCTGTGTAGTCGAGTGGTAAAGATACCTGACTCTCCTCCTGACGACCCGGGTTTGAATCCCGCAATGAATAATCATGCTTCTTCTGTACAAATACGGAACTCAAACTAGTTTCCAATATTCCACATACCTTTACAGTCTTCCTAAACCCAGTTTTAGGACGTGCTGAGTAGTCGAGTGGTTAAGATATCTGACTCTCGTCCTGACGACTCAGGTTCGAATTCTGGAATGACCAATCACGCTGATCTGCACAAATACGGAACTCAAACTAGTTTCCAATATTCCACATACCTTTACAGTCTTCCTAAACCCAGTTATAAGACGTGCTGTGTAGTCGAGTGGTAAAGATATCTGACTCTCGTCCTGACGACCCGGGTTCGAATCCCGGAATGACCAATCAAGCTATTTCTGTACAAATACGGAACTCAAACTAGTTTCCAATATTCCACATACCTTTACAGTCTTCCTAAACCCAGTTATAAGACGTGCTGTGTAGTCGGGTGGTTAAGATATCTGGCTCTCGGACTCAGGTTCGAATTCTAGAATGACCAATCACGCTGCTTCTGTACAAATACGGAACCCAAACTAGTTTTCAATATTCCAAATACCTTTACAGCCTTCCTAAACCCAGTTATAAGACGTGCTGTGTAGTCGAGTAGTTAAGATATCTGACTCTCGTCCTGACGACTTAGGTTCGAATTCTGGAATGACCAATAACGCTATTTAATTACAAATACGGAACTCAAACTAGTTTCCAATATTCCGCATAGCTTTAGTCTTCCTAAACCCAGTTTTGAGATGTGCTGTGTAGTCGAGTGGTAAAGATACCTGACTCTCCTCCTGACGACCCGGGTTCGAATCCCGCAATGAATAATCACGCTTCTTCTATACAAATACGGAACTCAAACTAGCTTCCAATATTTCAAATACCTTTACAGTCTTCCTAAACCCAGTTATAAGACGTGCTTTGTAGTCGAGGTGTTTAGAAATATGATTCTCGTCTTGACGACCCGGGTTCGAATCCCGCAATGAATAATCACGCTTCTTCTTTACCAATACGGAACTCAAACTAGTTTCCTATATTCCACATAGCTTTACAGTCTTCCTAAACCCAGTTTTGAGATGTGCTGTGTAGTCGAGTGGTAATGATACCTGACTCTCATCCTGACGACCCGGGTTTGAATCCCGCAATGAATAATCACGCTTCTTCTGTACAAATACGGAACTCAAACTAGTTTCCAATATTCCAAATACCTTTACAGTCTTCCTAAACCCAGTTATAAGACGTGCTGAGTAGTTAAGATACCTGACTCTCATCCTGACGACCCGGGTTCGAATCCCGGAATGACCAATCACGCTGCTTCTGTACAAACACGGAACTCAAAATAGTTTTTAATATTCCACGTAGCTTTACAGTCTTCCTAAACCCAGTTTTGAGATGTGCTGTGTAGTCGAGTGGTAAAGATACCTGACTCTCCTCCTGACGACCCGGGTTTGAATCCCGCAATGAATAATCATGCTTCTTCTGTACAAATACGGAACTCAAACTAGTTTCCAATATTCCACATACCTTTACAGTCTTCCTAAACCCAGTTTTAGGACGTGCTGTGTAGTCGAGTGGTTAAGATATCTGACTCTCGTCCTGACGACTCAGGTTCGAATTCTGGAATGACCAATCACGCTGATCTGCACAAATACGGAACTCAAACTAGTTTCCAATATTCCACATACCTTTACAGTCTTCCTAAACCCAGTTTTAGGACGTGTCGTGTGGTTAAGATATCTGACTCTCGTCCTGACGACTAAGGTTCGAATTCTGGAATGACCAATCACGCTGCTTCTGTACAAATACGGAACTCAAACTAGTTTCCAATATTCCACATAGCTTTACAGTCTTCCTAAACCCAGTTTTAGGACGTGTCGTGTGGTTAAGATATCTGACTTTCGTCCTGACGACACGGGTTCGAATCCCGGAATGACCAATCAAGCTACTTCTGTACAAATACGGAACTCAAACTAGTTTCCAATATTCCACATACCTTTACAGTCTTCCTAAACCCAGTTTTAGGACATGCTGTGTAGTCGTGTGGTTAAGATATCTGACTCTCGTCCTGACGACCCGGGTTCGAATCCCGCAATGAATAATCACGCTTCTTCTGTACAAATACGGAACTCAAACTAATTTCCAATATTTCAAATACCTTTACAGTCTTCCTAAACCCAGTTATAAGACGTGCTGTGTAGTCGGGTGGTTAAGATATCTGGCTCTCGTCCTCAGGACTCAGGTTCGAATTCTAGAATGACCAATCACGCTGCTGCTGTACAAATACGGAACCCAAACTAGTTTCCAATATTCCAAATACCTTTACAGTCTTCCTAAACCCAGTTATAAGACGTGCTGTGTAGTCGAGTAGTTAAGATACCTGACTCTCATCCTGTCGACCCGGGTTCGAATCCCGCAATGAATAATCACGCTTCTTCTGTACAAATACGGAACTCAAACTAGTTTCCTATATTCCACATAGCTTTACAGTCTTCCTAAACCCCGTTTTAGGACGTGTCGTGTGATTAAGATATCTGACTCTCGTCCTGACGACTCAGGTTCGAATTCTGGAATGACCAATCACGCTGCTTCTGTACAAACACGGAAACCAAACTAGTTTCCAATATTCCAAATACCTTTACAGTCTTCCTAAACCCAGTTATAAGACGTGCTGTGTAGTCGAGTAGTTAAGATACCTGACTCTCATCCTGTCGACCCGGGTTCGAATCCCGCAATGAATAATTACGCTTCTTCTGTACAAATACGGAACTCAAACTAGTTTCCTATATTCCACATAGCTTTACAGTCTTCCTAAACCCCGTTTTAGGACGTGTCGTGTGATTAAGATATCTGACTCTCGTCCTGACGACTCAGGTTCGAATTCTGGAATGACCAATCACGCTGCTTCTGTACAAATACGGAACTCAAACTAGTTTCCAATATTCCACATACCTTTACAGTCTTCCTAAACCCAGTTTTAGGACGTGTCGTGTGGTTAAGATATCTGACTCTCGTCCTGACCACTCAGGTTCGAATTCTGGAATGACCAATCACGCTGCTTCTGTACAAATACGGAACTCAAACTAGTTTCCAATATTCCACATACCTTTACAGTCTTCCTAAACCCAGTTATAGGACGTGCTGTGTAGTCGAGTGGTTAAGATATCTGACTCTCCTCCTGACGACCCGGGTTCGAATCCCGCAATGAATAATCACGCTTCTTCTGTACAAATACGGAACTCAAACTAGTTTCCAATATTCCACATACCTTTACAGTCTTCCTAAACCCAGTTTTAGGACGTGTCGTGTGGTTAAGATATATGACTCTCGTCCTGACGACTCAGGTTCGAATTCTGGAATGACCAATCACGCTGCTTCTGTACAAATACGGAACTCAAACTAGTTTCCAATATTCCACATACCTTTACAGTCTTCCTAAACCCAGTTTTAGGACGTGTCGTGTGGTTAAGATATCTGACTCTCGTCCTGACGACTCAGGTTCGAATTCTGGAATGACTAATCACGCTGCTTCTGTACAAATACGGAACTCAAACTAGTTTCCAATATTTCAAATACCTTTACAGTCTTCCTAAACCCAGTTATAAGACGTGCTGTGTAGTCGAGTAGTTAAGATACCTGACTCTCATCCTGTGGGCCCGGGTTCGAATCCCGCAATGAATAATCACGCTTCTTCTGTACAAACACGGAACTCAAAATAGTTTTTAATATTCCACGTAGCTTTACAGTCTTCCTAAACCCAGTTTTGAGATGTGCTGTGTAGTCGAGTGGTAAAGATACCTGACTCTCCTCCTGACGACCCGGGTTTGAATCCCGCAATGAATAATCATGCTTCTTCTGTACAAATACGGAACTCAAACTAGTTTCCAATATTCCACATACCTTTACAGTCTTCCTAAACCCAGTTTTAGGACGTGCTGAGTAGTCGAGTGGTTAAGATATCTGACTCTCGTCCTGACGACTCAGGTTCGAATTCTGGAATGACCAATCACGCTGATCTGCACAAATACGGAACTCAAACTACTTTCCAATATTCCACATACCTTTACAGTCTTCCTAAACCCAGTTATAGGACGTGCTGTGTAGTCGAGTGGTTAAGATATCTGACTCTCCTCCTGACGACCCGGGTTCGAATCCCGCAATGAATAATCACGCTTCTTCTGTACAAATACGGAACTCAAACTAGTTTCCAATATTCCACATACCTTTACAGTCTTCCTAAACCCAGTTTTAGGACGTGTCGTGTGGTTAAGATATCTGACTCTCGTCCTGACGACTCAGGTTCGAATTCTGGAATGACCAATCACGCTGCTTCTGTACAAATACGGAACTCAAACTAGTTTCCAATATTCCACATACCTTTACAGTCTTCCTAAACCCAGTTTTAGGTCGTGTCGTGTGGTTAAGATATCTGACTCTCGTCCTGACGACTCAGGTTCGAATTCTGGAATGACTAATCACGCTGCTTCTGTACAAATACGGAACTCAAACTAGTTTCCAATATTCCACATAGCTTTACAGTCTTCCTAAACACAGTTTTAGGACGTGTCGTGTAGTTAAGATATCTGACTTTCGTCCTGACGACACGGGTTCGAATCCCGGAATGACCAATCAAGCTACATCTGTACAAATACGGAACTCAAACTAGTTTCCAATATTCCACATACCTTTACAGTCTTCCTAAACCCAGTTTTAGGACATGCTGTGTAGTCGTGTGGTTAAGATATCTGACTCTGGTCCTGACGACTTACCTTCGAATTCTGGAATGACCAATCACGCTATTTCCTTACAAATACGGAACTCAAACTAGTTTCCAATATTCCGCATAGCTTTAGTCTTCCTAAACCCAGTTTTGAGATGTGCTGTGTAGTCGAGTGGTAAAGATACCTGACTCTCCTCCTGACGACCCGGGTTCGAATCCCGCAATGAATAATCACGCTTCTTCTGTACAAATACGGAACTCAAACTAGTTTCCAATATTTCAAATACCTTTACAGTCTTCCTAAACCCAGTTATAAGACGTGCTGTGTAGTCGAGTAGTTAAGATACCTGACTCTCATCCTGTCGACCCGGGTTCGAATCCCGCAATGAATAATCACGCTTCTTCTGTACAAATACGGAACTCAAACTAGTTTCCTATATTCCACATAGCTTTACAGTCTTCCTAAACCCCGTTTTAGGACGTGTCGTGTGATTAAGATATCTGACTCTCGTCCTGACGACTCAGGTTCGAATTCTGGAATGACCAATCACGCTGCTTCTGTACAAACACGGAAACGAAACTAGTTTCCAATATTCCAAATACCTTTACAGTCTTCCTAAACCCAGTTATAAGACGTGCTGTGTAGTCGAGTAGTTAAGATACCTGACTCTCATCCTGTCGACCCGGGTTCGAATCCCGCAATGAATAATCACGCTTCTTCTGTACAAATACGGAACTCAAACTAGTTTCCTATATTCCACATAGCTTTACAGTCTTCCTAAACCCCGTTTTAGGACGTGTCGTGTGATTAAGATATCTGACTCTCGTCCTGACGACTCAGGTTCGAATTCTGGAATGACCAATCGCGCTGCTTCTGTACAAACACGGAAACCAAACTAGTTTCCAATATTCCAAATACCTTTACAGTCTTCCTAAACCCAGTTATAAGACGTGCTGTGTAGTCGAGTAGTTAAGATACCTGACTCTCATCCTGTAGACCCGGGTTCGAATCCCGCAATGAATAATTACGCTTCTTCTGTACAAATACGGAACTCAAACTAGTTTCCTATATTCCACATAGCTTTACAGTCTTCCTAAACCCCGTTTTAGGACGTGTCGTGTGATTAAGATATCTGACTCTCGTCCTGACGACTCAGGTTCGAATTCTGGAATGACCAATCACGCTGCTTCTGTACAAATACGGAACTCAAACTAGTTTCCAATATTCCACATACCTTTACAGTCTTCCTAAACCCAGTTTTAGGACGTGTCGTGTGGTTAAGATATCTGACTCTCGTCCTGACCACTCAGGTTCGAATTCTGGAATGACCAATCACGCTGCTTCTGTACAAATACGGAACTCAAACTACTTTCCAATATTCCACATACCTTTACAGTCTTCCTAAACCCAGTTATAGGACGTGCTGTGTAGTCGAGTGGTTAAGATATCTGACTCTCCTCCTGACGACCCGGGTTCGAATCCCGCAATGAATAATCACGCTTCTTCTGTACAAATACGGAACTCAAACTAGTTTCCAATATTCCACATACCTTTACAGTCTTCCTAAACCCAGTTTTAGGACGTGTCGTGTGGTTAAGATATATGACTCTCGTCCTGTCGACTCAGGTTCGAATTCTGGAATGACCAATCACGCTGCTTCTGTACAAATACGGAACTCAAACTAGTTTCCAATATTCCACATACCTTTACAGTCTTCCTAAACCTAGTTTTAGGACGTGTCGTGTGGTTAAGATATCTGACTCTCGTCCTGACGACTCAGGTTCGAATTCTGGAATGACTAATCACGCTGCTTCTGTACAAATACGGAACTCAAACTAGTTTCCAATATTTCAAATACCTTTACAGTCTTCCTAAACCCAGTTATAAGACGTGCTGTGTAGTCGAGTAGTTAAGATACCTGACTCTCATCCTGTGGGCCCGGGTTCGAATCCCGCAATGAATAATCACGCTTCTTCTGTACAAACACGGAACTCAAAATAGTTTTTAATATTCCACGTAGCTTTACAGTCTTCCTAAACCCAGTTTTGAGATGTGCTGTGTAGTCGAGTGGTAAAGATACCTGACTCTCCTCCTGACGACCCGGGTTTGAATCCCGCAATGAATAATCATGCTTCTTCTGTACAAATACGGAACTCAAACTAGTTTCCAATATTCCACATACCTTTACAGTCTTCCTAAACCCAGTTTTAGGACGTGCTGAGTAGTCGAGTGGTTAAGATATCTGACTCTCGTCCTGACGACTCAGGTTCGAATTCTGGAATGACCAATCACGCTGATCTGCACAAATACGGAACTCAAACTACTTTCCAATATTCCACATACCTTTACAGTCTTCCTAAACCCAGTTATAGGACGTGCTGTGTAGTCGAGTGGTTAAGATATCTGACTCTCCTCCTGACGACCCGGGTTCGAATCCCGCAATGAATAATCACGCTTCTTCTGTACAAATACGGAACTCAAACTAGTTTCCAATATTCCACATACCTTTACAGTCTTCCTAAACCCAGTTTTAGGACATGTCGTGTGGTTAAGATATCTGACTCTCGTCCTGACGACTCAGGTTCGAATTCTGGAATGACTAATCACGCTGCTTCTGTACAAATACGGAACTCAAACTAGTTTCCAATATTCCACATAGCTTTACAGTCTTCCTAAACCCAGTTTTAGGACGTGTCGTGTAGTTAAGATATCTGACTTTCGTCCTGACGACACGGGTTCGAATCCCGGAATGACCAATCAAGCTACTTCTGTACAAATACGGAACTCAAACTAGTTTCCAATATTCCACATACCTTTACAGTCTTCCTAAACCCAGTTTTAGGACATGCTGTGTAGTCGTGTGGTTAAGATATCTGACTCTGGTCCTGACGACTTACCTTCGAATTCTGGAATGACCAATCACGCTATTTCCTTACAAATACGGAACTCAAACTAGTTTCCAATATTCCGCATAGCTTTAGTCTTCCTAAACCCAGTTTTGAGATGTGCTGTGTAGTCGAGTGGTAAAGATACCTGACTCTCCTCCTGACGACCCGGGTTCGAATCCCGCAATGAATAATCACGCTTCTTCTGTACAAATACGGAACTCAAACTAGTTTCCAATATTTCAAATACCTTTACAGTCTTCCTAAACCCAGTTATAAGACGTGCTGTGTAGTCGAGTAGTTAAGATACCTGACTCTCATCCTGTCGACCCGGGTTCGAATCCCGCAATGAATAATTACGCTTCTTCTGTACAAATACGGAACTCAAACTAGTTTCCTATATTCCACATACCTTTACAGTCTTCCTAAACCCAGTTTTAGGACGTGTCGTGTGGTTAAGATATATGACTCTCGTCCTGTCGACTCAGGTTCGAATTCTGGAATGACCAATCACGCTGCTTCTGTACAAATACGGAACTCAAACTAGTTTCCAATATTCCACATACCTTTACAGTCTTCCTAAACCTAGTTTTAGGACGTGTCGTGTGGTTAAGATATCTGACTCTCGTCCTGACGACTCAGGTTCGAATTCTGGAATGACTAATCACGCTGCTTCTGTACAAATACGGAACTCAAACTAGTTTCCAATATTTCAAATACCTTTACAGTCTTCCTAAACCCAGTTATAAGACGTGCTGTGTAGTCGAGTAGTTAAGATACCTGACTCTCATCCTGTGGGCCCGGGTTCGAATCCCGCAATGAATAATCACGCTTCTTCTGTACAAACACGGAACTCAAAATAGTTTTTAATATTCCACGTAGCTTTACAGTCTTCCTAAACCCAGTTTTGAGATGTGCTGTGTAGTCGAGTGGTAAAGATACCTGACTCTCCTCCTGACGACCCGGGTTTGAATCCCGCAATGAATAATCATGCTTCTTCTGTACAAATACGGAACTCAAACTAGTTTCCAATATTCCACATACCTTTACAGTCTTCCTAAACCCAGTTTTAGGACGTGCTGAGTAGTCGAGTGGTTAAGATATCTGACTCTCGTCCTGACGACTCAGGTTCGAATTCTGGAATGACCAATCACGCTGATCTGCACAAATACGGAACTCAAACTACTTTCCAATATTCCACATACCTTTACAGTCTTCCTAAACCCAGTTATAGGACGTGCTGTGTAGTCGAGTGGTTAAGATATCTGACTCTCCTCCTGACGACCCGGGTTCGAATCCCGCAATGAATAATCACGCTTCTTCTGTACAAATACGGAACTCAAACTA
Source organism: Pholcus phalangioides (assembly GCF_987345545.1). Taxonomy (NCBI): domain Eukaryota; kingdom Metazoa; phylum Arthropoda; class Arachnida; order Araneae; family Pholcidae; genus Pholcus; species Pholcus phalangioides. Next base: position 14,207,462 of record NW_028301598.1, read on the forward strand.
GTTTCCAATATTCCACATACCTTTACAGTCTTCCTAAACCCAGTTTTAAGACGTGTCGTGTGGTTAAGATATCTGACTCTCGTCCTGACGACTCAGGTTCGAATTCTGGAATGACCAATCACGCTGCTTCTGTACAAATACGGAACTCAAACTAGTTTCCAATATTCCACATACCTTTACAGTCTTCCTAAACCCAGTTTTAGGACGTGTCGTGTGGTTAAGATATCTGACTCTCGTCCTGACGACTCAGGTTCGAATTCTGGAATGACTAATCACGCTGCTTCTGTACAAATACGGAACTCAAACTAGTTTCCAATATTCCACATAGCTTTACAGTCTTCCTAAACCCAGTTTTAGGACGTGTCGTGTAGTTAAGATATCTGACTTTCGTCCTGACGACACGGGTTCGAATCCCGGAATGACCAATCAAGCTACTTCTGTACAAATACGGAACTCAAACTAGTTTCCAATATTCCACATACCTTTACAGTCTTCCTAAACCCAGTTTTAGGACATGCTGTGTAGTCGTGTGGTTAAGATATCTGACTCTGGTCCTGACGACTTACCTTCGAATTCTGGAATGACCAATCACGCTATTTCCTTACAAATACGGAACTCAAACTAGTTTCCAATATTCCGCATAGCTTTAGTCTTCCTAAACCCAGTTTTGAGATGTGCTGTGTAGTCGAGTGGTAAAGATACCTGACTCTCCTCCTGACGACCCGGGTTCGAATCCCGCAATGAATAATCACGCTTCTTCTGTACAAATACGGAACTCAAACTAGTTTCCAATATTTCAAATACCTTTACAGTCTTCCTAAACCCAGTTATAAGACGTGCTGTGTAGTCGAGTAGTTAAGATACCTGACTCTCATCCTGTCGACCCGGGTTCGAATCCCGCAATGAATAATCACGCTTCTTCTGTACAAATACGGAACTCAAACTAGTTTCCTATATTCCACATAGCTTTACAGTCTTCCTAAACCCCGTTTTAGGACGTGTCGTGTGATTAAGATATCTGACTCTCGTCCTGACGACTCAGGTTCGAATTCTGGAATGACCAATCACGCTGCTTCTGTACAAACACGGAAACCAAACTAGTTTCCAATATTCCAAATACCTTTACAGTCTTCCTAAACCCAGTTATAAGACGTGCTGTGTAGTCGAGTAGTTAAGATACCTGACTCTCATCCTGTCGACCCGGGTTCGAATCCCGCAATGAATAATTACGCTTCTTCTGTACAAATACGGAACTCAAACTAGTTTCCTATATTCCACATACCTTTACAGTCTTCCTAAACCCAGTTTTAGGACGTGTCGTGTGGTTAAGATATCTGACTCTCGTCCTGACCACTCAGGTTCGAATTCTGGAATGACCAATCACGCTGCTTCTGTACAAATACGGAGCTCAAACTACTTTCCAATATTCCACATACCTTTACAGTCTTCCTAAACCCAGTTATAGGACGTGCTGTGTAGTCGAGTGGTTAAGATATCTGACTCTCCTCCGGACGACCCGGGTTCGAATCCCGCAATAAATAATCACGCTTCTTCTGTACAAATACGGAACTCAAACTAGTTTCCAATATTCCACATACCTTTACAGTCTTCCTAAACCCAGTTTTAGGACGTGTCGTGTGGTTAAGATATCTGACTCTCGTCCTGACGACTCAGGTTCGAATTCTGGAATGACTAATCACGCTGCTTCTGTACAAATACGGAACTCAAACTAGTTTCCAATATTTCAAATACCTTCACAGTCTTCCTAAACCCAGTTATAAGACGTGCTGTGTAGTCGAGTAGTTAAGATACCTGACTCTCATCCTGTGGGCCCGGGTTCGAATCCCGCAATGAATAATCACGCTTCTTCTGTACAAACACGGAACTCAAAATAGTTTTTAATATTCCACGTAGCTTTACAGTCTTCCTAAACCCAGTTTTGAGATGTGCTGTGTAGTCGAGTGGTAAAGATACCTGACTCTCCTCCTGACGACCCGGGTTTGAATCCCGCAATGAATAATCATGCTTCTTCTGTACAAATACGGAACTCAAACTAGTTTCCAATATTCCACATACCTTTACAGTCTTCCTAAACCCAGTTTTAGGACGTGCTGAGTAGTCGAGTGGTTAAGATATCTGACTCTCGTCCTGACGACTCAGGTTCGAATTCTGGAATGACCAATCACGCTGATCTGCACAAATACGGAACTCAAACTACTTTCCAATATTCCACATACCTTTACAGTCTTCCTAAACCCAGTTATAGGACGTGCTGTGTAGTCGAGTGGTTAAGATATCTGACTCTCCTCCTGACGACCCGGGTTCGAATCCCGCAATGAATAATCACGCTTCTTCTGTACAAATACGGAACTCAAACTAGTTTCCAATATTCCACATACCTTTACAGTCTTCCTAAACCCAGTTTTAGGACGTGTCGTGTGGTTAAGATATCTGACTCTCGTCCTGACGACTCAGGTTCGAATTCTGGAATGACCAATCACGCTGCTTCTGTACAAATACGGAACTCAAACTAGTTTCCAATATTCCACATACCTTTACAGTCTTCCTAAACCCAGTTTTAGGACGTGTCGTGTGGTTAAGATATCTGACTCTCGTCCTGACGACTCAGGTTCGAATTCTGGAATGACTAATCACGCTGCTTCTGTACAAATACGGAACTCAAACTAGTTTCCAATATTCCACATAGCTTTACAGTCTTCCTAAACCCAGTTTTAGGACGTGTCGTGTAGTTAAGATATCTGACTTTCGTCCTGACGACACGGGTTCGAATCCCGGAATGACCAATCAAGCTACTTCTGTACAAATACGGAACTCAAACTAGTTTCCAATATTCCACATACCTTTACAGTCTTCCTAAACCCAGTTTTAGGACATGCTGTGTAGTCGTGTGGTTAAGATATCTGATTCTGGTCCTGACGACTTACCTTCGAATTCTGGAATGACCAATCACGCTATTTCCTTACAAATACGGAACTCAAACTAGTTTCCAATATTCCGCATAGCTTTAGTCTTCCTAAACCCAGTTTTGAGATGTGCTGTGTAGTCGAGTGGTAAAGATACCTGACTCTCCTCCTGACGACCCGGGTTCGAATCCCGCAATGAATAATCACGCTTCTTCTGTACAAATACGGAACTCAAACTAGTTTCCAATATTCCACATACCTTTACAGTCTTCCTAAACCCAGTTTTAGGACGTGTCGTGTGGTTAAGATACCTGACTCTCATCCTGTCGACCCGGGTTCGAATCCCGCAATGAATAATCACGCTTCTTCTGTACAAATACGGAACTCAAACTAGTTTCCTATATTCCACATAGCTTTACAGTCTTCCTAAACCCCGTTTTAGGACGTGTCGTGTGATTAAGATATCTGACTCTCGTCCTGACGACTCAGGTTCGAATTCTGGAATGACCAATCACGCTGCTTCTGTACAAATACGGAACTCAAACTAGTTTCCAATATTCCACATGCCTTTACAGTCTTCCTAAACCCTGTTTTAGGACGTGTCGTGTGGTTAAGATATCTGACTCTCGTCCTGACCACTCAGGTTCGAATTCTGAAATGACCAATCACGCTGCTTCTGTACAAATACGGAACTCAAACTACTTTCCAATATTCCACATACCTTTACAGTCTTCCTAAACCCAGTTATAGGACGTGCTGTGTAGTCGAGTGGCTAAGATATCTGACTCTCCTCCTGACGACCCGGGTTCGAATCCCGCAATGAATAATCACGCTTCTTCTGTACAAATACGGAACTCAAACTAGTTTCCAATATTCCACATACCTTTACAGTCTTCCTAAACCCAGTTTTAGGACGTGTCGTGTGGTTAAGATATCTGACTCTCGTCCTGACGACTCAGGTTCGAATTCTGGAATGACCAATCACGCTGCTTCTGTACAAATACGGAACTCAAACTAGTTTCCAATATTCCACATACCTTTACAGTCTTCCTAAACCCAGTTTTAGGACGTGTCGTGTGGTTAAGATATCTGACTCTCGTCCTGACGACTCAGGTTCGAATTCTGGAATGACTAATCACGCTGCTTCTGTACAAATACGGAACTCAAACTAGTTTCCAATATTTCAAATACCTTTACAGTCTTCCTAAACCCAGTTATAAGACGTGCTGTGTAGTCGAGGTGTTTAGATATATGATTCTCGTCTTGACGACCCGGGTTCGAATCCCGCAATGAATAATCACGCTTCTTCTTTACAAATACGGAACTCAAACTAGTTTCCTATATTCCATATAGCTTTACAGTCTTCCTAAACCCAGTTTTAGGACGTGTCGTGTGGTTAAGATATCTGACTCTCGTCCTGACGACTCAGGTTCGAATTCTGGAATGACCAATCACGCTGCTTCTGTACAAATACGGAACTCAAACTAGTTCCCAATATTTCAAATACCTTCACAGTCTTCCTAAACCCAGTAATAAGACGTGCTGTGTAGTCGGGTGGTTAAGATATCTGGCTTTCGTCCTCAGGACTCAGGTTCGAATTCTAGAATGACCAATCACGCTGCTTCTGTACAAATACGGAACCCAAACTAGTTTCCAATATTCCAAATACCTTTACAGTCTTCCTAAACCCAGTTATAAGATGTGCTGTGTAGTCGAGTGGTAAAGATACCTGACTCTCCTCCTGACGACCCGGGTTCGAATCCCGCAATGAATAATCACGCCTCTTCTGTACAAATACGTAACTCAAACTAGCTTCCAATATTTCAAATACCTTTACAGTCATCCTAAACCCAGTTATAAGACGTGCTTTGTAGTCGAGGTGTTTAGATATATGATTCTCGTCTTGACGACCCGGGTTCGAATCCCGCAATGAATAATCACGCTTCTTCTTTACAAATACGGAACTCAAACTAGTTTCCTATATTCCATATAGCTTTACAGTCTTCCTAAACCCAGTTTTAGGACGTGTCGTGTGGTTAAGATATCTGACTCTCGTCCTGTCGACCCGGGTTCGAATCCCGCAATGAATAATCACGCTTCTTCTGTACAAATACGGAACTCAAACTAGTTTCCTATATTCCACATAGCTTTACAGTCTTCCTAAACCCAGTTTTAGGACGTGCTGTGTAGTCGTGTGGTTAAGATATCTGACTCGCGTCCTGACCACTCAGGTTCGAATTCTGGAATGACCAATCACGCTGCTTCTGTACAAATACGGAACTCAAACTAGTTTCCAGTATTCCACATACCTTTACAATCTTCCTAAACCCAGTTATAGGACGTGCTGTGTAGTCGAGTGGTTAAGATATCTGACTCTCGTCCTGACGACTTAGGTTCGAATTCTGGAATGACCAATAACGCTATTTAATTACAAATACGGAACTCAAACTAGTTTCCAATATTCCGCATAGCTTTAGTGTTCCTAAACCCAGTTTTGAGATGTGCTGTGTAGTCGAGTGGTAAAGATACCTGACTCTCATCCTGACGACCCGGGCTCAAATCCCGCAATGAATAATCACGCTTCTTCTGTACAAATACGGAACTCAAACTAGTGTCCAATATTCCACATACCTTTACAGTCTTCCTAAACCCAGTTATAGGACGTGCTGTGTAGTCGAGTGGTTAAGATATCTGACTCTCGTCCTGACGACCCGGGTTCGAATTCTGGAATGACCAATCATGCTATTTCTGTACAAATACGGAACTCAAACTAGTTTCCAATATTCCACATAGCTTTACAGCCTTCCTAAACCCAGTTTTGAGATGTGCTGTGTAGTCGAGTGGTAAAGATACCTGACTCTCATCCTGACACCCGGGTTCGAATCCCGCAATCAATAATCACGCTTCTTCTGTACAAATAAGAAACTCAAACTAGTTTTCAATATTCCACATAGCTTTACAGTCTTCCTAAACCCAGTTTTAGGACGTGCTGTGTGGTTAAGATATCTGACTCTCGTCCTGACGACCCGGGTTCGAACCCCGGAATGACCAATCGAGCTACTTCTGTACAAATACAGAACTCAAACTAGTTTCCAATATTCCACATAGCTTTACAGTCTTCCTAAACCCAGTTATAAGACGTGCTGTGTAGTCGAGTAGTTAAGATACCTGACTCTCATCCTGTCGACCCGGGTTCGAATCCCGCAATGAATAATCACGCTTCTTCTGTACAAATACGGAACTCAAACTAGTTTCCTATATTCCACATAGCTTTACAGTCTTCCTAAACCCCGTTTTAGGACGTGTCGTGTGATTAAGATATCTGACTCTCGTCCTGACGACTCAGGTTCGAATTCTGGAATGACCAATCACGCTGCTTCTGTACAAACACGGAAACCAAACTAGTTTCCAATATTCCAAATACCTTTACAGTCTTCCTAAACCCAGTTATAAGACGTGCTGTGTAGTCGAGTAGTTAAGATACCTGACTCTCATCCTGTCGACCCGGGTTCGAATCCCGCAATGAATAATTACGCTTCTTCTGTACAAATACGGAACTCAAACTAGTTTCCTATATTCCACATACCTTTACAGTCTTCCTAAACCCAGTTTTAGGACGTGTCGTGTGGTTAAGATATATGACTCTCGTCCTGTCGACTCAGGTTCGAATTCTGGAATGACCAATCACGCTGCTTCTGTACAAATACGGAACTCAAACTAGTTTCCAATATTCCACATACCTTTACAGTCTTCCTAAACCTAGTTTTAGGACGTGTCGTGTGGTTAAGATATCTGACTCTCGTCCTGACGACTCAGGTTCGAATTCTGGAATGACTAATCACGCTGCTTCTGTACAAATACGGAACTCAAACTAGTTTCCAATATTTCAAATACCTTTACAGTCTTCCTAAACCCAGTTATAAGACGTGCTGTGTAGTCGAGTAGTTAAGATACCTGACTCTCATCCTGTGGGCCCGGGTTCGAATCCCGCAATGAATAATCACGCTTCTTCTGTACAAACACGGAACTCAAAATAGTTTTTAATATTCCACGTAGCTTTACAGTCTTCCTAAACCCAGTTTTGAGATGTGCTGTGTAGTCGAGTGGTAAAGATACCTGACTCTCCTCCTGACGACCCGGGTTTGAATCCCGCAATGAATAATCATGCTTCTTCTGTACAAATACGGAACTCAAACTAGTTTCCAATATTCCACATACCTTTACAGTCTTCCTAAACCCAGTTTTAGGACGTGCTGAGTAGTCGAGTGGTTAAGATATCTGACTCTCGTCCTGACGACTCAGGTTCGAATTCTGGAATGACCAATCACGCTGATCTGCACAAATACGGAACTCAAACTACTTTCCAATATTCCACATACCTTTACAGTCTTCCTAAACCCAGTTATAGGACGTGCTGTGTAGTCGAGTGGTTAAGATATCTGACTCTCCTCCTGACGACCCGGGTTCGAATCCCGCAATGAATAATCACGCTTCTTCTGTACAAATACGGAACTCAAACTAGTTTCCAATATTCCACATACCTTTACAGTCTTCCTAAACCCAGTTTTAAGACGTGTCGTGTGGTTAAGATATCTGACTCTCGTCCTGACGACTCAGGTTCGAATTCTGGAATGACCAATCACGCTGCTTCTGTACAAATACGGAACTCAAACTAGTTTCCAATATTCCACATACCTTTACAGTCTTCCTAAACCCAGTTTTAGGACGTGTCGTGTGGTTAAGATATCTGACTCTCGTCCTGACGACTCAGGTTCGAATTCTGGAATGACTAATCACGCTGCTTCTGTACAAATACGGAACTCAAACTAGTTTCCAATATTCCACATAGCTTTACAGTCTTCCTAAACCCAGTTTTAGGACGTGTCGTGTAGTTAAGATATCTGACTTTCGTCCTGACGACACGGGTTCGAATCCCGGAATGACCAATCAAGCTACTTCTGTACAAATACGGAACTCAAACTAGTTTCCAATATTCCACATACCTTTACAGTCTTCCTAAACCCAGTTTTAGGACATGCTGTGTAGTCGTGTGGTTAAGATATCTGACTCTGGTCCTGACGACTTACCTTCGAATTCTGGAATGACCAATCACGCTATTTCCTTACAAATACGGAACTCAAACTAGTTTCCAATATTCCGCATAGCTTTAGTCTTCCTAAACCCAGTTTTGAGATGTGCTGTGTAGTCGAGTGGTAAAGATACCTGACTCTCCTCCTGACGACCCGGGTTCGAATCCCGCAATGAATAATCACGCTTCTTCTGTACAAATACGGAACTCAAACTAGTTTCCAATATTTCAAATACCTTTACAGTCTTCCTAAACCCAGTTATAAGACGTGCTGTGTAGTCGAGTAGTTAAGATACCTGACTCTCATCCTGTCGACCCGGGTTCGAATCCCGCAATGAATAATCACGCTTCTTCTGTACAAATACGGAACTCAAACTAGTTTCCTATATTCCACATAGCTTTACAGTCTTCCTAAACCCCGTTTTAGGACGTGTCGTGTGATTAAGATATCTGACTCTCGTCCTGACGACTCAGGTTCGAATTCTGGAATGACCAATCACGCTGCTTCTGTACAAACACGGAAACCAAACTAGTTTCCAATATTCCAAATACCTTTACAGTCTTCCTAAACCCAGTTATAAGACGTGCTGTGTAGTCGAGTAGTTAAGATACCTGACTCTCATCCTGTCGACCCGGGTTCGAATCCCGCAATGAATAATTACGCTTCTTCTGTACAAATACGGAACTCAAACTAGTTTCCTATATTCCACATACCTTTACAGTCTTCCTAAACCCAGTTTTAGGACGTGTCGTGTGGTTAAGATATCTGACTCTCGTCCTGACCACTCAGGTTCGAATTCTGGAATGACCAATCACGCTGCTTCTGTACAAATACGGAACTCAAACTACTTTCCAATATTCCACATACCTTTACAGTCTTCCTAAACCCAGTTATAGGACGTGCTGTGTAGTCGAGTGGTTAAGATATCTGACTCTCCTCCTGACGACCCGGGTTCGAATCCCGCAATAAATAATCACGCTTCTTCTGTACAAATACGGAACTCAAACTAGTTTCCAATATTCCACATACCTTTACAGTCTTCCTAAACCCAGTTTTAGGACGTGTCGTGTGGTTAAGATATCTGACTCTCGTCCTGACGACTCAGGTTCGAATTCTGGAATGACTAATCACGCTGCTTCTGTACAAATACGGAACTCAAACTAGTTTCCAATATTTCAAATACCTTCACAGTCTTCCTAAACCCAGTTATAAGACGTGCTGTGTAGTCGAGTAGTTAAGATACCTGACTCTCATCCTGTGGGCCCGGGTTCGAATCCCGCAATGAATAATCACGCTTCTTCTGTACAAACACGGAACTCAAAATAGTTTTTAATATTCCACGTAGCTTTACAGTCTTCCTAAACCCAGTTTTGAGATGTGCTGTGTAGTCGAGTGGTAAAGATACCTGACTCTCCTCCTGACGACCCGGGTTTGAATCCCGCAATGAATAATCATGCTTCTTCTGTACAAATACGGAACTCAAACTAGTTTCCAATATTCCACATACCTTTACAGTCTTCCTAAACCCAGTTTTAGGACGTGCTGAGTAGTCGAGTGGTTAAGATATCTGACTCTCGTCCTGACGACTCAGGTTCGAATTCTGGAATGACCAATCACGCTGATCTGCACAAATACGGAACTCAAACTACTTTCCAATATTCCACATACCTTCACAGTCTTCCTAAACCCAGTTATAAGACGTGCTGTGTAGTCGAGTAGTTAAGATACCTGACTCTCATCCTGTGGGCCCGGGTTCGAATCCCGCAATGAATAATCACGCTTCTTCTGTACAAACACGGAACTCAAAATAGTTTTTAATATTCCACGTAGCTTTACAGTCTTCCTAAACCCAGTTTTGAGATGTGCTGTGTAGTCGAGTGGTTAAGATATCTGACTCTCCTCCTGACGACCCGGGTTCGAATCCCGCAATGAATAATCACGCTTCTTCTGTACAAATACGGAACTCAAACTAGTTTCCAATATTCCACATACCTTTACAGTCTTCCTAAACCCAGTTTTAGGACGTGTCGTGTGGTTAAGATATCTGACTCTCGTCCTGACGACTCAGGTTCGAATTCTGGAATGACCAATCACGCTGCTTCTGTACAAATACGGAACTCAAACTAGTTTCCAATATTCCACATACCTTTACAGTCTTCCTAAACCCAGTTTTAGGACGTGTCGTGTGGTTAAGATATCTGACTCTCGTCCTGACGACTCAGGTTCGAATTCTGGAATGACTAATCACGCTGCTTCTGTACAAATACGGAACTCAAACTAGTTTCCAATATTCCACATAGCTTTACAGTCTTCCTAAACCCAGTTTTAGGACGTGTCGTGTAGTTAAGATATCTGACTTTCGTCCTGACGACACGGGTTCGAATCCCGGAATGACCAATCAAGCTACTTCTGTACAAATACGGAACTCAAACTAGTTTCCAATATTCCACATACCTTTACAGTCTTCCTAAACCCAGTTTTAGGACATGCTGTGTAGTCGTGTGGTTAAGATATCTGATTCTGGTCCTGACGACTTACCTTCGAATTCTGGAATGACCAATCACGCTATTTCCTTACAAATACGGAACTCAAACTAGTTTCCAATATTCCGCATAGCTTTAGTCTTCCTAAACCCAGTTTTGAGATGTGCTGTGTAGTCGAGTGGTAAAGATACCTGACTCTCCTCCTGACGACCCGGGTTCGAATCCCGCAATGAATAATCACGCTTCTTCTGTACAAATACGGAACTCAAACTAGTTTCCAATATTCCACATACCTTTACAGTCTTCCTAAACCCAGTTTTAGGACGTGTCGTGTGGTTAAGATACCTGACTCTCATCCTGTCGACCCGGGTTCGAATCCCGCAATGAATAATCACGCTTCTTCTGTACAAATACGGAACTCAAACTAGTTTCCTATATTCCACATAGCTTTACAGTCTTCCTAAACCCCGTTTTAGGACGTGTCGTGTGATTAAGATATCTGACTCTCGTCCTGACGACTCAGGTTCGAATTCTGGAATGACCAATCACGCTGCTTCTGTACAAATACGGAACTCAAACTAGTTTCCAATATTCCACATGCCTTTACAGTCTTCCTAAACCCTGTTTTAGGACGTGTCGTGTGGTTAAGATATCTGACTCTCGTCCTGACCACTCAGGTTCGAATTCTGAAATGACCAATCACGCTGCTTCTGTACAAATACGGAACTCAAACTACTTTCCAATATTCCACATACCTTTACAGTCTTCCTAAACCCAGTTATAGGACGTGCTGTGTAGTCGAGTGGCTAAGATATCTGACTCTCCTCCTGACGACCCGGGTTCGAATCCCGCAATGAATAATCACGCTTCTTCTGTACAAATACGGAACTCAAACTAGTTTCCAATATTCCACATACCTTTACAGTCTTCCTAAACCCAGTTTTAGGACGTGTCGTGTGGTTAAGATATCTGACTCTCGTCCTGACGACTCAGGTTCGAATTCTGGAATGACCAATCACGCTGCTTCTGTACAAATACGGAACTCAAACTAGTTTCCAATATTCCACATACCTTTACAGTCTTCCTAAACCCAGTTTTAGGACGTGTCGTGTGGTTAAGATATCTGACTCTCGTCCTGACGACTCAGGTTCGAATTCTGGAATGACTAATCACGCTGCTTCTGTACAAATACGGAACTCAAACTAGTTTCCAATATTCCACATAGCTTTACAGTCTTCCTAAACCCAGTTTTAGGACGTGTCGTGTAGTTAAGATATCTGACTTTCGTCCTGACGACACGGGTTCGAATCCCGGAATGACCAATCAAGCTACTTCTGTACAAATACGGAACTCAAACTAGTTTCCAATATTCCACATACCTTTACAGTCTTCCTAAACCCAGTTTTAGGACATGCTGTGTAGTCGTGTGGTTAAGATATCTGACTCTGGTCCTGACGACTTACCTTCGAATTCTGGAATGACCAATCACGCTATTTCCTTACAAATACGGAACTCAAACTAGTTTCCAATATTCCGCATACCTTTAGTCTTCCTAAACCCAGTTTTGAGATGTGCTGTGTAGTCGAGTGGTAAAGATACCTGACTCTCCTCCTGACGACCCGGGTTCGAATCCCGCAATGAATAATCACGCTTCTTCTGTACAAATACGGAACTCAAACTAGTTTCCAATATTTCAAATACCTTTACAGTCTTCCTAAACCCAGTTATAAGACGTGCTGTGTAGTCGAGTAGTTAAGATACCTGACTCTCATCCTGTCGACCCGGGTTCGAATCCCGCAATGAATAATCACGCTTCTTCTGTACAAATACGGAACTCAAACTAGTTTCCTATATTCCACATAGCTTTACAGTCTTCCTAAACCCCGTTTTAGGACGTGTCGTGTGATTAAGATATCTGACTCTCGTCCTGACGACTCAGGTTCGAATTCTGGAATGACCAATCACGCTGCTTCTGTACAAACACGGAAACCAAACTAGTTTCCAATATTCCAAATACCTTTACAGTCTTCCTAAACCCAGTTATAAGACGTGCTGTGTAGTCGAGTAGTTAAGATACCTGACTCTCATCCTGTCGACCCGGGTTCGAATCCCGCAATGAATAATTACGCTTCTTCTGTACAAATACGGAACTCAAACTAGTTTCCTATATTCCACATAGCTTTACAGTCTTCCTAAACCCCGTTTTAGGACGTGTCGTGTGATTAAGATATCTGACTCTCGTCCTGACGACTCAGGTTCGAATTCTGGAATGACCAATCACGCTGCTTCTGTACAAATACGGAACTCAAACTAGTTTCCAATATTCCACATACCTTTACAGTCTTCCTAAACCCAGTTTTAGGACGTGTCGTGTGGTTAAGATATCTGACTCTCGTCCTGACCACTCAGGTTCGAATTCTGGAATGACCAATCACGCTGCTTCTGTACAAATACGGAACTCAAACTACTTTCCAATATTCCACATACCTTTACAGTCTTCCTAAACCCAGTTATAGGACGTGCTGTGTAGTCGAGTGGTTAAGATATCTGACTCTCCTCCTGACGACCCGGGTTCGAATCCCGCAATAAATAATCACGCTTCTTCTGTACAAATACGGAACTCAAACTAGTTTCCAATATTCCACATACCTTTACAGTCTTCCTAAACCCAGTTTTAGGACGTGTCGTGTGGTTAAGATATCTGACTCTCGTCCTGACGACTCAGGTTCGAATTCTGGAATGACTAATCACGCTGCTTCTGTACAAATACGGAACTCAAACTAGTTTCCAATATTTCAAATACCTTCACAGTCTTCCTAAACCCAGTTATAAGACGTGCTGTGTAGTCGAGTAGTTAAGATACCTGACTCTCATCCTGTGGGCCCGGGTTCGAATCCCGCAATGAATAATCACGCTTCTTCTGTACAAACACGGAACTCAAAATAGTTTTTAATATTCCACGTAGCTTTACAGTCTTCCTAAACCCAGTTTTGAGATGTGCTGTGTAGTCGAGTGGTAAAGATACCTGACTCTCCTCCTGACGACCCGGGTTTGAATCCCGCAATGAATAATCATGCTTCTTCTGTACAAATACGGAACTCAAACTAGTTTCCAATATTCCACATACCTTTACAGTCTTCCTAAACCCAGTTTTAGGACGTGCTGAGTAGTCGAGTGGTTAAGATATCTGACTCTCGTCCTGACGACTCAGGTTCGAATTCTGGAATGACCAATCACGCTGATCTGCACAAATACGGAACTCAAACTACTTTCCAATATTCCACATACCTTTACAGTCTTCCTAAACCCAGTTATAGGACGTGCTGTGTAGTCGAGTGGTTAAGATATCTGACTCTCCTCCTGACGACCCGGGTTCGAATCCCGCAATGAATAATCACGCTTCTTCTGTACAAATACGGAACTCAAACTAGTTTCCAATATTCCACATACCTTTACAGTCTTCCTAAACCCAGTTTTAGGACGTGTCGTGTGGTTAAGATATCTGACTCTCGTCCTGACGACTCAGGTTCGAATTCTGGAATGACCAATCACGCTGCTTCTGTACAAATACGGAACTCAAACTAGTTTCCAATATTCCACATACCTTTACAGTCTTCCTAAACCCAGTTTTAGGACGTGTCGTGTGGTTAAGATATCTGACTCTCGTCCTGACGACTCAGGTTCGAATTCTGGAATGACTAATCACGCTGCTTCTGTACAAATACGGAACTCAAACTAGTTTCCAATATTCCACATAGCTTTACAGTCTTCCTAAACCCAGTTTTAGGACGTGTCGTGTAGTTAAGATATCTGACTTTCGTCCTGACGACACGGGTTCGAATCCCGGAATGACCAATCAAGCTACTTCTGTACAAATACGGAACTCAAACTAGTTTCCAATATTCCACATACCTTTACAGTCTTCCTAAACCCAGTTTTAGGACATGCTGTGTAGTCGTGTGGTTAAGATATCTGATTCTGGTCCTGACGACTTACCTTCGAATTCTGGAATGACCAATCACGCTATTTCCTTACAAATACGGAACTCAAACTAGTTTCCAATATTCCGCATAGCTTTAGTCTTCCTAAACCCAGTTTTGAGATGTGCTGTGTAGTCGAGTGGTAAAGATACCTGACTCTCCTCCTGACGACCCGGGTTCGAATCCCGCAATGAATAATCACGCTTCTTCTGTACAAATACGGAACTCAAACTAGTTTCCAATATTCCACATACCTTTACAGTCTTCCTAAACCCAGTTTTAGGACGTGTCGTGTGGTTAAGATACCTGACTCTCATCCTGTCGACCCGGGTTCGAATCCCGCAATGAATAATCACGCTTCTTCTGTACAAATACGGAACTCAAACTAGTTTCCTATATTCCACATAGCTTTACAGTCTTCCTAAACCCCGTTTTAGGACGTGTCGTGTGATTAAGATATCTGACTCTCGTCCTGACGACTCAGGTTCGAATTCTGGAATGACCAATCACGCTGCTTCTGTACAAATACGGAACTCAAACTAGTTTCCAATATTCCACATACCTTTACAGTCTTCCTAAACCCTGTTTTAGGACGTGTCGTGTGGTTAAGATATCTGACTCTCGTCCTGACCACTCAGGTTCGAATTCTGAAATGACCAATCACGCTGCTTCTGTACAAATACGGAACTCAAACTACTTTCCAATATTCCACATACCTTTACAGTCTTCCTAAACCCAGTTATAGGACGTGCTGTGTAGTCGAGTGGCTAAGATATCTGACTCTCCTCCTGACGACCCGGGTTCGAATCCCGCAATGAATAATCACGCTTCTTCTGTACAAATACGGAACTCAAACTAGTTTCCAATATTCCACATACCTTTACAGTCTTCCTAAACCCAGTTTTAGGACGTGTCGTGTGGTTAAGATATCTGACTCTCGTCCTGACGACTCAGGTTCGAATTCTGGAATGACCAATCACGCTGCTTCTGTACAAATACGGAACTCAAACTAGTTTCCAATATTCCACATACCTTTACAGTCTTCCTAAACCCAGTTTTAGGACGTGTCGTGTGGTTAAGATATCTGACTCTCGTCCTGACGACTCAGGTTCGAATTCTGGAATGACTAATCACGCTGCTTCTGTACAAATACGGAACTCAAACTAGTTTCCAATATTTCAAATACCTTTACAGTCTTCCTAAACCCAGTTATAAGACGTGCTGTGTAGTCGAGGTGTTTAGATATATGATTCTCGTCTTGACGACCCGGGTTCGAATCCCGCAATGAATAATCACGCTTCTTCTTTACAAATACGGAACTCAAACTAGTTTCCTATATTCCATATAGCTTTACAGTCTTCCTAAACCCAGTTTTAGGACGTGTCGTGTGGTTAAGATATCTGACTCTCGTCCTGACGACTCAGGTTCGAATTCTGGAATGACCAATCACGCTGCTTCTGTACAAATACGGAACTCAAACTAGTTCCCAATATTTCAAATACCTTCACAGTCTTCCTAAACCCAGTAATAAGACGTGCTGTGTAGTCGGGTGGTTAAGATATCTGGCTTTCGTCCTCAGGACTCAGGTTCGAATTCTAGAATGACCAATCACGCTGCTTCTGTACAAATACGGAACCCAAACTAGTTTCCAATATTCCAAATACCTTTACAGTCTTCCTAAACCCAGTTATAAGATGTGCTGTGTAGTCGAGTGGTAAAGATACCTGACTCTCCTCCTGACGACCCGGGTTCGAATCCCGCAATGAATAATCACGCCTCTTCTGTACAAATACGTAACTCAAACTAGCTTCCAATATTTCAAATACCTTTACAGTCATCCTAAACCCAGTTATAAGACGTGCTTTGTAGTCGAGGTGTTTAGATATATGATTCTCGTCTTGACGACCCGGGTTCGAATCCCGCAATGAATAATCACGCTTCTTCTTTACAAATACGGAACTCAAACTAGTTTCCTATATTCCATA
Organism: Pholcus phalangioides; assembly: GCF_987345545.1. Classification (NCBI taxonomy): domain Eukaryota; kingdom Metazoa; phylum Arthropoda; class Arachnida; order Araneae; family Pholcidae; genus Pholcus; species Pholcus phalangioides. The sequence goes on from NW_028301598.1 coordinate 14,223,924, forward strand.
TAGCTTTACAGTCTTCCTAAACCCAGTTTTAGGACGTGTCGTGTGGTTAAGATATCTGACTCTCGTCCTGTCGACCCGGGTTCGAATCCCGCAATGAATAATCACGCTTCTTCTGTACAAATACGGAACTCAAACTAGTTTCCTATATTCCACATAGCTTTACAGTCTTCCTAAACCCAGTTTTAGGACGTGCTGTGTAGTCGTGTGGTTAAGATATCTGACTCGCGTCCTGACCACTCAGGTTCGAATTCTGGAATGACCAATCACGCTTCTTCTGTACAAATACGGAACTCAAACTAGTTTCCAGTATTCCACATACCTTTACAATCTTCCTAAACCCAGTTATAGGACGTGCTGTGTAGTCGAGTGGTTAAGATATCTGACTCTCGTCCTGACGACTTAGGTTCGAATTCTGGAATGACCAATAACGCTATTTAATTACAAATACGGAACTCAAACTAGTTTCCAATATTCCGCATAGCTTTAGTGTTCCTAAACCCAGTTTTGAGATGTGCTGTGTAGTCGAGTGGTAAAGATACCTGACTCTCATCCTGACGACCCGGGCTCAAATCCCGCAATGAATAATCACGCTTCTTCTGTACAAATACGGAACTCAAACTAGTGTCCAATATTCCACATACCTTTACAGTCTTCCTAAACCCAGTTATAGGACGTGCTGTGTAGTCGAGTGGTTAAGATATCTGACTCTCGTCCTGACGACCCGGGTTCGAATTCTGGAATGACCAATCATGCTATTTCTGTACAAATACGGAACTCAAACTAGTTTCCAATATTCCACATAGCTTTACAGCCTTCCTAAACCCAGTTTTGAGATGTGCTGTGTAGTCGAGTGGTAAAGATACCTGACTCTCATCCTGACACCCGGGTTCGAATCCCGCAATCAATAATCACGCTTCTTCTGTACAAATAAGAAACTCAAACTAGTTTTCAATATTCCACATAGCTTTACAGTCTTCCTAAACCCAGTTTTAGGACGTGCTGTGTGGTTAAGATATCTGACTCTCGTCCTGACGACCCGGGTTCGAACCCCGGAATGACCAATCGAGCTACTTCTGTACAAATACAGAACTCAAACTAGTTTCCAATATTCCACATAGCTTTACAGTCTTCCTAAACCCAGTTTTGAGATGTGCTGTGTAGTCGAGTGGTAAAGATACCTGACTCTCATCCTGACACCCGGGTTCGAATCCCGCAATGAATAATCACGCTTCTTCTGTACAAATACGGAACTCAAACTAGTTTCCAATATTCCACATACCTTTACAGTCTTCCTAAACCCAGTTTTAGGACGTGTCGTGTGGTTAAGATATCTGACTCTCGTCCTGACGACTCAGGTTCGAATTCTGGAATGACTAATCACGCTGCTTCTGTACAAATACGGAACTCAAACTAGTTTCCAATATTCCACATACCTTTACAGTCTTCCTAAACCCAGTTTTAGGACGTGCTGTGTAGTCGTGTGGTTAAGATATCTGACTCTCGTCCTGACGACTTACCTTCGAATTCTGGAATGACCAATCACGCTATTTTCTTACAAATACGGAACTCAAACTAGTTTCCAATATTCCGCATAGCTTTAGTCTTCCTAAACCCAGTTTTGAGATGTGCTGTGTAGTCGAGTGGTAAAGATACCTGACTCTCCTCCTGACGACCCGGGTTCGAATCCCGCAATGAATAATCACGCTTCTTCTGTACAAATACGGAACTCAAACTAGTTTCCAATATTTCAAATACCTTTACAGTCTTCCTAAACCCAGTTATAAGACGTGCTGTGTAGTCGGGTGGTTAAGATATCTGGCTCTCGTCCTCAAGACTCAGGTTCGAATTCTAGAATGACCAATCACGCTGTCTTCCTAAACCTAGTTATAGGACGTGCTGTGTAGTCGAGTGGTTAAGATATCTGACTTTCGTCCTGACGACACGGGTTCGAATCCCGGAATGACCAATCAAGCTACTTCTGTACAAATACGGAACTCAAACTAGTTTCCAATATTCCACATACCTTTACAATCTTCCTAAACCCAGTTATAGGACGTGCTGTGTAGTCGAGTGGTTAAGATATCTGACTCTCCTCCTGACGACCCGGGTTCGAATCCCGCAATGAATAATCATGCTTCTTCTGTACAAATACGGAACTCAAACTAGTTTCCAATATTCCACATACCTTTACAGTCTTCCTAATCCCAGTTTTAGGACGTGTCGTGTGGTTAAGATATCTGACTCTCGTCCTGACGACTCAGGTTCGAATTCTGGAATGACTAATCACGCTGCTTCTGTACAAATACGGAACTCAAACTAGTTTCCAATATTCCACATAGCTTTACATTCTTCCTAAACCCAGTTTTGAGATTGCTGTGTAGTCGAGTGGTTAAGATATCTGACTTTCGTCCTGACGACACGGGTTTGAATCCCGCAATGAATAATCACGCTCTTCTGTACAAATACGGAACTCAAACTAGTTTCCAATATTCCACATACCTTTACAGTCTTCCTAAACACAGTTATAGGACGTGCTGTGTAGTCGAGTGGTTAAGATATCTTACTTTCTTCCTGACGACACGGGTTCGAATCCCGGAATGACCAATCAAGCTACTTCTGTACAAATACGGAACTCAAACTAGTTTCCAATATTCCACATACCTTTACAGTCTTCCTAAACCCAGTTTTAGGACGTGCTGTGTAGTCGTGTGGTTAAGATATCTGACTCTCGTCCTGACGACCCGGGTTCGAATCCCGGAATGACCAATCAAGCTATTTCTGTACAAATACGGAAATCAAACTAGTTTCCAATATTTCAAATATGTTTACAGTCTTCCTAAACCCAGTTATAAGACGTGCTGTGTAGTCGGGTGGTTAAGATATCTGGCTCTCGTCCTCAGGACTCAGGTTCGAACTCTAGAATGACCAATCACGCTTCTTCTGTACAAATACGGAACTCAAACTAGTTTCCTATATTCCACATAGCTTTACAGTCTTCCTAAACCCAGTTTTAGGACGTGCTGTGTAGTCGTGTGGTTAAGATATCTGACTCTCGTCCTGACCACTCAGGTTCGAATTCTGGAATGACCAATCACGCTGCTTCTGTACAAATACGGAACTCAAACTAGTTTCCAGTATTCCACATACCTTTACAATCTTCCTAAACCCAGTTATAAGACGTGCTGTGTAGTCGAGTGGTTAAGATATCTGACTCTCCTCCTGACGACCCGGGTTCGAATTCTAAATGACCAATAACGCTATTTAATTACAAATACGGAACTCAAACTAGTTTCCAATATTCCGCATAGCTTTAGTCTTCCTAAACCCAGTTTTGAGATGTGCTGTGTAGTCGAGTGGTAAAGATACCTGACTCTCCTCCTGACGACCCGGGTTCGAATCCCGCAATGAATAATCACGCCTCTTCTGTACAAATACGTAACTCAAACTAGCTTCCAATATTTCAAATACCTTTACAGTCTTCCTAAACCCAGTTATAAGACGTGCTTTGTAGTCGAGGTGTTTAGATATATGATTCTCGTCTTGACGACCCGGGTTCGAATCCCGCAATGAATAATCACGCTTCTTCTTTACAAATACGGAACTCAAACTAGTTTCCAATATTCCACATACCTTTACAGTATTAATAAACCCAGTTTTAGGACGTGCTGTGTAGTCGTGTGGTTAAGATATCTGACTCTCGTCCTGCCGACCCGGGTTCGAATCCCGTAATGACCAATCAAGCTATTTCTGTACAAATACGGAACTCAAACTAGTTTCCAATATTCCACATACCTTTACAGTCTTCCTAAACCCAGTTATAAGACGTGCTGTGTAGTCGAGTGGTTAAGATATCTGAAACTCGTCCTGACGACCCGGGTTCGAATCCCGGAATGACCAATCAAGCTATTTCTGTACAAATACGGAACGCAAACTAGTTTCCAATATTCCACATACCTTTACAGTCTTCCTAAACCCAGTTATAAGACGTGCTGTGTAGTCGAGTGGTTAAGATATCTGACTCTCGTCCTGCGACCCGGGTTCGAATTCTGGAATGACCAATCATGCTATTTCTGTACAAATACGGAACTCAAACTAGTTTCCAATATTCCACATAGCTTTACAGTCTTCCTAAACCCAGTTATAAGACGTGCTGTGTGGTTAAGATATCTGACTCTCGTCCTGACGACCCGGGTTCGAACCCCGGAATGACCAATCAAGCTACTTCTGTACAAATACAGAACTCAAACTAGTTTCCAATATTCCACATAGCTTTACAGTCTTCCTAAACCCAGTTTTGAGATGTGCTGTGTAGTCGAGTGGTAAAGATACCTGACTCTCATCCTGACACCCGGGTTCGAATCCCGCAATCAATAATCACGCTTCTTCTGTACAAATACGAAACTCAAACTAGTTTCCAATATTCCACATACCTTTACAGTCTTCCTAAACCCAGTTATAAGACGTGCTGTGTAGTCGAGTGGTTAAGATATCTGACTTTCGTCCTGACGACACGGGTTCGAATCCCGGAATGACCAATCAAGCTACTTCTGTACAAATACGGAACTCAAACTAGTTTCCAATATTCCACATACCTTTACAATCTTCCTAAACCCAGTTATAGGACGTGCTGTGTAGTCGAGTGGTTAAGATATCTGACTCTCCTCCTGACGACCCGGGTTCGAATCCCGCAATGAATAATCACGCTTCTTCTGTACAAATACGGAACTCAAACTAGTTTCCAATATTCCACATACCTTTACAGTCTTCCTAATCCCAGTTTTAGGACGTGTCGTGTGGTTAAGATATCTGACTCTCGTCCTGACGACTCAGGTTCGAATTCTGGAATGACTAATCACGCTGCTTCTGTACAAATACGGAACTCAAACTAGTTTCCAATATTCCACATAGCTTTACAGTCTTCCTAAACCCAGTTTTGAGATTGCTGTGTAGTCGAGTGGTTAAGATATCTGACTTTCGTCCTGACGACACGGGTTTGAATCCCGCAATGAATAATCACGCTTATTCTGTACAAATACGGAACTCAAACTAGTTTCCAATATTCCACATACCTTTACAGTCTTCCTAAACACAGTTATAGGACGTGCTGTGTAGTCGAGTGGTTAAGATATCTGACTTTCGTCCTGACGACACGGGTTCGAATCCCGGAATGACCAATCAAGCTACTTCTGTACAAATACGGAACTCAAACTAGTTTCCAATATTCCACATACTTTTACAGTCTTCCTAAACCCAGTTTTAGGACGTGCTGTGTAGTCGTGTGGTTAAGATATCTGACTCTCGTCCTGACGACCCGGGTTCGAATCCCGGAATGACCAATCAAGCTATTTCTGTACAAATACGGAACTCAAACTAGTTTCCAGTATTCCACATACCTTTACAATCTTCCTAAACCCAGTTATAGGACGTGCTGTGTAGTCGAGTGGTTAAGATATCTGACTCTCCTCCTGACGACCCGGGTTCGAATTCTGGAATGACCAATAACGCTATTTAATTACAAATACGGAACTCAAACTAGTTTCCAATATTCCGCATAGCTTTAGTCTTCCTAAACCCAGTTTTGAGATGTGCTGTGTAGTCGAGTGGTAAAGATACCTGACTCTCCTCCTGACGACCCGGGTTCGAATCCCGCAATGAATAATCACGCCTCTTCTGTACAAATACGTAACTCAAACTAGCTTCCAATATTTCAAATACCTTTACAGTCTTCCTAAACCCAGTTATAAGACGTGCTTTGTAGTCGAGGTGTTTAGATATATGATTCTCGTCTTGACGACCCGGGTTCGAATCCCGCAATGAATAATCACGCTTCTTCTTTACAAATACGGAACTCAAACTAGTTTCCAATATTCCACATACCTTTACAGTCTTCCTAAACCCAGTTTTGATATGTGCTGTGTAGTCGAGTGGTAATGATACCTGACTCTCATCCTGACGACCCGGGTTTGAATCCCGCAATGAATAATCACGCTTCTTCTGTACAAATACGGAACTCAAACTAGTTTCCAATATTCCAAATACCTTTACAGTCTTCCTAAACCCAGTTATAAGACGTGCTGAGTAGTTAAGATACCTGACTCTCATCCTGACGACCCGGGTTCGAATCCCGCAATGAATAATCACGCTTCTTCTGTACAAATACGGAACTCAAACTAGTGTCCAATATTCCACATACCTTTACAGTCTTCCTAAACCCAGTTATAAGACGTGCTATGTAGTCGAGTGGTTAAGATATCTGACTCTCGTCCTGACGACCCGGGTTCGAATCCCGGAATGACCAATCAAGCTATTTCTGTACAAATACGGAACTCAAACTAGTTTCCAATATTTCAAATACCTTTACAGTCTTCCTAAACCCAGTTATAAGACGTGCTGTGTAGTCGGGTGGTTAAGATATCTGGCTCTCGTCCTGACGACCCGGGTTCGAATCCCGCAATGAATAATCACGCTTCTTCTGTACAAATACGGAACTCAAACTAGTTTCCAATATTTCAAATACCTTTACAGTCTTCCTAAACCCAGTTATAAGACGTGCTGTGTAGTCGGGTGGTTAAGATATCTGGCTCTCGTCCTCAAGACTCAGGTTCGAATTCTAGAATGACCAATCACGCTGTCTTCCTAAACCTAGTTATAGGACGTGCTGTGTAGTCGAGTGGTTAAGATATCTGACTTTCGTCCTGACGACACGGGTTCGAATCCCGGAATGACCAATCAAGCTACTTCTGTACAAATACGGAACTCAAACTAGTTTCCAATATTCCACATACCTTTACAATCTTCCTAAACCCAGTTATAGGACGTGCTGTGTAGTCGAGTGGTTAAGATATCTGACTCTCCTCCTGACGACCCGGGTTCGAATCCCGCAATGAATAATCATGCTTCTTCTGTACAAATACGGAACTCAAACTAGTTTCCAATATTCCACATACCTTTACAGTCTTCCTAATCCCAGTTTTAGGACGTGTCGTGTGGTTAAGATATCTGACTCTCGTCCTGACGACTCAGGTTCGAATTCTGGAATGACTAATCACGCTGCTTCTGTACAAATACGGAACTCAAACTAGTTTCCAATATTCCACATAGCTTTACATTCTTCCTAAACCCAGTTTTGAGATTGCTGTGTAGTCGAGTGGTTAAGATATCTGACTTTCGTCCTGACGACACGGGTTTGAATCCCGCAATGAATAATCACGCTCTTCTGTACAAATACGGAACTCAAACTAGTTTCCAATATTCCACATACCTTTACAGTCTTCCTAAACACAGTTATAGGACGTGCTGTGTAGTCGAGTGGTTAAGATATCTTACTTTCTTCCTGACGACACGGGTTCGAATCCCGGAATGACCAATCAAGCTACTTCTGTACAAATACGGAACTCAAACTAGTTTCCAATATTCCACATACCTTTACAGTCTTCCTAAACCCAGTTTTAGGACGTGCTGTGTAGTCGTGTGGTTAAGATATCTGACTCTCGTCCTGACGACCCGGGTTCGAATCCCGGAATGACCAATCAAGCTATTTCTGTACAAATACGGAAATCAAACTAGTTTCCAATATTTCAAATATGTTTACAGTCTTCCTAAACCCAGTTATAAGACGTGCTGTGTAGTCGGGTGGTTAAGATATCTGGCTCTCGTCCTCAGGACTCAGGTTCGAACTCTAGAATGACCAATCACGCTTCTTCTGTACAAATACGGAACTCAAACTAGTTTCCTATATTCCACATAGCTTTACAGTCTTCCTAAACCCAGTTTTAGGACGTGCTGTGTAGTCGTGTGGTTAAGATATCTGACTCTCGTCCTGACCACTCAGGTTCGAATTCTGGAATGACCAATCACGCTGCTTCTGTACAAATACGGAACTCAAACTAGTTTCCAGTATTCCACATACCTTTACAATCTTCCTAAACCCAGTTATAAGACGTGCTGTGTAGTCGAGTGGTTAAGATATCTGACTCTCCTCCTGACGACCCGGGTTCGAATTCTAAATGACCAATAACGCTATTTAATTACAAATACGGAACTCAAACTAGTTTCCAATATTCCGCATAGCTTTAGTCTTCCTAAACCCAGTTTTGAGATGTGCTGTGTAGTCGAGTGGTAAAGATACCTGACTCTCCTCCTGACGACCCGGGTTCGAATCCCGCAATGAATAATCACGCCTCTTCTGTACAAATACGTAACTCAAACTAGCTTCCAATATTTCAAATACCTTTACAGTCTTCCTAAACCCAGTTATAAGACGTGCTTTGTAGTCGAGGTGTTTAGATATATGATTCTCGTCTTGACGACCCGGGTTCGAATCCCGCAATGAATAATCACGCTTCTTCTTTACAAATACGGAACTCAAACTAGTTTCCAATATTCCACATACCTTTACAGTATTAATAAACCCAGTTTTAGGACGTGCTGTGTAGTCGTGTGGTTAAGATATCTGACTCTCGTCCTGCCGACCCGGGTTCGAATCCCGTAATGACCAATCAAGCTATTTCTGTACAAATACGGAACTCAAACTAGTTTCCAATATTCCACATACCTTTACAGTCTTCCTAAACCCAGTTATAAGACGTGATGTGTAGTCGAGTGGTTAAGATATCTGACTCTCCTCCTGCGACCCGGGTTCGAATTCTGGAATGACCAATCATGCTATTTCTGTACAAATACGGAACTCAAACTAGTTTCCAATATTCCACATAGCTTTACAGTCTTCCTAAACCCAGTTATAAGACGTGCTGTGTGGTTAAGATATCTGACTCTCGTCCTGACGACCCGGGTTCGAACCCCGGAATGACCAATCAAGCTACTTCTGTACAAATACAGAACTCAAACTAGTTTCCAATATTCCACATAGCTTTACAGTCTTCCTAAACCCAGTTTTGAGATGTGCTGTGTAGTCGAGTGGTAAAGATACCTGACTCTCATCCTGACACCCGGGTTCGAATCCCGCAATCAATAATCACGCTTCTTCTGTACAAATACGAAACTCAAACTAGTTTCCAATATTCCACATACCTTTACAGTCTTCCTAAACCCAGTTATAAGACGTGCTGTGTAGTCGAGTGGTTAAGATATCTGACTTTCGTCCTGACGACACGGGTTCGAATCCCGGAATGACCAATCAAGCTACTTCTGTACAAATACGGAACTCAAACTAGTTTCCAATATTCCACATACCTTTACAATCTTCCTAAACCCAGTTATAGGACGTGCTGTGTAGTCGAGTGGTTAAGATATCTGACTCTCCTCCTGACGACCCGGGTTCGAATCCCGCAATGAATAATCACGCTTCTTCTGTACAAATACGGAACTCAAACTAGTTTCCAATATTCCACATACCTTTACAGTCTTCCTAATCCCAGTTTTAGGACGTGTCGTGTGGTTAAGATATCTGACTCTCGTCCTGACGACTCAGGTTCGAATTCTGGAATGACTAATCACGCTGCTTCTGTACAAATACGGAACTCAAACTAGTTTCCAATATTCCACATAGCTTTACAGTCTTCCTAAACCCAGTTTTGAGATTGCTGTGTAGTCGAGTGGTTAAGATATCTGACTTTCGTCCTGACGACACGGGTTTGAATCCCGCAATGAATAATCACGCTTATTCTGTACAAATACGGAACTCAAACTAGTTTCCAATATTCCACATACCTTTACAGTCTTCCTAAACACAGTTATAGGACGTGCTGTGTAGTCGAGTGGTTAAGATATCTGACTTTCGTCCTGACGACACGGGTTCGAATCCCGGAATGACCAATCAAGCTACTTCTGTACAAATACGGAACTCAAACTAGTTTCCAATATTCCACATACTTTTACAGTCTTCCTAAACCCAGTTTTAGGACGTGCTGTGTAGTCGTGTGGTTAAGATATCTGACTCTCGTCCTGACGACCCGGGTTCGAATCCCGGAATGACCAATCAAGCTATTTCTGTACAAATACGGAACTCAAACTAGTTTCCAATATTTCAAATACGTTTACAGTCTTCCTAAACCCAGTTATAAGACGTGCTGTGTAGTCGGGTGGTTAAGATATCTGGCTCTCGTCCTCAGGACTCAGGTTCGAATTCTAGAATGACCAATCACGCTTCTTCTGTACAAATACGGAACTCAAACTAGTTTCCTATATTCCACATAGCTTTACAGTCTTCCTAAACCCAGTTTTAGGACGTGCTGTGTAGTCGTGTGGTTAAGATATCTGACTCTCGTCCTGACCACTCAGGTTCGAATTCTGGAATGACCAATCACGCTGCTTCTGTACAAATACGGAACTCAAACTAGTTTCCAGTATTCCACATACCTTTACAATCTTCCTAAACCCAGTTATAGGACGTGCTGTGTAGTCGAGTGGTTAAGATATCTGACTCTCCTCCTGACGACCCGGGTTCGAATTCTGGAATGACCAATAACGCTATTTAATTACAAATACGGAACTCAAACTAGTTTCCAATATTCCGCATAGCTTTAGTCTTCCTAAACCCAGTTTTGAGATGTGCTGTGTAGTCGAGTGGTAAAGATACCTGACTCTCCTCCTGACGACCCGGGTTCGAATCCCGCAATGAATAATCACGCCTCTTCTGTACAAATACGTAACTCAAACTAGCTTCCAATATTTCAAATACCTTTACAGTCTTCCTAAACCCAGTTATAAGACGTGCTTTGTAGTCGAGGTGTTTAGATATATGATTCTCGTCTTGACGACCCGGGTTCGAATCCCGCAATGAATAATCACGCTTCTTCTTTACAAATACGGAACTCAAACTAGTTTCCAATATTCCACATACCTTTACAGTCTTCCTAAACCCAGTTTTGATATGTGCTGTGTAGTCGAGTGGTAATGATACCTGACTCTCATCCTGACGACCCGGGTTTGAATCCCGCAATGAATAATCACGCTTCTTCTGTACAAATACGGAACTCAAACTAGTTTCCAATATTCCAAATACCTTTACAGTCTTCCTAAACCCAGTTATAAGACGTGCTGAGTAGTTAAGATACCTGACTCTCATCCTGACGACCCGGGTTCGAATCCCGCAATGAATAATCACGCTTCTTCTGTACAAATACGGAACTCAAACTAGTGTCCAATATTCCACATACCTTTACAGTCTTCCTAAACCCAGTTATAAGACGTGCTATGTAGTCGAGTGGTTAAGATATCTGACTCTCGTCCTGACGACCCGGGTTCGAATCCCGGAATGACCAATCAAGCTATTTCTGTACAAATACGGAACGCAAACTAGTTTCCAATATTCCACATACCTTTACAGTCTTCCTAAACCCAGTTATAAGACGTGCTGTGTAGTCGAGTGGTTAAGATATCTGACTCTCGTCCTGCGACCCGGGTTCGAATTCTGGAATGACCAATCATGCTATTTCTGTACAAATACGGAACTCAAACTAGTTTTCAATATTCCACATAGCTTTACAGTCTTCCTAAACCCAGTTTTAGGACGTGCTGTGTGGTTAAGATATCTGACTCTCGTCCTGACGACTCAGGTTCGAATTCTGGAATGACTAATCACGCTGCTTCTGTACAAATACGCAACTCAAACTAGTTTCCAATATTCCACATACCTTTACAGTCTTCCTAAACCCAGTTTTAGGACGTGCTGTGTAGTCGTGTGGTTAAGATATCTGACTCTCGTCCTGACGACTTACCTTCGAATTCTGGAATGACCAATCACGCTATTTCCTTACAAATACGGAACTCAAACTAGTTTCCAATATTCCGCATAGCTTTAGTCTTCCTAAACCCAGTTTTGAGATGTGCTGTGTAGTCGAGTGGTAAAGATACCTGACTCTCCTCCTGACGACCCGGGTTCGAATCCCGCAATGAATAATCACGCTTCTTCTGTACAAATACGGAAGTCAAACTAGTTTCCAATATTTCAAATCCCTTTACAGTCTTCCTAAACCCAGTTATAAGACGTGCTGTGTAGTCGAGTAGTTAAGATACCTGACTCTCATCCTGTCGACCCGGGTTCGAATCCCGCAATGAATAATCACGCTTCTTCTGTACAAATACGGAACTCAAACTAGTTTCCAATATTCCACATACCTTTACAGTCTTCCTAAACCTAGTTATAGGACGTGCTGTGTAGTCGAGTGGTTAAGATATCTGACTTTCGTCCTGACGACACGGGTTCGAATCCCGGAATGACCAATCAAGCTACTTCTGTACAAATACGGAACTCAAACTAGTTTCCAATATTCCACATACCTTTACAATCTTCCTAAACCCAGTTATAGGACGTGCTGTGTAGTCGAGTGGTTAAGATATCTGACTCTCCTCCTGACGACCCGGGTTCGAATCCCGCAATGAATAATCACGCTTCTTCTGTACAAATACGGAACTCAAACTAGTTTCCAATATTCCACATACCTTTACAGTCTTCCTAATCCCAGTTTTAGGACGTGTCGTGTGGTTAAGATATCTGACTCTCGTCCTGACGACTCAGGTTCGAATTCTGGAATGACTAATCACGCTGCTTCTGTACAAATACGGAACTCAAACTAGTTTCCAATATTCCACATACCTTTACAGTCTTCCTAAACACAGTTATAGGACGTGCTGTGTAGTCGAGTGGTTAAGATATCTGACTTTCGTCCTGACGACACGGGTTCGAATCCCGGAATGACCAATCAAGCTACTTCTGTACAAATACGGAACTCAAACTAGTTTCCAATATTCCACATACCTTTACAGTCTTCCTAAACCCAGTTTTAGGACGTGCTGTGTAGTCGTGTGGTTAAGATATCTGACTCTCGTCCTGACGACCCGGGTTCGAATCCCGGAATGACCAATCAAGCTATTTCTGTACAAATACGGAACGCAAACTAGTTTCCAATATTCCACATACCTTTACAGTCTTCCTAAACCCAGTTATAAGACGTGCTGTGTAGTCGAGTGGTTAAGATATCTGACTCTCGTCCTGCGACCCGGGTTCGAATTCTGGAATGACCAATCATGCTATTTCTGTACAAATACGGAACTCAAACTAGTTTTCAATATTCCACATAGCTTTACAGTCTTCCTAAACCCAGTTTTAGGACGTGCTGTGTGGTTAAGATATCTGACTCTCGTCCTGACGACTCAGGTTCGAATTCTGGAATGACTAATCACGCTGCTTCTGTACAAATACGGAACTCAAACTAGTTTCCAATATTCCACATACCTTTACAGTCTTCCTAAACCCAGTTTTAGGACGTGCTGTGTAGTCGTGTGGTTAAGATATCTGACTCTCGTCCTGACGACTTACCTTCGAATTCTGGAATGACCAATCACGCTATTTCCTTACAAATACGGAACTCAAACTAGTTTCCAATATTCCGCATAGCTTTAGTCTTCCTAAACCCAGTTTTGAGATGTGCTGTGTAGTCGAGTGGTAAAGATACCTGACTCTCCTCCTGACGACCCGGGTTCGAATCCCGCAATGAATAATCACGCTTCTTCTGTACAAATACGGAAGTCAAACTAGTTTCCAATATTTCAAATACCTTTACAGTCTTCCTAAACCCAGTTATAAGACGTGCTGTGTAGTCGAGTAGTTAAGATACCTGACTCTCATCCTGTCGACCCGGGTTCGAATCCCGCAATGAATAATCACGCTTCTTCTGTACAAATACGGAACTCAAACTAGTTTCCAATATTCCACATACCTTTACAGTCTTCCTAAACCTAGTTATAGGACGTGCTGTGTAGTCGAGTGGTTAAGATATCTGACTTTCGTCCTGACGACACGGGTTCGAATCCCGGAATGACCAATCAAGCTACTTCTGTACAAATACGGAACTCAAACTAGTTTCCAATATTCCACATACCTTTACAATCTTCCTAAACCCAGTTATAGGACGTGCTGTGTAGTCGAGTGGTTAAGATATCTGACTCTCCTCCTGACGACCCGGGTTCGAATCCCGCAATGAATAATCACGCTTCTTCTGTACAAATACGGAACTCAAACTAGTTTCCAATATTCCACATACCTTTACAGTCTTCCTAATCCCAGTTTTAGGACGTGTCGTGTGGTTAAGATATCTGACTCTCGTCCTGACGACTCAGGTTCGAATTCTGGAATGACTAATCACGCTGCTTCTGTACAAATACGGAACTCAAACTAGTTTCCAATATTCCACATACCTTTACAGTCTTCCTAAACACAGTTATAGGACGTGCTGTGTAGTCGAGTGGTTAAGATATCTGACTCTCGTCCTGACGACACGGGTTCGAATCCCCGAATGACCAATCAAGCTATTTCTGTACAAATACGGAACTCAAACTAGTTTCCAATATTCCACATACCTTTACAGTCTTCCTAAACCCAGTTTTAGGACGTAGTCGTGTGGTTAAGATATCTGACTCTCGTCATGCCGACCCGGGTTCGAATCCCGGAATGACCAATCAAGCTATTTCTGTACAAATACGGAACTCAAACTAGTTTCCAATATTTCAAATACGTTTACAGTCTTCCTAAACCCAGTTATAAGACGTGCTGTGTAGTCGGGTGGTTAAGATATCTGGCTCTCGTCCTCAGGACTCAGGTTCGAATTCTAGAATGACCAATCACGCTTCTTCTGTACAAATACGGAACTCAAACTAGTTTCCTATATTCCACATAGCTTTACAGTCTTCCTAAACCCAGTTTTAGGACGTGCTGTGTAGTCGTGTGGTTAAGATATCTGACTCTCGTCCTGACCACTCAGGTTCGAATTCTGGAATGACCAATCACGCTGCTTCTGTACAAATACGGAACTCAAACTAGTTTCCAGTATTCCACATACCTTTACAATCTTCCTAAACCCAGTTATAGGACGTGCTGTGTAGTCGAGTGGTTAAGATATCTGACTCTCCTCCTGACGACCCGGGTTCGAATTCTGGAATGACCAATAACGCTATTTAATTACAAATACGGAACTCAAACTAGTTTCCAATATTCCGCATAGCTTTAGTCTTCCTAAACCCAGTTTTGAGATGTGCTGTGTAGTCGAGTGGTAAAGATACCTGACTCTCGTCCTGACGACCCGGGTTCGAATCCCGCAATGAATAATCACGCTTCTTCTTTACAAATACGGAACTCAAACTAGTTTCCAATATTCCACATACCTTTACAGTCTTCCTAAACCCAGTTTTAGGACGTGCTGTGTAGTCGTGTGGTTAAGATATCTGACTCTCGTCATGCCGACCCGTGTTCGAATCCCGGAATGACCAATCAAGCTATTTCTGTACAAATACGGAACTCAAACTAGTTTCCAATATTCCACATACCTTTACAGTCTTCCTAAACCCAGTTATAAGACGTGCTGTGTAGTCGAGTGGTTAAGATATCTGACTCTCGTCCTGACGACCCGGGTTCGAATCCCGGAATGACCAATCAAGCTATTTCTGTACAAATACGGAACGCAAACTAGTTTCCAATATTCCACATACCTTTACAGTCTTCCTAAACCCAGTTATAAGACGTGCTGTGTAGTCGAGCGGTTAAGATATCTGACTCTCGTCCTGCGACCCGGGTTCGAATTCTGGAATGACCAATCATGCTATTTCTGTACAAATACGGAACTCAAACTAGTTTCCAATATTCCACATAGCTTTACAGCCTTCCTAAACCCAGTTTTGAGATGTGCTGTGTAGTCGAGTGGTAAAGATACCTGACTCTCATCCTGACACCCGGGTTCGAATCCCGCAATCAATAATCACGCTTCTTCTGTACAAATAAGAAACTCAAACTAGTTTTCAAAATTCCACATAGCTTTACAGTCTTCCTAAACCCAGTTTTAGGACGTGCTGTGTTTTTAAGATATCTGACTCTCGTCCTGACGTCCCGGGTTCGAACCCCGGAATGACCAATCAAGCTACTTCTGTACAAATACAGAACTCAAACTAGTTTCCAATATTCCACATAGCTTTACAGTCTTCCTAAACCCAATTTTAGGACGTGCTGTGTAGTCGTGTGGTTAAGATATCTGACTCTCGTCCTGACGACTCAGGTTCGAATTCTGGAATGACCAATCACGCTGCTTCTGTACAAATACGGAACTCAAACTAGTTTCCAATATTCCACATACCTTTACAGTCTTCCTAAACCCAGTTATAAGACGTGCTGTGTAGTCGAGTGGTTAAGATATCTGACTCTCGTCCTGACGACCCGGGTTCGAATCCCGGAATGACCAATCAAGCAATTTCTGTACAAATACGGAACTCAAACTAGTTTCCAATATTCCACATACCTTTACAGTCTTCCTAAACCCAGTTATAAGACGTGCTGTGTAGTCGGGTGGTTAAGATATCTGGCTCTCGTCCTCAGGACTCAGGTTCGAATTTTAGAATGAACAATCACGCTGCTTCTGTACAAATACGGAACCCAAACTAGTTTCCAATATTCCAAATACCTTTACAGCCTTCCTAAACCCAGTTATAAGACGTGCTGTGTAGTCGAGTAGTTAAGATACCTGACTCTCATCCTGTCGACCCGGGTTCGAATCCCGCAATGAATAATCACGCTTCTTCTGTACAAATACGGAACTCAAACTAGTTTCCTATATTCCACATAGCTTTACAGTCTTCCTAAACCCAGTTTTAGGACGTGCTGTGTAGTCGAGTAGTTAAGATACCTGACTCTCATCCTGTCGACCCGGGTTCGAATCCCGCAATGAATAATCACGCTTCTTCTGTACAAATACGGAACTCAAACTAGTTTCCTATATTCCACATAGCTTTACAGTCTTCCTAAACCCAGTTTTAGGACGTGCTGTGTAGTCGTGTGGTTAAGATACCTGACTCTCATCCTGTCGACCCGGGTTCGAATCCCGCAATGAATAATCACGCTTCTTCTGTACAAATACGGAACTCAAACTAGTTTCCAATATTCCACATACCTTTACAGTCTTCCTAAACCCAGTTATAAGACGTGCTGTGTAGTCGGGTGGTTAAGATATCTGGCTCTCGTCCTCAGGACTCAGGTTCGAATTTTAGAATGAACAATCACGCTGCTTCTGTACAAATACGGAACCCAAACTAGTTTCCAATATTCCAAATACCTTTACAGCCTTCCTAAACCCAGTTATAAGACGTGCTGTGTAGTCGAGTAGTTAAGATACCTGACTCTCATCCTGTCGACCCGGGTTCGAATCCCGCAATGAATAATCACGCTTCTTCTGTACAAATACGGAACTCAAACTAGTTTCCTATATTCCACATAGCTTTACAGTCTTCCTAAACCCAGTTTTATGACGTGCTGTGTAGTCGTGGGGTTAAGATATCTGACTCTCGTCCTGACCACTCAGGTTCGAATTCTGGAATGACCAATCACGCTGCTTCTGTACAAATACGGAACTCAAACTAGTTTCCAGTATTCCACATACCTTTACAATCTTCCTAAACCCAGTTATAGGACGTGCTGTGTAGTCGAGTGGTTAAGATATCTGACTCTCGTCCTGACGACCCGGGTTCGAATTCTGGAATGACCAATCATGCTATTTCTGTACAAATACGGAACTCAAACTAGTTTCCAATATTCCACATAGCTTTACAGCCTTCCTAAACCCAGTTTTGAGATGTGCTGTGTAGTCGAGTGGTAAAGATACCTGACTCTCATCCTGACACCCGGGTTCGAATCCCGCAATGAATAATCACGCTTCTTCTGTACAAATAAGAAACTCAAACTAGTTTTCAATATTCCACATAGCTTTACAGTCTTCCTAAACCCAGTTTTAGGACGTGCTGTGTGGTTAAGATATCTGACTCTCGTCCTGACGACCCGGGTTCGAACCCCGGAATGACCAATCAAGCTACTTCTGTACAAATACAGAACTCAAACTAGTTTCCAATATTCCACATAACTTTACAGTCTTCCTAAACCCAGTTTTGAGATGTGCTGTGTAGTCGAGTGGTAAAGATACCTGACTCTCATCCTGACACCCGGGTTCGAATCCCGCAATCAATAATC
This sequence comes from Pholcus phalangioides, assembly GCF_987345545.1. NCBI lineage: Eukaryota > Metazoa > Arthropoda > Arachnida > Araneae > Pholcidae > Pholcus > Pholcus phalangioides. The sequence continues at coordinate 14,241,886 of NW_028301598.1, forward strand.
ACGCTTCTTCTGTACAAATACGAAACTCAAACTAGTTTTCAATATTCCACATAGCTTTACAGTCTTCCTAAACCCAATTTTAGGACGTGCTGTGTAGTCTTGTGGTTAAGATATCTGACTCTCGTCCTGACGACTCAGGTTCGAATTCTGGAATGACCAATCACGCTGCTTCTGTACAAATACGGAACTCAAACTCGTTCCCAATATTCCACATACCTTTACAATCTTCCTAAACCCAGTTATAGGACGTGTCGTGTGGTTAAGATATCTGACTCTCGTCCTGACGACTCAGGTTCGAATTCTGGAATGACCAATCACGCTGCTTCTGTACAAATACGGAACTCAAACTGGTTTCCAATATTCCACATACCTTTACAGTCTTCCTAAACCCAGTTATAAGATGTGCTGTGTAGTCGAGGGGTTAAGATATCTGACTCTCGTCCTGACGACTCAGGTTCGAATCCCGGAATGACCAATCGAGCTACTTCTGTACAAATACGGAACTCAAACTACTTTCCAATATTCCACATACCTTTACAGTCTTCCTAAACCCATTTTTAAGACGTGCTGTGTAGTCGAGTGGTTAAGATATCTGAATCTCCTCCTGACGACTCAGGTTCGAATTCTGGAATGACCAATCACGCTGCTTCTCCACAAGTACCAAACTCAATTTAGTTTCCAATATTCCACATACCTTTACAGTCTTCCTAAACCCATTTATAAGACGTGCTGTGTAGTCGTGTGGTTAAGATATCTGGCTCTCGTCCTGACGACCCGGGTTCGAATCCCGGAATGACCAATCAAGCTACTTCTGTACAAATACGGAACTCAAAATAGTTTCCAATATTCCACATACCTTTACAGTCTTCCTAAACCCAGTTTTGAGATGTGCTGTGTAGTCGAGTGGTAAAGATACTTGACTCTCATCCTGACGAACCGGGTTCGAATCCGGGAATGACCAATCACGCTTCTTCTGTACAAATACGGAACTCAAAGTAGTTTCCAATATTCCACATACCTTTACAGTCTTCCTAAACCCAGTTTTAGGACGTGCTGTGTAGTCGTGTGTTTAAGATATCTGACTCTCGTCCTGACGACTCAGGTTCGAATTCTGGAATGACCAATCACGCTGCTTCTGTACAAATACGGAACTCAAAGTAGTTTCCAATATTCCACATACCTTTACAGCCTTCCTAAACCCATTTTTAAGACGTGCTGTGTAGTCGAGTGGTTAAGATATCTGAATCTCCTCCTGACGACCCGGGTTCGAATCTCGCAATGACCAATCAAGCTACGTCTGTACAAACACGGAACTCAACATAGTTTCCAATATTCCACATACCTTTACAGTCTTCCTAAACCCAGTTTTGAGATGTGCTGTGTAGTCGAGTAGTAAAGATACCTGACTTTCATTCTCACGACCATGGTTCGAATCCCGCAATGAATAATCGCGCTTCTTCTGTTCAAATACGGAACTCAAACTAGTTTCTAATATTCCACATAGCTTTACAGTCTTCCTAAACCCAGTTTTGAGATGTGCTGTGTAGTCGAGTGGTAAATATACCTGACTCTCATCCTGACGACCCGGGTACGAATCCCGCAATGAATAATCACGCTTCTTCTGTACAAATACGAAAATCAAACTAGTTTCCAATATTGCACATACCTTTAGTGTCTTATTAAACCCAGTTATAAGACGTGCTGTGTAGTCGAGTAGTTAAGAAATCTGACTCTCGTCCTGACGACTCAGGTTCGTATTCTGGAATGACCAATCTAGCTACTTGTGTACAAATACGGAACTCAAACTAGTTTTCAATATTCCACATAGCTTTACAGTCTTCCTAAACCCAGTTTTGAGATGTGCTGTGTAGTCGAGTGGTAAAGATACCTGACTCTCATCCTGACGACCCGGGTTCGAATCCCGGAATGACCAATTACGCTTCTTCTGTACAAACACGGAACTCAAATAGTTTCTAATATTCCACATAGCTTTACAGTCTTGCTAAACCCAGTTTTGAAATGTGCTGTGTAGTCGAGTGGTAAAGATACCTGACTCTCATCCTGACGACCCGGGTTCGAATCCCGCAATGAATAATCACGCTTCTTCTGTACAAATACGGAACTCAAAGTAGTTTCCAATATTCCACATACCTTTACAGTCTTCCTAAACCCAGTTTTAGGACGTGCTGTGTAGTCGAGTGGTTAAGATATCTGACTCTCGTCCTGACGACCCGGGGTCGAATCCCGGAATGTTCAATCGAGCCACTTCTGTACAAAAACGGATCTCAAACTAGTTTCCAATATTCCACATAGCTTTACAGTCTTCCTAAACCCAGTTTTGAGATATGCTGTGTAGTCGAGTGGTAAAGATACCTGACGACCCGGGTTCGAATCCCGGAATGACCAATTCCGCTTCTTCTGTACAAACACGGAACACAAACTAGTTTTCAATATTCCACATTTCTTTAGTGTCTTATTAAACCCAGTTATAAGACGTGCTGTGTAGTCGAGTAGTTAAGAAATCTGACTCTCGTCCTGACGACCCGGGTTCGAATCCCGGAATGACCAATTCAGCTACTTCTGTACAAATACGGAACTCAAACTAGTTTTCAATATTCCACATAGCTTTACAGTCTTCCTAAACCCAGTTTTGAGATGTGCTGTGCAGTCGAGTGGTAAAGATATCTGACTCTCGCCCTGACGACCCGGGTTCGAATCCCGCAATGACCAATCAATCTACGTCTGTACAAATACGGAATTCAAACTAGTTTCCAATATTCCAAATACCTTTACTGTCTTCCTAAACCCAGTTATAAAACGTGCTGTGTAGTCGAGTGGTTAAGATACCTGACTCTCATCCTGACGACCCGGGTTCGAATCCCGCAATGAATAATCACGCTTCTTCTGTACAAATACGGAACTCAAAGTAGTTTCCAATATTCCACATACCTTTACAGTCTTCCTAAACCCAGTTTTAGGACGTGCTGTGTAGTCGTGTGTTTAAGATATCTGACTCTCGTCCTGACGACTCAGGTTCGAATCCCGGAATGACCAATCGAGCTACTTCTGTACAAATACGGAACTCAAACTAGATTCCAATATTCCACATAGCTTTACAGTCTTCCTAAACCCAGTTTTGAGATGTGCTGTGTAGTCGAGTGGTTAAGATATCTGACTCTCGTCCTGACGACCCGGGTTCGTATCCCGGAATGACCAATCAAGCTACTTCTGTACAAATACGGAACTCAAAATAGTTTCCAATATTCCACATACCTTTACAGTCTTCCTAAACCCAGTTTTGAGATGTGCTGTGTAGTCGAGTGGTAAAGATATCTGACTCTCGTCCTGACGACTCAGGTTCGAATTCTGGAATGACCAATCACGCTGCTTCTGTACAAATACGGAACTCAAACTGGTTTCCAATATTCCACATACCTTTACATTCTTCCTAAACCCAGTTATAAGATGTGCTGTGTAGTCGAGGGGTTAAGATATCTGACTCTCGTCCTGACGACTCAGGTTCGAATCCCGGAATGACCAATCGAGCTACTTCTGTACAAATACGGAACTCAAACTACTTTCCAATATTCCACATACCTTTACAGTCTTCCTAAACCCATTTTTAAGACGTGCTGTGTAGTCGAGTGGTTAAGATATCTGAATCTCCTCCTGACGACTCAGGTTCGAATTCTGGAATGACCAATCACGCTGCTTCTGCACAAGTACCAAACTCAATTTAGTTTCCAATATTCCACATACCTTTACAGTCTTCCTAAACCCATTTATAAGACGTGCTGTGTAGTCGTGTGGTTAAGATATCTGGCTCTCGTCCTGACGACCCGGGTTCGAATCCCGGAATGACCAATCAAGCTACTTCTGTACAAATACGGAACTCAAAATAGTTTCCAATATTCCACATACCTTTACAGTCTTCCTAAACCCAGTTTTGAGATGTGCTGTGTAGTCGAGTGGTAAAGATATTTGACTCTCATCCTGACGAACCGGGTTCGAATCCGGGAATGACCAATCACGCTTCTTCTGTACAAATACGGAACTCAAAGTAGTTTCCAATATTCCACATACCTTTACAGTCTTCCTAAACCCAGTTTTAGGACGTGCTGTGTAGTCGTGTGTTTAAGATATCTGACTCTCGTCCTGACGACTCAGGTTCGAATTCTGGAATGACCAATCACGCTGCTTCTGTACAAATACGGAACTCAACATAGTTTCCAATATTCCACATACCTTTACAGTCTTCCTAAACCCAGTTTTGAGATGTGCTGTGTAGTCGAGTGGTAAATATACCTGACTCTCATCCTGACGACCCGGGTACGAATCCCGCAATGAATAATCACGCTTCTTCTGTACAAATACGAAAATCAAACTAGTTTCCAATATTGCACATACCTTTAGTGTCTTATTAAACCCAGTTATAAGACGTGCTGTGTAGTCGAGTAGTTAAGAAATCTGACTCTCGTCCTGACGACTCAGGTTCGTATTCTGGAATGACCAATCGAGCTACTTCTGTACAAATACGGAACTCAAACTAGTTTTCAATATTCCACATAGCTTTACAGTCTTCCTAAACCCAGTTTAGAGATGTGCTGTGCAGTCGAGGGGTTAAGATATCTGACTCTCGTCCTGACGACCCGGGTTCGAATCCCGCAATGACCAATCAATCTACGTCTGTACAAATACGGAATTCAAACTAGTTTCCAATATTCCAAATACCTTTACTGTCTTCCTAAACCCAGTTATAAAACGTGCTGTGTAGTCGAGTGGTTAAGATACCTGACTCTCATCCTGACGACCCGGGTTCGAATCCCGCAATGAATAATCACGCTTCTTCTGTACAAATACGGAACTCAAAGTAGTTTCCAATATTCCACATACCTTTACAGTCTTCCTAAACCCAGTTTTAGGACGTGCTGTGTAGTCGTGTGTTTAAGATATCTGACTCTCGTCCTGACGTCTCAGGTTCGAATCCCGGAATGACGAATCGAGCTACTTCTGTACAAATACTGAACTCAAACTAGATTCCAATATTCCACATAGCTTTACAGTCTTCCTAAACCCAGTTTTGAGATGTGCTGTGTAGTCGAGTGGTTAAGATATCTGACTCTCGTCCTGACGACCCGGGTTCGTATCCCGGAATGACCAATCAAGCTACTTCTGTACAAATACGGAACTCAAAATAGTTTCCAATATTCCTCATACCTTTACAGTCTTCCTAAACCCAGTTTTGAGATGTGCTGTGTAGTCGAGTGGTAAAGATACTTGACTCTCATCCTGACGAACCGGGTTCGAATCCGGGAATGACCAATCACGCTTCTTCTGTACAAATACGGAACTCAAAGTAGTTTCCAATATTCCACATACCTTTACAGTCTTCCTAAACCCATTTATAAGACGTGCTGTGTAGTCGAGTGGTAAAGATACCTGACTCTCATCCTGACGACCCGGGTTCGAATCCCGGAATGACCAATTACGCTTCTTCTGTACAAACACGGAACTCAAATAGTTTCTAATATTCCACATAGCTTTACAGTCTTCCTAAACCCAGTTTTGAGATGTGCTGTGTAGTCGAGTGGTAAAGATACCTGACTCTCGTCCTGACGACCCGGGTTCGAATCCCGCAATGACCAATCAATCTACGTCTGTACAAATACGGAACTCAAACTAGTTTCCAATATTCCACATACCTTTACAGTCTTCCTAAACCCAGTTTTGAGATGTGCTGTGCAGTCGAGTGGTAAAGATATCTGACTCTCGCCCTGACGACCCGGGTTCGAATCCCGCAATGACCAATCAATCTACGTCTGTACAAATACGGAATTCAAACTAGTTTCCAATATTCCAAATACCTTTACTGTCTTCCTAAACCCAGTTATAAAACGTGCTGTGTAGTCGAGTGGTTAAGATACCTGACTCTCATCCTGACGACCCGGGTTCGAATCCCGCAATGAATAATCACGCTTCTTCTGTACAAATACGGAACTCAAAGTAGTTTCCAATATTCCACATACCTTTACAGTCTTCCTAAACCCAGTTTTAGGACGTGCTGTGTAGTCGTGTGTTTAAGATATCTGACTCTCGTCCTGACGTCTCAGGTTCGAATCCCGGAATGACGAATCGAGCTACTTCTGTACAAATACGGAACTCAAACTAGATTCCAATATTCCACATAGCTTTACAGTCTTCCTAAACCCAGTTTTGAGATGTGCTGTGTAGTCGAGTGGTTAAGATATCTGACTCTCATCCTGACGAACCGGGTTCGAATCCGGGAATGACCAATCACGCTTCTTCTGTACAAATACGGAACTCAAAGTAGTTTCCAATATTCCACATACCTTTACAGTCTTCCTAAACCCATTTATAAGACGTGCTGTGTAGTCGAGTGGTAAAGATACCTGACTCTCATCCTGACGACCCGGGTTCGAATCCCGGAATGACCAATTACGCTTCTTCTGTACAAACACGGAACTCAAATAGTTTCTAATATTCCACATAGCTTTACAGTCTTCCTAAACCCAGTTTTGAGATGTGCTGTGTAGTCGAGTGGTAAAGATACCTGACTCTCGTCCTGACGACCCGGGTTCGAATCCCGCAATGACCAATCAATCTACGTCTGTACAAATACGGAACTCAAACTAGTTTCCAATATTCCACATACCTTTACAGTCTTCCTAAACCCAGTTTTGAGATGTGCTGTGCAGTCGAGTGGTAAAGATATCTGACTCTCGCCCTGACGACCCGGGTTCGAATCCCGCAATGACCAATCAATCTACGTCTGTACAAATACGGAATTCAAACTAGTTTCCAATATTCCAAATACCTTTACTGTCTTCCTAAACCCAGTTATAAAACGTGCTGTGTAGTCGAGTGGTTAAGATACCTGACTCTCATCCTGACGACCCGGGTTCGAATCCCGCAATGAATAATCACGCTTCTTCTGTACAAATACGGAACTCAAAGTAGTTTCCAATATTCCACATACCTTTATAGTCTTCCTAAACCCAGTTTTAGGACGTGCTGTGTAGTCGTGTGTTTAAGATATCTGACTCTCGTCCTGACGACTCAGGTTCGAATCCCGGAATGACCAATCGAGCTACTTCTGTACAAATACGGAACTCAAACTAGATTCCAATATTCCACATAGCTTTACAGTCTTCCTAAACCCAGTTTTGAGATGTGCTGTGTAGTCGAGTGGTTAAGATATCTGACTCTCGTCCTGACGACCCGGGTTCGTATCCCGGAATGACCAATCAAGCTACTTCTGTACAAATACGGAACTCAAAATAGTTTCCAATATTCCACATACCTTTACAGTCTTCCTAAACCCAGTTTTGAGATGTGCTGTGTAGTCGAGTGGTAAAGATATCTGACTCTCGTCCTGACGACTCAGGTTCGAATTCTGGAATGACCAATCACGCTGCTTCTGTACAAATACGGAACTCAAACTGGTTTCCAATATTCCACATACCTTTACATTCTTCCTAAACCCAGTTATAAGATGTGCTGTGTAGTCGAGGGGTTAAGATATCTGACTCTCGTCCTGACGACTCAGGTTCGAATCCCGGAATGACCAATCGAGCTACTTCTGTACAAATACGGAACTCAAACTACTTTCCAATATTCCACATACATTTACAGTCTTCCTAAACCCATTTTTAAGACGTGCTGTGTAGTCGAGTGGTTAAGATATCTGAATCTCCTCCTGACGACTCAGGTTCGAATTCTGGAATGACCAATCACGCTGCTTCTGCACAAGTACCAAACTCAATTTAGTTTCCAATATTCCACATACCTTTACAGTCTTCCTAAACCCATTTATAAGACGTGCTGTGTAGTCGTGTGGTTAAGATATCTGGCTCTCGTCCTGACGACCCGGGTTCGAATCCCGGAATGACCAATCAAGCTACTTCTGTACAAATACGGAACTCAAAATAGTTTCCAATATTCCACATACCTTTACAGTCTTCCTAAACCCAGTTTTGAGATGTGCTGTGTAGTCGAGTGGTAAAGATATTTGACTCTCATCCTGACGAACCGGGTTCGAATCCGGGAATGACCAATCACGCTTCTTCTGTACAAATACGGAACTCAAAGTAGTTTCCAATATTCCACATACCTTTACAGTCTTCCTAAACCCAGTTTTAGGACGTGCTGTGTAGTCGTGTGTTTAAGATATCTGACTCTCGTCCTGACGACTCAGGTTCGAATTCTGGAATGACCAATCACGCTGCTTCTGTACAAATACGGAACTCAAAGTAGTTTCCAATATTCCACATACCTTTACAGTCTTCCTAAACCCATTTTTAAGACGTGCTGTGTAGTCGAGTGGTTAAGATATCTGAATCTCCTCCTGACGACCCGGGTTCGAATCTCGCAATGACCAATCAAGCTACGTCTGTACAAACACGGAACTCAACATAGTTTCCAATATTCCACATACCTTTACAGTCTTCCTAAACCCAGTTTTGAGATGTGCTGTGTAGTCGAGTGGTAAATATACCTGACTCTCATCCTGACGACCCGGGTACGAATCCCGCAATGAATAATCACGCTTCTTCTGTACAAATACGAAAATCAAACTAGTTTCCAATATTGCACATACCTTTAGTGTCTTATTAAACCCAGTTATAAGACGTGCTGTGTAGTCGAGTAGTTAAGAAATCTGACTCTCGTCCTGACGACTCAGGTTCGTATTCTGGAATGACCAATCGAGCTACTTCTGTACAAATACGGAACTCAAACTAGTTTTCAATATTCCACATAGCTTTACAGTCTTCCTAAACCCAGTTTAGAGATGTGCTGTGCAGTCGAGGGGTTAAGATATCTGACTCTCGTCCTGACGACCCGGGTTCGAATCCCGCAATGACCAATCAATCTACGTCTGTACAAATACGGAATTCAAACTAGTTTCCAATATTCCAAATACCTTTACTGTCTTCCTAAACCCAGTTATAAAACGTGCTGTGTAGTCGAGTGGTTAAGATACCTGACTCTCATCCTGACGACCCGGGTTCGAATCCCGCAATGAATAATCACGCTTCTTCTGTACAAATACGGAACTCAAAGTAGTTTCCAATATTCCACATACCTTTACAGTCTTCCTAAACCCAGTTTTAGGACGTGCTGTGTAGTCGTGTGTTTAAGATATCTGACTCTCGTCCTGACGTCTCAGGTTCGAATCCCGGAATGACGAATCGAGCTACTTCTGTACAAATACGGAACTCAAACTAGATTCCAATATTCCACATAGCTTTACAGTCTTCCTAAACCCAGTTTTGAGATGTGCTGTGTAGTCGAGTGGTTAAGATATCTGACTCTCGTCCTGACGACCCGGGTTCGTATCCCGGAATGACCAATCAAGCTACTTCTGTACAAATACGGAACTCAAAATAGTTTCCAATATTCCTCATACCTTTACAGTCTTCCTAAACCCAGTTTTGAGATGTGCTGTGTAGTCGAGTGGTAAAGATACTTGACTCTCATCCTGACGAACCGGGTTCGAATCCGGGAATGACCAATCACGCTTCTTCTGTACAAATACGGAACTCAAAGTAGTTTCCAATATTCCACATACCTTTACAGTCTTCCTAAACCCATTTATAAGACGTGCTGTGTAGTCGAGTGGTAAAGATACCTGACTCTCATCCTGACGACCCGGGTTCGAATCCCGGAATGACCAATTACGCTTCTTCTGTACAAACACGGAACTCAAATAGTTTCTAATATTCCACATAGCTTTACAGTCTTCCTAAACCCAGTTTTGAGATGTGCTGTGTAGTCGAGTGGTAAAGATACCTGACTCTCGTCCTGACGACCCGGGTTCGAATCCCGCAATGACCAATCAATCTACGTCTGTACAAATACGGAACTCAAACTAGTTTCTAATATTCCACATAGCTTTACAGTCTTCCTAAACCCAGTTTTGAGATGTGCTGTGTAGTCGAGTGGTAAAGATACCTGACTCTCGTCCTGACGACCCGGGTTCGAATCCCGCAATGACCAATCAATCTACGTCTGTACAAATACGGAACTCAAACTAGTTTCCAATATTCCACATACCTTTACAGTCTTCCTAAACCCAGTTTTAGGACGTGCTGTGTAGTCGAGTGGTTAAGATATCTGACTCTCGTCCTGACGACCCGGGTTCGAATCCCGGAATGACCAATTACGCTTCTTCTGTACAAACACGGAACACAAACTAGTTTCCAATATTCCACATACCTTTACAGTCTTCCTAAACACAGTTTTGAGACGTGCTGTGTAGTCGAGTGGTTAAGATATCTGAATCTCCTCCTGACGACCCGGGTTCGAATCTCGCAATGACCAATAAAGCTACGTCTGTACAAACACGGAACTCAACATAGTTTCCAATATTCCACATACCTTTACAGTCTTCCTAAACCCAGTTTTGAGATGTGCTGTGTAGTCGAGTGGTAAAGATACCTGACTCTCGTCCTGACGACCCGGGTTCGAATCCCGCAATGACCAATCAATCTACGTCTGTACAAATACGGAACTCAAACTAGTTTCCAATATTCCACATACCTTTACAGTCTTCCTAAACCCAGTTTTAGGACGTGCTGTGTAGTCGAGTGGTTAAGATATCTGACTCTCGTCCTGACGACTCAGGTTCGAATCCCGGAATGACCAATCGAGCTACTTCTGTACAAATACGGAACTCAAACTAGTTTCCAATATTCCACATACCTTTACAGTCTTCCTAAACCCATTTATAAGACGTGCTGTGTAGTCGAGTGGTTAAGATATCTGACTCTCGTCCTGACGACTCAGGTTCGAATTCTGGAATGACCAATCACGCTGCTTCTGTACAAATACGGAACTCAAAGTAGTTTCCAATATTCCACATACCTTTACAGTCTTCCTAAACCCATTTTTAAGACGTGCTGTGTAGTCGAGTGGTTAAGATATCTGAATCTCCTCCTGACGACCCGGGTTCGAATCTCGCAATGACCAATCAAGCTACGTCTGTACAAACACGGAACTCAACATAGTTTCCAATATTCCACATACCTTTACAGTCTTCCTAAACCCAGTTTTGAGATGTGCTGTGTAGTCGAGTGGTAAATATACCTGACTCTCATCCTGACGACCCGGGTACGAATCCCGCAATGAATAATCACGCTTCTTCTGTACAAATACGAAAATCAAACTAGTTTCCAATATTGCACATACCTTTAGTGTCTTATTAAACCCAGTTATAAGACGTGCTGTGTAGTCGAGTAGTTAAGAAATCTGACTCTCGTCCTGACGACTCAGGTTCGTATTCTGGAATGACCAATCGAGCTACTTCTGTACAAATACGGAACTCAAACTAGTTTTCAATATTCCACATAGCTTTACAGTCTTCCTAAACCCAGTTTAGAGATGTGCTGTGCAGTCGAGGGGTTAAGATATCTGACTCTCGTCCTGACGACCCGGGTTCGAATCCCGCAATGACCAATCAATCTACGTCTGTACAAATACGGAATTCAAACTAGTTTCCAATATTCCAAATACCTTTACTGTCTTCCTAAACCCAGTTATAAAACGTGCTGTGTAGTCGAGTGGTAAAGATACTTGACTCTCATCCTGACGAACCGGGTTCGAATCCGGGAATGACCAATCACGCTTCTTCTGTACAAATACGGAACTCAAACTAGTTTCCAATATTCCAAATACCTTTACTGTCTTCCTAAACCCAGTTATAAAACGTGCTGTGTAGTCGAGTGGTAAAGATACTTGACTCTCATCCTGACGAACCGGGTTCGAATCCGGGAATGACCAATCACGCTTCTTCTGTACAAATACGGAACTCAAAGTAGTTTCCAATATTCCACATACCTTTACAGTCTTCCTAAACCCATTTATAAGACGTGCTGTGTAGTCGAGTGGTAAAGATACCTGACTCTCATCCTGACGACCCGGGTTCGAATCCCGGAATGACCAATTACGCTTCTTCTGTACAAACACGGAACTCAAATAGTTTCTAATATTCCACATAGCTTTACAGTCTTCCTAAACCCAGTTTTGAGATGTGCTGTGTAGTCGAGTGGTAAAGATACCTGACTCTCGTCCTGACGACCCGGGTTCGAATCCCGCAATGACCAATCAATCTACGTCTGTACAAATACGGAACTCAAACTAGTTTCCAATATTCCACATACCTTTACAGTCTTCCTAAACCCAGTTTTAGGACGTGCTGTGTAGTCGAGTGGTTAAGATATCTGACTCTCGTCCTGACGACTCAGGTTCGAATCCCGGAATGACCAATCGAGCTACTTCTGTACAAATACGGAACTCAAACTAGTTTCCAATATTCCACATACCTTTACAGTCTTCCTAAACCCATTTATAAGACGTGCTGTGTAGTCGAGTGGTTAAGATATCTGACTCTCGTCCTGACGACCCGGGTTCGAATCCCGGAATGACCAATTACGCTTCTTCTGTACAAACACGGAACACAAACTAGTTTCCAATATTCCACATACCTTTACAGTCTTCCTAAACACAGTTTTGAGACGTGCTGTGTAGTCGAGTGGTTAAGATATCTGAATCTCCTCCTGACGACCCGGGTTCGAATCTCGCAATGACCAATAAAGCTACGTCTGTACAAACACGGAACTCAACATAGTTTCCAATATTCCACATACCTTTACAGTCTTCCTATACCCAGTTTTGAGATGTGCTGTGTAGTCGAGTGGTAAAGATACCTGACTCTCATCCTGACGACCCGGGTACGAATCCCGCAATGAATAATCACGCTTCTTCTGTACAAATACGGAACTCAAACTAGTTTCCAATATTCCACATACCTTTAGTGTCTTATTAAACCCAGTTATAAGACGTGCTGTGTAGTCGAGTAGTTAAGAAATCTGACTCTCGTCCTGAGGACTCAGGTTCGTATTCTGGAATGACCAATCACGCTGCTTCTGTACAAATACGGAACTCAAACTAGTTTCCAATATTCCACATACCTTTTCAGTCTTCCTAAACCCAGTTATAAGACGTGCTGTGTAGTCGAGTAGTTAAGATATCTGACTCTCGTCCTGACGACCCGGGTTCGAATCCGGGAATGACCAATTGAGCTACTTCTGTACAAATACGGAACTCAAACTAGTTTTCAATATTCCACATAGCTTTACAGTCTTCCTAAACCCAGTTTTGAGATGTGCTGTGTAGTCGAGTGGTTAAGATATCTGACTCTCGTCCTGACGACCCGGGTTCGTATCCCGGAATGACCAATCAAGCTACTTCTGTACAAATACGGAACTCAAAATAGTTTCCAATATTCCTCATACCTTTACAGTCTTCCTAAACCCAGTTTTGAGATGTGCTGTGTAGTCGAGTGGTAAAGATACTTGACTCTCATCCTGACGAACCGGGTTCGAATCCGGGAATGACCAATCACGCTTCTTCTGTACAAATACGGAACTCAAAGTAGTTTCCAATATTCCACATACCTTTACAGTCTTCCTAAACCCATTTATAAGACGTGCTGTGTAGTCGAGTGGTAAAGATACCTGACTCTCATCCTGACGACCCGGGTTCGAATCCCGGAATGACCAATTACGCTTCTTCTGTACAAACACGGAACTCAAATAGTTTCTAATATTCCACATAGCTTTACAGTCTTCCTAAACCCAGTTTTGAGATGTGCTGTGTAGTCGAGTGGTAAAGATACCTGACTCTCGTCCTGACGACCCGGGTTCGAATCCCGCAATGACCAATCAATCTACGTCTGTACAAATACGGAACTCAAACTAGTTTCCAATATTCCACATACCTTTACAGTCTTCCTAAACCCAGTTTTAGGACGTGCTGTGTAGTCGAGTGGTTAAGATATCTGACTCTCGTCCTGACGACTCAGGTTCGAATCCCGGAATGACCAATCGAGCTACTTCTGTACAAATACTGAACTCAAACTAGTTTCCAATATTCCACATACCTTTACAGTCTTCCTAAACCCATTTATAAGACGTGCTGTGTAGTCGAGTGGTTAAGATATCTGACTCTCGTCCTGACGACCCGGGTTCGAATCCCGGAATGACCAATTACGCTTCTTCTGTACAAACACGGAACACAAACTAGTTTCCAATATTCCACATACCTTTACAGTCTTCCTAAACACAGTTTTGAGACGTGCTGTGTAGTCGAGTGGTTAAGATATCTGAATCTCCTCCTGACGACCCGGGTTCGAATCTCGCAATGACCAATAAAGCTACGTCTGTACAAACACGGAACTCAACATAGTTTCCAATATTCCACATACCTTTACAGTCTTCCTATACCCAGTTTTGAGATGTGCTGTGTAGTCGAGTGGTAAAGATACCTGACTCTCATCCTGACGACCCGGGTACGAATCCCGCAATGAATAATCACGCTTCTTCTGTACAAATACGGAACTCAAACTAGTTTCCAATATTCCACATAGCTTTTCAGTCTTCCTAAACACAGTTTTGAGATGTGCTGTGTAGTCGAGTGGTAAAGATACCCAGGTTCGAATCCCGAAATGAATAATCACGATACTTCTGTACAAATACGAAAATCAAACTAGTTTCCAATATTCCACATACCTTTAGTGTCTTATTAAACCCAGTTATAAGACGTGCTGTGTAGTCGAGTAGTTAAGAAATCTGACTCTCGTCCTGAGGACTCAGGTTCGTATTCTGGAATGACCAATCACGCTGCTTCTGTACAAATACGGAACTCGAACTAGTTTCCAATATTCCACATACCTTTTCAGTCTTCCTAAACCCAGTTATAAGACGTGCTGTGTAGTCGAGTAGTTAAGATATCTGACTCTCGTCCTGACGACCCGGGTTCGAATCCGGGAATGACCAATTGAGCTACTTCTGTACAAATACGGAACTCAAACTAGTTTTCAATATTCCACATAGCTTTACAGTCTTCCTAAACCCAGTTTTGAGATGTGCTGTGCAGTCGAGGGGTTAAGATATCTGACTCTCGTCCTGACGACTCAGGTTCGAATTCTGGAATGACCAATCACGCTGCTTCTGTACAAATACGGAACTCAAAGTAGTTTCCAATATTCCACATACCTTTACAGTCTTCCTAAACCCATTTTTAAGACGTGCTGTGTAGTCGAGTGGTTAAGATATCTGAATCTCCTCCTGACGACCCGGGTTCGAATCTCGCAATGACCAATCAAGCTACGTCTGTACAAACACGGAACTCAACATAGTTTCCAATATTCCACATACCTTTACAGTCTTCCTAAACCCAGTTTTGAGATGTGCTGTGTAGTCGAGTGGTAAATATACCTGACTCTCATCCTGACGACCCGGGTACGAATCCCGCAATGAATAATCACGCTTCTTCTGTACAAATACGAAAATCAAACTAGTTTCCAATATTGCACATACCTTTAGTGTCTTATTAAACCCAGTTATAAGACGTGCTGTGTAGTCGAGTAGTTAAGAAATCTGACTCTCGTCCTGACGACTCAGGTTCGTATTCTGGAATGACTAATCGAGCTACTTCTGTAGAAAAACGGAACTCAAACTAGTTTTCAATATTCCACATAGCTTTACAGTCTTCCTAAACCCAGTTTAGAGATGTGCTGTGCAGTCGAGGGGTTAAGATATCTGACTCTCGTCCTGACGACCCGGGTTCGAATCCCGCAATGACCAATCAATCTACGTCTGTACAAATACGGAATTCAAACTAGTTTCCAATATTCCAAATACCTTTACTGTCTTCCTAAACCCAGTTATAAAACGTGCTGTGTAGTCGAGTGGTAAAGATACTTGACTCTCATCCTGACGAACCGGGTTCGAATCCGGGAATGACCAATCACGCTTCTTCTGTACAAATACGGAACTCAAACTAGTTTCCAATATTCCAAATACCTTTACTGTCTTCCTAAACCCAGTTATAAAACGTGCTGTGTAGTCGAGTGGTAAAGATACTTGACTCTCATCCTGACGAACCGGGTTCGAATCCGGGAATGACCAATCACGCTTCTTCTGTACAAATACGGAACTCAAAGTAGTTTCCAATATTCCACATACCTTTACAGTCTTCCTAAACCCATTTATAAGACGTGCTGTGTAGTCGAGTGGTAAAGATACCTGACTCTCATCCTGACGACCCGGGTTCGAATCCCGGAATGACCAATTACGCTTCTTCTGTACAAACACGGAACTCAAATAGTTTCTAATATTCCACATAGCTTTACAGTCTTCCTAAACCCAGTTTTGAGATGTGCTGTGTAGTCGAGTGGTAAAGATACCTGACTCTCGTCCTGACGACCCGGGTTCGAATCCCGCAATGACCAATCAATCTACGTCTGTACAAATACGGAACTCAAACTAGTTTCCAATATTCCACATACCATTACAGTCTTCCTAAACCCAGTTTTAGGACGTGCTGTGTAGTCGAGTGGTTAAGATATCTGACTCTCGTCCTGACGACTCAGGTTCGAATCCCGGAATGACCAATCGAGCTACTTCTGTACAAATACGGAACTCAAACTAGTTTCCAATATTCCACATACCTTTACAGTCTTCCTAAACCCATTTATAAGACGTGCTGTGTAGTCGAGTGGTTAAGATATCTGACTCTCGTCCTGACGACCCGGGTTCGAATCCCGGAATGACCAATTACGCTTCTTCTGTACAAACACGGAACACAAACTAGTTTCCAATATTCCACATACCTTTACAGTCTTCCTAAACACAGTTTTGAGACGTGCTGTGTAGTCGAGTGGTTAAGATATCTGAATCTCCTCCTGACGACCCGGGTTCGAATCTCGCAATGACCAATAAAGCTACGTCTGTACAAACACGGAACTCAACATAGTTTCCAATATTCCACATACCTTTACAGTCTTCCTATACCCAGTTTTGAGATGTGCTGTGTAGTCGAGTGGTAAAGATACCTGACTCTCATCCTGACGACCCGGGTACGAATCCCGCAATGAATAATCACGCTTCTTCTGTACAAATACGGAACTCAAACTAGTTTCCAATATTCCACATAGCTTTTCAGTCTTCCTAAACACAGTTTTGAGATGTGCTGTGTAGTCGAGTGGTAAAGATACCCAGGTTCGAATCCCGCAATGAATAATCACGATACTTCTGTACAAATACGAAAATCAAACTAGTTTCCAATATTCCACATACCTTTAGTGTCTTATTAAACCCAGTTATAAGACGTGCTGTGTAGTCGAGTAGTTAAGAAATCTGACTCTCGTCCTGAGGACTCAGGTTCGTATTCTGGAATGACCAATCACATTGCTTCTGTACAAATACGGAACTCAAACTAGTTTCCAATATTCCACATACCTTTTCAGTCTTCCTAAACCCAGTTATAAGACGTGCTGTGTAGTCGAGTAGTTAAGATATCTGACTCTCGTCCTGACGACCCGGGTTCGAATCCGGGAATGACCAATTGAGCTACTTCTGTACAAATACGGAACTCAAACTAGTTTTCAATATTCCACATAGCTTTACAGTCTTCCTAAACCCAGTTTTGAGATGTGCTGTGCAGTCGAGGGGTTAAGATATCTGACTCTCGTCCTGACGACTCAGGTTCGAATCCCGGAATGACGAATCGAGCTACTTCTGTACAAATACGGAACTCAAACTAGATTCCAATATTCCACATAGCTTTACAGTCTTCCTAAACCCAGTTTTGAGATGTGCTGTGTAGTCGAGTGGTTAAGATATCTGACTCTCGTCCTGACGACCCGGGTTCGTATCCCGGAATGACCAATCAAGCTACTTCTGTACAAATACGGAACTCAAAATAGTTTCCAATATTCCTCATACCTTTACAGTCTTCCTAAACCCAGTTTTGAGATGTGCTGTGTAGTCGAGTGGTAAAGATACTTGACTCTCATCCTGACGAACCGGGTTCGAATCCGGGAATGACCAATCACGCTTCTTCTGTACAAATACGGAACTCAAAGTAGTTTCCAATATTCCACATACCTTTACAGTCTTCCTAAACCCAGTTTTAGGACGTGCTGTGTAGTCGTGTGTTTAAGATATCTGACTCTCGTCCTGACGACTCAGGTTCGAATTCTGGAATGACCAATCAATCTACGTCTGTACAAATACGGAACTCAAACTAGATTCCAATATTCCACATAGCTTTACAGTCTTCCTAAACCCAGTTTTGAGATGTGCTGTGTAGTCGAGTGGTTAAGATATCTGACTCTCGTCCTGACGACCCGGGTTCGTATCCCGCAATGACCAATCAATCTACGTCTGTACAAATACGGAACTCAAACTAGTTTCCAATATTCCACATACCTTTACAGTCTTCCTAAACCCAGTTTTAGGACGTGCTGTGTAGTCGAGTGGTTAAGATATCTGACTCTCGTCCTGACGACTCAGGTTCGAATCCCGGAATGACCAATCGAGCTACTTCTGTACAAATACGGAACTCAAACTAGTTTCCAATATTCCACATACCTTTACAGTCTTCCTAAACCCATTTATAAGACGTGCTGTGTAGTCGAGTGGTTAAGATATCTGACTCTCGTCCTGACGACCCGGGTTCGAATCCCGGAATGACCAATTACGCTTCTTCTGTACAAACACGGAACACAAACTAGTTTCCAATATTCCACATACCTTTACAGTCTTCCTAAACACAGTTTTGAGACGTGCTGTGTAGTCGAGTGGTTAAGATATCTGAATCTCCTCCTGACGACCCGGGTTCGAATCTCGCAATGACCAATAAAGCTACGTCTGTACAAACACGGAACTCAACATAGTTTCCAATATTCCACATACCTTTACAGTCTTCCTATACCCAGTTTTGAGATGTGCTGTGTAGTCGAGTGGTAAAGATACCTGACTCTCATCCTGACGACCCGGGTACGAATCCCGCAATGAATAATCACGCTTCTTCTGTACAAATACGGAACTCAAACTAGTTTCCAATATTCCACATAGCTTTTCAGTCTTCCTAAACACAGTTTTGAGATGTGCTGTGTAGTCGAGTGGTAAAGATACCCAGGTTCGAATCCCGCAATGAATAATCACGATACTTCTGTACAAATACGAAAATCAAACTAGTTTCCAATATTCCACATACCTTTAGTGTCTTATTAAACCCAGTTATAAGACGTGCTGTGTAGTCGAGTAGTTAAGAAATCTGACTCTCGTCCTGAGGACTCAGGTTCGTATTCTGGAATGACCAATCACGCTGCTTCTGTACAAATACGGAACTCGAACTAGTTTCCAATATTCCACATACCTTTTCAGTCTTCCTAAACCCAGTTATAAGACGTGCTGTGTAGTCGAGTAGTTAAGATATCTGACTCTCGTCCTGACGACCCGGGTTCGAATCCGGGAATGACCAATTGAGCTACTTCTGTACAAATACGGAACTCAAACTAGTTTTCAATATTCCACATAGCTTTACAGTCTTCCTAAACCCAGTTTTGAGATGTGCTGTGCAGTCGAGGGGTTAAGATATCTGACTCTCGTCCTGACGACTCAGGTTCGAATCCCGGTATGACCAATCGAGCTACTTCTGTACAAATACGGAACTCAAACTAGATTCCAATATTCCACATACCTTCACAGTCTTCCTAAACCCAGTTATAAGACGTGCTGTGTAGTCGAGTAGTTAAGATATCTGACTCTCGTCCTGACGACCCGGGTTCGAATCCCGGAATGACCAATTGAGCTACTTCTGTACAAATACGGAACTCAAACTAGTTTTCAATATTACACATAGCTTTACAGTCTTCCTAAACCCAGTTTTGAGATGTGCTGTGCAGTCGAGGGGTTAAGATATCTGACTCTCGTCCTGACGACCCGGGTTCGAATCCCGCAATGACCAATCAATCTACGTCTGTACAAATACGGAATTCAAACTAGTTTCCAATATTCCAAATACCTTTACTGTCTTCCTAAACCCAGTTATAAAACGTGCTGTGTAGTCGAGTGGTTAAGATACCTGACTCTCATCCTGACGACCCGGGTTCGAATCCCGCAATGAATAATCACGCTTCTTCTGTACAAATACGGAACTCAAAGTAGTTTCCAATATTCCACATACCTTTACAGTCTTCCTAAACCCAGTTTTGAGATGTGCTGTGTAGTCGAGTGGTTAAGATATCTGACTCTCGTCCTGACGACCCGGGTTCGTATCCCGGAATGACCAATCAAGCTACTTCTGTACAAATACGGAACTCAAAATAGTTTCCAATATTCCTCATACCTTTACAGTCTTCCTAAACCCAGTTTTGAGATGTGCTGTGTAGTCGAGTGGTAAAGATACTTGACTCTCATCCTGACGAACCGGGTTCGAATCCGGGAATGACCAATTACGCTTCTTCTGTACAAACACGGAACTCAAATAGTTTCTTATATTCCACATAGCTTTACAGTCTTCCTAAACCCAGTTTTGAGATGTGCTGTGTAGTCGAGTGGTAAAGATACCTGACTCTCGTCCTGACGACCCGGGTACGAATCCCGCAATGAATAATCACGCTTCTTCTGTACAAATACGGAACTCAAACTAGTTTCCAATATTCCACATAGCTTTTCAGTCTTCCTAAACACAGTTTTGAGATGTGCTGTGTAGTCGAGTGGTAAAGATACCCAGGTTCGAATCCCGCAATGAATAATCACGATACTTCTGTACAAATACGAAAATCAAACTAGTTTCCAATATTCCACATACCTTTAGTGTCTTATTAAACCCAGTTATAAGACGTGCTGTGTAGTCGAGTAGTTAAGAAATCTGACTCTCGTCCTGAGGACTCAGGTTCGTATTCTGGAATGACCAATCACGCTGCTTCTGTACAAATACGGAACTCAAACTAGTTTCCAATATTCCACATACCTTTTCAGTCTTCCTAAACCCAGTTATAAGACGTGCTGTGTAGTCGAGTAGTTAAGATATCTGACTCTCGTCCTGACGACCCGGGTTCGAATCCGGGAATGACCAATTGAGCTACTTCTGTACAAATACGGAACTCAAACTAGTTTTCAATATTCCACATAGCTTTACAGTCTTCCTAAACCCAGTTTTGAGATGTGCTGTGCAGTCGAGGGGTTAAGATATCTGACTCTCGTCCTGCCGACTCAGGTTCGAATCCCGGTATGACCAATCGAGCTACTTCTGTACAAATACGGAACTCAAACTAGATTCCAATATTCCACATACCTTCACAGTCTTCCTAAACCCAGTTATAAGACGTGCTGTGTAGTCGAGTAGTTAAGATATCTGACTCTCGTCCTGACGACCCGGGTTCGAATCCCGGAATGACCAATTGAGCTACTTCTGTACAAATACGGAACTCAAACTAGTTTTCAATATTACACATAGCTTTACAGTCTTCCTAAACCCAGTTTTGAGATGTGCTGTGTAGTCGAGTGGTTAAGATATCTGACTCTCGTCCTGACGACCCGGGTTCGAATCCCGGAATGACCAATCAAGCTACTTCTGTACAAATACGGAACTCAAAATAGTTTCCAATATTCCTCATACCTTTACAGTCTTCCTAAACCCAGTTTTGAGATGTGCTGTGTAGTCGAGTGGTAAAGATACTTGACTCTCATCCTGACGAACCGGGTTCGAATCCGGGAATGACCAATTACGCTTCTTCTGTACAAACACGGAACTCAAATAGTTTCTTATATTCCACATAGCTTTACAGTCTTCCTAAACCCAGTTTTGAGATGTGCTGTGTAGTCGAGTGGTAAAGATACCTGACTCTCGTCCTGACGACCCGGGTACGAATCCCGCAATGAATAATCACGCTTCTTCTGTACAAATACGGAACTCAAACTAGTTTCCAATATTCCACATAGCTTTTCAGTCTTCCTAAACACAGTTTTGAGATGTGCTGTGTAGTCGAGTGGTAAAGATACCCAGGTTCGAATCCCGCAATGAATAATCACGATACTTCTGTACAAATACGAAAATCAAACTAGTTTCCAATATTCCACATACCTTTAGTGTCTTATTAAACCCAGTTATAAGACGTGCTGTGTAGTCGAGTAGTTAAGAAATCTGACTCTCGTCCTGAGGACTCAGGTTCGTATTCTGGAATGACCAATCACGCTGCTTCTGTACAAATACGGAACTCAAACTAGTTTCCAATATTCCACATACCTTTTCAGTCTTCCTAAACCCAGTTATAAGACGTGCTGTGTAGTCGAGTAGTTAAGATATCTGACTCTCGTCCTGACGACCCGGGTTCGAATCCGGGAATGACCAATTGAGCTACTTCTGTACAAATACGGAACTCAAACTAGTTTTCAATATTCCACATAGCTTTACAGTCTTCCTAAACCCAGTTTTGAGATGTGCTGTGCAGTCGAGGGGTTAAGATATCTGACTCTCGTCCTGCCGACTCAGGTTCGAATCCCGGTATGACCAATCGAGCTACTTCTGTACAAATACGGAACTCAAACTAGATTCCAATATTCCACATACCTTCAGAGTCTTCCTAAACCCAGTTATAAGACGTGCTGTGTAGTCGAGTAGTTAAGATATCTGACTCTCGTCCTGACGACCCGGGTTCGAATCCCGGAATGACCAATTGAGCTACTTCTGTACAAATACGGAACTCAAACTAGTTTTCAATATTACACATAGCTTTACAGTCTTCCTAAACCCAGTTTTGAGATGTGCTGTGTAGTCGAGTGGTAAAGATACTTGACTCTCATCCTGACGAACCGGGTTCGAATCCGGGAATGACCAATTACGCTTCTTCTGTACAAACACGGAACTCAAATAGTTTCTAATATTCCACATAGCTTTACAGTCTTCCTAAACCCAGTTTTGAGATGTGCTGTGTAGTCGAGTGGTAAAGATACCTGACTCTCGTCCTGACGACCGGGGTACGAATCCCGCAATGAATAATCACGCTTCTTCTGTACAAATACGGAACTCAAACTAGTTTCCAATATTCCACATAGCTTTTCAGTCTTCCTAAACACAGTTTTGAGATGTGCTGTGTAGTCGAGTGGTAAAGATACCCAGGTTCGAATCCCGCAATGAATAATCACGATACTTCTGTACAAATACGAAAATCAAACTAGTTTCCAATATTCCACATACCTTTAGTGTCTTATTAAACCCAGTTATAAGACGTGCTGTGTAGTCGAGTAGTTAAGAAATCTGACTCTCGTCCTGACGACTCAGGTTCGAATCCCGGTATGACCAATCGAGCTACTTCTGTACAAATACGGAACTCAAACTAGATTCCAATATTCCACATACCTTCACAGTCTTCCTAAACCCAGTTATAAGACGTGCTGTGTAGTCGAGTAGTTAAGATATCTGACTCTCGTCCTGACGACCCGGGTTCGAATCCCGGAATGACCAATTGAGCTACTTCTGTACAAATACGGAACTCAAACTAGTTTTCAATATTACACATAGCTTTACAGTCTTCCTAAACCCAGTTTTGAGATGTGCTGTGTAGTCGAGTGGTTAAGATATCTGACTCTCGTCCTGACGACCCGGGTTCGAATCCCGGAATGACCAATCAAGCTACTTCTGTACAAATACGGAACTCAAACTACTTTCCAATATTCCACATACCTTTACAGTCTTCCTAAACCCATTTTTAAGACGTGCTGTGTAGTCGAGTGGTTAAGATATCTGAATCTCCTCCTGACGACTCAGGTTCGAATTCTGGAATGACCAATCACGCTGCTTCTGCACGAGTACCAAACTCAATTTAGTTTCCAATATTCCACATACCTTTACAGTCTTCCTAAACCCATTTATAAGACGTGCTGTGTAGTCGAGTGGTTAAGATATCTGACTCTCGTCCTGACGACCCGGGTTCGAATCCCGGAATGTCCAAGCGAGCTACTTCTGTACAAATACGTATCTCAAACTAGTTTCCAATATTCCACATAGCTTTACAGTCTTCCTAAACCCAGTTTTGAGATATGCTGTGTAGTCGAGTGGTAAAGATACCTGACTCTCATCCTGACGACCCGGGTTCGAATCCCGGAATGACCAATTACGCTTCTTCTGTACAAACACGGAACTCAAATAGTTTCTAATATTCCACATAGCTTTACAGTCTTCCTAAACCCAGTTTTGAAATGTGCTGTGTAGTCGAGTGGTAAAGATACCTGACTCTCATCCTGACGACCCGGCTTCGAATCCCGCAATGAATAATCACGCTTCTTCTGTACAAATACGGAACTCAAAGTAGTTTCCAATATTCCACATACCTTTACAGTCTTCCTAAATCCAGTTTTAGGACGTGCTGTGTAGTCGAGTGGTTGAGATATTTGACTCTCGTCCTGACGACTCAGGTTCGAATCCCGGTATGACGAATCGAGCTACTTCTGTACAAATACGGAATTCAAACTAGATTCCAATATTCCACATAGCTTTACAGTCTTCCTAAACCCAGTTTTGAGATGTGCTGTGTAGTCGAGTGGTAAAGATACTTGACTCTCATCCTGACGAACCGGGTTCGAATCCGGGAATGACCAATCACGCTTCTTCTGTACAAATACGGAACTCAAAGTAGTTTCCAATATTCCACATACCTTTACAGTCTTCCTAAACCCAGTTTTAGGACGTGCTGTGTAGTCGTGTGTTTAAGATATCTGACTCTCGTCCTGACGACTCAGGTTCGAATTCTGGAATGACCAATCACGCTGCTTCTGTACAAATACGGAACTCAAACTAGTTTCCAATATTCCACATACCTTTACAGTCTTCCTAAACCCAGTTATAAGATGTGCTGTGTAGTCGAGGGGTTAAGATATCTGACTCTCGTCCTGACGACTCAGGTTCGAATCCCGGAATGACCAATCGAGCTACTTCTGTACAAATACGGAACTCAAACTACTTTCCAATATTCCACATACCTTTACAGTCTTCCTAAACCCATTTATAAGACGTGCTGTGTAGTCGAGTGGTAAAGATACCTCACTCTCATCCTGACGACCCGGGTTCGAATCCCGGAATGACCAATTACGCTTCTTCTGTACAAACACGGAACTCAAATAGTTTCTAATATTCCACATAGCTTTACAGTCTTCCTAAACCCACTTTTGAGATGTGCTGTGTAGTCGAGTGGTAAAGATACCTGACTCTCGTCCTGACGACCCGGGTTCGAATCCCGCAATGACCAATCAATCTACGTCTGTACAAATACGGAACTCAAACTAGATTCCAATATTCCACATAGCTTTACAGTCTTCCTAAACCCAGTTTTGAGATGTGCTGTGTAGTCGAGTGGTAAAGATACTTGACTCTCATCCTGACGAACCGGGTTCGAATCCGGGAATGACCAATCACGCTTCTTCTGTACAAATACGGAACTCAAAGTAGTTTCCAATATTCCACATAGCTTTACAGTCTTCCTAAACCCAGTTTTGAGATGTGCTGTGTAGTCGAGTGGTAAAGATACTTGACTCTCATCCTGACGAACCGGGTTCGAATCCGGGAATGACCAATCACGCTTCTTCTGTACAAATACGGAACTCAAACTAGTTTCCAATATTCCACATACCTTTACAGTCTTCCTAAACCCATTTATAAGACGTGCTGTGTAGTCGAGTGGTTAAGATATCTGACTCTCGTCCTGACGACCCGGGTTCGAATCCCGGAATGACCAATTACGCTTCTTCTGTACAAACACGGAACACAAACTAGTTTCCAATATTCCACATACCTTTACAGTCTTCCTAAACACAGTTTTGAGACGTGCTGTGTAGTCGAGTGGTTAAGATATCTGAATCTCCTCCTGACGACCCGGGTTCGAATCTCGCAATGACCAATAAAGCTACGTCTGTACAAACACGGAACTCAACATAGTTTCCAATATTCCACATACCTTTACAGTCTTCCTATACCCAGTTTAGAGATGTGCTGTGTAGTCGAGTGGTAAAGATACCTGACTCTCATCCTGACGACCCGGGTACGAATCCCGCAATGAATAATCACGCTTCTTCTGTACAAATACGGAACTCAAACTAGTTTCCAATATTCCACATAGCTTTTCAGTCTTCCTAAACACAGTTTTGAGATGTGCTGTGTAGTCGAGTGGTAAAGATACCCAGGTTCGAATCCCGCAATGAATAATCACGATACTTCTGTACAAATACGAAAATCAAACTAGTTTCCAATATTCCACATACCTTTAGTGTCTTATTAAACCCAGTTATAAGACGTGCTGTGTAGTCGAGTAGTTAAGAAATCTGACTCTCGTCCTGACGACTCAGGTTCGTATTCTGGAATGACCAATCACGCTGCTTCTGTACAAATACGGAACTAAAACTAGTTTCCAATATTCCACATACCTTTTCAGTCTTCCTAAACCCAGTTATAAGACGTGCTGTGTAGTCGAGTAGTTAAGATATCTGACTCTCGTCCTGACGACCCGGGTTCGAATCCCGGAATGACCAATTGAGCTACTTCTGTACAAATACGGAACTCAAACTAGTTTTCAATATTCCACATAGCTTTACAGTCTTCCTAAACCCAGTTTTGAGATGTGCTGTGCAGTCGAGGGGTTAAGATATCTGACTCTCGTCCTGACGACTCAGGTTCGAATCCCGGTATGACCAATCGAGCTACTTCTGTACAAATACGGAACTCAAACTAGATTCCAATATTCCACATACCTTCACAGTCTTCCTAAACCCAGTTATAAGACGTGCTGTGTAGTCGAGTAGTTAAGATATCTGACTCTCGTCCTGACGACCCGGGTTCGAATCCCGGAATGACCAATTGAGCTACTTCTGTACAAATACGGAACTCAAACCAAACTAGTTTTCAATATTCCACATAGCTTTACAGTCTTCCTAAACCCAGTTTTGAGATGTGCTGTGTAGTCGAGTGGTTAAGATATCTGACTCTCGTCCTGACGACCCGGGTTCGAATCCCGGAATGACCAATCAAGCTACTTCTGTACAAATACGGAAATCAAACTACTTTCCAATATACCACTTACCTTTACAATCTTCCTAAACCCATTTATAAGACGTGCTGTGTAGTCGAGTGGTTAAGATATCTGACTCTCGTCCTGACGACCCGGGTTCGAATCCCGGAATGTCCAAGCGAGCTACTTCTGTACAAATACGTATCTCAAACTAGTTTCCAATATTCCACATAGCTTTACAGTCTTCCTAAACCCAGTTTTGAGATATGCTGTGTAGTCGAATGGTAAAGATACCTGACTCTCATCCTGACGACCCGGAATGACCAATTACGCTTCTTCTGTACAAACACGGAACTCAAATAGTTTCTAATATTCCACATAGCTTTACAGTCTTCCTAAACCCAGTTTTAGGACGTGCCGTGTAGTCGAGTGGTTGAGATATTTGACTCTCGTCCTGACGACTCAGGTTCGAATCCCGGTATGACGAATCGAGCTACTTCTGTACAAATACGGAATTCAAACTAGATTCCAATATTCCACATAGCTTTACAGTCTTCCTAAACCCAGTTTTGAGATGTGCTGTGCAGTCGAGTGGTAAAGATATCTGACTCTCCTCCTGACGACCCGGGTTCGAATCCCGCAATGACCAATCAATCTACGTCTGTACAAATACGGAATTCAAACTAGTTTCCAATATTCCAAATACCTTTACTGTCTTCCTAAACCCAGTTATAAAACGTGCTGTGTAGTCGAGTGGTTAAGATACCTGACTCTCATCCTGACGACCCGGGTTCGAATCCCGCAATGAATAATCACGCTTCTTCTGTACAAATACGGAACTCAAAGTAGTTTCCAATATTCCACATACCTTTACAGTCTTCCTAAACCCAGTTTTAGGACGTGCTGTGTAGTCGTGTGTTTAAGATATCTGACTCTCGTCTTGACGACTCAGGTTCGAATCCCGGAATGACCAATCGAGCTACTTCTGTACAAATACGGAACTCAAACTAGATTCCAATATTCCACATAGCTTTACAGTCTTCCTAAACCCAGTTTTGAGATGTGCTGTGTAGTCGAGTGGTTAAGATATCTGACTCTCGTCCTGACGACCCGGGTTCGTATCCCGGAATGACCAATCAAGCTACTTCTGTACAAATACGGAACTCAAAATAGTTTCCAATATTCCACATACCTTTACAGTCTTCCTAAACCCAGTTTTGAGATGTGCTGTGTAGTCGAGTGGTAAAGATATCTGACTCTCGTCCTGACGACTCAGGTTCGTATTCTGGAATGACCAATCACGCTGCTTCTGTACAAATACGGAACTAAAACTAGTTTCCAATATTCCACATACCTTTACAGTCTTCCTAAACCCAGTTATAAGATGTGCTGTGTAGTCGAGGGGTTAAGATATCTGAATCTCCTCCTGACGAGTCAGGTTCGAATTCTGGAATGACCAATCACGCTGCTTCTGCACAAGTACCAAACTCAATTTAGTTTCCAATATTCCACATACCTTTACAGTCTTCCTAAACCCATTTATAAGACGTGCTGTGTAGTCGTGTGGTTAAGATATCTGACTCTCGTCCTGACGACCCGGGTTCGAATCCCGGAATGTCCAATCGAGCTACTTTTGTACAAATACGGATCTCAAACTAGTTTCCAATATTCCACATAGCTTTACAGTCTTCCTAAACCCAGTTATAAAACGTGCTGTGTAGTCGAGTGGTTAAGATATCTGACTCTCGTCCTGACGACTCAGGTTCGAATCCCGGTATGACGAATCGAGCTACTTCTGTACAAATACGGAACTCAAACTAGATTCCAATATTCCACATAGCTTTACAGTCTTCCTAAACCCAGTTTTGAGATGTGCTGTGTAGTCGAGTGGTAAAGATACCTGACTCTCATCCTGACGACCCGGGTTCGAATCCCGGAATGACCAATTACGCTTCTTCTGTACAAACACGGAACTCAAATAGTTTCTAATATTCCACATACCTTTACAGTCTTCCTAAACCCATTTTTAAGACGTGCTGTGTAGTCGAGTGGTTAAGATATCTGAATCTCCTCCTGACAACTCAGGTTCGAATTCTGGAATGACCAATCACGCTGCTTCTGCACAAGTACCAAACTCAATTTAGTTTCCAATATTCCACATACCTTTACAGTCTTCCTAAACCCATTTATAAGACGTGCTGTGTAGTCGAGTGGTTAAGATATCTGACTCTCGTCCTGACGACCCGGGTTCGAATCCCGGAATGTCCAAGCGAGCTACTTCTGTACAAATACGTATCTCAAACTAGTTTCCAATATTCCACATAGCTTTACAGTCTTCCTAAACCCAGTTTTGAGATATGCTGTGTAGTCGAATGGTAAAGATACCTGACTCTCATCCTGACGACCCGGGTTCGAATCCCGGAATGACCAATTACGCTTCTTCTGTACAAACACGGAACTCAAATAGTTTCTAATATTCCACATAGCTTTACAGTCTTCCTAAACCCAGTTTTGAAATGTGCTGTGTAGTCGAGTGGTAAAGATACCTGACTCTCATCCTGACGACCCGGGTTCGAATCCCGCAATGAATAATCACGCTTCTTCTGTACAAATACGGAACTCAAAGTAGTTTCCAATATTCCACATACCTTTACAGTCTTCCTAAACCCAGTTTTAGGACGTGCTGTGTAGTCGAGTGGTTAAGATATCTGACTCTCGCCCTGACGACCCGGGGTCGAATCCCGGAATGTTCAATCGAGCCACTTCTGTACAAATACGGATCTCAAACTAGTTTCCAATATTCCACATAGCTTTACAGTCTTCCTAAACCCAGTTTTGAGATGTGCTGTGCAGTCGAGTGGTAAAGATATCTGACTCTCCTCCTGACGACCCGGGTTCGAATCCCGCAATGACCAATCAATCTACGTCTGTACAAATACGGAATTCAAACTAGTTTCCAATATTCCAAATACCTTTACTGTCTTCCTAAACCCAGTTATAAAACGTGCTGTGTAGTCGAGTGGTTAAGATACCTGACTCTCATCCTGACGACCCGGGTTCGAATCCCGCAATGAATAATCACGCTTCTTCTGTACAAATACGGAACACAAAGTAGTTTCCAATATTCCACATACCTTTACAGTCTTCCTAAACCCAGTTTTAGGACGTGCTGTGTAGTCGTGTGTTTAACCGACTGACGGTTTGAGGGTGTTGAGAAAATCTACTTGAAAAAGGTTCAGGTAATTGTCACAAAACTGCTCCGAAAAAAATCCAACAATTTTTCCTTCCCCCCGTACAAACAGCGGGATATCGGGATTTAGTGTTGTGTGGTTTAAAATTTTTGTTCCGCCCACTGTTGAATGCTTCTTTGTAGGAGAGGAAAAGAAAAGGTGTGTTCTCTCGTAAAAGGATTCAAACTAAGTACAATACTTGGCTATTTGTGGGCTCGTCTTTTTTCCCATTCCTCTGCCATCGTATTTTTTACTTTTCAAGTAAAGATCTGGGCAAAATGGAAGTGATTACACACGAGCGCTGATTTGAATAACTACCAAATTATTTTACTCAAAAATTTTAATAAACTTACCGTATTCCCACGCATTGACCGGCATGCCGTAAAACACGAGGGGCACCAGCTTTTTGTATGTTGTGGTCTTGGCCACTTTCGGCATGCCAGAAAAAATGAGGTTATAATAGGATCACAGCATGCATTCAGCTGAATCAGTGGATTTTCCGAATAAAGTTGATACACTTATATGTATATATTTTTCTAAATCACACTTCCTCATTTTCAAAAATCGGAAATCATAAAACTTTGAAAAGAAAGTATTTTACTTACATAGTTCCTGAATTTTATAACTCTATGCCATCTGATATGAATTCAACTGTCAGCCTTCATTCATACAGAGGGCCGCAACTAGGGGGAGCAGACGGGTCTCGTACCCCGGGCGCTGAACTCGAGGGGGTGCAAATTTCATTCTGAAACCTCTCCTTTACCATTACAAGGGGGCGTAAAAATGCGCGCTTGCCCCGGGTGACCAAGCATCTAGTTGCGGCCCTGTTCATACACATGTATAGAAGACTAATCAAATTTTACCTTCTTTCAATTACAGTACCGACATTGAACAATATTTCTGATTCTCTCTGAAATTTTTCATTTCCTTCTTCCTCCCATTCAGTTATTCATTCTAATATTAAATATTCAACTGTTTGTTTTCACTAACATCCAGTAAGAGCCATCATTGTTGGCTCCGTGGATATGTATAATCTATTTTCCTGAAAAGAAATTAATAAAAAATAAAAATATTCAAGAATTTTCCAGAATCCGTGAATCGAATTTATCGGAATTCCGGAAAATACGGATATTTTCAGCATGCTGGTCTGCCTCACTGTTTCCCGGCATGCCAGCTAATGTGAGGGAGTACGGTAATTATTTTATTAAGAAATTTGTTTTTCTCACTAATTGAATTCAATTGCTGTGGCCCGTTTTACACCCAGGAGCTGAACTGTTTTTGATCTTTAAATTTCTTCCTAAAAACATTATTGGGCAAATAAATGTTATGTTAGGTTGTTTGACCTCAAGACCTTTCTATTATGTGGACAATGGTGCTATTGGAAGAGCCGTAGCCAGAAATTTCTTGTGGGTTGGGGGAAGGGAACTGACAGTGCAGTACTTAGTCAAGATTCCATAATATATAAGTAAAATTCTGGCAGTGAGGGTGGAGCCAGAGGGTGCAGTGAGTGCTCGAGTACCTACAGTATTCTGTACCACTGATCTGAGCACCCCCAAAATTCATTCAGGGATCAATAGTTTCCATGTAAAGCTCAAGTTAAGCACCCACGTTTTCGTAACTCTTCCGACGTATCTAATGGCGGAACTGTGATTCTGAACCGGTGCTCCGCTTCAGAATCGGTGGGTTACAGGTTTATCCTGCTTGAAAGTTTGAGTTTACTCATGACCGGTCAGCAATTTGATAACATGCTTATATTTATTTCCACTTCCAAAAGCTGTTTTTTTTTAATTCTTACTATAACCGATAAAATTTTAAAAAAAGCC
Source organism: Pholcus phalangioides (assembly GCF_987345545.1). Taxonomy (NCBI): domain Eukaryota; kingdom Metazoa; phylum Arthropoda; class Arachnida; order Araneae; family Pholcidae; genus Pholcus; species Pholcus phalangioides. The sequence goes on from NW_028301598.1 coordinate 14,273,808, forward strand.
ACACACGAGTGCCCTTGCCTTATTTATTTTTTAGAGCATTGCTCAGCGAAGCGATGAACAATGATATAAAAATGTATATATTTGTACAAGTACTGGTATTTTGCTGTATTTTGCTGAAAATTATCAACTAAGCAATGAAATGTTTCAGAGATTGAATACATGCGTGGACTTAGGTATTGCAAATGAGCCGCATTCTTGATTTCACTGAACATTAGCATGGCATAGTTTGCAAAGCTAATAGAATTTCATACATGTTATGTACGCCTTACCACAAATGTGATGCGCATACGTTCCCATATGGTTTCTCTGTGTACGTTCGCCCAACTCTGGTTCACAAGTATGGGCTGATCCAGGCATAGTCCGGGGGGTATAATGTCTTCATGGGGCCTACATGATAAAATTCTGGCACACAATAACTTTCGAAAGTATGTAAATATGTAAGCTGTTACTTCCATCGAAATACTGAACCCCCCCCCCCCTTCTCGAATATCACTTTGCACGCGGAAGGGGGTGGGTTGGCACGATCTTGGCATCACTGCCTAGCGTATAACCTTCACGAGAGGGAAGCTCGCTGGACTCTAGAGACAGTCTTGACAGACACTATGACAGTTTTTGTTTATAAAATTTTCGCTTTCACTATAAATTTTTTCAAAAAGAAAATAGTTTATATACTTAGAAATGGTTTCCTCTGCTGAGTGAGGTTAGGGGCCCAGGCAAAGGCGGGGGCCAAGAAAGCAAGAAGTGAGAGGAAAACATGGTCCAAAGAGGGTTACAGGGAGTAGGGTAAAGGAGTTGAAAAACACTGGTATCAATTATGCTCTGCGTAAATAAATATGATATTCTTATGTATCTTATCTGTATTTTTGGTTTTCTGATGTAGGGCTTTCCAATCACATCGGATAATTGAGGTTCTGCCGTATCGTACTTGAGTAGTAATAAAGAGGTAAAGATAAACAAATGAAAAATAAAACTAAAAAATTTCGCCTATACTATAAAAAATTTAAATCACTGGAAAGCCAGGATGTCACGATTCGGGGGGGGGGGCAATCCTGTTTATCTCTAACTTGCAGTCAATGAGTTTTAATACGAAGTAATTTTTTTTTTTTCATGCCAAAATAAAAGTGAATGCCAGTACATATCCTACAATCAAGCGATAAGAATTTCTATAATAAGATAAAGACGTGCCTTTTAGGTGGGGCATTTCTTGCTGAAGAGCAGCCTTTTTTTATACTTTCTGAAAATTCCTCTTCGTTTACAAAAGGATTAAGGCTTCTTTGAACTGACTATTCGAGAGCTGCTTGTCAAACGTCTATCTGCTAAGTTAATTGAAAACTGTCCCCTCCCGCCGAAGTGGCAGAAGCCATTTTGTCGTTTTCAACGCCCAGCGCTGTTGCGAGTACAATGGTCATTTTGTGGAGAAAAGAGAGGGGCGTATGCTAAGCCAGCTTAGTGATTCTTTATGGGGGGGAAAGCAAGGCAGTATATTTACGGCCAGGACCATTTGGAAGTCGAAAAGTTCACACGTAAAAATACGGCCTAGACCGTTTGGAAGGCATCAACTTCACACGTACATATACGTGCAGGACCGTCAGTCGGTTAAGATATCTGACTCTCGTCCTGGCGACTCAGGTTCGAATCCCGGAATGACCAATCGAGCTACTTCTGTACAAATACGGAACTCAAACTAGATTCCAATATTCCACATAGCTTTACAGTCTTCCTAAACCCAGTTTTGAGATGTGCTGTGTAGTCGAGTGGTTAAGATATCTGACTCTCGTCCTGACGACTCAGGTTCGAATCCCGGAATGACGAATCGAGCTACTTCTGTACAAATACGGAACTCAAACTAGATTCCAATATTCCACATAGCTTTACAGTCTTCCTAAACCCAGTTTTGAGATGTGCTGTGTGGTCGAGTGGTAAAGATACCTAACTCTCATCCTGACGACCCGGGTTCGAATCCCGGAATGACCAATTACGCTTCTTCTGCACAAACACGGAACTCAAATAGTTTCTAATATTCCACATACCTTTACAGTCTTCCTAAACCCATTTTTAAGACGTGCTGTGTAGTCGAGTGGTTAAGATATCTGAATCTCCTCCTGACAACTCAGGTTCGAATTCTGGAATGACCAATCACGCTGCTTCTGCACAAGTACCAAACTCAATTTAGTTTCCAATATTCCACATACCTTTACAGTCTTCCTAAACCCATTTATAAGACGTGCTGTGTAGTCGAGTGGTTAAGATATCTGACTCTCGTCCTGACGACCCGGGTTCGAATCCCTGAATGACCAATTACGCTTCTTCTGTACAAACACGGAACACAAACTAGTTTCCAATATTCCACATACCTTTAGTGTCTTATTAAACCCAGTTATAAGACGTGCTGTGTAGTCGAGTAGTTAAGATACCTGACTCTCATCCTGACGACCCGGGTTCGAATCCCGGAATGACCAATCAAGCTACTTCTGTACAAATACGGAAATCAAAATAGTTTCCAATATTCCACATACCTTTACAGTCTTCCTAAACCCAGTTATAGGACGTGCTGTGTAGTCGAGTAGTTAAGATATCTGACTCTCGTCCTGACGACCCGGGTTCGAATCCCGCAATGAATAATCGCGCTTCTTCTGTACAAATACGGAACTCAAACTAGTTTCCAATATTCCACATAGCTTTACAGTCTTCCTAAACCCAGTTATAAAACGTGCTGTGTAGTCGTGTGTTTAAGATATCTGACTCTCGTCCTGACGACCCGGGTTCGAATCCCGTAATGTCCAATCGAGCCACTTCTGTAAAAATGCGGATCTCAAACTAGTTTCCAATATTCCACATAGCTTTACAGTCTTCCTAAACCCAGTTTTGAGATATGCTGTGTAGTCGAGTGGTAAAGATACCTGACTCTCATCCTGACGACCCGGGTTCGAATCCCGGAATGACCAATTACGCTTCTTCTGTACAAACACGGAACTCAAATAGTTTCTAATATTCCACATACCTTTACAGTCTTCCTAAACCCATTTTTAAGACGTGCTGTGTAGTCGAGTGGTTAAGATATCTGAATCTCCTCCTGACAACTCAGGTTCGAATTCTGGAATGACCAATCACGCTGCTTCTGCACAAGTACCAAACTCAATTTAGTTTCCAATATTCCACATACCTTTACAGTCTTCCTAAACCCATTTATAAGACGTGCTGTGTAGTCGAGTGGTTAAGATATCTGACTCTCGTCCTGACGACCCGGGTTCGAATCCCGGAATGTCCAAGCGAGCTACTTCTGTACAAATACGTATCTCAAACTAGTTTCCAATATTCCACATAGCTTTACAGTCTTCCTAAACCCAGTTTTGAGATATGCTGTGTAGTCGAATGGTAAAGATACCTGACTCTCATCCTGACGACCCGGGTTCGAATCCCGGAATGACCAATTACGCTTCTTCTGTACAAACACGGAACTCAAATAGTTTCTAATATTCCACATAGCTTTACAGTCTTCCTAAACCCAGTTTTGAAATGTGCTGTGTAGTCGAGTGGTAAAGATACCTGACTCTCATCCTGACGACCCGGGTTCGAATCCCGCAATGAATAATCACGCTTCTTCTGTACAAATACGGAACTCAAAGTAGTTTCCAATATTCCACATACCTTTACAGTCTTCCTAAACCCAGTTTTAGGACGTGCTGTGTAGTCGAGTGGTTAAGATATCTGACTCTCGCCCTGACGACCCGGGGTCGAATCCCGGAATGTTCAATCGAGCCACTTCTGTACAAATACGGATCTCAAACTAGTTTCCAATATTCCACATAGCTTTACAGTCTTCCTAAACCCAGTTTTGAGATGTGCTGTGCAGTCGAGTGGTAAAGATATCTGACTCTCCTCCTGACGACCCGGGTTCGAATCCCGCAATGACCAATCAATCTACGTCTGTACAAATACGGAATTCAAACTAGTTTCCAATATTCCAAATACCTTTACTGTCTTCCTAAACCCAGTTATAAAACGTGCTGTGTAGTCGAGTGGTTAAGATACCTGACTCTCATCCTGACGACCCGGGTTCGAATCCCGCAATGAATAATCACGCTTCTTCTGTACAAATACGGAACACAAAGTAGTTTCCAATATTCCACATACCTTTACAGTCTTCCTAAACCCAGTTTTAGGACGTGCTGTGTAGTCGTGTGTTTAAGATATCTGACTCTCGTCCTGGCGACTCAGGTTCGAATCCCGGAATGACCAATCGAGCTACTTCTGTACAAATACGGAACTCAAACTAGATTCCAATATTCCACATAGCTTTACAGTCTTCCTAAACCCAGTTTTGAGATGTGCTGTGTAGTCGAGTGGTTAAGATATCTGACTCTCGTCCTGACGACTCAGGTTCGAATCCCGGAATGACGAATCGAGCTACTTCTGTACAAATACGGAACTCAAACTAGATTCCAATATTCCACATAGCTTTACAGTCTTCCTAAACCCAGTTTTGAGATGTGCTGTGTGGTCGAGTGGTAAAGATACCTAACTCTCATCCTGACGACCCGGGTTCGAATCCCGGAATGACCAATTACGCTTCTTCTGTACAAACACGGAACTCAAATAGTTTCTAATATTCCACATACCTTTACAGTCTTCCTAAACCCATTTTTAAGACGTGCTGTGTAGTCGAGTGGTTAAGATATCTGAATCTCCTCCTGACAACTCAGGTTCGAATTCTGGAATGACCAATCACGCTGCTTCTGCACAAGTACCAAACTCAATTTAGTTTCCAATATTCCACATACCTTTACAGTCTTCCTAAACCCATTTATAAGACGTGCTGTGTAGTCGAGTGGTTAAGATATCTGACTCTCGTCCTGACGACCCGGGTTCGAATCCCTGAATGACCAATTACGCTTCTTCTGTACAAACACGGAACACAAACTAGTTTCCAATATTCCACATACCTTTAGTGTCTTATTAAACCCAGTTATAAGACGTGCTGTGTAGTCGAGTAGTTAAGATACCTGACTCTCATCCTGACGACCCGGGTTCGAATCCCGCAATGAATAATCACGCTTCCTCTGTACAAATACGGAACTCAAAGTAGTTTCCAATATTCCACATACCTTTACAGTCTTCCTAAACCCAGTTTTAGGACGTGCTGTGTAGTCGTGTGTTTAAGATATCTGACTCTCGTCCTGACGACTCAGGTTCGAATCCCGGAATGACCAATCGAGCTACTTCTGTACAAATACGGAACTCAAACTAGATTCCAATATTCCACATAGCTTTACAGTCTTCCTAAACCCAGTTTTGAGATGTGCTGTGTAGTCGAGTGGTTAAGATATCTGACTCTCGTCCTGACGACCCGGGTTCGTATCCCGGAATGACCAATCAAGCTACTTCTGTACAAATACGGAAATCAAAATAGTTTCCAATATTCCACATACCTTTACAGTCTTCCTAAACCCAGTTATAGGACGTGCTGTGTAGTCGAGTAGTTAAGATATCTGACTCTCGTCCTGACGACCCGGGTTCGAATCCCGCAATGAATAATCGCGCTTCTTCTGTACAAACACGGAACTCAAATAGTTTCTAATATTCCACATAGCTTTACAGTCTTCCTAAACCCAGTTTTGAGATGTGCTGTGTAGTCGAGTGGTAAAGATACCTGACTCTCGTCCTGACGACCCGGGTTCGAATCCCGCAATGACCAATCAATCTACGTCTGTACAAATACGGAACTCAAACTAGTTTCCAATATTCCAAATACCTTTACTGTCTTCCTAAACCCAGTTATAAAACGTGCTGTGTAGTCGAGTGGTTAAGATATCTGACTCTCGTCCTGACGACTCAGGTTCGAATCCCGGTATGACGAATCGAGCTACTTCTGTACAAATACGGAACTCAAACTAGTTTCCAATATTCCAAATACCTTTACAGTCTTCCTAAACCCAGTTATAAGACGTGCTGTGTAGTCGAGTGGTAAAGATACCTGACTCTCATCCTGACGACAAGGGTTCGAATCCCGCAATGAATAATCACGCTTCTTCTGTACAAATACGGAACTCAAAGTAGTTTCCAATATTCCACTTACCTTTACAGTCTTCCTAAACCCAGTTTTAGGACGTGCTGTGTAGTCGAGTGGTAAAGATACCTAACACTCATCCTGACGACACGGGTTCAAATCCCGCAATGAATAATCACGCTTCTTCTTTACAAATACGGAACTCAAACTAGTTTCCAATATTCCAAATACCTTTACAGTCTTCCTAAACCCAGTTATAAGACGTGCTGTGTAGTCGAGTGGTAAAGATACCTGACTCTCATCCTGACGACAAGGGTTCGAATCCCGCAATGAATAATCACGCTTCTTCTGTACAAATACAGAACTCAAAGTAGTTTCCAATATTCCACTTACCTTTACAGTCTTCCTAAACCCAGTTTTAGGACGTGCTGTGTAGTCGAGTGGTTAAGATATCTGACTCTCGTCCTGACGACTCAGGTTCGAATCCCGTAATGAATAATCACGCTTCTTCTGTACAAATACGGAACTCAAAGTAGTTTCCAATATTCCACATAGCTTTACAGCCTTCCTAGACCCAGTTTTGAGATGTGCTGTGTAGTCGAGGGGTTAAGATATCTGACTCTCGTCCTGACGACCCGGATTCGAATCCCGCAATGACCAATCAAGCTACTTCTGTACAAATACGGAACGCAAACTAGTTTCCAATATTCCACATACCTTTACTGTCTTCCTAAACCCAGTTATAAGACGTTCTGTGTAGTCGAGTTGTTAAGATATCTGGCTCTCGTCCTGACGACCCGGGTTCGAATCCCGGAATGACCAATCAAGCTACTTCTGTACAAATACGGAACGCAAACTAGTTTCCAATATTCCAAATACCTTTACAGTCTTCCTAAACCCAGTTATAAGACGTGCTGTGTAGTCGAGTGGTAAAGATACCTCACTCTCATCCTGACGACCCGGATTCGAATCCCGCAATGACCAATCAAGCTACTTCTGTAAAAATACGGAACGCAAACTAGTTTCCAATATTCCACATACCTTTACTGTCTTCCTAAACCCAGTTATAAGACGTTCTGTGTAGTCGAGTGGTTAAGATATCTGTCTCTCGTCCCGACGACCCGGGTTCGAATCCCGGAATGACCAATCAAGCTACTTCTGTACAAATACGGAACGCAAACTAGTTTCCAATATTCCACATACCTTTACTGTCTTCCTAAACCCAGTTATAAGACGTTCTGTGTAGTCGAGTGGTTAAGATATCTGTCTCTCGTCCTGACGACCCGGGTTCGAATCCCGGAATGACCAATCAAGCTACTTCTGTACAAATACGGAACGCAAACTAGTTTCCAATATTCCACATAGCTTTACAGTCTTCCTAAACCCAGTTTTCAGATGTGCTGTGTAGTCGAGTGGTAAAGATACCTAACACTCATCCTGACGACACGGGTTCAAATCCCGCAATGAATAATCACGCTTCTTCTGTACAAATACAGAACTCAAAGTAGTTTCCAATATTCCACTTACCTTTACAGTCTTCCTAAACCCAGTTTTAGGACGTGCTGTGAATCGAGTGGTTAAGATATCTGACTCTCGTCCTGACGACTCAGGTTCGAATCCCGGAATGACCAATCGAGCTACTTCTGTACAAATACGGAACTCAAACTAGATTCCAAATACCTTTACAGTCTTCCTAAACCCAGTTATAAGATGTGCTGTGTAGTCGAGGGGTTAAGATATCTGACTCTCGTCCTGACGACCCGGGTTCGAATCCCGAAATGACCAATCGAGCTACTTCTATACAAATACGGAACTCAAACTAGTTTCAATTATTCCACATAGCTTTACAGTCTTCCTAGACCCAGTTTTGAGATGTGCTGTAAAGTCGAGGGGTTAAGATATCTGACCCTCGTCCTGACGACCCGGGTTAGAATCCCGCAATGACCAATCAAGGTACTTCTGTACAAATACGGAACTCAAACTAGTTTCAATTATTCCACATACCTTTACAGTCTTCCTAAACCCAGTTTTGAGATGTGCTGTGTAGTCGAGGGGTTAAGATATATGACTCTCGTCCTGACGACCCGGGTTCGAATCCCGCAATGACCAATCAAGCTACTTCTGTACAAATACGGAACTCAAACTAGTTTCAATTATTCCACATATCTTTACAGTCTTCCTAAACCCAGTTTTGAGATGTGCTGTGTAGTCGAGGGGTTAAGATATCTGACTCTCGTCCTGACGACCCGGATTCGAATTCCGCAATGACCAATCAAGCTACTTCTGTACAAATACGGAACGCAAACTAGTTTCCAATATTCCACATACCTTTACTGTCTTCCTAAACCCAGTTATAAGACGTTATGTGTAGTCGAGTGGTTAAGATATCTGGCTCTCGTCCTGACGACCCGGGTTCGAATCCCGGAATGACCAATCAAGCTACTTCTGTACAAATACGGAACGCAAACTAGTTTCCAATATTCCAAATACCTTTACAGTCTTCCTAAACCCAGTTATAAGACGTGCTGTGTAGTCGAGTGGTAAAGATACCTCACTCTCATCCTGACGACCCGGATTCGAATCCCGCAATGACCAATCAAGCTACTTCTGTACAAATACGGAACGCAAACTAGTTTCCAATATTCCACATACCTTTACTGTCTTCCTAAACCCAGTTATAAGACGTTCTGTGTAGTCGAGTGGTTAAGATATCTGTCTCTCGTCCTGACGACCCGGGTTCGAATCCCGCAATGACCAATCAAGCTACTTCTGTACAAATACGGAACGCAAACTAGTTTCCAATATTCCACATACCTTTACTGTCTTCCTAAACCCAGTTATAAGACGTTCTGTGTAGTCGAGTGGTTAAGATATCTGTCTCTCGTCCTGACGACCCGGGTTCGAATCCCGGAATGACCAATCAAGCTACTTCTGTACAAATACGGAACGCAAACTAGTTTCCAATATTCCACATAGCTTTACAGTATTCCTAAACCCAGTTTTCAGATGTGCTGTGAATCGAGTGGTTAAGATATCTGACTCTCGTCCTGACGACTCAGGTTCGAATCCCGCAATGACCAATCAAGCTACTTCTGTACAAATACGGAACTCAAACTAGTTTCAATTATTCCACATATCTTTACAGTCTTCCTAAACCCAGTTTTGAGATGTGCTGTGTAGTCGAGGGGTTAAGATATATGACTCTCGTCCTGACGACACGGATTCGAATTCCGCAATGACCAATCACGCTTCTTCTGTACAAATACGGAACTCAAAGTAGTTTCCAATATTCCACATAGCTTTACAGCCTTCCTAGACCCAGTTTTGAGATGTGCTGTGTAGTCGAGGGGTTAAGATATCTGACTCTCGTCCTGACAACCCGGGTTCGAATCCCGCAATGACCAATCAAGCTACTTCTGTACAAATACGGAACTCAAACTAGTTTCAATTATTCCACATACCTTTACAGTCTTCCTAAACCCAGTTTTGAGATGTGCTGTGTAGTCGAGGGGTTAAGATATCTGACTCTCGCCCTGACGACCCGGATTCGAATCCGGCAAAGACCAATCAAGCTACTTCTGTACAAATACGGAACGCAAACTAGTTTCCAATATTCCACATACCTTTACTGTCTTCCTAAACCCAGTTATAAGACGTTCTGTGTAGTCGAGTTGTTAAGATATCTGGCTCTCGTCCTGTCGACCCGGGTTCGAATCCCGGAATGACCAATCAAGCTACTTCTGTACAAATACGGAACGCAAACTAGTTTCCAATATTCCAAATACCTTTACAGTCTTCCTAAACCCAGTTATAAGACGTGCTGTGTAGTCGAGTGGTAAAGATACCTCACTCTCATCCTGACGACACGGGTTCAAATCCCGCAATGAATAATCACGCTTCTTCTGTACAAATACAGAACTCAAAGTAGTTTCCAATATTCCACTTACCTTTACAGTCTTCCTAAACCCAGTTATAAGATGTGCTGTGTAGTCGAGGGGTTAAGATATCTGACTCTCGTCCTGACGACCCGGGTTCGAATCCCGAAATGACCAATCGAGCTACTTCTATACAAATACGGAACTCAAACTAGTTTCAATTATTCCACATAGCTTTACAGTCTTCCTAGACCCAGTTTTGAGATGTGCTGTAAAGTCGAGGGGTTAAGATATCTGACCCTCGTCCTGACGACCCGGGTTAGAATCCCGCAATGACCAATCAAGCTACTTCTGTACAAATACGGAACTCAAACTAGTTTCAATTATTCCACATACCTTTACAGTCTTCCTAAACCCAGTTTTGAGATGTGCTGTGTAGTCGAGGGGTTAAGATATATGACTCTCGTCCTGACGACCCGGGTTCGAATCCCGCAATGACCAATCAAGCTACTTCTGTACAAATACGGAACTCAAACTAGTTTCAATTATTCCACATATCTTTACAGTCTTCCTAAACCCAGTTTTGAGATGTGCTGTGTAGTCGAGGGGTTAAGATATATGACTCTCGTCCTGACGACCCGGGTTCGAATCCCGCAATGACCAATCAAGCTACTTCTGTACAAATACGGAACTCAAACTAGTTTCAATTATTCCACATATCTTTACAGTCTTCCTAAACCCAGTTTTGAGATGTGCTGTGTAGTCGAGGGGTTAAGATATCTGACTCTCGTCCTGACGACCCGGATTCGAATTCCGCAATGACCAATCAAGCTACTTCTGTACAAATACGGAACGCAAACTAGTTTCCAATATTCCACATACCTTTACTGTCTTCCTAAACCCAGTTATAAGACGTTCTGTGTAGTCGAGTGGTTAAGATATCTGGCTCTCGTCCTGACGACCCGGGTTCGAATCCCGGAATGACCAATCAAGCTACTTCTGTACAAATACGGAACGCAAACTAGTTTCCAATATTCCAAATACCTTTACAGTCTTCCTAAACCCAGTTATAAGACGTGCTGTGTAGTCGAGTGGTAAAGATACCTCACTCTCATCCTGACGACCCGGATTCGAATCCCGCAATGACCAATCAAGCTACTTCTGTACAAATACGGAACGCAAACTAGTTTCCAATATTCCACATACCTTTACTGTCTTCCTAAACCCTGTTATAAGACGTGCTGTGTCGTCGAGTGGTTAAGATATCTGACTCTCGTCCTGACGACTCAGGTTCGAATCCCGAAATGACCAATCGAGCTACTTCTATACAAATACGGAACTCAAACTAGTTTCAATTATTCCACATAGCTTTACAGTCTTCCTAGACCCAGTTTTGAGATGTGCTGTGTAGTCGAGGGGTTAAGATATCTGACTCTCGTCCTGACGACCCGGATTCGAATCCCGCAATGACCAATCAAGCTACTTCTGTACAAATACGGAACGCAAACTAGTTTCCAATATTCCACATACCTTTACTGTCTTCCTAAACCCAGTTATAAGACGTTCTGTGTAGTCGAGTGGTTAAGATATCTGGCTCTCGTCCTGACGACCCGGGTTCGAATCCCGGAATGACCAATCAAGCTACTTCTGTACAAATACGGAACGCAAACTAGTTTCCAATATTCCAAATACCTTTACTGTCTTCCTAATCCCAGTTATAAGACGTTCTGTGTAGTCGAGTGGTTAAGATATCTGTCTCTCGTCCTGACGACCCGGGTTCGAATCCCGGAATGACCAATCAAGCTACTTCTGTACAAATACGGAACGCAAACTAGATTCCAATATTCCAAATACCTTTACAGTCTTCCTAAACCCAGTTATAAGACGTGCTGTGTACTCGAGTGGTAAAGATACCTCACTCTCATCCTGACGACCCGGATTCGAATCCCGCAATGACCAATCAAGCTACTTCTGTACAAATACGGAACGCAAACTAGTTTCCAATATTCCACATACCTTTACTGTCTTCCTAAACCCAGTTATAAGACGTTCTGTGTAGTCGAGTGGTTAAGATATCTGTCTCTCGTCCTGACGACCCGGGTTCGAATCCCGGAATGACCAATCAAGCTACTTCTGTACAAATACGGAACGCAAACTAGTTTCCAATATTCCACATAGCTTTACAGTCTTCCTAAACCCAGTTTTCAGATGTGCTGTGAATCGAGTGGTTAAGATATCTGACTCTCGTCCTGACGACTCAGGTTCGAATCCCGCAATGACCAATCAAGCTACTTCTGTACAAATACGGAACTCAAACTAGTTTCAATTATTCCACATATCTTTACAGTCTTCCTAAACCCAGTTTTGAGATGTGCTGTGTAGTCGAGGGGTTAAGATATATGATTCTCGTCCTGACGACCCGGATTCGAATTCCGCAATGACCAATCACGCTTCTTCTGTACAAATACGGAACTCAAAGTAGTTTCCAATATTCCACATAGCTTTACAGCCTTCCTAGACCCAGTTTTGAGATGTGCTGTGTAGTCGAGGGGTTAAGATATCTGACTCTCGTCCTGACAACCCGGGTTCGAATCCCGCAATGACCAATCAAGCTACTTCTGTACAAATACGGAACTCAAACTAGTTTCAATTATTCCACATACCTTTACAGTCTTCCTAAACCCAGTTTTGAGATGTGCTGTGTAGTCGAGTGGTAAAGATACCTCACTCTCATCCTGACGACCCGGATTCGAATCCCGCAATGACCAATCAAGCTACTTCTGTACAAATACGGAACGCAAACTAGTTTCCAATATTCCACATACCTTTACTGTCTTCCTAAACCCAGTTATAAGACGTTCTGTGTAGTCGAGTGGTTAAGATAACTGTCTCTCGTCCTGACGACCCGGGTTCGAATCCCGGAATGACCAATCAAGCTACTTCTGTACAAATACGGAACGCAAACTAGTTTCCAATATTCCACATACCTTTACTGTCTTCCTAAACCCAGTTATAAGACGTTCTGTGTAGTCGAGTGGTTAAGATATCTGTCTCTCGTCCTGACGACCCGGGTTCGAATCCCGTAATGAATAATCACGCTTCTTCTGTACAAATACGGAACTCAAACTAGTTTCCAATATTCCACATACCTTTACTGTCTTCCTAAACCCTGTTATAAGACGTGCTGTGTCGTCGAGTGGTTAAGATATCTGACTCTCGTCCTGACGACTCAGGTTCGAATCCCGAAATGACCAATCGAGCTACTTCTATACAAATACGGAACTCAAACTAGTTTCAATTATTCCACATAGCTTTACAGTCTTCCTAGACCCAGTTTTGAGATGTGCTGTGTAGTCGAGGGGTTAAGATATCTGACTCTCGTCCTGACGACCCGGATTCGAATCCCGCAATGACCAATCAAGCTACTTCTGTACAAATACGGAACGCAAACTAGTTTCCAATATTCCACATACCTTTACTGTCTTCCTAAACCCAGTTATAAGACGTTCTGTGTAGTCGAGTGGTTAAGATATCTGGCTCTCGTCCTGACGACCCGGGTTCGAATCCCGGAATGACCAATCAAGCTACTTCTGTACAAATACGGAACGCAAACTAGTTTCCAATATTCCAAATACCTTTACAGTCTTCCTAAACCCAGTTATAAGACGTGCTGTGTAGTCGAGTGGTAAAGATACCTCACTCTCATCCTGACGACCCGGATTCGAATCCCGCAATGACCAATCAAGCTACTTCTGTACAAATACGGAACGCAAACTAGTTTCCAATATTCCACATACCTTTACTGTCTTCCTAAACCCAGTTATAAGACGTTCTGTGTAGTCGAGTGGTTAAGATATCTGTCTCTCGTCCTGACGACCCGGGTTCGAATCCCGGAATGACCAATCAAGCTACTTCTGTACAAATACGGAACGCAAACTAGTTTCCAATATTCCACATAGCTTTACAGTCTTCCTAAACCCAGTTTTCAGATGTGCTGTGTAGTCGAGTGGTAAAGATACCTAACACTCATCCTGACGACACGGGTTCAAATCCCGCAATGAATAATCACGCTTCTTCTGTACAAATACAGAACTCAAAGTAGTTTCCAATATTCCACTTACCTTTACAGTCTTCCTAAACCCAGTTTTAGGACGTGCTGTGAATCGAGTGGTTAAGATATCTGACTCTCGTCCTGACGACTCAGGTTCGAATCCCGGAATGACCAATCGAGCTACTTCTGTACAAATACGGAACTCAAACTAGATTCCAAATACCTTTACAGTCTTCCTAAACCCAGTTATAAGATGTGCTGTGTAGTCGAGGGGTTAAGATATCTGACTCTCGTCCTGACGACCCGGGTTCGAATCCCGAAATGACCAATCGAGCTACTTCTATACAAATACGGAACTCAAACTAGTTTCAATTATTCCACATAGCTTTACAGTCTTCCTAGACCCAGTTTTGAGATGTGCTGTAAAGTCGAGGGGTTAAGATATCTGACCCTCGTCCTGACGACCCGGGTTAGAATCCCGCAATGACCAATCAAGCTACTTCTGTACAAATACGGAACTCAAACTAGTTTCAATTATTCCACATACCTTTACAGTCTTCCTAAACCCAGTTTTGAGATGTGCTGTGTAGTCGAGGGGTTAAGATATATGACTCTCGTCCTGACGACCCGGGTTCGAATCCCGCAATGACCAATCAAGCTACTTCTGTACAAATACGGAACTCAAACTAGTTTCAATTATTCCACATATCTTTACAGTCTTCCTAAACCCAGTTATAAGACGTGCTGTGTAGTCGAGTGGTAAAGATACCTCACTCTCATCCTGACGACCCGGATTCGAATCCCGCAATGACCAATCAAGCTACTTCTGTACAAATACGGAACGCAAACTAGTTTCCAATATTCCACATACCTTTACTGTCTTCCTAAACCCAGTTATAAGACGTTCTGTGTAGTCGAGTGGTTAAGATATCTGTCTCTCGTCCTGACGACCCGGGTTCGAATCCCGGAATGACCAATCAAGCTACTTCTGTACAAATACGGAACGCAAACTAGTTTCCAATATTCCACATAGCTTTACAGTCTTCCTAAACCCAGTTTTCAGATGTGCTGTGAATCGAGTGGTTAAGATATCTGACTCTCGTCCTGACGACTCAGGTTCGAATCCCGCAATGACCAATCAAGCTACTTCTGTACAAATACGGAACTCAAACTAGTTTCAATTATTCCACATATCTTTACAGTCTTCCTAAACCCAGTTTTGAGATGTGCTGTGTAGTCGAGGGGTTAAGATATATGATTCTCGTCCTGACGACCCGGATTCGAATTCCGCAATGACCAATCACGCTTCTTCTGTACAAATACGGAACTCAAAGTAGTTTCCAATATTCCACATAGCTTTACGGCCTTCCTAGACCCAGTTTTGAGATGTGCTGTGTAGTCGAGGGGTTAAGATATCTGACTCTCGTCCTGACAACCCGGGTTCGAATCCCGCAATGACCAATCAAGCTACTTCTGTACAAATACGGAACTCAAACTAGTTTCAATTATTCCACATACCTTTACAGTCTTCCTAAACCCAGTTTTGAGATGTGCTGTGTAGTCGAGGGGTTAAGATATCTGACTCTCGTCCTGACGACCCGGATTCGAATCCCGCAATGACCAATCAAGCTACTTCTGTACAAATACGGAACGCAAACTAGTTTCCAATATTCCAAATACCTTTACAGTCTTCCTAAACCCAGTTATAAGACGTGCTGTGTAGTCGAGTGGTAAAGATACCTCACTCTCATCCTGACGACCCGGATTCGAATCCCGCAATGACCAATCAAGCTACTTCTGTACAAATACGGAACGCAAACTAGTTTCCAATATTCCACATACCTTTACTGTCTTCCTAAACCCAGTTATAAGACGTTCTGTGTAGTCGAGTGGTTAAGATAACTGTCTCTCGTCCTGACGACCCGGGTTCGAATCCCGGAATGACCAATCAAGCTACTTCTGTACAAATACGGAACGCAAACTAGTTTCCAATATTCCAAATACCTTTACAGTCTTCCTAAACCCAGTTATAAGACGTGCTGTGTAGTCGAGTGGTAAAGATACCTCACTCTCATCCTGACGATCCGGATTCGAATCCCGCAATGACCAATCAAGCTACTTCTGTACAAATACGGAACGCAAACTAGTTTCCAATATTCCACATACCTTTACTGTCTTCCTAAACCCAGTTATAAGACGTTCTGTGTAGTCGAGTGGTTAAGATATCTGTCTCTCGTCCTGACGACCCGGGTTCGAATCCCGTAATGAATAATCACGCTTCTTCTGTACAAATACGGAACTCAAACTAGTTTCCAATATTCCACATACCTTTACTGTCTTCCTAAACCCTGTTATAAGACGTGCTGTGTCGTCGAGTGGTTAAGATATCTGACTCTCGTCCTGACGACTCAGGTTCGAATCCCGAAATGACCAATCGAGCTACTTCTATACAAATACGGAACTCAAACTAGTTTCAATTATTCCACATAGCTTTACAGTCTTCCTAGACCCAGTTTTGAGATGTGCTGTGTAGTCGAGGGGTTAAGATATCTGACTCTCGTCCTGACGACCCGGATTCGAATCCCGCAATGACCAATCAAGCTACTTCTGTACAAATACGGAACGCAAACTAGTTTCCAATATTCCACATACCTTTACTGTCTTCCTAAACCCAGTTATAAGACGTTCTGTGTAGTCGAGTGGTTAAGATATCTGGCTCTCGTCCTGACGACCCGGGTTCGAATCCCGGAATGACCAATCAAGCTACTTCTGTACAAATACGGAACGCAAACTAGTTTCCAATATTCCAAATACATTTACTGTCTTCCTAAACCCAGTTATAAGACGTTCTGTGTAGTCGAGTGGTTAAGATATCTGTCTCTCGTCCTGACGACCCGGGTTCGAATCCCGGAATGACCAATCAAGCTACTTCTGTACAAATACGGAACGCAAACTAGTTTCCAATATTCCAAATACCTTTACAGTCTTCCTAAACCCAGTTATAAGACGTGCTGTGTAGTCGAGTGGTAAAGATACCTCACTCTCATCCTGACGACCCGGATTCGAATCCCGCAATGACCAATCAAGCTACTTCTGTACAAATACGGAACGCAAACTAGTTTCCAATATTCCACATACCTTTACTGTCTTCCTAAACCCAGTTATAAGACGTTCTGTGTAGTCGAGTGGTTAAGATATCTGTCTCTCGTCCTGACGACCCGGGTTCGAATCCCGGAATGACCAATCAAGCTACTTCTGTACAAATACGGAACGCAAACTAGTTTCCAATATTCCACATAGCTTTACAGTCTTTCTAAACCCAGTTTTCAGATGTGCTGTGTAGTCGAGTGGTAAAGATACCTAACACTCATCCTGACGACACGGGTTCAAATCCCGCAATGACCAATCACGCTTCTTCTGTACAAATACAGAACTCAAAGTAGTTTCCAATATTCCACTTACCTTTACAGTCTTCCTAAACCCAGTTTTAGGACGTGCTGTGAATCGAGTGGTTAAGATATCTGACTCTCGTCCTGACGACTCAGGTTCGAATCCCGGAATGACCAATCAAGCTACTTCTGTACAAATACGGAACTCAAACTAGATTCCAAATACCTTTACAGTCTTCCTAAACCCAGTTATAAGATGTGCTGTGTAGTCGAGGGGTTAAGATATCTGACTCTCGTCCTGACGACCCGGGTTCGAATCCCGAAATGACCAATCGAGCTACTTCTATACAAATACGGAACTCAAACTAGTTTCAATTATTCCACATATCTTTACAGTCTTCCTAAACCCAGTTTTGAGATGTGCTGTGTAGTCGAGGGGTTAAGATATATGATTCTCGTCCTGCGACCCGGATTCGAATTCCGCAATGACCAATCACGCTTCTTCTGTACAAATACGGAACTCAAAGTAGTTTCCAATATTCCACATAGCTTTACAGCCTTCCTAGACCCAGTTTTGAGATGTGCTGTGTAGTCGAGGGGTTAAGATATCTGACTCTCGTCCTGACAACCCGGGTTCGAATCCCGCAATGACCAATCAAGCTACTTCTGTACAAATACGGAACTCAAACTAGTTTCAATTATTCCACATACCTTTACAGTCTTCCTAAACCCAGTTTTGAGATGTGCTGTGTAGTCGAGGGGTTAAGATATCTGACTCTCGTCCTGACGACCCGGATTCGAATCCCGCAATGACCAATCAAGCTACTTCTGTACAAATACGGAACGCAAACTAGTTTCCAATATTCCAAATACCTTTACAGTCTTCCTAAACCCAGTTATAAGACGTGCTGTGTAGTCGAGTGGTAAAGATACCTCACTCTCATCCTGACGACCCGGATTCGAATCCCGCAATGACCAATCAAGCTACTTCTGTACAAATACGGAACGCAAACTAGTTTCCAATATTCCACATACCTTTACTGTCTTCCTAAACCCAGTTATAAGACGTTCTGTGTAGTCGAGTGGTTAAGATAACTGTCTCTCGTCCTGACGACCCGGGTTCGAATCCCGGAATGACCAATCAAGCTACTTCTGTACAAATACGGAACGCAAACTAGTTTCCAATATTCCAAATACCTTTACAGTCTTCCTAAACCCAGTTATAAGACGTGCTGTGTAGTCGAGTGGTAAAGATACCTCACTCTCATCCTGACGACCCGGATTCGAATCCCGCAATGACCAATCAAGCTACTTCTGTACAAATACGGAACGCAAACTAGTTTCCAATATTCCACATACCTTTACTGTCTTCCTAAACCCAGTTATAAGACGTTCTGTGTAGTCGAGTGGTTAAGATATCTGTCTCTCGTCCTGACGACCCGGGTTCGAATCCCGTAATGAATAATCACGCTTCTTCTGTACAAATACGGAACTCAAACTAGTTTCCAATATTCCACATACCTTTACTGTCTTCCTAAACCCTGTTATAAGACGTGCTGTGTCGTCGAGTGGTTAAGATATCTGACTCTCGTCCTGACGACTCAGGTTCGAATCCCGAAATGACCAATCGAGCTACTTCTATACAAATACGGAACTCAAACTAGTTTCAATTATTCCACATAGCTTTACAGTCTTCCTAGACCCAGTTTTGAGATGTGCTGTGTAGTCGAGGGGTTAAGATATCTGACTCTCGTCCTGACGACCCGGATTCGAATCCCGCAATGACCAATCAAACTACTTCTGTACAAATACGGAACGCAAACTAGTTTCCAATATTCCACATACCTTTACTGTCTTCCTAAACCCAGTTATAAGACGTTCTGTGTAGTCGAGTGGTTAAGATATCTGTCTCTCGTCCTGACGACCCGGGTTCGAATCCCGGAATGACCAATCAAGCTACTTCTGTACAAATACGGAACGCAAACTAGTTTCCAATATTCCACATAGCTTTACAGTCTTCCTAAACCCAGTTTTCAGATGTGCTGTGAATCGAGTGGTTAAGATATCTGACTCTCGTCCTGACGACTCAGGTTCGAATCCCGCAATGACCAATCAAGCTACTTCTGTACAAATACGGAACTCAAACTAGTTTCAATTATTCCACATATCTTTACAGTCTTCCTAAACCCAGTTTTGAGATGTGCTGTGTAGTCGAGGGGTTAAGATATATGATTCTCGTCCTGACGACCCGGATTCGAATTCCGCAATGACCAATCACGCTTCTTCTGTACAAATACGGAACTCAAAGTAGTTTCCAATATTCCACATAGCTTTACAGCCTTCCTAGACCCAGTTTTGAGATGTGCTGTGTAGTCGAGGGGTTAAGATATCTGACTCTCGTCCTGACAACCCGGGTTCGAATCCCGCAATGACCAATCAAGCTACTTCTGTACAAATACGGAACTCAAACTAGTTTCAATTATTCCACATACCTTTACAGTCTTCCTAAACCCAGTTTTGAGATGTGCTGTGTAGTCGAGGGGTTAAGATATCTGACTCTCGTCCTGACGACCCGGATTCGAATCCCGCAATGACCAATCAAGCTACTTCTGTACAAATACGGAACGCAAACTAGTTTCCAATATTCCAAATACCTTTACAGTCTTCCTAAACCCAGTTATAAGACGTGCTGTGTAGTCGAGTGGTAAAGATACCTCACTCTCATCCTGACGACCCGGATTCGAATCCCGCAATGACCAATCAAGCTACTTCTGTACAAATACGGAACGCAAACTAGTTTCCAATATTCCACATACCTTTACTGTCTTCCTAAACCCAGTTTTGAGATGTGCTGTGTAGTCGAGGGGTTAAGATATATGACTCTCGTCCTGACGACCCGGGTTCGAATCCCGCAATGACCAATCAAGCTACTTCTGTACAAATACGGAACTCAAACTAGTTTCAATTATTCCACATATCTTTACAGTCTTCCTAAACCCAGTTATAAGACGTGCTGTGTAGTCGAGTGGTAAAGATACCTCACTCTCATCCTGACGACCCGGATTCGAATCCCGCAATGACCAATCAAGCTACTTCTGTACAAATACGGAACGCAAACTAGTTTCCAATATTCCACATACCTTTACTGTCTTCCTAAACCCAGTTATAAGACGTTCTGTGTAGTCGAGTGGTTAAGATATCTGTCTCTCGTCCTGACGACCCGGGTTCGAATCCCGGAATGACCAATCAAGCTACTTCTGTACAAATACGGAACGCAAACTAGTTTCCAATATTCCACATAGCTTTACAGTCTTCCTAAACCCAGTTTTCAGATGTGCTGTGAATCGAGTGGTTAAGATATCTGACTCTCGTCCTGACGACTCAGGTTCGAATCCCGCAATGACCAATCAAGCTACTTCTGTACAAATACAGAACTCAAAGTAGTTTCCAATATTCCACTTACCTTTACAGTCTTCCTAAACCCAGTTTTAGGACGTGCTGTGAATCGAGTGGTTAAGATATCTGACTCTCGTCCTGACGACTCAGGTTCGAATCCCGGAATGACCAATCGAGCTACTTCTGTACAAATACGGAACTCAAACTAGATTCCAAATACCTTTACAGTCTTCCTAAACCCAGTTATAAGATGTGCTGTGTAGTCGAGGGGTTAAGATATCTGACTCTCGTCCTGACAACCCGGGTTCGAATCCCGCAATGACCAATCAAGCTACTTCTGTACAAATACGGAACTCAAACTAGTTTCAATTATTCCACATACCTTTACAGTCTTCCTAAACCCAGTTTTGAGATGTGCTGTGTAGTCGAGGGGTTAAGATATCTGACTCTCGTCCTGACGACCCGGATTCGAATCCCGCAATGACCAATCAAGCTACTTCTGTACAAATACGGAACGCAAACTAGTTTCCAATATTCCAAATACCTTTACAGTCTTCCTAAACCCAGTTATAAGACGTGCTGTGTAGTCGAGTGGTAAAGATACCTCACTCTCATCCTGACGACCCGGATTCGAATCCCGCAATGACCAATCAAGCTACTTCTGTACAAATACGGAACGCAAACTAGTTTCCAATATTCCACATACCTTTACTGTCTTCCTAAACCCAGTTATAAGACGTTCTGTGTAGTCGAGTGGTTAAGATAACTGTCTCTCGTCCTGACGACCCGGGTTCGAATCCCGGAATGACCAATCAAGCTACTTCTGTACAAATACGGAACGCAAACTAGTTTCCAATATTCCAAATACCTTTACAGTCTTCCTAAACCCAGTTATAAGACGTGCTGTGTAGTCGAGTGGTAAAGATACCTCACTCTCATCCTGACGACCCGGATTCGAATCCCGCAATGACCAATCAAGCTACTTCTGTACAAATACGGAACGCAAACTAGTTTCCAATATTCCACATACCTTTACTGTCTTCCTAAACCCAGTTATAAGACGTTCTGTGTAGTCGAGTGGTTAAGATATCTGTCTCTCGTCCTGACGACCCGGGTTCGAATCCCGTAATGAATAATCACGCTTCTTCTGTACAAATACGGAACTCAAACTAGTTTCCAATATTCCACATACCTTTACTGTCTTCCTAAACCCTGTTATAAGACGTGCTGTGTCGTCGAGTGGTTAAGATATCTGACTCTCGTCCTGACGACTCAGGTTCGAATCCCGAAATGACCAATCGAGCTACTTCTATACAAATACGGAACTCAAACTAGTTTCAATTATTCCACATAGCTTTACAGTCTTCCTAGACCCAGTTTTGAGATGTGCTGTGTAGTCGAGGGGTTAAGATATCTGACTCTCGTCCTGACGACCCGGATTCGAATCCCGCAATGACCAATCAAGCTACTTCTGTACAAATACGGAACGCAAACTAGTTTCCAATATTCCACATACCTTTACTGTCTTCCTAAACCCAGTTATAAGACGTTCTGTGTAGTCGAGTGGTTAAGATATCTGGCTCTCGTCCTGACGACCCGGGTTCGAATCCCGGAATGACCAATCAAGCTACTTCTGTACAAATACGGAACGCAAACTAGTTTCCAATATTCCAAATACCTTTACTGTCTTCCTAAACCCAGTTATAAGACGTTCTGTGTAGTCGAGTGGTTAAGATATCTGTCTCTCGTCCTGACGACCCGGGTTCGAATCCCGGAATGACCAATCAAGCTACTTCTGTACAAATACGGAACGCAAACTAGTTTCCAATATTCCAAATACCTTTACAGTCTTCCTAAACCCAGTTATAAGACGTGCTGTGTAGTCGAGTGGTAAAGATACCTCACTCTCATCCTGACGACCCGGATTCGAATCCCGCAATGACCAATCAAGCTACTTCTGTACAAATACGGAACGCAAACTAGTTTCCAATATTCCACATACCTTTACTGTCTTCCTAAACCCAGTTATAAGACGTTCTGTGTAGTCGAGTGGTTAAGATATCTGTCTCTCGTCCTGACGACCCGGGTTCGAATCCCGGAATGACCAATCAAGCTACTTCTGTACAAATACGGAACGCAAACTAGTTTCCAATATTCCACATAGCTTTACAGTCTTTCTAAACCCAGTTTTCAGATGTGCTGTGTAGTCGAGTGGTAAAGATACCTAACACTCATCCTGACGACACGGGTTCAAATCCCGCAATGACCAATCACGCTTCTTCTGTACAAATACAGAACTCAAAGTAGTTTCCAATATTCCACTTACCTTTACAGTCTTCCTAAACCCAGTTTTAGGACGTGCTGTGAATCGAGTGGTTAAGATATCTGACTCTCGTCCTGACGACTCAGGTTCGAATCCCGGAATGACCAATCGAGCTACTTCTGTACAAATACGGAACTCAAACTAGATTCCAAATACCTTTACAGTCTTCCTAAACCCAGTTATAAGATGTGCTGTGTAGTCGAGGGGTTAAGATATCTGACTCTCGTCCTGACGACCCGGGTTCGAATCCCGAAATGACCAATCGAGCTACTTCTATACAAATACGGAACTCAAACTAGTTTCAATTATTCCACATATCTTTACAGTCTTCCTAAACCCAGTTTTGAGATGTGCTGTGTAGTCGAGGGGTTAAGATATATGATTCTCGTCCTGACGACCCGGATTCGAATTCCGCAATGACCAATCACGCTTCTTCTGTACAAATACGGAACTCAAAGTAGTTTCCAATATTCCACATAGCTTTACAGCCTTCCTAGACCCAGTTTTGAGATGTGCTGTGTAGTCGAGGGGTTAAGATATCTGACTCTCGTCCTGACAACCCGGGTTCGAATCCCGCAATGACCAATCAAGCTACTTCTGTACAAATACGGAACTCAAACTAGTTTCAATTATTCCACATACCTTTACAGTCTTCCTAAACCCAGTTTTGAGATGTGCTGTGTAGTCGAGGGGTTAAGATATCTGACTCTCGTCCTGACGACCCGGATTCGAATCCCGCAATGACCAATCAAGCTACTTCTGTACAAATACGGAACGCAAACTAGTTTCCAATATTCCAAATACCTTTACAGTCTTCCTAAACCCAGTTATAAGACGTGCTGTGTAGTCGAGTGGTAAAGATACCTCACTCTCATCCTGACGACCCGGATTCGAATCCCGCAATGACCAATCAAGCTACTTCTGTACAAATACGGAACGCAAACTAGTTTCCAATATTCCACATACCTTTACTGTCTTCCTAAACCCAGTTATAAGACGTTCTGTGTAGTCGAGTGGTTAAGATAACTGTCTCTCGTCCTGACGACCCGGGTTCGAATCCCGGAATGACCAATCAAGCTACTTCTGTACAAATACGGAACGCAAACTAGTTTCCAATATTCCAAATACCTTTACAGTCTTCCTAAACCCAGTTATAAGACGTGCTGTGTAGTCGAGTGGTAAAGATACCTCACTCTCATCCTGACGACCCGGATTCGAATCCCGCAATGACCAATCAAGCTACTTCTGTACAAATACGGAACGCAAACTAGTTTCCAATATTCCACATACCTTTACTGTCTTCCTAAACCCAGTTATAAGACGTTCTGTGTAGTCGAGTGGTTAAGATATCTGTCTCTCGTCCTGACGACCCGGGTTCGAATCCCGTAATGAATAATCACGCTTCTTCTGTACAAATACGGAACTCAAACTAGTTTCCAATATTCCACATACCTTTACTGTCTTCCTAAACCCTGTTATAAGACGTGCTGTGTCGTCGAGTGGTTAAGATATCTGACTCTCGTCCTGACGACTCAGGTTCGAATCCCGAAATGACCAATCGAGCTACTTCTATACAAATACGGAACTCAAACTAGTTTCAATTATTCCACATAGCTTTACAGTCTTCCTAGACCCAGTTTTGAGATGTGCTGTGTAGTCGAGGGGTTAAGATATCTGACTCTCGTCCTGACGACCCGGATTCGAATCCCGCAATGACCAATCAAACTACTTCTGTACAAATACGGAACGCAAACTAGTTTCCAATATTCCACATACCTTTACTGTCTTCCTAAACCCAGTTATAAGACGTTCTGTGTAGTCGAGTGGTTAAGATATCTGGCTCTCGTCCTGACGACCCGGGTTCGAATCCCGGAATGACCAATCAAGCTACTTCTGTACAAATACGGAACGCAAACTAGTTTCCAATATTCCAAATACCTTTACTGTCTTCCTAAACCCAGTTATAAGACGTTCTGTGTAGTCGAGTGGTTAAGATATCTGTCTCTCGTCCTGACGACCCGGGTTCGAATCCCGGAATGACCAATCAAGCTACTTCTGTACAAATACGGAACGCAAACTAGTTTCCAATATTCCAAATACCTTTACAGTCTTCCTAAACCCAGTTATAAGACGTGCTGTGTAGTCGAGTGGTAAAGATACCTCACTCTCATCCTGACGACCCGGATTCGAATCCCGCAATGACCAATCAAGCTACTTCTGTACAAATACGGAACGCAAACTAGTTTCCAATATTCCACATACCTTTACTGTCTTCCTAAACCCAGTTATAAGACGTTCTGTGTAGTCGAGTGGTTAAGATATCTGTCTCTCGTCCTGACGACCCGGGTTCGAATCCCGGAATGACCAATCAAGCTACTTCTGTACAAATACGGAACGCAAACTAGTTTCCAATATTCCACATAGCTTTACAGTCTTCCTAAACCCAGTTTTCAGATGTGCTGTGTAGTCGAGTGGTAAAGATACCTAACACTCATCCTGACGACACGGGTTCAAATCCCGCAATGAATAATCACGCTTCTTCTGTACAAATACAGAACTCAAAGTAGTTTCCAATATTCCACTTACCTTTACAGTCTTCCTAAACCCAGTTTTAGGACGTGCTGTGAATCGAGTGGTTAAGATATCTGACTCTCGTCCTGACGACTCAGGTTCGAATCCCGGAATGACCAATCGAGCTACTTCTGTACAAATACGGAACTCAAACTAGATTCCAAATACCTTTACAGTCTTCCTAAACCCAGTTATAAGATGTGCTGTGTAGTCGAGGGGTTAAGATATCTGACTCTCGTCCTGACGACCCGGGTTCGAATCCCGAAATGACCAATCGAGCTACTTCTATACAAATACGGAACTCAAACTAGTTTCAATTATTCCACATAGCTTTACAGTCTTCCTAGACCCAGTTTTGAGATGTGCTGTAAAGTCGAGGGGTTAAGATATCTGACCCTCGTCCTGACGACCCGGGTTAGAATCCCGCAATGACCAATCAAGCTACTTCTGTACAAATACGGAACTCAAACTAGTTTCCAATATTCCACATACCTTTACTGTCTTCCTAAACCCAGTTATAAGACGTTCTGTGTAGTCGAGTGGTTAAGATATCTGTCTCTCGTCCTGACGACCCGGGTTCGAATCCCGTAATGAATAATCACGCTTCTTCTGTACAAATACGGAACTCAAACTAGATTCCAAATACCTTTACAGTCTTCCTAAACCCAGTTATAAGATGTGCTGTGTAGTCGAGGGGTTAAGATATCTGACTCTCGTCCTGACGACCCGGGTTCGAATCCCGTAATGAATAATCACGCTTCTTCTGTACAAATACGGAATTCAAACTAGTTTTCAATATTCCAAATACCTTTACTGTCTTCCCAAACCCAGTTATAAGACGTTCTGTGTAGTCGAGTGGTGAAGATATCTGTCTCTCGTCCTGACGACCCGGGTTCGAATCCCGTAATGAATAATCACGCTTCTTCTGTACAAATACGGAACTCAAACTAGGTTCCAATATTCCACATACCTTTACTGTCTTCCTAAACCCAGTTATAAGACGTTCTGTGTAGTCGAGTGGTTAAGATATCTGTCTCTCGTCCTGACGACCCGGGTTCGAATCCCGGAATGACCAATCAAGCTACTTCTGTACAAATACGGAACGCAAACTAGTTTCCAATATTCCAAATACCTTTACAGTCTTCCTAAACCCAGTTATAAGACGTGCTGTGTAGTCGAGTGGTAAAGATACCTGACTCTCATCCTGACGACCCGGATTCGAATCCCGCAATGACCAATCACGCTTCTTCTGTACAAATACGGAACTCAAAGTAGTTTCCAATATTCCACATAGCTTTACAGTCTTCCTAGACCCAGTTTTGAGATGTGCTGTGTAGTCGAGGGGTTAAGATATCTGACTCTCGTCCTGACCACCTGGGTTCGAATCTCCGCAATGACCAATCAAGCTACTTCTGTACAAATACGGAACTCAAACTAGTTTCAATTATTCCACATACCTTTACAGTCTTCCTAAACCCAGTTTTGAGATGTGCTGTGTAGTCGAGGGGTTAAGATATCTGACTCTCGTCCTGACGACCCGGATTCGAATCCCGCAATGACCAATCAAGCTACTTCTGTACAAATACGGAACGCAAACTAGTTTCCAATATTCCACATACCTTTACTGTCTTCCTAAACCCAGTTATAAGACGTTCTGTGTAGTCGAGTGGTTAAGATATCTGGCTCTCGTCCTGACGACCCGGGTTCAAATCCCGGAATGACCAATCAAGCTACTTCTGTACAAATACGGAACGCAAACTAGTTTCCAATATTCCAAATACCTTTACAGTCTTCCTAAACCCAGTTATAAGACGTGCTGTGTAGTCGAGTGGTAAAGATACCTCACTCTCATCCTGACGACCCGGATTCGAATCCCGCAATGACCAATCAAACTACTTCTGTACAAATACGGAACGCAAACTAGTTTCCAATATTCCACATACCTTTACTGTCTTCCTAAACCCAGTTATAAGACGTTCTGTGTAGTCGAGTGGTTAAGATATCTGTCTCTCGTCCTGACGACCCGGGTTCGAATCCCGGAATGACCAATCATGCTACTTCTGTACAAATACGGAACGCAAACTAGTTTCCAATATTCCACATAGCTTTATAGTCTTCCTAAACCCAGTTTTCAGATGTGCTGTGTAGTCGAGTGGTAAATATACCTGACTCTCATCCTGACGACCCGGGATCGAATCCCGCAATGACCAATCACGCTTCTTCTGTACAAATACGGAACTCAAACTAGTTTCCAATATTCCACATACCTTTACTGTCTTCCTAAACCCAGTTTTCAGATGTGCTGTGTAGTCGAGTGGTTAAAATATCTGACTCTCGTCCTGACGACTCAGGTTCGAATCCCGGAATGACCAATCGAACTACTTCTGTACAAATACGGAACTCAAACTAGATTCCAAATACCTTTACAGTCTTCCTAAACCCAGTTATAAGATGTGCTGTGTAGTCGAGGGGTTAAGATATCTGACTCTCGTCCTGACGACCCGGGTTCGAATCCCGTAATGAATAATCACGCTTCTTCTGTACAAATACGGAACTCAAACTAGTTTCCAATATTCCACATACCTTTACTGTCTTCCTAAACACAGTTTTGAGATGTGCTGTGTAGTCGAGTGGTAAAGATACCTAACACTCATCCTGACGACACGGGTTCAAATCCCGCAATGAATAATCACGCTTCTTCTTTACAAATACGGAACGCAAATTAGTTTCCAATATTCCAAATACCTTTACAGTCTTCCTAAACCCAGTTATAAGACGTGCTGTGTAGTCGAGTGGTAAAGATACCTCACTCTCATCCTGACGACAAGGGTTCGAATCCCGCATTGAATAATCACGCTTCTTCTGTACAAATACGGAACTCAAAGTAGTTTCCAATATTCCACTTACCTTTACAGTCTTCCTAAACCCAGTTTTAGGACGTGCTGTGTAGTCGAGTGGTTAAGATATCTGACTCTCGTCCTGACGACTCAGGTTCGAATCCCGGAATGACCAATCGAGCTACTTCTGTACAAATACGGAACTCAAACTAGATTCCAAATACCTTTACAGTCTTCCTAAACCCAGTTATAAGATGTGCTGTGTAGTCGAGGGGTTAAGATATCTGACTCTCGTCCTGACGACCCGGGTTCGAATCCCGTAATGAATAATCACGCTTCTTCTGTACAAATACGGAACTCAAACTAGTTTCCAATATTCCAAATACCTTTACTGTCTTCCTAAACCCAGTTATAAGACGTTCTGTGTAGTCGAATTGTTAAGATATCTGTCTCTCGTCCTGACGACCCGGGTTCGAATCGCGTAATGAATAATCACGCTTCTTCTGTACAAATACGGAACTCAAACTAGATTCCAATATTCCACATACCTTTACTGTCTTCCTAAACTCTGTTATAAGACGTGCTGTGTAGTCGAGTGGTTAAGATATCTGACTCTCGTCCTGACGACTCAGGTTCGAATCCCGAAATGACCAATCGAGCTACTTCTGTACAAATACGGAACTCAAACTAGTTTCCAATATTCCACTTACCTTTACAGTCTTCCTAAACCCAGTTATAATATGTGCTGTGTAGTCGAGGGGTTAAGATATCTGACTCTCGTCCTGAGGACCCGGGTTCAAATCCCGGAATCACCAATCACGCTTCTTCTGTACAAATACGGATCTCAAAGTAGTTTCCAATATTCCACATACCTTTACAGTCTTCCCAGACCCAGTTTTGAGATGTGCTGTGTAGTCGAGGGGTTAAGATATCTGACTCTCGTCTTGACGACCCGGATTCGAATACCGGAATGACCAATCAAGCTACTTCTGTACAAATACGGAACGCAAACTAGTTTACAATATTCCACATAGCTTTACAGTCTTCCTAAACCCAGTTTTCAGATGTGCTGTGTAGTCGAGTGGTTAAGATATCTGGCTCTCGTCCTGACGACCCGGGTTCAAATCCCGGAATGACCAATCAAACTACTTCTGTACAAATACGGAACGCAAACTAGTTTCCAATATTCCAAATACCTTTACAGTCTTCCTAAACCCAGTTATAAGACGTGCTGTGTAGTCGAGTGGTAAAGATACCTCACTCTCGTCCTGACGACCCGGGTTCGAATCCCGTAATGAATAATCACGCTTCTTCTGTACAAATACGGAACTCAAACTAGTTTCCAATATTCCACATACCTTTACTGTCTTCCTAAACACAGTTTTGAGATGTGCTGTGTAGTCGAGTGGTAAAGATACCTAACACTCATCCTGACGACACGGGTTCAAATCCCGCAATGAATAATCACGCTTCTTCTTTACAAATACGGAACTCAAACTAGTTTCCAATATTCCAAATACCTTTACAGTCTTCCTAAACACAGTTTTAGGACGTGCTGTGTAGTCGAGTGGTTAAGATATCTGACTCTCGTCCTGACGACTCAGGTTCGAATCCCGGAATGACCAATCGAGCTACTTCTGTACAAATACGGAACTCAAACTAGATTCCAAATACCTTTACAGTCTTCCTAAACCCAGTTATAAGATGTGCTGTGTAGTCGAGGGGTTAAGATATCTGACTCTCGTCCTGACGACCCGGGTTCGAATCCCGTAATGAATAATCACGCTTCTTCTGTACAAATACGGATCTCAAACTAGTTTCCAATATTCCAAATACCTTTACTGTCTTCCTAAACCCAGTTATCAGACGTTCTGTGTAGTCGAATTGTTAAGATATCTGTCTCTCGTCCTGACGACCCGGGTTCGAATCCCGTAATGAATAATCACGCTTCTTCTGTACAAATACGGAACTCAAACTAGATTCCAATATTCCACATACCTTTACTGTCTTCCTAAACCCTGTTATAAGACGTGCTGTGTAGTCGAGTGGTTAAGATATCTGACTCTCGTCCTGAGGACCCGGGTTCAAATCCCGGAATCACCAATCACGCTTCTTCTGTACAAATACGGATCTCAAAGTAGTTTCCAATATTCCACATACCTTTACAGTCTTCCTAGACCCAGTTTTGAGATGTGCTGTGTAGTCGAGGGGTTAAGATATCTGACTCTCGTCCTGACGACCCGGATTCGAATCCCGCAATGACCAATCAAGCTACTTCTGTACAAATACGGAACGCAAACTAGTTTCCAATATTCCACATACCTTTACTGTCTTCCTAAACCCAGTTATAAGACGTTCTGTGTAGTCGAGTGGTTAAGATATCTGTCTCTCGTCCTGACGACCCGGGTTCGAATCCCGGAATGACCAATCATGCTACTTCTGTACAAATACGGAACGCAAACTAGTTTCCAATATTCCACATAGCTTTATAGTCTTCCTAAACCCAGTTTTCTGAAGTGCTGTGTAGTCGAGTGGTAAATATACCTGACTCTCATCCTGACGACCCGGGATCGAATCCCGCAATGACCAATCACGCTTCTTCTGTACAAATACGGAACTCAAACTAGTTTCCAATATTCCACATACCTTTACTGTCTTCCTAAACCCAGCTTTAGGACGTGCTGTGTAGTCGAGTGGTTAAAATATCTGACTCTCGTCCTGACGACTCAGGTTCGAATCCCGGAATGACCAATCGAACTACTTCTGTACAAATACGGAACTCAAACTAGATTCCAAATACCTTTACAGTCTTCCTAAACCCAGTTATAAGATGTGCTGTGTAGTCGAGGGGTTAAGATATCTGACTCTCGTCCTGACGACCCGGGTTCGAATCCCGTAATGAATAATCACGCTTCTTCTGTACAAATACGGAACTCAAACTAGTTTCCAATATTCCAAATACCTTTACTGTCTTCCTAAACACAGTTATAAGACGTTCTGTGTAGTCGAATTGTTAAGATATCTGTCTCTCGTCCTGACGACCCGGGTTCGAATCCCGTAATGAATAATCACGCTTCTTCTGTACAAATACGGAACTCAAACTAGATTCCAATATTCCACATACCTTTACTGTCTTCCTAAACCCAGTTATAAGACGTGCTGTGTAGTCGAGTGGTTAAGATATCTGACTCTCGTCCTGACGACTCAGGTTCGAATCCCGAAATGACCAATCGAGCTACTTCTGTACAAATACGGAACTCAAACTAGTTTCCAATATTCCACTTACCTTTACAGTCTTCCTAAACCCAGTTATAATATGTGCTGTGTAGTCGAGGGGTTAAGATATCTGACTCTCGTCCTGAGGACCCGGGTTCAAATCCCGGAATCACCAATCACGCTTCTTCTGTACAAATACGGATCTCAAAGTAGTTTCCAATATTCCACATACCTTTACAGTCTTCCTAGACCCAGTTTTGAGATGTGCTGTGTAGTCGAGG
Organism: Pholcus phalangioides; assembly: GCF_987345545.1. NCBI lineage: Eukaryota > Metazoa > Arthropoda > Arachnida > Araneae > Pholcidae > Pholcus > Pholcus phalangioides. The sequence continues at coordinate 14,305,754 of NW_028301598.1, forward strand.
GGTTAAGATATCTGACTCTCGTCCTGACGACCCGGATTCGAATCCCGCAATGACCAATCAAGCTACTTCTGTACAAATACGGAACGCAAACTAGTTTCCAATATTCCACATACCTTTACTGTCTTCCTAAACCCAGTTATAAGACGTTCTGTGTAGTCGAGTGGTTAAGATATCTGTCTCTCGTCCTGACGACCAGGGGTTCGAATCCCGGAATGACCAATCATGCTACTTCTGTACAAATACGGAACGCAAACTAGTTTCCAATATTCCACATAGCTTTATAGTCTTCCTAAACCCAGTTTTCAGATGTGCTGTGTAGTCGAGTGGTAAATATACCTGACTCTCATCCTGACGACCCGGGATCGAATCCCGCAATGACCAATCACGCTTCTTCTGTACAAATACGGAACTCAAACTAGTTTCCAATATTCCACATACCTTTACTGTCTTCCTAAACCCAGTTTTGAGATGTGCTGTGTAGTCGAGTGGTAAAGATACCTAACACTCATCCTGACGACACGGGTTCAAATCCCGCAATGAATAATCACGCTTCTTCTTTACAAATACGGAACTCAAACTAGTTTGCAATATTCCACTTACCTTTACAGTCTTCCTAAACCCAGCTTTAGGACGTGCTGTGTAGTCGAGTGGTTAAAATATCTGACTCTCGTCCTGACGACTCAGGTTCGAATCCCGGAATGACCAATCGAACTACTTCTGTACAAATACGGAACTCAAACTAGATTCCAAATACCTTTACAGTCTTCCTAAACCCAGTTATAAGATGTGCTGTGTAGTCGAGGGGTTAAGATATCTGACTCTCGTCCTGACGACCCGGGTTCGAATCCCGTAATGAATAATCACGCTTCTTCTGTACAAATACGGAACTCAAACTAGTTTCCAATATTCCACATACCTTTACTGTCTTCCTAAACACAGTTTTGAGATGTGCTGTGTAGTCGAGTGGTAAAGATACCTAACACTCATCCTGACGACACGGGTTCAAATCCCGCAATGAATAATCACGCTTCTTCTTTACAAATACGGAACTCAAACTAGTTTCCAATATTCCAAATACCTTTACAGTCTTCCTAAACCCAGTTATAAGACGTGCTGTGTAGTCGAGTGGTGAAGATACCTGACTCTCATCCTGACGAAAGGGTTCGAATCCCGCATTGAATAATCACGCTTCTTCTGTACAAATACGGAACTCAAAGTAGTTTCCAATATTCCACTTACCTTTACAGTCTTCCTAAACCCAGTTTTAGGACGTGCTGTGTAGTCGAGTGGTTAAGATATCTGACTCTCGTCCTGACGACCCGGGTTCAAATCCCGGAATGACCAATCAAACTACTTCTGTACAAATACGGAACGCAAACTAGTTTCCAATATTCCAAATACCTTTACAGTCTTCCTAAACCCAGTTATAAGACGTGCTGTGTAGTCGAGTGGTAAAGATACCTCACTCTCGTCCTGACGACCCGGGTTCGAATCCCGTAATGAATAATCACGCTTCTTCTGTACAAATACGGAACTCAAACTAGTTTCCAATATTCCACATACCTTTACTGTCTTCCTAAACACAGTTTTGAGATGTGCTGTGTAGTCGAGTGGTAAAGATACCTAACACTCATCCTGACGACACGGGTTCAAATCCCGCAATGAATAATCACGCTTCTTCTTTACAAATACGGAACTCAAACTAGTTTCCAATATTCCAAATACCTTTACAGTCTTCCTAAACCCAGTTTTAGGACGTGCTGTGTAGTCGAGTGGTTAAGATATCTGACTCTCGTCCTGACGACTCAGGTTCGAATCCCGGAATGACCAATCGAGCTACTTCTGTACAAATACGGAACTCAAACTAGATTCCAAATACCTTTACAGTCTTCCTAAACCCAGTTATAAGATGTGCTGTGTAGTCGAGGGGTTAAGATATCTGACTCTCGTCCTGACGACCCGGGTTCGAATCCCGTAATGAATAATCACGCTTCTTCTGTACAAATACGGAACTCAAACTAGTTTCCAATATTCCAAATACCTTTACTGTCTTCCTAAACCCAGTTATAAGACGTTCTGTGTAGTCGAATTGTTAAGATATCTGTCTCTCGTCCTGACGACCCGGGTTCGAATCCCGTAATGAATAATCACGCTTCTTCTGTACAAATACGGAACTCAAACTAGATTCCAATATTCCACATACCTTTACTGTCTTCCTAAACCCTGTTATAAGACGTGCTGTGTAGTCGAGTGGTTAAGATATCTGACTCTCGTCCTGACGACCCGGGTTCGAATCCCGTAATGAATAATCACGCTTCTTCTGTACAAATACGGAACTCAAACTAGATTCCAATATTCCACATACCTTTACAGTCTTCCTAAACCCTGTTATAAGACGTGCTGTGTAGTCGAGTGGTTAAGATATCTGACTCTCGTCCTGAGGACCCGGGTTCAAATCCCGGAATCACCAATCGAGCTACTTCTGTACAAATACGGATCTCAAAGTAGTTTCCAATATTCCACATACCTTTACAGTCTTCCTAGACCCAGTTTTGAGATGTGCTGTGTAGTCGAGTGGTAAATATACCTGACTCTCATCCTGACGACCCGGGATCGAATCCCGCAATGACCAATCACGCTTCTTCTGTACAAATACGGAACTCAAACTAGTTTCCAATATTCCACATACCTTTACTGTCTTCCTAAACCCAGTTTTGAGATGTGCTGTGTAGTCGAGTGGTAAAGATACCTAACACTCATCCTGACGACACGGGTTCAAATCCCGCAATGAATAATCACGCTTCTTCTTTACAAATACGGAACTCAAACTAGTTTGCAATATTCCACTTACCTTTACAGTCTTCCTAAACCCAGCTTTAGGACGTGCTGTGTAGTCGAGTGGTTAAAATATCTGACTCTCGTCCTGACGACTCAGGTTCGAATCCCGGAATGACCAATCGAACTACTTCTGTACAAATACGGAACTCAAACTAGATTCCAAATACCTTTACAGTCTTCCTAAACCCAGTTATAAGATGTGCTGTGTAGTCGAGGGGTTAAGATATCTGACTCTCGTCCTGACGACCCGGGTTCGAATCCCGTAATGAATAATCACGCTTCTTCTGTACAAATACGGAACTCAAACTAGTTTCCAATATTCCACATACCTTTACTGTCTTCCTAAACACAGTTTTGAGATGTGCTGTGTAGTCGAGTGGTAAAGATACCTAACACTCATCCTGACGACACGGGTTCAAATCCCGCAATGAATAATCACGCTTCTTCTTTACAAATACGGAACTCAAACTAGTTTCCAATATTCCAAATACCTTTACAGTCTTCCTAAACCCAGTTATAAGACGTGCTGTGTAGTCGAGTGGTGAAGATACCTGACTCTCATCCTGACGAAAGGGTTCGAATCCCGCATTGAATAATCACGCTTCTTCTGTACAAATACGGAACTCAAACTAGATTCCAATATTCCACATACCTTTACTGTCTTCCTAAACCCTGTTATAAGACGTGCTGTGTAGTCGAGTGGTTAAGATATCTGACTCTCGTCCTGACGACTCAGGTTCGAATCCCGAAATGACCAATCGAGCTACTTCTGTACAAATACGGAACTCAAACTAGTTTCCAATATTCCACTTACCTTTACAGTCTTCCTAAACCCAGTTATAATATGTGCTGTGTAGTCGAGGGGTTAAGATATCTGACTCTCGTCCTGAGGACCCGGGTTCAAATCCCGGAATCACCAATCACGCTTCTTCTGTACAAATACGGATCTCAAAGTAGTTTCCAATATTCCACATACCTTTACAGTCTTCCTAGACCCAGTTTTGAGATGTGCTGTGTAGTCGAGGGGTTAAGATATCTGACTCTCGTCTTGACGAGCCGGATTCGAATACCGGAATGACCAATCAAGCTACTTCTGTACAAATACGGAACGCAAACTAGTTTCCAATATTCCACATAGCTTTACAGTCTTCCTAAACCCAGTTTTCAGATGTGCTGTGTAGTCGAGTGGTTAAGATATCTGGCTCTCGTCCTGACGACCCGGGTTCAAATCCCGGAATGACCAATCAAACTACTTCTGTACAAATACGGAACGCAAACTAGTTTCCAATATTCCAAATACCTTTACAGTCTTCCTAAACCCAGTTATAAGACGTGCTGTGTAGTCGAGTGGTAAAGATACCTCACTCTCGTCCTGACGACCCGGGTTCGAATCCCGTAATGAATAATCACGCTTCTTCTGTACAAATACGGAACTCAAACTAGTTTCCAATATTCCACATACCTTTACTATCTTCCTAAACACAGTTTTGAGATGTGCTGTGTAGTCGAGTGGTAAAGATACCTAACACTCATCCTGACGACACGGGTTCAAATCCCGCAATGAATAATCACGCTTCTTCTTTACAAATACGGAACTCAAACTAGTTTCCAATATTCCAAATACCTTTACAGTCTTCCTAAACCCAGTTTTAGGACGTGCTGTGTAGTCGAGTGGTTAAGATATCTGGCTCTCGTCCTGACGACTCAGGTTCGAATCCCGGAATGACCAATCGAGCTACTTCTGTACAAATACGGAACTCAAACTAGATTCCAAATACCTTTACAGTCTTCCTAAACCCAGTTATAAGATGTGCTGTGTAGTCGAGGGGTTAAGATATCTGACTCTCGTCCTGACGACCCGGGTTCGAATCCCGTAATGAATAATCACGCTTCTTCTGTACAAATACGGAACTCAAACTAGTTTCCAATATTCCAAATACCTTTACTGTCTTCCTAAACCCAGTTATAAGACGTTCTGTGTAGTCGAATTGTTAAGATATCTGTCTCTCGTCCTGACGACCCGGGTTCGAATCCCGTAATGAATAATCACGCTTCTTCTGTACAAATACGGAACTCAAACTAGATTCCAATATTCCACATACCTTTACTGTCTTCCTAAACCCTGTTATAAGACGTGCTGTGTAGTCGAGTGGTTAAGATATCTGACTCTCGTCCTGACGACTCAGGTTCGAATCCCGAAATGACCAATCGAGCTACTTCTGTACAAATACGGAACTCAAACTAGTTTCCAATATTCCACTTACCTTTACAGTCTTCCTAAACCCAGTTATAATATGTGCTGTGTAGTCGAGGGGTTAAGATATCTGACTCTCGTCCTGAGGACCCGGGTTCAAATCCCGGAATCACCAATCACGCTTCTTCTGTACAAATACGGATCTCAAAGTAGTTTCCAATATTCCACATACCTTTACAGTCTTCCTAGACCCAGTTTTGAGATGTGCTGTGTAGTCGAGGGGTTAAGATATCTGACTCTCGTCCTGACGACCCGGATTCGAATACCGGAATGACCAATCAAGCTACTTCTGTACAAATACGGAACGCAAACTAGTTTCCAATATTCCACATAGCTTTACAGTCTTCCTAAACCCAGTTTTCAGATGTGCTGTGTAGTCGAGTGGTTAAGATATCTGGCTCTCGTCCTGACGACCCCGGTTCAAATCCCGGAATGACCAATCAAACTACTTCTGTACAAATACGGAACGCAAACTAGTTTCCAATATTCCAAATACCTTTACAGTCTTCCTAAACCCAGTTATAAGACGTGCTGTGTAGTCGAGTGGTAAAGGTACCTCACTCTCGTCCTGACGACCCGGGTTCGAATCCCGCAATGACCAATCAAGCTACTTCTGTACAAATACGGAACGCAAACTAGTTTCCAATATTCCACATAGCTTTACAGTCTTCCTAAACCCAGTTTTCAGATGTGCTGTGTAGTCGAGTGGTAAATATACCTGACGACCCGGGATCGAATCCCGCAATGACCAATCACGCTTCTTCTGTACAAATACGGAACTCAAACTAGTTTCCAATATTCCACATACCTTTACTGTCTTCCTAAACCCAGTTTTGAGATGTGCTGTGTAGTCGAGTGGTAAAGATACCTAACACTCATCCTGACGACACGGGTTCAAATCCCGCAATGAATAATCACGCTTCTTCTTTACAAATACGGAACTCAAACTAGTTTGCAATATTCAACTTACCTTTAGAGTCTTCCTAAACCCAGCTTTAGGACGTGCTGTGTAGTCGAGTGGTTAAAATATCTGACTCTCGTCCTGACGACTCAGGTTCGAATCCCGGAATGACCAATCGAACTACTTCTGTACAAATACGGAACTCAAACTAGATTCCAAATACCTTTACAGTCTTCCTAAACCCAGTTATAAGATGTGCTGTGTAGTCGAGGGGTTAAGATATCTGACTCTCGTCCTGACGACCCGGGTTCGAATCCCGTAATGAATAATCACGCTTCTTCTGTACAAATACGGAACTCAAACTAGTTTCCAATATTCCACATACCTTTACTGTCTTCCTAAACCCTGTTATAAGACGTGCTGTGTAGTCGAGGGGTTAAGATATCTGACTCTCGTCCTGACGACCCGGGTTCGAATCCCGCAATGACCAATCAAGCTACTTCTGTACAAATACGGAACTCAAACTAGTTTGAATTATTCCACATATCTTTACAGTCTTCCTAAACCCAGTTTTGAGATGTGCTGTGTAGTCGAGGGGTTAAGATATATGACTCTCGTCCTGACGACCCGGATTCGAATTCCGCAATGACCAATCACGCTTCTTCTGTACAAATACGGAACGCAAACTAGTTTCCAATATTCCACATACCTTTACTGTCTTCCTAAACCCAGTTATAAGACGTTCTGTGTAGTCGAGTGGTTAAGATATCTGGCTCTCGTCCTGACGACCCGGGTTCGAATCCGGGAATGACCAATCAAGCTACTTCTGTACAAATACGGAACGCAAATTAGTTTCCAATATTCCAAATACCTTTACAGTCTTCCTAAACCCAGTTATAAGACGTGCTGTGTAGTCGAGTGGTAAAGATACCTCACTCTCATCCTGACGACCCGGATTCGAATCCCGCAATGACCAATCAAGCTACTTCTGTACAAACACGGAACGCAAACTAGTTTCCAATATTCCACATACCTTTACTGTCTTCCTAAACCCAGTTATAAGACGTGCTGTGTAGTCGAGTGGTGAAGATACCTGACTCTCATCCTGACGACAAGGGTTCGAATCCCGCATTGAATAATCACGCTTCTTCTGTACAAATACGGAACTCAAAGTAGTTTCCAATATTCCACTTACCTTTACAGTCTTCCTAAACCCAGTTTTAGGACGTGCTGTGTAGTCGAGTGGTTAAGATATCTGACTCTCGTCCTGACGACTCAGGTTCGAATCCCGGAATGACCAATCGAGCTACTTCTGTACAAATACGGAACTGAAACTAGATTCCAAATACCTTTACAGTCTTCCTAAACCCAGTTATAAGATGTGCTGTGTAGTCGAGGGGTTAAGATATCTGACTCTCGTCCTGACGACCCGGGTTCGAATCCCGTAATGAATAATCACGCTTCTTCTGTACAAATACGGAACTCAAACTAGTTTCCAATATTCCAAATACCTTTACTGTCTTCCTAAACCCAGTTATAAGACGTTCTGTGTAGTCGAGTGGTTAAGATATCTGACTCTCGTCCTGACGACTCAGGTTCCAATCCCGGAATGACCAATCGAGCTACATCTGTACAAATACGGAACTCAAACTAGATTCCAAATACCTTTACAGTCTTCCTAAACCCAGTTATAAGATGTGCTGTGTAGTCGAGGGGTTAAGATATCTGACTCTCGTCCTGACGACCCGGGTTCGAATCCCGTAATGAATAATCACGCTTCTTCTGTACAAATACGGAACTCAAACTAGTTTCCAATATTCCAAATACCTTTACTGTCTTCCTAAACCCAGTTATAAGACGTTCTGTGTAGTCGAATTGTTAAGATATCTGTCTCTCGTCCTGACGACTCACGTTCGAATCCCGAAATGACCAATCGAGCTACTTCTGTACAAATACGGAACTCAAACTAGTTTCCAATATTCCACTTACCTTTACAGTCTTCCTAAACCCAGTTATAATATGTGCTGTGTAGTCGAGGGGTTAAGATATCTGACTCTCGTCTTGACGACCCGGATTCGAATACCGGAATGACCAATCAAGCTACTTCTGTACAAATACGGAACGCAAACTAGTTTCCAATATTCCACATAGCTTTACAGTCTTCCTAAACCCAGTTTTCAGATGTGTTGTGTAGTCGAGTGGTTAAGATATCTGGCTCTCGTCCTGACGACCCGGGTTCAAATCCCGGAATGACCAATCAAACTACTTCTGTACAAATACGGAACGCAAACTAGTTTCCAATATTCCAAATACCTTTACAGTCTTCCTAAACCCAGTTATAAGACGTGCTGTGTAGTCGAGTGGTAAAGATACCTCACTCTCGTCCTGACGACCCGGGTTCGAATCCCGTAATGAATAATCACGCTTCTTCTGTACAAATACGGAACTCAAACTAGTTTCCAATATTCCACATACCTTTACTATCTTCCTAAACACAGTTTTGAGATGTGCTGTGTAGTCGAGTGGTAAAGATACCTAACACTCATCCTGACGACACGGGTTCAAATCCCGCAATGAATAATCACGCTTCTTCTTTACAAATACGGAACTCAAACTAGTTTCCAATATTCCAAATACCTTTACAGTCTTCCTAAACCCAGTTTTAGGACGTGCTGTGTAGTCGAGTGGTTAAGATATCTGGCTCTCGTCCTGACGACTCAGGTTCGAATCCCGGAATGACCAATCGAGCTACTTCTGTACAAATACGGAACTCAAACTAGATTCCAAATACCTTTACAGTCTTCCTAAACCCAGTTATAAGATGTGCTGTGTAGTCGAGGGGTTAAGATATCTGACTCTCGTCCTGACGACCCGGGTTCGAATCCCGTAATGAATAATCACGCTTCTTCTGTACAAATACGGAACTCAAACTAGTTTCCAATATTCCAAATACCTTTACTGTCTTCCTAAACCCAGTTATAAGACGTTCTGTGTAGTCGAATTGTTAAGATATCTGTCTCTCGTCCTGACGACCCGGGTTCGAATCCCGTAATGAATAATCACGCTTCTTCTGTACAAATACGGAACTCAAACTAGATTCCAATATTCCACATACCTTTACTGTCTTCCTAAACCCTGTTATAAGACGTGCTGTGTAGTCGAGTGGTTAAGATATCTGACTCTCGTCCTGACGACTCAGGTTCGAATCCCGAAATGACCAATCGAGCTACTTCTGTACAAATACGGAACTCAAACTAGTTTCCAATATTCCACTTACCTTTACAGTCTTCCTAAACCCAGTTATAATATGTGCTGTGTAGTCGAGGGGTTAAGATATCTGACTCTCGTCCTGAGGACCCGGGTTCAAATCCCGGAATCACCAATCACGCTTCTTCTGTACAAATACGGATCTCAAAGTAGTTTCCAATATTCCACATAGCTTTACAGTCTTCCTAAACCCAGTTTTCAGATGTGCTGTGTAGTCGAGTGGTTAAGATATCTGGCTCTCGTCCTGACGACCCCGGTTCAAATCCCGGAATGACCAATCAAACTACTTCTGTACAAATACGGAACGCAAACTAGTTTCCAATATTCCAAATACCTTTACAGTCTTCCTAAACCCAGTTATAAGACGTGCTGTGTAGTCGAGTGGTAAAGGTACCTCACTCTCGTCCTGACGACCCGGGTTCGAATCCCGCAATGACCAATCAAGCTACTTCTGTACAAATACGGAACGCAAACTAGTTTCCAATATTCCACATAGCTTTACAGTCTTCCTAAACCCAGTTTTCAGATGTGCTGTGTAGTCGAGTGGTAAATATACCTGACTCTCATCCTGACGACCCGGGATCGAATCCCGCAATGACCAATCACGCTTCTTCTGTACAAATACGGAACTCAAACTAGTTTCCAATATTCCACATACCTTTACTGTCTTCCTAAACCCAGTTTTGAGATGTGCTGTGTAGTCGAGTGGTAAAGATACCTAACACTCATCCTGACGACACGGGTTCAAATCCCGCAATGAATAATCACGCTTCTTCTTTACAAATACGGAACTCAAACTAGTTTGCAATATTCAACTTACCTTTAGAGTCTTCCTAAACCCAGCTTTAGGACGTGCTGTGTAGTCGAGTGGTTAAAATATCTGACTCTCGTCCTGACGACTCAGGTTCGAATCCCGGAATGACCAATCGAACTACTTCTGTACAAATACGGAACTCAAACTAGATTCCAAATACCTTTACAGTCTTCCTAAACCCAGTTATAAGATGTGCTGTGTAGTCGAGGGGTTAAGATATCTGACTCTCGTCCTGACGACCCGGGTTCGAATCCCGTAATGAATAATCACGCTTCTTCTGTACAAATACGGAACTCAAACTAGTTTCCAATATTCCACATACCTTTACTGTCTTCCTAAACCCTGTTATAAGACGTGCTGTGTAGTCGAGGGGTTAAGATATCTGACTCTCGTCCTGACGACCCGGGTTCGAATCCCGCAATGACCAATCAAGCTACTTCTGTACAAATACGGAACTCAAACTAGTTTGAATTATTCCACATATCTTTACAGTCTTCCTAAACCCAGTTTTGAGATGTGCTGTGTAGTCGAGGGGTTAAGATATCTGACTCTCGTCCTGACGACTCAGGTTCGAATCCCGGAATGACCAATCGAGCTACTTCTGTACAAATACGGAACTCAAACTAGATTCCAAATACCTTTACAGTCTTCCTAAACCCAGTTATAAGATGTGCTGTGTAGTCGAGGGGTTAAGATATCTGACTCTCGTCCTGACGACCCGGGTTCGAATCCCGTAATGAATAATCACGCTTCTTCTGTACAAATACGGAACTCAAACTAGTTTCCAATATTCCAAATACCTTTACTGTCTTCCTAAACCCAGTTATAAGACGTTCTGTGTAGTCGAGTGGTTAAGATATCTGACTCTCGTCCTGACGACTCAGGTTCGAATCCCGGAATGACCAATCGAGCTACTTCTGTACAAATACGGAACTCAAACTAGATTCCAAATACCTTTACAGTCTTCCTAAACCCAGTTATAAGATGTGCTGTGTAGTCGAGGGGTTAAGATATCTGACTCTCGTCCTGACGACCCGGGTTCGAATCCCGTAATGAATAATCACGCTTCTTCTGTACAAATACGGAACTCAAACTAGTTTCCAATATTCCAAATACCTTTACTGTCTTCCTAAACCCAGTTATAAGACGTTCTGTGTAGTCGAATTGTTAAGATATCTGTCTCTCGTCCTGACGACTCACGTTCGAATCCCGAAATGGCCAATCGAGCTACTTCTGTACAAATACGGAACTCAAACTAGTTTCCAATATTCCACTTACCTTTACAGTCTTCCTAAACCCAGTTATAATATGTGCTGTGTAGTCGAGGGGTTAAGATATCTGACTCTCGTCTTGACGACCCGGATTCGAATACCGGAATGACCAATCAAGCTACTTCTGTACAAATACGGAACGCAAACTAGTTTCCAATATTCCACATAGCTTTACAGTCTTCCTAAACCCAGTTTTCAGATGTGTTGTGTAGTCGAGTGGTTAAGATATCTGGCTCTCGTCCTGACGACCCGGGTTCAAATCCCGGAATGACCAATCAAACTACTTCTGTACAAATACGGAACGCAAACTAGTTTCCAATATTCCAAATACCTTTACAGTCTTCCTAAACCCAGTTATAAGACGTGCTGTGTAGTCGAGTGGTAAAGATACCTCACTCTCGTCCTGACGACCCGGGTTCGAATCCCGTAATGAATAATCACGCTTCTTCTGTACAAATACGGAACTCAAACTAGTTTCCAATATTCCACATACCTTTACTGTCTTCCTAAACACAGTTTTGAGATGTGCTGTGTAGTCGAGTGGTAAAGATACCTAACACTCATCCTGACGACACGGGTTCAAATCCCGCAATGAATAATCACGCTTCTTCTTTACAAATACGGCACTCAAACTAGTTTCCAATATTCCAAATACCTTTACAGTCTTCCTAAACCCAGTTTTAGGACGTGCTGTGTAGTCGAGTGGTTAAGATATCTGACTCTCGTCCTGACGACTCAGGTTCGAATCCCGGAATGACCAATCGAACTACTTCTGTACAAATACGGAACTCAAACTAGATTCCAAATACCTTTACAGTCTTCCTAAACCCAGTTATAAGATGTGCTGTGTAGTCGAGAGGTTAAGATATATGACTCTCGTCCTGACGACCCGGATTCGAATTCCGCAATGACCAATCACGCTTCTTCTGTACAAATACGGAATGCAAACTAGTTTCCAATATTCCACATACCTTTACTGTCTTCCTAAACCCAGTTATAAGACGTTCTGTGTAGTCGAGTGGTTAAGATATCTGGCTCTCGTCCTGACGACCCGGGTTCGAATCCGGGAATGACCAATCAAGCTACTTCTGTACAAATACGGAACGCAAATTAGTTTCCAATATTCCAAATACCTTTACAGTCTTCCTAAACCCAGTTATAAGACGTGCTGTGTAGTCGAGTGGTAAAGATACCTCACTCTCATCCTGACGACCCGGATTCGAATCCCGCAATGACCAATCAAGCTACTTCTGTACAAACACGGAACGCAAACTAGTTTCCAATATTCCACATACCTTTACTGTCTTCCTAAACCCAGTTATAAGACGTGCTGTGTAGTCGAGTGGTGAAGATACCTGACTCTCATCCTGACGACAAGGGTTCGAATCCCGCATTGAATAATCACGCTTCTTCTGTACAAATACGGAACTCAAAGTAGTTTCCAATATTCCACTTACCTTTACAGTCTTCCTAAACCCAGTTTTAGGACGTGCTGTGTAGTCGAGTGGTTAAGATATCTGACTCTCGTCCTGACGACTCAGGTTCGAATCCCGGAATGACCAATCGAGCTACTTCTGTACAAATACGGAACTCAAACTAGATTCCAAATACCTTTACAGTCTTCCTAAACCCAGTTATAAGATGTGCTGTGTAGTCGAGGGGTTAAGATATCTGACTCTCGTCCTGACGACCCGGGTTCGAATCCCGTAATGAATAATCACGCTTCTTCTGTACAAATACGGAACTCAAACTAGTTTCCAATATTCCAAATACCTTTACTGTCTTCCTAAACCCAGTTATAAGACGTTCTGTGTAGTCGAATTGTTAAGATATCTGTCTCTCGTCCTGACGACTCACGTTCGAATCCCGAAATGACCAATCGAGCTACTTCTGTACAAATACGGAACTCAAACTAGTTTCCAATATTCCACTTACCTTTACAGTCTTCCTAAACCCAGTTATAATATATGCTGTGTAGTCGAGGGGTTAAGATATCTGACTCTCGTCTTGACGACCCGGATTCGAATACCGGAATGACCAATCAAGCTACTTCTGTACAAATACGGAACGCAAACTAGTTTCCAATATTCCACATAGCTTTACAGTCTTCCTAAACCCAGTTTTCAGATGTGTTGTGTAGTCGAGTGGTTAAGATATCTGGCTCTCGTCCTGACGACCCGGGTTCAAATCCCGGAATGACCAATCAAACTACTTCTGTACAAATACGGAACGCAAACTAGTTTCCAATATTCCAAATACCTTTACAGTCTTCCTAAACCCAGTTATAAGACGTGCTGTGTAGTCGAGTGGTAAAGATACCTCACTCTCGTCCTGACGACCCGGGTTCGAATCCCGTAATGAATAATCACGCTTCTTCTGTACAAATACGGAACTCAAACTAGTTTCCAATATTCCACATACCTTTACTGTCTTCCTAAACACAGTTTTGAGATGTGCTGTGTAGTCGAGTGGTAAAGATACCTAACACTCATCCTGACGACACGGGTTCAAATCCCGCAATGAATAATCACGCTTCTTCTTTACAAATACGGAACTCAAACTAGTTTCCAATATTCCAAATACCTTTACAGTCTTCCTAAACCCAGTTTTAGGACGTGCTGTGTAGTCGAGTGGTTAAGATATCTGACTCTCGTCCTGACGACTCAGGTTCGAATCCCGGAATGACCAATCGAACTACTTCTGTACAAATACGGAACTCAAACTAGATTCCAAATACCTTTACAGTCTTCCTAAACCCAGTTATAAGATGTGCTGTGTAGTCGAGAGGTTAAGATATCTGACTCTCGTCCTGACGACCCGGGTTCGAATCCCGTAATGAATAATCACGCTTCTTCTGTACAAATACGGAACTCAAACTAGTTTCCAATATTCCACATACCTTTACTGTCTTCCTAAACCCTGTTATAAGACGTGCTGTGTAGTCGAGGGGTTAAGATATCTGACTCTCGTCCTGACGACCCGGGTTCGAATCCCGCAATGACCAATCAAGCTACTTCTGTACAAATACAGAACTCAAACTAGTTTCAATTATTCCACATATCTTTACAGTCTTCCTAAACCCAGTATTGAGATGTGCTGTGTAGTCGAGGGGTTAAGATATATGACTCTCGTCCTGACGACCCGGATTCGAATTCCGCAATGACCAATCACGCTTCTTCTGTACAAATACGGAATGCAAACTAGTTTCCAATATTCCACATACCTTTACTGTCTTCCTAAACCCAGTTATTAGACGTTCTGTGTAGTCGAGTGGTTAAGATATCTGGCTCTCGTCCTGACGACCCGGGTTCGAATCCGGGAATGACCAATCAAGCTACTTCTGTACAAATACGGAACGCAAATTAGTTTCCAATATTCCAAATACCTTTACAGTCTTCCTAAACCCAGTTATAAGACGTGCTGTGTAGTCGAGTGGTAAAGATACCTCACTCTCATCCTGACGACCCGGATTCGAATCCCGCAATGACCAATCAAGCTACTTCTGTACAAACACGGAACGCAAACTAGTTTCCAATATTCCACATACCTTTACTGTCTTCCTAAACCCAGTTATAAGACGTGCTGTGTAGTCGAGTGGTGAAGATACCTGACTCTCATCCTGACGACAAGGGTTCGAATCCCGCATTGAATAATCACGCTTCTTCTGTACAAATACGGAACTCAAAGTAGTTTCCAATATTCCACTTACCTTTACAGTCTTCCTAAACCCAGTTTTAGGACGTGCTGTGTAGTCGAGTGGTTAAGATATCTGACTCTCGTCCTGACGACTCAGGTTCGAATCCCGGAATGACCAATCGAGCTACTTCTGTACAAATACGGAACTCAAACTAGATTCCAAATACCTTTACAGTCTTCCTAAACCCAGTTATAAGATGTGCTGTGTAGTCGAGGGGTTAAGATATCTGACTCTCGTCCTGACGACCCGGGTTCGAATCCCGTAATGACCAATCGAGCTACTTCTGTACAAATACGGAACTCAAACTAGTTTCCAATATTCCACATACCTTTACAGTCTTCCTAGACCCAGTTTTGAGATGTGCTGTGTAGTCGAGGGGTTAAGATATCTGACTCTCGTCCTGACGACCCGGATTCGAATACCGGAATGACCAATAGAGCTACTTCTGTACAAATACGGAACGCAAACTAGTTTCCAATATTCCACATAGCTTTACAGTCTTCCTAAACCCAGTTTTCAGATGTGCTGTGTAGTCGAGTGGTTAAGATATCTGTCTCTCGTCCTGACGACACGGGTTCAAATCCCGCAATGAATAATCACGCTTCTTCTTTACAAATACGGAACTCAAACTAGTTTGCAATATTCCACTTACCTTTACAGTCTTCCTAAACCCAGTTTTAGGACGTGCTGTGTAGTCGAGTAGTTAAGATATCTCACTCTCGTCCTGACGACCCGGGTTCGAATCCCGGAATGACCAATTGAGCTACTTCTGTACAAATACGGAACTCAAACTAGTTTCCAATAATCCACATAGCTTTACAGTCTTCCTAAACCCACTTTTAAGATGTGCTGTGTAGTCGAGTGGTAAAGATACCTGACTCTCATCCTGACGACCCGGGTTCGAATCCCGCAATGAATAATCACGCTTCTTCTTTACAAATACGAAACTCAAACTAGTTTCCAATATTCCAAATACCTTTACAGTCTTCCTAAACCCAGTTATAAGACGTGCTGTGTAGTCGAGTGGTAAAGATACCTGACTCTCATCCTGACGACAAGGGTTCGAATCCCGCAATGAATAATCACGCTTCTTCTGTACAAATACGGAACTCAAAGTAGTTTCCAATATTCCACTTACCTTTACAGTCTTCCTAAACCCAGTTTTAGGACGTGCTGTGTAGTCGAGTGGTTAAGATATCTGACTCTCGTCCTGACGACTCAGGTTCGAATCCCGGAATGACCAATCGAGCTACTTCTGTACAAATACGGAACTCAAACTAGATTCAAAATACCTTTACAGTCTTCCTAAACCCAGTTATAAGATGTGCTGTGTAGTCGAGGGGTTAAGATATCTGACTCTCGTCCTGACGACCCGGGTTCGAATCCCGTAATGAATAATCTCGCTTCTTCTGTACAAATACGGAACTCAAACTAGTTTCCAATATTCCACATACCTTTACTGTCTTCCTAAACCCAGTTATAAGACGTTCTGTGTAGTCGAATTTTTAAGATATCTGTCTCTCGTCCTGACGACCCGGGTTTGAATCCCGTAATGAATAATCACGCTTCTTTTGTACAAATACGGAACTCAAACTAGTTTCCAATATTCCACATACCTTTACTGTCTTCCTAAACCCAGTTTTGAGATGTGCTGTGTAGTCGAGTGGTAAAGATACCTAACACTCATCCTGACGACACGGGTTCAAATCCCGCAATGAATAATCACGCTTCTTCTTTACAAATACGGAACTCAAACTAGTTTGCAATATTCCACTTACCTTTACAGTCTTCCTAAACCCAGCTTTAGGACGTGCTGTGTAGTCGAGTGGTTAAAATATCTGACTCTCGTCCTGACGACTCAGGTTCGAATCCCGGAATGACCAATCGAACTACTTCTGTACAAATACGGAACTCAAACTAGATTCCAAATACCTTTACAGTCTTCCTAAACCCAGTTATAAGATGTGCTGTGTAGTCGAGGGGTTAAGATATCTGATTCTCGTCCTGACGACCCGGGTTCGAATCCCGTAATGAATAATCACGCTTCTTCTGTACAAATACGGAACTCAAACTAGTTTCCAATATTCCACATACATTTACTGTCTTCCTAAACCCTGTTATAAGACGTGCTGTGTAGTCGAGGGGTTAAGATATCTGACTCTCGTCCTGACGACCCGGGTTCGAATCCCGCAATGACCAATCAAGCTACTTCTGTACAAATACGGAACTCAAACTAGTTTCAATTATTCCACATATCTTTACAGTCTTCCTAAACCCAGTTTTGAGATGTGCTGTGTAGTCGAGGGGTTAAGATATATGACTCTCGTCCTGACGACCCGGATACGAATTCCGCAATGACCAATCAAGCTACTTCTGTACAAATACGGAACGCAAATTAGTTTCCAATATTCCAAATACCTTTACAGTCTTCCTAAACCCAGTTATAAGACGTGCTGTGTAGTCGAGTAGTTAAGATATCTCACTCTCGTCCTAACGACCCGGGTTCGAATCCCGGAATGACCAATTGAGCTACTTCTGTACAAATACGGAACTCAAACTAGTTTCCAATAATCCACATAGCTTTACAGTCTTCCTAAACCCAGTTTTAGGACGTGCTGTGTAGTCGAGTGGTAAAGATACCTGACTCTCATCCTGACGACCCGGGTTCGAATCCCGCAATGAATAATCACGCTTCTTCTTTACAAATACGAAACTCAAACTAGTTTCCAATATTCCAAATACCTTTACAGTCTTCCTAAACCCAGTTATAAGACGTGCTGTGTAGTCGAGTGGTTAAGATATCTGTCTCTCGTCCTGACGACACGGGTTCGAATCCCGGAATGACCAATCAAGCTACTTCTGTACAAATACGGAACGCAAACTAGTTTCCAAATACCTTTACAGTCTTCCTAAACCCAGTTATAAGTTGTGCTGTGTAGTCGAGGGGTTAAGATATCTGACTCTCGTCCTGACGACCCGGGTTCGAATCCCGTAATGAATAATCACGCTTCTTCTGTACAAATACGGAACTCAAACTAGTTTCCAATATTCCACATACCTTTACTGTCTTTCTAAACACAGTTTTGAGATGTGCTGTGTAGTCGAGTGGTAAAGATACCTAACACTCATCCTGACGACACGGGTTCGAATCCCGTAATGAATAATCACGCTTCTTCTGTACAAATACGGAACTCAAACTAGATTCCAATATTCCACATACCTTTACTGTCTTCCTAAACCCTGTTATAAGACGTGCTGTGTAGTCGAGTGGTTAAGATATCTGACTCTCGTCCTGACGACTCAGGTTCGAATCCCGAAATGACCAATCGAGCTACTTCTGTACAAATACGGAACTCAAACTAGTTTCCAATATTCCACTTACCTTTACAGTCTTCCTAAACCCAGTTATAATATGTGCTGTGTAGTCGAGGGGTTAAGATATCTGACTCTCGTCCTGAGGACCCGGGTTCAAATCCCGGAATCACCAATCACGCTTCTTCTGTACAAATACGGATCTCAAAGTATTTTCCAATATTCCACATACCTTTACAGTCTTCCTAGACCCAGTTTTGAGATGTGCTGTGTAGTCGAGGGGTTAAGATATCTCACTCTCGTCCTGACGACCCGGGTTCGAATCCCGGAATGACCAATTGAGCTACTTCTGTACAAATACGGAACTCAAACTAGTTTCCAATAATCCACATAGCTTTACAGTCTTCCTAAACCCAGTTTTGAGATGTGCTGTGTAGTCGAGTGGTAAAGATACCTGACTCTCATCCTGACGACCCGGGTTCGAATCCCGCAATGAATAATCACGCTTCTTCTTTACAAATACGAAACTCAAACTAGTTTCCAATATTCCAAATACCTTTACAGTCTTCCTAAACCCAGTTATAAGACGTGCTGTGTAGTCGAGTGGTAAAGATACCTGACTCTCATCCTGACGACAAGGGTTCGAATCCCGCAATGAATAATCACGCTTCTTCTGTACAAATACGGAACTCAAAGTAGTTTCCAATATTCCACTTACCTTTACAGTCTTCCTAAACCCAGTTTTAGGACGTGCTGTGTAGTCGAGTGGTTAAGATATCTGACTCTCGTCCTGACGACTCAGGTTCGAATCCCGGAATGACCAATCGAGCTACTTCTGTACAAATACGCAGCTCAAACTAGATTCAAAATACCTTTACAGTCTTCCTAAACCCAGTTATAAGATGTGCTGTGTAGTCGAGGGGTTAAGATATCTGACTCTCGTACTGACGACCCGGGTTCGAATCCCGTAATGAATAATCTCGCTTCTTCTGTACAAATACGGAACTCAAACTAGTTTCCAATATTCCAAATACCTTTACTGTCTTCCTAAACCCAGTTATAAGACGTTTTGTGTAGTCGAATTGTTAAGATATCTGTCTCTCGTCCTGATGACCCGGGTTCGAATCCCGTAATGAATAATCACGCTTCTTTTGTACAAATACGGAACTCAAACTAGTTTCCAATATTCCACATACCTTTACTGTCTTCCTAAACCCTGTTATAAGACGTGCTGTGTAGTCGAGTGGTTAAGATATCTGACTCTCGTCCTGACGACTCAGGTTCGAATCCCGAAATGACCAATCGAGCTACTTCTGTACAAATACGGAACTCAAACTAGTTTCCAATATTCCACTTACCTTTACAGTCTTCCTAAACCCAGTTTTAGGACGTGCTGTGTAGTCGATTGGTTAAGATATCTGACTCTCGTCCTGACGACTCAGGTTCGAATTCTGGAAATGAACAGTCACGCTGCTTCTGTACAAATACGGAACTCAAACTAGTTTCAATTATTCCACATACCTTTACAGTCTTCCTAAACCCAGTTTTGAGATGTGCTGTGTAGTCGAGGGGTTAAGATATCTGACTCTCGTCCTGAGGACCCGGGTTCAAATCCCGGAATCACCAATCACGCTTCTTCTGTACAAATATGGATCTCAAAGTAGTTTCCAATATTCCACATACCTTTACAGAATTCCTAGACCCAGTTTTGAGATGTGCTGTGTAGTCGAGGGGTTAAGATATCTGACTCTCGTCCTGACGACACGGGTTCAAATCCCGCAATGAATAATCACGCTTCTTCTTTACAAATACGGAACTCAAACTAGTTTGCAATATTCCACTTACATTTACAGTCTTCCTAAACCCAGTTTTAGGACGTGCTGTGTAGTCGAGTAGTTAAGATATCTCACTCTCGTCCTGACGACCCGGGTTCGAATCCCGGAATGACCAATTGAGCTACTTCTGTACAAATACGGAACTCAAACTAGTTTCCAATAATCCACATAGCTTTACAGTCTTCCTAAACCAAGTTTTAAGATGTGCTGTGTAGTCGAGTGGTAAAGATACCTGACTCTCGTCCTGACGACTCAGGTTCGAATCCCGGAATGACCAATCGAGCTACTTCTGTACAAATACGGAACTCAAACTAGATTCAAAATACCTTTACAGTCTTCCTAAACCCAGTTATAAGATGTGCTGTGTAGTCGAGGGGTTAAGATATCTGACTCTCGTCCTGACGACCCGGGTTCCAATCCCGTAATGAATAATCTCGCTTCTTCTGTACAAATACGGAACTCAAACTAGTTTCCAATATTCCACATACCTTTACTGTCTTCCTAAACCCAATTTTGAGATGTGCTGTGTAGTCGAGTGGTAAAGATACATAACACTCATCCTGACGACACGGGTTCAAATCCCGCAATGAATAATCACGCTTCTTCTTTACAAATACGGAACTCAAACTAGTTTCCAATATTCCAAATACCTTTACAGTCTTCCTAAACCCAGTTTTAGGACGTGCTGTGTAGTCGAGTGGTTAAGATATCTGACTCTCGTCCTGACGACTCAGGTTCGAATCCCGGAATGACCAATCGAGCTACTTCTGTACAAATAAGGAACTCAAACTAGATTCCAAATACCTTTACAGTCTTCCTAAACCAAGTTATAAGACGTGCTGTGTAGTCGAGGGGTTAAGATATCTGACTCTCGTCCTGACGACCCGGGTTCGAATCCCGTAATGAATAATCACGCTTCTTCTGTACAAATACGGAACTCAAACTAGTTTCCAATATTCCACATAACTTTACAGTCTTCCTAAACCCAGTTATAAGACGTGCTGTGTAGTCGAGTGGTTAAGATATCAGACTCTCGTCCTGACGACTCAGGTTCGAATCCCGGAATGACCAATCGAGCTACTTCTGTACAAATACGGAACTCAAACTAGATTCCAAATAACTTTACAGTCTTCCTAAACCCAGTTATAAGATGTGCTGTGTAGTCGAGGGGTTAAGATATCTGACTCTCGTCCTGACGACCCGGGTTCGAATCCCGTAATGAATAATCACGCTTCTTCTGTACAAATACGGAACTCAAACTAGATTCCAATATTCCACATACCTTTACTGTCTTCCTAAACCCTGTTATACGACGTGCTGTGTAGTCGAGTGGTTAAGATATCTGACTCTCGTCTTGACGACTCAGGTTCGAATCCCGAAATGACCAATCGAGCTACTTCTGTACAAATACGGAACTCAAACTAGTTTCCAATATTCCACTTACCTTTACAGTCTTCCTAAACCCAGTTATAATATGTGCTGTGTAGTCGAGGGGTTAAGATATCTGACTCTCGTCCTGAGGACCCGGGTTCAAATCCCGGAATCACCAATCACGCTTCTTCTGTACAAATACGGATCTCAAAGTAGTTTCCAATATTCCACATACCTTTACAGTCTTCCTAGACCCAGTTTTGAGATGTGCTGTGTAGTCGAGGGGTTAAGATATCTGACTCTCGTCCTGACGACCCGGATTCGAATACCGGAATGACCAATCAAGCTACTTCTGTACAAATACGGAACGCAAACTAGTTTCCAATATTCCACATACCTTTACTGTCTTCCTAAACCCAGTTTTGAGATGTGCTGTGTAGTCGAGTGGTAAAGATACCTAACACTCATCCTGACGACACGGGTTCAAATCCCGCAATGAATAATCACGCTTCTTCTTTACAAATACGGAACTCAAACTAGTTTGCAATATTCCACTTACCTTTACAGTCTTCCTAAACCCAGCTTTAGGACGTGCTGTGTAGTCGAGTGGTTAAAATATCTGACTCTCGTCCTGACGACTCAGGTTCGAATCCCGGAATGACCAATCGAACTACTTCTGTACAAATACGGAACTCAAACTAGATTCCAAATACCTTTACAGTCTTCCTAAACCCAGTTATAAGATGTGCTGTGTAGTCGAGGGGTTAAGATATCTGACTCTCGTCCTGACGACCCGGGTTCGAATCCCGTAATGAATAATCACGCTTCTTCTGTACAAATACGGAACTCAAACTAGTTTCCAATATTCCACATACATTTACTGTCTTCCTAAACCCTGTTATAAGACGTGCTGTGTAGTCGAGGGGTTAAGATATCTGACTCTCGTCCTGACGACCCGGGTTCGAATCCCGCAATGACCAATCAAGCTACTTCTGTACAAATACGGAACTCAAACTAGTTTCAATTATTCCACATATCTTTACAGTCTTCCTAAACCCAGTTTTGAGATGTGCTGTGTAGTCGAGGGGTTAAGATATATGACTCTCGTCCTGACGACCCGGATACGAATTCCGCAATGACCAATCACGCTTCTTCTGTACAAATACGGAACGCAAACTAGTTTCCAATATTCCACATACCTTTACTCTCTTCCTAAACCCAGTTATAAGACGTTCTGTGTAGTCGAGTGGTTAAGATATCTGGCTCTCGTCCTGACGACCCGGGTTCGAATCCGGGAATGACCAATCAAGCTACTTCTGTACAAATACGGAACGCAAATTAGTTTCCAATATTCCAAATACCTTTACAGTCTTCCTAAACCCAGTTATAAGACGTGCTGTGTAGTCGATTAGTTAAGATATCTCACTCTCGTCCTGACGACCCGGGTTCGAATCCCGGAATGACCAATTGAGCTACTTCTGTACAAATACGGAACTCAAACTAGTTTCCAATAATCCACATAGCTTTACAGTCTTCCTAAACCCAGTTTTAGGACGTGCTGTGTAGTCGAGTGGTAAAGATACCTGACTCTCATCCTGACGACCCGGGTTCGAATCCCGCAATGAATAATCACGCTTCTTCTTTACAAATACGAAACTCAAATTAGTTTCCAATATTCCAAATACCTTTACAGTCTTCCTAAACCCAGTTATAAGACGTGCTGTGTAGTCGAGTGGTTAAGATATCTGTCTCTCGTCCTGACGACACGGGTTCGAATCCCGGAATGACCAATCAAGCTACTTCTGTACAAATACGGAACGCAAACTAGTTTCCAAATACCTTTACAGTCTTCCTAAACCCAGTTATAAGTTGTGCTGTGTAGTCGAGGGGTTAAGATATCTGACTCTCGTCCTGACGACCCGGGTTCGAATCCCGTAATGAATAATCACGCTTCTTCTGTACAAATACGGAACTCAAACTAGTTTCCAATATTCCACATACCTTTACTGTCTTTCTAAACACAGTTTTGAGATGTGCTGTGTAGTCGAGTGGTAAAGATACCTAACACTCATCCTGACGACACGGGTTCGAATCCCGTAATGAATAATCACGCTTCTTCTGTACAAATACGGAACTCAAACTAGATTCCAATATTCCACATACCTTTACTGTCTTCCTAAACCCTGTTATAAGACGTGCTGTGTAGTCGAGTGGTTAAGATATCTGACTCTCGTCCTGACGACTCAGGTTCGAATCCCGAAATGACCAATCGAGCTACTTCTGTACAAATACGGAACTCAAACTAGTTTCCAATATTCCACTTACCTTTACAGTCTTCCTAAACCCAGTTATAATATGTGCTGTGTAGTCGAGGGGTTAAGATATCTGACTCTCGTCCTGACGACCCGGATTCGAATACCGGAATGACCAATCAAGCTACTTCTGTACAAATACGGAACGCAAACTAGTTTCCAATATTCCACATAGCTTTACAGTCTTCCTAAACCCAGTTTTCAGATGTGCTGTGTATTCGAGTGGTTAAGATATCTGTCTCTCGTCCTGACGACACGGGTTCAAATCCCGCAATGAATAATCACGCTTCTTCTTTACAAATACGGAACTCAAACTAGTTTGCAATATTCCACTTACCTTTACAGTCTTCCTAAACCCAGTTTTAGGACGTGCTGTGTAGTCGAGTAGTTAAGATATCTCACTCTCGTCCTGACGACCCGGGTTCGAATCCCGGAATGACCAATTGAGCTACTTCTGTACAAATACGGAACTCAAACTAGTTTCCAATAATCCACATAGCTTTACAGTCTTCCTAAACCCAGTTTTGAGATGTGCTGTGTAGTCGAGTGGTAAAGATACCTGACTCTCATCCTGACGACCCGGGTTCGAATCCCGCAATGAATAATCACGCTTCTTCTTTACAAATACGAAACTCAAACTAGTTTCCAATATTCCAAATACCTTTACAGTCTTCCTAAACCCAGTTATAAGACGTGCTGTGTAGTCGAGTGGTAAAGATACCTGACTCTCATCCTGACGACAAGGGTTCGAATCCCGCAATGAATAATCACGCTTCTTCTGTACAAATACGGAACTCAAAGTAGTTTCCAATATTCCACTTACCTTTACAGTCTTCCTAAACCCAGTTTTAGGACGTGCTGTGTAGTCGAGTGGTTAAGATATCTGACTCTCGTCCTGACGACTCAGGTTCGAATCCCGGAATGACCAATCGAGCTACTTCTGTACAAATACGCAGCTCAAACTAGATTCAAAATACCTTTACAGTCTTCCTAAACCCAGTTATAAGATGTGCTGTGTAGTCGAGGGGTTAAGATATCTGACTCTCGTACTGACGACCCGGGTTCGAATCCCGTAATGAATAATCTCGCTTCTTCTGTACAAATACGGAACTCAAACTAGTTTCCAATATTCCAAATACCTTTACTGTCTTCCTAAACCCAGTTATAAGACGTTTTGTGTAGTCGAATTGTTAAGATATCTGTCTCTCGTCCTGATGACCCGGGTTCGAATCCCGTAATGAATAATCACGCTTCTTTTGTACAAATACGGAACTCAAACTAGTTTCCAATAATCCACATACCTTTACTGTCTTCCTAAACCCTGTTATAAGACGTGCTGTGTAGTCGAGTGGTTAAGATATCTGACTCTCGTCCTGACGACTCAGGTTCGAATCCCGAAATGACCAATCGAGCTACTTCTGTACAAATACGGAACTCAAACTAGTTTCCAATATTCCACTTACCTTTACAGTCTTCCTAAACCCAGTTTTAGGACGTGCTGTGTAGTCGATTGGTTAAGATATCTGACTCTCGTCCTGACGACTCAGGTTCGAATTCTGGAAATGAACAGTCACGCTGCTTCTGTACAAATACGGAACTCAAACTAGTTTCAATTATTCCACATACCTTTACAGTCTTCCTAAACCCAGTTTTGAGATGTGCTGTGTAGTCGAGGGGTTAAGATATCTGACTCTCGTCCTGAGGACCCGGGTTCAAATCCCGGAATCACCAATCACGCTTCTTCTGTACAAATATGGATCTCAAAGTAGTTTCCAATATTCCACATACCTTTACAGTCTTCCTAGACCCAGTTTTGAGATGTGCTGTGTAGTCGAGGGGTTAAGATATCTGACTCTCGTCCTGACGACACGGGTTCAAATCCCGCAATGAATAATCACGCTTCTTCTTTACAAATACGGAACTCAAACTAGTTTGCAATATTCCACTTACATTTACAGTCTTCCTAAACCCAGTTTTAGGACGTGCTGTGTAGTCGAGTAGTTAAGATATCTCACTCTCGTCCTGACGACCCGGGTTCGAATCCCGGAATGACCAATTGAGCTACTTCTGTACAAATACGGAACTCAAACTAGTTTCCAATAATCCACATAGCTTTACAGTCTTCCTAAACCAAGTTTTAAGATGTGCTGTGTAGTCGAGTGGTAAAGATACCTGACTCTCGTCCTGACGACTCAGGTTCGAATCCCGGAATGACCAATCGAGCTACTTCTGTACAAATACGGAACTCAAACTAGATTCCAAATACCTTTACAGTCTTCCTAAACCCAGTTATAACATGTGCTGTGTAGTCGAGGGGTTAAGATATCTGACTCTCGTCCTGACGACCCGGGTTCCAATCCCGTAATGAATAATCTCGCTTCTTCTGTACAAATACGGAACTCAAACTAGTTTCCAATATTCCACATACCTTTACTGTCTTCCTAAACCCAATTTTGAGATGTGCTGTGTAGTCGAGTGGTAAAGATACATAACACTCATCCTGACGACACGGGTTCAAATCCCGCAATGAATAATCACGCTTCTTCTTTACAAATACGGAACTCAAACTAGTTTCCAATATTCCAAATACCTTTACAGTCTTCCTAAACCCAGTTTTAGGACGTGCTGTGTAGTCGAGTGGTTAAGATATCTGACTCTCGTCCTGACGACTCAGGTTCGAATCCCGGAATGACCAATCGAGCTACTTCTGTACAAATACGGAACTCAAACTAGATTCCAAATACCTTTACAGTCTTCCTAAACCCAGTTATAACATGTGCTGTGTAGTCGAGGGGTTAAGATATCTGACTCTCGTCCTGACGACCCGGGTTCGAATCCCGTAATGAATAATCACGCTTCTTCTGTACAA
Organism: Pholcus phalangioides; assembly: GCF_987345545.1. Classification (NCBI taxonomy): domain Eukaryota; kingdom Metazoa; phylum Arthropoda; class Arachnida; order Araneae; family Pholcidae; genus Pholcus; species Pholcus phalangioides. The sequence goes on from NW_028301598.1 coordinate 14,332,495, forward strand.
ATACGGAACTCAAACTAGTTTCCAATATTCCAAATACCTTTACTGTCTTCCTAAACCCAGTTATAAGACGTTCTGTGTAGTCGAATTGTTAAGATATCTGTCTCTCGTCCTGACGACCCGGGTTCGAATCCCGTAATGAATAATCACGCTTCTTCTGTACAAATACGGAACTCAAACTAGATTCCAATATTCCACATACCTTTACTGTCTTCCTAAACCCTGTTATACGACGTGCTGTGTAGTCGAGTGGTTAAGATATCTGACTCTCGTCTTGACGACTCAGGTTCGAATCCCGAAATGACCAATCGAGCTACTTCTGTACAAATACGGAACTCAAACTAGTTTCCAATATTCCACTTACCTTTACAGTCTTCCTAAACCCAGTTATAATATGTGCTGTGTAGTCGAGGGGTTAAGATATCTGACTCTCGTCCTGAGGACCCGGGTTCAAATCCCGGAATCACCAATCACGCTTCTTCTGTACAAATACGGATCTCAAAGTAGTTTCCAATATTCCACATATCTTTACAGTCTTCCTAGACCCAGTTTTGAGATGTGCTGTGTAGTCGAGGGGTTAAGATATCTGACTCTCGTCCTGACGACCCGGATTCGAATACCGGAATGACCAATCAAGCTACTTCTGTACAAATACGGAACGCAAACTAGTTTCCAATATTCCACATAGCTTTACAGTCTTCCTAAACCCAGTTTTCAGATGTGCTGTGTAGTCGAGTGGTTAAGATATCTGTCTCTCGTCCTGACGACACGGGTTCAAATCCCGCAATGAATAATCACGCTTCTTCTTTACAAATACGGAACTCAAACTAGTTTGCAATATTCCACTTACCTTTACAGTCTTCCTAAACCCAGTTTTAGGACGTGCTGTGTAGTCGAGTAGTTAAGATATCTCACTCTCGTCCTGACGACCCGGGTTCGAATCCCGGAATGACCAATTGAGCTACTTCTGTACAAATACGGAACTCAAACTAGTTTCCAATAATCCACATAGCTTTACAGTCTTCCTAAACCCAGTTTTAAGATGTGCTGTGTAGTCGAGTGGTAAAGATACCTGACTCTCATCCTGACGACCCGGGTTCGAATCCCGCAATGAATAATCACGCTTCTTCTTTACAAATACGAAACTCAAACTAGTTTCCAATATTCCAAATACCTTTACAGTCTTCCTAAACCCAGTTATAAGACGTGCTGTGTAGTCGAGTGGTAAAGATACCTGACTCTCATCCTGACGACAAGGGTTCGAATCCCGCAATGAATAATCACGCTTCTTCTGTACAAATACGGAACTCAAAGTAGTTTCCAATATTCCACTTACCTTTACAGTCTTCCTAAACCCAGTTTTAGGACGTGCTGTGTAGTCGAGGGGTTAAGATATCTGACTCTCGTCTTGACGACCCGGATTCGAATACCGGAATGACCAATCAAGCTACTTCTGTACAAATACGGAACGCAAACTAGTTTCCAATATTCCACATAGCTTTACAGTCTTCCTAAACCCAGTTTTCAGATGTGCTGTGTAGTCGAGTGGTTAAGATATCTGGCTCTCGTCCTGACGACCCGGGTTCAAATCCCGGAATGACCAATCAAACTACTTCTGTACAAATACGGAACGCAAACTAGTTTCCAATATTCCAAATACCTTTACAGTCTTCCTAAACCCAGTTATAAGACGTGCTGTGTAGTCGAGTGGTAAAGATACCTCACTCTCGTCCTGACGACCCGGGTTCGAATCCCGTAATGAATAATCACACTTCTTCTGTACAAATACGGAACTCAAACTAGTTTCCAATATTCCACATACCTTTACTGTCTTCCTAAACACAGTTTTGAGATGTGCTGTGTAGTCGAGTGGTAAAGATACCTAACGCTCATCCTGACGACACGGGTTCAAATCCCGCAATGAATAATCACGCTTCTTCTTTACAAATACGGAACTCAAACTAGTTTCCAATATTCCAAATACCTTTACAGTCTTCCTAAACCCAGTTTTAGGACGTGCTGTGTAGTCGAGTGGTTAAGATATCTGACTCTCGTCCTGACGACTCAGGTTCGAATCCCGAAATGACCAATCGAGCTACTTCTGTACAAATACGGAACTCAAACTAGTTTCCATTATTCCACTTACCTTTACAGTCTTCCTAAACCCAGTTATAATATGTGCTGTGTAGTCGAGGGGTTAAGATATCTGACTCTCGTCCTGAGGACCCGGGTTCAAATCCCGGAATCACCAATCACGCTTCTTCTGTACAAATACGGATCTCAAAGTAGTTTCCAATATTCCACATAGCTTTACAGTCTTCCTAGACCCAGTTTTGAGATGTGCTGTGTAGTCGAGGGGTTAAGATATCTGACTCTGGTCCTGACGACCCGGATTCGAATACCGGAATGACCAATCAAGCTACTTCTGTACAAATACGGAACGCAAACTAGTTTCCAATATTCCACATAGCTTTACAGTCTTCCTAAACCCAGTTTTGAGATGTGCTGTGTAGTCGAGGGGTTAAGATATCTGACTCTCGTCCTGACGACCCGGATTCGAATACCGGAATGACCAATCAAGCTACTTCTGTACAAATACGGAACGCAAACTAGTTTCCAATATTCCACATAGCTTTACAGTCTTCCTAAACCCAGTTTTCAGATGTGCTGTGTAGTCGAGTGGTTAAGATATCTGTCTCTCGTCCTGACGACACGGGTTCAAATCCCGCAATGAATAATCACGCTTCTTCTTTACAAATACGGAACTCAAACTAGTTTGCAATATTCCACTTACCTTTACAGTCTTCCTAAACCCAGTTTTAGGACGTGCTGTGTAGTCGAGTAGTTAAGATATCTCACTCTCGTCCTGACGACCCGGGTTCGAATCCCGGAATGACCAATTGAGCTACTTCTGTACAAATACGGAACTCAAACTAGTTTCCAATAATCCACATAGCTTTACAGTCTTCCTAAACCCAGTTTTAAGATGTGCTGTGTAGTCGAGTGGTAAAGATACCTGACTCTCATCCTGACGACCCGGGTTCGAATCCCGCAATGAATAATCACGCTTCTTCTTTACAAATACGAAACTCAAACTAGTTTCCAATATTCCAAATACCTTTACAGTCTTCCTAAACCCAGTTATAAGACGTGCTGTGTAGTCGAGTGGTAAAGATACCTGACTCTCATCCTGACGACAAGGGTTCGAATCCCGCAATGAATAATCACGCTTCTTCTGTACAAATACGGAACTCAAAGTAGTTTCCAATATTCCACTTACCTTTACAGTCTTCCTAAACCCAGTTTTAGGACGTGCTGTGTAGTCGAGGGGTTAAGATATCTGACTCTCGTCTTGACGACCCGGATTCGAATACCGGAATGACCAATCAAGCTACTTCTGTACAAATACGGAACGCAAACTAGTTTCCAATATTCCACATAGCTTTACAGTCTTCCTAAACCCAGTTTTCAGATGTGCTGTGTAGTCGAGTGGTTAAGATATCTGGCTCTCGTCCTGACGACCCGGGTTCAAATCCCGGAATGACCAATCAAACTACTTCTGTACAAATACGGAACGCAAACTAGTTTCCAATATTCCAAATACCTTTACAGTCTTCCTAAACCCAGTTATAAGACGTGCTGTGTAGTCGAGTGGTAAAGATACCTCACTCTCGTCCTGACGACCCGGGTTCGAATCCCGTAATGAATAATCACACTTCTTCTGTACAAATACGGAACTCAAACTAGTTTCCAATATTCCACATACCTTTACTGTCTTCCTAAACACAGTTTTGAGATGTGCTGTGTAGTCGAGTGGTAAAGATACCTAACGCTCATCCTGACGACACGGGTTCAAATCCCGCAATGAATAATCACGCTTCTTCTTTACAAATACGGAACTCAAACTAGTTTCCAATATTCCAAATACCTTTACAGTCTTCCTAAACCCAGTTTTAGGACGTGCTGTGTAGTCGAGTGGTTAAGATATCTGACTCTCGTCCTGACGACTCAGGTTCGAATCCCGAAATGACCAATCGAGCTACTTCTGTACAAATACGGAACTCAAACTAGTTTCCATTATTCCACTTACCTTTACAGTCTTCCTAAACCCAGTTATAATATGTGCTGTGTAGTCGAGGGGTTAAGATATCTGACTCTCGTCCTGAGGACCCGGGTTCAAATCCCGGAATCACCAATCACGCTTCTTCTGTACAAATACGGATCTCAAAGTAGTTTCCAATATTCCACATACCTTTACAGTCTTCCTAGACCCAGTTTTGAGATGTGCTGTGTAGTCGAGGGGTTAAGATATCTGACTCTGGTCCTGACGACCCGGATTCGAATACCGGAATGACCAATCAAGCTACTTCTGTACAAATACGGAACGCAAACTAGTTTCCAATATTCCACATAGCTTTACAGTCTTCCTAAACCCAGTTTTCAGATGTGCTGTGTAGTCGAGTGGTTAAGATATCTGGCTCTCGTCCTGACGACCCGGGTTGAAATCCCGGAATGACCAATCAAACTACTTCTGTACAAATACGGAACGCAAACTAGTTTCCAATATTCCAAATACCTTTACAGTCTTCCTAAACCCAGTTATAAGACGTGCTGTGTAGTCGAGTGGTAAAGATACCTCACTCTCGTCCTGACGACCCGGGTTCGAATCCCGTAATGAATAATCACACTTCTTCGGTACAAATACGGAACTCAAACTAGTTTCCAATATTCCACATACCTTTACTGTCTTCCTAAACACAGTTTTGAGATGTGCTGTGTAGTCGAGTGGTAAAGATACCTAACGCTCATCCTGACGACACGGGTTCAAATCCCGCAATGAATAATCACGCTTCTTCTTTACAAATACGGAACTCAAACTAGTTTCCAATATTCCAAATACCTTTACAGTCTTCCTAAACCCAGTTTTAGGACGTGCTGTGTAGTCGAGTGGTTAAGATATCTGACTCTCGTCCTGACGACTCAGGTTCGAATCCCGAAATGACCAATCGAGCTACTTCTGTACAAATACGGAACTCAAACTAGTTTCCATTATTCCACTTACCTTTACAGTCTTCCTAAACCCAGTTATAATATGTGCTGTGTAGTCGAGGGGTTAAGATATCTGACTCTCGTCCTGAGGACCCGGGTTCAAATCCCGGAATCACCAATCACGCTTCTTCTGTACAAATACGGATCTCAAAGTAGTTTCCAATATTCCACATACCTTTACAGTCTTCCTAGACCCAGTTTTGAGATGTGCTGTGTAGTCGAGGGGTTAAGATATCTGACTCTCGTCCTGACGACCCGGATTCGAATACCGGAATGACCAATCAAGCTACTTCTGTACAAATACGGAACGCAAACTAGTTTCCAATATTCCACATAGCTTTACAGTCTTCCTAAACCCAGTTTTCAGATGTGCTGTGTAGTCGAGTGGTTAAGATATCTGGCTCTCGTCCTGACGACCCGGGTTCAAATCCCGGAATGACCAATCAAACTACTTCTGTACAAATACGGAACGCAAACTAGTTTCCAATATTCCAAATACCTTTACAGTCTTCCTAAACCCAGTTATAAGACGTGCTGTGTAGTCGAGTGGTAAAGATACCTCACTCTCATCCTGACGACCCGGATTCGAATCCCGCAATGACCAATCAAGCTACTTCTGTACAAATACGGAACGCAAACTAGTTTCCAATATTCCACATACCTTTACTGTCTTCCTAAACCCAGTTATAAGACGTTCTGTGTAGTCGAGTGGTTAAGATATCTGTCTCTCGTCCTGACGACCCGGGATCGAATCCCGCAATGACCAATCACGCTTCTTCTGTACAAATACGGAACTCAAACTAGTTTCCAATATTCCACATACCTTTACTGTCTTCCTAAACACAGTTTTGAGATGTGCTGTGTAGTCGAGTGGTAAAGATACCTAACACTCATCCTGACGACACGGGTTCAAATCCCGCAATGAATAATCACGCTTCTTCTTTACAAATACGGAACTCAAACTAGTTTCCAATATTCCAAATACCTTTACAGTCTTCCTAAACCCAGTTATAATATGTGCTGTGTAGTCGAGGGGTTAAGATATCTGACTCTCGTCCTGAGGACCCGGGTTCAAATCCCGGAATCACCAATCACGCTTCTTCTGTACAAATACGGATCTCAAAGTAGTTTCCAATATTCCACATACCTTTACAGTCTTCCTAGACCCAGTTTTGAGATGTGCTGTGTAGTCGAGGGGTTAAGATATCTGACTCTCGTCCTGACGACCCGGGTTCGAATCCCGTAATGAATAATCACGCTTCTTCTGTACAAATACGGAACTCAAACTAGTTTCCAATATTCCACATACCTTTACTGTCTTCCTAAACCCTGTTATAAGACGTGCTGTGTAGTCGAGGGGTTAAGATATCTGACTCTCGTCCTGACGACCCGGGTTCGAATCCCGCAATGACCAATCAAGCTACTTCTGTACAAATACGGAACTCAAACTAGTTTCAATTATTCCACATATCTTTACAGTCTTCCTAAACCCAGTTTTGAGAAGTGCTGTGTAGTCGAGGGGTTAAGATATATGACTCTCGTCCTGACGACCCGGATTCGAATTCCGCAATGACCAATCACGCTTCTTCTGTACAAATACGGAACGCAAACTAGTTTCCAATATTCCACATACCTTTACTGTCTTCCTAAACCCAGTTATAAGACGTTCTGTGTAGTCGAGTGGTTAAGATATCTGGCTCTCGTCCTGACGACCCGGGTTCGAATCCGGGAATGACCAATCAAGCTACTTCTGTACAAATACGGAACGCAAATTAGTTTCCAATATTCCAAATACCTTTACAGTCTTCCTAAACCCAGTTATAAGACGTGCTGTGTAGTCGAGTGGTAAAGATACCTCACTCTCATCCTGACGACCCGGATTCGAATCCCGCAATGACCAATCAAGCTACTTCTGTACAAACACGGAACGCAAACTAGTTTCCAATATTCCACATACCTTTACTGTCTTCCTAAACCCAGTTATAAGACGTGCTGTGTAGTCGAGTGGTGAAGATACCTGACTCTCATCCTGACGACAAGGGTTCGAATCCCGCATTGAATAATCACGCTTCTTCTGTACAAATACGGAACTCAAAGTAGTTTCCAAATACCTTTACAGTCTTCCTAAACCCAGTTATAAGATGTGCTGTGTAGTCGAGGGGTTAAGATATCTGACTCTCGTCCTGACGACCCGGGTTCGAATCCCGTAATGAATAATCACGCTTCTTCTGTACAAATACGGAACTCAAACTAGTTTCCAATATTCCAAATACCTTTACTGTCTTCCTAAACCCAGTTATAAGACGTTCTGTGTAGTCGAATTGTTAAGATATCTGTCTCTCGTCCTGACGACCCGGGTTCGAATCCCGTAATGAATAATCACGCTTCTTCTGTACAAATACGGAACTCAAACTAGATTCCAATATTCCACATACCTTTACTGTCTTCCTAAACCCTGTTATACGACGTGCTGTGTAGTCGAGTGGTTAAGATATCTGACTCTCGTCTTGACGACTCAGGTTCGAATCCCGAAATGACCAATCGAGCTACTTCTGTACAAATACGGAACTCAAACTAGTTTCCAATATTCCACTTACCTTTACAGTCTTCCTAAACCCAGTTATAATATGTGCTGTGTAGTCGAGGGGTTAAGATATCTGACTCTCGTCCTGACGACCCGGATTCGAATACCGGAATGACCAATAGAGCTACTTCTGTACAAATACGGAACGCAAACTAGTTTCCAATATTCCACATAGCTTTACAGTCTTCCTAAACCCAGTTTTCAGATGTGCTGTGTAGTCGAGTGGTTAAGATATCTGTCTCTCGTCCTGACGACACGGGTTCAAATCCCGCAATGAATAATCACGCTTCTTCTTTACAAATACGGAACTCAAACTAGTTTGCAATATTCCACTTACCTTTACAGTCTTCCTAAACCCAGTTTTAGGACGTGCTATGTAGTCGAGTAGTTAAGATATCTCACTCTCGTCCTGACGACCCGGGTTCGAATCCCGGAATGACCAATTGAGCTACTTCTGTACAAATACGGAACTCAAACTAGTTTCCAATAATCCACATAGCTTTACAGTCTTCCTAAACCCAGTTTTAAGATGTGCTGTGTAGTCGAGTGGTAAAGATACCTGACTCTCATCCTGACGACCCGGGTTCGAATCCCGCAATGAATAATCACGCTTCTTCTTTACAAATACGAAACTCAAACTAGTTTCCAATATTCCAAATACCTTTACAGTCTTCCTAAACCCAGTTATAAGACGTGCTGTGTAGTCGAGTGGTAAAGATACCTGACTCTCATCCTGACGACAAGGGTTCGAATCCCGCAATGAATAATCACGATTCTTCTGTACAAATACGGAACTCAAAGTAGTTTCCAATATTCCACTTACCTTTACAGTCTTCCTAAACCCAGTTTTAGGACGTGCTGTGTAGTCGAGTGGTTAAGATATCTGACTCTCGTCCTGACGACTCAGGTTCGAATCCCGGAATGACCAATCGAGCTACTTCTGTACAAATACGGAACTCAAACTAGATTCAAAATACCTTTACAGTCTTCCTAAACCCAGTTATAAGATGTGCTGTGTAGTCGAGGGGTTAAGATATCTGACTCTCGTCCTGACGACCCGGGTTCGAATCCCGTAATGAATAATCTCGCTTCTTCTGTACAAATACGGAACTCAAACTAGTTTCCAATATTCCACATACCTTTACTGTCTTCCTAAACCCAGTTATAAGACGTTCTGTGTAGTCGAATTTTTAAGATATCTGTCTCTCGTCCTGACGACCCGGTTTCGAATCCCGTAATGAATAATCACGCTTCTTTTGTACAAATACGGAACTCAAACTAGTTTCCAATATTCCACATACCTTTACTGTCTTCCTAAACCCAGTTTTGAGATGTGCTGTGTAGTCGAGTGGTAAAGATACCTAACACTCATCCTGACGACACGGGTTCAAATCCCGCAATGAATAATCACGCTTCTTCTTTACAAATACGGAACTCAAACTAGTTTGCAATATTCCACTTACCTTTACAGTCTTCCTAAACCCAGCTTTAGGACGTGCTGTGTAGTCGAGTGGTTAAAATATCTGACTCTCGTCCTGACGACTCAGGTTCGAATCCCGGAATGACCAATCGAACTACTTCTGTACAAATACGGAACTCAAACTAGATTCCAAATACCTTTACAGTCTTCCTAAACCCAGTTATAAGATGTGCTGTGTAGTCGAGGGGTTAAGATATCTGACTCTCGTCCTGACGACCCGGGTTCGAATCCCGTAATGAATAATCACGCTTCTTCTGTACAAATACGGAACTCAAACTAGTTTCCAATATTCCACATACCTTTACTGTCTTCCTAAACCCTGTTATAAGACGTGCTGTGTAGTCGAGGGGTTAAGATATCTGACTCTCGTCCTGACGACCCGGGTTCGAATCCCGCAATGACCAATCAAGCTACTTCTGTACAAATACGGAACTCAAACTAGTTTCAATTATTCCACATATCTTTACAGTCTTCCTAAACCCAGTTTTGAGATGTGCTGTGTAGTCGAGGGGTTAAGATATATGACTCTCGTCCTGACGACCCGGATTCGAATTCCGCAATGACCAATCACGCTTCTTCTGTACAAATACGGAACGCAAACTAGTTTCCAATATTCCACATACCTTTACTGTCTTCCTAAACCCAGTTATAAGACGTTCTGTGTAGTCGAGTGGTTAAGATATCTGGCTCTCGTCCTGACGACCCGGGTTCGAATCCGGGAATGACCAATCAAGCTACTTCTGTACAAATACGGAACGCAAATTAGTTTCCAATATTCCAAATACCTTTACAGTCTTCCTAAACCCAGTTATAAGACGTGCTGTGTAGTCGAGTAGTTAAGATATCTCACTCTCGTCCTGACGACCCGGGTTCGAATCCCGGAATGACCAATTGAGCTACTTCTGTACAAATACGGAACTCAAACTAGTTTCCAATAATCCACATAGCTTTACAGTCTTCCTAAACCCAGTTTTAAGATGTGCTGTGTAGTCGAGTGGTAAAGATACCTGACTCTCATCCTGACGACCCGGGTTCGAATCCCGCAATGAATAATCACGCTTCTTCTTTACAAATACGAAACTCAAACTAGTTTCCAATATTCCAAATACCTTTACAGTCTTCCTAAACCCAGTTATAAGACGTGCTGTGTAGTCGAGTGGTTAAGATATCTGTCTCTCGTCCTGACGACACGGGTTCGAATCCCGGAATGACCAACAAGCTACTTCTGTACAAATACGGAACGCAAACTAGTTTCCAAATACCTTTACAGTCTTCCTAAACCCAGTTATAAGTTGTGCTGTGTAGTCGAGGGGTTAAGATATCTGACTCTCGTCCTGACGACCCGGGTTCGAATCCCGTAATGAATAATCACGCTTCTTCTGTACAAATACGGAACTCAAACTAGTTTCCAATATTCCACATACCTTTACTGTCTTCCTAAACACAGTTTTGAGATGTGCTGTGTAGTCGAGTGGTAAAGATACCTAACACTCATCCTGACGACACGGGTTCGAATCCCGTAATGAATAATCACGCTTCTTCTGTACAAATACGGAACTCAAACTAGATTCCAATATTCCACATACCTTTACTGTCTTCCTAAACCCTGTTATAAGACGTGCTGTGTAGTCGAGTGGTTAAGATATCTGACTCTCGTCCTGACGACTCAGGTTCGAATCCCGAAATGACCAATCGAGCTACTTCTGTACAAATACGGAACTCAAACTAGTTTCCAATATTCCACTTACCTTTACAGTCTTCCTAAACCCAGTTATAATATGTGCTGTGTAGTCGAGGGGTTAAGATATCTGACTCTCGTCCTGAGGACCCGGGTTCAAATCCCGGAATCACCAATCACGCTTCTTCTGTACAAATACGGATCTCAAAGTAGTTTCCAATATTCCACATACCTTTACAGTCTTCCTAGACCCAGTTTTGAGATGTGCTGTGTAGTCGAGGGGTTAAGATATCTGACTCTCGTCCTGACGACCCGGATTCGAATACCGGAATGACCAATCAAGCTACTTCTGTACAAATACGGAACGCAAACTAGTTTCCAATATTCCACATAGCTTTACAGTCTTCCTAAACCCAGTTTTCAGATGTGCTGTGTAGTCGAGTGGTTAAGATATCTGTCTCTCGTCCTGACGACACGGGTTCAAATCCCGCAATGAATAATCACGCTTCTTCTTTACAAATACGGAACTCAAACTAGTTTGCAATATTCCACTTACCTTTACAGTCTTCCTAAACCCAGTTTTAGGACGTGCTGTGTAGTCGAGTAGTTAAGATATCTCACTCTCGTCCTGACGACCCGGGTTCGAATCCCGGAATGACCAATTGAGCTACTTCTGTACAAATACGGAACTCAAACTAGTTTCCAATAATCCACATAGCTTTACAGTCTTCCTAAACCCAGTTTTGAGATGTGCTGTGTAGTCGAGTGGTAAAGATACCTGACTCTCATCCTGACGACCCGGGTTCGAATCCCGCAATGAATAATCACGCTTCTTCTTTACAAATACGAAACTCAAACTAGTTTCCAATATTCCAAATACCTTTACAGTCTTCCTAAACCCAGTTATAAGACGTGCTGTGTAGTCGAGTGGTAAAGATACCTGACTCTCATCCTGACGACAAGGGTTCGAATCCCGCAATGAATAATCACGCTTCTTCTGTACAAATACGGAACTCAAAGTAGTTTCCAATATTCCACTTACCTTTACAGTCTTCCTAAACCCAGTTTTAGGACGTGCTGTGTAGTCGAGTGGTTAAGATATCTGACTCTCGTCCTGACGACTCAGGTTCGAATCCCGGAATGACCAATCGAGCTACTTCTGTACAAATACGGAGCTCAAACTAGATTCAAAATACCTTTACAGTCTTCCTAAACCCAGTTATAAGATGTGCTGTGTAGTCGAGGGGTTAAGATATCTGACTCTCGTACTGACGACCCGGGTTCGAATCCCGTAATGAATAATCTCGCTTCTTCTGTACAAATACGGAACTCAAACTAGTTTCCAATATTCCAAATACCTTTACTGTCTTCCTAAACCCAGTTATAAGACGTTCTGTGTAGTCGAATTGTTAAGATATCTGACTCTCGTCCTGACGACTCAGGTTCGAATTCTGGAAATGAACAGTCACGCTGCTTCTGTACAAATACGGAACTCAAACTAGTTTCAATTATTCCACATACCTTTACAGTCTTCCTAAACCCAGTTTTGAGATGTGCTGTGTAGTCGAGGGGTTAAGATATCTGACTCTCGTCCTGAGGACCCGGGTTCAAATCCCGGAATCACCAATCACGCTTCTTCTGTACAAATATGGATCTCAAAGTAGTTTCCAATATTCCACATACCTTTAGTCTTCCTAGACCCAGTTTTGAGATGTGCTGTGTAGTCGAGGGGTTAAGATATCTGACTCTCGTCCTGACGACACGGGTTCAAATCCCGCAATGAATAATCACGCTTCTTCTTTACAAATACGGAACTCAAACTAGTTTGCAATATTCCACTTACCTTTACAGTCTTCCTAAACCCAGTTTTAGGACGTGCTGTGTAGTCGAGTAGTTAAGATATCTCACTCTCGTCCTGACGACCCGGGTTCGAATCCCGGAATGACCAATTGAGCTACTTCTGTACAAATACGGAACTCAAACTAGTTTCCAATAATCCACATAGCTTTACAGTCTTCCTAAACCAAGTTTTAAGATGTGCTGTGTAGTCGAGTGGTAAAGATACCTGACTCTCGTCCTGACGACTCAGGTTCGAATCCCGGAATGACCAATCGAGCTACTTCTGTACAAATACGGAACTCAAACTAGATTCAAAATACCTTTACAGACTTCCTAAACCCAGTTATAAGATGTGCTGTGTAGTCGAGGGGTTAAGATATCTGACTCTCGTCCTGACGACCCGGGTTCCAATCCCGCAATGAATAATCACGCTTCTTCTTTACAAATACGGAACTCAAACTAGTTTCCAATATTCCAAATACCTTTACAGTCTTCCTAAACCCAGTTTTAGGACGTGCTGTGTAGTCGAGTGGTTAAGATATCTGACTCTCGTCCTGACGACTCAGGTTCGAATCCCGGAATGACCAATCGAGCTACTTCTGTACAAATAAGGAACTCAAACTAGATTCCAAATACCTTTACAGTCTTCCTAAACCAAGTTATAAGACGTGCTGTGTAGTCGAGTGGTTAAGATATCTGACTCTCGTCCTGACGACCCGGGTTCGAATCCCGTAATGAATAATCACGCTTCTTCTGTACAAATACGGAACTCAAACTAGTTTCCAATATTTCAAATACCTTTACAGTCTTCCTAAACCCAGTTATAAGACGTGCTGTGTAGTCGAGTGGCGAAGATACCTCACTCTCATCCTGACGACCCGGATTCGAATCCCGCAATGACCAATCAAGCTACTTCTGTACAAATACGGAACGCAAACTAGTTTCCAATATTCCACATACCTTTACTGTCTTCCTAAACCCAGTTATAATATGTGCTGTGTAGTCGAGGGGTTAAGATATCTGACTCTCGTCCTGAGGACCCGGGTTCAAATCCCGGAATCACCAATCACGCTTCTTCTGTACAAATACGGATCTCAAAGTAGTTTCCAATATTCCACATACCTTTACAGTCTTCCTAGACCCAGTTTTGAGATGTGCTGTGTAGTCGAGGGGTTAAGATATCTGACTCTCATCCTGACGACCCGGGTTCGAATCCCGCAATGAATAATCACGCTTCTTCTTTATAAATACGAAACTCAAACTAGTTTCCAATATTCCAAATACCTTTACAGTCTTCCTAAACCCAGTTTTAGGACGTGCTGTGTAGTCGAGTGGTTAAGATATCTGACTCTCGTCCTGACGACTCAGGTTCGAATCCCGGAATGACCAATCGAGCTACTTCTGTACAAATAAGGAACTCAAACTAGATTCCAAATACCTTTACAGTCTTCCTAAACCAAGTTATAAGACGTGCTGTGTAGTCGAGGGGTTAAGATATCTGACTCTCGTCCTGACGACCCGGGTTCGAATCCCGTAATGAATAATCACGCTTCTTCTGTACAAATACGGAACTCAAACTAGTTTCCAATATTCCACATAACTTTACTGTCTTCCTAAACCCAGTTATAAGACGTGCTGTGTAGTCGAGTGGTTAAGATATCTGACTCTCGTCCTGACGACTCAGGTTCGAATCCCGGAATGACCAATCGAGCTACTTCTGTACAAATACGGAACTCAAACTACTTTCCAATATTCCACATACCTTTACAGTCTTCCTAAACCCATTTATAAGACGTGCTGTGTAGTCGAGTGGTAAAGATACCTCACTCTCATCCTGACGACCCGGGTTCGAATCCCGGAATGACCAATTACGCTTCTTCTGTACAAACACGGAACTCAAATAGTTTCTAATATTCCACATAGCTTTACAGTCTTCCTAAACCCAGTTTTGAGATGTGCTGTGTAGTCGAGTGGTAAAGATACATAACACTCATCCTGACGACACGGGTTCAAATCCCGCAATGAATAATCACGCTCCTTCTTTACAAATACGGAACTCAAACTAGTTTCCAATATTCCAAATACCTTTACAGTCTTCCTAAACCCAGTTTTAGGACGTGCTGTGTAGTCGAGTGGTTAAGATATCTGACTCTCGTCCTGACGACTCAGGTTCGAATCCCGGAATGACCAATCGAGCTACTTCTGTACAAATAAGGAACTCAAACTAGATTCCAAATACCTTTACAGTCTTCCTAAACCAAGTTATAAGACGTGCTGTGTAGTCGAGGGGTTAAGATATCTGACTCTCGTCCTGACGACCCGGGTTCGAATCCCGTAATGAATAATCACGCTTCTTCTGTACAAATACGGAACTCAAACTAGTTTCCAATATTCCACATAACTTTACTGTCTTCCTAAACCCAGTTATAAGACGTGCTGTGTAGTCGAGTGGTTAAGATATCTGACTCTCGTCCTGACGACTCAGGTTCGAATCCCGAAATGACCAATCGAGCTACTTCTGTACAAATACGGAACTCAAACTAGTTTCCAATATTCCACTTACCTTTACAGTCTTCCTAAACCCAGTTTTAGGACGTGCTGTGTAGTCGATTGGTTAAGATATCTGACTCTCGTCCTGACGACCCGGGTTCGAATCCCGTAATGAATAATCTCGCTTCTTCTGTACAAATACGGAACTCAAACTAGTTTCCAATATTCCAAATACCTTTACTGTCTTCCTAAACCCAGTTATAAGACGTTCTGTGTAGTCGAATTGTTAAGATATCTGTCTCTCGTCCTGATGACCCGGGTTCGAATCCCGTAATGAATAATCACGCTTCTTTTGTACAAATACGGAACTCAAACTAGTTTCCAATATTCCACATACCTTTACTGTCTTCCTAAACCCTGTTATAAGACGTGCTGTGTAGTCGATTGGTTAAGATATCTGACTCTCGTCCTGACGACTCAGGTTCGAATTCTGGAAATGAACAGTCACGCTGCTTCTGTACAAATACGGAACTCAAACTAGTTTCAATTATTCCACATACCTTTACAGTCTTCCTAAACCCAGTTTTGAGATGTGCTGTGTAGTCGAGGGGTTAAGATATCTGACTCTCGTCCTGAGGACCCGGGTTCAAATCCCGGAATCACCAATCACGCTTCTTCTGTACAAATATGGATCTCAAAGTAGTTTCCAATATTCCACATACCTTTACAGTCTTCCTAGACCCAGTTTTGAGATGTGCTGTGTAGTCGAGGGGTTAAGATATCTGACTCTCGTCCTGACGACACGGGTTCAAATCCCGCAATGAATAATCACGCTTCTTCTTTACAAATACGGAACTCAAACTAGTTTGCAATATTCCACTTACCTTTACAGTCTTCCTAAACCCAGTTTTAGGACGTGCTGTGTAGTCGAGTAGTTAAGATATCTCACTCTCGTCCTGACGACCCGGGTTCGAATCCCGGAATGACCAATTGAGCTACTTCTGTACAAATACGGAACTCAAACTAGTTTCCAATAATCCACATAGCTTTACAGTCTTCCTAAACCAAGTTTTAAGATGTGCTGTGTAGTCGAGTGGTAAAGATACCTGACTCTCGTCCTGACGACTCAGGTTCGAATCCCGGAATGACCAATCGAGCTACTTCTGTACAAATACGGAACTCAAACTAGATTCAAAATACCTTTACAGTCTTCCTAAACCCAGTTATAAGATGTGCTGTGTAGTCGAGGGGTTAAGATATCTGACTCTCGTCCTGACGACCCGGGTTCCAATCCCGTAATGAATAATCTCGCTTCTTCTGTACAAATACGGAACTCAAACTAGTTTCCAATATTCCACATACCTTTACTGTCTTCCTAAACCCAGTTTTGAGATGTGCTGTGTAGTCGAGTGGTAAAGATACATAACACTCATCCTGACGACACGGGTTCAAATCCCGCAATGAATAATCACGCTTCTTCTTTACAAATACGGAACTCAAACTAGTTTCCAATATTCCAAATACCTTTACAGTCTTCCTAAACCCAGTTTTAGGACGTGCTGTGTAGTCGAGTGGTTAAGATATCTGACTCTCGTCCTGACGACTCAGGTTCGAATCCCGGAATGTCCAATCGAGCTACTTCTGTACAAATAAGGAACTCAAACTAGATTCCAAATACCTTTACAGTCTTCCTAAACCAAGTTATAAGACGTGCTGTGTAGTCGAGGGGTTAAGATATCTGACTCTCGTCCTGACGACCCGGGTTCGAATCCCGTAATGAATAATCACGCTTCTTCTGTACAAATACGGAACTCAAACTAGTTTCCAATATTCCACATAACTTTACTGTCTTCCTAAACCCAGTTATAAGACGTGCTGTGTAGTCGAGTGGTTAAGATATCTGACTCTCGTCCTGACGACTCGGGTTCGAATCCCGTAATGAATAATCACGCTTCTTCTGTACAAATACGGAACTCAAACTAGTTTCCAATATTTCAAATACCTTTACAGTCTTCCTAAACCCAGTTATAAGACGTGCTGTGTAGTCGAGTGGCGAAGATACCTCACTCTCATCCTGACGACCCGGATTCGAATCCCGCAATGACCAATCAAGCTACTTCTGTACAAATACGGAACGCAAACTAGTTTCCAATATTCCACATACCTTTACTGTCTTCCTAAACCCAGTTATAATATGTGCTGTGTAGTCGAGGGGTTAAGATATCTGACTCTCGTCCTGAGGACCCGGGTTCAAATCCCGGAATCACCAATCACGCTTCTTCTGTACAAATACGGATCTCAAAGTAGTTTCCAATATTCCACATACCTTTACAGTCTTCCTAGACCCAGTTTTGAGATGTGCTGTGTAGTCGAGGGGTTAAGATATCTGACTCTCATCCTGACGACCCGGGTTCGAATCCCGCAATGAATAATCACGCTTCTTCTTTACAAATACGAAACTCAAACTAGTTTCCAATATTCCAAATACCTTTACAGTCTTCCTAAACCCAGTTATAAGACGTGCTGTGTAGTCGAGTGGTAAAGATACCTGACTCTCATCCTGACGACAAGGGTTCGAATCCCGCAATGAATAATCACGCTTCTTCTGTACAAATACGGAACTCAAAGTAGTTTCCAATATTCCACTTACCTTTACAGTCTTCCTAAACCCAGTTTTAGGACGTGCTGTGTAGTCGAGTGGTTAAGATATCTGACTCTCGTCCTGAAGACTCAGGTTCGAATCCCGGAATGACCAATCGAGCTACTTCTGTACAAATACGGAGCTCAAACTAGATTCAAAATACCTTTACAGTCTTCCTAAACCCAGTTATAAGATGTGCTGTGTAGTCGAGGGGTTAAGATATCTGACTCTCGTCCTGACGACCCGGGTTCGAATCCCGTAATGAATAATCACGCTTCTTCTGTACAAATACGGAACTCAAACTAGTTTCCAATATTCCAAATACCTTTACTGTCTTCCTAAACCCAGTTATAAGACGTTCTGTGTAGTCGAATTGTTAAGATATCTGTCTCTCGTCCTGACGACCCGGGTTCGAATCCCGTAATGAATAATCACGCTTCTTTTGTACAAATACGGAACTCAAACTAGTTTCCAATATTCCACATACCTTTACTGTCTTCCTAAACCCTGTTATAAGACGTGCTGTGTAGTCGAGTGGTTAAGATATCTGACTCTCGTCCTGACGACTCAGGTTCGAATCCCGAAATGACCAATCGAGCTACTTCTGTACAAATACGGAACTCAAACTAGTTTCCAATATTCCACTTACCTTTACAGTCTTCCTAAACCCAGTTTTAGGACGTGCTGTGTAGTCGATTGGTTAAGATATCTGACTCTCGTCCTGACGACTCAGGTTCGAATTCTGGAAATGAACAGTCACGCTGCTTCTGTACAAATACGGAACTCAAACTAGTTTCAATTATTCCACATACCTTTACAGTCTTCCTAAACCCAGTTTTGAGATGTGCTGTGTAGTCGAGGGGTTAAGATATCTGACTCTCGTCCTGAGGACCCGGGTTCAAATCCCGGAATCACCAATCACGCTTCTTCTGTACAAATATGGATCTCAAAGTAGTTTCCAATATTCCACATACCTTTACAGTCTTCCTAGACCCAGTTTTGAGATGTGCTGTGTAGTCGAGGGGTTAAGATATCTGACTCTCGTCCTGACGACCCGGATTCGAATCCCGGAATGACCAATCAAGCTACTTCTGTACAAATACGGAACGCAAACTAGTTTCCAATATTCCACATAGCTTTACAGTCTTCCTAAACCCAGTTTTCAGATGTGCTGTGTAGTCGAGTGGTTAAGATATCTGTCTCTCGTCCTGACGACACGGGTTCAAATCCCGCAATGAATAATCTCGCTTCTTCTTTACAAATACGGAACTCAAACTAGTTTGCAATATTCCACTTACCTTTACAGTCTTCCTAAACCCAGTTTTAGGACGTGCTGTGTAGTCGAGTAGTTAAGATATCTCACTCTCGTCCTGACGACCCGGGTTCGAATCCCGGAATGACCAATTGAGCTACTTCTGTACAAATACGGAACTCAAACTAGTTTCCAATAATCCACATAGCTTTACAGTTTTCCTAAACCCAGTTTTAAGATGTGCTGTGTAGTCGAGTGGTAAAGATACCTGACTCTCGTCCTGACGACTCAGGTTCGAATCCCGGAATGACCAATCGAGCTACATCTGTACAAATACGGAACTCAAACTAGATTCAAAATACCTTTACAGTCTTCCTAAACCCAGTTATAAGATGTGCTGTGTAGTCGAGGGGTTAAGATATCTGACTCTCGTCCTGACGACCCGGGTTCGAATCCCGTAATGAATAATCTCGCTTCTTCTGTACAAATACGGAACTCAAACTAGTTTCCAATATTCCACATACCTTTACTGTCTTCCTAAACCCAGTTTTGAGATGTGCTGTGTAGTCGAGTGGTAAAGATACATAACACTCATCCTGACGACACGGGTTCAAATCCCGCAATGAATAATCACGCTTCTTCTTTACAAATACGGAACTCAAACTAGTTTCCAATATTCCAAATACCTTTACAGTCTTCCTAAACCCAGTTTTAGGACGTGCTGTGTAGTCGAGTGGTTAAGATATCTGACTCTCGTCCTGACGAATCAGGTTCGAATCCCGGAATGACCAATCGAGCTACTTCTGTACAAATAAGGAACTCAAACTAGATTCCAAATACCTTTACAGTCTTCCTAAACCAAGTTATAAGACGTGCTGTGTAGTCGAGGGGTTAAGATATCTGACTCTCGTCCTGACGACCCGGGTTCGAATCCCGTAATGAATAATCACGCTTCTTCTGTACAAATACGGAACTCAAACTAGTTTCCAATATTCCACATAACTTTACTGTCTTCCTAAACCCAGTTATAAGACGTGCTGTGTAGTCGAGTGGTTAAGATATCTGACTCTCGTCCTGACGACCCGGGTTGGAATCCCGTAATGAATAATCACGCTTCTTCTGTACAAATACGGAACTCAAACTAGTTTCAATTATTCCACATACCTTTACAGTCTTCCTAAACCCAGTTTTGAGATATGCTGTGTAGTCGAGTGGTAAAGATTCCTGACTCTAATCCTGACGACCCGGGATCGAATCCCGGAATGACCAATCACGCTTCTTCTGTACAAATACGGAACTCAAACTAGTTTCCAATATTTCAAATACCTTTACAGTCTTCCTAAACCCAGTTATAAGACGTGCTGTGTAGTCGAGTGGCGAAGATACCTCACTCTCATCCTGACGACCCGGATTCGAATCCCGCAATGACCAATCAAGCTACTTCTGTACAAATACGGAACGCAAACTAGTTTCCAATATTCCACATACCTTTACTGTCTTCCTAAACCCAGTTATAATATGTGCTGTGTAGTCGAGGGGTTAAGATATCTGACTCTCGTCCTGAGGACCCGGGTTCAAATCCCGGAATCACCAATCACGATTCTTCTGTACAAATACGGATCTCAAAGTAGTTTCCAATATTCCACATACCTTTACAGTCTTCCTAGACCCAGTTTTGAGATGTGCTGTGTAGTCGAGGGGTTAAGATATCTGACTCTCGTCCTGACGACCCGGATTCGAATACCGGAATGACCAATCAAGCTACTTCTGTACAAATACGGAACGCAAACTAGTTTCCAATATTCCACATAGCTTTACAGTCTTCCTAAACCCAGTTTTCAGATGTGCTGTGTAGTCGAGTGGTTAAGATATCTGTCTCTCGTCCTGACGACACGGGTTCAAATCCCGCAATGAATAATCACGCTTCTTCTTTACAAATACGGAACTCAAACTAGTTTGCAATATTCCACTTACCTTTACAGTCTTCCTAAACCCAGTTTTAGGACGTGCTGTGTAGTCGAGTAGTTAAGATATCTCACTCTCGTCCTGACGACCCAGGTTCGAATCCCGGAATGACCAATTGAGCTACTTCTGTACAAATAAGGAACTCAAACTAGATTCCAAATACCTTTACAGTCTTCCTAAACCAAGTTATAAGACGTGCTGTGTAGTCGAGGGGTTAAGATATCTGACTCTCGTCCTGACGACCCGGGTTCGAATCCCGTAATGAATAATCACGCTTCTTCTGTACAAATACGGAACTCAAACTAGTTTCCAATATTTCAAATACCTTTACAGTCTTCCTAAACCCAGTTATAAGACGTGCTGTGTAGTCGAGTGGCGAAGATACCTCACTCTCATCCTGACGACCCGGATTCGAATCCCGCAATGACCAATCAAGCTACTTCTGTACAAATACGGAACGCAAACTAGTTTCCAATATTCCACATACCTTTACTGTCTTCCTAAACCCAGTTATAATATGTGCTGTGTAGTCGAGGGGTTAAGATATCTGACTCTCGTCCTGAGGACCCGGGTTCAAATCCCGGAATCACCAATCACGCTTCTTCTGTACAAATACGGATCTCAAAGTAGTTTCCAATATTCCACATACCTTTACAGTCTTCCTAGACCCAGTTTTGAGATGTGCTGTGTAGTCGAGGGGTTAAGATATCTGACTCTCATCCTGACGACCCGGGTTCGAATCCCGCAATGAATAATCACGCTTCTTCTGTACAAATACGGAACTCAAAGTAGTTTCCAATATTCCACTTACCTTTACAGTCTTCCTAAACCCAGTTTTAGGACGTGCTGTGTAGTCGAGTGGTTAAGATATCTGACTCTCGTCCTGACGACTCAGGTTCGAATCCCGGAATGACCAATCGAGCTACTTCTGTACAAATACGGAGCTCAAACTAGATTCAAAATACCTTTACAGTCTTCCTAAACCCAGTTATAAGATGTGCTGTGTAGTCGAGGGGTTAAGATATCTGACTCTCGTACTGACGACCCGGGTTCGAATCCCGTAATGAATAATCTCGCTTCTTCTGTACAAATACGGAACTCAAACTAGTTTCCAATATTCCACATACCTTTACTGTCTTCCTAAACCCAGTTTTGAGATGTGCTGTGTAGTCGAGTGGTAAAGATACATAACACTCATCCTGACGACACGGGTTCAAATCCCGCAATGAATAATCACGCTTCTTCTTTACAAATACGGAACTCAAACTAGTTTCCAATATTCCAAATACCTTTACAGTCTTCCTAAACCCAGTTTTAGGACGTGCTGTGTAGTCGAGTGGTTAAGATATCTGACTCTCGTCCTGACGACTCAGGTTCGAATCCCGGAATGACCAATCGAGCTACTTCTGTACAAATACGGAACTCAAACTAGATTCCAAATACCTTTACAGTCTTCCTAAACCCAGTTATAAGATGTGCTGTGTAGTCGAGGGGTTAAGATATCTGACTCTCGTCCTGACGACCCGGGTTCGAATCCCGTAATGAATAATCACGCTTCTTCTGTACAAATACGGAACTCAAACTAGTTTCCAATATTCCAAATACCTTTACTGTCTTCCTAAACCCAGTTATAAGACGTTCTGTGTAGTCGAATTGTTAAGATATCTGACTCTCGTCCTGACGACTCAGGTTCGAATCCCGAAATGACCAATCGAGCTACTTCTGTACAAATACGGAACTCAAACTAGTTTCCAATATTCCACTTACCTTTACAGTCTTCCTAAACCCAGTTTTAGGACGTGCTGTGTAGTCGATTGGTTAAGATATCTGACTCTCGTCCTGACGACTCAGGTTCGAATTCTGGAAATGAACAGTCACGCTGCTTCTGTACAAATACGGAACTCAAACTAGTTTCAATTATTCCACATACCTTTACAGTCTTCCTAAACCCAGTTTTGAGATGTGCTGTGTAGTCGAGGGGTTAAGATATCTGACTCTCGTCCTGAGGACCCGGGTTCAAATCCCGGAATCACCAATCACGCTTCTTCTGTACAAATATGGATCTCAAAGTAGTTTCCAATATTCCACATACCTTTACAGTCTTCCTAGACCCAGTTTTGAGATGTGCTGTGTAGTCGAGGGGTTAAGATATCTGACTCTCGTCCTGACGACCCGGATTCGAATCCCGGAATGACCAATCAAGCTACTTCTGTACAAATACGGAACGCAAACTAGTTTCCAATATTCCACATAGCTTTACAGTCTTCCTAAACCCAGTTTTCAGATGTGCTGTGTAGTCGAGTGGTTAAGATATCTGTCTCTCGTCCTGACGACACGGGTTCAAATCCCGCAATGAATAATCACGCTTCTTCTTTACAAATACGGAACTCAAACTAGTTTGCAATATTCCACTTACCTTTACAGTCTTCCTAAACCCAGTTTTAGGACGTGCTGTGTAGTCGAGTAGTTAAGATATCTCACTCTCGTCCTGACGACCCGGGTTCGAATCCCGGAATGACCAATTGAGCTACTTCTGTACAAATACGGAACTCAAACTAGTTTCCAATAATCCACATAGCTTTACAGTCTTCCTAAACCCAGTTATAAGATGTGCTGTGTAGTCGAGTGGTAAAGATACCTGACTCTCGTCCTGACGACTCAGGTTCGAATCCCGGAATGACCAATCGAGCTACATCTGTACAAATACGGAACTCAAACTAGTTTCCAATATTCCACATACCTTTACTGTCTTCCTAAACCCAGTTCTGAGATGTGCTGTGTAGTCGAGTGGTAAAGATACATAACACTCATCCTGACGACACGGGTTCAAATCCCGCAATGAATAATCACGCTTCTTCTTTACAAATACGGAACTCAAACTAGTTTCCAATATTCCAAATACCTTTACAGTCTTCCTAAACCCAGTTTTAGGACGTGCTGTGTAGTCGAGGGGTTAAGATATCTGACTCTCGTCCTGACGACCCGGGTTCGAATCCCGTAATGAATAATCACGCTTCTTCTGTACAAATACGGAACTCAAACTAGTTTCCAATATTCCACATAACTTTACTGTCTTCCTAAACCCAGTTATAAGACGTGCTGTGTAGTCGAGTGGTTAAGATATCTGACTCTCGTCCTGACGACCCGGGTTGGAATCCCGTAATGAATAATCACGCTTCTTCTGTACAAATACGGAACTCAAACTAGTTTGCAATATTCCACTTACCTTTACAGTCTTCCTAAACCCAGTTTTAGGACGTGCTGTGTAGTCGAGTAGTTAAGATATCTCACTCTCGTCCTGACGACCCAGGTTCGAATCCCGGAATGACCAATGGAGCTACTTCTGTACAAATAAGGAACTCAAACTAGATTCCAAATACCTTTACAGTCTTCCTAAACCAAGTTATAAGACGTGCTGTGTAGTCGAGGGGTTAAGATATCTGACTCTCGTCCTGACGACCCGGGTTCGAATCCCGTAATGAATAATCACGCTTCTTCTGTACAAATACGGAACTCAAACTAGTTTCCAATATTCCACATAACTTTACTGTCTTCCTAAACCCAGTTATAAGACATGCTGTGTAGTCGAGTGGTTAAGATATCTGACTCTCGTCCTGACGACCCGGGTTCGAATCCCGTAATGAATAATCACGCTTCTTCTGTACAAATACGGAACTCAAACTAGTTTCCAATATTTCAAATACCTTTACAGTCTTCCTAAACCCAGTTATAAGACGTGCTGTGTAGTCGAGTGGCGAAGATACCTCACTCTCATCCTGACGACCCGGATTCGAATCCCGCAATGACCAATCAAGCTACTTCTGTACAAATACGGAACTCAAACTAGTTTCCAATATTCCACATACCTTTACTGTCTTCCTAGACCCAGTTTTGAGATGTGCTGTGTAGTCGAGGGGTTAAGATATCTGACTCTCGTACTGACGACCCGGGTTCGAATCCCGTAATGAATAATCTCGCTTCTTCTGTACAAATACGGAACTCAAACTAGTTTCCAATATTCCACATACCTTTACTGTCTTCCTAAACCCAGTTTTGAGATGTGCTGTGTAGTCGAGTGGTAAAGATACATAACACTCATCCTGACGACACGGGTTCAAATCCCGCAATGAATAATCACGCTTCTTCTTTACAAATACGGAACTCAAACTAGTTTCCAATATTCCAAATACCTTTACAGTCTTCCTAAACCCAGTTTTAGGACGTGCTGTGTAGTCGAGTGGTTAAGATATCTGACTCTCGTCCTGACGACTCAGGTTCGAATCCCGGAATGACCAATCGAGCTACTTCTGTACAAATACGGAACTCAAACTAGATTCCAAATACCTTTACAGTCTTCCTAAACCCAGTTATAAGATGTGCTGTGTAGTCGAGGGGTTAAGATATCTGACTCTCGTCCTGACGACCCGGGTTCGAATCCCGTAATGAATAATCACGCTTCTTCTGTACAAATACGGAACTCAAACTAGTTTCCAATATTCCAAATACCTTTACTGTCTTCCTAAACCCAGTTATAAGACGTTCTGTGTAGTCGAATTGTTAAGATATCTGTCTCTCGTCCTGACGACCCGGGTTCGAATCCCGTAATGAATAATCACGCTTCTTTTGTACAAATACGGAACTCAAACTAGTTTCCAATATTCCACATACCTTTACTGTCTTCCTAAACCCTGTTATAAGACGTGCTGTGTAGTCGAGTGGTTAAGATATCTGACTCTCGTCCTGACGACTCAGGTTCGAATCCCGAAATGACCAATCGAGCTACTTCTGTACAAATACGGAACTCAAACTAGTTTCCAATATTCCACTTACCTTTACAGTCTTCCTAAACCCAGTTTTAGGACGTGCTGTGTAGTCGATTGGTTAAGATATCTGACTCTCGTCCTGACGACTCAGGTTCGAATTCTGGAAATGAACAGTCACGCTGCTTCTGTACAAATACGGAACTCAAACTAGTTTCAATTATTCCACATACCTTTACAGTCTTCCTAAACCCAGTTTTGAGATGTGCTGTGTAGTCGAGGGGTTAAGATATCTGACTCTCGTCCTGAGGACCCGGGTTCAAATCCCGGAATCACCAATCACGCTTCTTCTGTACAAATATGGATCTCAAAGTAGTTTCCAATATTCCACATACCTTTACAGTCTTCCTAGACCCAGTTTTGAGATGTGCTGTGTAGTCGAGGGGTTAAGATATCTGACTCTCGTCCTGACGACCCGGATTCGAATCCCGGAATGACCAATCAAGCTACTTCTGTACAAATACGGAACGCAAACTAGTTTCCAATATTCCACATAGCTTTACAGTCTTCCTAAACCCAGTTTTCAGATGTGCTGTGTAGTCGAGTGGTTAAGATATCTGTCTCTCGTCCTGACGACACGGGTTCAAATCCCGCAATGAATAATCACGCTTCTTCTTTACAAATACGGAACTCAAACTAGTTTGCAATATTCCACTTACCTTTACAGTCTTCCTAAACCCAGTTTTAGGACGTGCTGTGTAGTCGAGTAGTTAAGATATCTCACTCTCGTCCTGACGACCCGGGTTCGAATCCCGGAATGACCAATTGAGCTACTTCTGTACAAATACGGAACTCAAACTAGTTTCCAATAATCCACATAGCTTTACAGTCTTCCTAAACCCAGTTTTAAGATGTGCTGTGTAGTCGAGTGGTAAAGATACCTGACTCTCGTCCTGACGACTCAGGTTCGAATCCCGGAATGACCAATCGAGCTACATCTGTACAAATACGGAACTCAAACTAGTTTCCAATATTCCACATACCTTTACTGTCTTCCTAAACCCAGTTTTGAGATGTGCTGTGTAGTCGAGTGGTAAAGATATCTGACTCTCGTCCTGACGACTCAGGTTCGAATCCCGGAATGACCAATCGAGCTACTTCTGTACAAATAAGGAACTCAAACTAGATTCCAAATACCTTTACAGTCTTCCTAAACCAAGTTATAAGACGTGCTGTGTAGTCGAGGGGTTAAGATATCTGACTCTCGTCCTGACGACCCGGGTTCGAATCCCGTAATGAATAATCACGCTTCTTCTGTACAAATACGGAACTCAAACTAGTTTCCAATATTCCACATAACTTTACTGTCTTCCTAAACCCAGTTATAAGACGTGCTGTGTAGTCGAGTGGTTAAGATATCTGACTCTCGTCCTGACGACCCGGGTTGGAATCCCGTAATGAATAATCACGCTTCTTCTGTACAAATACGGAATTCAAACTAGTTTCAATTATTCCACATACCTTTACAGTCTTCCTAAACCCAGTTTTGAGATATGCTGTGTAGTCGAGTGGTAAAGATTCCTGACTCTAATCCTGACGACCCGGGATCGAATCCCGGAATGACCAATCACGCTTCTTCTGTACAAATACGGAACTCAAACTAGTTTCCAATATTTCAAATACCTTTACAGTCTTCCTAAACCCAGTTATAAGACGTGCTGTGTAGTCGAGTGGCGAAGATACCTCACTCTCATCCTGACGACCCGGATTCGAATCCCGCAATGACCAATCAAGCTACTTCTGTACAAATACGGAACGCAAACTAGTTTCCAATATTCCACATACCTTTACTGTCTTCCTAAACCCAGTTATAATATGTGCTGTGTAGTCGAGGGGTTAAGATATCTGACTCTCGTCCTGAGGACCCGGGTTCAAATCCCGGAATCACCAATCACGCTTCTTCTTTACAAATACGGAACTCAAACTAGTTTGCAATATTCCACTTACCTTTACAGTCTTCCTAAACCCAGTTTTAGGACGTGCTGTGTAGTTGAGTAGTTAAGATATCTCACTCTCGTCCTGACGACCCAGGTTCGAATCCCGGAATGACCAATTGAGCTACTTCTGTACAAATACGGAACTCAAACTAGTTTCCAATAATCCACATAGCTTTACAGTCTTCCTAAACCCAGTTTTAAGATGTGCTGTGTAGTCGAGTGGTAAAGATACCTGACTCTCATCCTGACGACCCGGGTTCGAATCCCGCAATGAATAATCACGCTTCTTCTTTACAAATACGAAACTCAAACTAGTTTCCAATATTCCAAATACCTTTACAGTCTTCCTAAACCCAGTTATAAGACGTGCTGTGTAGTCGAGTGGTAAAGATACCTGACTCTCATCCTGACGACAAGGGTTCGAATCCCGCAATGAATAATCACGCTTCTTCTGTACAAATACGGAACTCAAAGTAGTTTCCAATATTCCACTTACCTTTACAGTCTTCCTAAACCCAGTTTTAGAACGTGCTGTGTAGTCGAGTGGTTAAGATATCTGACTCTCGTCCTGACGACTCAGGTTCGAATCCCGGAATGACCAATCGAGCTACTTCTGTACAAATACGGAACTCAAACTAGATTCAAAATACCTTTACAGTCTTCCTAAACCCAGTTATAAGATGTGCTGTGTAGTCGAGGGGTTAAGATATCTGACTCTCGTCCTGACGACCCGGGTTCGAATCCCGTAATGAATAATCTCGCTTCTTCTGTACAAATACGGAACTCAAACTAGTTTCCAATATTCCACATACCTTTACTGTCTTCCTAAACCCAGTTTTGAGATGTGCTGTGTAGTCGAGTGGTAAAGATACATAACACTCATCCTGACGACACGGGTTCAAATCCCGCAATGAATAATCACGCTTCTTCTTTACAAATACGGAACTCAAACTAGTTTGCAATATTCCACTTACCTTTACAGTCTTCCTAAACCCAGTTTTAGGACGTGCTGTGTAGTCGAGTAGTTAAGATATCTCACTCTCGTCCTGACGACCCGGGTTCGAATCCCGGAATGATACCAATACAATACCAATTGAGCTACTTCTGTACAAATACGGAACTCAAACTAGTTTCCAATATTCCACATACCTTTACTGTCTTCCTAAACCCAGTTTTGAGATGTGCTGTGTAGTCGAGTGGTAAAGATACATAACACTCATCCTGACGACACGGGTTCAAATCCCGCAATGAATAATCACGCTTCTTCTTTACAAATACGGAACTCAAACTAGTTTCCAATATTCCAAATACCTTTACAGTCTTCCTAAACCCAGTTTTAGGACGTGCTGTGTAGTCGAGTGGTTAAGATATCTGACTCTCGTCCTGACGACTCAGGTTCGAATCCCGGAATGACCAATCGAGCTACTTCTGTACAAATACGGAACTCAAACTAGATTCCAAATACCTTTACAGTCTTCCTAAACCCAGTTATAAGATGTGCTGTGTAGTCGAGGGGTTAAGATATCTGACTCTCGTCCTGACGACCCGGGTTCGAATCCCGTAATGAATAATCACGCTTCTTCTGTACAAATACGGAACTCAAACTAGTTTCCAATATTCCAAATACCTTTACTGTCGTCCTAAACCCAGTTATAAGACGTTCTGTGTAGTCGAATTGTTAAGATATCTGTCTCTCGTCCTGACGACTCAGGTTCGAATCCCGAAATGACCAATCGAGCTACTTCTGTACAAATACGGAACTCAAACTAGTTTCCAATATTCCACTTACCTTTACAGTCTTCCTAAACCCAGTTTTGAGATGTGCTGTGTAGTCGAGGGGTTAAGATATCTGACTCTCGTCCTCAGGACCCGGGTTCAAATCCCGGAATCACCAATCACGCTTCTTCTGTACAAATATGGATCTCAAAGTAGTTTCCAATATTCCACATTCCTTTACAGTCTTCCTAGACCCAGTTTTGAGATGTGCTGTGTAGTCGAGGGGTTAAGATATCTGACTCTCGTCCTGACGACCCGGATTCGAATCCCGGAATGACCAATCAAGCTACTTCTGTACAAATACGGAACGCAAACTAGTTTCCAATATTCCACATAGCTTTACAGTCTTCCTAAACCCAGTTTTCAGATGTGCTGTGTAGTCGAGTGGTTAAGATATCTGTCTCTCGTCCTGACGACACGGGTTCAAATCCCGCAATGAATAATCACGCTTGTTCTTTACAAATACGGAACTCAAACTAGTTTGCAATATTCCACTTACCTTTACAGTCTTCCTAAAACCAGTTTTAGGACGTGCTGTGTAGTCGAGTGGTAAAGATACCTGACTCTCATCCTGACGACAAGGGTTCGAATCCCGCAATGAATAATCACGCTTCTTCTGTACAAATACGGAACTCAAAGTAGTTTCCAATATTCCACTTACCTTTACAGTCTTCCTAAACCCAGTTTTAGAACGTGCTGTGTAGTCGAGTGGTTAAGATATCTGACTCTCGTCCTGACGACTCAGGTTCGAATCCCGGAATGACCAATCAAGCTACTTCTGTACAAATACGGAACTCAAACTAGTTTCCAATATTCCACATACCTTTACTGTCTTCCTAAACCCAGTTTTGAGATGTGCTGTGTAGTCGAGTGGTAAAGATACATAACACTCATCCTGACGACACGGGTTCAAATCCCGCAATGAATAATCACGCTTCTTCTTTACAAATACGGAACTCAAACTAGTTTCCAATATTCCAAATACCTTTACAGTCTTCCTAAACCCAGTTTTAGGACGTGCTGTGTAGTCGAGTGGTTAAGATATCTGACTCTCGTCCTGACGACTCAGGTTCGAATCCCGGAATGACCAATCGAGCTACTTCTGTACAAATACGGAACTCAAACTAGATTCCAAATACCTTTACAGTCTTCCTAAACCCAGTTATAAGATGTGCTGTGTAGTCGAATTGTTAAGATATCTGTCTCTCGTCCTGACGACCCGGGTTCGAATCCCGTAATGAATAATCACGCTTCTTCTGTACAAATACGGAACTCAAACTAGTTTCCAATATTCCAAATACCTTTACTGTCTTCCTAAACCCAGTTATAAGACGTTCTGTGTAGTCGAATTGTTAAGATATCTGTCTCTCGTCCTGACGACCCGGGTTCGAATCCCGTAATGAATAATCACGCTTCTTCTGTACAAATACGGAACTCAAACTAGTTTCCAATATTCCACATACCTTTACTGTCTTCCTAAACCCTGTTATAAGACGTGCTGTGTAGTCGAGTGGTTAAGATATCTGACTCTCGTCCTGACGACTCAGGTTCGAATCCCGAAATGACCAATCGAGCTACTTCTGTACAAATACGGAACTCAAACTAGTTTCCAATATTCCACTTACCTTTACAGTCTTCCTAAACCCAGTTTTAGGACGTGCTGTGTAGTCGATTGGTTAAGATATCTGACTCTCGTCCTGACGACTCAGGTTCGAATTCTGGAAATGAACAGTCACGCTGCTTCTGTACAAATACGGAACTCAAACTAGTTTCAATTATTCCACATACCTTTACAGTCTTCCTAAACCCAGTTTTGAGATGTGCTGTGTAGTCGAGGGGTTAAGATATCTGACTCTCGTCCTGAGGACCCGGGTTCAAATCCCGGAATCACCAATCACGCTTCTTCTGTACAAATATGGATCTCAAAGTAGTTTCCAATATTCCACATACCTTTACAGTCTTCCTAGACCCAGTTTTGAGATGTGCTGTGTAGTCGAGGGGTTAAGATATCTGACTCTCGTCCTGACGACCCGGATTCGAATCCCGGAATGACCAATCAAGCTACTTCTGTACAAATACGGAACGCAAACTAGTTTCCAATATTCCACATAGCTTTACAGTCTTCCTAAACCCAGTTTTCAGATGTGCTGTGTAGTCGAGTGGTTAAGATATCTGTCTCTCGTCCTGACGACACGGGTTCAAATCCCGCAATGAATAATCACGCTTCTTCTTTACAAATACGGAACTCAAACTAGTTTGCAATATTCCACTTACCTTTACAGTCTTCCTAAACCCAGTTTTAGGACGTGCTGTGTAGTCGAGTAGTTAAGATATCTCACTCTCGTCCTGACGACCCGGGTTCGAATCCCGGAATGACCAATTGAGCTACTTCTGTACAAATACGGAACTCAAACTAGTTTCCAATAATCCACATAGCTTTACAGTCTTCCTAAACCCAGTTTTAAGATGTGCTGTGTAGTCGAGTGGTAAAGATACATAACACTCATCCTGACGACACGGGTTCAAATCCCGCAATGAATAATCACGCTTCTTCTTTACAAATACGGAACTCAAACTAGTTTCCAATATTCCAAATACCTTTACAGTCTTCCTAAACCCAGTTTTAGGACGTGCTGTGTAGTCGAGTGGTTAAGATATCTGACTCTCGTCCTGACGACTCAGGTTCGAATCCCGGAATGACCAATCGAGCTACTTCTGTACAAATAAGGAACTCAAACTAGATTCCAAATACCTTTACAGTCTTCCTAAACCAAGTTATAAGACGTGCTGTGTAGTCGAGGGGTTACGATATCTGACTCTCGTCCTGACGACCCGGGTTCGAATCCCGTAATGAATAATCACGCTTCTTCTGTACAAATACGGAACTCAAACTAGTTTCCAATATTCCACATAACTTTACTGTCTTCCTAAACCCAGTTATAAGACGTGCTGTGTAGTCGAGTGGTTAAGATATCTGACTCTCGTCCTGACGACCCGGGTTGGAATCCCGTAATGAATAATCACGCTTCTTCTGTACAAATACGGAACTCAAACTAGTTTCAATTATTCCACATACCTTTACAGTCTTCCTAAACCCAGTTTTGAGATATGCTGTGTAGTCGAGTGGTAAAGATTCCTGACTCTAATCCTGACGACCCGGGATCGAATCCCGGAATGACCAATCACGCTTCTTCTGTACAAATACGGAACTCAAACTAGTTTCCAATATTTCAAATACCTTTACAGTCTTCCTAAACCCAGTTATAAGACGTGCTGTGTAGTCGAGTGGCGAAGATACCTCACTCTCATCCTGACGACCCGGATTCGAATCCCGCAATGACCAATCAAGCTACTTCTGTACAAATACGGAACGCAAACTAGTTTCCAATATTCCACATACATTTACTGTCTTCCTAAACCCAGTTATAATATGTGCTGTGTAGTCGAGGGGTTAAGATATCTGACTCTCGTCCTGAGGACCCGGGTTCAAATCCCGGAATCACCAATCACGATTCTTCTGTACAAATACGGATCTCAAATTAGTTTCCAATATTCCACATACCTTTACAGTCTTCCTAGACCCAGTTTTGAGATGTGCTGTGTAGTCGAGGGGTTAAGATATCTGACTCTCGTCCTGACGACCCGGATTCGAATACCGGAATGACCAATCAAGCTACTTCTGTACAAATACGGAACGCAAACTAGTTTCCAATATTC
This sequence comes from Pholcus phalangioides, assembly GCF_987345545.1. NCBI lineage: Eukaryota > Metazoa > Arthropoda > Arachnida > Araneae > Pholcidae > Pholcus > Pholcus phalangioides. The sequence goes on from NW_028301598.1 coordinate 14,365,720, forward strand.
CACATAGCTTTACAGTCTTCCTAAACCCAGTTTTCAGATGTGCTGTGTAGTCGAGTGGTTAAGATATCTGTCTCTCGTCCTGACGACACGGGTTCAAATCCCGCAATGAATAATCACGCTTCTTCTTTACAAATACGGAACTCAAACTAGTTTGCAATATTCCACTTACCTTTACAGTCTTCCTAAACCCAGTTTTAGGATGTGTAGTCGAGTAGTTAAGATATCTGACTCTCGTCCTGACGACCCGGATTCGAATCCCGGAATGACCAATCAAGCTACTTCTGTACAAATACGGAACGCAAACTAGTTTCCAATATTCCACATAGCTTTACAGTCTTCCTAAACCCTGTTTTCAGATGTGCTGTGTAGTCGAGTGGTAAATATACCTGACTCTCATCCTGACGACCCGGGTTCGAATCCCGCAATGACCAATCACGCTTCTTCTGTACAAATACGGAACTCAAACTATTTTCCAATATTCCACATACCTTTACTGTCTTCCTAAACCCAGTTTTGAGATGTGCTGTGTAGTCGAGTGGTAAAGATACCTAACACTCATCCTGACGACACGGGTTCAAATCCCGCAATGAATAATCACGCTTCTTCTTTACAAATACGGAACTCAAACTAGTTTGCAATATTCCACTTACCTTTACAGTCTTCCTAAACCCAGTTTTAGGACGTGCTGTGTAGTCGAGTAGTTAAGATATCTCACTCTCGTCCTGACGACCGGGGTTCGAATCCCGGAATGACCAATTGAGCTACTTCTGTACAAATACGGAACTCAAACTAGTTTCCAATAATCCACATAGCTTTACAGTCTTCCTAAACCCAGTTTTAAGATGTGCTGTGTAGTCGAGGGGTTAAGATATCTGACTCTCGTCCTGACGACAAGGGTTCGAATCCCGCAATGAATAATCACGCTTCTTCTGTACAAATACGGAACTCAAACTAGTTTCCAATATTCCAAATACCTTTACTGTCTTCCTAAACCCAGTTATAAGACGTTCTGTGTAGTCGAATTGTTAAGATATCTGTCTCTCGTCCTGACGACCCGGGTTCGAATCCCGTAATGAATAATCACGCTTCTTTTGTACAAATACGGAACTCAAACTAGTTTCCAATATTCCACATACCTTTACTGTCTTCCTAAACCCTGTTATAAGACGTGCTGTGTAGTCGAGTGGTTAAGATATCTGACTCTCGTCCTGACGACTCAGGTTCGAATCCCGGAATGACCAATCGAGCTACTTCTGTACAAATACGGAACTCAAACTAGTTTCCAATATTCCAAATACCTTTACAGTCTTCCTAAACCCAGTTATAAGACGTGCTGTGTAGTCGAATTGTTAAGATATCTGTCTCTCGTCCTGACGACTCAGGTTCGAATCCCGGAATGACCAATCGAGCTACTTCTGTACAAATACGGAACTCAAACTAGTTTCCAATATTCCAAATACCTTTACAGTCTTCCTAAACCCAGTTATAAGACGTGCTGTGTAGTCGAGTGGTAAAGATACCTGACTCTCATCCTGACGACAAGGGTTCGAATCCCGCATTGAATAATCACGCTTCTTCTTTACAAATACGGAACTCAAACTAGTTTGCAATATTCCACTTACCTTTACAGTCTTCCTAAACCCAGTTATAAGACGTGCTGTGTAGTCGAGGGGTTAAGATATCTGACTCTCGTCCTGACGACCCGGGTTCGAATCCCGTAATGAATAATCACGCTTCTTCTGTACAAATACGGAACTCAAACTAGTTTCCAATATTCCAAATACCTTTACTGTCTTCCTAAACCCAGTTATAAGACGTTCTGTGTAGTCGAATTGTTAAGATATCTGTCTCTCGTCCTGACGACCCGGGTTCGAATCCCGTAATGAATAATCACGCTTCTTTTGTACAAATACGGAACTCAAACTAGTTTCCAATATTCCACATACCTTTACTGTCTTCCTAAACCCTGTTATAAGACGTGCTGTGTAGTCGAGTGGTTAAGATATCTGACTCTCGTCCTGACGACTCAGGTTCGAATCCCGAAATGACCAATCGAGCTACTTCTGTACAAATACGGAACTCAAACTAGTTTCCAATATTCCACTTACCTTTACAGTCTTCCTAAACCCAGTTTTAGGACGTGCTGTGTAGTCGATTGGTTAAGATATCTGACTCTCGTCCTGACGACTCAGGTTCGAATTCTGGAAATGAACAGTCACGCTGCTTCTGTACAAATACGGAACTCAAACTAGTTTCAATTATTCCACATACCTTTACAGTCTTCCTAAACCCAGTTTTGAGATGTGCTGTGTAGTCGAGGGGTTAAGATATCTGACTCTCGTCCTGACGACCCGGGTTCGAATCCCGGAATGACCAATCGAGCTACTTCTGTACAAATACGGAACTCAAACTAGTTTCCAATATTCCAAATACCTTTACAGTCTTCCTAAACCCAGTTATAATATGTGCTGTGTAGTCGAGGGGTTAAGATATCTGACTCTCGTCCTGAGGACCCGGGTTCAAATCCCGGAATCACCATTCACGCTTCTTCTGTACAAATACGGATCTCAAAGTAGTTTCCAATATTCCACATACCTTTACAGTCTTCCTAGACCCAGTTTTGAGATGTGCTGTGTAGTCGAGGGGTTAAGATATCTGACTCTTGTCCTGACGACCCGGATTCGAATCCCGGAATGACCAATCAAGCTACTTCTGTACAAATACGGAACGCAAACTAGTTTCCAATATTCCACATACCTTTACTGTCTTCCTAAACCCAGTTTTGAGATGTGCTGTGTAGTCGAGTGGTAAAGATACCTAACACTCATCCTGACGACACGGGTTCAAATCCCGCAATGAATAATCACGCTTCTTCTTTACAAATACGGAACTCAAACTAGTTTGCAATATTCCACTTACCTTTACAGTCTTCCTAAACCCAGTTTTAGGACGTGCTGTGTAGTCGAGGGGTTAAGATATCTGACTCTCGTACTGACGACCCGGGTTCGAATCCCGTAATGAATAATCTCGCTTCTTCTGTACAAATACGGAACTCAAACTAGTTTCCAATATTCCACATACCTTTACAGTCTTCCTAAACCCAGTTTTAGGACGTGCTGTGTAGTCGAGTGGTTAAGATATCTGACTCTCGTCCTGACGACTCAGGTTCGAATCCCGGAATGACCAATCGAGCTACTTCTGTACAAATACGGAACTCAAACTAGATTCCAAATACCTTTACAGTCTTCCTAAACCCAGTTTTCAGATGTGCTGTGTAGTCGAGGGGTTAAGATATCTGACTCTCGTCCTGACGACCCGGGTTCGAATCCCGTAATGAATAATCACGCTTCTTCTGTACAAATACGGAACTCAAACTAGTTTCCAATATTCCAAATACCTTTACTGTCTTCCTAAACCCAGTTATAAGACGTTCTGTGTAGTCGAATTGTTAAGATATCTGTCTCTCGTCCTGACGACCCGGGTTCGAATCCCGTAATGAATAATCACGCTTCTTTTGTACAAATACGGAACTCAAACTAGTTTCCAATATTCCACATACCTTTACTGTCTTCCTAAACCCTGTTATAAGACGTGCTGTGTAGTCGAGTGGTTAAGATATCTGACTCTCGTCCTGACGACTCAGGTTCGAATCCCGAAATGACCAATCGAGCTACTTCTATACAAATACGGAACTCAAACTAGATTCCAAATACCTTTACAGTCTTCCTAAACCCAGTTTTAAGATGTGCTGTGTAGTCGAGGGGTTAAGATATCTGACTCTCGTCCTGACGACCCGGGTTCGAATCCCGTAATGAATAATCACGCTTCTTCTGTACAAATACGGAACTCAAACTAGTTTCCAATATTCCACATACCTTTACTGTCTTCCTAAACCCTGTTATAAGACGTGCTGTGTAGTCGAGTGGTTAAGATATCTGACTCTCGTCCTGACGACTCAGGTTCGAATCCCGAAATGACCAATCGAGCTACTTCTATACAAATACGGAACTCAAACTAGTTTCCAATATTCCACTTACCTTTACAGTCTTCCTAAACCCAGTTTTAGGACGTGCTGTGTAGTCGATTGGTTAAGATATCTGACTCTCGTCCTGACGACTCAGGTTCGAATTCTGGAAATGAACAGTCACGCTGCTTCTGTACAAATACGGAACTCAAACTAGTTTCAATTATTCCACATACCTTTACAGTCTTCCTAAACCCAGTTTTGAGATGTGCTGTGTAGTCGAGGGGTTAAGATATCTGACTCTCGTCCTGAGGACCCGGGTTCAAATCCCGGAATCACCAATCACGCTTCTTCTGTACAAATATGGATCTCAAAGTAGTTTCCAATATTCCACATACCTTTACAGTCTTCCTAGACCCAGTTTTGAGATGTGCTGTGTAGTCGAGGGGTTAAGATATCTGACTCTCGTCCTGACGACCCGGATTCGAATCCCGGAATGACCAATCAAGCTACTTCTGTACAAATACGGAACGCAAACTAGTTTCCAATATTCCACATAGCTTTACAGTCTTCCTAAACCCAGTTTTCAGATGTGCTGTGTAGTCGAGTGGTTAAGATATCTGTCTCTCGTCCTGACGACACGGGTTCAAATCCCGCAATGAATAATCACGCTTCTTCTTTACAAATACGGAACTCAAACTAGTTTGCAATATTCCACTTACCTTTACAGTCTTCCTAAACCCAGTTTTAGGACGTGCTGTGTAGTCGAGTAGTTAAGATATCTCACTCTCGTCCTGACGACCCGGGTTCGAATCCCGGAATGACCAATTGAGCTACTTCTGTACAAATACGGAACTCAAACTAGTTTCCAATAATCCACATAGCTTTACAGTTTTCCTAAACCCAGTTTTAAGATGTGCTGTGTAGTCGAGTGGTGAAGATACCTGACTCTCATCCTGACGACCCGGGTTCGAATCCCGCAATGAATAATCACGCTTCTTCTTTACAAATACGAAACTCAAACTAGTTTCCAATATTCCAAATACCTTTACAGTCTTCCTAAACCCAGTTATAAGACGTGCTGTGTAGTCGAGTGGTGAAGATACCTGACTCTCATCCTGACGACAAGGGTTCGAATCCCGCAATGAATAATCACGCTTCTTCTGTACAAATACGGAACTCAAAGTAGTTTCCAATATTCCACTTACCTTTACAGTCTTCCTAAACCCAGTTTTAGAACGTGCTGTGTAGTCGAGTGGTTAAGATATCTGACTCTCGTCCTGACGACTCAGGTTCGAATCCCGGAATGACCAATCGAGCTACTTCTGTACAAATACGGAACTCAAACTAGATTCAAAATACCTTTACAGTCTTCCTAAACCCAGTTATAAGATGTGCTGTGTAGTCGAGGGGTTAAGATATCTGACTCTCGTCCTGACGACCCGGGTTCGAATCCCGTAATGAATAATCTCGCTTCTTCTGTACAAATACGGAACTCAAACTAGTTTCCAATATTCCACATACCTTTACTGTCTTCCTAAACCCAGTTTTGAGATGTGCTGTGTAGTCGAGTGGTAAAGATACATAACACTCATCCTGACGACACGGGTTCAAATCCCGCAATGAATAATCACGCTTCTTCTTTACAAATACGGAACTCAAACTAGTTTGCAATATTCCACTTACCTTTACAGTCTTCCTAAACCCAGTTTTAGGACGTGCTGTGTAGTCGAGTAGTTAAGATATCTCACTCTCGTCCTGACGACCCGGGTTCGAATCCCGGAATGATACCAATACAATACCAATTGAGCTACTTCTGTACAAATACGGAACTCAAACTAGTTTCCAATAATCCACATAGCTTTACAGTCTTCCTAAACCCAGTTTTAAGATGTGCTGTGTAGTCGAGTGGTAAATATACCTGACTCTCATTTTGACGACCCGGGATCGAATCCCGCAATGACCAATCACGCTTCTTCTGTACAAATACGGAACTCAAACTAGTTTCCAATATTCCACATACCTTTACTGTCTTCCTAAACCCAGTTTTGAGATGTGCTGTGTAGTCGAGTGGTAAAGATACCTAACACTCATCCTGACGACACGGGTTCAAATCCCGCAATGAATAATCACGCTTCCTCTTTACAAATACGGAACTCAAACTAGTTTGCAATATTCCACTTACCTTTACAGTCTTCCTAAACCCAGCTTTAGGACGTGCTGTGTAGTCGAGTGGTTAAAATATCTGACTCTCGTCCTGACGACTCAGGTTCGAATCCCGGAATGACCAATCGAACTACTTCTGTACAAATACGGAACTCAAACTAGATTCCAAATACCTTTACAGTCTTCCTAAACCCAGTTATAAGATGTGCTGTGTAGTCGAGGGGTTAAGATATCTGACTCTCGTCCTGACGACCCGGGTTCGTAATCCCGTAATGAATAATCACGCTTCTTCTGTACAAATACGGAACTCAAACTAGTTTCCAATATTCCACATACCTTTACTGTCTTCCTAAACCCTGTTATAAGACGTGCTGTGTAGTCGAGGGGTTAAGATATCTGACTCTCGTCCTGACGACCCGGGTTCGAATCCCGCAATGACCAATCAAGCTACTTCTGTACAAATACGGAACGCAAACTAGTTTCCAATATTCCAAATACCTTTACTGTCTTCCTAAACCCAGTTATAAGACGTTCTGTGTAGTCGAATTGTTAAGATATCTGTCTCTCGTCCTGACGACCCGGGTTCGAATCCCGTAATGAATAATCACGCTTCTTCTGTACAAATACGGAACTCAAACTAGTTTCCAATATTCCACATACCTTTACTGTCTTCCTAAACCCTGTTATAAGACGTGCTGTGTAGTCGAGTGGTTAAGATATCTGACTCTCGTCCTGACGACTCAGGTTCGAATCCCGAAATGACCAATCGAGCTACTTCTATACAAATACGGAACTCAAACTAGATTCCAAATACCTTTACAGTCTTCCTAAACCCAGTTTTAAGATGTGCTGTGTAGTCGAGGGGTTAAGATATCTGACTCTCGTCCTGACGACCCGGGTTCGAATCCCGTAATGAATAATCACGCTTCTTCTGTACAAATACGGAACTCAAACTAGTTTCCAATATTCCACATACCTTTACTGTCTTCCTAAACCCTGTTATAAGACGTGCTGTGTAGTCGAGTGGTTAAGATATCTGACTCTCGTCCTGACGACTCAGGTTCGAATCCCGAAATGACCAATCGAGCTACTTCTATACAAATACGGAACTCAAACTAGTTTCCAATATTCCACTTACCTTTACAGTCTTCCTAAACCCAGTTTTAGGACGTGCTGTGTAGTCGATTGGTTAAGATATCTGACTCTCGTCCTGACGACTCAGGTTCGAATTCTGGAAATGAACAGTCACGCTGCTTCTGTACAAATACGGAACTCAAACTAGTTTCAATTATTCCACATACCTTTACAGTCTTCCTAAACCCAGTTTTGAGATGTGCTGTGTAGTCGAGGGGTTAAGATATCTGACTCTCGTCCTGAGGACCCGGGTTCAAATCCCGGAATCACCAATCACGCTTCTTCTGTACAAATATGGATCTCAAAGTAGTTTCCAATATTCCACATACCTTTACAGTCTTCCTAGACCCAGTTTTGAGATGTGCTGTGTAGTCGAGGGGTTAAGATATCTGACTCTCGTCCTGACGACCCGGATTCGAATCCCGGAATGACCAATCAAGCTACTTCTGTACAAATACGGAACGCAAACTAGTTTCCAATATTCCACATAGCTTTACAGTCTTCCTAAACCCAGTTTTCAGATGTGCTGTGTAGTCGAGTGGTTAAGATATCTGTCTCTCGTCCTGACGACACGGGTTCAAATCCCGCAATGAATAATCACGCTTCTTCTTTACAAATACGGAACTCAAACTAGTTTGCAATATTCCACTTACCTTTACAGTCTTCCTAAACCCAGTTTTAGGACGTGCTGTGTAGTCGAGTAGTTAAGATATCTCACTCTCGTCCTGACGACCCGGGTTCGAATCCCGGAATGACCAATTGAGCTACTTCTGTACAAATACGGAACTCAAACTAGTTTCCAATAATCCACATAGCTTTACAGTTTTCCTAAACCCAGTTTTAAGATGTGCTGTGTAGTCGAGTGGTAAAGATACCTGACTCTCATCCTGACGACCCGGGTTCGAATCCCGCAATGAATAATCACGCTTCTTCTTTACAAATACGAAACTCAAACTAGTTTCCAATATTCCAAATACCTTTACAGTCTTCCTAAACCCAGTTATAAGACGTGCTGTGTAGTCGAGTGGTGAAGATACCTGACTCTCATCCTGACGACAAGGGTTCGAATCCCGCAATGAATAATCACGCTTCTTCTGTACAAATACGGAACTCAAAGTAGTTTCCAATATTCCACTTACCTTTACAGTCTTCCTAAACCCAGTTTTAGAACGTGCTGTGTAGTCGAGTGGTTAAGATATCTGACTCTCGTCCTGACGACTCAGGTTCGAATCCCGGAATGACCAATCGAGCTACTTCTGTACAAATACGGAACTCAAACTAGATTCAAAATACCTTTACAGTCTTCCTAAACCCAGTTATAAGATGTGCTGTGTAGTCGAGGGGTTAAGATATCTGACTCTCGTCCTGACGACCCGGGTTCGAATCCCGTAATGAATAATCTCGCTTCTTCTGTACAAATACGGAACTCAAACTAGTTTCCAATATTCCACATACCTTTACTGTCTTCCTAAACCCAGTTTTGAGATGTGCTGTGTAGTCGAGTGGTAAAGATACATAACACTCATCCTGACGACACGGGTTCAAATCCCGCAATGAATAATCACGCTTCTTCTTTACAAATACGGAACTCAAACTAGTTTGCAATATTCCACTTACCTTTACAGTCTTCCTAAACCCAGTTTTAGGACGTGCTGTGTAGTCGAGTAGTTAAGATATCTCACTCTCGTCCTGACGACCCGGGTTCGAATCCCGGAATGATACCAATACAATACCAATTGAGCTACTTCTGTACAAATACGGAACTCAAACTAGTTTCCAATAATCCACATAGCTTTACAGTCTTCCTAAACCCAGTTTTAAGATGTGCTGTGTAGTCGAGTGGTAAATATACCTGACTCTCATTTTGACGACCCGGGATCGAATCCCGCAATGACCAATCACGCTTCTTCTGTACAAATACGGAACTCAAACTAGTTTCCAATATTCCACATACCTTTACTGTCTTCCTAAACCCAGTTTTGAGATGTGCTGTGTAGTCGAGTGGTAAAGATACCTAACACTCATCCTGACGACACGGGTTCAAATCCCGCAATGAATAATCACGCTTCCTCTTTACAAATACGGAACTCAAACTAGTTTGCAATATTCCACTTACCTTTACAGTCTTCCTAAACCCAGCTTTAGGACGTGCTGTGTAGTCGAGTGGTTAAAATATCTGACTCTCGTCCTGACGACTCAGGTTCGAATCCCGGAATGACCAATCGAACTACTTCTGTACAAATACGGAACTCAAACTAGATTCCAAATACCTTTACAGTCTTCCTAAACCCAGTTATAAGATGTGCTGTGTAGTCGAGGGGTTAAGATATCTGACTCTCGTCCTGACGACCCGGGTTCGTAATCCCGTAATGAATAATCACGCTTCTTCTGTACAAATACGGAACTCAAACTAGTTTCCAATATTCCACATACCTTTACTGTCTTCCTAAACCCTGTTATAAGACGTGCTGTGTAGTCGAGGGGTTAAGATATCTGACTCTCGTCCTGACGACCCGGGTTCGAATCCCGCAATGACCAATCAAGCTACTTCTGTACAAATACGGAACGCAAACTAGTTTCCAATATTCCAAATACCTTTACTGTCTTCCTAAACCCAGTTATAAGACGTTCTGTGTAGTCGAATTGTTAAGATATCTGTCTCTCGTCCTGACGACCCGGGTTCGAATCCCGTAATGAATAATCACGCTTCTTCTGTACAAATACGGAACTCAAACTAGTTTCCAATATTCCACATACCTTTACTGTCTTCCTAAACCCTGTTATAAGACGTGCTGTGTAGTCGAGTGGTTAAGATATCTGACTCTCGTCCTGACGACTCAGGTTCGAATCCCGAAATGACCAATCGAGCTACTTCTGTACAAATACGGAACTCAAACTAGTTTCAATTATTCCACATACCTTTACAGTCTTCCTAAACCCAGTTATAATATGTGCTGTGTAGTCGAGGGGTTAAGATATCTGACTCTCGTCCTGAGGACCCGGGGTCAAATCCCGGAATCACCATTCACGCTTCTTCTGTACAAATACGGATCTCAAAGTAGTTTCCAATATTCCACATACCTTTACAGTCTTCCTAGACCCAGTTTTGAGATGTGCTGTGTAGTCGAGGGGTTAAGATATCTGACTCTCGTCCTGACGACCCGGATTCGAATCCCGGAATGACCAATCAAGCTACTTCTGTACAAATACGGAACGCAAACTAGTTTCCAATATTCCACATAGCTTTACAGTCTTCCTAAACCCTGTTTTCAGATGTGCTGTGTAGTCGAGTGGTAAATATACCTGACTCTCATCCTGACGACCCGGGTTCGAATCCCGCAATGACCAATCACGCTTCTTCTGTACAAATACGGAACTCAAACTAGTTTCCAATATTCCACATACCTTTACTGTCTTCCTAAACCCAGTTTTGAGATGTGCTGTGTAGTCGAGTGGTAAAGATACCGAACACTCATCCTGACGACACGGGTTCAAATCCCGCAATGAATAATCACGCTTCTTCTTTACAAATACGGAACTCAAACTAGTTTGCAATATTCCACTTACCTTTACAGTCTTCCTAAACCCAGTTTTAGGACGTGCTGTGTAGTCGAGTAGTTAAGATATCTCACTCTCGTCCTGACGACCGGGGTTCGAATCCCAGAATGACCAATTGAGCTACTTCTGTACAAATACGGAACTCAAACTAGTTTCCAATAATCCACATAGCTTTACAGTCTTCCTAAACCCAGTTTTAAGATGTGCTGTGTAGTCGAGGGGTTAAGATATCTGACTCTCGTCCTGACGACAAGGGTTCGAATCCCGCAATGAATAATCACGCTTCTTCTGTACAAATACGGAACTCAAACTAGTTTCCAATATTCCAAATACCTTTACTGTCTTCCTAAACCCAGTTATAAGACGTTCTGTGTAGTCGAATTGTTAAGATATCTGTCTCTCGTCCTGACGACCCGGGTTCGAATCCCGTAATGAATAATCACGCTTCTTTTGTACAAATACGGAACTCAAACTAGTTTCCAATATTCCACATACCTTTACTGTCTTCCTAAACCCTGTTATAAGACGTGCTGTGTAGTCGAGTGGTTAAGATATCTGACTCTCGTCCTGACGACTCAGGTTCGAATCCCGAAATGACCAATCGAGCTACTTCTGTACAAATACGGAACTCAAACTAGTTTCAATTATTCCACATACCTTTACAGTCTTCCTAAACCCAGTTTTGAGATGTGCTGTGTAGTCGAGTAGTTAAGATATCTGACTCTCGTCCTGACGACTCAGGTTCGAATCCCGGAATGACCAATCGAGCTACTTCTGTACAAATACGGAACTCAAACTAGTTTCCAATATTCCAAATACCTTTACAGTCTTCCTAAACCCAGTTATAAGACGTGCTGTGTAGTCGAGTGGTAAAGATACCTGACTCTCATCCTGACGACAAGGGTTCGAATCCCGCATTGAATAATCACGCTTCTTCTTTACAAATACGGAACTCAAACTAGTTTGCAATATTCCACTTACCTTTACAGTCTTCCTAAACCCAGTTTTAGGACGTGCTGTGTAGTCGAGTAGTTAAGATATCTCACTCTCGTCCTGACGACCGGGGTTCGAATCCCGGAATGACCAATTGAGCTACTTCTGTACAAATACGGAACTCAAACTAGTTTCCAATAATCCACATAGCTTTACAGTCTTCCTAAACCCAGTTTTAAGATGTGCTGTGTAGTCGAGGGGTTAAGATATCTGACTCTCGTCCTGACGACCCGGGTTCGAATCCCGTAATGAATAATCACGCTTCTTCTGTACAAATACGGAACTCAAACTAGTTTCCAATATTCCAAATACCTTTACTGTCTTCCTAAACCCAGTTATAAGACGTTCTGTGTAGTCGAATTGTTAAGATATCTGTCTCTCGTCCTGACGACCCGGGTTCGAATCCCGTAATGAATAATCACGCTTCTTTTGTACAAATACGGAACTCAAACTAGTTTCCAATATTCCACATACCTTTACTGTCTTCCTAAACCCTGTTATAAGACGTGCTGTGTAGTCGATTGGTTAAGATATCTGACTCTCGTCCTGACGACTCAGGTTCGAATCCCGAAATGACCAATCGAGCTACTTCTGTACAAATACGGAACTCAAACTAGTTTCCAATATTCCACTTACCTTTACAGTCTTCCTAAACCCAGTTTTAGGACGTGCTGTGTAGTCGATTGGTTAAGATATCTGACTCTCGTCCTGACGACTCAGGTTCGAATTCTGGAAATGAACAGTCACGCTGCTTCTGTACAAATACGGAACTCAAACTAGTTTAAATTATTCCAAATACCTTTACAGTCTTCCTAAACCCAGTTTTGAGATGTGCTGTGTAGTCGAGGGGTTAAGATATCTGACTCTCGTCCTGAGGACCCGGGTTCAAATCCCGGAATCACCAATCACGCTTCTTCTGTACAAATATGGATCTCAAAGTAGTTTCCAATATTCCACATACCTTTACAGTCTTCCTAGACCCAGTTTTGAGATGTGCTGTGTAGTCGAGGGGTTAAGATATCTGACTCTCGTCCTGACGACCCGGATTCGAATCCCGGAATGACCAATCAAGCTACTTCTGTACAAATACGGAACGCAAACTAGTTTCCAATATTCCACATAGCTTTACAGTCTTCCTAAACCCAGTTTTCAGATGTGCTGTGTAGTCGAGTGGTTAAGATATCTGTCTCTCGTCCTGACGACACGGGTTCAAATCCCGCAATGAATAATCACGCTTCTTCTTTACAAATACGGAACTCAAACTAGTTTGCAATATTCCACTTACCTTTACAGTCTTCCTAAACCCAGTTTTAGGACGTGCTGTGTAGTCGAGTAGTTAAGATATCTGACTCTCGTCCTGACGACCCGGATTCGAATCCCGGAATGACCAATCAAGCTACTTCTGTACAAATACGGAACGCAAACTAGTTTCCAATATTCCACATAGCTTTACAGTCTTCCTAAACCCTGTTTTCAGATGTGCTGTGCAGTCGAGTGGTAAATATACCTGACTCTCATCCTGACGACCCGGGTTCGAATCCCGCAATGACCAATCACGCTTCTTCTGTACAAATACGGAACTCAAACTAGTTTCCAATATTCCACATACCTTTACTGTGTTCCTAAACCCAGTTTTGAGATGTGCTGTGTAGTCGAGTGGTAAAGATACCTAACACTCATCCTGACGACACGGGTTCAAATCCCGCAATGAATAATCACGCTTCTTCTTTACAAATACGGAACTCAAACTAGTTTGCAATATTCCACTTACCTTTACAGTCTTCCTAAACCCAGTTTTAGGACGTGCTGTGTAGTCGAGTAGTTAAGATATCTCACTCTCGTCCTGACGACCGGGGTTCGAATCCCGGAATGACCAATTGAGCTACTTCTGTACAAATACGGAACTCAAACTAGTTTCCAATAATCCACATAGCTTTACAGTCTTCCTAAACCCAGTTTTAAGATGTGCTGTGTAGTCGAGGATTTAAGATATCTGACTCTCGTCCTGACGACCCGGGTTCGAATCCCGTAATGAATAATCACGCTTCTTCTGTACAAATACGGAACTCAAACTAGTTTCCAATATTCCAAATACTTTTACTGTCTCCCTAAACCCAGTTATAAGACGTTCTGTGTAGTCGAATTGTTAAGATATCTGTCTCTCGTCCTGACGACCCGGGTTCGAATCCCGTAATGAATAATCACGCTTCTTTTGTACAAATACGGAACTCAAACTAGTTTCCAATATTCCACATACCTTTACTGTCTTCCTAAACCCTGTTATAAGACGTGCTGTGTAGTCGAGTGGTTAAGATATCTGACTCTCGTCCTGACGACTCAGGTTCGAATCCCGAAATGACCAATCGAGCTACTTCTGTACAAATACGGAACTCAAACTAGATTCCAATATTCCACTTACCTTTACAGTCTTCCTAAACCCAGTTTTAGGACGTGCTGTGTAGTCGATTGGTTAAGATATCTGACTCTCGTCCTGACGACTCAGGTTCGAATTCTGGAAATGAACAGTCACGCTGCTTCTGTACAAATACGGAACTCAAACTAGTTTCAATTATTCCACATACCTTTACAGTCTTCCTTAACCCAGTTTTGAGATGTGCTGTGTAGTCGAGGGGTTAAGATATCTGACTCTCGTCCTGAGGACCCGGGTTCAAATCCCGGAATCACCAATCACGCTTCTTCTGTACAAATATGGATCTCAAAGTAGTTTCCAATATTCCACATACCTTTACAGTCTTCCTAGACCCAGTTTTGAGATGTGCTGTGTAGTCGAGGGGTTAAGATATCTGACTCTCGTCCTGACGACCCGGATTCGAATCCAGGATGACCAATCAAGCTACTTCTGTACAAATACGGAACGCAAACTAGTTTCCAATATTCCACATAGCTTTACAGTCTTCCTAAACCCAGTTTTCAGATGTGCTGTGTAGTCGAGTGGTTAAGATATCTGTCTCTCGTCCTGACGACACGGGTTCAAATCCCGCAATGAATAATCACGCTTCTTCTTTACAAATACGGAACTCAAACTAGTTTGCAATATTCCACTTACCTTTACAGTCTTCCTAAACCCAGTTTTAGGATGTGTAGTCGAGTAGTTAAGATATCTGACTCTCGTCCTGACGACCCGGATTCGAATCCCGGAATGACCAATCAAGCTACTTCTGTACAAATACGGAACGCAAACTAGTTTCCAATATTCCACATAGCTTTACAGTCTTCCTAAACCCTGTTTTCAGATGTGCTGTGTAGTCGAGTGGTAAATATACCTGACTCTCATCCTGACGACCCGGGTTCGAATCCCGCAATGACCAATCACGCTTCTTCTGTACAAATACGGAACTCAAACTATTTTCCAATATTCCACATACCTTTACTGTCTTCCTAAACCCAGTTTTGAGATGTGCTGTGTAGTCGAGTGGTAAAGATACCTAACACTCATCCTGACGACACGGGTTCAAATCCCGCAATGAATAATCACGCTTCTTCTTTACAAATATGGAACTCAAACTAGTTTGCAATATTCCACTTACCTTTACAGTCTTCCTAAACCCAGTTTTAGGACGTGCTGTGTAGTCGAGTAGTTAAGATATCTCACGCTCGTCCTGACGACCGGGGTTCGAATCCCGGAATGACCAATTGAGCTACTTCTGTACAAATACGGAACTCAAACTAGTTTCCAATAATCCACATAGCTTTACAGTCTTCCTAAACCCAGTTTTAAGATGTGCTGTGTAGTCGAGGGGTTAAGATATCTGACTCTCGTCCTGACGACAAGGGTTCGAATCCCGCAATGAATAATCACGCTTCTTCTGTACAAATACGGAACTCAAACTAGTTTCCAATATTCCAAATACCTTTACTGTCTTCCTAAACCCAGTTATAAGACGTTCTGTGTAGTCGAATTGTTAAGATATCTGTCTCTCGTCCTGACGACCCGGGTTCGAATCCCGTAATGAATAATCACGCTTCTTTTGTACAAATACGGAACTCAAACTAGTTTCCAATATTCCAAATACCTTTACAGTCTTCCTAAACCCAGTTTTGAGATGTGCTGTGTAGTCGAGTAGTTAAGATATCTGACTCTCGTCCTGACGACTCAGGTTCGAATCCCGGAATGACCAATCGAGCTACTTCTGTACAAATACGGAACTCAAACTAGTTTCAATTATTCCACATACCTTTACAGTCTTCCTAAACCCAGTTTTGAGATGTGCTGTGTAGTCGAGTAGTTAAGATATCTGACTCTCGTCCTGACGACTCAGGTTCGAATCCCGGAATGACCAATCGAGCTACTTCTGTACAAATACGGAACTCAAACTAGTTTCCAATATTCCAAATACCTTTACAGTCTTCCTAAACCCAGTTATAAGACGTGCTGTGTAGTCGAGTGGTAAAGATACCTGACTCTCATCCTGACGACAAGGGTTCGAATCCCGCATTGAATAATCACGCTTCTTCTTTACAAATACGGAACTCAAACTAGTTTGCAATATTCCACTTACCTTTACAGTCTTCCTAAACCCAGTTTTAGGACGTGCTGTGTAGTCGAGTAGTTAAGATATCTCACTCTCGTCCTGACGACCGGGGTTCGAATCCCGGAATGACCAATTGAGCTACTTCTGTACAAATACGGAACTCAAACTAGTTTCCAATAATCCACATAGCTTTACAGTCTTCCTAAACCCAGTTTTAAGATGTGCTGTGTAGTCGAGGGGTTAAGATATCTGACTCTCGTCCTGACGACCCGGGTTCGAATCCCGTAATGAATAATCACGCTTCTTCTGTACAAATACGGAACTCAAACTAGTTTCCAATATTCCAAATACCTTTACTGTCTTCCTAAACCCAGTTATAAGACGTTCTGTGTAGTCGAATTGTTAAGATATCTGTCTCTCGTCCTGACGACCCGGGTTCGAATCCCGTAATGAATAATCACGCTTCTTTTGTACAAATACGGAACTCAAACTAGTTTCCAATATTCCACATACCTTTACTGTCTTCCTAAACCCTGTTATAAGACGTGCTGTGTAGTCGAGTGGTTAAGATATCTGACTCTCGTCCTGACGACTCAGGTTCGAATCCCGAAATGACCAATCGAGCTACTTCTGTACAAATACGGAACTCAAACTAGTTTCAATTATTCCACATACCTTTACAGTCTTCCTAAACCCAGTTTTGAGATGTGCTGTGTAGTCGAGGGGTTAAGATATCTGACTCTCGTCCTGACGACCCGGGTTCGAATCCCGGAATGACCAATCGAGCTGCTTCTGTACAAATACGGAACTCAAACTAGTTTCAATTATTCCACATACCTTTACAGTCTTCCTAAACCCAGTTATAATATGTGCTGTGTAGTCGAGGGGTTAAGATATCTGACTCTCGTCCTGAGGACCCGGGTTCAAATCCCGGAATCACCATTCACGCTTCTTCTGTACAAATACGGATCTCAAAGTAGTTTCCAATATTCCACATACCTTTACAGTCTTCCTAGACCCAGTTTTGAGATGTGCTGTGTAGTCGAGGGGTTAAGATATCTGACTCTCGTCCTGACGACCCGGATTCGAATCCCGGAATGACCAATCAAGCTACTTCTGTACAAATACGGAACGCAAACTAGTTTCCAATATTCCACATAGCTTTACAGTCTTCCTAAACCCTGTTTTCAGATGTGCTGTGTAGTCGAGTGGTAAATATACCTGACTCTCATCCTGACGACCCGGGTTCGAATCCCGCAATGACCAATCACGCTTCTTCTGTACAAATACGGAACTCAAACTAGTTTCCAATATTCCACATACCTTTACTGTCTTCCTAAACCCAGTTTTGAGATGTGCTGTGTAGTCGAGTGGTAAAGATACCTAACACTCATCCTGACGACACGGGTTCAAATCCCGCAATGAATAATCACGCTTCTTCTTTACAAATACGGAACTCAAACTAGTTTGCAATATTCCACTTACCTTTACAGTCTTCCTAAACCCAGTTTTAGGACGTGCTGTGTAGTCGAGTAGTTAAGATATCTCACTCTCGTCCTGACGACCGGGGTTCGAATCCCGGAATGACCAATTGAGCTACTTCTGTACAAATACGGAACTCAAACTAGTTTCCAATAATCCACATAGCTTTACAGTCTTCCTAAACCCAGTTTTAAGATGTGCTGTGTAGTCGAGGGGTTAAGATATCTGACTCTCGTCCTGACGACAAGGGTTCGAATCCCGCAATGAATAATCACGCTTCTTCTGTACAAATACGGAACTCAAACTAGTTTCCAATATTCCAAATACCTTTACTGTCTTCCTAAACCCAGTTATAAGACGTTCTGTGTAGTCGAATTGTTAAGATATCTGTCTCTCGTCCTGACGACCCGGGTTCGAATCCCGTAATGAATAATCACGCTTCTTTTGTACAAATACGGAACTCAAACTAGTTTCCAATATTCCACATACCTTTACTGTCTTCCTAAACCCTGTTATAAGACGTGCTGTGTAGTCGAGTGGTTAAGATATCTGACTCTCGTCCTGACGACTCAGGTTCGAATCCCGAAATGACCAATCGAGCTACTTCTGTACAAATACGGAACTCAAACTAGTTTCAATTATTCCACATACCTTTACAGTCTTCCTAAACCCAGTTTTGAGATGTGCTGTGTAGTCGAGTAGTTAAGATATCTGACTCTCGTCCTGACGACTCAGGTTCGAATCCCGGAATGACCAATCGAGCTACTTCTGTACAAATACGGAACTCAAACTAGTTTCCAATATTCCAAATACCTTTACAGTCTTCCTAAACCCAGTTATAAGACGTGCTGTGTAGTCGAGGGGTTAAGATATCTGACTCTCGTCCTGAGGACCCGGGTTCAAATCCCGGAATCACCAATCACGCTTCTTCTGTACAAATATGGATCTCAAAGTAGTTTCCAATATTCCACATACCTTTACAGTCTTCCTAGACCCAGTTTTGAGATGTGCTGTGTAGTCGAGGGGTTAAGATATCTGACTCTCGTCCTGACGACACGGGTTCAAATCCCGCAATGAATAATCACGCTTCTTCTTTACAAATACGGAACTCAAACTAGTTTGCAATATTCCACATAGCTTTACAGTCTTCCTAAACCCTGTTTTCAGATGTGCTGTGTAGTCGAGTGGTAAATATACCTGACTCTCATCCTGACGACCCGGGTTCGAATCCCGCAATGACCAATCACGCTTCTTTTGTACAAATACGGAACTCAAACTAGTTTCCAATATTCCACATACCTTTACTGTCTTCCTAAACCCTGTTATAAGACGTGCTGTGTAGTCGAGTGGTTAAGATATCTGACTCTCGTCCTGACGACTCAGGTTCGAATCCCGAAATGACCAATCGAGCTACTTCTGTACAAATACGGAACTCAAACTAGTTTCAATTATTCCACATACCTTTACAGTCTTCCTAAACCCAGTTTTGAGATGTGCTGTGTAGTCGAGGGGTTAAGATATCTGACTCTCGTCCTGACGACCCGGGTTCGAATCCCGGAATGACCAATCGAGCTGCTTCTGTACAAATACGGAACTCAAACTAGTTTCAATTATTCCACATACCTTTACAGTCTTCCTAAACCCAGTTATAATATGTGCTGTGTAGTCGAGGGGTTAAGATATCTGACTCTCGTCCTGAGGACCCGGGTTCAAATCCCGGAATCACCATTCACGCTTCTTCTGTACAAATACGGATCTCAAAGTAGTTTCCAATATTCCACATACCTTTACAGTCTTCCTAGACCCAGTTTTGAGATGTGCTGTGTAGTCGAGGGGTTAAGATATCTGACTCTCGTCCTGACGACCCGGATTCGAATCCCGGAATGACCAATCAAGCTACTTCTGTACAAATACGGAACGCAAACTAGTTTCCAATATTCCACATAGCTTTACAGTCTTCCTAAACCCTGTTTTCAGATGTGCTGTGTAGTCGAGTGGTAAATATACCTGACTCTCATCCTGACGACCCGGGTTCGAATCCCGCAATGACCAATCACGCTTCTTCTGTACAAATACGGAACTCAAACTAGTTTCCAATATTCCACATACCTTTACTGTCTTCCTAAACCCAGTTTTGAGATGTGCTGTGTAGTCGAGTGGTAAAGATACCTAACACTCATCCTGACGACACGGGTTCAAATCCCGCAATGAATAATCACGCTTCTTCTTTACAAATACGGAACTCAAACTAGTTTGCAATATTCCACTTACCTTTACAGTCTTCCTAAACCCAGTTTTAGGACGTGCTGTGTAGTCGAGTAGTTAAGATATCTCACTCTCGTCCTGACGACCGGGGTTCGAATCCCGGAATGACCAATTGAGCTACTTCTGTACAAATACGGAACTCAAACTAGTTTCCAATAATCCACATAGCTTTACAGTCTTCCTAAACCCAGTTTTAAGATGTGCTGTGTAGTCGAGGGGTTAAGATATCTGACTCTCGTCCTGACGACAAGGGTTCGAATCCCGCAATGAATAATCACGCTTCTTCTGTACAAATACGGAACTCAAACTAGTTTCCAATATTCCAAATACCTTTACTGTCTTCCTAAACCCAGTTATAAGACGTTCTGTGTAGTCGAATTGTTAAGATATCTGTCTCTCGTCCTGACGACCCGGGTTCGAATCCCGTAATGAATAATCACGCTTCTTTTGTACAAATACGGAACTCAAACTAGTTTCCAATATTCCACATACCTTTACTGTCTTCCTAAACCCTGTTATAAGACGTGCTGTGTAGTCGAGTGGTTAAGATATCTGACTCTCGTCCTGACGACTCAGGTTCGAATCCCGAAATGACCAATCGAGCTACTTCTGTACAAATACGGAACTCAAACTAGTTTCAATTATTCCACATACCTTTACAGTCTTCCTAAACCCAGTTTTGAGATGTGCTGTGTAGTCGAGTAGTTAAGATATCTGACTCTCGTCCTGACGACTCAGGTTCGAATCCCGGAATGACCAATCGAGCTACTTCTGTACAAATACGGAACTCAAACTAGTTTCCAATATTCCAAATACCTTTACAGTCTTCCTAAACCCAGTTATAAGACGTGCTGTGTAGTCGAGTGGTAAAGATACCTGACTCTCATCCTGACGACAAGGGTTCGAATCCCGCATTGAATAATCACGCTTCTTCTTTACAAATACGGAACTCAAACTAGTTTGCAATATTCCACTTACCTTTACAGTCTTCCTAAACCCAGTTTTAGGACGTGCTGTGTAGTCGAGTAGTTAAGATATCTCACTCTCGTCCTGACGACCGGGGTTCGAATCCCGGAATGACCAATTGAGCTACTTCTGTACAAATACGGAACTCAAACTAGTTTCCAATAATCCACATAGCATTACAGTCTTCCTAAACCCAGTTATAAGACGTTCTGTGTAGTCGAATTGTTAAGATATCTGTCTCTCGTCCTGACGACCCGGGTTCGAATCCCGTAATGAATAATCACGCTTCTTTTGTACAAATACGGAACTCAAACTAGTTTCCAATATTCCACATACCTTTACTGTCTTCCTAAACCCTGTTATAAGACGTGCTGTGTAGTCGAGTGGTTAAGATATCTGACTCTCGTCCTGACGACTCAGGTTCGAATCCCGAAATGACCAATCGAGCTACTTCTGTACAAATACGGAACTCAAACTAGTTTCCAATATTCCACTTACCTTTACAGTCTTCCTAAACCCAGTTTTAGGACGTGCTGTGTAGTCGATTGGTTAAGATATCTGACTCTCGTCCTGACGACTCAGGTTCGAATTCTGGAAATGAACAGTCACGCTGCTTCTGTACAAATACGGAACTCAAACTAGTTTCAATTATTCCACATACCTTTACAGTCTTCCTAAACCCAGTTTTGAGATGTGCTGTGTAGTCGAGGGGTTAAGATATCTGACTCTCGTCCTGAGGACCCGGGTTCAAATCCCGGAATCACCAATCACGCTTCTTCTGTACAAATATGGATCTCAAAGTAGTTTCCAATATTCCACATACCTTTACAGTCTTCCTAGACCCAGTTTTGAGATGTGCTGTGTAGTCGAGGGGTTAAGATATCTGACTCTCGTCCTGACGACACGGGTTCAAATCCCGCAATGAATAATCACGCTTCTTCTTTACAAATACGGAACTCAAACTAGTTTGCAATATTCCACTTACCTTTACAGTCTTCCTAAACCCAGTTTTAGGACGTGCTGTGTAGTCGAGTAGTTAAGATATCTGACTCTCGTCCTGACGACCCGGATTCGAATCCCGGAATGACCAATCAAGCTACTTCTGTACAAATACGGAACGCAAACTAGTTTCCAATATTCCACATAGCTTTACAGTCTTCCTAAACCCTGTTTTCAGATGTGCTGTGTAGTCGAGTGGTAAATATACCTGACTCTCATCCTGACGACCCGGGTTCGAATCCCGCAATGACCAATCACGCTTCTTTTGTACAAATACGGAACTCAAACTAGTTTCCAATATTCCACATACCTTTACTGTCTTCCTAAACCCTGTTATAAGACGTGCTGTGTAGTCGAGTGGTTAAGATATCTGACTCTCGTCCTGACGACTCAGGTTCGAATCCCGAAATGACCAATCGAGCTACTTCTGTACAAATACGGAACTCAAACTAGTTTCAATTATTCCACATACCTTTACAGTCTTCCTAAACCCAGTTTTGAGATGTGCTGTGTAGTCGAGGGGTTAAGATATCTGACTCTCGTCCTGACGACCCGGGTTCGAATCCCGGAATGACCAATCGAGCTGCTTCTGTACAAATACGGAACTCAAACTAGTTTCAATTATTCCACATACCTTTACAGTCTTCCTAAACCCAGTTATAATATGTGCTGTGTAGTCGAGGGGTTAAGATATCTGACTCTCGTCCTGAGGACCCGGGTTCAAATCCCGGAATCACCAATCACGCTTCTTCTGTACAAATATTGGTCTCAAAGTAGTTTCCAATATTCCACTTACCTTTACAGTCTTCCTAAACCCAGTTTTAGGACGTGCTGTGTAGTCGAGTAGTTAAGATATCTGACTCTCGTCCTGACGACCCGGATTCGAATCCCGGAATGACCAATCAAGCTACTTCTGTACAAATACGGAACGCAAACTAGTTTCCAATATTCCACATAGCTTTACAGTCTTCCTAAACCCTGTTTTCAGATGTGCTGTGTAGTCGAGTGGTAAATATACCTGACTCTCATCCTGACGACCCGGGTTCGAATCCCGCAATGACCAATCACGCTTCTTCTGTACAAATACGGAACTCAAACTATTTTCCAATATTCCACATACCTTTACTGTCTTCCTAAACCCAGTTTTGAGATGTGCTGTGTAGTCGAGTGGTAAAGATACCTGACTCTCATCCTGACGACACGGGTTCAAATCCCGCAATGAATAATCACGCTTCTTCTTTACAAATACGGAACTCAAACTAGTTTGCAATATTCCACTTACCTTTACAGTCTTCCTAAACCCAGTTTTAGGACGTGCTGTGTAGTCGAGTAGTTAAGATATCTCACTCTCGTCCTGACGACCGGGGTTCGAATCCCGGAATGACCAATTGAGCTACTTCTGTACAAATACGGAACTCAAACTAGTTTCCAATAATCCACATAGCTTTACAGTCTTCCTAAACCCAGTTTTAAGATGTGCTGTGTAGTCGAGGGGTTAAGATATCTGACTCTCGTCCTGACGACAAGGGTTCGAATCCCGCAATGAATAATCACGCTTCTTCTGTACAAATACGGAACTCAAACTAGTTTCCAATATTCCAAATACCTTTACTGTCTTCCTAAACACAGTTATAAGACGTTCTGTGTAGTCGAATTGTTAAGATATCTGTCTCTCGTCCTGACGACCCGGGTTCGAATCCCGTAATGAATAATCACGCTTCTTTTGTACAAATACGGAACTCAAACTAGTTTCCAATATTCCACATACCTTTACTGTCTTCCTAAACCCTGTTATAAGACGTGCTGTGTAGTCGAGTGGTTAAGATATCTGACTCTCGTCCTGACGACTCAGGTTCGAATCCCGAAATGACCAATCGAGCTACTTCTGTACAAATACGGAACTCAAACTAGTTTCAATTATTCCACATACCTTTACAGTCTTCCAAAACCCAGTTTTGAGATGTGCTGTGTAGTCGAGTAGTTAAGATATCTGACTCTCGTCCTAACGACTCAGGTTCGAATCCCGGAATGACCAATCGAGCTACTTCTGTACAAATACGGAACTCAAACTAGTTTCCAATATTCCAAATACCTTTACAGTCTTCCTAAACCCAGTTATAAGACGTGCTGTGTAGTCGAGTGGTAAAGATACCTGACTCTCATCCTGACGACAAGGGTTCGAATCCCGCATTGAATAATCACGCTTCTTCTTTACAAATACGGAACTCAAACTAGTTTGCAATATTCCACTTACCTTTACAGTCTTCCTAAACCCAGTTTTAGGACGTGCTGTGTAGTCGAGTAGTTAAGATATCTCACTCTCGTCCTGACGACCGGGGTTCGAATCCCGGAATGACCAATTGAGCTACTTCTGTACAAATACGGAACTCAAACTAGTTTCCAATAATCCACATAGCTTTACAGTCTTCCTAAACCCAGTTTTAAGATGTGCTGTGTAGTCGAGGGGTTAAGATATCTGACTCTCGTCCTGACGACCCGGGTTCGAATCCCGTAATGAATAATCACGCTTCTTCTGTACAAATACGGAACTCAAACTAGTTTCCAATATTCCAAATACCTTTACTGTCTTCCTAAACCCAGTTATAAGACGTTCTGTGTAGTCGAATTGTTAAGATATCTGTCTCTCGTCCTGACGACCCGGGTTCGAATCCCGTAATGAATAATCACGCTTCTTCTGTACAAATACGGAACTCAAACTAGTTTCCAATATTCCAAATACCTTTACTGTCTTCCTAAACCCAGTTATAAGACGTTCTGTGTAGTCGAATTGTTAAGATATCTGTCTCTCGTCCTGACGACCCGGGTTCGAATCCCGTAATGAATAATCACGCTTCTTTTGTACAAATACGGAACTCAAACTAGTTTCCAATATTCCACATACCTTTACTGTCTTCCTAAACCCTGTTATAAGACGTGCTGTGTAGTCGAGTGGTTAAGATATCTGACTCTCGTCCTGACGACTCAGGTTCGAATCCCGAAATGACCAATCGAGCTACTTCTGTACAAATACGGAACTCAAACTAGTTTCCAATATTCCAGTTACCTTTACAGTCTTCCTAAACCCAGTTTTAGGACGTGCTGTGTAGTCGATTGGTTAAGATATCTGACTCTCGTCCTGACGACTCAGGTTCGAATTCTGGAAATGAACAGTCACGCTGCTTCTGTACAAATACGGAACTCAAACTAGTTTCAATTATTCCACATAACTTTACAGTCTTCCTAAACCCAGTTTTGAGATGTGCTGTGTAGTCGAGGGGTTAAGATATCTGACTCTCGTCCTGAGGACCCGGGTTCAAATCCCGGAATCACCAATCACGCTTCTTCTGTACAAATATGGATCTCAAAGTAGTTTCCAATATTCCACATACCTTTACAGTCTTCCTAGACCCAGTTTTGAGATGTGCTGTGTAGTCGAGGGGTTAAGATATCTGACTCTCGTCCTGACGACCCGGATTCGAATCCCGGAATGACCAATCAAGCTACTTCTGTACAAATACGGAACGCAAACTAGTTTCCAATATTCCACATAGCTTTACAGTCTTCCTAAACCCTGTTTTCAGATGTGCTGTGTAGTCGAGTGGTAAATATACCTGACTCTCATCCTGACGACCCGGGTTCGAATCCCGCAATGACCAATCACGCTTCTTCTGTACAAATACGGAACTCAAACTAGTTTCCAATATTCCACATACCTTTACTGTCTTCCTAAACCCAGTTTTGAGATGTGCTGTGTAGTCGAGTGGTAAAGATACCTAACACTCATCCTGACGACACGGGTTCAAATCCCGCAATGAATAATCACGCTTCTTCTTTACAAATACGGAACTCAAACTAGTTTGCAATATTCCACTTACCTTTACAGTCTTCCTAAACCCAGTTTTAGGACGTGCTGTGTAGTCGAGTAGTTAAGATATCTCACTCTCGTCCTGACGACCGGGGTTCGAATCCCGGAATGACCAATTGAGCTACTTCTGTACAAATACGGAACTCAAACTAGTTTCCAATAATCCACATAGCTTTACAGTCTTCCTAAACCCAGTTTTAAGATGTGCTGTGTAGTCGAGGGGTTAAGATATCTGACTCTCGTCCTGACGACAAGGGTTCGAATCCCGCAATGAATAATCACGCTTCTTCTGTACAAATACGGAACTCAAACTAGTTTCCAATATTCCAAATACCTTTACTGTCTTCCTAAACCCAGTTATAAGACGTTCTGTGTAGTCGAATTGTTAAGATATCTGTCTCTCGTCCTGACGACCCGGGTTCGAATCCCGTAATGAATAATCACGCTTCTTTTGTACAAATACGGAACTCAAACTAGTTTCCAATATTCCACATACCTTTACTGTCTTCCTAAACCCTGTTATAAGACGTGCTGTGTAGTCGAGTGGTTAAGATATCTGACTCTCGTCCTGACGACTCAGGTTCGAATCCCGAAATGACCAATCGAGCTACTTCTGTACAAATACGGAACTCAAACTAGTTTCAATTATTCCACATACCTTTACAGTCTTCCTAAACCCAGTTTTGAGATGTGCTGTGTAGTCGAGTAGTTAAGATATCTGACTCTCGTCCTGACGACTCAGGTTCGAATCCCGGAATGACCAATCGAGCTACTTCTGTACAAATACGGAACTCAAACTAGTTTCCAATATTCCAAATACCTTTACAGTCTTCCTAAACCCAGTTATAAGACGTGCTGTGTAGTCGAGTGGTAAAGATACCTGACTCTCATCCTGACGACAAGGGTTCGAATCCCGCATTGAATAATCACGCTTCTTCTTTACAAATACGGAACTCAAACTAGTTTGCAATATTCCACTTACCTTTACAGTCTTCCTAAACCCAGTTTTAGGACGTGCTGTGTAGTCGAGTAGTTAAGATATCTCACTCTCGTCCTGACGACCGGGGTTCGAATCCCGGAATGACCAATTGAGCTACTTCTGTACAAATACGGAACTCAAACTAGTTTCCAATAATCCACATAGCATTACAGTCTTCCTAAACCCAGTTATAAGACGTTCTGTGTAGTCGAATTGTTAAGATATCTGTCTCTCGTCCTGACGACCCGGGTTCGAATCCCGTAATGAATAATCACGCTTCTTTTGTACAAATACGGAACTCAAACTAGTTTCCAATATTCCACATACCTTTACTGTCTTCCTAAACCCTGTTATAAGACGTGCTGTGTAGTCGAGTGGTTAAGATATCTGACTCTCGTCCTGACGACTCAGGTTCGAATCCCGAAATGACCAATCGAGCTACTTCTGTACAAATACGGAACTCAAACTAGTTTCCAATATTCCACTTACCTTTACAGTCTTCCTAAACCCAGTTTTAGGACGTGCTGTGTAGTCGATTGGTTAAGATATCTGACTCTCGTCCTGACGACTCAGGTTCGAATTCTGGAAATGAACAGTCACGCTGCTTCTGTACAAATACGGAACTCAAACTAGTTTCAATTATTCCACATACCTTTACTGTCTTCCTAAACCCTGTTATAAGACGTGCTGTGTAGTCGAGTGGTTAAGATATCTGACTCTCGTCCTGACGACTCAGGTTCGAATCCCGAAATGACCAATCGAGCTACTTCTGTACAAATACGGAACTCAAACTAGTTTCAATTATTCCACATACCTTTACAGTCTTCCTAAACCCAGTTTTGAGATGTGCTGTGTAGTCGAGTAGTTAAGATATCTGACTCTCGTCCTGACGACTCAGGTTCGAATCCCGGAATGACCAATCGAGCTACTTCTGTACAAATACGGAACTCAAACTAGTTTCCAATATTCCAAATACCTTTACAGTCTTCCTAAACCCAGTTATAAGACGTGCTGTGTAGTCGAGTGGTAAAGATACCTGACTCTCATCCTGACGACAAGGGTTCGAATCCCGCATTGAATAATCACGCTTCTTCTTTACAAATACGGAACTCAAACTAGTTTGCAATATTCCACTTACCTTTACAGTCTTCCTAAACCCAGTTTTAGGACGTGCTGTGTAGTCGAGTAGTTAAGATATCTCACTCTCGTCCTGACGACCGGGGTTCGAATCCCGGAATGACCAATTGAGCTACTTCTGTACAAATACGGAACTCAAACTAGTTTCCAATAATCCACATAGCATTACAGTCTTCCTAAACCCAGTTATAAGACGTTCTGTGTAGTCGAATTGTTAAGATATCTGTCTCTCGTCCTGACGACCCGGGTTCGAATCCCGTAATGAATAATCACGCTTCTTCTGTACAAATACGGAACTCAAACTAGTTTCCAATATTCCAAATACCTTTACTGTCTTCCTAAACCCAGTTATAAGACGTTCTGTGTAGTCGAATTGTTAAGATATCTGTCTCTCGTCCTGACGACCCGGGTTCGAATCCCGTAATGAATAATCACGCTTCTTTTGTACAAATACGGAACTCAAACTAGTTTCCAATATTCCACATACCTTTACTGTCTTCCTAAACCCTGTTATAAGACGTGCTGTGTAGTCGAGTGGTTAAGATATCTGACTCTCGTCCTGACGACTCAGGTTCGAATCCCGAAATGACCAATCGAGCTACTTCTGTACAAATACGGAACTCAAACTAGTTTCCAATATTCCAGTTACCTTTACAGTCTTCCTAAACCCAGTTTTAGGACGTGCTGTGTAGTCGATTGGTTAAGATATCTGACTCTCGTCCTGACGACTCAGGTTCGAATTCTGGAAATGAACAGTCACGCTGCTTCTGTACAAATACGGAACTCAAACTAGTTTCAATTATTCCACATAACTTTACAGTCTTCCTAAACCCAGTTTTGAGATGTGCTGTGTAGTCGAGGGGTTAAGATATCTGACTCTCGTCCTGAGGACCCGGGTTCAAATCCCGGAATCACCAATCACGCTTCTTCTGTACAAATATGGATCTCAAAGTAGTTTCCAATATTCCACATACCTTTACAGTCTTCCTAGACCCAGTTTTGAGATGTGCTGTGTAGTCGAGGGGTTAAGATATCTGACTCTCGTCCTGACGACCCGGATTCGAATCCCGGAATGACCAATCAAGCTACTTCTGTACAAATACGGAACGCAAACTAGTTTCCAATATTCCACATAGCTTTACAGTCTTCCTAAACCCAGTTTTCAGATGTGCTGTGTAGTCGAGTGGTTCAGATATCTGTCTCTCGTCCTGACGACACGGGTTCAAATCCCGCAATGAATAATCACGCTTCTTCTTTACAAATACGGAACTCAAACTAGTTTGCAATATTCCACTTACCTTTACAGTCTTCCTAAACCCAGTTTTAGGACGTGCTGTGTAGTCGAGTAGTTAAGATATCTCACTCTCGTCCTGACGACCCGGGTTCGAATCCCGGAATGACCAATTGAGCTACTTCTGTACAAATACGGAACTCAAACTAGTTTCCAATAATCCACATAGCTTTACAGTTTTCCTAAACCCAGTTTTAAGATGTGCTGTGTAGTCGAGTGGTAAAGATACCTGACTCTCATCCTGACGACCCGGGTTCGAATCCCGCAATGAATAATCACGCTTCTTCTTTACAAATACGAAACTCAAACTAGTTTCCAATATTCCAAATACCTTTACAGTCTTCCTAAACCCAGTTATAAGACGTGCTGTGTAGTCGAGTGGTAAAGATACCTGACTCTCATCCTGACGACAAGGGTTCGAATCCCGCAATGAATAATCACGCTTCTTCTGTACAAATACGGAACTCAAAGTAGTTTCCAATATTCCACTTACCTTTACAGTCTTCCTAAACCCAGTTTTAGGACGTGCTGTGTAGTCGAGTAGTTAAGATATCTCACTCTCGTCCTGACGACCGGGGTTCGAATCCCGGAATGACCAATTGAGCTACTTCTGTACAAATACGGAACTCAAACTAGTTTCCAATAATCCACATAGCTTTACAGTCTTCCTAAACCCAGTTTTAAGATGTGCTGTGTAGTCGAGGGGTTAAGATATCTGACTCTCGTCCTGACGACCCGGGTTCGAATCCCGTAATGAATAATCACGCTTCTTCTGTACAAATACGGAACTCAAACTAGTTTCCAATATTCCAAATACCTTTACTGTCTTCCTAAACCCAGTTATAAGACGTTCTGTGTAGTCGAATTGTTAAGATATCTGTCTCTCGTCCTGACGACCCGGGTTCGAATCCCGTAATGAATAATCACGCTTCTTTTGTACAAATACGGAACTCAAACTAGTTTCCAATATTCCACATACCTTTACTGTCTTCCTAAACCCTGTTATAAGACGTGCTGTGTAGTCGAGTGGTTAAGATATCTGACTCTCGTCCTGACGACTCAGGTTCGAATCCCGAAATGACCAATCGAGCTACTTCTGTACAAATACGGAACTCAAACTAGTTTCCAATATTCCAGTTACCTTTACAGTCTTCCTAAACCCAGTTTTAGGACGTGCTGTGTAGTCGATTGGTTAAGATATCTGACTCTCGTCCTGACGACTCAGGTTCGAATTCTGGAAATGAACAGTCACGCTGCTTCTGTACAAATACGGAACTCAAACTAGTTTCAATTATTCCACATAACTTTACAGTCTTCCTAAACCCAGTTTTGAGATGTGCTGTGTAGTCGAGGGGTTAAGATATCTGACTCTCGTCCTGAGGACCCGGGTTCAAATCCCGGAATCACCAATCACGCTTCTTCTGTACAAATATGGATCTCAAAGTAGTTTCCAATATTCCACATACCTTTACAATCTTCCTAGACCCAGTTTTGAGATGTGCTGTGTAGTCGAGGGGTTAAGATATCTGACTCTCGTCCTGACGACCCGGATTCGAATCCCGGAATGACCAATCAAGCTACTTCTGTACAAATACGGAACGCAAACTAGTTTCCAATATTCCACATAGCTTTACAGTCTTCCTAAACCCAGTTTTCAGATGTGCTGTGTAGTCGAGTGGTTCAGATATCTGTCTCTCGTCCTGACGACACGGGTTCAAATCCCGCAATGAATAATCACGCTTCTTCTTTACAAATACGGAACTCAAACTAGTTTGCAATATTCCACTTACCTTTACAGTCTTCCTAAACCCAGTTTTAGGACGTGCTGTGTAGTCGAGTAGTTAAGATATCTCACTCTCGTCCTGACGACCCGGGTTCGAATCCCGGAATGACCAATTGAGCTACTTCTGTACAAATACGGAACTCAAACTAGTTTCCAATAATCCACATAGCTTTACAGTTTTCCTAAACCCAGTTTTAAGATGTGCTGTGTAGTCGAGTGGTAAAGATACCTGACTCTCATCCTGACGACCCGGGTTCGAATCCCGCAATGAATAATCACGCTTCTTCTTTACAAATACGAAACTCAAACTAGTTTCCAATATTCCAAATACCTTTACAGTCTTCCTAAACCCAGTTATAAGACGTGCTGTGTAGTCGAGTGGTAAAGATACCTGACTCTCATCCTGACGACAAGGGTTCGAATCCCGCAATGAATAATCACGCTTCTTCTGTACAAATACGGAACTCAAAGTAGTTTCCAATATTCCACTTACCTTTACAGTCTTCCTAAACCCAGTTTTAGAACGTGCTGTGTAGTCGAGTGGTTAAGATATCTGACTCTCGTCCTGACGACTCAGGTTCGAATCCCGGAATGACCAATCGAACTACTTCTGTACAAATACGGAACTCAAACTAGATTCAAAATACCTTTACAGTCTTCCTAAACCCAGTTATAAGATGTGCTGTGTAGTCGAGGGGTTAAGATATCTGACTCTCGTCCTGACGACCCGGGTTCGAATCCCGTAATGAATAATCTCGCTTCTTCTGTACAAATACGGAACTCAAACTAGTTTCCAATATTCCACATACCTTTACTGTCTTCCTAAACCCAGTTTTGAGATGTGCTGTGTAGTCGAGTGGTAAAGATACATAACACTCATCCTGACGACACGGGTTCAAATCCCGCAATGAATAATCACGCTTCTTCTTTACAAATACGGAACTCAAACTAGTTTGCAATATTCCACTTACCTTTACAGTCTTCCTAAACCCAGTTTTAGGACGTGCTGTGTAGTCGAGTAGTTAAGATATCTCACTCTCGTCCTGACGACCCGGGTTCGAATCCCGGAATGACCAATTGAGCTACTTCTGTACAAATACGGAACTCAAACTAGTTTCCAATATTCCACTTACCTTTACAGTCTTCCTAAACCCAGTTTTAGGACGTGCTGTGTAGTCGATTGGTTAAGATATCTGACTCTCGTCCTGACGACTCAGGTTCGAATTCTGGAAATGAACAGTCACGCTGCTTCTGTACAAATACGGAACTCAAACTATTTTCCAATATTCCACATACCTTTACTGTCTTCCTAAACCCAGTTTTGAGATGTGCTGTGTAGTCGAGTGGTAAAGATACCTGACTCTCATCCTGACGACACGGGTTCAAATCCCGCAATGAATAATCACGCTTCTTCTTTACAAATACGGAACTCAAACTAGTTTGCAATATTCCACTTACCTTTACAGTCTTCCTAAACCCAGTTTTAGGACGTGCTGTGTAGTCGAGTAGTTAAGATATCTCACTCTCGTCCTGACGACCGGGGTTCGAATCCCGGAATGACCAATTGAGCTACTTCTGTACAAATACGGAACTCAAACTAGTTTCCAATAATCCACATAGCTTTACAGTCTTCCTAAACCCAGTTTTAAGATGTGCTGTGTAGTCGAGGGGTTAAGATATCTGACTCTCGTCCTGACGACAAGGGTTCGAATCCCGCAATGAATAATCACGCTTCTTCTGTACAAATACGGAACTCAAACTAGTTTCCAATATTCCAAATACCTTTACTGTCTTCCTAAACACAGTTATAAGACGTTCTGTGTAGTCGAATTGTTAAGATATCTGTCTCTCGTCCTGACGACCCGGGTTCGAATCCCGTAATGAATAATCACGCTTCTTTTGTACAAATACGGAACTCAAACTAGTTTCCAATATTCCACATACCTTTACTGTCTTCCTAAACCCTGTTATAAGACGTGCTGTGTAGTCGAGTGGTTAAGATATCTGACTCTCGTCCTGACGACTCAGGTTCGAATCCCGAAATGACCAATCGAGCTACTTCTGTACAAATACGGAACTCAAACTAGTTTCAATTATTCCACATACCTTTACAGTCTTCCTAAACCCAGTTTTGAGATGTGCTGTGTAGTCGAGTAGTTAAGATATCTGACTCTCGTCCTGACGACTCAGGTTCGAATCCCGGAATGACCAATCGAGCTACTTCTGTACAAATACGGAACTCAAACTAGTTTCCAATATTCCAAATACCTTTACAGTCTTCCTAAACCCAGTTATAAGACGTGCTGTGTAGTCGAGTGGTAAAGATACCTGACTCTCATCCTGACGACAAGGGTTCGAATCCCGCATTGAATAATCACGCTTCTTCTTTACAAATACGGAACTCAAACTAGTTTGCAATATTCCACTTACCTTTACAGTCTTCCTAAACCCAGTTTTAGGACGTGCTGTGTAGTCGAGTAGTTAAGATATCTCACTCTCGTCCTGACGACCGGGGTTCGAATCCCGGAATGACCAATTGAGCTACTTCTGTACAAATACGGAACTCAAACTAGTTTCCAATAATCCACATAGCTTTACAGTCTTCCTAAACCCAGTTTTAAGATGTGCTGTGTAGTCGAGGGGTTAAGATATCTGACTCTCGTCCTGACGACCCGGGTTCGAATCCCGTAATGAATAATCACGCTTCTTCTGTACAAATACGGAACTCAAACTAGTTTCCAATATTCCAAATACCTTTACTGTCTTCCTAAACCCAGTTATAAGACGTTCTGTGTAGTCGAATTGTTAAGATATCTGTCTCTCGTCCTGACGACCCGGGTTCGAATCCCGTAATGAATAATCACGCTTCTTTTGTACAAATACGGAACTCAAACTAGTTTCCAATATTCCACATACCTTTACTGTCTTCCTAAACCCTGTTATAAGACGTGCTGTGTAGTCGAGTGGTTAAGATATCTGACTCTCGTCCTGACGACTCAGGTTCGAATCCCGAAATGACCAATCGAGCTACTTCTGTACAAATACGGAACTCAAACTAGTTTCCAATATTCCAGTTACCTTTACAGTCTTCCTAAACCCAGTTTTAGGACGTGCTGTGTAGTCGATTGGTTAAGATATCTGACTCTCGTCCTGACGACTCAGGTTCGAATTCTGGAAATGAACAGTCACGCTGCTTCTGTACAAATACGGAACTCAAACTAGTTTCAATTATTCCACATAACTTTACAGTCTTCCTAAACCCAGTTTTGAGATGTGCTGTGTAGTCGAGGGGTTAAGATATCTGACTCTCGTCCTGAGGACCCGGGTTCAAATCCCGGAATCACCAATCACGCTTCTTCTGTACAAATATGGATCTCAAAGTAGTTTCCAATATTCCACATACCTTTACAGTCTTCCTAGACCCAGTTTTGAGATGTGCTGTGTAGTCGAGGGGTTAAGATATCTGACTCTCGTCCTGACGACCCGGATTCGAATCCCGGAATGACCAATCAAGCTACTTCTGTACAAATACGGAACGCAAACTAGTTTCCAATATTCCACATAGCTTTACAGTCTTCCTAAACCCAGTTTTCAGATGTGCTGTGTAGTCGAGTGGTTCAGATATCTGTCTCTCGTCCTGACGACACGGGTTCAAATCCCGCAATGAATAATCACGCTTCTTCTTTACAAATACGGAACTCAAACTAGTTTGCAATATTCCACTTACCTTTACAGTCTTCCTAAACCCAGTTTTAGGACGTGCTGTGTAGTCGAGTAGTTAAGATATCTCACTCTCGTCCTGACGACCCGGGTTCGAATCCCGGAATGACCAATTGAGCTACTTCTGTACAAATACGGAACTCAAACTAGTTTCCAATAATCCACATAGCTTTACAGTTTTCCTAAACCCAGTTTTAAGATGTGCTGTGTAGTCGAGTGGTAAAGATACCTGACTCTCATCCTGACGACCCGGGTTCGAATCCCGCAATGAATAATCACGCTTCTTCTTTACAAATACGAAACTCAAACTAGTTTCCAATATTCCAAATACCTTTACAGTCTTCCTAAACCCAGTTATAAGACGTGCTGTGTAGTCGAGTGGTAAAGATACCTGACTCTCATCCTGACGACAAGGGTTCGAATCCCGCAATGAATAATCACGCTTCTTCTGTACAAATACGGAACTCAAAGTAGTTTCCAATATTCCACTTACCTTTACAGTCTTCCTAAACCCAGTTTTAGGACGTGCTGTGTAGTCGAGTAGTTAAGATATCTCACTCTCGTCCTGACGACCGGGGTTCGAATCCCGGAATGACCAATTGAGCTACTTCTGTACAAATACGGAACTCAAACTAGTTTCCAATAATCCACATAGCTTTACAGTCTTCCTAAACCCAGTTTTAAGATGTGCTGTGTAGTCGAGGGGTTAAGATATCTGACTCTCGTCCTGACGACCCGGGTTCGAATCCCGTAATGAATAATCACGCTTCTTCTGTACAAATACGGAACTCAAACTAGTTTCCAATATTCCAAATACCTTTACTGTCTTCCTAAACCCAGTTATAAGACGTTCTGTGTAGTCGAATTGTTAAGATATCTGTCTCTCGTCCTGACGACCCGGGTTCGAATCCCGTAATGAATAATCACGCTTCTTTTGTACAAATACGGAACTCAAACTAGTTTCCAATATTCCACATACCTTTACTGTCTTCCTAAACCCTGTTATAAGACGTGCTGTGTAGTCGAGTGGTTAAGATATCTGACTCTCGTCCTGACGACTCAGGTTCGAATCCCGAAATGACCAATCGGGCTACTTCTGTACAAATACGGAACTCAAACTAGTTTCCAATATTCCAGTTACCTTTACAGTCTTCCTAAACCCAGTTTTAGGACGTGCTGTGTAGTCGATTGGTTAAGATATCTGACTCTCGTCCTGACGACTCAGGTTCGAATTCTGGAAATGAACAGTCACGCTGCTTCTGTACAAATACGGAACTCAAACTAGTTTCAATTATTCCACATAACTTTACAGTCTTCCTAAACCCAGTTTTGAGATGTGCTGTGTAGTCGAGGGGTTAAGATATCTGACTCTCGTCCTGAGGACCCGGGTTCAAATCCCGGAATCACCAATCACGCTTCTTCTGTACAAATATGGATCTCAAAGTAGTTTCCAATATTCCACATACCTTTACAATCTTCCTAGACCCAGTTTTGAGATGTGCTGTGTAGTCGAGGGGTTAAGATATCTGACTCTCGTCCTGACGACCCGGATTCGAATCCCGGAATGACCAATCAAGCTACTTCTGTACAAATACGGAACGCAAACTAGTTTCCAATATTCCACATAGCTTTACAGTCTTCCTAAACCCAGTTTTCAGATGTGCTGTGTAGTCGAGTGGTTCAGATATCTGTCTCTCGTCCTGACGACACGGGTTCAAATCCCGCAATGAATAATCACGCTTCTTCTTTACAAATACGGAACTCAAACTAGTTTGCAATATTCCACTTACCTTTACAGTCTTCCTAAACCCAGTTTTAGGACGTGCTGTGTAGTCGAGTAGTTAAGATATCTCACTCTCGTCCTGACGACCCGGGTTCGAATCCCGGAATGACCAATTGAGCTACTTCTGTACAAATACGGAACTCAAACTAGTTTCCAATAATCCACATAGCTTTACAGTTTTCCTAAACCCAGTTTTAAGATGTGCTGTGTAGTCGAGTGGTAAAGATACCTGACTCTCATCCTGACGACCCGGGTTCGAATCCCGCAATGAATAATCACGCTTCTTCTTTACAAATACGAAACTCAAACTAGTTTCCAATATTCCAAATACCTTTACAGTCTTCCTAAACCCAGTTATAAGACGTGCTGTGTAGTCGAGTGGTAAAGATACCTGACTCTCATCCTGACGACAAGGGTTCGAATCCCGCAATGAATAATCACGCTTCTTCTGTACAAATACGGAACTCAAAGTAGTTTCCAATATTCCACTTACCTTTACAGTCTTCCTAAACCCAGTTTTAGAACGTGCTGTGTAGTCGAGTGGTTAAGATATCTGACTCTCGTCCTGACGACTCAGGTTCGAATCCCGGAATGACCAATCGAACTACTTCTGTACAAATACGGAACTCAAACTAGATTCAAAATACCTTTACAGTCTTCCTAAACCCAGTTATAAGATGTGCTGTGTAGTCGAGGGGTTAAGATATCTGACTCTCGTCCTGACGACCCGGGTTCGAATCCCGTAATGAATAATCTCGCTTCTTCTGTACAAATACGGAACTCAAACTAGTTTCCAATATTCCACATACCTTTACTGTCTTCCTAAACCCAGTTTTGAGATGTGCTGTGTAGTCGAGTGGTAAAGATACATAACACTCATCCTGACGACACGGGTTCAAATCCCGCAATGAATAATCACGCTTCTTCTTTACAAATACGGAACTCAAACTAGTTTGCAATATTCCACTTACCTTTACAGTCTTCCTAAACCCAGTTTTAGGACGTGCTGTGTAGTCGAGTAGTTAAGATATCTCACTCTCGTCCTGACGACCCGGGTTCGAATCCCGGAATGACCAATTGAGCTACTTCTGTACAAATACGGAACTCAAACTAGTTTCCAATAATCCACATAGCTTTACAGTCTTCCTAAACCCAGTTTTAAGATGTGCTGTGTAGTCGAGGGGTTAAGATATCTGACTCTCGTCCTGACGACCCGGGTTCGAATCCCGTAATGAATAATCACGCTTCTTCTGTACAAATACGGAACTCAAACTAGTTTCCAATATTCCAAATACCTTTACTGTCTTCCTAAACCCAGTTATAAGACGTTCTGTGTAGTCGAATTGTTAAGATATCTGTCTCTCGTCCTGACGACCCGGGTTCGAATCCCGTAATGAATAATAACGCTTCTTTTGTACAAATACGGAACTCAAACTAGTTTCCAATATTCCACATACCTTTACTGTCTTCCTAAACCCTGTTATAAGACGTGCTGTGTAGTCGAGTGGTTAAGATATCTGACTCTCGTCCTGACGACTCAGGTTCGAATCCCGAAATGACCAATCGAGCTACTTCTGTACAAATACGGAACTCAAACTAGTTTCCAATATTCCACTTACCTTTACAGTCTTCCTAAACCCAGTTTTAGGACGTGCTGTGTAGTCGATTGGTTAAGATATCTGACTCTCGTCCTGACGACTCAGGTTCGAATTCTGGAAATGAACAGTCACGCTGCTTCTGTACAAATACGGAACTCAAACTAGTTTCAATTATTCCACATACCTTTACAGTCTTCCTAAACCCAGTTTTGAGATGTGCTGTGTAGTCGAGGGGTTAAGATATCTGACTCTCGTCCTGAGGACCCGGGTTCAAATCCCGGAATCACCAATCACGCTTCTTCTGTACAAATATGGATCTCAAAGTAGTTTCCAATATTCCACATACCTTTACAGTCTTCCTAGACCCAGTTTTGAGATGTGCTGTGTAGTCGAGGGGTTAAGATATCTGACTCTCGTCCTGACGACCCGGATTCGAATCCCGGAATGACCAATCAAGCTACTTCTGTACAAATACGGAACGCAAACTAGTTTCCAATATTCCACATAGCTTTACAGTCTTCCTAAACCCAGTTTTCAGATGTGCTGTGTAGTCGAGTGGTTAAGATATCTGTCTCTCGTCCTGACGACACGGGTTCAAATCCCGGAATGACCAATCACGCTTCTTCTTTACAAATACGGAACTCAAACTAGTTTGCAATATTCCACTTACCTTTACAGTCTTCCTAAACCCAGTTTTAGGACGTGCTGTGTAGTCGAGTAGTTAAGATATCTGACTCTCGTCCTGACGACCCGGATTCGAATCCCGGAATGACCAATCAAGCTACTTCTGTACAAATACGGAACGCAAACTAGTTTCCAATATTCCACATAGCTTTACAGTCTTCCTAAACCCTGTTTTCAGATGTGCTGTGTAGTCGAGGGGTTAAGATATCTGACTCTCGTCCTGACGACAAGGGTTCGAATCCCGCAATGAATAATCACGCTTCTTCTGTACAAATACGGAACTCAAACTAGTTTCCAATATTCCAAATACCTTTACTGTCTTCCTAAACCCAGTTATAAGACGTTCTGTGTAGTCGAATTGTTAAGATATCTGTCTCTCGTCCTGACGACCCGGGTTCGAATCCCGTAATGAATAATCACGCTTCTTTTGTACAAATACGGAACTCAAACTAGTTTCCAATATTCCACATACCTTTACTGTCTTCCTAAACCCTGTTATAAGACGTGCTGTGTAGTCGAGTGGTTAAGATATCTGACTCTCGTCCTGACGACTCAGGTTCGAATCCCGAAATGACCAATCGAGCTACTTCTGTACAAATACGGAACTCAAACTAGTTTCAATTATTCCACATACCTTTACAGTCTTCCTAAACCCAGTTTTAGGACGTGCTGTGTAGTCGAGTAGTTAAGATATCTGACTCTCGTCCTGACGACTCAGGTTCGAATCCCGGAATGACCAATCGAGCTACTTCTGCACAAATACGGAACTCAAACTAGTTTCCAATATTCCAAATACCTTTACAGTCTTCCTAAACCCAGTTTTGAGATGTGCTGTGTAGTCGAGGGGTTAAGATATCTGACTCTCGTCCTGACGACCCGGATTCGAATCCCGCAATGACCAATCAAGCTACTTCTGTACATATACGGAACGCAAACTAGTTTCCAATATTCCACATACCTTTACTGTCTTCCTAAACCCAGTTATAAGACGTTCTGTGTAGTCGAGTGGTTAAGATATCTGGCTCTCGTCCTGACGACCCGGGTTCAAATCCCGGAATGACCAATCAAGCTACTTCTGTACAAATACGGAACGCAAACTAGTTTCCAATATTCCAAATACCTTTACAGTCTTCCTAAACCCAGTTATAAGACGTGCTGTGTAGTCGAGTGGTAAAGATACCTCACTCTCCTCCTGACGACCCGGATTCGAATCCCGCAATGACCAATCATGCTACTTCTGTACAAATACGGAACGCAAACTAGTTTCCAATATTCCACATAGCTTTACAGTCTTCCTAAACCCAGTTTTCAGATGTGCTGTGTAGTCGAATTGTTAAGATATCTGTCTCTCGTCCTGACGACCCGGGTTCGAATCCCGTAATGAATAATCACGCTTCTTTTGTACAAATACGGAACTCAAACTAGTTTCCAATATTCCACATACCTTTACTGTCTTCCTAAACCCTGTTATAAGACGTGCTGTGTAGTCGAGTGGTTAAGATATCTGACTCTCGTCCTGACGACTCAGGTTCGAATCCCGAAATGACCAATCGAGCTACTTCTGTACAAATACGGAACTCAAACTAGTTTCCAATATTCCACTTACCTTTACAGTCTTCCTAAACCCAGTTTTAGGACGTGCTGTGTAGTCGATTGGTTAAGATATCTGACTCTCGTCCTGACGACTCAGGTTCGAATTCTGGAAATGAACAGTCACGCTGCTTCTGTACAAATACGGAACTCAAACTAGTTTCAATTATTCCACATACCTTTACAGTCTTCCTAAACCCAGTTTTGAGATGTGCTGTGTAGTCGAGGGGTTAAGATATCTGACTCTCGTCCTGAGGACCCGGGTTCAAATCCCGGAATCACCAATCACGCTTCTTCTGTACAAATATGGATCTCAAAGTAGTTTCCAATATTCCACATACCTTTACAGTCTTCCTAGACCCAGTTTTGAGATGTGCTGTGTAGTCGAGGGGTTAAGATATCTGACTCTCGTCCTGACGACCCGGATTCGAATCCCGGAATGACCAATCAAGCTACTTCTGTACAAATACGGAACGCAAACTAGTTTCCAATATTCCACATAGCTTTACAGTCTTCCTAAACCCAGTTTTCAGATGTGCTGTGTAGTCGAGTGGTTAAGATATCTGTCTCTCGTCCTGACGACACGGGTTCAAATCCCGCAATGAATAATCACGCTTCTTCTTTACAAATACGGAACTCAAACTAGTTTGCAATATTCCACTTACCTTTACAGTCTTCCTAAACCCAGTTTTAGGACGTGCTGTGTAGTCGAGTAGTTAAGATATCTCACTCTCGTCCTGACGACCCGGGTTCGA
Source organism: Pholcus phalangioides (assembly GCF_987345545.1). Classification (NCBI taxonomy): domain Eukaryota; kingdom Metazoa; phylum Arthropoda; class Arachnida; order Araneae; family Pholcidae; genus Pholcus; species Pholcus phalangioides. The sequence goes on from NW_028301598.1 coordinate 14,406,925, forward strand.
ATCCCGGAATGACCAATTGAGCTACTTCTGTACAAATACGGAACTCAAACTAGTTTCCAATAATCCACATAGCTTTACAGTTTTCCTAAACCCAGTTTTAAGATGTGCTGTGTAGTCGAGTGGTAAAGATACCTGACTCTCATCCTGACGACCCGGGTTCGAATCCCGCAATGAATAATCACGCTTCTTCTTTACAAATACGAAACTCAAACTAGTTTCCAATATTCCAAATACCTTTACAGTCTTCCTAAACCCAGTTATAAGACGTGCTGTGTAGTCGAGTGGTAAAGATACCTGACTCTCATCCTGACGACAAGGGTTCGAATCCCGCGATGAATAATCACGCTTCTTCTGTACAAATACGGAACTCAAAGTAGTTTCCAATATTCCACTTACCTTTACAGTCTTCCTAAACCCAGTTTTAGAACGTGCTGTGTAGTCGAGTGGTTAAGATATCTGACTCTCGTCCTGACGACTCAGGTTCGAATCCCGGAATGACCAATCGAGCTACTTCTGTACAAATACGGAACTCAAACTAGATTCAAAATACCTTTACAGTCTTCCTAAACCCAGTTATAAGATGTGCTGTGTAGTCGAGGGGTTAAGATATCTGATTCTCGTCCTGACGACCCGGGTTCGAATCCCGTAATGAATAATCTCGCTTCTTCTGTACAAATACGGAACTCAAACTAGTTTCCAATATTCCACATACCTTTACTGTCTTCCTAAACCCAGTTTTGAGATGTGCTGTGTAGTCGAGTGGTAAAGATACATAACACTCATCCTGACGACACGGGTTCAAATCCCGCAATGAATAATCACGCTTCTTCTTTACAAATACGGAACTCAAACTAGTTTGCAATATTCCACTTACCTTTACAGTCTTCCTAAACCCAGTTTTAGGACGTGCTGTGTAGTCGAGTAGTTAAGATATCTCACTCTCGTCCTGACGACCCGGGTTCGAATCCCGGAATGACCAATTGAGCTACTTCTGTACAAATACGGAACTCAAACTAGTTTCCAATAATCCACATAGCTTTACAGTCTTCCTAAACCCAGTTTTAAGATGTGCTGTGTAGTCGAGGGGTTAAGATATCTGACTCTCGTCCTGACGACCCGGGTTCGAATCCCGTAATGAATAATCACGCTTCTTCTGTACAAATACGGAACTCAAACTAGTTTCCAATATTCCAAATACCTTTACTGTCTTCCTAAACCCTGTTATAAGACGTGCTGCGTAGTCGAGTGGTTAAGATATCTGACTCTCGTCCTGACGACTCAGGTTCGAATCCCGAAATGACCAATCGAGCTACTTCTGTACAAATACGGAACTCAAACTAGTTTCCAATATTTCAAATACCTTTACAGTCTTCCTAAACCCAGTTATAAGACGTGCTGTGTAGTCGAGTGGTGAAGATACCTCACTCTCATCCTGACGACCCGGATTCGAATCCCGGAATGACCAATCAAGCTACTTCTGTACAAATACGGAACGCAAACTAGTTTCCAATATTCCACATACCTTTACTGTCTTCCTAAACCCAGTTATAAGACGTTCTGTGTAGTCGAGTGTTTAAGATATATGACTCTCGTCCTGACGACCCGGATTCGAATCCCGCAATGACCAATCACGCTTCTTCTGTACAAATACGGAACTCAAAGTAGTTTCCAATATTCCACATAGCTTTACAGTCTTCCTAGACCCAGTTTTGAGATGTGCTGTGTAGTCGAGGGGTTAAGATATCTGACTCTCGTCCTGACAACCCGGGTTCGAATCCCGCAATGACCAATCAAGCTACTTCTGTACAAATACGGAACTCAAACTAGTTTCAATTATTCCACATACCTTTACAGTCTTCCTAAACCCAGTTTTGAGATGTGCTGTGTAGTCGAGGGGTTAAGATATCTGACTCTCGTCCTGACGACCCGGATTCGAATCCCGCAATGACCAATCAAGCTACTTCTGTACATATACGGAACGCAAACTAGTTTCCAATATTCCACATACCTTTACTGTCTTCCTAAACCCAGTTATAAGACGTTCTGTGTAGTCGAGTGGTTAAGATATCTGGCTCTCGTCCTGACGACCCGGGTTCAAATCCCGGAATGACCAATCAAGCTACTTCTGTACAAATACGGAACGCAAACTAGTTTCCAATATTCCAAATACCTTTACAGTCTTCCTAAACCCAGTTATAAGACGTGCTGTGTAGTCGAGTGGTAAAGATACCTCACTCTCCTCCTGACGACCCGGATTCGAATCCCGCAATGACCAATCATGCTACTTCTGTACAAATACGGAACGCAAACTAGTTTCCAATATTCCACATAGCTTTACAGTCTTCCTAAACCCAGTTTTCAGATGTGCTGTGTAGTCGAATTGTTAAGATATCTGTCTCTCGTCCTGACGACCCGGGTTCGAATCCCGTAATGAATAATCACGCTTCTTTTGTACAAATACGGAACTCAAACTAGTTTCCAATATTCCACATACCTTTACTGTCTTCCTAAACCCTGTTATAAGACGTGCTGTGTAGTCGAGTGGTTAAGATATCTGACTCTCGTCCTGACGACTCAGGTTCGAATCCCGAAATGACCAATCGAGCTACTTCTGTACAAATACGGAACTCAAACTAGTTTCCAATATTCCACTTACCTTTACAGTCTTCCTAAACCCAGTTTTAGGACGTGCTGTGTAGTCGATTGGTTAAGATATCTGACTCTCGTCCTGACGACTCAGGTTCGAATTCTGGAAATGAACAGTCACGCTGCTTCTGTACAAATACGGAACTCAAACTAGTTTCAATTATTCCACATACCTTTACAGTCTTCCTAAACCCAGTTTTGAGATGTGCTGTGTAGTCGAGGGGTTAAGATATCTGACTCTCGTCCTGAGGACCCGGGTTCAAATCCCGGAATCACCAATCACGCTTCTTCTGTACAAATATGGATCTCAAAGTAGTTTCCAATATTCCACATACCTTTACAGTCTTCCTAGACCCAGTTTTGAGATGTGCTGTGTAGTCGAGGGGTTAAGATATCTGACTCTCGTCCTGACGACCCGGATTCGAATCCCGGAATGACCAATCAAGCTACTTCTGTACAAATACGGAACGCAAACTAGTTTCCAATATTCCACATAGCTTTACAGTCTTCCTAAACCCAGTTTTCAGATGTGCTGTGTAGTCGAGTGGTTAAGATATCTGTCTCTCGTCCTGACGACACGGGTTCAAATCCCGCAATGAATAATCACGCTTCTTCTTTACAAATACGGAACTCAAACTAGTTTGCAATATTCCACTTACCTTTACAGTCTTCCTAAACCCAGTTTTAGGACGTGCTGTGTAGTCGAGTAGTTAAGATATCTCACTCTCGTCCTGACGACCCGGGTTCGAATCCCGGAATGACCAATTGAGCTACTTCTGTACAAATACGGAACTCTAACTAGTTTCCAATAATCCACATAGCTTTACAGTTTTCCTAAACCCAGTTTTAAGATGTGCTGTGTAGTCGAGTGGTAAAGATACCTGACTCTCATCCTGACGACCCGGGTTCGAATCCCGCAATGAATAATCACGCTTCTTCTTTACAAATACGAAACTCAAACTAGTTTCCAATATTCCAAATACCTTTACAGTCTTCCTAAACCCAGTTATAAGACGTGCTGTGTAGTCGAGTGGTAAAGATACCTGACTCTCATCCTGACGACAAGGGTTCGAATCCCGCAATGAATAATCACGCTTCTTCTGTACAAATACGGAACTCAAAGTAGTTTCCAATATTCCACTTACCTTTACAGTCTTCCTAAACCCAGTTTTAGAACGTGCTGTGTAGTCGAGTGGTTAAGATATCTGACTCTCGTCCTGACGACTCAGGTTCGAATCCCGGAATGACCAATCGAGCTACTTCTGTACAAATACGGAACTCAAACTAGATTCAAAATACCTTTACAGTCTTCCTAAACCCAGTTATAAGATGTGCTGTGTAGTCGAGGGGTTAAGATATCTGATTCTCGTCCTGACGACCCGGGTTCGAATCCCGTAATGAATAATCTCGCTTCTTCTGTACAAATACGGAACTCAAACTAGTTTCCAATATTCCACATACCTTTACTGTCTTCCTAAACCCAGTTTTGAGATGTGCTGTGTAGTCGAGTGGTAAAGATACATAACACTCATCCTGACGACACGGGTTCAAATCCCGCAATGAATAATCACGCTTCTTCTTTACAAATACGGAACTCAAACTAGTTTGCAATATTCCACTTACCTTTACAGTCTTCCTAAACCCAGTTTTAGGACGTGCTGTGTAGTCGAGTAGTTAAGATATCTCACTCTCGTCCTGACGACCCGGGTTCGAATCCCGGAATGACCAATTGAGCTACTTCTGTACAAATACGGAACTCAAACTAGTTTCCAATAATCCACATAGCTTTACAGTCTTCCTAAACCCAGTTTTAAGATGTGCTGTGTAGTCGAGTGGTAAAGATACCTGACTCTCATCCTGACGACCCGGGTTCGAATCCCGCAATGAATAATCACGCTTCTTCTTTACAAATACGAAACTCAAACTAGTTTCCAATATTCCAAATACCTTTACAGTCTTCCTAAACCCAGTTATAAGACGTGCTGTGTAGTCGAGTGGTAAAGATACCTGACTCTCATCCTGACGACAAGGGTTCGAATCCCGCAATGAATAATCACGGTTCTTCTGTACAAATACGGAACTCAAAGTAGTTTCCAATATTCCACTTACCTTTACAGTCTTCCTAAACCCAGTTTTAGAACGTGCTGTGTAGTCGAGTGGTTAAGATATCTGACTCTCGTCCTGACGACTCAGGTTCGAATCCCGTAATGACCAATCGAGCTACTTCTGTACAAATACGAAACTCAAACTAGTTTCCAATATTCCAAATACCTTTACTGTCTTCCTAAACCCAGTTTTGAGATGTGCTGTGTAGTCGAGTGGTAAAGATACATAACACTCATCCTGACGACACGTGTTCAAATCCCGCAATGAATAATCACGCTTCTTCTTTACAAATACGGAACTCAAACTAGTTTCCAATATTCCAAATACCTTTACAGTCTTCCTAAACCCAGTTTTAGGACGTGCTGTGTAGTCGAGTGGTTAAGATATCTGACTCTCGTCCTGACGACTCAGGTTCGAATCCCGGAATGACCAATCGAGCTACTTCTGTACAAATAAGGAACTCAAACTAGATTCCAAATACCTTTACAGTCTTCCTAAACCAAGTTATAAGACGTGCTGTGTAGTCGAGGGGTTAAGATATCTGACTCTCGTCCTGACGACCCGGGTTCGAATCCCGTAATGTATAATCACGCTTCTTCTGTACAAATACGGAACTCAAACTAGTTTCCAATATTCCACATAACTTTACTGTCTTCCTAAACCCAGTTATAAGACGTGCTGTGTAGTCGAGTGGTTAAGATATCTGACTCTCGTCCTGACGACCCGGGATCGAATCCCGGAATGACCAATCACGCTTCTTCTGTACAAATACGGAACTCAAACTAGTTTCCAATATTTCAAATACCTTTACAGTCTTCCTAAACCCAGTTATAAGACGTGCTGTGTAGTCGAGTGGTGAAGATACCTCACTCTCATCCTGACGACCCGGATTCGAATCCCGGAATGACCAATCAAGCTACTTCTGTACAAATACGGAACGCAAACTAGTTTCCAATATTCCACATACCTTTACTGTCTTCCTAAACCCAGTTATAAGACGTTCTGTGTAGTCGAGTGGTTAAGATATATGACTCTCGTCCTGACGACCCGGATTCGAATCCCGCAATGACCAATCACGCTTCTTCTGTACAAATACGGAACTCAAAGTAGTTTCCAATATTCCACATAGCTTTACAGTCTTCCTAGACCCAGTTTTGAGATGTGCTGTGTAGTCGAGGGGTTAAGATATCTGACTCTCGTCCTGACGACCCGGATTCGAATCCCGCAATGACCAATCAAGCTACTTCTGTACATATACGGAACGCAAACTAGTTTCCAATATTCCACATACCTTTACTGTCTTCCTAAACCCAGTTATAAGACGTTCTGTGTAGTCGAGTGGTTAAGATATCTGGCTCTCGTCCTGACGACCCGGGTTCAAATCCCGGAATGACCAATCAAGCTACTTCTGTACAAATACGGAACGCAAACTAGTTTCCAATATTCCAAATACCTTTACAGTCTTCCTAAACCCAGTTATAAGACGTGCTGTGTAGTCGAGTGGTAAAGATACCTCACTCTCCTCCTGACGACCCGGATTCGAATCCCGCAATGACCAATCATGCTACTTCTGTACAAATACGGAACGCAAACTAGTTTCCAATATTCCACATAGCTTTACAGTCTTCCTAAACCCAGTTTTCAGATGTGCTGTGTAGTCGAGTGGTAAATATACCTGACTCTCATTTTGACGACCCGGGATCGAATCCCGCAATGACCAATCACGCTTCTTCTGTACAAATACGGAACTCAAACTAGTTTCCAATATTCCACATACCTTTACTGTCTTCCTAAACCCAGTTTTGAGATGTGCTGTGTAGTCGAGTGGTAAAGATACCTAACACTCATCCTGACGACACGGGTTCAAATCCCGCAATGAATAATCACGCTTCTTCTTTACAAATACGGAACTCAAACTAGTTTGCAATATTCCACTTACCTTTACAGTCTTCCTAAACCCAGCTTTAGGACGTGCTGTGTAGTCGAGTGGTTAAAATATCTGACTCTCGTCCTGACGACTCAGGTTCGAATCCCGGAATGACCAATCGAACTACTTCTGTACAAATACGGAACTCAAACTAGATTCCAAATACCTTTACAGTCTTCCTAAACCCAGTTATAAGATGTGCTGTGTAGTCGAGGGGTTAAGATATCTGACTCTCGTCCTGACGACCCGGGTTCGTAATCCCGTAATGAATAATCACGCTTCTTCTGTACAAATACGGAACTCAAACTAGTTTCCAATATTCCACATACCTTTACTGTCTTCCTAAACCCTGTTATAAGACGTGCTGTGTAGTCGAGGGGTTAAGATATCTGACTCTCGTCCTGACGACCCGGGTTCGAATCCCGGAATGACCAATCAAGCTACTTCTGTACAAATACGGAACGCAAACTAGTTTCCAATATTCCAAATACCTTTACAGTCTTCCTAAACCCAGTTATAAGACGTGCTGTGTAGTCGAGTGGTAAAGATACCTCACTCTCATCCTGACGACCCGGATTCGAATCCCGCAATGACCAATCAAGCTACTTCTGTACAAATACGGAACGCAAACTAGTTTCCAATATTCCACATACCTTTACTGTCTTCCTAAACCCAGTTATAAGACGTTCTGTGTAGTCGAATGGTTAAGATATCTGTCTCTCGTCCTGACGACACGGGTTCGAATCCCGGAATGACCAATCAAGCTACTTCTGTACAAATACGGAACGCAAACTAGTTTCCAAATACCTTTACAGTCTTCCTAAACCCAGTTATAAGTTGTGCTGTGTAGTCGAGGGGTTAAGATATCTGACTCTCGTCCTGACGACCCGGGTTCGAATCCCGTAATGAATAATCACGCTTCTTCTGTACAAATACGGAACTCAAACTAGTTTCCAATATTCCACATACCTTTACTGTCTTCCTAAACCCAGTTTCGAGATGTGCTGTGTAGTCGAGTGGTAAAGATACCTAACACTCATCCTGACGACACGGGTTCAAATCCCGCAATGAATAATCACGCTTCTTCTTTACAAATACGGAACTCAAACTAGTTTCCAATATTCCAAATACCTTTACAGTCTTCCTAAACCAAGTTATAAGACGTGCTGTGTAGTCGAGTGGTAAAGATACCTGACTCTCATCCTGACGACAAGGGTTCGAATCCCGCATTGAATAATCACGCTTCTTCTGTACAAATACGGAACTCAAAGTAGTTTCCAATATTCCACTTACCTTTACAGTCTTCCTAAACCCAGTTTTAGGACGTGCTGTGTAGTCGAGTGGTTAAGATATCTGACTCTCGTCCTGACGACTCAGGTTCGAATCCCGGAATGACCAATCGAGCTACTTCTGTACAAATACGGAACTCAAACTAGATTCCAAATACCTTTACAGTCTTCCTAAACCCTGTTATAAGACGTGCTGTGTAGTCGAGTGGTTAAGATATCTGACTCTCGTCCTGACGACTCAGGTTCGAATCCCGAAATGACCAATCGAGCTACTTCTGTACAAATACGGAACTCAAACTAGTTTCAATTATTCCACATACCTTTACAGTCTTCCTAAACCCAGTTTTGAGATGTGCTGTGTAGTCGAGTAGTTAAGATATCTGACTCTCGTCCTGACGACTCAGGTTCGAATCCCGGAATGACCAATCGAGCTACTTCTGTACAAATACGGAACTCAAACTAGTTTCCAATATTCCAAATACCTTTACAGTCTTCCTAAACCCAGTTATAATATGTGCTGTGTAGTCGAGGGGTTAAGATATCTGACTCTCGTCCTGAGGACCCGGGTTCAAATCCCGGAATCACCAATCACGCTTCTTCTGTACAAATACGGATCTCAAAGTAGTTTCCAATATTCCACATACCTTTACAGTCTTCCTAGACCCAGTTTTGAGATGTGCTGTGTAGTCGAGGGGTTAAGATATCTGACTCTCGTCCTGACGACCCGGATTCGAATCCCGGAATGACCAATCAAGCTACTTCTGTACAAATACGGAACGCAAACTAGTTTCCAATATTCCACATAGCTTTACAGTCTTCCTAAACCCTGTTTTCAGATGTGCTGTGTAGTCGAGTGGTCAAGATACCTAACACTCATCCTGACGACACGGGTTCAAATCCCGCAATGAATAATCACGCTTCTTCTGTACAAATACGGAACTCAAAGTAGTTTCCAATATTCCACTTACCTTTACAGTCTTCCTAAACCCAGTTTTAGAACGTGCTGTGTAGTCGAGTGGTTAAGATATCTGACTCTCGTCCTGACGACTCAGGTTCGAATCCCGGAATGACCAATCGAGCTACTTCTGTACAAATACGGAACTCAAACTAGTTTCCAATATTCCACGTACCTTTACTGTCTTCCTAAACCCAGTTTTGAGATGTGCTGTGTAGTCGAGTGGTAAAGATACATAACACTCATCCTGACGACACGGGTTCAAATCCCGCAATGAATAATCACGCTTCTTCTTTACAAATACGGAACTCAAACTAGTTTCCAATATTCCAAATACCTTTACAGTCTTCCTAAACCCAGTTTTAGAACGTGCTGTGTAGTCGAGTGGTTAAGATATCTGACTCTCGTCCTGACGACTCAGGTTCGAATCCCGGAATGACCAATCGAGCTACTTCTGTACAAATAAGGAACTAAAACTAGATTCCAAATACCTTTACAGTCTTCCTAAACCAAGTTATAAGACGTGCTGTGTAGTCGAGGGGTTAAGATATCTGACTCTCGTCCTGACGACCCGGGTTCGAATCCCGTAATGAATAATCACGCTTCTTCTGTACAAATACGGAACTCAAACTAGTTTCAATTATTCCACATACCTTTACAGTCTTCCTAAACCCAGTTTTGAGATATGCTGTGTAGTCGAGTGGTAAAGATACCTGACTCTAATCCTGACGACCCGGGATCGAATCCCGGAATGACCAATCACGCTTCTTCTGTACAAATACGGAACTCAAACTAGTTTCCAATATTTCAAATACCTTTACAGTCTTCCTAAACCCAGTTATAAGACGTGCTGTGTAGTCGAGTGGTGAAGATACCTCACTCTCATCCTGACGACCCGGATTCGAATCCCGGAATGACCAATCAAGCTACTTCTGTACAAATACGGAACGCAAACTAGTTTCCAATATTCCACATACCTTTACTGTCTTCCTAAACCCAGTTATAAGACGTTCTGTGTAGTCGAGTGGTTAAGATATATGACTCTCGTCCTGACGACCCGGATTCGAATCCCGCAATGACCAATCACGCTTCTTCTATACAAATACGGAACTCAAAGTAGTTTCCAATATTCCACATAGCTTTACAGTCTTCCTAGACCCAGTTTTGAGATGTGCTGTGTAGTCGAGGGGTTAAGATATCTGACTCTCGTCCTGACAACCCGGGTTCGAATCCCGCAATGACCAATCAAGCTACTTCTGTACAAATACGGAACTCAAACTAGTTTCAATTATTCCACATACCTTTACAGTCTTCCTAAACCCAGTTTTGAGATGTGCTGTGTAGTCGAGGGGTTAAGATATCTGACTCTCGTCCTGACGACCCGGATTCGAATCCCGCAATGACCAATCAAGCTACTTCTGTACAAATAAGGAACTCAAACTAGATTCCAAATACCTTTACAGTCTTCCTAAACCAAGTTATAAGACGTGCTGTGTAGTCGAGGGGTTAAGATATCTGACTCTCGTCCTGACGACCCGGGTTCGAATCCCGTAATGAATAATCACGCTTCTTCTGTACAAATACGGAACTCAAACTAGTTTCCAATATTCCACATAACTTTACTGTCTTCCTAAACCCAGTTATAAGACGTGCTGTGTAGTCGAGTGGTTAAGATATCTGACTCTCGTCCTGACGACCCGGGATCGAATCCCGGAATGACCAATCACGCTTCTTCTGTACAAATACGGAACTCAAACTAGTTTCCAATATTTCAAATACCTTTACAGTCTTCCTAAACCCAGTTATAAGACGTGCTGTGTAGTCGAGTGGTGAAGATACCTCACTCTCATCCTGACGACCCGGATTCGAATCCCGGAATGACCAATCAAGCTACTTCTGTACAAATACGGAACGCAAACTAGTTTCCAATATTCCACATAACTTTACTGTCTTCCTAAACCCAGTTATAAGACGTTCTGTGTAGTCGAGTGGTTAAGATATATGACTCTCGTCCTGACGACCCGGATTCGAATCCCGCAATGACCAATCACGCTTCTTCTGTACAAATACGGAACTCAAAGTAGTTTCCAATATTCCACATAGCTTTACAGTCTTCCTAGACCCAGTTTTGAGATGTGCTGTGTAGTCGAGGGGTTAAGATATCTGACTCTCGTCCTGACGACCCGGATTCGAATCCCGCAATGACCAATCAAGCTACTTCTGTACATATACGGAACGCAAACTAGTTTCCAATATTCCACATACCTTTACTGTCTTCCTAAACCCAGTTATAAGACGTTCTGTGTAGTCGAGTGGTTAAGATATCTGGCTCTCGTCCTGACGACCCGGGTTCAAATCCCGGAATGACCAATCAAGCTACTTCTGTACAAATACGGAACGCAAACTAGTTTCCAATATTCCAAATACCTTTACAGTCTTCCTAAACCCAGTTATAAGACGTGCTGTGTAGTCGAGTGGTAAAGATACCTCACTCTCCTCCTGACGACCCGGATTCGAATCCCGCAATGACCAATCATGCTACTTCTGTACAAATACGGAACGCAAACTAGTTTCCAATATTCCACATAGCTTTACAGTCTTCCTAAACCCAGTTTTCAGATGTGCTGTGTAGTCGAGTGGTAAATATACCTGACTCTCATTTTGACGACCCGGGATCGAATCCCGCAATGACCAATCACGCTTCTTCTGTACAAATACGGAACTCAAACTAGTTTCCAATATTCCACATACCTTTACTGTCTTCCTAAACCCAGTTTTGAGATGTGCTGTGTAGTCGAGTGGTAAAGATACCTAACACTCATCCTGACGACACGGGTTCAAATCCCGCAATGAATAATCACGCTTCTTCTTTACAAATACGGAACTCAAACTAGTTTGCAATATTCCACTTACCTTTACAGTCTTCCTAAACCCAGCTTTAGGACGTGCTGTGTAGTCGAGTGGTTAAAATATCTGACTCTCGTCCTGACGACTCAGGTTCGAATCCCGGAATGACCAATCGAGCTACTTCTGTACAAATACGGAACTCAAACTAGATTCCAAATACCTTTACAGTCTTCCTAAACCCAGTTATAAGATGTGCTGTGTAGTCGAGGGGTTAAGATATCTGACTCTCGTCCTGACGACCCGGGTTCGAATCCCGTAATGAATAATCACGCTTCTTCTGTACAAATACGGAACTCAAACTAGTTTCAATTATTCCACATACCTTTACAGTCTTCCTAAACCCAGTTTTGAGATATGCTGTGTAGTCGAGTGGTAAAGATACCTGACTCTAATCCTGACGACCCGGGATCGAATCCCGGAATGACCAATCACGCTTCTTCTGTACAAATACGGAACTCAAACTAGTTTCCAATATTTCAAATACCTTTACAGTCTTCCTAAACCCAGTTATAAGACGTGCTGTGTAGTCGAGTGGTGAAAATACCTCACTCTCATCCTGACGACCCGGATTCGAATCCCGGAATGACCAATCAAGCTACTTCTGTACAAATACGGAACGCAAACTAGTTTCCAATATTCCACATACATTTACTGTCTTCCTAAACCCAGTTATAAGACGTTCTGTGTAGTCGAGTGGTTAAGATATATGACTCTCGTCCTGACGACCCGGATTCGAATCCCGCAATGACCAATCACGCTTCTTCTATACAAATACGGAACTCAAAGTAGTTTCCAATATTCCACATAGCTTTACAGTCTTCCTAGACCCAGTTTTGAGATGTGCTGTGTAGTCGAGGGGTTAAGATATCTGACTCTCGTCCTGACAACCCGGGTTCGAATCCCGCAATGACCAATCAAGCTACTTCTGTACAAATACGGAACTCAAACAAGTTTCAATTATTCCACATACCTTTACAGTCTTCCTAAACCCAGTTTTGAGATGTGCTGTGTAGTCGAGGGGTTAAGATATCTGACTCTCGTCCTGACGACCCGGATTCGAATCCCGCAATGACCAATCAAGGTACTTCTGTACAAATAAGGAACTCAAACTAGATTCCAAATACCTTTACAGTCTTCCTAAACCAAGTTATAAGACGTGCTGTGTAGTCGAGGGGTTAAGATATCTGACTCTCGTCCTGACGACCCGGGTTCGAATCCCGTAATGAATAATCACGCTTCTTCTGTACAAATACGGAACTCAAACTAGTTTCCAATATTCCACATAACTTTACTGTCTTCCTAAACCCAGTTATAAGACGTGCTGTGTAGTCGAGTGGTTAAGATATCTGACTCTCGTCCTGACGACCCGGGATCGAATCCCGGAATGACCAATCACGCTTCTTCTGTACAAATACGGAACTCAAACTAGTTTCCAATATTTCAAATACATTTACAGTCTTCCTAAACCCAGTTATAAGACGTGCTGTGTAGTCGAGTGGTGAAGATACCTCACTCTCATCCTGACGACCCGGATTCGAATCCCGGAATGATCAATCAAGCTACTTCTGTACAAATACGGAACGCAAACTAGTTTCCAATATTCCACATACCTTTACTGTCTTCCTAAACCCAGTTATAAGACGTTCTGTGTAGTCGAGTGGTTAAGATATATGACTCTCGTCCTGACGACCCGGATTCGAATCCCGCAATGACCAATCACGCTTCTTCTGTACAAATACGGAACTCAAAGTAGTTTCCAATATTCCACATAGCTTTACAGTCTTCCTAGACCCAGTTTTGAGATGTGCTGTGTAGTCGAGGGGTTAAGATATCTGACTCTCGTCCTGACGACCCGGATTCGAATCCTGCAATGACCAATCAAGCTACTTCTGTACATATACGGAACGCAAACTAGTTTCCAATATTCCACATACCTTTACTGTCTTCCTAAACCCAGTTATAAGACGTTCTGTGTAGTCGAGTGGTTAAGATATCTGGCTCTCGTCCTGACGACCCGGGTTCAAATCCCGGAATGACCAATCAAGCTACTTCTGTACAAATACGGAACGCAAACTAGTTTCCAATATTCCAAATACCTTTACAGTCTTCCTAAACCCAGTTATAAGACGTGCTGTGTAGTCGAGTGGTAAAGATACCTCACTCTCCTCCTGACGACCCGGATTCGAATCCCGCAATGACCAATCATGCTACTTCTGTACAAATACGGAACGCAAACTAGTTTCCAATATTCCACATAGCTTTACAGTCTTCCTAAACCCAGTTTTCAGATGTGCTGTGTAGTCGAGTGGTAAATACACCTGACTCTCATTTTGACGACCCGGGATCGAATCCCGCAATGACCAATCACGCTTCTTCTGTACAAATACGGAACTCAAACTAGTTTCCAATATTCCACATACCTTTACTGTCTTCCTAAACCCAGTTTTGAGATGTGCTGTGTAGTCGAGTGGTAAAGATACCTAACACTCATCCTGACGACACGGGTTCAAATCCCGCAATGAATAATCACGCTTCTTCTTTACAAATACGGAACTCAAACTAGTTTGCAATATTCCACTTACCTTTACAGTCTTCCTAAACCCAGCTTTAGGACGTGCTGTGTAGTCGAGTGGTTAAAATATCTGACTCTCGTCCTGACGACTCAAGTTCGAATCCCGGAATGACCAATCGAGCTACTTCTGTACAAATACGGAACTCAAACTAGATTCCAAATACCTTTACAGTCTTCCTAAACCCAGTTATAAGATGTGCTGTGTAGTCGAGCGGTTAAGATATCTGACTCTCGTCCTGACGACCCGGGTTCGAATCCCGTAATGAATAATCACGCTTCTTCTGTACAAATACGGAACTCAAACTAGTTTCCAATATTCCACATACCTTTACTGTCTTCCTAAACCCTGTTATAAGACGTGCTGTGTAGTCGAGTGGTTAAGATATCTGACTCTCGTCCTGACGACTCAGGTTCGAATCCCGAAATGACCAATCGAGCTACTTCTGTACAAATACGGAACTCAAACTAGTTTCAATTATTCCACATACCTTTACAGTCTTCCTAAACCCAGTTTTGAGATGTGCTGTGTAGTCGAGTAGTTAAGATATCTGACTCTCGTCCTGACGACTCAGGTTCGAATCCCGGAATGACCAATCGAGCTACTTCTGTACAAATACGGAACTCAAACTAGTTTCCAATATTCCAAATACCTTTACAGTCTTCCTAAACCCAGTTATAATATGTGCTGTGTAGTCGAGGGGTTAAGATATCTGACTCTCGTCCTGAGGACCCGGGTTCAAATCCCGGAATCACCAATCACGCTTCTTCTGTACAAATACGGATCTCAAAGTAGTTTCCAATATTCCACATACCTTTACAGTCTTCCTAGACCCAGTTTTGAGATGTGCTGTGTAGTCGAGGGGTTAAGATATCTGACTCTCGTCCTGACGACCCGGATTCGAATCCCGGAATGACCAATCAAGCTACTTCTGTACAAATACGGAACGCAAACTAGTTTCCAATATTCCACATAGCTTTACAGTCTTCCTAAACCCTGTTTTCAGATGTGCTGTGTAGTCGAGTGGTAAATATACCTGACTCTCATCCTGACGACCCGGGTTCGAATCCCGCAATGACCAATCACGCTTCTTCTGTACAAATACGGAACTCAAACTAGTTTCCAATATTCCACATACCTTTACTGTCTTCCTAAACCCAGTTTTGAGATGTGCTGTGTAGTCGAGTGGTCAAGATACCTAACACTCATCCTGACGACACGGGTTCAAATCCCGCAATGAATAATCACGCTTCTTCTGTACAAATACGGAACTCAAAGTAGTTTCCAATATTCCACTTACCTTTACAGTCTTCCTAAACCCAGTTTTAGAACGTGCTGTGTAGTCGAGTGGTTAAGATATCTGACTCTCGTCCTGACGACTCAGGTTCGAATCCCGGAATGACCAATCGAGCTACTTCTGTACAAATACGGAACTCAAACTAGTTTCCAATATTCCACGTACCTTTACTGTCTTCCTAAACCCAGTTTTGAGATGTGCTGTGTAGTCGAGTGGTAAAGATACATAACACTCATCCTGACGACACGGGTTCAAATCCCGCAATGAATAATCACGCTTCTTCTTTACAAATACGGAACTCAAACTAGTTTCCAATATTCCAAATACCTTTACAGTCTTCCTAAACCCAGTTTTAGAACGTGCTGTGTAGTCGAGTGGTTAAGATATCTGACTCTCGTCCTGACGACTCAGGTTCGAATCCCGGAATGACCAATCGAGCTACTTCTGTACAAATAAGGAACTCAAACTAGATTCCAAATACCTTTACAGTCTTCCTAAACCAAGTTATAAGATGTGCTGTGTAGTCGAGGGGTTAAGATATCTGACTCTCGTCCTGACGACCCGGGTTCGAATCCCGTAATGAATAATCACGCTTCTTCTGTACAAATACGGAACTCAAACTAGTTTCCAATATTCCACATAACTTTACTGTCTTCCTAAACCCAGTTATAAGACGTGCTGTGTAGTCGAGTGGTTAAGATATCTCACTCTCGTCCTGACGACCCGGGTTCGAATCCCGTAATGAATAATCACGCTTCTTCTGTACAAATACGGAACTCAAACTAGTTTCAATTATTCCACATACCTTTACAGTCTTCCTAAACCCAGTTTTGAGATATGCTGTGTAGTCGAGTGGTAAAGATACCTGACTCTAATCCTGACGACCCGGGATCGAATCCCGGAATGACCAATCACGCTTCTTCTGTACAAATACGGAACTCAAACTAGTTTCCAATATTTCAAATACCTTTACAGTCTTCCTAAACCCAGTTATAAGACGTGCTGTGTAGTCGAGTGGTGAAGATACCTCACTCTCATCCTGACGACCCGGATTCGAATCCCGGAATGACCAATCAAGCTACTTCTGTACAAATACGGAACGCAAACTAGTTTCCAATATTCCACATACCTTTACTGTCTTCCTAAACCCAGTTATAAGACGTTCTGTGTAGTCGAGTGGTTAAGATATATGACTCTCGTCCTGACGACCCGGATTCGAATCCCGCAATGACCAATCACGCTTCTTCTATACAAATACGGAACTCAAAGTAGTTTCCAATATTCCACATAGCTTTACAGTCTTCCTAGACCCAGTTTTGAGATGTGCTGTGTAGTCGAGGGGTTAAGATATCTGACTCTCGTCCTGACAACCCGGGTTCGAATCCCGCAATGACCAATCAAGCTACTTCTGTACAAATACGGAACTCAAACTAGTTTCAATTATTCCACATACCTTTACAGTCTTCCTAAACCCAGTTTTGAGATGTGCTGTGTAGTCGAGTGGTTAAGATATCTGGCTCTCGTCCTGACGACCCGGGTTCAAATCCCGGAATGACCAATCAAGCTACTTCTGTACAAATACGGAACGCAAACTAGTTTCCAATATTCCAAATACCTTTACAGTCTTCCTAAACCCAGTTATAAGACGTGCTGTGTAGTCGAGTGGTAAAGATACCTCACTCTCCTCCTGACGACCCGGATTCGAATCCCGCAATGACCAATCATGCTACTTCTGTACAAATACGGAACGCAAACTAGTTTCCAATATTCCACATAGCTTTACAGTCTTCCTAAACCCAGTTTTCAGATGTGCTGTGTAGTCGAGTGGTAAATATACCTGACTCTCATTTTGACGACCCGGGATCGAATCCCGCAATGACCAATCACGCTTCTTCTGTACAAATACGGAACTCAAACTAGTTTCCAATATTCCACATACCTTTACTGTCTTCCTAAACCCAGTTTTGAGATGTGCTGTGTAGTCGAGTGGTAAAGATACCTAACACTCATCCTGACGACACGGGTTCAAATCCCGCAATGAATAATCACGCTTCTTCTTTACAAATACGGAACTCAAACTAGTTTGCAATATTCCACTTACCTTTACAGTCTTCCTAAACCCAGCTTTAGGACGTGCTGTGTAGTCGAGTGGTTAAAATATCTGACTCTCGTCCTGACGACTCAGGTTCGAATCCCGGAATGACCAATCGAACTACTTCTGTACAAATACGGAACTCAAACTAGATTCCAAATACCTTTACAGTCTTCCTAAACCCAGTTATAAGATGTGCTGTGTAGTCGAGGGGTTAAGATATCTGACTCTCGTCCTGACGACCCGGGTTCGTAATCCCGTAATGAATAATCACGCTTCTTCTGTACAAATACGGAACTCAAACTAGTTTCCAATATTCCACATACCTTTACTGTCTTCCTAAACCCTGTTATAAGACGTGCTGTGTAGTCGAGGGGTTAAGATATCTGACTCTCGTCCTGACGACCCGGGTTCGAATCCCGGAATGACCAATCAAGCTACTTCTGTACAAATACGGAACGCAAACTAGTTTCCAATATTCCAAATACCTTTACAGTCTTCCTAAACCCAGTTATAAGACGTGCTGTGTAGTCGAGTGGTAAAGATACCTCACTCTCATCCTGACGACCCGGATTCGAATCCCGCAATGACCAATCAAGCTACTTCTGTACAAATACGGAACGCAAACTAGTTTCCAAATACCTTTACAGTCTTCCTAAACCCAGTTATAAGTTGTGCTGTGTAGTCGAGGGGTTAAGATATCTGACTCTCGTCCTGACGACCCGGGTTCGAATCCCGTAATGAATAATCACGCTTCTTCTGTACAAATACGGAACTCAAACTAGTTTCCAATATTCCACATACCTTTACTGTCTTCCTAAACCCAGTTTCGAGATGTGCTGTGTAGTCGAGTGGTAAAGATACCTAACACTCATCCTGACGACACGGGTTCAAATCCCGCAATGAATAATCACGCTTCTTCTTTACAAATACGGAACTCAAACTAGTTTCCAATATTCCAAATACCTTTACAGTCTTCCTAAACCCAGTTATAAGACGTGCTGTGTAGTCGAGTGGTAAAGATACCTGACTCTCATCCTGACGACAAGGGTTCGAATCCCGCATTGAATAATCACGCTTCTTCTGTACAAATACGGAACTCAAAGTAGTTTCCAATATTCCACTTACCTTTACAGTCTTCCTAAACCCAGTTTTAGGACGTGCTGTGTAGTCGAGTGGTTAAGATATCTGACTCTCGTCCTGACGACTCAGGTTCGAATCCCGGAATGACCAATCGAGCTACTTCTGTACAAATACGGAACTCAAACTAGATTCCAAATACCTTTACAGTCTTCCTAAACCCAGTAATAAGATGTGCTGTGTAGTCGAGGGGTTAAGATATCTGACTCTCGTCCTGACGACCCGGGTTCGAATCCCGTAATGAATAATCACGCTTCTTCTGTACAAATACGGAACTCAAACTAGTTTCCAATATTCCACATACCTTTACTGTCTTCCTAAACCCTGTTATAAGACGTGCTGTGTAGTCGAGTGGTTAAGATATCTGACTCTCGTCCTGACGACTCAGGTTCGAATCCCGAAATGACCAATCGAGCTACTTCTGTACAAATACGGAACTCAAACTAGTTTCAATTATTCCACATACATTTACAGTCTTCCTAAACCCAGTTTTGAGATGTGCTTTGTAGTCGAGTAGTTAAGATATCTGACTCTCGTCCTGACGACTCACGTTCGAATCCCGGAATGACCAATCGAGCTACTTCTGTACAAATACGGAACTCAAACTAGTTTCCAATATTCCAAATACCTTTACAGTCTTCCTAAACCCAGTTATAATATGTGCTGTGTAGTCGAGGGGTTAAGATATCTGACTCTCGTCCTGAGGACCCGGGTTCAAATCCCGGAATCACCAATCACGCTTCTTCTGTACAAATACGGATCTCAAAGTAGTTTCCAATATTCCAAATACCTTTACAGTCTTCCTAAACCCAGTTATAAGATGTGCTGTGTAGTCGAGGGGTTAAGATATCTGACTCTCGTCCTGACGACCCGGATTCGAATCCCGTAATGAATAATCTCGCTTCTTCTGTACAAATACGGAACTCAAACTAGTTTCCAATATTCCACATACCTTTACTGTCTTCCTAAACCCAGTTTTGAGATGTGCTGTGTAGTCGAGTGGTAAAGATACATAACACTCATCCTGACGACACGGGTTCAAATCCCGCAATGAATAATCACGCTTCTTCTTTACAAATACGGAACTCAAAGTAGTTTCCAATATTCCACTTACCTTTACAGTCTTCCTAAACCCAGTTTTAGGACGTGCTGTGTAGTCGAGTGGTTAAGATATCTGACTCTCGTCCTGACGACTCAGGTTCGAATCCCGGAATGACCAATCGAGCTACTTCTGTACAAATACGGAACTCAAACTAGATTCCAAATACCTTTACAGTCTTCCTAAACCCAGTTATAAGATGTGCTGTGTAGTCGAGGGGTTAAGATATCTGACTCTCGTCCTGACGACCCGGGTTCGAATCCCGTAATGAATAATCACGCTTCTTCTGTACAAATACGGAACTCAAACTAGTTTCAATTATTCCACATACCTTTACAGTATTCCTAAACCCAGTTTTGAGATATGCTGTGTAGTCGAGTGGTAAAGATACCTGTCTCTAATCCTGACGACCCGGATTCGAATCCCGCAATGACCAATCAAGCTACTTCTGTACAAATACGGAACGCAAACTAGTTTCCAATATTCCACATACCTTTACAGTCTTCCTAAACCCAGTTTTGAGATGTGCTGTGTAGTCGAGGGGTTAAGATATCTGACTCTCGTCCTGACGACCCGGATTCGAATCCCGGAATGACCAATCAAGCTACTTCTGTACAAATACGGAACGCAAACTAGTTTCCAATATTCCACATAGCTTTACAGTCTTCCTAAACCCAGTTTTCAGATGTGCTGTGTAGTCGAGTGATAAATATACCTGACTCTCATCCTGACGACCCGGGTTCGAATCCCGCAATGACCAATCACGCTTCTTCTGTACAAATACGGAACTCAAACTAGTTTCCAATATTCCACATACCTTTACTGTCTTCCTAAACCCTGTTTTGAGATGTGCTGTGTAGTCGAGTGGTAAAGATACCTAACACTCATCCTGACGACACGGGTTCAAATCCCGCAATGAATAATCACGCTTCTTGTTTACAAATACGGAACTGAAACTAGTTTGCAATATTCCACTCACCTTTACAGTCTTCCTAAACCCAGTTATAAGACGTGCTGTGTAGTCGAGTGGTAAAGATACCTGACTCTCATCCTGACGACAAGGGTTCGAATCCCGCAATGAATAATCACGCTTCTTCTGTACAAATACGGAACTCAAAGTAGTTTCCAATATTCCACTTGCCTTTACAGTCTTCCTAAACCCAGTTTTAGGACGTGCTGTGTAGTCGAGTGGTTAAGATATCTGACTCTCGTCCTGACGACTCAGGTTCGAATCCCGGAATGACCAATCGAGCTACTTCTGTACAAATACGGAACACAAACTAGATTCAAAATACCTTTACAGTCTTCCTAAACCCAGTTATAAGATGTGCTGTGTAGTCGAGGGGTTAAGATATCTGACTCTCGTCCTGACGACCCGGATTCGAATCCCGTAATGAATAATCTCGCTTCTTCTGTACAAATACGGAACTCAAACTAGTTTCCAATATTCCACATACCTTTACTGTCTTCCTAAACCCAGTTTTGAGATGTGCTGTGTAGTCGAGTGGTAAAGATACATAACACTCATCCTGACGACACGGGTTCAAATCCCGCAATGAATAATCACGCTTCTTCTTTACAAATACGGAACTCAAAGTAGTTTCCAATATTCCACTTACCTTTACAGTCTTCCTAAACCCAGTTTTAGGACGTGCTGTGTAGTCGAGTGGTTAAGATATCTGACTCTCGTCCTGACGACTCAGGTTCGAATCCCGGAATGACCAATCGAGCTACTTCTGTACAAATACGGAACTCAAACTAGATTCCAAATACCTTTACAGTCTTCCTAAACCCAGTTATAAGATGTGCTGTGTAGTCGAGGGGTTAAGATATCTGACTCTCGTCCTGACGACCCGGGTTCGAATCCCGTAATGAATAATCACGCTTCTTCTGTACAAATACGGAACTCAAACTAGTTTCAATTATTCCACATACCTTTACAGTATTCCTAAACCCAGTTTTGAGATATGCTGTGTAGTCGAGTGATAAATATACCTGACTCTCATCCTGACGACCCGGGTTCGAATCCCGCAATGACCAATCACGCTTCTTCTGTACAAATACGGAACTCAAACTAGTTTCCAATATTCACATACCTTTACTGTCTTCCTAAACCCTGTTTTGAGATGTGCTGTGTAGTCGAGTGGTAAAGATACCTAACACTCATCCTGACGACACGGGTTCAAATCCCGCAATGAATAATCACGCTTCTTGTTTACAAATACGGAACTGAAACTAGTTTGCAATATTCCACTTACCTTTACAGTCTTCCTAAACCCAGTTATAAGACGTGCTGTGTAGTCGAGTGGTAAAGATACCTGACTCTCATCCTGACGACAAGGGTTCGAATCCCGCAATGAATAATCACGCTTCTTCTGTACAAATACGGAACTCAAAGTAGTTTCCAATATTCCACTTACCTTTACAGTCTTCCTAAACCCAGTTTTAGGACGTGCTGTGTAGTCGAGTGGTTAAGATATCTGACTCTCGTCCTGACGACTCAGGTTCGAATCCCGGAATGACCAATCGAGCTACTTCTGTACAAATACGGAACTCAAACTAGATTCAAAATACCTTTACAGTCTTCCTAAACCCAGTTATAAGATGTGCTGTGTAGTCGAGGGGTTAAGATATCTGACTCTCGTCCTGACGACCCGGGTTCGAATCCCGTAATGAATAATCTCGCTTCTTCTGTACAAATACGGAACTCAAACTAGTTTCCAATATTCCACATACCTTTACTGTCTTCCTAAACCCAGTTTTGAGATGTGCTGTGTAGTCGAGTGGTAAAGATACATAACACTCATCCTGACGACACGGGTTCAAATCCCGCAATGAATAATCACGCTTCTTCTTTACAAATACGGAACTCAAAGTAGTTTCCAATATTCCACTTACCTTTACAGTCTTCCTAAACCCAGTTTTAGGACGTGCTGTGTAGTCGAGTGGTTAAGATATCTGACTCTCGTCCTGACGACTCAGGTTCGAATCCCGGAATGACCAATCGAGCTACTTCTGTACAAATACGGAACTCAAACTAGATTCCAAATACCTTTACAGTCTTCCTAAACCCAGTTATAAGATGTGCTGTGTAGTCGAGGGGTTAAGATATCTGACTCTCGTCCTGACGACCCGGGTTCGAATCCCGTAATGAATAATCACGCTTCTTCTGTACAAATACGGAACTCAAACTAGTTTCAATTATTCCACATACCTTTACAGTATTCCTAAACCCAGTTTTGAGATATGCTGTGTAGTCGAGTGGTAAAGATACCTGACTCTAATCCTGACGACCCGGATTCGAATCCCGCAATGACCAATCAAGCTACTTCTGTACAAATACGGAACGCAAACTAGTTTCCAATATTCCACATAGCTTTACAGTCTTCCTAAACCCAGTTTTCAGATGTGCTGTGTAGTCGAGTGGTAAATATACCTGACTCTCATCCTGACGACCCGGGTTCGAATCCCGCAATGACCAATCACGCTTCTTCTGTACAAATACGGAACTCAAACTAGTTTCCAATATTCCACATACATTTACTGTCTTCCTAAACCCTGTTTTGAGATGTGCTGTGTAGTCGAGTGGTAAAGATATCTCACTCTCGTCCTGGCGAACCGGGTTCGAATCCCGGAATGACCAATTGAGCTACTTCTGTACAAATACGGAACTCAAACTAGTTTCCAATATTCCAAATACCTTTACAGTCTTCCTAAACCCAGTTATAAGACGTGCTGTGTAGTCGAGTGGTAAAGATACCTGACTCTCATCCTGACGACAAGGGTTCGAATCTCGCAATGATTAATCACGCTTCTTCTGTACAAATACGGAACTCAAACTAGTTTCCAATATTCCAAATGCCTTTACAGTCTTCCTAAACCCAGTTATAAGACGTGCTGTGTAGTCGAGTGGTGAAGATACCTCACTCTCATCCTGACGACCCGGATTCGAATCCCGCAATGACCAATCAAGCTACTTCTGTACAAATACGGAACTCAAACTAGTTTCAATTATTCCACATACCTTTACAGTATTCCTAAACCCAGTTTTGAGATATGCTGTGTAGTCGAGTGGTAAAGATACCTGACTCTAATCCTGACGACCCGGATTCGAATCCCGCAATGACCAATCAAGCTACTTCTGTACAAATACGGAACGCAAACTAGTTTCCAATATTCCACATAGCTTTACAGTCTTCCTAAACCCAGTTTTCAGATGTGCTGTGTAGTCGAGTGGTAAATATACCTGACTCTCATCCTGACGACCCGGGTTCGAATCCCGCAATGACCAATCACGCTTCTTCTGTACAAATACGGAACTCAAACTAGTTTCCAATATTCCACATACCTTTACTGTCTTCCTAAACCCTGTTTTGAGATGTGCTGTGTAGTCGAGTGGTAAAGATACCTAACACTCATTCTGACGACAAGGGTTCAAATCCCGCAATGAATAATCACGCTTCTTCTTTACAAATACGGAACTCAAACTAGTTTGCAATATTCCACTTACCTTTACAGTCTTCCTAAACCCAGTTTTAGGACGTGCTGTGTAGTCGAGTAGTTAAGATATCTCACTCTCGTCCTGACGACCCGGGTTCGAATCCCGGAATGACCAATTGAGCTACTTCTTTACAAATACGGAACTCAAACTAGTTTCCAATATTCCAAATACCTTTACAGTCTTCCTAAACCCAGTTATTAGACGTGCTGTGTAGTCGAGTGGTAAAGATACCTGACTCTCATCCTGACGACAAGGGTTCGAATCCCGGAATGACCAATCGAACTACTTCTGTACAAATACGGAACTCAAACTAGATTCCAAATACCTTTACAGTCTTCCTAAACCCAGTTATAAGATGTGCTGTGTAGTCGAGGGGTTAAGATATCTGACTCTCGTCCTGACGACCCGGGTTCGTAATCCCGTAATGAATAATCACGCTTCTTCTGTACAAATACGGAACTCAAACTAGTTTCCAATATTCCACATACCTTTACTGTCTTCCTAAACCCTGTTATAAGACGTGCTGTGTAGTCGAGGGGTTAAGATATCTGACTCTCGTCCTGACGACCCGGGTTCGAATCCCGGAATGACCAATCAAGCTACTTCTGTACAAATACGGAACGCAAACTAGTTTCCAATATTCCAAATACCTTTACAGTCTTCCTAAACCCAGTTATAAGACGTGCTGTGTAGTCGAGTGGTAAAGATACCTCACTCTCATCCTGACGACCCGGATTCGAATCCCGCAATGACCAATTAAGCTACTTCTGTACAAATACGGAACGCAAACTAGTTTCCAATATTCCACATACCTTTACTGTCTTCCTAAACCCAGTTATAAGACGTTCTGTGTAGTCGAATGGTTAAGATATCTGTCTCTCGTCCTGACGACACGGGTTCGAATCCCGGAATGACCAATCAAGCTACTTCTGTACAAATACGGAACGCAAACTTGTTTCCAAATACCTTTACAGTCTTCCTAAACCCAGTTATAAGTTGTGCTGTGTAGTCGAGGGGTTAAGATATCTGACTCTCGTCCTGACGACCCGGGTTCGAATCCCGTAATGAATAATCACGCTTCTTCTGTACAAATACGGAACTCAAACTAGTTTCCAATATTCCACATACCTTTACTGTCTTCCTAAACCCAGTTTCGAGATGTGCTGTGTAGTCGAGTGGTAAAGATACCTAACACTCATCCTGACGACACGGGTTCAAATCCCGCAATGAATAATCACGCTTCTTCTTTACAAATACGGAACTCAAACTAGTTTCCAATATTCCAAATACCTTTACAGTCTTCCTAAACCCAGTTATAAGACGTGCTGTGTAGTCGAGTGGTAAAGATACCTGACTCTCATCCTGACGACAAGGGTTCGAATCCCGCATTGAATAATCACGCTTCTTCTGTACAAATACGGAACTCAAAGTAGTTTCCAATATTCCACTTACCTTTACAGTCTTCCTAAACCCAGTTTTAGGACGTGCTGTGTAGTCGAGTGGTTAAGATATCTGACTCTCGTCCTGACGACTCAGGTTCGAATCCCGGAATGACCAATCGAGCTACTTCTGTACAAATACGGAACTCAAACTAGATTCCAAATACCTTTACAGTCTTCCTAAACCCAGTTATAAGATGTGCTGTGTAGTCGAGGGGTTAAGATATCTGACTCTCGTCCTGACGACCCGGGTTCGAATCCCGTAATGAATAATCACGCTTCTTCTGTACAAATACGGAACTCAAACTAGTTTCCAATATTCCAAATACCTTTACTGTCTTCCTAAACCCAGTTATAAGACGTTCTGTGTAGTCGAGTGGTTAAGATATCTGACTCTCGTCCTGACGACTCAGGTTCGAATCCCGAAATGACCAATCGAGCTACTTCTGTACAAATACGGAACTCAAACTAGTTTCAATTATTCCACATACCTTTACAGTCTTCCTAAACCCAGTTTTGAGATGTGCTGTGTAGTCGAGTAGTTAAGATATCTGACTCTCGTCCTGACGACCCGGGTTCGAATCCCGTAATGAATAATCACGCTTCTTCTGTACAAATACGGAACTCAAACTAGTTTCAATTATTCCACATACCTTTACAGTATTCCTAAACCCAGTTTTGAGATATGCTGTGTAGTCGAGTGGTAAAGATACCTGACTCTAATCCTGACGACCCGGATTCGAATCCCGCAATGACCAATCAAGCTACTTCTGTACAAATACGGAACGCAAACTAGTTTCCAATATTCCACATACCTTTACAGTCTTCCTAAACCCAGTTTTGAGATGTGCTGTGTAGTCGAGGGGTTAAGATATCTGACTCTCGTCCTGACGACCCGGATTCGAATCCCGGAATGACCAATCAAGCTACTTCTGTACAAATACGGAACGCAAACTAGTTTCCAATATTCCACATAGCTTTACAGTCTTCCTAAACCCAGTTTTCAGATGTGCTGTGTAGTCGAGTGGTAAATATACCTGACTCTCATCCTGACGACCCGGGTTCGAATCCCGCAATGACCAATCACGCTTCTTCTGTACAAATACGGAACTCAAACTAGTTTCCAATATTCCACATACCTTTACTGTCTTCCTAAACCCTGTTTTGAGATGTGCTGTGTAGTCGAGTGGTAAAGATACCTAACACTCATCCTGACGACACGGGTTCAAATCCCGCAATGAATAATCACGCTTCTTGTTTACAAATACGGAACTGAAACTAGTTTGCAATATTCCACTTACCTTTACAGTCTTCCTAAACCCAGTTTTAGGACGTGCTGTGTAGTCGAGTAGTTAAGATATCTCACTCTCGTCCTGACGACCGGGGTTCGAATCCCGGAATGACCAATTGAGCTACTTCTGTACAAATACGGAACTCAAACTAGTTTCCAATAATCCACATAGCTTTACAGTCTTCCTAAACCCAGTTTTAAGATGTGCTGTGTAGTCGAGTGGTAAAGATACCTGACTCTCATCCTGACGACCCGGATTCGAATCCCGTAATGAATAATCACGCTTCTTCTTTACAAATACGAAACTCAAACTAGTTTCCAATATTCCAAATACCTTTACAGTCTTCCTAAACCCAGTTATAAGACGTGCTGTGTAGTCGAGTGGTAAAGATACCTGACTCTCATCCTGACGACCCGGATTCGAATCCCGTAATGAATAATCTCGCTTCTTCTGTACAAATACGGAACTCAAACTAGTTTCCAATATTCCACATACCTTTACTGTCTTCCTAAACCCAGTTTTGAGATGTGCTGTGTAGTCGAGTGGTAAAGATACATAACACTCATCCTGACGACACGGGTTCAAATCCCGCAATGAATAATCACGCTTCTTCTTTACAAATACGGAACTCAAAGTAGTTTCCAATATTCCACTTACCTTTACAGTCTTCCTAAACCCAGTTTTAGGACGTGCTGTGTAGTCGAGTGGTTAAGATATCTGACTCTCGTCCTGACGACTCAGGTTCGAATCCCGGAATGACCAATCGAGCTACTTCTGTACAAATACGGAACTCAAACTAGATTCCAAATACCTTTACAGTCTTCCTAAACCCAGTTATAAGATGTGCTGTGTAGTCGAGGGGTTAAGATATCTGTCTCTCGTCCTGACGACCCGGGTTCGAATCCCGTAATGAATAATCACGCTTCTTCTGTACAAATACGGAACTCAAACTAGTTTCAATTATTCCACATACCTTTACAGTATTCCTAAACCCAGTTTTGAGATATGCTGTGTAGTCGAGTGGTAAAGATACCTGACTCTAATCCTGACGACCCGGATTCGAATCCCGCAATGACCAATCAAGCTACTTCTGTACAAATACGGAACGCAAACTAGTTTCCAATATTCCACATACCTTTACAGTCTTCCTAAACCCAGTTTTGAGATGTGCTGTGTAGTCGAGGGGTTAAGATATCTGACTCTCGTCCTGACGACCCGGATTCGAATCCCGGAATGACCAATCAAGCTACTTCTGTACAAATACGGAACGCAAACTAGTTTCCAATATTCCACATAGCTTTACAGTCTTCCTAAACCCAGTTTTCAGATGTGCTGTGTAGTCGAGTGGTAAATATACCTGACTCTCATCCTGACGACACGGGTTCAAATCCCGCAATGAATAATCACGCTTCTTCTTTACAAATACGGAACTCAAACTAGTTTGCAATATTCCACTTACCTTTACAGTCTTCCTAAACCCAGTTTTAGGACGTGCTGTGTAGTCGAGTAGTTAAGATATCTCACTCTCGTCCTGACGACCCGGGTTCGAATCCCGGAATGACCAATTGAGCTACTTCTGTACAAATACGGAACGCAAACTAGTTTCAAATATTCCACATAGCTTTACAGTCTTCCTAAACCCAGTTATAAGACGTGCTGTGTAGTCGAGTGGTAAAGATTCCTGACGACAAGGGTTCGAATCCCGCAATGAATAATCACGCTTCTTCTGTACAAATACGGAACTCAAAGTAGTTTCCAATATTCCACTTACCTTTACAGTCTTCCTAAACCCAGTTTTAGGACGTGCTGTGTAGTCGAGTGGTTAAGATATCTGACTCTCGTCCTGACGACTCAGGTTCGAATCCCGGAATGACCAATCGAGCTACTTCTGTACAAATACGGAACTCAAACTAGATTCCAAATACCTTTACAGTCTTCCTAAACCCAGTTATAAGATGTGCTGTGTAGTCGAGGGGTTAAGATATCTGACTCTCGTCCTGACGACCCGGGTTCGAATCCCGTAATGAATAATCACGCTTCTTCTGTACAAATACGGAACTCAAACTAGTTTCAATTATTCCACATACCTTTACAGTATTCCTAAACCCAGTTTTGAGATATGCTGTGTAGTCGAGTGGTAAAGATACCTGACTCTAATCCTGACGACCCGGATTCGAATCCCGCAATGACCAATCAAGCTACTTCTGTACAAATACGGAACGCAAACTAGTTTCCAATATTCCACATAGCTTTACAGTCTTCCTAAACCCAGTTTTCAGATGTGCTGTGTAGTCGAGTGGTAAATATACCTGACTCTCATCCTGACGACCCGGGTTCGAATCCCGCAATGACCAATCACGCTTCTTCTGTACAAATACGGAACTCAAACTAGTTTCCAATATTCCACATACATTTACTGTCTTCCTAAACCCTGTTTTGAGATGTGCTGTGTAGTCGAGTGGTAAAGATATCTCACTCTCGTCCTGGCGAACCGGGTTCGAATCCCGGAATGACCAATTGAGCTACTTCTGTACAAATACGGAACTCAAACTAGTTTCCAATATTCCAAATACCTTTACAGTCTTCCTAAACCCTGTTTTGAGATGTGCTGTGTAGTCGAGTGGTAAAGATACCTAACACTCATCCTGACGACACGGGTTCAAATCCCGCAATGAATAATCACGCTTCTTGTTTACAAATACGGAACTGAAACTAGTTTGCAATATTCCACTTACCTTTACAGTCTTCCTAAACCCAGTTATAAGACGTGCTGTGTAGTCGAGTGGTAAAGATACCTGACTCTCATCCTGACGACAAGGGTTCGAATCCCGCAATGAATAATCACGCTTCTTCTGTACAAATACGGAACTCAAAGTAGTTTCCAATATTCCACTTGCCTTTACAGTCTTCCTAAACCCAGTTTTAGGACGTGCTGTGTAGTCGAGTGGTTAAGATATCTGACTCTCGTCCTGACGACTCAGGTTCGAATCCCGGAATGACCAATCGAGCTACTTCTGTACAAATACGGAACACAAACTAGATTCAAAATACCTTTACAGTCTTCCTAAACCCAGTTATAAGATGTGCTGTGTAGTCGAGGGGTTAAGATATCTGACTCTCGTCCTGACGACCCGGATTCGAATCCCGTAATGAATAATCTCGCTTCTTCTGTACAAATACGGAACTCAAACTAGTTTCCAATATTCCACATACCTTTACTGTCTTCCTAAACCCAGTTTTGAGATGTGCTGTGTAGTCGAGTGGTAAAGATACATAACACTCATCCTGACGACACGGGTTCAAATCCCGCAATGAATAATCACGCTTCTTCTTTACAAATACGGAACTCAAAGTAGTTTCCAATATTCCACTTACCTTTACAGTCTTCCTAAACCCAGTTTTAGGACGTGCTGTGTAGTCGAGTGGTTAAGATATCTGACTCTCGTCCTGACGACTCAGGTTCGAATCCCGGAATGACCAATCGAGCTACTTCTGTACAAATACGGAACTCAAACTAGATTCCAAATACCTTTACAGTCTTCCTAAACCCAGTTATAAGATGTGCTGTGTATTCGAGGGGTTAAGATATTTGACTCTCGTCCTGACGACCCGGGTTCGAATCCCGTAATGAATAATCACGCTTCTTCTGTACAAATACGGAACTCAAACTAGTTTCAATTATTCCACATACCTTTACAGTATTCCTAAACCCAGTTTTGAGATATGCTGTGTAGTCGAGTGGTAAAGATACCTGACTCTAATCCTGACGACCCGGATTCGAATCCCGCAATGACCAATCAAGCTACTTCTGTACAAATACGGAACGCAAACTAGTTTCCAATATTCCACATACCTTTACAGTCTTCCTAATCCCAGTTTTGAGATGTGCTGTGTAGTCGAGGGGTTAAGATATCTGACTCTCGTCCTGACGACCCGGATTCGAATCCCGGAATGACCAATCAAGCTACTTCTGTACAAATACGGAACGCAAACTAGTTTCCAATATTCCACATAGCTTTACAGTCTTCCTAAACCCAGTTTTCAGATGTGCTGTGTAGTCGAGTGGTAAATATACCTGACTCTCATCCTGACGACACGGGTTCAAATCCCGCAATGAATAATCACGCTTCTTCTTTACAAATACGGAACTCAAACTAGTTTGCAATATTCCACTTACCTTTACAGTCTTCCTAAACCCAGTTTTAGGACGTGCTGTGTAGTCGAGTAGTTAAGATATCTCACTCTCGTCCTGACGACCCGGGTTCGAATCCCGGAATGACCAATTGAGCTACTTCTGTACAAATACGGAACGCAAACTAGTTTCAAATATTCCACATAGCTTTACAGTCTTCCTAAACCCAGTTATAAGACGTGCTGTGTAGTCGAGTGGTAAAGATACCTGACTCTCATCCTGACGACAAGGGTTCGAATCCCGCAATGAATAATCACGCTTCTTCTGTACAAATACGGAACTCAAAGTAGTTTCCAATATTCCACTTACCTTTACAGTCTTCCTAAACCCAGTTTTAGGACGTGCTGTGTAGTCGAGTGGTTAAGATATCTGACTCTCGTCCTGACGACTCAGGTTCGAATCCCGGAATGACCAATCGAGCTACTTCTGTACAAATACGGAACTCAAACTAGATTCAAAATACCTTTACAGTCTTCCTAAACCCAGTTATAAGATGTGCTGTGTAGTCGAGGGGTTAAGATATCTGACTCTCGTCCTGACGACCCGGGTTCGAATCCCGTAATGAATAATCTCGCTTCTTCTGTACAAATACGGAACTCAAACTAGTTTCCAATATTCCACATACCTTTACTGTCTTCCTAAACCCAGTTTTGAGATGTGCTGTGTAGTCGAGTGGTAAAGATACATAACACTCATCCTGACGACACGGGTTCAAATCCCGCAATGAATAATCACGCTTCTTCTTTACAAATACGGAACTCAAAGTAGTTTCCAATATTCCACTTACCTTTACAGTCTTCCTAAACCCAGTTTTAGGACGTGCTGTGTAGTCGAGTGGTTAAGATATCTGACTCTCGTCCTGACGACTCAGGTTCGAATCCCGGAATGACCAATCGAGCTACTTCTGTACAAATACGGAACTCAAACTAGATTCCAAATACCTTTACAGTCTTCCTAAACCCAGTTATAAGATGTGCTGTGTAGTCGAGGGGTTAAGATATCTGACTCTCGTCCTGACGACCCGGGTTCGAATCCCGTAATGAATAATCACGCTTCTTCTGTACAAATACGGAACTCAAACTAGTTTCAATTATTCCACATACCTTTACAGTATTCCTAAACCCAGTTTTGAGATATGCTGTGTAGTCGAGTGGTAAAGATACCTGACTCTAATCCTGACGACCCGGATTCGAATCCCGCAATGACCAATCAAGCTACTTCTGTACAAATACGGAACGCAAACTAGTTTCCAATATTCCACATAGCTTTACAGTCTTCCTAAACCCAGTTTTCAGATGTGCTGTGTAGTCGAGTGGTAAATATACCTGACTCTCATCCTGACGACCCGGGTTCGAATCCCGCAATGACCAATCCCGCTTCTTCTGTACAAATACGGAACTCAAACTAGTTTCCAATATTCCACATACATTTACTGTCTTCCTAAACCCTGTTTTGAGATGTGCTGTGTAGTCGAGTGGTAAAGATATCTCACTCTCGTCCTGGCGAACCGGGTTCGAATCCCGGAATGACCAATTGAGCTACTTCTGTACAAATACGGAACTCAAACTAGTTTCCAATATTCCAAATACCTTTACAGTCTTCCTAAACCCAGTTATAAGACGTGCTGTGTAGTCGAGTGGTAAAGATACCTGACTCTCATCCTGACGACAAGGGTTCGAATCTCGCAATGATTAATCACGCTTCTTCTGTACAAATACGGAACTCAAACTAGTTTCCAATATTCCAAATGCCTTTACAGTCTTCCTAAACCCAGTTATAAGACGTGCTGTGTAGTCGAGTGGTGAAGATACCTCACTCTCATCCTGACGACCCGGATTCGAATCCCGCAATGACCAATCAAGCTACTTCTGTACAAATACGGAACTCAAACTAGTTTCAATTATTCCACATACCTTTACAGTATTCCTAAACCCAGTTTTGAGATATGCTGTGTAGTCGAGTGGTAAAGATACCTGACTCTAATCCTGACGACCCGGATTCGAATCCCGCAATGACCAATCAAGCTACTTCTGTACAAATACGGAACGCAAACTAGTTTCCAATATTCCACATAGCTTTACAGTCTTCCTAAACCCAGTTTTCAGATGTGCTGTGTAGTCGAGTGGTAAATATACCTGACTCTCATCCTGACGACCCGGGTTCGAATCCCGCAATGACCAATCACGCTTCTTCTGTACAAATACGGAACTCAAACTAGTTTCCAATATTCCACATACCTTTACTGTCTTCCTAAACCCTGTTTTGAGATGTGCTGTGTAGTCGAGTGGTAAAGATACCTAACACTCATTCTGACGACACGGGTTCAAATCCCGCAATGAATAATCACGCTTCTTCTTTACAAATACGGAACTCAAACTAGTTTGCAATATTCCACTTACCTTTACAGTCTTCCTAAACCCAGTTTTAGGACGTGCTGTGTAGTCGAGTAGTTAAGATATCTCACTCTCGTCCTGACGACCCGGGTTCGAATCCCGGAATGACCAATTGAGCTACTTCTTTACAAATACGGAACTCAAACTAGTTTCCAATATTCCAAATACCTTTACAGTCTTCCTAAACCCAGTTATAAGACGTGCTGTGTAGTCGAGTGGTAAAGATACCTGACTCTCATCCTGACGACAAGGGTTCGAATCCCGGAATGACCAATCGAGCTACTTCTGTACAAATACGGAACTCAAACTAGATTCCAAATACCTTTACAGTCTTCCTAAACCCAGTTATGAGATGTGCTGTGTAGTCGAGGGGTTAAGATATCTGACTCTCGTCCTGACGACCCGGGTTCGAATCCCGTAATGAATAATCACGCTTCTTCTGTACAAATACGGAACTCAAACTAGTTTCCAATATTCCACATAGCTTCACAGTCTTCCTAAACCCAGTTATAAAACGTGCTGTGTAGTCGAGTGGTTAATATATCTGACTCTCGTCCTGACGACTCAGGTTCTAATTCTGGAAATGACCAATCACGCTACTTCTGTACAAATACGGAACACAAACTAGTTTCCAATATTCCACGTACCTTTACTGTCTTCCTAAACCCTGTTATAAGACGTGCTGTGTAGTCGAGTGAATAAGATATCTGACTCTCGTCCTGACGACTCAGGTTCTAATTCTGGAAATGACCAATCACGCTACTTCTGTACAAATACGGAACTCAAACTAGTTTCAATTATTCCACATACCTTTACAGTCTTCCTAAACCCAGTTTTGAGATGTGCTGTGTAGTCGAGGGGTTAAGATATCTGACTCTCGTCCTGACGACCCGGATTCGAATCCCGCAATGACCAATCAAGCTACTTCTGTACAAATACGAAACTCAAACTAGATTCCAAATACCTTTACAGTCTTCCTAAACCCAGTTATAAGACGTGATGTGTAGTCGAGTGGTAAAGATACCTCACTCTCATCCTGACGACCCGGATTCGAATCCCTCAATGACCAATCAAGCTACTTCTGTACAAATACGGAACGCAAACTAGTTTCCAATATTCCACGTACCTTTACTGTCTTCCTAAACCCAGTTATAAGACGTTCTGTGTAGTCGAGTGGTTAAGATATCTGTCTCTCGTCCTGACGACCCGGGTTCGAATCCCGGAATGACCAATCAAAGCTACTTCTGTACAAATACGGAACGCAAACTAGTTTCCAATATTCCACATAGCTTTACAGTCTTCCTAAACCCAGTTTTCAGATGTGCTTTGTAGTCGAGTGGTAAATATACCTGACTCTCATCCTGACGACCCGGGTTCGAATCCCGCAATGAATAATCACGCTTCTTCTGTACAAATACGGAACTCAAACTAGTTTCCAATATTCCACTTACCTTTACAGTCTTCCTAAACCCAGTTTTAGGACGTGCTGTGTAGTCGAGTGGTTAAGATATCTGACTCTCGTCCTGACGACTCAGGTTCTAATTCTGGAAATGACCAATCACGCTACTTCTGTACAAATACGGAACTCAAACTAGTTTCAATTATTCCACATACCTTTACAGTCTTCCTAAACCCAGTTTTGAGATGTGCTGTGTAGTCGAGTGGTAAAGATACCTAACACTCATCCTGACGACACGGGTTCAAATCCCGCAATGAATAATCACGCTTCTTCTTTACAAATACGGAACTCAAACTAGTTTCCAATATTCCACTTACCTTTACAGTCTTCCTAAACCCAGTTTTAGGACGTGCTGTGTAGTCGAGTAGTTAAGATATCTCACTCTCGTCCTGACGACCCGGGTTCGAATCCCGGAATGACCAATTGAGCTACTTCTGTACAAATACGGAACTCAAACTAGTTTCCAATAATCCACATAGCATTACAGTCTTCCTAAACCCAGTTTTAAGATGCGCTGTGTAGTCGAGTGGTAAAGATACCTGACTCTCATCCTGACGACCCGGGTTCGAATCCCGCAATGAATAATCACGCTTCTTCTTTACAAATACGGAACTCAAACTAGTTTCCAATATTCCACTTACCTTTACAGTCTTCCTAAACCCAGTTTTAGGACGTGCTGTGTAGTCGAGTGGTTAAGATATCTGACTCTCGTCCTGACGACTCAGGTTCGAATCCCGGAATGACCAATCGAGCTACTTCTGTACAAATACGGAACTCAAACTAGATTCCAAATACCTTTACAGTCTTCCTAAACCCAGTTATAAGATGTGCTGTGTAGTCGCGGGGTTAAGATATCTGACTCTCGTCCTGACGACTCAGGTTCTAATTCTGGAAATGACCAATCACGCTGCTTCTGTACAAATACGGAACACAAACTAGTTTCCAATATTCCACATACCTTTACTGTCTTCCTAAACCCTGTTATAAGACGTGCTGTGTAGTTGAGTGAATAAGATATCTGACTCTCGTCCTGACCACCCGGATTCGAATCCCGCAATGACCAATCAAGCTACTTCTGTACAAATACGGAACGCAAACTAGTTTCCAATATTCCAAATACCTTTACAGTCTTCCTAAACCCAGTTATAAGACGTGCTGTGTAGTCGAGTGGTTAAGATATCTGACTCTCGTCCTGACGACTCAGGTTCTAATTCTGGAAATGACCAATCACGCTACTTCTGTACAAATACGGAACTCAAACTAGTTTCAATTATTCCACATACCTTTACAGTCTTCCTAAACCCAGTTTTGAGATGTGCTGTGTAGTCGAGGGGTTAAGATATCTGACTCTCGTCCTGACGACCCGGATTCGAATCCCGCAATG
Source organism: Pholcus phalangioides (assembly GCF_987345545.1). Classification (NCBI taxonomy): domain Eukaryota; kingdom Metazoa; phylum Arthropoda; class Arachnida; order Araneae; family Pholcidae; genus Pholcus; species Pholcus phalangioides. Next base: position 14,443,613 of record NW_028301598.1, read on the forward strand.
ACCAATCAAGCTACTTCTGTACAAATACGGAACGCAAACTAGTTTCCAATATTCCAAATACCTTTACAGTCTTCCTAAACCCAGTTATAAGACGTGCTGTGTAGTCGAGTGGTAAAGATACCTCACTCTTATCCTGACGACCCGGATTCGAATCCCGCAATGACCAATCAAGCTACTTCTGTACAAATACGGAACGCAAACTAGTTTCCAATATTCCACATACCTTTACTGTCTTCCTAAACCCTGTTATAAGACGTGCTGTGTAGTCGAGTGAATAAGATATCTGACTCTCGTCCTGACCACCCGGATTCGAATCCCGCAATGACCAATCAAGCTACTTCTGTACAAATACGGAACGCAAACTAGTTTCCAATATTCCACATACCTTTACTGTCTTCCTAAACCCAGTTATAAGACGTTCTGTGTAGTCGAATGGTTAAGATATCTGTCTCTCGTCCTGACGACCCGGGTGCGAATCCCGGAATGACCAATCAAGCTACTTTTGTACAAATACGGAACGCAAACTAGTTTCCAATATTCCACATAGCTTTACAGTCTTCCTAAACCCAGTTTTCAGATGTGCTTTGTAGTCGAGTGGTAAATATACCTGACTCTCATCCTGACGACCCGGGTTCGAATCCCGCAATGACCAATCACGGTTCTTCTGTACAAATACGGAACTCAAACTAGTTTCCAATATTCCACATACCTTTACTATCTTCCTAAACCCTGTTTTGAGATGTGCTGTGTAGTCGAGTGGTAAAGATACCTAACACTCATCCTGACGACACGGGTTCAAATCCCGCAATGAATAATCACGCTTCTTCTTTACAAATACGGAACTCAAACTAGTTTGCAATATTCCACTTACCTTTACAGTCTTCCTAAACCTAGTTTTAGGACGTACTGTGTAGTCGAGTAGTTAAGATATCTCACTCTCGTCCTGACGACCCGGGTTCGAATCCCGGAATGACCAATTGAGCTACTTCTGTACAAATACGGAGCTCAAACTTGTTTCCAATAATCCACATAGCTTTACAGTCTTCCTAAACCCAGTTTTAAGATGTGCTGTGTAGTCGAGTGGTAAAGATACCTGACTCTCATCCTGACGACAAGGGTTCGAATCCCGCAATGAATAATCACGCTTCTTCTGTACAAATACGGAACTCAAAGTAGTTTCCAATATTCCACTTACCTTTACAGTCTTCCTAAACCCAGTTTTAGGACGTGCTGTGTAGTCGAGTAGTTAAGATATCTCACACTCGTCCTGACGACCCGGGTTCGAATCCCGGAATGACCAATTGAGCTACTTCTGTACAAATACGGAACTCAAACTAGTTTCCAATAATCCACATAGCTTTACAGTCGTCCTAAACCCAGTTTTAGGACGTGCTGTGTAGTCGAGTGGTAAAGATACCTGACTCTCATCCTGACGACAAGGGTTCGAATCCCGCAATGAATAATCACGCTTCTTCTGTACAAATACGGAACTCAAAGTAGTTTCCAATATTCCACTTACCTTTACAGTCTTCCTAAACCCAGTTTTAGGACGTGCTGTGTAGTCGAGTAGTTAAGATATCTCACACTCGTCCTGACGACTCAGGTTCGAATCCCGGAATGACCAATCGAGCTACTTCTGTACAAATACGGAACTCAAACTAGATTCCAAATACCTTTACAGTCTTCCTAAACCCAGTTATAAGATGTGCTGTGTAGTCGAGTGGTAAAGATACCTGACTCTCATCCTGACGACAAGGGTTCGAATCCCGCAATGAATAATCACGCTTCTTCTGTACAAATACGGAACTCAAAGTAGTTTCCAATATTCCACTTACCTTTACAGTCTTCCTAAACCCAGTTTTAGGACGTGCTGTGTAGTCGAGTGGTTAAGATATCTGACTCTCGTCCTGACGACTCAGGTTCGAATCCCGGAATGACCAATCGAGCTACTTCTGTACAAATACGGAACTCAAACTAGATTCCAAATACCTTTACAGTCTTCCTAAACCCAGTTATAAGATGTGCTGTGTAGTCGAGGGGTTAAGCTATCTGACTCTCGTCCTGACGACTCAGGTTCTAATTCTGGAAATGACCAATCACGCTGCTTCTGTACAAATACGGAACACAAACTAGTTTCCAATATTCCACATACATTTACTGTCTTCCTAAACCCTGTTATAAGACGTGCTGTGTAGTCGAGTGAATAAGATATCTGACTCTCGTCCTGACCACCCGGGTTCGAATCCCGGAATGACCAATCAAGGTACTTCTGTACAAATACGGAACTCAAACTAGTTTCCAATATTCCACGTACCTTTACTGTCTTCCTAAACCCAGTTTTGAGATGTGCTGTGTAGTCGAGTGGTAAAGATACATAACACTCATCCTGACGACACGGGTTCAAATCCCGCAATGAATAATCACGCTTCTTCTTTACAAATACGGAACTCAAACTAGTTTCCAATATTCCAAATGCCTTTACAGTCTTCCTAAACCCAGTTATAAGACGTGCTGTGTAGTCGAGTAGTTAAGATATCTCACTCTCGTCCTGACGACCCGGGTTCGAATCCCGGAATGACCAATTGAGCTACTTCTTTACAAATACGGAACTCAAACTAGTTTCAATTATTCCACATACCTTTACAGTATTCCTAAACCCAGTTTTGAGATATGCTGTGTAGTCGAGTGGTAAAGATACCTGACTCTAATCCTGACGACCCGGATTCGAATCCCGCAATGACCAATCAAGCTACTTCTGTACAAATACGGAACGCAAACTAGTTTCCAATATTCCACATAGCTTTACAGTCTTCCTAAACCCAGTTTTCAGATGTGCTGTGTAGTCGAGTGGTAAATATACCTGACTCTCATCCTGACGACCCGGGTTCGAATCCCGCAATGACCAATCACGCTTCTTCTGTACAAATACGGAACTCAAACTAGTTTCCAATATTCCACATACCTTTACTGTCTTCCTAAACCCTGTTTTGAGATGTGCTGTGTAGTCGAGTGGTAAAGATACCTAACACTCATTCTGACGACACGGGTTCAAATCCCGCAATGAATAATCACGCTTCTTCTTTACAAATACGGAACTCAAACTAGTTTGCAATATTCCACTTACCTTTACAGTCTTCCTAAACCCAGTTTTAGGACGTGCTGTGTAGTCGAGTAGTTAAGATATCTCACTCTCGTCCTGACGACCCGGGTTCGAATCCCGGAATGACCAATTGAGCTACTTCTTTACAAATACGGAACTCAAACTAGTTTCCAATATTCCAAATACCTTTACAGTCTTCCTAAACCCAGTTATAAGACGTGCTGTGTAGTCGAGTGGTAAAGATACCTGACTCTCATCCTGACGACAAGGGTTCGAATCCCGGAATGACCAATCGAGCTACTTCTGTACAAATACGGAACTCAAACTAGATTCCAAATACCTTTACAGTCTTCCTAAACCCAGTTATGAGATGTGCTGTGTAGTCGAGGGGTTAAGATATCTGACTCTCGTCCTGACGACCCGGGTTCGAATCCCGTAATGAATAATCACGCTTCTTCTGTACAAATACGGAACTCAAACTAGTTTCCAATATTCCACATACCTTTACTGTCTTCCTAAACCCAGTTTTGAGATGTGCTGTGTAGTCGAGTGGTAAAGATACCTAACACTCATCCTGACGACACGGGTTCAAATCCCGCAATGAATAATCACGCTTCTTCTTTACAAATACGGAACTCAAACTAGTTTCCAATATTCCACATAGCTTCACAGTCTTCCTAAACCCAGTTATAAAACGTGCTGTGTAGTCGAGTGGTTAATATATCTGACTCTCGTCCTGACGACTCAGGTTCTAATTCTGGAAATGACCAATCACGCTACTTCTGTACAAATACGGAACACAAACTAGTTTCCAATATTCCACGTACCTTTACTGTCTTCCTAAACCCTGTTATAAGACGTGCTGTGTAGTCGAGTGAATAAGATATCTGACTCTCGTCCTGACGACTCAGGTTCTAATTCTGGAAATGACCAATCACGCTACTTCTGTACAAATACGGAACTCAAACTAGTTTCAATTATTCCACATACCTTTACAGTCTTCCTAAACCCAGTTTTGAGATGTGCTGTGTAGTCGAGGGGTTAAGATATCTGACTCTCGTCCTGACGACCCGGATTCGAATCCCGCAATGACCAATCAAGCTACTTCTGTACAAATACGAAACTCATACTAGATTCCAAATACCTTTACAGTCTTCCTAAACCCAGTTATAAGACGTGATGTGTAGTCGAGTGGTAAAGATACCTCACTCTCATCCTGACGACCCGGATTCGAATCCCTCAATGACCAATCAAGCTACTTCTGTACAAATACGGAACTCAAACTAGTTTCAATTATTCCACATACCTTTACAGTATTCCTAAACCCAGTTTTGAGATATGCTGTGTAGTCGAGTGGTAAAGATACCTGACTCTAATCCTGACGACCCGGATTCGAATCCCGCAATGACCAATCAAGCTACTTCTGTACAAATACGGAACGCAAACTAGTTTCCAATATTCCACATAGCTTTACAGTCTTCCTAAACCCAGTTTTCAGATGTGCTGTGTAGTCGAGTGGTAAATATACCTGACTCTCATCCTGACGACCCGGGTTCGAATCCCGCAATGACCAATCACGCTTCTTCTGTACAAATACGGAACTCAAACTAGTTTCCAATATTCCACATACCTTTACTGTCTTCCTAAACCCTGTTTTGAGATGTGCTGTGTAGTCGAGTGGTAAAGATACCTAACACTCATTCTGACGACACGGGTTCAAATCCCGCAATGAATAATCACGCTTCTTCTTTACAAATACGGAACTCAAACTAGTTTGCAATATTCCACTTACCTTTACAGTCTTCCTAAACCCAGTTTTAGGACGTGCTGTGTAGTCGAGTAGTTAAGATATCTCACTCTCGTCCTGACGACCCGGGTTCGAATCCCGGAATGACCAATTGAGCTACTTCTTTACAAATACGGAACTCAAACTAGTTTCCAATATTCCAAATACCTTTACAGTCTTCCTAAACCCAGTTATAAGACGTGCTGTGTAGTCGAGTGGTAAAGATACCTGACTCTCATCCTGACGACAAGGGTTCGAATCCCGGAATGACCAATCGAGCTACTTCTGTACAAATACGGAACTCAAACTAGATTCCAAATACCTTTACAGTCTTCCTAAACCCAGTTATGAGATGTGCTGTGTAGTCGAGGGGTTAAGATATCTGACTCTCGTCCTGACGACCCGGGTTCGAATCCCGTAATGAATAATCACGCTTCTTCTGTACAAATACGGAACTCAAACTAGTTTCCAATATTCCACATACCTTTACTGTCTTCCTAAACCCAGTTTTGAGATGTGCTGTGTAGTCGAGTGGTAAAGATACCTAACACTCATCCTGACGACACGGGTTCAAATCCCGCAATGAATAATCACGCTTCTTCTGTACAAATACGGAACTCAAACTAGTTTCCAATATTCCACATAGCTTCACAGTCTTCCTAAACCCAGTTATAAAACGTGCTGTGTAGTCGAGTGGTTAATATATCTGACTCTCGTCCTGACGACTCAGGTTCTAATTCTGGAAATGACCAATCACGCTACTTCTGTACAAATACGGAACACAAACTAGTTTCCAATATTCCACGTACCTTTACTGTCTTCCTAAACCCTGTTATAAGACGTGCTGTGTAGTCGAGTGAATAAGATATCTGACTCTCGTCCTGACGACTCACGTTCTAATTCTGGAAATGACCAATCACGCTACTTCTGTACAAATACGGAACTCAAACTAGTTTCAATTATTCCACATACCTTTACAGTCTTCCTAAACCCAGTTTTGAGATGTGCTGTGTAGTCGAGGGGTTAAGATATCTGACTCTCGTCCTTACGACCCGGATTCGAATCCCGCAATGACCAATCAAGCTACTTCTGTACAAATACGAAACTCAAACTAGATTCCAAATACCTTTACAGTCTTCCTAAACCCAGTTATAAGACGTGATGTGTAGTCGAGTGGTAAAGATACCTCACTCTCATCCTGACGACCCGGATTCGAATCCCTCAATGACCAATCAAGCTACTTCTGTACAAATACGGAACGCAAACTAGTTTCCAATATTCCACATACTTTTACTGTCTTCCTAAACCCAGTTTTCAGATGTGCTTTGTAGTCGAGTGGTAAATATACCTGACTCTCATCCTGACGACCCGGGTTCGAATCCCGCAATGAATAATCACGCTTCTTCTGTACAAATACGGAACTCAAACTAGTTTCCAATATTCCACTTACCTTTACAGTCTTCCTAAACCCAGTTTTAGGACGTGCTGTGTAGTCGAGTGGTTAAGATATCTGACTCTCGTCCTGACGACTCAGGTTCGAATCCCGGAATGACCAATCGAGCTACTTCTTTACAAATACGGAACTCAAACTAGATTCCAAATACCTTTACAGTCTTCCTAAACCCAGTTATAAGATGTGCTGTGTAGTCGAGGGGTTAAGATATCTGACTCTCGTCCTGACGACTCAGGTTCTAATTCTGGAAATGACCAATCACGCTGCTTCTGTACAAATACGGAACACAAACTAGTTTCCAATATTCCACATACCTTTACTGTCTTCCTAAACCCTGTTATAAGACGTGCTGTGTAGTCGAGTGAATAAGATATCTGACTCTCGTCCTGACCACCCGGGTTCGAATCCCGGAATGACCAATCAAGCTACTTCTGTACAAATACGGAACTCAAACTAGTTTCCAATATTCCACATAGCTTCACAGTCTTCCTAAACCCAGTTATAAAACGTGCTGTGTAGTCGAGTGGTTAAGATATCTGACTCTCGTCCTGACGACTCAGGTTCTAATTCTGGAAATGACCAATCACGCTACTTCTGTACAAATACGGAACTCAAACTAGTTTCAATTATTCCACATACCTTTACAGTCTTCCTAAACCCAGTTTTGAGATGTGCTGTGTAGTCGAGTGAATAAGATATCTGACTCTCGTCCTGACGACCCGGGTTCGAATCCCGTAATGAATAATCACGTTTCTTCTGTACAAATACGGAACTCAAACTAGTTTCCAATATTCCACATACCTTTACTGTCTTCCTAAACCCTGTTATAAGACGTGCTGTGTAGTCGAGTGAATAAGATATCTGACTCTCGTCCTGACCACCCGGATTCGAATCCCGCAATGACCAATCAAGCTACTTCTGTACAAATACGGAACGCAAACTAGTTTCCAATATTCCACATACCTTTACTGTCTTCCTAAACCCAGTTATAAGACGTTCTGTGTAGTCGAGTGGTTAAGATATCTGTCTCTCGTCCTGACGACCCGGGTGCGAATCCCGGAATGACCAATCAAGCTACTTCTGTACAAATACGGAACGCAAACTAGTTTCAAATATTCCACATAGCTTTACAGTCTTCCTAAACCCAGTTTTCAGATGTGCTTTGTAGTCGAGTGGTAAATATACCTGACTCTCATCCTGACGACCCGGGTTCGAATCCCGCAATGACCAATCACGGTTCTTCTGTACAAATACGGAACTAAAGTAGTTTCCAATATTCCACATACCTTTACTATCTTCCTAAACCCTGTTTTGAGATGTGCTGTGTAGTCGAGTGGTAAAGATACCTAACACTCATCCTGACGACACGGGTTCAAATCCCGCAATGAATAATCACGCTTCTTCTTTACAAATACGGAACTCAAACTAGTTTGCAATATTCCACTTACCTTTACAGTCTTCCTAAACCCAGTTTTAGGACGTACTGTGTAGTCGAGTAGTTAAGATATCTCACTCTCGTCCTGACGACCCGGGTTCGAATCCCGGAATGACCAATTGAGCTACTTCTGTACAAATACGGAGCTCAAACTTGTTTCCAATAATCCACATAGCTTTACAGTCTTCCTAAACCCAGTTTTAAGATGTGCTGTGTAGTCGAGTGGTAAAGATACCTGACTCTCATCCTGACGACAAGGGTTCGAATCCCGCAATGAATAATCACGCTTCTTCTGTACAAATACGGAACTCAAAGTAGTTTCCAATATTCCACTTACCTTTACAGTCTTCCTAAACCCAGTTTTAGGACGTGCTGTGTAGTCGAGTAGTTAAGATATCTCACTCTCGTCCTGACGACCCGGGTTCGAATCCCGGAATGACCAATTGAGCTACTTCTGTACAAATACGGAACTCAAACTAGTTTCCAATAATCCACATAGCTTTACAGTCGTCCTAAACCCAGTTTTAGGACGTGCTGTGTAGTCGAGTGGTTAAGATATCTGACTCTCGTCCTGACGACTCAGGTTCGAATCCCGGAATGACCAATCGAGCTACTTCTGTACAAATACGGAACTCAAACTAGATTCCAAATACCTTTACAGTCTTCCTAAACCCAGTTATAAGATGTGCTGTGTAGTCGAGTGGTAAAGATACCTGACTCTCATCCTGACGACAAGGGTTCGAATCCCGCAATGAATAATCACGCTTCTTCTGTACAAATATGGAACTCAAAGTAGTTTCCAATATTCCACTTACCTTTACAGTCTTCCTAAACCCAGTTTTAGGACGTGCTGTGTAGTCCAGTGGTTAAGATATCTGACTCTCGTCCTGACGACTCAGGTTCGAATTCTGGAAATGACCAATCACGCTGCTTCTGTACAAATACGGAACGCAAACTAGTTTCCAATAATCAACATAGCTTTACAGTCTTCCTAAACCTAGTTTTAAATTGTGCTGTGTAGTCGAGTGGTAAAGATACCTCACTCTCATCCTGACGACCCGGGTTCGAATCCCGCAATGAATAATCACGCTTCTTCTGTACAAATACGGAAGTCAAAGTAGTTTCCAATATTCCACTTACCTTTACAGTCTTCCTAAACCCAGTTTTAGGACGTGCTGTGTAGTCGAGTGGTTAAGATATCTGACTCTCGTCCTGACGACTCAGGTTCGAATCCCGGAATGACCAATCGAGCTACTTCTGTACAAATACGGAACTCAAACTAGATTCCAAATACCTTTACAGTCTTCCTAAACCCAGTTATAAGATGTGCTGTGTAGTCGAGGGGTTAAGCTATCTGACTCTCGTCCTGACGACTCAGGTTCTAATTCTGGAAATGACCAATCACGCTGCTTCTGTACAAATACGGAACACAAACTAGTTTCCAATATTCCACATACATTTACTGTCTTCCTAAACCCTGTTATAAGACGTGCTGTGTAGTCGAGTGAATAAGATATCTGACTCTCGTCCTGACCACCCGGGTTCGAATCCCGGAATGACCAATCAAGGTACTTCTGTACAAATACGGAACTCAAACTAGTTTCCAATATTCCACATAGCTTCACAGTCTTCCTAAACCCAGTTATAAAACGTGCTGTGTAGTCGAGTGGTTAGGATATCTGACTCTCGTCCTGACGACTCAGGTTCTAATTCTGGAAATGACCAATCACGCTACTTCTGTACAAATACGGAACTCAAACTAGTTTCAATTATTCCACATACCTTTACAGTCTTCCTAAACCCAGTTATAAGACGTGCTGTGTAGTCGAGTGGTAAACATACCTCACTCTCATCCTGACGACCCGGGTTCGAATCCCGCAATGAATAATCACTCTTCTTCTGTACAAATACGGAACTCAAAGTAGTTTCCAATATTCCACTTACCTTTACAGTCTTCCTAAACCCAGTTTTAGGACGTGCTGTGTAGTCGAGTGGTTAAGATATCTGACTCTCGTCCTGACGACTCAGGTTCGAATCCCGGAATGACCAATCGAGCTACTTCTGTACAAATACGGAACTCAAACTAGATTCCAAATACCTTTACAGTCTTCCTAAACCCAGTTATAAGATGTGCTGTGTAGTCGAGGGGTTAAGCTATCTGACTCTCGTCCTGACGACTCAGGTTGTAATTCTGGAAATGACCAATCACGCTGCTTCTGTACAAATACGGAACACAAACTAGTTTCCAATATTCCACATACCTTTACTGTCTTCCTAAACCCTGTTATAAGACGTGCTGTGTAGTCGAGTGAATAAGATACCTCACTCTCATCCTGACGACCCGGATTCGAATCCCGGAATGACCAATCAAGCTACTTCTGTACAAATACGGAACGAAAACTAGTTTCCAATATTCCACATACCTTTACTGTCTTCCTAAACCCAGTTTTGACATGTGCTGTGTAGTCGAGTGGTAAAGATACCTAACACTCATCCTGACGACACGGGTTCAAATCCCGCAATGAATAATCACGCTTCTTCTTTACAAATACGGAACTCAAACTAGTTTCCAATATTCCACATAGCTTTACAGTCTTCCTAAACCCAGTTTTGAGATGTGCTGTGTAGTCGAGTAGTTAAGATATCTCACTCTCGTCCTGACGACCTAAGGTTCGAATCCCGGAATGACCAATTGAGCTACTTCTGTACAAATACGGAACTCAAACTAGTTTCCAATAATCAACATAGCTTTACAGTCTTCCTAAACCCAGTTTTAAGATGTGCTGTGTAGTCGAGTGGTAAAGATACCTGACGACAAGGGTTCGAATCCCGCAATGAATAATCACGCTTCTTCTGTACAAATACGGAACTCAAAGTAGTTTCCAATATTCCACTTACCTTTACAGTCTTCCTAAACCCAGTTTTAGGACGTGCTGTGTAGTCGAGTGGTTAAGATACCTCACTCTCATCCTGACGACCCGGATTCGAATCCCGGAATGACCAATCAAGCTACTTCTGTACAAATACGGAACGCAAACTAGTTTCCAATATTCCACATACCTTTACTGTCTTCCTAAACCCAGTTTTGAGATGTGCTGTGTAGTCGAGTGGTAAATATACCTGACTCTCATCCTGACGACCCGGGTTCGAATCCCGCAATGAATAATCACGCTTCTTCTTTACAAATACGGAACTCAAACTAGTTTCCAATAATCCACATAGCTTTACAGTCTTCCTAAACCCAGTTTTAAGACGTGCTGTGTAGTCGAGTGGTAAAGATACCTGACGACAAGGGTTCGAATCCCGCAATGAATAATCACGCTTCTTCTGTACAAATACGGAACTCAAAGTAGTTTCCAATATTCCACTTACCTTTACAGTCTTCCTAAACCCAGTTTTAGGACGTGCTGTGTAGTCGAGTGGTAAAGATACCTGACGACAAGGGTTCGAATCCCGCAATGAATAATCACGCTTCTTCTGTACAAATACGGAACTCAAAGTAGTTTCCAATATTCCTCTTACCTTTACAGTCTTCCTAAACCCTGTTATAAGACGTGCTGTGTAGTCGAGTGAATAAGATATCTGACTCTCGTCCTGACCACCCGGGTTCGAATCCCGGAATGACCAATCAAGCTACTTCTGTACAAATACGGAACTCAAACTAGTTTCCAATATTCCACATACCTTTACAGTCTTCCTAAACCCAGTTATAAGACGTGCTGCGTAGTCGAGTGGTAAAGATACCTCACTCTCATCCTGACGACCCGGATTCGAATCCCGGAATGACCAATCAAGCTACTTCTGTACAAATACGGAACACCAACTAGTTTCCAATATTCCACATACCTTTACTGTCTTCCTAAACCCAGTTATAAGACGTTCTGTGTAGTCGAGTGGTTAAGATATCTGACTCTCGTCCTGACGACGCAGGTTCGAATTCTGGAAATGACCAATCACGCTGCTTCTGTACAAATACGGAACTCAAATTAGTTTCCAATATTCCACATAGCTTTACAGTCTTCCTAAACCCAGTTTTGAGATGTGCTGTGTAGTCGAGTAGTTAAGATATCTCACTCTCGTCCTGACGACCCGGGTTCGAATCCCGGAATGACCAATTGAGCTACTTCTGTACAAATACGGAACTCAAACTAGTTTCCAATAATCAACATAGCTTTACAGTCTTCCTAAACCCAGTTTTAAGACGTGCTGTGTAGTCGAGTGGTAAAGATACCTGACTCTCATCCTGACGACAAGGGTTCGAATCCCGCAATGAATAATCACGCTTCTTCTGTACAAATACGGAACTCAAAGTAGTTTCCAATATTCCACTTACCTTTACAGTCTTCCTAAACCCAGTTTTAGGACGTGCTGTGTAGTCCAGTGGTTAAGATATCTGACTCTCGTCCTGACGACTCAGGTTCGAATTCTGGAAATCACCAATCACGCTGCTTCTGTACAAATACGGAACGCAAACTAGTTTCCAATAATCAACATAGCTTTACAGTCTTCCTAAACCTAGTTTTAAATTGTGCTGTGTAGTCGAGTGGTAAAGATACCTGACTCTCATCCTGACGACCCGGGTTCGAATCCCGCAATGAATAATCACGCTTCTTCTGTACAAATACGGAAGTCAAAGTAGTTTCCAATATTCCACTTACCTTTACAGTCTTCCTAAACCCAGTTTTAGGACGTGCTGTGTAGTCGAGTGGTTAAGATATCTGACTCTCGTCCTGACGACTCAGGTTCGAATCCCGGAATGACCAATCGAGCTACTTCTGTACAAATACGGAACTCAAACTAGATTCCAAATACCTTTACAGTCTTCCTAAACCCAGTTATAAGATGTGCTGTGTAGTCGAGGGGTTAAGCTATCTGACTCTCGTCCTGACGACTCAGGTTCTAATTCTGGATATGACCAATCACGCTGCTTCTGTACAAATACGGAACACAAACTAGTTTCCAATATTCCACATACCTTTACTGTCTTCCTAAACCCTGTTATAAGACGTGCTGTGTAGTCGAGTGAATAAGATATCTGACTCTCGTCCTGACCACCCGGGTTCGAATCCCGGAATGACCAATCAAGGTACTTCTGTACAAATACGGAACTCAAACTAGTTTCCAATATTCCACATAGCTTCACAGTCTTCCTAAACCCAGTTATAAAACGTGCTGTGTAGTCGAGTGGTTAGGATATCTGACTCTCGTCCTGACGACTCAGGTTCTAATTCTGGAAATGACCAATCACGCTACTTCTGTACAAATACGGAACTCAAACTAGTTTCAATTATTCCACATACTTTTACAGTCTTCCTAAACCCAGTTATAAGACGTGCTGTGTAGTCGAGTGGTAAACATACCTGACTCTCATCCTGACGACCCGGGTTCGAATCCCGCAATGAATAATCACGCTTCTTCTGTACAAATACGGAACTCAAAGTAGTTTCCAATATTCCACTTACCTTTACAGTCTTCCTAAACCCAGTTTTAGGACGTGCTGTGTAGTCGAGTGGTAAAGATACCTGACGACAAGGGTTCGAATCCCGCAATGAATAATCACGCTTCTTCTGTACAAATACGGAACTCAAAGTAGTTTCCAATATTCCACTTACCTTTACAGTCTTCCTAAACCCAGTTTTAGGACGTGCTGTGTAGTCGAGTGGTTAAGATACCTCACTCTCATCCTGACGACCCGGATTCGAATCCCGGAATGACCAATCAAGCTACTTCTGTACAAATACGGAACGCAAACTAGTTTCCAATATTCCACATACCTTTACTGTCTTCCTAAACCCAGTTTTGAGATGTGCTGTGTAGTCGAGTGGTAAATATACCTGACTCTCATCCTGACGACCCGGGTTCGAATCCCGCAATGAATAATCACGCTTCTTCTTTACAAATACGGAACTCAAACTAGTTTCCAATATTCCACTTACCTTTACAGTCTTCCTAAACCCAGTTTTAAGACGTGCTGTGTAGTCGAGTGGTAAAGATACCTGACGACAAGGGTTCGAATCCCGCAATGAATAATCACGCTTCTTCTGTACAAATACGGAACTCAAAGTAGTTTCCAATATTCCACTTACCTTTACAGTCTTCCTAAACCCAGTTTTAGGACGTGCTGTGTAGTCGAGTGGTAAAGATACCTGACGACAAGGGTTCGAATCCCGCAATGAATAATCACGCTTCTTCTGTACAAATACGGAACTCAAAGTAGTTTCCAATATTCCTCTTACCTTTACAGTCTTCCTAAACCCTGTTATAAGACGTGCTGTGTAGTCGAGTGAATAAGATATCTGACTCTCGTCCTGACCACCCGGGTTCGAATCCCGGAATGACCAATCAAGCTACTTCTGTACAAATACGGAACTCAAACTAGTTTCCAATATTCCACATACCTTTACAGTCTTCCTAAACCCAGTTTTGAGATGTGCTGTGTAGTCGAGGGGTTAAGATATCTGACTCTCGTCCTGACGACCCGGATTCGAATCCCGCAATGACCAATCAAGCTACTTCTGTACAAATACGGAACTCAAACTAGTTTCCAATATTCCAAATACCTTTACAGTCTTCCTAAACCCAGTTATAAGACGTGCTGCGTAGTCGAGTGGTAAAGATACCTCACTCTCATCCTGACGACCCGGATTCGAATCCCGGAATGACCAATCAAGCTACTTCTGTACAAATACGGAACACCAACTAGTTTCCAATATTCCACATACCTTTACTGTCTTCCTAAACCCAGTTATAAGACGTTCTGTGTAGTCGAGTGGTTAAGATATCTGACTCTCGTCCTGACGACGCAGGTTCGAATTCTGGAAATGACCAATCACGCTGCTTCTGTACAAATACGGAACTCAAATTAGTTTCCAATATTCCACATAGCTTTACAGTCTTCCTAAACCCAGTTTTGAGATGTGCTGTGTAGTCGAGTAGTTAAGATATCTCACTCTCGTCCTGACGACCCGGGTTCGAATCCCGGAATGACCAATTGAGCTACTTCTGTACAAATACGGAACTCATACTAGTTTCCAATAATCAACATAGCTTTACAGTCTTCCTAAACCCAGTTTTAAGATGTGCTGTGTAGTCGAGTGGTAAAGATACCTGACTCTCATCCTGACGACCCGGGTTCGAATCCCGCAATGAATAATCACGCTTCTTCTTTACAAATACGGAACTCAAACTAGTTTCCAATAATCCACATTGCTTTACAGTCTTCCTAAACCCAGTTTTAAGACGTGCTGTGTAGTCGAGTGGTAAAGATACCTGACTCTCATCCTGACGACAAGGGTTCGAATCCCGCAATGAATAATCACGCTTCTTCTGTACAAATACGGAACTCAAAGTAGTTTCCAATATTCCACTTACCTTTACAGTCTTCCTAAACCCAGTTTTAGGACGTGCTGTGTAGTCCAGTGGTTAAGATATCTGACTCTCGTCCTGACGACTCAGGTTCGAGTTCTGGAAATGACCAATCACGCTGCTTCTGTACAAATACGGAACGCAAACTAGTTTCCAATAATCAACATAGCTTTACAGTCTTCCTAAACCTAGTTTTAAATTGTGCTGTGTAGTCGAGTGGTAAAGATACCTGACTCTCATCCTGACGACCCGGGTTCGAATCCCGCAATGAATAATCACGCTTCTTTTGTACAAATACGGAAGTCAAAGTAGTTTCCAATATTCCACTTACCTTTACAGTCTTCCTAAACCCAGTTTTAGGACGTGCTGTGTAGTCGAGTGGTTAAGATATCTGACTCTCGTCCTGACGACTCAGGTTCGAATCCCGGAATGACCAATCGAGCTACTTCTGTACAAATACGGAACTCAAACTAGATTCCAAATACCTTTACAGTCTTCCTAAACCCAGTTATAGGATGTGCTGTGTAGTCGAGGGGTTAAGCTATCTGACTCTCGTCCTGACGACTCAGGTTCTAATTCTGGAAATGACCAATCACGCTGCGTCTGTACAAATACGGAACACAAACTAGTTTCCAATATTCCACATACATTTACTGTCTTCCTAAACCCTGTTATAAGACGTGCTGTGTAGTCGAGTGAATAAGATATCTGACTCTCGTCCTGACCACCCGGGTTCGAATCCCGGAATGACCAATCAAGGTACTTCTGTACAAATACGGAACTCAAACTAGTTTCCAATATTCCACATAGCTTCACAGTCTTCCTAAACCCAGTTATAAGATGTGCTGTGTAGTCGAGGGGTTAAGCTATCTGACTCTCGTCCTGACGACTCAGGTTCTAATTCTGGAAATGACCAATCACGCTACTTCTGTACAAATACGGAACTCAAACTAGTTTCAATTATTCCACATACCTTTAGAGTCTTCCTAAACCCAGTTATAAGACGTGCTGTGTAGTCGAGTGGTAAACATACCTCACTCTCATCCTGACGACCCGGATTCGAATCCCGGAATGACCAATCAAGCTACTTCTGTACAAATACGGAACGCAAACTAGTTTCCAATATTCCACATACCTTTACTGTCTTCCTAAACCCAGTTTTAAGATGTGCTGTGTAGTCGAGTGGTAAATATACCTGACTCTCATCCTGACGACCCGGGTTCGAATCCCGCAATGAATAATCACGCTTCTTCTTTACAAATACGGAACTCAAACTAGTTTCCAATATTCCACTTACCTTTACAGTCTTCCTAAACCCAGTTTTAGGACGTGCTGTGTAGTCGAGTGGTAAATATACCTGACTCTCGTCCTGACGACCCGGGTTCGAATCCCGCAATGAATAATCACGCTTCTTCTTTACAAATACGGAACTCAAACTAGTTTCCAATAATCCACATAGCTTTACAGTCTTCCTAAACCCAGTTTTAAGACGTGCTGTGTAGTCGAGTGGTAAAGATACCTGACGACAAGGGTTCGAATCCCGCAATGAATAATCACGCTTCTTCTGTACAAATACGGAACTCAAAGTAGTTTCCAATATTCCACTTACCTTTACAGTCTTCCTAAACCCAGTTTTAGGACGTGCTGTGTAGTCGAGTGGTAAAGATACCTGACGACAAGGGTTCGAATCCCGCAATGAATAATCACGCTTCTTCTGTACAAATACGGAACTCAAAGTAGTTTCCAATATTCCTCTTACCTTTACAGTCTTCCTAAACCCTGTTATAAGACGTGCTGTGTAGTCGAGGGGTTAAGATATCTGACTCTCGTCCTGACGACCCGGATTCGAATCCCGCAATGACCAATCAAGCTACTTCTGTACAAATACGGAACTCAAACTAGTTTCCAATATTCCACATACCTTTACAGTCTTCCTAAACCCAGTTTTGAGATGTGCTGTGTAGTCGAGGGGTTAAGATATCTGACTCTCGTCCTGACGACCCGGATTCGAATCCCGCAATGACCAATCAAGCTACTTCTGTACAAATACGGAACTCAAACTAGTTTCCAATATTCCAAATACCTTTACAGTCTTCCTAAACCCAGTTATAAGACGTGCTGCGTAGTCGAGTGGTAAAGATACCTCACTCTCATCCTGACGACCCGGATTCGAATCCCGGAATGACCAATCAAGCTACTTCTGTACAAATACGGAACACCAACTAGTTTCCAATATTCCACATACCTTTACTGTCTTCCTAAACCCAGTTATAAGACGTTCTGTGTAGTCGAGTGGTTAAGATATCTGACTCTCGTCCTGACGACGCAGGTTCGAATTCTGGAAATGACCAATCACGCTGCTTCTGTACAAATACGGAAGTCAAAGTAGTTTCCAATATTCCACTTACCTTTACAGTCTTCCTAAACCCAGTTTTAGGACGTGCTGTGTAGTCGAGTGGTTAAGATATCTGACTCTCGTCCTGACGACTCAGGTTCGAATCCCGGAATGACCAATCGAGCTACTTCTGTACAAATACGGAACTCAAACTAGATTCCAAATACCTTTACAGTCTTCCTAAACCCAGTTATAAGATGTGCTGTGTAGTCGAGGGGTTAAGCTATCTGACTCTCGTCCTGACGACTCAGGTTCTAATTCTGGAAATGACCAATCACGCTGCTTCTGTACAAATACGGAACACAAACTAGTTTCCAATATTCCACATACCTTTACTGTCTTCCTAAACCCTGTTATAAGACGTGCTGTGTAGTCGAGTGAATAAGATATCTGACTCTCGTCCTGACCACCCGGGTTCGAATCCCGGAATGACCAATCAAGGTACTTCTGTACAAATACGGAACTCAAACTAGTTTCCAATATTCCACATAGCTTCACAGTCTTCCTAAACCCAGTTATAAAACGTGCTGTGTAGTCGAGTGGTTAGGATATCTGACTCTCGTCCTGACGACTCAGGTTCTAATTCTGGAAATGACCAATCACGCTACTTCTGTACAAATACGGAACGCAAACTAGTTTCCAATATTCCACATACCTTTACTGTCTTCCTAAACCCAGTTTTGAGATGTGCTGTGTAGTCGAGTGGTAAATATACCTGACTCTCATCCTGACGACCCGGGTTCGAATCCCGCAATGAATAATCACGCTTCTTCTTTACAAATACGGAACTCAAACTAGTTTCCAATAATCCACATAGCTTTACAGTCTTCCTAAACCCAGTTTTAAGACGTTCTGTGTAGTCGAGTGGTTAAGATATCTGACTCTCGTCCTGACGACGCAGGTTCGAATTCTGGAAATGACCAATCACGCTGCTTCTGTACAAATACGGAACTCAAATTAGTTTCCAATATTCCACATAGCTTTACAGTCTTCCTAAACCCAGTTTTGAGATGTGCTGTGTAGTCGAGTAGTTAAGATATCTCACTCTCGTCCTGACGACCCGGGTTCGAATCCCGGAATGACCAATTGAGCTACTTCTGTACAAATACGGAACTCATACTAGTTTCCAATAATCAACATAGCTTTACAGTCTTCCTAAACCCAGTTTTAAGATGTGCTGTGTAGTCGAGTGGTAAAGATACCTGACTCTCATCCTGACGACCCGGGTTCGAATCCCGCAATGAATAATCACGCTTCTTCTTTACAAATACGGAACTCAAACTAGTTTCCAATAATCCACATTGCTTTACAGTCTTCCTAAACCCAGTTTTAAGACGTGCTGTGTAGTCGAGTGGTAAAGATACCTGACTCTCATCCTGACGACAAGGGTTCGAATCCCGCAATGAATAATCACGCTTCTTCTGTACAAATACGGAACTCAAAGTAGTTTCCAATATTCCACTTACCTTTACAGTCTTCCTAAACCCAGTTTTAGGACGTGCTGTGTAGTCCAGTGGTTAAGATATCTGACTCTCGTCCTGACGACTCAGGTTCGAGTTCTGGAAATGACCAATCACGCTGCTTCTGTACAAATACGGAACGCAAACTAGTTTCCAATAATCAACATAGCTTTACAGCCTTCCTAAACCTAGTTTTAAATTGTGCTGTGTAGTCGAGTGGTAAAGATACCTGACTCTCATCCTGACGACCCGGGTTCGAATCCCGCAATGAATAATCACGCTTCTTTTGTACAAATACGGAAGTCAAAGTAGTTTCCAATATTCCACTTACCTTTACAGTCTTCCTAAACCCAGTTTTAGGACGTGCTGTGTAGTCGAGTGGTTAAGATATCTGACTCTCGTCCTGACGACTCAGGTTCGAATCCCGGAATGACCAATCGAGCTACTTCTGTACAAATACGGAACTCAAACTAGATTCCAAATACCTTTACAGTCTTCCTAAACCCAGTTATAGGATGTGCTGTGTAGTCGAGGGGTTAAGCTATCTGACTCTCGTCCTGACGACTCAGGTTCTAATTCTGGAAATGACCAATCACGCTGCGTCTGTACAAATACGGAACACAAACTAGTTTCCAATATTCCACATACATTTACTGTCTTCCTAAACCCTGTTATAAGACGTGCTGTGTAGTCGAGTGAATAAGATATCTGACTCTCGTCCTGACCACCCGGGTTCGAATCCCGGAATGACCAATCAAGGTACTTCTGTACAAATACGGAACTCAAACTAGTTTCCAATATTCCACATAGCTTCACAGTCTTCCTAAACCCAGTTATAAGATGTGCTGTGTAGTCGAGGGGTTAAGCTATCTGACTCTCGTCCTGACGACTCAGGTTCTAATTCTGGAAATGACCAATCACGCTACTTCTGTACAAATACGGAACTCAAACTAGTTTCAATTATTCCACATACCTTTAGAGTCTTCCTAAACCCAGTTATAAGACGTGCTGTGTAGTCGAGTGGTAAACATACCTGACTCTCATCCTGACGACCCGGGTTCGAATCCCGCAATGAATAATCACGCTTCTTCTGTACAAATACGGAACTCAAATTAGTTTCCAATATTCCACTTACCTTTACAGTCTTCTTAAACCCAGTTTTAGGACGTGCTGTGTAGTCGAGTGGTTAAGATACCTCACTCTCATCCTGACGACCCGGATTCGAATCCCGGAATGACCAATCAAGCTACTTCTGTACAAATACGGAACGCAAACTAGTTTCCAATATTCCACATACCTTTACTGTCTTCCTAAACCCAGTTTTAAGATGTGCTGTGTAGTCGAGTGGTAAATATACCTGACTCTCATCCTGACGACCCGGGTTCGAATCCCGCAATGAATAATCACGCTTCTTCTTTACAAATACGGAACTCAAACTAGTTTCCAATATTCCACTTACCTTTACAGTCTTCCTAAACCCAGTTTTAGGACGTGCTGTGTAGTCGAGTGGTAAATATACCTGACTCTCGTCCTGACGACCCGGGTTCGAATCCCGCAATGAATAATCACGCTTCTTCTTTACAAATACGGAACTCAAACTAGTTTCCAATAATCCACATAGCTTTACAGTCTTCCTAAACCCAGTTTTAAGACGTGCTGTGTAGTCGAGTGGTAAAGATACCTGACGACAAGGGTTCGAATCCCGCAATGAATAATCACGCTTCTTGTGTACAAATACGGAACTCAAAGTAGTTTCCAATATTCCACTTACCTTTACAGTCTTCCTAAACCCAGTTTTAGGACGTGCTGTGTAGTCGAGTGGTAAAGATACCTGACGACAAGGGTTCGAATCCCGCAATGAATAATCACGCTTCTTCTGTACAAATACGGAACTCAAAGTAGTTTCCAATATTCCTCTTACCTTTACAGTCTTCCTAAACCCTGTTATAAGACGTGCTGTGTAGTCGAGGGGTTAAGATATCTGACTCTCGTCCTGACGACCCGGATTCGAATCCCGCAATGACCAATCAAGCTACTTCTGTACAAATACGGAACTCAAACTAGTTTCCAATATTCCACATACCTTTACAGTCTTCCTAAACCCAGTTTTGAGATGTGCTGTGTAGTCGAGGGGTTAAGATATCTGACTCTCGTCCTGACGACCCGGATTCGAATCCCGCAATGACCAATCAAGCTACTTCTGTACAAATACGGAACTCAAACTAGTTTCCAATATTCCAAATACCTTTACAGTCTTCCTAAACCCAGTTATAAGACGTGCTGCGTAGTCGAGTGGTAAAGATACCTCACTCTCATCCTGACGACCCGGATTCGAATCCCGGAATGACCAATCAAGCTACTTCTGTACAAATACGGAACACCAACTAGTTTCCAATATTCCACATACCTTTACTGTCTTCCTAAACCCAGTTATAAGACGTTCTGTGTAGTCGAGTGGTTAAGATATCTGACTCTCGTCCTGACGACGCAGGTTCGAATTCTGGAAATGACCAATCACGCTGCTTCTGTACAAATACGGAAGTCAAAGTAGTTTCCAATATTCCACTTACCTTTACAGTCTTCCTAAACCCAGTTTTAGGACGTGCTGTGTAGTCGAGTGGTTAAGATATCTGACTCTCGTCCTGACGACTCAGGTTCGAATCCCGGAATGACCAATCGAGCTACTTCTGTACAAATACGGAACTCAAACTAGATTCCAAATACCTTTACAGTCTTCCTAAACCCAGTTATAAGATGTGCTGTGTAGTCGAGGGGTTAAGCTATCTGACTCTCGTCCTGACGACTCAGGTTCTAATTCTGGAAATGACCAATCACGCTGCTTCTGTACAAATACGGAACACAAACTAGTTTCCAATATTCCACATACCTTTACTGTCTTCCTAAACCCTGTTATAAGACGTGCTGTGTAGTCGAGTGAATAAGATATCTGACTCTCGTCCTGACCACCCGGGTTCGAATCCCGGAATGACCAATCAAGGTACTTCTGTACAAATACGGAACTCAAACTAGTTTCCAATATTCCACATAGCTTCACAGTCTTCCTAAACCCAGTTATAAAACGTGCTGTGTAGTCGAGTGGTTAGGATATCTGACTCTCGTCCTGACGACTCAGGTTCTAATTCTGGAAATGACCAATCACGCTACTTCTGTACAAATACGGAACTCAAACTAGTTTCAATTATTCCACATACCTTTACAGTCTTCCTAAACCCAGTTATAAGACGTGCTGTGTAGTCGAGTGGTAAACATACCTGACTCTCATCCTGACGACCCGGGTTCGAATCCCGCAATGAATAATCACGCTTCTTCTGTACAAATACGGAACTCAAATTAGTTTCCAATATTCCACTTACCTTTACAGTCTTCCTAAACCCAGTTTTAGGACGTGCTGTGTAGTCGAGTGGTTAAGATACCTCACTCTCATCCTGACGACCCGGATTCGAATCCCGGAATGACCAATCAAGCTACTTCTGTACAAATACGGAACGCAAACTAGTTTCCAATATTCCACATACCTTTACTGTCTTCCTAAACCCAGTTTTGAGATGTGCTGTGTAGTCGAGTGGTAAATATACCTGACTCTCATCCTGACGACCCGGGTTCGAATCCCGCAATGAATAATCACGCTTCTTCTTTACAAATACGGAACTCAAACTAGTTTCCAATAATCCACATAGCTTTACAGTCTTCCTAAACCCAGTTTTAAGACGTGCTGTGTAGTCGAGTGGTAAAGATACCTGACGACAAGGGTTCGAATCCCGCAATGAATAATCACGCTTCTTCTGTACAAATACGGAACTCAAAGTAGTTTCCAATATTCCACTTACCTTTACAGTCTTCCTAAACCCAGTTTTAGGACGTGCTGTGTAGTCGAGTGGTAAAGATACCTGACGACAAGGGTTCGAATCCCGCAATGAATAATCACGCTTCTTCTGTACAAATACGGAACTCAAAGTAGTTTCCAATATTCCTCTTACCTTTACAGTCTTCCTAAACCCTGTTATAAGACGTGCTGTGTAGTCGAGTGAATAAGATATCTGACTCTCGTCCTGACCACCCGGGTTCGAATCCCGGAATGACCAATCAAGCTACTTCTGTACAAATACGGAACTCAAACTAGTTTCCAATATTCCACATACCTTTACAGTCTTCCTAAACCCAGTTTTGAGATGTGCTGTGTAGTCGAGGGGTTAAGATATCTGACTCTCGTCCTGACGACCCGGATTCGAATCCCGCAATTTCCAATCAAGCTACTTCTGTACAAATACGGAACTCAAACTAGTTTCCAATATTCCACATACCTTTACTGTCTTCCTAAACCCAGTTATAAGACGTTCTGTGTAGTCGAGTGGTTAAGATATCTGACTCTCGTCCTGACGACGCAGGTTCGAATTCTGGAAATGACCAATCACGCTGCTTCTGTACAAATACGGAACTCAAATTAGTTTCCAATATTCCACATAGCTTTACAGTCTTCCTAAACCCAGTTTTGAGATGTGCTGTGTAGTCGAGTAGTTAAGATATCTCACTCTCGTCCTGACGACCCGGGTTCGAATCCCGGAATGACCAATTGAGCTACTTCTGTACAAATACGGAACTCATACTAGTTTCCAATAATCAACATAGCTTTACAGTCTTCCTAAACCCAGTTTTAAGATGTGCTGTGTAGTCGAGTGGTAAAGATACCTGACTCTCATCCTGACGACCCGGGTTCGAATCCCGCAATGAATAATCACGCTTCTTCTTTACAAATACGGAACTCAAAGTAGTTTCCAATATTCCACTTACCTTTACAGTCTTCCTAAACCCAGTTTTAGGACGTGCTGTGTAGTCGAGTGGTTAAGATACCTCACTCTCATCCTGACGACCCGGATTCGAATCCCGGAATGACCAATCAAGCTACTTCTGTACAAATACGGAACGCAAACTAGTTTCCAATATTCCACATACCTTTACTGTCTTCCTAAACCCAGTTTTGAGATGTGCTGTGTAGTCGAGTGGTAAATATACCTGACTCTCATCCTGACGACCCGGGTTCGAATCCCGCAATGAATAATCACGCTTCTTCTTTACAAATACGGAACTCAAACTAGTTTCCAATATTCCACTTACCTTTACAGTCTTCCTAAACCCAGTTTTAGGACGTGCTGTGTAGTCGAGTGGTAAATATACCTGACTCTCGTCCTGACGACCCGGGTTCGAATCCCGCAATGAATAATCACGCTTCTTCTTTACAAATACGGAACTCAAACTAGTTTCCAATAATCCACATAGCTTTACAGTCTTCCTAAACCCAGTTTTAAGACGTGCTGTGTAGTCGAGTGGTAAAGATACCTGACGACAAGGGTTCGAATCCCGCAATGAATAATCACGCTTCTTCTGTACAAATACGGAACTCAAAGTAGTTTCCAATATTCCACTTACCTTTACAGTCTTCCTAAACCCAGTTTTAGGACGTGCTGTGTAGTCGAGTGGTTAAGATACCTCACTCTCATCCTGACGACCCGGATTCGAATCCCGGAATGACCAATCAAGCTACTTCTGTACAAATACGGAACGCAAACTAGTTTCCAATATTCCACATACCTTTACTGTCTTCCTAAACCCAGTATTGAGATGTGCTGTGTAGTCGAGTGGTAAATATACCTGACTCTCATCCTGACGACCCGGGTTCGAATCCCGCAATGAATAATCACGCTTCTTCTTTACAAATACGGAACTCAAACTAGTTTCCAATATTCCACTTACCTTTACAGTCTTCCTAAACCCAGTTTTAGGACGTGCTGTGTAGTCGAGTGGTAAATATACCTGACTCTCGTCCTGACGACCCGGGTTCGAATCCCGCAATGAATAATCACGCTTCTTCTTTACAAATACGGAACTCAAACTAGTTTCCAATAATCCACATAGCTTTACAGTCTTCCTAAACCCAGTTTTAAGACGTGCTGTGTAGTCGAGTGGTAAAGATACCTGACGACAAGGGTTCGAATCCCGCAATGAATAATCACGCTTCTTCTGTACAAATACGGAACTCAAAGTAGTTTCCAATATTCCACTTACCTTTACAGTCTCCCTAAACCCAGTTTTAGGACGTGCTGTGTAGTCGAGTGGTAAAGATACCTGACGACAAGGGTTCGAATCCCGCAATGAATAATCACGCTTCTTCTGTACAAATACGGAACTCAAAGTAGTTTCCAATATTCCTCTTACCTTTACAGTCTTCCTAAACCCTGTTATAAGACGTGCTGTGTAGTCGAGTGAATAAGATATCTGACTCTCGTCCTGACCACCCGGGTTCGAATCCCGGAATGACCAATCAAGCTACTTCTGTACAAATACGGAACTCAAACTAGTTTCCAATATTCCACATACCTTTACAGTCTTCCTAAACCCAGTTTTGAGATGTGCTGTGTAGTCGAGGGGTTAAGATATCTGACTCTCGTCCTGACGACCCGGATTCGAATCCCGCAATGACCAATCAAGCTACTTCTGTACAAATACGGAACTCAAACTAGTTTCCAATATTCCAAATACCTTTACAGTCTTCCTAAACCCAGTTATAAGACGTGCTGCGTAGTCGAGTGGTAAAGATACCTCACTCTCATCCTGACGACCCGGATTCGAATCCCGGAATGACCAATCAAGCTACTTCTGTACAAATACGGAACACCAACTAGTTTCCAATATTCCACATACCTTTACTGTCTTCCTAAACCCAGTTATAAGACGTTCTGTGTAGTCGAGTGGTTAAGATATCTGACTCTCGTCCTGACGACGCAGGTTCGAATTCTGGAAATGACCAATCACGCTGCTTCTGTACAAATACGGAACTCAAATTAGTTTCCAATATTCCACATAGCTTTACAGTCTTCCTAAACCCAGTTTTAAGATGTGCTGTGTAGTCGAGTGGTAAAGATACCTGACTCTCATCCTGACGACCCGGGTTCGAATCCCGCAATGAATAATCACGCTTCTTCTTTACAAATACGGAACTCAAAGTAGTTTCCAATATTCCACTTACCTTTACAGTCTTCCTAAACCCAGTTTTAGGACGTGCTGTGTAGTCGAGTGGTTAAGATACCTCACTCTCATCCTGACGACCCGGATTCGAATCCCGGAATGACCAATCAAGCTACTTCTGTACAAATACGGAACGCAAACTAGTTTCCAATATTCCACATACCTTTACTGTCTTCCTAAACCCAGTTTTGAGATGTGCTGTGTAGTCGAGTAGTTAAGATATCTCACTCTCGTCCTGACGACCCGGGTTCGAATCCCGGAATGACCAATTGAGCTACTTCTGTACAAATACGGAACTCATACTAGTTTCCAATAATCAACATAGCTTTACAGTCTTCCTAAACCCAGTTTTAAGATGTGCTGTGTAGTCGAGTGGTAAAGATACCTGACTCTCATCCTGACGACCCGGGTTCGAATCCCGCAATGAATAATCACGCTTCTTCTTTACAAATACGGAACTCAAAGTAGTTTCCAATATTCCACTTACCTTTACAGTCTTCCTAAACCCAGTTTTAGGACGTGCTGTGTAGTCGAGTGGTTAAGATACCTCACTCTCATCCTGACGACCCGGATTCGAATCCCGGAATGACCAATCAAGCTACTTCTGTACAAATACGGAACGCAAACTAGTTTCCAATATTCCACATACCTTTACTGTCTTCCTAAACCCAGTTTTGAGATGTGCTGTGTAGTCGAGTGGTAAATATACCTGACTCTCATCCTGACGACCCGGGTTCGAATCCCGCAATGAATAATCACGCTTCTTCTTTACAAATACGGAACTCAAACTAGTTTCCAATATTCCACTTACCTTTACAGTCTTCCTAAACCCAGTTTTAGGACGTGCTGTGTAGTCGAGTGGTAAATATACCTGACTCTCGTCCTGACGACCCGGGTTCGAATCCCGCAATGAATAATCACGCTTCTTCTTTACAAATACGGAACTCAAACTAGTTTCCAATAATCCACATAGCTTTACAGTCTTCCTAAACCCAGTTTTAAGACGTGCTGTGTAGTCGAGTGGTAAAGATACCTGACGACAAGGGTTCGAATCCCGCAATGAATAATCACGCTTCTTCTGTACAAATACGGAACTCAAAGTAGTTTCCAATATTCCACTTACCTTTACAGTCTTCCTAAACCCAGTTTTAGGACGTGCTGTGTAGTCGAGTGGTTAAGATACCTCACTCTCATCCTGACGACCCGGATTCGAATCCCGGAATGACCAATCAAGCTACTTCTGTACAAATACGGAACGCAAACTAGTTTCCAATATTCCACATACCTTTACTGTCTTCCTAAACCCAGTTTTGAGATGTGCTGTGTAGTCGAGTGGTAAATATACCTGACTCTCATCCTGACGACCCGGGTTCGAATCCCGCAATGAATAATCACGCTTCTTCTTTACAAATACGGAACTCAAACTAGTTTCCAATATTCCACTTACCTTTACAGTCTTCCTAAACCCAGTTTTAGGACGTGCTGTGTAGTCGAGTGGTAAATGTACCTGACTCTCGTCCTGACGACCCGGGTTCGAATCCCGCAATGAATAATCACGCTTCTTCTTTACAAATACGGAACTCAAACTAGTTTCCAATAATCCACATAGCTTTACAGTCTTCCTAAACCCAGTTTTAAGACGTGCTGTGTAGTCGAGTGGTAAAGATACCTGACGACAAGGGTTCGAATCCCGCAATGAATAATCACGCTTCTTCTGTACAAATACGGAACTCAAAGTAGTTTCCAATATTCCACTTACCTTTACAGTCTTCCTAAACCCAGTTTTAGGACGTGCTGTGTAGTCGAGTGGTAAAGATACCTGACGACAAGGGTTCGAATCCCGCAATGAATAATCACGCTTCTTCTGTACAAATACGGAACTCAAAGTAGTTTCCAATATTCCTCTTACCTTTACAGTCTTCCTAAACCCTGTTATAAGACGTGCTGTGTAGTCGAGTGAATAAGATATCTGACTCTCGTCCTGACCACCCGGGTTCGAATCCCGGAATGACCAATCAAGCTACTTCTGTACAAATACGGAACTCAAACTAGTTTCCAATATTCCACATACCTTTACAGTCTTCCTAAACCCAGTTTTGAGATGTGCTGTGTAGTCGAGGGGTTAAGATATCTGACTCTCGTCCTGACGACCCGGATTCGAATCCCGCAATGACCAATCAAGCTACTTCTGTACAAATACGGAACTCAAACTAGTTTCCAATATTCCAAATACCTTTACAGTCTTCCTAAACCCAGTTATAAGACGTGCTGCGTAGTCGAGTGGTAAAGATACCTCACTCTCATCCTGACGACCCGGATTCGAATCCCGGAATGACCAATCAAGCTACTTCTGTACAAATACGGAACACCAACTAGTTTCCAATATTCCACATACCTTTACTGTCTTCCTAAACCCAGTTATAAGACGTTCTGTGTAGTCGAGTGGTTAAGATATCTGACTCTCGTCCTGACGACGCAGGTTCGAATTCTGGAAATGACCAATCACGCTGCTTCTGTACAAATACGGAACTCAAATTAGTTTCCAATATTCCACATAGCTTTACAGTCTTCCTAAACCCAGTTTTGAGATGTGCTGTGTAGTCGAGTAGTTAAGATATCTCACTCTCGTCCTGACGACCCGGGTTCGAATCCCGGAATGACCAATTGTGCTACTTCTGTACAAATACGGAACTCATACTAGTTTCCAATAATCAACATAGCTTTACAGTCTTCCTAAACCCAGTTTTAAGATGTGCTGTGTAGTCGAGTGGTAAAGATACCTGACTCTCATCCTGACGACCCGGGTTCGAATCCCGCAATGAATAATCACGCTTCTTCTTTACAAATACGGAACTCAAACTAGTTTCCAATAATCCACATAGCTTTACAGTCTTCCTAAACCCAGTTTTAAGACGTGCTGTGTAGTCGAGTGGTAAAGATACCTGACTCTCATCCTGACGACAAGGGTTCGAATCCCGCAATGAATAATCACGCTTCTTCTGTACAAATACGGAACTCAAAGTAGTTTCCAATATTCCACTTACCTTTACAGTCTTCCTAAACCCAGTTTTAGGACGTGCTGTGTAGTCCAGTGGTTAAGATATCTGACTCTCGTCCTGACGACTCAGGTTCGAATTCTGGAAATGACCAATCACGCTGCTTCTGTACAAATACGGAACGCAAACTAGTTTCCAATAATCAACATAGCTTTACAGTCTTCCTAAACCTAGTTTTAAATTGTGCTGTGTAGTCGAGTGGTAAAGATACCTGACTCTCATCCTGACGACCCGGGTTCGAATCCCGCAATGAATAATCACGCTTCTTCTGTACAAATACGGAAGTCAAAGTAGTTTCCAATATTCCACTTACCTTTACAGTCTTCCTAAACCCAGTTTTAGGACGTGCTGTGTAGTCGAGTGGTTAAGATATCTGACTCTCGTCCTGACGACTCAGGTTCGAATCCCGGAATGACCAATCGAGCTACTTCTGTACAAATACGGAACTCAAACTAGATTCCAAATACCTTTACAGTCTTCCTAAACCCAGTTATAAGATGTGCTGTGTAGTCGAGGGGTTAAGCTATCTGACTCTCGTCCTGACGACTCAGGTTCTAATTCTGGAAATGACCAATCACGCTGCTTCTGTACAAATACGGAACACAAACTAGTTTCCAATATTCCACATACCTTTACTGTCTTCCTAAACCCTGTTATAAGACGTGCTGTGTAGTCGAGTGAATAAGATATCTGACTCTCGTCCTGACCACCCGGGTTCGAATCCCGGAATGACCAATCAAGGTACTTCTGTACAAATACGGAACTCAAACTAGTTTCCAATATTCCACATAGCTTCGCAGTCTTCCTAAACCCAGTTATAAAACGTGCTGTGTAGTCGAGTGGTTAGGATATCTGACTCTCGTCCTGACGACTCAGGTTCTAATTCTGGAAATGACCAATCACGCTACTTCTGTACAAATACGGAACTCAAACTAGTTTCAATTATTCCACATACCTTTACAGTCTTCCTAAACCCAGTTATAAGACGTGCTGTGTAGTCGAGTGGTAAACATACCTGACTCTCATCCTGACGACCCGGGTTCGAATCCCGCAATGAATAATCACGCTTCTTCTGTACAAATACGGAACTCAAAGTAGTTTCCAATATTCCACTTACCTTTACAGTCTTCCTAAACCCAGTTTTAGGACGTGCTGTGTAGTCGAGTGGTTAAGATATCTGACTCTCGTCCTGACGACTCAGGTTCGAATCCCGGAATGACCAATCGAGCTACTTCTGTACAAATACGGAACTCAAACTAGATTCCAAATACCTTTACAGTCTTCCTAAACCCAGTTATAAGATGTGCTGTGTAGTCGAGGGGTTAAGCTATCTGACTCTCGTCCTGACGACTCAGGTTCTAATTCTGGAAATGACCAATCACGCTGCTTCTGTACAAATACGGAACACAAACTAGTTTCCAATATTCCACATACCTTTACAGTCTTCCTAAACCCAGTTATAAGACGTGCTGTGTAGTCGAGTGGTAAAGATACCTCACTCTCATCCTGACGACCCGGATTCGAATCCCGGAATGACCAATCAAGCTACTTCTGTACAAATACGGAACGCAAACTAGTTTCCAATATTCCACATACCTTTACTGTCTTCCTAAACCCAGTTTTAAGATGTGCTGTGTAGTCGAGTGGTAAATATACCTGACTCTCATCCTGACGACCCGGGTTCGAATCCCGCAATGAATAATCACGCTTCTTCTTTACAAATACGGAACTCAAACTAGTTTCCAATATTCCACTTACCTTTACAGTCTTCCTAAACCCAGTTTTAGGACGTGCTGTGTAGTCGAGTGGTAAATATACCTGACTCTCGTCCTGACGACCCGGGTTCGAATCCCGCAATGAATAATCACGCTTCTTCTTTACAAATACGGAACTCAAACTAGTTTCCAATAATCCACATAGCTTTACAGTCTTCCTAAACCCAGTTTTAAGACGTGCTGTGTAGTCGAGTGGTAAAGATACCTGACGACAAGGGTTCGAATCCCGCAATGAATAATCACGCTTCTTGTGTACAAATACGGAACTCAAAGTAGTTTCCAATATTCCACTTACCTTTACAGTCTTCCTAAACCCAGTTTTAGGACGTGCTGTGTAGTCGAGTGGTAAAGATACCTGACGACAAGGGTTCGAATCCCGCAATGAATAATCACGCTTCTTCTGTACAAATACGGAACTCAAAGTAGTTTCCAATATTCCTCTTACCTTTACAGTCTTCCTAAACCCTGTTATAAGACGTGCTGTGTAGTCGAGGGGTTAAGATATCTGACTCTCGTCCTGACGACCCGGATTCGAATCCCGCAATGACCAATCAAGCTACTTCTGTACAAATACGGAACTCAAACTAGTTTCCAATATTCCACATACCTTTACAGTCTTCCTAAACCCAGTTTTGAGATGTGCTGTGTAGTCGAGGGGTTAAGATATCTGACTCTCGTCCTGACGACCCGGATTCGAATCCCGCAATGACCAATCAAGCTACTTCTGTACAAATACGGAACTCAAACTAGTTTCCAATATTCCAAATACCTTTACAGTCTTCCTAAACCCAGTTATAAGACGTGCTGCGTAGTCGAGTGGTAAAGATACCTCACTCTCATCCTGACGACCCGGATTCGAATCCCGGAATGACCAATCAAGCTACTTCTGTACAAATACGGAACACCAACTAGTTTCCAATATTCCACATACCTTTACTGTCTTCCTAAACCCAGTTATAAGACGTTCTGTGTAGTCGAGTGGTTAAGATATCTGACTCTCGTCCTGACGACGCAGGTTCGAATTCTGGAAATGACCAATCACGCTGCTTCTGTACAAATACGGAAGTCAAAGTAGTTTCCAATATTCCACTTACCTTTACAGTCTTCCTAAACCCAGTTTTAGGACGTGCTGTGTAGTCGAGTGGTTAAGATATCTGACTCTCGTCCTGACGACTCAGGTTCGAATCCCGGAATGACCAATCGAGCTACTTCTGTACAAATACGGAACTCAAACTAGATTCCAAATACCTTTACAGTCTTCCTAAACCCAGTTATAAGATGTGCTGTGTAGTCGAGGGGTTAAGCTATCTGACTCTCGTCCTGACGACTCAGGTTCTAATTCTGGAAATGACCAATCACGCTGCTTCTGTACAAATACGGAACACAAACTAGTTTCCAATATTCCACATACCTTTACTGTCTTCCTAAACCCTGTTATAAGACGTGCTGTGTAGTCGAGTGAATAAGATATCTGACTCTCGTCCTGACCACCCGGGTTCGAATCCCGGAATGACCAATCAAGGTACTTCTGTACAAATACGGAACTCAAACTAGTTTCCAATATTCCACATAGCTTCACAGTCTTCCTAAACCCAGTTATAAAACGTGCTGTGTAGTCGAGTGGTTAGGATATCTGACTCTCGTCCTGACGACTCAGGTTCTAATTCTGGAAATGACCAATCACGCTACTTCTGTACAAATACGGAACTCAAACTAGTTTCAATTATTCCACATACCTTTACAGTCTTCCTAAACCCAGTTATAAGACGTGCTGTGTAGTCGAGTGGTAAACATACCTGACTCTCATCCTGACGACCCGGGTTCGAATCCCGCAATGAATAATCACGCTTCTTCTGTACAAATACGGAACTCAAATTAGTTTCCAATATTCCACTTACCTTTACAGTCTTCCTAAACCCAGTTTTAGGACGTGCTGTGTAGTCGAGTGGTTAAGATACCTCACTCTCATCCTGACGACCCGGATTCGAATCCCGGAATGACCAATCAAGCTACTTCTGTACAAATACGGAACGCAAACTAGTTTCCAATATTCCACATACCTTTACTGTCTTCCTAAACCCAGTTTTGAGATGTGCTGTGTAGTCGAGTGGTAAATATACCTGACTCTCATCCTGACGACCCGGGTTCGAATCCCGCAATGAATAATCACGCTTCTTCTTTACAAATACGGAACTCAAACTAGTTTCCAATAATCCACATAGCTTTACAGTCTTCCTAAACCCAGTTTTAAGACGTGCTGTGTAGTCGAGTGGTAAAGATACCTGACGACAAGGGTTCGAATCCCGCAATGAATAATCACGCTTCTTCTGTACAAATACGGAACTCAAAGTAGTTTCCAATATTCCACTTACCTTTACAGTCTTCCTAAACCCAGTTTTAGGACGTGCTGTGTAGTCGAGTGGTAAAGATACCTGACGACAAGGGTTCGAATCCCGCAATGAATAATCACGCTTCTTCTGTACAAATACGGAACTCAAAGTAGTTTCCAATATTCCTCTTACCTTTACAGTCTTCCTAAACCCTGTTATAAGACGTGCTGTGTAGTCGAGTGAATAAGATATCTGACTCTCGTCCTGACCACCCGGGTTCGAATCCCGGAATGACCAATCAAGCTACTTCTGTACAAATACGGAACTCAAACTAGTTTCCAATATTCCACATACCTTTACAGTCTTCCTAAACCCAGTTTTGAGATGTGCTGTGTAGTCGAGGGGTTAAGATATCTGACTCTCGTCCTGACGACCCGGATTCGAATCCCGCAATTTCCAATCAAGCTACTTCTGTACAAATACGGAACTCAAACTAGTTTCCAATATTCCACATACCTTTACTGTCTTCCTAAACCCAGTTATAAGACGTTCTGTGTAGTCGAGTGGTTAAGATATCTGACTCTCGTCCTGACGACGCAGGTTCGAATTCTGGAAATGACCAATCACGCTGCTTCTGTACAGATACGGAACTCAAATTAGTTTCCAATATTCCACATAGCTTTACAGTCTTCCTAAACCCAGTTTTGAGATGTGCTGTGTAGTCGAGTAGTTAAGATATCTCACTCTCGTCCTGACGACCCGGGTTCGAATCCCGGAATGACCAATTGAGCTACTTCTGTACAAATACGGAACTCATACTAGTTTCCAATAATCAACATAGCTTTACAGTCTTCCTAAACCCAGTTTTAAGATGTGCTGTGTAGTCGAGTGGTAAAGATACCTGACTCTCATCCTGACGACCCGGGTTCGAATCCCGCAATGAATAATCACGCTTCTTCTTTACAAATACGGAACTCAAAGTAGTTTCCAATATTCCACTTACCTTTACAGTCTTCCTAAACCCAGTTTTAGGACGTGCTGTGTAGTCGAGTGGTTAAGATACCTCACTCTCATCCTGACGACCCGGATTCGAATCCCGGAATGACCAATCAAGCTACTTCTGTACAAATACGGAACGCAAACTAGTTTCCAATATTCCACATACCTTTACTGTCTTCCTAAACCCAGTTTTGAGATGTGCTGTGTAGTCGAGTGGTAAATATACCTGACTCTCATCCTGACGACCCGGGTTCGAATCCCGCAATGAATAATCACGCTTCTTCTTTACAAATACGGAACTCAAACTAGTTTCCAATATTCCACTTACCTTTACAGTCTTCCTAAACCCAGTTTTAGGACGTGCTGTGTAGTCGAGTGGTAAATATACCTGACTCTCGTCCTGACGACCCGGGTTCGAATCCCGCAATGAATAATCACGCTTCTTCTTTACAAATACGGAACTCAAACTAGTTTCCAATAATCCACATAGCTTTACAGTCTTCCTAAACCCAGTTTTAAGACGTGCTGTGTAGTCGAGTGGTAAAGATACCTGACGACAAGGGTTCGAATCCCGCAATGAATAATCACGCTTCTTCTGTACAAATACGGAACTCAAAGTAGTTTCCAATATTCCACTTACCTTTACAGTCTTCCTAAACCCAGTTTTAGGACGTGCTGTGTAGTCGAGTGGTTAAGATACCTCACTCTCATCCTGACGACCCGGATTCGAATCCCGGAATGACCAATCAAGCTACTTCTGTACAAATACGGAACGCAAACTAGTTTCCAATATTCCACATACCTTTACTGTCTTCCTAAACCCAGTATTGAGATGTGCTGTGTAGTCGAGTGGTAAATATACCTGACTCTCATCCTGACGACCCGGGTTCGAATCCCGCAATGAATAATCACGCTTCTTCTTTACAAATACGGAACTCAAACTAGTTTCCAATATTCCACTTACCTTTACAGTCTTCCTAAACCCAGTTTTAGGACGTGCTGTGTAGTCGAGTGGTAAATATACCTGACTCTCGTCCTGACGACCCGGGTTCGAATCCCGCAATGAATAATCACGCTTCTTCTTTACAAATACGGAACTCAAACTAGTTTCCAATAATCCACATAGCTTTACAGTCTTCCTAAACCCAGTTTTAAGACGTGCTGTGTAGTCGAGTGGTAAAGATACCTGACGACAAGGGTTCGAATCCCGCAATGAATAATCACGCTTCTTCTGTACAAATACGGAACTCAAAGTAGTTTCCAATATTCCACTTACCTTTACAGTCTCCCTAAACCCAGTTTTAGGACGTGCTGTGTAGTCGAGTGGTAAAGATACCTGACGACAAGGGTTCGAATCCCGCAATGAATAATCACGCTTCTTCTGTACAAATACGGAACTCAAAGTAGTTTCCAATATTCCTCTTACCTTTACAGTCTTCCTAAACCCTGTTATAAGACGTGCTGTGTAGTCGAGTGAATAAGATATCTGACTCTCGTCCTGACCACCCGGGTTCGAATCCCGGAATGACCAATCAAGCTACTTCTGTACAAATACGGAACTCAAACTAGTTTCCAATATTCCACATACCTTTACAGTCTTCCTAAACCCAGTTTTGAGATGTGCTGTGTAGTCGAGGGGTTAAGATATCTGACTCTCGTCCTGACGACCCGGATTCGAATCCCGCAATGACCAATCAAGCTACTTCTGTACAAATACGGAACTCAAACTAGTTTCCAATATTCCAAATACCTTTACAGTCTTCCTAAACCCAGTTATAAGACGTGCTGCGTAGTCGAGTGGTAAAGATACCTCACTCTCATCCTGACGACCCGGATTCGAATCCCGGAATGACCAATCAAGCTACTTCTGTACAAATACGGAACACCAACTAGTTTCCAATATTCCACATACCTTTACTGTCTTCCTAAACCCAGTTATAAGACGTTCTGTGTAGTCGAGTGGTTAAGATATCTGACTCTCGTCCTGACGACGCAGGTTCGAATTCTGGAAATGACCAATCACGCTGCTTCTGTACAAATACGGAACTCAAATTAGTTTCCAATATTCCACATAGCTTTACAGTCTTCCTAAACCCAGTTTTAAGATGTGCTGTGTAGTCGAGTGGTAAAGATACCTGACTCTCATCCTGACGACCCGGGTTCGAATCCCGCAATGAATAATCACGCTTCTTCTTTACAAATACGGAACTCAAAGTAGTTTCCAATATTCCACTTACCTTTACAGTCTTCCTAAACCCAGTTTTAGGACGTGCTGTGTAGTCGAGTGGTTAAGATACCTCACTCTCATCCTGACGACCCGGATTCGAATCCCGGAATGACCAATCAAGCTACTTCTGTACAAATACGGAACGCAAACTAGTTTCCAATATTCCACATACCTTTACTGTCTTCCTAAACCCAGTTTTGAGATGTGCTGTGTAGTCGAGTAGTTAAGATATCTCACTCTCGTCCTGACGACCCGGGTTCGAATCCCGGAATGACCAATTGAGCTACTTCTGTACAAATACGGAACTCATACTAGTTTCCAATAATCAACATAGCTTTACAGTCTTCCTAAACCCAGTTTTAAGATGTGCTGTGTAGTCGAGTGGTAAAGATACCTGACTCTCATCCTGACGACCCGGGTTCGAATCCCGCAATGAATAATCACGCTTCTTCTTTACAAATACGGAACTCAAAGTAGTTTCCAATATTCCACTTACCTTTACAGTCTTCCTAAACCCAGTTTTAGGACGTGCTGTGTAGTCGAGTGGTTAAGATACCTCACTCTCATCCTGACGACCCGGATTCGAATCCCGGAATGACCAATCAAGCTACTTCTGTACAAATACGGAACGCAAACTAGTTTCCAATATTCCACATACCTTTACTGTCTTCCTAAACCCAGTTTTGAGATGTGCTGTGTAGTCGAGTGGTAAATATACCTGACTCTCATCCTGACGACCCGGGTTCGAATCCCGCAATGAATAATCACGCTTCTTCTTTACAAATACGGAACTCAAACTAGTTTCCAATATTCCACTTACCTTTACAGTCTTCCTAAACCCAGTTTTAGGACGTGCTGTGTAGTCGAGTGGTAAATATACCTGACTCTCGTCCTGACGACCCGGGTTCGAATCCCGCAATGAATAATCACGCTTCTTCTTTACAAATACGGAACTCAAACTAGTTTCCAATAATCCACATAGCTTTACAGTCTTCCTAAACCCAGTTTTAAGACGTGCTGTGTAGTCGAGTGGTAAAGATACCTGACGACAAGGGTTCGAATCCCGCAATGAATAATCACGCTTCTTCTGTACAAATACGGAACTCAAAGTAGTTTCCAATATTCCACTTACCTTTACAGTCTTCCTAAACCCAGTTTTAGGACGTGCTGTGTAGTCGAGTGGTTAAGATACCTCACTCTCATCCTGACGACCCGGATTCGAATCCCGGAATGACCAATCAAGCTACTTCTGTACAAATACGGAACGCAAACTAGTTTCCAATATTCCACATACCTTTACTGTCTTCCTAAACCCAGTTTTGAGATGTGCTGTGTAGTCGAGTGGTAAATATACCTGACTCTCATCCTGACGACCCGGGTTCGAATCCCGCAATGAATAATCACGCTTCTTCTTTACAAATACGGAACTCAAACTAGTTTCCAATATTCCACTTACCTTTACAGTCTTCCTAAACCCAGTTTTAGGACGTGCTGTGTAGTCGAGTGGTAAATGTACCTGACTCTCGTCCTGACGACCCGGGTTCGAATCCCGCAATGAATAATCACGCTTCTTCTTTACAAATACGGAACTCAAACTAGTTTCCAATAATCCACATAGCTTTACAGTCTTCCTAAACCCAGTTTTAAGACGTGCTGTGTAGTCGAGTGGTAAAGATACCTGACGACAAGGGTTCGAATCCCGCAATGAATAATCACGCTTCTTCTGTACAAATACGGAACTCAAAGTAGTTTCCAATATTCCACTTACCTTTACAGTCTTCCTAAACCCAGTTTTAGGACGTGCTGTGTAGTCGAGTGGTAAAGATACCTGACGACAAGGGTTCGAATCCCGCAATGAATAATCACGCTTCTTCTGTACAAATACGGAACTCAAAGTAGTTTCCAATATTCCTCTTACCTTTACAGTCTTCCTAAACCCTGTTATAAGACGTGCTGTGTAGTCGAGTGAATAAGATATCTGACTCTCGTCCTGACCACCCGGGTTCGAATCCCGGAATGACCAATCAAGCTACTTCTGTACAAATACGGAACTCAAACTAGTTTCCAATATTCCACATACCTTTACAGTCTTCCTAAACCCAGTTTTGAGATGTGCTGTGTAGTCGAGGGGTTAAGATATCTGACTCTCGTCCTGACGACCCGGATTCGAATCCCGCAATGACCAATCAAGCTACTTCTGTACAAATACGGAACTCAAACTAGTTTCCAATATTCCAAATACCTTTACAGTCTTCCTAAACCCAGTTATAAGACGTGCTGCGTAGTCGAGTGGTAAAGATACCTCACTCTCATCCTGACGACCCGGATTCGAATCCCGGAATGACCAATCAAGCTACTTCTGTACAAATACGGAACACCAACTAGTTTCCAATATTCCACATACCTTTACTGTCTTCCTAAACCCAGTTATAAGACGTTCTGTGTAGTCGAGTGGTTAAGATATCTGACTCTCGTCCTGACGACGCAGGTTCGAATTCTGGAAATGACCAATCACGCTGCTTCTGTACAAATACGGAACTCAAATTAGTTTCCAATATTCCACATAGCTTTACAGTCTTCCTAAACCCAGTTTTGAGATGTGCTGTGTAGTCGAGTAGTTAAGATATCTCACTCTCGTCCTGACGACCCGGGTTCGAATCCCGGAATGACCAATTGTGCTACTTCTGTACAAATACGGAACTCATACTAGTTTCCAATAATCAACATAGCTTTACAGTCTTCCTAAACCCAGTTTTAAGATGTGCTGTGTAGTCGAGTGGTAAGGATACCTGACTCTCATCCTGACGACCCGGGTTCGAATCCCGCAATGAATAATCACGCTTCTTCTTTACAAATACGGAACTCAAACTAGTTTCCAATAATCCACATAGCTTTACAGTCTTCCTAAACCCAGTTTTAAGACGTGCTGTGTAGTCGAGTGGTAAAGATACCTGACTCTCATCCTGACGACAAGGGTTCGAATCCCGCAATGAATAATCACGCTTCTTCTGTACAAATACGGAACTCAAAGTAGTTTCCAATATTCCACTTACCTTTACAGTCTTCCTAAACCCAGTTTTAGGACGTGCTGTGTAGTCCAGTGGTTAAGATATCTGACTCTCGTCCTGACGACTCAGGTTCGAATTCTGGAAATGACCAATCACGCTGCTTCTGTACAAATACGGAACGCAAACTAGTTTCCAATAATCAACATAGCTTTACAGTCTTCCTAAACCTAGTTTTAAATTGTGCTGTGTAGTCGAGTGGTAAAGATACCTGACTCTCATCCTGACGACCCGGGTTCGAATCCCGCAATGAATAATCACGCTTCTTCTGTACAAATACGGAAGTCAAAGTAGTTTCCAATATTCCACTTACCTTTACAGTCTTCCTAAACCCAGTTTTAGGACGTGCTGTGTAGTCGAGTGGTTAAGATATCTGACTCTCGTCCTGACGACTCAGGTTCGAATCCCGGAATGACCAATCGAGCTACTTCTGTACAAATACGGAACTCAAACTAGATTCCAAATACCTTTACAGTCTTCCTAAACCCAGTTATAAGATGTGCTGTGTAGTCGAGGGGTTAAGCTATCTGACTCTCGTCCTGACGACTCAGGTTCTAATTCTGGAAATGACCAATCACGCTGCTTCTGTACAAATACGGAACACAAACTAGTTTCCAATATTCCACATACCTTTACTGTCTTCCTAAACCCTGTTATAAGACGTGCTGTGTAGTCGAGTGAATAAGATATCTGACTCTCGTCCTGACCACCCGGGTTCGAATCCCGGAATGACCAATCAAGGTACTTCTGTACAAATACGGAACTCAAACTAGTTTCCAATATTCCACATAGCTTCGCAGTCTTCCTAAACCCAGTTATAAAACGTGCTGTGTAGTCGAGTGGTTAGGATATCTGACTCTCGTCCTGACGACTCAGGTTCTAATTCTGGAAATGACCAATCACGCTACTTCTGTACAAATACGGAACTCAAACTAGTTTCAATTATTCCACATACCTTTACAGTCTTCCTAAACCCAGTTATAAGACGTGCTGTGTAGTCGAGTGGTAAACATACCTGACTCTCATCCTGACGACCCGGGTTCGAATCCCGCAATGAATAATCACGCTTCTTCTGTACAAATACGGAACTCAAAGTAGTTTCCAATATTCCACTTACCTTTACAGTCTTCCTAAACCCAGTTTTAGGACGTGCTGTGTAGTCGAGTGGTTAAGATATCTGACTCTCGTCCTGACGACTCAGGTTCGAATCCCGGAATGACCAATCGAGCTACTTCTGTACAAATACGGAACTCAAACTAGATTCCAAATACCTTTACAGTCTTCCTAAACCCAGTTATAAGATGTGCTGTGTAGTCGAGGGTTAAGCTATCTGACTCTCGTCCTGACGACTCAGGTTCTAATTCTGGAAATGACCAATCACGCTGCTTCTGTACAAATACGGAACACAAACTAGTTTCCAATATTCCACATACCTTTACAGTCTTCCTAAACCCAGTTATAAGACGTGCTGTGTAGTCGAGTGGTAAAGATACCTCACTCTCATCCTGACGACCCGGATTCGAATCCCGGAATGACCAATCAAGCTACTTCTGTACAAATACGGAACGCAAACTAGTTTCCAATATTCCACATACCTTTACTGTCTTCCTAAACCCAGTTTTGACATGTGCTGTGTAGTCGAGTGGTAAAGATACCTAACACTCATCCTGACGACACGGGTTCAAATCCCGCAATGAATAATCACGCTTCTTCTTTACAAATACGGAACTCAAACTAGTTTCCAATATTCCACATAGCTTTACAGTCTTCCTAAACCCAGTTTTGAGATGTGCTGTGTAGTCGAGTAGTTAAGATATCTCACTCTCGTCCTGACGACCCGGGTTCGAATCCCGGAATGACCAATTGAGCTACTTCTGTACAAATACGGAACTCAAACTAGTTTCCAATAATCAACATAGCTTTACAGTCTTCCTAAACCCAGTTTTAAGATGTGCTGTGTAGTCGAGTGGTAAAGATACCTGACGACAAGGGTTCGAATCCCGCAATGAATAATCACGCTTCTTCTGTACAAATACGGAACTCAAAGTAGTTTCCAATATTCCACTTACCTTTACAGTCTTCCTAAACCCAGTTTTAGGACGTGCTGTGTAGTCGAGTGGTTAAGATACCTCACTCTCATCCTGACCACCCGGATTCGAATCCCGGAATGACCAATCAAGCTACTTCTGTACAAATACGGAACGCAAACTAGTTTCCAATATTCCACATACCTTTACTGTCTTCCTAAACCCAGTTTTGAGATGTGCTGTGTAGTCGAGTGGTAAATATACCTGACTCTCATCCTGACGACCCGGGTTCGAATCCCGCAATGAATAATCACGCTTCTTCTTTACAAATACGGAACTCAAACTAGTTTCCAATATTCCACTTACCTTTACAGTCTTCCTAAACCCAGTTTTAGGACGTGCTGTGTAGTCGAGTGGTAAATATACCTGACTCTCGTCCTGACGACCCGGGTTCGAATCCCGCAATGAATAATCACGCTTCTTCTTTACAAATACGGAACTCAAACTAGTTTCCAATAATCCACATAGCTTTACAGTCTTCCTAAACCCAGTTTTAAGACGTGCTGTGTAGTCGAGTGGTAAAGATACCTGACGACAAGGGTTCGAATCCCGCAATGAATAATCACGCTTCTTCTGTACAAATACGGAACTCAAAGTAGTTTCCAATATTCCACTTACCTTTACAGTCTTCCTAAACCCAGTTTTAGGACGTGCTGTGTAGTCGAGTGGTAAACATACCTGACGACAAGGGTTCGAATCCCGCAATGAATAATCACGCTTCTTCTGTACAAATACGGAACTCAAAGTAGTTTCCAATATTCCTCTTACCTTTACAGTCTTCCTAAACCCTGTTATAAGACGTGCTGTGTAGTCGAGTGAATAAGATATCTGACTCTCGTCCTGACCACCCGGGTTCGAATCCCGGAATGACCAATCAAGCTACTTCTGTACAAATACGGAACTCAAACTAGTTTCCAATATTCCACATACCTTTACAGTCTTCCTAAACCCAGTTTTGAGATGTGCTGTGTAGTCGAGGGGTTAAGATATCTGACTCTCGTCCTGACGACCCGGATTCGAATCCCGCAATGACCAATCAAGCTACTTCTGTACAAATACGGAACGCAAACTAGTTTCCAATATTCCAAATACCTTTACAGTCTTCCTAAACCCAGTTATAAGACGTGCTGCGTAGTCGAGTGGTAAAGATACCTCACTCTCATCCTGACGACCCGGATTCGAATCCCGGAATGACCAATCACGCTGCTTCTGTACAAATACGGAACTCAAATTAGTTTCCAATATTCCACATAGCTTTACAGTCTACCTAAACCCAGTTTTGAGATGTGCTGTGTAGTCGAGTAGTTAAGATATCTCACTCTCGTCCTGACGACCCGGGTTCGAATCCCGGAATGACCAATTGAGCTACTTCTGTACAAATACGGAAGTCAAACTAGTTTCCAATAATCAACATAGCTTAACAGTCTTCCAAAACCCAGTTTTAAGATGTGCTGTGTAGTCGAGTGGTAAAGATACCTGACTCTCATCCTGACGACCCGGGTTCGAATCCCGCAATGAATAATCACGCTTCTTCTTTACAAATACGGAACTCAAACTAGTTTCCAATAATCCACATAGCTTTACAGTCTTCCTAAACCCAGTTTTAAGACGTGCTGTGTAGTCGAGTGGTAAAGATACCTGACTCTCATCCTGACGACAAGGGTTCGAATCCCGCAATGAATAATCACGCTTCTTCTGTACAAATACGGAACTCAAAGTAGTTTCCAATATTCCACTTACCTTTACAGTCTTCCTAAACCCAGTTTTAGGACGTGCTGTGTAGTCGAGTGGTTAAGATATCTGAATCTCGTCCTGACGACTCAGGTTCGAATTCTGGAAATGACCAATCACGCTGCTTCTGTACAAATACGGAACTCAAACTAGTTTCCAATATTCCAAATACCTTTACTGTCTTCCTAAACCCAGTTATAAGACGTGCTGTGTAGTCGAGTGTTTAAGATATCTGACTCTCGTCCTGACGACCCGGGTTCGAATCCCGCAATGACCAATCAAGCTACTTCTGTACAAATACGGAACTGAAACTAGTTTCAATTATTCCACATACCTTTACAGTCTTCCTAAACCCAGTTTTGAGATATGCTGTGTAGTCGAGTGGTAAAGATACCTGACTCTCATCCTGACGACCCGGGTTCGAATCCCGGAATGACCAATCGAGCTATTTAGGGACAAATACGGAACTCAAACTAGTTTCCAATATTCCACTTACCTTTACAGTCTTCCTAAACCCAGTTTTAGGACGTGCTGTGTAGTCGAGTGGTAAAGATACCTGACGACAAGGGTTCGAATCCCGCAATGAATAATCACGCTTCTTCTGTACAAATACGGAACTCAAAGTAGTTTCCAATATTCCTCTTACCTTTACAGTCTTCCTAA
Source organism: Pholcus phalangioides (assembly GCF_987345545.1). NCBI lineage: Eukaryota > Metazoa > Arthropoda > Arachnida > Araneae > Pholcidae > Pholcus > Pholcus phalangioides. Next base: position 14,487,581 of record NW_028301598.1, read on the forward strand.
ACCCTGTTATAAGACGTGCTGTGTAGTCGAGTGAATAAGATATCTGACTCTCGTCCTGACCACCCGGGTTCGAATCCCGGAATGACCAATCAAGCTACTTCTGTACAAATACGGAACTCAAACTAGTTTCCAATATTCCACATACCTTTACAGTCTTCCTAAACCCAGTTTTGAGATGTGCTGTGTAGTCGAGGGGTTAAGATATCTGACTCTCGTCCTGACGACCCGGATTCGAATCCCGCAATGACCAATCAAGCTACTTCTGTACAAATACGGAACTCAAACTAGTTTCCAATATTCCAAATACCTTTACAGTCTTCCTAAACCCAGTTATAAGACGTGCTGCGTAGTCGAGTGGTAAAGATACCTCACTCTCATCCTGACGACCCGGATTCGAATCCCGGAATGACCAATCAAGCTACTTCTGTACAAATACGGAACACCAACTAGTTTCCAATATTCCACATACCTTTACTGTCTTCCTAAACCCAGTTATAAGACGTTCTGTGTAGTCGAGTGGTTAAGATATCTGACTCTCGTCCTGACGACGCAGGTTCGAATTCTGGAAATGACCAATCACGCTGCTTCTGTACAAATACGGAACTCAAATTAGTTTCCAATATTCCACATAGCTTTACAGTCTTCCTAAACCCAGTTTTGAGATGTGCTGTGTAGTCGAGTAGTTAAGATATCTCACTCTCGTCCTGACGACCCGGGTTCGAATCCCGGAATGACCAATTGTGCTACCTCTGTACAAATACGGAACTCATACTAGTTTCCAATAATCAACATAGCTTTACAGTCTTCCTAAACCCAGTTTTAAGATGTGCTGTGTAGTCGAGTAGTTAAGATATCTCACTCTCGTCCTGACGACCCGGGTTCGAATCCCGGAATGACCAATTGTGCTACTTCTGTACAAATACGGAACTCATACTAGTTTCCAATAATCAACATAGCTTTACAGTCTTCCTAAACCCAGTTTTAAGATGTGCTGTGTAGTCGAGTGGTAAAGATACCTGACTCTCATCCTGACGACCCGGGTTCGAATCCCGCAATGAATAATCACGCTTCTTCTTTACAAATACGGAACTCAAACTAGTTTCCAATAATCCACATAGCTTTACAGTCTTCCTAAACCCAGTTTTAAGACGTGCTGTGTAGTCGAGTGGTAAAGATACCTGACTCTCATCCTGACGACAAGGGTTCGAATCCCGCAATGAATAATCACGCTTCTTCTGTACAAATACGGAACTCAAAGTAGTTTCCAATATTCCACTTACCTTTACAGTCTTCCTAAACCCAGTTTTAGGACGTGCTGTGTAGTCCAGTGGTTAAGATATCTGACTCTCGTCCTGACGACTCAGGTTCGAATTCTGGAAATGACCAATCACGCTGCTTCTGTACAAATACGGAACGCAAACTAGTTTCCAATAATCAACATAGCTTTACAGTCTTCCTAAACCTAGTTTTAAATTGTGCTGTGTAGTCGAGTGGTAAAGATACCTCACTCTCATCCTGACGACCCGGATTCGAATCCCGGAATGACCAATCAAGCTACTTCTGTACAAATACGGAACGCAAACTAGTTTCCAATATTCCACATACCTTTACTGTCTTCCTAAACCCAGTTTTGACATGTGCTGTGTAGTCGAGTGGTAAAGATACCTAACACTCATCCTGACGACACGGGTTCAAATCCCGCAATGAATAATCACGCTTCTTCTTTACAAATACGGAACTCAAACTAGTTTCCAATATTCCACATAGCTTTACAGTCTTCCTAAACCCAGTTTTGAGATGTGCTGTGTAGTCGAGTAGTTAAGATATCTCACTCTCGTCCTGACGACCCGGGTTCGAATCCCGGAATGACCAATTGAGCTACTTCTGTACAAATACGGAACTCAAACTAGTTTCCAATAATCAACATAGCTTTACAGTCTTCCTAAACCCAGTTTTAAGATGTGCTGTGTAGTCGAGTGGTAAAGATACCTGACGACAAGGGTTCGAATCCCGCAATGAATAATCACGCTTCTTCTGTACAAATACGGAACTCAAAGTAGTTTCCAATATTCCACTTACCTTTACAGTCTTCCTAAACCCAGTTTTAGGACGTGCTGTGTAGTCGAGTGGTTAAGATACCTCACTCTCATCCTGACCACCCGGATTCGAATCCCGGAATGACCAATCAAGCTACTTCTGTACAAATACGGAACGCAAACTAGTTTCCAATATTCCACATACCTTTACTGTCTTCCTAAACCCAGTTTTGAGATGTGCTGTGTAGTCGAGTGGTAAATATACCTGACTCTCATCCTGACGACCCGGGTTCGAATCCCGCAATGAATAATCACGCTTCTTCTTTACAAATACGGAACTCAAACTAGTTTCCAATATTCCACTTACCTTTACAGTCTTCCTAAACCCAGTTTTAGGACGTGCTGTGTAGTCGAGTGGTAAATATACCTGACTCTCGTCCTGACGACCCGGGTTCGAATCCCGCAATGAATAATCACGCTTCTTCTTTACAAATACGGAACTCAAACTAGTTTCCAATAATCCACATAGCTTTACAGTCTTCCTAAACCCAGTTTTAAGACGTGCTGTGTAGTCGAGTGGTAAAGATACCTGACGACAAGGGTTCGAATCCCGCAATGAATAATCACGCTTCTTCTGTACAAATACGGAACTCAAAGTAGTTTCCAATATTCCACTTACCTTTACAGTCTTCCTAAACCCAGTTTTAGGACGTGCTGTGTAGTCGAGTGGTAAACATACCTGACGACAAGGGTTCGAATCCCGCAATGAATAATCACGCTTCTTCTGTACAAATACGGAACTCAAAGTAGTTTCCAATATTCCTCTTACCTTTACAGTCTTCCTAAACCCTGTTATAAGACGTGCTGTGTAGTCGAGTGAATAAGATATCTGACTCTCGTCCTGACCACCCGGGTTCGAATCCCGGAATGACCAATCAAGCTACTTCTGTACAAATACGGAACTCAAACTAGTTTCCAATATTCCACATACCTTTACAGTCTTCCTAAACCCAGTTTTGAGATGTGCTGTGTAGTCGAGGGGTTAAGATATCTGACTCTCGTCCTGACGACCCGGATTCGAATCCCGCAATGACCAATCAAGCTACTTCTGTACAAATACGGAACGCAAACTAGTTTCCAATATTCCAAATACCTTTACAGTCTTCCTAAACCCAGTTATAAGACGTGCTGCGTAGTCGAGTGGTAAAGATACCTCACTCTCATCCTGACGACCCGGATTCGAATCCCGGAATGACCAATCAAGCTACTTCTGTACAAATACGGAACACAAACTAGTTTCCAATATTCCACATACCTTTACTGTCTTCCTAAACCCAGTTATAAGACGTTCTGTGTAGTCGAGTGGTTAAGATATCTGACTCTCGTCCTGACGACGCAGGTTCGAATTCTGGAAATGACCAATCACGCTGCTTCTGTACAAATACGGAACTCAAATTAGTTTCCAATATTCCACATAGCTTTACAGTCTACCTAAACCCAGTTTTGAGATGTGCTGTGTAGTCGAGTAGTTAAGATATCTCACTCTCGTCCTGACGACCCGGGTTCGAATCCCGGAATGACCAATTGAGCTACTTCTGTACAAATACGGAAGTCAAACTAGTTTCCAATAATCAACATAGCTTAACAGTCTTCCAAAACCCAGTTTTAAGATGTGCTGTGTAGTCGAGTGGTAAAGATACCTGACTCTCATCCTGACGACCCGGGTTCGAATCCCGCAATGAATAATCACGCTTCTTCTTTACAAATACGGAACTCAAACTAGTTTCCAATAATCCACATAGCTTTACAGTCTTCCTAAACCCAGTTTTAAGACGTGCTGTGTAGTCGAGTGGTAAAGATACCTGACTCTCATCCTGACGACAAGGGTTCGAATCCCGCAATGAATAATCACGCTTCTTCTGTACAAATACGGAACTCAAAGTAGTTTCCAATATTCCACTTACCTTTACAGTCTTCCTAAACCCAGTTTTAGGACGTGCTGTGTAGTCGAGTGGTTAAGATATCTGAATCTCGTCCTGACGACTCAGGTTCGAATTCTGGAAATGACCAATCACGCTGCTTCTGTACAAATACGGAACTCAAACTAGTTTCCAATATTCCAAATACCTTTACTGTCTTCCTAAACCCAGTTATAAGACGTGCTGTGTAGTCGAGTGTTTAAGATATCTGACTCTCGTCCTGACGACCCGGGTTCGAATCCCGCAATGACCAATCAAGCTACTTCTGTACAAATACGGAACTGAAACTAGTTTCAATTATTCCACATACCTTTACAGTCTTCCTAAACCCAGTTTTGAGATATGCTGTGTAGTCGAGTGGTAAAGATACCTGACTCTCATCCTGACGACCCGGGTTCGAATCCCGGAATGACCAATCGAGCTATTTAGGGACAAATACGGAACTCAAACTAGTTTCCAATATTCCACTTACCTTTACAGTCTTCCTAAACCCAGTTTTAGGACGTGCTGTGTAGTCGAGTGGTAAAGATACCTGACGACAAGGGTTCGAATCCCGCAATGAATAATCACGCTTCTTCTGTACAAATACGGAACTCAAAGTAGTTTCCAATATTCCTCTTACCTTTACAGTCTTCCTAAACCCTGTTATAAGACGTGCTGTGTAGTCGAGTGAATAAGATATCTGACTCTCGTCCTGACCACCCGGGTTCGAATCCCGGAATGACCAATCAAGCTACTTCTGTACAAATACGGAACTCAAACTAGTTTCCAATATTCCACATACCTTTACAGTCTTCCTAAACCCAGTTTTGAGATGTGCTGTGTAGTCGAGGGGTTAAGATATCTGACTCTCGTCCTGACGACCCGGATTCGAATCCCGCAATGACCAATCAAGCTACTTCTGTACAAATACGGAACTCAAACTAGTTTCCAATATTCCAAATACCTTTACAGTCTTCCTAAACCCAGTTATAAGACGTGCTGCGTAGTCGAGTGGTAAAGATACCTCACTCTCATCCTGACGACCCGGATTCGAATCCCGGAATGACCAATCAAGCTACTTCTGTACAAATACGGAACACCAACTAGTTTCCAATATTCCACATACCTTTACTGTCTTCCTAAACCCAGTTATAAGACGTTCTGTGTAGTCGAGTGGTTAAGATATCTGACTCTCGTCCTGACGACGCAGGTTCGAATTCTGGAAATGACCAATCACGCTGCTTCTGTACAAATACGGAACTCAAATTAGTTTCCAATATTCCACATAGCTTTACAGTCTTCCTAAACCCAGTTTTGAGATGTGCTGTGTAGTCGAGTAGTTAAGATATCTCACTCTCGTCCTGACGACCCGGGTTCGAATCCCGGAATGACCAATTGTGCTACTTCTGTACAAATACGGAACTCATACTAGTTTCCAATAATCAACATAGCTTTACAGTCTTCCTAAACCCAGTTTTAAGATGTGCTGTGTAGTCGAGTGGTAAAGATACCTGACTCTCATCCTGACGACCCGGGTTCGAATCCCGCAATGAATAATCACGCTTCTTCTTTACAAATACGGAACTCAAACTAGTTTCCAATAATCCACATAGCTTTACAGTCTTCCTAAACCCAGTTTTAAGACGTGCTGTGTAGTCGAGTGGTAAAGATACCTGACTCTCATCCTGACGACAAGGGTTCGAATCCCGCAATGAATAATCACGCTTCTTCTGTACAAATACGGAACTCAAAGTAGTTTCCAATATTCCACTTACCTTTACAGTCTTCCTAAACCCAGTTTTAGGACGTGCTGTGTAGTCCAGTGGTTAAGATATCTGACTCTCGTCCTGACGACTCAGGTTCGAATTCTGGAAATGACCAATCACGCTGCTTCTGTACAAATACGGAACGCAAACTAGTTTCCAATAATCAACATAGCTTTACAGTCTTCCTAAACCTAGTTTTAAATTGTGCTGTGTAGTCGAGTGGTAAAGATACCTGACTCTCATCCTGACGACCCGGGTTCGAATCCCGCAATGAATAATCACGCTTCTTCTGTACAAATACGGAAGTCAAAGTAGTTTCCAATATTCCACTTACCTTTACAGTCTTCCTAAACCCAGTTTTAGGACGTGCTGTGTAGTCGAGTGGTTAAGATATCTGACTCTCGTCCTGACGACTCAGGTTCGAATCCCGGAATGACCAATCGAGCTACTTCTGTACAAATACGGAACTCAAACTAGATTCCAAATACCTTTACAGTCTTCCTAAACCCAGTTATAAGATGTGCTGTGTAGTCGAGGGGTTAAGCTATCTGACTCTCGTCCTGACGACTCAGGTTCTAATTCTGGAAATGACCAATCACGCTGCTTCTGTACAAATACGGAACACAAACTAGTTTCCAATATTCCACATACCTTTACTGTCTTCCTAAACCCTGTTATAAGACGTGCTGTGTAGTCGAGTGAATAAGATATCTGACTCTCGTCCTGACCACCCGGGTTCGAATCCCGGAATGACCAATCAAGGTACTTCTGTACAAATACGGAACTCAAACTAGTTTCCAATATTCCACATAGCTTCGCAGTCTTCCTAAACCCAGTTATAAAACGTGCTGTGTAGTCGAGTGGTTAGGATATCTGACTCTCGTCCTGACGACTCAGGTTCTAATTCTGGAAATGACCAATCACGCTACTTCTGTACAAATACGGAACTCAAACTAGTTTCAATTATTCCACATACCTTTACAGTCTTCCTAAACCCAGTTATAAGACGTGCTGTGTAGTCGAGTGGTAAACATACCTGACTCTCATCCTGACGACCCGGGTTCGAATCCCGCAATGAATAATCACGCTTCTTCTGTACAAATACGGAACTCAAAGTAGTTTCCAATATTCCACTTACCTTTACAGTCTTCCTAAACCCAGTTTTAGGACGTGCTGTGTAGTCGAGTGGTAAAGATACCTGACTCTCATCCTGACGACAAGGGTTCGAATCCCGCAATGAATAATCACGCTTCTTCTGTACAAATACGGAACTCAAAGTAGTTTCCAATATTCCACTTACCTTTACAGTCTTCCTAAACCCAGTTTTAGGACGTGCTGTGTAGTCCAGTGGTTAAGATATCTGACTCTCGTCCTGACGACTCAGGTTCGAATTCTGGAAATGACCAATCACGCTGCTTCTGTACAAATACGGAACGCAAACTAGTTTCCAATAATCAACATAGCTTTACAGTCTTCCTAAACCTAGTTTTAAATTGTGCTGTGTAGTCGAGTGGTAAAGATACCTGACTCTCATCCTGACGACCCGGGTTCGAATCCCGCAATGAATAATCACGCTTCTTCTGTACAAATACGGAAGTCAAAGTAGTTTCCAATATTCCACTTACCTTTACAGTCTTCCTAAACCCAGTTTTAGGACGTGCTGTGTAGTCGAGTGGTTAAGATATCTGACTCTCGTCCTGACGACTCAGGTTCGAATCCCGGAATGACCAATCGAGCTACTTCTGTACAAATACGGAACTCAAACTAGATTCCAAATACCTTTACAGTCTTCCTAAACCCAGTTATAAGATGTGCTGTGTAGTCGAGGGGTTAAGCTATCTGACTCTCGTCCTGACGACTCAGGTTCTAATTCTGGAAATGACCAATCACGCTGCTTCTGTACAAATACGGAACACAAACTAGTTTCCAATATTCCACATACCTTTACTGTCTTCCTAAACCCTGTTATAAGACGTGCTGTGTAGTCGAGTGAATAAGATATCTGACTCTCGTCCTGACCACCCGGGTTCGAATCCCGGAATGACCAATCAAGGTACTTCTGTACAAATACGGAACTCAAACTAGTTTCCAATATTCCACATAGCTTCGCAGTCTTCCTAAACCCAGTTATAAAACGTGCTGTGTAGTCGAGTGGTTAGGATATCTGACTCTCGTCCTGACGACTCAGGTTCTAATTCTGGAAATGACCAATCACGCTACTTCTGTACAAATACGGAACTCAAACTAGTTTCAATTATTCCACATACCTTTACAGTCTTCCTAAACCCAGTTATAAGACGTGCTGTGTAGTCGAGTGGTAAACATACCTGACTCTCATCCTGACGACCCGGGTTCGAATCCCGCAATGAATAATCACGCTTCTTCTGTACAAATACGGAACTCAAAGTAGTTTCCAATATTCCACTTACCTTTACAGTCTTCCTAAACCCAGTTTTAGGACGTGCTGTGTAGTCGAGTGGTTAAGATATCTGACTCTCGTCCTGACGACTCAGGTTCGAATCCCGGAATGACCAATCGAGCTACTTCTGTACAAATACGGAACTCAAACTAGATTCCAAATACCTTTACAGTCTTCCTAAACCCAGTTATAAGATGTGCTGTGTAGTCGAGGGGTTAAGCTATCTGACTCTCGTCCTGACGACTCAGGTTCTAATTCTGGAAATGACCAATCACGCTGCTTCTGTACAAATACGGAACACAAACTAGTTTCCAATATTCCACATACCTTTACAGTCTTCCTAAACCCAGTTATAAGACGTGCTGTGTAGTCGAGTGGTAAAGATACCTCACTCTCATCCTGACGACCCGGATTCGAATCCCGGAATGACCAATCAAGCTACTTCTGTACAAATACGGAACGCAAACTAGTTTCCAATATTCCACATACCTTTACTGTCTTCCTAAACCCAGTTTTGACATGTGCTGTGTAGTCGAGTGGTAAAGATACCTAACACTCATCCTGACGACACGGGTTCAAATCCCGCAATGAATAATCACGCTTCTTCTTTACAAATACGGAACTCAAACTAGTTTCCAATATTCCACATAGCTTTACAGTCTTCCTAAACCCAGTTTTGAGATGTGCTGTGTAGTCGAGTAGTTAAGATATCTCACTCTCGTCCTGACGACCCGGGTTCGAATCCCGGAATGACCAATTGAGCTACTTCTGTACAAATACGGAACTCAAACTAGTTTCCAATAATCAACATAGCTTTACAGTCTTCCTAAACCCAGTTTTAAGATGTGCTGTGTAGTCGAGTGGTAAAGATACCTGACGACAAGGGTTCGAATCCCGCAATGAATAATCACGCTTCTTCTGTACAAATACGGAACTCAAAGTAGTTTCCAATATTCCACTTACCTTTACAGTCTTCCTAAACCCAGTTTTAGGACGTGCTGTGTAGTCGAGTGGTTAAGATACCTCACTCTCATCCTGACCACCCGGATTCGAATCCCGGAATGACCAATCAAGCTACTTCTGTACAAATACGGAACGCAAACTAGTTTCCAATATTCCACATACCTTTACTGTCTTCCTAAACCCAGTTTTGAGATGTGCTGTGTAGTCGAGTGGTAAATATACCTGACTCTCATCCTGACGACCCGGGTTCGAATCCCGCAATGAATAATCACGCTTCTTCTTTACAAATACGGAACTCAAACTAGTTTCCAATATTCCACTTACCTTTACAGTCTTCCTAAACCCAGTTTTAGGACGTGCTGTGTAGTCGAGTGGTAAATATACCTGACTCTCGTCCTGACGACCCGGGTTCGAATCCCGCAATGAATAATCACGCTTCTTCTTTACAAATACGGAACTCAAACTAGTTTCCAATAATCCACATAGCTTTACAGTCTTCCTAAACCCAGTTTTAAGACGTGCTGTGTAGTCGAGTGGTAAAGATACCTGACGACAAGGGTTCGAATCCCGCAATGAATAATCACGCTTCTTCTGTACAAATACGGAACTCAAAGTAGTTTCCAATATTCCACTTACCTTTACAGTCTTCCTAAACCCAGTTTTAGGACGTGCTGTGTAGTCGAGTGGTAAACATACCTGACGACAAGGGTTCGAATCCCGCAATGAATAATCACGCTTCTTCTGTACAAATACGGAACTCAAAGTAGTTTCCAATATTCCTCTTACCTTTACAGTCTTCCTAAACCCTGTTATAAGACGTGCTGTGTAGTCGAGTGAATAAGATATCTGACTCTCGTCCTGACCACCCGGGTTCGAATCCCGGAATGACCAATCAAGCTACTTCTGTACAAATACGGAACTCAAACTAGTTTCCAATATTCCACATACCTTTACAGTCTTCCTAAACCCAGTTTTGAGATGTGCTGTGTAGTCGAGGGGTTAAGATATCTGACTCTCGTCCTGACGACCCGGATTCGAATCCCGCAATGACCAATCAAGCTACTTCTGTACAAATACGGAACGCAAACTAGTTTCCAATATTCCAAATACCTTTACAGTCTTCCTAAACCCAGTTATAAGACGTGCTGCGTAGTCGAGTGGTAAAGATACCTCACTCTCATCCTGACGACCCGGATTCGAATCCCGGAATGACCAATCAAGCTACTTCTGTACAAATACGGAACACAAACTAGTTTCCAATATTCCACATACCTTTACTGTCTTCCTAAACCCAGTTATAAGACGTTCTGTGTAGTCGAGTGGTTAAGATATCTGACTCTCGTCCTGACGACGCAGGTTCGAATTCTGGAAATGACCAATCACGCTGCTTCTGTACAAATACGGAACTCAAATTAGTTTCCAATATTCCACATAGCTTTACAGTCTACCTAAACCCAGTTTTGAGATGTGCTGTGTAGTCGAGTAGTTAAGATATCTCACTCTCGTCCTGACGACCCGGGTTCGAATCCCGGAATGACCAATTGAGCTACTTCTGTACAAATACGGAAGTCAAACTAGTTTCCAATAATCAACATAGCTTAACAGTCTTCCAAAACCCAGTTTTAAGATGTGCTGTGTAGTCGAGTGGTAAAGATACCTGACTCTCATCCTGACGACCCGGGTTCGAATCCCGCAATGAATAATCACGCTTCTTCTTTACAAATACGGAACTCAAACTAGTTTCCAATAATCCACATAGCTTTACAGTCTTCCTAAACACAGTTTTAAGACGTGCTGTGTAGTCGAGTGGTAAAGATACCTGACTCTCATCCTGACGACAAGGGTTCGAATCCCGCAATGAATAATCACGCTTCTTCTGTACAAATACGGAACTCAAAGTAGTTTCCAATATTCCACTTACCTTTACAGTCTTCCTAAACCCAGTTTTAGGACGTGCTGTGTAGTCGAGTGGTTAAGATATCTGAATCTCGTCCTGACGACTCAGGTTCGAATTCTGGAAATGACCAATCACGCTGCTTCTGTACAAATACGGAACTCAAACTAGTTTCCAATATTCCAAATACCTTTACTGTCTTCCTAAACCCAGTTATAAGACGTGCTGTGTAGTCGAGTGTTTAAGATATCTGACTCTCGTCCTGACGACCCGGGTTCGAATCCCGCAATGACCAATCAAGCTACTTCTGTACAAATACGGAACTGAAACTAGTTTCAATTATTCCACATACCTTTACAGTCTTCCTAAACCCAGTTTTGAGATATGCTGTGTAGTCGAGTGGTAAAGATACCTGACTCTCATCCTGACGACCCGGGTTCGAATCCCGGAATGACCAATCGAGCTATTTAGGGACAAATACGGAACTCAAACTAGTTTCCAATATTCCAAATACCTTTACTGTCTTCCTAAACCCTGTTATAAGACGTGCTGTGTAGTCGAGTGAATAAGATATCTGACTCTCGTCCTGACCACCCGGGTTCGAATCCCGCAATGACCAATCAAGCTACTTCTGTACAAATACGGAACTCAAACTAGTTTCCAATATTCCACATAGCTTTACAGTCTTCCTAAACCCAGTTTTGAGATGTGCTGTGTAATCGAGTGGTAAAAATACCTGACTCTCGTCCTGACCACCCGGGTTCGAATCCTGGAATGACCAATCACGCTTCTTCTGTACAAATACGGAACGCAAACTAGTTTCCAATAATCAACATAGCTTTACAGTCTTCCTAAACCTAGTTTTAAATTGTGCTGTGTAGTCGAGTGGTAAAGATACCTGACTCTCATCCTGACGACCCGGGTTCGAATCCCGCAATGAATAATCACGCTTCTTCTGTACAAATACGGAACTCAAAGTAGTTTCCAATATTCCACTTACCTTTACAGTCTTCCTAAACCCAGTTTTAGGACGTGCTGTGTAGTCGAGTGGTTAAGATATCTGACTCTCGTCCTGACGACTCAGGTTCGAATCCCGGAATGACCAATCGAGCTACTTCTGTACAAATACGGAACTCAAACTAGATTCCAAATACCTTTACAGTCTTCCTAAACCCAGTTATAAGATGTGCTGTGTAGTCGAGGGGTTAAGCTATCTGACTCTCGTCCTGACGACTCAGGTTCTAATTCTGGAAATGACCAATCACGCTGCTTCTGTACAAATACGGAACACAAACTAGTTTCCAATATTCCACATACCTTTACTGTCTTCCTAAACCCTGTTATAAGACGTGCTGTGTAGTCGAGTGAATAAGATATCTGACTCTCGTCCTGACCACCCGGGTTCGAATCCCGGAATGACCAATCAAGCTACTTCTGTACAAATACGGAACTCAAACTAGTTTCCAATATTCCACATAGCTTCACAGTCTTCCTAAACCCAGTTATAAAACGTGCTGTGTAGTCGAGTGGTTAAGATATCTGACTCTCGTCCTGACGACGCAGGTTCGAATTCTGGAAATGACCAATCACGCTGCTTCTGTACAAATACGGAACTCAAATTAGTTTCCAATATTCCACATAGCTTTACAGTCTTCCTAAACCCAGTTTTGAGATGTGCTGTGTAGTCGAGTAGTTAAGATATCTCACTCTCGTCCTGACGACCCGGGTTCGAATCCCGGAATGACCAATTGAGCTACTTCTGTACAAATACGGAACTCAAACTAGTTTCCAATAATCAACATAGCTTTACAGTCTTCCTAAACCCAGTTTTAAGATGTGCTGTGTAGTCGAGTGGTAAAGATACCTGACGACAAGGGTTCGAATCCCGCAATGAATAATCACGCTTCTTCTGTACAAATACGGAACTCAAAGTAGTTTCCAATATTCCACTTACCTTTACAGTCTTCCTAAACCCAGTTTTAGGACGTGCTGTGTAGTCGAGTGGTTAAGATACCTCACTCTCATCCTGACGACCCGGATTCGAATCCCGGAATGACCAATCAAGCTACTTCTGTACAAATACGGAACGCAAACTAGTTTCCAATATTCCACATACCTTTACTGTCTTCCTAAACCCAGTTTTGAGATGTGCTGTGTAGTCGAGTGGTAAATATACCTGACTCTCATCCTGACGACCCGGGTTCGAATCCCGCAATGAATAATCACGCTTCTTCTTTACAAATACGGAACTCAAACTAGTTTCCAATATTCCACTTACCTTTACAGTCTTCCTAAACCCAGTTTTAGGACGTGCTGTGTAGTCGAGTGGTAAATATACCTGACTCTCGTCCTGACGACCCGGGTTCGAATCCCGCAATGAATAATCACGCTTCTTCTTTACAAATACGGAACTCAAACTAGTTTCCAATAATCCACATAGCTTTACAGTCTTCCTAAACCCAGTTTTAAGACGTGCTGTGTAGTCGAGTGGTAAAGATACCTGACGACAAGGGTTCGAATCCCGCAATGAATAATCACGCTTCTTCTGTACAAATACGGAACTCAAAGTAGTTTCCAATATTCCACTTACCTTTACAGTCTTCCTAAACCCAGTTTTAGGACGTGCTGTGTAGTCGAGTGGTAAAGATACCTGACGACAAGGGTTCGAATCCCGCAATGAATAATCACGCTTCTTCTGTACAAATACGGAACTCAAAGTAGTTTCCAATATTCCTCTTACATTTACAGTCTTCCTAAACCCTGTTATAAGACGTGCTGTGTAGTCGAGTGAATAAGATATCTGACTCTCGTCCTGACCACCCGGGTTCGAATCCCGGAATGACCAATCAAGCTACTTCTGTACAAATACGGAACTCAAACTAGTTTCCAATATTCCACATACCTTTACAGTCTTCCTAAACCCAGTTTTGAGATGTGCTGTGTAGTCGAGGGGTTAAGATATCTGACTCTCGTCCTGACGACCCGGATTCGAATCCCGCAATGACCAATCAAGCTACTTCTGTACAAATACGGAACGCAAACTAGTTTCCAATATTCCAAATACCTTTACAGTCTTCCTAAACCCAGTTATAAGACGTTCTGTGTAGTCGAGTGGTTAAGATATCTGACTCTCGTCCTGACGACGCAGGTTCGAATCCCGGAATGACCAATTGAGCTACTTCTGTACAAATACGGAACTCAAACTAGTTTCCAATAATCAACATAGCTTTACAGTCTTCCTAAACCCAGTTTTAAGATGTGCTGTGTAGTCGAGTGGTAAAGATACCTGACTCTCATCCTGACGACCCGGGTTCGAATCCTGCAATGAATAATCACGCTTCTTCTTTACAAATACGGAACTCAAACTAGTTTCCAATAATCCACATAGCTTTACAGTCTTCCTAAACCCAGTTTTAAGACGTGCTGTGTAGTCGAGTGGTAAAGATACCTGACTCTCATCCTGACGACAAGGGTTCGAATCCCGCAATGAATAATCACGCTTCTTCTGTACAAATACGGAACTCGAAGTAGTTTCCAATATTCCACTTAACTTTACAGTCTTCCTAAACCCAGTTTTAGGACGTGCTGTGTAGTCGAGTGGTTAAGATATCTGAATCTCGTCCTGACGACTCAGGTTCGAATTCTGGAAATGACCAATCACGCTGCTTCTGTACAAATACGGAACTCAAACTAGTTTCCAATATTCCAAATACCTTTACTGTCTTCCTAAACCCAGTTATAAGACGTGCTGTGTAGTCGAGTGTTTAAGATATCTGACTCTCGTCCTGACGACCCGGGTTCGAATCCCGCAATGACCAATCAAGCTACTTCTGTACAAATACGGAACTCAAACTAGTTTCAATTATTCCACATACCTTTACAGTCTTCCTAAACCCAGTTTTGAGATATGCTGTGTAGTCGAGTGGTAAAGATACCTGACTCTCATCCTGACGACCCGGGTTCGAATCCCGGAATGACCAATCGAGCTATTTAGGGACAAATACGGAACTCAAACTAGTTTCCAATATTCCACATAACTTCACAGTCTTCCTAAACCCTGTTATAAGACGTGCTGTGTAGTCGAGTGAATAAGATATCTGACTCTCGTCCTGACCACCCGGGTTCGAATACCGGAATGACCAATCAAGCTACTTCTGTACAAATACGGAACTCAAACTAGATTCCAAATACCTTTACTGTCTTCCTAAACCCAGTTATAAGACGTGCTGTGTAGTCGAGTGGTTAACATATCTGACTCTCGTCCTGACGACTCAGGTTCGAATTCTGGAAATGACCAATCACGCTGCTTCTGTACAAATACGGAACTCAAACTAGTTTCCAATATTCCACATAGCTTTACAGTCTTCCTAAGCCCAGTTTTGAGATGTGCTGTGTAGTCGAGTGGTCAAGATATCTGACTCTCGTCCTGACGACTCAGGTTCGAATTCTGGAAATGACCAATCACGCTGCTTCTGTACAAATACGGAACTCAAACTAGTTTCCAATATTCCACATAGCTTTACAGTCTTCCTAAACCCAGTTTTGAGATGTGCTGTGTAGTCGAGTAGTTAAGATATCTGGCTCTCATCCTGACCACACGGGTACGAATCCCGGAATGACCAATCAAGCTTCTTCTGTACAAATACGGAACTCAAACTAGTTTCCAATATTCCACATAGCTTTACAGTCTTCCTAAACCCAGTTTTGAGATGTGCTGTGTAGTCGAGTAGTTAAGATATCTGACTCTCGTCCTGACGACCCGGAATGACCAATTGAGCTACTTCTGTACAAATACGGAACTCAAACTAGATTCCAAATACCTTTACTGTCTTCCTAAACCCAGTTATAAGACGTGCTGTGTAGTCGAGTGGTTAACATATCTGACTCTCGTCCTGACGACTCAGGTTCGAATTCTGGAAATGACCAATCACGATGCTTCTGTACAAATACGGAACTGAAACTAGTTTCCAATATTCCACATAGCTTTACAGTCTTCCTAAGCCCAGTTTTGAGATGTGCTGTGTATTCGAGTAGTTAAGATATCTGACTCTCGTCCTGACGACCCGGAATGGCCAATTGAGCTAATTCTGTACAAATACGGAACTCAAACTAGATACCAAATACCTTTACTGTCTTCCTAAACCCAGTTATAAGACGTGCTGTTTAGTCGAGTGGTCAAGATATCTGACTCTCGTCCTGACGACTCAGGTTCGAATTCTGGAAATGACCAATCACGCTGCTTCTGTACAAATACGGAACTCAAACTAGTTTCCAATATTCCACATAGCTTTACAGTCTTCCTAAACCCAGTTTTGAGATGTGCTGTGTAGTCGAGTAGTTAAGATATCTGGCTCTCATCCTGACCACACGGGTACGAATCCCGGAATGACCAATCAAGCTTCTTCTGTACAAATACGGAACTCAAACTAGTTTCCAATATTCCACATAGCTTTACAGTCTTCCTAAACCCAGTTTTGAGATGTGCTGTGTAGTCGAGTAGTTAAGATATCTGGCTCTCATCCTGACCACAAGGGTACGAATCCCGGAATGACCAATCAAGCTTCTTCTGTACAAATACGGAACTCAAACTAGTTTCCAATATTCCAAATACCTTTACTGTCTTCCTAAACCCAGTTATAAGACGTGCTGTGTAGTCGAGTGGTAAAGATACCTTACTCTCATCCTGACGACCCTGGTTCGAATGCCGCAATGAATAATCACGCTTCTTCTGTACAAATACGGAACTCAAACTAGTTTCCAATATTCCACATACCTTTACTGCCTTCCTGAACCCAGTTATAAGACGTGCTGTGTAGTCGAGTGGTTAAGATATCTGACTCTCCTCCTGACGACTCAGGTTCGAATCCCGGAATGACCAATCGAGCTACTTCTGTACAAATACGGAACTCAAACTAGTTTCCAATATTCCAAATACCTTTACAGTCTTCCTAAACCCAGTTATAAGATGTGCTGTGTAGTCGAGGGATTAAGATATCTGACTCTCGTCCTGACGACCCGGGTTCGAATCCCGGAATCACCAATCACGCTTCTTCTGTGCAAATACGGATCTCAAAGTAGTTTCCAATATTCCACTTACCTTTACAGTCTTCCTAAACCCTGTTAGAAGACGTGCTGTGTAGTCGAGTGGTTAAGATATCTGGCTCTCCGACCTGACGACCCGGGTTCAAATCCCGTAATGAATAATCACGCTTCTTCTGTACAAATACATAACTCAAACTAGTTTCCAATATTCCACATACCTTTACTGTCTTCCTAAACCCTGTTATAAGACGTGCTGTGTAGTCGAGTGGTTAAGATTTCTGACTCTCGTCCTGACGACTCAGGTTCGAATCCCGGAATGACCAATCGAGCTACTTCTGTACAAATACGGAACTCAAACTAGTTTCCAATGTTCCACATAGCTTTACAGTCTTCCTAGACCCAGTTTTGAGATGTGCTGTGTAGTAGAGTGGTAAAGATACCTAACACTCATCCTGACGACCCGGATTCGAATCTCGCAATGACCAATCAAGCTACTTCTGTACAAATACGGAACGCAAACTAGTTTCCAATATTCCACATACCTTTACTGTCTTCCTAAACCCAGTTATAAGACGTTCTGTGTAGTCGAGTGGTTAAGATATCTGGCTCTCGTCTTGACGACCCGGGTTCGAATCCCGGAATGACCAATCACGCTTCTTCTTTACAAATACGGAACTCAAAGTAGTTTCCAATATTCCACTTACCTTTACAGTCTTCCTAAACCCAGTTTTAGGACGTGCTGTGTAGTCGAGTGGTTAAGATATCTGACTCTCGTCCTGACGACTCAGGTTCGAATCCCGGAATGACCAATCGAGCTACTTCTGTACAAATACGGAACTCAAACTAGTTTCAATTATTCCACATACCTTTACAGTCTTCCTAAACCCAGTTTTGAGATGTGCTGTAAAGTCGAGGGGTTAAGATATCTGACTCTCGTCCTGACGACCCGGATTCGAATCCCGCAATGACCAATCAAGCTACTTCTGTACAAATACGGAACGCAAACTAGTGTCCAATATTCCACATAGCTTTACAGTCTTCCTAAACCCAGTTTTGAGATGTGCTGTGTAGTCGAGTGGTAAATATACCTGACTCTCATCCTGACGACCCGGGTTCGAATCCCGCAATGACCAATCACGCTTCTTCTGTACAAATACGGAACTCAAACTAGTTTCCAATATTCCACATACGTTTACTGTCTTCCTAAACCCAGTTATAAGACCGTTCTGTGTAGTCGAGTGGTTAAGATATCTGGCTCTCGTCTTGCCGACCCGGGTTCGAAACCCGGAATGACCAATCACGCTTCTTCTTTACAAATACGGAACTCAAAGTAGATTCCAATATTCCACTTACCTTTACAGTCTTCCTAAACCCAGTTATAAGACGTTCTGTGTAGTCGAGTGGTTAAGATATCTGGCTCTCGTCCTGACGACCCGGGTTCGAATCCCGGAATGACCAATCAAGCTACTTCTGTACAAATACGGAACTCAAACTAGTTTCCAATATTCCACATAGCTTCACAGTCTTCCTAAACCCAGTTATAAGACGTGCTGTGTAGTCGAGGGATTAAGATATCTGACTCTCGTCCTGACGACCCGGGTTCGAATCCCGGAATCACCAATCACGCTTCTTCTGTGCAAATACGGATCTCAAAGTAGTTTCCAATATTCCACTTACCTTTACAGTCTTCCTAAACCCTGTTAGCAGACGTGCTGTGTAGTCGAGTGGTTAAGATATCTGGCTCTCCGACCTGACGACCCGGGTTCAAATCCCGTAATGAATAATCACGCTTCTTCTGTACAAATACATAACTCAAACTAGTTTCCAATATTCCACATACCTTTACAGTCTTCCTAAACCCAGTTATAAGACGTGCTGTGTAGTCGAGTGGTTAAGATTTCTGACTCTCGTCCTGACGACTCAGGTTCGAATCCCGGAATGACCAATCGAGCTACTTCTGTACAAATACGGAACTCAAACTAGTTTCCAATGTTCCACATAGCTTTACAGTCTTCCTAGACCCAGTTTTGAGATGTGCTGTGTAGTCGAGGGGTTAAGATATCTGACTCTCGTCCTGACGACCCGGGTTCGAATCCCGGAATGACCAATCAAGCTACTTCTGTACAAATACGGAACGCAAACTAGTTTCATTTGTTTGAGTTCCGTATTTGTACAGAAGTAGCTTGATTGGTCATTGCGGGATTCGAACCCGGGTCGTCAGGTATCTTTACCACTCGACTACACAGCACGTCTTATAACTGGGTTTAGGAAGACTGTAAAGGTATTTGGAATATTGGAAACTAATTTGAGTTCCGTATTTGTACAGAAGAAGCGTGATTGGTCATTCCGGGATTCGAACCCGGGTCGTCAGAATGAGAGTCAGGTATCTTTACCACTCGACTACACAGCATATCTCAAAACTGGGATTAGGAAGACTGTAAAGGTATGTGGAATAATTGAAGCTAGTTTGTGTTTCGTATTTGTACAGAAGTAGCTTGATTGGTCATTGCGGGATTCGAACCCGGGTCGTCAGGATGAGAGTCAGGTATCTTTACCACTCGACTACACAGCACGTCCTAAAACTGGGTTTAGGAAGACTGTATAGGTATGTGGAATATTGGAAATTTGTTTGAGTTCCGTATTTGTGCAGAAGAAGCGTGATTATTCATTGCGGGATTCGAACACGGGTCGTCAGGACGAGAGCCAGATATCTTAACCACTCGACTGCACAGAACGTCTTATAACTGGGTTTAGGAAGACAGTAAAGTTAAGTGGAATATTGGAAACTAGTTTGCGTTACGTATTTAGACAGAAGTAGCTTGATTGGTCATTGCGGGATTCGAACCCGGGTCGTCAGGACGAGAGTCAGATATCTTTACCCCTCGACTACACAGCACATCTGAAAACTGGGTTTAGGAAGACTGTAAAGCTATGTGGAATAATTGAAACTAGTTTGAGTTCCGTATTTGTACAGAAGTAGCTTGATTGGATATTCCGGGATTCGAACCTGAGTCGTCAGGACGAGAGTCAGATATCTTTACCACTCGACTACACAGCACGTCTTATAACTGGGTTTAGGAAGACTGTAAAGGTATTTGGAATATTGGAAACTAATTTGAGTTTCGTATTTGTACAGAAGGAGCGTGATTATTCATTGCGGGATTCGAACCCGGGTCGTCAGGATGAGAGTCAGGTATCTTTACCACTCGACTACACAGCACATCTCAAAACCGGGTTTAGGAAGACTGTGAAGCTATGTGGAATATTGGAAACTAGTTTGAGTTCCGTATTTGTACAGAAGTAGCTCAATTGGTCATTGCGGGATTCGAACCTGAGTCGTTAGGACGAGAGTCAGATATCTTAACTACTCGACTCGACTACACAGCACGTTTTATAACTGGGTTTAGGAAGACCGTAAAGGTATTTGGAATATTGGAATCTAGTTTGAATTCCGTATTTGTACAGAAGAAGCGTGATTAGTCATTGCGGGATTCGAACACGGGTCGTCAGGACGAGAGCCAGATATCTTAACCACTCGACTACACAGAATGTCTTATAACTGGGTTTAGGAAGACAGTAAATGTATGTGGAATATTGGAAACTACTTTGAGTTCCATATTTGTACAGCAGCAGCGTGAATGGTCATTCCAGAATTCGAACCTGAGTCGTCAGGACGAGAGTCAGATATCTTAACCACTCGACTACACAGCACATCTCAAAACTGGGTTTAGGAAGACTGTAAAGGTATGTGGAATATTGGAAACTAGTTTGAGTTCCGTATTTGTACAGAAGAAGCGTGATTGGTCATTGCGGGATTCGAACCCGGGTCGTCAGGACGAGAGTCAGATATCTTAATCCCTCGACTACACAGCACGTCTTATAACAGGGTTTAGGAAGACTGTAAAGTTATGTGGACTATTCGAAACTAGTTTGAGTTCCGTATTTGTACAGAAGTAGCTCGATTGGTCATTTCTAGAATTCGAACCTGAGTCGTCAGGACGAGATTCAGATATCTTAACCACTCGTTTACACAGCACGGTCCAAAACTGGGTTTAGGAAGGCTGTAAAGGTAAGTGGAATATAGGAAACTAGTTTGAGTTCCGTATTTGTACAGAAGTAGCTTTATTGGTCATTGCGGGATCCGAACCCGGGTCGTCAGGATGAGAATCAGGTATCTTTACCACTCGACTACACAGCATATCTCAAAACTGGGTTTAGGAAGACTGTAAAGGTAAGTGGAATATTGGAAACTACTTTGAGTTCCGTATTTGTACAGAAGAAGCGTGATTGGTCATTCCGGGATTCGAACCCGGGTCGTCAGGATGAGAGTCAAGTATCTTTACCACTCGACTACACAGCATATCTCAAAACTGGGTTTAGGAAGACTGTAAAGGTACGTGGAATATTGGAAACTACTTTGAGTTCCGAAATTTCTACAGAAGTAGCTCGATTGGTCATTCCGGGATTCGAACCCGGGTCGTCAGGATGAGAGTCAGGTATCTTTACCACTCGACTACACAGCACATCCTAAAACTGGGTTTAGGAAGATTGTGAAGCCATGTGGAATATTGGAAACTAGTTTGAGTTCCGTATTTGTACAGAAGTAGCTCGATTGGACATTGCGGGATTCGAACCCGGGTCGTCAGGATGAGAGTCAGGTATCTTTACCACTCGACTACACAGCACGTCTTATAACTGGGTTTAGGAAGACTAAAGGTATTTGGAATATTGGAAACTAATTTGAGTTCCGTATTTGTACAGAAGTAGCTTGATTGGTCATTGCGGGATTCGAACCCGGGTCGTCAGGGCGAGAGTCAGATATCTTAATCACTGGACTACACAGCACGTCTTATAACAGGGTTTAGGAAGTCTGTAAAGTTATGTGGAATATTCGAAACTAGTTTGTGTTCCGTATTTGTACAGAAGTAGCTCGATTGGTCATTCCGGGATTCGAACCTGAGTCGTCAGGACGAGAGTCAGATATCTTAACCACTCGACTACACAGCACGTCTTATAACTGGGTTTAGGAAGACTGTAAAGGTATTTGGAGTATTGCAATCCAGTTTGAGTTCCGTATTTGTACAGAAGGAGCGTGATTATTCATTGCGGGATTCGAAACCGAGTCGTCAGGTATCTCTACCACTCGACTACACAGCACATCCTAAAACTGGGTTTAGGAAGATTGTGAAGCTATGTGGAATATTGGAAACTAGTTTGAGTTCCGTATTTGTACAGAAGTAGCGTAATTGGTCATTTCTAGAATTCGAACCCGGGTCGTCAGGATGAGAGCCAGATATCTTAACCACTCGACTACACAGCACGGTCTAAAACTGGGTTCAGGAAGACAGTAAAGGTATGTGGAATATTGGAAACTAGTTTGAGTTCCGTATTTGTACAGAAGAAGCGTGATTATTCATTGCGGGATTCGAACCCTTGTCGTCAGGATGAGAGCCAGATATCTTAACCCCTCGACTACACAGCACGTCTTATAACTGGGTTTAGGAACACTGTGAAGGTATTTGGAATATTGGAAACTAATTTGAGTTCCGTATTTGTACAGAAGAAGCGTGATTGGTCATTCCGGGATTCGAACACGGGTCGTCAGAATGAGAGACAGGTATCTTTACCACTCGACTACACAGCATATCTCAAAACTGGGTTTAGGAAGACTGTAAAGGTATGTGGAATAATTGAAACTAGTTTGAGTTCCGTATTTGTACAAAAGTAGCTTGATTGGTCATTGCGGGATTCGAACCCGGGTCGTCAGGATGAGAGTCAGGTATCTTTACCACTCGACTACACAGCACGTCTTATAACTGGGTTTAGGAAGACTAAAGTTATTTGGAATATTGGAAACTAATTTGATTTCCGTATTTGTACAGAAGAAGCGTGATTGGTCATTCCGGGATTCGAACCCGGGTCGTCAGGATGAGAGTCAGGTATCTTTACCACTCGACTACACAGCATATCTCAAAACTGGGTTTAGGAAGACTAAAGGCATTTGGAATATTGGAAACTAATTTGAGTTCCGTATTTGTACAGAAGAAGCGTGATTGGTCATTCCGGGATTCGAACACGGGTGGTCAGGACGAGAGTCAGATATCTTATTCACTCGACTACACAGCACGTCTTATAACTGGGTTTAGGAAGACAGTAAAGTTAAGTGGAATATTGGAAACTAGTTTGCGTTACGTATTTAGACAGAAGTAGCTTGATTGGTCATTGCGGGATTCGAACCCGGGTCGTCAGGACGAGAGTCAGATATCTTTACCCCTCGACTACACAGCACATCTGAAAACTGGGTTTAGGAAGACTGTAAAGCTATGTGGAATAATTGAAACTAGTTTGAGTTCCGTATTTGTACAGAAGTAGCTTGATTGGATATTCCGGGATTCGAACCTGAGTCGTCAGGACGAGAGTCAGATATCTTTACCACTCGACTACACAGCAGGTCTTATAACTGGGTTTAGGAAGACTGTAAAGGTATTTGGAATATTGGAAACTAATTTGAGTTTCGTATATTTACAGAAGGAGCGTGATTATTCATTGCAGGATTCGAACCCGGGTCGTCAGGATGAGAGTCAGGTATCTTTACCACTCGACTACACAGCACATCTCAAAACCGGGTTTAGGAAGACTGTGAAGCTATGTGGAATATTGGAAACTAGTTTGAGTTCCGTATTTGTACAGAAGTAGCTCAATTGGTCATTGCGGGATTCGAACCTGAGTCGTTAGGACGAGAGTCAGATATCTTAACTACTCGACTCGACTACACAGCACGTTTTATAACTGGGTTTAGGAAGACCGTAAAGGTATTTGGAATATTGGAATCTAGTTTGAATTCCGTATTTGTACAGAAGAAGCGTGATTAGTCATTGCGGGATTCGAACACGGGTCGTCAGGACGAGAGCCAGATATCTTAACCACTCGACTACACAGAATGTCTTATAACTGGGTTTAGGAAGACAGTAAATGTATGTGGAATATTGGAAACTAGTATGAGTTCCGTATTTGTACAGAAGCAGCGTGATTGGTCATTCCAGTATTCGAACCTGAGTCGTCAGGACGAGGGTCAGATATCTTAAACACATGACTACACAGCACGTCCTAAAACTGGGTTTAGGAAGACTGTAAAGGCAAGTGGAATATTGGAAACTACTTTGAGTTCCATATTTGTACAGCAGCAGCGTGAATGGTCATTCCAGAATTCGAACCTGAGTCGTCAGGACGAGAGTCAGATATCTTAACCACTCGACTACACAGCACATCTCAAAACTGGGTTTAGGAAGACTGTAAAGGTATGTGGAATATTGGAAACTAGTTTGAGTTCCGTATTTGTACAGAAGAAGCGTGATTGGTCATTGCGGGATTCGAACCCGGGTCGTCAGGACGAGAGTCAGATATCTTAATCCCTCGACTACACAGCACGTTTTATAACAGGGTTTAGGAAGACTGTAAAGTTATGTGGATTATTCGAAACTAGTTTGAGTTCCGTATTTGTACAGAAGTAGCTCGATTGGTCATTTCTAGAATTCGAACCTGAGTCGTCAGGACGAGATTCAGATATCTTAACCACTCGTTTACACAGCACGGTCCAAAACTGGGTTTAGGAAGGCTGTAAAGGTAAGTGGAATATAGGAAACTAGTTTGAGTTCCGTATTTGTACAGAAGTAGCTTGATTGGTCATTGCGGGATCCGAACCCGGGTCGTCAGGATGAGAGTCAAGTATCTTTACCACTCGACTACACAGCATATCTCAAAACTGGGTTTAGGAAGACTGTAAAGGTACGTGGAATATTGGAAACTACTTTGAGTTCCGAAATTTCTACAGAAGTAGCTCGATTGGTCATTCCGGGATTCGAACCCGGGTCGTCAGGATGAGAGTCAGGTATCTTTACCACTCGACTACACAGCACGTCTTATAACTGGGTTTAGGAAGACTAAAGGTATTTGGAATATTGGAAACTAATTTGAGTTCCGTATTTGTACAGAAGTAGCTTGATTGGTCATTGCGGGATTCGAACCCGGGTCGTCAGGACGAGAGTCAGATATCTTAATCACTGGACTACACAGCACGTCTTATAACAGGGTTTAGGAAGTCTGTAAAGTTATGTGGAATATTCGAAACTAGTTTGTGTTCCGTATTTGTACAGAAGTAGCTCGATTGGTCATTCCGGGATTCGAACCTGAGTCGTCAGGACGAGAGTCAGATATCTTAACCACTCGACTACACAGCACGTCTTATAACTGGGTTTAGGAAGACTGTAAAGGTATTTGGAGTATTGCAATCTAGTTTGAGTTCCGTATTTGTACAGAAGGAGCGTGATTATTCATTGCGGGATTCGAAACCGAGTCGTCAGGTATCTCTACCACTCGACTACACAGCACATCCTAAAACTGGGTTTAGGAAGATTGTGAAGCTATGTGGAATATTGGAAACTAGTTTGAGTTCCGTATTTGTACAGAAGTAGCGTAATTGGTCATTTCTAGAATTCGAACCCGGGTCGTCAGGATGAGAGCCAGATATCTTAACCACTCGACTACACAGCACGGTCTAAAACTGGGTTCAGGAAGACAGTAAAGGTATGTGGAATATTGGAAACTAGTTTGAGTTCCGTATTTGTACAGAAGAAGCGTGATTATTCATTGCGGGATTCGAACCCGGGTCGTCAGGATGAGAGTCAGGTATCTTTACCACTCGACTACACAGCACGTCTTATAACTGGGTTTAGGAACACTGTGAAGGTATTTGGAATATTGGAAACTAATTTGAGTTCCGTATTTGTACAGAAGAAGCGTGATTGGTCATTCCGGGATTCGAACCCGGGTCGTCAGAATGAGAGACAGGTATCTTTACCACTCGACTACACAGCATATCTCAAAACTGGGTTTAGGAAGACTGTAAAGGTATGTGGAATAATTGAAACTAGTTTGAGTTCCGTATTTGTACAAAAGTAGCTTGATTGGTCATTGCGGGATTCGAACCCGGGTCGTCAGGATGAGAGTCAGGTATCTTTACCACTCGACTACACAGCACGTCTTATAACTGGGTTTAGGAAGACTAAAGTTATTTGGAATATTGGAAACTAATTTGATTTCCGTATTTGTAGAGAAGAAGCGTGATTGGTCATTCCGGGATTCGAACCCGGGTCGTCAGGATGAGAGTCAGGTATCTTTACCACTCGACTACACAGCATATCTCAAAACTGGGTTTAGGAAGACTAAAGGCATTTGGAATATTGGAAACTAATTTGAGTTCCGTATTTGTACAGAAGAAGCGTGATTGGTCATTCCGGGATTCGAACACGGGTGGTCAGGACGAGAGTCAGATATCTTATTCACTCGACTACACAGCACGTCTTATAACAGGGTTTAGGAAGACTGTAAAGTTATGTGGAATATTGGAAACTAGTTTGAGTTCCGTATTTGTACAGAAGTAGCTCGATTGGTCATTCCGGGATTCGAACCTGAGTCGTGAGGACGAGAGTCAGATATCTTATTCACTCGACTACACAGCAGGTCTTATAACTGGGTTTAGGAAGACTGTAAAGGTATTTGGAATATTGGAAACTAATTTGAGTTTCGTATTTGTACAGAAGGAGCGTGATTATTCATTGCGGGATTCGAACCCGGGTCGTCAGGATGAGAGTCAGGTATCTTTACCACTCGACTACACAGCACATCTCAAAACCTTGTTTAGGAAGACTGTGAAGCTATGTGGAATATTGGAAACTAGTTTGAGTTCCGTATTTGTACAGAAGTAGCTCAATTGGTCATTGCGGGATTCGAACCTGAGTCGTTAGGACGAGAGTCAGATATCTTAACTACTCGACTACACAGCACGTCTTATAACTGGGTTTAGGAAGACCGTAATGGTATTTGGAATATTGGAATCTAGTTTGAATTCCGTATTTGTACAGAAGAAGCGTGATTAGTCATTGCGGGATTCGAACACGGGTCGTCAGGACGAGAGCCAGATATCTTAACCACTCGACTACACAGAATGTCTTATAACTGGGTTTAGGAAGACAGTAAATGTATGTGGAATATTGGAAACTAGTTTGAGTTCCGTATTTGTACAGAAGTGGCTTGATTGGTCATTGCGGGATTCGAACCCG
Organism: Pholcus phalangioides; assembly: GCF_987345545.1. Lineage (NCBI taxonomy): Eukaryota > Metazoa > Arthropoda > Arachnida > Araneae > Pholcidae > Pholcus > Pholcus phalangioides. The sequence goes on from NW_028301598.1 coordinate 14,514,780, forward strand.
GGTCGTCAGGACGAGAGTCAGATATCTTAACCACTCGACTACACAGCACGTCCTAAAACTGCGTTTAGGAAGACTGTAAAGGTAAGTGGAATATTGGAAACTACTTTGAGTTCCGTATTTGTACAGAAGAAGCGTGATTATTCATTGCGGGATTCGAACCCTTGTCGTCAGGATGAGAGTCAGGTATCTTTACCACTCGACTACACAGCACGTCTTTTAACTGGGTTTAGGAAGACTGTAAAGGTATTTGGAATATTGGAAACTAGTTTGAGTTCCGTATTTGTAAAGAAGAAGCGTGATTATTCATTGCGGGATTCGAACCCGGGTCGTCAGGATGAGAGTCAGGTATATTTACCACTCGACTACACAGCACATCTCAAAACTGGGTTTAGGAAGACTGTAAAGGTATGTGGAATATTGGAAACTAGTTTGAGTTCCGTATTTGTACAGAGGAAGCGTGATTATTCATTACGGGATTCGAACCCGGGTCGTCAGGACGAGAGCCAGATATCTTAACCACTCGACTACACAGCACGTCTTATAACTGGGTTTAGGAAGACAGTAAAGGTATGTGGAATATTGGAAACTAGTTTGAGTTCCGTATTTGTACAGAAGAAGCGTGATTATTCATTACGGGATTCGAACCCAGGTCGTCAGGACGAGAGCCAGATATCTTAACCACTCGACTACACAGCACGTCTTATAACAGGGTTTAGGAAGACTGGAAAGGTATGTGTAATATTGGAAACTAGTTAGTGTTCCGTATTTGTACAGAAGCAGCGTGACTGGTCATTTCCAGAATTCGAACGTGAGTCGTCAGGACGAGATTCAGATATCTTAACCACTCGACTACACAGCACGGTCTAAAACTGGGTTTATGAAGGCTGTAAAGGTAAGTGGAATATTGGAAACTACTTTGAGTTCCGTATTTGTACAGAAGAAGCGTGATTGGTCATTCCGGGATTCGAACCCGGGTCGTCAGGATGAGAGTCAAGTATCTTCACCACTCGACTACACAGCATATCACAAAACTGGGTTTAGGAAGACTGTAAAGGTATTTGGAATAATTGAAACTAGTTTGAGTTCCGTATTTGTACAGAAGAAGCGTGATTATTCATTGCGGGATTCGAACCCGGGTCGTCAGAATGAGAGACAGGTATCTTTACCACTCGACTACACAGCACGTCCTAAAACTGGGTTTAGGAAGACTGTAAAGGTAAGTGGAATATTAGAAACTACTTTGAGTTCCGTATTTGTACAGAAGTAGCTCGATTGGTCATTCCGGGATTCGAACCTGAGTCGTCAGGACGAGAGTCAGATATCTTAACCACTCGACTACACAGCACGTTTTATAACTGGGTTTAGGAAGACTGTGAAGGTATTTGGAATATTGGAAACTAATTTGAGTTCCGTATTTGTACAGAAGAAGCGTGATTGGTCATTCCGGGATTCGAACCCGTGTCGTCAGAATGAGAGACAGGTATCTTTACCACTCGACTACACAGCACGTCTTATAACTGGGTTTAGGAAGACTAAAGTTATTTGGAATATTGGAAACTAATTTGAGTTCCGTATTTGTACAGAAGAAGCGTGATTGGCATTCCGGGATTCGAACCCGGGTCGTCAGGATGAGAGTCAGGTATCTTTACCTCTCGACTACACAGCATATCTCAAAACTGGGTTTAGGAAGACTAAAGGTATTTGGAATATTGGAAACTAATTTGAGTTCCGTATTTGAACAGAAGAAGCGTGATTATTCATTGCGGGATTCGAACCCTTGTCGTCAGGATGAGAGTCAGGTATCTTTACCACTCGACTACACAGCACGTCTTTTAACTGGGTTTAGGAAGACTGTAAAGGTATTTGGAATATTGGAAACTAGTTTGATTTCCGTATTTGTAAAGAAGAAGCGTGATTATTCATTGCGGGATTCGAACCCGGGTCGTCAGGATGAGAGTCAGGTATATTTACCACTCGACTACACAGCACATCTCAAAACTGGGTTTAGGAAGACTGTAAAGGTATGTGGAATATTGGAAACTAGTTTGAGTTCCGTATTTGTACAGAGGAAGCGTGATTATTCATTGCGGGATTCGAACCAGGGTCGTCAGGATGAGAGTAAGGTATCTTTACCACTCGACTACACAGCACATCTCAAAACTGGTTTAGGAAGACTGTAGAGCTATGTGGAATATTGGAAACTACTTTGAGTTCCGTATTTGTACAGAAGAAGCGTGATTGGTCATTCCGGGATTCGAACCCGGGTCGTCAGGAGGAGAGCCAGATATCTTAACCACTCGACTACACAGCACGTCTTATAACTGGGTTTAGGAAGACAGTAAAAGTATGTGGAATATTGGAAACTAGTTTGAATTCCGTATTTGTACAGAAGAAGCGTGATTATTCATTACGGGATTCGAACCCGGGTCGTCAGGACGAGAGCCAGATATCTTAACCACTCGACTACACAGCACGTCTTATAACAGGGTTTAGGAAGACTGTAAAGGTATGTGGAATATTGGAAACTAGTTTGAGTTCCGTATTTGTACAGAAGTAGCTTGATTGGTCGTTGCGGGATTCGAACCTGAGTCGTGAGGACGAGAGTCAGATATCTTAACCACTCGACTACACAGCACGTCTTATAACTGGGTTTAGGAAGACAGTAAAGGTATGTGGAATATTGGAAACTAGTTTGAGTTCCGTATTTGTACAGAAGAAGCGTGATTATTCATTACGGGATTCGAACCCGGGTCGTCAGGACGAGAGCCAGATATCTTAACCACTCGACTACACAGCACGTCTTATAACAGGGTTTAGGAAGACTGGAAAGGTATGTGTAATATTGGAAACTAGTTAGTGTTCCGTATTTGTACAGAAGCAGCGTGACTGGTCATTTCCAGAATTCGAACGTGAGTCGTCAGGACGAGATTCAGATATCTTAACCACTCGACTACACAGCACGGTCTAAAACTGGGTTTAGGAAGGCTGTAAAGGTAAGTGGAATATTGGAAACTACTTTGAGTTCCGTATTTGTACAGAAGAAGCGTGATTGGTCATTCCGGGATTCGAACCCGGGTCGTCAGGATGAGAGTCAAGTATCTTCATCACTCGACTACACAGCATATCACAAAACTGGGTTTAGGAAGACTGTAAAGGTATTTGGAATAATTGAAACTAGTTTGAGTTCCGTATTTGTACAGAAGTAGCTCGATTGGTCATTCCGGGATTCGAACCTGAGTCGTCAGGACGAGAGTCAGATATCTTAACCACTCGACTACACAGCATGTTTTATAACTGGGTTTAGGAAGACTGTGAAGGTATTTGGAATATTGGAAACTAATTTGAGTTCCGTATTTGTACAGAAGAAGCGTGATTGGTCATTCCGGGATTCGAATCCGGGTCGTCAGGACGAGAGTCAGATATCTTAACCCCTCGACTACACAGCACATCTCAAAACTGGGTTTAGGAAGACTGTAAAGGTATGTGGAATAATTGAAACTAGTTTGAGTTCCGCATTTGTACAGAAGAAGCGTGATTATTCATTGCGGGATTCGAACCCGGGTCGTCAGAATGAGAGACAGGTATCTTTACCACTCGACTACACAGCACGTCCTAAAACTGGGTTTAGGAAGACTGTAAAGGTAAGTGGAATATTAGAAACTACTTTGAGTTCCGTATTTGTACAGAAGTAGCTCGATTGGTCATTCCGGGATTCGAACCTGAGTCGTCAGGACGAGAGTCAGATATCTTAACCACTCGACTACACAGCACGTTTTATAACTGGGTTTAGGAAGACTGTGAAGGTATTTGGAATATTGGAAACTAATTTGAGTTCCGTATTTGTACAGAAGAAGCGTGATTGGTCATTCCGGGATTCGAACCCGGGTCGTCAGAATGAGAGACAGGTATCTTTACCACTCGACTACACAGCACGTCTTATAACTGGGTTTAGGAAGACTAAAGTTATTTGGAATATTGGAAACTAATTTGAGTTCCGTATTTGTACAGAAGAAGCGTGATTGGCATTCCGGGATTCGAACCCGGGTCGTCAGGATGAGAGTCAGGTATCTTTACCACTCGACTACACAGCATATCTCAAAACTGGGTTTAGGAAGACTGTGAAGGTATTTGGAATATTGGAAACTAATTTGAGTTCCGTATTTGTACAGAAGCAGCGTGATTGGTCATTTCCAGAATTCGAACCTGAGTCGTCAGGACGAGATTCAGATATCTTAACCACTCGACTACACAGCACGTCCTAAAACTGGGTTTAGGAAGACTGTAAAGGTATTTGGAATCTAGTTTGAGTTCCGTATTTGTACAGAAGTAGCTCGAATGGTCATTCCGGGATTTTAACCTGAGTCGTCAGGACGAGAGTCAGATATCTTAACCACTCGACTACACAGCACGTCCTAAAACTGGGTTTAGGAAGACTGTAAAGGTAATGGAATATTAGAAACTACTTTGAGTTCCGTATTTGTAAAGAAGAAGCGTGATTGGTCATTCCGGGATTCGAACCCGGGTCGTCAAGACGAGAGCCAGATATCTTAACCACTCGACTACACAGAACGTCTTATAACTGGGTTTAGGAAGACAGTAAAGGTATGTGGAATATTGGAAACTAGTTTGCGTTCCGTATTTGTACAGAAGTAGCTTGATTGGTCATTGCGGGATTCGAATCCGGGTCGTCAGGATGAGTGTTAGGTATCTTTACCACTCGACTACACAGCACATCTCAAAACTGGGTTTAGGAAGACAGTAAAGGTATGTGGAATATTGGAAACTAGTTTGAGTTCCGTATTTGTACAGAAGAAGCGTGATTGGTCATTGCGGGATTCGAACCCGGGTCGTCAGGATGAGAGTCAGGTATATTTACCACTAGACTACACAGCACATCTCAAAACTGGGTTTAGGAAGACTGTAAAGCTATGTGGAATATTGGACACTAGTTTGCGTTCCGTATTTGTACAGAAGTAGCTTGATTGGTCATTCCGGGATTCGAACCCGGGTCGTCAGGACGAGAACCAGATATCTTAACCACTCGACTACACAGCACATCTTATAACTGGGTTTAGGAAGACTGTAAAGGTATTTGGAATATTGGAAACTAGTTTGAGTTCCGTATTTGTACAGAAGTAGCTCGATTGGTCATTCCGGGATTCGAACCTGAGTCGTCAGGACGAGAGTCAGATATCTTAACCACTCGACTACACAGCACGTCTTATAACTGGGTTCAGGAAGGGAGTAAAGGTATGTGGAATATTGGAAACTAGTTTGAGTTCCGTATTTGTACAGAAGAAGCGTGATTATTCATTGCGGCATTCGAACCAGGGTCGTCAGGATGAGAGGAAGGTATCTTTACCACTCGACTACACAGCACATCTCAAAACTGGTTTAGGAAGACTGTAAAGCTATGTGGAATATTGGAAACTACTTTGAGTTCCGTATTTGTACAGAAGAAGCGTGATTGGTCATTCCGGGATTCGAACCCGGGTCGTCAGGAGGAGAGCCAGATATCTTAACCACTCGACTACACAGCACGTCTTATAACAGGGTTTAGGAAGACTGTAAAGGTATGTGGAATATTGGAAACTAGTTTGAGTTCCGTATTTGTACAGAAGTAGCTTGATTGGTCATTGCGGGATTCGAACCTGAGTCGTGAGGACGAGAGTCAGATATCTTAACCACTCGACTACACAGCACGTCTTATAACTGGGTTTAGGAAGACAGTAAAGGTATGTGGAATATTGGAAACTAGTTTGAGTTCCGTATTTGTACAGAAGAAGCGTGATTATTCATTACGGGATTCGAACCCGGGTCGTCAGGACGAGAGCCAGATATCTTAACCACTCGACTACACAGCACGTCTTATAACAGGGTTTAGGAAGACTGGAAAGGTATGTGTAATATTGGAAACTAGTTAGTGTTCCGTATTTGTACAGAAGCAGCGTGACTGGTCATTTCCAGAATTCGAACGTGAGTCGTCAGGACGAGATTCAGATATCTTAAACACTCGACTACACAGCACGGTCTAAAACTGGGTTTAGGAAGGCTGTAAAGGTAAGTGGAATATTGGAAACTACTTTGAGTTCCGTATTTGTACAGAAGAAGCGTGATTGGTCATTCCGGGATTCGAACCCGGGTCGTCAGGATGAGAGTCAAGTATCTTCATCACTCGACTACACAGCATATCACAAAACTGGGTTTAGGAAGACTGTAAAGGTATTTGGAATAATTGAAACTAGTTTGAGTTCCGTATTTGTACAGAAGTAGCTCGATTGGTCATTCCGGGATTCGAACCTGAGTCGTCAGGACGAGAGTCAGATATCTTAACCACTCGACTACACAGCATGTTTTATAACTGGGTTTAGGAAGACTGTGAAGGTATTTGGAATATTGGAAACTAATTTGAGTTCCGTATTTGTACAGAAGAAGCGTGATTGGTCATTCCGGGATTCGAATCCGGGTCGTCAGGACGAGAGTCAGATATCTTAACCCCTCGACTACACAGCACATCTCAAAACTGGGTTTAGGAAGACTGTAAAGGTATGTGGAATAATTGAAACTAGTTTGAGTTCCGTATTTGTACAGAAGAAGCGTGATTATTCATTGCGGGATTCGAACCCGGGTCGTCAGAATGAGAGACAGGTATCTTTACCACTCGACTACACAGCACGTCCTAAAACTGGGTTTAGGAAGACTGTAAAGGTAAGTGGAATATTAGAAACTACTTTGAGTTCCGTATTTGTACAGAAGTAGCTCGATTGGTCATTCCGGGATTCGAACCTGAGTCGTCAGGACGAGAGTCAGATATCTTAACCACTCGACTACACAGCACGTTTTATAACTGGGTTTAGGAAGACTGTGAAGGTATTTGGAATATTGGAAACTAATTTGAGTTCCGTATTTGTACAGAAGAAGCGTGATTGGTCATTCCGGGATTCGAACCCGGGTCGTCAGAATGAGAGACAGGTATCTTTACCACTCGACTACACAGCACGTCTTATAACTGGGTTTAGGAAGACTAAAGTTATTTGGAATATTGGAAACTAATTTGAGTTCCGTATTTGTACAGAAGAAGCGTGATTGGCATTCCGGGATTCGAACCCGGGTCGTCAGGATGAGAGTCAGGTATCTTTACCACTCGACTACACAGCATATCTCAAAACTGGGTTTAGGAAGCCTGTGAAGGTATTTGGAATATTGGAAACTAATTTGAGTTCCGTATTTGTACAGAAGCAGCGTGATTGGTCATTTCCAGAATTCGAACCTGAGTCGTCAGGACGAGATTCAGATATCTTAACCACTCGACTACACAGCACGTCCTAAAACTGGGTTTAGGAAGACTGTAAAGGTAATGGAATATTAGAAACTACTTTGAGTTCCGTATTTGTAAAGAAGAAGCGTGATTGGTCATTCCGGGATTCGAACCCGGGTCGTCAAGACGAGAGCCAGATATCTTAACCACTCGACTACACAGAACGTCTTATAACTGGGTTTAGGAAGACAGTAAAGGTATGTGGAATATTGGAAACTAGTTTGCGTTCCGTATTTGTACAGAAGTAGCTTGATTGGTCATTGCGGGATTCGAATCCGGGTCGTCAGGATGAGTGTTAGGTATCTTTACCACTCGACTACACAGCACATCTCAAAACTGGGTTTAGGAAGACAGTAAAGGTATGTGGAATATTGGAAACTAGTTTGAGTTCCGTATTTGTACAGAAGAAGCGTGATTGGTCATTGCGGGATTCGAACCCGGGTCGTCAGGATGAGAGTCAGGTATATTTACCACTAGACTACACAGCACATCTCAAAACTGGGTTTAGGAAGACTGTAAAGGTATTTGGAATATTGGAAACTAGTTTGAGTTCCGTATTTGTACAGAAGTAGCTCGATTGGTCATTCCGGGATTCGAACCTGAGTCGTCAGGACGAGAGTCAGATATCTTAACCACTCGACTACACAGCACGTCTTATAACTGGGTTCAGGAAGGGAGTAAAGGTATGTGGAATATTGGAAACTAGTTTGAGTTCCGTATTTGTACAGAAGAAGCGTGATTATTCATTGCGGCATTCGAACCAGGGTCGTCAGGATGAGAGTAAGGTATCTTTACCACTCGACTACACAGCACATCTCAAAACTGGTTTAGGAAGACTGTAAAGCTATGTGGAATATTGGAAACTACTTTGAGTTCCGTATTTGTACAGAAGAAGCGTGATTGGTCATTCCGGGATTCGAACCCGGGTCGTCAGGAGGAGAGCCAGATATCTTAACCACTCGACTACACAGCACGTCTTATAACTGGGTTTAGGAAGACAGTAAAAGTATGTGGAATATTGGAAACTAGTTTGAATTCCGTATTTGTACAGAAGAAGCGTGATTATTCATTACGGGATTCGAACCCGGGTCGTCAGGACGAGAGCCAGATATCTTAACCACTCGACTACACAGCACGTCTTATAACAGGGTTTAGGAAGACTGTAAAGGTATGTGGAATATTGGAAACTAGTTTGAGTTCCGTATTTGTACAGAAGTAGCTTGATTGGTCATTGCGGGATTCGAACCTGAGTCGTGAGGACGAGAGTCAGATATCTTAACCACTCGACTACACAGCACGTCTTATAACTGGGTTTAGGAAGACAGTAAAGGTATGTGGAATATTGGAAACTAGTTTGAGTTCCGTATTTGTACAGAAGAAGCGTGATTATTCATTACGGGATTCGAACCCGGGTCGTCAGGACGAGAGCCAGATATCTTAACCACTCGACTACACAGCACGTCTTATAACAGGGTTTAGGAAGACTGTAAAGGTATGTGTAATATTGGAAACTAGTTAGTGTTCCGTATTTGTACAGAAGCAACGTGACTGGTCATTTCCAGAATTCGAACGTGAGTCGTCAGGACGAGATTCAGATATCTTAACCACTCGACTACACAGCACGGTCTAAAACTGGGTTTAGGAAGGCTGTAAAGGTAAGTGGAATATTGGAAACTACTTTGAGATCCGTATTTGTACAGAAGAAGCGTGATTGGTCATTCCGGGATTCGAACCCAGGTCGTCAGGATGAGAGTCAGGTATCTTTACCACTCGACTACACAGCACATCTCAAAACTGGTTTAGGAAGACTGTAAAGCTATGTGGAATATTGGAAACTACTTTGAGTTCCGTATTTGTACAGAAGAAGCGTGATTGGTCATTCCGGGATTCGAACCCGGGTCGTCAGGATGAGAGTCAAGTATCTTCACCACTCGACTACACAGCATATCACAAAACTGGGTTTAGGAAGACTGTAAAGGTATTTGGAATAATTGAAACTAGTTTGAGTTCCGTATTTGTACAGAAGTAGCTCGATTGGTCATTCCGGGATTCGAACCTGAGTCGTCAGGACGAGAGTCAGATATCTTAACCACTCGACTACACAGCATGTTTTATAACTGGGTTTAGGAAGACTGTGAAGGTATTTGGAATATTGGAAACTAATTTGAGTTCCGTATTTGTACAGAAGAAGCGTGATTGGTCTTTCCGGGATTCGAATCCGGGTCGTCAGGACGAGAGTCAGATATCTTAACCCCTCGACTACACAGCACATCTCAAAACTGGGTTTAGGAAGACTGTAAAGGTATGTGGAATAATTGAAACTAGTTTGAGTTCCGTATTTGTACAGAAGAAGCGTGATTATTCATTGCGGGATTCGAACCCGGGTCGTCAGAATGAGAGACAGGTATCTTTACCACTCGACTACACAGCACGTCCTAAAACTGGGTTTAGGAAGACTGTAAAGGTAAGTGGAATATTAGAAACTACTTTGAGTTCCGTATTTGTACAGAAGTAGCTCGATTGGTCATTCCGGGATTCGAACCTGAGTCGTCAGGACGAGAGTCAGATATCTTAACCACTCGACTACACAGCACGTTTTATAACTGGGTTTAGGAAGACTGTGAAGGTATTTGGAATATTGGAAACTAATTTGAGTTCCGTATTTGTACAGAAGAAGCGTGATTGGTCATTCCGGGATTCGAACCCGTGTCGTCAGAATGAGAGACAGGTATCTTTACCACTCGACTACACAGCACGTCTTATAACTGGGTTTAGGAAGACTAAAGTTATTTGGAATATTGGAAACTAATTTGAGTTCCGTATTTGTACAGAAGAAGCGTGATTGGAATTCCGGGATTCGAACCCGGGTCGTCAGGATGAGAGTCAGGTATCTTTACCACTCGACTACACAGCATATCTCAAAACTGGGTTTAGGAAGACTAAAGGTATTTGGAATATTGGAAACTAATTTGAGTTCCGTATTTGTACAGAAGCAGCGTGATTGGTCATTTCCAGAATTCGAACCTGAGTCGTCAGGACGAGATTCAGATATCTTAACCACTCGACTACACAGCACGTCCTAAAACTGGGTTTAGGAAGACTGTAAAGGTATTTGGAATCTAGTTTGAGTTCCGTATTTGTACAGAAGTAGCTCGATTGGTTATTTCTAGAATTCGAACCTGAGTCGTCAGGACGAGATTCAGATATCTTAACCACTCGTTTACACAGCACGGTCCAAAACTGGGTTTAGGAAGGCTGTAAAGGTAAGTGGAATATAGGAAACTAGTTTGAGTTCCGTATTTGTACAGAAGTAGCTTGATTGGTCATTGCAGGATCCGTACACGGGTCGTCAGGATGAGAGTCAAGTATCTTTACCACTCGACTACACAGCATATCTCAAAACTGGGTTTAGGAAGACTGTAAAGGTACGTGGAATATTGGAAACTACTTTGAGTTCCGAAATTTCTACAGAAGTAGCTCGATTGGTCATTCCGGGATTCGAACCCGGGTCGTCAGGATGAGAGTCAGGTATCTTTACCACTCGACTACACAGCACATCCTAAAACTGGGTTTAGGAAGATTGTGAAGCTATGTGGAATATTGGAAACTAGTTTGAGTTCCGTATTTGTACAGAAGTAGCTCGATTGGACATTGCGGGATTTGAACCCGGGTCGTCAGGATGAGAGTCAGGTATCTTTACCACTCGACTACACAGCACGTCTTATAACTGGGTTTAGGAAGACTAAAGGTATTTGGAATATTGGAAACTAATTTGAGTTCCGTATTTGTACAGAAGTAGCTTGATTGGTCATTGCGGGATTCGAACCCGGGTCGTCAGGACGAGAGTCAGATATCTTAATCACTGGACTACACAGCACGTCTTATAACAGGGTTTAGGAAGTCTGTAAATTTATGTGGAATATTCGAAACTAGTTTGTGTTCCGTATTTGTACAGAAGTAGCTCGATTGGTCATTCCGGGATTCGAACCTGAGTCGTCAGGACGAGAGTCAGATATCTTAACCACTCGACTACACAGCACGTCTTATAACTGGGTTTAGGAAGACTGTAAAGGTATTTGGAGTATTGCAATCTAGTTTGAGTTCCGTATTTGTACAGAAGGAGCGTGATTATTCATTGCGGGATTCGAAACCGAGTCGTCAGGTATCTCTACCACTCGACTACACAGCACATCCTAAAACTGGGTTTAGGAAGATTGTGAAGCTATGTGGAATATTGGAAACTAGTTTGAGTTCCGTATTTGTACAGAAGTAGCGTAATTGGTCATTTCTAGAATTCGAACCCGGGTCGTCAGGATGAGAGCCAGATATCTTAACCACTCGACTACACAGCACGGTCTAAAACTGGGTTCAGGAAGACAGTAAAGGTATGTGGAATATTGGAAACTAGTTTGAGTTCCGTATTTGTACAGAAGAAGCGTGATTATTCATTGCGGGATTCGAACCCTTGTCGTCAGGATGAGAGCCAGATATCTTAACCCCTCGACTACACAGCACGTCTTATAACTGGGTTCAGGAAGACAGTAAAGGTATGTGGAATATTGGAAACTAGTTTGAATTCCGTATTTGTAAAGAAGAAGCGTGATTGGTCATTCCGGGATTCGAACCCGGGTCGTCAGGATGAGAGTCAGGTATCTTTACCACTCGACTACACAGCACGTCTTATAACTGGGTTTAGGAACACTGTGAAGGTATTTGGAATATTGGAAACTAATTTGATTTCCGTATTTGTACAGAAGAAGCGTGATTGCTCATTCCGGGATTCGAACCCGGGTCGTCAGAATGAGAGACAGGTATCTTTACCACTCGACTACACAGCATATCTCAAAACTGGGTTTAGGAAGACTGTAAAGGTATGTGGAATAATTGAAACTAGTTTGAGTTCCGTATTTGTACAAAAGTAGCTTGATTGGTCATTGCGGGATTCGAACCCGGGTCGTCAGGATGAGAGTCAGGTATCTTTACCACTCGACTACACAGCACGTCTTATAACTGGGTTTAGGAAGACTAAAGGCATTTGGAATATTGGAAACTAATTTGAGTTCCGTATTTGTACAGAAGAAGCGTGATTGGTCATTCCGGGATTCGAACACGGGTGGTCAGGACGAGAGTCAGATATCTTATTCACTCGACTACACAGCACGTCTTATAACAGGGTTTAGGAAGACTGTAAAGGTATTTGGAATATTGGAAACTAGTTTGAGTTCCGTATTTGTACAGAAGTGGCTTGATTGGTCATTGCGGGATTCGAACCCGGGTCGCCAGGATGAGAGTCAAGTATCTTTACCACTCGACTACACAGCATATCTCAAAACTGGGATTAGGAAGACTGTAAAGGTATGTGGAATAATTGAAGCTAGTTTGAGTTTCGTATTTGTACAGAAGTAGCTTGATTGGTCATTGCGGGATTCGAACCTGAGTCGTCAGGACGAGAGTCAGATATCTTAACCACTCGACTACACAGCACGTCCTAAAACTGCGTTTAGGAAGACTGTAAAGGTAAGTGGAATATTGGAAACTACTTTGAGTTCCGTATTTGTACAGAAGAAGCGTGATTATTCATTGCGGGATTCGAACCCTTGTCGTCAGGATGAGAGTCAGGTATCTTTACCACTCGACTACACAGCACGTCTTTTAACTGGGTTTAGGAAGACTGTAAAGGTATTTGGAATATTGGAAACTAGTTTGAGTTCCGTATTTGTAAAGAAGAAGCGTGATTATTCATTGCGGGATTCGAACCCGGGTCGTCAGGATGAGAGTCAGGTATATTTACCACTCGACTACACAGCACATCTCAAAACTGGGTTTAGGAAGACTGTAAAGGTATGTGGAATATTGGAAACTAGTTTGAGTTCCGTATTTGTACAGAGGAAGCGTGATTATTCATTGCGGGATTCGAACCAGGGTCGTCAGGATGAGAGTAAGGTATCTTTACCACTCGACTACACAGCACATCTCAAAACTGGTTTAGGAAGACTGTAGAGCTATGTGGAATATTGGAAACTACTTTGAGTTCCGTATTTGTACAGAAGAAGCGTGATTGGTCATTCCGGGATTCGAACCCTGGTCGTCAGGAGGAGAGCCAGATATCTTAACCACTCGACTACACAGCACGTCTTATAACTGGGTTTAGGAAGACAGTAAAAGTATGTGGAATATTGGAAACTAGTTTGAATTCCGTATTTGTACAGAAGAAGCGTGATTATTCATTACGGGATTCGAACCCGGGTCGTCAGGACGAGAGCCAGATATCTTAACCACTCGACTACACAGCACGTCTTATAACAGGGTTTAGGAAGACTGTAAAGGTATGTGGAATATTGGAAACTAGTTTGAGTTCCGTATTTGTACAGAAGTGGCTTGATTGGTCATTGCGGGATTCGAACCTGAGTCGTGAGGACGAGAGTCAGATATCTTAACCACTCGACTACACAGCACGTCTTATAACTGGGTTTAGGAAGACAGTAAAGGTATGTGGAATATTGGAAACTAGTTTGAGTTCCGTATTTGTACAGAAGAAGCGTGATTATTCATTACGGGATTCGAACCCGGGTCGTCAGGACGAGAGCCAGATATCTTAACCACTCGACTACACAGCACGTCTTATAACAGGGTTTAGGAAGACTGGAAAGGTATGTGTAATATTGGAAACTAGTTAGTGTTCCGTATTTGTACAGAAGCAGCGTGACTGGTCATTTCCAGAATTCGAACGCGAGTCGTCAGGACGAGATTCAGATATCTTAACCACTCGACTACACAGCACGGTCTAAAACTGGGTTTAGGAAGGCTGTAAAGGTAAGTGGAATATTGGAAACTACTTTGAGATCCGTATTTGTACAGAAGAAGCGTGATTGGTCATTCCGGGATTCGAACCCAGGTCGTCAGGATGAGAGTCAGGTATCTTTACCACTCGACTACACAGCACATCTCAAAACTGGTTTAGGAAGACTGTAAAGGTATTTGGAATAATTGAAACTAGTTTGAGTTCCGTATTTGTACAGAAGTAGCTCGATTGGTCATTCCGGGATTCGAACCTGAGTCGTCAGGACGAGAGTCAGATATCTTAACCACTCGACTACACAGCATGTTTTATAACTGGGTTTAGGAAGACTGTGAAGGTATTTGGAATATTGGAAACTAATTTGAGTTCCGTATTTGTACAGAAGAAGCGTGATTGGTCATTCCGGGATTCGAATCCGGGTCGTCAGGACGAGAGTCAGATATCTTAACCCCTCGACTACACAGCACATCTCAAAACTGGGTTTAGGAAGACTGTAAAGGTATGTGGAATAATTGAAACTAGTTTGAGTTCCGTATTTGTACAGAAGAAGCGTGATTATTCATTGCGGGATTCGAACCCGGGTCGTCAGAATGAGAGACAGGTATCTTTACCACTCGACTACACAGCACGTCCTAAAACTGGGTTTAGGAAGACTGTAAAGGTAAGTGGAATATTAGAAACTACTTTGAGTTCCGTATTTGTACAGAAGTAGCTCGATTGGTCATTCCGGGATTCGAACCTGAGTCGTCAGGACGAGAGTCAGATATCTTAACCACTCGACTACACAGCACGTTTTATAACTGGGTTTAGGAAGACTGTGAAGGTATTTGGAATATTGGAAACTAATTTGAGTTCCGTATTTGTACAGAAGAAGCGTGATTGGTCATTCCGGGATTCGAACCCGTGTCGTCAGAATGAGAGACAGGTATCTTTACCACTCGACTACACAGCACGTCTTATAACTGGGTTTAGGAAGACTAAAGTTATTTGGAATATTGGAAACTAATTTGAGTTCCGTATTTGTACAGAAGAAGCGTGATTGGCATTCCGGGATTCGAACCCGGGTCGTCAGGATGAGAGTCAGGTATCTTTACCACTCGACTACACAGCATATCTCAAAACTGGGTTTAGGAAGACTAAAGGTATTTGGAATATTGGAAACTAATTTGAGTTCCGTATTTGTACAGAAGCAGCGTGATTGGTCATTTCCAGAATTCGAACCTGAGTCGTCAGGACGAGATTCAGATATCTTAACCACTCGACTACACAGCACGTCCTAAAACTGGGTTTAGGAAGACTGTAAAGGTATTTGGAATCTAGTTTGAGTTCCGTATTTGTACAGAAGTAGCTCGAATGGTCATTCCGGGATTTTAACCTGAGTCGTCAGGACGAGAGTCAGATATCTTAACCACTCGACTACACAGCACGTCCTAAAACTGGGTTTAGGAAGACTGTAAAGGTAAGTGGAATATTAGAAACTACTTTGAGTTCCGTATTTGTAAAGAAGAAGCGTGATTGGTCATTCCGGGATTCGAACCCGGGTCGTCAAGACGAGAGCCAGATATCTTAACCACTCGACTACACAGAACGTCTTATAACTGGGTTTAGGAAGACAGTAAAGGTATGTGGAATATTGGACACTAGTTTGCGTTCCGTATTTGTACAGAAGTAGCTTGATTGGTCATTGCGGGATTCGAATCCGGGTCGTCAGGATGAGTGTTAGGTATCTTTACCACTCGACTACACAGCACATCTCAAAACTGGGTTTAGGAAGACAGTAAAGGTATGTGGAATATTGGAAACTAGTTTGAGTTCCGTATTTGTACAGAAGAAGCGTGATTGGTCATTGCGGGATTCGAACCCTTGTCGTCAGGATGAGAGTCAGGTATCTTTACCACTCGACTACACAGCACATCTCAAAACTGGGTTTAGGAAGACTGTAAAGGTATGTGGAATATTGGAAACTAGTTTGAGTTCCGTATTTGTACAGAGGAAGCGTGATTATTCATTGCGGGATTCGAACCTGGGTCGTCAGGATGAGAGTAAGGTATCTTTACCACTCGACTACACAGCACATCTCAAAACTGGTTTAGGAAGACTGTAGAGCTATGTGGAATATTGGAAACTACTTTGAGTTCCGTATTTGTACAGAAGAAGCGTGATTGGTCATTCCGGGATTCGAACCCGGGTCGTCAGGAGGAGAGCCAGATATCTTAACCACTCGACTACACAGCACGTCTTATAACTGGGTTTAGGAAGACAGTAAAAGTATGTGGAATATTGGAAACTAGTTTGAATTCCGTATTTGTACAGAAGAAGCGTGATTATTCATTACGGGATTCGAACCCGGGTCGTCAGGACGAGAGCCTGATATCTTAACCACTCGACTACACAGCACGTCTTATAACAGGGTTTAGGAAGACTGTAAAGTTATGTGGAATATTGGAAACTAGTTTGCGTTCCGTATTTGTACAGAAGTAGCTTGATTGGTCATTCCGGGATTCGAACCCGGGTCGTCAGGACGAGAACCAGATATCTTAACCACTCGACTACACAGCACATCTTATAACTGGGTTTAGGAAGACAGTAAAGGTATGTGGAATATTGGAAACTAGTTTGAGTTCCGTATTTGTACAGAAGAAGCGTGATTATTCATTGCGGAATTCGAACCCGGGTCGTCAGAATGAGAGACAGGTATCTTTACCACTCGACTACACAGCACGTCCTAAAACTGGGTTTAGGAAGACTGTAAAGGTAAGTGGAATATTAGAAACTACTTTGAGTTCCGTATTTGTACAGAAGTAGCTCGATTGGTCATTCCGGGATTCGAACCTGAGTCGTCAGGACGAGAGTCAGATATCTTAACCACTCGACTACACAGCACGTTTTATAACTGGGTTTAGGAAGACTGTGAAGGTATTTGGAATATTGGAAACTAATTTGAGTTACGTATTTGTACAGAAGAAGCGTGATTGGTCATTCCGAGATTCGAACCCGGGTCGTCAGAATGAGAGACAGGTATCTTTACCACTCGACTACACAGCACGTCTTATAACTGGGTTTAGGAAGACTAAAGTTATTTGGAATATTGGAAACTAATTTGAGTTCCGTATTTGTACAGAAGCAGCGTGATTGGTCATTTCCAGAATTCGAACCTGAGTCGTCAGGACGAGATTCAGATATCTTAACCACTCGACTACACAGCACGTCCTAAAACTGGGTTTAGGAAGACTGTAAAGCTATGTGGAATATTAGAAACTACTTTGAGTTCCGTATTTGTAAAGAAGAAGCGTGATTGGTCATTCCGGGATTCGAACCCGGGTCGTCAAGACGAGAGCCAGATATCTTAACCACTCGACTACACAGAACGTCTTATAACTGGGTTTAGGAAGACAGTAAAGGTATGTGGAATATTGGAAACTAGTTTGCGTTCCGTATTTGTACAGAAGTAGCTTGATTGGTCATTGCGGGATTCGAATCCGGGTCGTCAGGATGAGTGTTAGGTATCTTTACCACTCGACTACACAGCACATCTCAAAACTGGGTTTAGGAAGACAGTAAAGGTATGTGGAATATTGGAAACTAGTTTGAGTTCCGTATTTGTACAGAAGAAGCGTGATTGGTCATTGCGGGATTCGAACCCGGGTCGTCAGGATGAGAGTCAGGTATATTTACCACTAGACTACACAGCACATCTCAAAACTGGGTTTAGGAAGACTGTAAAGCTATGTGGAATATTGGACACTAGTTTGCGTTCCGTATTTGTACAGAAGTAGCTTGATTGGTCATTCCGGGATTCGAACCCGGGTCGTCAGGACGAGAACCAGATATCTTAACCACTCGACTACACAGCACATCTTATAACTGGGTTTAGGAAGACTGTAAAGGTATTTGGAATATTGGAAACTAGTTTGAGTTCCGTATTTGTACAGAAGTAGCTCGATTGGTCATTCCGGGATTCGAACCTGAGTCGTCAGGACGAGAGTCAGATATCTTAACCACTCGACTACACAGCACGTCTTATAACTGGGTTCAGGAAGGGAGTAAAGGTATGTGGAATATTGGAAACTAGTTTGAGTTCCGTATTTGTACAGAAGAAGCGTGATTATTCATTGCGGCATTCGAACCAGGGTCGTCAGGATGAGAGTAAGGTATCTTTACCACTCGACTACACAGCACATCTCAAAACTGGTTTAGGAAGACTGTAAAGCTATGTGGAATATTGGAAACTACTTTGAGTTCCGTATTTGTACAGAAGAAGCGTGATTGGTCATTCCGGGATTCGAACCCGGGTCGTCAGGAGGAGAGCCAGATATCTTAACCACTCGACTACACAGCACGTCTTATAACTGGGTTTAGGAAGACAGTAAATGTATGTGGAATATTGGAAACTATTTTGAATTCCGTATTTGTACAGAAGAAGCGTGATTATTCATTACGGGATTCGAACCCGGGTCGTCAGGACGAGAGCCAGATATCTTAACCACTCGACTACACAGCACGTCTTATAACAGGGTTTAGGAAGACTGTAAAGGTATGTGGAATATTGGAAACTAGTTTGAGTTCCGTATTTGTACAGAAGTAGCTTGATTGGTCATTGCGGGATTCGAACCTGAGTCGTGAGGACGAGAGTCGGATATCTTAACCACTCGACTACACAGCACGTCTTATAACTGGGTTTAGGAAGACAGTAAAGGTATGTGGAATATTGGAAACTAGTTTGAGTTCCGTATTTGTACAGAAGAAGCGTGATTATTCATTACGGGATTCGAACCCGGGTCGTCAGGACGAGAGCCAGATATCTTAACCACTCGACTACACAGCACGTCTTATAACAGGGTTTAGGAAGACTGTAAAGGTATGTGTAATATTGGAAACTAGTTAGTGTTCCGTATTTGTACAGAAGCAGCGTGACTGGTCATTTCCAGAATTCGAACGTGAGTCGTCAGGACGAGATTCAGATATCTTAACCACTCGACTACACAGCACGGTCTAAAACTGGGTTTAGGAAGGCTGTAAAGGTAAGTGGAATATTGGAAACTACTTTGAGATCCGTATTTGTACAGAAGAAGCGTGATTGGTCATTCCGGGATTCGAACCCAGGTCGTCAGGATGAGAGTCAGGTATCTTTACCACTCGACTACACAGCACATCTCAAAACTGGTTTAGGAAGACTGTAAAGCTATGTGGAATATTGGAAACTACTTTGAGTTCCGTATTTGTACAGAAGAAGCGTGATTGGTCATTCCGGGATTCGAACCCGGGTCGTCAGGATGAGAGACAGGTATCTTTACCACTCGACTACACAGCACGTCCTAAAACTGGGTTTAGGAAGACTGTAAAGGTAAGTGGAATATTAGAAACTACTTTGAGTTCCGTATTTGTACAGAAGTAGCTCGATTGGTCATTCCGGGATTCGAACCTGAGTCGTCAGGACGAGAGTCAGATATCTTAACCACTCGACTACACAGCACGTCTTATAACTGGGTTTAGGAAGACTAAAGTTATTTGGAATATTGGAAACTAATTTGAGTTCCGTATTTGTACAGAAGAAGCGTGATTGGCATTCCGGGATTCGAACCCGGGTCGTCAGGATGAGAGTCAGGTATCTTTACCACTCGACTACACAGCATATCTCAAAACTGGGTTTAGGAAGACTAAAGGTATTTGGAATATTGGAAACTAATTTGAGTTCCGTATTTGTACAGAAGCAGCGTGATTGGTCATTTCCAGAATTCGAACCTGAGTCGTCAGGACGAGATTCAGATATCTTAACCACTCGACTACACAGCACGTCCTAAAACTGGGTTTAGGAAGACTGTAAAGGTATTTGGAATCTAGTTTGAGTTCCGTATTTGTACAGAAGTAGCTCGAATGGTCATTCCGGGATTTTAACCTGAGTCGTCAGGACGAGAGTCAGATATCTTAACCACTCGACTACACAGCACGTCCTAAAACTGGGTTTAGGAAGACTGTAAAGGTAAGTGGAATATTAGAAACTACTTTGAGTTCCGTATTTATAAAGAAGAAGCGTGATTGGTCATTCCGGGATTCGAACCCGGGTCGTCAAGACGAGAGCCAGATATCTTAACCACTCGACTACACAGAACGTCTTATAACTGGGTTTAGGAAGACAGTAAAGGTATGTGGAATATTGGACACTAGTTTGCGTTCCGTATTTGTACAGAAGTAGCTTGATTGGTCATTCCGGGATTCGAACCCGGGTCGTCAGGACGAGAACCAGATATCTTAACCACTCGACTACACAGCACATCTTATAACTGGGTTTAGGAAGACAGTAAAGGTATGTGGAATATTGGAAACTAGTTTGAGTTCCGTATTTGTACAGAAGAAGCGTGATTATTCATTGCGGGATTCGAACCCGGGTCGTCAGAATGAGAGACAGGTATCTTTACCACTCGACTACACAGCACGTCCTAAAACTGGGTTTAGGAAGACTGTAAAGGTAAGTGGAATATTAGAAACTACTTTGAGTTCCGTATTTGTACAGAAGTAGCTCGATTGGTCATTCCGGGATTCGAACCTGAGTCGTCAGGACGAGAGTCAGATATCTTAACCACTCGACTACACAGCACGTTTTATAACTGGGTTTAGGAAGACTGTGAAGGTATTTGGAATATTGGAAACTAATTTGAGTTCCGTATTTGTACAGAAGAAGCGTGATTGGTCATTCCGGGATTCGAACCCGGGTCGTCAGAATGAGAGACAGGTATCTTTACCACTCGACTACACAGCACGTCTTATAACTGGGTTTAGGAAGACTAAAGTTATTTGGAATATTGGAAACTAATTTGAGTTCCGTATTTGTACAGAAGAAGCGTGATTGGCATTCCGGGATTCGAACCCGGGTCGTCAGGATGAGAGTCAGGTATCTTTACCACTCGACTACACAGCATATCTCAAAACTGGGTTTAGGAAGACTGTGAAGGTATTTGGAATATTGGAAACTAATTTGAGTTCCGTATTTGTACAGAAGCAGCGTGATTGGTCATTTCCAGAATTCGAACCTGAGTCGTCATGACGAGATTCAGATATCTTAACCACTCGACTACACAGCACGTCCTAAAACTGGGTTTAGGAAGACTGTAAAGGTATTTGGAATCTAGTTTGAGTTCCGTATTTGTACAGAAGTAGCTCGAATGGTCATTCCGGGATTTTAACCTGAGTCGTCAGGACGAGAGTCAGATATCTTAACCACTCGACTACACAGCACGTCCTAAAACTGGGTTTAGGAAGACTGTAAAGGTAATGGAATATTAGAAACTACTTTGAGTTCCGTATTTGTAAAGAAGAAGCGTGATTGGTCATTCCGGGATTCGAACCCGGGTCGTCAAGACGAGAGCCAGATATCTTAACCACTCGACTACACAGAACGTCTTATAACTGGGTTTAGGAAGACAGTAAAGGTATGTGGAATATTGGAAACTAGTTTGCGTTCCGTATTTGTACAGAAGTAGCTTGATTGGTCATTGCGGGATTCGAATCCGGGTCGTCAGGATGAGTGTTAGGTATCTTTACCACTCGACTACACAGCACATCTCAAAACTGGGTTTAGGAAGACAGTAAAGGTATGTGGAATATTGGAAACTAGTTTGAGTTCCGTATTTGTACAGAAGAAGCGTGATTGGTCATTGCGGGATTCGAACCCGGGTCGTCAGGATGAGAGTCAGGTATATTTACCACTAGACTACACAGCACATCTCAAAACTGGGTTTAGGAAGACTGTAAAGCTATGTGGAATATTGGACACTAGTTTGCGTTCCGTATTTGTACAGAAGTAGCTTGATTGGTCATTCCGGGATTCGAACCCGGGTCGTCAGGACGAGAACCAGATATCTTAACCACTCGACTACACAGCACATCTTATAACTGGGTTTAGGAAGACTGTAAAGGTATTTGGAATATTGGAAACTAGTTTGAGTTCCGTATTTGTACAGAAGTAGCTCGATTGGTCATTCCGGGATTCGAACCTGAGTCGTCAGGACGAGAGTCAGATATCTTAACCACTCGACTACACAGCACGTCTTATAACTGGGTTCAGGAAGGGAGTAAAAGTATGTGGAATATTGGAAACTAGTTTGAGTTCCGTATTTGTACAGAAGAAGCGTGATTATTCATTGCGGCATTCGAACCAGGGTCGTCAGGATGAGAGTAAGGTATCTTTACCACTCGACTACACAGCACATCTCAAAACTGGTTTAGGAAGACTGTAAAGCTATGTGGAATATTGGAAACTACTTTGAGTTCCGTATTTCTACAGAAGAAGCGTGATTGGTCATTCCGGGATTCGAACCCGGGTCGTCAGGATGAGAGCCAGATATTTTAACCACTCGACAACACAGCACGTCTTATAACTGGGTTTAGGAAGACAGTAAAGGTATTTGGAATCTAGTTTGAGTTCCGTATTTGTACAGAAGTAGCTCAATTGGTCATTCCGGGTCGTCAGGACGAGAGTCAGATATCTTAACTACTCGACTACACAGCACATCTCAAAACTGGGTTTAGGAAGACTGTAAAGCTATGTGGAATATTGGAAACTAGTTTGAGTTCCGTATTTGTACAGAAGAAGCGTGATTATTCATTACGGGATTCGAACCCGGGTCGTCAGGACGAGAGTCAGATATCTTAACCACTCGACTACACAGCACGTCCTAAAACTGGGTTTAGGAAGACTGTAAAGGTAAGTGGAATATTGGAAACTACTTTGAGTTCCGTATTTGTACAGAAGAAGCGTGATTATTCATTCCGGGATTCGAACCCGGGTCGTCAAGACGAGAGCCAGATATCTTAACCACTCGACTACACAGAACGTCTTATAACTGGGTTTAGGAAGACAGTAAAGGTATGTGGAATATTGGAAACTAGTTTGCGTTCCGTATTTGTACAGAAGTAGCTTGATTGGTCATTGCGGCATTCGAACCAGGGTCGTCAGGATGAGAGTAAGGTATCTTTACCACTCGACTACACAGCACATCTCAAAATTGGTTTAGGAAGACTGTAAAGCTATGTGGAATATTGGAAACTACTTTGAGTTCCGTATTTGTACAGAAGAAGCTCAATTGGTCATTCCGGGTCGTCAGGACGAGAGTCAGATATCTTAACTACTCGACTACACAGCACATCTCAAAACTGGGTTTAGGAAGACTGTAAAGCTATGTGGAATATTGGAAACTAGTTTGAGTTCCGTATTTGTACAGAAGAAGCGTGATTATTCATTACGGGATTCGAACCCGGTTCGTCAGGACGAGAGTCAGATATCTTAACCACTCGACTACACAGCACGTCCTAAAACTGGGTTTAGGAAGACTGTAAAGGTAAGTGGAATATTGGAAACTACTTTGAGTTCCGTATTTGTACAGAAGAAGCGTGATTATTCATTCCGGGATTCGAACCCGGGTCGTCAAGACGAGAGCCAGATATCTTAACCACTCGACTACACAGAACGTCTTATAACTGGGTTTAGGAAGACAGTAAAGGTATGTGGAATATTGGAAACTAGTTTGCGTTCCGTATTTGTACAGAAGTAGCTTGATTGGTCATTGCGGCATTCGAACCAGGGTCGTCAGGATGAGAGTAAGGTATCTTTACCACTCGACTACACAGCACATCTCAAAATTGGTTTAGGAAGACTGTAAAGCTATGTGGAATATTGGAAACTACTTTGAGTTCCGTATTTGTACAGAAGAAGCGTGATTGGTCATTCCGGGATTCGAACCCGGGTCGTCAGGATGAGAGCCAGATATCTTAACCACTCGACTACACAGCACGTCTTATAACTGGGTTTAGGAAGACAGTAAAGTTATTTGGAATATTGGAAACTAGTTTGAGTTCCGTATTTGTACAGAAGTAGCTCGATTGGTCATTCCGGGATTCGAACCCGAGTCGTCAGGACGAGAGTCAGATATCTTAACCCCTCGACTACACAGCACATCTCAAAACTGGGTTTAGGAAGACTGTAAAGGTATGTGGAATAATTGAAACTAGTTTGAGTTCCGTATTTGTACAGAAGAAGCGTGATTATTCATTGCGGGAATCGAACCAGGGTCGTCAGGATGAGAGTAAGGTATCTTTACCACTCGACTACACAGCACATCTCAAAACTGGTTTAGGAAGACTGTAGAGCTATGTGGAATATTGGAAACTAGTTTGAGTTCCGTATCTGTACAGAAGAAGCGTGATTGGTGATTCCGGGATTCGAACCCGGGTCGTCAGGACGAGAGTCAGATATCTTAACCCCTCGACTACACAGCACATCTTATAACTGGGTTTAGGAAGACTGTAAAGGTATTTGGAATATTGGAAACTAGTTTGAGTTCCGTATTTGTACAGAAGTAGCTCGATTGGTCATTCCGGGATTCGAACCTGAGTCGTCAGGACGAGAGTCAGATATCTTAACCACTCGACTACACAGCACGTCTTATAACTGGGTTCAGGAAGGCAGTAAAGGTATGTGGAATATTGGAAACTAGTTTGAGGTCCGTATTTGTACAGAAGAAGCGTGATTATTCATTGCGGCATTCGAACCAGGGTCGTCAGGATGAGAGTAAGGTATCTTTACCACTCGACTACACAGCACATCTCAAAACTGGTTTAGGAAGACTGTAAAGCTATGTGGAATATTGGAAACTACTTTGAGTTCCGTATTTGTACAGAAGAAGCGTGATTGGTCATTCCGGGATTCGAACCCGGGTCGTCAGGATGAGAGTCAGATATCTTAACCCCTCGACTACACAGCACATCTTATAACTGGGTTTAGGAAGACTGTAAAGGTATTTGGAATATTGGAAACTAGTTTGAGTTCCGTATTTGTACAGAAGTAGCTCGATTGGTCATTCCGGGATTCGAACCTGAGTCGTCAGGACGAGAGTCAGATATCTTAACCACTCGACTACACAGCACGTTTCATAACTGGGTTTAGGAAGACAGTGAAGCTATGTGGAATATTGGAAACTAGTTTGAGTTCCGTATTTGTACAGAAGAAGCTTGATTGGTCATTCCGGGATTCGTACCCGTGTGGTCAGGATGAGAGCCAGATATCTTAACTACTCGACTACACAGCACATCTCAAAACTGGGTTTAGGAAGACTGTAAAGCTATGTGGAATATTGGAAACTAGTTTGAGTTCCGTATTTGTACAGAAGCAGCGTGATTGGTCATTTCCAGAATTCGAACCTGAGTCGTCAGGACGAGAGTCAGATATCTTAACCACTTGACTACACAGCACGTCTTATAACTGGGTTTAGGAAGACAGTAAAGGTATTTGGAATCTAGTTTGAGTTCCGTATTTGTACAGAAGTAGCTCAATTGGTCATTCCGGGTCGTCAGGACGAGAGTCAGATATCTTAACTACTCGACTACACCGCACATCTCAAAACTGGGTTTAGGAAGACTGTAAAGCTATGTGGAATATTGGAAACTAGTTTGAGTTCCGTATTTGTACAGAAGCAGCGTGATTGGTCATTTCCAGAATTTGAACCTGAGTCGTCAGGATGAGTGTTAGGTATCTTTACCACTCGACTACACAGCACATCTCAAAACTGGGTTTAGGAAGACAGTAAAGGTATGTGGAATATTGGAAACTAGTTTGAGTTCCGTATTTGTACAGAAGAAGCGTGATTGGTCATTGCGGGATTCAAACCCGGGTCGTCAGGATGAGAGTCAGGTATATTTACCACTCGACTACACAGCACATCTCAAAACTGGGTTTAGGAAGACTGTAAAGCTATGTGGAATATTGGACACTAGTTTGCGTTCCGTATTTGTACAGAAGTAGCTTGATTGGTCATTCCGGGATTCGAACCCGGGTCGTCAGGACGAGAGCCAGATATCTTAACCACTCGACTACACAGAACGTCTTATAACTGGGTTTAGGAAGACAGTAAAGGTATGTGGAATATTGGAAACTAGTTTGCGTTCCGTATTTGTACAGAAGTAGCTCGATTGGTCATTCCGGGATTCGAACCTGAGTCGTCAGGACGAGAGTCAGATATCTTAACCACTCGACTACACAGCACGTCTTATAACTGGGTTCAGGAAGGCAGTAAAGGTATGTGGAATATTGGAAACTAGTTTGAGGTCCGTATTTGTACAGAAGAAGCGTGATTATTCATTGCGGCATTCGAACCAGGGTCGTCAGGATGAGAGTAAGGTATCTTTACCACTCGACTACACAGCACATCTCAAAACTGGTTTAGGAAGACTGTAAAGCTATGTGGAATATTGGAAACTACTTTGAGTTCCGTATTTGTACAGAAGAAGCGTGATTGGTCATTCCGGGATTCGAACCCGGGTCGTCAGGATGAGAGTCAGATATCTTAACCCCTCGACTACACAGCACATCTTATAACTGGGTTTAGGAAGACTGTAAAGGTATTTGGAATATTGGAAACTAGTTTGAGTTCCGTATTTGTACAGAAGTAGCTCGATTGGTCATTCCGGGATTCGAACCTGAGTCGTCAGGACGAGAGTCAGATATCTTAACCACTAGACTACACAGCACGTCTTATAACTGGGTTTAGGAAGACAGTAAAGTTATTTGGAATATTGGAAACTAGTTTGAGTTCCGTATTTGTACAGAAGAAGCGTGATTGGTCATTCCGGGATTCGAACCTGAGTCGTCAGGACGAGAGTCAGATATCATAACCACTCGACTACACAGCACGTTTCATAACTGGGTTTAGGAAGACAGTGAAGCTATGTGGAATATTGGAAACTAGTTTGAGTTCCGTATTTGTACAGAAGAAGCTTGATTGGTCATTCCGGGATTCGTACCCGTGTGGTCAGGATGAGAGCCAGATATCTTAACTACTCGACTACACAGCACATCTCAAAACTGGGTTTAGGAAGACTGTAAAGCTATGTGGAATATTGGAAACTAGTTTGAGTTCCGTATTTGTACAGAAGCAGCGTGATTGGTCATTTCCAGAATTCGAACCTGAGTCGTCAGGACGAGAGTCAGATATCTTAACCACTTGACTACACAGCACGTCTTATAACTGGGTTTAGGAAGACAGTAAAGGTATTTGGAATCTAGTTTGAGTTCCGTATTTGTACAGAAGTAGCTCAATTGGTCATTCCGGGTCGTCAGGACGAGAGTCAGATATCTTAACTACTCGACTACACCGCACATCTCAAAACTGGGTTTAGGAAGACTGTAAAGCTATGTGGAATATTGGAAACTAGTTTGAGTTCCGTATTTGTACAGAAGCAGCGTGATTGGTCATTTCCAGAATTTGAACCTGAGTCGTCAGGATGAGTGTTAGGTATCTTTACCACTCGACTACACAGCACATCTCAAAACTGGGTTTAGGAAGACAGTAAAGGTATGTGGAATATTGGAAACTAGTTTGAGTTCCGTATTTGTACAGAAGAAGCGTGATTGGTCATTGCGGGATTCAAACCCGGGTCGTCAGGATGAGAGTCAGGTATATTTACCACTCGACTACACAGCACATCTCAAAACTGGGTTTAGGAAGACTGTAAAGCTATGTGGAATATTGGACACTAGTTTGCGTTCCGTATTTGTACAGAAGTAGCTTGATTGGTCATTCCGGGATTCGAACCCGGGTCGTCAGGACGAGAGCCAGATATCTTAACCACTCGACTACACAGAACGTCTTATAACTGGGTTTAGGAAGACAGTAAAGGTATGTGGAATATTGGAAACTAGTTTGCGTTCCGTATTTGTACAGAAGTAGCTTGATTGGTCATTGCGGGATTCGAATCCGGGTCGTCAGGACGAGAGTCAGATATCTTAACCACTCGACTACACAGCACGTCTTATAACAGGGTTTAGGAAGACAGTAAAGGTATGTGGAATATTGGAATCTAGTTTGAGTTCCGTATTTGTAAAGAAGAAGCGTGATTGGTCATTCCGGGATTCGAACCCGGGTCGTCAAGACGAGAGCCAGATATCTTAACCACTCGACTACACAGAACGTCTTATAACTGGGTTTAGGAAGACAGTAAAGGTATGTGGAATATTGGAAACTAGTTTGCGTTCCGTATTTGTACAGAAGTAGCTTGATTGGTCATTGCGGGATTCGAATCCGGGTCGTCAGGATGAGTGTTAGGTATCTCTACCACTCGACTACACAGCACATCTCAAAACTGGTTTAGGAAGACTGTAAAGGTATGTGGAATATTGGAAACTAGTTTGTGTTCCGTATTTGTACAGAAGTAGCTCGATTGGTCATTCCGGGATTCGAACCTGAGTCGTCAGGACGAGAGTCAGATATCTTAACCACTCGACTACACAGCACGTTTTATAACTGGGTTTAGGAAGACTGTGAAGGTATTTGGAATATTGGAAACTAATTTGAGTTCCGTATTTGTACAGAAGAAGCGTGATTGGTCATTCCGGGATTCGAACCCGGGTCGTCAGAATGAGAGACAGGTATCTTTACCACTCGACTACACAGCACGTCTTATAACTGGGTTTAGGAAGACTAAAGTTATTTGGAATATTGGAAACTAATTTGAGTTCCGTATTTGTACAGAAGAAGCGTGATTGGCATTCCGGGATTCGAACCCGGGTCGTCAGGATGAGAGTCAGGTATCTTTACCACTCGACTACACAGCATATCTCAAAACTGGGTTTAGGAAGACTAAAGGTATTTGGAATATTGGAAACTAATTTGAGTTCCGTATTTGTACAGAAGTAGCTTGATTGGTCATTGCGGGATTCGAACCCGGGTCGTCAGGACGAGAGTCAGATATCTTAACCACTCGACTACACAGCAGGTCTTATAACTGGGTTTAGGAAGACAGTAAAGGTATGTGGAATGTTGGAAACTAGTTTGAGTTCCGTATTTGTACAGAAGAAGCGTGATTATTCATTACGGGATTCGAACTCGGGTCGTCAGGACGAGAGACAGATATCTTAACCACTCGACTACACAGCACGTCTTCTAACAGCGTTTAGGAAGACTGTAAAGGTATGTGGAATATTGGAAACTAGTTTGTGTTCCGTATTTGTACAGAAGCAGCGTGATTGGTCATTTCCAGAATTCGAACCTGAGTCGTCAGGACGAGATTCAGATATCTTAACCACTCGACTACACAGCACGTCCTAAAACTGGGTTTAGGAAGACTGTAAAGGTATTTGGAATCTAGTTTGAGTTCCGTATTTGTACAGAAGTAGCTCGAATGGTCATTCCGGGATTTTAACCTGAGTCGTCAGGACGAGAGTCAGATATCTTAACCACTCGACTACACAGTACGTCCTAAAACTGGGTTTAGGAAGACTGTAAAGGTAAGTGGAATATTAGAAACTACTTTGAGTTCCGTATTTGTAAAGAAGAAACGTGATTGGTCATTCCGGGATTCGAACCCGGGTCGTCAAGACGAGAGCCAGATATCTTAACAACTCGACTACACAGAACGTCTTATAACTGGGTTTAGGAAGACAGTAAAGGTATGTGGAATATTGGAAACTAGTTTGCGTTCCGTATTTGTACAGAAGTAGCTTGATTGGTCATTGCGGATTCGAATCCGGGTCGTCAGGATGAGTGTTAGGTATCTTTACCACTCGACTACACAGCACATCTCAAAACTGGGTTTAGGAAGACAGTAAAGGTATGTGGAATATTGGAAACTAGTTTGAGTTCCGTATTTGTACAGAAGAAGCGTGATTGGTCATTGCGGGATTCTAACCCGGGTCGTCAGGATGAGAGTCAGGTATATTTACCACTCGACTACACAGCACATCTCAAAACTGGGTTTAGGAAGACTGTAAAGCTATGTGGAATATTGGACACTAGTTTGCGTTCCGTATTTGTACAGAAGTAGCTTGATTGGTCATTCCGGGATTCGAACCCGGGTCGTCAGGACGAGAACCAGATATCTTAACCACTCGACTACAAAGCACATCTTATAACTGGGTTTAGGAAGACTGTAAAGGTATTTGGAATATTGGAAACTAGTTTGAGTTCCGTATTTGTACAGAAGAAGCGTGATTATTCATTGCGGCATTCGAACCAGGGTCGTCAGGATGAGAGTAAGGTATCTTTACCACTCGACTACACAGGACATCTCAAAACTGGTTTAGGAAGACTGTAAAGCTATGTGGAATATTGGAAACTACTTTGAGTTCCGTATTTCTACAGAAGAAGCGTGATTGGTCATTCCGGGATTCGAACCCGGGTCGTCAGGATGAGAGCCAGATATCTTAACCACTCGACTACACAGCACGTCTTATAACTGGGTTTAGGAAGACTGTAAAGGTATTTGGAATATTGGAAAAGTTTGAGTTCCGTATTTGTACAGAAGAAGCTTGATTGGTCATTCCGGGATTCGTACCCGTGTGGTGAGGATGAGAGCCAGATATCTTAACAACTCGACTACACAGAACGTCTTATAACTGGGTTTAGGAAGACAGTAAAGGTATGTGGAATATTGGAAACTAGTTTGAGTTCCGTATTTGTACAGAAGCAGCGTGATTGGTCATTTCCAGAATTCGAACCTGAGTCGTCAGGACGAGAGTCAGATATCTTAACCACTCGACTACACAGCACGTCTTATAACTGGGTTTAGGAAGACAGTAAAGGTATTTGGAATCTAGTTTGAGTTCCGTATTTGTACAGAAGTAGCTCAATTGGTCATTCCGGGTCGTCAGGACGAGAGTCAGATATCTTAACTACTCGACTACACAGCACATCTCAAAACTGGGTTTAGGAAGACTGTAAAGCTATGTGGAATATTGGAAACTAGTTTGAGTTCCGTATTTGTACAGAAGAAGCGTGATTATTCATTACGGGATTCGAACCCGGGTCGTCAGGACGAGAGTCAGATATCTTAACCACTCGACTACACAGCACGTCCTAAAACTGGGTTTAGGAAGACTGTAAAGGTAAGTGGAATATTGGAAACTACTTTGAGTTCCGTATTTGTACAGAAGAAGCGTGATTATTCATTGCGGGATTCGAACCCGGGTCGTCAGGATGAGAGTCAGGTATCTTTACCACTCGACTACACAGGACGTCTTATAACTGGGTTTAGGAAGGCAGTAAAGGTATGTGGAATATTGGAAACTAGTTTGCGTTCCGTATTTGTACAGAAGTAGCTTGATTGGTCATTGCGGGATTCGAATCCGGGTCGTCAGGACGAGAGTCAGATATGTTAACCCCTCGACTACACAGCACATCTCAAAACTGGGTCTAGGAAGACTGTAAAGCTATGTGGAATATTGGAAACTAGTTTGAGTTCCGTATTTGTACAGAAGTAGCTCGATTGGTCATTCCGGGATTCGAACCTGAGTCGTCAGGACGAGAGTCAGAAATCTTAACCACTCGACTACACAGCACGTCTTATAACAGGGTTTAGGAAGACAGTAAAGGTATGTGGAATATTGGAAACTAGTTTGAGTTCCGTATTTGTTCAGAAGAAGCGTGATTATTCATTACGGGATTCGAACCCGGGTCGTCAGGTCGGAGAGCCAGATATCTTAACCACTCGACTACACAGCACGTCTTATAACAGGGTTTAGGAAGACTGTGAAGGTAAGTGGAATATTGGAAACTACTTTGAGATCCGTATTTGTACAGAAGAAGCGTGATTGGTGATTCCGGGTCGTCAGGACGAGAGTCAGATATCTTAACCACTCGACTACACAGCACATCTTATAACTGGGTTTAGGAAGACAGTAAAGGTATTTGGAATCTAGTTTGAGTTCCGTATTTGTACAGAAGTAGCTCAATTGGTCATTCCGGGTCGTCAGGACGAGAGTCAGATATCTTAACTACTCGACTACACCGCACATCTCAAAACTGGGTTTAGGAAGACTGTAAAGCTATGTGGAATATTGGAAACTAGTTTGAGTTCCGTATTTGTACAGAAGCAGCGTGATTGGTCATTTCCAGAATTTGAACCTGAGTCGTCAGGACGAGAGTCAGATATCTTAACCAATCGATTACACAGCACGTCCTAAAACTGGGTTTAGGAAGACAGTAAAGGTATTTGGAATATTGGAAACTAGTTTGAGTTCCCTATTTGTACAGAAGTAGCTCGATTGGTCATTCCGGGATTCGAACCTGAGTCGTCAGGACGAGAGTCATATATCTTAACCACTCGACTACACAGCACGTTTTATAACTGGGTTTAGGAAGACTGTGAAGCTATGTGGAATATTGGAAACTAATTTGAGTTCCGTATTTGTACAGAAGTAGCTTGATTGGTCATTCCGGGATTCGAACCCGGGTCGTCAGGACGAGAGCCAGATATAACCACTCGACTACACAGAACGTCTTATAACTGGGTTTAGGAAGACAGTAAAGGTATGTGGAATATTGGAAACTAGTTTGCGTTCCGTATTTGTACAGAAGTAGCTTGATTGGTCTTTGCGGGATTCGAATCCGGGTCGTCAGGACGAGAGTCAGATATCTTAACCAATCGACTACACAGCACTTCCTAAAACTGGGTTTAGGAAGACTGTAAAGGTATGTGGAATATTGGAAACTAGTTTGAGTTCCGTATTTGTACAGAAGAAGCGTGATTGGTCATTCCGGGATTCGAACCCGGGTCGTCAGAATGAGAGACAGGTATCTTTACCACTCGACTACACAGCACGTCCTAAAACTGGGTTTAGGAAGACTGTAAAGGTAAGTGGAATATTAGAAACTGCTTTGAGTTCCGTATTTGTAAAGAAGAAGCGTGATTGGTCATTCCGGGATTCGAACCCGGGTCGTCAAGACGAGAGCCAGATATCTTAACCACTCGACTACACAGAACGTCTTATAACTGGGTTTAGGAAGGCAGTAAAGGTATGTGGAATATTGGAAACTAGTTTGCGTTCCGTATTTGTACAGAAGTAGCTTGATTGGTCATTGCGGGATTCGAATCCGGGTCGTCAGGATGAGTGTTAGGTATCTCTACCACTCGACTACACAGCACATCTCAAAACTGGTTCAGGAAGACTGTAAAGGTATGTGGAATATTGGAAACTAGTTTGTGTTACGTATTTGTACAGAAGTAGCTCGATTGGTCATTCCGGGATTCGAACCTGAGTCGTCAGGACGAGAGTCAGATATCTTAACCACTCGACTACACAGCACGTTTTATAACTGGGTTTAGGAAGACTGTGAAGGTATTTGGAATATTGGAAACTAATTTGAGTTCCGTATTTGTACAGAAGAAGCGTGATTGGTCATTCCGGGATTCGAACCCGGGTCGTCAGAATGAGAGACAGGTATCTTTACCACTCGACTACACAGCATATCTCAAAACTGGGTTTAGGAAGACTAAAGGTATTTGGAATATTGGAAACTAATTTGAGTTCCGTATTTGTACAGAAGTAGCTTGATTGGTCATTGCGGGATTCGAACCCGGGTCGTCAGGACGAGAGTCAGATATCTTAACCACTCGACTACACAGCAGGTCTTATAACTGGGTTTAGGAAGACAGTAAAGGTATGTGGAATGTTGGAAACTAGTTTGAGTTCCGTATTTGTACAGAAGAAGCGTGATTATTCATTACGGGATTCGAACTCGGGTCGTCAGGACGAGAGACAGATATCTTAACCACTCGACTACACAGCACGTCTTCTAACAGCGTTTAGGAAGACTGTAAAGGTATGTGGAATATTGGAAACTAGTTTGTGTTCCGTATTTGTACAGAAGCAGCGTGATTGGTCATTTCCAGAATTCGAACCTGAGTCGTCAGGACGAGATTCAGATATCTTAACCACTCGACTACACAGCACGTCCTAAAACTGGGTTTAGGAAGACTGTAAAGGTAAGTGGAATATTAGAAACTACTTTGAGTTCCGTATTTGTAAAGAAGAAGCGTGATTGGTCATTCCGGGATTCGAACCCGGGTCGTCAAGACGAGAGCCAGATATCTTAACCACTCGACTACACAGAACGTCTTATAACTGGGTTTAGGAAGACAGTAAAGGTATGTGGAATATTGGAAACTAGTTTGCGTTCCGTATTTGTACAGAAGTAGCTTGATTGGTCATTGCGGGATTCGAATCCGGGTCGTCAGGATGAGTGTTAGGTATCTTTACCACTCGACTACACAGCACATCTCAAAACTGGGTTTAGGAAGACAGTAAAGGTATGTGGAATATTGGAAACTAGTTTGAGTTCCGTATTTGTACAGAAGAAGCGTGATTGGTCATTGCGGGATTCGAACCCGGGTCGTCAGGATGAGAGTCAGGTATATTTACCACTCGACTACACAGCACATCTCAAAACTGGGTTTAGGAAGACTGTAAAGCTATGTGGAATATTGGACACTAGTTTGCGTTCCGTATTTGTACAGAAGTAGCTTGATTGGTCATTCCGGGATTCGAACCCGGGTCGTCAGGACGAGAACCAGATATCTTAACCACTCGACTACACAGCACATCTTATAACTGGGTTTAGGAAGACTGTAAAGGTATTTGGAATATTGGAAACTAGTTTGAGTTCCGTATTTGTACAGAAGTAGCTCGATTGGTCATTCCGGGATTCGAACCTGAGTCGTCAGGACGAGAGTCAGATATCTTAACCACTCGACTACACAGCACGTCTTATAACTGGGTTCAGGAAGGCAGTAAAGGTATGTGGAATATTGGAAACTAGTTTGAGTTCCGTATTTGTACAGAAGAAGCGTGATTATTCATTGCGGCATTCGAACCAGGGTCGTCAGGATGAGAGTAAGGTATCTTTACCACTCGACTACACAGCACATTTCAAAACTGGTTTAGGAAGACTGTAAAGCTATGTGGAATATTGGAAACTACTTTGAGTTCCGTATTTCTACAGAAGAAGCGTGATTGGTCATTCCGGGATTCGAACCCGGGTCGTCAGGATGAGAGCCAGATATCTTAACCACTCGACTACACAGCACGTCTTATAACTGGGTTTAGGAAGACTGTAAAGCTATGTGGAATATTGGAAACTAGTTTGAGTTCCGTATTTGTACAGAAGCAGCGTTATTGGTCATTTCCAGAATTCGAACCTGAGTCGTCAGGACGAGAGTCAGATATCTTAACCACTCGACTACACAGCACGTCTTATAACTGGGTTTAGGAAGACAGTAAAGGTATTTGGAATCTAGTTTGAGTTCCGTATTTGTACAGAAGTAGCTCAATTGGTCATTCCGGGTCGTCAGGACGAGAGTCAGATATCTTAACTACTCGACTACACAGCACATCTCAAAACTGGGTTTAGGAAGACTGTAAAGCTATGTGGAATATTGGAAACTAGTTTGAGTTCCGTATTTGTACAGAAGAAGCGTGATTATTCATTACGGGATTCGAACCCGGGTCGTCAGGACGAGAGTCAGATATCTTAACCACTCGACTACACAGCACGTCCTAAAACTGGGTTTAGGAAGACTGTAAAGGTAAGTGGAATATTGGAAACTAATTTGAGTTCCGTATTTGTAAAGAAGAAGCGTGATTGGTCATTGCGGGATTCGAATCCGGGTCGTCAGGATGAGTGTGAGGTATCTTTACCACTCGACTACACAGCACATCTTATAACTGGGTTTAGGAAGACTGTAAAGGTATTTGGAATATTGGAAACTAGTTTGAGTTCCCTATTTGTACAGAAGTAGCTCGATTGGTCATTCCGGGATTCGAACCTGAGTCGTCAGGACGAGAGTCATATATCTTAACCACTCGACTACACAGCACGTTTTATAACTGGGTTTAGGAAGACTGTGAAGCTATGTGGAATATTGGAAACTAGTTTGAGTTCCGTATTTGTACAGAAGAAGCTTGATTGGTCATTCCGGGATTCGAACCCGGGTCGTCAGGACGAGAGCCAGATATAACCACTCGACTACACAGAACGTCTTATAACTGGGTTTAGGAAGACAGTAAAGGTATGTGGAATATTGGAAACTAGTTTGCGTTCCGTATTTGTACAGAAGTAGCTTGATTGGTCATTGCGGGATTCGAATCCGGGTCGTCAGGACGAGAGTCAGATATCTTAACCAATCGACTACACAGCACGTCCTAAAACTGGGTTTAGGAAGACTGTAAAGGTATGTGGAATATTGGAAACTAGTTTGAGTTCCGTATTTGTACAGAAGAAGCGTGACTGGTCATTCCGGGATTCGAACCCGGGTCGTCAGAATGAGAGACAGGTATCTTTACCACTCGACTACACAGCACGTCCTAAAACTGGGTTTAGGAAGACTGTAAAGGTAAGTGGAATATTAGAAACTGCTTTGAGTTCCGTATTTCTACAGAAGAAGCGTGATTGGTCATTCCGGGATTCGAACCCGAGTCGTCAGGATGAGAGCCAGATATCTTAACCACTCGACTACACAGCACGTCTTATAACAGCGTTTAGGAAGACTGTGAAGCTATGTGGAATATTGGAAACTAATTTGAGTTCCGTATTTGTAAAGAAGAAGCGTGATTGGTCATTGCGGGATTCGAATCCGGGTCGTCAGGATGAGTGTGAGGTATCTTTACCACTCGACTACACAGCACATCTTATAACTGGGTTTAGGAAGACTGTAAAGGTATTTGGAATATTGGAAACTAGTTTGAGTTCCCTATTTGTGCAGAAGTAGCTCGATTGGTCATTCCGGGATTCGAACCTGAGTCGTCAGGACGAGAGTCATATATCTTAACCACTCGACTACACAGCACGTTTTATAACTGGGTTTAGGAAGACTGTGAAGCTATGTGGAATATTGAAAACTAGTTTGAGTTGCGTATTTGTACAGAAGAAGCTTGATTGGTAATTCCGGGATTCGAACCCGGGTCGTCAGGACGAGAGCCAGATATAACCACTCGACTACACAGAACGTCTTATAACTGGGTTTAGGAAGACAGTAAAGGTATGTGGAATATTGGAAACTAGTTTGCGTTCCGTATTTGTACAGAAGTAGCTTGATTGGTCATTGCGGGATTCGAATCCGGGTCGTCAGGACGAGAGTCAGATATCTTAACCAATCGACTACACAGCACGTCCTAAAACTGGGTTTAGGAAGACTGTAAAGGTATGTGGAATATTGGAAACTAGTTTGAGTTCCGTATTTGTACAGAAGAAGCGTGATTGGTCATTCCGGGATTCGAACCCGGGTCGTCAGAATGAGAGACAGGTATCTTTACCACTCGACTACACAGCACGTCCTAAAACTGGGTTTAGGAAGACTGTAAAGGTAAGTGGAATATTAGAAACTGCTTTGAGTTCCGTATTTCTACAGAAGAAGCGTGATTGGTCATTCCGGGATTCGAACCCGAGTCGTCAGGATGAGAGCCAGATATCTTAACCACTCGACTACACAGCACGTCTTATAACAGCGTTTAGGAAGACTGTGAAGCTATGTGGAATATTGGAAACTAATTTGAGTTCCGTATTTGTAAAGAAGAAGCGTGATTGGTCATTGCGGGATTCGAATCCGGGTCGTCAGGATGAGTGTGAGGTATCTTTACCACTCGACTACACAGCACATCTTATAACTGGGTTTAGGAAGACTGTAAAGGTATTTGGAATATTGGAAACTAGTTTGAGTTCCCTATTTGTGCAGAAGTAGCTCGATTGGTCATTCCGGGATTCGAACCTGAGTCGTCAGGACGAGAGTCATATATCTTAACCACTCGACTACACAGCACGTTTTATAACTGGGTTTAGGAAGACTGTGAAGCTATGTGGAATATTGGAAACTAGTTTGAGTTCCGTATTTGTACAGAAGAAGCTTGATTGGTCATTCCGGGATTCGAACCCGGGTCGTCAGGACGAGAGCCAGATATAACCACTCGACTACACAGAACGTCTTATAACTGGGTTTAGGAAGACAGTAAAGGTATGTGGAATATTGGAAACTAGTTTGCGTTCCGTATTTGTACAGAAGTAGCTTGATTGGTCATTGCGGGATTCGAATCCGGGTCGTCAGGACGAGAGTCAGATATCTTAACCAATCGACTACACAGCACGTCCTAAAACTGGGTTTAGGAAGACTGTAAAGGTATGTGGAATATTGGAAACTAGTTTGAGTTCCGTATTTGTACAGAAGAAGCGTGATTATTCATTGCGGCATTCGAACCAGGGTCGTCAGGATGAGAGTAAGGTATCTTTACCACTCGACTACACAGCACATCTCAAAACTGGTTTAGGAAGACTGTAAAGCTATGTGGAATATTGGAAACTACTTTGAGTTCCGTATTTCTACAGAAGAAGCGTGATTGGTCATTCCGGGATTCGAACCCGAGTCGTCAGGATGAGAGCCAGATATCTTAACCACTCGACTACACAGCACGTCTTATAACAGCGTTTAGGAAGACTGTGAAGCTATGTGGAATATTGGAAACTAGTTTGAGTTCCGTATTTGTACAGAAGCAGCGTGATTGGTCATTTCCAGAATTCGAACCTGAGTCGTCAGGACGAGATTCAGATATCTTAACCACTCGACTACACAGCACGTCCTAAAACTGGGTTTAGGAAGACTGTAAAGGTATTTGGAATCTAGTTTGAGTTCCGTATTTGTACAGAAGTAGCTCAATTGATCATTCCGGGTCGTCAGGACGAGAGTCAGATATCTTAACTACTCGACTACACAGCACATCTCAAAACTGGGTTTAGGAAGACTGTAAAGCTATGTGGAATATTGGAAACTAGTTTGAGTTCCGTATTTGTACAGAAGCAGCGTGATTGGTCATTTCCAGAATTCGAACCTGAGTCGTCAGGACGAGAGTCAGATATCTTTACCACTCGACTACACAGCACATCTCAAAACTGGTTTAGGAAGACTGTAAAGCTATGTGGAATATTGGAAACTACTTTGAGTTCCGTATTTGTACAGAAGAAGCGTGATTGGTCATTCCGGGATTCGAACCCGGGTCGTCAGGACGAGAGTCAGATATCTTAACTACTCGACTACACAGCACATCTCAAAACTGGGTTTAGGAAGACTGTAAAGCTATGTGGAATATTGGAAACTAGTTTGAGTTCCGTATTTGTACAGAAGCAGCGTGATTGGTCATTTCCAGAATTCGAACCTGAGTCGTCAGGACGAGAGTCAGATATCTTTACCACTCGACTACACAGCACGTCCTAAAACTGGGTTTAGGAAGACTGTAAAGGTAAGTGGAATATTGGAAACTAATTTGAGTTCCGTATTTGTAAAGAAGAAGCGTGATTGGTCATTGCGGGATTCGAATCCGGGTCGTCAGGATGAGTGTTAGGTATCTTTACCACTCGACTACACATCACATCTCAAAACTGGGTTTAGGAAGACAGTAAAGGTATGTGGAATATTGGAAACTAGTTTGAGTTCCGTATTTGTACAGAAGAAGCGTGATTGGTCATTGCGGGATTCGAACCCGGGTCGGCAGGATGAGAGTCAGGTATGTTTACCACTCGACTACACAGCACATCTCAAAACTCGGTTTAGGAAGACTGTAAAGCTATGTGGAATATTGGACACTAGTTTGCGTTCCGTATTTGTACAGAAGTAGCTTGATTGGTCATTCCGGGATTCGAACTCGGGTCGTCAGGACGAGAGCCAGATATCTTAACCACTCGACTACACAGGACGTCTTATAACTGGGTTTAGGAAGACAGTAAAGGTATGTGGAATATTGGAAACTAGTTTGCGTTCCGTATTTGTACAGAAGTAGCTTGATTGGTCATTGCGGGATTCGAATCCGGGTCGTCAGGACGAGAGTCAGATATGTTAACCCCTCGACTACACAGCACATCTCAAAACTGGGTCTAGGAAGACTGTAAAGCTATGTGGAATATTGGAAACTAGTTTGAGTTCCGTATTTGTACAGAAGTAGCTCGATTGGTCATTCCGGGATTCGAACCTGAGTCGTCAGGACGAGAGTCAGAAATCTTAACCACTCGACTACACAGCACGTCTTATAACAGGGTTTAGGAAGACAGTAAAGGTATGTGGAATATTGGAAACTAGTTTGAGTTCCGTATTTGTTCAGAAGAAGCGTGATTATTCATTACGGGATTCGAACCCGGGTCGTCAGGTCGGAGAGCCAGATATCTTAACCACTCGACTACACAGCACGTCTTATAACAGGGTTTAGGAAGACTGTGAAGGTAAGTGGAATATTGGAAACTACTTTGAGATCCGTATTTGTACAGAAGAAGCGTGATTGGTGATTCCGGGTCGTCAGGACAAGAGTCAGATATCTTAACCACTCGACTACACAGCACATCTTATAACTGGGTTTAGGAAAACTGTAAAGGTATTTGGAATATTGGAAACTATTTTGAGTTCCGTATTTGTACAGAAGTAGCTCGATTGGTCATTCCGGGATTCGAACCTGAGTCGTCAGGACGAGAGTCAGATATCTTAACCACTCGACTACACAGCACGTCTTATAACTGGGTTCAGGAAGGCAGTAAAGGTATGTGGAATATTGGAAACTAGTTTGAGTTCCGTATTTGTACAGAAGAAGCGTGATTATTCATTGCGGCATTCGAACCAGGGTCGTCAGGATGAGAGTAAGGTATCTTTAACACTCGACTACACAGCACATCTCAAAACTGGTTTAGGAAGACTGTAAAGCTATGTGGAATATTGGAAACTACTTTGAGTTCCGTATTTCTACAGAAGAAGCGTGATTGGTCATTCCGGGATTCGAACCTGAGTCGTCAGGACGAGAGTCAGAAATCTTAACCACTCGACTACACAGCACGTCTTATAACAGCGTTTAGGAAGACTGTGAAGCTATGTGGAATATTGGAAACTAGTTTGAGTTCCGTATTTGTACAGAAGCAGCGTGATTGGTCATTTCCAGAATTCGAACCTGAGTCGTCAGGACGAGATTCAGATATCTTAACCACTCGACTACACAGCACGTCCTAAAACTGGGTTTAGGAAGACTGTAAAGGTATTTGGAATCTAGTTTGAGTTCCGTATTTGTACAGAAGTAGCTCAATTGGTCATTCCGGGTCGTCAGGACGAGAGTCAGATATCTTAACTACTCGACTACACAGCACATCTCAAAACTGGGTTTAGGAAGACTGTAAAGCTATGTGGAATATTGGAAACTAGTTTGAGTTCCGTATTTGTACAGAAGCAGCGTGATTGGTCATTTCCAGAATTCGAACCTGAGTCGTCAGGACGAGAGTCAGATATCTTTACCACTCGACTACACAGCACATCTCAAAACTGGTTTAGGAAGACTGTAAAGCTATGTGGAATATTGGAAACTACTTTGAGTTCCGTATTTGTACAGAAGAAGCGTGATTGGTCATTCCGGGATTCGAACCCGGGTCGTCAGGATGAGAGCCAGATATCTTAACCACTCGACTACACAGCACGTCTTATAACTGGGTTTAGGAAGACAGTAAAGTTATTTGGAATATTGGAAACTAGTTTGAGATCCGTATTTGTACAGAAGAAGCGTGATTGGTCATTGCGGGATTCGAACCCGGGTCGTCAGGATGAGAGTCAGGTATATTTACCACTCGACTACACAGCACATCTCAAAACTGGGTTTAGGAAGACTGTAAAGCTATGTGGAATATTGGAAACTAGTTTGCGTTCTGTATTTGTACAGATGTAGCTTGATTGGTCATTCCGGGATTCGAACCCGGGTCGTCAGGACGAGAGCCAGATATCTTAACCACTCGACTACACAGAACGTCTTATAACTGGGTTTAGGAAGACAGTAAAGGTATGTGGAATATTGGAAATTAGTTTGCGTTCCGTATTTGTACAGAAGTAGCTTGATTGGTCATTGCGGGAATCGAATCCGGGTCGTCAGGACGAGAGTAAGGTATCTTTACCACTCGACTACACAGCACATCTCAAAACTGGTTTAGGAAGACTGTAGAGCTATGTGGAATATTGGAAACTACTTTGAGTTCCGTATTTCTACAGAAGAAGCGTGATTGGTCATTCCGGGATTCGAACCCGAGTCGTCAGGATGAGAGCCAGATATCTTTACCACTCGACTACACAGCACATCTCAAAACTGGTTTAGGAAGACTGTAAAGCTATGTGGAATATTGGAAACTACTTTGAGTTCCGTATTTGTACAGAAGAAGCGTGATTGGTCATTCCGGGATTCGAACCCGGGTCGTCAGGATGAGAGCCAGATATCTTAACCACTCGACTACACAGCACGTCTTATAACTGGGTTTAGGAAGACAGTAAAGTTATTTGGAATATTGGAAACTAGTTTGAGATCCGTATTTGTACAGAAGAAGCGTGATTGGTCATTGCGGGATTCGAACCCGGGTCGTCAGGATGAGAGTCAGGTATATTTACCACTCGACTACACAGCACATCTCAAAACTGGGTTTAGGAAGACTGTAAAGCTATGTGGAATATTGGAAACTAGTTTGCGTTCTGTATTTGTACAGATGTAGCTTGATTGGTCATTCCGGGATTCGAACCCGGGTCGTCAGGACGAGAGCCAGATATCTTAACCACTCGACTACACAGAACGTCTTATAACTGGGTTTAGGAAGACAGTAAAGGTATGTGGAATATTGGAAATTAGTTTGCGTTCCGTATTTGTACAGAAGTAGCTTGATTGGTCATTGCGGGAATCGAATCCGGGTCGTCAGGACGAGAGTAAGGTATCTTTACCACTCGACTACACAGCACATCTCAAAACTGGTTTAGGAAGACTGTAGAGCTATGTGGAATATTGGAAACTACTTTGAGTTCCGTATTTCTACAGAAGAAGCGTGATTGGTCATTCCGGGATTCGAACCCGAGTCGTCAGGATGAGAGCCAGATATCTTAACCACTCGACTACACAGCACGTCTTATAACAGCGTTTAGGAAGACTGTGAAGCTATGTGGAATATTGGAAACTAGTTTGAGTTCCGTATTTGTACAGAAGCAGCGTGATTGGTCATTTCCAGAATTCGAACCTGAGTCGTCAGGACGAGATTCAGATATCTTAACCACTCGACTACACAGCACGTCCTAAAACTGGGTTTAGGAAGACTGTAAAGGTATTTGGAATCTAGTTTGAGTTCCGTATTTGTACAGAAGCAGCGTGATTGGTCATTTCCAGAATTCGAACCTGAGTCGTCAGGACGAGAGTCAGATATCTTAACCACTCGACTACACAGCACGTCTTATAACTGGGTTTAGGAAGACAGTAAAGGTATTTGGAATCTAGTT
Source organism: Pholcus phalangioides (assembly GCF_987345545.1). Classification (NCBI taxonomy): domain Eukaryota; kingdom Metazoa; phylum Arthropoda; class Arachnida; order Araneae; family Pholcidae; genus Pholcus; species Pholcus phalangioides. Next base: position 14,557,967 of record NW_028301598.1, read on the forward strand.
TGAGTTCCGTATTTGTACAGAAGTAGCTCAATTGGTCATTCCGGGTCGTCAGGACGAGAGTCAGATATCTTAACTACTCGACTACACAGCACATCTCAAAACTGGGTTTAGGAAGACTGTAAAGCTATGTGGAATATTGGAAACTAGTTTGAGTTCCGTATTTGTACAGAAGCAGCGTGATTGGTCATTTCCAGAATTCGAACCTGAGTCGTCAGGACGAGAGTCAGATATCTTTACCACTCGACTACACAGCACATCTCAAGACTGGTTTAGGAAGACTGTAAAGCTATGTGGAATATTGGAAACTACTTTGAGTTCGGTATTTGTACAGAAGAAGCGTGATTGGTCATTCCGGGATTCGAACCCGTGTCGTCAGGATGAGAGCCAGATATCTTAACCAGTCGACTACACAGCACGTCTTATAACTGGGTTTAGGAATACAGTAAAGTTATTTGGAATATTGGAAACTAGTTTGAGTTCCGTATTTGTACAGAAGTAGCTCGATTGGTCATTCCGGGATTCGAACCTGAGTCGTCAGGACGAGAGTCAGATATCTTAACCACTCGACTACACAGCACGTTTCATAACTGGGTTTAGGAAGACAGTGAAGCTATGTGGAGTATTGGAAACTAGTTTGAGATCCGTATTTGTACAGAAGAAGCGTGATTGGTCATTGCGGGATTCGAACCCGGGTCGTCAGGATGAGAGTCAGGTATATTTACCACTCGACTACACAGCACATCTCAAAACTGGGTTTAGGAAGACTGTAAAGCTATGTGGAATATTGGAAACTAGTTTGCGTTCTGTATTTGTACAGAAGTAGCTTGATTGGTCATTCCGGGATTCGAACCCGGGTCGTCAGGACGAGAGCCAGATATCTTAACCACTCGACTACACAGCACATCTCAAAACTGGGTTTAGGAAGACTGTAAAGCTATGTGGAATATTGGAAACTAGTTTGCGTTCTGTATTTGTACAGAAGTAGCTTGATTGGTCATTCCGGGATTCGAACCCGGGTCGTCAGGACGAGAGCCAGATATCTTAACCACTCGACTACACAGAACGTCTTATAACTGGGTTTAGGAAGACAGTAAAGGTATGTGGAATATTGGAAACTAGTTTGCGTTCCGTATTTGTACAGAAGTAGCTTGATTGGTCATTGCGGGATTCGAATCCGGGTCGTCAGGACGAGAGTCAGATATCTTAACCACTCGACTACACAGCACGTCTTATAACTGGGTTCAGGAAGGCAGTAAAGGTATGTGGAATATTGGAAACTGTAACAAGCTACTCGCTAACTTGTTACATTAATTTGTAGTTAAATTTTAATGAAGCTTTTAGAATATAATTTTATTTACGACGCCAGACAGTCTGAGAACTGGGTTGGACTTTTATTCAGGTATCGTGTATAGAAATAGGTGAGGCACCTATATGCACAGGTGTTACCTCCAACGCCTTTTGTAGATTCTCAGAATTGACCCTGCCCTTTTGGGCAGTGGTACCTTGAGAAGGAGTGGCAGATGGATTTATCATTGGTATGTAGACATCGGGGCAGCAGCGAGATTCCAGTAAGGGATTCTAGTCTGGGACCCAAAGGGGAGGGGGTGTGACGTGTAGGAGACGGAACCAATGAGAGGGAAACAGGAGGAAATTGGACGAGAGAAGGTGGTTGAAAGAGACAGAAGGAACTAGGCCGTGATCGTATAGTGGTTAGTACATTGCGTTGTGGCCGCAATAACCCAGGTTCGAATCCTGGTCACGGCACCATTTATGTCCCAGAGCTGCTCTCAGCGTCTGGGGCTGATACTCGAGATACCAATTAATTATTCAATCCTTGTCCTCAGGTCGGAGTAAATTATTATTTATTTACAGCTATAACAAATAATGTATATATGAGGATGTATTTAAATCACATACTTATAAATCAGTACATTTGTTTTATGCTACTACTCCTTGAGCGAGAGAGGAATGGAGAAAGCAATAGGTCAAGACTTACCCCAGACTTTCGTCATCTTCCGCTTCTTCCACTTTCCTCCAAAGAAAAACCCCGGACAACCACCTCTGATCAAGACCTAGTTCCTTCTGTCTCTTTCAACCAAACCTCAAATTCTAACCTCAAACCTCAAATTCTAAAATTATGGAGGAATTATTAGCCACAGTTCTTCACCAGTCTCAGAGACAGGGGGAGTTGATTGAGAAATTAACTGAGGAACTTGCACAGGTAAAATCTTCAATGTCTGTCTCGCCTTTCGCACGTCCTTCTCGAGACAATAATACAGTTAGATACAGACGAGATTTGAATCGGAGATTCAATGGCAATAATCCAGCCATTGCGTGCTATATCTGTGGGGGACCTCACGTAAAGAGATTTTGTCCGATAGCCGGACACCAACGCACCCAGCAGTTAAATACCAGCAATTTCTCCGGAGCTAATTATTTTTCACCAAACACGACCGGGCAAAATTTCCATGGAAGTGAATTTTTTCAAGGAAATCCCGTGAACCAAAATTTTGAACGAAACCAGCAGGGACCTCCGACAAACAATTGACAATCAAGTGGGGAAAATCCAGTAGCTCGCCGTTCGGTCCCGACGTGTCACGCAACGTCTTCCAATGTACAGGTTTTTCCCCTTCCTATTATAAAAGTAAATGCTTACGATGAAACGTTTTCAGCATTATGTGACTCTGGTGCTTCTATTTCTCTGATTACAAGTAGTCTCATGAATAAATTACTTAAGGGTAAAGAAGGCGTAAAGATAGATAATGATGATATTCAAATAAAAGGTGTTACAGGGAAAATACTTAATTATAAGGCATGTTATATTGTACCAATCTGTTTGAATAACTTTTGCGTTAATCAAAAGGTATATGTCACTGAAAATAGTTTAAGTAACGAGTACGAAGCAATTTTAGGTTATGATTTTTTAAAGAATGGCAAATTTTCGTTAGATTCTGAGAAAGGTATACTATGTAATAAAAATGTCATAGCTACATTGTTGGATCGGGAAGAAGTTGTCAAAACATTAACGTTGACAAAGAAATTGCGAGTTCCTGCTCGTACACAAAAGGTCATTTCAGTAGCCACTGCAGAGTTCCCAGTCGGTAGTGAAATTCTCATCACACCCCTTGACAAACAACAAAATAGTGATATTAGAATTGCCCATTCGGTAGGCACAGTAGATGACCAAGGAAAAGTTAAGGTGTTAATTTCTAATATGTCCGAGGTACCACGTCACTTAAATAAAAGTATGAAATTAGGAACTGCTCGAGCTTTTGATGAGGACAAAAATTGTTTGGAAGAACCAGTGCCCTTGACAAAAAAGAATTTACCCCCCTTATCTGGAAAAGATTTCAATTTAGGCGATGTGCCTGGGGAGCTTAGCGTTCAGTTAGAAGCACTTCTTAAGCAATATAGTGATATTTTTGCCCGAGACATTACGGAGTTGGGTCGCACATCTTTAGCAACCCACAAAATTCCTTGGAACGGTCAACCTATTCAGACGTCACCAAAATACAGTACACCTTATGCCCTCAGAGGGGAACTAAAACGTCAAATAAATGATATGTTAGAGGCAGATATTATATCTAAATGCGTAAGCTCTTGCCCAGCTCCGACTTTGATGGTGAAAAAAAAACAAGGTGGATATAGGATGTGTGTGGATTTGCGACGCACAAACATGGCAATTGAAAATGATAGTTATGCTCTACCATTACTTCAAGACATATTAGCACAACTCGATGGTGCACAAATTTTTAGTAGTTTAGACCTGACGTCTTCATATTATCAACTAGAAGTTGCACCAGAAGATAGACCGAAGTTAGCGTTTTGGAACGAGGAGGGGGTTTTCCAATTTAACACGGTGCCGATGGGATTAAAAACTGCCCCTTCTGCGTTTCAGCGAATGGCTGATGCATTCATTTCCGAACTTCATGATGATAAAATATTTTGTTTTATCCATGATGTGCTTATAGCGTCAAAAACTGCTGAAGAACACTTACATAAACTCCACAAGGTTTTTGAAATGTTGCGCAAATATAATTTACGGTTAGCACCTCAGAAATGCGAGTTCTTTCGTGCCGAAATAAAGTATTTGGGCCATATTATTGGGTCACAGGGCATTCGACCACATGACGATAATGTGAAAGCCATTGTTGATTTCCCAGCCCCTAAAACAGTCAAAGAAGTTAGGAGATTCCTCGGCATGTGCGGATTTTTTAGACGTCATATCCCATATTACGCGTTGAATGCTAAGCCGTTAACAGATTTAACCGCGAAAGGCGTTAACTTCCGATGGACTGAAGTTGAGCAGAATGCCTTCCAGCATTTAAAAGCTGCTCTAATCAGTCCTCCCGTTTTAGCATATCCAAAATTTGATGAACACTTTTATCTCGGATGTGATGCTTCTAAAATAGCCATTTCTGCATATTTATATCAAATACATGAAGAAGGTCCTAGACCAATAGCATTTATGTCAAGAAAACTGAAACCTCCAGAGAAAAATTACCCGGCTATTGAATTAGAGCTATTAGCAATCATGGAGGGTATCAATTATTTCCGCTCATACCTTATAGGCAGACACTTCACGGTAGAATCAGACCACAAACCATTGAAATACCTTTTGTCTTTGAAGACTGGTAACCCCCGATTAGCCCGGTGGGCTCTCAGTCTTGGTGAATACAGCTTTGATGTTACCCATAAAGCGGGAAGTCAAAATCTGGTAGCGGATGCTCTTTCTCGACAAGTAGCGCACATAATCACCGTAGATACAAAGGAGCAGCGGCAAAAGCGTATTCGAGAATTGCAAAAGACAGATCCACAATTAGCTCCTATAATGCAGTCTCTGACCGAACAAACCCCTTTGGCAGTTAAGAAAGTTTCGGACGCGTTCTTTTTAAAAGACGGTATTCTTTGTCACTACGCCCCAAGTCACATCCGACCGATTCGTGCGGAATATATAGAGCAAGTTGTTATTCCCTCAGCTATGAAAAGAGAGATCTTTGAAGAAGTTCATGATAACCTGGGCAGCCATTTAGGCTTTGAGAAAACGTTTGAGAGGTTACGTTCTTCGTACTTCTGGCCTAACTATTACAGTGACTGTCAGAAATACGTAAAAAGTTGTAGAATTTGTATCAAAAGCCGAGGTTATCAAGCGAATAAGAAAGCCCCATTAATGAGAAATTTTCAGCCCGACTACCCTTTCCAACTTGTATCAGTAGACATCATGGGACCATTTCCTACTACAGAAAGGGGAAATAAATATATATTTGTTATGATGGACGATTTTTCTCGATTTGTAGAAGCGGAGGCATTACCAAACACGAGGTCTCAAACGTTAGCAGACACCTTTTATTCGGAAATCGTTTGTAGATACGGTAAGCCCGATTACGTTCTAAGTGATAGAGGTGCGAATTTGCACGCATCTGTATTCAAGGAAATGTTAGATAAATTAAACATTCGGCAGTTAAGTACGTCTTCTTATCACCCAAGCACTAATGGCAAAAATGAAAGAAGTCATGCTACCATAGGTCACACGTTATCATGTATGGTAAACGAAACATCAGAATGGGATCAATGGCTTCCACACATTTTAATGTCCTATAGAAGTTCTATTCATTCGAGCACATTGGACACCCCGTTTTTTCTATTATTTATGCGAGACATGCCAATCTACCCTGATATACTACAAGACTCTAGGTTAAGTTATTTTGCGTTTGACAACTACGCTGAGCAGATTTTACCTAGAATGCGCCGAGCGCACGAGATAGTACGAAAAAACATGCAGCTGGCGGTAGAGAAACAAGAGTATTATCGTTCTCGGGTGGCAACAGATAAAAACATAAAGGTGGGAGATTTAGTTTATGTATATTTTCCGAACATACAAAAAGGGGAATCACGACATCTCACCAGGAAATCAAAGGGACCCTATCGGGTGGAGGAGCAACGGTCCCCAGTTCTATTCAGTGTAAAAAATATCAATAATCCTCGGGATACTCAGCTAATTCACGTTGATAGATTAACAAAAGTTAACCTAGCAAGGGAATTTTTGGACGGGGGGAGAAACATGGAAAATACAGAAGTAAAAGTTATAGAGGATCCTATACCACAAGAATCAATACCGTTTGAGGGCAATAACACAGTTCCAAATGAAGGGGATGATTCCGATAGTAATATCCTAGAAGACACTGGTGACGACCAACTACAGCTACTTGCATCCCTGCCTTTTGAATACCTACAGCCTGAAGTTAGGAGACAATTTGATCTTGAAACTGTTTCAGAAGATGAGGAGGATCCGATATCTCCCATTATACCCACAACCTACCCTAATCAAACACGTCCAGTAACTCCTCTCCCGCCAAGCTCTACTCATACGTATAATCTAAGAGATAGAGATGAAACAGGGCGAGCAAAAACGGCGGTTCAGGTTAGAACAATGCGTACCACAGGGACATCAAAATATAACGAGACAGCTGGCCTTGCTTCAAGTAGTAGTTCTGCTCATTCGTCTCCCAATTTCATTCAAGGGACCTTGAGCCCAGATTCTGACCAAGGATGGTCAGAATGGTTTTTCTCATGGATCAGACAACCACTAAACATAAATGGAACCGAGAAAACAAGGTTAGACCGCAATTGATCGTATTTATAGTGCAATAGCAATTTTAGAATATAAGCTCATTTAACTTTTCATGTGAATTTTTGTTTTGTCCTCGATAACAATTTTGCTGTGCATATCAAAATATTTATTCTCAAAAAAGAAAAAAAAAAAAGTAATTATTGTAATGAGCTGAGAGAGAGTGGTGATGGCAATTAGTTGTAAGACTTTACCCTTTTTATTCATTTCGCTGATTCAAAGTGAGCCTGCATGTCTGACTGTAGAATTCTCCATGCCGAATTCAAAGACAAACTCGTTTACGATGAGATCACCTGAACTATCATGGTTTCACATCTCTGCACTAATCGTCTTCACAGCTCCGAAACCGGTACTGGCTCAATGTTGTGCTCGTAAAGTTTACCGCTCGACTCGAGGTATAACGATCAGATATGTCAGAAAGTGCTACATACCTCGACGCAACCCGTGACTGGTAAAATTCAGGAACCCAATAAGCTATATGTTATTGAGGGAAAGAACTACCACGTAGCTTAGCGGTTCTTGTGCCTATTATACATTTTACTGAATTTCAAGGAACACTTGCCCCTACCTAGACGGTAGCTGATTGACTGCCAACTGAAACGTGGGGAGGTCCCGCCACACTAAGTAGAGTAGCTTTCTCTACATTCACTAGACTAATTCTACTTATGTCAAATTACATAATAGACATTTAGTTACGTGCGTGAAAAACAACCCTGCTATAGTTTTCGTACTGCGGTTGGAAAGCTGTGTCTTAGGAGTGGATTCATCTCATCAGGGCATCAACAGATGCATAGTTGTGGATCGCGAGTAGTGTGATCGTAGTGTCATCGTAGACAGCAAGCGATGCTGTCTATTATCGTTGGTAAAACTCAGGTGAAGATGAACTGATCGATTGTAGAGAACTTTTCGATACAATTTGGATATTTCTTCATGCATCTATAAGAATTAGAGTGCTATTTGGTTTATGTGTGTGTGTGTGTGTGTTTTTTTTTTTCAGCTTTGTGAATAACTATCGTCATATATTTTATTAACTCTCATTACAATTATATAATTATTTTCTCTTTGAAAACTCATGTGATATTAGTGACTCTGCGATATTTGAAGAACAAAGTTAAAATTTTGATTTTTATGTTCGGATGTAATATTGATTTCAGCAGAACGTTTTTCACTGACGCAGATTGATTTTATAGCTACAGATACATTCTATCTTTGCATAGATAGGTTAATTAGGTATCAAGCAATTTCTTGTTCAGATTGTTTTCCTTCTTTTATGGTTGAATATGTTAATTGGTGTTCGAAATGTTGTTCTTTGATAAACATGTATAATTTTGTGTAGTGATAAGCATCCACAAGGTGCTGTGGTCCATTGTTCTGTAACAAAGAGAGGGGAAGGGAGAAAGCACATACGGAAATACCTCTTCTTTGATTGGCATTTACTACTTATCGCAAGTCCAAGGGAGGAGCGGTCAACTGATGCAGTGTGAAAAGAGGAGGAGATTGGATTGACTTATTATAGGAATTTGCCTAGATTTGGTTTGGACAAGGATAGAAAGACGGCCGCGTTTTTTTTTTTTCCCGAACCTGCTCGTTTCTCTGCAGGTTCTTTTCTAAGGGGGGAGGAATGTAACAAGCTACTCGCTAACTTGTTACATTAATTTGTAGTTAAATTTTAATGAAGCTTTTAGAATATAATTTTATTTACGACGCCAGACAGTCTGAGAACTGGGTTGGACTTTTATTCAGGTATCGTGTATAGAAATAGGTGAGGCACCTATATGCACAGGTGTTACCTCCAACGCCTTTTGTAGATTCTCAGAATTGACCCTGCCCTTTTGGGCAGTGGTACCTTGAGAAGGAGTGGCAGATGGATTTATCATTGGTATGTAGACATCGGGGCAGCAGCGAGATTCCAGTAAGGGATTCTAGTCTGGGACCCAAAGGGGAGGGGGTGTGACGTGTAGGAGACGGAACCAATGAGAGGGAAACAGGAGGAAATTGGACGAGAGAAGGTGGTTGAAAGAGACAGAAGGAACTAGGTCTTGATCAGAGGTGGTTGTCCGGGGTTTTTCTTTGGAGGAAAGTGGAAGAAGCGGAAGATGACGAAAGTCTGGGGTAAGTCTTGACCTATTGCTTTCTCCATTCCTCTCTCGCTCAAGGAGTAGTAGCATAAAACAAATGTACTGATTTATAAGTATGTGATTTAAATACATCCTCATATATACATTATTTGTTATAGCTGTAAATAAATAATAATTTACTCCGACCTGAGGACAAGGATTGAATAATTAATTGGTATCTCGAGTATCAGCCCCAGACGCTGAGAGCAGCTCTGGGACATAAATGGTGCCGTGACCAGGATTCGAACCTGGGTTATTGCGGCCACAACGCAATGTACTAACCACTATACGATCACGGCCTAGTTCCTTCTGTCTCTTTCAACCACCTTCTCTCGTCCAATTTCCTCCTGTTTCCCTCTCATTGGTTCCGTCTCCTACACGTCACACCCCCTCCCCTTTGGGTCCCAGACTAGAATCCCTTACTGGAATCTCGCTGCTGCCCCGATGTCTACATACCAATGATAAATCCATCTGCCACTCCTTCTCAAGGTACCACTGCCCAAAAGGGCAGGGTCAATTCTGAGAATCTACAAAAGGCGTTGGAGGTAACACCTGTGCATATAGGTGCCTCACCTATTTCTATACACGATACCTGAATAAAAGTCCAACCCAGTTCTCAGACTGTCTGGCGTCGTAAATAAAATTATATTCTAAAAGCTTCATTAAAATTTAACTACAAATTAATGTAACAAGTTAGCGAGTAGCTTGTTACAGTTTCCAATATTCCACATACCTTTACTGCCTTCCTGAACCCAGTTATAAGACGTGCTGTGTAGTCGAGTGGTTAAGATATCTGACTCTCGTCCTGACGACCCGGATTCGAATCCCGCAATGACCAATCAAGCTACTTCTGTACAAATACGGAACGCAAACTAGTTTCCAATATTCCACATACCTTTACTGTCTTCCTAAACCCAGTTATAAGACGTTCTGTGTAGTCGAGTGGTTAAGATATCTGGCTCTCGTCCTGACGACCCGGGTTCGAATCCCGGAATGACCAATCAAGCTACTTCTGTACAAATACAGAACGCAAACTAGTTTCCAATATTCCACATAGCTTTACAGTCTTCCTAAACCCAGTTTTGAGATGTGCTGTGTAGTCGAGTGGTAAATATACCTGACTCTCATCCTGACGACCCGGGTTCGAATCCCGCAATGACCAATCACGCTTCTTCTGTACAAATACGGATCTCAAACTAGTTTCCAATACTCCACATAGCTTCACTGTCTTCCTAAACCCAGTTATGAAACGTGCTGTGTAGTCGAGTGGTTAAGATATCTGACTCTCGTCCTGACGACTCAGGTTCGAATCCCGGAATGACCAATCGAGCTACTTCTGTACAAATACGGAACTCAAACTAGTTTCCAATATTCCAAATAACTTTACTGTATTCCTAAACCCAGTTATAAGACGTGCTGTGTAGTCGACTGGTTAAGATATCTGGCTCTCATCCTGACGACACGGGTTCGAATCCCGGAATGACCAATCACGCTTCTTCTGTACAAATACCGAACTCAAAGTAGTTTCCAATATTCCACATAGCTTTACAGTCTTCCTAAACCAGTTTTGAGATGTGCTGTGTAGTCGAGTGGTAAAGATATCTGACTCTCGTCCTGACGACTCAGGTTCGAATTCTGGAAATGACCAATCACGCTGCTTCTGTACAAATACGGAACTCAAACTAGTTTCCAATATTCCACATAGCTTTACAGTCTTCCTAAACCCAGTTTTGAGATGTGCTGTGTAGTCGAGTAGTTAAGATATCTGACTCTCGTCCTGACGACCCGGAATGACCAATTGAGCTACTTCTGTACAAATACGGAACTCAAACTAGATTCCAAATACCTTTACTGTCTTCCTAAACCCAGTTATAAGACGTGCTGTGTAGTCGAGTGGTTAAGATATCTGACTCTCGTCCTGACGACTCAGGTTCGAATTCTGGAAATGACCAATCACGCTGCTTCTGTACAAATACGGAACTCAAACTAGATTCCAAATACCTTTACAGTCTTCCTAAACCCAGTTTTAGGACGTGCTGTGTAGTCGAGTGGTTAAGATATCTGAATCTCGTCCTGACGACTCAGGTTCGAATTCTGGAAATGACCAATCACGCTGCTTCTGTACAAATACGGAACTCAAACTAGTTTCCAATATTCCACATAGCTTCACAGTCTTCCTAAACGCTGTTATAAGACGTGCTGTGTAGTCGAGTGGTTAAGATATCTGGCTCTCATCCTGACGACTCGGGTTCGAATCCCGGAATGACCAATCACGCTTCTTCTGTAGAAATACGGAACTCAAAGTAGTTTCCAATATTCCACATAGCTCTACAGTCTTCCTAAACCAGTTTTGAGATGTGCTGTGTAGTCGAGTGGTAAAGATACCTTACTCTCGTCCTGACGACCCGGATTCGAATCCCGCAATGACCAATCAAGCTACTTCTGTACAAATACGGAACGCAAACTAATTTCCAATATTCCACATACCTTTACTGTCTTCCTAAACCCAGTTATAAGACGTTCTGTGTAGTCGAGTGGTTAAGATATCTGGCTCTCGTCCTGACGACCCGGGTTCGAATCCCGGAATGACCAATCAAGCTACTTCTGTACAAATACAGAACGCAAACTAGTTTCCAATATTCCACATAGCTTTACAGTCTTCCTAAACCCAGTTTTGAGATGTGCTGTGTAGTCGAGTGGTAAATATACCTGACTCTCATCCTGACGACCCGGGTTCGAATCCCGCAATGACCAATCACGCTTCTTCTGTACAATTACGGATCTCAAACTAGTTTCCAATATTCCAAATAACTTTACTGTCTTCCTAAACCCAATTATAAGACGTGCTGTGTAGTCGAGTGGTTAAGATATCTGGCTCTCATCCTGACGACCCGGGTTCGAATCCCGGAATGACCAATCACGCTTCTTCTGTACAAATACGGAACTCAAAGTAGTTTCCAATACTCCACATAGCTTTACAGTCTTCCTAAACCAGTTTTGAGATGTGCTGTGTAGTCGAGTGGTAAAGATATCTGACTCTCGTCCTGACGACTCAGGTTCGAATTCTGGAAATGACCAATCACGCTGCTTCTGTACAAATACGGAACTCAAACTAGTTTCCAATATTCCACATAGCTTTACAGTCTTCCTAAACCCAGTTTTGAGATGTGCTGTGTAGTCGAGTAGTTAAGATATCTGACTCTCGTCCTGACGACCCGGAATGACCAATTGAGCTACTTCTGTACAAATACGGAACTCAAACTAGATTCCAAATACCTTTACAGTCTTCCTAAACCCAGTTTTAGGACGTGCTGTGTAGTCGAGTGGTTAAGATATCTGAATCTCGTCCTGACGACTCAGGTTCGAATTCTGGAAATGACCAATCACGCTGCTTCTGTACAAATACGGAACTCAAACTAGTTTCCAATATTCCACATAGCTTCACAGTCTTCCTAAACGCTGTTATAAGACGTGCTGTGTAGTCGAGTGGTTAAGATTTCTGACTCTCGTCCTGACGACTCAGGTTCGAATCCCGGAATGACCAATCACGCTTCTTCTGTAGAAATACGGAACTCAAAGTAGTTTCCAATATTCCACATAGCTTTACAGTCTTCCTAAACCAGTTTTGAGATGTGCTGTGTAGTCGAGTGGTAAAGATACCTTACTCTCATCCTGACGACCCTGGTTCGAATGCCGCAATGAATAATCACGCTTCTTCTGTACAAATACGGAACTCAAACTAGTTTCCAATATTCCACATACCTTTACTGCCTTCCTGAACCCAGTTATAAGACGTGCTGTGTAGTCGAGTGGTTAAGATATCTGACTCTCGTCCTGACGACTCAGGTTCGAATCCCGGAATGACCAATCGAGCTACTTCTGTACAAATACGGAACTCAAACTAGTTTCCAATATTCCAAATACCTTTACAGTTTTCCTAAACCCAGTTATAAGATGTGCTGTGTAGTCGAGTGGTTAAGATATCTGACTCTCGTCCTGACGACCCGGAATCACCAATCACGCTTCTTCTGTACAAATACGGATCTCAAAGTAGTTTCCATTATTCCACTTACCTTCACAGTCTTCCTAAACCCTGTTATAAGACGTGCTGTGTAGTCGAGTGGTTAAGATATCTGGCTCTCCGACCTGACGACCCGGGTTCGAATCCCGTAATGAATAATCACGCTTCTTCTGAACAAATACGGAACTCAAACTAGTTTCCAATATTCCACATACCTTTACTGTCTTCCTAAACCCTGTTATAAGACGTGCTGTGTTGTCGAGTGGTTAAGATTTCTGACTCTCGTCCTGACGACTCAGGTTCGAATCCCGGAATGACCAATCGAGCTACTTCTGTACAAATACGGAACTCAAACTAGTTTCCAATATTCCACATAGCTTTACAGTCTTCCTAGACCCAGTTTTGAGATGTGCTGTGTAGTCGAGGGGTTAACATATCTGACTCTCGTCCTGACGACCCGGATTCGAATCCCGCAATGACCAATCAAGCTACTTCTGTACAAATACGGAACGCAAACTAGTTTCCAATATTCCACATACCTTTACTGTCTTCCTAAACCCAGTTATAAGACGTCCTGTGTAGTCGAGTGGTTAAGATATCTGGCTCTCGTCCTGACGACCCGAGTTCGAATCCCGGAATGACCAATCAAGCTACTTCTGTACAAATACGGAACGCAAACTAGTGTCCAATATTCCACATAGCTTTACAGTCTTCCTAAACCGAGTTTTGAGATGTGCTGTGTAGTCGAGTGGTAAACATACCTGACTCTCATCCTCCCGACCCGGGTTCGAATCCCGCAATGACCAATCACGCTTCTTCTGTACAAATACGGAACTCAAACTAGTTTCCAATATTCCACATACCTTTACTGTCTTCCTAAACCCAGTTTTGAGATGTGCTGTGTAGTCGAGTGGTAAAGATACCTAACACTCATCCTGACGACCCGGATTCGAATCCCGCAATGACCAATCACGCTTCTTCTTTACAAATACGGAACTCAAATTAGTTTCCAATATTCCACTTACCTTTACAGTCTTCCTAAACCCAGTTTTAGGACGTGCTGTGTAGTCGAGTGGTAAAGATATCTGACTCTCGTCCTGACGACTCAGGTTCGAATTCTGGAAATGACCAATCACGCTGCTTCTGTACAAATACGGAACTCAAACTAGTTTCCAATATTCCACATAGCTTTACAGTCTTCCTAAACCCAGTTTTGAGATGTGCTGTGTAGTCGAGTAGTTAAGATATCTGACTCTCGTCCTGACGACCCGGGTTCGAATCCCGGAATGACCAATCACGCTTCTTCTGTACAAATACGGAACTCAAAGTAGTTTCCAATATTCCACATAGCTTTACAGTCTTCCTAAACCAGTTTTGAGATGTGCTGTGTAGTCGAGTGGTAAAGGTATCTCGAGTATCAGCCCCAGACGCTGAGAGCAGCTCTGGGACAAAACTAGTTTGAGGTCCGTATTTGTACAGAAGAAGCGTGATTATTCATTGCGGCATTCGAACCAGGGTCGTCAGGATGAGAGTAAGGTATCTTTACCACTCGACTACACAGCACATCTCAAAACTGGTTTAGGAAGACTGTAAAGCTATGTGGAATATTGGAAACTACTTTGAGTTCCGTATTTGTACAGAAGAAGCGTGATTGGTCATTCCGGGATTCGAACCCGGGTCGTCAGGATGAGAGCCAGATATCTTAACCACTCGACTACACAGCACGTCTTATAACTGGGTTTAGGAAGGCAGTAAAGGTATTTGGAATCTAGTTTGAGTTCCGTATTTGTACAGAAGTAGCTCAATTGGTCATTCCGGGTCGTCAGGACGAGAGTCAGATATCTTAACTACTCGACTACACCGCACATCTCAAAACTGGGTTTAGGAAGACTGTAAAGCTATGTGGAATATTGGAAACTAGTTTGAGTTCCGTATTTGTACAGAAGCAGCGTGATTGGTCATTTCCAGAATTTGAACCTGAGTCGTCAGGACGAGAGTCAGATATCTTAACCAATCGATTACACAGCACGTCCTAAAACTGGGTTTAGGAAGACAGTAAAGGTATTTGGAATATTGGAAACTAGTTTGAGTTCCCTATTTGTACAGAAGTAGCTCGATTGGTCATTCCGGGATTCGAACCTGAGTCGTCAGGACGAGAGTCAGATATCTTAACCACTCGACTACACAGCACGTTTTATAACTGGGTTTAGGAAGACTGTGAAGCTATGTGGAATATTGGAAACTAGTTTGAGTTCCGTATTTGTACAGAAGTAGCTTGATTGGTCATTGCGGGATTCGAATCCGGGTCGTCAGGACGAGAGCCAGATATCTTAACCAATCGACTACACAGCACGTCCTAAAACTGGGTTTAGGAAGACTGTAAAGGTAAGTGGAATATTGGAAACTAATTTGAGTTCCGTATTTGTAAAGAAGAAGCGTGATTGGTCATTCCGGGATTCGAACCCGGGTCGGCAAGACGAGAGTGAGATATCTTAACCACTCGACTACACAGCACATCTCAAAACTGGGTTTAGGAAGACTGTAAAGCTATGTGGAATATTGGACACTAGTTTGCGTTCCGTATTTGTACAGAAGTAGCTTGATTGGTCATTCCGGGATTCGAACCCGGGTCGTCAGGACGAGAGCCAGATATCTTAACCACTCGACTACACAGAACGTCTTATAACTGGGTTTAGGAAGACAGTAAAGGTATGTGGAATATTGGAAACTAGTTTGCGTTCCGTATTTGTACAGAAGTAGCTCGATTGGTCATTCCGGGATTCGAACCTGAGTCGTCAGGATGAGAGTAAGGTATCTTTACCACTCGACTACACAGCACATCTCAAAATTGGTTTAGGAAGACTGTAAAGCTATGTGGAATATTGGAAACTACTTTGAGTTCCGTATTTGTACAGAAGAAGCGTGATTGGTCATTCCGGGATTCGAACCCGGGTCGTCAGGATGAGAGTCAGATATCTTAACCCCTCGACTACACAGCACGTCTTATAACTGGGTTTAGGAAGACTGTAAAGGTATTTGGAATATTGGAAACTAGTTTGAGTTCCGTATTTGTACAGAAGTAGCTCGATTGGTCATTCCGGGATTCGAACCTGAGTCGTCAGGACGAGAGTCAGATATCTTAACCACTCGACTACACAGCACGTCCTAAAACTGGGTTTAGGAAGACTGTAAAGGTAAGTGGAATATTGGAAACTACTTTGAGTTCCGTATTTGTAAAGAAGAAGCGTGATTGGTCATTCCGGGATTCGAACCCGGGTCGTCAAGACGAGAGCCAGATATCTTAACCACTCGACTACACAGAACGTCTTATAACTGGGTTTAGGAAGACAGTAAAGGTATGTGGAATATTGGAAACTAGTTTGCGTTCCGTATTTGTACAGAAGTAGCTTGATTGGTCATTGCGGCATTCGAACCAGGGTCGTCAGGATGAGAGTAAGGTATCTTTACCACTCGACTACACAGCACATCTCAAAATTGGTTTAGGAAGACTGTAAAGCTATGTGGAATATTGGAAACTACTTTGAGTTCCGTATTTGTACAGAAGAAGCGTGATTGGTCATTCCGGGATTCGAACCCGGGTCGTCAGGATGAGAGTCAGATATCTTAACCCCTCGACTACACAGCACGTCTTATAACTGGGTTTAGGAAGACTGTAAAGGTATTTGGAATATTGGAAACTAGTTTGAGTTCCGTATTTGTACAGAAGTAGCTCGATTGGTCATTCCGGGATTCGAACCTGAGTCGTCAGGACGAGAGTCAGATATCTTAACCACTCGACTACACAGCACGTCTTATATCTGGGTTCAGGAAGGCAGTAAAGGTATGTGGAATATTGGAAACTAGTTTGAGTTCCGTATTTGTACAGAAGTAGCTCGATTATTCATTGCGGCATTCGAACCAGGGTCGTCAGGATGAGAGTAAGGTATCTTTACCACTCGAATACACAGCACATCTCAAAACTGGTTTAGGAAGACTGTAAATCTATGTGGAATATTGGAAACTACTTTGAGTTCCGTATTTGTACAGAAGAAGCGTGATTGGTCATTCCGGGATTCGAACCCGGGTCGTCAGGATGAGAGTTTAGATATCTTAACCCCTCGACTACACAGCACATCTTATAACTGGGTTTAGGAAGACTGTAAAGGTATTTGGAATATTGGAAACTAGTTTGAGTTCCGTATTTGTACAGAAGTAGCTCGATTGGTCATTCCGGGATTCGAACCTGAGTCGTCAGGACGAGAGTCAGATATCTTAACCACTCGACTACACAGCACGTCTTATAACTGGGTTCAGGAAGGCAGTAAAGGTATGTGGAATATTGGAAACTAGTTTGAGGTCCGTATTTGTACAGAAGAAGCGTGATTATTCATTGCGGCATTCGAACCAGGGTCGTCAGGATGAGAGAAAGGTATCTTTACCACTCGACTACACAGCACATCTCAAAACTGGTTTAGGAAGACTGTAAAGCTATGTGGAATATTGGAAACTACTTTGAGTTCCGTATTTGTACAGAAGAAGCGTGATTGGTCATTCCGGGATTCGAACCCGGGTCGTCAGGATGAGAGTCAGATATCTTAACCCCTCGACTACACAGCACATCTTATAACTGGGTTTAGGAAGGCAGTAAAGGTATGTGGAATATTGGAAACTAGTTTGAGGTCCGTATTTGTACAGAAGTAGCTCGATTGGTCATTCCGGGATTCGAACCTGAGTCGTCAGGACGAGAGTCAGATATCTTAACCACTCGACTACACAGCACGTCTTATAACTGGGTTCAGGAAGGCAGTGAAGCTATGTGGAATATTGGAAACTAGTTTGAGTTCCGTATTTGTACAGAAGAAGCTTGATTGGTCATTCCGGGATTCGTACCCGTGTGGTCAGGATGAGAGCCAGATATCTTAACTACTCGACAACACAGCACATTTCAAAACTGGGTTTAGGAAGACTGTAAAGCTATGTGGAATATTGCAAACTAGTTTGAGTTCCGTATTTGTACAGAAGTAGCTCAATTGGTCATTCCGGGTCGTCAGGACGAGAGTCAGATATCTTAACTACTCGACTACACCGCACATCTCAAAACTGGGTTTAGGAAGACTGTAAAGCTATGTGGAATATTGCAAACTAGTTTGAGTTCCGTATTTGTACAGAAGCAGCGTGATTGGTCATTTCCAGAATTTGAACCTGAGTCGTCAGGACGAGAGTCAGATATCTTAACCAATCGATTACACAGCACGTCCTAAAACTGGGTTTAGGAAGACAGTAAAGGTATTTGGAATATTGGAAACTAGTTTGAGTTCCCTATTTGTACAGAAGTAGCTCGATTGGTCATTCCGGGATTCGAACCTGAGTCGTCAGGACGAGAGTCATATATCTTAACCACTCGACTACACAGCACGTTTTATAACTGGGTTTAGGAAGACTGTGAAGCTATGTGGAATATTGGAAACTAGTTTGAGTTCCGTATTTGTACAGAAGTAGCTTGATTGGTCATTCCGGGATTCGAACCCGGGTCGTCAGGACGAGAGCCAGATATCTTAACCACTCGACTACACAGAACGTCTTATAACTGGGTTTAGGAAGACAGTAAAGGTATGTGGAATATTGGAAACTAGTTTGCGTTCCGTATTTGTACAGAAGTAGCTTGATTGGTCATTGCGGGATTCGAATCCGGGTCGTCAGGATGAGTGTTAGGTATCTTTACCACTCGACTACACAGCACATCTGAAAACTGGGTTTAGGAAGACAGTAAAGGTATGTGGAATATTGGAAACTAGTTTGAGTTCCGTATTTGTACAGAAGAAGCGTGATTGGTCATTGCGGGATTCAAACCCGGGTCGTCAGGATGAGAGTCAGGTATATTTACCACTCGACTACACAGCACATCTCAAAACTGGGTTTAGGAAGACTGTAAAGCTATGTGGAATATTGGACACTAGTTTGCGTTCCGTATTTGTACAGAAGTAGCTTGATTGGTCATTCCGGGATTCGAACCCGGGTCGTCAGGACGAGAGCCAGATATCTTAACCACTCGACTACACAGAACGTCTTATAACTGGGTTTAGGAAGACAGTAAAGGTATGTGGAATATTGGAAACTAGTTTGCGTTCCGTATTTGTACAGAAGTAGCTTGATTGGTCATTGCGGGATTCGAATCCGGGTCGTCAGGACGAGAGTCAGATATCTTAACCCCTCGACTACACAGCACATCTCAAAACTGGGTTTAGGAAGACTGTAAAGGTATGTGGAATAATTGAAACTAGTTTGAGTTCCGTATTTGTACAGAAGCAGCGTGATTGGTCATTTCCAGAATTCGAACCTGAGTCGTCAGGACGAGAGTCAGATATCTTAACCAATCGACTACACAGCACGTCCTAAAACTGGGTTTAGGAAGACTGTAAAGGTAAGTGGAATATTGGAAACTAGTTTGAGTTCCGTATTTGTAAAGAAGAAGCGTGATTGGTCATTCCGGGATTCGAACCCGGGTGGTCAGGACGAGAGTCAGGTATTTTTACACCTCGACTACACAGCACATCTCAAAACTGGGTTTAGGAAGACAGTAAAGGTATGTGGAATATTGGAAACTAGTTTGCGTTCCGTATTTGTACAGAAGTAGCTTGATTGGTCATTGCGAGATTCGAATCCGGGTCGTCAGGATGAGTGTTAGGTATCTTTACCACTCGACTACACAGCACATCTCAAAACTGGGTTTAGGAAGACAGTAAAGGTATGTGGAATATTGGAAACTAGTTTGCGTTCCGTATTTGTACAGAAGTAGCTCGATTGGTCATTCCGGGATTCGAACCTGAGTCGTCAGGACGAGAGTCAGATATCTTAACCACTCGACTACACAGCACGTCTTATAACTGGGTTTAAGAAGACAGTAAAGGTATGTGGAATATTGGAAACTAGTTTGAGTTCCGTATTTGTACAGAAGAAGCGTGATTATTCATTGCGGCATTCGAACCAGGGTCGTCAGGATGAGAGTAAGGTATCTTTACCACTCGACTACACAGCACATCTCAAAACTGGTTTAGGAAGACTGTAAAGCTATGTGGAATATTGGAAACTACTTTGAGTTCCGTATTTCTACAGAAGAAGCGTGATTGGTCATTCCGGGATTCGAACCCGTGTCGTCAGGATGAGAGCCAGATATCTTAACCACTCGACTACACAGCACGTTTTATAACTGGGTTTAGGAAGACTGTGAAGCTATGTGGAATATTGGAAACTAGTTTGAGTTCCGTATTTGTACAGAAGAAGCTTGATTGGTCATTCCGGGATTCGTACCCGTGTGGTCAGGATGAGGGCCAGATATCTTAACTACTCGACTACACAGCACATCTCAAAACTGGGTTAAGGAAGACTGTAAAGCTATGTGGAATATTGGAAACTAGTTTGAGTTCCGTATTTGTACAGAAGAAGCTTGATTGGTCATTCCGGGATTCGTACCCGTGTGGTCAGGATGAGAGCCAGATATCTTAACTACTCGACTACACAGCACATCTCAAAACTGGGTTTAGGAAGACTGTAAAACTATGTGGAATATTGGAAACTTGTTTGAGTTCCGTATTTGTACAGAAGCAGCGTGATTGGTCATTTCCAGAATTCGAACCTGAGTCGTCAGGACGAGAGTCAGATATCTTAACCACTCGACTACACAGCACGTATTATAACTGGGTTTAGGAAGACAGTAAAGGTATGTGGAATATTGGAATCTAGTTTGAGTTCCGTATTTGTACAGAAGTAGCTCAATTGGTCATTCCGGGTCGTCAGGAAGAGAGTCAGATATCTTAACTACTCAGCACATCTCAAGACTGGGTTTAGGAAGACTGTAAAGCTATGTGGAATATTGGAAACTATTTTGAGTTCCGTATTTGTAAAGAAGAAGCGTGATTGGTCATTCCGGGATTCGAACCCGGGTGGTCAGGACGAGAGTCAGGTATTTTTACCACTCGACTACACAGCACATCTCAAAACTGGGTTTAGCAAGACTGTAAAGCTATGTGGAATATTGGAAACTAGTTTGAGTTCCGTATTTGTACAGAAGTAGCTTGATTGGTCATTCCGGGATTCGAACCCGGGTGGTGAGGACGAGAGTCAGATATCTTATTCACTCGATTACACAGCACGTCTTATAACAGGGTTTAGGAAGACTGTGAAGTTATGTGGAATATTGGAATCTAGTTTGAGTTCCGTATTTGTCCCTAAATAGCTCGATTGGTCATTCCGGGATTCGAACCCGGGTCGTCAGGATGAGAGTCAGGTATCTTTACCACTCGACTACACAGCATATCTCAAAACTGGGTTTAGGAAGACTGTAAAGGTATGTGGAATAATTGAAACTAGTTTGAGTTCCGTATTTGTACAGAAGTAGCTTGATTGGTCATTGCGGGATTCGAACCCGGGTCGTCAGGACGAGAGTCAGATATCTTAAACACTCGACTACACAGCACGTTTTATAACTGGGTTTAGGAAGACAGTAAAGGTATTTGGAATATTGGAAACTAGTTTGAGTTCCGTATTTGTACAGAAGCAGCGTGATTGGTCATTTCCAGAATTCGAACCTGAGTCGTCAGGACGAGATTCAGATATCTTAACCACTCGACTACACAGCACCTCCTAAAACTGGGTTTAGGAAGACTGTAAAGGTAAGTGGAATATTGGAAACTACTTTGAGTTCCGTATTTGTACAGAAGAAGCGTGATTATTCATTGCGGGATTCGAACCCTTGTCGTCAGGATGAGAGTCAGGTATCTTTACCACTCGACTACACAGCACGTCTTAAAACTGGGTTTAGGAAGACTGTAAAGCTATGTGGATTATTGGAAACTAGTTTGAGTTCCGTATTTGTACAGAAGTAGCTCAATTGGTCATTCCGGGATTCGAACCCGGGTCGTCAGGACGAGAGTGAGATATCTTAACTACTCAACTACACAGCACGTCCTGAAACTGGGTTTAGGAAGACTGTAAAGGTAACTGGAATATTGCAAACTAGTTTGAGTTCCGTATTTGTAAAGAAGAAGCGTGATTATTCATTGCGGGATTTGAACCCGTGTCGTCAGGATGAGTGTTAGGTATCTTTACCACTCGACTACACAGCACATCTCAAAACTGGGTTTAGGAAGACTGTAAAGCTATGTGGAATATTGGAAACTAGTTTGAGTTCCGTATTTGTAAAGAAGAAGCGTGATTGGTCATTCCGGGATTCGAACCCGGGTGGTCAGGACGAGAGTCAGGTATTTTTACCACTCGACTACACAGCACATCTCAAAACTGGGTTTAGCAAGACTGTAAAGCTATGTGGAATATTGGAAACTAGTTTGAGTTCCGTATTTGTACAGAAGTAGCTTGATTGGTCATTCCGGGATTCGAACCCGGGTGGTGAGGACGAGAGTCAGATATCTTATTCACTCGATTACACAGCACGTCTTATAACAGGGTTTAGGAAGACTGTGAAGTTATGTGGAATATTGGAAACTAGTTTGAGTTCCGTATTTGTCCCTAAATAGCTCGATTGGTCATTCCGGGATTCGAACCCGGGTCGTCAGGATGAGAGTCAGGTATCTTTACCACTCGACTACACAGCATATCTCAAAACTGGGTTTAGGAAGACTGTAAAGGTATGTGGAATAATTGAAACTAGTTTGAGTTCCGTATTTGTACAGAAGTAGCTTGATTGGTCATTGCGGGATTCGAACCCGGGTCGTCAGGACGAGAGTCAGATATCTTAAACACTCGACTACACAGCACGTTTTATAACTGGGTTTAGGAAGACAGTAAAGGTATTTGGAATATTGGAAACTAGTTTGAGTTCCGTATTTGTACAGAAGCAGCGTGATTGGTCATTTCCAGAATTCGAACCTGAGTCGTCAGGACGAGATTCAGATATCTTAACCACTCGACTACACAGCACCTCCTAAAACTGGGTTTAGGAAGACTGTAAAGGTAAGTGGAATATTGGAAACTACTTTGAGTTCCGTATTTGTACAGAAGAAGCGTGATTATTCATTGCGGGATTCGAACCCTTGTCGTCAGGATGAGAGTCAGGTATCTTTACCACTCGACTACACAGCACGTCTTAAAACTGGGTTTAGGAAGACTGTAAAGTTATGTGGATTATTGGAAACTAGTTTGAGTTCCGTATTTGTACAGAAGTAGCTCAATTGGTCATTCCGGGATTCGAACCCGGGTCGTCAGGACGAGAGTGAGATATCTTAACTACTCAACTACACAGCACGTCCTAAAACTGGGTTTAGGAAGACTGTAAAGGTAACTGGAATATTGCAAACTAGTTTGAGTTCCGTATTTGTAAAGAAGAAGCGTGATTATTCATTGCGGGATTTGAACCCGTGTCGTCAGGATGAGTGTTAGGTATCTTTACCACTCGACTACACAGCACATCTCAAAACTGGGTTTAGGAAGACAGTAAAGGTATGTGGAATATTGGAAACTAGTTTGAGTTCCGTATTTGTACTGAAGAAGCGTGATTGGTCATTGCGGGATTCGAACCCGGGTCGTCAGGATGAGAGTCAGGAATATTTACCACTCGACTACACAGCACATCTCAAAACTGGGTTTAGGAAGACTGTAAAGCTATGTGGAATATTGGAAACTAGTTTGCGTTCCGTATTTGTACAGAAGTAGCTTGATTGGTCATTCCGGGATTCGAACGCGGGTCGTCAGGACGGGAGACAGATATCTTAACCACTCGACTACACAGAAAGTCTTATAACTGGGTTTAGGAAGACTGTAAAGGTATTTGGAATCTAGTTTGAGTTCCGTATTTGTACAGAAGTATCTCGATTGGTCATTCCGGGATTCGAACCTGAGTCGTCAGGACGAGAGTCATATATCTTAACCACTCGACTACACAGCACATCCTAAAACTGGGTTTAGGAAGACTGTAAAGGTAAGTGGAATATTGGAAACTACTTTGAGTGCCGTATTTGTACAGAAGAAGCGTGATTATTCATTACGGGATTCGAACCCGGGTCGTCAGGACGAGAGTCAGATATCTTAACCCCTCGACTACACAGCACATCTTATAACTGGGTTTAGGAAGACTGTAAAGGTATTTGGAATCTAGTTTGAGTTCCGTATTTGTACAGAAGTAGCTCGATTGGTCATTCCGGGATTCGAACCTGAGTCGTCAGGACGAGAGTCAGATATCTTAACCACTCGACTACACAGCACGTTTTATAACTGGGTTTGGGAAGACTGTGAAGCTATGTGGAATATTGGAAACTAGTTTGAGTTCCGTATTTGTACAGAAGAAGCTTGATTGGTCATTCCGGGATTCGTACCCGTGTGGTCAGGATGAGAGCCAGATATCTTAACTACTCGACTACACAGCACATCTCAAAACTGGGTTTAGGAAGACTGTAAAGCTATGTGGAATATTGGAAACTAGTTTGAGTTCCGTATTTGTACAGAAGAAGCTTGATTGGTCATTCCGGGATTCGTACCCGTGTGGTCAGGATGAGAGCCAGATATCTTAACTACTCGACTACACAGCACATCTCAAAACTGGGTTTAGGAAGACTGTAAAGCTATGTGGAATATTGGAAACTAGTTTGAGTTCCGTATTTGTACAGAAGCAGCGTGATTGGTCATTTCCAGAATTCGAACATGAGTCGTCAGGACGAGAGTCAGATATCTTAACCACTCGACTACACAGCACGTCTTATAACTGGGTTTAGGAAGACAGTAAAGGTATTTGGTATCTAGTTTGAGTTCCGTATTTGTACAGAAGTAGCTCAATTGGTCATTCCGGGTCGTCAGGACGAGAGTCAGATATCTTAACTACTCGACTACACAGCACATCTCAAAACTGGGTTTAGGAAGACTGTAAAGCTATATGGAATACTGGAAACTAGTTTGAGTTCCGTATTTGTACAGAAGCAGCGTGATTGGTCATTACCAGAATTCGAACCTGAGTCGTCAGGACGAGAGTCAGATATCTTAACCAATCGACTACACAGCACGTCCT
Organism: Pholcus phalangioides; assembly: GCF_987345545.1. Classification (NCBI taxonomy): domain Eukaryota; kingdom Metazoa; phylum Arthropoda; class Arachnida; order Araneae; family Pholcidae; genus Pholcus; species Pholcus phalangioides. The sequence goes on from NW_028301598.1 coordinate 14,582,743, forward strand.
AAAACTGGGTTTAGGAAGACTGTAAAGGTAAGTGGAATATTGGAAACTAGTTTGAGTTCCGTATTTGTAAAGAAGAAGCGTGATTGGTCATTCCGGGATTCGAACCCGGGTGGTCAGGACGAGAGTCAGGTATTTTTACCACTCGACTACACAGCACATCTCAAAACTGGGTTTAGGAAGACAGTAAAGGTATGTGGAATATTGGAAACTAGTTTGCGTTCCGTATTTGTACAGAAGAAGCGTGATTGGTCATTGCGGGATTCGAACCCGGGTCGTCAGGACGAGAGTCAGATATCTTAACCCCTCGACTACACAGCACATCTCAAAACTGGGTCTAGGAAGACTGTAAAGCTATGTGGAACATTGGAAACTAGTTTGAGTTCCGTATTTGTGCAGAAGTAGCTCGATTGGTCATTCCGGGATTCGAACCTGAGTCGTCAGGACGAGAGTCAGATATCTTAACCCCTCGACTACACAGCACATCTTATAACTGGGTTTAGGAAGACTGTAAAGGTAAGTGGAATATTGGAAACTACTTTGAGTTCCGTATTTGTACAGAAGAAGCGTGATTATTCATTGCGGGATTCGAACCCTTGTCGTCAGGATGAGAGTCAGGTATCTTTACCACTCGACTACACAGCACGTCTTAAAACTGGGTTTAGGAAGACTGTAAAGCTATGTGGATTATTGGAAACTAGTTTGAGTTCCGTATTTGTACAGAAGTAGCTCAATTGGTCATTCCGGGATTCGAACCCGGGTCGTCAGGACGAGAGTGAGATATCTTAACTACTCAACTACACAGCACGTCCTGAAACTGGGTTTAGGAAGACTGTAAAGGTAACTGGAATATTGCAAACTAGTTTGAGTTCCGTATTTGTAAAGAAGAAGCGTGATTATTCATTGCGGGATTTGAACCCGTGTCGTCAGGATGAGTGTTAGGTATCTTTACCACTCGACTACACAGCACATCTCAAAACTGGGTTTAGGAAGACTGTAAAGCTATGTGGAATATTGGAAACTAGTTTGAGTTCCGTATTTGTAAAGAAGAAGCGTGATTGGTCATTCCGGGATTCGAACCCGGGTGGTCAGGACGAGAGTCAGGTATTTTTACCACTCGACTACACAGCACATCTCAAAACTGGGTTTAGCAAGACTGTAAAGCTATGTGGAATATTGGAAACTAGTTTGAGTTCCGTATTTGTACAGAAGTAGCTTGATTGGTCATTCCGGGATTCGAACCCGGGTGGTGAGGACGAGAGTCAGATATCTTATTCACTCGATTACACAGCACGTCTTATAACAGGGTTTAGGAAGACTGTGAAGTTATGTGGAATATTGGAAACTAGTTTGAGTTCCGTATTTGTCCCTAAATAGCTCGATTGGTCATTCCGGGATTCGAACCCGGGTCGTCAGGATGAGAGTCAGGTATCTTTACCACTCGACTACACAGCATATCTCAAAACTGGGTTTAGGAAGACTGTAAAGGTATGTGGAATAATTGAAACTAGTTTGAGTTCCGTATTTGTACAGAAGTAGCTTGATTGGTCATTGCGGGATTCGAACCCGGGTCGTCAGGACGAGAGTCAGATATCTTAAACACTCGACTACACAGCACGTTTTATAACTGGGTTTAGGAAGACAGTAAAGGTATTTGGAATATTGGAAACTAGTTTGAGTTCCGTATTTGTACAGAAGCAGCGTGATTGGTCATTTCCAGAATTCGAACCTGAGTCGTCAGGACGAGATTCAGATATCTTAACCACTCGACTACACAGCACCTCCTAAAACTGGGTTTAGGAAGACTGTAAAGGTAAGTGGAATATTGGAAACTACTTTGAGTTCCGTATTTGTACAGAAGAAGCGTGATTATTCATTGCGGGATTCGAACCCTTGTCGTCAGGATGAGAGTCAGGTATCTTTACCACTCGACTACACAGCACGTCTTAAAACTGGGTTTAGGAAGACTGTAAAGTTATGTGGATTATTGGAAACTAGTTTGAGTTCCGTATTTGTACAGAAGTAGCTCAATTGGTCATTCCGGGATTCGAACCCGGGTCGTCAGGACGAGAGTGAGATATCTTAACTACTCAACTACACAGCACGTCCTAAAACTGGGTTTAGGAAGACTGTAAAGGTAACTGGAATATTGCAAACTAGTTTGAGTTCCGTATTTGTAAAGAAGAAGCGTGATTATTCATTGCGGGATTTGAACCCGTGTCGTCAGGATGAGTGTTAGGTATCTTTACCACTCGACTACACAGCACATCTCAAAACTGGGTTTAGGAAGACAGTAAAGGTATGTGGAATATTGGAAACTAGTTTGAGTTCCGTATTTGTACTGAAGAAGCGTGATTGGTCATTGCGGGATTCGAACCCGGGTCGTCAGGATGAGAGTCAGGAATATTTACCACTCGACTACACAGCACATCTCAAAACTGGGTTTAGGAAGACTGTAAAGCTATGTGGAATATTGGAAACTAGTTTGCGTTCCGTATTTGTACAGAAGTAGCTTGATTGGTCATTCCGGGATTCGAACGCGGGTCGTCAGGACGGGAGACAGATATCTTAACCACTCGACTACACAGAAAGTCTTATAACTGGGTTTAGGAAGACTGTAAAGGTATTTGGAATCTAGTTTGAGTTCCGTATTTGTACAGAAGTATCTCGATTGGTCATTCCGGGATTCGAACCTGAGTCGTCAGGACGAGAGTCATATATCTTAACCACTCGACTACACAGCACATCCTAAAACTGGGTTTAGGAAGACTGTAAAGGTAAGTGGAATATTGGAAACTACTTTGAGTGCCGTATTTGTACAGAAGAAGCGTGATTATTCATTACGGGATTCGAACCCGGGTCGTCAGGACGAGAGTCAGATATCTTAACCCCTCGACTACACAGCACATCTTATAACTGGGTTTAGGAAGACTGTAAAGGTATTTGGAATCTAGTTTGAGTTCCGTATTTGTACAGAAGTAGCTCGATTGGTCATTCCGGGATTCGAACCTGAGTCGTCAGGACGAGAGTCAGATATCTTAACCACTCGACTACACAGCACGTTTTATAACTGGGTTTGGGAAGACTGTGAAGCTATGTGGAATATTGGAAACTAGTTTGAGTTCCGTATTTGTACAGAAGAAGCTTGATTGGTCATTCCGGGATTCGTACCCGTGTGGTCAGGATGAGAGCCAGATATCTTAACTACTCGACTACACAGCACATCTCAAAACTGGGTTTAGGAAGACTGTAAAGCTATGTGGAATATTGGAAACTAGTTTGAGTTCCGTATTTGTACAGAAGAAGCTTGATTGGTCATTCCGGGATTCGTACCCGTGTGGTCAGGATGAGAGCCAGATATCTTAACTACTCGACTACACAGCACATCTCAAAACTGGGTTTAGGAAGACTGTAAAGCTATGTGGAATATTGGAAACTAGTTTGAGTTCCGTATTTGTACAGAAGCAGCGTGATTGGTCATTTCCAGAATTCGAACATGAGTCGTCAGGACGAGAGTCAGATATCTTAACCACTCGACTACACAGCACGTCTTATAACTGGGTTTAGGAAGACAGTAAAGGTATTTGGTATCTAGTTTGAGTTCCGTATTTGTACAGAAGTAGCTCAATTGGTCATTCCGGGTCGTCAGGACGAGAGTCAGATATCTTAACTACTCGACTACACAGCACATCTCAAAACTGGGTTTAGGAAGACTGTAAAGCTATATGGAATACTGGAAACTAGTTTGAGTTCCGTATTTGTACAGAAGCAGCGTGATTGGTCATTACCAGAATTCGAACCTGAGTCGTCAGGACGAGAGTCAGATATCTTAACCAATCGACTACACAGCACGTCCTAAAACTGGGTTTAGGAAGACTGTAAAGGTAAGTGGAATATTGGAAACTAGTTTGAGTTCCGTATTTGTAAAGAAGAAGCGTGATTGGTCATTCCGGGATTCGAACCCGGGTGGTCAGGACGAGAGTCAGGTATTTTTACCACTCGACTACACAGCACATCTCAAAACTGGGTTTAGGAAGACAGTAAAGGTATGTGGAATATTGGAAACTAGTTTGCGTTCCGTATTTGTACAGAAGAAGCGTGATTGGTCATTGCGGGATTCGAACCCGGGTCGTCAGGACGAGAGTCAGATATCTTAACCCCTCGACTACACAGCACATCTCAAAACTGGGTCTAGGAAGACTGTAAAGCTATGTGGAACATTGGAAACTAGTTTGAGTTCCGTATTTGTGCAGAAGTAGCTCGATTGGTCATTCCGGGATTCGAACCTGAGTCGTCAGGACGAGAGTCAGATATCTTAACCCCTCGACTACACAGCACATCTTATAACTGGGTTTAGGAAGACTGTAAAGGTATTTGGAATCTAGTTTGAGTTCCGTATTTGTACAGAAGTAGCTCGATTGGTCATTCCGGGATTCGAACCTGAGTCGTCAGGACGAGAGTCAGATATCTTAACCACTCGACTACACAGCACGTTTTATAACTGGGTTTGGGAAGACTGTGAAGCTATGTGGAATATTGGGAACTAGTTTGAGTTCCGTATTTGTACAGAAGAAGCTTGATTGGTCATTCCGGGATTCGTACCCGTGTGGTCAGGATGAGAGCCAGATATCTTAACTACTCGACTACACAGCACATCTCAAAACTGGGTTTAGGAAGACTGTAAAGCTATGTGGAATATTGGAAACTAGTTTGAGTTCCGTATTTGTACAGAAGCAGCGTGATTGGTCATTTCCAGAAATCGAACCTGAGTCGTCAGGACGAGAGTCAGATATCTTAACCACTCGACTACACAGCACGTCTTATAACTGGGTTTAGGAAGACAGTAAAGGTATTTGGTATCTAGTTTGAGTTCCGTATTTGTACAGAAGTAGCTCAATTGGTCATTCCGGGTCGTCAGGACGAGAGTCAGATATCTTAACTACTCGACTACACAGCACATCTCAAAACTGGGTTTAGGAAGACTGTAAAGCTATATGGAATACTGGAAACTAGTTTGAGTTCCGTATTTGTACAGAAGCAGCGTGATTGGTCATTTCCAGAATTCGAACCTGAGTCGTCAGGACGAGAGTCAGATATCTTAACCAATCGACTACACAGCACGTCCTAAAACTGGGTTTAGGAAGACTGTAAAGGTAAGTGGAATATTGGAAACTAGTTTGAGTTCCGTATTTGTAAAGAAGAAGCGTGATTGGTCATTCCGGGATTCGAACCCGGGTGGTCAGGACGAGAGTCAGGTATTTTTACCACTCGACTACACAGCACATCTCAAAACTGGGTTTAGGAAGACAGTAAAGGTATGTGGAATATTGGAAACTAGTTTGCGTTTCGTATTTGTACAGAAGAAGCGTGATTGGTCATTGCGGGATTCGAACCCGGGTCGTCAGGACGAGAGTCAGATATCTTAACCCCTCGACTACACAGCACATCTCAAAACTGGGTCTAGGAAGACTGTAAAGCTATGTGGAACATTGGAAACTAGTTTGAGTTCCGTATTTGTGCAGAAGTAGCTCGATTGGTCATTCCGGGATTCGAACCTGAGTCGTCAGGACGAGAGTCAGATATCTTAACCCCTCGACTACACAGCACATCTTATAACTGGGTTTAGGAAGACTGTAAAGGTATTTGGAATCTAGTTTGAGTTCCGTATTTGTACAGAAGTAGCTCGATTGGTCATTCCGGGATTCGAACCCGTGTCGTCAGGATGAGAGCCAGATATCTTAACCACTCGACTACACAGCACGTTTTATAACTGGGTTTAGGAAGACTGTGAAGCTATGTGGAATATTGGAAACTAGTTTGAGTTCCGTATTTGTACAGAAGAAGCTTGATTGGTCATTCCGGGATTCGTACCCGTGTGGTCAGGATGAGGGCCAGATATCTTAACTACTCGACTACACAGCACATCTCAAAACTGGGTTTAGGAAGACTGTAAAGCTATGTGGAATATTGGAAACTAGTTTGAGTTCCGTATTTGTACAGAAGAAGCTTGATTGGTCATTCCGGGATTCGTACCCGTGTGGTCAGGATGAGAGCCAGATATCTTAACTACTCGACTACACAGCACATCTCAAAACTGGGTTTAGGAAGACTGTAAAACTATGTGGAATATTGGAAACTTGTTTGAGTTCCGTATTTGTACAGAAGCAGCGTGATTGGTCATTTCCAGAATTCGAACCTGAGTCGTCAGGACGAGAGTCAGATATCTTAACCACTCGACTACACATCACGTATTATAACTGGGTTTAGGAAGATAGTAAAGGTATTTGGTATCTAGTTTGAGTTCCGTATTTGTACAGAAGTAGCTCAATTGGTCATTCCGGGTCGTCAGGAAGAGAGTCAGATATCTTAACTACTCAGCACATCTCAAGACTGGGTTTAGGAAGACTGTAAAGCTATGTGGAATATTGGAAACTATTTTGAGTTCCGTATTTGTAAAGAAGAAGCGTGATTGGTCATTCCGGGATTCGAACCCGGGTGGTCAGGACGAGAGTCAGGTATTTTTACCACTCGACTACACAGCACATCTCAAAACTGGGTTTAGCAAGACTGTAAAGCTATGTGGAATATTGGAAACTAGTTTGAGTTCCGTATTTGTACAGAAGTAGCTTGATTGGTCATTCCGGGATTCGAACCCGGGTGGTGAGGACGAGAGTCAGATATCTTATTCACTCGATTACACAGCACGTCTTATAACAGGGTTTAGGAAGACTGTGAAGTTATGTGGAATATTGGAAACTAGTTTGAGTTCCGTATTTGTCCCTAAATAGCTCGATTGGTCATTCCGGGATTCGAACCCGGGTCGTCAGGATGAGAGTCAGGTATCTTTACCACTCGACTACACAGCATATCTCAAAACTGGGTTTAGGAAGACTGTAAAGGTATGTGGAATAATTGAAACTAGTTTGAGTTCCGTATTTGTACAGAAGTAGCTTGATTGGTCATTGCGGGATTCGAACCCGGGTCGTCAGGACGAGAGTCAGATATCTTAAACACTCGACTACACAGCACGTTTTATAACTGGGTTTAGGAAGACAGTAAAGGTATTTGGAATATTGGAAACTAGTTTGAGTTCCGTATTTGTACAGAAGCAGCGTGATTGGTCATTTCCAGAATTCGAACCTGAGTCGTCAGGACGAGATTCAGATATCTTAACCACTCGACTACACAGCACCTCCTAAAACTGGGTTTAGGAAGACTGTAAAGGTAAGTGGAATATTGGAAACTACTTTGAGTTCCGTATTTGTACAGAAGAAGCGTGATTATTCATTGCGGGATTCGAACCCTTGTCGTCAGGATGAGAGTCAGGTATCTTTACCACTCGACTACACAGCACGTCTTAAAACTGGGTTTAGGAAGACTGTAAAGCTATGTGGATTATTGGAAACTAGTTTGAGTTCCGTATTTGTACAGAAGTAGCTCAATTGGTCATTCCGGGATTCGAACCCGGGTCGTCAGGACGAGAGTGAGATATCTTAACTACTCAACTACACAGCACGTCCTAAAACTGGGTTTAGGAAGACTGTAAAGGTAACTGGAATATTGCAAACTAGTTTGAGTTCCGTATTTGTAAAGAAGAAGCGTGATTATTCATTGCGGGATTTGAACCCGTGTCGTCAGGATGAGTGTTAGGTATCTTTACCACTCGACTACACAGCACATCTCAAAACTGGGTTTAGGAAGACTGTAAAGCTATGTGGAATATTGGAAACTAGTTTGAGTTCCGTATTTGTAAAGAAGAAGCGTGATTGGTCATTCCGGGATTCGAACCCGGGTGGTCAGGACGAGAGTCAGGTATTTTTACCACTCGACTACACAGCACATCTCAAAACTGGGTTTAGCAAGACTGTAAAGCTATGTGGAATATTGGAAACTAGTTTGAGTTCCGTATTTGTACAGAAGTAGCTTGATTGGTCATTCCGGGATTCGAACCCGGGTGGTGAGGACGAGAGTCAGATATCTTATTCACTCGATTACACAGCACGTCTTATAACAGGGTTTAGGAAGACTGTGAAGTTATGTGGAATATTGGAAACTAGTTTGAGTTCCGTATTTGTCCCTAAATAGCTCGATTGGTCATTCCGGGATTCGAACCCGGATCGTCAGGATGAGAGTCAGGTATCTTTACCACTCGACTACACAGCATATCTCAAAACTGGGTTTAGGAAGACTGTAAAGGTATGTGGAATAATTGAAACTAGTTTGAGTTCCGTATTTGTACAGAAGTAGCTTGATTGGTCATTGCGGGATTCGAACCCGGGTCGTCAGGACGAGAGTCAGATATCTTAAACACTCGACTACACAGCACGTTTTATAACTGGGTTTAGGAAGACAGTAAAGGTATTTGGAATATTGGAAACTAGTTTGAGTTCCGTATTTGTACAGAAGCAGCGTGATTGGTCATTTCCAGAATTCGAACCTGAGTCGTCAGGACGAGATTCAGATATCTTAACCACTCGACTACACAGCACCTCCTAAAACTGGGTTTAGGAAGACTGTAAAGGTAAGTGGAATATTGGAAACTACTTTGAGTTCCGTATTTGTACAGAAGAAGCGTGATTATTCATTGCGGGATTCGAACCCTTGTCGTCAGGATGAGAGTCAGGTATCTTTACCACTCGACTACACAGCACGTCTTAAAACTGGGTTTAGGAAGACTGTAAAGCTATGTGGATTATTGGAAACTAGTTTGAGTTCCGTATTTGTACAGAAGTAGCTCAATTGGTCATTCCGGGATTCGAACCCGGGTCGTCAGGACGAGAGTGAGATATCTTAACTACTCAACTACACAGCACGTCCTAAAACTGGGTTTAGGAAGACTGTAAAGGTAACTGGAATATTGCAAACTAGTTTGAGTTCCGTATTTGTAAAGAAGAAGCGTGATTATTCATTGCGGGATTTGAACCCGTGTCGTCAGGATGAGTGTTAGGTATCTTTACCACTCGACTACACAGCACATCTCAAAACTGGGTTTAGGAAGACAGTAAAGGTATGTGGAATATTGGAAACTAGTTTGAGTTCCGTATTTGTACAGAAGAAGCGTGATTGGTCATTGCGGGATTCGAACCCGGGTCGTCAGGATGAGAGTCAGGAATATTTACCACTCGACTACACAGCACATCTCAAAACTGGGTTTAGGAAGACTGTAAAGCTATGTGGAATATTGGAAACTAGTTTGCGTTCCGTATTTGTACAGAAGTAGCTTGATTGGTCATTCCGGGATTCGAACGCGGGTCGTCAGGACGAGAGACAGATATCTTAACCACTCGACTACACAGAAAGTCTTATAACTGGGTTTAGGAAGACTGTAAAGGTATTTGGAATCTAGTTTGAGTTCCGTATTTGTACAGAAGTATCTCGATTGGTCATTCCGGGATTCGAACCTGAGTCGTCAGGACGAGAGTCATATATCTTAACCACTCGACTACACAGCACATCCTAAAACTGGGTTTAGGAAGACTGTAAAGGTAAGTGGAATATTGGAAACTACTTTGAGTGCCGTATTTGTACAGAAGAAGCGTGATTATTCATTACGGGATTCGAACCCGGGTCGTCAGGACGAGAGTCAGATATCTTAACCCCTCGACTACACAGCACATCTTATAACTGGGTTTAGGAAGACTGTAAAGGTATTTGGAATCTAGTTTGAGTTCCGTATTTGTACAGAAGTAGCTCGATTGGTCATTCCGGGATTCGAACCTGAGTCGTCAGGACGAGAGTCAGATATCTTAACCACTCGACTACACAGCACGTTTTATAACTGGGTTTGGGAAGACTGTGAAGCTATGTGGAATATTGGAAACTAGTTTGAGTTCCGTATTTGTACAGAAGAAGCTTGATTGTTCATTCCGGGATTCGTACCCGTGTGGTCAGGATGAGAGCCAGATATCTTAACTACTCGACTACACAGCACATCTCAAAACTGGGTTTAGGAAGACTGTAAAGCTATGTGGAATATTGGAAACTAGTTTGAGTTCCGTATTTGTACAGAAGAAGCTTGATTGGTCATTCCGGGATTCGTACCCGTGTGGTCAGGATGAGAGCCAGATATCTTAACTACTCGACTACACAGCACATCTCAAAACTGGGTTTAGGAAGACTGTAAAGCTATGTGGAATATTGGAAACTAGTTTGAGTTCCGTATTTGTACAGAAGCAGCGTGATTGGTCATTTCCAGAATTCGAACATGAGTCGTCAGGACGAGAGTCAGATATCTTAACCACTCGACTACACAGCACGTCTTATAACTGGGTTTAGGAAGACAGTAAAGGTATTTGGTATCTAGTTTGAGTTCCGTATTTGTACAGAAGTAGCTCAATTGGTCATTCCGGGTCGTCAGGACGAGAGTCAGATATCTTAACTACTCGACTACACAGCACATCTCAAAACTGGGTTTAGAAAGACTGTAAAGCTATATGGAATACTGGAAACTAGTTTGAGTTCCGTATTTGTACAGAAGCAGCGTGATTGGTCATTACCAGAATTCGAACCTGAGTCGTCAGGACGAGAGTCAGATATCTTAACCAATCGACTACACAGCACGTCCTAAAACTGGGTTTAGGAAGACTGTAAAGGTAAGTGGAATATTGGAAACTAGTTTGAGTTCCGTATTTGTAAAGAAGAAGCGTGATTGGTCATTCCGGGATTCGAACCCGGGTGGTCAGGACGAGAGTCAGGTATTTTTACCACTCGACTACACAGCACATCTCAAAACTGGGTTTAGGAAGACAGTAAAGGTATGTGGAATATTGGAAACTAGTTTGCGTTCCGTATTTGTACAGAAGAAGCGTGATTGGTCATTGCGGGATTCGAACCCGGGTCGTCAGGACGAGAGTCAGATATCTTAACCCCTCGACTACACAGCACATCTCAAAACTGGGTCTAGGAAGACTGTAAAGCTATGTGGAACATTGGAAACTAGTTTGAGTTCCGTATTTGTGCAGAAGTAGCTCGATTGGTCATTCCGGGATTCGAACCTGAGTCGTCAGGACGAGAGTCAGATATCTTAACCCCTCGACTACACAGCACATCTTATAACTGGGTTTAGGAAGACTGTAAAGGTATTTGGAATCTAGTTTGAGTTCCGTATTTGTACAGAAGTAGCTAGATTGGTCATTCCGGGATTCGAACCTGAGTCGTCAGGACGAGAGTCAGATATCTTAACCACTCGACTACACAGCACGTTTTATAACTGGGTTTGGGAAGACTGTGAAGCTATGTGGAATATTGGGAACTAGTTTGAGTTCCGTATTTGTACAGAAGAAGCTTGATTGGTCATTCCGGGATTCGTACCCGTGTGGTCAGGATGAGAGCCAGATATCTTAACTACTCGACTACACAGCACATCTCAAAACTGGGGTTAGGAAGACTGTAAAGCTATGTGGAATATTGGAAACTAGTTTGAGTTCCGTATTTGTACAGAAGCAGCGTGATTGGTCATTTCCAGAATTCGAACCTGAGTCGTCAGGACGAGAGTCAGATATCTTAACCACTCGACTACACAGCACGTCTTATAACTGGGTTTAGGAAGACAGTAAAGGTATTTGGTATCTAGTTTGAGTTCCGTATTTGTACAGAAGTAGCTCAATTGGTCATTCCGGGTCGTCAGGACGAGAGTCAGATATCTTAACTACTCGACTACACAGCACATCTCAAAACTGGGTTTAGGAAGACTGTAAAGCTATATGGAATACTGGAAACTAGTTTGAGTTCCGTATTTGTACAGAAGCAGCGTGATTGGTCATTTCCAGAATTCGAACCTGAGTCGTCAGGACGAGTGTCAGATATCTTAACCAATCGACTACACAGCACGTCCTAAAACTGGGTTTAGGAAGACTGTAAAGGTAAGTGGAATATTGGAAACTAGTTTGAGTTCCGTATTTGTAAAGAAGAAGCGTGATTGGTCATTCCGGGATTCGAACCCGGGTGGTCAGGACGAGAGTCAGGTATTTTTACCACTCGACTACACAGCACATCTCAAAACTGGGTTTAGGAAGACAGTAAAGGTATGTGGAATATTGGAAACTAGTTTGCGTTTCGTATTTGTACAGAAGAAGCGTGATTGGTCATTGCGGGATTCGAACCCGGGTCGTCAGGACGAGAGTCAGATATCTTAACCCCTCGACTACACAGCACATCTCAAAACTGGGTCTAGGAAGACTGTAAAGCTATGTGGAACATTGGAAACTAGTTTGAGTTCCGTATTTGTGCAGAAGTAGCTCGATTGGTCATTCCGGGATTCGAACCTGAGTCGTCAGGACGAGAGTCAGATATCTTAACCCCTCGACTACACAGCACATCTTATAACTGGGTTTAGGAAGACTGTAAAGGTATTTGGAATCTAGTTTGAGTTCCGTATTTGTACAGAAGTAGCTCGATTGGTCATTCCGGGATTCGAACCTGAGTCGTCAGGACGAGAGTCAGATATCTTAACCACTCGACTACACAGCACGTTTTATAACTGGGTTTGGGAAGACTGTGAAGCTATGTGGAATATTGGAAACTAGTTTGAGTTCCGTATTTGTACAGAAGAAGCTTGATTGGTCATTCCGGGATTCGTACCCGTGTGGTCAGGATGAGAGCCAGATATCTTAACTACTCGACTACACAGCACATCTCAAAACTGGGTTTAGGAAGACTGTAAAGCTATGTGGAATATTGGAAACTAGTTTGAGTTCCGTATTTGTACAGAAGAAGCTTGATTGGTCATTCCGGGATTCGTACCCGTGTGGTCAGGATGAGAGCCAGATATCTTAAATACTCGACTACACAGCACATCTCAAAACTGGGTTTAGGAAGACTGTAAAGCTATGTGGAATATTGGAAACTAGTTTGAGTTCCGTATTTGTACAGAAGCAGCGTGATTGGTCATTTCCAGAATTCGAACCTGAGTCGTCAGGACGAGAGTGAGATATCTTAACCAATCGACTACACAGCACGTCCTAAAACTGGGTTTAGGAAGACTGTAAAGGTAAGTGGAATATTGGAAACTAGTTTGAGTTCCGTATTTGTAAAGAAGAAGCGTGATTGGTCATTCCGGGTTTCGAACCCGGGTGGTCAGGACGAGAGTCAGATATCTTAAACACTCGACTACACAGCACGTTTTATAACTGGGTTTAGGAAGACAGTAAAGGTATTTGGAATATTGGAAACTAGTTTGAGTTCCGTATTTGTACAGAAGCAGCGTGATTGGTCATTTCCAGAATTCGAACCTGAGTCGTCAGGACGAGATTCAGATATCTTAACCACTCGACTACACAGCACCTCCTAAAACTGGGTTTAGGAAGACTGTAAAGGTAAGTGGAATATTGGAAACTACTTTGAGTTCCGTATTTGTACAGAAGAAGCGTGATTATTCATTGCGGGATTCGAACCCTTGTCGTCAGGATGAGAGTCAGGTATCTTTACCACTCGACTACACAGCACGTCTTAAAACTGGGTTTAGGAAGACTGTAAAGCTATGTGGATTATTGGAAACTAGTTTGAGTTCCGTATTTGTACAGAAGTAGCTCAATTGGTCATTCCGGGATTCGAACCCGGGTCGTCAGGACGAGAGTGAGATATCTTAACTACTCAACTACACAGCACGTCCTAAAACTGGGTTTAGGAAGACTGTAAAGGTAACTGGAATATTGCAAACTAGTTTGAGTTCCGTATTTGTAAAGAAGAAGCGTGATTATTCATTGCGGGATTTGAACCCGTGTCGTCAGGATGAGCGTTAGGTATCTTTACCACTCGACTACACAGCACATCTCAAAACTGGGTTTAGGAAGACAGTAAAGGTATGTGGAATATTGGAAACTAGTTTGAGTTCCGTATTTGTACAGAAGAAGCGTGATTGGTCATTGCGGGATTCGAACCCGGGTCGTCAGGATGAGAGTCAGGAATATTTACCACTCGACTACACAGCACATCTCAAAACTGGGTTTAGGAAGACTGTAAAGCTATGTGGAATATTGGAAACTAGTTTGCGTTCCGTATTTGTACAGAAGTAGCTTGATTGGTCATTCCGGGATTCGAACGCGGGTCGTCAGGACGAGAGACAGATATCTTAACCACTCGACTACACAGAAAGTCTTATAACTGGGTTTAGGAAGACTGTAAAGGTATTTGGTATCTAGTTTGAGTTCCGTATTTGTACAGAAGTATCTCGATTGGTCATTCCGGGATTCGAACCTGAGTCGTCAGGACGAGAGTCAGATATCTTAACCACTCGACTACACAGCACATCCTAAAACTGGGTTTAGGAAGACTGTAAAGGTAAGTGGAATATTGGAAACTACTTTGAGTGCCGTATTTGTACAGAAGAAGCGTGATTATTCATTACGGGATTCGAACCCGGGTCGTCAGGACGAGAGTCAGATATCTTAACCCCTCGACTACACAGCACATCTTATAACTGGGTTTAGGAAGACTGTAAAGGTATTTGGAATCTAGTTTGAGTTCCGTATTTGTACAGAAGTAGCTCGATTGGTCATTCGGGGATTCGAACCTGAGTCGTCAGGACGAGAGTCAGATATCTTAACCACTCGACTACACAGCACGTTTTATAACTGGGTTTGGGAAGACTGTGAAGCTATGTGGAATATTGAAAACTAGTTTGAGTTCCGTATTTGTACAGAAGAAGCTTGATTGGTCATTCCGGGATTCGTACCCGTGTGGTCAGGATGAGAGCCAGATATCTTAACTACTCGACTACACAGCACATCTCAAAACTGGGTTTAGGAAGACTGTAAAGCTATGTGGAATATTGGAAACTAGTTTGAGTTCCGTATTTGTACAGAAGAAGCTTGATTGGTCATTCCGGGATTCGTACCCGTGTGGTCAGGATGTGAGCCAGATATCTTAACTACTCGACTACACAGCACATCTCAAAACTGGGTTTAGGAAGACTGTAAAGCTATGTGGAATATTGGAAACTAGTTTGAGTTCCGTATTTGTACAGAAGCAGCGTGATTGGTCATTTCCAGAATTCGAACCTGAGTCGTCAGGACGAGAGTCAGATATCTTAACCACTCGACTACACAGCACGTCTTATAACTGGGTTTAGGAAGACAGTAAAGGTATTTGGTATCTAGTTTGAGTTCCGTATTTGTACAGAAGTAGCTCAATTGGTCATTCCGGGTCGTCAGGACGAGAGTCAGATATCTTAACTACTCGACTACACAGCACATCTCAAAACTGGGTTTAGGAAGACTGTAAAGCTATATGGAATACTGGAAACTAGTTTGAGTTCCGTATTTGTACAGAAGCAGCGTGATTGGTCATTACCAGAATTCGAACCTGAGTCGTCAGGACGAGAGTCAGATATCTTAACCAATCGACTACACAGCACGTCCTAAAACTGGGTTTAGGAAGACTGTAAAGGTAAGTGGAATATTGGAAACTAGTTTGAGTTCCGTATTTGTACAGAAGAAGCGTGATTGGTCATTGCGGGATTCGAACCCGGGTCGTCAGGACGAGAGTCAGATATCTTAACCCCTCGACTACACAGCACATCTCAAAACTGGGTTTAGGAAGACTGTAAAGGTATTTGGAATCTAGTTTGAGTTCCGTATTTGTAAAGAAGAAGCGTGATTGGTCATTCCGGGTTTCGAACCCGGGTGGTCAGGACGAGAGTCAGATATCTTAAACACTCGACTACACAGCACGTTTTATAACTGGGTTTAGGAAGACAGTAAAGGTATTTGGAATATTGGAAACTAGTTTGAGTTCCGTATTTGTACAGAAGCAGCGTGATTGGTCATTTCCAGAATTCGAACCTGAGTCGTCAGGACGAGATTCAGATATCTTAACCACTCGACTACACAGCACCTCCTAAAACTGGGTTTAGGAAGACTGTAAAGGTAAGTGGAATATTGGAAACTACTTTGAGTTCCGTATTTGTACAGAAGAAGCGTGATTATTCATTGCGGGATTCGAACCCTTGTCGTCAGGATGAGAGTCAGGTATCTTTACCACTCGACTACACAGCACGTCTTAAAACTGGGTTTAGGAAGACTGTAAAGCTATGTGGATTATTGGAAACTAGTTTGAGTTCCGTATTTGTACAGAAGTAGCTCAATTGGTCATTCCGGGATTCGAACCCGGGTCGTCAGGACGAGAGTGAGATATCTTAACTACTCAACTACACAGCACGTCCTAAAACTGGGTTTAGGAAGACTGTAAAGGTAACTGGAATATTGCAAACTAGTTTGAGTTCCGTATTTGTAAAGAAGAAGCGTGATTATTCATTGCGGGATTTGAACCCGTGTCGTCAGGATGAGTGTTAGGTATCTTTACCACTCGACTACACAGCACATCTCAAAACTGGGTTTAGGAAGACAGTAAAGGTATGTGGAATATTGGAAACTAGTTTGCGTTCCGTATTTGTACAGAAGTAGCTTGATTGGTCATTCCGGGATTCGAACGCGGGTCGTCAGGACGAGAGACAGA
The DNA here is from genome assembly GCF_987345545.1 of Pholcus phalangioides. Classification (NCBI taxonomy): domain Eukaryota; kingdom Metazoa; phylum Arthropoda; class Arachnida; order Araneae; family Pholcidae; genus Pholcus; species Pholcus phalangioides. Next base: position 14,599,192 of record NW_028301598.1, read on the forward strand.
TATCTTAACCACTCGACTACACAGAAAGTCTTATAACTGGGTTTAGGAAGACTGTAAAGGTATTTGGAATCTAGTTTGAGTTCCGTATTTGTACAGAAGTATCTCGATTGGTCATTCCGGGATTCGAACCTGAGTCGTCAGGACGAGAGTCAGATATCTTAACCACTCGACTACACAGCACATCCTAAAACTGGGTTTAGGAAGACTGTAAAGGTAAGTGGAATATTGGAAACTACTTTGAGTGCCGTATTTGTACAGAAGTAGCTTGATTGGTCATTCCGGGATTCGAACGCGGGTCGTCAGGACGAGAGTCAGATATCTTAACCACTCGACTACACAGAAAGTCTTATAACTGGGTTTAGGAAGACTGTAAAGGTATTTGGAATCTAGTTTGAGTTCCGTATTTGTACAGAAGTATCTCGATTGGTCATTCCGGGATTCGAACCTGAGTCGTCAGGACGAGAGTCAGATATCTTAACCACTCGACTACACAGCACATCCTAAAACTGGGTTTAGGAAGACTGTAAAGGTAAGTGGAATATTGGAAACTACTTTGAGTGCCGTATTTGTACAGAAGAAGCGTGATTATTCATTACGGGATTCGAACCCGGGTCGTCAGGACGAGAGTCAGATATCTTAACCCCTCGACTACACAGCACGTTTTATAACTGGGTTTGGGAAGACTGTGAAGCTATGTGGAATATTGAAAACTAGTTTGAGTTCCGTATTTGTACAGAAGAAGCTTGATTGGTCATTCCGGGATTCGTACCCGTGTGGTCAGGATGAGAGCCAGATATCTTAACTACTCGACTACACAGCACATCTCAAAACTGGGTTTAGGAAGACTGTAAAGCTATGTGGAATATTGGAAACTAGTTTGAGTTCCGTATTTGTACAGAAGAAGCTTGATTGGTCATTCCGGGATTCGTACCCGTGTGGTCAGGATGTGAGCCAGATATCTTAACTACTCGACTACACAGCACATCTCAAAACTGGGTTTAGGAAGACTGTAAAGCTATGTGGAATATTGGAAACTAGTTTGAGTTCCGTATTTGTACAGAAGCAGCGTGATTGGTCATTTCCAGAATTCGAACCTGAGTCGTCAGGACGAGAGTCAGATATCTTAACCAATCGACTACACAGCACGTCCTAAAACTGGGTTTAGGAAGACTGTAAAGGTAAGTGGAATATTGGAAACTAGTTTGAGTTCCGTATTTGTACAGAAGAAGCGTGATTGGTCATTGCGGGATTCGAACCCGGGTCGTCAGGACGAGAGTCAGATATCTTAACCCCTCGACTACACAGCACATCTCAAAACTGGGTTTAGGAAGACTGTAAAGGTATTTGGAATCTAGTTTGAGTTCCGTATTTGTACAGAAGTAGCTCGATTGGTCATTCCGGGATTCGAACCTGAGTCGTCAGGACGAGAGTCAGATATCTTAACCCCTCGACTACACAGCACATCTTATAACTGGGTTTAGGAAGACTGTAAAGGTATTTGGAATCTAGTTAGAGTTCCGTATTTGTACAGAAGTAGCTCGATTGGTCATTCCGGGATTCGAACCTGAGTCGTCAGGACGAGAGTCAGATATCTTAACCACTCGACTACACAGCACGTTTTATAACTGGGTTTGGGAAGACTGTGAAGCTATGTGGAATATTGGAAACTAGTTTGAGTTCCGTATTTGTACAGAAGAAGCTTGATTGGTCATTCCGGGATTCGTACCCGTGTGGTCAGGATGAGAGCCAGATATCTTAACTACTCGACTACACAGCACATCTCAAAACTGGGTTTAGGAAGACTGTAAAGCTATGTGGAATATTGGAAACTAGTTTGAGTTCCGTATTTGTACAGAAGCAGCGTGATTGGTCATTTCCAGAATTCGAACCTGAGTCGTCAGGACGAGAGTCAGATATCTTAACCACTCGACTACACAGCACGTCTCATAACTGGGTTTAGGAAGACAGTAAAGGTATTTGGTATCTAGTTTGAGTTCCGTATTTGTACAGAAGTAGCTCAATTGGTCATTCCGGGTCGTCAGGACGAGAGTCAGATATCTTAACTACTCGACTACACAGCACATCTCAAAACTGGGTTTAGGAAGACTGTAAAGCTATATGGAATACTGGAAACTAGTTTGAGTTCCGTATTTGTACAGAAGCAGCGTGATTGGTCATTACCAGAATTCGAACCTGAGTCGTCAGGACGAGAGTCAGATATCTTAACCAATCGACTACACAGCACGTCCTAAAACTGGGTTTAGGAAGACTGTAAAGGTAAGTGGAATATTGGAAACTAGTTTGAGTTCCGTATTTGTAAAGAAGAAGCGTGATTGGTCATTCCGGGATTCGAACCCGGGTGGTCAGGACGAGAGTCAGGTATTTTTACCACTCGACTACACAGCACATCTCAAAACTGGGTTTAGGAAGACAGTAAAGGTATGTGGAATATTGGAAACTAGTTTGCGTTCCGTATTTGTACAGAAGAAGCGTGATTGGTCATTGCGGGATTCGAACCCGGGTCGTCAGGACGAGAGTCAGATATCTTAACCCCTCGACTACACAGCACATCTCAAAACTGGGTCTAGGAAGACTGTAAAGCTATGTGGAACATTGGAAACTAGTTTGAGTTCCGTATTTGTGCAGAAGTAGCTCGATTGGTCATTCCGGGATTCGAACCTGAGTCGTCAGGACGAGAGTCAGATATCTTAACCCCTCGACTACACAGCACATCTTATAACTGGGTTTAGGAAGACTGTAAAGGTATTTGGAATCTAGTTTGAGTTCCGTATTTGTACAGAAGTAGCTCGATTGGTCATTCCGGGATTCGAACCTGAGTCGTCAGGACGAGAGTCAGATATCTTAACCACTCGACTACACAGCACGTTTTATAACTGGGTTTGGGAAGACTGTGAAGCTATGTGGAATATTGGAAACTAGTTTGAGTTCCGTATTTGTACAGAAGAAGCTTGATTGGTCATTCCGGGATTCGTACCCGTGTGGTCAGGATGAGAGCCAGATATCTTAACTACTCGACTACACAGCACATCTCAAAACTGGGTTTAGGAAGACTGTAAAGCTATGTGGAATATTGGAAACTAGTTTGAGTTCCGTATTTGTACAGAAGCAGCGTGATTGGTCATTTCCAGAATTCGAACCTGAGTCGTCAGGACGAGAGTCAGATATCTTAACCACTCGACTACACAGCACGTCTTATAACTGGGTTTAGGAAGACAGTAAAGGTATTTGGTATCTAGTTTGAGTTCCGTATTTGTACAGAAGTAGCTCAATTGGTCATTCCGGGTCGTCAGGACGAGAGTCAGATATCTTAACTACTCGACTACACAGCACATCTCAAAACTGGGTTTAGGAAGACTGTAAAGCTATATGGAATACTGGAAACTAGTTTGAGTTCCGTATTTGTACAGAAGCAGCGTGATTGGTCATTTCCAGAATTCGAACCTGAGTCGTCAGGACGAGAGTCAGATATCTTAACCAATCGACTACACAGCACGTCCTAAAACTGGGTTTAGGAAGACTGTAAAGGTATTTGGAATCTAGTTTGAGTTCCGTATTTGTACAGAAGTAGCTCGATTGGTCATTCCGGGATTCGAACCTGAGTCGTCAGGACGAGAGTCAGATATCTTAACCACTCGACTACACAGCACGTTTTATAACTGGGTTTGGGAAGACTGTGAAGCTATGTGGAATATTGGAAACTAGTTTGAGTTCCGTATTTGTACAGAAGAAGCTTGATTGGTCATTCCGGCATTCGTACCCGTGTGGTCAGGATGAGAGCCAGATATCTTAACTACTCGACTACACAGCACATCTCAAAACTGGGTTTAGGAAGACTGTAAAGCTATGTGGAATATTGGAAACTAGTTTGAGTTCCGTATTTGTACAGAAGAAGCTTGATTGGTCATTCCGGGATTCGTACCCGTGTGGTCAGGATGAGAGCCAGATATCTTAAATACTCGACTACACAGCACATCTCAAAACTGGGTTTAGGAAGACTGTAAAGCTATGTGGAATATTGGAAACTAGTTTGAGTTCCGTATTTGTACAGAAGCAGCGTGATTGGTCATTTCCAGAATTCGAACCTGAGTCGTCAGGACGAGAGTGAGATATCTTAACCAATCGACTACACAGCACGTCCTAAAACTGGGTTTAGGAAGACTGTAAAGGTAAGTGGAATATTGGAAACTAGTTTGAGTTCCGTATTTGTAAAGAAGAAGCGTGATTGGTCATTCCGGGTTTCGAACCCGGGTGGTCAGGACGAGAGTCAGGAATTTTTACCACTCGACTACACAGCACATCTCAAAACTGGGTTTAGGAAGACAGTAAAGGTATGTAGAATATTGGAAACTAGTTTGCGTTCCGTATTTGTACAGAAGAAGCGTGATTGGTCATTGCGGGATTCGAACCCGGGTCGTCAGGACGAGAGTCAGATATCTTAACCCCTCGACTACACAGCACATCTCAAAACTGGGTTTAGGAAGACAGTAAAGGTATGTGGAATATTGGAAACTAGTTTGAGTTCCGTATTTGTGCAGAAGTAGCTCGATTGGTCATTCCGGGATTCGAACCTGAGTCGTCAGGACGAGAGTCAGAAATCTTAACCACTCGACTACACCGCACGTCTTATAACAGGGTTTAGGAAGACAGTAAAGGTATGTGGAATATTGGAAACTAGTTTGAGTTCCGTATTTGTACAGAAGAAGCGTGATTATTCATTACGGGATTCGAACCCGGGTCGTCAGGTCGGAGAGCCAGATATCTTAACCACTCGACTACACAGCACGTCTTATAACAGGGTTTAGGAAGACTGTAAAGGTAAGTGGAATATTGGAAACTACTTTGAGATCCGTATTTGTACAGAAGAAGCGTGATTGGTGATTCCGGGATTCGAACCCGGGTCGTCAGGACGAGAGTCAGATATCTTAACCCCTCGACTACACAGCACATCTTATAACTGGGTTTAGGAAGACTGTAAAGGTATTTGGAATATTGGAAACTAGTTTGAGTTCCGTATTTGTACAGAAGTAGCTCGATTGGTCATTCCGGGATTCGAACCTGAGTCGTCAGGACGAGAGTCAGATATCTTAACCACTCGACTACACAGCACGTTTTATAACTGGGTTTAGGAAGACTGTGAAGCTATGTGGAATATTGGAAACTAGTTTGAGTTCCGTATTTGTACAGAAGAAGCTTGATTGGTCATTCCGGGATTCGTACCCGTGTGGTCAGGATCAGAGCCAGATATCTTAACTACTCGACTACACAGCACATCTCAAAACTGGGTTTAGGAAGACTGTAAAACTATGTGGAATATTGGAAACTTGTTTGAGTTCCGTATTTGTACAGAAGCAGCGTGATTGGTCATTTCCAGAATTCGAACCTGAGTCGTCAGGACGAGAGTCAGATATCTTAACCACTCGACTACACAGCACGTCTTATAACTGGGTTTAGGAAGACTGTAAAGCTATGTGGATTATTGGAAACTAGTTTGAGTTCCGTATTTGTACAGAAGTAGCTCAATTGGTCATTACGGGATTCGAACCCGGGTCGTCAGGACGAGAGTGAGATATCTTAACTACTCGACTACACAGCACGTCCTAAAACTGGGTTTAGGGAGACTGTAAAGGTAAGTGGAATATTGCAAACTAGTTTGAGTTCCGTATTTGTAAAGAAGAAGCGTGATTATTCATTGCGGGATTTGAACCCGTGTCGTCAGGATGAGTGTTAGGTATCTTTACCACTCGACTACACAGCACATCTCAAAACTGGGTTTAGGAAGACTGTAAAGGTAAGTGGAATATTGGAAACTAGTTTGAGTTCCGTATTTGTAAAGAAGAAGCGTGATTGGTCATTCCGGGATTCGAACCCGGGTGGTCAGGACGAGAGTCAGGTATTTTTACCACTCGACTACACAGCACATCTCAAAACTGGGTTTAGGAAGACAGTAAAGGTATGTGGAATATTGGAAACTAGTTTGCGTTCCGTATTTGTACAGAAGAAGCGTGATTGGTCATTGCGGGATTCGAACCCGGGTCGTCAGGACGAGAGTCAGATATCTTAACCCCTCGACTACACAGCACATCTCAAAACTGGGTCTAGGAAGACTGTAAAGCTATGTGGAACATTGGAAACTAGTTTGAGTTCCGTATTTGTGCAGAAGTAGCTCGATTGGTCATTCCGGGATTCGAACCTGAGTCGTCAGGACGAGAGTCAGATATCTTAACCCCTCGACTACACAGCACATCTTATAACTGGGTTTAGGAAGACTGTAAAGGTATTTGGAATCTAGTTTGAGTTCCGTATTTGTACAGAAGTAGCTCGATTGGTCATTCCGGGATTCGAACCTGAGTCGTCAGGACGAGAGTCAGATATCTTAACCACTCGACTACACAGCACGTTTTATAACTGGGTTTGGGAAGACTGTGAAGCTATGTGGAATATTGGAAACTAGTTTGAGTACCGTATTTGTACAGAAGAAGCTTGATTGGTCATTCCGGGATTCGTACCCGTGTGGTCAGGATGAGAGCCAGATATCTTAACTACTCGACTACACAGCACATCTCAAAACTGGGTTTAGGAAGACTGTAAAGCTATGTGGAATATTGGAAACTAGTTTGAGTTCCGTATTTGTACAGAAGAAGCTTGATTGGTCATTCCGGGATTCGTACCCGTGTGGTCAGGATGAGAGCCAGATATCTTAAATACTCGACTACACAGCACATCTCAAAACTGGGTTTAGGAAGACTGTAAAGCTATGTGGAATATTGGAAACTAGTTTGAGTTCCGTATTTGTACAGAAGCAGCGTGATTGGTCATTTCCAGAATTCGAACCTGAGTCGTCAGGACGAGAGTGAGATATCTTAACCAATCGACTACACAGCACGTCCTAAAACTGGGTTTAGGAAGACTGTAAAGGTAAGTGGAATATTGGAAACTAGTTTGAGTTCCGTATTTGTAAAGAAGAAGCGTGATTGGTCATTCCGGGTTTCGAACCCGGGTGGTCAGGACGAGAGTCAGGTATTTTTACCACTCGACTACACAGCACATCTCAAAACTGGGTTTAGGAAGACAGTAAAGGTATGTAGAATATTGGAAACTAGTTTGCGTTCCGTATTTGTACAGAAGAAGCGTGATTGGTCATTGCGGGATTCGAACCCGGGTCGTCAGGACGAGAGTCAGATATCTTAACCCCTCGACTACACAGCACATCTCAAAACTGGGTTTAGGAAGACAGTAAAGGTATGTGGAATATTGGAAACTAGTTTGAGTTCCGTATTTGTGCAGAAGTAGCTCGATTGGTCATTCCGGGATTCGAACCTGAGTCGTCAGGACGAGAGTCAGAAATCTTAACCACTCGACTACACCGCACGTCTTATAACAGGGTTTAGGAAGACAGTAAAGTTGTGTGGAATATTGGAAACTAGTTTGAGTTCCGTATTTGTACAGAAGAAGCGTGATTATTCATTACGGGATTCGAACCCGGGTCGTCAGGTCGGAGAGCCAGATATCTTAACCACTCGACTACACAGCACGTCTTATAACAGGGTTTAGGAAGACTGTAAAGGTAAGTGGAATATTGGAAACTACTTTGAGATCCGTATTTGTACAGAAGAAGCGTGATTGGTGATTCCGGGATTCGAACCCGGGTCGTCAGGACGAGAGTCAGATATCTTAACCCCTCGACTACACAGCACATCTTATAACTGGGTTTAGGAAGACTGTAAAGGTATTTGGAATATTGGAAACTAGTTTGAGTTCCGTATTTGTACAGAAGTAGCTCGATTGGTCATTCCGGGATTCGAACCTGAGTCGTCAGGACGAGAGTCAGATATCTTAACCACTCGACTACACAGCACGTTTTATAACTGGGTTTAGGAAGACTGTGAAGCTATGTGGAATATTGGAAACTAGTTTGAGTTCCGTATTTGTACAGAAGAAGCTTGATTGGTCATTCCGGGATTCGTACCCGTGTGGTCAGGATCAGAGCCAGATATCTTAACTACTCGACTACACAGCACATCTCAAAACTGGGTTTAGGAAGACTGTAAAACTATGTGGAATATTGGAAACTTGTTTGAGTTCCGTATTTGTACAGAAGCAGCGTGATTGGTCATTTCCAGAATTCGAACCTGAGTCGTCAGGACGAGAGTCAGATATCTTAACCACTCGACTACACAGCACGTCCTAAAACTGGGTTTAGGAAGACTGTAAAGGTAAGTGGAATATTGGAAACTACTTTGAGTTCCGTATTTGTACAGAAGAAGCGTGATTATTCATTGCGGGATTCGAACCCTTGTCGTCAGGATGAGAGTCAGGTATCTTTACCACTCGACTACACAGCACGTCTTATAACTGGGTTTAGGAAGACTGTAAAGCTATGTGGATTATTGGAAACTAGTTTGAGTTCCGTATTTGTACAGAAGTAGCTCAATTGGTCATTACGGGATTCGAACCCGGGTCGTCAGGACGAGAGTGAGATATCTTAACTACTCGACTACACAGCACGTCCTAAAACTGGGTTTAGGGAGACTGTAAAGGTAAGTGGAATATTGCAAACTAGTTTGAGTTCCGTATTTGTAAAGAAGAAGCGTGATTATTCATTGCGGGATTTGAACCCGTGTCGTCAGGATGAGTGTTAGGTATCTTTACCACTCGACTACACAGCACATCTCAAAACTGGGTTTAGGAAGACTGTAAAGGTAAGTGGAATATTGGAAACTAGTTTGAGTTCCGTATTTGTAAAGAAGAAGCGTGATTGGTCATTCCGGGATTCGAACCCGGGTGGTCAGGACGAGAGTCAGGTATTTTTACCACTCGACTACACAGCACATCTCAAAACTGGGTTTAGGAAGACAGTAAAGGTATGTGGAATATTGGAAACTAGTTTGCGTTCCGTATTTGTACAGAAGAAGCGTGATTGGTCATTGCGGGATTCGAACCCGGGTCGTCAGGACGAGAGTCAGATATCTTAACCCCTCGACTACACAGCACATCTCAAAACTGGGTCTAGGAAGACTGTAAAGCTATGTGGAACATTGGAAACTAGTTTGAGTTCCGTATTTGTGCAGAAGTAGCTCGATTGGTCATTCCGGGATTCGAACCTGAGTCGTCAGGACGAGAGTCAGATATCTTAACCCCTCGACTACACAGCACATCTTATAACTGGGTTTAGGAAGACTGTAAAGGTATTTGGAATCTAGTTTGAGTTCCGTATTTGTACAGAAGTAGCTCGATTGGTCATTCCGGGATTCGAACCTGAGTCGTCAGGACGAGAGTCAGATATCTTAACCACTCGACTACACAGCACGTTTTATAACTGGGTTTGGGAAGACTGTGAAGCTATGTGGAATATTGGAAACTAGTTTGAGTACCGTATTTGTACAGAAGAAGCTTGATTGGTCATTCCGGGATTCGTACCCGTGTGGTCAGGATGAGAGCCAGATATCTTAACTACTCGACTACACAGCACATCTCAAAACTGGGTTTAGGAAGACTGTAAAGCTATGTGGAATATTGGAAACTAGTTTGAGTTCCGTATTTGTACAGAAGAAGCTTGATTGGTCATTCCGGGATTCGTACCCGTGTGGTCAGGATGAGAGCCAGATATCTTAAATACTCGACTACACAGCACATCTCAAAACTGGGTTTAGGAAGACTGTAAAGCTATGTGGAATATTGGAAACTAGTTTGAGTTCCGTATTTGTACAGAAGCAGCGTGATTGGTCATTTCCAGAATTCGAACCTGAGTCGTCAGGACGAGAGTGAGATATCTTAACCAATCGACTACACAGCACGTCCTAAAACTGGGTTTAGGAAGACTGTAAAGGTAAGTGGAATATTGGAAACTAGTTTGAGTTCCGTATTTGTAAAGAAGAAGCGTGATTGGTCATTCCGGGTTTCGAACCCGGGTGGTCAGGACGAGAGTCAGGTATTTTTACCACTCGACTACACAGCACATCTCAAAACTGGGTTTAGGAAGACAGTAAAGGTATGTAGAATATTGGAAACTAGTTTGCGTTCCGTATTTGTACAGAAGAAGCGTGATTGGTCATTGCGGGATTCGAACCCGGGTCGTCAGGACGAGAGTCAGATATCTTAACCCCTCGACTACACAGCACATCTCAAAACTGGGTTTAGGAAGACAGTAAAGGTATGTGGAATATTGGAAACTAGTTTGAGTTCCGTATTTGTGCAGAAGTAGCTCGATTGGTCATTCCGGGATTCGAACCTGAGTCGTCAGGACGAGAGTCAGAAATCTTAACCACTCGACTACACCGCACGTCTTATAACAGGGTTTAGGAAGACAGTAAAGGTATGTGGAATATTGGAAAGTAGTTTGAGTTCCGTATTTGTACAGAAGAAGCGTGATTATTCATTACGGGATTCGAACCCGGGTCGTCAGGTCGGAGAGCCAGATATCTTAACCACTCGACTACACAGCACGTCTTATAACAGGGTTTAGGAAGACTGTAAAGGTAAGTGGAATATTGGAAACTACTTTGAGATCCGTATTTGTACAGAAGAAGCGTGATTGGTGATTCCGGGATTCGAACCCGGGTCGTCAGGACGAGAGTCAGATATCTTAACCAATCGACTACACAGCACGTCCTAAAACTGGGTTTAGGAAGACTGTAAAGGTAAGTGGAATATTGGAAACTAGTTTGAGTTCCGTATTTGTAAAGAAGAAGCGTGATTGGTCATTCCGGGATTCGAACCCGGGTGGTCAGGACGAGAGTCAGGTATTTTTACCACTCGACTACACAGCACATCTCAAAACTGGGTTTAGGAAGACAGTAAAGGTATGTGGAATATTGGAAACTAGTTTGCGTTCCGTATTTGTACAGAAGAAGCGTGATTGGTCATTGCGGGATTCGAACCCGGGTCGTCAGGACGAGAGTCAGATATCTTAACCCCTCGACTACACAGCACATCTCAAAACTGGGTCTAGGAAGACTGTAAAGCTATGTGGAACATTGGAAACTAGTTTGAGTTCCGTATTTGTGCAGAAGTAGCTCGATTGGTCATTCCGGGATTCGAACCTGAGTCGTCAGGACGAGAGTCAGATATCTTAACCCCTCGACTACACAGCACATCTTATAACTGGGTTTAGGAAGACTGTAAAGGTATTTGGAATCTAGTTTGAGTTCCGTATTTGTACAGAAGTAGCTCGATTGGTCATTCCGGGATTCGAACCTGAGTCGTCAGGACGAGAGTCAGATATCTTAACCACTCGACTACACAGCACGTTTTATAACTGGGTTTGGGAAGACTGTGAAGCTATGTGGAATATTGGAAACTAGTTTGAGTTCCGTATTTGTACAGAAGAAGCTTGATTGGTCATTCCGGGATTCGTACCCGTGTGGTCAGGATGAGAGCCAGATATCTTAACTACTCGACTACACAGCACATCTCAAAACTGGGTTTAGGAAGACTGTAAAGCTATGTGGAATATTGGAAACTAGTTTGAGTTCCGTATTTGTACAGAAGAAGCTTGATTGGTCATTCCGGGATTCGTACCCGTGTGGTCAGGATGAGAGCCAGATATCTTAAATACTCGACTACACAGCACATCTCAAAACTGGGTTTAGGAAGACTGTAAAGCTATGTGGAATATTGGAAACTAGTTTGAGTTCCGTATTTGTACAGAAGCAGCGTGATTGGTCATTTCCAGAATTCGAACCTGAGTCGTCAGGACGAGAGTGAGATATCTTAACCAATCGACTACACAGCACGTCCTAAAACTGGGTTTAGGAAGACTGTAAAGGTAAGTGGAATATTGGAAACTAGTTTGAGTTCCGTATTTGTAAAGAAGAAGCGTGATTGGTCATTCCGGGTTTCGAACCCGGGTGGTCAGGACGAGAGTCAGGTATTTTTACCACTCGACTACACAGCACATCTCAAAACTGGGTTTAGGAAGACAGTAAAGGTATGTAGAATATTGGAAACTAGTTTGCGTTCCGTATTTGTACAGAAGAAGCGTGATTGGTCATTGCGGGATTCGAACCCGGGTCGTCAGGACGAGAGTCAGATATCTTAACCCCTCGACTACACAGCACATCTCAAAACTGGGTTTAGGAAGACAGTAAAGGTATGTGGAATATTGGAAACTAGTTTGAGTTCCGTATTTGTGCAGAAGTAGCTCGATTGGTCATTCCGGGATTCGAACCTGAGTCGTCAGGACGAGAGTCAGAAATCTTAACCACTCGACTACACCGCACGTCTTATAACAGGGTTTAGGAAGACAGTAAAGGTATGTGGAATATTGGAAACTAGTTTGAGTTCCGTATTTGTACAGAAGAAGCGTGATTATTCATTACGGGATTCGAACCCGGGTCGTCAGGTCGGAGAGCCAGATATCTTAACCACTCGACTACACAGCACGTCTTATAACAGGGTTTAGGAAGACTGTAAAGGTAAGTGGAATATTGGAAACTACTTTGAGATCCGTATTTGTACAGAAGAAGCGTGATTGGTGATTCCGGGATTCGAACCCGGGTCGTCAGGACGAGAGTCAGATATCTTAACCCCTCGACTACACAGCACATCTTATAACTGGGTTTAGGAAGACTGTAAAGGTATTTGGAATATTGGAAACTAGTTTGAGTTCCGTATTTGTACAGAAGTAGCTCGATTGGTCATTCCGGGATTCGAACCTGAGTCGTCAGGACGAGAGTCAGATATCTTAACCACTCGACTACACAGCACGTTTTATAACTGGGTTTAGGAAGACTGTGAAGCTATGTGGAATATTGGAAACTAGTTTGAGTTCCGTATTTGTACAGAAGAAGCTTGATTGGTCATTCCGGGATTCGTACCCGTGTGGTCAGGATCAGAGCCAGATATCTTAACTACTCGACTACACAGCACATCTCAAAACTGGGTTTAGGAAGACTGTAAAACTATGTGGAATATTGGAAACTTGTTTGAGTTCCGTATTTGTACAGAAGCAGCGTGATTGGTCATTTCCAGAATTCGAACCTGAGTCGTCAGGACGAGAGTCAGATATCTTAACCACTCGACTACACAGCACGTCCTAAAACTGGGTTTAGGAAGACTGTAAAGGTAAGTGGAATATTGGAAACTAGTTTGAGTTCCGTATTTGTACAGAAGAAGCGTGATTATTCATTGCGGGATTCGAACCCTTGTCGTCAGGATGAGAGTCAGGTATCTTTACCACTCGACTACACAGCACGTCTTATAACTGGGTTTAGGAAGACTGTAAAGCTATGTGGATTATTGGAAACTAGTTTGAGTTCCGTATTTGTACAGAAGTAGCTCAATTGGTCATTACGGGATTCGAACCCGGGTCGTCAGGACGAGAGTGAGATATCTTAACTACTCGACTACACAGCACGTCCTAAAACTGGGTTTAGGGAGACTGTAAAGGTAAGTGGAATATTGCAAACTAGTTTGAGTTCCGTATTTGTAAAGAAGAAGCGTGATTATTCATTGCGGGATTTGAACCCGTGTCGTCAGGATGAGTGTTAGGTATCTTTACCACTCGACTACACAGCACATCTCAAAACTGGGTTTAGGAAGACTGTAAAGGTAAGTGGAATATTGGAAACTAGTTTGAGTTCCGTATTTGTAAAGAAGAAGCGTGATTGGTCATTCCGGGATTCGAACCCGGGTGGTCAGGACGAGAGTCAGGTATTTTTACCACTCGACTACACAGCACATCTCAAAACTGGGTTTAGGAAGACAGTAAAGGTATGTGGAATATTGGAAACTAGTTTGCGTTCCGTATTTGTACAGAAGAAGCGTGATTGGTCATTGCGGGATTCGAACCCGGGTCGTCAGGACGAGAGTCAGATATCTTAACCCCTCGACTACACAGCACATCTCAAAACTGGGTCTAGGAAGACTGTAAAGCTATGTGGAACATTGGAAACTAGTTTGAGTTCCGTATTTGTGCAGAAGTAGCTCGATTGGTCATTCCGGGATTCGAACCTGAGTCGTCAGGACGAGAGTCAGATATCTTAACCCCTCGACTACACAGCACATCTTATAACTGGGTTTAGGAAGACTGTAAAGGTATTTGGAATCTAGTTTGAGTTCCGTATTTGTACAGAAGTAGCTCGATTGGTCATTCCGGGATTCGAACCTGAGTCGTCAGGACGAGAGTCAGATATCTTAACCACTCGACTACACAGCACGTTTTATAACTGGGTTTGGGAAGACTGTGAAGCTATGTGGAATATTGGAAACTAGTTTGAGTTCCGTATTTGTACAGAAGAAGCTTGATTGGTCATTCCGGGATTCGTACCCGTGTGGTCAGGATGAGAGCCAGATATCTTAACTACTCGACTACACAGCACATCTCAAAACTGGGTTTAGGAAGACTGTAAAGCTATGTGGAATATTGGAAACTAGTTTGAGTTCCGTATTTGTACAGAAGAAGCTTGATTGGTCATTCCGGGATTCGTACCCGTGTGGTCAGGATGAGAGCCAGATATCTTAAATACTCGACTACACAGCACATCTCAAAACTGGGTTTAGGAAGACTGTAAAGCTATGTGGAATATTGGAAACTAGTTTGCGTTCCGTATTTGTACAGAAGAAGCGTGATTGGTCATTGCGGGATTCGAACCCGGGTCGTCAGGACGAGAGTCAGATATCTTAACCCCTCGACTACACAGCACATCTCAAAACTGGGTTTAGGAAGACAGTAAAGGTATGTGGAATATTGGAAACTAGTTTGAGTTCCGTATTTGTGCAGAAGTAGCTCGATTGGTCATTCCGGGATTCGAACCTGAGTCGTCAGGACGAGAGTCAGAAATCTTAACCACTCGACTACACCGCACGTCTTATAACAGGGTTTAGGAAGACAGTAAAGGTATGTGGAATATTGGAAACTAGTTTGAGTTCCGTATTTGTACAGAAGAAGCGTGATTATTCATTACGGGATTCGAACCCGGGTCGTCAGGTCGGAGAGCCAGATATCTTAACCACTCGACTACACAGCACGTCTTATAACAGGGTTTAGGAAGACTGTAAAGGTAAGTGGAATATTGGAAACTACTTTGAGATCCGTATTTGTACAGAAGAAGCGTGATTGGTGATTCCGGGATTCGAACCCGGGTCGTCAGGACGAGAGTCAGATATCTTAACCCCTCGACTACACAGCACATCTTATAACTGGGTTTAGGAAGACTGTAAAGGTATTTGGAATATTGGAAACTAGTTTGAGTTCCGTATTTGTACAGAAGTAGCTCGATTGGTCATTCCGGGATTCGAACCTGAGTCGTCAGGACGAGAGTCAGATATCTTAACCACTCGACTACACAGCACGTTTTATAACTGGGTTTAGGAAGACTGTGAAGCTATGTGGAATATTGGAAACTAGTTTGAGTTCCGTATTTGTACAGAAGAAGCTTGATTGGTCATTCCGGGATTCGTACCCGTGTGGTCAGGATCAGAGCCAGATATCTTAACTACTCGACTACACAGCACATCTCAAAACTGGGTTTAGGAAGACTGTAAAACTATGTGGAATATTGGAAACTTGTTTGAGTTCCGTATTTGTACAGAAGCAGCGTGATTGGTCATTTCCAGAATTCGAACCTGAGTCGTCAGGACGAGAGTCAGATATCTTAACCACTCGACTACACAGCACGTCCTAAAACTGGGTTTAGGAAGACTGTAAAGGTAAGTGGAATATTGGAAACTACTTTGAGTTCCGTATTTGTACAGAAGAAGCGTGATTATTCATTGCGGGATTCGAACCCTTGTCGTCAGGATGAGAGTCAGGTATCTTTACCACTCGACTACACAGCACGTCTTATAACTGGGTTTAGGAAGACTGTAAAGCTATGTGGATTATTGGAAACTAGTTTGAGTTCCGTATTTGTACAGAAGTAGCTCAATTGGTCATTACGGGATTCGAACCCGGGTCGTCAGGACGAGAGTGAGATATCTTAACTACTCGACTACACAGCACGTCCTAAAACTGGGTTTAGGGAGACTGTAAAGGTAAGTGGAATATTGCAAACTAGTTTGAGTTCCGTATTTGTAAAGAAGAAGCGTGATTATTCATTGCGGGATTTGAACCCGTGTCGTCAGGATGAGTGTTAGGTATCTTTACCACTCGACTACACAGCACATCTCAAAACTGGGTTTAGGAAGACTGTAAAGGTAAGTGGAATATTGGAAACTACTTTGAGTTCCGTATTTGTACAGAAGAAGCGTGATTATTCATTGCGGGATTCGAACCCTTGCCGTCAGGATGAGAGTCAGGTATCTTTACCACTCGACTACACAGCACGTCTTAAAACTGGGTTTAGGAAGACTGTAAAGCTATGTGGATTATTGGAAACTAGTTTGAGTTCCGTATTTGTAAAGAAGAAGCGTGATTATTCATTGCGGGATTCGAACCCGGGTCGTCAGGATGAGAGTCAGGTATCTTTACCACTCGACTACACAGCACATCTTAAAACTGGGTTTAGGAAGACTGTAACGCTATGTGGATTATTGGAAACTAGTTTGAGTTCCGTATTTGTACAGAAGTAGCTCAATTGGTCATTCCGGGATTCGAACCCGGGTCGTCAGGACGAGAGTGAGATATCTTAACTACTCGACTACATCTCAAAACTGGGTTTAGGAAGACTGTAAAGCTATGTGGAATATTGGAAACTAGTTTGAGTTCCGTATTTGTACATTGAAGGACCGGACACACCCCGCTTCCCATCTCAGAGAGATATCGAAGCTTTCCCGGAGGATGGGTGTATCCGGAAATTTATTAATTTATGTGAAAATAACAATGATATACATATATACAATAAATAATCTGGAATAAATAATCGTACAAATTGTGATCATATAGCATCATCCCCAGATAATCAGTCCGTAATCGTAATAGTCCTTATATAAATAATCAAAAAATAATTTTTGTCTTGTATGTGATAAAATCTGGAAGTGAGTTTATCCAATCTAGAATATAACAATCTCGGCAATCAAGCTGTAATAAGATATAAATTGACGTCTATATGTCCGGCATCTCCATTTCATTCACACCCGCCGGAAAAAGGATGAAACAGTTGACACTTGTCTTCTTGGGCGTAAATTGTATCGATTATTAGATGTCGGTGAAACAACCGATGCATGTCTTCTTGGCCGTAAGTTATACTTTTTAGTAGGTAACCGTGTTACCTCTCTTGTTGGCTCGTAAGACGGGTCCTCCGAGCGCGAATTGCGTCCCCTTGATCCCGCAGCTCGTGTCTTATTGTGGAGTAGATGTAGGTTGCGGTCCAGGAATCGAATCAACCTCTGCAAACGTTGAAAGTTCAGAGGGCTATCTAGAATTCTCATTTTCCAAGCAAGCATTCTGGACTCTGGCAGTTGGCCAAAGTGGAAGTCTCTCGTCTGGGGACACGTGGTTATATAGTGCCATAGGGAACCATTTGAACCGCAGATGCATACGCTGTTACTAGAACGTTTAAAACGCAGAAGATACACCGGAAAAGGGCCATGCTCGGTGATAGCGATTGTTTTCTCTCTAGGCCATACGTTCAAACGCCATTGAACTCGTCGTTGTATCTTGTATGCGTCCTTTGCTGCACATGTATTCCAATTGGTCTGCCACCCCTGCAACACGTCCTCTTTAAGCACCCGATGGACCAAACTCCTTGGCCAAAGTTGGTCGTCTTGAGACGGAAGTTTTATGGCCTCCTTGGCAAGTTTGTCGGCTATTTCATTGCCAAAGATGCCTGCGTGGGCTTTAACCCAGGCCAATCGGATTCTCGTGTTGGCGCATAAAATTCGGCGAATCTCCCGTACATTATGATGCACAGAACGTGGGTTTTTGATTGATAACAGGCCCGAAGCGCTGTCTGAGAGGATCAGCACTGGTTTCGATAAGGCGTGTGCCCTTGAAACGGCATTCAGAATCGCATATATTTCAGCTTGAAAAACACTGTTTTCTTTTGCGAGCCGCCTGCTCCATTGTTCCTCGATGGATCCATCTTCTTTTATAACTACATAAGCGCACCCTGTACCGTCAGAAGACTTCGAGCCGTCTGTATAGATCTTTACTGTTCCAGGAGCCAGCTTAATGCATTCAGCACCAGACAGCACGACCTGATTTGCGTCAATGTCCACGCTGGGATGCATGAGCCATAGCTTGTGTTGCTTTTCAAAAGCCTGCGCTTGCAGTGATTGAGTACTAATGACAACGTCTTCATCCAAATGAAGAATGCTGGTCTTGCGGGCTTCATATTCAATATAACTGCTCAGCCGCGGATTCCCTGTGGCGACATATAAGACTTCATTTGCAGTGGTGGAGTAGGCCCCGGATACATACAACAGGAACGGGCGCTGGGCTATGTCCAGAATTCTCCTTTGTGTTTGCGTGGGATACCGAAACCAAGAGGCGCATCCAAAGGAAAGCTGACGCTGCACAACTGATCTGTATAAAATATTCCTAAAATTCTGCTGGAGCCCCCATTTTGGTCCGGCTACTCTACGAAGGAGTTGGAGGGTACCGTGTACCTTGTCTACTTGCTTAGTGATATGTGTCATAAAACTGAGCTTGTCATCTATGTACACCCCTAGATATTTAATTACTTTGGAAGGCCAAATCCGTAATCCATTGATAACGATCCTCGGCTTCTGTTTCTTGGGATGAAGCCAAAGAAACGTGGTTTTCTCCACTTCCATCTGCAGCTTATTATTACTCAACCATTTCGACAGAGACGTGAATGCATTTTGCGCTGTGAGAGTTATGTCGTCGTGGTCGTCCCCTGATATTACAAATATGAGATCATCTGCGAATGCTTGTATGTAGACATGGGGACCCCAGTTAAGTTTTAACAGCGTATCAAGCACCAGCGTCCACAGTAAAGGACCACTGCAGGATCCTTGTGGGCATCCTTGACGCTGCTCTTTTGTTGCTACACCTCCATCAGTAGTCATTGTTATGTAACGGTCTCGCAACATATTCTCCACGATACTTACCAAAGACGACGGAAGTGGCGTTCGACGTAACTGGTTTATAATGAGTTCGTGGCGTAGGGAGTCGAAAGCACCACGTATGTCCACCGACACGACAGCTGTTTGAAGACCATGGGCGTGTTTGTGTCTGACGACACGAAGAAGAGCCTCAATGGCCTTTTCCGCTGATCTTCCAGCACGGAAACCAAACTGGAGAGGACTTAACCAATTAACCTGTTCTAAATAATACACAATACGCTGGACCAGAACCTTTTCAAAAACTTTTCCTATTGTGGATAGAAGACATATTGGACGATATGATCGCAAGGACTCTGGGTCACGATCCTTTTTCAGAAAAAGAAGAATCTTCCCTTTTTTGAAATGGTGAGGAAACACCGATATGTCTAGCAGTTTATTGAAAACGAAGGTAAAGACTTCAGCATATTCTTCAAAAAGTTTCTTCAGAATTGGGATGTTGATATTGTCACAGCCTGGTGCGCTTCTGTTCTTGAGGTTATTCACTATGTGAGCTATCTCTGACGTCGTAATTGGTAAATCATGTTCGAATACGTCGCTTCGTCTCCGCACTAGAGCAATTCGTTCTACTGTATCCGGATATATAAGATTCAGCTGGTATTCTGCTGCCTCAAGAATGGTTGAGTTGAACATACCATTGAAACTCATCCTCACTTGAGGCGGTATACGTTTGCATTTAAATACTGAACGATATGCTCCACCGTAAGGACTGCTTTCCTCGGCACAAAACTTCGTCCAACTGGTGATTTTAGCCTTCTCAACAGAACGCTTGTATACTGCCCTTGCTTTCTTGTATTGCGCTCTAGCTATATTTTTGTCCTCTTTGGCCTTTATAAATCTCCGTTCCAGTGCCCGAACCTTTTTTCTTTCAATGGCCAACTGCTGGGTCCACCAGCTTGGAAGACGATTTGGTCTCATTTGGACGTACCCAAGAGTATCTGCGCATTTTCTCTGTAATTCCAACATAAAATTGTCGATGGTATTATTTACACCATCTTCCGTTGAAGCCGTCCCAATTTGCTTAAGGAGCACATTGAACAGCGGTCTTGTGACTGCTGCCAGCTTGCGCAGCCTCCTAGTTGTTGTTCTATAACGACCTTCTGTGATTGATCCGCACTCCGCACGCAAGGACAAGTGAATATACTTATGCGAACTGTGGGAATCTTCCTCGCCAATTGACCAAGTGACATTCTGAAATAGCGACGGAGAGGTCGTGAAAGTCAGGTCCGGCCAGCCTCGGCCATTTGCCAACTCATATGTAGGTCTTGTGCGGCTAGTGTTAAAAAGGAACATGTTACAGCCACTGAGGAAGTTTTGCAGTTTTCTTCCTCTGACGTTTGTGTCTTTATAGCCCCAGAGGGATGAATGACAATTTAGATCTGTGCAAAACAGTTTTTCGACTTCTGGGGAGGATTGACAGACGTCTTCCAGTTCTCTGATGGCCTCTTCTATGTCTTCGTAAGGTGACTTGTACGCACTAACCAGAATGAGCTCTTTGCTCACTGTACTGATTTGGACAGCCACGAAATGCCTCCCTACTCGAAAAGTAGCCGGGTGAATGCGTGTTGATGGAACTAAGATAGCGCTCTTACCGTCCAAGGATGTCCAGGTGGACCATCGTTGTGGCAAGCCGCACAAGGAACCTTTGTTGCTCCACGGCTCTTGAACAAGCACGATATCTACTTTATTCTCTATGGAAAACTTCACCAAATGATATGTGCAGTCCTTTGATTTATCCATATTGAGTTGAAGGAGCCGCAGGGTACTGTCGTCACTCGGGTCCTGAAAACCTATCTGGTCTCCCATAAGCAGTTTTTCTGATATCGCAAGCCTTGAATGAGGAGGTTGCTGTGGCACTCTCCGCTGGTTTTGCAGTGATTAGTGCTTAAATTCAGTCCCTGGGCCATATTTAACAGTACGCAATTGATACAGCGATTCCTTGATCTTCTATCAGGTCTCGGATGAGTCCCCGCCGCCTCATGATTGGTATTAGTCGTACCCCAATGGATTGTCCTAGTATATACTGGGTGCGTCTGTCGTTCTTGTCTGTTCCAGATGTTTCGTGGATTTGTACAGAAGCAGCGTGATTGGTCATTTCCAGAATTCGAACCTGAGTCGTCAGGACGAGAGTCAGATATCTTAACCACTGGACTACACAGCACGTCCTAAAACTGGGTTTAGGAAGACTGTAAAGGTAAGTGGAATATTGGAAACTAGTTTGCGTTCCGTATTTGTACAGAAGTAGCTTGATTGGTCATTCCGGGATTCGAACGCGGGTCGTCAGGACGAGAGACAGATATCTTAACCACTCGACTACACAGAACGTCTTATAACTGGGTTTAGGAAGACAGTAAAGGTATGTGGAATATTGGAAACTAGTTTGCGTTCCGTATTTGTACAGAAGTAGCTTGATTGGTCATTGCGGGATTCGAATCCGGGTCGTCAGGATGAGAGTGAGGTATCTTTACCACTCGACTACACAGCACGTCTTATAACTGGGTTTAGGAAGACTGTAAAGGTATTTGGAATATTGGAAACTAGTTTGCGTTCCGTATTTGTACAGAAGTAGCGTGATTGGTCATTTCCAGAATTAGAACCTGAGTCGTCAGGACGAGAGTCAGATATCTTAACCCCTCGACTACACAGCACATCTTATAACTGGGTTTAGGAAGACTGTAAAGGTATTTGGAATCTAGTTTGAGTTCCGTATTTGTACAGAAGTATCTCGATTGGTCATTCCGGGATTCGAACCTGAGTCGTCAGGACGAGAGCCAGATATCTTAACCACTCGACTACACAGCACGTCTTATAACTGGGTTTAGAAAGACAGTAAAGGTATTTGGAATATTGGAAACTAGTTTGAGTTCCGTATTTGTACAGAAGTAGCTCGATTGGTCATTCCGGGATTCGAACCTGAGTCGTCAGGACGAGAGTCAGATATCTTAACCACTCGACTACACAGCACGTTTTATAACTGGGTTTAGGAAGACTGTGAAGCTATGTGGAATATTGGAAACTAGTTTGAGTTCCGTATTTGTACAGAAGAAGCTTGATTGGTCATTCCGGGATTCGTACCCGTGTGGTCAGGATGAGAGCCAGATATCTTAACTACTCGACTACACAGCACATCTCAAAACTGGGTTTAGGAAGACTGTAAAGCTATGTGGAATATTGGAAACTAGTTTGAGTTCCGTATTTGTACAGAAGAAGCTTGATTGGTCATTCCGGGATTCGAACCCGGGTCGTCAGGACGAGAGCCAGATATCTTAACCACTCGACTACACAGAACGTCTTATAACTGGGTTTAGGAAGACAGTAAAGGTATGTGGAAAATTGGAAACTAGTTTGCGTTCCGTATTTGTACAGAAGTAGCTTGATTGGTCATTGCGGGAGTCGAATCCGGGTCGTCAGGACGAGAGTCAGATATCTTAACCCCTCGACTTTACAGCACATCTCAAAACTGGGTTTAGGAAGACTGTAAATGTATGTGGAATAATTGAAACTAGTTTGAGTTCCGTATTTGTACAGAAGCAGCGTGATTGGTCATTTCCAGAATTAGAACCTGAGTCGTCAGGACGAGAGTCAGATATCTTAACCCCTCGACTACACAGCACATCTTATAACTGGGTTTAGGAAGACTGTAAAGGTATTTGGTATCTAGTTTGAGTTCCGTATTTGTACAGAAGTAACTCGATTGGTCATTCCGGGATTCGAACCTGAGTCGTCAGGACGAGAGTCAGATATCTTAACCACTCGACTACACAGCACGTCCTAAAACTGGGTTTAGGAAGACTGTAAAGGTAAGTGGAATATTGGAAACTACTTTGAGTTCCGTATTTGTAAAGAAGAAGCGTGATTGGTCATTCCGGGATTCGAACCCGGGTCGTCAAGACGAGAGCCAGATATCTTAACCACTCGACTACACAGAACGTCTTATAACTGGGTTTAGGAAGACAGTAAAGGTATGTGGAATATTGGAAACTAGTTTGCGTTCCGTATTTGTACAGAAGTAGCTTGATTGGTCATTGCGAGATTCGAATCCGGGTCGTCAGGATGAGTGTTAGGTATCTTTACCACTCGACTACACAGCACATCTCAAAACTGGGTTTAGGAAGACAGTAAAGCTATGTGGAATATTGGAAACTAGTTTGCGTTCCGTATTTGTACAGAAGTAGCTTGATTGGTCATTGCGGGATTCGAATCCGGGTCGTCAGGACGAGAGTCAGATATCTTAACCAATCGACTACACAGCACGTCCTAAAACTGGGTTTAGGAAGACAGTAAAGGTATTTGGAATATTGGAAACTAGTTTGAGTTCCCTATTTGTACAGAAGTAGCTCGATTGGTCATTCCGGGATTCGAACCTGAGTCGTCAGGACGAGAGTCAGATATCTTAACCACTCGACTACACAGCACGTTTTATAACTGGGTTTAGGAAGACTGTGAAGCTATGTGGAATATTGGAAACTAGTTTGAGTTCCGTATTTGTACAGAAGTAGCTTGATTGGTCATTCCGGGATTCGAACCCGGGTCGTCAAGACGAGAGATAGATATCTTAACCACTCGACTACACAGAACGTCTTATAACTGGGTTTAGGAAGACTGTAAAGCTATGTGGAATATTGGAAACTAGTTTCTGTTCCGTATTTGTACAGAAGCAGCGTGATTGGTCATTTCCAGAATTCGAACCTGAGTCGTCAGGAGGAGAGTCAGATATCTTAACCACTCGACTACACAGCACGTCTTAGCACTGAGTTTAGGAAGACAGTAAAGGTATTTGGAATCTAGTTTGAGTTCCGTATTTGTACAGAAGTAGCTCAATTGGTCATTCCGGGTCGTCAGGACGAGAGTCAGATATCTTAACAACTCGACTACACAGCACATCTCAAAACTGGGTTTAGGAAGACTGTAAAGTTATGTGGAATATTGGAAACTAGTTTGAGTTCCGTATTTGTACAGAAGTAGCTCGATTGGTGATTCCGGGATTCGAACCTGAGTCGTCAGGACGAGAGTCAGATATCTTAACCACTCGACTACACAGCACGTTTTATAACTGGGTTTAGGAAGACTGTGAAGCTATGTGGAATATTGGAAACTAGTTTGAGTTCCGTATTTGTACAAAAGTAGCTTGATTGGTCATTCCGGGATTCGAACCCGGGTCGTCAGGACGAGAGCCAGATATCTTAACCACTCGACTACACAGAACGTCTTATAACTGGGTTTAGGAAGACAGTAAAGGTATGTGGAATATTGGAAACTAGTTTGCGTTCCGTATTTGTACAGAAGTAGCTTGATTGGTCATTGCGGGATTCGAATCCGGGTCGTCAGGACGAGAGTCAGATATCTTAACCAATCGACTACACAGCACGTCCTAAAACTGGGTTTAGGAAGACAGTAAAGGTATTTGGAATATTGGAAACTAGTTTGAGTTCCTTATTTGTACAGAAGTAGCTCGATTGGTCATTCCGGGATTCGAACCTGAGTCGTCAGGACGAGAGTCAGATATCTTAACCACTCGACTACACAGCACGTTTTATAACTGGGTTTAGGAAGACTGTAAAACTATGTGGAATATTGGAAACTTGTTTGAGTTCCGTATTTGTACAGAAGCAGCGTGATTGGTCATTTCCAGAATTCGAACCTGAGTCGTCAGGACGAGAGTCAGATATCTTAACCACTCGACTACACAGCACGTCCTAAAACTGGGTTTAGGAAGACTGTAAAGGTAAGTGGAATATTGGAAACTACTTTGAGTTCCGTATTTGTACAGAAGAAGCGTGATTATTCATTGCGGGATTCGAACCCTTGTCGTCAGGATGAGAGTCAGGTATCTTTACCACTCGACTACACAGCACGTCTTATAACTGGGTTTAGGAAGACTGTAAAGCTATGTGGATTATTGGAAACTAGTTTGAGTTCCGTATTTGTACAGAAGTAGCTCAATTGGTCATTACGGGATTCGAACCCGGGTCGTCAGGACGAGAGTGAGATATCTTAACTACTCGACTACACAGCACGTCCTAAAACTGGGTTTAGGAAGACTGTAAAGGTAAGTGGAATATTGCAAACTAGTTTGAGTTCCGTATTTGTAAAGAAGAAGCGTGATTATTCATTGCGGGATTTGAACCCGTGTCGTCAGGATGAGTGTTAGGTATCTTTACCACTCGACTACACAGCACATCTCAAAACTGGGTTTAGGAAGACTGTAAAGGTAAGTGGAATATTGGAAACTACTTTGAGTTCCGTATTTGTACAGAAGAAGCGTGATTATTCATTGCGGGATTCGAACCCTTGTCGTCAGGATGAGAGTCAGGTATCTTTACCACTCGACTACACAGCACGTCTTAAAACTGGGTTTAGGAAGACTGTAAAGCTATGTGGATTATTGGAAACTAGTTTGAGTTCCGTATTTGTAAAGAAGAAGCGTGATTATTCATTGCGGGATTCGAACCCGGGTCGTCAGGATGAGAGTCAGGTATCTTTACCACTCGACTACACAGCACATCTTAAAACTGGGTTTAGGAAGACTGTAACGCTATGTGGATTATTGGAAACTAGTTTGAGTTCCGTATTTGTACAGAAGTAGCTCAATTGGTCATTCCGGGATTCGAACCCGGGTCGTCAGGACGAGAGTGAGATATCTTAACTACTCGACTACATCTCAAAACTGGGTTTAGGAAGACTGTAAAGCTATGTGGAATATTGGAAACTAGTTTGAGTTCCGTATTTGTACAGAAGCAGCGTGATTGGTCATTTCCAGAATTCGAACCTGAGTCGTCAGGACGAGAGTCAGATATCTTAACCACTGGACTACACAGCACGTCCTAAAACTGGGTTTAGGAAGACTGTAAAGGTAAGTGGAATATTGGAAACTAGTTTGCGTTCCGTATTTGTACAGAAGTAGCTTGATTGGTCATTCCGGGATTCGAACGCGGGTCGTCAGGACGAGAGACAGATATCTTAACCACTCGACTACACAGAACGTCTTATAACTGGGTTTAGGAAGACAGTAAAGGTATGTGGAATATTGGAAACTAGTTTGCGTTCCGTATTTGTACAGAAGTAGCTTGATTGGTCATTGCGGGATTCGAATCCGGGTCGTCAGGATGAGAGTGAGGTATCTTTACCACTCGACTACACAGCACGTCTTATAACTGGGTTTAGGAAGACTGTAAAGGTATTTGGAATATTGGAAACTAGTTTGCGTTCCGTATTTGTACAGAAGTAGCGTGATTGGTCATTTCCAGAATTAGAACCTGAGTCGTCAGGACGAGAGTCAGATATCTTAACCCCTCGACTACACAGCACATCTTATAACTGGGTTTAGGAAGACTGTAAAGGTATTTGGAATCTAGTTTGAGTTCCGTATTTGTACAGAAGTATCTCGATTGGTCATTCCGGGATTCGAACCTGAGTCGTCAGGACGAGAGCCAGATATCTTAACCACTCGACTACACAGCACGTCTTATAACTGGGTTTAGAAAGACAGTAAAGGTATTTGGAATATTGGAAACTAGTTTGAGTTCCGTATTTGTACAGAAGTAGCTCGATTGGTCATTCCGGGATTCGAACCTGAGTCGTCAGGACGAGAGTCAGATATCTTAACCACTCGACTACACAGCACGTTTTATAACTGGGTTTAGGAAGACTGTGAAGCTATGTGGAATATTGGAAACTAGTTTGAGTTCCGTATTTGTACAGAAGAAGCTTGATTGGTCATTCCGGGATTCGTACCCGTGTGGTCAGGATGAGAGCCAGATATCTTAACTACTCGACTACACAGCACATCTCAAAACTGGGTTTAGGAAGACTGTAAAGCTATGTGGAATATTGGAAACTAGTTTGAGTTCCGTATTTGTACAGAAGAAGCTTGATTGGTCATTCCGGGATTCGAACCCGGGTCGTCAGGACGAGAGCCAGATATCTTAACCACTCGACTACACAGAACGTCTTATAACTGGGTTTAGGAAGACAGTAAAGGTATGTGGAAAATTGGAAACTAGTTTGCGTTCCGTATTTGTACAGAAGCAGCGTGATTGGTCATTTCCAGAATTAGAACCTGAGTCGTCAGGACGAGAGTCAGATATCTTAACCCCTCGACTACACAGCACATCTTATAACTGGGTTTAGGAAGACTGTAAAGGTATTTGGTATCTAGTTTGAGTTCCGTATTTGTACAGAAGTAGCTCGATTGGTCATTCCGGGATTCGAACCTGAGTCGTCAGGACGAGAGTCAGATATCTTAACCACTCGACTACACAGCACGTCCTAAAACTGGGTTTAGGAAGACTGTAAAGGTAAGTGGAATATTGGAAACTACTTTGAGTTCCGTATTTGTAAAGAAGAAGCGTGATTGGTCATTCCGGGATTCGAACCCGGGTCGTCAAGACGAGAGCCAGATATCTTAACCACTCGACTACACAGAACGTCTTATAACTGGGTTTAGGAAGACAGTAAAGGTATGTGGAATATTGGAAACTAGTTTGCGTTCCGTATTTGTACAGAAGTAGCTTGATTGGTCATTGCGAGATTCGAATCCGGGTCGTCAGGATGAGTGTTAGGTATCTTTACCACTCGACTACACAGCACATCTCAAAACTGGGTTTAGGAAGACAGTAAAGCTATGTGGAATATTGGAAACTAGTTTGCGTTCCGTATTTGTACAGAAGTAGCTTGATTGGTCATTGCGGGATTCGAATCCGGGTCGTCAGGACGAGAGTCAGATATCTTAACCAATCGACTACACAGCACGTCCTAAAACTGGGTTTAGGAAGACAGTAAAGGTATTTGGAATATTGGAAACTAGTTTGAGTTCCCTATTTGTACAGAAGTAGCTCGATTGGTCATTCCGGGATTCGAACCTGAGTCGTCAGGACGAGAGTCAGATATCTTAACCACTCGACTACACAGCACGTCCTAAAACTGGGTTTAGGAAGACAGTAAAGGTATTTGGAATATTGGAAACTAGTTTGAGTTCCCTATTTGTACAGAAGTAGCTCGATTGGTCATTCCGGGATTCGAACCTGAGTCGTCAGGACGAGAGTCAGATATCTTAACCACTCGACTACACAGCACGTTTTATAACTGGGTTTAGGAAGACTGTGAAGCTATGTGGAATATTGGAAACTAGTTTGAGTTCCGTATTTGTACAGAAGTAGCTTGATTGGTCATTCCGGGATTCGAACCCGGGTCGTCAAGACGAGAGCCAGATATCTTAACCACTCGACTACACAGAACGTCTTATAACTGGGTTTAGGAAGACTGTAAAGCTATGTGGAATATTGGAAACTAGTTTCTGTTCCGTATTTGTACAGAAGCAGCGTGATTGGTCATTTCCAGAATTCGAACCTGAGTCGTCAGGAGGAGAGTCAGATATCTTAACCACTCGACTACACAGCACGTCTTAGCACTGAGTTTAGGAAGACAGTAAAGGTATTTGGAATCTAGTTTGAGTTCCGTATTTGTACAGAAGTAGCTCAATTGGTCATTCCGGGTCGTCAGGACGAGAGTCAGATATCTTAACTACTCGACTACACAGCACATCTCAAAACTGGGTTTAGGAAGACTGTAAAGTTATGTGGAATATTGGAAACTAGTTTGAGTTCCGTATTTGTACAGAAGTAGCTCGATTGGTGATTCCGGGATTCGAACCTGAGTCGTCAGGACGAGAGTCAGATATCTTAACCACTCGACTACACAGCACGTTTTATAACTGGGTTTAGGAAGACTGTGAAGCTATGTGGAATATTGGAAACTAGTTTGAGTTCCGTATTTGTACAAAAGTAGCTTGATTGGTCATTCCGGGATTCGAACCCGGGTCGTCAGGACGAGAGCCAGATATCTTAACCACTCGACTACACAGAACGTCTTATAACTGGGTTTAGGAAGACAGTAAAGGTATGTGGAATATTGGAAACTAGTTTGCGTTCCGTATTTGTACAGAAGTAGCTTGATTGGTCATTGCGGGATTCGAATCCGGGTCGTCAGGACGAGAGTCAGATATCTTAACCAATCGACTACACAGCACGTCCTAAAACTGGGTTTAGGAAGACAGTAAAGGTATTTGGAATATTGGAAACTAGTTTGAGTTCCTTATTTGTACAGAAGTAGCTCGATTAGTCATTCCGGGATTCGAACCTGAGTCGTCAGGACGAGAGTCAGATATCTTAACCACTCGACTACACAGCACGTTTCATAACTGGGTTTAGGAAGACAGTGAAGCTATGTGGAATATTGGAAACTAGTTTGAGTTCCGTATTTGTACAGAAGAAGCTTGATTGGTCATTCCGGGATTCGTACCCGTGTGGTCAGGATGAGAGCCAGATATCTTAACTACTCGACTACACAGCACATCTGAAAACTGGGTTTAGGAAGACTGTGAAGCTATGTGGAATATTGGAAACTAGTTTGAGTTCCGTATTTGTACAGAAGTAGCTTGATTGGTCATTCCGGTATTCGAACCCGGGTCGTCAGGACGAGAGCCAGATATCTTAACCACTCGACTACACAGAACGTCTTATAACTGGGTTTAGGAAGACAGTAAAGGTATGTGGAAAATTGGAAACTAGTTTACGTTCCGTATTTGTACAGAAGTAGCTTGATTGGTCATTGCGGGATTCGAATCCGGGTCGTCAGGACGAGAGTCAGATATCTTAACCCCTCGACTTTACAGCACATCTCAAAACTGGGTTTAGGAAGACTGTAAAGGTATGTGGAATAATTGAAACTAGTTTGAGTTCCGTATTTGTACAGAAGCAGCGTGATTGGTCATTTCCAGAATTAGAACCTGAGTCGTCAGGACGAGAGTCAGATATCTTAACCCCTCGACTACACAGCACATCTTATAACTGGATTTAGGAAGACTGTAAAGGTATTTGGAATCTAGTTTGAGTTCCGTATTTGTACAGAAGTAGCTCGATTGGTCATTCCGGGATTCGAACCTGAGTCGTCAGGACGAGAGTCAGATATCTTAACCACTCGACTACACAGCACGTCCTAAAACTGGGTTTAGGAAGACTGTAAAGGTAAGTGGAATATTGGAAACTACTTTGAGTTCCGTATTTGTAAAGAAGAAGCGTGATTGGTCATGCCGGGATTCGAACCCGGGTCGTCAAGACGAGAGCCAGATATCTTAACCACTCGACTACACAGAACGTCTTATAACTGGGTTTAGGAAGACAGTAAAGGTATGTGGAATATTGGAAACTAGTTTGCGTTCCGTATTTGTACAGAAGTAGCTTGATTGGTCATTGCGAGATTCGAATCCGGGTCGTCAGGATGAGTGTTAGGTATCTTTACCACTCGACTACACAGCACATCTCAAAACTGGGTTTAGGAAGACAGTAAAGCTATGTGGAATATTGGAAACTACTTTGAGTTCCGTATTTGTACAGAAGCAGCGTGATTGGTCATTTCCAGAATTTGAACCTGAGTCGTCAGGACGAGAGTCAGATATCTTAACCAATCGACTACACAGCACGTCTTAAAACTGGGTTTAGGAAGACAGTAAAGGTATTTGGAATATTGGAAACTAGTTTGAGTTCCCTATTTGTACAGAAGTAGCTCGATTGGTCATTCCGGGATTCGAACCTGAGTCGTCAGGACGAGAGTCAGATATCTTAACCACTCGACTACACAGCACGTTTTATAACTGGGTTTAGGAAGACTGTGAAGCTATGTGGAATATTGGAAACTAGTTTGAGTTCCGTATTTGTACAGAAGTAGCTTGATTGGTCATTCCGGGATTCGAACCCGGGTCGTCAGGACGAGAGCCAGATATCTTAACCACTCGACTACACAGAACGTCTTATAACTGGGTTTAGGAAGACAGTAAAGGTATGTGGACCTTTACAGTCTTCCTAAACCCAGTTTTAGACCGTGCTGTGTAGTCGAGTGGTTAAGATATCTGACTCTCGTCCTGGCGACCCGGGTTCGAATCCCGCAATGACCAATCAAGCTACTTCTGTGCAAATACGGAACTCAAATTAGTTTCCAATATTCCAAATGCCTTTAGTCTTCCTAAACCCAGTTTTGAGATATGCTGTGTAGTCGAGTGGTAAAGATACCTGACTCTCATCCTGACGACCCGGGTTCGAATCCCGGAATGACCAATCACGCTTCTTCTGTACAAATACGGAAATCAAATTAGTTTCCAATATTCCAAATAACTTTAGTCTTCCTAAACCCAGTTATAAGACGTGCTGTGTAGTCGAGTGGTAAAGATACCTGACTCTCATCCTGACGACCCGGGTTCGAATCCCGGAATGACCAATCACGCTTCTTCTTTACAAATACGGAACTCAAACTAGTTTCCAATATTCCACATACCTTTACT
Organism: Pholcus phalangioides; assembly: GCF_987345545.1. NCBI lineage: Eukaryota > Metazoa > Arthropoda > Arachnida > Araneae > Pholcidae > Pholcus > Pholcus phalangioides. Next base: position 14,630,510 of record NW_028301598.1, read on the forward strand.
GTCTTCCTGAACCCAGTTATAAGACGTGCTGTGTAGTCGAGGGGTTAAGATATCTGGCTCTCATCCTGACGACAAGGGTTCGAATCCCGCAATGAATAATCACGCTTCTTCTGTACAAATACGGAACTCAAACTAGTTTCCAATATTCCACATACCTTTACTGTCTTCCTGAACCCAGTTTTAGACCGTGCTGTGTAGTCGAGTGGATAAGATATCTGGCTCTCATCCTGACGACCCGGGTTCGAATTCTAGAAATGACCAATTACGCTGCTTCTGTACAAATACGGAACACAAACTAATTTCCAATATACCACATACCTTTACAGTCTTCCTAAACGCTGTTATAAGACGTGCTGTGTAGTCGAGGGGTTAAGATATCTGACTCTCGTCCTGACGACCCGGGTTTGAATCGCGGAATGTCCAATCGAGCTACTTCTGTACAAATACGGAACTCAAACTAGTTTCCAATATTCCACATAGCTTTACAATCTTCCTAAACCCAGTTTTAGGATGTGCTGTGTAGTCGAGTGGTAGAGATACCTGACGACTCGGTTTCGAATCCCGCAATGAATAATCACGCTCCTTCTGTACAAATACGGAACTCAAACTAGATTGCAATACTCCAAATACCTTTACAGTCTTCCTAAACCCAGTTATAAGACGTGCTGTGTAGTCGAGTGGTTAAGATATCTCACTCTCGTCCTGACGACTCAGGTTCGAATCCCGGAATAACCAATCGAGCTACTTCTGTAGAAATTTCGGAACTCAAAGTAGTTTCCAATATTCCACGTACCTTTACAGTCTTCCTAAACCCAGTTTTGAGATATGCTGTGTAGTCGAGTGGTAAAGATACTTGACTCTCATCCTGACGACCCGGGTTCGAATCCCGGAATGACCAATCACGCTTCTTCTGTACAAATACGGAACTCAAAGTAGTTTCCAATATTCCACTTACCTTTACAGTCTTCCTAAACCCAGTTTTGAGATATGCTGTGTAGTCGAGTGGTAAAGATACCTGATTCTCATCCTGACGACCCGGGTTCGGATCCCGCAATGACCAATCAAGCTACTTCTGTACAAATACGGAACTCAAACTAGTTTCCTATATTCCACTTACCTTTACAGCCTTCCTAAACCCAGTTTTGGACCGTGCTGTGTAAACGAGTGGTTAAGATATCTGAATCTCGTCCTGACGACTCAGGTTCGAATTCTAGAAATGACCAATCGAGCTACTTCTGTACAAATACGGAACTCAAACTAGTTTCCAATATTCCAAATACCTTTACAGTCTTCCTAAACCCAGTTATAAGACGTGCTGTGTAGTCGAGTGGTAAAGATACCTGACTCTCATCCTGACGACAACGGTTCGAATCCCGCAATGAATAATCACGCTACTTCTGTACAAATACGGAACTCAAACTAGTTTCCAATATTCCACATACCTTTACTGTCTTCCTGAACCCAGTTTTAGACCGTGCTGTGTAGTCGAGTGGATAAGATATCTGGCTCTCATCCTGACGACCCGGGTTCGAATTCTAGAAATGACCAATTACGCTGCTTCTGTACAAATACGGAACACAAACTAATTCCCAATATACCACATACCTTTACAGTCTTCCTAAACGCTGTTATAAGACGTGCTGTGTAGTCGAGGGGTTAAGATATCTGACTCTCGTCCTGACGACCCGGGTTTGAATCGCGGAATGTCCAATCGAGCTACTTCTGTACAAATACGGAACTCAAACTAGTTTCCAATATTCCACATACCTTTACAGTCTCCCTAAACCCAGTTTTGAGATGTGCTGTGTAGTCGAGTGGTTAAGATATCTGACTCTCGTCCTGACGACTCGGGTTCGAATTCTGGAATGACCATTCACGCTGCTGCTGTACAAATATGGAACTCAAAGTAGTTTCCAATATTCCACTTGCCTTTACAGTCTTCCTAAACGCTGTTATAAGACGTGCTGTGTAGTCGAGTCGAGTAGTTAAGATATCTGACTCTCGTCCTAACGACTCAGGTTTGAATCCCGCAATGACCAATTGAGCTACTTCTGTACAAATACGAAACTCAAACTAGCTTCAATTATTCCACATACCTTTACAGTCTTCCTAATCCCAGTTTTGAGATATGCTGTGTAGTCGAGTGGTAAAGATACCTGACTCTCATTCTGACGACCCGGGTTCGAATCCCGGAATGACCAATCACGCTTCTTCTGTACAAATACGGAACTCAAATTAGCTTCCAATATTCCAAATACCTTTACAGTCTTCCTAAACCCAGTTATAAGACGTGCTGTGTAGTCGAGTGGTAAAGATACCTGACGACCCGGGTTCGAATCCCGCAATGACCAATCAAGCTACTTCTGTACAAATACGGAACTCAAACTAGTTTCAATTATTCCACATACCTTTACAGTCTTCCTAAACCCAGTTTTGGATATGCTGTGTAGTCGAGTGGTAAAGATACCTGACTCTCATCCTGACGACCCGGGTTCGAATCCCGGAATGACCAATCACGCTTCTTCTTTACAAATACGGAACTGAAACTAGTTTCCAATATTCCAAATACCTTTACAGTCTTCCTAAACCCAGTTATAAGACGTGCTGTGTAGTCGAGTGGTAAAGATACCTGACTCTCATCCTGACGACTATGGTTCGAATCCCGCAATGAATAATCACGCTTCTTCTGTACAAATACGGAACTCAAACTAGTTTCCAATATTCCACATAGCTTTACAGTCTTCCTAAACCCAGTTTTAGGACGTGCTGTGTAGTCGTGTGTTTAAGATATCTGACCCTCGTCCTGACGACTCAGGTTCGAATTCTGGAATGACCAATCAAGCTGCTTCTGTACAAATACGGAGCTCAAACTAGTTTCCAATATTCCACATACCTTTACAGTCTTCCTAAACCCAGTTATAAGACGAGCTGTGTAGTCGAGTGTTTAAGATATCTGACTCTCGTCTTGACGACTCAGGTTCGAATCCCGCAATGAATAATCACGCTTCTTCTTTACAAATACGGAATTTAAACTACTTTCCAATAATCCAAATACCGTTACAGTCGTCCTAAACCCAGTTATAAGACGTGCTGTGTAGTCGAGTAGTTAAGATATCTGTCTCTCGTCCTGACGACCCGGGTTCGAATCCCGGAATGACCAATTGAGCTCCTTCTGTACAAATACGGAACTCAAACTAGTTTCCAATATTCCACATAGCTTTACAGTCTTCCTAAACCCAGTTTTGAGATGTGCTGTGTAGTCGAGTGGTAAAGATACCTGAATCTCATCCTGACGACTCAGGTTCGAATTCTGGAATGACCATTCACGCTGCTTCTGTACAAATACGGAACTCAAATTAGTTTCCAATATTCCACATAGCTTTACAGTCTTCCTAAACCCAGTTTTGAGTTGTGCTGTGTAGTCGAGGGGATAAGATATCTGACTCTCGTCCTGACGACCCGGGTTCGAATCCCGCAATGACCAATCAAGCTACGTCTGTACAAATACGGAAGTCGAACGAGTTTCCAATATTCCAAATACCTTTACAGTCTTCCTAAACCCAGTTATAAGACGTGCTGTGTAGTCGAGTAGTTAAGATATCTGACTCTCGTCGTGACGACACGGGTTCGAATCCCGGAATGACCAATCGAGCTACTTCTGTACAAATACGGAACTCAAACTAGTTTCCAATATTCCACATAGCTTTACAGTCTTCCTAAACACAGTTTTGAGATGTGCTGTGTAGTCGAGTGGTAAAGATACCTGAATCTCATCCTGACGACCCGGGTTCGAATCCCGGAATGACCAATCACGCTTCTTCTGTCTAAATACGTAACGCAAACTAGTTTCCAATATTCCACTTAACTTTACAGTCTTCCTAAACCCAGTTTTGAGATGTGCTGTGTAGTCGAGTTTTAAAGATTCCTGACTCTCATCCTGACGACCCGGGTTCGAATCCCGGAATGACCAATCGAGCTACTTCTGTACAAATACGGAACTCAAACTAGTTTCCTATATTTCACATAGATTTACAGTCTTCCTAAACCCAGTTTTGAGATGTGCTGTGTAGTCCAGTGGTAAACATACCTGACTCTCATCCTGACGACCCGGGTTCGAATCCCGGAATGACCAATCACGCTTCTTCTGTACAAATACGGAACTCAAACTACTTTTATAATATTACAAATACCTTTACAGTCTTCCTAAACCCAGTTATAAGACGTGCTGTGTAGTCGTGTGGTTAAGATATCTAACTCACGACTCAGGTTCGAATTCTGGAATGACCATTCACGCTGCTTCTGTACAAATACCAAACTCAAATTAGTTTCCAATATTCCACATAGCTTTACAGTCTTCCTAAACCCAGTTTTGAGTTGTGCTGTGTAGTCGAGGGGTTAAGATATCTGACTCTCGTCCTGACGGCCCGGGTTCGAATCCCGCAATGACCAATCAAGCTACGTCTGTACAAATACGGAACTCGAACGAGTTTCCAATATTCCAAATACCTTTACAGTCTTCCTAAACCCAGTTATAAGATGTGCTGTGTAGTCGAGTGGTAAAGATACCTGACTTTCATCCTGACGACCATGGTTCCAATCCCGAAATGAAAAATCACGCTTCTTCTGTACAAATACGGAACTCAAACTAGTTTCTAATATTCCACATAGCTTTACAGTCTTCCTAAACCCAGTTATAAGACGTGCTGTGTAGTCGAGTGGTAAAGATACCTGACTCTCATCCTGACGACCATGGTTCGAATCCCGCAATGAATAATCACGCTTCTTCTGTACAAATACGGAACTCAAACTAGTTTCCAATATTCCACATACCTTTACAGTCTTCCTAAACCAAGTTATAAGACGTGCTGTGTAATCGAGTGATTGAGATATCTGACTCTAACCCTGACGACCCGGGTTCGAATCCCGGAATGACCAATCAAGCTACTTCTGTACAAATACGGAACTCAAACTAGTTTCCAGTATTCCACATAGCTTTACAGTCTCCCTAAACCCAGTTTTAGGACGTGCTGTGTAGTCGAGTGTTTAAGATATCTGACTCTCGTCTTGACGACTCAGGTTCGAATCCCGCAATGAATAATCACGCTTCTTCTTTACAAATACGGAACTCAAACTACTTTCCAATAATCCAAATAACTTTACAGTCGTCCTAAACCCAGTTATAAGACGTGCTGTGTAGTCGAGTAGTTAAGATATCTGACTCTCGTCCTGACGACCCGGGTTCGAATCCCGGAATGACCAATTGAGCTACTTCTGTACAAACACGGAACTCAAACTAATTTCCAATATTCCACATAGCGTCACAGTCTTCCTAAACCCAGTTTTGACATGCGCTGTGTAGTCGAGGGGTTAAGATATCTGACTCTCATCCTGACGACTCAGGTTCGAATTCTGGAATGACCAGTCACGCTGCTTCTGTACAAATACGGAACTCAAACTAGTTTCCAATATTCCACATAGCTTTACAGTCTTCCTAAACCCAGTTTTGAGATGTGCTGTGTAGTCGAGTGGTAAAGATACCTGAATCTCATCCTGACGACCCGGGTTCGAATCCCGGAATGACCAATCACGCTTCTTCTGTACAAACACGGAACTCAAACTACTTTCCAATATTACAAATACCTTTACAGTCTTCCTAAACCCAGTTATAAGACGTGCTGTGTAGTCGTGTGGTTAAGATATCTGACTCACGACTCAGGTTCGAATTCTGGAATGACCATTCACGCTGCTTCTGTACAAATACGGAACTCAAATTAGTTTCCAATATTCCACATAGCTTTACAGTCTTCCTAAACCCAGTTTTGAGTTGTGCTGTGTAGTCGAGTGGTAAAGATACCTGACTCTCATCCTGACGACCCGGGTTCGAATCCCGGAATGACCAATCACGCTTCTTCTTTACAAATACGGAACTGAAACTAGTTTCCAATATTCCAAATACCTTTACAGTCTTCCTAAACCCAGTTATAAGACGTGCTGTGTAGTCGAGTGGTAAAGATACCTGACTCTCATCCTGACGACCATGGTTCGAATCCCGCAATGAATAATCACGCTTCTTCTGTACAAATACGGAACTCAAACTAGTTTCCAATATTCCACATAGCTTTACAGTCTTCCTAAACCAGTTTTGAGATGTGCTGTGTAGTCGAGTGGTAAAGATACCTGAATCTCATCCTGACGACCCGGGTGCGAATCCCGGAATGACCAATCACGCTTCTTCTGTACAAACACGGAACTCAAACTACTTTCCAATATTACAAATACCGTTACAGTCTTCCTAAACCCAGTTATAAGACGTGCTGTGTAGTCGTGTGGTTAAGATATCTGACTCACGACTCAGGTTCGAATTCTGGAATGACCATTCACGCTGCTTCTGTACAAATATTGAACTCAAATTAGTTTCCAATATTCCACATAGCTTTACAGTCTTCCTAAACCCAGTTTTGAGTTGTGCTGTGTAGTCGAGGGGTTAAGATATCTGACTCTCGTCCTGACGACCCGGGTTCGAAACCCGCAATGACCAATCAAGCTACGTCTGAACAAATACGGAACTCGAACGAGTTTCCAATATTCCAAATACCTTTACAGTCTTCCTAAACCCAGTTGTAAGACGTGCTGTGTAGTCGAGTAGTTAAGATATCTGACTCTCGTCGTGACGACACGGGTTCGAATCCCGGAATGACGAATCGAGCTACTTCTGTACAAATACGGAACTCCAACTAGTTTCCAATATTCCACATAGCGTCACAGTCTTCCTAAACCCAGTTTTGACATGCGCTGTGTAGTCGAGGGGTTAAGATATCTGACTCTCATCCTGACGACTCAGGTTCGAATTCTGGAATGACCAGTCACGCTGCTTCTGTACAAATACGGAACTCAAACTAGTTTCCAATATTCCACATAGCTTTACAGTCTTCCTAAACCCAGTTTTGAGATGTGCTGTGTAGTCGAGTGGTAAAGATACCTGAATCTCATCCTGACGACCCGGGTTCGAATCCCGGAATGACCAATCACGCTTCTTCTGTACAAACACGGAACTCAAACTACTTTCCAATATTGCGAATACCTTTACAGTCTTCCTAAACCCAGTTATAAGACGTGCTGTGTAGTCGGGTGGTTAAGATATCTGACTCACGACTCAGGTTCGAATTCTGGAATGACCATTCACGCTGCTTCTGTACAAATACGGAACTCAAATTAGTTTCCAATATTCCACATAGCTTTACAGTCTTTCTAAACCCAGTTTTGAGTTGTGCTGTGTAGTCGAGGGGTTAAGATATCTGACTCTCGTCCTGACGACCCGGGTTCGAATCCCGCAATGACCAATCAAGCTACGTCTGTACAAATACGGAACTCGAACGAGTTTCCAATATTCCAAATACCTTTACAGTCTTCCTAAACCCAGTTATAAGACGTGCTGAGTAGTTAAGATATCTGACTCTCGTCGTGACGACACGGGTTCGAATCCCGGAATGACCAATCGAGCTACTTCTGTACAAATACGGAACTCAAACTAGTTTCCAATATTCCACATAGCTTTACAGTCTTCCTAAAACCAGTTTTGAGATGTGCTGTGTAGTCGAGTGGTAAAGATACCTGAATCTCATCCTGACGACCCGGGTTCGAATCCCGGAATGACCAATCACGCTTCTTCTGTACAAACACGGAACTCAAACTACTTTCCAATATTACAAATACCTTTACAGTCTTCCTAAACCCAGTTATAAGACGTGCTGTGTAGTCGTGAGGTTAAGATATCTGACTCACGACTCAGGTTCGAATTCTGGAATGACCATTCACGCTGCTTCTGTACAAATACGGAACTCAAATTAGTTTCCAATATTCCACATAGCTTCTCAGTCTTCCTAAACCCAGTTTTGAGTTGTGCTGTGTAGTCGAGGGGTTAAGATATCTGACTCTCGTCCTGACGACCCGGGTTCGAAACCCGCAATGACCAATCAAGCTACGTCTGTACAAATACGGAACTCGAACGAGTTTCCAATATTCCAAATACCTTTACAGTCTTCCTAAACCCAGTTATAAGACGTGCTGTGTAGTCGAGTAGTTAAGATATCTGACTCTCGTCGTGACGACACGGGTTCGTATCCCGGAATGACCAATCGAGCTACTTCTGTACAAATACGGAACTCAAACTAGTTTCCAATATTCCACATAGCTTTACAGTCTTCCTAAACCAGTTTTGAGATGTGCTGTGTAGTCGAGTGGTAAAGATACCTAAATCTCATCCTGACGACCCGGGTTCGAATCCCGGAATGACCAATCACGCTTCTTCTGTACAAACACGGAACTCAAACTACTTTCCAATATTACAAATACCTTTACAGTCTTCCTAAACCCAGTTATAAGACGTGCTGTGTAGTCGTGTGGTTAAGATATCTGACTCACGACTCAGGTTCGAATTCTGGAATGACCATTCACGCTGCTTCTGTACAAATACGGAACTCAAATTAGTTTCCAATATTCCACATAGCTTTACAGTCTTCCTAAACCCAGTTTTGAGTTGTGCTGTGTAGTCGAGGGGTTAAGATATCTGACTCTCGTCCTGACGACCCGGGTTCGAAACCCGCAATGACCAATCAAGCTACGTCTGTACAAATACGGAACTCGAACGAGTTTCCAATATTCCAAATACCTTTACAGTCTTCCTAAACCCAGTTATAAGACGTGCTGTGTAGTCGAGTAGTTAAGATATCTGACTCTCGTCGTGACGACACGGGTTCGAATCCCGGAATGACCAATCGAGCTACTTCTGTACAAATACGGAACTCCAACTAGTTTCCAATATTCCACATAGCGTCACAGTCTTCCTAAACCCAGTTTTGACATGCGCTGTGCAGTCGAGGGGTTAAGATATCTGACTCTCATCCTGACGACTCAGGTTCGAATTCTGGAATGACCAGTCACGCTGCTTCTGTACAAATACGGAACTCAAACTAGTTTCCAATATTCCACATAGCTTTACAGTCTTCCTAAACCCAGTTTTGAGATGTGCTGTGTAGTCGAGTGGTAAAGATACCTGAATCTCATCCTGACGACCCGGGTTGGAATCCCGGAATGACCAATCACGCTTCTTCTGTACAAACACGGAACTCAAACTACTTTCCAATATTGCGAATACCTTTACAGTCTTCCTAAACCCAGTTATAAGACGTGCTGTGTAGTCGGGTGGTTAAGATATCTGACTCACGACTCAGGTTCGAATTCTGGAATGACCATTCACGCTGCTTCTGTACAAATACGGAACTCAAATTAGTTTCCAATATTCCACATAGCTTTACAGTCTTCCTAAACCCAGTTTTGAGTTGTGCTGTGTAGTCGAGGGGTTAAGATATCTGACTCTCGTCCTGACGACCCGGGTTCGAATCCCGCAATGACCAATCAAGCTACGTCTGTACAAATACGGAAGTCGAACGAGTTTCCAATATTCCAAATACCTTTACAGTCTTCCTAAACCCAGTTATAAGACGTGCTGTGTAGTCGAGTAGTTAAGATATCTGACTCTCGTCGTGACGACACGGGTTCGAATCCCGGAATGACCAATCGAGCTACTTCTGTACAAATACGGAACTCAAACTAGTTTCCAATATTCCACATAGCTTTACAGTCTTCCTAAACACAGTTTTGAGATGTGCTGTGTAGTCGAGTGGTAAAGATACCTGAATCTCATCCTGACGACCCGGGTTCGAATCCCGGAATGACCAATCACGCTTCTTCTGTACTAACACGGAACTCAAACTAGTTTCCAATATTCCACATAGCTTTACAGTCTTCCTAAACCCAGTTTTGAGATGTGCTGTGTAGTCGAGTTTTAAAGATTCCTGACTCTCATCCTGACGACCCGGGTTCGAATCCCGGAATGACCAATCGAGCTACTTCTGTACAAATACGGAACTCAAACTAGTTTCCTATATTTCACATAGATTTACAGTCTTCCTAAACCCAGTTTTGAGATGTGCTGTGTAGTCCAGTGGTAAACATACCTGACTCTCATCCTGACGACCCGGGTTCGAATCCCGGAATGACCAATCACGCTTCTTCTGTACTAACACGGAACTCAAACTACTTTCCAATATTACAAATACCTTTACAGTCTTCCTAAACCCAGTTATAAGACGTGCTGTGTAGTCGTGTGGTTAAGATATCTGACTCACGACTCAGGTTCGAATTCTGGAATGACCATTCACGCTGCTTCTGTACAAATACGGAACTCAAATTAGTTTCCAATATTCCACATAGCTTTACAGTCTTCCTAAACCCAGTTTTGAGTTGTGCTGTGTAGTCGAGGGGTTAAGATATCTGACTCTCGTCCTGACGACCCGGGTTCGAAACCCGCAATGACCAATCAAGCTACGTCTGTACAAATACGGAACTCGAACGAGTTTCCAATATTCCAAATACCTTTACAGTCTTCCTAAACCCAGTTATAAGACGTGCTGTGTAGTCGAGTAGTTAAGATATCTGACTCTCGTCGTGACGACACGGGTTCGAATCCCGGAATGACCAATCGAGCTACTTCTGTACAAATACGGAACTCCAACTAGTTTCCAATATTCCACATAGCGTCACAGTCTTCCTAAACCCAGTTTTGACATGCGCTGTGCAGTCGAGGGGTTAAGATATCTGACTCTCATCCTGACGACTCAGGTTCGAATTCTGGAATGACCAGTCACGCTGCTTCTGTACAAATACGGAACTCAAACTAGTTTCCAATATTCCACATAGCTTTACAGTCTTCCTAAACCCAGTTTTGAGATGTGCTGTGTAGTCGAGTGGTAAAGATACCTGAATCTCATCCTGACGACCCGGGTTGGAATCCCGGAATGACCAATCACGCTTCTTCTGTACAAACACGGAACTCAAACTACTTTCCAATATTGCGAATACCTTTACAGTCTTCCTAAACCCAGTTATAAGACGTGCTGTGTAGTCGGGTGGTTAAGATATCTGACTCACGACTCAGGTTCGAATTCTGGAATGACCATTCACGCTGCTTCTGTACAAATACGGAACTCAAATTAGTTTCCAATATTCCACATAGCTTTACAGTCTTCCTAAACCCAGTTTTGAGTTGTGCTGTGTAGTCGAGGGGTTAAGATATCTGACTCTCGTCCTGACGACCCGGGTTCGAATCCCGCAATGACCAATCAAGCTACGTCTGTACAAATACGGAAGTCGAACGAGTTTCCAATATTCCAAATACCTTTACAGTCTTCCTAAACCCAGTTATAAGACGTGCTGTGTAGTCGAGTAGTTAAGATATCTGACTCTCGTCGTGACGACACGGGTTCGAATCCCGGAATGACCAATCACGCTTCTTCTGTACTAACACGGAACTCAAACTAGTTTCCAATATTCCACATAGCTTTACAGTCTTCCTAAACCCAGTTTTGAGATGTGCTGTGTAGTCGAGTTTTAAAGATTCCTGACTCTCATCCTGACGACCCGGGTTCGAATCCCGGAATGACCAATCGAGCTACTTCTGTACAAATACGGAACTCAAACTAGTTTCCTATATTTCACATAGATTTACAGTCTTCCTAAACCCAGTTTTGAGATGTGCTGTGTAGTCCAGTGGTAAACATACCTGACTCTCATCCTGACGACCCGGGTTCGAATCCCGGAATGACCAATCACGCTTCTTCTGTACTAACACGGAACTCAAACTACTTTCCAATATTACAAATACCTTTACAGTCTTCCTAAACCCAGTTATAAGACGTGCTGTGTAGTCGTGTGGTTAAGATATCTAACTCACGACTCAGGTTCGAATTCTGGAATGACCATTCACGCTGCTTCTGTACAAATACCGAACTCAAATTAGTTTCCAATATTCCACATAGCTTTACAGTCTTCCTAAACCCAGTTTTGAGTTGTGCTGTGTAGTCGAGGGGTTAAGATATCTGACTCTCGTCCTGACGGCCCGGGTTCGAATCCCGCAATGACCAATCAAGCTACGTCTGTACAAATACGGAACTCGAACGAGTTTCCAATATTCCAAATACCTTTACAGTCTTCCTAAACCCAGTTATAAGATGTGCTGTGTAGTCGAGTGGTAAAGATACCTGACTTTCATCCTGACGACCATGGTTCCAATCCCGAAATGAAAAATCACGCTTCTTCTGTACAAATACGGAACTCAAACTAGTTTCTAATATTCCACATAGCTTTACAGTCTTCCTAAACCCAGTTATAACACGTGCTGTGTAGTCGAGTGGTAAAGATACCTGACTCTCATCCTGACGACCATGGTTCGAATCCCGCAATGAATAATCACGCTTCTTCTGTACAAATACGGAACTCAAACTAGTTTCCAATATTCCACATACCTTTACAGTCTTCCTAAACCAAGTTATAAGACGTGCTGTGTAATCGAGTGATTGAGATATCTGACTCACGACTCAGGTTCGAATTCTGGAATGACCATTCACGCTGCTTCTGTACAAATACGGAACTCAAATTAGTTTCCAATATTCCACATAGCTTTACAGTCTTCCTAAACCCAGTTTTGAGTTGTGCTGTGTAGTCGAGTGGTAAAGATACCTGACTCTCATCATGACGACCCGGGTTCGAATCCCGGAATGACCAATCACGCTTCTTCTTTACAAATACGGAACTGAAACTAGTTTCCAATATTCCAAATACCTTTACAGTCTTCCTAAACCCAGTTATAAGACGTGCTGTGTAGTCGAGTGGTAAAGATACCTGACTCTCATCCTGACGACCATGGTTCGAATCCCGCAATGAATAATCACGCTTCTTCTGTACAAATACGGAACTCAAACTAGTTTCCAATATTCCACATAGCTTTACAGTCTTCCTAAACCAGTTTTGAGATGTGCTGTGTAGTCGAGTGGTAAAGATACCTGAATCTCATCCTGACGACCCGGGTGCGAATCCCGGAATGACCAATCACGCTTCTTCTGTACAAACACGGAACTCAAACTACTTTCCAATATTACAAATACCTTTACAGTCTTCCTAAACCCAGTTATAAGACGTGCTGTGTAGTCGTGTGGTTAAGATATCTGACTCACGACTCAGGTTCGAATTCTGGAATGACCATTCACGCTGCTTCTGTACAAATACGGAACTCAAATTAGTTTCCAATATTCCACATAGCTTTACAGTCTTTCTAAACCCAGTTTTGAGTTGTGCTGTGTAGTCGAGGGGTTAAGATATCTGACTCTCGTCCTGACGACCCGGGTTCGAATCCCGCAATGACCAATCAAGCTACGTCTGTACAAATACGGAACTCGAACGAGTTTCCAATATTCCAAATACCTTTACAGTCTTCCTAAACCCAGTTATAAGACGTGCTGAGTAGTTAAGATATCTGACTCTCGTCGTGACGACACGGGTTCGAATCCCGGAATGACCAATCGAGCTACTTCTGTACAAATACGGAACTCAAACTAGTTTCCAATATTCCACATAGCTTTACAGTCTTCCTAAACCCAGTTTTGAGATGTGCTGTGTAGTCGAGTGGTAAAGATACCTGAATCTCATCCTGACGACCCGGGTTCGAATCCCGGAATGACCAATCACGCTTCTTCTGTACAAACACGGAACTCAAACTACTTTCCAATATTACAAATACCTTTACAGTCTTCCTAAACCCAGTTATAAGACGTGCTGTGTAGTCGTGTGGTTAAGATATCTGACTCACGACTCAGGTTCGAATTCTGGAATGACCATTCACGCTGCTTCTGTACAAATACGGAACTCAAATTAGTTTCCAATATTCCACATAGCTTCACAGTCTTCCTAAACCCAGTTTTGAGTTGTGCTGTGTAGTCGAGGGGTTAAGATATCTGACTCTCGTCCTGACGACCCGGGTTCGAAACCCGCAATGACCAATCAAGCTACGTCTGTACAAATACGGAACTCGAACGAGTTTCCAATATTCCAAATACCTTTACAGTCTTCCTAAACCCAGTTATAAGACGTGCTGTGTAGTCGAGTAGTTAAGATATCTGACTCTCGTCGTGACGACACGGGTTCGTATCCCGGAATGACCAATCGAGCTACTTCTGTACAAATACGGAACTCAAACTAGTTTCCAATATTCCACATAGCTTTACAGTCTTCCTAAACCAGTTTTGAGATGTGCTGTGTAGTCGAGTGGTAAAGATACCTGAATCTCATCCTGACGACCCGGGTTCGAATCCCGGAATGACCAATCACGCTTCTTCTGTACAAACACGGAACTCAAACTACTTTCCAATATTACAAATACCTTTACAGTCTTCCTAAACCCAGTTATAAGACGTGCTGTGTAGTCGTGTGGTTAAGATATGTGACTCACGACTCAGGTTCGAATTCTGGAATGACCATTCACGCTGCTTCTGTACAAATACGGAACTCAAATTAGTTTCCAATATTCCACATAGCTTTACAGTCTTCCTAAACCCAGTTTTGAGTTGTGCTGTGTAGTCGAGGGGTTAAGATATCTGACTCTCGTCCTGACGACCCGGGTTCGAAACCCGCAATGACCAATCAAGCTACGTCTGTACAAATACGGAACTCGAACGAGTTTCCAATATTCCAAATACCTTTACAGTCTTCCTAAACCCAGTTATAAGACGTGCTGTGTAGTCGAGTAGTTAAGATATCTGACTCTCGTCGTGACGACACGGGTTCGAATCCCGGAATGACCAATCGAGCTACTTCTGTACAAATACGGAACTCCAACTAGTTTCCAATATTCCACATAGCGTCACAGTCTTCCTAAACCCAGTTTTGACATGCGCTGTGTAGTCGAGGGGTTAAGATATCTGACTCTCATCCTGACGACTCAGGTTCGAATTCTGGAATGACCAGTCACGCTGCTTCTGTACAAATACGGAACTCAAACTAGTTTCCAATATTCCACATAGCTTTACAGTCTTCCTAAACCCAGTTTTGAGATGTGCTGTGTAGTCGAGTGGTAAAGATACCTGAATCTCATCCTGACGACCCGGGTTCGAATCCCGGAATGACCAATCACGCTTCTTCTGTACAAACACGGAACTCAAACTACTTTCCAATATTGCGAATACCTTTACAGTCTTCCTAAACCCAGTTATAAGACGTGCTGTGTAGTCGGGTGGTTAAGATATCTGACTCACGACTCAGGTTCGAATTCTGGAATGACCATTCACGCTGCTTCTGTACAAATACGGAACTCAAATTAGTTTCCAATATTCCACATAGCTTTACAGTCTTTCTAAACCCAGTTTTGAGTTGTGCTGTGTAGTCGAGGGGTTAAGATATCTGACTCTCGTCCTGACGACCCGGGTTCGAATCCCGCAATGACCAATCAAGCTACGTCTGTACAAATACGGAACTCGAACGAGTTTCCAATATTCCAAATACCTTTACAGTCTTCCTAAACCCAGTTATAAGACGTGCTGAGTAGTTAAGATATCTGACTCTCGTCGTGACGACACGGGTTCGAATCCCGGAATGACCAATCGAGCTACTTCTGTACAAATACGGAACTCAAACTAGTTTCCAATATTCCACATAGCTTTACAGTCTTCCTAAACCCAGTTTTGAGATGTGCTGTGTAGTCGAGTGGTAAAGATACCTGAATCTCATCCTGACGACCCGGGTTCGAATCCCGGAATGACCAATCACGCTTCTTCTGTACAAACACGGAACTCAAACTACTTTCCAATATTACAAATACCTTTACAGTCTTCCTAAACCCAGTTATAAGACGTGCTGTGTAGTCGTGTGGTTAAGATATCTGACTCACGACTCAGGTTCGAATTCTGGAATGACCATTCACGCTGCTTCTGTACAAATACGGAACTCAAATTAGTTTCCAATATTCCACATAGCTTCACAGTCTTCCTAAACCCAGTTTTGAGTTGTGCTGTGTAGTCGAGGGGTTAAGATATCTGACTCTCGTCCTGACGACCCGGGTTCGAAACCCGCAATGACCAATCAAGCTACGTCTGTACAAATACGGAACTCGAACGAGTTTCCAATATTCCAAATACCTTTACAGTCTTCCTAAACCCAGTTATAAGACGTGCTGTGTAGTCGAGTAGTTAAGATATCTGACTCTCGTCGTGACGACACGGGTTCGTATCCCGGAATGACCAATCGAGCTACTTCTGTACAAATACGGAACTCAAACTAGTTTCCAATATTCCACATAGCTTTACAGTCTTCCTAAACCAGTTTTGAGATGTGCTGTGTAGTCGAGTGGTAAAGATACCTGAATCTCATCCTGACGACCCGGGTTCGAATCCCGGAATGACCATTCACGCTTCTTCTGTACAAACACGGAACTCAAACTACTTTCCAATATTACAAATACCTTTACAGTCTTCCTAAACCCAGTTATAAGACGTGCTGTGTAGTCGTGTGGTTAAGATATCTGACTCACGACTCAGGTTCGAATTCTGGAATGACCATTCACGCTGCTTCTGTACAAATACGGAACTCAAATTAGTTTCCAATATTCCACATAGTTTTACAGTCTTCCTAAACCCAGTTTTGAGTTGTGCTGTGTAGTCGAGTGGTAAAGATACCTGACTCTCATCCTGACGACCCGGGTTCGAATCCCGGAATGACCAATCACGCTTCTTCTTTACAAATACGGAACTGAAACTAGTTTCCGATATTCCAAATACCTTTACAGTCTTCCTAAACCCAGTTATAAGACGTGCTGTGTAGTCGAGTGGTAAAGATACCTGACTCTCATCCTGACGACCATGGTTCGAATCCCGCAATGAATAATCACGCTTCTTCTGTACAAATACGGAACTCAAACTAGTTTCCAATATTCCACATAGCTTTACAGTCTTCCTAAACCAGTTTTGAGATGTGCTGTGTAGTCGAGTGGTAAAGATACCTGAATCTCATCCTGACGACCCGGGTGCGAATCCCGGAATGACCAATCACGCTTCTTCTGTACAAACACGGAACTCAAACTACTTTCCAATATTACAAATACCTTTACAGTCTTCCTAAACCCAGTTATAAGACGTGCTGTGTAGTCGTGTGGTTAAGATATCTGACTCACGACTCAGGTTCGAATTCTGGAATGACCATTCACGCTGCTTCTGTACAAATATTGAACTCAAATTAGTTTCCAATATTCCACATAGCTTTACAGTCTTCCTAAACCCAGTTTTGAGTTGTGCTGTGTAGTCGAGGGGTTAAGATATCTGACTCTCGTCCTGACGACCCGGGTTCGAAATCCGCAATGACCAATCAAGCTACGTCTGTACAAATACGGAACTCGAACAAGTTTCCAATATTCCAAATACCTTTACAGTCTTCCTAAACCCAGTTATAAGACGTGCTGAGTAGTTAAGATATCTGACTCTCGTCGTGACGACACGGGTTCGAATCCCGGAATGACCAATCGAGCTACTTCTGTACAAATACGGAACTCCAACTAGTTTCCAATATTCCACATAGCGTCACAGTCTTCCTAAACCCAGTTTTGACATGCGCTGTGTAGTCGAGGGGTTAAGATATCTGACTCTCATCCTGACGACTCAGGTTCGAATTCTGGAATGACCAGTCACGCTGCTTCTGTACAAATACGGAACTCAAACTAGTTTCCAGTATTCCACATAGCTTTACAGTCTTCCTAAACCCAGTTTTGAGATGTGCTGTGTAGTCGAGTGGTAAAGATACCTGAATCTCATCCTGACGACCCGGGTTCGAATCCCGGAATGACCAATCACGCTTCTTCTGTACAAACACGGAACTCAAACTACTTTCCAATATTGCGAATACCTTTACAGTCTTCCTAAACCCAGTTATAAGACGTGCTGTGTAGTCGGGTGGTTAAGATATCTGACTCACGACTCAGGTTCGAATTCTGGAATGACCATTCACGCTGCTTCTGTACAAATACGGAACTCAAATTAGTTTCCAATATTCCACATAGCTTTACAGTCTTTCTAAACCCAGTTTTGAGTTGTGCTGTGTAGTCGAGGGGTTAAGATATCTGACTCTCGTCCTGACGACCCGGGTTCGAATCCCGCAATGACCAATCAAGCTACGTCTGTACAAATACGGAACTCGAACGAGTTTCCAATATTCCAAATACCTTTACAGTCTTCCTAAACCCAGTTATAAGACGTGCTGAGTAGTTAAGATATCTGACTCTCGTCGTGACGACACGGGTTCGAATCCCGGAATGACCAATCACGCTTCTTCTGTACAAACACGGAACTCAAACTACTTTCCAATATTACAAATACCTTTACAGTCTTCCTAAACCCAGTTATAAGACGTGCTGTGTAGTCGTGTGGTTAAGATATCTGACTCACGACTCAGGTTCGAATTCTGGAATGACCATTCACGCTGCTTCTGTACAAATACGGAACTCAAATTAGTTTCCAATATTCCACATAGCTTCACAGTCTTCCTAAACCCAGTTTTGAGTTGTGCTGTGTAGTCGAGGGGTTAAGATATCTGACTCTCGTCCTGACGACCCGGGTTCGAAACCCGCAATGACCAATCAAGCTACGTCTGTACAAATACGGAACTCGAACGAGTTTCCAATATTCCAAATACCTTTACAGTCTTCCTAAACCCAGTTATAAGACGTGCTGTGTAGTCGAGTAGTTAAGATATCTGACTCTCGTCGTGACGACACGGGTTCGTATCCCGGAATGACCAATCGAGCTACTTCTGTACAAATACGGAACTCAAACTAGTTTCCAATATTCCACATAGCTTTACAGTCTTCCTAAACCAGTTTTGAGAAGTGCTGTGTAGTCGAGTGGTAAAGATACCTGAATCTCATCCTGACGACCCGGGTTCGAATCCCGGAATGACCAATCACGCTTCTTCTGTACAAACACGGAACTCAAACTACTTTCCAATATTACAAATACCTTTACAGTCTTCCTAAACCCAGTTATAAGACGTGCTGTGTAGTCGTGTGGTTAAGATATCTGACTCACGACTCAGGTTCGAATTCTGGAATGACCATTCACGCTGCTTCTGTACAAATACGGAACTCAAATTAGTTTCCAATATTCCACATAGCTTTACAGTCTTTCTAAACCCAGTTTTGAGTTGTGCTGTGTAGTCGAGGGGTTAAGATATCTGACTCTCGTCCTGACGACCCGGGTTCGAATCCCGCAATGACCAATCAAGCTACGTCTGTACAAATACGGAACTCGAACGAGTTTCCAATATTCCAAATACCTTTACAGTCTTCCTAAACCCAGTTATAAGACGTGCTGAGTAGTTAAGATATCTGACTCTCGTCGTGACGACACGGGTTCGAATCCCGGAATGACCAATCGAGCTACTTCTGTACAAATACGGAACTCAAACTAGTTTCCAATATCCCACATAGCTTTACAGTCTTCCTAAACCCAGTTTTGAGATGTGCTGTGTAGTCGAGTGGTAAAGATACCTGAATCTCATCCTGACGACCCGGGTTCGAATCCCGGAATGACCAATCACGCTTCTTCTGTACAAACACGGAACTCAAACTACTTTCCAATATTACAAATACCTTTACAGTCTTCCTAAACCCAGTTATAAGACGTGCTGTGTAGTCGTGTGGTTAAGATATCTGACTCACGACTCAGGTTCGAATTCTGGAATGACCATTCACGCTGCTTCTGTACAAATACGGAACTCAAATTAGTTTCCAATATTCCACATAGCTTCACAGTCTTCCTAAACCCAGTTTTGAGTTGTGCTGTGTAGTCGAGGGGTTAAGATATCTGACTCTCGTCCTGACGACCCGGGTTCGAAACCCGCAATGACCAATCAAGCTACGTCTGTACAAATACGGAACTCGAACGAGTTTCCAATATTCCAAATACCTTTACAGTCTTCCTAAACCCAGTTATAAGACGTGCTGTGTAGTCGAGTAGTTAAGATATCTGACTCTCGTCGTGACGACACGGGTTCGTATCCCGGAATGACCAATCGAGCTACTTCTGTACAAATACGGAACTCAAACTAGTTTCCAATATTCCACATAGCTTTACAGTCTTCCTAAACCAGTTTTGAGATGTGCTGTGTAGTCGAGTGGTAAAGATACCTGAATCTCATCCTGACGACCCGGGTTCGAATCCCGGAATGACCAATCACGCTTCTTCTGTACAAACACGGAACTCAAACTACTTTCCAATATTACAAATACCTTTACAGTCTTCCTAAACCCAGTTATAAGACGTGCTGTGTAGTCGTGTGGTTAAGATATCTGACTCACGACTCAGGTTCGAATTCTGGAATGACCATTCACGCTGCTTCTGTACAAATACGGAACTCAAATTAGTTTCCAATATTCCACATAGCTTTACAGTCTTCCTAAACCCAGTTTTGAGTTGTGCTGTGTAGTCGAGGGGTTAAGATATCTGACTCTCGTCCTGACGACCCGGGTTCGAAACCCGCAATGACCAATCAAGCTACGTCTGTACAAATACGGAACTCGAACGAGTTTCCAATATTCCAAATACCTTTACAGTCTTCCTAAACCCAGTTATAAGACGTGCTGTGTAGTCGAGTAGTTAAGATATCTGACTCTCGTCGTGACGACACGGGTTCGAATCCCGGAATGACCAATCGAGCTACTTCTGTACAAATACGGAACTCCAACTAGTTTCCAATATTCCACATAGCGTCACAGTCTTCCTAAACCCAGTTTTGACATGCGCTGTGTAGTCGAGGGGTTAAGATATCTGACTCTCATCCTGACGACTCAGGTTCGAATTCTGGAATGACCAGTCACGCTGCTTCTGTACAAATACGGAACTCAAACTAGTTTCCAATATTCCACATAGCTTTACAGTCTTCCTAAACCCAGTTTTGAGATGTGCTGTGTAGTCGAGTGGTAAAGATACCTGAATCTCATCCTGACGACCCGGGTTCGAATCCCGGAATGACCAATCACGCTTCTTCTGTACAAACACGGAACTCAAACTACTTTCCAATATTGCGAATACCTTTACAGTCTTCCTAAACCCAGTTATAAGACGTGCTGTGTAGTCGGGTGGTTAAGATATCTGACTCACGACTCAGGTTCGAATTCTGGAATGACCATTCACGCTGCTTCTGTACAAATACGGAACTCAAATTAGTTTCCAATATTCCACATAGCTTTACAGTCTTTCTAAACCCAGTTTTGAGTTGTGCTGTGTAGTCGAGGGGTTAAGATATCTGACTCTCGTCCTGACGACCCGGGTTCGAATCCCGCAATGACCAATCAAGCTACGTCTGTACAAATACGGAACTCGAACGAGTTTCCAATATTCCAAATACCTTTACAGTCTTCCTAAACCCAGTTATAAGACGTGCTGAGTAGTTAAGATATCTGACTCTCGTCGTGACGACACGGGTTCGAATCCCGGAATGACCAATCGAGCTACTTCTGTACAAATACGGAACTCAAACTAGTTTCCAATATTCCACATAGCTTTACAGTCTTCCTAAACCCAGTTTTGAGATGTGCTGTGTAGTCGAGTGGTAAAGATACCTGAATCTCATCCTGACGACCCGGGTTCGAATCCCGGAATGACCAATCACGCTTCTTCTGTACAAACACGGAACTCAAACTACTTTCCAATATTACAAATACCTTTACAGTCTTCCTAAACCCAGTTATAAGACGTGCTGTGTAGTCGTGTGGTTAAGATATCTGACTCACGACTCAGGTTCGAATTCTGGAATGACCATTCACGCTGCTTCTGTACAAATACGGAACTCAAATTCGTTTCCAATATTCCACATAGCTTCACAGTCTTCCTAAACCCAGTTTTGAGTTGTGCTGTGTAGTCGAGGGGTTAAGATATCTGACTCTCGTCCTGACGACCCGGGTTCGAAACCCGCAATGACCAATCAAGCTACGTCTGTACAAATACGGAACTCGAACGAGTTTCCAATATTCCAAATACCTTTACAGTCTTCCTAAACCCAGTTATAAGACGTGCTGTGTAGTCGAGTAGTTAAGATATCTGACTCTCGTCGTGACGACACGGGTTCGTATCCCGGAATGACCAATCGAGCTACTTCTGTACAAATACGGAACTCAAACTAGTTTCCAATATTCCACATAGCTTTACAGTCTTCCTAAACCAGTTTTGAGATGTGCTGTGTAGTCGAGTGGTAAAGATACCTGAATCTCATCCTGACGACCCGGGTTCGAATCCCGGAATGACCAATCACGCTTCTTCTGTACAAACACGGAACTCAAACTACTTTCCAATATTACAAATACCTTTACAGTCTTCCTAAACCCAGTTATAAGACGTGCTGTGTAGTCGTGTGGTTAAGATATCTGACTCACGACTCAGGTTCGAATTCTGGAATGACCATTCACGCTGCTTCTGTACTAATACGGAACTCAAATTAGTTTCCAATATTCCACATAGCTTTACAGTCTTCCTAAACCCAGTTTTGAGTTGTGCTGTGTAGTCGAGGGGTTAAGATATCTGACTCTCGTCCTGACGACCCGGGTTCGAAACCCGCAATGACCAATCAAGCTACGTCTGTACAAATACGGAACTCGAACGAGTTTCCAATATTCCAAATACCTTTACAGTCTTCCTAAACCCAGTTATAAGACGTGCTGTGTAGTCGAGTAGTTAAGATATCTGACTCTCGTCGTGACGACACGGGTTCGAATCCCGGAATGACCAATCGAGCTACTTCTGTACAAATACGGAACTCCAACTAGTTTCCAATATTCCACATAGCGTCACAGTCTTCCTAAACCCAGTTTTGACATGCGCTGTGCAGTCGAGGGGTTAAGATATCTGACTCTCATCCTGACGACCCGGGTTCGAATCCCGGAATGACCAATCACGCTTCTTCTGTACAAACACGGAACTCAAACTACTTTCCAATATTGCGAATACCTTTACAGTCTTCCTAAACCCAGTTATAAGACGTGCTGTGTAGTCGGGTGGTTAAGATATCTGACTCACGACTCAGGTTCGAATTCTGGAATGACCATTCACGCTGCTTCTGTACAAATACGGAACTCAAATTAGTTTCCAATATTCCACATAGCTTTACAGTCTTCCTAAACCCAGTTTTGAGATGTGCTGTGTAGTCGAGTGGTAAAGATACCTGAATCTCATCCTGACGACCCGGGTTCGAATCCCGGAATGACCAATCACGCTTCTTCTGTACAAACACGGAACTCAAACTACTTTCCAATATTGCGAATACCTTTACAGTCTTCCTAAACCCAGTTATAAGACGTGCTGTGTAGTCGGGTGGTTAAGATATCTGACTCACGACTCAGGTTCGAATTCTGGAATGACCATTCACGCTGCTTCTGTACAAATACGGAACTCAAATTAGTTTCCAATATTCCACATAGCTTTACAGTCTTTCTAAACCCAGTTTTGAGTTGTGCTGTGTAGTCGAGGGGTTAAGATATCTGACTCTCGTCCTGACGACCCGGGTTCGAATCCCGCAATGACCAATCAAGCTACGTCTGTACAAATACGGAACTCGAACGAGTTTCCAATATTCCAAATACCTTTACAGTCTTCCTAAACCCAGTTATAAGACGTGCTGAGTAGTTAAGATATCTGACTCTCGTCGTGACGACCCGGGTTCGAATCCCACAATGAATAATCACGCTTCTTCTGTAGAAATACGGAACTCAAAGTAGTTTCCAATATTCAACATACCTTTACAGTCTTCCTAAACCCAGTTTTAGGACGTGCTGTGTAGTCGTGTGGTTAAGATATCTGACTCACGACTCAGGTTCGAATTCTGGAATGACCATTCACGCTGCTTCTGTACAAATACGGAACTCAAATTAGTTTCCAATATTCCACATAGCTTTACAGTCTTCCTAAACCCAGTTTTGAGTTGTGCTGTGTAGTCGAGGGGTTAAGATATCTGACTCTCGTCCTGACGACCCGGGTTCGAATCCCGGAATGACCAATCAAGCTACTTCTGTACAAATACGAAACTCAAACTAGTTTCTAATATTCCACATACCTTTACAGTCTTCCTAAACCCAGTTTTGAGATGTGCTGTGTAGTCGAGTGGTAAAGATATCTGACTCTCATCCTGACGACCATGGTTCGAATCCCGGAATGACCAATCACGCTTCTTCTGTACAAACACGGAACTCAAACTACTTTCCAATATTACAAATACCTTTACAGTCTTCCTAAACCCAGTTATAAGACGTGCTGTGTAGTCGTGTGGTTAAGATATCTGACTCACGACTCAGGTTCGAATTCTGGAATGACCATTCACGCTGCTTCTGTACAAATACGGAACTCAAATTAGTTTCCAATATTCCACATAGCTTTACAGTCTTCCTAAACCCAGTTTTGAGTTGTGCTGTGTAGTCGAGTGGTAAAGATACCTGACTCTCATCCTGACGACCCGGGTTCGAATCCCGGAATGACCAATCACGCTTCTTCTTTACAAATACGGAACTGAAACTAGTTTCCAATATTCCAAATACCTTTACAGTCTTCCTAAACCCAGTTATAAGACGTGCTGTGTAGTCGAGTGGTAAAGATACCTGACTCTCATCCTGACGACCATGGTTCGAATCCCGCAATGAATAATCACGCTTCTTCTGTACAAATACGGAACTCAAACTAGTTTCCAATATTCCACATAGCTTTACAGTCTTCCTAAACCAGTTTTGAGATGTGCTGTGTAGTCGAGTGGTAAAGATACCTGAATCTCATCCTGACGACCCGGGTGCGAATCCCGGAATGACCAATCACGCTTCTTCTGTACAAACACGGAACTCAAACTACTTTCCAATATTACAAATACCTTTACAGTCTTCCTAAACCCAGTTATAAGACGTGCTGTGTAGTCGTGTGGTTAAGATATCTGACTCACGACTCAGGTTCGAATTCTGGAATGACCATTCACGCTGCTTCTGTACAAATATTGAACTCAAATTAGTTTCCAATATTCCACATAGCTTTACAGTCTTCCTAAACCCAGTTTTGAGTTGTGCTGTGTAGTCGAGGGGTTAAGATATCTGACTCTC
This sequence comes from Pholcus phalangioides, assembly GCF_987345545.1. NCBI lineage: Eukaryota > Metazoa > Arthropoda > Arachnida > Araneae > Pholcidae > Pholcus > Pholcus phalangioides. The sequence continues at coordinate 14,655,507 of NW_028301598.1, forward strand.
GTCCTGACGACCCGGGTTCGAAACCCGCAATGACCAATCAAGCTACGTCTGTACAAATACGGAACTCGAACGAGTTTCCAATATTCCAAATACCTTTACAGTCTTCCTAAACCCAGTTATAAGACGTGCTGAGTAGTTAAGATATCTGACTCTCGTCGTGACGACACGGGTTCGAATCCCGGAATGACCAATCGAGCTACTTCTGTACAAATACGGAACTCCAACTAGTTTCCAATATTCCACATAGCGTCACAGTCTTCCTAAACCCAGTTTTGACATGCGCTGTGTAGTCGAGGGGTTAAGATATCTGACTCTCATCCTGACGACTCAGGTTCGAATTCTGGAATGACCAGTCACGCTGCTTCTGTACAAATACGGAACTCAAACTAGTTTCCAGTATTCCACATAGCTTTACAGTCTTCCTAAACCCAGTTTTGAGATGTGCTGTGTAGTCGAGTGGTAAAGATACCTGAATCTCATCCTGACGACCCGGGTTCGAATCCCGGAATGACCAATCACGCTTCTTCTGTACAAACACGGAACTCAAACTACTTTCCAATATTGCGAATACCTTTACAGTCTTCCTAAACCCAGTTATAAGACGTGCTGTGTAGTCGGGTGGTTAAGATATCTGACTCACGACTCAGGTTCGAATTCTGGAATGACCATTCACGCTGCTTCTGTACAAATACGGAACTCAAATTAGTTTCCAATATTCCACATAGCTTTACAGTCTTTCTAAACCCAGTTTTGAGTTGTGCTGTGTAGTCGAGGGGTTAAGATATCTGACTCTCGTCCTGACGACCCGGGTTCGAATCCCGCAATGACCAATCAAGCTACGTCTGTACAAATACGGAACTCGAACGAGTTTCCAATATTCCAAATACCTTTACAGTCTTCCTAAACCCAGTTATAAGACGTGCTGAGTAGTTAAGATATCTGACTCTCGTCGTGACGACACGGGTTCGAATCCCGGAATGACCAATCGAGCTACTTCTGTACAAATACGGAACTCAAACTAGTTTCCAATATCCCACATAGCTTTACAGTCTTCCTAAACCCAGTTTTGAGATGTGCTGTGTAGTCGAGTGGTAAAGATACCTGAATCTCATCCTGACGACCCGGGTTCGAATCCCGGAATGACCAATCACGCTTCTTCTGTACAAACACGGAACTCAAACTACTTTCCAATATTACAAATACCTTTACAGTCTTCCTAAACCCAGTTATAAAACGTGCTGTGTAGTCGTGTGGTTAAGATATCTGACTCACGACTCAGGTTCGAATTCTGGAATGACCATTCACGCTGCTTCTGTACAAATACGGAACTCAAATTAGTTTCCAATATTCCACATAGCTTCACAGTCTTCCTAAACCCAGTTTTGAGTTGTGCTGTGTAGTCGAGTGGTTAAGATATCTGACTCTCGTCCTGACGACCCGGGTTCGAAACCCGCAATGACCAATCAAGCTACGTCTGTACAAATACGGAACTCGAACGAGTTTCCAATATTCCAAATACCTTTACAGTCTTCCTAAACCCAGTTATAAGACGTGCTGTGTAGTCGAGTAGTTAAGATATCTGACTCTCGTCGTGACGACACGGGTTCGTATCCCGGAATGACCAATCGAGCTACTTCTGTACAAATACGGAACTCAAACTAGTTTCCAATATTCCACATAGCTTTACAGTCTTCCTAAACCAGTTTTGAGATGTGCTGTGTAGTCGAGTGGTAAAGATACCTGAATCTCATCCTGACGACCCGGGTTCGAATCCCGGAATGACCAATCACGCTTCTTCTGTACAAACACGGAACTCAAACTACTTTCCAATATTACAAATACCTTTACAGTCTTCCTAAACCCAGTTATAAGACGTGCTGTGTAGTCGTGTGGTTAAGATATCTGACTCACGACTCAGGTTCGAATTCTGGAATGACCATTCACGCTGCTTCTGTACAAATACGGAACTCAAATTAGTTTCCAATATTCCACATAGCTTTACAGTCTTCCTAAACCCAGTTTTGAGTTGTGCTGTGTAGTCGAGGGGTTAAGATATCTGACTCTCGTCCTGACGACCCGGGTTCGAAACCCGCAATGACCAATCAAGCTACGTCTGTACAAATACGGAACTCGAACGAGTTTCCAATATTCCAAATACCTTTACAGTCTTCCTAAACCCAGTTATAAGACGTGCTGTGTAGTCGAGTAGTTAAGATATCTGACTCTCGTCGTGACGACACGGGTTCGAATCCCGGAATGACCAATCGAGCTACTTCTGTACAAATACGGAACTCCAACTAGTTTCCAATATTCCACATAGCGTCACAGTCTTCCTAAACCCAGTTTTGACATGCGCTGTGTAGTCGAGGGGTTAAGATATCTGACTCTCATCCTGACGACTCAGGTTCGAATTCTGGAATGACCAGTCACGCTGCTTCTGTACAAATACGGAACTCAAACTAGTTTCCAATATTCCACATAGCTTTACAGTCTTCCTAAACCCAGTTTTGAGATGTGCTGTGTAGTCGAGTGGTAAAGATACCTGAATCTCATCCTGACGACCCGGGTTCGAATCCCGGAATGACCAATCACGCTTCTTCTGTACAAACACGGAACTCAAACTACTTTCCAATATTGCGAATACCTTTACAGTCTTCCTAAACCCAGTTATAAGACGTGCTGTGTAGTCGGGTGGTTAAGATATCTGACTCACGACTCAGGTTCGAATTCTGGAATGACCATTCACGCTGCTTCTGTACAAATACGGAACTCAAATTAGTTTCCAATATTCCACATAGCTTTACAGTCTTTCTAAACCCAGTTTTGAGTTGTGCTGTGTAGTCGAGGGGTTAAGATATCTGACTCTCGTCCTGACGACCCGGGTTCGAATCCCGCAATGACCAATCAAGCTACGTCTGTACAAATACGGAACTCGAACGAGTTTCCAATATTCCAAATACCTTTACAGTCTTCCTAAACCCAGTTATAAGACGTGCTGAGTAGTTAAGATATCTGACTCTCGTCGTGACGACACGGGTTCGAATCCCGGAATGACCAATCGAGCTACTTCTGTACAAATACGGAACTCAAACTAGTTTCCAATATTCCACATAGCTTTACAGTCTTCCTAAACCCAGTTTTGAGATGTGCTGTGTAGTCGAGTGGTAAAGATACCTGAATCTCATCCTGACGACCCGGGTTCGAATCCCGGAATGACCAATCACGCTTCTTCTGTACAAACACGGAACTCAAACTACTTTCCAATATTACAAATACCTTTACAGTCTTCCTAAACCCAGTTATAAGACGTGCTGTGTAGTCGTGTGGTTAAGATATCTGACTCACGACTCAGGTTCGAATTCTGCAATGACCAATCACGCTTCTTCTGTACAAACACGGAACTCAAACTACTTTCCAATATTACAAATACCTTTACAGTCTTCCTAAACCCAGTTATAAGACGTGCTGTGTAGTCGAGTAGTTAAGATATCTGACTCTCGTCGTGACGACACGGGTTCGTATCCCGGAATGACCAATCGAGCTACTTCTGTACAAATACGGAACTCAAACTAGTTTCCAATATTCCACATAGCTTTACAGTCTTCCTAAACCAGTTTTGAGATGTGCTGTGTAGTCGAGTGGTAAAGATACCTGAATCTCATCCTGACGACCCGGGTTCGAATCCCGGAATGACCAATCACGCTTCTTCTGTACAAACACGGAACTCAAACTACTTTCCAATATTACAAATACCTTTACAGTCTTCCTAAACCCAGTTATAAGACGTGCTGTGTAGTCGTGTGGTTAAGATATCTGACTCACGACTCAGGTTCGAATTCTGGAATGACCATTCACGCTGCTTCTGTACAAATACGGAACTCAAATTAGTTTCCAATATTCCACATAGCTTTACAGTCTTCCTAAACCCAGTTTTGAGTTGTGCTGTGTAGTCGAGGGGTTAAGATATCTGACTCTCGTCCTGACGACCCGGGTTCGAAACCCGCAATGACCAATCAAGCTACGTCTGTACAAATACGGAACTCGAACGAGTTTCCAATATTCCAAATACCTTTACAGTCTTCCTAAACCCAGTTATAAGACGTGCTGTGTAGTCGAGTAGTTAAGATATCTGACTCTCGTCGTGACGACACGGGTTCGAATCCCGGAATGACCAATCGAGCTACTTCTGTACAAATACGGAACTCCAACTAGTTTCCAATATTCCACATAGCGTCACAGTCTTCCTAAACCCAGTTTTGACATGCGCTGTGCAGTCGAGGGGTTAAGATATCTGACTCTCATCCTGACGACCCGGGTTCGAATCCCGGAATGACCAATCACGCTTCTTCTGTACAAACACGGAACTCAAACTACTTTCCAATATTGCGAATACCTTTACAGTCTTCCTAAACCCAGTTATAAGACGTGCTGTGTAGTCGGGTGGTTAAGATATCTGACTCACGACTCAGGTTCGAATTCTGGAATGACCATTCACGCTGCTTCTGTACAAATACGGAACTCAAATTAGTTTCCAATATTCCACATAGCTTTACAGTCTTCCTAAACCCAGTTTTGAGATGTGCTGTGTAGTCGAGTGGTAAAGATACCTGAATCTCATCCTGACGACCCGGGTTCGAATCCCGGAATGACCAATCACGCTTCTTCTGTACAAACACGGAACTCAAACTACTTTCCAATATTGCGAATACCTTTACAGTCTTCCTAAACCCAGTTATAAGACGTGCTGTGTAGTCGGGTGGTTAAGATATCTGACTCACGACTCAGGTTCGAATTCTGGAATGACCATTCACGCTGCTTCTGTACAAATACGGAACTCAAATTAGTTTCCAATATTCCACATAGCTTTACAGTCTTTCTAAACCCAGTTTTGAGTTGTGCTGTGTAGTCGAGGGGTTAAGATATCTGACTCTCGTCCTGACGACCCGGGTTCGAATCCCGCAATGACCAATCAAGCTACGTCTGTACAAATACGGAACTCGAACGAGTTTCCAATATTCCAAATACCTTTACAGTCTTCCTAAACCCAGTTATAAGACGTGCTGAGTAGTTAAGATATCTGACTCTCGTCGTGACGACCCGGGTTCGAATCCCACAATGAATAATCACGCTTCTTCTGTAGAAATACGGAACTCAAAGTAGTTTCCAATATTCAACATACCTTTACAGTCTTCCTAAACCCAGTTTTAGGACGTGCTGTGTAGTCGTGTGGTTAAGATATCTGACTCACGACTCAGGTTCGAATTCTGGAATGACCATTCACGCTGCTTCTGTACAAATACGGAACTCAAATTAGTTTCCAATATTCCACATAGCTTTACAGTCTTCCTAAACCCAGTTTTGAGTTGTGCTGTGTAGTCGAGGGGTTAAGATATCTGACTCTCGTCCTGACGACCCGGGTTCGAATCCCGGAATGACCAATCAAGCTACTTCTGTACAAATACGAAACTCAAACTAGTTTCTAATATTCCACATACCTTTACAGTCTTCCTAAACCCAGTTTTGAGATGTGCTGTGTAGTCGAGTGGTAAAGATATCTGACTCTCATCCTGACGACCATGGTTCGAATCCCGGAATGACCAATCACGCTTCTTCTGTACAAACACGGAACTCAAACTACTTTCCAATATTACAAATACCTTTACAGTCTTCCTAAACCCAGTTATAAGACGTGCTGTGTAGTCGTGTGGTTAAGATATCTGACTCACGACTCAGGTTCGAATTCTGGAATGACCATTCACGCTGCTTCTGTACAAATACGGAACTCAAATTAGTTTCCAATATTCCACATAGCTTTACAGTCTTCCTAAACCCAGTTTTGAGTTGTGCTGTGTAGTCGAGTGGTAAAGATACCTGACTCTCATCCTGACGACCCGGGTTCGAATCCCGGAATGACCAATCACGCTTCTTCTTTACAAATACGGAACTGAAACTAGTTTCCAATATTCCAAATACCTTTACAGTCTTCCTAAACCCAGTTATAAGACGTGCTGTGTAGTCGAGTGGTAAAGATACCTGACTCTCATCCTGACGACCATGGTTCGAATCCCGCAATGAATAATCACGCTTCTTCTGTACAAATACGGAACTCAAACTAGTTTCCAATATTCCACATAGCTTTACAGTCTTCCTAAACCAGTTTTGAGATGTGCTGTGTAGTCGAGTGGTAAAGATACCTGAATCTCATCCTGACGACCCGGGTGCGAATCCCGGAATGACCAATCACGCTTCTTCTGTACAAACACGGAACTCAAACTACTTTCCAATATTACAAATACCTTTACAGTCTTCCTAAACCCAGTTATAAGACGTGCTGTGTAGTCGTGTGGTTAAGATATCTGACTCACGACTCAGGTTCGAATTCTGGAATGACCATTCACGCTGCTTCTGTACAAATATTGAACTCAAATTAGTTTCCAATATTCCACATAGCTTTACAGTCTTCCTAAACCCAGTTTTGAGTTGTGCTGTGTAGTCGAGGGGTTAAGATATCTGACTCTCGTCCTGACGACCCGGGTTCGAAACCCGCAATGACCAATCAAGCTACGTCTGTACAAATACGGAACTCGAACGAGTTTCCAATATTCCAAATACCTTTACAGTCTTCCTAAACCCAGTTATAAGACGTGCTGAGTAGTTAAGATATCTGACTCTCGTCGTGACGACACGGGTTCGAATCCCGGAATGACCAATCGAGCTACTTCTGTACAAATACGGAACTCCAACTAGTTTCCAATATTCCACATAGCGTCACAGTCTTCCTAAACCCAGTTTTGACATGCGCTGTGTAGTCGAGGGGTTAAGATATCTGACTCTCATCCTGACGACTCAGGTTCGAATTCTGGAATGACCAGTCACGCTGCTTCTGTACAAATACGGAACTCAAACTAGTTTCCAATATTCCACATAGCTTTACAGTCTTCCTAAACCCAGTTTTGAGATGTGCTGTGTAGTCGAGTGGTAAAGATACCTGAATCTCATCCTGACGACCCGGGTTCGAATCCCGGAATGACCAATCACGCTTCTTCTGTACAAACACGGAACTCAAACTACTTTCCAATATTGCGAATACCTTTACAGTCTTCCTAAACCCAGTTATAAGACGTGCTGTGTAGTCGGGTGGTTAAGATATCTGACTCACGACTCAGGTTCGAATTCTGGAATGACCATTCACGCTGCTTCTGTACAAATACGGAACTCAAATTAGTTTCCAATATTCCACATAGCTTTACAGTCTTTCTAAACCCAGTTTTGAGTTGTGCTGTGTAGTCGAGGGGTTAAGATATCTGACTCTCGTCCTGACGACCCGGGTTCGAATCCCGCAATGACCAATCAAGCTACGTCTGTACAAATACGGAACTCGAACGAGTTTCCAATATTCCAAATACCTTTACAGTCTTCCTAAACCCAGTTATAAGACGTGCTGAGTAGTTAAGATATCTGACTCTCGTCGTGACGACACGGGTTCGAATCCCGGAATGACCAATCGAGCTACTTCTGTACAAATACGGAACTCAAACTAGTTTCCAATATTCCACATAGCTTTACAGTCTTCCTAAACCCAGTTTTGAGATGTGCTGTGTAGTCGAGTGGTAAAGATACCTGAATCTCATCCTGACGACCCGGGTTCGAATCCCGGAATGACCAATCACGCTTCTTCTGTACAAACACGGAACTCAAACTACTTTCCAATATTACAAATACCTTTACAGTCTTCCTAAACCCAGTTATAAGACGTGCTGTGTAGTCGTGTGGTTAAGATATCTGACTCACGACTCAGGTTCGAATTCTGGAATGACCATTCACGCTGCTTCTGTACAAATACGGAACTCAAATTAGTTTCCAATATTCCACATAGCTTCACAGTCTTCCTAAACCCAGTTTTGAGTTGTGCTGTGTAGTCGAGGGGTTAAGATATCTGACTCTCGTCCTGACGACCCGGGTTCGAAACCCGCAATGACCAATCAAGCTACGTCTGTACAAATACGGAACTCGAACGAGTTTCCAATATTCCAAATACCTTTACAGTCTTCCTAAACCGAGTTATAAGACGTGCTGTGTAGTCGAGTAGTTAAGATATCTGACTCTCGTCGTGACGACACGGGTTCGTATCCCGGAATGACCAATCGAGCTACTTCTGTACAAATACGGAACTCAAACTAGTTTCCAATATTCCACATAGCTTTACAGTCTTCCTAAACCAGTTTTGAGATGTGCTGTGTAGTCGAGTGGTAAAGATACCTGAATCTCATCCTGACGACCCGGGTTCGAATCCCGGAATGACCAATCACGCTTCTTCTGTACAAACACGGAACTCAAACTACTTTCCAATATTGCGAATACCTTTACAGTCTTCCTAAACCCAGTTATAAGACGTGCTGTGTAGTCGGGTGGTTAAGATATCTGACTCACGACTCAGGTTCGAATTCTGGAATGACCATTCACGCTGCTTCTGTACAAATACGGAACTCAAATTAGTTTCCAATATTCCACATAGCTTTACAGTCTTCCTAAACCCAGTTTTGAGATGTGCTGTGTAGTCGAGTGGTAAAGATACCTGAATCTCATCCTGACGACCCGGGTTCGAATCCCGGAATGACCAATCACGCTTCTTCTGTACAAACACGGAACTCAAACTACTTTCCAATATTGCGAATACCTTTACAGTCTTCCTAAACCCAGTTATAAGACGTGCTGTGTAGTCGGGTGGTTAAGATATCTGACTCACGACTCAGGTTCGAATTCTGGAATGACCATTCACGCTGCTTCTGTACAAATACGGAACTCAAATTAGTTTCCAATATTCCACATAGCTTTACAGTCTTTCTAAACCCAGTTTTGAGTTGTGCTGTGTAGTCGAGGGGTTAAGATATCTGACTCTCGTCCTGACGACCCGGGTTCGAATCCCGCAATGACCAATCAAGCTACGTCTGTACAAATACGGAACTCGAACGAGTTTCCAATATTCCAAATACCTTTACAGTCTTCCTAAACCCAGTTATAAGACGTGCTGAGTAGTTAAGATATCTGACTCTCGTCGTGACGACCCGGGTTCGAATCCCACAATGAATAATCACGCTTCTTCTGTAGAAATACGGAACTCAAAGTAGTTTCCAATATTCAACATACCTTTACAGTCTTCCTAAACCCAGTTTTAGGACGTGCTGTGTAGTCGTGTGGTTAAGATATCTGACTCACGACTCAGGTTCGAATTCTGGAATGACCATTCACGCTGCTTCTGTACAAATACGGAACTCAAATTAGTTTCCAATATTCCACATAGCTTTACAGTCTTCCTAAACCCAGTTTTGAGTTGTGCTGTGTAGTCGAGGGGTTAAGATATCTGACTCTCGTCCTGACGACCCGGGTTCGAATCCCGGAATGACCAATCAAGCTACTTCTGTACAAATACGAAACTCAAACTAGTTTCTAATATTCCACATACCTTTACAGTCTTCCTAAACCCAGTTTTGAGATGTGCTGTGTAGTCGAGTGGTAAAGATATCTGACTCTCATCCTGACGACCATGGTTCGAATCCCGCAATGAATAATCACGCTTCTTCTGTACAAATACGGAACTCTAACTAGTTTCCAATATTCAACATACCTTTACAGTCTTCCTAAACCCAGTTATAAGACGTGCTGTATAGTCGAGTTTTAAAGATACCTGACTTTCATTCTCACGACCATGGTTCGAATCCCGCAATGAATAATCGCGCTTCTTCTGTGCAAATACGGAATTCAAACTAGTTTCTAATATTCCACATAGCTTTACAGTCTTCCTATATCAAGATTTTAGATGTGCTGTGTAGTCGAGTGGTAAAGATACCTGACTTTCATCCTGACGACTCAGGTTCGAATTCTGCAATGACCAATCACGCTGCTTCTGTACAAACACGGAACTGAAAATAGATTCTAATATTCCACATAGCTTTACAATCTTCCTAAACCCAGTTTTGAGATGTGCTGTGTAGTCGAGTGGTAAAGATACCTGACGACCCGGGTTCGAATCCCGCAATGAATAATCACGCTTCTTTTGTACAAATACGGAACTCAAACTAGTTTCTAATATTCCTCATAGCTTTACAGTCTTCCTAAACCCAGTTTTGAGATGTGCTGTGTAGTCGAGTGGTAAAGATACCTAACTCTCACCCTGACGAGCCGGGTTCGAATCCCGCAATGACCAATCACGCTTCTTCTGTACAAACACGGAACTCAAAATAGTTTCTAATATTCCACATAGCTTTAGTCTTCCTAAACCCAATTTTGAGATATGCTGTGTAGTCGAGTGGTAAAGATACCTGACTCTCATCCTGACGACCCGGGTTCGAATCCCGCAATGAATAATCACGCTTCTTCTGTAGAAATACGGAACTCAAAGTAGTTTCCAATATTCAACATACCTTTACAGTCTTCCTAAACCCTGTTATAAGACGTGCTGTGTAATCGACTGGTTAAGATATCTGACTCTCGTCCTGACGACCCGGGTTCGAATCCCGGAATGACCAATCAAGCTACTTCTGAACAAATACGAAACTCAAACTAGTTTCTAATATTCCACATACCTTTACAGTCTTCCTAAACCCAGTTTTGAGATGTGCTGTGTAGTCGAGTGGTAAAGATATCTGACTCTCATCCTGACAACCATGGTTCGAATCCCGCAATGAATAATCACGCTTCTTCTGTACAAATACGGAACTCGAACTAGTTTCTAACATTCCACATACCTTTACAGTCTTCCTAAACCAAGTTTTGAGATGTGCTGTGTAGTCGAGTGGTAAAGATATCTGACTCTCATCCTGACAACCATGGTTCGAATCACGCTTCTTCTGTACAAATACGGAACTCGAACTAGTTTCTAACATTCCACATACCTTTACAGTCTTCCTAAACCAAGTTTTGTGATGTGCTGTGTAGCCGAGTGGTAAAGATACCTGACTCGCACCCTGACGACCATGGTTCGAATCCCGCAATGAATAATCACGCTTCTTCTGTACAAATACGGAACTCAAACTAGTTTCCAATATTCCACATAGCTTTACAGTCTTCCTAAACCCAGTTTTAGGACGTGATGTGTAGTCGTTTGTTTAAGATATCTGACCCTCGTCCTGACGACTCAGGTTCGAATCCCGCAATGAATAATCACGCTTCTTCTGTACAAACACGGAACTCAAACTACTTTCCAATATTACAAATACCTTTACAGTCTTCCTAAACCCAGTTATAAGACGTGCTGTGTGGTTAAGATATCTGACTCACGACTCAGGTTCGAATTCTGGAATGACCATTCACGCTGCTTCTGTACAAATACGGAACTCAAATTAGTTCCCAATATTCCACATAGCTTTACAGTCTTTCTAAACCCAGTTTTGAGTTGTGCTGTGTAGTCGAGGGGTTAAGATATCTGACTCTCGTCCTGACGACCCGGGTTCGAATCCCGCAATGACCAATCAAGCTACGTCTGTACAAATACGGAACTGAAACTAGTTTCCAATATTCCAAATACCTTTACAGTCTTCCTAAACCCAGTTATAAGACGTGCTGTGTAGTCGAGTGGTAAAGATACCTGACTCTCATCCTGACGACCATGGTTCGAATCCCGCAATGAATAATCACGCTTCTTCTGTACAAATACGGAACTCAAACTAGTTTCCAATATTCCACATAGCTTTACAGTCTTCCTAAACCAGTTTTGAGATGTGCTGTGTAGTCGAGTGGTAAAGATACCTGAATCTCATCCTGACGACCCGGGTGCGAATCCCGGAATGACCAATCACGCTTCTTCTGTACAAACACGGAACTCAAACTACATTCCAATATTACAAATACCTTTACAGTCTTCCTAAACCCAGTTATAAGACGTGCTGTGTAGTCGTGTGGTTAAGATATCTGACTCACGACTCAGGTTCGAATTCTGGAATGACCATTCACGCTGCTTCTGTACAAATATTGAACTCAAATTAGTTTCCAATATTCCACATAGCTTTACAGTCTTCCTAAACCCAGTTTTGAGTTGTGCTGTGTAGTCGAGGGGTTAAGATATCTGACTCTCGTCCTGACGACCCGGGTTCGAAACCCGCAATGACCAATCAAGCTACGTCTGTACAAATACGGAACTCGAACGAGTTTCCAATATTCCAAATACCTTTACAGTCTTCCTAAACCCAGTTATAAGACGTGCTGTGTAGTCGAGTAGTTAAGATATCTGACTCTCGTCGTGACGACACGGGTTCGAATCCCGGAATGACCAATCGAGCTACTTCTGTACAAATACGGAACTCCAACTAGTTTCCAATATTCCACATAGCGTCACAGTCTTCCTAAACCCACTTTTGACATGCGCTGTGTAGTCGAGGGGTTAAGATATCTGACTCTCATCCTGACGACTCAGGTTCGAATTCTGGAATGACCAGTCACGCTGCTTCTGTACAAATACGGAACTCAAACTAGTTTCCAATATTCCACATAGCTTTACAGTCTTCCTAAACCCAGTTTTGAGATGTGCTGTGTAGTCGAGTGGTAAAGATACCTGAATCTCATCCTGACGACCCGGGTTCGAATCCCGGAATGACCAATCACGCTTCTTCTGTACAAACACGGAACTCAAACTACTTTCCAATATTACAAATACCTTTACAGTCTTCCTAAACCCAGTTATAAGACGTGCTGTGTAGTCGTGTGGTTAAGATATCTGACTCACGACTCAGGTTCGAATTCTGGAATGACCATTCACGCTGCTTCTGTACAAATATTGAACTCAAATTAGTTTCCAATATTCCACATAGCTTTACAGTCTTCCTAAACCCAGTTTTGAGTTGTGCTGTGTAGTCGAGGGGTTAAGATATCTGACTCTCGTCCTGACGACCCGGGTTCGAAACCCGCAATGACCAATCAAGCTACGTCTGTACAAATACGGAACTCGAACGAGTTTCCAATATTCCAAATACCTTTACAGTCTTCCTAAACCCAGTTATAAGGCGTGCTGTGTAGTCGAGTAGTTAAGATATCTGACTCTCGTCGTGACGACACGGGTTCGAATCCCGGAATGACCAATCGAGCTACTTCTGTACAAATACGGAACTCCAACTAGTTTCCAATATTCCACCTAGCGTCACAGTCTTCCTAAACCCACTTTTGACATGCGCTGTGTAGTCGAGGGGTTAAGATATCTGACTCTCATCCTGACGACTCAGGTTCGAATTCTGGAATGACCAGTCACGCTGCTTCTGTACAAATACGGAACTCAAACTAGTTTCCAATATTCCACATAGCTTTACAGTCTTCCTAAACCCAGTTTTGAGATGTGCTGTGTAGTCGAGTGGTAAAGATACCTGAATCTCATCCTGACGACCCGGGTTCGAATCCCGGAATGACCAATCACGCTTCTTCTGTACAAACACGGAACTCAAACTACTTTCCAATATTGCGAATACCTTTACAGTCTTCCTAAACCCAGTTATAAGACGTGCTGTGTAGTCGGGTGGTTAAGATATCTGACTCACGACTCAGGTTCGAATTCTGGAATGACCATTCACGCTGCTTCTGTACAAATACGGAACTCAAATTAGTTTCCAATATTCCACATAGCTTTACAGTCTTTCTAAACCCAGTTTTGAGTTGTGCTGTGTAGTCGAGGGGTTAAGATATCTGACTCTCGTCCTGACGACCCGGGTTCGAATCCCGCAATGACCAATCAAGCTACGTCTGTACAAATACGGAACTCGAACGAGTTTCCAATATTCCAAATACCTTTACAGTCTTCCTAAACCCAGTTATAAGACGTGCTGAGTAGTTAAGATATCTGACTCTCGTCGTGACGACACGGGTTCGAATCCCGGAATGACCAATCGAGCTACTTCTGTACAAATACGGAACTCAAACTAGTTTCCAATATTCCACATAGCTTTACAGTCTTCCTAAACCAGTTTTGAGATGTGCTGTGTAGTCGAGTGGTAAAGATACCTGAATCTCATCCTGACGACCCGGGTTCGAATCCCGGAATGACCAATCACGCTTCTTCTGTACAAACACGGAACTCAAACTACTTTCCAATATTACAAATACCTTTACAGTCTTCCTAAACCCAGTTATAAGACGTGCTGTGTAGTCGTGTGGTTAAGATATCTGACTCACGACTCAGGTTCGAATTCTGGAATGACCATTCACGCTGCTTCTGTACAAATACGGAACTCAAATTAGTTTCCAATATTCCACATAGCTTTACAGTCTTCCTAAACCCAGTTTTGAGTTGTGCTGTGTAGTCGAGGGGTTAAGATATCTGACTCTCGTCCTGACGACCCGGGTTCGAAACCCGCAATGACCAATCAAGCTACGTCTGTACAAATACGGAACTCGAACGAGTTTCCAATATTCCAAATACCTTTACAGTCTTCCTAAACCCAGTTATAAGACGTGCTGTGTAGTCGAGTAGTTAAGATATCTGACTCTCGTCGTGACGACACGGGTTCGAATCCCGGAATGACCAATCGAGCTACTTCTGTACAAATACGGAACTCCAACTAGTTTCCAATATTCCACATAGCGTCACAGTCTTCCTAAACCCAGTTTTGACATGCGCTGTGTAGTCGAGGGGTTAAGATATCTGACTCTCATCCTGACGACTCAGGTTCGAATTCTGGAATGACCAGTCACGCTGCTTCTGTACAAATACGGAACTCAAACTAGTTTCCAATATTCCACATAGCTTTACAGTCTTCCTAAACCCAGTTTTGAGATGTGCTGTGTAGTCGAGTGGTAAAGATACCTGAATCTCATCCTGACGACCCGGGTTCGAATCCCGGAATGACCAATCACGTTTCTTCTGTACAAACACGGAACTCAAACTACTTTCCAATATTGCGAATACCTTTACAGTCTTCCTAAACCCAGTTATAAGACGTGCTGTGTAGTCGGGTGGTTAAGATATCTGACTCACGACTCAGGTTCGAATTCTGGAATGACCATTCACGCTGCTTCTGTACAAATACGGAACACAAATTAGTTTCCAATATTCCACATAGCTTTACAGTCTTTCTAAACCCAGTTTTGAGTTGTGCTGTGTAGTCGAGGGGTTAAGATATCTGACTCTCGTCCTGACGACCCGGGTTCGAATCCCGCAATGACCAATCAAGCTACGTCTGTACAAATACGGAACTCGAACGAGTTTCCAATATTCCAAATACCTTTACAGTCTTCCTAAACCCAGTTATAAGACGTGCTGAGTAGTTAAGATATCTGACTCTCGTCGTGACGACACGGGTTCGAATCCCGGAATGACCAATCGAGCTACTTCTGTACAAATACGGAACTCAAACTAGTTTCCAATATTCCACATAGCTTTACAGTCTTCCTAAACCCAGTTTTGAGATGTGCTGTGTAGTCGAGTTTTAAAGATACCTGACTCTCATCCTGACGACCCGGGTTCGAATCCCGGAATGACCAATCGAGCTACTTCTGTACAAACACGGAACTCAAAATAGTTTCTAATATTCCACATAGCTTTACAGTCTTCCTAAGCCCAGTTTGAGATGTGCTGTGTAGTCGAGTAGTAAAGATACCTGACTCTCATCCTGACGACCCGGGTTCGAATCCCGCAATGAATAATCACGCTTCTTCTGTAGAAATACGGAACTCAAAGTAGTTTCCAATATTCAACATACCTTTACAGTCTTCCTAAACCCAGTTTTAGGACGTGCTGTGTAATCGAGTGGTTAAGATATCTGACTCTCGCCCTGACGACCCGGGTTCGAATCCCGCAATGAATAATCAAGCTACTTCTGTACAAATACGAAACTCAAACTAGTTTCCAATATTCCACATAGCTTTACAGTCTTCCTAATCCCAGTTATAAGACGTGCTGTGTAATCGAGTGGTAAAGATACCTGACTCGCACCCTGACGACCATGGTTCGAATCCCGCAATGAATAATCACGCTTCTTCTGTACAAATACGGAACTCAAACTAGTTTCCAATATTCCACATACCTTTACAGTCTTCCTAATCCCAGTTATAAGACGTGCTGTGTAATCGAGTGGTAAAGATACCTGACTTTCATCCTGACGACCATGGTTCCAATCCCGCAATGAAAAATCACGCTTCTTCTGTACAAATACGGAACTCAAACTAGTTTCCAATATTCCACATACCTTTACAGTCTTCCTAAACCCAGTTATAAGACGTGCTGTGTAATCGAGTGGTTGAGATATCTGACTCTAACCCTCACGACCCGGGTTCGAATCCCGGAATGACCAATCAAGCTACTTCTGTACAAATATGGAACTCAAACTAGTTTCCAATATTCCACATACCTTTACAGTCTTCCTAAACCCAGTTATAAGACGTGCTGTGTAATCGAGTGGTTGAGATATCTGACTCTAACCCTGACGACCCGGGTTCGAATCCCGGAATGACCAATCAAGCTACTTCTGTACAAATACGGAACTCAAACTAGTTTCTAATATTCCACATAGCTTTACAGTCTTCCTAAACCCAGTTATAAGACGTGCTGTGTAGTCGAGTGGTTAAGATATCTCACCCTGACGACTCAGGTTCGAATTCTGGAATGACCAATCAAGCTACATCTGTACAAATACGGAACTCAGACTAGTTTCCAATATTCCACATAGCTTTACAGTCTTCCTAAACCCAGTTATAAGACGTGCTGTGTAGTCGAGTGGTTAAGATATCTCACCCTGACGACTCAGGTTCGAATCCCGGAATGACCAATCGAGCTACTTCTGTACAAATACGGAACTCCAACTAGTTTCCAATATTCCACATAGCGTCACAGTCTTCCTAAACCCACTTTTGACATGCGCTGTGTAGTCGAGGGGTTAAGATATCTGACTCTCATCCTGACGACTCAGGTTCGAATTCTGGAATGACCAGTCACGCTGCTTCTGTACAAATACGGAACTCAAACTAGTTTCCAATATTCCACATAGCTTTACAGTCTTCCTAAACCCAGTTTTGAGATGTGCTGTGTAGTCGAGTGGTAAAGATACCTGAATCTCATCCTGACGACCCGGGTTCGAATCCCGGAATGACCAATCACGCTTCTTCTGTACAAACACGGAACTCAAACTACTTTCCAATATTGCGAATACCTTTACAGTCTTCCTAAACCCAGTTATAAGACGTGCTGTGTAGTCGGGTGGTTAAGATATCTGACTCACGACTCAGGTTCGAATTCTGGAATGACCATTCACGCTGCTTCTGTACAAATACGGAACTCAAATTAGTTTCCAATATTCCACATAGCTTTACAGTCTTTCTAAACCCAGTTTTGAGTTGTGCTGTGTAGTCGAGGGGTTAAGATATCTGACTCTCGTCCTGACGACCCGGGTTCGAATCCCGCAATGACCAATCAAGCTACGTCTGTACAAATACGGAACTCGAACGAGTTTCCAATATTCCAAATACCTTTACAGTCTTCCTAAACCCAGTTATAAGACGTGCTGAGTAGTTAAGATATCTGACTCTCGTCGTGACGACACGGGTTCGAATCCCGGAATGACCAATCGAGCTACTTCTGTACAAATACGGAACTCAAACTAGTTTCCAATATTCCACATAGCTTTACAGTCTTCCTAAACCAGTTTTGAGATGTGCTGTGTAGTCGAGTGGTAAAGATACCTGAATCTCATCCTGACGACCCGGGTTCGAATCCCGGAATGACCAATCACGCTTCTTCTGTACAAACACGGAACTCAAACTACTTTCCAATATTACAAATACCTTTACAGTCTTCCTAAACCCAGTTATAAGACGTGCTGTGTAGTCGTGTGGTTAAGATATCTGACTCACGACTCAGGTTCGAATTCTGGAATGACCATTCACGCTGCTTCTGTACAAATACGGAACTCAAATTAGTTTCCAATATTCCACATAGCTTTACAGTCTTCCTAAACCCAGTTTTGAGTTGTGCTGTGTAGTCGAGGGGTTAAGATATCTGACTCTCGTCCTGACGACCCGGGTTCGAAACCCGCAATGACCAATCAAGCTACGTCTGTACAAATACGGAACTCGAACGAGTTTCCAATATTCCAAATACCTTTACAGTCTTCCTAAACCCAGTTATAAGACGTGCTGTGTAGTCGAGTAGTTAAGATATCTGACTCTCGTCGTGACGACACGGGTTCGAATCCCGGAATGACCAATCGAGCTACTTCTGTACAAATACGGAACTCCAACTAGTTTCCAATATTCCACATAGCGTCACAGTCTTCCTAAACCCAGTTTTGACATGCGCTGTGTAGTCGAGGGGTTAAGATATCTGACTCTCATCCTGACGACTCAGGTTCGAATTCTGGAATGACCAGTCACGCTGCTTCTGTACAAATACGGAACTCAAACTAGTTTCCAATATTCCACATAGCTTTACAGTCTTCCTAAACCCAGTTTTGAGATGTGCTGTGTAGTCGAGTGGTAAAGATACCTGAATCTCATCCTGACGACCCGGGTTCGAATCCCGGAATGACCAATCACGTTTCTTCTGTACAAACACGGAACTCAAACTACTTTCCAATATTGCGAATACCTTTACAGTCTTCCTAAACCCAGTTATAAGACGTGCTGTGTAGTCGGGTGGTTAAGATATCTGACTCACGACTCAGGTTCGAATTCTGGAATGACCATTCACGCTGCTTCTGTACAAATACGGAACTCAAATTAGTTTCCAATATTCCACATAGCTTTACAGTCTTTCTAAACCCAGTTTTGAGTTGTGCTGTGTAGTCGAGGGGTTAAGATATCTGACTCTCGTCCTGACGACCCGGGTTCGAATCCCGCAATGACCAATCAAGCTACGTCTGTACAAATACGGAACTCGAACGAGTTTCCAATATTCCAAATACCTTTACAGTCTTCCTAAACCCAGTTATAAGACGTGCTGAGTAGTTAAGATATCTGACTCTCGTCGTGACGACACGGGTTCGAATCCCGGAATGACCAATCGAGCTACTTCTGTACAAATACGGAACTCAAACTAGTTTCCAATATTCCACATAGCTTTACAGTCTTCCTAAACCAGTTTTGAGATGTGCTGTGTAGTCGAGTGGTAAAGATACCTGAATCTCATCCTGACGACCCGGGTTCGAATCCCGGAATGACCAATCACGCTTCTTCTGTACAAACACGGAACTCAAACTACTTTCCAATATTACAAATACCTTTACAGTCTTCCTAAACCCAGTTATAAGACGTGCTGTGTAGTCGTGTGGTTAAGATATCTGACTCACGACTCAGGTTCGAATTCTGGAATGACCATTCACGCTGCTTCTGTACAAATACGGAACTCAAATTAGTTTCCAATATTCCACATAGCTTTACAGTCTTCCTAAACCCAGTTTTGAGTTGTGCTGTGTAGTCGAGGGGTTAAGATATCTGACTCTCGTCCTGACGACCCGGGTTCGAAACCCGCAATGACCAATCAAGCTACGTCTGTACAAATACGGAACTCGAACGAGTTTCCAATATTCCAAATACCTTTACAGTCTTCCTAAACCCAGTTATAAGACGTGCTGTGTAGTCGAGTAGTTAAGATATCTGACTCTCGTCGTGACGACACGGGTTCGAATCCCGGAATGACCAATCGAGCTACTTCTGTACAAATACGGAACTCCAACTAGTTTCCAATATTCCACATAGCGTCACAGTCTTCCTAAACCCAGTTTTGACATGCGCTGTGTAGTCGAGGGGTTAAGATATCTGACTCTCATCCTGACGACTCAGGTTCGAATTCTGGAATGACCAGTCACGCTGCTTCTGTACAAATACGGAACTCAAACTAGTTTCCAATATTCCACATAGCTTTACAGTCTTCCTAAACCCAGTTTTGAGATGTGCTGTGTAGTCGAGTGGTAAAGATACCTGAATCTCATCCTGACGACCCGGGTTCGAATCCCGGAATGACCAATCACGTTTCTTCTGTACAAACACGGAACTCAAACTACTTTCCAATATTGCGAATACCTTTACAGTCTTCCTAAACCCAGTTATAAGACGTGCTGTGTAGTCGGGTGGTTAAGATATCTGACTCACGACTCAGGTTCGAATTCTGGAATGACCATTCACGCTGCTTCTGTACAAATACGGAACACAAATTAGTTTCCAATATTCCACATAGCTTTACAGTCTTTCTAAACCCAGTTTTGAGATGTGCTGTGTAGTCGAGTTTTAAAGATACCTGACTCTCATCCTGACGACCCGGGTTCGAATCCCGGAATGACCAATCGAGCTACTTCTGTACAAACACGGAACTCAAAATAGTTTCTAATATTCCACATAGCTTTACAGTCTTCCTAAGCCCAGTTTGAGATGTGCTGTGTAGTCGAGTAGAAAATATACCTGACTCTCATCCTGACGACCCGGGTTCGAATCCCGCAATGAATAATCACGCTTCTTCTGTAGAAATACGGAACTCAAAGTAGTTTCCAATATTCAACATACCTTTACAGTCTTCCTAAACCCAGTTTTAGGACGTGCTGTGTAATCGAGTGGTTAAGATATCTGACTCTCGCCCTGACGACCCGGGTTCGAATCCCGCAATGAATAATCAAGCTACTTCTGTACAAATACGAAACTCAAACTAGTTTCCAATATTCCACATAGCTTTACAGTCTTCCTAATCCCAGTTATAAGACGTGCTGTGTAATCGAGTGGTAAAGATACCTGACTCGCACCCTGACGACCATGGTTCGAATCCCGCAATGAATAATCACGCTTCTTCTGTACAAATACGGAACTCAAACTAGTTTCCAATATTCCACATACCTTTACAGTCTTCCTAATCCCAGTTATAAGACGTGCTGTGTAATCGAGTGGTAAAGATACCTGACTTTCATCCTGACGACCATGGTTCCAATCCCGCAATGAAAAATCACGCTTCTTCTGTACAAATACGGAACTCAAACTAGTTTCCAATATTCCACATACCTTTACAGTCTTCCTAAACCCAGTTATAAGACGTGCTGTGTAATCGAGTGGTTGAGATATCTGACTCTAACCCTCACGACCCGGGTTCGAATCCCGGAATGACCAATCAAGCTACTTCTGTACAAATATGGAACTCAAACTAGTTTCCAATATTCCACATACCTTTACAGTCTTCCTAAACCCAGTTATAAGACGTGCTGTGTAATCGAGTGGTTGAGATATCTGACTCTAACCCTGACGACCCGGGTTCGAATCCCGGAATGACCAATCAAGCTACTTCTGTACAAATACGGAACTCAAACTAGTTTCTAATATTCCACATAGCTTTACAGTCTTCCTAAACCCAGTTATAAGACGTGCTGTGTAGTCGAGTGGTTAAGATATCTCACCCTGACGACTCAGGTTCGAATTCTGGAATGACCAATCAAGCTACATCTGTACAAATACGGAACTCAGACTAGTTTCCAATATTCCACATAGCTTTACAGTCTTCCTAAACCCAGTTATAAGACGTGCTGTGTAGTCGAGTGGTTAAGATATCTCACCCTGACGACTCAGGTTCGAATTCTGGAATGACCAATCAAGCTACTTCTGTACAAATACGGAACTCAAACTAGTTTCCAATATTCCACATAGCTTTACAGTCTTCCTAAACCCAGTTTTAGGACGTGCTGTGTAGTCGTGTGTTTAAGATATCTGACCCTCGTCCTGACGACTCAGGTTCGAATACTGGAATGACCAATCACGCTTCTTCTGTACAAATACGAAACTCAAACTAATTTCCAATAATCCAAATACCTTTACGGTTCTCCTAAAGCCAGTTATAAGACGTGCTGTGTAGTCGAGTAGTTAAAATATCTGACTCTCGTCCTGACGACCCGGGTTCGAATCCCGGAATGACCAATTGAGCTACATCTGTACAAACACGGAACTCAAACTAATTTCCAATATTCCACATAGCTTTACAGTCTTCCTAAACCCAGTTTTAGGACGTGCTGTGTAGTCGTGTGTTTAAGATATCTGACCCTCGTCCTGACGACTCAGGTTCGAATACTGGAATGACCAATCACGCTTCTTCTGTACAAATACGAAACTCAAACTAATTTCCAATAATCCAAATACCTTTACGGTTCTCCTAAAGCCAGTTATAAGACGTGCTGTGTAGTCGAGTAGTTAAAATATCTGACTCTCGTCCTGACGACCCGGGTTCGAATCCCGGAATGACCAATTGAGCTACTTCTGTACAAACACGGAACTCGAACGAGTTTCCAATATTCCAAATTCCTTTACAGTCTTCCTAAACCCAGTTATAAGACGTGCTGTGTAGTCGAGTAGTTAAGATATCTGACTCTCGTCGTGACGACACGGGTTCGAATCCCGGAATGACCAATCGAGCTACTTCTGTACAAATACGGAACTCAAACTAGTTTCCAATATTCCACATAGCTTTACAGTCTTCCTAAACCCAGTTTTGAGATGTGCTGTGTAGTCGAGTGGTAAAGATACCTGAATCTCATCCTGACGACCCGGGTTCGAATCCCGGAATGACCAATCATGCTTCTTCTGTACAAACACGGAACTCAAAATAGTTTCTAATATTCCACATACCTTTACAGTCGTCCTAAACCCAGTTATAAGACGTGCTGTGTAATCGAGTAATTGAGATATCTGACTCTAACCCTGACGACCCGGGTTCGAATCCCGGAATGACCAATCAAGCTACTTCTGTACAAATACGGAACTCAAACTAGTTTCCAATATTCCACATAGCTTTACAGTCTTCCTAAACCCAGTTTTAGGACGTGCTGTGTAGTCGAGTGTTTAAGATATCTGACTCTCGTCTTGACGACTCAGGTTCGAATCCCGCAATGAATAATCACGCTTCTTCTTTACAAATACGGAACTCAAACTACTTTCCAATAATCCAAATAACTTTACAGTCGTCCTAAACCCAGTTATAAGACGTGCTGTGTAGTCGAGTAGTTAAGATATCTGACTCTCGTCCTGACGACCCGGGTTCGAATCCCGGAATGACCAATTGAGCTACTTCTGTACAAACACGGAACTCAAACTAATTTCCAATATTCCACATAGCGTCACAGTCTTCCTAAACCCAGTTTTGACATGCGCTGTGTAGTCGAGGGGTTAAGATATCTGACTCTCATCCTGACGACTCAGGTTCGAATTCTGGAATGACCAGTCACGCTGCTTCTGTACAAATACGGAACTCAAACTAGTTTCCAATATTCCACATAGCTTTACAGTCTTCCTAAACCCAGTTTTGAGATGTGCTGTGTAGTCGAGTGGTAAAGATACCTGAATCTCATCCTGACGACCCGGGTTCGAATCCCGGAATGACCAATCACGCTTCTTCTGTACAAACAGGGAACTCAAACTACTTTCCAATATTACAAATACCTTTACAGTCTTCCTAAACCCAGTTATAAGACGTGCTGTGTAGTCGTGTGGTTAAGATATCTGACTCACGACTCAGGTTCGAATTCTGGAATGACCAATCAAGCTACTTCTGTACAAATACGGAACTCAAACTAGTTTCCAATATTCCACATAGCTTTACAGTCTTCCTAAACCCAGTTTTAGGACGTGCTGTGTAGTCGTGTGTTTAAGATATCTGACCCTCGTCCTGACGACTCAGGTTCGAATACTGGAATGACCAATCACGCTTCTTCTGTACAAATACGAAACTCAAACTAATTTCCAATAATCCAAATACCTTTACGGTTCTCCTAAAGCCAGTTATAAGACGTGCTGTGTAGTCGAGTGTTTAAGATATCTGACTCTCGTCTTGACGACACGGGTTCGAATCCCGGAATGACCAATCGAGCTACTTCTGTACAAATACGGAACTCAAACTAGTTTCCAATATTCCACATAGCTTTACAGTCTTCCTAAACCAAGTTTTGAGATGTGCTGTGTAGTCGAGTGGTAAAGATACCTGAATCTCATCCTGACGACCCGGGTTCGAATCCCGGAATGACCAATCACGCTTCTTCTGTACAAACACGGAACTCAAACTACTTTCCAATATTCCAAATACCTTTACAGTCTTCCTAAACCCAGTTATAAGACGTGCTGTGTAGTCGAGTAGTTAAGATATCTGACTCTCGTCGTGACGACACGGGTTCGAATCCCGGAATGACCAATCGAGCTACTTCTGTACAAATACGGAACTCAAACTAGTTTCCAATATTCCACATAGCGTCACAGTCTTCCTAAACCCAGTTTTGACATGCGCTGTGTAGTGGAGGGGTTAAGATATCTGACTCTCATCCTGACGACTCAGGTTCGAATTCTGGAATGACCAGTCACGCTGCTTCTGTACAAATACGGAACTCAAACTAGTTTCCAATATTCCACATAGCTTTACAGTCTTCCTAAACCCAGTTTTGAGATGCGCTGTGTAGTCGAGTGGTAAAGATACCTGAATCTCATCCTGACGACCCGGGTTCGAATCCCGGAATGACCAATCACGCTTCTTCTGTACAAACACGGAACTCAAACTACTTTCCAATATTGCGAATACCTTTACAGTCTTCCTAAACCCAGTTATAAGACGTGCTGTGTAGTCGGGTGGTTAAGATATCTGACTCACGACTCAGGTTCGAATTCTGGAATGACCATTCACGCTGCTTCTGTACAAATACGGAACTCAAATTAGTTTCCAATATTCCACATAGCTTTACAGTCTTTCTAAACCCAGTTTTGAGTTGTGCTGTGTAGTCGAGGGGTTAAGATATCTGACTCTCGTCCTGACGACCCGGGTTCGAATCCCGCAATGACCAATCAAGCTACGTCTGTACAAATACGGAACTCGAACGAGTTTCCAATATTCCAAATACCTTTACAGTCTTCCTAAACCCAGTTATAAGACGTGCTGAGTAGTTAAGATATCTGACTCTCGTCGTGACGACACGGGTTCGAATCCCGGAATGACCAATCGAGCTACTTCTGTACAAATACGGAACTCAAACTAGTTTCCAATATTCCACATAGCTTTACAGTCTTCCTAAACCCAGTTTTGAGATGTGCTGTGTAGTCGAGTTTTAAAGATACCTGACTCTCATCCTGACGACCCGGGTTCGAATCCCGGAATGACCAATCGAGCTACTTCTGTACAAACACGGAACTCAAAATAGTTTCTAATATTCCACATAGCTTTACAGTCTTCCTAAGCCCAGTTTGAGATGTGCTGTGTAGTCGAGTAGTAAAGATACCTGACTCTCATCCTGACGACCCGGGTTCGAATCCCGCAATGAATAATCACGCTTCTTCTGTAGAAATACGGAACTCAAAGTAGTTTCCAATATTCAACATACCTTTACAGTCTTCCTAAACCCAGCTTTAGGACGTGCTGTGTAATCGAGTGGTTAAGATATCTGACTCTCGTCCTGACGACCTGGGTTCGAATCCCGCAATGAATAATCAAGCTACTTCTGTACAAATACGAAACTCAAACTAGTTTCTAATATTCCACATACCTTTACAGTCTTCCTAAACCCAGTTTTGAGATGTGCTGTGTAGTCGAGTGGTAAAGATACCTGACTCGCACCCTGACGACCATGGTTCGAATCCCGCAATGAATAATCACGATTCTTCTGTACAAATACGGAACTAAAACTAGTTTCCAATATACCACATACCTTTACAGTCTTCCTAAACCCCGTTATAAGACGTGCTGTGTAGTCGAGTGGTAAAGATACCTGACTCTCACCCTGACGACCATGGTTCAAATCCCGCAATGAATAATCACGCTTCTTCTGTACAAATACGGAACTCAAACTAGTTTCCAATATTCCACATACCTTTACAGTCTTCCTAATCCCAGTTATAAGACGTGCTGTGTAATCGAGTGGTAAAGATACCTGACTTTCATCCTGACGACCATGGTTCAAATCCCGCAATGAATAATCACGCTTCTTCTGTACAAATATGGAACTCAAACTAGTTTCCAATATTCCACATACCGTTACAGTCTTCCTAAACCCAGTTATAAGACGTGCTGTGTAATCGAGTGGTTGAGATATCTGACTCTAACCCTGACGACCCGGGTTCGAATCCCGGAATGACCAATCAAGCTACTTCTGTACAAATACGGAACTCAAACTAGTTTCTAATATTCCACATAGCTTTACAGTCTTCCTAAACCCAGTTATAAGACGTGCTGTGTAGTCGAGTGGTTAAGATATCTCACCCTGACGACTCAGGTTCGAATTCTGGAATGACCAATCAAGCTACATCTGTACAAATACGGAACTCAAACTAGTTTCCAATATTCCACATAGCTTTACAGTCTTCCTAAACCCAGTTATAAGACGTGCTGTGTAGTCGAGTGGTTAAGATATCTCACCCTGACGACTCAGGTTCGAATTCTGGAATGACCAATCAAGCTACTTCTGTACAAATACGGAACTCAAACTAGTTTCCAATATTCCACATAGCTTTACAGTCTTCCTAAACCCAGTTTTAGGACGTGCTGTGTAGTCGTGTGTTTAAGATATCTGACCCTCGTCCTGACGACTCAGGTTCGAATACTGGAATGACCAATAACGCTTCTTCTGTACAAATACGAAACTCAAACTAATTTCCAATAATCCAAATACCTTTACGGTTCTCCTAAAGCCAGTTATAAGACGTGCTGTGTAGTCGAGTGTTTAAGATATCTGACTCTCGTCTTGACGACTCAGGTTCGAATCCCGCAATGAATAATCACGCTTCTTCTTTACAAATACGGAACTCAAACTACTTTCCAATAATCCAAATAACTTTACAGTCGTCCTAAACCCAGTTATAAGACGTGCTGTGTAGTCGAGTAGTTAAAATATCTGACTCTCGTCCTGACGACCCGGGTTCGAATCCCGGAATGACCAATTGAGCTACTTCTGTACAAACACGGAACTCAAACTAATTTCCAATATTCCACATAGCTTTACAGTCTTCCTAAACCCAGTTTTGAGATGTGCTGTGTAGTCGAGTGGTAAAGATACCTGAATCTCATCCTGACGACCCGGGTTCGAATCCCGGAATGACCAATAACGCTTCTTCTGTACAAACACGGAACTCAAACTACTTTCCAATATTACAAATACCTTTACAGTCTTCCTAAACCCAGTTATAAGACGTGCTGTGTAGTCGTGTGGTTAAGATATCTGACTCAGGTTCGAATTCTGGAATGACCAATTGAGCTCCTTCTGTACAAATACGGAACTCAAACTAGTTTCCAATATTCCACATAGCTTTACAGTCTTCCTAAACCCAGTTTTGAGATGTGCTGTGTAGTCGAGTGGTAAAGATACCTGAATCTCATCCTGACGACTCAGGTTCGAATTCTGGAATGACCATTCACGCTGCTTCTGTACAAATACGGAACTCAAATTAGTTTCCAATATTCCACATAGCTTTACAGTCTTCCTAAACCCAGTTTTGAGTTGTGCTGTGTAGTCGAGGGGTTAAGATACCTGACTCTCGTCCTGACGACCCGGGTTCGAATCCCGCAATGACCAATCAAGCTACGTCTGTACAAATACGGAAGTCGAACGAGTTTCCAATATTCCAAATACCTTTACAGTCTTCCTAAACCCAGTTATAAGACGTGCTGTGTAGTCGAGTAGTTAAGATATCTGACTCTCGTCGTGACGACACGGGTTCGAATCCCGGAATGACCAATCGAGCTACTTCTGTACAAACACGGAACCCAAACAAGTTTCCAATATTCCACATAGCTTTACAGTCTTCCTAAACCCAGTTTTGAGATGTGCTGTGTAGTCGAGTTTTAAAGATATCTGACTCTCATCCTGACGACCCGGGTTCGAATCCCGGAATGACCAATCGAGCTACTTCTGTACAAACACGGAACTCAAAATAGTTTCTAATATTCCACATAGCTTTACAGTCTTCCTAAACCCAGTTTGAGATGTGCTGTGTAGTCGAGTGGTAAAGATACCTGACTCTCATCCTGACGACCCGGGTTCGAATCCCGCAATGAATAATCACGCTTCTTCTGTAGAAATACGGAACTCAAAGTAGTTTCCAATATTCAACATACCTTTACAGTCTTCCTAAACCCAGTTTTAGGACGTGCTGTGTAGTCGTGTGGTTAAGATATCTGACTCACGACTCAGGTTCGAATTCTGGAATGACCATTCACGCTGCTTCTGTACAAATACGGAACTCAAACTAGTTTCAATTATTCCACATAGCTTTACAGTCTTCCTAAACCCAGTTTTCAGATGTGCTGTGTAGTCGAGGGGTAAAGATATCTGACTCTCGTCCTGACGACCCGGGTTCGAATCCCGCAATGACCAATCAAGCTACTTCTGTCTAAATACGTAACGCAAACTAGTTTCCAATATTCCACTTAACTTTACTGTCTTCCTAAACCCAGTTATAAGACGTTCTGTGTAGTCGAGTGGTTAAGATATCTGGCTCTCGTCCTGACGACCCGTGTTCGAATCCCGCAATGAATAATCACGCTTCTTCTGCACAAATACGGAACTCAAACAAATTCCCAATATTCCACATACCTTTACAGTCTTCCTAATCCCAGTTTTGAGATATGCTGTGTAGTCGAGTGGTAAAGATACCTGACTCTCATTCTGACGACCCGGGTTCGAATCCCGGAATGACCAATCACGCTTCTTCTGTACAAATACGGAACTCAAATTAGTTTCCAATATTCCAAATACCTTTACAGTCTTCCTAAACCCAGTTATAAGACGTGCTGTGTAGTCGAGTGGTAAAGATACCTGACGACCCGGGTTCGAATCCCGCAATGACCAATCAAGCTACTTCTGTACAAATACGGAACTCAAACTAGTTTCAATTATTCCACATACCTTTACAGTCTTCCTAAACCCAGTTTTGTATATGCTGTGTAGTCGAGTGGTAAAGATACCTGACTCTCATCCTGACGACCCGGGTTCGAATCCCGGAATGACCAATCACGCTTCTTCTTTACAAATACGGAACTGAAACTAGTTTCCAATATTCCAAATACCTTTACAGTCTTCCTAAACCCAGTTATAAGACGTGCTGTGTAGTCGAGTGGTAAAGATACCTCACTCTCATCCTGACGACCCGGGTTCGAATCCCGCAATGAATAATCACCCTTCTTCTGTACAAATACGGAACTCAAATTAGTTTCCAATATTCCACATAGCTTTAAAGTCTTCCTAAACCCAGTTTTCAGATGCGCTGTGTAGTCGAGGGGTTAAGATATTTGACTCTCGTCCTGACGACCCGGGTTCGAATCCCGGAATGTCCAATCGAGCTACTTCTGTACAAATACGAAACTGAAACTAGTTTCCAATATTCCACATAGCTTCACACTCTTCCTAAACCCAGTTTTAGGATGTGCTGTGTAGTCGAGTGGTAAAGATACCTGACGACTCGGGTTCGAATCCTGCAATGAATTATCACGCTTCTTCTGTACAAATACGGATCTCAAAGTAGTTTCCAATATTCCAAATACCTTTACAGTCTTCCTAAACCCAGTTTTGACATGCGCTGTGTAGTCGAGGGGTTAAGATATCTGACTCTCATCCTGACGACTCAGGTTCGAATTCTGGAATGACCAGTCACGCTGCTTCTGTACAAATACGGAACTCAAACTAGTTTCCAATATTCCACATAGCTTTACAGTCTTCCTAAACCCAGTTTTGAGATGTGCTGTGTAGTCGAGTGGTAAAGATACCTGAATCTCATCCTGACGACCCGGGTTCGAATCCCGGAATGACCAATCACGCTTCTTCTGTACAAACAGGGAACTCAAACTACTTTCCAATATTACAAATACCTTTACAGTCTTCCTAAACCCAGTTATAAGACGTGCTGTGTAGTCGTGTGTTTAAGATATCTGACTCACGACTCAGGTTCGAATTCTGGAATGACCAATCAAGCTACTTCTGTACAAATACGGAACTCAAACTAGTTTCCAATATTCCACATAGCTTTACAGTCTTCCTAAACCCAGTTTTAGGACGTGCTGTGTAGTCGTGTGTTTAAGATATCTGACCCTCGTCCTGACGACTCAGGTTCGAATACTGGAATGACCAATCACGCTTCTTCTGTACAAATACGAAACTCAAACTAATTTCCAATAATCCAAATACCTTTACGGTTCTCCTAAAGCCAGTTATAAGACGTGCTGTGTAGTCGAGTGTTTAAGATATCTGACTCTCGTCTTGACGACACGGGTTCGAATCCCGGAATGACCAATCGAGCTACTTCTGTACAAATACGGAACTCAAACTAGTTTCCAATATTCCACATAGCTTTACAGTCTTCCTAAACCAAGTTTTGAGATGTGCTGTGTAGTCGAGTGGTAAAGATACCTGAATCTCATCCTGACGACCCGGGTTCGAATCCCGGAATGACCAATCACGCTTCTTCTGTACAAACACGGAACTCAAACTACTTTCCAATATTCCAAATACCTTTACAGTCTTCCTAAACCCAGTTATAAGACGTGCTGTGTAGTCGAGTAGTTAAGATATCTGACTCTCGTCGTGACGACACGGGTTCGAATCCCGGAATGACCAATCGAGCTACTTCTGTACAAATACGGAACTCAAACTAGTTTCCAATATTCCACATAGCGTCACAGTCTTCCTAAACCCAGTTTTGACATGCGCTGTGTAGTGGAGGGGTTAAGATATCTGACTCTCATCCTGACGACTCAGGTTCGAATTCTGGAATGACCAGTCACGCTGCTTCTGTACAAATACGGAACTCAAACTAGTTTCCAATATTCCACATAGCTTTACAGTCTTCCTAAACCCAGTTTTGAGATGCGCTGTGTAGTCGAGTGGTAAAGATACCTGAATCTCATCCTGACGACCCGGGTTCGAATCCCGGAATGACCAATCACGCTTCTTCTGTACAAACACGGAACTCAAACTACTTTCCAATATTGCGAATACCTTTACAGTCTTCCTAAACCCAGTTATAAGACGTGCTGTGTAGTCGGGTGGTTAAGATATCTGACTCACGACTCAGGTTCGAATTCTGGAATGACCATTCACGCTGCTTCTGTACAAATACGGAACTCAAATTAGTTTCCAATATTCCACATAGCTTTACAGTCTTTCTAAACCCAGTTTTGAGTTGTGCTGTGTAGTCGAGGGGTTAAGATATCTGACTCTCGTCCTGACGACCCGGGTTCGAATCCCGCAATGACCAATCAAGCTACGTCTGTACAAATACGGAACTCGAACGAGTTTCCAATATTCCAAATACCTTTACAGTCTTCCTAAACCCAGTTATAAGACGTGCTGAGTAGTTAAGATATCTGACTCTCGTCGTGACGACACGGGTTCGAATCCCGGAATGACCAATCGAGCTACTTCTGTACAAATACGGAACTCAAACTAGTTTCCAATATTCCACATAGCTTTACAGTCTTCCTAAACCCAGTTTTGAGATGTGCTGTGTAGTCGAGTTTTAAAGATACCTGACTCTCATCCTGACGACCCGGGTTCGAATCCCGGAATGACCAATCGAGCTACTTCTGTACAAACACGGAACTCAAAATAGTTTCTAATATTCCACATAGCTTTACAGTCTTCCTAAGCCCAGTTTGAGATGTGCTGTGTAGTCGAGTAGTAAAGATACCTGACTCTCATCCTGACGACCCGGGTTCGAATCCCGCAATGAATAATCACGCTTCTTCTGTAGAAATACGGAACTCAAAGTAGTTTCCAATATTCAACATACCTTTACAGTCTTCCTAAACCCAGCTTTAGGACGTGCTGTGTAATCGAGTGGTTAAGATATCTGACTCTCGTCCTGACGACCTGGGTTCGAATCCCGCAATGAATAATCAAGCTACTTCTGTACAAATACGAAACTCAAACTAGTTTCTAATATTCCACATACCTTTACAGTCTTCCTAAACCCAGTTTTGAGATGTGCTGTGTAGTCGAGTGGTAAAGATACCTGACTCGCACCCTGACGACCATGGTTCGAATCCCGCAATGAATAATCACGATTCTTCTGTACAAATACGGAACTAAAACTAGTTTCCAATATACCACATACCTTTACAGTCTTCCTAAACCCCGTTATAAGACGTGCTGTGTAGTCGAGTGGTAAAGATACCTGACTCTCACCCTGACGACCATGGTTCAAATCCCGCAATGAATAATCACGCTTCTTCTGTACAAATACGGAACTCAAACTAGTTTCCAATATTCCACATACCTTTACAGTCTTCCTAATCCCAGTTATAAGACGTGCTGTGTAATCGAGTGGTAAAGATACCTGACTTTCATCCTGACGACCATGGTTCAAATCCCGCAATGAATAATCACGCTTCTTCTGTACAAATATGGAACTCAAACTAGTTTCCAATATTCCACATACCGTTACAGTCTTCCTAAACCCAGTTATAAGACGTGCTGTGTAATCGAGTGGTTGAGATATCTGACTCTAACCCTGACGACCCGGGTTCGAATCCCGGAATGACCAATCAAGCTACTTCTGTACAAATACGGAACTCAAACTAGTTTCTAATATTCCACATAGCTTTACAGTCTTCCTAAACCCAGTTATAAGACGTGCTGTGTAGTCGAGTGGTTAAGATATCTCACCCTGACGACTCAGGTTCGAATTCTGGAATGACCAATCAAGCTACATCTGTACAAATACGGAACTCAAACTAGTTTCCAATATTCCACATAGCTTTACAGTCTTCCTAAACCCAGTTATAAGACGTGCTGTGTAGTCGAGTGGTTAAGATATCTCACCCTGACGACTCAGGTTCGAATTCTGGAATGACCAATCAAGCTACTTCTGTACAAATACGGAACTCAAACTAGTTTCCAATATTCCACATAGCTTTACAGTCTTCCTAAACCCAGTTTTAGGACGTGCTGTGTAGTCGTGTGTTTAAGATATCTGACCCTCGTCCTGACGACTCAGGTTCGAATACTGGAATGACCAATCACGCTTCTTCTGTACAAATACGAAACTCAAACTAATTTCCAATAATCCAAATACCTTTACGGTTCTCCTAAAGCCAGTTATAAGACGTGCTGTGTAGTCGAGTGTTTAAGATATCTGACTCTCGTCTTGACGACTCAGGTTCGAATCCCGCAATGAATAATCACGCTTCTTCTTTACAAATACGGAACTCAAACTACTTTCCAATAATCCAAATAACTTTACAGTCGTCCTAAACCCAGTTATAAGACGTGCTGTGTAGTCGAGTAGTTAAAATATCTGACTCTCGTCCTGACGACCCGGGTTCGAATCCCGGAATGACCAATTGAGCTACTTCTGTACAAACACGGAACTCAAACTAATTTCCAATATTCCACATAGCTTTACAGTCTTCCTAAACCCAGTTTTGAGATGTGCTGTGTAGTCGAGTGGTAAAGATACCTGAATCTCATCCTGACGACCCGGGTTCGAATCCCGGAATGACCAATAACGCTTCTTCTGTACAAACACGGAACTCAAACTACTTTCCAATATTACAAATACCTTTACAGTCTTCCTAAACCCAGTTATAAGACGTGCTGTGTAGTCGTGTGGTTAAGATATCTGACTCAGGTTCGAATTCTGGAATGACCAATTGAGCTCCTTCTGTACAAATACGGAACTCAAACTAGTTTCCAATATTCCACATAGCTTTACAGTCTTCCTAAACCCAGTTTTGAGATGTGCTGTGTAGTCGAGTGGTAAAGATACCTGAATCTCATCCTGACGACTCAGGTTCGAATTCTGGAATGACCATTCACGCTGCTTCTGTACAAATACCGAACTCAAATTAGTTTCCAATATTCCACATAGCTTTACAGTCTTCCTAAACCCAGTTTTGAGTTGTGCTGTGTAGTCGAGGGGTTAAGATACCTGACTCTCGTCCTGACGACCCGGGTTCGAATCCCGCAATGACCAATCAAGCTACGTCTGTACAAATACGGAAGTCGAACGAGTTTCCAATATTCCAAATACCTTTACAGTCTTCCTAAACCCAGTTATAAGACGTGCTGTGTAGTCGAGTAGTTAAGATATCTGACTCTCGTCGTGACGACACGGGTTCGAATCCCGGAATGACCAATCGAGCTACTTCTGTACAAACACGGAACCCAAACAAGTTTCCAATATTCCACATAGCTTTACAGTCTTCCTAAACCCAGTTTTGAGATGTGCTGTGTAGTCGAGTTTTAAAGATATCTGACTCTCATCCTGACGACCCGGGTTCGAATCCCGGAATGACCAATCGAGCTACTTCTGTACAAACACGGAACTCAAAATAGTTTCTAATATTCCACATAGCTTTACAGTCTTCCTAAACCCAGTTTGAGATGTGCTGTGTAGTCGAGTGGTAAAGATACCTGACTCTCATCCTGACGACCCGGGTTCGAATCCCGCAATGAATAATCACGCTTCTTCTGTAGAAATACGGAACTCAAAGTAGTTTCCAATATTCAACATACCTTTACAGTCTTCCTAAACCCAGTTTTAGGACGTGCTGTGTAGTCGTGTGGTTAAGATATCTGACTCACGACTCAGGTTCGAATTCTGGAATGACCATTCACGCTGCTTCTGTACAAATACGGAACTCAAACTAGTTTCAATTATTCCACATAGCTTTACAGTCTTCCTAAACCCAGTTTTCAGATGTGCTGTGTAGTCGAGGGGTAAAGATATCTGACTCTCGTCCTGACGACCCGGGTTCGAATCCCGCAATGACCAATCAAGCTACTTCTGTCTAAATACGTAACGCAAACTAGTTTCCAATATTCCACTTAACTTTACTGTCTTCCTAAACCCAGTTATAAGACGTTCTGTGTAGTCGAGTGGTTAAGATATCTGGCTCTCGTCCTGACGACCCGTGTTCGAATCCCGCAATGAATAATCACGCTTCTTCTGCACAAATACGGAACTCAAACAAATTCCCAATATTCCACATACCTTTACAGTCTTCCTAATCCCAGTTTTGAGATATGCTGTGTAGTCGAGTGGTAAAGATACCTGACTCTCATTCTGACGACCCGGGTTCGAATCCCGGAATGACCAATCACGCTTCTTCTGTACAAATACGGAACTCAAATTAGTTTCCAATATTCCAAATACCTTTACAGTCTTCCTAAACCCAGTTATAAGACGTGCTGTGTAGTCGAGTGGTAAAGATACCTGACGACCCGGGTTCGAATCCCGCAATGACCAATCAAGCTACTTCTGTACAAATACGGAACTCAAACTAGTTTCAATTATTCCACATACCTTTACAGTCTTCCTAAACCCAGTTTTGTATATGCTGTGTAGTCGAGTGGTAAAGATACCTGACTCTCATCCTGACGACCCGGGTTCGAATCCCGGAATGACCAATCACGCTTCTTCTTTACAAATACGGAACTGAAACTAGTTTCCAATATTCCAAATACCTTTACAGTCTTCCTAAACCCAGTTATAAGACGTGCTGTGTAGTCGAGTGGTAAAGATACCTCACTCTCATCCTGACGACCCGGGTTCGAATCCCGCAATGAATAATCACCCTTCTTCTGTACAAATACGGAACTCAAATTAGTTTCCAATATTCCACATAGCTTTAAAGTCTTCCTAAACCCAGTTTTCAGATGCGCTGTGTAGTCGAGGGGTTAAGATATTTGACTCTCGTCCTGACGACCCGGGTTCGAATCCCGGAATGTCCAATCGAGCTACTTCTGTACAAATACGAAACTGAAACTAGTTTCCAATATTCCACATAGCTTCACACTCTTCCTAAACCCAGTTTTAGGATGTGCTGTGTAGTCGAGTGGTAAAGATACCTGACGACTCGGGTTCGAATCCTGCAATGAATTATCACGCTTCTTCTGTACAAATACGGATCTCAAAGTAGTTTCCAATATTCCAAATACCTTTACAGTCTTCCTAAACCCAGTTATAAGACGTGCTGTGTAGTCGAGTGGTAAAGATACCTGACTCTCATCCTGACGACCATGGTTCGAATCCCGCAATGAATAATCACGCTTCTTCTGTACAAATACGGAACTCAAACTAGTTTCCAATATTCCACATAGCTTTACAGTCTTTCTAAACCCAGTTTTAGGACGTGCTGTGTAGTCGTGTGTTTAAGATATCTGACCCTCGTCCTGACGACTCAGGTTCGAATTCTGGAATGACCAATCAAGCTGCTTCTGTACAAATACGGAACTCAAACTAGTTTCCAATATTCCACATACCTTTACAGTCTTCCTAAACCCAGTTATAAGACGAGCTGTGTAATCGAGTGTTTAAGATATCTGACTCTCGTCTTGACGACTCAGGTTCGAATCCCGCAATGAATAATCACGCTTCTTCTTTACAAATACGGAATTCAAACTACTTTCCAATAATCCAAATACCGTTACAGTCGTCCTAAACCCAGTTATAAGACGTGCTGTGTAGTCGAGTAGTTAAGATATCTGTCTCTCGTCCTGACGACCCGGGTTCGAATCCCGGAATGACCAATTGAGCTCCTTCTGTACAAATACCGAACTCAAATTAGTTTCCAATATTCCACATAGCTTTACAGTCTTCCTAAACCCAGTTTTGAGTTGTGCTGTGTAGTCGAGGGGTTAAGATATCTGACTCTCGTCCTGACGACCCGGGTTCGAATCCCGCAATGACCAATCAAGCTACGTCTGTACAAATACGGAAGTCGAACGAGTTTCCAATATTCCAAATACCTTTACAGTCTTCCTAAACCCAGTTATAAGACGTGCTGTGTAGTCGAGTAGTTAAGATATCTGACTCTCGTCGTGACGACACGGGTTCGAATCCCGGAATGACCAATCGAGCTACTTCTGTACAAATACGGAACTCAAACTAGTTTCCAATATTCCACATAGCTTTACAGTCTTCCTAAACATAGTTTTGAGATGTGCTGTGTAGTCGAGTGGTAAAGATACCTGAATCTCATCCTGACGACCCGGGTTCGAATCCCGGAATGACCAATCACGCTTCTTCTGTACTAACACGGAACTCAAACTAGTTTCCAATATTCCACATAGCTTTACAGTCTTCCTAAACCCAGTTTTGAGATGTGCTGTGTAGTCGAGTTTTAAAGATTCCTGACTCTCATCCTGACGACCCGGGTTCGAATCCCGGAATGACCAATCGAGCTACTTCTGTACAAATACGGAACTCAAACTAGTTTCCTATATTTCACATAGATTTACAGTCTTCCTAAACCCAGTTTTGAGATGTGCTGTGTAGTCCAGTGGTAAAGATACCTGACTTTCATCCTGACGACCATGGTTCCAATCCCGAAATGAAAAATCACGCTTCTTCTGTACAAATACGGAACTCAAACTAGTTTCTAATATTCCACATAGCTTTAGTCTTCCTAAACCCAGTTTTAGGACGTGCTGTGTAGTCGAGTAGTTAAGATATCTGACTCTCGTCCTGACGACCCGGGTTCGAATCCCGGAATGACCAATTGAGCTACTTCTATACAAACACGGAACTCAAACTAATTTCCAATATTCCACATAGCGTCACAGTCTTCCTAAACCCAGTTTTGACATGCGCTGTGTAGTCGAGGGGTTAAGATATCTGACTCTCATCCTGACGACTCAGGTTCGAATTCTGGAATGACCAGTCACGCTGCTTCTGTACAAATACGGAACTCAAACTAGTTTCCAATATTCCACATAGCTTTACAGTCTTCCTAAACCCAGTTTTGAGATGTGCTGTGTAGTCGAGTGGTAAAGATACCTGAATCTCATCCTGACGACCCGGGTTCGAATCCCGGAATGACCAATCACGCTTCTTCTGTACAAACACGGAACTCAAACTACTTTCCAATATTACAAATACCTTTACAGTCTTCCTAAACCCAGTTATAAGACGTGCTGTGTAGTCGTGTGGTTAAGATATCTGAATCACGACTCAGGTTCGAATTCTGGAATGACCATTCACGCTGCTTCTGTACAAATACGGAACTCAAATTAGTTTCCAATATTCCACATAGCTTTACAGTCTTCCTAAACCCAGTTTTGAGATGTGCTGTGTAGTCGAGTGGTAAAGATACCTGAATCTCATCCTGACGACCCGGGTTCGAATCCCGGAATGACCAATCACGCTTCTTCTGTACAAACACGGAACTCAAACTACTTTCCAATATTGCGAATACCTTTACAGTCTTCCTAAACCCAGTTATAAGACGTGCTGTGTAGTCGGGTGGTTAAGATATCTGACTCACGACTCAGGTTCGAATTCTGGAATGACCATTCACGCTGCTTCTGTACAAATACGGAACTCAAATTAGTTTCCAATATTCCACATAGCTTTACAGTCTTTCTAAACCCAGTTTTGAGTTGTGCTGTGTAGTCGAGGGGTTAAGATATCTGACTCTCGTCCTGACGACCCGGGTTCGAATCCCGCAATGACCAATCAAGCTACGTCTGTACAAATACGGAACTCGAACGAGTTTCCAATATTCCAAATACCTTTACAGTCTTCCTAAACCCAGTTATAAGACGTGCTGAGTAGTTAAGATATCTGACTCTCGTCGTGACGACACGGGTTCGAATCCCGGAATGACCAATCGAGCTACTTCTGTACAAATACGGAACTCAAACTAGTTTCCAATATTCCACATAGCTTTACAGTCTTCCTAAACCCAGTTTTGAGATGTGCTGTGTAGTCGAGTTTTAAAGATACCTGACTCTCATCCTGACGACCCGGGTTCGAATCCCGGAATGACCAATCGAGCTACTTCTGTACAAACACGGAACTCAAAATGGTTTCTAATATTCCACATAGCTTTACAGTCTTCCTAAGCCCAGTTTGAGATGTGCTGTGTAGTCGAGTAGTAAAGATACCTGACTCTCATCCTGACGACCCGGGTTCGAATCCCGCAATGAATAATCACGCTTCTTCTGTAGAAATACGGAACTCAAAGTAGTTTCCAATATTCAACATACCTTTACAGTTTTCCTAAACCCAGTTTTAGGACGTGCTGTGTAATCGAGTGGTTAAGATATCTGACTCTCGTCCTGACGACCCGGGTTCGAATCCCGCAATGAATAATCAAGCTACTTCTGTACAAATACGAAACTCAAACTAGTTTCTAATATTCCACATACCTTTACAGTCTTCCTAAACCCAGTTTTGAGATGTGCTGTGTAGTCGAGTGGTAAAGATACCTGACTCGCACCCTGACGACCATGGTTCAAATCCCGCAATGAATAATCACGCTTCTTCTGTACAAATACGGAACTCAAACTAGTTTCCAATATTCCACATACCTTTACAGTCTTCCTAATCCCAGTTATAAGACGTGCTGTGTAATCGAGTGGTAAAGATACCTGACTTTCATCCTGACGACCATGGTTCCAATCCCGCAATGAAAAATCACGCTTCTTCTGTCAAAATACGGAACTCAAACTAGTTTCCAATATTCCACATAGCGTCACAGTCTTCCTAAACCCAGTTTTGACATGCGCTGTGTAGTCGAGGGGTTAAGATATCTGACTCTCATCCTGACGACTCAGGTTCGAATTCTGGAATGACCAGTCACGCTGCTTCTGTACAAATACGGAACTCAAACTAGTTTCCAATATTCCA
Source organism: Pholcus phalangioides (assembly GCF_987345545.1). NCBI lineage: Eukaryota > Metazoa > Arthropoda > Arachnida > Araneae > Pholcidae > Pholcus > Pholcus phalangioides. Next base: position 14,695,035 of record NW_028301598.1, read on the forward strand.
CATAGCTTTACAGTCTTCCTAAACCCAGTTTTGAGATGTGCTGTGTAGTCGAGTGGTAAAGATACCTGAATCTCATCCTGACGACCCGGGTTCGAATCCCGGAATGACCAATCACGTTTCTTCTGTACAAACACGGAACTCAAACTACTTTCCAATATTGCGAATACCTTTACAGTCTTCCTAAACCCAGTTATAAGACGTGCTGTGTAGTCGGGTGGTTAAGATATCTGACTCACGACTCAGGTTCGAATTCTGGAATGACCATTCACGCTGCTTCTGTACAAACACGGAACTCAAAATAGTTTCTAATATTCCACATAGCTTTACAGTCTTCCTAAACCCAGTTTGAGATGTGCTGTGTAGTCGAGTGGTAAAGATACCTGACTCTCATCCTGACGACCCGGGTTCGAATCCCGCAATGAATAATCACGCTTCTTCTGTAGAAATACGGAACTCAAAGTAGTTTCCAATATTCAACATACCTTTACAGTCTTCCTAAACCCAGTTTTGAGTTGTGCTGTGTAGTCGAGGGGTTAAGATATCTGACTCTCGTCCTGACGACCCGGGTTCGAATCCCGCAATGACCAATCAAGCTACGTCTGTACAAATACGGAACTCGAACGAGTTTCCAATATTCCAAATTCCTTTACAGTCTTCCTAAACCCAGTTATAAGACGTGCTGTGTAGTCGAGTAGTTAAGATATCTGACTCTCGTCGTGACGACACGGGTTCGAATCCCGGAATGACCAATCGAGCTACTTCTGTACAAATACGGAACTCAAACTAGTTTCCAATATTCCACATAGCTTTACAGTCTTCCTAAACCCAGTTTTGAGATGTGCTGTGTAGTCGAGTGGTAAAGATACCTGAATCTCATCCTGACGACCCGGGTTCGAATCCCGGAATGACCAATCACGCTTCTTCTGTACAAACACGGAACTCAAAATAGTTTCTAATATTCCACATACCTTTACAGTCGTCCTAAACCCAGTTATAAGACGTGCTGTGTAATCGAGTGATTGAGATATCTGACTCTAACCCTGACGACCCGGGTTCGAATCCCGGAATGACCAATCAAGCTACTTCTGTACAAATACGGAACTCGAACTAGTTTCCAATATTCCACATAGCTTTACAGTCTTCCTAAACCCAGTTTTAGGACGTGCTGTGTAGTCGAGTGTTTAAGATATCTGACTCTCGTCTTGACGACTCAGGTTCGAATCCCGCAATGAATAATCACGCTTCTTCTTTACAAATACGGAACTCAAACTACTTTCCAATAATCCAAATAACTTTACAGTCGTCCTAAACCCAGTTATAAGACGTGCTGTGTAGTCGAGTAGTTAAGATATCTGACTCTCGTCCTGACGACCCGGGTTCGAATCCCGGAATGACCAATTGAGCTACTTCTGTACAAACACGGAACTCAAACTAATTTCCAATATTCCACATAGCGTCACAGTCTTCCTAAACCCAGTTTTGACATGCGCTGTGTAGTCGAGGGGTTAAGATATCTGACTCTCATCCTGACGACTCAGGTTCGAATTCTGGAATGACCAGTCACGCTGCTTCTGTACAAATACGGAACTCAAACTAGTTTCCAATATTCCACATAGCTTTACAGTCTTCCTAAACCCAGTTTTGAGATGTGCTGTGTAGTCGAGTGGTAAAGATACCTGAATCTCATCCTGACGACCCGGGTTCGAATCCCGGAATGACCAATCACGCTTCTTCTGTACAAACACGGAACTCAAACTACTTTCCAATATTACAAATACCTTTACAGTCTTCCTAAACCCAGTTATAAGACGTGCTGTGTAGTCGTGTGGTTAAGATATCTGACTCACGACTCAGGTTCGAATTCTGGAATGACCAATCAAGCTACTTCTGTACAAATACGGAACTCAAACTAGTTTCCAATATTCCACATAGCTTTACAGTCTTCCTAAACCCAGTTTTAGGACGTGCTGTGTAGTCGTGTGTTTAAGATATCTGACCCTCGTCCTGACGACTCAGGTTCGAATACTGGAATGACCAATCACGCTTCTTCTGTACAAATACGAAACTCAAACTAATTTCCAATAATCCAAATACCTTTACGGTTCTCCTAAAGCCAGTTATAAGACGTGCTGTGTAGTCGAGTGTTTAAGATATCTGACTCTCGTCTTGACGACACGGGTTCGAATCCCGGAATGACCAATCGAGCTACTTCTGTACAAATACGGAACTCAAACTAGTTTCCAATATTCCACATAGCTTTACAGTCTTCCTAAACCCAGTTTTGAGATGTGCTGTGTAGTCGAGTGGTAAAGATACCTGAATCTCATCCTGACGACCCGGGTTCGAATCCCGGAATGACCAATCACGCTTCTTCTGTACAAACACGGAACTCAAACTACTTTCCAATATTCCAAATACCTTTACAGTCTTCCTAAACCCAGTTATAAGACGTGCTGTGTAGTCGAGTAGTTAAGATATCTGACTCTCGTCGTGACGACACGGGTTCGAATCCCGGAATGACCAATCGAGCTACTTCTGTACAAATACGGAACTCAAACTAGTTTCCAATATTCCACATAGCGTCACAGTCTTCCTAAACCCAGTTTTGACATGCGCTGTGTAGTGGAGGGGTTAAGATATCTGACTCTCATCCTGACGACTCAGGTTCGAATTCTGGAATGACCAGTCACGCTGCTTCTGTACAAATACGGAACTCAAACTAGTTTCCAATATTCCACATAGCTTTACAGTCTTCCTAAACCCAGTTTTGAGATGCGCTGTGTAGTCGAGTGGTAAAGATACCTGAATCTCATCCTGACGACCCGGGTTCGAATCCCGGAATGACCAATCACGCTTCTTCTGTACAAACACGGAACTCAAACTACTTTCCAATATTGCGAATACCTTTACAGTCTTCCTAAACCCAGTTATAAGACGTGCTGTGTAGTCGGGTGGTTAAGATATCTGACTCACGACTCAGGTTCGAATTCTGGAATGACCATTCACGCTGCTTCTGTACAAATACGGAACTCAAATTAGTTTCCAATATTCCACATAGCTTTACAGTCTTTCTAAACCCAGTTTTGAGTTGTGCTGTGTAGTCGAGGGGTTAAGATATCTGACTCTCGTCCTGACGACCCGGGTTCGAATCCCGCAATGACCAATCAAGCTACGTCTGTACAAATACGGAACTCGAACGAGTTTCCAATATTCCAAATACCTTTACAGTCTTCCTAAACCCAGTTATAAGACGTGCTGAGTAGTTAAGATATCTGACTCTCGTCGTGACGACACGGGTTCGAATCCCGGAATGACCAATCGAGCTACTTCTGTACAAATACGGAACTCAAACTAGTTTCCAATATTCCACATAGCTTTACAGTCTTCCTAAACCCAGTTTTGAGATGTGCTGTGTAGTCGAGTAGTAAAGATACCTGACTCTCATCCTGACGACCCGGGTTCGAATCCCGGAATGACCAATCGAGCTACTTCTGTACAAACACGGAACTCAAAATAGTTTCTAATATTCCACATAGCTTTACAGTCTTCCTAAGCCCAGTTTGAGATGTGCTGTGTAGTCGAGTAGTAAAGATACCTGACTCTCATCCTGACGACCCGGGTTCGAATCCCGCAATGAATAATCACGCTTCTTCTGTAGAAATACGGAACTCAAAGTAGTTTCCAATATTCAACATACCTTTACAGTCTTCCTAAACCCAGCTTTAGGACGTGCTGTGTAATCGAGTGGTTAAGATATCTGACTCTCGTCCTGACGACCTGGGTTCGAATCCCGCAATGAATAATCAAGCTACTTCTGTACAAATACGAAACTCAAACTAGTTTCTAATATTCCACATACCTTTACAGTCTTCCTAAACCCAGTTTTGAGATGTGCTGTGTAGTCGAGTGGTAAAGATACCTGACTCGCACCCTGACGACCATGGTTCGAATCCCGCAATGAATAATCACGATTCTTCTGTACAAATACGGAACTAAAACTAGTTTCCAATATACCACATACCTTTACAGTCTTCCTAAACCCCGTTATAAGACGTGCTGTGTAGTCGAGAGGTAAAGATACCTGACTCTCACCCTGACGACCATGGTTCAAATCCCGCAATGAATAATCACGCTTCTTCTGTACAAATACGGAACTCAAACTAGTTTCCAATATTCCACATACCTTTACAGTCTTCCTAATCCCAGTTATAAGACGTGCTGTGTAATCGAGTGGTAAAGATACCTGACTTTCATCCTGACGACCCGGGTTCGAATCCCGGAATGACCAATCAAGCTACTTCTGTACAAATATGGAACTCAAACTAGTTTCCAATATTCCACATACCTTTACAGTCTTCCTAATCCCAGTTATAAGACGTGCTGTGTAATCGAGTGGTAAAGATACCTGACTCTCACCCTGACGACCATGGTTCAAATCCCGCAATGAATAATCACGCTTCTTCTGTACAAATATGGAACTCAAACTAGTTTCCAATATTCCACATACCGTTACAGTCTTCCTAAACCCAGTTATAAGACGTGCTGTGTAATCGAGTGGTTGAGATATCTGACTCTAACCCTGACGACCCGGGTTCGAATCCCGGAATGACCAATCAAGCTACTTCTGTACAAATACGGAACTCAAACTAGTTTCTAATATTCCACATAGCTTTACAGTCTTCCTAAACCCAGTTATAAGACGTGCTGTGTAGTCGAGTGGTTAAGATATCTCACCCTGACGACTCAGGTTCGAATTCTGGAATGACCAATCAAGCTACATCTGTACAAATACGGAACTCAAACTAGTTTCCAATATTCCACATAGCTTTACAGTCTTCCTAAACCCAGTTATAAGACGTGCTGTGTAGTCGAGTGGTTAAGATATCTCACCCTGACGACTCAGGTTCGAATTCTGGAATGACCAATCAAGCTACTTCTGTACAAATACGGAACTCAAACTAGTTTCCAATATTCCACATAGCTTTACAGTCTTCCTAAACCCAGTTTTAGGACGTGCTGTGTAGTCGTGTGTTTAAGATATCTGACCCTCGTCCTGACGACTCAGGTTCGAATACTGGAATGACCAATCACGCTTCTTCTGTACAAATACGAAACTCAAACTAATTTCCAATAATCCAAATACCTTTACGGTTCTCCTAAAGCCAGTTATAAGACGTGCTGTGTAGTCGAGTGTTTAAGATATCTGACTCTCGTCTTGACGACTCAGGTTCGAATCCCGCAATGAATAATCACGCTTCTTCTTTACAAATACGGAACTCAAACTACTTTCCAATAATCCAAATAACTTTACAGTCGTCCTAAACCCAGTTATAAGACGTGCTGTGTAGTCGAGTAGTTAAAATATCTGACTCTCGTCCTGACGACCCGGGTTCGAATCCCGGAATGACCAATTGAGCTACTTCTGTACAAACACGGAACTCAAACTAATTTCCAATATTCCACATAGCTTTACAGTCTTCCTAAACCCAGTTTTGAGATGTGCTGTGTAGTCGAGTGGTAAAGATACCTGAATCTCATCCTGACGACCCGGGTTCGAATCCCGGAATGACCAATAACGCTTCTTCTGTACAAACACGGAACTCAAACTACTTTCCAATATTACAAATACCTTTACAGTCTTCCTAAACCCAGTTATAAGACGTGCTGTGTAGTCGTGTGGTTAAGATATCTGACTCAGGTTCGAATTCTGGAATGACCATTCACGCTGCTTCTGTACAAATACGGAACTCAAATTAGTTTCCAATATTCCACATAGCTTTACAGTCTTCCTAAACCCAGTTTTGAGTTGTGCTGTGTAGTCGAGAGGTTAAGATATCTGACTCTCGTCCTGACGACCCGGGTTCGAATCCCGCAATGACCAATCAAGCTACGTCTGTACAAATACGGAACTCGAACGTGTTTCCAATATTCCAAATACCTTTACAGTCTTCCTAAACCCAGTTATAAGACGTGCTGTGTAGTCGAGTAGTTAAGATATCTGACTCTCGTCGTGACGACACGGGTTCGAATCCCGGAATGACCAATCGAGCTACTTCTGTACAAATACGGAACTCGAACTAGTTTCCAATATTCCACATAGCTTTACAGTCTTCCTAAACCCAGTTTTGAGATGTGCTGTGTAGTCGAGTGGTAAAGATACCCGAATCTCATCCTGACGACCCGGGTTCGAATCCCGGAATGACCAATCACGCTTCTTCTGTACAAACACGGAACCCAAACAAGTTTCCAATATTCCACATAGCTTTACAGTCTTTCTAAACCCAGTTTTGAGTTGTGCTGTGTAGTCGAGGGGTTAAGATATCTGACTCTCGTCCTGACGACCCGGGTTCGAATCCCGCAATGACCAATCAAGCTACGTCTGTACAAATACGGAACTCGAACGAGTTTCCAATATTCCAAATACCTTTACAGTCTTCCTAAACCCAGTTATAAGACGTGCTGAGTAGTTAAGATATCTGACTCTCGTCGTGACGACACGGGTTCGAATCCCGGAATGACCAATCGAGCTACTTCTGTACAAATACGGAACTCAAACTAGTTTCCAATATTCCACATAGCTTTACAGTCTTCCTAAACCCAGTTTTGAGATGTGCTGTGTAGTCGAGTAGTAAAGATACCTGACTCTCATCCTGACGACCCGGGTTCGAATCCCGGAATGACCAATCGAGCTACTTCTGTACAAACACGGAACTCAAAATAGTTTCTAATATTCCACATAGCTTTACAGTCTTCCTAAGCCCAGTTTGAGATGTGCTGTGTAGTCGAGTAGTAAAGATACCTGACTCTCATCCTGACGACCCGGGTTCGAATCCCGCAATGAATAATCACGCTTCTTCTGTAGAAATACGGAACTCAAAGTAGTTTCCAATATTCAACATACCTTTACAGTCTTCCTAAACCCAGCTTTAGGACGTGCTGTGTAATCGAGTGGTTAAGATATCTGACTCTCGTCCTGACGACCTGGGTTCGAATCCCGCAATGAATAATCAAGCTACTTCTGTACAAATACGAAACTCAAACTAGTTTCTAATATTCCACATACCTTTACAGTCTTCCTAAACCCAGTTTTGAGATGTGCTGTGTAGTCGAGTGGTAAAGATACCTGACTCGCACCCTGACGACCATGGTTCGAATCCCGCAATGAATAATCACGATTCTTCTGTACAAATACGGAACTAAAACTAGTTTCCAATATACCACATACCTTTACAGTCTTCCTAAACCCCGTTATAAGACGTGCTGTGTAGTCGAGAGGTAAAGATACCTGACTCTCACCCTGACGACCATGGTTCAAATCCCGCAATGAATAATCACGCTTCTTCTGTACAAATACGGAACTCAAACTAGTTTCCAATATTCCACATACCTTTACAGTCTTCCTAATCCCAGTTATAAGACGTGCTGTGTAATCGAGTGGTAAAGATACCTGACTTTCATCCTGACGACCCGGGTTCGAATCCCGGAATGACCAATCAAGCTACTTCTGTACAAATATGGAACTCAAACTAGTTTCCAATATTCCACATACCTTTACAGTCTTCCTAATCCCAGTTATAAGACGTGCTGTGTAATCGAGTGGTAAAGATACCTGACTCTCACCCTGACGACCATGGTTCAAATCCCGCAATGAATAATCACGCTTCTTCTGTACAAATATGGAACTCAAACTAGTTTCCAATATTCCACATACCGTTACAGTCTTCCTAAACCCAGTTATAAGACGTGCTGTGTAATCGAGTGGTTGAGATATCTGACTCTAACCCTGACGACCCGGGTTCGAATCCCGGAATGACCAATCAAGCTACTTCTGTACAAATACGGAACTCAAACTAGTTTCTAATATTCCACATAGCTTTACAGTCTTCCTAAACCCAGTTATAAGACGTGCTGTGTAGTCGAGTGGTTAAGATATCTCACCCTGACGACTCAGGTTCGAATTCTGGAATGACCAATCAAGCTACATCTGTACAAATACGGAACTCAAACTAGTTTCCAATATTCCACATAGCTTTACAGTCTTCCTAAACCCAGTTATAAGACGTGCTGTGTAGTCGAGTGGTTAAGATATCTCACCCTGACGACTCAGGTTCGAATTCTGGAATGACCAATCAAGCTACTTCTGTACAAATACGGAACTCAAACTAGTTTCCAATATTCCACATAGCTTTACAGTCTTCCTAAACCCAGTTTTAGGACGTGCTGTGTAGTCGTGTGTTTAAGATATCTGACCCTCGTCCTGACGACTCAGGTTCGAATACTGGAATGACCAATCACGCTTCTTCTGTACAAATACGAAACTCAAACTAATTTCCAATAATCCAAATACCTTTACGGTTCTCCTAAAGCCAGTTATAAGACGTGCTGTGTAGTCGAGTGTTTAAGATATCTGACTCTCGTCTTGACGACTCAGGTTCGAATCCCGCAATGAATAATCACGCTTCTTCTTTACAAATACGGAACTCAAACTACTTTCCAATAATCCAAATAACTTTACAGTCGTCCTAAACCCAGTTATAAGACGTGCTGTGTAGTCGAGTAGTTAAAATATCTGACTCTCGTCCTGACGACCCGGGTTCGAATCCCGGAATGACCAATTGAGCTACTTCTGTACAAACACGGAACTCAAACTAATTTCCAATATTCCACATAGCTTTACAGTCTTCCTAAACCCAGTTTTGAGATGTGCTGTGTAGTCGAGTGGTAAAGATACCTGAATCTCATCCTGACGACCCGGGTTCGAATCCCGGAATGACCAATAACGCTTCTTCTGTACAAACACGGAACTCAAACTACTTTCCAATATTACAAATACCTTTACAGTCTTCCTAAACCCAGTTATAAGACGTGCTGTGTAGTCGTGTGGTTAAGATATCTGACTCAGGTTCGAATTCTGGAATGACCATTCACGCTGCTTCTGTACAAATACGGAACTCAAACTAATTTCCAATATTCCACATAGCTTTACAGTCTTCCTAAACCCAGTTTTGAGTTGTGCTGTGTAGTCGAGGGGTTAAGATATCTGACTCTCGTCCTGACGACCCGGGTTCGAATCCCGCAATGACCAATCAAGCTACGTCTGTACAAATACGGAACTCGAACGTGTTTCCAATATTCCAAATACATTTACAGTCTTCCTAAACCCAGTTATAAGACGTGCTGTGTAGTCGAGTAGTTAAGATATCTGACTCTCGTCGTGACGACACGGGTTCGAATCCCGGAATGACCAATCGAGCTACTTCTGTACAAATACGGAACTCGAACTAGTTTCCAATATTCCACATAGCTTTACAGTCTTCCTAAACCCAGTTTTGAGATGTGCTGTGTAGTCGAGTGGTAAAGATACCCGAATCTCATCCTGACGACCCGGGTTCGAATCCCGGAATGACCAATCACGCTTCTTCTGTACAAACACGGAACCCAAACAAGTTTCCAATATTCCACATAGCTTTACAGTCTTCCTAAACCCAGTTTTGAGATGTGCTGTGTAGTCGAGTTTTAAAGATATCTGACTCTCATCCTGACGACCCGGGTTCGAATCCCGGAATGACCAATCGAGCTACTTCTGTACAAACACGGAACTCAAAATAGTTTCTAATATTCCACATAGCTTTACAGTCTTCCTAAACCCAGTTTGAGATGTGCTGTGTAGTCGAGTGGTAAAGATACCTGACTCTCATCCTGACGACCCGGGTTCGAATCCCGCAATGAATAATCACGCTTCTTCTGTAGAAATACGGAACTCAAAGTAGTTTCCAATATTCAACATACCTTTACAGTCTTCCTAAACCCAGTTTTAGGACGTGCTGTGTAGTCGTGTGGTTAAGATATCTGACTCACGACTCAGGTTCGAATTCTGGAATGACCATTCACGCTGCTTCTGTACAAATACGGAACTCAAACTAGTTTCAATTATTCCACATAGCTTTACAGTCTTCCTAAACCCAGTTTTCAGATGTGCTGTGTAGTCGAGGGGTAAAGATATCTGACTCTCGTCCTGACGACCCGGGTTCGAATCCCGCAATGACCAATCAAGCTACTTCTGTCTAAATACGTAACGCAAACTAGTTTCCAATATTCCACTTAACTTTACTGTCTTCCTAAACCCAGTTATAAGACGTTCTGTGTAGTCGAGTGGTTAAGATATCTGGCTCTCGTCCTGACGACCCGTGTTCGAATCCCGCAATGAATAATCACGCTTCTTCTGCACAAATACGGAACTCAAACAAATTCCCAATATTCCACATACCTTTACAGTCTTCCTAATCCCAGTTTTGAGATATGCTGTGTAGTCGAGTGGTAAAGATACCTGACTCTCATTCTGACGACCCGGGTTCGAATCCCGGAATGACCAATTGAGCTACTTCTGTACAAACACGGAACTCAAACTAATTTCCAATATTCCACATAGCGTCACAGTCTTCCTAAACCCAGTTTTGACATGCGCTGTGTAGTCGAGGGGTTAAGATATCTGACTCTCATCCTGACGACTCAGGTTCGAATTCTGGAATGACCAGTCACGCTGCTTCTGTACAAATACGGAACTCAAACTAGTTTCCAATATTCCACATAGCTTTACAGTCTTCCTAAACCCAGTTTTGAGATGTGCTGTGTAGTCGAGTGGTAAAGATACCTGAATCTCATCCTGACGACCCGGGTTCGAATCCCGGAATGACCAATCACGCTTCTTCTGTACAAACACGGAACTCAAACTACTTTCCAATATTACAAATACCTTTACAGTCTTCCTAAACCCAGTTATAAGACGTGCTGTGTAGTCGTGTGGTTAAGATATCTGACTCACGACTCAGGTTCGAATTCTGGAATGACCAATCAAGCTACTTCTGTACAAATACGGAACTCAAACTAGTTTCCAATATTCCACATAGCTTTACAGTCTTCCTAAACCCAGTTTTAGGACGTGCTGTGTAGTCGTGTGTTTAAGATATCTGACCCTCGTCCTGACGACTCAGGTTCGAATACTGGAATGACCAATCACGCTTCTTCTGTACAAATACGAAACTCAAACTAATTTCCAATAATCCAAATACCTTTACGGTTCTCCTAAAGCCAGTTATAAGACGTGCTGTGTAGTCGAGTGTTTAAGATATCTGACTCTCGTCTTGACGACACGGGTTCGAATCCCGGAATGACCAATCGAGCTACTTCTGTACAAATACGGAACTCAAACTAGTTTCCAATATTCCACATAGCTTTACAGTCTTCCTAAACCCAGTTTTGAGATGTGCTGTGTAGTCGAGTGGTAAAGATACCTGAATCTCATCCTGACGACCCGGGTTCGAATCCCGGAATGACCAATCACGCTTCTTCTGTACAAACACGGAACTCAAACTACTTTCCAATATTCCAAATACCTTTACAGTCTTCCTAAACCCAGTTATAAGACGTGCTGTGTAGTCGAGTAGTTAAGATATCTGACTCTCGTCGTGACGACACGGGTTCGAATCCCGGAATGACCAATCGAGCTACTTCTGTACAAATACGGAACTCAAACTAGTTTCCAATATTCCACATAGCGTCACAGTCTTCCTAAACCCAGTTTTGACATGCGCTGTGTAGTGGAGGGGTTAAGATATCTGACTCTCATCCTGACGACTCAGGTTCGAATTCTGGAATGACCAGTCACGCTGCTTCTGTACAAATACGGAACTCAAACTAGTTTCCAATATTCCACATAGCTTTACAGTCTTCCTAAACCCAGTTTTGAGATGCGCTGTGTAGTCGAGTGGTAAAGATACCTGAATCTCATCCTGACGACCCGGGTTCGAATCCCGGAATGACCAATCACGCTTCTTCTGTACAAACACGGAACTCAAACTACTTTCCAATATTGCGAATACCTTTACAGTCTTCCTAAACCCAGTTATAAGACGTGCTGTGTAGTCGGGTGGTTAAGATATCTGACTCACGACTCAGGTTCGAATTCTGGAATGACCATTCACGCTGCTTCTGTACAAATACGGAACTCAAATTAGTTTCCAATATTCCACATAGCTTTACAGTCTTTCTAAACCCAGTTTTGAGTTGTGCTGTGTAGTCGAGGGGTTAAGATATCTGACTCTCGTCCTGACGACCCGGGTTCGAATCCCGCAATGACCAATCAAGCTACGTCTGTACAAATACGGAACTCGAACGAGTTTCCAATATTCCAAATACCTTTACAGTCTTCCTAAACCCAGTTATAAGACGTGCTGAGTAGTTAAGATATCTGACTCTCGTCGTGACGACACGGGTTCGAATCCCGGAATGACCAATCGAGCTACTTCTGTACAAATACGGAACTCAAACTAGTTTCCAATATTCCACATAGCTTTACAGTCTTCCTAAACCCAGTTTTGAGATGTGCTGTGTAGTCGAGTAGTAAAGATACCTGACTCTCATCCTGACGACCCGGGTTCGAATCCCGGAATGACCAATCGAGCTACTTCTGTACAAACACGGAACTCAAAATAGTTTCTAATATTCCACATAGCTTTACAGTCTTCCTAAGCCCAGTTTGAGATGTGCTGTGTAGTCGAGTAGTAAAGATACCTGACTCTCATCCTGACGACCCGGGTTCGAATCCCGCAATGAATAATCACGCTTCTTCTGTAGAAATACGGAACTCAAAGTAGTTTCCAATATTCAACATACCTTTACAGTCTTCCTAAACCCAGCTTTAGGACGTGCTGTGTAATCGAGTGGTTAAGATATCTGACTCTCGTCCTGACGACCTGGGTTCGAATCCCGCAATGAATAATCAAGCTACTTCTGTACAAATACGAAACTCAAACTAGTTTCTAATATTCCACATACCTTTACAGTCTTCCTAAACCCAGTTTTGAGATGTGCTGTGTAGTCGAGTGGTAAAGATACCTGACTCGCACCCTGACGACCATGGTTCGAATCCCGCAATGAATAATCACGATTCTTCTGTACAAATACGGAACTAAAACTAGTTTCCAATATACCACATACCTTTACAGTCTTCCTAAACCCCGTTATAAGACGTGCTGTGTAGTCGAGAGGTAAAGATACCTGACTCTCACCCTGACGACCATGGTTCAAATCCCGCAATGAATAATCACGCTTCTTCTGTACAAATACGGAACTCAAACTAGTTTCCAATATTCCACATACCTTTACAGTCTTCCTAAACCCAGTTATAAGACGTGCTGTGTAATCGAGTGGTTGAGATATCTGACTCTAACCCTGACGACCCGGGTTCGAATCCCGGAATGACCAATCAAGCTACTTCTGTACAAATACGGAACTCAAACTAGTTTCTAATATTCCACATAGCTTTACAGTCTTCCTAAACCCAGTTATAAGACGTGCTGTGTAGTCGAGTGGTTAAGATATCTCACCCTGACGACTCAGGTTCGAATTCTGGAATGACCAATCAAGCTACATCTGTACAAATACGGAACTCAAACTGGTTTCCAATATTCCACATAGCTTTACAGTCTTCCTAAACCCAGTTATAAGACGTGCTGTGTAGTCGAGTGGTTAAGATATCTCACCCTGACGACTCAGGTTCGAATTCTGGAATGACCAATCAAGCTACTTCTGTACAAATACGGAACTCAAACTAGTTTCCAATATTCCACATAGCTTTACAGTCTTCCTAAACCCAGTTTTAGGACGTGCTGTGTAGTCGTGTGTTTAAGATATCTGACCCTCGTCCTGACGACTCAGGTTCGAATACTGGAATGACCAATCACGCTTCTTCTGTACAAATACGAAACTCAAACTAATTTCCAATAATCCAAATACCTTTACGGTTCTCCTAAAGCCAGTTATAAGACGTGCTGTGTAGTCGAGTGTTTAAGATATCTGACTCTCGTCTTGACGACTCAGGTTCGAATCCCGCAATGAATAATCACGCTTCTTCTTTACAAATACGGAACTCAAACTACTTTCCAATAATCCAAATAACTTTACAGTCGTCCTAAACCCAGTTATAAGACGTGCTGTGTAGTCGAGTAGTTAAAATATCTGACTCTCGTCCTGACGACCCGGGTTCGAATCCCGGAATGACCAATTGAGCTACTTCTGTACAAACACGGAACTCAAACTAATTTCCAATATTCCACATAGCTTTACAGTCTTCCTAAACCCAGTTTTGAGATGTGCTGTGTAGTCGAGTGGTAAAGATACCTGAATCTCATCCTGACGACCCGGGTTCGAATCCCGGAATGACCAATAACGCTTCTTCTGTACAAACACGGAACTCAAACTACTTTCCAATATTACAAATACCTTTACAGTCTTCCTAAACCCAGTTATAAGACGTGCTGTGTAGTCGTGTGGTTAAGATATCTGACTCAGGTTCGAATTCTGGAATGACCATTCACGCTGCTTCTGTACAAATACGGAACTCAAATTAGTTTCCAATATTCCACATAGCTTTACAGTCTTCCTAAACCCAGTTTTGAGTTGTGCTGTGTAGTCGAGGGGTTAAGATATCTGACTCTCGTCCTGACGACCCGGGTTCGAATCCCGCAATGACCAATCAAGCTACGTCTGTACAAATACGGAACTCGAACGTGTTTCCAATATTCCAAATACCTTTACAGTCTTCCTAAACCCAGTTATAAGACGTGCTGTGTAGTCGAGTAGTTAAGATATCTGACTCTCGTCGTGACGACACGGGTTCGAATCCCGGAATGACCAATCGAGCTACTTCTGTACAAATACGGAACTCGAACTAGTTTCCAATATTCCACATAGCTTTACAGTCTTCCTAAACCCAGTTTTGAGATGTGCTGTGTAGTCGAGTGGTAAAGATACCCGAATCTCATCCTGACGACCCGGGTTCGAATCCCGGAATGACCAATCACGCTTCTTCTGTACAAACACGGAACCCAAACAAGTTTCCAATATTCCACATAGCTTTACAGTCTTCCTAAACCCAGTTTTGAGATGTGCTGTGTAGTCGAGTTTTAAAGATATCTGACTCTCATCCTGACGACCCGGGTTCGAATCCCGGAATGACCAATCGAGCTACTTCTGTACAAACACGGAACTCAAAATAGTTTCCAATATTCCAAATACCTTTACAGTCTTCCTAAACCCAGTTATAAGACGTGCTGTGTAGTCGAGTAGTTAAGATACCTGACTCTCATCCTGACGACCCGGGTTCGAATCCCGCAATGAATAATCACGCTTCTTCTGTAGAAATACGGAACTCAAAGTAGTTTCCAATATTCAACATACCTTTACAGTCTTCCTAAACCCAGTTTTAGGACGTGCTGTGTAGTCGTGTGGTTAAGATATCTGACTCACGACTCAGGTTCGAATTCTGGAATGACCATTCACGCTGCTTCTGTACAAATACGGAACTCAAACTAGTTTCAATTATTCCACATAGCTTTACAGTCTTCCTAAACCCAGTTTTCAGATGTGCTGTGTAGTCGAGGGGTAAAGATATCTGACTCTCGTCCTGACGACCCGGGTTCGAATCCCGCAATGACCAATCAAGCTACTTCTGTCTAAATACGTAACGCAAACTAGTTTCCAATATTCCACTTAACTTTACTGTCTTCCTAAACCCAGTTATAAGACGTTCTGTGTAGTCGAGTGGTTAAGATATCTGGCTCTCGTCCTGACGACCCGTGTTCGAATCCCGCAATGAATAATCACGCTTCTTCTGCACAAATACGGAACTCAAACAAATTCCCAATATTCCACATACCTTTACAGTCTTCCTAATCCCAGTTTTGAGATATGCTGTGTAGTCGAGTGGTAAAGATACCTGACTCTCATTCTGACGACCCGGGTTCGAATCCCGGAATGACCAATCACGCTTCTTCTGTACAAAAACGGAACTCAAATTAGTTTCCAATATTCCAAATACCTTTACAGTCTTCCTAAACCCAGTTATAAGACGTGCTGTGTAGTCGAGTGGTAAAGATACCTGACGACCCGGGTTCGAATCCCGCAATGACCAATCAAGCTACTTCTGTACAAATACGGAACTCAAACTAGTTTCAATTATTCCACATACCTTTACAGTCTTCCTAAACCCAGTTTTGGATATGCTGTGTAGTCGAGTGGTAAAGATACCTGACTCTCATCCTGACGACCCGGGTTCGAATCCCGGAATGACCAATCACGCTTCTTCTTTACAAATACGGAACTGAAACTAGTTTCCAATATTCCAAATACCTTTACAGTCTTCCTAAACCCAGTTATAAGACGTGCTGTGTAGTCGAGTGGTAAAGATACCTCACTCTCATCCTGACGACCCGGGTTCGAATCCCGCAATGAATAATCACCCTTCTTCTGTACAAATACGGAACTCAAATTAGTTTCCAATATTCCACATAGCTTTAAAGTCTTCCTAAACCCAGTTTTCAGATGCGCTGTGTAGTCGAGGGGTTAAGATATTTGACTCTCGTCCTGACGACCCGGGTTCGAATCCCGGAATGTCCAATCGAGCTACTTCTGTACAAATACGAAACTGAAACTAGTTTCCAATATTCCACATAGCTTCACACTCTTCCTAAACCCAGTTTTAGGATGTGCTGTGTAGTCGAGTGGTAAAGATACCTGACGACTCGGGTTCGAATCCTGCAATGAATTATCACGCTTCTTCTGTACAAATACGGATCTCAAAGTAGTTTCCAATATTCCAAATACCTTTACAGTCTTCCTAAACCCAGTTATAAGACGTGCTGTGTAGTCGAGTGGTAAAGATACCTGACTCTCATCCTGACGACCATGGTTCGAATCCCGCAATGAATAATCACGCTTCTTCTGTACAAATACGGAACTCAAACTAGTTTCCAATATTCCACATAGCTTTACAGTCTTTCTAAACCCAGTTTTAGGACGTGCTGTGTAGTCGTGTGTTTAAGATATCTGACCCTCGTCCTGACGACTCAGGTTCGAATTCTGGAATGACCAATCAAGCTGCTTCTGTACAAATACGGAACTCAAACTAGTTTCCAATATTCCACATACCTTTACAGTCTTCCTAAACCCAGTTATAAGACGAGCTGTGTAATCGAGTGTTTAAGATATCTGACTCTCGTCTTGACGACTCAGGTTCGAATCCCGCAATGAATAATCACGCTTCTTCTTTACAAATACGGAATTCAAACTACTTTCCAATAATCCAAATACCGTTACAGTCGTCCTAAACCCAGTTATAAGACGTGCTGTGTAGTCGAGTAGTTAAGATATCTGTCTCTCGTCCTGACGACCCGGGTTCGAATCCCGGAATGACCAATTGAGCTCCTTCTGTACAAATACGGAACTCAAACTAGTTTCCAATATTCCACATAGCTTTACAGTCTTCCTAAACCCAGTTTTGAGATGTGCTGTGTAGTCGAGTGGTAAAGATACCTGAATCTCATCCTGACGACTCAGGTTCGAATTCTGGAATGACCATTCACGCTGCTTCTGTACAAATACCGAACTCAAATTAGTTTCCAATATTCCACATAGCTTTACAGTCTTCCTAAACCCAGTTTTGAGTTGTGCTGTGTAGTCGAGGGGTTAAGATATCTGACTCTCGTCCTGACGACCCGGGTTCGAATCCCGCAATGACCAATCAAGCTACGTCTGTACAAATACGGAAGTCGCACGAGTTTCCAATATTCCAAATACCTTTACAGTCTTCCTAAACCCAGTTATAAGACGTGCTGTGTAGTCGAGTAGTTAAGATATCTGACTCTCGTCGTGACGACACGGGTTCGAATCCCGGAATGACCAATCGAGCTACTTCTGTACAAATACGGAACTCAAACTAGTTTCCAATATTCCACATAGCTTTACAGTCTTCCTAAACATAGTTTTGAGATGTGCTGTGTAGTCGAGTGGTAAAGATACCTGAATCTCATCCTGACGACCCGGGTTCGAATCCCGGAATGACCAATCACGCTTCTTCTGTACTAACACGGAACTCAAACTAGTTTCCAATATTCCACATAGCTTTACAGTCTTCCTAAACCCAGTTTTGAGATGTGCTGTGTAGTCGAGTTTTAAAGATTCCTGACTCTCATCCTGACGACCCGGGTTCGAATCCCGGAATGACCAATCGAGCTACTTCTGTACAAATACGGAACTCAAACTAGTTTCCTATATTTCACATAGATTTACAGTCTTCCTAAACCCAGTTTTGAGATGTGCTGTGTAGTCCAGTGGTAAAGATACCTGACTTTCATCCTGACGACCATGGTTCCAATCCCGAAATGAAAAATCACGCTTCTTCTGTACAAATACGGAACTCAAACTAGTTTCTAATATTCCACATAGCTTTACAGTCTTCCTAAACCCAGTTTTAGGACGTGCTGTGTAGTCGAGTAGTTAAGATATCTGACTCTCGTCCTGACGACCCGGGTTCGAATCCCGGAATGACCAATTGAGCTACTTCTGTACAAACACGGAACTCAAACTAATTTCCAATATTCCACATAGCGTCACAGTCTTCCTAAACCCAGTTTTGACATGCGCTGTGTAGTCGAGGGGTTAAGATATCTGACTCTCATCCTGACGACTCAGGTTCGAATTCTGGAATGACCAGTCACGCTGCTTCTGTACAAATACGGAACTCAAACTAGTTTCCAATATTCCACATAGCTTTACAGTCTTCCTAAACCCAGTTTTGAGATGTGCTGTGTAGTCGAGTGGTAAAGATACCTGAATCTCATCCTGACGACCCGGGTTCGAATCCCGGAATGACCAATCACGCTTCTTCTGTACAAACACGGAACTCAAACTACTTTCCAATATTACAAATACCTTTACAGTCTTCCTAAACCCAGTTATAAGACGTGCTGTGTAGTCGTGTGGTTAAGATATCTGACTCACGACTCAGGTTCGAATTCTGGAATGACCATTCACGCTGCTTCTGTACAAATACGGAACTCAAATTAGATTCCAATATTCCACATAGCTTTACAGTCTTCCTAAACCCAGTTTTGAGATGTGCTGTGTAGTCGAGTGGTAAAGATACCTGAATCTCATCCTGACGACCCGGGTTCGAATCCCGGAATGACCAATCACGCTTCTTCTGTACAAACACGGAACTCAAACTACTTTCCAATATTGCGAATACCTTTACAGTCTTCCTAAACCCAGTTATAAGACGTGCTGTGTAGTCGGGTGGTTAAGATATCTGACTCACGACTCAGGTTCGAATTCTGGAATGACCATTCACGCTGCTTCTGTACAAATACGGAACTCAAATTAGTTTCCAATATTCCACATAGCTTTACAGTCTTTCTAAACCCAGTTTTGAGTTGTGCTGTGTAGTCGAGGGGTTAAGATATCTGACTCTCGTCCTGACGACCCGGGTTCGAATCCCGCAATGACCAATCAAGCTACGTCTGTACAAATACGGAACTCGAACGAGTTTCCAATATTCCAAATACCTTTACAGTCTTCCTAAACCCAGTTATAAGACGTGCTGAGTAGTTAAGATATCTGACTCTCGTCGTGACGACACGGGTTCGAATCCCGGAATGACCAATCGAGCTACTTCTGTACAAATACGGAACTCAAACTAGTTTCCAATATTCCACATAGCTTTACAGTCTTCCTAAACCCAGTTTTGAGATGTGCTGTGTAGTCGAGTTTTAAAGATACCTGACTCTCATCCTGACGACCCGGGTTCGAATCCCGGAATGACCAATCGAGCTACTTCTGTACAAACACGGAACTCAAAATGGTTTCTAATATTCCACATAGCTTTACAGTCTTCCTAAGCCCAGTTTGAGATGTGCTGTGTAGTCGAGTAGTAAAGATACCTGACTCTCATCCTGACGACCCGGGTTCGAATCCCGCAATGAATAATCACGCTTCTTCTGCAGAAATACGGAACTCAAAGTAGTTTCCAATATTCAACATACCTTTACAGTCTTCCTAAACCCAGTTTTAGGACGTGCTGTGTAATCGAGTGGTTAAGATATCTGACTCTCGTCCTGACGACCCGGGTTCGAATCCCGCAATGAATAATCAAGCTACTTCTGTACAAATACGAAACTCAAACTAGTTTCTAATATTCCACATACCTTTACAGTCTTCCTAAACCCAGTTTTGAGATGTGCTGTGTAGTCGAGTGGTAAAGATACCTGACTCGCACCCTGACGACCATGGTTCAAATCCCGCAATGAATAATCACGCTTCTTCTGTACAAATACGGAACTCAAACTAGTTTCCAATATTCCACATACCTTTACAGTCTTCCTAATCCCAGTTATAAGACGTGCTGTGTAATCGAGTGGTAAAGATACCTGACTTTCATCCTGACGACCATGGTTCCAATCCCGCAATGAAAAATCACGCTTCTTCTGTCAAAATACGGAACTCAAACTAGTTTCCAATATTCCACATAGCGTCACAGTCTTCCTAAACCCAGTTTTGACATGCGCTGTGTAGTCGAGGGGTTAAGATATCTGACTCTCATCCTGACGACTCAGGTTCGAATTCTGGAATGACCAGTCACGCTGCTTCTGTACAAATACGGAACTCAAACTAGTTTCCAATATTCCACATAGCTTTACAGTCTTCCTAAACCCAGTTTTGAGATGTGCTGTGTAGTCGAGTGGTAAAGATACCTGAATCTCATCCTGACGACCCGGGTTCGAATCCCGGAATGACCAATCACGCTTCTTCTGTACAAACACGGAACTCAAACTACTTTCCAATATTGCGAATACCTTTACAGTCTTCCTAAACCCAGTTATAAGACGTGCTGTGTAGTCGGGTGGTTAAGATATCTGACTCACGACTCAGGTTCGAATTCTGGAATGACCATTCACGCTGCTTCTGTACAAATACGGAACTCAAATTAGTTTCCAATATTCCACATAGCTTTACAGTCTTTCTAAACCCAGTTTTGAGTTGTGCTGTGTAGTCGAGTAGTTAAGATATCTGACTCTCGTCGTGACGACCCGGGTTCGAATCCCGCAATGACCAATCAAGCTACGTCTGTACAAATAAGGAACTCGAACGAGTTTCCAATATTCCAAATACCTTTACAGTCTTCCTAAACCCAGTTATAAGACGTGCTGAGTAGTTAAGATATCTGACTCTCGTCGTGACGACACGGGTTCGAATCCCGGAATGACCAATCGAGCTACTTCTGGACAAATACGGAACTCAAACTAGTTTCCAATATTCCACATAGCTTTACAGTCTTCCTAAACCCAGTTTTGAGATGTGCTGTGTAGTCGAGTGGTAAAGATACCTGACTTTCATCCTGACGACCATGGTTCCAATCCCGAAATGAAAAATCACGCTTCTTCTGTACAAATACTGAACTCAAACTAGTTTCTAATATTCCACATAGCTTTACAGTCTTCCTAAACCCAGTTATAAGACGTGCTGTGTAGTCGAGTGGTAAAGATACCTGACTCTCATCCTGACGACCATGGTTCGAATCCCGCAATGAATAATCAGGCTTCTTCTGTACAAATACGGAACTCAAACTAGTTTCCAATATTCCACATACCTTTACAGTCTTCCTAAACCCAGTTATAAGACGTGCTGTGTAATCGAGTGATTGAGATATCTTACTCTAACACTGACGACCCGGGTTCGAATCCCGGAATGACCAATCAAGCTACTTCTGTACAAATACGGAACTCAAACTAGTTTCCAATATTCCACATAGCTATACAGTCTTCCTAAACCCAGTTTTAGGACGTGCTGTGTAGTCGAGTGTTTAAGATATCTGACTCTCGTCTTGACGACTCAGGTTCGAATCCCGCAATGAATAAGCACGTTTCTTCTTTACAAATACGGAACTCAAACTCCTTTCCAATAATCCAAATAAATTTACAGTCATCCTAAACCCAGTTATAAGACGTGCTGTGTAGTCGAGTAGTTAAGATATCTGACTCTCGTCCTGACGACCCGGGTTCGAATCCCGGAATGACCAATTGAGCTACTTCTGTACAAACACGGAACTCAAACTAATTTCCAATATTCCACATAGCGTCACAGTCTTCCTAAACCCAGTTTTGACATGCGCTGTGTAGTCGAGGGGTTAAGATATCTGACTCTCATCCTGACGACTCAGGTTCGAATTCTGGAATGACCAGTCACGCTGCTTCTGTACAAATACGGAACTCAAACTAGTTTCCAATATTCCACATAGCTTTACAGTCTTCCTAAACCCAGTTTTGAGATGTGCTGTGTAGTCGAGTGGTAAAGATACCTGAATCTCATCCTGACGACCCGGGTTCGAATCCCGGAATGACCAATCACGCTTCTTCTGTACAAACACGGAACTCAAACTACTTTCCAATATTACAAATACCTTTACAGTCTTCCTAAACCCAGTTATAAGACGTGCTGTGTAGTCGTGTGGTTAAGATATCTGACTCACGACTCAGGTTCGAATTCTGGAATGACCATTCACGCTGCTTCTGTACAAATACGGAACTCAAATTAGTTTCCAATATTCCACATAGCTTTACAGTCTTCCTAAACCCAGTTTTGAGTTGTGCTGTGTAGTCGAGGGGTTAAGATATCTGACTCTCGTCCTGACGGCCCGGGTTCGAAACCCGCAATGACCAATCAAGCTACGTCTGTACAAATACGGAACTCGAACGAGTTTCCAATATTCCAAATACCTTTACAGTCTTCCTAAACCCAGTTATAAGACGTGCTGTGTAGTCGAGTAGTTAAGATAGCTGACTCTTGTCCTGACGACCCGGGTTCGAATCCCGGAATGACCAATCAAACTACTTCTGTACAAATACGGAACACAAACTAGATTCCAATATTCCAAATACCTTTACAGTCTTCCTAAACCCAGTTATAAGACGTGTTGTGTAGTCGAGTAGTTAAGATATCTGACTCTCGTCGTGACGACACGGGTTCGAATCCCGGAATGACCAATCGAGCTACTTCTGTACAAATACGGAACTCAAACTAGTTTCCAATATTCCACATAGCTTTACAGTCTTCCTAAACCCAGTTTTGAGATGTGCTGTGTAGTCGAGTTTTAAAGATACCTGACTCTCATCCTGACGACCCGGGTTCGAATCTCGGAATGACCAATCGAGCTACTTCTGTTCAAACACGGAACTCAAAATTGTTTCTAATATTCCACATAGCTTTACAGTCTTCCTAAACCCAGTTATAAGACGTGCTGTGTAGTCGAGTGGTTAAGATATCTCACCCTGACGACTCAGGTGCGAATTCTGGAATGACCAATCAAGCTACATCTGTACAAATACGGAACTCAAACTAGTTTCCAATATTCCACATAGCTTTACAGTCTTCCTAAACCCAGTTTTGAGATGTGCTGTGTAGTCGAGTGGTAAAGATACCTGAATCTCATCCTGACGTCCCGGGTTCGAATCCCGGAATGACCAATCACGCTTCTTCTGTACAAACACGGAACTCAAACTACTTTCCAATATTACAAATACCTTTACAGTCTTCCTAAACCCAGTTATAAGACGTGCTGTGTAGTCGTGTGGTTAAGATATCTGACTCACGACTCAGGTTCGAATTCTGGAATGACCTTTCACGCTGCTTCTGTACAAATACGGAACTCAAATTAGTTTCCAATATTCCACATAGCTTTACAGTCTTCCTAAACCCAGTTTTGAGTTGTGCTGTGTAGTCGAGGGGTTAAGATATCTGACTCTCGTCCTGACGGCCCGGGTTCGAAACCCGCAATGACCAATCAAGCTACGTCTGTACAAATACGGAACTCGAACGAGTTTCCAATATTCCAAATACCTTTACAGTCTTCCTAAACCCAGTTATAAGACGTGCTGTGTAGTCGAGTAGTTAAGATAGCT
Organism: Pholcus phalangioides; assembly: GCF_987345545.1. Classification (NCBI taxonomy): domain Eukaryota; kingdom Metazoa; phylum Arthropoda; class Arachnida; order Araneae; family Pholcidae; genus Pholcus; species Pholcus phalangioides. Next base: position 14,718,824 of record NW_028301598.1, read on the forward strand.
GACTCTTGTCCTGACGACCCGGGTTCGAATCCCGGAATGACCAATCAAACTACTTCTGTACAAATACGGAACACAAACTAGTTTCCAATATTCCAAATACCTTTACAGTCTTCCTAAACCCAGTTATAAGACGTGCTGTGTAGTCGAGTTTTAAAGATACCTGACTTTCATTCTCACGACCATGGTTCGAATCCCGCAATGAATAATCGCGCTTCTTCTGTGCAAATACGGAATTCAAACTAGTTTCTAATATTCCACATAGCTTTACAGTCTTCCTATATCAAGATTTTAGATGTGCTGTGTAGTCGAGTGGTAAAGATACCTGACTTTCATCCTGACGACTCAGGTTCGAATTCTGCAATGACCAATCACGCTGCTTCTGTACAAACACGGAACTGAAAATAGATTCTAATATTCCACATAGCTTTACAATCTTCCTAAACCCAGTTTTGAGATGTGCTGTGTAGTCGAGTGGTAAAGATACCTGACGACCCGGGTTCGAATCCCGCAATGAATAATCACGCTTCTTTTGTACAAATACGGAACTCAAACTAGTTTCTAATATTCCTCATAGCTTTACAGTCTTCCTAAACCCAGTTTTGAGATGTGCTGTGTAGTCGAGTGGTAAAGATACCTGACTCTCACCCTGACGAGCCGGGTTCGAATCCCGCAATGACCAATCACGCTTCTTCTGTACAAACACGGAACTCAAAATAGTTTCTAATATTCCACATAGCTTTAGTCTTCCTAAACCCAATTTTGAGATATGCTGTGTAGTCGAGTGGTAAAGATACCTGACTCTCATCCTGACAACCATGGTTCGAATCCCGCAATGAATAATCACGCTTCTTCTGTACAAATACGGAACTCGAACTAGTTTCTAACATTCCACATACCTTTACAGTCTTCCTAAACCAAGTTTTGAGATGTGCTGTGTAGTCGAGTGGTAAAGATATCTGACTCTCATCCTGACAACCATGGTTCGAATCACGCTTCTTCTGTACAAATACGGAACTCGAACTAGTTTCTAACATTCCACATACCTTTACAGTCTTCCTAAACCAAGTTTTGAGATGTGCTGTGTAGCCGAGTGGTAAAGATACCTGACTCGCACCCTGACGACCCGGGTTCGAATCCCGGAATGACCAATCACGCTTCTTCTGTACAAACACGGAACTCAAAATAGTTTCTAATATTCCACATAGCTTTAGGCTTCCTAAACCCAATTTTGAGATATGCTGTGTAGTCGAGTGGTAAAGATACCTGACTCTCATCCTGACGACCCGGGTTCGAATCCCGCAATGAATAATCACGCTTCTTCTGTAGAAATACGGAACTCAAAGTAGTTTCCAATATTCCACATAGCTTTACAGTCTTCCTAAACCCAGTTTTGAGATGTGCTGTGTAGTCGAGTTTTAAAGATACCTGACTCTCATCCTGACGACCCGGGTTCGAATCTCGGAATGACCAATCGAGCTACTTCTGTTCAAACACGGAACTCAAAATTGTTTCTAATATTCCACATAGCTTTACAGTCTTCCTAAGCCCAGTTTGAGATGTGCTGTGTAGTCGAGTAGTAAAGATACCTGACTCTCATCCTGACTACCCGGGTTCGAATCCCGCAATGAATAATCACGCTTCTTCTGTAGAAATACGGAACTCAAAGTAGTTTCCAATATTCAACATACCTTTACAGTCTTCCTAAACCCAGCTTTAGGACGTGCTGTGTAATCGAGTGGTTGAGATATCTGACTCTAACCCTCACGACCCGGGTTCGAATCCCGGAATGACCAATCAAGCTACTTCTGTACAAATATGGAACTCAAACTAGTTTCCAATATTCCACATACCTTTACAGTCTTCCTAAACCCAGTTATAAGACGTGCTGTGTAATCGAGTGGTTGAGATATCTGACTCTCATCCTGACGACCCGGGTTCGAATCCCGGAATGACCAATCGAGCTACTTCTGTACAAACACGGAACTCAAACTAGTTTCTAATATTCCACAAAGCTTTACAGTCTTCCTAAACCCAGTTATAAGACGTGCTGTGTAGTCGTGTGGTTAAGATATCTGACTCACGACTCAGGTTCGAATTCTGGAATGACCATTCACGCTGCTTCTGTACAAATACGAAACTCAAATTAGTTTCCAATATTCCACATAGCTTTACAGTCTTCCTAAACCCAGTTTTGAGTTGTGCTGTGTAGTCGAGGGGTTAAGATATCTGACTCTCGTCCTGACGACCCGGGTTCGAATCCCGCAATGACCAATCAAGCTACGTCTGTACTAATACGGAACTCGAACGAGTTTCCAATATTCCAAATTCCTTTACAGTCTTCCTAAACCCAGTTATAAGACGTGCTGTGTAGTCGAGTAGTTAAGATATCTGACTCTCGTCGTGACGACACGGGTTCGAATCCCGGAATGACCAATCGAGCTACTTCTGTACAAATACGGAACTCAAACTAGTTTCCAATATTCCACATAGCTTTACAGTCTTCCTAAACCCAGTTTTGAGATGTGCTGTGTAGTCGAGTGGTAAAGATACCTGAATCTCATCCTGACGACCCGGGTTCGAATCCCGGAATGACCAATCACGCTTCTTCTGTACAAACACGGAACTCAAAATAGTTTCTAATATTCCACATAGCTTTAGTCTTCCTAAACCCAATTTTGAGATATGCTGTGTAGTCGAGTGGTAAAGATACCTGACTCTCATCCTGACGACCCGGGTTCGAATCCCGCAATGAATAATCACGCTTCTTCTGTAGAAATACGGAACTCAAAGTAGTTTCCAATATTCCACATACCTTTACAGTCTTCCTAAACCCAGTTATAAGACGTGCTGTGTAATCGAGTGATTGAGATATCTGACTCTAACCCTGACGACCCGGGTTCGAATCCCGGAATGACCAATCAAGCTACTTCTGTACAAATACGGAACTCAAACTAGTTTCCAATATTCCACATAGCTTTACAGTCTTCCTAAACCCAGTTTTAGGACGTGCTGTGTAGTCGAGTGTTTAAGATATCTGACTCTCGTCTTGACGACTCAGGTTCGAATCCCGCAATGAATAATCACGCTTCTTCTTTACAAATACGGAACTCAAACTACTTTCCAATAATCCAAATAACTTTACAGTCGTCCTAAACCCAGTTATAAGACGTGCTGTGTAGTCGAGTAGTTAAGATATCTGACTCTCGTCCTGACGACCCGGGTTCGAATCCCGGAATGACCAATTGAGCTACTTCTGTACAAACACGGAACTCAAACTAATTTCCAATATTCCACATAGCTTTACAGTCTTCCTAAACCCAGTTTTGAGATGTGCTGTGTAGTCGAGTGGTAAAGATACCTGAATCTCATCCTGACGACCCGGGTTCGAATCCCGGAATGACCAATCACGCTTCTTCTGTACAAACACGGAACTCAAACTACTTTCCAATATTACAAATACCTTTACAGTCTTCCTAAACCCAGTTATAAGACGTGCTGTGTAGTCGTGTGGTTAAGATATCTGACTCACGACTCAGGTTCGAATTCTGGAATGACCATTCACGCTGCTTCTGTACAAATACGGAACTCAAATTAGTTTCCAATATTCCACATAGCTTTACAGACTTCCTAAACCCAGTTTTGAGTTGTGCTGTGTAGTCGAGGGGTTAAGATATCTGACTCTCGTCCTGACGACCCGGGTTCGAAACCCGCAATGACCAATCAAGCTACGTCTGTACAAATACGGAACTCGAACGAGTTTCCAATATTCCAAATACCTTTACAGTCTTCCTAAACCCAGTTATAAGACGTGCTGTGTAGTCGAGTAGTTAAGATATCTGACTCTCGTCGTGACGACACGGGTTCGTATCCCGGAATGACCAATCGAGCTACTTCTGTACAAATACGGAACTCAAACTAGTTTCCAATATTCCACATAGCGTCACAGTCTTCCTAAACCCAGTTTTGACATGCGCTGTGTAGTGGAGGGGTTAAGATATCTGACTCTCATCCTGACGACTCAGGTTCGAATTCTGGAATGACCAGTCACGCTGCTTCTGTACAAATACGGAACTCAAACTAGTTTCCAATATTCCACATAGCTTTACAGTCTTCCTAACCCCAGTTTTGAGATGTGCTGTGTAGTCGAGTGGTAAAGATACCTGAATCTCATCCTGACGACCCGGGTTCCAATCCCGGAATGACCAATCACGCTTCTTCTGTACAAACACGGAACTCAAACTACTTTCCAATATTGCGAATACCTTTACAGTCTTCCTAAACCCAGTTATAAGACGTGCTGTGTAGTCGGGTGGTTAAGATATCTGACTCACGACTCAGGTTCGAATTCTGGAATGACCATTCACGCTGCTTCTGTACAAATACGGAACTCAAATTAGTTTCCAATATTCCACATAGCTTTACAGTCTTTCTAAACCCAGTTTTGAGTTGTGCTGTGTAGTCGAGGGGTTAAGATATCTGACTCTCGTCCTGACGACCCGGGTTCGAATCCCGCAATGACCAATCAAGCTACGTCTGTACAAATACGGAACTCGAACGAGTTTCCAATATTCCAAATACCTTTACAGTCTTCCTAAACCCAGTTATAAGACGTGCTGAGTAGTTAAGATATCTGACTCTCGTCGTGACGACACGGGTTCGAATCCCGGAATGACCAATCGAGCTACTTCTGTACAAATACGGAACTCAAACTAGTTTCCAATATTCCACATAGCTTTACAGTCTTCCTAAACCCAGTTTTGAGATGTGCTGTGTAGTCGAGTTTTAAAGATACCTGACTCTCATCCTGACGACCCGGGTTCGAATCCCGGAATGACCAATCGAGCTACTTCTGTACAAACACGGAACTCAAAATAGTTTCTAATAGTCCACATAGCTTTACAGTCTTCCTAAGCCCAGTTTGAGATGTGCTGTGTAGTCGAGTAGTAAAGATACCTGACTCTCATCCTGACGACCCGGGTTCGAATCCCGCAATGAATAATCACGCTTCTTCTGTAGAAATACGGAACTCAAAGTAGTTTCCAATATTCAACATACCTTTACAGTCTTCCTAAACCCAGCTTTAGGACGTGCTGTGTAATCGAGTGGTTAAGATATCTGACTCTCGTCCTGACGACCCGGGTTCGAATCCCGCAATGAATAATCAAGCTACTTCTGTACAAATACGAAACTCAAACTAGTTTCTAATATTCCACATACCTTTACAGTCTTCCTAAACCCAGTTTTGAGATGTGCTGTGTAGTCGAGTGGTAAAGATACCTGACTCGCACCCTGACGACCATGGTTCGAATCCCGCAATGAATAATCACGCTTCTTCTGTACAAATACGGAACTCAAACTAGTTTCCAATATTCCACATACCTTTACAATCTTCCTAATCCCAGTTATAAGACGTGCTGTGTAATCGAGTGGTAAAGATACCTGACTTTCATCCTGACGACCCGGGTTCGAATCCCGGAATGACCAATCAAGCTACTTCTGTACAAATATGGAACTCAAACTAGTTTCCAATATTCCACATACCTTTACAGTCTTCCTAAACCCAGTTATAAGACGTGCTGTGTAGTCGAGTGGTTAAGATATCTCACCCTGACGACTCAGGTTCGAATTCTGGAATGACCAATCAAGCTACATCTGTACAAATACGGAACTCAAACTAGTTTCCAATATTCCACATAGCTTTACAGTCTTCCTAAACCCAGTTATAAGACGTGCTGTGTAGTCGAGTGGTTAAGATATCTCACCCTGACGACTCAGGTTCGAATTCTGGAATGACCAATCAAGCTACTTATGTACAAATGCGGAACTCAAACTAGTTTCCAATATTCCACATAGCTTTACAGTCTTCCTAAACCCAATTTTAGGACGTGCTGTGTAGTCGTGTGTTTAAGATATCTGACTCTCGTCTTGACGACTCAGGTTCGAATCCCGCAATGAATAATCACGCTTCTTCTTTACAAATACGGAACTCAAACTACTTTCCAATAATCCAAATAACTTTACAGTCGTCCTAAACCCAGTTATAAGACGTGCTGTGTAGTCGAGTAGTTAAAATATCTGACTCTCGTCCTGACGACCCGGGTTCGAATCCCGGAATGACCAATTGAGCTACTTCTGTACAAACACGGAACTCAAACTAATTTCCAATATTCCACATAGCTTTACAGTCTTCCTAAACCCAGTTTTGAGATGTGCTGTGTAGTCGAGTGGTAAAGATACCTGAATCTCATCCTGACGACCCGGGTTCGAATCCCGGAATGACCAATCACGCTTCTTCTGTACAAACACGGAACTCAAACTACTTTCCAATATTATTCCAAGCTTTACAGTCTTCCTAAACCCAGTTATAAGACGTGCTGTGTAGTCGTGTGGTTAAGATATCTGACTCACGACTCAGGTTCGAATTCTGGAATGACCATTCACGCTGCTTCTGTACAAATACGAAACTCAAATTAGTTTCCAATATTCCACATAGCTTTACAGTCTTCCTAAACCCAGTTTTGAGTTGTGCTGTGTAGTCGAGGGGTTAAGATATCTGACTCTCGTCCTGACGACCCGGGTTCGAATCCCGCAATGACCAATCAAGCTACGTCTGTACAAATACGGAACTCGAACGAGTTTCCAATATTCCAAATACCTTTACAGTCTTCCTAAACCCAGTTATAAGACGTGCTGTGTAGTCGAGTAGTTAAGATATCTGACTCTCGTCGTGACGACACGGGTTCGAATCCCGGAATGACCAATCGAGCTACTTCTGTACAAATACGGAACTCAAACTAGTTTCCAATATTCCACATAGCTTTACAGTCTTCCTAAACCCAGTTTTGAGATGTGCTGTGTAGTCGAGTTTTAAAGATATCTGACTCTCATCCTGACGACCCGGGTTCGAATCCCGGAATGACCAATCGAGCTACTTCTGTACAAAAACGGAACTCAAAATAGTTTCTAATATTCCACATAGCTTTACAGTCTTCCTAAACCCAGTTTGAGATGTGCTGTGTAGTCGAGTTTTAAAGATATCTGACTCTCACCCTGACGAGCCGGGTTCAAATCCCGCAATGACCAATCACGCTTCTTCTGTACAAACACGGAACTCAAAATAGTTTCTAATACTCCACACAGCTTTAGTCTTCCTAAACCCAGTTTTAGGACGTGCTGTGTAGTCGTGTGGTTAAGATATCTGACTCACGACTCAGGTTCGAATTCTGGAATGACCATTCACGCTGCTTCTGTACAAATACGGAACTCAAATTAGTTTCCAATATTCCACATAGCTTTACAGTCTTCCTAAACCCAGTTTTGAGTTGTGCTGTGTAGTCGAGGGGTTAAGATATCTGACTCTCGTCCTGACGACCCGGGTTCGAATCCCGCAATGACCAATCAAGCTACGTCTGTACAAATACGGAACTCAAACTAGTTTCCAATATTCCACATAGCTTTACAGTCTTCCTAAACCCAGTTTTGAGATGTGCTGTGTAGTCGAGTGGGAAAGATACCTGAATCTCATCCTGACGACCCGGGTTCGAATCCCGGATTGACCAATCACGCTTCTTCTGTACAAACACGGAACCCAAACTAGTTTCTAATATTCCACATAGCTTTACAGTCTTCCTAAACCCAGTTTGAGATGTGCTGTGTAGTGGAGTGGTGAAGATACCTGACTCTCATCCTGACGACCCGGGTTCGAATCCCGCAATGAATAATCACGCTTCTTCTGTAGAAATACGGAACTCAAAGTAGTTTCCAATATTAAACATACCTTTACAGTTTTCCTAAACCCAGTTTTAGGACGTGCTGTGTAGTCGTGTGGTTAAGATATCTGACTCTCGTCCTGACGACTCAGGTTCGAATCCCGCAATGACCAATCAAGCTACGGCTGTACAAATACGGAACTCGAACGAGTTTCCAATATTCCAAATACCTTTACAGTCTTCCTAAACCCAGTTATATGACGTGCTGTGTAATCGAGTGGTTAAGATATCTGACTCTCGTCCTGACGACCCGGGTTCGAATCCCGGAATGACCAATCAAGCTACTTCTGTACAAATACGAAACTCAAACTAGTTTCTAATATTCCACATACCTTTACAGTCTTCCTAAACCCAGTTTTGAGATGTGCTGTGTAGTCGAGTGGTAAAGATATCTGACTCTCATCCTGACGACCATGGTTCGAATCCCGCAATGAATAATCACGCTTCTTCTGTACAAATACGGAACTCAAACTAGTTTCTAATATTCCTCATAGCTTTACAGTCTTCCTAAACCCAGTTTTGAGATGTGCTGTGTAGTCGAGTGGTAAAGATACCTGACTCTCACCCTGACGAGCCGGGTTCGAATCCCGCAATGACCAATCACGCTTCTTCTGTACAAACACGGAACTCAAAATAGTTTCTAATATTCCACATAGCTTTAGTCTTCCTAAACCCAATTTTGAGATATGCTGTGTAGTCGAGTGGTAAAGATACCTGACTCTCATCCTGACGACCCGGGTTCGAATCCCGCAATGAATAATCACGCTTCTTCTGTAGAAATACGGAACTCAAAGTAGTTTCCAATATTCAACATACCTTTACAGTCTTCCTAAACCCTGTTATAAGACGTGCTGTGTAATCGAGTGGTTAAGATATCTGACTCTCGTCCTGACGACCCGGGTTCGAATCCCGGAATGACCAATCAAGCTACTTCTGAACAAATACGAAACTCAAACTAGTTTCTAATATTCCACATACCTTTACAGTCTTCCTAAACCCAGTTTTGAGATGTGCTGTGTAGTCGAGTGGTAAAGATATCTGACTCTCATCCTGACAACCATGGTTCGAATCCCGCAATGAATAATCACGCTTCTTCTGTACAAATACGGAACTCGAACTAGTTTCTAACATTCCACATACCTTTACAGTCTTCCTAAACCAAGTTTTGAGATGTGCTGTGTACCCGAGTGGTAAAGATACCTGACTCGCACCCTGACGACCATGGTTCGAATCCCGCAATGAATAATCACGCTTCTTCTGTACAAATACGGAACTCAAACTAGTTTCCAATATTCCACGTACCTTTACAATCTTCCTAAACCCAGTTATAAGACGTGCTGTGTAGTCGAGTGGTAAAGATACCTGGCTCTCATCCTGACGACCCGGGTTCGAAACCCGCAATGAATAATCACGCTTCTTCTGTACAAATACGGAACTCAAACTAGTTTCCAATGTTCCACATAGCTTTACAGTCTTCCTAAACCCAGTTTTGAGATGTGATGTGTAGTCGAGTTTTAAAGATACCTGACTCTCATCCTGACGACCCGGGTTCGAATCCCGGAATGACCAATCGAGCTACTTCTGTACAAACACGGAACGCAAAATAGTTTCTAATATTCCACATAGCTTTACAGTCTTCCTAAACCCAGTTTGAGATGTGCTGAGTGGAAAAGATACCTGACTCTCATCCTGACGACCCGGGTTCGAATCCCGCAATGAATAATCACGCTTCTTCTGTAGAAATACGGAACTCAAAGTAGTTTCCAATATTCAACATACCTTTACAGTCTTCCTAAACCCAGTTTTAGGACGGGCTGTGTAGTCGTGTGGTTAAGATATCTGACTCTCGTCCTGACGACCCGGGTTCGAATCCCGGAATGACCAATCACGCTTCTTCTGTACAAATACGGAACTCGAACTAGTTTCTAACATTCCACATACCTTTACAGTCTTCCTAAACCAAGTTTTGAGATGTGCTGTGTAGCCGAGTGGTAAAGATACCTGACTCGCACCCTGACGACCATGGTTCGAATCCCGCAATGAATAATCACGCTTCTTCTGTACAAATACGGAACTCAAACTAGTTTCCAATATTCAACATACCTTTACAGTCTTCCTAAACCCAGTTATAAGACGTGCTGTGTAGTCGAGTGGTAAAGATACCTGACTCTCATCCTGACGACCCGGGTTCGAAACCCGCAATGAATAATCACGCTTCTTTTGTACAAATACGGAACTCAAACTAGTTTCTAATATTCCTCATAGCTTTACAGTCTTCCTAAACCCAGTTTTTAGATGTGCTGTGTAGTCGAGTGGTAAAGATACCTGACTCTCACCCTGACGACCCGGGTTCGAATCCCGCAATGACCAATCAGGCTTCTTCTGTACAAACACGGAACACAAAATAGTTTCTAATATTCCACATAGCTTTAGTCTTCCTAAACCAAATTTTGAGATATGCTGTGTAGTCGAGTGGTAAAGATACCTGACTCGCATCCTGAAGACACGGGTTCGAATCCCGGAATGTCCAATCGAGCTGCTTCTGTACAAATACGGTACTCAAACTAGTTTCCAATATTCGACATAGCTTTACAGTCTTCCTAAACCCAGTTTTCAGATGTGCTGTGTAGTCGAGTGATAAATATACCTGACTCTCATCCTGACAACCATGGTTCGAATCCCGCAATGAATAATCACGCTTCTTCTGTACAAATACGGAACTCAAAGTAGTTTCCAATATTCAACATACCTTTACAGTCTTCCTAAACCCAGTTTTAGGACGGGCTGTGTAGTCGTGTGGTTAAGATATCTGACTCTCGTCCTGACGACCCGGGTTCGAATCCCGGAATGACCAATCACGCTTCTTCTGTACAAATACGGAACTCGAACTAGTTTCTAACATTCCACATACCTTTACAGTCTTCCTAAACCAAGTTTTGAGATGTGCTGTGTAGCCGAGTGGTAAAGATACCTGACTCGCACCCTGACGACCATGGTTCGAATCCCGCAATGAATAATCACGCTTCTTCTGTACAAATACGGAACTCAAACTAGTTTCCAATATTCAACATACCTTTACAGTCTTCCTAAACCCAGTTTTGAGATGTGATGTGTAGTCGAGTTTTAAAGATACCTGACTCTCATCCTGACGACCCGGGTTCGAATCCCGGAATGACCAATCGAGCTACTTCTGTACAAACACGGAACGCAAAATAGTTTCTAATATTCCACATAGCTTTACAGTCTTCCTAAACCCAGTTTGAGATGTGCTGAGTGGAAAAGATACCTGACTCTCATCCTGACGACCCGGGTTCGAATCCCGCAATGAATAATCACGCTTCTTCTGTAGAAATACGGAACTCAAAGTAGTTTCCAATATTCAACATACCTTTACAGTCTTCCTAAACCCAGTTTTAGGACGGGCTGTGTAGTCGTGTGGTTAAGATATCTGACTCTCGTCCTGACGACCCGGGTTCGAATCCCGGAATGACCAATCACGCTTCTTCTGTACAAATACGGAACTCGAACTAGTTTCTAACATTCCACATACCTTTACAGTCTTCCTAAACCAAGTTTTGAGATGTGCTGTGTAGCCGAGTGGTAAAGATACCTGACTCGCACCCTGACGACCATGGTTCGAATCCCGCAATGAATAATCACGCTTCTTCTGTAGAAATACGGAACTCAAAGTAGTTTCCAATATTCAACATACCTTTACAGTCTTCCTAAACCCAGTTTTAGGACGGGCTGTGTAGTCGTGTGGTTAAGATATCTGACTCTCGTCCTGACGACCCGGGTTCGAATCCCGGAATGACCAATCACGCTTCTTCTGTACAAATACGGAACTCGAACTAGTTTCTAACATTCCACATACCTTTACAGTCTTCCTAAACCAAGTTTTGAGATGTGCTGTGTAGCCGAGTGGTAAAGATACCTGACTCGCACCCTGACGACCATGGTTCGAATCCCGCAATGAATAATCACGCTTCTTCTGTACAAATACGGAACTCAAACTAGTTTCCAATATTCAACATACCTTTACAGTCTTCCTAAACCCAGTTATAAGACGTGCTGTGTAGTCGAGTGGTAAAGATACCTGACTCTCACCCTGACGACCCGGGTTCGAATCCCGCAATGACCAATCAGGCTTCTTCTGTACAAACACGGAACACAAAATAGTTTCTAATATTCCACATAGCTTTAGTCTTCCTAAACCAAATTTTGAGATATGCTGTGTAGTCGAGTGGTAAAGATACCTGACTCGCATCCTGAAGACACGGGTTCGAATCCCGGAATGTCCAATCGAGCTGCTTCTGTACAAATACGGAACTCAAACTAGTTTCCAATATTCGACATAGCTTTACAGTCTTCCTAAACCCAGTTTTCAGATGTGCTGTGTAGTCGAGTGATAAATATACCTGACTCTCATCCTGACGACCCGGGTTCGAATCCCGGAATGACCAATCAAGCTACTTCTGTACAAATACGGAACTCAAACTAGTTTCCAATATTCCACATACCTTTACTGTCTTCCTAAACCCAGTTATAAGACGTGCTGTGTAGTCGAGTAGTTAAGATATCTGACTCTCGTCGTGACGACACGGGTTCGTATCCCGGAATGACCAATCAAGCTACTTCTGTACAAATACGGAACTCAAACTAGTTTCTAATATTCCACATAGCTTTACAGTCTTCCTAAACCCAGTTTTAGGACGTGTTGTGTAGTCGAGTAGTTAAGATATCTGACCCTCGTCTTGACGACTCAGGTTCGAATCCCGCAATGAATAATCACGCTTCTTCTTTACAAATACGGAACTCAAACTACTTTCCAATAATCCAAATAACTTTACAGTCGTCCTAAACCCAGTTATAAGACGTGCTGTGTAGTCGAGTAGTTAAGATATCTGACTCTCGTCGTGACGACACGGGTTCGAATCCCGGAATGACCAATCGAGCTACTTCTGTACAAACACGGAACTCAAACTACTTTCCAATATTGCAAATACCTTTACAGTCTTCCTAAACCCAGTTATAAGACGTGCTGTGTAGTCGTGTGGTTAGGATATCTGACTCACGACTCAGGTTCGAATTCTGGAATGACCATTCACGCTGCTTCTGTACAAATACGGAACTCAAATAAGTTTCCAATATTCCACATAGCTTTACAGTCTTCCTAAACCCAGTTTTGAGTTGTGCTGTGTAGTCGAGGGGTTAAGATATCTGACTCTCGTCCTGACGACCCGGGTTCGAATCCCGCAATGGCCAATCGAGCTACTTCTGTACAAACACGGAACTCAAATTAGTTTCCAATATTCCACATAGCTTTACAGTCTTCCTAAACCCAGTTATAAGACGTGCTGTGTAGTCGAGTAGTTAAGATATCTGACTCTCGTCGTGACGACCCGGGTTCGTATCCCGGAATGACCAATCACGCTTCTTCTGTACAAACACGGAACTCAAACTACTTTCCAATATTGCGAATACCTTTACAGTCTTCCTAAACCCAGTTATAAGACGTGCTGTGTAGTCGTGTGGTTAAGATATCTGACTCACGAATCAGGTTCGAATTCTGGAATGACCACTCACGCTGCTTCTGTACAAATACGGAACTCAAATTAGTTTCCAATATTCCACATAGCTTTACAGTCTTCCTAAACCCAGTTTTGAGATGTGCTGTGTAGTCGAGTAGTAAAGATACCTGACTCTCATCCTGACGACCCGGGTTCGAATCCCGCAATGAATAATCAAGCTTCTTCTGTACAAACACGGAACCCAAACTAGTTTCTAATATTCCACATAGCTTTACAGTCTTCCTAAACCCAGTTTGAGATGTGCTGTGTAGTGGAGTGGTAAAGATACCTGACTCTCATCCTGACGACCATGGTTCGAATCCCGCAATGAATAATCACGATTCTTCTGTACAAATACGGAACTAAAACTAGTTTCCAATATACCACATACCTTTACAGTCTTCCTAAACCCCGTTATAAGACGTGCTGTGTAGTCGAGAGGTAAAGATACCTGACTCTCACCATGACGACCATGGTTCAAATCCCGCAATGAATAATCACGCTTCTTCTGTACAAATACGGAACTCAAACTAGTTTCCAATATTCCACATACCTTTACAGTGTTCCTAATCCCAGTTATAAGACGTGCTGTGTAATCGAGTGGTAAAGATACCTGACTTTCATCCTGACGACCATGGTTCCAATCCCGCAATGAAAAATCACGCTTCTTCTGTACAAATACGGAAATCTAACTAGTTTCCAATATTCCACATACCTTTACAGTCTTCCTAAACCCAGTTATAAGACGTGCTGTGTAATCGAGTGGTTGAGATATCTGACTCTAACCCTCACGACCCGGGTTCGAATCCCGGAATCACCAATCAAGCTACTTCTGTACAAATATGGAACTCAAACTAGTTTCCAATATTCCACATACCTTTACAGTCTTCCTAAACCCAGTTATAAGACGTGCTGTGTAGTCGAGTGTTTAAGATATCTGACTCTCGTCTTGACGACTCAGGTTCGAATCCCGCAATGAATAATCGCGCTTCTTCTGTACAAACACGGAACTCAAACTACTTTCCAATATTACAAATACCTTTACAGTCTTCCTAAACCCAGTTATAAGACGTGCTGTGTAGTCGTGTGGTTAAGATATCTGACTCACGACTCAGGTTCGAATTCTGGAATGACCATTCACGCTGCTTCTGTACAAATACGGAACTCAAATTAGTTTCCAATATTCCACATACATTTACAGTCTTCCTAAACCCAGTTATAAGACGTGCTGTGTAATCGAGTGGTTGAGATATCTGACTCTAACCCTGACGACCCGGGTTCGAATCCCGCAATGACCAATCAAGCTACGTCTGTACAAATACGGAACTCGAACGAGTTTCCAATATTCCAAATACCTTTACAGTCTTCCTAAACCCAGTTTGAGACGTGCTGTGTAGTCGAGTAGTTAAGATATCTGACTCTCGTCGTGACGACACGGGTTCGAATCCCGGAATGACCAATCGAGCTACTTCTGTACAAACACGGAACTCAAAATAGTTTCTAATATTCCACATAACTTTACAGTCTTCCTAAACCCAGTTTGAGATGTGCTGCGTAGTCGAGTGGTAAAGATACCTGACTCTCATCCTGACGACCCGGGTTCGAATCCCGCAATGAATAATCACGCTTCTTCTGTAGAAATACGGAACTCAAAGTAGTTTCCAATATTCAACATACCTTTACAGTCTTCCTAAACCCAGTTTTAGGACGTGCTGTGTAGTCGTGTGGTTAAGATATGTGACTCACGACTCAGGTTCGAATTCTGGAATGACCATTCACGCTGCTTCTGTACAAATACGGAACTCAAATTAGTTTCCAATATTCCACATAGCTTTACAGTCTTCCTAAACCCAGTTTTGAGTTGTGCTGTGTAGTCGAGGGGTTAAGATATCTGACTCTCGTCCTCACGACCCGGGTTCGAATCCCGCAATGACCAATCACGCTTCTTCTGTACAAACACGGAACCCAAACTAGTTTCTAATATTCCACATAGCTTTACAGTCTTCCTAAACCCAGTTTGAGATGTGTTGTGTAGTGGAGTGGTAAAGATACCTGACTCTCATCCTGACGACCCGGGTTCGAATCCCGCAATGAATAATCACGCTTCTTCTGTAGAAATACGGAACTCAAAGTAGTTTCCAATATTAAACATACCTTTACAGTCTTCCTAAACCCAGTTTTAGGACGTGCTGTGTAGTCGTGTGGTTAAGATATCTGCCTCTCGTCCTGACGACCCGGGTTCGAATCCCGGAATGACCAATCAAGCTACTTCTGTACAAATACGAAACTCAAACTAGTTTCTAATATTCAACATACCTTTACAGTCTTCCTAAACCCAGTTATAAGACGTGCTGTATAGTCGAGTTTTAAAGATACCTGACTTTCATTCTCACGACCATGGTTCGAATCCCGCAATGAATAATCGCGCTTCTTCTGTACAAATACGGAATTCAAACTAGTTTCTAATATTCCACATAGCTTTACAGTCTTTCTATATCAAGATTTTAGATGTGCTGTGTAGTCGAGTGGTAAAGATACCTGACTTTCATCCTGACGACTCAGGTTCGAATTCTGCAATGACCAATCACGCTGCTTCTGTACAAAAACGGAACTGAAAATAGATTCTAATATTCCACATAGCTTTACAATCTTCCTAAACCCAGTTTTGAGATGTGCTGTGTAGTCGAGTGGTAAAGATACCTGACGACCCGGGTTCGAATCCCGCAATGAATAATCACGCTTCTTTTGTACAAATACGGAACTCAAACTAGTTTCTAATATTCCTCATAGCTTTACAGTCTTCCTAAACCCAGTTTTGAGATGTGCTGTGTAGTCGAGTGGTAAAGATTCCTGACTCTCACCCTGACGAGCCGGGTTCGAATCCCGCAATGACCAATCACGCTTCTTCTGTACAAACACGGAACTCAAAATAGTTTCTAATATTCCACATAGCTTTAGTCTTCCTAAACCCAATTTTGAGATATGCTGTGTAGTCGAGTGGTAAAGATACCTGACTCTCATCCTGACGACCCGGGTTCGAATCCCGCAATGAATAATCACGCTTCTTCTGTAGAAATACGGAACTCAAAGTAGTTTCCAATATTCAACATACCTTTACAGTCTTCCTAAACCCTGTTATAAGACGTGCTGTGTAATCGAGTGGTTAAGATATCTGACTCTCGTCCTGACGACCCGGGTTCGAATCCCGGAATGACCAATCAAGCTACTTCTGAACAAATACGAAACTCAAACTAGTTTCTAATATTCCACATACCTTTACAGTCTTCCTAAACCCAGTTTTGAGATGTGCTGTGTAGTCGAGTGGTAAAGATATCTGACTCTCATCCTGACAACCATGGTTCGAATACCGCAATGAATAATCACGCTTCTTCTGTACAAATACGGAACTCGAACTAGTTTCTAACATTCCACATACCTTTACAGTCTTCCTAAACCAAGTTTTGAGATGTGCTGTGTACCCGAGTGGTAAAGATACCTGACTCGCACCCTGACGACCATGGTTCGAATCCCGCAATGAATAATCACGCTTCTTCTGTACAAATACGGAACTCAAACTAGTTTCCAATGTTCCACATAGCTTTACAGTCTTCCTAAACCCAGTTTTGAGATGTGATGTGTAGTCGAGTTTTAAAGATACCTGACTCTCATCCTGACGACCCGGGTTCGAAGCCCGCAATGAATAATCGCGCTTCTTCTGTAGAAATACGGAACTCAAAGTAGTTTCCAATATTCAACATACCTTTACAGTCTTCCTAAACCCAGTTTTAGGACGTGCTGTGTAGTCGTGTGGTTAAGATATCTGACTCTCGTCCTGACGACTCAGGTTCGAATCTCGGAATGACCAATCGAGCTACTTCTGTACAAATACGGAACTCAAACTAGTTTCTAATATTCCACATACCTTTACAGTCTTCCTAAACCCAGTTTTGAGATGTGCTGTGTAGTCGAGTGGTAAAGATATCTGACTCTCATCCTGACAACCATGGTTCGAATCACGCTTCTTCTGTACAAATACGGAACTCGAACTAGTTTCTAACATTCCACATACCTTTACAGTCTTCCTAAACCAAGTTTTGAGATGTGCTGTGTAGCCGAGTGGTAAAGATACCTGACTCGCACCCTGACGACCATGGTTTGAATCCCGCAATGAATAATCACGCTTCTTTTGTACAAATACGGAACTCAAACTAGTTTCTAATATTCCACATAGCTTTACAGTCTTCCTAAACCCAGTTTTAGGACGTGCTGTGTAGTCGTGTGTTTAAGATATCTGACCCTCGTCCTGACGACTCAGGTTCGAATACTGGAATGACCAATCACGCTTCTTCTGTACAAATACGGAACTCAAACTAATTTCCAATAATCCAAATACCTTTACGGTTCTCCTAAAGCCAGTTATAAGACGTGCTGTGTAGTCGAGTGTTTAAGATATCTGACTCTCGTCTTGACAACTTAGGTTCGAATCCCGCAATGAATAATCACGCTTCTTCTTTACAAATACGGAACTCAAACTACTTTCCAATAATCCAAATAACTTTACAGTCGTCCTAAACCCAGTTATAAGACGTGCTGTGTAGTCGAGTAGTTAAGATATCTGACTCTCGTCGTGACGACACGGGTTCGAATCCCGGAATGACCAATCGAGCTACTTCTGTACAAACACGGAACTCAAACTACTTTCCAATATTGCAAATACCTTTACAGTCTTCCTAAACCCAGTTATAAGACGTGCTGTGTAGTCGTGTGGTTAGGATATCTGACTCACGTCTCAGGTTCGAATTCTGGAATGACCATTCACGCTGCTTCTGTACAAATACGGAACTCAAAGTAGTTTCCAATATTCCACTTACCTTTACAGTCTTCCTAAACCCAGTTTTGACATGCGCTGTGTAGTCGAGGGGTTAAGATATCTGACTCTCATCCTGACGACTCAGGTTCGAATTCTGGAATGACCAGTCACGCTGCTTCTGTACAAATACGGAACTCAAACTAGTTTCCAATATTCCACATAGCTTTACAGTCTTCCTAAACCCAGTTATAAGACGTGCTGTGTAGTCGTGTGGTTAAGATATCTGACTCACGTCTCAGGTTCGAATTCTGGAATGACCATTCACGCTGCTTCTGTACAAATACGGAACTCAAATTAGTTCCAATATTCCATATAGCTTTACAGTCTTCCTAAACCCAGTTTTGAGTTGTGCTGTGTAGTCGAGGGGTTAAGATATCCGACTCTCGTCCTGACGACCCGGATTCGAATCCCGCAATGACCAATCAAGCTACGTCTGTACAAATACGGAACTCGAACGAGTTTCCAATATTCCAAATACCTTTACAGTCTTCCTAAACCCAGTTATAAGACGTGCTGTGTAGTCGAGTAGTTAAGATACCTGACTCTCGTCCTGACGACCCGGGTTCGAATCCCGGAATGACCAATCGAGCTACTTCTGTACAAATACGAAACTCAAACTAGTTTCTAATATTCCACATACCTTTACAGTCTTCCTAAACCCAGTTTGAGATGTGCTGTGTAGTCGAGTGGTAAAGATACCTGACTCTCATCCTGACGACCCGGGTTCGAATCCCGCAATGAATAATCACGCTTCTTCTGTAGAAATACGGAACTCAAAGTAGTTTCTAATATTCAACATACCTTTACAGTCTTCCTAAACCCAGTTTTGAGATGTGCTGTGTAGTCGAGTGGTAAAGATATCTGACTCTCATCCTGACAACCATGGTTCGAATCCCGCAATGAATAATCACGCTTCTTCTGTACAAATACGGAACTCGAACTAGTTTCTAACATTCCACATACCTTTACAGTCTTCCTAAACCAAGTTTTGAGATGTGCTGTGTAGCCGAGTGGTAAACATACCTGATTCGCACCCTGACGACCATGGTTCGAATCCCGCAATGAATAATCACGCTTCTTCGTCGTCACACTTTACAGTCGTCCTAAACCCAGTTATAAGACGTGCTGTGTAGTCGAGTAGTTAAGATATCTGACTCTCGTCGTGACGACACGGGTTCGAATCCCGGAATGACCAATCGAGCTACTTCTGTACAAACACGGAACTCAAACTACTTTCCAATATTGCAAATACCTTTACAGTCTTCCTAAACCCAGTTATAAGACGTGCTGTGTAGTCGTGTGGTTAAGATATCTGACTCACGACTCAGGTTCGAATTCTGGAATGACCATTCACGCTGCTTCTGTACAAATACGGAACTCAAAGTAGTTTCCAATATTCCACTTACCTTTACAGTCTTCCTAAACCCAGTTTTGACATGCGCTGTGTAGTCGAGGGGTTAAGATATCTGACTCTCATCCTGACGACTCAGGTTCGAATTCTGGAATGACCAGTCACGCTGCTTCTGTACAAATACGGAACTTAAACTAGTTTCCAATATTCCACATAGCTTTACAGTCTTCCTAAACCCAGTTTGAGATGTGCTGTGTAGTCGAGTGGTAAAGATACCTGACTCTCATCCTGACGACCCGGGTTCGAATCCCGCAATGAATAATCACGCTTCTTCTGTAGAAATACGGAACTCAAAGTAGTTTCCAATATTCAACATACCTTTACAGTCTTCCTAAACCCAGTTTTAGGACGTGCTGTGTAGTCGTGTGGTTAAGATATCTGACTCTCGTCCTGACGACTCAGGTTCGAATCTCGGAATGACCAATCGAGCTACTTCTGTACAAATACGGAACTCAAACTAATTTCCAATAATCCAAATACCTTTACGGTTCTCCTAAAGCCAGTTATAAGACGTGCTGTGTAGTCGAGTGTTTAAGATATCTGACTCTCGTCTTGACGACTCAGGTTCGAATCCCGCAATGAATAATCACGCTTCTTCTTTACAAATACGGAACTCAAACTACTTTCCAATAATCCAAATAACTTTACAGTCGTCCTAAACCCAGTTATAAGACGTGCTGTGTAGTCGAGTGGTAAAGATACCTGACTCTCATCCTGACGACCCGGGTTCGAATCCCGCAATGAATAATCACGCTTCTTCTGTAGAAATACGGAACTCAAAGTAGTTTCCAATATTCAACATACCTTTACAGTCTTCCTAAACCCAGTTTTAGGACGTGCTGTGTAGTCGTGTGGTTAAGATATGTGACTCACGACTCAGGTTCGAATTCTGGAATGACCATTCACGCTGCTTCTGTACAAATACGGAACTCAAATTAGTTTCCAATATTCCACATAGCTTTACAGTCTTCCTAAACCCAGTTTTGAATTGTGCTGTGTAGTCGAGGGGTTAAGATATCTGACTCTCGTCCTCACGACCCGGGTTCGAATCCCGCAATGACCAATCAAGCTACGTCTGTACAAATACGGAACTCAAACTAGTTTCCAATATTCCACATAGCTTTACAGTCTTCCTAAACCCAGTTTTGAGATGTGCTGTGTAGTCGAGTGGTAAAGATACCTGACTCTCATCCTGACGACCCGGGTTCGAATCCCGCAATGAATAATCACGCTTCTTCTGTAGAAATACGGAACTCAAAGTAGTTTCCAATATTCAACATACCTTTACAGTCTTCCTAAACCCAGTTTTAGGACGTGCTGTGTAGTCGTGTGGTTAAGATATGTGACTCACGACTCAGGTTCGAATTCTGGAATGACCATTCACGCTGCTTCTGTACAAATACGGAACTCAAATTAGTTTCCAATATTCCACATAGCTTTACAGTCTTCCTAAACCCAGTTTTGAGTTGTGCTGTGTAGTCGAGGGGTTAAGATATCTGACTCTCGTCCTCACGACCCGGGTTCGAATCCCGCAATGACCAATCAAGCTACGTCTGTACAAATACGGAACTCAAACTAGTTTCCAATATGCCACATAGCTTTACAGTCTTCCTAAACCCAGTTTTGAGATGTGCTGTGTAGTCGAGTGGGAAAGATACCTGAATCTCATCCTGACGACCCGGGTTCGAATCCCGGAATGACCAATCACGCTTCTTCTGTACAAACACGGAACCCAAACTAGTTTCTAATATTCCACATAGCTTTACAGTCTTCCTAAACCCAGTTTGAGATGTGCTGTGTAGTGGAGTGGTAAAGATACCTGACTCTCATCCTGACGACCCGGGTTCGAATCCCGCAATGAATAATCACGCTTCTTCTGTAGAAATACGGAACTCAAAGTAGTTTCCAATATTAAACATACCTTTACAGTCTTCCTAAACCCAGTTATATGACGTGCTGTGTAATCGAGTGGTTAAGATATCTGACTCTCGTCCTGACGACCCGGGTTCGAATCCCGGAATGACCAATCAAGCTACTTCTGTACAAATACGAAACTCAAACTAGTTTCTAATATTCAACATACCTTTACAGTCTTCCTAAACCCAGTTATAAGACGTGCTGTATAGTCGAGTTTTAAAGATACCTGACTTTCATTCTCACGACCATGGTTCGAATCCCGCAATGAATAATCGCGCTTCTTCTGTACAAATACGGAATTCAAACTAGTTTCTAATATTCCACATAGCTTTACAGTCTTCCTATATCAAGATTTTAGATGTGCTGTGTAGTCGAGTGGTAAAGATACCTGACTTTCATCCTGACGACTCAGGTTCGAATTCTGCAATGACCAATCACGCTGCTTCTGTACAAACACGGAACTGAAAATAGATTCTAATATTCCACATAGCTTTACAATCTTCCTAAACCCAGTTTTGAGATGTGCTGTGTAGTCGAGTGGTAAAGATACCTGACGACCCGGGTTCGAATCCCGCAATGAATAATCACGCTTCTTTTGTACAAATACGGAACTCAAACTAGTTTCTAATATTCCTCATAGCTTTACAGTCTTCCTAAACCCAGTTTTGAGATGTGCTGTGTAGTCGAGTGGTAAAGATTCCTGACTCGCACCCTGACGAGCCGGGTTCGAATCCCGCAATGACCAATCACGCTTCTTCTGTACAAACACGGAACTCAAAATAGTTTCTAATATTCCACATAGCTTTAGTCTTCCTAAACCCAATTTTGAGATATGCTGTGTAGTCGAGTGGTAAAGATACCTGACGACCCGGGTTCGAATCCCGCAATGAATAATCACGCTTCTTCTGTAGAAATACGGAACTCAAAGTAGTTTCCAATATTCAACATACCTTTACAGTCTTCCTAAACCCTGTTATAAGACGTGCTGTGTAATCGAGTGGTTAAGATATCTGACTCTCGTCCTGACGACCCGGGTTCGAATCCCGGAATGACCAATCAAGCTACTTCTGAACAAATACGAAACTCAAACTAGTTTCTAATATTCCACATACCTTTACAGTCTTCCTAAACCCAGTTTTGAGATGTGCTGTGTAGTCGAGTGGTAAAGATATCTCACTCTCATCCTGACAACCATGGTTCGAATCCCGCAATGAATAATCACGCTTCTTCTGTACAAATACGGAACTCAAACTAGTTTCCAATATTCCACGTACCTTTACAATCTTCCTAAACCCAGTTATAAGACGTGCTGTGTAGTCGAGTGGTAAAGATACCTGACTCTCATCCTGACGACCCGGGTTCAAAACCCGCAATGAATAATCACGCTTCTTCTGTACAAATACGGAACTCAAACTAGTTTCCAATGTTCCACATAGCTTTACAGTCTTCCTAAACCCAGTTTTGAGATGTGATGTGTAGTCGAGTTTTAAAGATACCTGACTCTCATCCTGACGACCCGGGTTCGAAGCCCGCAATGAATAATCGCGCTTCTTCTGTAAAAACACGGAACTCAAACTAGTTTCTAATATTCCACATATCTTTGCGGTCTTCCTATATCAAGATTTTAGATGTGCTGTGTAGTCGAGTGGTAAAGATACCTGACGACCCGGGTTCGAATCCCGCAATGAATAATCACGCTTCTTCTGTAGAAATACGGAACTCAAAGTAGTTTCCAATATTCAACATACCTTTACAGTCTTCCTAAACCCAGTTTTAGGACGTGCTGTGTAGTCGTGTGGTTAAGATATCTGACTCTCGTCCTGACGACCCGGGTTCGAATCCCGGAATGACCAATCAAGCTACTTCTGTACAAATACGAAACTCAAACTAGTTTCTAATATTCCACATACCTTTACAGTCTTCCTAAACCCAGTTTTGAGATGTGCTGTGTAGTCGAGTGGTAAAGATATCTGACTCTCATCCTGACAACCATGGTTCGAATCCCGCAATGAATAATCACGCTTCTTCTGTACAAATACGGAACTCAAACTAGTTTCCAATATTCAACATACCTTTACAGTCTTCCTAAACCCAGTTATAAGACGTGCTGTGTAGTCGAGTGGTAAAGATACCTGACTCTCACCCTGACGACCATGGTTTGAATCCCGCAATGAATAATCACGCTTCTTCTGTACAAATACGGAACTCAAACTAGTTTCCAATATTCCACGTACCTTTACAATCTTCCTAAACCCAGTTATAAGACGTGCTGTGTAGTCGAGTGGTAAAGATACCTGACTCTCATCCTGACGACCCGGGTTCGAAACCCGCAATGAATAATCACGCTTCTTTTGTACAAATACGGAACTCAAACTAGTTTCTAATATTCCACATAGCTTTACAGTCTTCCTAAACCCAGTTTTAGGACGTGCTGTGTATTCGTGTGTTTAAGATATCTGACCCTCGTCCTGACGACTCAGGTTCGAATACTGGAATGACCAATCACGCTTCTTCTGTACAAATACGGAACTCAAACTAATTTCCAATAATCCAAATACCTTTACGGTTCTCCTAAAGCCAGTTATAAGACGTGCTGTGTAGTCGAGTGTTTAAGATATCTGACTCTCGTCTTGACGACTCAGGTTCGAATCCCGCAATGAATAATCACGCTTCTTCTTTACAAATACGGAACTCAAACTACTTTCCAATAATCCAAATAACTTTACAGTCGTCCTAAACCCAGTTATAAGACGTGCTGTGTAGTCGAGTAGTTAAGATATCTGACTCTCGTCGTGACGACACGGGTTCGAATCCCGGATTGACCAATCGAGCTACTTCTGTACAAACACGGAACTCAAACTACTTTCCAATATTGCAAATACCTTTACAGTCTTCCTAAACCCAGTTATAAGACGTGCTGTGTAGTCGTGTGGTTAGGATATCTGTCTCAGGTTCGAATTCTGGAATGACCATTCACGCTGCTTCTGTACAAATACGGAACTCAAATTAGTTTCCAATATTCCACATAGCTTTACAGTCTTCCTAAACCCAGTTATAAGACGTGCTGTGTAGTCGAGTGGTAAAGATACCTGACTCTCACCCTGACGAGCCGGGTTCGAATCCCGCAATGACCAATCACGCTTCTTCTGTACAAACACGGAACTCAAAATAGTTTCTAATATTCCACATAGCTTTAGTCTTCCTAAACCCAATTTTGAGATATGCTGTGTAGTCGAGTGGTAAAGATACCTGACTCTCATCCTGACGACCCGGGTTCGAATCCCGCAATGAATAATCACGCTTCTTCTGTAGAAATACGGAACTCAAAGTAGTTTCCATTATTCAACATACCTTTACAGTCTTCCTAAACCCTGTTATAAGACGTGCTGTGTAATCGAGTGGTTAAGATATCTGACTCTCGTCCTGACGACCCGGGTTCGAATCCCGGAATGACCAATCAAGCTACTTCTGTACAAATACGAAACTCAAAGTAGTTTCTAATATTCCACATACCTTTAGAGTCTTCCTAAACCCAGTTTTGAGATGTGCTGTGTAGTCGAGTGGTAAAGATATCTGACTCTCATCCTGACAACCATGGTTCGAATCACGCTTCTTCTGTACAAATACGGAACTCGAACTAGTTTCTAACATTCCACATACCTTTACAGTCTTCCTAAACCAAGTTTTGAGATGTGCTGTGTAGCCGAGTGGTAAAGATACCTGACTCGCACCCTGACGACCATGGTTCGAATCCCGCAATGAATAATCACGCTTCTTCTGTACAAATACGGAACTCAAACTAGTTTCCAATATTCAACATACCTTTACAGTCTTCCTAAACCCAGTTATAAGACGTGCTGTGTAGTCGAGTGGTAAAGATACCTGACTCTCACCCTGACGACCATGGTTTGAATCCCGCAATGAATAATCACGCTTCTTCTGTACAAATACGGAACTCAAACTAGTTTCCAATATTCCACGTACCTTTACAATCTTCCTAAACCCAGTTATAAGACGTGCTGTGTAGTCGAGTGGTAAAGATACCTGACTCTCATCCTGACGACCCGGGTTCGAAACCCGCAATGAATAATCACGC
Organism: Pholcus phalangioides; assembly: GCF_987345545.1. Taxonomy (NCBI): domain Eukaryota; kingdom Metazoa; phylum Arthropoda; class Arachnida; order Araneae; family Pholcidae; genus Pholcus; species Pholcus phalangioides. The sequence continues at coordinate 14,744,457 of NW_028301598.1, forward strand.
TTCTTTTGTACAAATACGGAACTCAAACTAGTTTCTAATATTCCACATAGCTTTACAGTCTTCCTAAACCCAGTTTTAGGACGTGCTGTGTATTCGTGTGTTTAAGATATCTGACCCTCGTCCTGACGACTCAGGTTCGAATACTGGAATGACCAATCACGCTTCTTCTGTACAAATACGGAACTCAAACTAATTTCCAATAATCCAAATACCTTTACGGTTCTCCTAAAGCCAGTTATAAGACGTGCTGTGTAGTCGAGTGTTTAAGATATCTGACTCTCGTCTTGACGACTCAGGTTCGAATCCCGCAATGAATAATCACGCTTCTTCTTTACAAATACGGAACTCAAACTACTTTCCAATAATCCAAATAACTTTACAGTCGTCCTAAACCCAGTTATAAGACGTGCTGTGTAGTCGAGTAGTTAAGATATCTGACTCTCGTCGTGACGACACGGGTTCGAATCCCGGATTGACCAATCGAGCTACTTCTGTACAAACACGGAACTCAAACTACTTTCCAATATTGCAAATACCTTTACAGTCTTCCTAAACCCAGTTATAAGACGTGCTGTGTAGTCGTGTGGTTAGGATATCTGTCTCAGGTTCGAATTCTGGAATGACCATTCACGCTGCTTCTGTACAAATACGGAACTCAAATTAGTTTCCAATATTCCACATAGCTTTACAGTCTTCCTAAACCCAGTTATAAGACGTGCTGTGTAGTCGAGTGGTAAAGATACCTGACTCTCACCCTGACGAGCCGGGTTCGAATCCCGCAATGACCAATCACGCTTCTTCTGTACAAACACGGAACTCAAAATAGTTTCTAATATTCCACATAGCTTTAGTCTTCCTAAACCCAATTTTGAGATATGCTGTGTAGTCGAGTGGTAAAGATACCTGACTCTCATCCTGACGACCCGGGTTCGAATCCCGCAATGAATAATCACGCTTCTTCTGTAGAAATACGGAACTCAAAGTAGTTTCCATTATTCAACATACCTTTACAGTCTTCCTAAACCCTGTTATAAGACGTGCTGTGTAATCGAGTGGTTAAGATATCTGACTCTCGTCCTGACGACCCGGGTTCGAATCCCGGAATGACCAATCAAGCTACTTCTGTACAAATACGAAACTCAAAGTAGTTTCTAATATTCCACATACCTTTAGAGTCTTCCTAAACCCAGTTTTGAGATGTGCTGTGTAGTCGAGTGGTAAAGATATCTGACTCTCATCCTGACGACCATGGTTCGAATCCCGCAATGAATAATCACGCTTCTTCTGTATAAATACGGAACTCAAACTAGTTTCCAATATTCCACATATCTTTACAGTCTTCCTAAACCCAGTTTTGAGATGTGTTGTGTAGTCGAGTGGTAAAGATACCTGACGACCATGGTTCGAAGCCCGCAATGAATAATCGCGCTTCCTCTGTACAAATACGGAACTCAAACTAGTTTCCAATATACCACATACCTTTACAGTCTTCCTAAACCCAGTTATAAGACGTGCTGTGCAATCGAGTGGTTAAAATATCTGACACTCGTCCTGACGACCCGGGTTGGAACCCCGGAATAACCAATCAAGCTACTTCTGTACAAATACGGAACACAAACTAGTTTCCATTATTCCACATACCTTTACAGTCTTCCTAAACCCAGTTATAACGCGTGCTGTGTAATCGTGTGGTTAAAATATCTGACTCTCGTCCTGACGACCCGGGTACGAATCCCGGAATGACCTATCAAGCTACTTCTGTGCAAATACAGAACTCAAACTAGTTTCCAATATACCACATACCTTTACAGTCTTCCTAAACCCAGTTTTAGGACGTGCTGTGTAGTCGTGTGTTTAAGATATCTGACCCTCGTCCTGACGACTCAGGTTCGAATACTGGAATGACCAATCAAGCTACTTCTGTACAAATACGAAACTCAAACTAATTTCCAATAATCCAAATACCTTTACGGTTCTCCTAAAGCCAGTTATAAGACGTGCTGTGTAGTCGAGTGTTTAAGATATCTGACTCTCGTCTTGACGACTCAGGTTCGAATCCCGCAATGAATAATCACGCTTCTTCTTTACAAATACGGAACTCAAACTACTTTCCAATAATCCAAATAACTTTAGAGTCGTCCTAAACCCAGTTATAAGACGTGCTGTGTAGTCGAGTAGTTAAGATATCCGACTCTCGTCCTGACGACCCGGGTTCGAATCCCGGAATGACCAATTGAGCTACTTATGTACAAATACGGAACTCAAACTAATTTCCAATATTCAACATAGCGTCACAGTCTTCCTAAACCCAGTTTTGACATGCGCTGTGTAGTCGAGGGGTTAAGATATCTGACTCTCATCCTGACGACCCGAGTTCGAATCCCGGAATGACCAATCACGCTTCTTCTGTACAAACACGGAACTCAAACTACTTTCCAATATTACAAATACCTTTACAGTCTTCCTAAACCCAGTTATAAGACGTGCTGTGTAGTCGTGTGGTTAAGATATCTGACTCACGACTCAGGTTCGAATTCTGGAATGACCATTCACGCTGCTTCTGTACAAATACGGAACTCAAATTAGTTTCCAATATTCCACATAGCTTTACAGTCTTCCTAAACCCAGTTTTGAGTTGTGCTGTGTAGTCGAGGGGTTAAGATATCTCACTCTCATCCTGACGACCCGGGTTCGAATCCCGCAATGACCAATCAAGCTACGTCTGTACAAATACGGAACTCGAACGAGTTTCCAATATTCCAAATACCTTTACAGTCTTCCTAAACCCAGTTATAAGACGTGCTGTGTAGTCGAGTAGTTAAGATATCTGACTCTCGTCGTGACGACACGGGTTCGAATCCCGGAATGACCAATCGAGCTACTTCTGTACAAATACGGAACTCAAACTAGTTTCCAATATTCCACATAGCTTTACAGTCTTCCTAAACCCAGTTTTGAGATGTGCTGTGTAGTCGAGTGGTAGAGATACCTGAATCTCATCCTGACGACCCGGGTTCGAATCCCGGAATGACCAATCACGCTTCTTCTGTACAAACACGGAACTCAAACTAGTTTCCAATATTCCACATACCTTTACAGTCTTCCTAAACCCAGTTTTGAGATGTGCTGTGCAGTCGAGTGGTAAAGATACCTGACTCTCGTCCTGACGACTCAAGTTCGAATCCCGCAATGACCAATCAAGCTACGTCTGTACAAATACGGAACTCGAACGAGTTTCCAATATTCCAAATACCTTTACAGTCTTCCTAAACCCAGTTATAAGACGTGCTGTGTAGTCGAGTAGTTAAGATATCTGACTCTCGTCGTGACGACACGGGTTCGAATCCCGGAATGACCAATCGAGCTACTTCTGTACAAATACGGAACTCAAACTAGTTTCCAATATTCCACATAGCTTTACAGTCTTCCTAAACCCAGTTTTGAGATGTGCTGTGTAGTCGAGTGGTAGAGATACCTGAATCTCATCCTGACGACCCGGGTTCGAATCCCGGAATGACCAATCACGCTTCTTCTGTACAAACACGGAACTCAAACTAGTTTCCAATATTCCACATACCTTTACAGTCTTCCTAAACCCAGTTTTGAGATGTGCTGTGTAGTCGAGTGGTAAAGATACCTGACTCTCGTCCTGACGACTCAAGTTCGAATCCCGCAATGACCAATCAAGCTACGTCTGTACAAATACGGAACTCGAACGAGTTTCCAATATTCCAAATACCTTTACAGTCTTCCTAAACCCAGTTATAAGACGTGCTGTGTAATCGAGTGGTTAAGATATCTGACTCTCGTCCTGACGACCCGGGTTCGAAACCCGGAATGACCAATCAAGCTACGTCTGTACAAATACGAAACTCAAACTAGTTTCTAATATTCCACATACCTTTACAGTCTTCCTAAACCGAGTTTTGAGATGTGCTGTGTAGTCGAGTGGTAAAGATACCTGACTTTCATTCTCACGACCATGATTCGAATCCCGCAATGAATAATCGCGCTTCTTCTGTACAAATACGAAACTCAAACTAGTTTCTAATATTCCACATAGCTTTACAGTCTTCCTAAACCCAGTTTTGAGATGTGCTGTGTAGTCGAGTGGTAAAGATACCTGACTCTCACCCTGACGAGCCGGGTTCGAATCCCGCAATGACCAATCACGCTTTTTCTGTACAAACACGGAACTCAAAATAGTTTCTAATATTCCACATAGCTTTAGTCTTCCTAAACCCAATTTTGAGATATGCTGTGTAGTCGAGTGGTAAAGATACCTGACTCTCATCCTGACGACTCGGGTTCGAATCCCGCAATGAATAATCACGCTTCTTCTGTAGAAATACGGAACTCAAAGTAGTTTCCAATATTCAACCTACCTTTACAGTCTTCCTAAACCCTGTTATACGACGTGCTGTGTAATCGAGTGGTTAAGATATCTGACTCTCGTCCTGACGACCCGGGTTCGAATCCCGGAATGACCAATCAACTACTTCTGTACAAATACCAAACTCAAACTAGTTTCTAATATTCCACATACCTTTACAGTCTTCCTAAACCCAGTTTTGAGATGTGCTGTGTAGTCGAGTGGTAAAGATATCTGACTCTCATCCTGACAACCATGGTTCGAATCCCGCAATGAATAATCACGCTTCTTCTGTACAAATACGGAACTCGAACTAGTTTCTAACATTCCACATACCTTTACAGTCTTCCTAAACGAAGTTTTGAGATGTGCTGTGTAGCCGAGTGGTAAAGATACCTGACGACACGGGTTCGAATCCCGGAATGACCTATCAAGCAACTTCTGTATAAATACAGAACTCAAACTAGTTTCTAATATTCCTCATAGCTTTACAGTCTTCCTAAACCCAGTTTTGAGATATGCTGTGTAGTCGAGTGGTAAAGATACCTGACTCTCACCCTGACGACCCGGGTTCGAATCCCGCGATGACCAATCAGGCTTCTTCTGTACAAACACGGAACACAAAATAGTTTCTAATATTCCACATAGCTTTAGTCTTCCTAAACCCAGTTATAACACGTGTTGTGTAATCGAGTGGTAAAGATACCTGACTCGCATCCTGAAGACCCGGGTTCGAATCCCGCAATGAATAATCACGCTTTTTCTGTACAAATACGGAACTCAAACTAGTTTTCAATATTCCACATAGCTTTACAGTCTTCCTAAACCCAGTTTTGAGATGTGCTGTGTTGTCGAGTGGTAAAGATACCTGACGTTCATCCTCACGACCATGGTTCAAATCCCGCAATGAATAATCGCGCTTCTTCTGTACAAATACGGAACTCAAACTAGTTTCCATTATTCCACATACCTTTACAGTCTTCCTAAACCCAGTTTTGAGATGTGCTGTGTAGTCGAGTGATAAATATACCTGACTCTCATCCTGACGACCCGGGTTCGAATCCCGCAATGAATAATCACGCTTCTTCTGTAGAAATACGGAACTCAAAGTAGTTTCCATTATTCAACATACCTTTACAGTCTTCCTAAACCCTGTTATAAGACGTGCTGTGTAATCGAGTGGTTAAGATATCTGACTCTCGTCCTGACGACCCGGGTTCGAATCCCGGAATGACCAATCAAGCTACTTCTGTACAAATACGAAACTCAAAGTAGTTTCTAATATTCCACATACCTTTACAGTCTTCCTAAACCCAGTTTTGAGATGTGCTGTGTAGTCGAGTGGTAAAGATATCCGACTCTCATCCTGACAACCATGGTTCGAATCCCGCAATGAATAATCACGCTTCTTCTGTACAAATACGGAACTCGAACTAGTTTCTAACATTCCACATACCTTTACAGTCTTCCTAAACCCAGTTTTGAGATGTGCTGTGTAGTCGAGTAGTTAAGATATCTGACTCTCGTCGTGACGACACGGGTTCGAATCCCGGAATGACCAATCGAGCTACTTCTGTACAAATACGGAACTCAAACTAGTTTCCAATATTCCACATAGCTTTACAGTCTTCCTAAACCCAGTTTTGAGATGTGCTGTGTAGTCGAGTGATAAATATACCTGACTCTCATCCTGACGACCCGGGTTCGAATCCCGCAATGACCAATCACGCTGCTTCTGTACAAACACGGAACTCAAAATAGTTTCTAATATTCCACATACCTTTACAGTCTTCCTAAACCCAGTTTTGAGATGTGCTGTGTAGTCGAGTAGTAAAGATATCTGACTCTCATCCTGACGACCATGGTTCGAATCCCGCAATGAATAATCACGCTTCTTCTGTACAAATACAGAACTCAAACTAGTTTCCAATATTCCACATACCTTTACAGTCTTCCTAAACCCAGTTTTGAGATGTGTTGTGTAGTCGAGCGGTAAAGATACCTGACGACCATGGTTCGAAGCCCGCAATGAATAATCACGCTTCTTCTGTACAAATACGGAACTCAAACTAGTTTTCAATATTCCACATAGCTTTACAGTCTTCCTAAACCCAGTTTTGAGATGTGCTGTGTAGTCGAGTGGTAAAGATACCTGACTTTCATCCTCACGACCATGGTTCGAATCCCGCAATGAATAATCCCGCTTCTTCTGTACAAATACGGAACTCAAACTAGTTTCCATTATTCCACATAGCTTTACAGTCTTCCTAAACCCAGTTTTGAGATGTGCTGTGTAGTCGAGTGGTAAAGATACCTGACTTTCATCCTCACGACCATGGTTCGAATCCCGCAATGAATAATCGCGCTTCTTCTGTACAAATACAGAACTCAAACTAGTTTCCAATATTCCACATAGCTTTACAGTCTTCCTAAACCCAGTTTTAGGACGTGCTGTGTAGTCGTGTGTTTAAGATATCTGACCCTCGTCCTGACGACTCAGGTTCGAATACTGGAATGACCAATCAAGCTACTTCTGTACAAATACGAAACTCAAACTAATTTCCAATAATCCAAATACCTTTACGGTTCTCCTAAAGCCAGTTATAAGACGTGCTGTGTAGTCGAGTGTTTAAGATATCTGACTCTCGTCTTGACGACTCAGGTTCGAATCCCGCAATGAATAATCACGCTTCTTCTTTACAAATACGGAACTCAAACTACTTTCCAATAATCCAAATAACTTTACAGTCGTCCTAAACCCAGTTATAAGACGTGCTGTGTAGTCGAGTAGTTAAGATATCCGACTCTCGTCCTGACGACCCGGGTTCGAATCCCGGAATGACCAATTGAGCTACTTCTGTACAAATACGGAACTCAAACTAATTTCCAATATTCAACATAGCGTCACAGTCTTCCTAAACCCAGTTTTGACATGCGCTGTGTAGTCGAGGGGTTAAGATATCTGACTCTCATCCTGACGACCCGAGTTCGAATCCCGGAATGACCAATCACGCTTCTTCTGTACAAACACGGAACTCAAACTACTTTCCAATATTACAAATACCTTTACAGTCTTCCTAAACCCAGTTATAAGACGTGCTGTGTAGTCGTGTGGTTAAGATATCTGACTCACGACTCAGGTTCGAATTCTGGAATGACCATTCACGCTGCTTCTGTACAAATACGGAACTCAAATTAGTTTCCAATATTCCACATAGCTTTACAGTCTTCCTAAACCCAGTTTTGAGTTGTGCTGTGTAGTCGAGGGGTTAAGATATCTGACTCTCGTCGTGACGACACGGGTTCGAATCCCGGAATGACCAATCGAGCTACTTCTGTACAAATACGGAACTCAAACTAGTTTCCAATATTCCACATAGCTTTACAGCCTTCCTAAACCCAGTTTTGAGATGTGCTGTGTAGTCGAGTGGTAGAGATACCTGAATCTCATCCTGAAGACCCGGGTTCGAATCCCGGAATGACCAATCACGCTTCTTCTGTACAAACACGGAACTCAAACTAGTTTCCAATATTCCACATAGCTTTACAGTCTTCCTAAACCCAGTTTTGAGATGTGCTGTGTAGTCGAGTTTTAAAGATATCTGACTCTCATCCTGACGACCCGGGTTCGAATCCCGGAATGACCAATCGAGCTACTTCTGTGCAAACACGGCACTCAAAGTGGTTTCCAATATTCAACATACCTTTACAGTCTTCCTAAACCCAGTTTTGAGATGTGCTGTGTAGTCGAGTGGTAAAGATACCTGACTCTCGTCCTGACGACTCGAGTTCGAATCCCGCAATGACCAATCAAGCTACGTCTGTACAAATACGGAACTCGAACGAGTTTCCAATATTCCAAATACCTTTACAGTCTTCCTAAACCCAGTTATAAGACGTGCTGTGTAATCGAGTGGTTAAGATATCTGGCTCTCGTCCTGACGACCCGGGTTCGAAACCCGGAATGACCAATCAAGCTACGTCTGTACAAATACGAAACTCAAACTAGTTTCTAATATTCCACGTAGCTTTGCAGTCTTCCTAAACCTAGTTTTAGGACGTCGTGTGTTTAAGATATGTCACCCTCGTCCTGACGACTCAGGTTCGAATACTGGAATGACCAATCACGCTGCTTCTGTACAAATACGGAACTCAAACTAGTTTCCAATATTCCACATAGCGTCACAGTCTTCCTAAACCCAGTTTTGACATGCGCTGTGTAGTCGAGGGGTTAAGATATCTGACTCTCATCCTGACGACTCAGGTTCGAATTCTGGAATGACAAGTCACGCTGCTTCTGTACAAATACGGAACTCAAACTAGTTTCCAATATTCCATATAGCTTTACAGACTTCCTAAACCCAGTTTTGAGATGTGCTGTGTAGTCGAGTGGTAAAGATACCTGAATCTCATCCTGACGACCCGGGTTCGAATCCCGGAATGACCAATCACGCTTCTTCTGTAAAAACACGGAACTCAAACTACTTTCCAATATTCCACATAGCTTTACAGTCTTCCTAAACCCAGTTATAAGACGTGCTGTGTAGTCGTGTGGTTAAGATATCTGACTCACGACTCAGGTTCGAATTCTGGAATGACCATTCACGCTGCTTCTGTACAAATACGGAACTCAAATTAGTTTCCAATATTCCACATAGCTTTACAGTCTTCCTAAACCCAGTTATAAGACGTGCTGTGTAGTCGTGTGGTTAAGATATCTGACTCACGACTCAGGTTCGAATTCTGGAATGACCAATCAGGTTTCTTCTGTACAAACACGGAACACAAAATAGTTTCTAATATTCCACATAGCTTTAGTCTTCCTAAACCCAATTTTGAGATATGCTGTGTAGTCGAGTGGTAAAGATACCTGACTCGCATCCTGAAGACCCGGGTTCGAATCCCGGAATGACCAATCGAGCTACTTCTGTACAAACACGGAACTCAAAATAGTTTCTAATATTCCACATAGCTTTACAGTCTTCCTAAACCCAGTTTTAGGACGTGCTGTGTAGTCGTGTGGTTAAGATATCTGAATATCATCCTGACGACCCGGGTTCGAATCCCGGAATGACCAATCACGCTTCTTCTGTACAAACACGGAACTCAAACTAGTTTCTAATATTCCACATAGCTTTACAGTCTTCCTATATCAATATTTTAGATGTGCTGTGTAGTCGAGTGGTAAAGATACCTGACTTTCATCCTGACGACTCAGGTTCGAATTCTGCAATGACCAATCACGCTGCTTCTGTACAAACACGGAACTGAAAATAGATTCTAATATTCCACATAGCTTTACAATCTTCCTAAACCCAGTTTTGAGATGTGCTGTGTAGTCGAGTGGTAAAGATACCTGACGACCCGGGTTCGAATCCCGCAACGAATAATCACGCTTCTTTTGTACAAATACGGAACTCAAACTAGTTTCTAATATTCCTCATAGCTTTACAGTCTTCCTAAACCCAGTTTTGAGATGTGCTGTGTAGTCGAGTGGTAAAGATACCTGACTCTCACCCTGACGAGCCGGGTTCGAATCCCGCAATGACCAATCACGCTTCTTCTGTACAAACACGTAACTCAAAATAGTTTCTAATATTCCACATAGCTTTAGTCTTCCTAAACCCAATTTTGAGATATGCTGTGTAGTCGAGTGGTAAAGATACCTGACTCTCATCCTGACGACCCGGGTTCGAATCCCGCAATGAATAATCACGCTTCTTCTGTAGAAATACGGAACTCAAAGTAGTTTCCATTATTCAACATACCTTTACAGTCTTCCTAAACCCTGTTATAAGACGTGCTGTGTAATCGAGTGGTTAAGATATCTGACTCTCGTCCTGACGACCCGGGTTCGAATCCCGGAATGACCAATCAAGCTACTTCTGTACAAATACGAAACTCAAAGTAGTTTCTAATATTCCACATACCTTTACAGTCTTCCTAAACCCAGTTTTGAGATGTGCTGTGTAGTCGAGTGGTAAAGATATCCGACTCTCATCCTGACAACCATGGTTCGAATCCCGCAATGAATAATCACGCTTCTTCTGTACAAATACGGAACTCGAACTAGTTTCTAACATTCCACATACCTTTACTGTCTTCCTAAACCCAGTTTTGAGATGTGCTGTGTAGTCGAGTGGTAAAGATACCTGACTTTCATCCTCACGACCATGGTTCGAATCCCGCAATGAATAATCCCGCTTCTTCTGTACAAATACGGAACTCAAACTAGTTTCCATTATTCCACATAGCTTTACAGTCTTCCTAAACCCAGTTTTGAGATGTGCTGTGTAGTCGAGTGGTAAAGATACCTGACTTTCATCCTCACGACCATGGTTCGAATCCCGCAATGAATAATCGCGCTTCTTCTGTACAAATACAGAACTCAAACTAGTTTCCAATATTCCACATAGCTTTACAGTCTTCCTAAACCCAGTTTTAGGACGTGCTGTGTAGTCGTGTGTTTAAGATATCTGACCCTCGTCCTGACGACTCAGGTTCGAATACTGGAATGACCAATCAAGCTACTTCTGTACAAATACGAAACTCAAACTAATTTCCAATAATCCAAATACCTTTACGGTTCTCCTAAAGCCAGTTATAAGACGTGCTGTGTAGTCGAGTGTTTAAGATATCTGACTCTCGTCTTGACGACTCAGGTTCGAATCCCGCAATGAATAATCACGCTTCTTCTTTACAAATACGGAACTCAAACTACTTTCCAATAATCCAAATAACTTTACAGTCGTCCTAAACCCAGTTATAAGACGTGCTGTGTAGTCGAGTAGTTAAGATATCCGACTCTCGTCCTGACGACCCGGGTTCGAATCCCGGAATGACCAATTGAGCTACTTCTGTACAAATACGGAACTCAAACTAATTTCCAATATTCAACATAGCGTCACAGTCTTCCTAAACCCAGTTTTGACATGCGCTGTGTAGTCGAGGGGTTAAGATATCTGACTCTCATCCTGACGACCCGAGTTCGAATCCCGGAATGACCAATCACGCTTCTTCTGTACAAACACGGAACTCAAACTACTTTCCAATATTACAAATACCTTTACAGTCTTCCTAAACCCAGTTATAAGACGTGCTGTGTAGTCGTGTGGTTAAGATATCTGACTCACGACTCAGGTTCGAATTCTGGAATGCTTCTGACCAATCACGCTGCTTCTGTACAAATACGGAACTCAAATTAGTTTCCAATATTCCACATAGCTTTACAGTCTTCCTAAACCCAGTTTTGAGTTGTGCTGTGTAGTCGAGGGGTTAAGATATCTGACTCTCGTCCTGACGACCCGGGTTCGAATCCCGCAATGACCAATCAAGCTACGTCTGTACAAATACGGAACTCGAACGAGTTTCCAATATTCCAAATACCTTTACAGTCTTCCTAAACCCAGTTATAAGACGTGCTGTGTAGTCGAGTAGTTAAGATATCTGACTCTCGTCGTGACGACACGGGTTCGAATCCCGGAATGACCAATCGAGCTACTTCTGTACAAATACGGAACTCAAACTAGTTTCCAATATTCCACATAGCTTTACAGTCTTCCTAAACCCAGTTTTGAGATGTGCTGTGTAGTCGAGTGGTAGAGATACCTGAATCTCATCCTGACGACCCGGGTTCGAATCCCGGAATGACCAATCACGCTTCTTCTGTACAAACACGGAACTCAAACTAGTTTCCAATATTCCACATAGCTTTACAGTCTTCCTAAACCCAGTTTTGAGATGTGCTGTGTAGTCGAGTTTTAAAGATATCTGACTCTCATCCTGACGACCCGGGTTCGAATCCCGGAATGACCAATCGAGCTACTTCTGTGCAAACACGGCACTCAAAGTGGTTTCCAATATTCAACATACCTTTACAGTCTTCCTAAACCCAGTTTTGAGATGTGCTGTGTAGTCGAGTGGTAAAGATACCTGACTCTCGTCCTGACGACTCGAGTTCGAATCCCGCAATGACCAATCAAGCTACGTCTGTACAAATACGGAACTCGAACGAGTTTCCAATATTCCAAATACCTTTACAGTCTTCCTAAACCCAGTTATAAGACGTGCTGTGTAATCGAGTGGTTAAGATATCTGATTCTCGTCCTGACGACCCGGGTTCGAAACCCGGAATGACCAATCAAGCTACGTCTGTACAAATACGAAACTCAAACTAGTTTCTAATATTCCACATACCTTTACAGTCTTCCTAAACCGAGTTTTGAGATGTGCTGTGTAGTCGAGTGGTAAAGATACCTGACTTTCATTCTCACGACCATGATTCGAATCCCGCAATGAATAATCGCGCTTCTTCTGTACAAATACGGAACTCAAACTAGTTTCTAATATTCCACATAGCTTTACAGTCTTCCTAAACCCAGTTTTGAGATGTGCTGTGTAGTCCACTGGTAAAGATACCTGACGACCCGGGTTCCAAACCCGCAATGAATAATCACGCTTCTTCTGTACAAATACGGAACTCAAACTAGTTTCCAATGTTCCACACACCTTTACTGTCTTCCTAAACCCAGTTTTGAGATGTGCTGTGTAGTCGAGTGGTAAAGATACCTGACTCTCACCCTGACGAGCCGGGTTCGAATCCCGCAATGACCAATCACGCTTTTTCTGTACAAACACGGAACTCAAAATAGTTTCTAATATTCCACATAGCTTTAGTCTTCCTAAACCCAATTTTGAGATATGCTGTGTAGTCGAGTGGTAAAGATACCTGACTCTCATCCTGACGACTCGGGTTCGAATCCCGCAATGAATAATCACGCTTCTTCTGTAGAAATACGGAACTCAAAGTAGTTTCCAATATTCAACCTACCTTTACAGTCTTCCTAAACCCTGTTATAAGACGTGCTGTGTAATCGAGTGGTTAAGATATCTGACTCTCGTCCTGACAACCATGGTTCGAATCCCGCAATGAATAATCACGCTTCTTCTGTACAAATACGGAACTCGAACTAGTTTCTAACATTCCACATACCTTTACAGTCTTCCTAAACCAAGTTTTGAGATGTGCTGTGTAGCCGAGTGGTAAAGATACCTGACGACCCGGGTTCGAATCCCGGAATGACCTATCAAGCTACTTCTGTATAAATACAGAACTCAAACTAGTTTCTAATATTCCACATAGCTTTACAGTCTTCCTAAACCCAGTTTTGAGATGCGCTGTGTAGTCGAGGGGTTAAGATATCTGACTCTCATCCTGACGACTCAGGTTCGAATTCTGGAATGACAAGTCACGCTGCTTCTGTACAAATACGGAACTCAAACTAGTTTCCAATATTCCATATAGCTTTACAGACTTCCTAAACCCAGTTTTGAGATGTGCTGTGTAGTCGAGTGGTAAAGATACCTGAATCTCATCCTGACGACCCGGGTTCGAATCCCGGAATGACCAATCACGCTTCTTCTGTAAAAACACGGAACTCAAACTACTTTCCAATATTCCACATAGCTTTACAGTCTTCCTAAACCCAGTTATAAGACGTGCTGTGTAGTCGTGTGGTTAAGATATCTGACTCACGACTCAGGTTCGAATTCTGGAATGACCATTCACGCTGCTTCTGTACAAATACGGAACTCAAATTAGTTTCCAATATTCCACATAGCTTTACAGTCTTCCTAAACCCAGTTATAAGACGTGCTGTGTAGTCGTGTGGTTAAGATATCTGACTCACGACTCAGGTTCGAATTCTGGAATGACCAATCAGGTTTCTTCTGTACAAACACGGAACACAAAATAGTTTCTAATATTCCACATAGCTTTAGTCTTCCTAAACCCAATTTTGAGATATGCTGTGTAGTCGAGTGGTAAAGATACCTGACTCGCATCCTGAAGACCCGGGTTCGAATCCCGGAATGACCAATCGAGCTACTTCTGTACAAACACGGAACTCAAAATAGTTTCTAATATTCCACATAGCTTTACAGTCTTCCTAAACCCAGTTTTAGGACGTGCTGTGTAGTCGTGTGGTTAAGATATCTGAATATCATCCTGACGACCCGGGTTCGAATCCCGGAATGACCAATCACGCTTCTTCTGTACAAACACGGAACTCAAACTAGTTTCTAATATTCCACATAGCTTTACAGTCTTCCTATATCAATATTTTAGATGTGCTGTGTAGTCGAGTGGTAAAGATACCTGACTTTCATCCTGACGACTCAGGTTCGAATTCTGCAATGACCAATCACGCTGCTTCTGTACAAACACGGAACTGAAAATAGATTCTAATATTCCACATAGCTTTACAATCTTCCTAAACCCAGTTTTGAGATGTGCTGTGTAGTCGAGTGGTAAAGATACCTGACGACCCGGGTTCGAATCCCGCAACGAATAATCACGCTTCTTTTGTACAAATACGGAACTCAAACTAGTTTCTAATATTCCTCATAGCTTTACAGTCTTCCTAAACCCAGTTTTGAGATGTGCTGTGTAGTCGAGTGGTAAAGATACCTGACTCTCACCCTGACGAGCCGGGTTCGAATCCCGCAATGACCAATCACGCTTCTTCTGTACAAACACGTAACTCAAAATAGTTTCTAATATTCCACATAGCTTTAGTCTTCCTAAACCCAATTTTGAGATATGCTGTGTAGTCGAGTGGTAAAGATACCTGACTCTCATCCTGACGACCCGGGTTCGAATCCCGCAATGAATAATCACGCTTCTTCTGTAGAAATACGGAACTCAAAGTAGTTTCCATTATTCAACATACCTTTACAGTCTTCCTAAACCCTGTTATAAGACGTGCTGTGTAATCGAGTGGTTAAGATATCTGACTCTCGTCCTGACGACCCGGGTTCGAATCCCGGAATGACCAATCAAGCTACTTCTGTACAAATACGAAACTCAAAGTAGTTTCTAATATTCCACATACCTTTACAGTCTTCCTAAACCCAGTTTTGAGATGTGCTGTGTAGTCGAGTGGTAAAGATATCCGACTCTCATCCTGACAACCATGGTTCGAATCCCGCAATGAATAATCACGCTTCTTCTGTACAAATACGGAACTCGAACTAGTTTCTAACATTCCACATACCTTTACTGTCTTCCTAAACCCAGTTTTGAGATGTGCTGTGTAGTCGAGTGGTAAAGATACCTGACTTTCATCCTCACGACCATGGTTCGAATCCCGCAATGAATAATCCCGCTTCTTCTGTACAAATACGGAACTCAAACTAGTTTCCATTATTCCACATAGCTTTACAGTCTTCCTAAACCCAGTTTTGAGATGTGCTGTGTAGTCGAGTGGTAAAGATACCTGACTTTCATCCTCACGACCATGGTTCGAATCCCGCAATGAATAATCGCGCTTCTTCTGTACAAATACAGAACTCAAACTAGTTTCCAATATTCCACATAGCTTTACAGTCTTCCTAAACCCAGTTTTAGGACGTGCTGTGTAGTCGTGTGTTTAAGATATCTGACCCTCGTCCTGACGACTCAGGTTCGAATACTGGAATGACCAATCAAGCTACTTCTGTACAAATACGAAACTCAAACTAATTTCCAATAATCCAAATACCTTTACGGTTCTCCTAAAGCCAGTTATAAGACGTGCTGTGTAGTCGAGTGTTTAAGATATCTGACTCTCGTCTTGACGACTCAGGTTCGAATCCCGCAATGAATAATCACGCTTCTTCTTTACAAATACGGAACTCAAACTACTTTCCAATAATCCAAATAACTTTACAGTCGTCCTAAACCCAGTTATAAGACGTGCTGTGTAGTCGAGTAGTTAAGATATCCGACTCTCGTCCTGACGACCCGGGTTCGAATCCCGGAATGACCAATTGAGCTACTTCTGTACAAATACGGAACTCAAACTAATTTCCAATATTCAACATAGCGTCACAGTCTTCCTAAACCCAGTTTTGACATGCGCTGTGTAGTCGAGGGGTTAAGATATCTGACTCTCATCCTGACGACCCGAGTTCGAATCCCGGAATGACCAATCACGCTTCTTCTGTACAAACACGGAACTCAAACTACTTTCCAATATTACAAATACCTTTACAGTCTTCCTAAACCCAGTTATAAGACGTGCTGTGTAGTCGTGTGGTTAAGATATCTGACTCACGACTCAGGTTCGAATTCTGGAATGCTTCTGACCAATCACGCTGCTTCTGTACAAATACGGAACTCAAATTAGTTTCCAATATTCCACATAGCTTTACAGTCTTCCTAAACCCAGTTTTGAGTTGTGCTGTGTAGTCGAGGGGTTAAGATATCTGACTCTCGTCCTGACGACCCGGGTTCGAATCCCGCAATGACCAATCAAGCTACGTCTGTACAAATACGGAACTCGAACGAGTTTCCAATATTCCAAATACCTTTACAGTCTTCCTAAACCCAGTTATAAGACGTGCTGTGTAGTCGAGTAGTTAAGATATCTGACTCTCGTCGTGACGACACGGGTTCGAATCCCGGAATGACCAATCGAGCTACTTCTGTACAAATACGGAACTCAAACTAGTTTCCAATATTCCACATAGCTTTACAGTCTTCCTAAACCCAGTTTTGAGATGTGCTGTGTAGTCGAGTGGTAGAGATACCTGAATCTCATCCTGACGACCCGGGTTCGAATCCCGGAATGACCAATCACGCTTCTTCTGTACAAACACGGAACTCAAACTAGTTTCCAATATTCCACATAGCTTTACAGTCTTCCTAAACCCAGTTTTGAGATGTGCTGTGTAGTCGAGTTTTAAAGATATCTGACTCTCATCCTGACGACCCGGGTTCGAATCCCGGAATGACCAATCGAGCTACTTCTGTACAAATACGGAACTCGAACGAGTTTCCAATATTCCAAATACCTTTACAGTCTTCCTAAACCCAGTTATAAGACGTGCTGTGTAATCGAGTGGTTAAGATATCTGATTCTCGTCCTGACGACCCGGGTTCGAAACCCGGAATGACCAATCAAGCTACGTCTGTACAAATACGAAACTCAAACTAGTTTCTAATATTCCACATACCTTTACAGTCTTCCTAAACCGAGTTTTGAGATGTGCTGTGTAGTCGAGTGGTAAAGATACCTGACTTTCATTCTCACGACCATGATTCGAATCCCGCAATGAATAATCGCGCTTCTTCTGTACAAATACGGAACTCAAACTAGTTTCTAATATTCCACATAGCTTTACAGTCTTCCTAAACCCAGTTTTGAGATGTGCTGTGTAGTCCACTGGTAAAGATACCTGACGACCCGGGTTCCAAACCCGCAATGAATAATCACGCTTCTTCTGTACAAATACGGAACTCAAACTAGTTTCCAATGTTCCACACACCTTTACTGTCTTCCTAAACCCAGTTTTGAGATGTGCTGTGTAGTCGAGTGGTAAAGATACCTGATTCTCACCCTGACGAGCCGGGTTCGAATCCCGCAAAGACCAATCACGCTTTTTCTGTACAAACACGGAACTCAAAATAGTTTCTAATATTCCACATAGCTTTAGTCTTCCTAAACCCAATTTTGAGATATGCTGTGTAGTCGAGTGGTAAAGATACCTGACTCTCATCCTGACGACTCGGGTTCGAATCCCGCAATGAATAATCACGCTTCTTCTGTAGAAATACGGAACTCAAAGTAGTTTCCAATATTCAACCTACCTTTACAGTCTTCCTAAACCCTGTTATAAGACGTGCTGTGTAATCGAGTGGTTAAGATATCTGACTCTCGTCCTGACAACCATGGTTCGAATCCCGCAATGAATAATCACGCTTCTTCTGTACAAATACGGAACTCGAACTAGTTTCTAACATTCCACATACCTTTACAGTCTTCCTAAACCAAGTTTTGAGATGTGCTGTGTAGCCGAGTGGTAAAGATACCTGACGACCCGGGTTCGAATCCCGGAATGACCTATCAAGCTACTTCTGTATAAATACAGAACTCAAACTAGTTTCTAATATTCCACATAGCTTTACAGTCTTCCTAAACCCAGTTTTGAGATGTGCTGTGTAGTCGAGTGGTAAAGATACCTGACTCTCACCCTGATGACCCGGGTTCGAAACCCGCAATGAATAATCACGCGTCGTCTGTACAAATACGGAACTCAAACTAGTTTCTAATATTCCACATAGCTTTACAGCCTTCCTAAACCCAGTTTTGAGATGTGCTGTGTAGTCGAGTGGTAAAGATACCTCACTCTCTCCCTGACGACCATGGTTTGAATCCCGCAATGAATAATCACCCTTCTTCTGTACAAATACGGAACTCAAACTAGTTTCCAATATTCCACATAGCTTTACAGTCTTCCTAAACCCAGTTTTAGGACGTGCTGTGTAGTCGTGTGTTTAAGATATCTGACTCTCGTTCTGACGACTCAGGTTCGAATTCTGGAATGACCAATCACGCTGCTTCTGTACAAATATGGAACTCAAACTAGTTTCTAATATTCCAAATACCTTTACAGTCTTCCTAAACCTAGTTTTAGGACGTCCTGTGTAGTCGTGTGTTTAAGATATCTGACCCTCGTCCTGACGACTCAGGTTCGAATCCCGCAATGAATAATCACGCTTCTTCTGTACAAATACGGAACTCAAACTAGTTTCTAATATTCCACGTAGCTTTACAGTCTTCCTAAACCCAGTTTTGAGATGTGCTGTGTAGTCGAGTAGTAAAGATACCTGACTTTCATTCTCACGACCATGGTTCGAATCCCGCAATGAATAATCGCGCTTCTTCTGTACAAATACGGAACTCAAACTAGTTTCTAATATTCCAAATACCTTTACAGTCTTCCTAAACCTAGTTTTAGGACGTCCTGTGTAGTCGTGTGTTTAAGATATCTGACCCTCGTCCTGACGACTCAGATTCGAATCCCGCAATGAATAATCACGCTTCTTCTTTACAAATACGGAACTCAAACTAGTTTCCAATAATCCAAATAACTTTACAGTCGTCCTAAACCCAGTTATAAGACGTGCTGTGTAGTCGAGGGGTTAAGATATCTGACTCTCATCCTCACGACTCAGGTTCGAATTCTGGAATGACCGTTCACGCTGGTTCTGTACAAATATGGAACTCAAATTAGTTTCCAATATTCCACATAGCTTTACAGTCTTCCTAAACCCAGTTTTGAGTTGTGCTGTGTAGTCGAGGGGTTAAGATATCTGACTCTCGTCCTGACGACCTGGGTTCGAATCCCGCAATGAGCAATCAAGCTACGTCTGTACAAATACGGAACTC
This sequence comes from Pholcus phalangioides, assembly GCF_987345545.1. Classification (NCBI taxonomy): domain Eukaryota; kingdom Metazoa; phylum Arthropoda; class Arachnida; order Araneae; family Pholcidae; genus Pholcus; species Pholcus phalangioides. The sequence continues at coordinate 14,764,041 of NW_028301598.1, forward strand.
AAACTAGTTTCCAATATTCCAAATAACTTTACAGTCGTCCTAAACCCAGTTATAAGACGTGCTGTGTAGTCGAGGGGTTAAGATATCTGACTCTCATCCTCACGACACAGGTTCGAATTCTGGAATGACCAGTCACGCTGCTTCTGTACAAATACGGAACTCAAACTAGTTTCCAATATTCCACATAGCTTTAAAACCCAGTCCTAAACCGTCCTAAACCCAGTTTTAGGACGTGCTGTGTAGTCGTGTGTTTAAGATATCTGACTCTCGTTCTGACGACTCAGGTTCGAATTCCGGAATGACCAATCACGCTGCTTCTGTACAAATATGGAACTCAAACTAGTTTCTAATATTCCAAATACCTTTACAGTCTTCCTAAACCTAGTTTTAGGACGTCCTGTGTAGTCGTGTGTTTAAGATATCTGACCCTCGTCCTGACGACTCAGATTCGAATCCCGCAATGAATAATCACGCTTCTTCTTTACAAATACGGAACTCAAACTAGTTTCCAATAATCCAAATAACTTTACAGTCGTCCTAAACCCAGTTATAAGACGTGCTGTGTAGTCGAGGGGTTAAGATATCTGACTCTCATCCTCACGACACAGGTTCGAATTCTGGAATGACCAGTCACGCTGCTTCTGTACAAATACGGAACTCAAACTAGTTTCCTATATTCCACATAGATTTACAGTCTTCCTAAACCCAGTTTTGAGATGTGATGTGTAGTCTTGTGGTAAAGATACCTGACTCTCATCCTGACGACCCGGGTTCGAATTCCGCAATGAATAATCACGCTTCTTTTGTACAAATACGGAACTCAAACTAGTTTCCAATATTCCAAATACCTTTACAGTCTTCCTAAACCCAGTTATAAGACGTGCTGTGTAGTCGTGAGGTTAAGATATCTGACTCACGACTCAGGTTCGAATTCTGGAATGACCGTTCACGCTGGTTCTGTACAAATATGGAACTCAAATTAGTTTCCAATATTCCACATAGCTTTACAGTCTTCCTAAACCCAGTTTTGAGTTGTGCTGTGTAGTCGAGGGGTTAAGATATCTGACTCTCGTCCTGACGACCTGGGTTCGAATCCCGCAATGAGCAATCAAGCTACGTCTGTACAAATACGGAACTCGAACGAGTTTCCAATATTCCAAATACCTTTACAGTCTTCCTAAACCCAGTTATAAGACGTGCTGTGTAGTCGAGTAGTTAAGATATCTGACTCTCGTCGTGACGACACGGGTTCGAATCCCGGAATGACCAATCGAGCTACTTCTGTACAAATACGGAACTCAAACTAGTTTCCAATATTCCACATAGCTTTACAGTCTTCCTAAACCCAGTTTTGAGATGTGCTGTGTAGTCGAGTTTTAAAGATACCTGACTCTCATCCTGACGACCCGGGTTCGAATCCCGCAATGAATAATCACGCTTCTTCCGTAGAAATACGGAACTCAAACTAGTTCCCAATATTCCACATATCTTTACAGTCTTCCTAAACCCAGTTATAAGACGTGCTGTGTAGTCGAGTGGTAAAGATACCTGACTCTCATCCTGACGACCCAGGTTCGAAACCCGCAATGAATAATCACGCTTCTTCTGTACAAATACGGATCTCAAACTAGTTTCCAATATTCCACATACCTTTACAGTCTTCCTAAACCCAGTTATAAGACGTACTGTGTAATCGAGTGGTTAAGATACCTCACTCTCACCCTGACGACCATGGTTTGAATCCCGCAATGAATAATCACGCTTCTTCTGTACAAATACGGAACTCAAACTAGTTTCCAATATTCCACATAGCTTTACAGTCTTCCTAAACCCAGTTTTAGGACGTGCTGTGTAGTCGTGTGTTTAAGATATCTGACTCTCGTTCTGACGACTCAGGTTCGAATTCCGGAATGACCAATCACGCTGCTTCTGTACAAATATGGAACTCAAACTAGTTTCTAATATTCCAAATACCTTTACAGTCTTCCTAAACCTAGTTTTAGGACGTCCTGTGTAGTCGTGTGTTTAAGATATGTGACCCTCGTCCTGACGACTCAGATTCGAATCCCGCAATGAATAATCACGCTTCTTCTTTACAAATACGGAACTCAAACTAGTTTCCAATAATCCAAATAACTTTACAGTCGTCCTAAACCCAGTTATAAGACGTGCTGTGTAGTCGAGTGGTAAAGATACCTGACTCTCATCCTGACGACCATGGTTTGAATCCCGCAATGAATAATCACGCTTCTTCTGTACAAATACGGAACTCAAACTAGTTTCCAATATTCCACATAGCTTTACAGTCTTCCTAAACCCAGTTTTAGGACGTGCTGTGTAGTCGTGTGTTTAAGATATCTGACTCTCGTTCTGACGACTCAGGTTCGAATTCCGGAATGACCAATCACGCTGCTTCTGTACAAATATGGAACTCAAACTAGTTTCTAATATTCCAAATACCTTTACAGTCTTCCTAAACCTAGTTTTAGGACGTCCTGTGTAGTCGTGTGTTTAAGATATGTGACCCTCGTCCTGACGACTCAGATTCGAATCCCGCAATGAATAATCACGCTTCTTCTTTACAAATACGGAACTCAAACTAGTTTCCAATAATCCAAATAACTTTACAGTCGTCCTAAACCCAGTTATAAGACGTGCTGTGTAGTCGAGGGGTTAAGATATCTGACTCTCATCCTGACGACACAGGTTCGAATTCTGGAATGACCAGTCACGCTGCTTCTGTACAAATACGGAACTCAAACTAGTTTCCTATATTCCACATAGATTTACAGTCTTCCTAAACCCAGTTTTGAGATGTGATGTGTAGTCGAGTGGTAAAGATACCTGACTCTCATCCTGACGACCCGGGTTCGAATTCCGCAATGAATAATCACGCTTCTTTTGTACAAATACGGAACTCAAACTAGTTTCCAATATTCCAAATACCTTTACAGTCTTCCTAAACCCAGTTATAAGACGTGCTGTGTAGTCGTGAGGTTAAGATATCTGACTCACGAATCAGGTTCGAATTCTGGTATGACCGTTCACGCTGCTTCTGTACAAATATGGAACTCAAATTAGTTTCCAATATTCCACATAGCTTTACAGTCTTCCTAAACCCAGTTATAAGACGTGCTGTGTAGTCGAGTAGTTAAGATATCTGACTCTCGTCGTGACGACACGGGTTCGAATCCCGGAATGACCAATCGAGCTACTTCTGTACAAATACGGAACTCAAACTAGTTTCCAATATTCCACATAGCTTTACAGTCTTCCTAAACCCAGTTTTGAGATGTGCTTTGTAGTCGAGTTTTAAAGATACCTGACTCTCTTCCTGACGACCCGGGTTCGAATCCCGCAATGAATAATCACGCTTCTTCTGTAGAAATACGGAACTCAAACTAGTTTCCAATATTCCACATACCTTTACAGTCTTCCTAAACCCAGTTATAAGACGTGCTGTGTAGTCGAGTGGTAAAGATACCTGACTCTCATCCTGACGACCCAGGTTCGAAACCCGCAATGAATAATCACGCTCCTTCTGTACAAATACGGATCTCAAACTAGTTTCCAATATTCCACATACCTTTACAGTCTTCCTAAACCCAGTTATAAGACGTACTGTGTAATCGAGTGGTTAAGATACCTCACTCTCACCCTGACGACCATGGTTTGAATCCCGCAATGAATAATCACGCTTCTTCTGTACAAATACGGAACTCAAACTAGTTTCCAATATTCCACATACCTTTACAGTCTTCCTAAACCCAGTTATAAGACGTGCTGTGTAATCGAGTGGTTGAGATATCTGACTCTCGTACTGACGACCCGGGTTCGAATCCCGCAATGAATAATCATGCTTCATCTGTACAAACACGGAACTCAAACTAGTTTCCAACATTCCACATACCTTTAGAGTCTTCCTTAACCCAGTTATAAGACGTGCTGTGTAGTCGAGTGGTAAAGATACATGACTCTCATCCTGACGACCATGGTTCAAATCCCGCAATGAATAATCACGCTACTTCTGTACAAATACGGAACTCAAACTAGTTTCCAACATTCCACATACCTTTACAGTCTTCCTAAACCCAGTTATAAGACGTGCTGTGTAATCGAGTGGTTAAAATATCTGACTCTCATCCTGACGACCATGGTTCGAATCCCGCAATGAATAATCACGCTTCTTCTGTACAAATACGGAACTCAAACTAGTTTCTAATATTCCACGTAGCTTTACAGTCTTCCTAAACCCAGTTTTGAGATGTGCTGTGTAGTCGAGTGGTAAAGATACCTCACTTTCATTCTGACGACCATGGTTCGAATCCCGCAATGAATAGTCACGCTTCTTCTGTACAAATACGGAACTCAAACTAGTTTCTAATATTCCACGTAGCTTTACAGTCTTCCTAAACCCAATTTTGAGATGTGCTGTGTAGTCGAATGGTAAAGATACCTGACTTTCATTCTGACGACCATGGTTCGAATCCCGCAATGAATAGTCACGCTTCTTCTGTACAAATACGGAACTCAAACTAGTTTCTAATATTCCACATAGCTTTACAGTCTTCCTAAACCCAGTTTTGAGATGTGCTGTGTAGTCGAGTGGTAAAGATACCTCACTCTCACCCTGACGACCATGGTTTGAATCCCGCAATGAATAATCACCCTTCTTCTGTACAAATACGGAACTCAAACTAGTTTCCAATATTCCACATACCTTTACAGTCTTCCTAAACCCAGTTATAAGACGTGCTGTGTAATCGAGTGGTTGAGATATCTGACTCTAACCCTGACGACCCGGGTTCGAATCCCGGAATGACCAATCAAGCTACTTCTGTACAAATACGGAACTCAAACTAGTTTCCAATATTCCACATAGCTTTACAGTCTTCCTAAACCCAGTTTTAGGACGTGCTGTGTAGTCGTGTGTTTAAGATATCTGACTCTCGTTCTGACGACTCAGGTTCGAATTCTGGAATGACCAATCACGCTGCTTCTGTACAAATATGGAACTCAAACTATTTTCTAATATTCCAAATACCTTTACAGTCTTCCTAAACCTAGTTTTAGGACGTCCTGTGTAGTCGTGTGTTTAAGATATCTGACCCTCGTCCGGACGACTCAGGTTCGAATCCCGCAATGAATAATCACGCTTCTTCTGTACAAATACGGAACTCAAACTAGTTTCTAATATTCCACGTAGCTTTACAGTCTTCCTAAACCCAGTTTTGAGATGTGCTGTGTAGTCGAGTAGTAAAGATACCTGACTTTCATTCTCACGACCATGGTTCGAATCCCGCAATGAATAATCGCGCTTCTTCTGTTCAAATACGGAACTCAAACTAGATTCTAATATTCCACATAGCTTTACAGTCTTCCTAAACCCAGTTTTGAGATGTGCTGTGTAGTCGAGTGGTAAAGATACCTGACTCTCACCCTGACGACCATGGTTTGAATCCCGCAATGAATAATCACGCTTCTTCTGTACAAATACGGAACTCAAACTAGTTTCCAATATTCCACATACCTTTACAGTCTTCCTAAACCCAGTTATAAGACGTGCTGTGTAGTCGAGTGGTAAAGATACCTGACTCTCATCCTGACGACCCAGGTTCGAAACCCGCAATGAATAATCACGCTTCTTCTGTACAAATACGGAACTCAAACTAGTTTCCAATATTCCACATACCTTTACAGTCTTCCTAAACCCAGTTATAAGACGTGCTGTGTAGTCGAGTGGTAAAGATACCTGACTCTCATCCTGACGACCCAGGTTCGAAACCCGCAATGAATAATCACGCTTCTTCTGTACAAATACGGATCTCAAACTAGTTTCCAATATTCCACATACCTTTACAGTCTTCCTAAACCCAGTTATAAGACGTGCTGTGTAATCGAGTGGTTAAGATACCTCACTCTCACCCTGACGACCATGGTTTGAATCCCGCAATGAATAATCACGCTTCTTCTGTACAAATACGGAACTCAAACTAGTTTCCAATATTCCACATACCTTTACAGTCTTCCTAAACCCAGTTTTAGGACGTGCTGTGTAGTCGTGTGTTTAAGATATCTGACTCTCGTTCTGACGACTCAGTTTCGAATTCCGGAATGACCAATCACGCTGCTTCTGTACAAATATGGAACTCAAACTAGTTTCTAATATTCCAAATACCTTTACAGTCTTCCTAAACCTAGTTTTAGGACGTCCTGTGTAGTCGTGTGTTTAAGATATCTGACCCTCGTCCTGACGACTCAGATTCGAATCCCGCAATGAATAATCACGCTTCTTCTTTACAAATACGGAACTCAAACTAGTTTCCAATAATCCAAATAACTTTACAGTCGTCCTAAACCCAGTTATAAGACGTGCTGTGTAGTCGAGGGGTTAAGATATCTGACTCTCATCCTGACGACACAGGTTCGAATTCTGGAATGACCAGTCACGCTGCTTCTGTACAAATACGGAACTCAAACTAGTTTCCTATATTCCACATAGATTTACGGTCTTCCTAAACCCAGTTTTGAGATGTGATGTGTAGTCGAGTGGTAAAGATACCTGACTCTCATCCTGACGACCCGGGTTCGAATTCCGCAATGAATAATCACGCTTCTTTTGTACAAATACGGAACTCAAACTAGTTTCCAATATTCCAAATACCTTTACAGTCTTCCTAAACCCAGTTATAAGACGTGCTGTGTAGTCGTGAGGTTAAGATATCTGACTCACGACTCAGGTTCGAATTCTGGAATGACCGTTCACGCTGCTTCTGTACAAATATGGAACTCAAATTAGTTTCCAATATTCCACATAGCTTTACAGTCTTCCTAAACCCAGTTATAAGACGTGCTGCGTAGTCGAGTAGTTAAGATATCTGACTCTCGTCGTGACGACACGGGTTCGAATCCCGGAATGACCAATCGAGCTACTTCTGTACAAATACGGAACTCAAACAAGTTTCCAATATTCCACATAGCTTTACAGTCTTCCTAAACCCAGTTTTGAGATGTGCTTTGTAGTCGAGTTTTAAAGATACCTGACTCTCTTCCTGACGACCCGGGTTCGAATCCCGCAATGAATAATCACGCTTCTACTGTAGAAATACGGAACTCAAACTAGTTTCCAATATTCCACATACCTTTACAGTCTTCCTAAACCCAGTTATAAGACGTGCTGTGTAGTCGAGTGGTAAAGATACCTGACTCTCATCCTGACGACCCAGGTTCGAAACCCGCAATGAATAATCAAGCTCCTTCTGTACAAATACGGATCTCAAACTAGTTTCCAATATTCCACATACCTTTACAGTCTTCCTAAACCCAGTTATAAGACGTACTGTGTAATCGAGTGGTTAAGATACCTCACTCTCACCCTGACGACCATGGTTTGAATCCCGCAATGAATAATCACGCTTCTTCTGTACAAATACGGAACTCAAACTAGTTTCCAATATTCCACATACCTTTACAGTCTTCCTAAACCCAGTTATAAGACGTGCTGTGTAATCGAGTGGTTGAGATATCTGACTCTAACCCTGACGACCCGGGTTCGAATCCCGGAATGACCAATCAAGCTACTTCTGTACAAATACGGAACTCAAACTAGTTTCCAATATTCCACATAGCTTTACAGTCTTCCTAAACCCAGTTTTAGGACGTGCTGTGTAGTCGAGTGGTAAAGATACATGACTCTCATCCTGACGACCATGGTTCAAATCCCGCAATGAATAATCACGCTACTTCTGTACAAATACGGAACTCAAACTAGTTTCCAATATTCCACATACCTTTACAGTCTTATTAAACCCAGTTATAAGACGTGCTGTGTAATCGAGTGGTTAAGATATCTGACTCTCGTACTGACGACCCGGGTTCGAATCCCGCAATGAATAATCATGCTTCTTCTGTACAAACACGGAACTCAAACTAGTTTCCAACATTCCACATACCTTTACAGTCTTCCTAAACCCAGTTATAAGACGTGCTGTGTAGTCGAGTAGTTAAGATATCTGACTCTCGTCGTGACGACACGGGTTCGAATCCCGGAATGACCAATCGAGCTACTTCTGTACAAATACGGAACTCAAACTAGTTTCCAATATTCCACATAGCTTTACAGTCTTCCTAAACCCAGTTTTGAGATGTGCTTTGTAGTCGAGTTTTAAAGATACCTGACTCTCTTCCTGACGACCCGGGTTCGAATCCCTCAATGAATAATCACGCTTCTTCTGTAGAAATACGGAACTCAAACTAGTTTCCAATATTCCACATACCTTTACAGTCTTCCTAAACCCAGTTATAAGACGTGCTGTGTAGTCGAGTGGTTAAGATATCTGACTCTCGTACTGACGACCCGGGTTCGAATCCCGCAATGAATAATCATGCTTCTTCTGTACAAACACGGAACTCAAACTAGTTTCCAACATTCCACATACCTTTACAGTCTTCCTAAACCCAGTTATAAGACGTGCTGTGTAATCGAGTGGTTAAAATATCTGACTCTCATCCTGACGACCATGGTTCGAATCCCGCAATGAATAATCACGCTTCTTCTGTACAAATACGGAACTCAAACTAGTTTCTAATATTCCACGTAGCTTTACAGTCTTCCTAAACCCAGTTTTGAGATGTGCTGTGTAGTCGAGTGGTAAAGATACCTCACTTTCATTCTGACGACCATGGTTCGAATCCCGCAATGAATAGTCACGCTTCTTCTGTACAAATACGGAACTCAAACTAGTTTCTAATATTCCACGTAGCTTTACAGTCTTCCTAAACCCAATTTTGAGATGTGCTGTGTAGTCGAATGGTAAAGATACCTGACTTTCATTCTGACGACCATGGTTCGAATCCCGCAATGAATAGTCACGCTTCTTCTGTACAAATACGGAACTCAAACTAGTTTCTAATATTCCACATAGCTTTACAGTCTTCCTAAACCCAGTTTTGAGATGTGCTGTGTAGTCGAGTGGTAAAGATACCTGACTCTCACCCTGACGATCATGGTTTGAATCCCGCAATGAATAATCACGCTTCTTCTGTACAAATACGGAACTCAAACTAGTTTCCAATATTCCACATAGCTTTACAGTCTTCCTAAACCCAGTTTTAGGACGTGCTGTGTAGTCGTGTGTTTAAGATATCTGACTCTCGTTCTGACGACTCAGGTTCGAATTCTGGAATGACCAATCACGCTGCTTCTGTACAAATATGGAACTCAAACTATTTTCTAATATTCCAAATACCTTTACAGTCTTCCTAAACCTAGTTTTAGGACGTCCTGTGTAGTCGTGTGTTTAAGATATCTGACCCTCGTCCTGACGACTCAGGTTCGAATCCCGCAATGAATAATCACGCTTCTTCTGTACAAATACGGAACTCAAACTAGTTTCTAATATTCCACGTAGCTTTACAGTCTTCCTAAACCCAGTTTTGAGATGTGCTGTGTAGTCGAGTAGTAAAGATACCTGACTTTCATTCTCACGACCATGGTTCGAATCCCGCAATGAATAATCGCGCTTCTTCTGTTCAAATACGGAACTCAAACTAGATTCTAATATTCCACATAGCTTTACAGTCTTCCTAAACCCAGTTTTGAGATGTGCTGTGTAGTCGAGTGGTAAAGATACCTGACTCTCACCCTGACGACCATGGTTTGAATCCCGCAATGAATAATCACGCTTCTTCTGTACAAATACGGAACTCAAACTAGTTTCCAATATTCCACATACCTTTACAGTCTTCCTAAACCCAGTTATAAGACGTGCTGTGTAGTCGAGTGGTAAAGATACCTGACTCTCATCCTGACGACCCAGGTTCGAAACCCGCAATGAATAATCACGCTTCTTCTGTACAAATACGGAACTCAAACTAGTTTCCAATATTCCACATACCTTTACAGTCTTCCTAAACCCAGTTATAAGACGTGCTGTGTAGTCGAGTGGTAAAGATACCTCACTTTCATTCTAACGACCATGGTTCGAATCCCGCAATGAATAGTCACGCTTCTTCTGTACAAATACGGAACTCAAACTAGTTTCTAATATTCCACGTAGCTTTACAGTCTTCCTAAACCCAATTTTGAGATGTGCTGTGTAGTCGAATGGTAAAGATACCTGACTTTCATTCTGACGACCATGGTTCGAATCCCGCAAAGAATAGTCACGCTTCTTCTGTACAAATACGGAACTCAAACTAGTTTCTAATATTCCACATAGCTTTACAGTCTTCCTAAACCCAGTTTTGAGATGTGCTGTGTAGTCGAGTGGTAAAGATACCTGACTCTCACCCTGACGATCATGGTTTGAATCCCGCAATGAATAATCACGCTTCTTCTGTACAAATACGGAACTCAAACTAGTTTCTAATATTCCACATAGCTTTACAGCCTTCCTAAACCCAGTTTTGAGATGTGCTGTGTAGTCGAGTGGTAAAGATACCTCACTCTCACCCTGACGACCCGGGTTCGAATCCCGGAATGACCAATCAAGCTACTTCTGTACAAATACGGAACTCAAACTAGTTTCCAATATTCCACATAGCTTTACAGTCTTCCTAAACCCAGTTTTGACATGCGCTGTGTAGTCGAGGGGTTAAGATATCTGACTCTCATCCTGACGACCCGAGTTCGAATCCCGGAATGACCAATCACGCTTCTTCTGTACAAACACGGAACTCAAACTACTTTCCAATATTACAAATACCTTTACAGTCTTCCTAAACCCAGTTATAAGACGTGCTGTGTAGTCGTGTGGTTAAGATATCTGACTCACGACTCAGGTTCGAATTCTGGAATGCTTCTGACCAATCACGCTGCTTCTGTACAAATACGGAACTCAAATTAGTTTCCAATATTCCACATAGCTTTACAGTCTTCCTAAACCCAGTTTTGAGTTGTGCTGTGTAGTCGAGGGGTTAAGATATCTGACTCTCGTCCTGACGACCCGGGTTCGAATCCCGCAATGACCAATCAAGCTACGTCTGTACAAATACGGAACTCGAACGAGTTTCCAATATTCCAAATACCTTTACAGTCTTCCTAAACCCAGTTATAAGACGTGCTGTGTAGTCGAGTAGTTAAGATATCTGACTCTCGTCGTGACGACACGGGTTCGAATCCCGGAATGACCAATCGAGCTACTTCTGTACAAATACGGAACTCAAACTAGTTTCCAATATTCCACATAGCTTTACAGTCTTCCTAAACCCAGTTTTGAGATGTGCTGTGTAGTCGAGTGGTAGAGATACCTGAATCTCATCCTGACGACCCGGGTTCGAATCCCGGAATGACCAATCACGCTTCTTCTGTACAAACACGGAACTCAAACTAGTTTCCAATATTCCACATAGCTTTACAGTCTTCCTAAACCCAGTTTTGAGATGTGCTGTGTAGTCGAGTTTTAAAGATATCTGACTCTCATCCTGACGACCCGGGTTCGAATCCCGGAATGACCAATCGAGCTACTTCTGTGCAAACACGGCACTCAAAGTGGTTTCCAATATTCAACATACCTTTACAGTCTTCCTAAACCCAGTTTTGAGATGTGCTGTGTAGTCGAGTGGTAAAGATACCTGACTCTCGTCCTGACGACTCGAGTTCGAATCCCGCAATGACCAATCAAGCTACGTCTGTACAAATACGGAACTCGAACGAGTTTCCAATATTCCAAATACCTTTACAGTCTTCCTAAACCCAGTTATAAGACGTGCTGTGTAATCGAGTGGTTAAGATATCTGATTCTCGTCCTGACGACCCGGGTTCGAAACCCGGAATGACCAATCAAGCTACGTCTGTACAAATACGAAACTCAAACTAGTTTCTAATATTCCACATACCTTTACAGTCTTCCTAAACCGAGTTTTGAGATGTGCTGTGTAGTCGAGTGGTAAAGATACCTGACTTTCATTCTCACGACCATGATTCGAATCCCGCAATGAATAATCGCGCTTCTTCTGTACAAATACGGAACTCAAACTAGTTTCTAATATTCCACATAGCTTTACAGTCTTCCTAAACCCAGTTTTGAGATGTGCTGTGTAGTCCACTGGTAAAGATACCTGACGACCCGGGTTCCAAACCCGCAATGAATAATCACGCTTCTTCTGTACAAATACGGAACTCAAACTAGTTTCCAATGTTCCACACACCTTTACTGTCTTCCTAAACCCAGTTTTGAGATGTGCTGTGTAGTCGAGTGGTAAAGATACCTGACTCTCACCCTGACGAGCCGGGTTCGAATCCCGCAATGACCAATCACGCTTTTTCTGTACAAACACGGAACTCAAAATAGTTTCTAATATTCCACATAGCTTTAGTCTTCCTAAACCCAATTTTGAGATATGCTGTGTAGTCGAGTGGTAAAGATACCTGACTCTCATCCTGACGACTCGGGTTCGAATCCCGCAATGAATAATCACGCTTCTTCTGTAGAAATACGGAACTCAAAGTAGTTTCCAATATTCAACCTACCTTTACAGTCTTCCTAAACCCTGTTATAAGACGTGCTGTGTAATCGAGTGGTTAAGATATCTGACTCTCGTCCTGACAACCATGGTTCGAATCCCGCAATGAATAATCACGCTTCTTCTGTACAAATACGGAACTCGAACTAGTTTCTAACATTCCACATACCTTTACAGTCTTCCTAAACCAAGTTTTGAGATGTGCTGTGTAGCCGAGTGGTAAAGATACCTGACGACCCGGGTTCGAATCCCGGAATGACCTATCAAGCTACTTCTGTATAAATACAGAACTCAAACTAGTTTCTAATATTCCACATAGCTTTACAGTCTTCCTAAACCCAGTTTTGAGATGTGCTGTGTAGTCGAGGGGTTAAGATATCTGACTCTCATCCTGACGACTCAGGTTCGAATTCTGGAATGACAAGTCACGCTGCTTCTGTACAAATACGGAACTCAAACTAGTTTCCAATATTCCATATAGCTTTACAGACTTCCTAAACCCAGTTTTGAGATGTGCTGTGTAGTCGAGTGGTAAAGATACCTGAATCTCATCCTGACGACCCGGGTTCGAATCCCGGAATGACCAATCACGCTTCTTCTGTAAAAACACGGAACTCAAACTACTTTCCAATATTCCACATAGCTTTACAGTCTTCCTAAACCCAGTTATAAGACGTGCTGTGTAGTCGTGTGGTTAAGATATCTGACTCACGACTCAGGTTCGAATTCTGGAATGACCATTCACGCTGCTTCTGTACAAATACGGAACTCAAATTAGTTTCCAATATTCCACATAGCTTTACAGTCTTCCTAAACCCAGTTATAAGACGTGCTGTGTAGTCGTGTGGTTAAGATATCTGACTCACGACTCAGGTTCGAATTCTGGAATGACCAATCAGGTTTCTTCTGTACAAACACGGAACACAAAATAGTTTCTAATATTCCACATAGCTTTAGTCTTCCTAAACCCAATTTTGAGATATGCTGTGTAGTCGAGTGGTAAAGATACCTGACTCGCATCCTGAAGACCCGGGTTCGAATCCCGGAATGACCAATCGAGCTACTTCTGTACAAACACGGAACTCAAAATAGTTTCTAATATTCCACATAGCTTTACAGTCTTCCTAAACCCAGTTTTAGGACGTGCTGTGTAGTCGTGTGGTTAAGATATCTGAATATCATCCTGACGACCCGGGTTCGAATCCCGGAATGACCAATCACGCTTCTTCTGTACAAACACGGAACTCAAACTAGTTTCTAATATTCCACATAGCTTTACAGTCTTCCTATATCAATATTTTAGATGTGCTGTGTAGTCGAGTGGTAAAGATACCTGACTTTCATCCTGACGACTCAGGTTCGAATTCTGCAATGACCAATCACGCTGCTTCTGTACAAACACGGAACTGAAAATAGATTCTAATATTCCACATAGCTTTACAATCTTCCTAAACCCAGTTTTGAGATGTGCTGTGTAGTCGAGTGGTAAAGATACCTGACGACCCGGGTTCGAATCCCGCAACGAATAATCACGCTTCTTTTGTACAAATACGGAACTCAAACTAGTTTCTAATATTCCTCATAGCTTTACAGTCTTCCTAAACCCAGTTTTGAGATGTGCTGTGTAGTCGAGTGGTAAAGATACCTGACTCTCACCCTGACGAGCCGGGTTCGAATCCCGCAATGACCAATCACGCTTCTTCTGTACAAACACGTAACTCAAAATAGTTTCTAATATTCCACATAGCTTTAGTCTTCCTAAACCCAATTTTGAGATATGCTGTGTAGTCGAGTGGTAAAGATACCTGACTCTCATCCTGACGACCCGGGTTCGAATCCCGCAATGAATAATCACGCTTCTTCTGTAGAAATACGGAACTCAAAGTAGTTTCCATTATTCAACATACCTTTACAGTCTTCCTAAACCCTGTTATAAGACGTGCTGTGTAATCGAGTGGTTAAGATATCTGACTCTCGTCCTGACGACCCGGGTTCGAATCCCGGAATGACCAATCAAGCTACTTCTGTACAAATACGAAACTCAAAGTAGTTTCTAATATTCCACATACCTTTACAGTCTTCCTAAACCCAGTTTTGAGATGTGCTGTGTAGTCGAGTGGTAAAGATATCCGACTCTCATCCTGACAACCATGGTTCGAATCCCGCAATGAATAATCACGCTTCTTCTGTACAAATACGGAACTCGAACTAGTTTCTAACATTCCACATACCTTTACTGTCTTCCTAAACCCAGTTTTGAGATGTGCTGTGTAGTCGAGTGGTAAAGATACCTGACTTTCATCCTCACGACCATGGTTCGAATCCCGCAATGAATAATCCCGCTTCTTCTGTACAAATACGGAACTCAAACTAGTTTCCATTATTCCACATAGCTTTACAGTCTTCCTAAACCCAGTTTTGAGATGTGCTGTGTAGTCGAGTGGTAAAGATACCTGACTTTCATCCTCACGACCATGGTTCGAATCCCGCAATGAATAATCGCGCTTCTTCTGTACAAATACAGAACTCAAACTAGTTTCCAATATTCCACATAGCTTTACAGTCTTCCTAAACCCAGTTTTAGGACGTGCTGTGTAGTCGTGTGTTTAAGATATCTGACCCTCGTCCTGACGACTCAGGTTCGAATACTGGAATGACCAATCAAGCTACTTCTGTACAAATACGAAACTCAAACTAATTTCCAATAATCCAAATACCTTTACGGTTCTCCTAAAGCCAGTTATA
This sequence comes from Pholcus phalangioides, assembly GCF_987345545.1. Lineage (NCBI taxonomy): Eukaryota > Metazoa > Arthropoda > Arachnida > Araneae > Pholcidae > Pholcus > Pholcus phalangioides. Next base: position 14,779,251 of record NW_028301598.1, read on the forward strand.
AGACGTGCTGTGTAGTCGAGTGTTTAAGATATCTGACTCTCGTCTTGACGACTCAGGTTCGAATCCCGCAATGAATAATCACGCTTCTTCTTTACAAATACGGAACTCAAACTACTTTCCAATAATCCAAATAACTTTACAGTCGTCCTAAACCCAGTTATAAGACGTGCTGTGTAGTCGAGTAGTTAAGATATCCGACTCTCGTCCTGACGACCCGGGTTCGAATCCCGGAATGACCAATTGAGCTACTTCTGTACAAATACGTAACTCAAACTAATTTCCAATATTCAACATAGCGTCACAGTCTTCCTAAACCCAGTTTTGACATGCGCTGTGTAGTCGAGGGGTTAAGATATCTGACTCTCATCCTGACGACCCGAGTTCGAATCCCGGAATGACCAATCACGCTTCTTCTGTACAAACACGGAACTCAAACTACTTTCCAATATTACAAATACCTTTACAGTCTTCCTAAACCCAGTTATAAGACGTGCTGTGTAGTCGTGTGGTTAAGATATCTGACTCACGACTCAGGTTCGAATTCTGGAATGCTTCTGACCAATCACGCTGCTTCTGTACAAATACGGAACTCAAATTAGTTTCCAATATTCCACATAGCTTTACAGTCTTCCTAAACCCAGTTTTGAGTTGTGCTGTGTAGTCGAGGGGTTAAGATATCTGACTCTCGTCCTGACGACCCGGGTTCGAATCCCGCAATGACCAATCAAGCTACGTCTGTACAAATACGGAACTCGAACGAGTTTCCAATATTCCAAATACCTTTACAGTCTTCCTAAACCCAGTTATAAGACGTGCTGTGTAGTCGAGTAGTTAAGATATCTGACTCTCGTCGTGACGACACGGGTTCGAATCCCGGAATGACCAATCGAGCTACTTCTGTACAAATACGGAACTCAAACTAGTTTCCAATATTCCACATAGCTTTACAGTCTTCCTAAACCCAGTTTTGAGATGTGCTGTGTAGTCGAGTGGTAGAGATACCTGAATCTCATCCTGACGACCCGGGTTCGAATCCCGGAATGACCAATCACGCTTCTTCTGTACAAACACGGAACTCAAACTAGTTTCCAATATTCCACATAGCTTTACAGTCTTCCTAAACCCAGTTTTGAGATGTGCTGTGTAGTCGAGTTTTAAAGATATCTGACTCTCATCCTGACGACCCGGGTTCGAATCCCGGAATGACCAATCGAGCTACTTCTGTACAAATACGGAACTCGAACGAGTTTCCAATATTCCAAATACCTTTACAGTCTTCCTAAACCCAGTTATAAGACGTGCTGTGTAATCGAGTGGTTAAGATATCTGATTCTCGTCCTGACGACCCGGGTTCGAAACCCGGAATGACCAATCAAGCTACGTCTGTACAAATACGAAACTCAAACTAGTTTCTAATATTCCACATACCTTTACAGTCTTCCTAAACCGAGTTTTGAGATGTGCTGTGTAGTCGAGTGGTAAAGATACCTGACTTTCATTCTCACGACCATGATTCGAATCCCGCAATGAATAATCGCGCTTCTTCTGTACAAATACGGAACTCAAACTAGTTTCTAATATTCCACATAGCTTTACAGTCTTCCTAAACCCAGTTTTGAGATGTGCTGTGTAGTCCACTGGTAAAGATACCTGACGACCCGGGTTCCAAACCCGCAATGAATAATCACGCTTCTTCTGTACAAATACGGAACTCAAACTAGTTTCCAATGTTCCACACACCTTTACTGTCTTCCTAAACCCAGTTTTGAGATGTGCTGTGTAGTCGAGTGGTAAAGATACCTGACTCTCACCCTGACGAGCCGGGTTCGAATCCCGCAAAGACCAATCACGCTTTTTCTGTACAAACACGGAACTCAAAATAGTTTCTAATATTCCACATAGCTTTAGTCTTCCTAAACCCAATTTTGAGATATGCTGTGTAGTCGAGTGGTAAAGATACCTGACTCTCATCCTGACGACTCGGGTTCGAATCCCGCAATGAATAATCACGCTTCTTCTGTAGAAATACGGAACTCAAAGTAGTTTCCAATATTCAACCTACCTTTACAGTCTTCCTAAACCCTGTTATAAGACGTGCTGTGTAATCGAGTGGTTAAGATATCTGACTCTCGTCCTGACAACCATGGTTCGAATCCCGCAATGAATAATCACGCTTCTTCTGTACAAATACGGAACTCGAACTAGTTTCTAACATTCCACATACCTTTACAGTCTTCCTAAACCAAGTTTTGAGATGTGCTGTGTAGCCGAGTGGTAAAGATACCTGACGACCCGGGTTCGAATCCCGGAATGACCTATCAAGCTACTTCTGTATAAATACAGAACTCAAACTAGTTTCTAATATTCCACATAGCTTTACAGTCTTCCTAAACCCAGTTTTGAGATGTGCTGTGTAGTCGAGTGGTAAAGATACCTGACTCTCACCCTGATGACCCGGGTTCGAAACCCGCAATGAATAATCACGCGTCGTCTGTACAAATACGGAACTCAAACTAGTTTCTAATATTCCACATAGCTTTACAGCCTTCCTAAACCCAGTTTTGAGATGTGCTGTGTAGTCGAGTGGTAAAGATACCTCACTCTCTCCCTGACGACCATGGTTTGAATCCCGCAATGAATAATCACCCTTCTTCTGTACAAATACGGAACTCAAACTAGTTTCCAATATTCCACATAGCTTTACAGTCTTCCTAAACCCAGTTTTAGGACGTGCTGTGTAGTCGTGTGTTTAAGATATCTGACTCTCGTTCTGACGACTCAGGTTCGAATTCTGGAATGACCAATCACGCTGCTTCTGTACAAATATGGAACTCAAACTAGTTTCTAATATTCCAAATACCTTTACAGTCTTCCTAAACCTAGTTTTAGGACGTCCTGTGTAGTCGTGTGTTTAAGATATCTGACCCTCGTCCTGACGACTCAGGTTCGAATCCCGCAATGAATAATCACGCTTCTTCTGTACAAATACGGAACTCAAACTAGTTTCTAATATTCCACGTAGCTTTACAGTCTTCCTAAACCCAGTTTTGAGATGTGCTGTGTAGTCGAGTAGTAAAGATACCTGACTTTCATTCTCACGACCATGGTTCGAATCCCGCAATGAATAATCGCGCTTCTTCTGTACAAATACGGAACTCAAACTAGTTTCTAATATTCCAAATACCTTTACAGTCTTCCTAAACCTAGTTTTAGGACGTCCTGTGTAGTCGTGTGTTTAAGATATCTGACCCTCGTCCTGACGACTCAGGTTCGAATCCCGCAATGAATAATCACGCTTCTTCTTTACAAATACGGAACTCAAACTAGTTTCCAATAATCCAAATACCTTTACAGTCGTCCTAAACCCAGTTATAAGACGTGCTGTGTAGTCGAGGGGTTAAGATATCTGACTCTCATCCTGACGACACAGGTTCGAATTCTGGAATGACCAGTCACGCTGCTTCTGTACAAATACGGAACTCAAACTAGTTTCCTATATTCCACATAGATTTACAGTCTTCCTAACCCCAGTTTTGAGATGTGCTGTGTAGTCGAGTTTTAAAGATACCTGACTCTCATCCTGACGACCCGGGTTCGAATCCCGCAATGAATAATCACGCTTCTTCTGTAGAAATACGTAACTCAAACTAGTTTCCAATATTCCACATATCTTTACAGTCTTCCTAAACCCAGTTATAAGACGTGCTGTGTAGTCGAGTGGTAAAGATACCTGACTCTCATCCTGACGACCCAGGTTCGAAACCCGCAATGAATAATCACGCTTCTTCTGTACAAATACGGAACTCAAACTAGTTTCCAATATTCCACATAGCTTTAAAACCCAGTCCTAAACCGTCCTAAACCCAGTTTTAGGACGTGCTGTGTAGTCGTGTGTTTAAGATATCTGACTCTCGTTCTGACGACTCAGGTTCGAATTCCGGAATGACCAATCACGCTGCTTCTGTACAAATATGGAACTCAAACTAGTTTCTAATATTCCAAATACCTTTACAGTCTTCCTAAACCTAGTTTTAGGACGTCCTGTGTAGTCGTGTGTTTAAGATATCTGACCCTCGTCCTGACGACTCAGATTCGAATCCCGCAATGAATAATCACGCTTCTTCTTTACAAATACGGAACTCAAACTAGTTTCCAATAATCCAAATAACTTTACAGTCGTCCTAAACCCAGTTATAAGACGTGCTGTGTAGTCGAGGGGTTAAGATATCTGACTCTCATCCTCACGACACAGGTTCGAATTCTGGAATGACCAGTCACGCTGCTTCTGTACAAATACGGAACTCAAACTAGTTTCCTATATTCCACATAGATTTACAGTCTTCCTAAACCCAGTTTTGAGATGTGATGTGTAGTCTTGTGGTAAAGATACCTGACTCTCATCCTGACGACCCGGGTTCGAATTCCGCAATGAATAATCACGCTTCTTTTGTACAAATACGGAACTCAAACTAGTTTCCAATATTCCAAATACCTTTACAGTCTTCCTAAACCCAGTTATAAGACGTGCTGTGTAGTCGTGAGGTTAAGATATCTGACTCACGACTCAGGTTCGAATTCTGGAATGACCGTTCACGCTGGTTCTGTACAAATATGGAACTCAAATTAGTTTCCAATATTCCACATAGCTTTACAGTCTTCCTAAACCCAGTTTTGAGTTGTGCTGTGTAGTCGAGGGGTTAAGATATCTGACTCTCGTCCTGACGACCTGGGTTCGAATCCCGCAATGAGCAATCAAGCTACGTCTGTACAAATACGGAACTCGAACGAGTTTCCAATATTCCAAATACCTTTACAGTCTTCCTAAACCCAGTTATAAGACGTGCTGTGTAGTCGAGTAGTTAAGATATCTGACTCTCGTCGTGACGACACGGGTTCGAATCCCGGAATGACCAATCGAGCTACTTCTGTACAAATACGGAACTCAAACTAGTTTCCAATATTCCACATAGCTTTACAGTCTTCCTAAACCCAGTTTTGAGATGTGCTGTGTAGTCGAGTTTTAAAGATACCTGACTCTCATCCTGACGACCCGGGTTCGAATCCCGCAATGAATAATCACGCTTCTTCCGTAGAAATACGGAACTCAAACTAGTTCCCAATATTCCACATATCTTTACAGTCTTCCTAAACCCAGTTATAAGACGTGCTGTGTAGTCGAGTGGTAAAGATACCTGACTCTCATCCTGACGACCCAGGTTCGAAACCCGCAATGAATAATCACGCTTCTTCTGTACAAATACGGATCTCAAACTAGTTTCCAATATTCCACATACCTTTACAGTCTTCCTAAACCCAGTTATAAGACGTACTGTGTAATCGAGTGGTTAAGATACCTCACTCTCACCCTGACGACCATGGTTTGAATCCCGCAATGAATAATCACGCTTCTTCTGTACAAATACGGAACTCAAACTAGTTTCCAATATTCCACATAGCTTTACAGTCTTCCTAAACCCAGTTTTAGGACGTGCTGTGTAGTCGTGTGTTTAAGATATCTGACTCTCGTTCTGACGACTCAGGTTCGAATTCCGGAATGACCAATCACGCTGCTTCTGTACAAATATGGAACTCAAACTAGTTTCTAATATTCCAAATACCTTTACAGTCTTCCTAAACCTAGTTTTAGGACGTCCTGTGTAGTCGTGTGTTTAAGATATGTGACCCTCGTCCTGACGACTCAGATTCGAATCCCGCAATGAATAATCACGCTTCTTCTTTACAAATACGGAACTCAAACTAGTTTCCAATAATCCAAATAACTTTACAGTCGTCCTAAACCCAGTTATAAGACGTGCTGTGTAGTCGAGTGGTAAAGATACCTGACTCTCATCCTGACGACCATGGTTTGAATCCCGCAATGAATAATCACGCTTCTTCTGTACAAATACGGAACTCAAACTAGTTTCCAATATTCCACATAGCTTTACAGTCTTCCTAAACCCAGTTTTAGGACGTGCTGTGTAGTCGTGTGTTTAAGATATCTGACTCTCGTTCTGACGACTCAGGTTCGAATTCCGGAATGACCAATCACGCTGCTTCTGTACAAATATGGAACTCAAACTAGTTTCTAATATTCCAAATACCTTTACAGTCTTCCTAAACCTAGTTTTAGGACGTCCTGTGTAGTCGTGTGTTTAAGATATGTGACCCTCGTCCTGACGACTCAGATTCGAATCCCGCAATGAATAATCACGCTTCTTCTTTACAAATACGGAACTCAAACTAGTTTCCAATAATCCAAATAACTTTACAGTCGTCCTAAACCCAGTTATAAGACGTGCTGTGTAGTCGAGGGGTTAAGATATCTGACTCTCATCCTGACGACACAGGTTCGAATTCTGGAATGACCAGTCACGCTGCTTCTGTACAAATACGGAACTCAAACTAGTTTCCTATATTCCACATAGATTTACAGTCTTCCTAAACCCAGTTTTGAGATGTGATGTGTAGTCGAGTGGTAAAGATACCTGACTCTCATCCTGACGACCCGGGTTCGAATTCCGCAATGAATAATCACGCTTCTTTTGTACAAATACGGAACTCAAACTAGTTTCCAATATTCCAAATACCTTTACAGTCTTCCTAAACCCAGTTATAAGACGTGCTGTGTAGTCGTGAGGTTAAGATATCTGACTCACGAATCAGGTTCGAATTCTGGTATGACCGTTCACGCTGCTTCTGTACAAATATGGAACTCAAATTAGTTTCCAATATTCCACATAGCTTTACAGTCTTCCTAAACCCAGTTATAAGACGTGCTGTGTAGTCGAGTAGTTAAGATATCTGACTCTCGTCGTGACGACACGGGTTCGAATCCCGGAATGACCAATCGAGCTACTTCTGTACAAATACGGAACTCAAACTAGTTTCCAATATTCCACATAGCTTTACAGTCTTCCTAAACCCAGTTTTGAGATGTGCTTTGTAGTCGAGTTTTAAAGATACCTGACTCTCTTCCTGACGACCCGGGTTCGAATCCCGCAATGAATAATCACGCTTCTTCTGTAGAAATACGGAACTCAAACTAGTTTCCAATATTCCACATACCTTTACAGTCTTCCTAAACCCAGTTATAAGACGTGCTGTGTAGTCGAGTGGTAAAGATACCTGACTCTCATCCTGACGACCCAGGTTCGAAACCCGCAATGAATAATCACGCTCCTTCTGTACAAATACGGATCTCAAACTAGTTTCCAATATTCCACATACCTTTACAGTCTTCCTAAACCCAGTTATAAGACGTACTGTGTAATCGAGTGGTTAAGATACCTCACTCTCACCCTGACGACCATGGTTTGAATCCCGCAATGAATAATCACGCTTCTTCTGTACAAATACGGAACTCAAACTAGTTTCCAATATTCCACATACCTTTACAGTCTTCCTAAACCCAGTTATAAGACGTGCTGTGTAATCGAGTGGTTGAGATATCTGACTCTCGTACTGACGACCCGGGTTCGAATCCCGGAATGACCAATCAAGCTACTTCTGTACAAATACGGAACTCAAACTAGTTTCCAATATTCCACATAGCTTTACAGTCTTCCTAAACCCAGTTTTAGGACGTGCTGTGTAGTCGTGTGTTTAAGATATCTGACTCTCGTACTGACGACCCGGGTTCGAATCCCGCAATGAATAATCATGCTTCATCTGTACAAACACGGAACTCAAACTAGTTTCCAACATTCCACATACCTTTAGAGTCTTCCTTAACCCAGTTATAAGACGTGCTGTGTAGTCGAGTGGTAAAGATACATGACTCTCATCCTGACGACCATGGTTCAAATCCCGCAATGAATAATCACGCTACTTCTGTACAAATACGGAACTCAAACTAGTTTCCAACATTCCACATACCTTTACAGTCTTCCTAAACCCAGTTATAAGACGTGCTGTGTAATCGAGTGGTTAAAATATCTGACTCTCATCCTGACGACCATGGTTCGAATCCCGCAATGAATAATCACGCTTCTTCTGTACAAATACGGAACTCAAACTAGTTTCTAATATTCCACGTAGCTTTACAGTCTTCCTAAACCCAGTTTTGAGATGTGCTGTGTAGTCGAGTGGTAAAGATACCTCACTTTCATTCTGACGACCATGGTTCGAATCCCGCAATGAATAGTCACGCTTCTTCTGTACAAATACGGAACTCAAACTAGTTTCTAATATTCCACGTAGCTTTACAGTCTTCCTAAACCCAATTTTGAGATGTGCTGTGTAGTCGAATGGTAAAGATACCTGACTTTCATTCTGACGACCATGGTTCGAATCCCGCAATGAATAGTCACGCTTCTTCTGTACAAATACGGAACTCAAACTAGTTTCTAATATTCCACATAGCTTTACAGTCTTCCTAAACCCAGTTTTGAGATGTGCTGTGTAGTCGAGTGGTAAAGATACCTCACTCTCACCCTGACGACCATGGTTTGAATCCCGCAATGAATAATCACCCTTCTTCTGTACAAATACGGAACTCAAACTAGTTTCCAATATTCCACATACCTTTACAGTCTTCCTAAACCCAGTTATAAGACGTGCTGTGTAATCGAGTGGTTGAGATATCTGACTCTAACCCTGACGACCCGGGTTCGAATCCCGGAATGACCAATCAAGCTACTTCTGTACAAATACGGAACTCAAACTAGTTTCCAATATTCCACATAGCTTTACAGTCTTCCTAAACCCAGTTTTAGGACGTGCTGTGTAGTCGTGTGTTTAAGATATCTGACTCTCGTTCTGACGACTCAGGTTCGAATTCTGGAATGACCAATCACGCTGCTTCTGTACAAATATGGAACTCAAACTATTTTCTAATATTCCAAATACCTTTACAGTCTTCCTAAACCTAGTTTTAGGACGTCCTGTGTAGTCGTGTGTTTAAGATATCTGACCCTCGTCCGGACGACTCAGGTTCGAATCCCGCAATGAATAATCACGCTTCTTCTGTACAAATACGGAACTCAAACTAGTTTCTAATATTCCACGTAGCTTTACAGTCTTCCTAAACCCAGTTTTGAGATGTGCTGTGTAGTCGAGTAGTAAAGATACCTGACTTTCATTCTCACGACCATGGTTCGAATCCCGCAATGAATAATCGCGCTTCTTCTGTTCAAATACGGAACTCAAACTAGATTCTAATATTCCACATAGCTTTACAGTCTTCCTAAACCCAGTTCTGAGATGTGCTGTGTAGTCGAGTGGTAAAGATACCTGACTCTCACCCTGACGACCATGGTTTGAATCCCGCAATGAATAATCACGCTTCTTCTGTACAAATACGGAACTCAAACTAGTTTCCAATATTCCACATACCTTTACAGTCTTCCTAAACCCAGTTATAAGACGTGCTGTGTAGTCGAGTGGTAAAGATACCTGACTCTCATCCTGACGACCCAGGTTCGAAACCCGCAATGAATAATCACGCTTCTTCTGTACAAATACGGAACTCAAACTAGTTTCCAATATTCCACATACCTTTACAGTCTTCCTAAACCCAGTTATAAGACGTGCTGTGTAGTCGAGTGGTAAAGATACCTGACTCTCATCCTGACGACCCAGGTTCGAAACCCGCAATGAATAATCACGCTTCTTCTGTACAAATACGGATCTCAAACTAGTTTCCAATATTCCACATACCTTTACAGTCTTCCTAAACCCAGTTATAAGACGTGCTGTGTAATCGAGTGGTTAAGATACCTCACTCTCACCCTGACGACCATGGTTTGAATCCCGCAATGAATAATCACGCTTCTTCTGTACAAATACGGAACTCAAACTAGTTTCCAATATTCCACATACCTTTACAGTCTTCCTAAACCCAGTTTTAGGACGTGCTGTGTAGTCGTGTGTTTAAGATATCTGACTCTCGTTCTGACGACTCAGTTTCGAATTCCGGAATGACCAATCACGCTGCTTCTGTACAAATATGGAACTCAAACTAGTTTCTAATATTCCAAATACCTTTACAGTCTTCCTAAACCTAGTTTTAGGACGTCCTGTGTAGTCGTGTGTTTAAGATATCTGACCCTCGTCCTGACGACTCAGATTCGAATCCCGCAATGAATAATCACGCTTCTTCTTTACAAATACGGAACTCAAACTAGTTTCCAATAATCCAAATAACTTTACAGTCGTCCTAAACCCAGTTATAAGACGTGCTGTGTAGTCGAGGGGTTAAGATATCTGACTCTCATCCTGACGACACAGGTTCGAATTCTGGAATGACCAGTCACGCTGCTTCTGTACAAATACGGAACTCAAACTAGTTTCCTATATTCCACATAGATTTACGGTCTTCCTAAACCCAGTTTTGAGATGTGATGTGTAGTCGAGTGGTAAAGATACCTGACTCTCATCCTGACGACCCGGGTTCGAATTCCGCAATGAATAATCACGCTTCTTTTGTACAAATACGGAACTCAAACTAGTTTCCAATATTCCAAATACCTTTACAGTCTTCCTAAACCCAGTTATAAGACGTGCTGTGTAGTCGTGAGGTTAAGATATCTGACTCACGACTCAGGTTCGAATTCTGGAATGACCGTTCACGCTGCTTCTGTACAAATATGGAACTCAAATTAGTTTCCAATATTCCACATAGCTTTACAGTCTTCCTAAACCCAGTTATAAGACGTGCTGCGTAGTCGAGTAGTTAAGATATCTGACTCTCGTCGTGACGACACGGGTTCGAATCCCGGAATGACCAATCGAGCTACTTCTGTACAAATACGGAACTCAAACAAGTTTCCAATATTCCACATAGCTTTACAGTCTTCCTAAACCCAGTTTTGAGATGTGCTTTGTAGTCGAGTTTTAAAGATACCTGACTCTCTTCCTGACGACCCGGGTTCGAATCCCGCAATGAATAATCACGCTTCTACTGTAGAAATACGGAACTCAAACTAGTTTCCAATATTCCACATACCTTTACAGTCTTCCTAAACCCAGTTATAAGACGTGCTGTGTAGTCGAGTGGTAAAGATACCTGACTCTCATCCTGACGACCCAGGTTCGAAACCCGCAATGAATAATCAAGCTCCTTCTGTACAAATACGGATCTCAAACTAGTTTCCAATATTCCACATACCTTTACAGTCTTCCTAAACCCAGTTATAAGACGTACTGTGTAATCGAGTGGTTAAGATACCTCACTCTCACCCTGACGACCATGGTTTGAATCCCGCAATGAATAATCACGCTTCTTCTGTACAAATACGGAACTCAAACTAGTTTCCAATATTCCACATACCTTTACAGTCTTCCTAAACCCAGTTATAAGACGTGCTGTGTAATCGAGTGGTTGAGATATCTGACTCTAACCCTGACGACCCGGGTTCGAATCCCGGAATGACCAATCAAGCTACTTCTGTACAAATACGGAACTCAAACTAGTTTCCAATATTCCACATAGCTTTACAGTCTTCCTAAACCCAGTTTTAGGACGTGCTGTGTAGTCGAGTGGTAAAGATACATGACTCTCATCCTGACGACCATGGTTCAAATCCCGCAATGAATAATCACGCTACTTCTGTACAAATACGGAACTCAAACTAGTTTCCAATATTCCACATACCTTTACAGTCTTATTAAACCCAGTTATAAGACGTGCTGTGTAATCGAGTGGTTAAGATATCTGACTCTCGTACTGACGACCCGGGTTCGAATCCCGCAATGAATAATCATGCTTCTTCTGTACAAACACGGAACTCAAACTAGTTTCCAACATTCCACATACCTTTACAGTCTTCCTAAACCCAGTTATAAGACGTGCTGTGTAGTCGAGTAGTTAAGATATCTGACTCTCGTCGTGACGACACGGGTTCGAATCCCGGAATGACCAATCGAGCTACTTCTGTACAAATACGGAACTCAAACTAGTTTCCAATATTCCACATAGCTTTACAGTCTTCCTAAACCCAGTTTTGAGATGTGCTTTGTAGTCGAGTTTTAAAGATACCTGACTCTCTTCCTGACGACCCGGGTTCGAATCCCTCAATGAATAATCACGCTTCTTCTGTAGAAATACGGAACTCAAACTAGTTTCCAATATTCCACATACCTTTACAGTCTTCCTAAACCCAGTTATAAGACGTGCTGTGTAGTCGAGTGGTTAAGATATCTGACTCTCGTACTGACGACCCGGGTTCGAATCCCGCAATGAATAATCATGCTTCTTCTGTACAAACACGGAACTCAAACTAGTTTCCAACATTCCACATACCTTTACAGTCTTCCTAAACCCAGTTATAAGACGTGCTGTGTAATCGAGTGGTTAAAATATCTGACTCTCATCCTGACGACCATGGTTCGAATCCCGCAATGAATAATCACGCTTCTTCTGTACAAATACGGAACTCAAACTAGTTTCTAATATTCCACGTAGCTTTACAGTCTTCCTAAACCCAGTTTTGAGATGTGCTGTGTAGTCGAGTGGTAAAGATACCTCACTTTCATTCTGACGACCATGGTTCGAATCCCGCAATGAATAGTCACGCTTCTTCTGTACAAATACGGAACTCAAACTAGTTTCTAATATTCCACGTAGCTTTACAGTCTTCCTAAACCCAATTTTGAGATGTGCTGTGTAGTCGAATGGTAAAGATACCTGACTTTCATTCTGACGACCATGGTTCGAATCCCGCAATGAATAGTCACGCTTCTTCTGTACAAATACGGAACTCAAACTAGTTTCTAATATTCCACATAGCTTTACAGTCTTCCTAAACCCAGTTTTGAGATGTGCTGTGTAGTCGAGTGGTAAAGATACCTGACTCTCACCCTGACGATCATGGTTTGAATCCCGCAATGAATAATCACGCTTCTTCTGTACAAATACGGAACTCAAACTAGTTTCCAATATTCCACATAGCTTTACAGTCTTCCTAAACCCAGTTTTAGGACGTGCTGTGTAGTCGTGTGTTTAAGATATCTGACTCTCGTTCTGACGACTCAGGTTCGAATTCTGGAATGACCAATCACGCTGCTTCTGTACAAATATGGAACTCAAACTATTTTCTAATATTCCAAATACCTTTACAGTCTTCCTAAACCTAGTTTTAGGACGTCCTGTGTAGTCGTGTGTTTAAGATATCTGACCCTCGTCCTGACGACTCAGGTTCGAATCCCGCAATGAATAATCACGCTTCTTCTGTACAAATACGGAACTCAAACTAGTTTCTAATATTCCACGTAGCTTTACAGTCTTCCTAAACCCAGTTTTGAGATGTGCTGTGTAGTCGAGTAGTAAAGATACCTGACTTTCATTCTCACGACCATGGTTCGAATCCCGCAATGAATAATCGCGCTTCTTCTGTTCAAATACGGAACTCAAACTAGATTCTAATATTCCACATAGCTTTACAGTCTTCCTAAACCCAGTTTTGAGATGTGCTGTGTAGTCGAGTGGTAAAGATACCTGACTCTCACCCTGACGACCATGGTTTGAATCCCGCAATGAATAATCACGCTTCTTCTGTACAAATACGGAACTCAAACTAGTTTCCAATATTCCACATACCTTTACAGTCTTCCTAAACCCAGTTATAAGACGTGCTGTGTAGTCGAGTGGTAAAGATACCTGACTCTCATCCTGACGACCCAGGTTCGAAACCCGCAATGAATAATCACGCTTCTTCTGTACAAATACGGAACTCAAACTAGTTTCCAATATTCCACATACCTTTACAGTCTTCCTAAACCCAGTTATAAGACGTGCTGTGTAGTCGAGTGGTAAAGATACCTCACTTTCATTCTAACGACCATGGTTCGAATCCCGCAATGAATAGTCACGCTTCTTCTGTACAAATACGGAACTCAAACTAGTTTCTAATATTCCACGTAGCTTTACAGTCTTCCTAAACCCAATTTTGAGATGTGCTGTGTAGTCGAATGGTAAAGATACCTGACTTTCATTCTGACGACCATGGTTCGAATCCCGCAATGAATAGTCACGCTTCTTCTGTACAAATACGGAACTCAAACTAGTTTCTAATATTCCACATAGCTTTACAGTCTTCCTAAACCCAGTTTTGAGATGTGCTGTGTAGTCGAGTGGTAAAGATACCTGACTCTCACCCTGACGATCATGGTTTGAATCCCGCAATGAATAATCACGCTTCTTCTGTACAAATACGGAACTCAAACTAGTTTCTAATATTCCACATAGCTTTACAGCCTTCCTAAACCCAGTTTTGAGATGTGCTGTGTAGTCGAGTGGTAAAGATACCTCACTCTCACCCTGACGACCCGGGTTCGAATCCCGGAATGACCAATCAAGCTACTTCTGTACAAATACGGAACTCAAACTAGTTTCCAATATTCCACATAGCTTTACAGTCTTCCTAAACCCAGTTTTAGGACGTGCTGTGTAGTCGTGTGTTTAAGATATCTGACTCTCGTTCTGACGACTCAGGTTCGAATTCTGGAATGACCAATCACGCTGCTTCTGTACAAATATGGAACTCAAACTATTTTCTAATATTCCAAATACCTTTACAGTCTTCCTAAACCTAGTTTTAGGACGTCCTGTGTAGTCGTGTGTTTAAGATATCTGACCCTCGTCCTGACGACTCAGGTTCGAATCCCGCAATGAATAATCACGCTTCTTCTGTACAAATACGGAACTCAAACTAGTTTCTAATATTCCACGTAGCTTTACAGTCTTCCTAAACCCAGTTTTGAGATGTGCTGTGTAGTCGAGTAGTAAAGATACCTGACTTTCATTCTCACGACCATGGTTCGAATCCCGCAATGAATAATCGCGCTTCTTCTGTTCAAATACGGAACTCAAACTAGATTCTAATATTCCACATAGCTTTACAGTCTTCCTAAACCCAGTTTTGAGATGTGCTGTGTAGTCGAGTGGTAAAGATACCTGACTCTCACCCTGACGACCATGGTTTGAATCCCGCAATGAATAATCACGCTTCTTCTGTACAAATACGGAACTCAAACTAGTTTTCAATATTCCACATACCTTTACAGTCTTCCTAAACCCTGTTATAAGACGTGCTGTGTAGTCGAGTGGTAAAGATACCTGACTCTCATCCTGACGACCCATGTTCGAAACCCGCAATGAATAATCACGCTTCTTCTGTACAAATACGGAACTCAAACTAGTTTCCAATATTCCACATACCTTTACAGTCTTCCTAAACCCAGTTATAAGACGTGCTGTGTAGTCGAGTGGTAAAGATACCTGACTCTCATCCTGACGACCCAGGTTCGAAACCCGCAATGAATAATCACGCTTCTTCTGTACAAATACGGATCTCAAACTAGTTTCCAATATTCCACATACCTTTACAGTCTTCCTAAACCCAGTTATAAGACGTGCTGTGTAATCGAGTGGTTAAGATACCTCACTCTCACCCTGACGACCATGGTTTGAATCCCGCAATGAATAATCACGCTTCTTCTGTACAAATACGGAACTCAAACTAGTTTCCAATATTCCACATACCTTTACAGTCTTCCTAAACCCAGTTTTAGGACGTGCTGTGTAGTCGTGTGTTTAAGATATCTGACTCTCGTTCTGACGACTCAGTTTCGAATTCCGGAATGACCAATCACGCTGCTTCTGTACAAATATGGAACTCAAACTAGTTTCTAATATTCCAAATACCTTTACAGTCTTCCTAAACCTAGTTTTAGGACGTCCTGTGTAGTCGTGTGTTTAAGATATCTGACCCTCGTCCTGACGACTCAGATTCGAATCCCGCAATGAATAATCACGCTTCTTCTTTACAAATACGGAACTCAAACTAGTTTCCAATAATCCAAATAACTTTACAGTCGTCCTAAACCCAGTTATAAGACGTGCTGTGTAGTCGAGGGGTTAAGATATCTGACTCTCATCCTGACGACACAGGTTCGAATTCTGGAATGACCAGTCACGCTGCTTCTGTACAAATACGGAACTCAAACTAGTTTCCTATATTCCACATAGATTTACAGTCTTCCTAAACCCAGTTTTGAGATGTGATGTGTAGTCGAGTGGTAAAGATACCTGACTCTCATCCTGACGACCCGGGTTCGAATTCCGCAATGAATAATCACGCTTCTTTTGTACAAATACGGAACTCAAACTAGTTTCCAATATTCCAAATACCTTTACAGTCTTCCTAAACCCAGTTATAAGACGTGCTGTGTAGTCGTGAGGTTAAGATATCTGACTCACGACTCAGGTTCGAATTCTGGAATGACCGTTCACGCTGCTTCTGTACAAATATGGAACTCAAATTAGTTTCCAATATTCCACATAGCTTTACAGTCTTCCTAAACCCAGTTATAAGACGTGCTGTGTAGTCGAGTAGTTAAGATATCTGACTCTCGTCGTGACGACACGGGTTCGAATCCCGGAATGACCAATCGAGCTACTTCTGTACAAATACGGAACTCAAACAAGTTTCCAATATTCCACATAGCTTTACAGTCTTCCTAAACCCAGTTTTGAGATGTGCTTTGTAGTCGAGTTTTAAAGATACCTGACTCTCTTCCTGACGACCCGGGTTCGAATCCCGCAATGAATAATCACGCTTCTTCTGTAGAAATACGGAACTCAAACTAGTTTCCAATATTCCACATACCTTTACAGTCTTCCTAAACCCAGTTATAAGACGTGCTGTGTAGTCGAGTGGTAAAGATACCTGACTCTCATCCTGACGACCCAGGTTCGAAACCCGCAATGAATAATCACGCTCCTTCTGTACAAATACGGATCTCAAACTAGTTTCCAATATTCCACATACCTTTACAGTCTTCCTAAACCCAGTTATAAGACGTACTGTGTAATCGAGTGGTTAAGATACCTCACTCTCACCCTGACGACCATGGTTTGAATCCCGCAATGAATAATCACGCTTCTTCTGTACAAATACGGAACTCAAACTAGTTTCCAATATTCCACATACCTTTACAGTCTTCCTAAACCCAGTTATAAGACGTGCTGTGTAATCGAGTGGTTGAGATATCTGACTCTAACCCTGACGACCCGGGTTCGAATCCCGGAATGACCAATCAAGCTACTTCTGTACAAATACGGAACTCAAACTAGTTTCCAATATTCCACATAGCTTTACAGTCTTCCTAAACCCAGTTTTAGGACGTGCTGTGTAGTCGTGTGTTTAAGATATCTGACTCTCGTACTGACGACCCGGGTTCGAATCCCGCAATGAATAATCATGCTTCTTCTGTACAAACACGGAACTCAAACTAGTTTCCAACATTCCACATACCTTTAGAGTCTTCCTTAACCCAGTTATAAGACGTGCTGTGTAGTCGAGTGGTAAAGATACATGACTCTCATCCTGACGACCATGGTTCAAATCCCGCAATGAATAATCACGCTACTTCTGTACAAATACGGAACTCAAACTAGTTTCCAATATTCCACATACCTTTACAGTCTTATTAAACCCAGTTATAAGACGTGCTGTGTAATCGAGTGGTTAAGATATCTGACTCTCGTACTGACGACCCGGGTTCGAATCCCGCAATGAATAATCATGCTTCTTCTGTACAAACACGGAACTCAAACTAGTTTCCAACATTCCACATAGCTTTACAGTCTTCCTAAACCCAGTTTTGAGATGTGCTTTGTAGTCGAGTTTTAAAGATACCTGACTCTCTTCCTGACGACCCGGGTTCGAATCCCGCAATGAATAATCACGCTTCTTCTGTAGAAATACGGAACTCAAACTAGTTTCTAATATTCCACATAGCTTTACAGTCTTCCTAAACCCAGTTTTGAGATGTGCTGTGTAGTCGAGTGGTAAAGATACCTGACTCTCACCCTGATGACCCGGGTTCGAAACCCGCAATGAATAATCACGCGTCGTCTGTACAAATACGGAACTTAAACTAGTTTCCAATATACCATATATCTTTACAGTCTTCCTAAACCCAATTTTGAGATGTGCTGTGTAGTCGAGTGGTAAAGATACCTGACTTTCATTCTGACGACCATGGTTCGAATCCCGCAATGAATAGTCACGCTTCTTCTGTACAAATACGGAACTCAAACTAGTTTCTAATATTCCACATAGCTTTACAGCCTTCCTAAACCCAATTTTGAGATGTGCTGTGTAGTCGAGTGGTAAAGATACCTGACTTTCATTCTGACGACCATGGTTCGAATCCCGCAATGAATAGTCACGCTTCTTCTGTACAAATACGGAACTCAAACTAGTTTCTAATATTCCACATAGCTTAACAGTCTTCCTAAACCCAGTTTTGAGATGTGCTGTGTAGTCGAGTGGTAAAGATACCTGACTCTCACCCTGACGATCATGGTTTGAATCCCGCAATGAATAATCACGCTTCTTCTGTACAAATACGGAACTCAAACTAGTTTCTAATATTCCACATACCTTTACAGTCTTCCTAAACCCAGTTATAAGACGTGCTGTGTAATCGAGTGGTTGAGATATCTGACTCTAACCCTGACGACCCGGGTTCGAATCCCGGAATGACCAATCAAGCTACTTCTGTACAAATACGGAACTCAAACTAGTTTCCAATATTCAACATAGCTTTACAGTCTTCCTAAACCCAGTTTTAGGACGTGCTGTGTAGTCGTGTGTTTAAGATATCTGACTCTCGTTCTGACGACTCAGGTTCGAATTCTGGAATGACCAATCACGCTGCTTCTGTACAAATATGGAACTCAAACTAGTTTCTAATATTCCAAATACCTTTACAGTCTTCCTAAACCTAGTTTTAGGACGTCCTGTGTAGTCGTGTGTTTAAGATATCTGACCCTCGTCCTGACGACTCAGGTTCGAATCCCGCAATGAATAATCACGCTTCTTCTGTACAAATACGGAACTCAAACTAGTTTCTAATATTCCACGTAGCTTTACAGTCTTCCTAAACCCAGTTTTGAGATGTGCTGTGTAGTCGAGTAGTAAAGATACCTGACTTTCATTTTCACGACCATGGTTCGAATCCCGCAATGAATAATCGCGCTTCTTCTGTTCAAATACGGAACTCAAACTAGATTCTAATATTCCACATAGCTTTACAGTCTTCCTAAACCCAGTTTTGAGATGTGCTGTGTAGTCGAGTGGTAAAGATACCTGACTCTCACCCTGACGACCATGGTTTGAATCCCGCAATGAATAATCACGCTTCTTCTGTACAAATACGGAACTCAAACTAGTTTCCAATATTCCACATACCTTTACAGTCTTCCTAAACCCAGTTTTAGGACGTGCTGTGTAGTCGTGTGTTTAAGATATCTGACTCTCGTACTGACGACCCGGGTTCGAATCCCGCAATGAATAATCATGCTTCTTCTGTACAAACACGGAACTCAAACTAGTTTCCAACATTCCACATACCTTTACAGTCTTCCTTAACCCAGTTATAAGACGTGCTGTGTAGTCGAGTGGTAAAGATACATGACTCTCATCCTGACGACCATGGTTCAAATCCCGCAATGAATAATCACGCTTCTTCTGTACAAATACGGAACTCAAACTAGTTTCCAATATTCCACATACCTTTACAGTCTTATTAAACCCAGTTATAAGACGTGCTGTGTAATCGAGTGGTTAAGATATCTGACTCTCGTACTGACGACCCGGGTTCGAATCCCGCAATGAATAATCATGCTTCTTCTGTACAAACACGGAACTCAAACTAGTTTCCAACATTCCACATACCTTTACAGTCTTCCTAAACCCAGTTATAAGACGTGCTGTGTAATCGAGTGGTTAAAATATCTGACTCTCGTCCTGACGACCATGGTTCGAATCCCGCAATGAATAATCACGCTTCTTCTGTACAAATACGGAACTCAAACTAGTTTCTAATATTCCAAATACCTTTACAGTCTTCCTAAACCTAGTTTTAGGACGTCCTGTGTAGTCGTGTGTTTAAGATATCTGACCCTCGTCCTGACGACTCAGGTTCGAATCCCGCAATGAATAATCACGCTTCTTCTGTACAAATACGGAACTCAAACTAGTTTCTAATATTCCACGTAGCTTTACAGTCTTCCTAAACCCAGTTTTGAGATGTGCTGTGTAGTCGAGTAGTAAAGATACCTGACTTTCATTCTCACGACCATGGTTCGAATCCCGCAATGAATAATCGCGCTTCTTCTGTTCAAATACGGAACTCAAACTAGATTCTAATATTCCACATAGCTTTACAGTCTTCCTAAACCCAGTTTTGAGATGTGCTGTGTAGTCGAGTGGTAAAGATACCTGACTCTCACCCTGACGACCATGGTTTGAATCCCGCAATGAATAATCACGCTTCTTCTGTACAAATACGGAACTCAAACTAGTTTCCAATATTCCACATACCTTTACAGTCTTCCTAAACCCAGTTATAAGACGTGCTGTGTAGTCGAGTGGTAAAGATACCTGACTCTCATCCTGACGACCCAGGTTCGAAACCCGCAATGAATAATCACGCTTCTTCTGTACAAATACGGAACTCAAACTAGTTTCCAATATTCCACATACCTTTACAGTCTTCCTAAACCCAGTTATAAGACGTGCTGTGTAGTCGAGTGGTAAAGATACCTGACTCTCATCCTGACGACCCAGGTTCGAAACCCGCAATGAATAATCACGCTTCTTCTGTACAAATACGGATCTCAAACTAGTTTCCAATATTCCACATACCTTTACAGTCTTCCTAAACCCAGTTATAAGACGTGCTGTGTAATCGAGTGGTTAAGATACCTCACTCTCACCCTGACGACCATGGTTTGAATCCCGCAATGAATAATCACGCTTCTTCTGTACAAATACGGAACTCAAACTAGTTTCCAATATTCCACATACCTTTACAGTCTTCCTAAACCCAGTTTTAGGACGTGCTGTGTAGTCGTGTGTTTAAGATATCTGACTCTCGTTCTGACGACTCAGGTTCGAATTCCGGAATGACCAATCACGCTGCTTCTGTACAAATATGGAACTCAAACTAGTTTCCAATAATCCAAATAACTTTACAGTCGTCCTAAACCCAGTTATAAGACGTGCTGTGTAGTCGAGGGGTTAAGATATCTGACTCTCATCCTGACGACACAGGTTCGAATTCTGGAATGACCAGTCACGCTGCTTCTGTACAAATACGGAACTCAAACTAGTTTCCTATATTCCACATAGATTTACAGTCTTCCTAAACCCAGTTTTGAGATGTGATGTGTAGTCGAGTGGTAAAGATACCTGACTCTCATCCTGACGACCCGGGTTCGAATTCCGCAATGAATAATCACGCTTCTTTTGTACAAATACGGAACTCAAACTAGTTTCCAATATTCCACATACCTTTACCGTCTTCCTAAACCCAGTTATAAGACGTGCTGTGTAGTCGAGTGGTAAAGATACCTGACTCTCATCCTGACGACCCAGGTTCGAAACCCGCAATGAATAATCACGCTTCTTCTGTACAAATACGGAACTCAAACTAGTTTCCAATATTCCACATACCTTTACAGTCTTCCTAAACCCAGTTTTAGGACGTGCTGTGTAGTCGTGTGTTTAAGATATCTGACTCTCGTTCTGACGACTCAGGTTCGAATTCCGGAATGACCAATCACGCTGCTTCTGTACAAATATGGAACTCAAACTAGTTTCCAATAATCCAAATAACTTTACAGTCGTCCTAAACCCAGTTATAAGACGTGCTGTGTAGTCGAGGGGTTAAGATATCTGACTCTCATCCTGACGACACAGGTTCGAATTCTGGAATGACCAGTCACGCTGCTTCTGTACAAATACGGAACTCAAACTAGTTTCCTATATTCCACATAGATTTACAGTCTTCCTAAACCCAGTTTTGAGATGTGATGTGTAGTCGAGTGGTAAAGATACCTGACTCTCATCCTGACGACCCGGGTTCGAATTCCGCAATGAATAATCACGCTTCTTTTGTACAAATACGGAACTCAAACTAGTTTCCAATATTCCACATACCTTTACAGTCTTCCTAAACCCAGTTATAAGACGTGCTGTGTAGTCGTGAGGTTAAGATATCTGACTCACGACTCAGGTTCGAATTCTGGAATGACCGTTCACGCTGCTTCTGTACAAATATGGAACTCAAATTAGTTTCCAATATTCCACATAGCTTTACAGTCTTCCTAAACCCAGTTATAAGACGTGCTGTGTAGTCGAGTAGTTAAGATATCTGACTCTCGTCGTGACGACACGGGTTCGAATCCCGGAATGACCAATCGAGCTACTTCTGTACAAATACGGAACTCAAACTAGTTTCCAATATTCCACATAGCTTTACAGTCTTCCTAAACCCAGTTTTGAGATGTGCTTTGTAGTCGAGTTTTAAAGATACCTGACTCTCTTCCTGACGACCCGGGTTCGAATCCCGCAATGAATAATCACGCTTCTTCTGTAGAAATACGGAACTCAAACTAGTTTCCAATATTCCACATACCTTTACAGTCTTCCTAAACCCAGTTATAAGACGTGCTGTGTAGTCGAGTGGTAAAGATACCTGACTCTCATCCTGACCACCCAGGTTCGAAACCCGCAATGAATAATCACGCTCCTTCTGTACAAATACGGATCTCAAACTAGTTTCCAATATTCCACATACCTTTACAGTCTTCCTAAACCCAGTTATAAGACGTACTGTGTAATCGAGTGGTTAAGATACCTCACTCTCACCCTGACGACCATGGTTTGAATCCCGCAATGAATAATCACGCTTCTTCTGTACAAATACGGAACTCAAACTAGTTTCCAATATTCCACATACCTTTACAGTCTTCCTAAACCCAGTTATAAGACGTGCTGTGTAATCGAGTGGTTGAGATATCTGACTCTAACCCTGACGACCCGGGTTCGAATCCCGGAATGACCAATCAAGCTACTTCTGTACAAATACGGAACTCAAACTAGTTTCCAATATTCCACATAGCTTTACAGTCTTCCTAAGCCCAGTTTTAGGACGTGCTGTGTAGTCGTGTGTTTAAGATATCTGACTCTCGTACTGACGACCCGGGTTCGAATCCCGCAATGAATAATCATGCTTCTTCTGTACAAACACGGAACTCAAACTAGTTTCCAACATTCCACATACCTTTAGAGTCTTCCTTAACCCAGTTATCAGACGTGCTGTGTAGTCGAGTGGTAAAGATACATGACTCTCATCCTGACGACCATGGTTCAAATCCCGCAATGAATAATCACGCTTCTTCTGTACAAATACGGAACTCAAACTAGTTTCCAATATTCCACATACCTTTACAGTCTTATTAAACCCAGTTATAAGACGTGCTGTGTAATCGAGTGGTTAAGATATCTGACTCTCGTACTGACGACCCGGGTTCGAATCCCGCAATGAATAATCATGCTTCTTCTGTACAAACACGGAACTCAAACTAGTTTCCAACATTCCACATACCTTTACAGTCTTCCTAAACCCAGTTATAAGACGTGCTGTGTAATCGAGTGGTTAAAATATCTGACTCTCGTCCTGACGACCATGGTTCGAATCCCGCAATGAATAATCACGCTTCTTCTGTACAAATACGGAACTCAAACTAGTTTCTAATATTCCAAATACCTTTACAGTCTTCCTAAACCTAGTTTTAGGACGTCCTGTGTAGTCGTGTGTTTAAGATATCTGACCCTCGTCCTGACGACTCAGGTTCGAATCCCGCAATGAATAATCACGCTTCTTCTGTACAAATACGGAACTCAAACTAGTTTCTAATATTCCACGTAGCTTTACAGTCTTCCTAAACCCAGTTTTGAGATATGCTGTGTAGTCGAGTAGTAAAGATACCTGACTTTCATTCTCACGACCATGGTTCGAATCCCGCAATGAATAATCGCGCTTCTTCTGTTCAAATACGGAACTCAAACTAGATTCTAATATTCCACATAGCTTTACAGTCTTCCTAAACCCAGTTTTGAGATGTGCTGTGTAGTCGAGTGGTAAAGATACCTGACTCTCACCCTGACGACCATGGTTTGAATCCCGCAATGAATAATCACGCTTCTTCTGTACAAATACGGAACTCAAACTAGTTTCCAATATTCCACATACCTTTACAGTCTTCCTAAACCCAGTTATAAGACGTGCTGTGTAGTCGAGTGGTAAAGATACCTGACTCTCATCCTGACGACCCAGGTTCGAAACCCGCAATGAATAATCACGCTTCTTCTGTACAAATACGGAACTCAAACTAGTTTCCAATATTCCACATACCTTTACAGTCTTCCTAAACCCAGTTATAAGACGTGCTGTGTAGTCGAGTGGTAAAGATACCTGACTCTCATCCTGACGACCCAGGTTCGAAACCCGCAATGAATAATCACGCTTCTTCTGTACAAATACGGATCTCAAACTAGTTTCCAATATTCCACATACCTTTACAGTCTTCCTAAACCCAGTTATAAGACGTGCTGTGTAATCGAGTGGTTAAGATACCTCACTCTCACCCTGACGACCATGGTTTGAATCCCGCAATGAATAATCACGCTTCTTCTGTACAAATACGGAACTCAAACTAGTTTCCAATATTCCACATACCTTTACAGTCTTCCTAAACCCAGTTTTAGGACGTGCTGTGTAGTCGTGTGTTTAAGATATCTGACTCTCGTTCTGACGACTCAGGTTCGAATTCCGGAATGACCAATCACGCTGCTTCTGTACAAATATGGAACTCAAACTAGTTTCCAATAATCCAAATAACTTTACAGTCGTCCTAAACCCAGTTATAAGACGTGCTGTGTAGTCGAGGGGTTAAGATATCTGACTCTCATCCTGACGACACAGGTTCGAATTCTGGAATGACCAGTCACGCTGCTTCTGTACAAATACGGAACTCAAACTAGTTTCCTATATTCCACATAGATTTACAGTCTTCCTAAACCCAGTTTTGAGATGTGATGTGTAGTCGAGTGGTAAAGATACCTGACTCTCATCCTGACGACCCGGGTTCGAATTCCGCAATGAATAATCACGCTTCTTTTGTACAAATACGGAACTCAAACTAGTTTCCAATATTCCACATACCTTTACAGTCTTCCTAAACCCAGTTATAAGACGTGCTGTGTAGTCGAGTGGTAAAGATACCTGACTCTCATCCTGACGACCCAGGTTCGAAACCCGCAATGAATAATCACGCTTCTTCTGTACAAATACGGAACTCAAACTAGTTTCCAATATTCCACATACCTTTACAGTCTTCCTAAACCCAGTTTTAGGACGTGCTGTGTAGTCGTGTGTTTAAGATATCTGACTCTCGTTCTGACGACTCAGGTTCGAATTCCGGAATGACCAATCACGCTGCTTCTGTACAAATATGGAACTCAAACTAGTTTCCAATAATCCAAATAACTTTACAGTCGTCCTAAACCCAGTTATAAGACGTGCTGTGTAGTCGAGGGGTTAAGATATCTGACTCTCATCCTGACGACACAGGTTCGAATTCTGGAATGACCAGTCACGCTGCTTCTGTACAAATACGGAACTCAAACTAGTTTCCTATATTCCACATAGATTTACAGTCTTCCTAAACCCAGTTTTGAGATGTGATGTGTAGTCGAGTGGTAAAGATACCTGACTCTCATCCTGACGACCCGGGTTCGAATTCCGCAATGAATAATCACGCTTCTTTTGTACAAATACGGAACTCAAACTAGTTTCCAATATTCCACATACCTTTACAGTCTTCCTAAACCCAGTTATAAGACGTGCTGTGTAGTCGTGAGGTTAAGATATCTGACTCACGACTCAGGTTCGAATTCTGGAATGACCGTTCACGCTGCTTCTGTACAAATATGGAACTCAAATTAGTTTCCAATATTCCACATAGCTTTACAGTCTTCCTAAACCCAGTTATAAGACGTGCTGTGTAGTCGAGTAGTTAAGATATCTGACTCTCGTCGTGACGACACGGGTTCGAATCCCGGAATGACCAATCGAGCTACTTCTGTACAAATACGGAACTCAAACTAGTTTCCAATATTCCACATAGCTTTACAGTCTTCCTAAACCCAGTTTTGAGATGTGCTTTGTAGTCGAGTTTTAAAGATACCTGACTCTCTTCCTGACGACCCGGGTTCGAATCCCGCAATGAATAATCACGCTTCTTCTGTAGAAATACGGAACTCAAACTAGTTTCCAATATTCCACATACCTTTACAGTCTTCCTAAACCCAGTTATAAGACGTGCTGTGTAGTCGAGTGGTAAAGATACCTGACTCTCATCCTGACCACCCAGGTTCGAAACCCGCAATGAATAATCACGCTCCTTCTGTACAAATACGGATCTCAAACTAGTTTCCAATATTCCACATACCTTTACAGTCTTCCTAAACCCAGTTATAAGACGTACTGTGTAATCGAGTGGT
Organism: Pholcus phalangioides; assembly: GCF_987345545.1. Classification (NCBI taxonomy): domain Eukaryota; kingdom Metazoa; phylum Arthropoda; class Arachnida; order Araneae; family Pholcidae; genus Pholcus; species Pholcus phalangioides. The sequence goes on from NW_028301598.1 coordinate 14,805,617, forward strand.
TAAGATACCTCACTCTCACCCTGACGACCATGGTTTGAATCCCGCAATGAATAATCACGCTTCTTCTGTACAAATACGGAACTCAAACTAGTTTCCAATATTCCACATACCTTTACAGTCTTCCTAAACCCAGTTATAAGACGTGCTGTGTAATCGAGTGGTTGAGATATCTGACTCTAACCCTGACGACCCGGGTTCGAATCCCGGAATGACCAATCAAGCTACTTCTGTACAAATACGGAACTCAAACTAGTTTCCAATATTCCACATAGCTTTACAGTCTTCCTAAGCCCAGTTTTAGGACGTGCTGTGTAGTCGTGTGTTTAAGATATCTGACTCTCGTACTGACGACCCGGGTTCGAATCCCGCAATGAATAATCATGCTTCTTCTGTACAAACACGGAACTCAAACTAGTTTCCAACATTCCACATACCTTTAGAGTCTTCCTTAACCCAGTTATAAGACGTGCTGTGTAGTCGAGTGGTAAAGATACATGACTCTCATCCTGACGACCATGGTTCAAATCCCGCAATGAATAATCACGCTTCTTCTGTACAAATACGGAACTCAAACTAGTTTCCAATATTCCACATACTTTTACAGTCTTATTAAACCCAGTTATAAGACGTGCTGTGTAATCGAGTGGTTAAGATATCTGACTCTCGTACTGACGACCCGGGTTCGAATCCCGCAATGAATAATCATGCTTCTTCTGTACAAACACGGAACTCAAACTAGTTTCCAACATTCCACATACCTTTACAGTCTTCCTAAACCCAGTTATAAGACGTGCTGTGTAATCGAGTGGTTAAAATATCTGACTCTCGTCCTGACGACCATGGTTCGAATCCCGCAATGAATAATCACGCTTCTTCTGTACAAATACGGAACTCAAACTAGTTTCTAATATTCCACGTAGCTTTACAGTCTTCCTAAACCCAGTTTTGAGATGTGCTGTGTAGTCGAGTGGTAAAGAAACCTGACTTTCATTCTGACGACCATGGTTCGAATCCCGCAATGAATAGTCACGCTTCTTCTGTACAAATGCGGAACTCAAACTAGTTTCTAATATTCCACATAGCTTTACAGTCTTCCTAAACCCAGTTTTGAGATGTGCTGTGTAGTCGAGTGGTAAAGATACCTGACTCTCACCCTGATGACCCGGGTTCGAAACCCGCAATGAATAATCACGCGTCGTCTGTACAAATACGGAACTTAAACTAGTTTCCAATATACCATATATCTTTACAGTCTTCCTAAACCCAATTTTGAGATGTGCTGTGTAGTCGAGTGGTAAAGATACCTGACTTTCATTCTGACGACCATGGTTCGAATCCCGCAATGAATAGTCACGCTTCTTCTGTACAAATACGGAACTCAAACTAGTTTCTAATATTCCACATAGCTTTACAGTCTTCCTAAACCCAGTTTTGAGATGTGCTGTGTAGTCGAGTGGTAAAGATACCTGACTCTCACCCTGACGATCATGGTTTGAATCCCGCAATGAATAATCACGCTTCTTCTGTACAAATACGGAACTCAAACTAGTTTCTAATATTCCACATACCTTTACAGTCTTCCTAAACCCAGTTATAAGACGTGCTGTGTAATCGAGTGGTTGAGATATCTGACTCTAACCCTGACGACCCGGGTTCGAATCCCGGAATGACCAATCAAGCTACTTCTGTACAAATACGGAACTCAAACTAGTTTCCAATATTCAACATAGCTTTACAGTCTTCCTAAACGCAGTTTTAGGACGTGCTGTGTAGTCGTGTGTTTAAGATATCTGACTCTCGTTCTGACGACTCAGGTTCGAATTCTGGAATGACCAATCACGCTGCTTCTGTACAAATATGGAACTCAAACTAGTTTCTAATATTCCAAATACCTTTACAGTCTTCCTAAACCTAGTTTTAGGACGTCCTGTGTAGTCGTGTGTTTAAGATATCTGACCCTCGTCCTGACGACTCAGGTTCGAATCCCGCAATGAATAATCACGCTTCTTCTGTACAAATACGGAACTCAAACTAGTTTCTAATATTCCACGTAGCTTTACAGTCTTCCTAAACCCAGTTTTGAGATGTGCTGTGTAGTCGAGTAGTAAAGATACCTGACTTTCATTTTCACGACCATGGTTCGAATCCCGCAATGAATAATCGCGCTTCTTCTGTTCAAATACGGAACTCAAACTAGATTCTAATATTCCACATAGCTTTACAGTCTTCCTAAACCCAGTTTTGAGATGTGCTGTGTAGTCGAGTGGTAAAGATACCTGACTCTCACCCTGACGACCATGGTTTGAATCCCGCAATGAATAATCACGCTTCTTCTGTACAAATACGGAACTCAAACTAGTTTCCAATATTCCACATACCTTTACAGTCTTCCTAAACCCAGTTTTAGGACGTGCTGTGTAGTCGTGTGTTTAAGATATCTGACTCTCGTACTGACGACCCGGGTTCGAATCCCGCAATGAATAATCATGCTTCTTCTGTACAAACACGGAACTCAAACTAGTTTCCAACATTCCACATACCTTTACAGTCTTCCTAAACCCAGTTATAAGACGTGCTGTGTAATCGAGTGGTTAAAATATCTGACTCTCGTCCTGACGACCATGGTTCGAATCCCGCAATGAATAATCACGCTTCTTCTGTACAAATACGGAACTCAAACTAGTTTCTAATATTCCACGTAGCTTTACAGTCTTCCTAAACCCAGTTTTGAGATGTGATGTGTAGTCGAGTGGTAAAGATACCTGACTCTCATCCTGACGACCCGGGTTCGAATTCCGCAATGAATAATCACGCTTCTTTTGTACAAATACGGAACTCAAACTAGTTTCCAATATTCCAAATACCTTTACAGTCTTCCTAAACCCAGTTATAAGACGTGCTGTGTAGTCGTGAGGTTAAGATATCTGACTCACGACTCAGGTTCGAATTCTGGAATGACCGTTCACGCTGCTTCTGTACAAATATGGAACTCAAATTAGTTTCCAATATTCCACATAGCTTTACAGTCTTCCTAAACCCAGTTATAAGACGTGCTGTGTAGTCGAGTAGTTAAGATATCTGACTCTCGTCGTGACGACACGGGTTCGAATCCCGGAATGACCAATCGAGCTACTTCTGTACAAATACGGAACTCAAACTAGTTTCCAATATTCCACATAGCTTTACAGTCTTCCTAAACCCAGTTTTGAGATGTGCTTTGTAGTCGAGTTTTAAAGATACCTGACTCTCTTCCTGACGACCCGGGTTCGAATCCCGCAATGAATAATCACGCTTCTTCTGTAGAAATACGGAACTCAAACTAGTTTCCAATATTCCACATACCTTTACAGTCTTCCTAAACCCAGTTATAAGACGTGCTGTGTAGTCGAGTGGTAAAGATACCTGACTCTCATCCTGACGACCCAGGTTCGAAACCCGCAATGAATAATCACGCTCCTTCTGTACAAATACGGATCTCAAACTAGTTTCCAATATTCCACATACCTTTACAGTCTTCCTAAACCCAGTTATAAGACGTACTGTGTAATCGAGTGGTTAAGATACCTCACTCTCACCCTGACGACCATGGTTTGAATCCCGCAATGAATAATCACGCTTCTTCTGTACAAATACGGAACTCAAACTAGTTTCCAATATTCCACATACCTTTACAGTCTTCCTAAACCCAGTTATAAGACGTGCTGTGTAATCGAGTGGTTGAGATATCTGACTCTAACCCTGACGACCCGGGTTCGAATCCCGGAATGACCAATCAAGCTACTTCTGTACAAATACGGAACTCAAACTAGTTTCCAATATTCCACATAGCTTTACAGTCTTCCTAAACCCAGTTTTAGGACGTGCTGTGTAGTCGTGTGTTTAAGATATCTGACTCTCGTACTGACGACCCGGGTTCGAATCCCGCAATGAATAATCATGCTTCTTCTGTACAAACACGGAACTCAAACTAGTTTCCAACATTCCACATACCTTTAGAGTCTTCCTTAACCCAGTTATAAGACGTGCTGTGTAGTCGAGTGGTAAAGATACATGACTCTCATCCTGAGGACCATGGTTCGAATCCCGCAATGAATAATCACGCTTCTTCTGTACAAATACGGAACTCAAACTAGTTTCTAATATTCCACGTAGCTTTACAGTCTTCCTAAACCCAGTTTTGAGATGTGCTGTGTAGTCGAGTGGTAAAGAAACCTGACTTTCATTCTGACGACCATGGTTCGAATCCCGCAATGAATAGTCACGCTTCTTCTGTACAAATACGGAACTCAAACTAGTTTCTAATATTCCACATAGCTTTACAGTCTTCCTAAACCCAGTTTTGAGATGTGCTGTGTAGTCGAGTGGTAAAGATACCTGACTCTCACCCTGATGACCCGGGTTCGAAACCCGCAATGAATAATCACGCGTCGTCTGTACAAATACGGAACTTAAACTAGTTTCCAATATACCATATATCTTTACAGTCTTCCTAAACCCAAATTTGAGATGTGCTGTGTAGTCGAGTGGTAAAGATACCTGACTTTCATTCTGACGATCATGGTTTGAATCCCGCAATGAATAATCACGCTTCTTCTGTACAAATACGGAACTCAAACTAGTTTCTAATATTCCACATACCTTTACAGTCTTCCTAAACCCAGTTATAAGACGTGCTGTGTAATCGAGTGGTTGAGATATCTGACTCTAACCCTGACGACTCAGGTTCGAATTCTGGAATGACCAATCACGCTGCTTCTGTACAAATATGGAACTCAAACTAGTTTCTAATATTCCAAATACCTTTACAGTCTTCCTAAACCTAGTTTTAGGACGTCCTGTGTAGTCGTGTGTTTAAGATATCTGACCCTCGTCCTGACGACTCAGGTTCGAATCCCGCAATGAATAATCACGCTTCTTCTGTACAAATACGGAACTCAAACTAGTTTCTAATATTCCACGTAGCTTTACAGTCTTCCTAAACCCAGTTTTGAGATGTGCTGTGTAGTCGAGTAGTAAAGATACCTGACTTTCATTTTCACGACCATGGTTCGAATCCCGCAATGAATAATCGCGCTTCTTCTGTTCAAATACGGAACTCAAACTAGATTCTAATATTCCACATAGCTTTACAGTCTTCCTAAACCCAGTTTTGAGATGTGCTGTGTAGTCGAGTGGTAAAGATACCTGACTCTCACCCTGACGACCATGGTTTGAATCCCGCAATGAATAATCACGCTTCTTCTGTACAAATACGGAACTCAAACTAGTTTCCAATATTCCACATACCTTTACAGTCTTCCTAAACCCAGTTTTAGGACGTGCTGTGTAGTCGTGTGTTTAAGATATCTGACTCTCGTACTGACGACCCGGGTTCGAATCCCGCAATGAATAATCATGCTTCTTCTGTACAAACACGGAACTCAAACTAGTTTCCAACATTCCACATACCTTTACAGTCTTCCTTAACCCAGTTATAAGACGTGCTGTGTAGTCGAGTGGTAAAGATACATGACTCTCATCCTGACGACCATGGTTCAAATCCCGCAATGAATAATCACGCTTCTTCTGTACAAATACGGAACTCAAACTAGTTTCCAATATTCCACATACCTTTACAGTCTTATTAAACCCAGTTATAAGACGTGCTGTGTAATCGAGTGGTTAAGATATCTGACTCTCGTACTGACGACCCGGGTTCGAATCCCGCAATGAATAATCATGCTTCTTCTGTACAAACACGGAACTCAAACTAGTTTCCAACATTCCACATACCTTTACAGTCTTCCTAAACCCAGTTATAAGACGTGCTGTGTAATCGAGTGGTTAAAATATCTGACTCTCGTCCTGACGACCATGGTTCGAATCCCGCAATGAATAATCACGCTTCTTCTGTACAAATACGGAACTCAAACTAGTTTCTAATATTCCACGTAGCTTTACAGTCTTCCTAAACCCAGTTTTGAGATGTGCTGTGTAGTCGAGTGGTAAAGATACCTGACTTTCATTCTGACGACCATGGTTCGAATCCCGCAATGAATAGTCACGCTTCTTCTGTACAAATACGGAACTCAAACTAGTTTCTAATATTCCACATAGCTTTACAGTCTTCCTAAACCCAGTTTTGAGATGTGCTGTGTAGTCGAGTGGTAAAGATACCTGACTCTCACCCTGATGACCCGGGTTCGAAACCCGCAATGAATAATCACGCGTCGTCTGTACAAATACGGAACTTAAACTAGTTTCCAATATACCATATATCTTTACAGTCTTCCTAAACCCAATTTTGAGACGTGCTGTGTAGTCGTGTGTTTACGATATCTGACTCTCGTTCTGACGACTCAGGTTCGAATTCTGGAATGACCAATCACGCTGCTTCTGTACAAATATGGAACTCAAACTAGTTTCTAATATTCCAAATACCTTTACAGTCTTCCTAAACCTAGTTTTAGGACGTCCTGTGTAGTCGTGTGTTTAAGATATCTGACCCTCGTCCTGACGACTCAGGTTCGAATCCCGCAATGAATAATCACGCTTCTTCTGTACAAATACGGAACTCAAACTAGTTTCTAATATTCCACGTAGCTTTACAGTCTTCCTAAACCCAGTTTTGAGATGTGCTGTGTAGTCGAGTAGTAAAGATACCTGACTTTCATTTTCACGACCATGGTTCGAATCCCGCAATGAATAATCGCGCTTCTTCTGTTCAAATACGGAACTCAAACTAGATTCTAATATTCCACATAGCTTTACAGTCTTCCTAAACCCAGTTTTGAGATGTGCTGTGTAGTCGAGTGGTAAAGATACCTGACTCTCACCCTGACGACCATGGTTTGAATCCCGCAATGAATAATCACGCTTCTTCTGTACAAATACGGAACTCAAACTAGTTTCCAATATTCCACATACCTTTACAGTCTTCCTAAACCCAGTTATAAGACGTGCTGTGTAGTCGAGTGGTAAAGATACCTGACTCTCATCCTGACGACCCAGGTTCGAAACCCGCAATGAATAATCACGCTTCTTCTGTACAAATACGGAACTCAAACTAGTTTCCAATATTCCACATACCTTTACAGTCTTCCTAAACCCAGTTATAAGACGTGCTGTGTAGTCGAGTGGTAAAGATACCTGACTCTCATCCTGACGACCCAGGTTCGAAACCCGCAATGAATAATCACGCTTCTTCTGTACAAATACGGATCTCAAACTAGTTTCCAATATTCCACATACCTTTACAGTCTTCCTAAACCCAGTTATAAGACGTGCTGTGTAATCGAGTGGTTAAGATACCTCACTCTCACCCTGACGACCATGGTTTGAATCCCGCAATGAATAATCACGCTTCTTCTGTACAAATACGGAACTCAAACTAGTTTCCAATATTCCACATAACTTTACAGTCTTCCTAAACCCAGTTATAAGACGTGCTGTGTAATCGAGTGGTTGAGATATCTGACTCTAACCCTGACGACCCGGGTTCGAATCCCGGAATGACCAATCAAGCTACTTCTGTACAAATATGGAACTCAAACTAGTTTCTAATATTCCAAATACCTTTACAGTCTTCCTAAACCTAGTTTTAGGACGTCCTGTGTAGTCGTGTGTTTAAGAAATCTGACCCTCGTCCTGACGACTCAGGTTCGAATCCCGCAATGAATAATCACGCTTCTTCTTTACAAATACGGAACTCAAACTAGTTTCCAATAATCCAAATACCTTTACAGTCGTCCTAAACCCAGTTATAAGACGTGCTGTGTAGTCGAGGGGTTAAGATATCTGACTCTCATCCTGACGACACAGGTTCGAATTCTGGAATGACCAGTCACGCTGCTTCTGTACAAATACGGAACTCAAACTAGTTTCCTATATTCCACATAGATTTACAGTCTTCCTAAACCCAGTTTTGAGTTGTGCTGTGTAGTCGAGGGGTTAAGATATCTGACTCTCGTCGTGACGACACGGGTTCGAATCCCGGAATGACCAATCGAGCTACTTCTGTACAAATACGGAACTCAAACTGGTTTCCAATATTCCACATAGCTTTACAGTCTTCCTAAACCCAGTTTTGAGATGTGCTGTGTAGTCGAGTTTTAAAGATACATGACTCTCATCCTGACGACCCGGGTTCGAATCCCGCAATGAATAATCACGCTTCTTCTGTAGAAATACGGAACTCAAACTAGTTTCCAATATTCCACATACCTTTACAGTCTTCCTAAACCCAGTTATAAGACGTGCTGTGTAGTCGAGTGGTAAAGATACCTGACTCTCATCCTGACGACCCAGGTTCGAAACCCGCAATGAATAATCACGCTTCTTCTGTACAAATACGGATCTCAAACTAGTTTCCAATATTCCACATACCTTTACAGTCTTCCTAAACCCAGTTATAAGACGTACTGTGTAATCGAGTGGTTAAGATACCTCACTCTCACCCTGACGACCATGGTTTGAATCCCGCAATGAATAATCACGCTTCTTCTGTACAAATACGGAACTCAAACTAGTTTCCAATATTCCACATACCTTTACAGTCTTCCTAAACCCAGTTATAAGACGTGCTGTGTAATCGAGTGGTTGAGATATCTGACTCTAACCCTGACGACCCGGGTTCGAATCCCGGAATGACCAGTCAAGCTACTTCTGTACAAATACGGAACTCAAACTAGTTTCCAATAATCCAAATAACTTTACAGTCGTCCTAAACCCAGTTATAAGACGTGCTGTGTAGTCGAGGGGTTAAGATATCTGACTCTCATCCTGACGACACAGGTTCGAATTCTGGAATGACCAGTCACGCTGCTTCTGTACAAATACGGAACTCAAACTAGTTTCCTATATTCCACATAGATTTACAGTCTTCCTAAACCCAGTTTTGAGATGTGATGTGTAGTCGAGTGGTAAAGATACCTGACTCTCATCCTGACGACCCGGGTTCGAATTCCGCAATGAATAATCACGCTTCTTTTGTACAAATACGGAACTCAAGCTAGTTTCTAATATTCCACATAGCTTTACAGTCTTCCTAAACCCAGTTTTGAGATGTGCTGTGTAGTCGAGTGGTAAAGATACCTGACTTTCATTCTCACGACCATGGTTTGAATCCCGCAATGAATAATCACGCTTCTTCTGTACAAATACCGAATTCAAACTAGTTTCTAATATTCCACATAGCTTTACAGTCTTCCTAAACCCAGTTTTGAGATGTGCTGTGTAGTCGAGTGGTAAAGATACCTGACTCTCTCCCTGACGACCATGGTTTGAATCCTGCAATGAATAATCACGCTTCTTCTGTACAAATACGGAACTCAAACTAGTTTCCAATATTCCACATACCTTTACAGTCTTCCTAAACCCAGTTTTGAGATGTGCTGTGTAGTCGAGTGGTAAAGATACCTGACTCTCATCCTGACGACCCGGGTTCGAATTCCGCAATGAATAATCACGCTTCTTTTGTACAAATACGGAACTCAAGCTAGTTTCCAATATTCCAAATACCTTTACAGTCTTCCTAAACCCAGTTATAAGACGTGCTGTGTAGTCGAGTAGTTAAGATATCTGACTCTCGTCGTGACGACACGGGTTCGAATCCCGGAATGACCAATCGAGCTACTTCTGTAGAAATACGGAACTCAAACTAGTTTCCAATATTCCACATACCTTTACAGTCTTCCTAAACCCAGTTTTGAGATGCGCTGTGTAGTCGAGTGGTAAAGATACCTGACTCTCACCCTGACGACCATGGTTTGAATCCTGCAATGAATAATCACGCTTCTTCTGTACAAATACGGATCTCAAACTAGTTTCCAATATTCCACATACCTTTACAGTCTTCCTAAACCCAGTTATAAGACGTACTGTGTAATCGAGTGGTTGAGATATCTGACTCTAACACTGACGACCCGGGTTCGAATCCCGGAATGACCAATCAAGCTACTTCTGTACAAATACGGAACTCAAACTAGTTTCCAATATTCCACATAGCTTTACAGTCTTCCTAAACCCAGTTTTAGGACGTGCTGTGTAGTCGTGTGTTTAAGATATCTGACTCTCATCCTGACGACCCAGGATCGAAACCCGCAATGAATAATCACGCTTCTTCTGTACAAATACGGATCTCAAACTAGTTTCCAATATTCCACATACCTTTACAGTCTTCCTAAACCCAGTTATAAGACGTACTGTGTAATCGAGTGGTTAAGATACCTCACTCTCACCCTGACGACCATGGTTTGAATCCCGCAATGAATAATCACGCTTCTTCTGTACAAATACGGAACTCAAACTAGTTTCCAATATTCCACATACCTTTACAGTCTTATTAAACCCAGTTATAAGACGTGCTGTGTAATCGAGTGGTTAAGATATCTGACTCTCGTACTGACGACCCGGGTTCGAATTCCGCAATGAATAATCATGCTTCTTCTGTACGAACACGGAACTCAAACTAGTTTCCAACATTCCACATACCTTTACAGTCTTCCTAAACCCAGTTATAAGACGTGCTGTGTAATCGAGTGGTTAAGATATCTGACTCTCGTACTGACGACCCGGGTTCGAATCCCGCAATGAATAGTCACGCTTCTTCTGTACAAATGCGGAACTCAAACTAGTTTCTAATATTCCACATAGCTTTACAGTCTTCCTAAACCCAGTTTTGAGATGTGCTGTGTAGTCGAGTGGTAAAGATACCTGACTCTCACCCTCACGACCATGGTTCGAATCCCGCAATGAATAATCACGCTTCTTCTGTACAAATACGGAACTCAAACTAGTTTCTAATATTCCACATAGCTTTAGTCTTCCTAAACCCAGTTTTGAGATGTGCTGTGTAGTCGAGTGGTAAAGATACCTGACTTTCATTCTCACGACCATGGTTCGAATCCCGCAATGAATAATCGCGCTTCTTCTGTACAAATACGGAACTCATTCTAGTTTCTAATATTCCACATAGCTTTACAGTCTTCCTAAACCCAGTTTTGAGATGTGCTGTGTAGTCGAGTGGTAAAGATACCTGACTTTCATTCTCACGACCATGGTTTGAATCCCGCAATGAATAATCACGCTTCTTCTGTACAAATACCGAATTCAAACTAGTTTCTAATATTCCACATAGCTTTACAGTCTTCCTAAACCCAGTTTTGAGATGTGCTGTGTAGTCGAGTGGTAAAGATACCTGACTCTCTCCCTGACGACCATGGTTTGAATCCTGCAATGAATAATCACGCTTCTTCTGTACAAATACGGAACTCAAACTAGTTTCCAATATTCCACATACCTTTACAGTCTTCCTAAACCCAGTTTTGAGATGTGCTGTGTAGTCGAGTGGTAAAGATACCTGACTTTCATTCTCACGACCATGGTTTGAATCCCGCAATAAATAATCACGCTTCTTCTGTACAAATACGGAATTCAAACTAGTTTCCAATATTCCACATACCTTTACAGTCTTCCTAAACCCAATTTTGAGATGTGCTGTGTAGTCGAGTGGTAAAGATACCTGACTTTCATTCTGACGACCATGGTTCGAATCCCGCAATGAATTGTCACGCTTCTTCTGTACAAATACGGAACTCAAACTAGTTTCTAGTATTCTACATAGCTTTACAGTCTTCCTAAACCCAGTTTTGAGATGTGCTGTGTAGTCGAGTGGTAAAGATACCTGACTCTCACCCTGACGACCATGGTTTGAATCCTGCAATGAATAATCACGCTTCTTCTGTACAAATACGGAACTCAAACTAGTTTCCAATATTCCACATACCTTTACAGTCTTCCTAAACCCAGTTATAAGACGTGCTGTGTAGTCGTGTGGTTAAGATATCTGAATATCATCCTGACGACCCGGGTTCGAATCCCGCAATGACCAATCACGCTTCTTCTGTACAAACACGGAACTCAAAATAGTTTCTAATATTCCACATAGCTTTAGTCTTCCTAAACCCAATTTTGAGATATGCTGTGTAGTCGAGTGGTAAAGATACCTGACTCTCATCCTGACGACCCGGGTTCGAATCCCGCAATGAATAATCACGCTTCTTCTGTAGAAATACGGAACTCAAAGTAGTTTCCATTATTCAACATACCTTTACAGTCTTCCTAAACCCAGTTATAACACGTGCTGTGTAATCGAGTGGTTAAGATATCTGACTCTCGTCCTGACGACCCGGGTTCGAATCCCGGAATGACCAATCAAGCTACTTCTGTACAAATACGAAACTCAAACTAGTTTCTAATATTCCACATACCTTTACAGTCTTCCTAAACCCAGTTTTGAGATGTGCTGTGTAGTCGAGTGGTAAAGATATCCGACTCTCATCCTGACAACCATGGTTCGAATCCCGCAATGAATAATCACGCTTCTTCTGTACAAATACGGAACTCGAACTAGTTTCTAACATTCCACATACCTTTACAGTCTTCCTAAACCAAGTTTTGAGATGTGCTGTGTAGCCGAGTGGTAAAGATACCTGACTCGCACCCTGACGACCATGCTTCGAATCCCGCAATGAATAATCACGCTTCTTCTGTACAAATACGTAACTCAAACTAGTTTCCAATATTCAACATACCTTTACAGTCTTCCTAAACCCAGTTATAACACGTGCTGTGTAATCGAGTGGTTAAAATATCTGACTCTCGTCCTGACGACCCGGGTACGAATCCCGGAATGACCTATCAAGCTACTTCTGTACAAATACAGAACTGAAACTAGTTTCCAATATTCCACATAACTTTAGTCTTCCTAAACCCAATTTTGAGATATGCTGTGTAGTCGAGTGGTAAAGATACCTGACTCGCATCCTGAAGACCCGGGTTCGAATCCCGGAATGTCCAATCGAGCTACTTCTGTACAAATACGGAACTCAAACTAGTTTCCAATATTCCACATAGCTTTACAGTCTTCCTAAACCCAGTTTTGAGATGTGCTGTGTAGCCGAGTGATAAATATACCTGACTCTCATCCTGACGACCCGGGTTCGAATCCCGCAATGACCAATCACGCTGCTTCTGTACAAACACGGAACTCAAAATAGTTTCTAATATTCCACATACCTTTAGAGTCTTCCTAAACCCAGTTTTGAGATGTGCTGTGTAGTCGAGTGGTAAAGATATCTGACTCTCATACTGACGACCATGGTTCGAATCCCGCAATGAATAATCACGCTTCTTCTGTACAAATACGGAACTCAAACTAGTTTCCAATATTCCACATACCTTTACAGTCTTCCTAAACCCAGTTTTGAGATGTGTTGTGTAGTCGAGTGGTAAAGATACCTGACGACCATGGTTCGAAGCCCGCAATGAATAATCGCGCTTCCTCTGTACAAATACGGAACTCAAACTAGTTTCCAATATACCACATACCTTTACAGTCTTCCTAAACCCAGTTATAAGACGTGCTGTGCAATCGAGTGGTTAAAATATCTGACACTCGTCCTGACGACCCGGGTTGGAATCCCGGAATAACCAATCAAGCTACTTCTGTACAAATACGGAACACAAACTAGTTTCCATTATTCCACATACCTTTACAGTCTTCCTAAACCCAGTTATAACACGTGCTGTGTAATCGTGTGGTTAAAATATCTGACTCTCGTCCTGACGACCCGGGTACGAATCCCGGAATGACCTATCAAGCTACTTCTGTGCAAATACAGAACTCAAACTAGTTTCCAATATACCACATACCTTTACAGTCTTCCTAAACCCAGTTATAAGACGTGCTGTGTAGTCGAGTGGTAAAGATACCTGACTCGCACCCTGACGACCATGGTTCGAATCCCGCAATGAATAATCACGCTTCCTCTGTACAAATACGGAACTCAAACTAGTTTCCAATGTACCACATACCTTTACAGTCTTCCTAAACCCAGTTATAAGACGTGCTGTGTAATCGAGTGGTAAAGATAACTTACTCTCATACTGACGACCATGGTTCGAATCCCGCAATGAATAATCACGCTTCTTCTGTACAAATACGGAACTCAAACTATTTTCTAATATTCCACGTAGCTTTGCAGTCTTCCTAAACCTAGTTTTAGGACGTCGTGTGTTTAAGATATGTCACCCTCGTCCTGACGACTCAGGTTCGAATAGTGGAATGACCAATCACGCTGCTTCTGTACAAATACGGAACTCAAACTAGTTTCCAATATTCCACATACCTTTACAGTCTTCCTAAACCCAGTTTTAAGACGTGCTGTATAGTCGAGTGGTAAAGATACCTGACTCTCATCCTGACGACCCGCGTTCGAATCCCGCAATGAATAATCACGATTCTTCTTTACAAATACGGAATTCAAACTAGTTTCTAAAATTCCACATAGCTTTACAGTCTTCCTAAACCCAGTTTTGAGATGTGCTGTGTAGTCGAGTGGTAAAGACACCCGACTCTCACCCTGACGACCCGGGTTCGAATCCCGCAATGACCAATCACGCTTCTTCTGTACAAACACGGAAATCAAAATAGATTCTAATATTCCACATAGCTTTACAGTCTTCCAAAACCAAGTTTTGAGATGTGCTGTGTAGCCGAGTGGTAAAGATACCTGACGACCCGGGTTCGAATCCCGGAATGACCAATCAAGCTACTTCTGTACAAATACGAAACTCAAACTAGTTTCTAATATTCCACATACCTTTACAGTCTTCCTAAACCCAGTTTTGAGATGTGCTGTGTAGTCGAGTGGTAAAGTTATCTGACTCTCATCCTGACAACCATGGTTCGAATCCCGCAATGAATAATCACGCTTCTTCTGTACAAATACGGAACTCGAACTAGTTTCTAACATTCCACATACCTTTACAGTCTTCCTAAACCAAGTTTTGAGATGTGCTGTGTAGCCGAGTGGTAAAGATACCTGACGACCCGGGTTCGAATCCCGGAATGACCTATCAAGCTACTTCTGTATAAATACAGAACTCAAACTAGTTTCTAATATTCCTCATAGCTTTACAGTCTTCCTAAACCCAGTTTTGAGATGTGCTGTGTAGTCGAGTGGTAAAGATACCTGACTCTCACCCTGAAGACCCGGGTTCGAATCCCGCAATGAATAATCACGCTTTTTCTGTACAAATACGGAACTCAAACTAGTTTTCAATATTCCATATAGCTTTACAGTCTTCCTAAACCCAGTTTTGAGATGTGCTGTGTAGTCGAGTGGTAAAGATACCTGACTTTCATCCTCACGACCATGGTTCAAATCCCGCAATGAATAATCGCGCTTCTTCTGTACAAATACGGAACTCAAACTAGTTTCCATTATTGCACATACCTTTACAGTCTTCCTAAACCCAGTTATAACACGTGCTGTGTAATCGAGTGGTTAAAATATATGACTCTTGTCCTGACGACCCGGGTTCGAATACCGAAATGACCAATCACGCTTCTTCTGTACAAACACGGAACTCAAAATAGTTTCTAATATTCCACATAGCTTTAGTCTTCCTAAACCCAATTTTGAGATATGCTGTGTAGTCGAGTGTTAAAGATACCTGACTCGCATCCTGAAGACCCGGGTTCGAATCCCGGAATGTCCAATCGAGCTACTTCTGTACAAATACGGAACTCAAACTAGTTTCCAATATTCCACATAGCTTTACAGTCTTCCTAAACCCAGTTTTGAGATGTGCTGTGTAGTCGAGTGATAAATATACCTGACTCTCATCCTGACGACCCGGGTTCGAATCCCGCAATGACCAATCACGCTGCTTCTGTACAAACACGGAACTCAAACTAGTTTCTAATATTCCACATACCTTTACAGTCTTCCTAAACCCAGTTTTGAGATGTGCTGTGTAGTCGAGTGGTAAAGATATCTGACTCTCATCCTGACGACCATGATTCGAATCCCGCAATGAATAATCACGCTTCTTCTGTACAAATACAGAACTCAAACTAGTTTCCAATATTCCACATACCTTTACAGTCTTCCTAAACCCAGTTTTGAGATGTGTTGTGTAGTCGAGCGGTAAAGATACCTGACGACCATGGTTCGAAGCCCGCAATGAATAATCGCGCTTCCTCTGTACAAATACGGAACTCAAACTAGTTTCCAATATACCACATACCTTTACAGTCTTCCTAAACCCAGTTATAAGACGTGCTGTGCAATCGAGTGGTTAAAATATCTGACACTCGTCCTGACGACCCGGGTTGAAATCCCGGAATAACCAATCAAGCTACTTCTGTACAAATACGGAACACAAACTAGTTTCCAATATTCCACATAGCTTTACAGTCTTCCTAAACCAAGTTTTGAGATGTGGTGTGTAGTCGAGTGGTAAAGATACCTGACTCGCACCCTGACGACCATGGTTCGAATCCCGCAATGAATAATCACGCTTCCTCTGTACAAATACGGAACTCAAACTAGTTTCCAATGTACCACATACCTTTACAGTCTTCCTAAACCCAGTTATAAGACGTGCTGTGTAATCGAGTGGTAAAGATAACTTACTCTCATACTGACGACCATGGTTCGAATCCCGCAATGAATAATCACGCTTCTTCTGTACAAATACGGAACTCAAACTATTTTCTAATATTCCACGTAGCTTTGCAGTCTTCCTAAACCTAGTTTTAGGACGTCGTGTGTTTAAGATATGTCACCCTCGTCCTGACGACTCAGGTTCGAATAGTGGAATGACCAATCACGCTGCTTCTGTACAAATACGGAACTCAAACTAGTTTCCAATATTCCACATACCTTTACAGTCTTCCTAAACCCAGTTTTAAGACGTGCTGTATAGTCGAGTGGTAAAGATACCTGACTCTCATCCTGACGACCCGCGTTCGAATCCCGCAATGAATAATCACGATTCTTCTATACAAATACGGAATTCAAACTAGTTTCTAAAATTCCACATAGCTTTACAGTCTTCCTAAACCCAGTTTTGAGATGTGCTGTGTAGTCGAGTGGTAAAGATACCTGACTCTCACCCTGACGACCCGGGTTCGAATCCCGCAATGACCAATCACGCTTCTTCTGTACAAACACGGAAATCAAAATAGTTTCTAATATTCCACATAGCTTTACAGTCTTCCAAAACCCAGTTTTGACATGTGCTGTGTAGTCGAGTGGTAAAGATACCTGACTCTCACCCTGACGACCATGGTTTGAATCCCGCAATGAATAATCACGCTTCTTCTGTACAAATACGGAACTCAAACTAGTTTCCAATATTCAACATACCTTTACAGTCTTCCTAAACCCAGTTATAAGACGTGCTGTGTAGTCGAGTGGTAAAGATACCTGACTCTCATCCTGACGACCCGGGTTCGAATCCCGCAATGACCAATCACGCTGCTTCTGTACAAACACGGAACTCAAAATAGTTTCTAATATTCCACATACCTTTACAGTCTTCCTAAACCCAGTTATAAGACGTGCTGTGTAGTCGAGTGGTAAAGATACCTGACTCTCATCCTGACGACCATGGTTCGAATCCCGCAATGACCAATCACGCTGCTTCTGTACAAACACGGAACTCAAAATAGTTTCTAATATTCCACATAGCTTTACAGTCTTCCTAAACCCAGTTTTGAGATGTGCTGTGTAGTCGAGTGGTAAAGATACCTGACGACCATGGTTGGAATCCCGCAATGACCAATCACGCTGCTTCTGTACAAACACGGAACTCAAAATAGTTTCTAATATTCCACATACCTTTACAGTCTTCCTAAACCCAGTTTTGAGATGTGCTGTGTAGTCGAGTGCTAAAGATACCTGACTCGCATCCTGAAGACCCGGGTTCGAATCCCGGAATGTCCAATCGAGCTACTTCTGTACAAATACGAAACTCAAACTAGTTTCCAATATTCCACATAGCTTTACAGTCTTCCTATACCCAGTTTTGAGATGTGCTGTGTAGCCGAGTGATAAATATACCTGACTCTCATCCTGACGACCCGGGTTCGAATCCCGCAATGACCAATCACGCTGCTTCTGTACAAACACGGAACTCAAACTAGTTTCCAATATTCCACATAGCTTTACAGTCTTCCTAAACCCAGTTTTGAGATGTGCTGTGTAGCCGAGTGATAAATATACCTGACTCTCATCCTGACGACCCGGGTTCGAATCCCGCAATGACCAATCACGCTGCTTCTGTACAAACACGGAACTCAAAATAGTTTCTAATATTCCACATACCTTTAGAGTCTTCCTAAACCCAGTTTTGAGATGTGCTGTGTAGTCGAGTGGTAAAGATATCTGACTCTCATCCTGACGACCATGGTTCGAATCCCGCAATGAATAATCACGCTTCTTCTGTACAAATACGGAACTCAAACTAGTTTCCAATATTCCACATACCTTTACAGTCTTCCTAAACCCAGTTTTGAGATGTGTTGTGTAGTCGAGTGGTAAAGATACCTGACGACCATGGTTCGAAGCCCGCAATGAATAATCGCGCTTCCTCTGTACAAATACGGAACTCAAACTAGTTTCCAATATACCACATACCTTTACAGTCTTCCTAAACCCAGTTATAAGACGTGCTGTGCAATCGAGTGGTTAAAATATCTGACACTCGTCCTGACGACCCGGGTTGGAATCCCGGAATAACCAATCAAGCTACTTCTGTACAAATACGGAACACAAACTAGTTTCCATTATTCCACATACCTTTACAGTCTTCCTAAACCCAGTTATAACACGTGCTGTGTAATCGTGTGGTTAAAATATCTGACTCTCGTCCTGACGACCCGGGTACGAATCCCGGAATGACCTATCAAGCTACTTCTGTGCAAATACAGAACTCAAACTAGTTTCCAATATACCACATACCTTTACAGTCTTCCTAAACCCAGTTATAAGACGTGCTGTGTAGTCGAGTGGTAAAGATACCTGACTCGCACCCTGACGACCATGGTTCGAATCCCGCAATGAATAATCACGCTTCCTCTGTACAAATACGGAACTCAAACTAGTTTCCAATGTACCACATACCTTTACAGTCTTCCTAAACCCAGTTATAAGACGTGCTGTGTAATCGAGTGGTAAAGATAACTTACTCTCATACTGACGACCATGGTTCGAATCCCGCAATGAATAATCACGCTTCTTCTGTACAAATACGGAACTCAAACTATTTTCTAATATTCCACGTAGCTTTGCAGTCTTCCTAAACCTAGTTTTAGGACGTCGTGTGTTTAAGATATGTCACCCTCGTCCTGACGACTCAGGTTCGAATAGTGGAATGACCAATCACGCTGCTTCTGTACAAATACGGAACTCAAACTAGTTTCCAATATTCCACATACCTTTACAGTCTTCCTAAACCCAGTTTTAAGACGTGCTGTATAGTCGAGTGGTAAAGATACCTGACTCTCATCCTGACGACCCGCGTTCGAATCCCGCAATGAATAATCACGATTCTTCTTTACAAATACGGAATTCAAACTAGTTTCTAAAATTCCACATAGCTTTACAGTCTTCCTAAACCCAGTTTTGAGATGTGCTGTGTAGTCGAGTGGTAAAGACACCCGACTCTCACCCTGACGACCCGGGTTCGAATCCCGCAATGACCAATCACGCTTCTTCTGTACAAACACGGAAATCAAAATAGATTCTAATATTCCACATAGCTTTACAGTCTTCCAAAACCAAGTTTTGAGATGTGCTGTGTAGCCGAGTGGTAAAGATACCTGACGACCCGGGTTCGAATCCCGGAATGACCAATCAAGCTACTTCTGTACAAATACGAAACTCAAACTAGTTTCTAATATTCCACATACCTTTACAGTCTTCCTAAACCCAGTTTTGAGATGTGCTGTGTAGTCGAGTGGTAAAGTTATCTGACTCTCATCCTGACAACCATGGTTCGAATCCCGCAATGAATAATCACGCTTCTTCTGTACAAATACGGAACTCGAACTAGTTTCTAACATTCCACATACCTTTACAGTCTTCCTAAACCAAGTTTTGAGATGTGCTGTGTAGCCGAGTGGTAAAGATACCTGACGACCCGGGTTCGAATCCCGGAATGACCTATCAAGCTACTTCTGTATAAATACAGAACTCAAACTAGTTTCTAATATTCCTCATAGCTTTACAGTCTTCCTAAACCCAGTTTTGAGATGTGCTGTGTAGTCGAGTGGTAAAGATACCTGACTCTCACCCTGAAGACCCGGGTTCGAATCCCGCAATGAATAATCACGCTTTTTCTGTACAAATACGGAACTCAAACTAGTTTTCAATATTCCATATAGCTTTACAGTCTTCCTAAACCCAGTTTTGAGATGTGCTGTGTAGTCGAGTGGTAAAGATACCTGACTTTCATCCTCACGACCATGGTTCAAATCCCGCAATGAATAATCGCGCTTCTTCTGTACAAATACGGAACTCAAACTAGTTTCCATTATTGCACATACCTTTACAGTCTTCCTAAACCCAGTTATAACACGTGCTGTGTAATCGAGTGGTTAAAATATATGACTCTTGTCCTGACGACCCGGGTTCGAATACCGAAATGACCAATCACGCTTCTTCTGTACAAACACGGAACTCAAAATAGTTTCTAATATTCCACATAGCTTTAGTCTTCCTAAACCCAATTTTGAGATATGCTGTGTAGTCGAGTGTTAAAGATACCTGACTCGCATCCTGAAGACCCGGGTTCGAATCCCGGAATGTCCAATCGAGCTACTTCTGTACAAATACGGAACTCAAACTAGTTTCCAATATTCCACATAGCTTTACAGTCTTCCTAAACCCAGTTTTGAGATGTGCTGTGTAGTCGAGTGATAAATATACCTGACTCTCATCCTGACGACCCGGGTTCGAATCCCGCAATGACCAATCACGCTGCTTCTGTACAAACACGGAACTCAAACTAGTTTCTAATATTCCACATACCTTTACAGTCTTCCTAAACCCAGTTTTGAGATGTGCTGTGTAGTCGAGTGGTAAAGATATCTGACTCTCATCCTGACGACCATGATTCGAATCCCGCAATGAATAATCACGCTTCTTCTGTACAAATACAGAACTCAAACTAGTTTCCAATATTCCACATACCTTTACAGTCTTCCTAAACCCAGTTTTGAGATGTGTTGTGTAGTCGAGCGGTAAAGATACCTGACGACCATGGTTCGAAGCCCGCAATGAATAATCGCGCTTCCTCTGTACAAATACGGAACTCAAACTAGTTTCCAATATACCACATACCTTTACAGTCTTCCTAAACCCAGTTATAAGACGTGCTGTGCAATCGAGTGGTTAAAATATCTGACACTCGTCCTGACGACCCGGGTTGAAATCCCGGAATAACCAATCAAGCTACTTCTGTACAAATACGGAACACAAACTAGTTTCCAATATTCCACATAGCTTTACAGTCTTCCTAAACCAAGTTTTGAGATGTGGTGTGTAGTCGAGTGGTAAAGATACCTGACTCGCACCCTGACGACCATGGTTCGAATCCCGCAATGAATAATCACGCTTCCTCTGTACAAATACGGAACTCAAACTAGTTTCCAATGTACCACATACCTTTACAGTCTTCCTAAACCCAGTTATAAGACGTGCTGTGTAATCGAGTGGTAAAGATAACTTACTCTCATACTGACGACCATGGTTCGAATCCCGCAATGAATAATCACGCTTCTTCTGTACAAATACGGAACTCAAACTATTTTCTAATATTCCACGTAGCTTTGCAGTCTTCCTAAACCTAGTTTTAGGACGTCGTGTGTTTAAGATATGTCACCCTCGTCCTGACGACTCAGGTTCGAATAGTGGAATGACCAATCACGCTGCTTCTGTACAAATACGGAACTCAAACTAGTTTCCAATATTCCACATACCTTTACAGTCTTCCTAAACCCAGTTTTAAGACGTGCTGTATAGTCGAGTGGTAAAGATACCTGACTCTCATCCTGACGACCCGCGTTCGAATCCCGCAATGAATAATCACGATTCTTCTATACAAATACGGAATTCAAACTAGTTTCTAAAATTCCACATAGCTTTACAGTCTTCCTAAACCCAGTTTTGAGATGTGCTGTGTAGTCGAGTGGTAAAGATACCTGACTCTCACCCTGACGACCCGGGTTCGAATCCCGCAATGACCAATCACGCTTCTTCTGTACAAACACGGAAATCAAAATAGTTTCTAATATTCCACATAGCTTTACAGTCTTCCAAAACCCAGTTTTGACATGTGCTGTGTAGTCGAGTGGTAAAGATACCTGACTCTCACCCTGACGACCATGGTTTGAATCCCGCAATGAATAATCACGCTTCTTCTGTACAAATACGGAACTCAAACTAGTTTCCAATATTCAACATACCTTTACAGTCTTCCTAAACCCAGTTATAAGACGTGCTGTGTAGTCGAGTGGTAAAGATACCTGACTCTCATCCTGACGACCCGGGTTCGAATCCCGCAATGACCAATCACGCTGCTTCTGTACAAACACGGAACTCAAAATAGTTTCTAATATTCCACATACCTTTACAGTCTTCCTAAACCCAGTTATAAGACGTGCTGTGTAGTCGAGTGGTAAAGATACCTGACTCTCATCCTGACGACCATGGTTCGAATCCCGCAATGACCAATCACGCTGCTTCTGTACAAACACGGAACTCAAAATAGTTTCTAATATTCCACATAGCTTTACAGTCTTCCTAAACCCAGTTTTGAGATGTGCTGTGTAGTCGAGTGGTAAAGATACCTGACGACCATGGTTGGAATCCCGCAATGACCAATCACGCTGCTTCTGTACAAACACGGAACTCAAAATAGTTTCTAATATTCCACATACCTTTACAGTCTTCCTAAACCCAGTTTTGAGATGTGCTGTGTAGTCGAGTGCTAAAGATACCTGACTCGCATCCTGAAGACCCGGGTTCGAATCCCGGAATGTCCAATCGAGCTACTTCTGTACAAATACGAAACTCAAACTAGTTTCCAATATTCCACATAGCTTTACAGTCTTCCTATACCCAGTTTTGAGATGTGCTGTGTAGCCGAGTGATAAATATACCTGACTCTCATCCTGACGACCCGGGTTCGAATCCCGCAATGACCAATCACGCTGCTTCTGTACAAACACGGAACTCAAACTAGTTTCCAATATTCCACATAGCTTTACAGTCTTCCTAAACCCAGTTTTGAGATGTGCTGTGTAGCCGAGTGATAAATATACCTGACTCTCATCCTGACGACCCGGGTTCGAATCCCGCAATGACCAATCACGCTGCTTCTGTACAAACACGGAACTCAAAATAGTTTCTAATATTCCACATACCTTTAGAGTCTTCCTAAACCCAGTTTTGAGATGTGCTGTGTAGTCGAGTGGTAAAGATATCTGACTCTCATCCTGACGACCATGGTTCGAATCCCGCAATGAATAATCACGCTTCTTCTGTACAAATACGGAACTCAAACTAGTTTCCAATATTCCACATACC
Source organism: Pholcus phalangioides (assembly GCF_987345545.1). NCBI lineage: Eukaryota > Metazoa > Arthropoda > Arachnida > Araneae > Pholcidae > Pholcus > Pholcus phalangioides. Next base: position 14,829,040 of record NW_028301598.1, read on the forward strand.
TTTACAGTCTTCCTAAACCCAGTTTTGAGATGTGTTGTGTAGTCGAGTGGTAAAGATACCTGACGACCATGGTTCGAAGCCCGCAATGAATAATCGCGCTTCCTCTGTACAAATACGGAACTCAAACTAGTTTCCAATATACCACATACCTTTACAGTCTTCCTAAACCCAGTTATAAGACGTGCTGTGCAATCGAGTGGTTAAAATATCTGACACTCGTCCTGACGACCCGGGTTGGAATCCCGGAATAACCAATCAAGCTACTTCTGTACAAATACGGAACACAAACTAGTTTCCATTATTCCACATACCTTTACAGTCTTCCTAAACCCAGTTATAACACGTGCTGTGTAATCGTGTGGTTAAAATATCTGACTCTCGTCCTGACGACCCGGGTACGAATCCCGGAATGACCTATCAAGCTACTTCTGTGCAAATACAGAACTCAAACTAGTTTCCAATATACCACATACCTTTACAGTCTTCCTAAACCCAGTTATAAGACGTGCTGTGTAGTCGAGTGGGAAAGATACCTGACTCTCACCCTGACGACCATGGTTCAAATCCCGCAATGAATAATCACGCTTCTTCTGTACAAATACGGAACGCAAACTAGTTTCCAATATTCCACATACCTTTACAGTCTTCCTAATCCCAGTTATAAGACGTGCTGTGTAGTCGAGTGGTAAAGATACCTGACTTTCATCCTCACGACCATGGTTCGAATCCCGCAATGAATAATCGCGCTTCTTCTGTACAAATACGGAACTCAAACTAGTTTCCATTATTCCACATAGCTTTACAGTCTTCCTAAACCCAGTTTTGAGATGTGCTGTGTAGTCGAGTGGTAAAGATACCTGACTTTCATCCTCACGACCATGGTTCGAATCCCGCAATGAATAATCGCGCTTCTTCTGTACAAATACAGAACTCAAACTAGTTTCCAATATTCCACATAGCTTTACAGTCTTCCTAAACCCAGTTTTAGGACGTGCTGTGTAGTCGTGTGTTTAAGATATCTGACCCTCGTCCTGACGACTCAGGTTCGAATACTGGAATGACCAATCAAGCTACTTCTGTACAAATACGAAACTCAAACTAATTTCCAATAATCCAAATACCTTTACGGTTCTCCTAAAGCCAGTTATAAGACGTGCTGTGTAGTCGAGTGTTTAAGATATCTGACTCTCGTCTTGACGACTCAGGTTCGAATCCCGCAATGAATAATCACGCTTCTTCTTTACAAATACGGAACTCAAACTACTTTCCAATAATCCAAATAACTTTACAGTCGTCCTAAACCCAGTTATAAGACGTGCTGTGTAGTCGAGTAGTTAAGATATCCGACTCTCGTCCTGACGACCCGGGTTCGAATCCCGGAATGACCAATTGAGCTACTTCTGTACAAATACGGAACTCAAACGTTTGAGTGCGTGAAGTTGAACACGAAGAACGTTATGCATTACGCTTCTTTTGTCTTGACTAGTGCTGAAGAGAACTCTAATATCTTAAGTGATCCATCTCATTGGCCAGTTGGAATTCATATAAGAGAATTTTTTGGAATTCCGAGATTTATTCTAGAGGATTCGTCTGGACAACAAGCTACAAATGAAGACTCTTCTACTAGAGAGGTCTCTAACGGCCCAGAGTGACTAGGAAGATCACTGGGATATCCGGATCCACCTAAAGGACCATGTGATGTGTTTGGAATCTTTTTGAATCCCCGCAGTCTCTGCAATAAACTGTATACTTTGCATTCATTTTTCGAAACTTATGATCCCTCTCTTGTATGCGTATCCGAATCATGGCTGTCCCCAAGTCTACCCGATTCCCTGCTATGCCCGCGGGGATACGACGTGTTTAGATCTGATAGATTGTTCGCTCCTGGAGGTGGTGTCTGCATATTCGCAAAAAATAATTTGAACCCGTCTGCTGTTATGGCGAGAACTGATACAAATAATGCTGAAATCGAAATAATAGCTGTGGACATTAAAGTCGGTATTCAGTGTGTGCGCGTGATCTGTGCTTATATTCCTCCGGACAAATCTTCCGATGCCGGACATTTACATTGTTTTTTCGATGCTCTCAGACTATATTGTACAGTTAGATATCCCATCGTATTGGCCGGCGACCTGAATATGAGAAACATAAAATGGGATTCATACCACCTCATATCTACACATGCAACTGACAGATTCTTTCTTGCCTCTATTGCAGACTTGGGATTCAATCAACTTGTTGACTTTCCCACTAAGGGAGAGAATTTCTTGGATCTCCTTTTGTGCACTGTTCCCGAATTTATAATCGACATACGATCATTGCCACCCTTCTGCAATAGTGACAACCCACCGCATATACCATTTCTCTTTCGACTGCCTAATTTAATAGTCAATAATTATTCAGGCTTGGCTAAACATGACTTTAGGAGTGCGGATTATGACGCTCTTTCTCTATTACTACATGATCTCTTTGGTTCTATCAGGGAAAAGCGCATGTCTCCCCTCGATGCATTTCAAACTTTCTTTTTGAATTGTTGGAGGTATATTCCTCGTATGTCATTAAAACTTAGCAACGTGGCAAATAAAAGACTGCGACTAATCGGTAAGAGGAAACTGATTGCTTGGCGCAATTTGAGGAGGTATCCGAGTGTTCTAAACAAACGAATATATTGTGCCATGGCTCAGGAATACAATGCGTACGTTGCATCAAGCGAGAGTGCACACCTCCGTTCGATTTGTGGCAATAATAATCGTACTGCCTTCTACAAAGACGCTCGACGGAAACTACGTTCGGCTGCATCTATATCATCCCTTGTTGTAGATGGAGCTATAATTACTGACAGTCAATCTAAAGCTGATATATTTGCGGACATATTTTCAGACGCTTACTTGTTACCGTTCGCGACAGAAGTTCATTTTGATGGCGGCCTTATGCAAGACCATTCCCAATTCATCGATATGTTTGATGCTAGAGGTATCGCTTCTTTAATAGATGCACTGCCTTCTCGCTCTTCTACTGGGCCTGATGGTATCCCCGGTAGCTTCTACAGGGCCTTACGAGACGAGGCATCTTATTTCTTGAGTGCAGTGTTCCAGTATTTTTATGACTTTGGTATGATACCCAATTCCTGGAGGAATGCCATAGTTCGTCCTATTTTCAAAAATAAAGGCAAATGTTCTGATCCTCAAAACTATCGCCCGGTATCATTGACTGATATTTCTTCTAAAATATTCGAAAGATGTCTGGTCCAAAAACTTCTTACATTTGCTATCAATTCAGGGTTTATACCATCTAATCAATTTGGTTTTGTTCCTGGTCGATCACTATTAATCCAACAACTAATTTGCCACGACTATTGGACAAATGCCGTTGAAGAAAAAACCGAAATTGATATATTGTTTATTGATTTTCACAAAGCATTCGATAAAATAGACCGCTTTCTTCTAATCACAAAGCTATTGAACTTGGGTGTGCCAGAAAAGATGTGCCGAATACTGCAGTCATATCTGGGCTCTAGAACTTTTCAGGTTCGTGTTGAAGATTGCCTCTCTGGGAAAAAATGCGTATCTAGCGGTGTAGTTCAGGGCTCTGTGTTGGGTCCACTGTTGTTTGTACTATTCACGTATGACATTGCTTTTTACACTCATCCAATTCCACTAGTACAATTTGCTGATGATGTTAAACTGTTTTTTCCCACGTCTGAACACACAGAGCTTAATTCTGCCTGCCAACGTCTCCACAACTGGACTGTGGTCAATCGTCTTCCAATTTCCGTTAACAAAAGTGGTGTCATGCACATAGGGGGATACAGAATGAGTCCAAGCTACTCGATGGGTGGCGAAGAGCTCCAGAGGTTCACTTCCTACACTGACTTGGGGATCACCATTTGCAATACCAGAAATTTCGACTTACATTATTCGAATATAGTGTGTAAAGCGAGACGCGCTTCTTATGTCCTACGGAAGGCGTATGGAAAATGTGATACCGCTACACTCATGCACGCATTTACCGTTTTTATACGCCCAATCCTGGAGTATTGTTCGCAAATATGGTCTCCGTACAAAGTGAAAGATATAAAATTCATCGAAAAGGTCCAGAAGTCATTTACCAAACAGTTTTGCAGTCTGCGTCATCGCCCATACGAGGAAAGGCTGAGATGTCTCGGCGTCCACTCTTTAGAATGGCGTCGCCTTGAAGCCGACTTAAAGCTGTGCTTCAAACTTGTACACAACTTAGTATATACGGGTCAGTCAACTCCATTTTTTGAAATCAATCCCAGACCATCATTGAGAAGACATTCATTACAAATAAAAATTCCAACTGCCAGGAACAATGCTAAATTTTATAACTTCCGATGCCGAGTTGGAAGAGTATGGAACAAATTACCACCAGATCTCGTGTGTTCATCTACATATCACAGATTCTGTCACTCTCTCAACGCTTCTGATCTTTCAACATTTTTAATGTGCTATGCATTTTAGTTCATGTCGGGTTTTATTGGTGCATATATGCTTGTTTTATTTATATAACTTTTTTTTTCCATCAGTTCTATTGATTATTTCACTTTGGAATTACATGTGATGATTTTTTATATGTTTGTTTATTTTTTTAAATATATATATATATACATGTATTTTATTCTGATTTATATATTGAATTTCATTGTGTAAACATGTTTATTTTATTGTTGTTTTGTGTTCGGGGATTTTTTTTTATTTTTATTTATTAGCGTCATCTTTTATGCATTTTTCTCTTTGTATATATTCGTGTGTATGAATGTGTACTGATGTTCCCTGCCGTCTCTTTCCAATTTTATTGATTGTTTGAATAGTGCACCTGTGGAGTTAGAGCCTACTGGCCTTGCACAGGTTTGTATATAATAAATAAATAAATAAATAAATAAAAACTAATTTCCAATATTCCACATAGCGTCACAGTCTTCCTAAACCCAGTTTTGACATGCGCTGTGTAGTCGAGGGGTTAAGATATCTGACTCTCATCCTGACGACTCAGGTTCGAATTCTGGAATGACCAGTCACGCTGCTTCCGTACAAATACGGAACTCAAACTAGTTTCCAATATTCCACATAGCTTTACAGTCTTCCTAAACCCAGTTTTGAGATGTGCTGTGTAGTCGAGTGGTAAAGATACCTGAATCTCATCCTGACGACCCGGGTTCGAATCCCGGAATGACCAATCACGCTTCTTCTGTACAAACACGGAACTCAAACTACTTTCCAATATTACAAATACCTATACAGTCTTCCTAAACCCAGTTATAAGACGTGCTGTGTAGTCGAGTGGTTAAGATATCTGACTCACGACTCAGGTTCGAATTCTGGAATGACCATTCACGCTGCTTCTGTACAAATACGGAACTCAAATTAGTTTCCAATATTCCACATAGCTTTACAGTCTTCCTAAACCCAGTTTTGAGTTGTGCTGTGTAGTCGAGGGGTTAAGATATCTGACTCTCGTTCTGACGACCCGGGTTCGAATCCCGCAATGACCAATCAAGCTACGTCTGTACAAATACGGAACTCGAACGAGTTTCCAATATTCCAAATACCTTTACAGTCTTCCTAAACCCAGTTATAAGACGTGCTGTGTAGTCGAGTAGTTAAGATATCTGACTCTCGTCGTGACGACACGGGTTCGAATCCCGGAATGACCAATCGAGCTACTTCTGTACAAATACGGAACTCAAACTAGTTTCCAATATTCCACATAGCTTTACAGTCTTCCTAAACCCAGTTTTGAGATGTGCTGTGTAGTCGAGTGGTAAAGATACCTGAATCTCATCCTGACGACCCGGGTTCGAATCCCGGAATGACCAATCACGCTTCTTCTGTACAAACACGGAACTCAAACTAGTTTCCAATATTCCACATAGCTTTACAGTCTTCCTAAACCCAGTTTTGAGATGTGCTGTGTAGTCGAGTTTTAAAGATATCTGACTCTCATCCTGACGACCCGGGTTCGAATCCCGGAATGACCAATCGAGCTACTTCTGTACAAACACGGAACTCAAAATAGTTTCTAATATTCCACATAGCTTTACAGTCTTCCTAAACCCAGTTTGAGATGTGCTGTGTAGTCGAGTGGTAAAGATACCTGACTCTCATCCTGACGACCCGGGTTCGAATCCCGCAATGAATAATCACGCTTCTTCTGTAGAAATACGGAACTCAAAGTAGTTTCCAATATTCAACATACCTTTACAGTCTTCCTAAACCCAGTTTTAGGACGTGCTGTGTAGTCGTGTGGTTAAGATATCTGAATCTCATCCTGACGACCCGGGTACGAATCCCGGAATGACCAATCACGCTTCTTCTGTACAAACACGGAACTCAAACTAGTTTCCAATATTCCACATAGCTTTACAGTCTTCCTAAACCCAGTTTTGAGATGTGCCGTGTAGTCGAGTTTTAAAGATATCTGACTCTCATCCTGACGACCCGGAATGACCAATCGAGCTACTTCTGTACAAACACGGCACTCAAAGTAGTTTCCAATATTCAACATACCTTTACAGTCTTCCTAAACCCAGTTTTGAGATGTGCTGTGTAGTCGAGTGGTAAAGATACCTGACTCTCGTCCTGACGACTCAAGTTCGAATCCCGCAATGACCAATCAAGCTACGTCTGTACAAATACGGAACTCGAACGAGTTTCCAATATTCCAAATACCTTTACAGTCTTCCTAAACCCAGTTATAAGACGTGCTGTGTAATCGAGTGGTTAAGATATCTGACTCTCGTCCTGACGACCCGGGTTCGAATCCCGGAATGACCAATCAAGCTACGTCTGTACAAATACGAAACTCAAACTAGTTTCTAATATTCCACATACCTTTACAGTCTTCCTAAACCGAGTTTTGAGATGTGCTGTGTAGTCGAGTGGTAAAGATACCTGACTTTCATTCTCACGACCATGATTCGAATCCCGCAATGAATAATCGCGCTTCTTCTGTACAAATACGGAACTCAAACTAGTTTCTAATATTCCACATAGCTTTACAGTCTTCCTAAACCCAGTTTTGAGATGTGCTGTGTAGTCCACTGGTAAAGATACCTGACGACCCGGGTTCCAAATCCGCAATGAATAATCGCGCTTCTTCTGTACAAATACGGAACTCAAACTAGTTTCCAATGTTCCACATAGCTTTAGTCTTCCTAAACCCAGTTATAACACGTGCTGTGTAGTCGAGTGGTAAAGATACCTGACTCTCACCCTGACGACCCGGGTTCGAATCCCGCGATGACCAATCAGGCTTCTTCTGTACAAACACGGAACACAAAATAGTTTCTAATATTCCACATAGCTTTAGTCTTCCTAAACCCAGTTATAACACGTGCTGTGTAATCGAGTGGTAAAGATATCTGACTCGCATCCTGAAGACCCGGGTTCGAATCCCGCAATGAATAATCACGCTTTTTCTGTACAAATACGGAACTCAAACTAGTTTTCAATATTCCATATAGCTTTACAGTCTTCCTAAACCCAGTTTTGAGATGTGCTGTGTAGTCGAGTGGCAAAGATACCTGACTTTCATCCTCACGACCATGGTTCAAATCCCGCAATGAATAATCGCGCTTCTTCTGTACAAATACGGAACTCAAACTAGTTTCCATTATTCCACATACCTTTACAGTCTTCCTAAACCCAGTTATAACACGTGCTGTGTAATCGAGTGGTTAAAATATATGACTCTTGTCCTGACGACCCGGGTACGAATCCCGGAATGACCTATCAAGCTACTTCTGTATAAATACAGAACTCAAACTAGTTTTCAATATTCCACATAGCTTTACAGTCTTCCTAAACCCAGTTTTAAGATGTGCTGTGTAGTCGAGTGGTAAAGATACCTGCCTTTCATCCTGACGACCCGGGTTCGAATCCCGAAATGACCAATCACGCTTCTTCTGTACAAACACGGAACTCAAAATAGTTTCTAATATTCCACATAGCTTTAGTCTTCCTAAACCCAATTTTGAGATATGCTGTGTAGTCGAGTGTTAAAGATACCTGACTCGCATCCTGAAGACCCGGGTTCGAATCCCGGAATGTCCAATCGAGCTACTTCTGTACAAATACGGAACTCAAACTAGTTTCCAATATTCCACATAGCTTTACAGTCTTCCTAAACCCAGTTTTGAGATGTGCTGTGTAGTCGAGTGATAAATATACCTGACTCTCATCCTGACGACCCGGGTTCGAATCCCGCAATGACCAATCACGCTGCTTCTGTACAAACACGGAACTCAAAATAGTTTCTAATATTCCACATACCTTTACAGTCTTCCTAAACCCAGTTTTGAGATGTGCTGTGTAGTCGAGTGGTAAAGATATCTGACTCTCATCCTGACGACCATGATTCGAATCCCGCAATGAATAATCACGCTTCTTCTGTACAAATACAGAACTCAAACTAGTTTCCAATATTCCACATACCTTTACAGTCTTCCTAAACCCAGTTTTGAGATGTGTTGTGTAGTCGAGCGGTAAAGATACCTGACGACCATGGTTCGAAGCCCGCAATGAATAATCGCGCTTCCTCTGTACAAATACGGAACTCAAACTAGTTTCCAATATACCACATACCTTTACAGTCTTCCTAAACCCAGTTATAAGACGTGCTGTGCAATCGAGTGGTTAAAATATCTGACACTCGTCCTGACGACCCGGGTTGAAATCCCGGAATAACCAATCAAGCTACTTCTGTACAAATACGGAACACAAACTAGTTTCCAATATTCCACATAGCTTTACAGTCTTCCTAAACCAAGTTTTGAGATGTGGTGTGTAGTCGAGTGGTAAAGATACCTGACTCGCACCCTGACGACCATGGTTCGAATCCCGCAATGAATAATCACGCTTCCTCTGTACAAATACGGAACTCAAACTAGTTTCCAATGTACCACATACCTTTACAGTCTTCCTAAACCCAGTTATAAGACGTGCTGTGTAATCGAGTGGTAAAGATAACTTACTCTCATACTGACGACCATGGTTCGAATCCCGCAATGAATAATCACGCTTCTTCTGTACAAATACGGAACTCAAACTAGTTTCCAATATTCAACATACCTTTACAGTCTTCCTAAACCCAGTTATAAGACGTGCTGTGTAGTCGAGTGGTAAAGATACCTGACTCTCATCCTGACGACCCGGGTTCGAAGCCCGCAATGAATAATCGCGCTTCTTCTGTAAAAACACGGAACTCAAACTAGTTTCTAAAATTCCACATAGCTTTACAGTCTTCCTAAACCCAGTTTTGAGATGTGCTGTGTAGTCGAGTGGTAAAGATACCTGACTCTCACCCTGACGACCCGGGTTCGAATCCCGCAATGACCAATCACGCTTCTTCTGTACAAACACGGAAATCAAAATAGTTTCTAATATTCCACATAGCTTTACAGTCTTCCAAAACCCAGTTTTGACATGTGCTGTGTAGTCGAGTGGTAAAGATACCTGACTCTCACCCTGACTACCATGGTTTGAATCCCGCAATGAATAATCACGCTTCTTCTGTACAAATACGGAACTCAAACTAGTTTCCAATATTCAACATACCTTTACAGTCTTCCTAAACCCAGTTATAAGACGTGCTGTGTAGTCGAGTGGTAAAGATACCTGACGACCCGGGTTCGAATCCCGCAATGACCAATCACGCTGCTTCTGTACAAACACGGAACTCAAAATAGTTTCTAATATTCCACATACCTTTACAGTCTTCCTAAACCCAGTTTTGAGATGTGCTGTGTAGTCGAGTGGTAAAGATACCTGACTCTCACCCTGACGACCATGGTTCAAATCCCGCAATGAATAATCCCGCTTCTTCTGTACAAATACGGAACTCAAACTAGTTTCCAATATTCCACATACCTTTACAGTCTTCCTAAACCCAGTTATAAGACGTGCTGTGTAGTCGAGTGGTAAAGATACCTGACGACCATGGTTCGAATCCCGCAATGAATAATCACGCTTCTTCTGTACAAATACGGAACTCAAACTAGTTTCTAATATTCCACGTAGCTTTGCAGTCTTCCTAAACCTAGTTTTAGGACGTCGTGTGTTTAAGATATGTCACCCTCGTCCTGACGACTCAGGTTCGAATACTGGAATGACCAATCACGCTGCTTCTGTACAAATACGGAACTCAAACTAGTTTCCAATATTCCACATACCTTTACAGTCTTCCTAAACCCAGTTTTAAGACGTGCTGTATAGTCGAGTTATAAAGATACCTGACTCTCATCCTGACGACCCGCGTTCGAATCCCGCAATGAATAATCACGATTCTTCTGTACAAATACGGAATTCAAACTAGTTTCCAATATTCCACATATTTTTACAGTCTTCCTAAACCCAGTTTTGAGATGTGCTGTGTTGTCGAGTGGTAAAGATACCTGACTCTCACCCTGACGACCATGGTTTGAATCCCGCAATGAATAATCACGCTTCTTCTGTACAAATACGGAACTCAAACTAGTTTCCAATATTCAACATACCTTTACAGTCTTCCTAAACCCAGTTATAAGACGTGCTGTGTAGTCGAGTGGTAAAGATACCTGACTCTCATCCTGACGACCCGGGTTCGAAGCCCGCAATGAATAATCACGCTTCTTCTGTACAAATACGGAAATCACACTAGTTTCTAATATTCCACATAGCTTTACAGTCTTCCTAAACCCAGTTTTGAAAAGTGCTGTGTAGTCGAATGGTAAAGATACCTGACTTTCATTCTCACGACCATGGTTCGAATCCCGCAATGAATAATCGCGCTTCTTCTGTACAAATACGGAACTCAAACTAGTTTCTAATATTCCACATAGCTTTACAGTCTTCCTAAAGCTAGTTTTGAGATGTGCTGTGTAGTCGAGTGGTAAAGATACCTGACGACCATGGTTGGAATCCCGCAATGACCAATCACGCTGCTTCTGTACAAACACGGAACTCAAAATAGTTTCTAATATTCCACATACCTTTACAGTCTTCCTAAACCCAGTTTTGAGATGTGCTGTGTAGTCGAGTGGTTAAGATATCTAACTCTCGTCCTGACGACCCAGGTTCGAATCCCGGAATGACCAATCAAGCTACTTCTGTACAAATACGAAACTCAAACTAGTTTCTAATATTCCACATACCTTTACAGTCTTCCTAAACCCAGTTTTGAGATGTGCTGTGTAGTCGAGTGGTAAAGATATCTAACTTTCATTCTGACGACCATGGTTCGAATCCCGCAATGAATAATCACGATTCTTCTGTACAAATACGGAATTCAAACTAGTTTCCAATATTCCACATATTTTTACAGTCTTCCTAAACCCAGTTTTGAGATGTGCTGTGTAGTCGAGTGGTAAAGATACCTGACTCTCACCCTGACGACCATGGTTTGAATCCCGCAATGAATAATCACGCTTCTTCTGTACAAATACGGAACTCAAACTAGTTTCCAATATTCAACATACCTTTACAGTCTTCGTAAACCCAGTTATAAGACGAGCTGTGTAGTCGAGTGGTAAAGATACCTGACTCTCATCCTGACGACCCGGGTTCGAAGCCCGCAATGAATAATCGCGCTTCTTCTGTAAAAACACGGAACTCAAACTAGTTTCTAAAATTCCACATAGCTTTACAGTCTTCCTAAACCCAGTTTTGAGATGTGCTGTGTAGTCGAGTGGTAAAGATACCTGACTCTCACCCTGACGACCCGGGTTCGAATCACGCAATGACCAATCACGCTTCTTCTGTACAAACACGGAAATCAAAATAGTTTCTAATATTCCACATAGCTTTACAGTCTTCCAAAACCCAGTTTTGACATGTGCTGTGTAGTCGAGTGGTAAAGATACCTGACTCTCACCCTGACGACCATGGTTTGAATCCCGCAATGAATAATCACGCTTCTTCTGTACAAATACGGAACTCAAACTAGTTTCCAATATTCAACATACCTTTACAGTCTTCCTAAACCCAGTTATAAGACGTGCTGTGTAGTCGAGTGGTAAAGATACCTGACTCTCATCCTGACGACCCGGGTTCGAATCCCGCAATGACCAATCACGCTGCTTCTGTACAAACACGGAACTCAAAATAGTTTCTAATATTCCACATACCTTTACAGTCTTCCTAAACCCAGTTTTGAGATGTGCTGTGTAGTCGAGTGGTAAAGATACCTGACTCTCACCCTGACGACCATGGTTCAAATCCCGCAATGAATAATCCCGCTTCTTCTGTACAAATACGGAACTCAAACTAGTTTCCAATATTCCACATACCTTTACAGTCTTCCTAAACCCAGTTATAAGACGTGCTGTGTAGTCGAGTGGTAAAGATACCTGACTCTCATCCTGACGACCATGGTTCGAATCCCGCAATGAATAATCACGCTGCTTCTGTACAAACACGGAACTCAAAATAGTTTCTAATATTCCACATACCTTTACAGTCTTCCTAAACCCAGTTTTGAGATGTGCTGTGTAGTCGAGTGGTTAAGATATCTAACTCTCGTCCTGACGACCCAGGTTCGAATCCCGGAATGACCAATCAAGCTACTTCTGTACAAATACGAAACTCAAACTAGTTTCTAATATTCCACATACCTTTACAGTCTTCCTAAACCCAGTTTTGAGATGTGCTGTGTAGTCGAGTGGTAAAGATATCTAACTTTCATCCTGACGACCATGGTTCGAAGCCCGCAATGAATAATCGCGCTTCTTCTGTACAAATACGGAACTTAAGCTAGTTTCCAATGTACCATATATCTTTACAGTCTTCCTAAACCCAATTTTGAGATGTGCTGTGTAGTCGAGTGGTAAAGATACCTGACTTTCATTCTGACGACCATGGTTCGAATCCCGCAATGAATAATCACGCTTCTTCTGTACAAATACGGAACTCAAACTAGTTTCTAATATTCCACATAGCTTTACAGCCTTCCTAAACCCAGTTTTGAGATGTGCTGTGTAGTCGAGTGGTAAAGATACCTCACTCTCACCCTGACGACCATGGTTTGAATCCCGCAATGAATAATCACGCTTCTTCTGTAGAAATACGGAACTCAAACTAGTTTCCAATATTCAACATACCTTTACAGTCTTCCTAAACCCAGTTATAAGACGAGCTGTGTAGTCGAGTGGTAAAGATACCTGACTCTCATCCTGACGACCCGGGTTCGAAGCCCGCAATGAATAATCGCGCTTCTTCTGTAAAAACACGGAACTCAAACTAGTTTCTAAAATTCCACATAGCTTTACAGTCTTCCTAAACCCAGTTTTGAGATGTGCTGTGTAGTCGAGTGGTAAAGATACCTGACTCTCACCCTGACGACCCGGGTTCCAATCCCGCAATGACCAATCACGCTTCTTCTGTACAAACACGGAAATCAAAATAGTTTCTAATATACCACATAGCTTTACAGTCTTCCAAAACCCAGTTTTGACATGTGCTGTGTAGTCGAGTGGTAAAGATACCTGACTCTCACCCTGACGACCATGGTTTGAATCCCGCAATGAATAATCACGCTTCTTCTGTACAAATACGGAACTCAAACTAGTTTCCAATATTCAACATACCTTTACAGTCTTCCTAAACCCAGTTATAAGACGTGCTGTGTAGTCGAGTGGTAAAGATACCTGACTCTCATCCTGACGACCATGGTTCGAATCCCGCAATGAATAATCACGCTTCTTCTGTACAAATACGGAACTCAAACTAGTTTCTAATATTCCACATAGCTTTACAGTCTTCCTAAACCCAGTTTTGAAAAGTGCTGTGTAGTCGAGTGGTAAAGATACCTGACTTTCATTCTCACGACCATGGTTCGAATCCCGCAATGAATAATCGCGCTTCTTCTGTACAAATACGGAACTCAAACTAGTTTCTAATATTCCACATAGCTTTACAGTCTTCCTAAACCCAGTTTTGAAAAGTGCTGTGTAGTCGAGTGGTAAAGATACCTGACTTTCATTCTCACGACCATGGTTCGAATCCCGCAATGAATAATCGCGCTTCTTCTGTACAAATACGGAACTCAAACTAGTTTCTAATATTCCACATAGCTTTACAGTCTTCCTAAACCCAGTTTTGAGATGTGCTGTGTAGTCGAGTGGTAAAGATACCTGACGACCATGGTTTGAATCCCGCAATGAATAATCACGCTTCTTCTGTACAAATACGGAACTCAAACTAGTTTCCAATATTCCACATACCTTTAGTCTTCCTAAACCCAGTTATAAGACGTGCTGTGTAGTCGAGTGGTAAAGATACCTGACTCTCACCCTGATGACCCGGGTTCGAAACCCGCAATGAATAATCACGCGTCGTCTGTACAAATACGGAACTTAAACTAGTTTCCAATATACCATATATCTTTACAGTCTTCCTAAACCCAATTTTGAGATGTGCTGTGTAGTCGAGTGGTAAAGATACCTGACTTTCATTCTGACGACCATGGTTCGAATCCCGCAATGAATAGTCACGCTTCTTCTGTACAAATACGGAACTCAAACTAGTTTCTAATATTCCACATAGCTTTACAGTCTTCCTAAACCCAGTTTTGAGATGGTCTGTGTAGTCGAGTGGTAAAGATACCTGACTCTCACCCTGACGACCATGGTTTGAATCCCGCAATGAATAATCACGCTTCTTCTGTACAAATACGGAACTCAAACTAGTTTCTAATATTCCACATAGCTTTACAGCCTTCCTAAACCCAGTTTTGAGATGTGCTGTGTAGTCGAGTGGTAAAGATACCTCACTCTCACCCTGACGACCATGGTTTGAATCCCGCAATGAATAATCACCCTTCTTCTGTACAAATACGGAAATCAAACTAGTTTCTAATATTCCACGTAGCTTTACAGTCTTCCTAAACCCAGTTTTGAGATGTGCTGTGTAGTCGAGTAGTAAAGATACCTGACTTTCATTCTCACGACCATGGTTCGAATCCCGCAATGAATAATCGCGCTTCTTCTGTACAAATACGGAACTCAAACTAGTTTCTAATATTCCAAATACCTTTACAGTCTTCCTAAACCTAGTTTTAGGACGTCCTGTGTAGTCGTGTGTTTAAGATATCTGACTCTCATCCTGACGACTCAGGTTCGAATCCCGCAATGAATAATCACGCTTCTTCTTTACAAATGCGGAACTCAAACTAGTTTCCAATAATCCAAATACCTTTACAGTCGTCATAAACCCAGTTATAAGACGTGCTGTGTAGTCGAGGGGTTAAGATATCTGATTCTCATCCTGACGACACAGGTTCGAATTCTGGAATGACCAGTCACGCTGCTTCTGTACAAATACGGAACTCAAACTAGTTTCCTATATTCCACATAGATTTACAGTCTTCCTAAACCCAGTTTTGAGATGTGAGGTGTAGTCGAGTGGTAAAGATACCTGACTCTCATCCTGACGACCCGGGTTCGAATTCCGCAATGAATAATCACACTTCTTTTGTACAAATACGGAACTCAAACTAGTTTCCAATATTCCAAATACCTTTACAGTCTTCCTAAACCCAGTTATAAGACGTGCTGTGTAGTCGTGAGGTTAAGATATCTGACTCACGACTCAGGTTCGAATTCTGGAATGACCGTTCACGCTGCTTCTGTACAAATATGGAACTCAAATTAGTTTCCAATATTCCACATAGCTTTACAGTCTTCCTAAACCCAGTTTTGAGTTGTGCTGTGTAGTCGAGGGGTTAAGATATCTGACTCTCGTCCTGACGACCCTGGTTCGAATCCCGCAATGAGCAATCAAGCTACGTCTGTACAAATACGGAACTCGAACGAGTTTCCAATATTCCAAATACCTTTACAGTCTTCCTAAACCCAGTTATAAGACGTGCTGTGTAGTCGAGTAGTTAAGATATCTGACTCTCGTCGTGACGACACGGGTTCGAATCCCGGAATGACCAATCGAGCTACTTCTGTACAAATACGGAACTCAAACTAGTTTCCAATATTCCACATAGCTTTACAGTCTTCCTAAACCCAGTTTTGAGATGTGCTGTGTAGTCGAGTTTTAAAGATACCTGACTCTCATCCTGACGACCCGGGTTCGAATCCCGCAATGAATAATCACGCTTCTTCTGTAGAAATACGGAACTCAAACTAGTTTCCAATATTCCACATATCTTTACAGTCTTCCTAAACCCAGTTATAAGACGTGCTGTGTAGTCGAGTGGTAAAGATACCTGACTCTCATCCTGACGACCCAGGTTCGAAACCCGCAATGAATAATCACGCTTCTTCTGTACAAATACGGATCTCAAACTAGTTTCCAATATTCCATATACCTTTACAGTCTTCCTAAACCCAGTTATGAAACGTACTGTGTAATCGAGTGGTTAAGATACCTGACTCTCATCCTGACGACCCAGGTTCGAAACCCGCAATGAATAATCACGCTCCTTCTGTACAAATACGGATCTCAAACTAGTTTCCAATATTCCACATACCTTTACAGTCTTCCTAAACCCAGTTATAAGACGTACTGTGTAATCGAGTGGTTAAGATACCTCACTCTCACCCTGACGACCATGGTTTGAATCCCGCAATGAATAATCACGCTTCTTCTGTACAAATACGGAACTCAAACTAGTTTCCAATATTCCACATACCTTTACAGTCTTCCTAAACCCAGTTATAAGACGTGCTGTGTAATCGAGTGGTTGAGATATCTGACTCTAACCCTGACGACCCGGGTTCGAATCCCGGAATGACCAATCAAGCTACTTCTGTACAAATACGGAACTCAAACTAGTTTCCAATATTCCACATAGCTTTACAGTCTTCCTAAACCCAGTTTTAGTACGTGCTGTGTAGTCGTGTGTTTAAGATATCTGACTCTCGTACTGACGACCCGGGTTCGAATCCCGCAATGAATAATCATGCTTCTTCTGTACAAACACGGAACTCAAACTAGTTTCCAACATACCACATACCTTTACAGTCTTCCTAAACCCAATTATAAGACGTGCTGTGTAATCGAGTGGTTAAGATATCTGGCTCTCGTACTGACGACCCGGGTTCGAATCCCGCAATGAATAATCATGCTTCTTCTGTACAAACACGGAACTCAAACTAGTTTCCAACATTCCACATACCTTTACAGTCTTCCTAAACCCAGTTATAAGACGTGCTGTGTAATCGAGTGGTTAAAATATCTGACTCTCGTCCTGACGACCATGGTTCGAATCCCGCAATGAATAATCACGCTTCTTCTGTACAAATACGGAACTCAAACTAGTTTCTAATATTCCACGTAGCTTTACAGTCTTCCTAAACCCAGTTTTGAGATGTGCTGTGTAGTCGAGTGGTAAAGATACCTGACTTTCATTCTGACGACCATGGTTCGAATCCCGCAATGAATAGTCACGCTTCTTCTGTACAAATACGGAACTCAAACTAGTTTCTAATATTCCACGTAGCTTTACAGTCTTCCTAAACCCAATTTTGAGATGTGCTGTGTAGTCGAATGGTAAAGATACCTGACTTTCATTCTGACGACCATGGTTCGAATCCCGCAATGAATAGTCACGCTTCTTCTGTACAAATACGGAACTCAAACAAGTTTCCAATATTCCACATACCTTTGCAGTCTTCCTAAACCCAGTTATAAGACGTACTGTGTAGTCGAGTGGTAAAGATACCTGACTCTCATCCTGACGACCCGGGTTCGAAACCCGCAATGAATAATCACGCGTCGTCTGTACAAATACGGAACTTAAACTAGTTTCTAATATTCCACATAGCTTTACAGCCTTCCTAAACCCAGTTTTGAGATGTGCTGTGTAGTCGAGTGGTAAAGATCTCTCTCCCTGACGACCATGGTTTGAATCCCGCAATGAATAATCACCCTTCTTCTGTACAAATACGGAACTCAAACTAGTTTCCAATATTCCACATACCTTTACAGTCTTCCTAAACCCAGTTATAAGACGTGCTGTGTAATCGAGTGGTTGAGATATCTGACTCTAACCCTGACGACCCGGGTTCGAATCCCGGAATGACCAATCAAGCTACTTCTGTACAAATACGGAACTCAAACTAGTTTCCAATATTCCACATAGCTTTACAGTCTTCCTAAACCCAGTTTTAGGACGTGCTGTGTAGTCGTGTGTTTAAGATATCTGACTCTCGTTCTGACGACTCAGGTTCGAATTCTGGAATGACCAATCACGCTGCTTCTGTACAAATATGGAACTCAAACTAGTTTCTAATATTCCAAATACCTTTACAGTCTTCCTAATCCTAGTTTTAGGACGTCCTGTGTAGTCGTGTGTTTAAGATATCTGACCCTCGTCCTGACGACTCAGGTTCGAATCCCGCAATGAATAATCACGCTTCTTCTGTACAAATACGGAACTCAAACTAGTTTCTAATATTCCACATAGCTTTACAGTCTTCCTAAACCCAGTTATAAGACGTGCTGTGTAGTCGAGTGGTAAAGATACCTGACTCTCATCCTGACGACCCAGGTTCGAAACCCGCAATGAATAATCACGCTTCTTCTGTACAAATACGGATCTCAAACTAGTTTCCAATATTCCACATAACTTTACAGTCTTCCTAAACCCAGTTATAAGACGTGCTGTGTAATCGAGTGGTTAAGATACCTCACTCTCACCCTGACGACCATGGTTTGAATCCCGCAATGAATAATCACGCTTCTTCTGTACAAATACGGAACTCAAACTAGTTTCCAATATTCCACATACCTTTACAGTCGTCCTAAACCCAGTTATAAGACGTGCTGTGTAGTCGAGGGGTTAAGATATCTGACTCTCATCCTGACGACCATGGTTCGAATCCCGCAATGAATAGTCACGCTTCTTCTGTACAAATACGGAACTCAAACTAGTTTCTAATATTCCACGTAGCTTTACAGTCTTCCTAAACCCAATTTTGAGATGTGCTGTGTAGTCGAATGGTAAAGATACCTGACTTTCATTCTGACGACCATGGTTCGAATCCCGCAATGAATAGTCACGCTTCTTCTGTACAAATACGGAACTCAAACTAGTTTCTAATATTCCACATAGCTTTACAGTCTTCCTAAACCCAGTTTTGAGATGTGCTGTGTAGTCGAGTGGTAAAGATACCTGACTCTCATCCTGACGACCCAGGTTCGAAACCCGCAATGAATAATCACGCTTCTTCTGTACAAATACGGATCTCAAACTAGTTTCCAATATTCCACATAACTTTACAGTCTTCCTAAACCCAGTTATAAGACGTGCTGTGTAATCGAGTGGTTAAGATACCTCACTCTCACCCTGACGACCATGGTTTGAATCCCGCAATGAATAATCACGCTTCTTCTGTACAAATACGGAACTCAAACTAGTTTCCAATATTCCACATACCTTTACAGTCTTCCTAAACCCAGTTTTAAGACGTGCTGTATAGTCGAGTGGTAAAGATACCTGACTCTCATCCTGACGACCCGCGTTCGAATCCCGCAATGAATAATCACGATTCTTCTATACAAATACGGAATTCAAACTAGTTTCTAAAATTCCACATAGCTTTACAGTCTTCCTAAACCCAGTTTTGAGATGTGCTGTGTAGTCGAGTGGTAAAGATACCTGACTCTCACCCTGACGACCCGGGTTCGAATCCCGCAATGACCAATCACGCTTCTTCTGTACAAACACGGAAATCAAAATAGTTTCTAATATTCCACATAGCTTTACAGTCTTCCAAAACCCAGTTTTGACATGTGCTGTGTAGTCGAGTGGTAAAGATACCTGACTCTCACCCTGACGACCATGGTTTGAATCCCGCAATGAATAATCACGCTTCTTCTGTACAAATACGGAACTCAAACTAGTTTCCAATATTCAACATACCTTTACAGTCTTCCTAAACCCAGTTATAAGACGTGCTGTGTAGTCGAGTGGTAAAGATACCTGACTCTCATCCTGACGACCCGGGTTCGAATCCCGCAATGACCAATCACGCTGCTTCTGTACAAACACGGAACTCAAAATAGTTTCTAATATTCCACATACCTTTACAGTCTTCCTAAACCCAGTTATAAGACGTGCTGTGTAGTCGAGTGGTAAAGATACCTGACTCTCATCCTGACGACCATGGTTCGAATCCCGCAATGACCAATCACGCTGCTTCTGTACAAACACGGAACTCAAAATAGTTTCTAATATTCCACATAGCTTTACAGTCTTCCTAAACCCAGTTTTGAGATGTGCTGTGTAGTCGAGTGGTAAAGATACCTGACGACCATGGTTGGAATCCCGCAATGACCAATCACGCTGCTTCTGTACAAACACGGAACTCAAAATAGTTTCTAATATTCCACATACCTTTACAGTCTTCCTAAACCCAGTTTTGAGATGTGCTGTGTAGTCGAGTGCTAAAGATACCTGACTCGCATCCTGAAGACCCGGGTTCGAATCCCGGAATGTCCAATCGAGCTACTTCTGTACAAATACGAAACTCAAACTAGTTTCCAATATTCCACATAGCTTTACAGTCTTCCTATACCCAGTTTTGAGATGTGCTGTGTAGCCGAGTGATAAATATACCTGACTCTCATCCTGACGACCCGGGTTCGAATCCCGCAATGACCAATCACGCTGCTTCTGTACAAACACGGAACTCAAACTAGTTTCCAATATTCCACATAGCTTTACAGTCTTCCTAAACCCAGTTTTGAGATGTGCTGTGTAGCCGAGTGATAAATATACCTGACTCTCATCCTGACGACCCGGGTTCGAATCCCGCAATGACCAATCACGCTGCTTCTGTACAAACACGGAACTCAAAATAGTTTCTAATATTCCACATACCTTTAGAGTCTTCCTAAACCCAGTTTTGAGATGTGCTGTGTAGTCGAGTGGTAAAGATATCTGACTCTCATCCTGACGACCATGGTTCGAATCCCGCAATGAATAATCACGCTTCTTCTGTACAAATACGGAACTCAAACTAGTTTCCAATATTCCACATACCTTTACAGTCTTCCTAAACCCAGTTTTGAGATGTGTTGTGTAGTCGAGTGGTAAAGATACCTGACGACCATGGTTCGAAGCCCGCAATGAATAATCGCGCTTCCTCTGTACAAATACGGAACTCAAACTAGTTTCCAATATACCACATACCTTTACAGTCTTCCTAAACCCAGTTATAAGACGTGCTGTGCAATCGAGTGGTTAAAATATCTGACACTCGTCCTGACGACCCGGGTTGGAATCCCGGAATAACCAATCAAGCTACTTCTGTACAAATACGGAACACAAACTAGTTTCCATTATTCCACATACCTTTACAGTCTTCCTAAACCCAGTTATAACACGTGCTGTGTAATCGTGTGGTTAAAATATCTGACTCTCGTCCTGACGACCCGGGTACGAATCCCGGAATGACCTATCAAGCTACTTCTGTGCAAATACAGAACTCAAACTAGTTTCCAATATACCACATACCTTTACAGTCTTCCTAAACCCAGTTATAAGACGTGCTGTGTAGTCGAGTGGGAAAGATACCTGACTCTCACCCTGACGACCATGGTTCAAATCCCGCAATGAATAATCACGCTTCTTCTGTACAAATACGGAACGCAAACTAGTTTCCAATATTCCACATACCTTTACAGTCTTCCTAATCCCAGTTATAAGACGTGCTGTGTAGTCGAGTGGTAAAGATACCTGACTTTCATCCTCACGACCATGGTTCGAATCCCGCAATGAATAATCGCGCTTCTTCTGTACAAATACGGAACTCAAACTAGTTTCCATTATTCCACATAGCTTTACAGTCTTCCTAAACCCAGTTTTGAGATGTGCTGTGTAGTCGAGTGGTAAAGATACCTGACTTTCATCCTCACGACCATGGTTCGAATCCCGCAATGAATAATCGCGCTTCTTCTGTACAAATACAGAACTCAAACTAGTTTCCAATATTCCACATAGCTTTACAGTCTTCCTAAACCCAGTTTTAGGACGTGCTGTGTAGTCGTGTGTTTAAGATATCTGACCCTCGTCCTGACGACTCAGGTTCGAATACTGGAATGACCAATCAAGCTACTTCTGTACAAATACGAAACTCAAACTAATTTCCAATAATCCAAATACCTTTACGGTTCTCCTAAAGCCAGTTATAAGACGTGCTGTGTAGTCGAGTGTTTAAGATATCTGACTCTCGTCTTGACGACTCAGGTTCGAATCCCGCAATGAATAATCACGCTTCTTCTTTACAAATACGGAACTCAAACTACTTTCCAATAATCCAAATAACTTTACAGTCGTCCTAAACCCAGTTATAAGACGTGCTGTGTAGTCGAGTAGTTAAGATATCCGACTCTCGTCCTGACGACCCGGGTTCGAATCCCGGAATGACCAATTGAGCTACTTCTGTACAAATACGGAACTCAAACGTTTGAGTGCGTGAAGTTGAACACGAAGAACGTTATGCATTACGCTTCTTTTGTCTTGACTAGTGCTGAAGAGAACTCTAATATCTTAAGTGATCCATCTCATTGGCCAGTTGGAATTCATATAAGAGAATTTTTTGGAATTCCGAGATTTATTCTAGAGGATTCGTCTGGACAACAAGCTACAAATGAAGACTCTTCTACTAGAGAGGTCTCTAACGGCCCAGAGTGACTAGGAAGATCACTGGGATATCCGGATCCACCTAAAGGACCATGTGATGTGTTTGGAATCTTTTTGAATCCCCGCAGTCTCTGCAATAAACTGTATACTTTGCATTCATTTTTCGAAACTTATGATCCCTCTCTTGTATGCGTATCCGAATCATGGCTGTCCCCAAGTCTACCCGATTCCCTGCTATGCCCGCGGGGATACGACGTGTTTAGATCTGATAGATTGTTCGCTCCTGGAGGTGGTGTCTGCATATTCGCAAAAAATAATTTGAACCCGTCTGCTGTTATGGCGAGAACTGATACAAATAATGCTGAAATCGAAATAATAGCTGTGGACATTAAAGTCGGTATTCAGTGTGTGCGCGTGATCTGTGCTTATATTCCTCCGGACAAATCTTCCGATGCCGGACATTTACATTGTTTTTTCGATGCTCTCAGACTATATTGTACAGTTAGATATCCCATCGTATTGGCCGGCGACCTGAATATGAGAAACATAAAATGGGATTCATACCACCTCATATCTACACATGCAACTGACAGATTCTTTCTTGCCTCTATTGCAGACTTGGGATTCAATCAACTTGTTGACTTTCCCACTAAGGGAGAGAATTTCTTGGATCTCCTTTTGTGCACTGTTCCCGAATTTATAATCGACATACGATCATTGCCACCCTTCTGCAATAGTGACAACCCACCGCATATACCATTTCTCTTTCGACTGCCTAATTTAATAGTCAATAATTATTCAGGCTTGGCTAAACATGACTTTAGGAGTGCGGATTATGACGCTCTTTCTCTATTACTACATGATCTCTTTGGTTCTATCAGGGAAAAGCGCATGTCTCCCCTCGATGCATTTCAAACTTTCTTTTTGAATTGTTGGAGGTATATTCCTCGTATGTCATTAAAACTTAGCAACGTGGCAAATAAAAGACTGCGACTAATCGGTAAGAGGAAACTGATTGCTTGGCGCAATTTGAGGAGGTATCCGAGTGTTCTAAACAAACGAATATATTGTGCCATGGCTCAGGAATACAATGCGTACGTTGCATCAAGCGAGAGTGCACACCTCCGTTCGATTTGTGGCAATAATAATCGTACTGCCTTCTACAAAGACGCTCGACGGAAACTACGTTCGGCTGCATCTATATCATCCCTTGTTGTAGATGGAGCTATAATTACTGACAGTCAATCTAAAGCTGATATATTTGCGGACATATTTTCAGACGCTTACTTGTTACCGTTCGCGACAGAAGTTCATTTTGATGGCGGCCTTATGCAAGACCATTCCCAATTCATCGATATGTTTGATGCTAGAGGTATCGCTTCTTTAATAGATGCACTGCCTTCTCGCTCTTCTACTGGGCCTGATGGTATCCCCGGTAGCTTCTACAGGGCCTTACGAGACGAGGCATCTTATTTCTTGAGTGCAGTGTTCCAGTATTTTTATGACTTTGGTATGATACCCAATTCCTGGAGGAATGCCATAGTTCGTCCTATTTTCAAAAATAAAGGCAAATGTTCTGATCCTCAAAACTATCGCCCGGTATCATTGACTGATATTTCTTCTAAAATATTCGAAAGATGTCTGGTCCAAAAACTTCTTACATTTGCTATCAATTCAGGGTTTATACCATCTAATCAATTTGGTTTTGTTCCTGGTCGATCACTATTAATCCAACAACTAATTTGCCACGACTATTGGACAAATGCCGTTGAAGAAAAAACCGAAATTGATATATTGTTTATTGATTTTCACAAAGCATTCGATAAAATAGACCGCTTTCTTCTAATCACAAAGCTATTGAACTTGGGTGTGCCAGAAAAGATGTGCCGAATACTGCAGTCATATCTGGGCTCTAGAACTTTTCAGGTTCGTGTTGAAGATTGCCTCTCTGGGAAAAAATGCGTATCTAGCGGTGTAGTTCAGGGCTCTGTGTTGGGTCCACTGTTGTTTGTACTATTCACGTATGACATTGCTTTTTACACTCATCCAATTCCACTAGTACAATTTGCTGATGATGTTAAACTGTTTTTTCCCACGTCTGAACACACAGAGCTTAATTCTGCCTGCCAACGTCTCCACAACTGGACTGTGGTCAATCGTCTTCCAATTTCCGTTAACAAAAGTGGTGTCATGCACATAGGGGGATACAGAATGAGTCCAAGCTACTCGATGGGTGGCGAAGAGCTCCAGAGGTTCACTTCCTACACTGACTTGGGGATCACCATTTGCAATACCAGAAATTTCGACTTACATTATTCGAATATAGTGTGTAAAGCGAGACGCGCTTCTTATGTCCTACGGAAGGCGTATGGAAAATGTGATACCGCTACACTCATGCACGCATTTACCGTTTTTATACGCCCAATCCTGGAGTATTGTTCGCAAATATGGTCTCCGTACAAAGTGAAAGATATAAAATTCATCGAAAAGGTCCAGAAGTCATTTACCAAACAGTTTTGCAGTCTGCGTCATCGCCCATACGAGGAAAGGCTGAGATGTCTCGGCGTCCACTCTTTAGAATGGCGTCGCCTTGAAGCCGACTTAAAGCTGTGCTTCAAACTTGTACACAACTTAGTATATACGGGTCAGTCAACTCCATTTTTTGAAATCAATCCCAGACCATCATTGAGAAGACATTCATTACAAATAAAAATTCCAACTGCCAGGAACAATGCTAAATTTTATAACTTCCGATGCCGAGTTGGAAGAGTATGGAACAAATTACCACCAGATCTCGTGTGTTCATCTACATATCACAGATTCTGTCACTCTCTCAACGCTTCTGATCTTTCAACATTTTTAATGTGCTATGCATTTTAGTTCATGTCGGGTTTTATTGGTGCATATATGCTTGTTTTATTTATATAACTTTTTTTTTCCATCAGTTCTATTGATTATTTCACTTTGGAATTACATGTGATGATTTTTTATATGTTTGTTTATTTTTTTAAATATATATATATATACATGTATTTTATTCTGATTTATATATTGAATTTCATTGTGTAAACATGTTTATTTTATTGTTGTTTTGTGTTCGGGGATTTTTTTTTATTTTTATTTATTAGCGTCATCTTTTATGCATTTTTCTCTTTGTATATATTCGTGTGTATGAATGTGTACTGATGTTCCCTGCCGTCTCTTTCCAATTTTATTGATTGTTTGAATAGTGCACCTGTGGAGTTAGAGCCTACTGGCCTTGCACAGGTTTGTATATAATAAATAAATAAATAAATAAATAAAAACTAATTTCCAATATTCCACATAGCGTCACAGTCTTCCTAAACCCAGTTTTGACATGCGCTGTGTAGTCGAGGGGTTAAGATATCTGACTCTCATCCTGACGACTCAGGTTCGAATTCTGGAATGACCAGTCACGCTGCTTCCGTACAAATACGGAACTCAAACTAGTTTCCAATATTCCACATAGCTTTACAGTCTTCCTAAACCCAGTTTTGAGATGTGCTGTGTAGTCGAGTGGTAAAGATACCTGAATCTCATCCTGACGACCCGGGTTCGAATCCCGGAATGACCAATCACGCTTCTTCTGTACAAACACGGAACTCAAACTACTTTCCAATATTACAAATACCTATACAGTCTTCCTAAACCCAGTTATAAGACGTGCTGTGTAGTCGAGTGGTTAAGATATCTGACTCACGACTCAGGTTCGAATTCTGGAATGACCATTCACGCTGCTTCTGTACAAATACGGAACTCAAATTAGTTTCCAATATTCCACATAGCTTTACAGTCTTCCTAAACCCAGTTTTGAGTTGTGCTGTGTAGTCGAGGGGTTAAGATATCTGACTCTCGTTCTGACGACCCGGGTTCGAATCCCGCAATGACCAATCAAGCTACGTCTGTACAAATACGGAACTCGAACGAGTTTCCAATATTCCAAATACCTTTACAGTCTTCCTAAACCCAGTTATAAGACGTGCTGTGTAGTCGAGTAGTTAAGATATCTGACTCTCGTCGTGACGACACGGGTTCGAATCCCGGAATGACCAATCGAGCTACTTCTGTACAAATACGGAACTCAAACTAGTTTCCAATATTCCACATAGCTTTACAGTCTTCCTAAACCCAGTTTTGAGATGTGCTGTGTAGTCGAGTGGTAAAGATACCTGAATCTCATCCTGACGACCCGGGTTCGAATCCCGGAATGACCAATCACGCTTCTTCTGTACAAACACGGAACTCAAACTAGTTTCCAATATTCCACATAGCTTTACAGTCTTCCTAAACCCAGTTTTGAGATGTGCTGTGTAGTCGAGTTTTAAAGATATCTGACTCTCATCCTGACGACCCGGGTTCGAATCCCGGAATGACCAATCGAGCTACTTCTGTACAAACACGGAACTCAAAATAGATTCTAATATTCCACATAGCTTTACAGTCTTCCTAAACCCAGTTTGAGATGTGCTGTGTAGTCGAGTGGTAAAGATACCTGACTCTCATCCTGACGACCCGGGTTCGAATCCCGCAATGAATAATCACGCTTCTTCTGTAGAAATACGGAACTCAAAGTAGTTTCCAATATTCAACATACCTTTACAGTCTTCCTAAACCCAGTTTTAGGACGTGCTGTGTAGTCGTGTGGTTAAGATATCTGAATCTCATCCTGACGACCCGGGTACGAATCCCGGAATGACCAATCACGCTTCTTCTGTACAAACACGGAACTCAAACTAGTTTCCAATATTCCACATAGCTTTACAGTCTTCCTAAACCCAGTTTTGAGATGTGCCGTGTAGTCGAGTTTTAAAGATATCTGACTCTCATCCTGACGACCCGGAATGACCAATCGAGCTACTTCTGTACAAACACGGCACTCAAAGTAGTTTCCAATATTCAACATACCTTTACAGTCTTCCTAAACCCAGTTTTGAGATGTGCTGTGTAGTCGAGTGGTAAAGATACCTGACTCTCGTCCTGACGACTCAAGTTCGAATCCCGCAATGACCAATCAAGCTACGTCTGTACAAATACGGAACTCGAACGAGTTTCCAATATTCCAAATACCTTTACAGTCTTCCTAAACCGAGTTTTGAGATGTGCTGTGTAGTCGAGTGGTAAAGATACCTGACTTTCATTCTCACGACCATGATTCGAATCCCGCAATGAATAATCGCGCTTCTTCTGTACAAATACGGAACTCAAACTAGTTTCTAATATTCCACATAGCTTTACAGTCTTCCTAAACCCAGTTTTGAGATGTGCTGTGTAGTCCACTGGTAAAGATACCTGACGACCCGGGTTCCAAATCCGCAATGAATAATCGCGCTTCTTCTGTACAAATACGGAACTCAAACTAGTTTCCAATGTTCCACATAGCTTTAGTCTTCCTAAACCCAGTTATAACACGTGCTGTGTAGTCGAGTGGTAAAGATACCTGACTCTCACCCTGACGACCCGGGTTCGAATCCCGCGATGACCAATCAGGCTTCTTCTGTACAAACACGGAACACAAAATAGTTTCTAATATTCCACATAGCTTTAGTCTTCCTAAACCCAGTTATAACACGTGCTGTGTAATCGAGTGGTAAAGATATCTGACTCGCATCCTGAAGACCCGGGTTCGAATCCCGCAATGAATAATCACGCTTTTTCTGTACAAATACGGAACTCAAACTAGTTTTCAATATTCCATATAGCTTTACAGTCTTCCTAAACCCAGTTTTGAGATGTGCTGTGTAGTCGAGTGGCAAAGATACCTGACTTTCATCCTCACGACCATGGTTCAAATCCCGCAATGAATAATCGCGCTTCTTCTGTACAAATACGGAACTCAAACTAGTTTCCATTATTCCACATACCTTTACAGTCTTCCTAAACCCAGTTATAACACGTGCTGTGTAATCGAGAGGTTAAAATATATGACTCTTGTCCTGACGACCCGGGTACGAATCCCGGAATGACCTATCAAGCTACTTCTGTATAAATACAGAACTCAAACTAGTTTTCAATATTCCACATAGCTTTACAGTCTTCCTAAACCCAGTTTTAAGATGTGCTGTGTAGTCGAGTGGTAAAGATACCTGCCTTTCATCCTGACGACCCGGGTTCGAATCCCGAAATGACCAATCACGCTTCTTCTGTACAAACACGGAACTCAAAATAGTTTCTAATATTCCACATAGCTTTAGTCTTCCTAAACCCAATTTTGAGATATGCTGTGTAGTCGAGTGTTAAAGATACCTGACTCGCATCCTGAAGACCCGGGTTCGAATCCCGGAATGTCCAATCGAGCTACTTCTGTACAAATACGGAACTCAAACTAGTTTCCAATATTCCACATAGCTTTACAGTCTTCCTAAACCCAGTTTTGAGATGTGCTGTGTAGTCGAGTGATAAATATACCTGACTCTCATCCTGACGACCCGGGTTCGAATCCCGCAATGACCAATCACGCTGCTTCTGTACAAACACGGAACTCAAAATAGTTTCTAATATTCCACATACCTTTACAGTCTTCCTAAACCCAGTTTTGAGATGTGCTGTGTAGTCGAGTGGTAAAGATATCTGACTCTCATCCTGACGACCATGATTCGAATCCCGCAATGAATAATCACGCTTCTTCTGTACAAATACAGAACTCAAACTAGTTTCCAATATTCCACATACCTTTACAGTCTTCCTAAACCCAGTTTTGAGATGTGTTGTGTAGTCGAGCGGTAAAGATACCTGACGACCATGGTTCGAAGCCCGCAATGAATAATCGCGCTTCCTCTGTACAAATACGGAACTCAAACTAGTTTCCAATATACCACATACCTTTACAGTCTTCCTAAACCCAGTTATAAGACGTGCTGTGCAATCGAGTGGTTAAAATATCTGACACTCGTCCTGACGACCCGGGTTGAAATCCCGGAATAACCAATCAAGCTACTTCTGTACAAATACGGAACACAAACTAGTTTCCAATATTCCACATAGCTTTACAGTCTTCCTAAACCAAGTTTTGAGATGTGGTGTGTAGTCGAGTGGTAAAGATACCTGACTCGCACCCTGACGACCATGGTTCGAATCCCGCAATGAATAATCACGCTTCCTCTGTACAAATACGGAACTCAAACTAGTTTCCAATGTACCACATACCTTTACAGTCTTCCTAAACCCAGTTATAAGACGTGCTGTGTAATCGAGTGGTAAAGATAACTTACTCTCATACTGACGACCATGGTTCGAATCCCGCAATGAATAATCACGCTTCTTCTGTACAAATACGGAACTCAAACTAGTTTCCAATATTCAACATACCTTTACAGTCTTCGTAAACCCAGTTATAAGACGAGCTGTGTAGTCGAGTGGTAAAGATACCTGACTCTCATCCTGACGACCCGGGTTCGAAGCCCGCAATGAATAATCGCGCTTCTTCTGTAAAAACACGGAACTCAAACTAGTTTCTAAAATTCCACATAGCTTTACAGTCTTCCTAAACCCAGTTTTGAGATGTGCTGTGTAGTCGAGTGGTAAAGATACCTGACTCTCACCCTGACGACCCGGGTTCGAATCACGCAATGACCAATCACGCTTCTTCTGTACAAACACGGAAATCAAAATAGTTTCTAATATTCCACATAGCTTTACAGTCTTCCAAAACCCAGTTTTGACATGTGCTGTGTAGTCGAGTGGTAAAGATACCTGACTCTCACCCTGACGACCATGGTTTGAATCCCGCAATGAATAATCACGCTTCTTCTGTACAAATACGGAACTCAAACTAGTTTCCAATATTCAACATACCTTTACAGTCTTCCTAAACCCAGTTATAAGACGTGCTGTGTAGTCGAGTGGTAAAGATACCTGACTCTCATCCTGACGACCCGGGTTCGAATCCCGCAATGACCAATCACGCTGCTTCTGTACAAACACGGAACTCAAAATAGTTTCTAATATTCCACATACCTTTACAGTCTTCCTAAACCCAGTTTTGAGATGTGCTGTGTAGTCGAGTGGTAAAGATACCTGACTCTCACCCTGACGACCATGGTTCAAATCCCGCAATGAATAATCCCGCTTCTTCTGTACAAATACGGAACTCAAACTAGTTTCCAATATTCCACATACCTTTACAGTCTTCCTAAACCCAGTTATAAGACGTGCTGTGTAGTCGAGTGGTAAAGATACCTGACTCTCATCCTGACGACCATGGTTCGAATCCCGCAATGAATAATCACGCTTCTTCTGTACAAATACGGAACTCAAACTAGTTTCTAATATTCCACATACCTTTACAGTCTTCCTAAAGCTAGTTTTGAGATGTGCTGTGTAGTCGAGTGGTAAAGATACCTGACGACCATGGTTGGAATCCCGCAATGACCAATCACGCTGCTTCTGTACAAACACGGAACTCAAAATAGTTTCTAATATTCCACATACCTTTACAGTCTTCCTAAACCCAGTTTTGAGATGTGCTGTGTAGTCGAGTGGTTAAGATATCTAACTCTCGTCCTGACGACCCAGGTTCGAATCCCGGAATGACCAATCAAGCTACTTCTGTACAAATACGAAACTCAAACTAGTTTCTAATATTCCACATACCTTTACAGTCTTCCTAAACCCAGTTTTGAGATGTGCTGTGTAGTCGAGTGGTAAAGATACCTGACTTTCATTCTGACGACCATGGTTCGAATCCCGCAATGAATAGTCACGCTTCTTCTGTACAAATACGGAACTCAAACTAGTTTCTAATATTCCACATAGCTTTACAGTCTTCCTAAACCCAGTTTTGAGATGTGCTGTGTAGTCGAGTGGTAAAGATACCTGACTCTCACCCTGACGACCATGGTTTGAATCCCGCAATGAATAATCACGCTTCTTCTGTACAAATACGGAACTCAAACTAGTTTCCAATATTCCACATACCTTTACAGTCTTCCTAAACCCAGTTTTAAGACGTGCTGTATAGTCGAGTGGTAAAGATACCTGACTCTCATCCTGACGACCCGCGTTCGAATCCCGCAATGAATAATCACGATTCTTCTGTACAAATACGGAATTCAAACTAGTTTCCAATATTCCACATATTTTTACAGTCTTCCTAAACCCAGTTTTGAGATGTGCTGTGTAGTCGAGTGGTAAAGATACCTGACTCTCACCCTGACGACCATGGTTTGAATCCCGCAATGAATAATCACGCTTCTTCTGTAGAAATACGGAACTCAAACTAGTTTCCAATATTCAACATACCTTTACAGTCTTCCTAAACCCAGTTATAAGACGAGCTGTGTAGTCGAGTGGTAAAGATACCTGACTCTCATCCTGACGACCCGGGTTCGAAGCCCGCAATGAATAATCGCGCTTCTTCTGTAAAAACACGGAACTCAAACTAGTTTCTAAAATTCCACATAGCTTTACAGTCTTCCTAAACCCAGTTTTGAGATGTGCTGTGTAGTCGAGTGGTAAAGATACCTGACTCTCACCCTGACGACCCGGGTTCGAATCCCGCAATGACCAATCACGCTTCTTCTGTACAAACACGGAAATCAAAATAGTTTCTAATATACCACATAGCTTTACAGTCTTCCAAAACCCAGTTTTGACATGTGCTGTGTAGTCGAGTGGTAAAGATACCTGACTCTCACCCTGACGACCATGGTTTGAATCCCGCAATGAATAATCACGCTTCTTCTGTACAAATACGGAACTCAAACTAGTTTCCAATATTCAACATACCTTTACAGTCTTCCTAAACCCAGTTATAAGACGTGCTGTGTAGTCGAGTGGTAAAGATACCTGACTCTCATCCTGACGACCATGGTTCGAATCCCGCAATGAATAATCACGCTTCTTCTGTACAAATACGGAACTCAAACTAGTTTCTAATATTCCACATAGCTTTACAGTCTTCCTAAACCCAGTTTTGAAAAGTGCTGTGTAGTCGAGTGGTAAAGATACCTGACTTTCATTCTCACGACCATGGTTCGAATCCCGCAATGAATAATCGCGCTTCTTCTGTACAAATACGGAACTCAAACTAGTTTCTAATATTCCACATAGCTTTACAGTCTTCCTAAACCCAGTTTTGAAAAGTGCTGTGTAGTCGAGTGGTAAAGATACCTGACTTTCATTCTCACGACCATGGTTCGAATCCCGCAATGAATAATCGCGCTTCTTCTGTACAAATACGGAACTCAAACTAGTTTCTAATATTCCACATAGCTTTACAGTCTTCCTAAACCCAGTTTTGAGATGTGCTGTGTAGTCGAGTGGTAAAGATACCTGACGACCATGGTTTGAATCCCGCAATGAATAATCACGCTTCTTCTGTACAAATACGGAACTCAAACTAGTTTCCAATATTCCACATACCTTTAGTCTTCCTAAACCCAGTTATAAGACGTGCTGTGTAGTCGAGTGGTAAAGATACCGGACCCTCATCCTGACGACCCAGGTTCGAAACCCGCAATGAATAATCGCGCTTCTTCTGTACAAATACGGAACTCAAACTAGTTTCTAATATTCCACATAGCTTTACAGTCTTCCTAAACCCAGTTTTGAGATGTGCTGTGTAGTCGAGTGGTAAAGATACCTGACTCTCACCCTGATGACCCGGGTTCGAAACCCGCAATGAATAATCACGCGTCGTCTGTACAAATACGGAACTTAAACTAGTTTCCAATATACCATATATCTTTACAGTCTTCCTAAACCCAATTTTGAGATGTGCTGTGTAGTCGAGTGGTAAAGATACCTGACTTTCATTCTGACGACCATGGTTCGAATCCCGCAATGAATAGTCACGCTTCTTCTGTACAAATACGGAACTCAAACTAGTTTCTAATATTCCACATAGCTTTACAGTCTTCCTAAACCCAGTTTTGAGATGTGCTGTGTAGTCGAGTGGTAAAGATACCTGACTCTCACCCTGACGACCATGGTTTGAATCCCGCAATGAATAATCACGCTTCTTCTGTACAAATACGGAACTCAAACTAGTTTCTAATATTCCACATAGCTTTACAGCCTTCCTAAACCCAGTTTTGAGATGTGCTGTGTAGTCGAGTGGTAAAGATACCTGACTCTCACCCTGACGACCATGGTTTGAATCCCGCAATGAATAATCACCCTTCTTCTGTACAAATACGGAACTCAAACTAGTTTCTAATATTCCACGTAGCTTTACAGCCTTCCTAAACCCAGTTTTGAGATGTGCTGTGTAGTCGAGTAGTAAAGATACCTGACTTTCATTCTCACGACCATGGTTCGAATCCCGCAATGAATAATCGCGCTTCTTCTGTACAAATACGGAACTCAAACTAGTTTCTAATATTCCAAATACCTTTACAGTCTTCCTAAACCTAGTTTTAGGACGTCCTGTGTAGTCGTGTGTTTAAGATATCTGACTCTCATCCTGACGACTCAGGTTCGAATCCCGCAATGAATAATCACGCTTCTTCTTTACAAATGCGGAACTCAAACTAGTTTCCAATAATCCAAATACCTTTACAGTCGTCCTAAACCCAGTTATAAGACGTGCTGTGTAGTCGAGGGGTTAAGATATCTGACTCTCATCCTGACGACACAGGTTCGAATTCTGGAATGACCAGTCACGCTGCTTCTGTACAAATACGGAACTCAAACTAGTTTCCTATATTCCACATAGATTTACAGTCTTCCTAAACCCAGTTTTGAGATGTGAGGTGTAGTCGAGTGGTAAAGATACCTGACTCTCATCCTGACGACCCGGGTTCGAATTCCGCAATGAATAATCACACTTCTTTTGTACAAATGCGGAACTCAAACTAGTTTCCAATATTCCAAATACCTTTACAGTCTTCCTAAACCCAGTTATAAGACGTGCTGTGTAGTCGTGAGGTTAAGATATCTGACTCACGACTCAGGTTCGAATTCTGGAATGACCGTTCACGCTGCTTCTGTACAAATATGGAACTCAAATTAGTTTCCAATATTCCACATAGCTTTACAGTCTTCCTAAACCCAGTTTTGAGTTGTGCTGTGTAGTCGAGGGGTTAAGATATCTGACTCTCGTCCTGACGACCCTGGTTCGAATCCCGCAATGAGCAATCAAGCTACGTCTGTACAAATACGGAACTCGAACGAGTTTCCAATATACCAAATACCTTTACAGTCTTCCTAAACCCAGTTATAAGACGTGCTGTGTAGTCGAGTAGTTAAGATATCTGACTCTCGTCGTGACGACACGGGTTCGAATCCCGGAATGACCAATCGAGCTACTTCTGTACAAATACGGAACTCAAACTAGTTTCCAATATTCCACATAGCTTTACAGTCTTCCTAAACCCAGTTTTGAGATGTGCTGTGTAGTCGAGTTTTAAAGATACCTGACTCTCATCCTGACGACCCGGGTTCGAATCCCGCAATGAATAATCACGCTTCTTCTGTAGAAATACGGAACTCAAACTAGTTTCCAATATTCCACATATCTTTACAGTCTTCCTAAACCCAGTTATAAGACGTGCTGTGTAGTCGAGTGGTAAAGATACCTGACTCTCATCCTGACGACCCAGGTTCGAAACCCGCAATGAATAATCACGCTTCTTCTGTACAAATACGGATCTCAAACTAGTTTCCAATATTCCATATACCTTTACAGTCTTCCTAAACCCAGTTATGAAACGTACTGTGTAATCGAGTGGTTAAGATACCTGACTCTCATCCTGACGACCCAGGTTCGAAACCCGCAATGAATAATCACGCTCCTTCTGTACAAATACGGATCTCAAACTAGTTTCCAATATTCCACATACCTTTACAGTCTTCCTAAACCCAGTTATAAGACGTACTGTGTAATCGAGTGGTTAAGATACCTCACTCTCACCCTGACGACCATGGTTTGAATCCCGCAATGAATAATCACGCTTCTTCTGTACAAATACGGAACTCAAACTAGTTTCCAATATTCCACATACCTTTACAGTCTTCCTAAACCCAGTTATAAGACGTGCTGTGTAATCGAGTGGTTGAGATATCTGACTCTAACCCTGACGACCCGGGTTCGAATCCCGGAATGACCAATCAAGCTACTTCTGTACAAATACGGAACTCAAACTAGTTTCCAATATTCCACATAGCTTTACAGTCTTCCTAAACCCAGTTTTAGTACGTGCTGTGTAGTCGTGTGTTTAAGATATCTGACTCTCGTACTGACGACCCGGGTTCGAATCCCGCAATGAATAATCATGCTTCTTCTGTACAAACACGGAACTCAAACTAGTTTCCAACATACCACATACCTTTACAGTCTTCCTAAACCCAATTATAAGACGTGCTGTGTAATCGAGTGGTTAAGATATCTGACTCTCGTACTGACGACCCGGGTTCGAATCCCGCAATGAATAATCATGCTTCTTCTGTACAAACACGGAACTCAAACTAGTTTCCAACATTCCACATACCTTTACAGTCTTCCTAAACCCAGTTATAAGACGTGCTGTGTAATCGAGTGGTTAAAATATCTGACTCTCGTCCTGACGACCATGGTTCGAATCCCGCAATGAATAATCACGCTTCTTCTGTACAAATACGGAACTCAAACTAGTTTCTAATATTCCACGTAGCTTTACAGTCTTCCTAAACCCAGTTTTGAGATGTGCTGTGTAGTCGAGTGGTAAAGATACCTGACTTTCATTCTGACGACCATGGTTCGAATCCCGCAATGAATAGTCACGCTTCTTCTGTACAAATACGGAACTCAAACTAGTTTCTAATATTCCACGTAGCTTTACAGTCTTCCTAAACCCAATTTTGAGATGTGCTGTGTAGTCGAATGGTAAAGATACCTGACTTTCATTCTGACGACCATGGTTCGAATCCCGCAATGAATAGTCACGCTTCTTCTGTACAAATACGGAACTCAAACAAGTTTCCAATATTCTACATACCTTTGCAGTCTTCCTAAACCCAGTTATAAGACGTACTGTGTAGTCGAGTGGTAAAGATACCTGACTCTCATCCTGACGACCCGGGTTCGAAACCCGCAATGAATAATCACGCGTCGTCTGTACAAATACGGAACTTAAACTAGTTTCTAATATTCCACATAGCTTTACAGCCTTCCTAAACCCAGTTTTGAGATGTGCTGTGTAGTCGAGTGGTAAAGATCTCTCACCCTGACGACCATGGTTTGAATCCCGCAATGAATAATCACCCTTCTTCTGTACAAATACGGAACTCAAACTAGTTTCCAATATTCCACATACCTTTACAGTCTTCCTAAACCCAGTTATAAGACGTGCTGTGTAATCGAGTGGTTGAGATATCTGACTCTAACCCTGACGACCCGGGTTCGAATCCCGGAATGACCAATCAAGCTACTTCTGTACAAATACGGAACTCAAACTAGTTTCCAATATTCCACATAGCTTTACAGTCTTCCTAAACCCAGTTTTAGGACGTGCTGTGTAGTCGTGTGTTTAAGATATCTGACTCTCGTTCTGACGACTCAGGTTCGAATTCTGGAATGACCAATCACGCTGCTTCTGTACAAATATGGAACTCAAACTAGTTTCTAATATTCCAAATACCTTTACAGTCTTCCTAATCCTAGTTTTAGGACGTCCTGTGTAGTCGTGTGTTTAAGATATCTGACCCTCGTCCTGACGACTCAGGTTCGAATCCCGCAATGAATAATCACGCTTCTTCTGTACAAATACGGAACTCAAACTAGTTTCTAATATTCCACATAGCTTTACAGTCTTCCTAAACCCAGTTATAAGACGTGCTGTGTAGTCGAGTGGTAAAGATACCTGACTCTCATCCTGACGACCCAGGTTCGAAACCCGCAATGAATAATCACGCTTCTTCTGTACAAATACGGATCTCAAACTAGTTTCCAATATTCCACATAACTTTACAGTCTTCCTAAACCCAGTTATAAGACGTGCTGTGTAATCGAGTGGTTAAGATACCTCACTCTCACCCTGACGACCATGGTTTGAATCCCGCAATGAATAATCACGCTTCTTCTGTACAAATACGGAACTCAAACTAGTTTCCAATATTCCACATACCTTTACAGTCGTCCTAAACCCAGTTATAAGACGTGCTGTGTAGTCGAGGGGTTAAGATATCTGACTCTCATCCTGACGACCATGGTTCGAATCCCGCAATGAATAGTCACGCTTCTTCTGTACAAATACGGAACTCAAACTAGTTTCTAATATTCCACGTAGCTTTACAGTCTTCCTAAACCCAATTTTGAGATGTGCTGTGTAGTCGAATGGTAAAGATACCTGACTTTCATTCTGACGACCATGGTTCGAATCCCGCAATGAATAGTCACGCTTCTTCTGTACAAATACGGAACTCAAACTAGTTTCTAATATTCCACATAGCTTTACAGTCTTCCTAAACCCAGTTTTGAGATGTGCTGTGTAGTCGAGTGGTAAAGATACCTGACTCTCATCCTGACGACCCAGGTTCGAAACCCGCAATGAATAATCACGCTTCTTCTGTACAAATACGGATCTCAAACTAGTTTCCAATATTCCACATAACTTTACAGTCTTCCTAAACCCAGTTATAAGACGTGCTGTGTAATCGAGTGGTTAAGATACCTCACTCTCACCCTGACGACCATGGTTTGAATCCCGCAATGAATAATCACGCTTCTTCTGTACAAATACGGAACTCAAACTAGTTTCCAATATTCCACATACCTTTACAGTCGTCCTAAACCCAGTTATAAGACGTGCTGTGTAGTCGAGGGGTTAAGATATCTGACTCTCATCCTGACGACCATGGTTCGAATCCCGCAATGAATAGTCACGCTTCTTCTGTACAAATACGGAACTCAAACTAGTTTCTAATATTCCACGTAACTTTACAGTCTTCCTAAACCCAATTTTGAGATGTGCTGTGTAGTCGAATGGTAAAGATACCTGACTTTCATTCTGACGACCATGGTTCGAATCCCGCAATGAATAGTCACGCTTCTTCTGTACAAATACGGAACTCAAACTAGTTTCTAATATTCCACATAGCTTTACAGTCTTCCTAAACCCAGTTTTGAGATGTGCTGTGTAGTCGAGTGGTAAAGATACCTGACTCTCACCCTGACGACCATGGTTTGAATCCCGCAATGGATAATCACGCTTCTTCTGTACAAATACGGAACTCAAACAAGTTTCCAATATTCCACATACCTTTACAGTCTTCCTAAACCCAGTTATAAGACGTACTGTGTAGTCGAGTGGTAAAGATACCTGACTCTCATCCTGACGAAACAGGTTCGAAACCCGCAATGAATAATCGCGCTTCTTCTGTACAAATACGGAACTCAAACTAGTTTCTAATATTCCACATAACTTTACAGTCTTCCTAAACCCAGTTTTGAGATGTGCTGTGTAGTCGAGTGGTAAAGATACCTGACTTTCATTCTGACGACCATGGTTCGAATCCCGCAATGAATAGTCACGCTTCTTCTGTACAAATACGGAACTCAAACTAGTTTCTAATATTCCACATAGCTTTACAGTCTTCCTAAACCCAGTTTTGAGATGTGCTGTGTAGTCGAGTGGTAAAGATACCTGACTCTCACCCTGACGACCATGGTTTGAATCCCGCAATGAATAATCACGCTTCTTCTGTACAAATACGGAACTCAAACTAGTTTCTAATATTCCACATAGCTTTACAGCCTTCCTAAACCCAGTTTTGAGATGTGCTGTGTAGTCGAGTGGTAAAGATACCTCACTCTCACCCTGACGACCATGGTTTGAATCCCGCAATGAATAATCACCCTTCTTCTGTACAAATACGGAACTCAAACTAGTTTCCAATATTCCACATACCTTTACAGTCTTCCTAAACCCAGTTATAAGACGTGCTGTGTAATCGAGTGGTTCAGATATCTGACTCTAACCCTGACGACCCGGGTTCGAATCCCGGAATGACCAATCACGCTTCTTCTGTACAAATACGGAACTCAAACTAGTTTCTAATATTCCAAATA
Source organism: Pholcus phalangioides (assembly GCF_987345545.1). Classification (NCBI taxonomy): domain Eukaryota; kingdom Metazoa; phylum Arthropoda; class Arachnida; order Araneae; family Pholcidae; genus Pholcus; species Pholcus phalangioides. Next base: position 14,868,638 of record NW_028301598.1, read on the forward strand.
CCTTTACAGTCTTCCTAAACCTAGTTTTAGGACGTCCTGTGTAGTCGTGTGTTTAAGATATCTGACTCTAACCCTGACGACCCGGGTTCGAATCCCGGAATGACCAATCACGCTTCTTCTGTACAAATACGGAACTCAAACTAGTTTCTAATATTCCACGTAGCTTTACAGTCTTCCTAAACCCAGTTTTGAGATGTGCTGTGTAGTCGAGTAGTAAAGATACCTGACTTTCATTCTCACGACCATGGTTCGAATCCCGCAATGAATAATCGCGCTTCTTCTGTTCAAATACGGAACTCAAACTAGTTTCTAATATTCCACATAGCTTTACAGTCTTCCTAAACCCAGTTTTGAGATGTGCTGTGTAGTCGAGTGGTAAAGATACCTGACTTTCATTCTGACGACCATGGTTCGAATCCCGCAATGAATAGTCACGCTTCTTCTGTACAAATACGGAACTCAAACTAGTTTCTAATATTCCACGTAGCTTTACAGTCTTCCTAAACCCAATTTTGAGATGTGCTGTGTAGTCGAATGGTAAAGATACCTGACTTTCATTCTGACGACCATGGTTCGAATCCCGCAATGAATAGTCACGCTTCTTCTGTACAAATACGGAACTCAAACAAGTTTCCAATATTCTACATACCTTTGCAGTCTTCCTAAACCCAGTTATAAGACGTACTGTGTAGTCGAGTGGTAAAGATACCTGACTCTCATCCTGACGACCCGGGTTCGAAACCCGCAATGAATAATCACGCGTCGTCTGTACAAATACGGAACTTAAACTAGTTTCTAATATTCCACATAGCTTTACAGCCTTCCTAAACCCAGTTTTGAGATGTGCTGTGTAGTCGAGTGGTAAAGATCTCTCACCCTGACGACCATGGTTTGAATCCCGCAATGAATAATCACCCTTCTTCTGTACAAATACGGAACTCAAACTAGTTTCCAATATTCCACATACCTTTACAGTCTTCCTAAACCCAGTTATAAGACGTGCTGTGTAATCGAGTGGTTGAGATATCTGACTCTAACCCTGACGACCCGGGTTCGAATCCCGGAATGACCAATCAAGCTACTTCTGTACAAATACGGAACTCAAACTAGTTTCCAATATTCCACATAGCTTTACAGTCTTCCTAAACCCAGTTTTAGGACGTGCTGTGTAGTCGTGTGTTTAAGATATCTGACTCTCGTTCTGACGACTCAGGTTCGAATTCTGGAATGACCAATCACGCTGCTTCTGTACAAATATGGAACTCAAACTAGTTTCTAATATTCCAAATACCTTTACAGTCTTCCTAATCCTAGTTTTAGGACGTCCTGTGTAGTCGTGTGTTTAAGATATCTGACCCTCGTCCTGACGACTCAGGTTCGAATCCCGCAATGAATAATCACGCTTCTTCTGTACAAATACGGAACTCAAACTAGTTTCTAATATTCCACATAGCTTTACAGTCTTCCTAAACCCAGTTATAAGACGTGCTGTGTAGTCGAGTGGTAAAGATACCTGACTCTCATCCTGACGACCCAGGTTCGAAACCCGCAATGAATAATCACGCTTCTTCTGTACAAATACGGATCTCAAACTAGTTTCCAATATTCCACATAACTTTACAGTCTTCCTAAACCCAGTTATAAGACGTGCTGTGTAATCGAGTGGTTAAGATACCTCACTCTCACCCTGACGACCATGGTTTGAATCCCGCAATGAATAATCACGCTTCTTCTGTACAAATACGGAACTCAAACTAGTTTCCAATATTCCACATACCTTTACAGTCGTCCTAAACCCAGTTATAAGACGTGCTGTGTAGTCGAGGGGTTAAGATATCTGACTCTCATCCTGACGACCATGGTTCGAATCCCGCAATGAATAGTCACGCTTCTTCTGTACAAATACGGAACTCAAACTAGTTTCTAATATTCCACGTAGCTTTACAGTCTTCCTAAACCCAATTTTGAGATGTGCTGTGTAGTCGAATGGTAAAGATACCTGACTTTCATTCTGACGACCATGGTTCGAATCCCGCAATGAATAGTCACGCTTCTTCTGTACAAATACGGAACTCAAACTAGTTTCTAATATTCCACATAGCTTTACAGTCTTCCTAAACCCAGTTTTGAGATGTGCTGTGTAGTCGAGTGGTAAAGATACCTGACTCTCATCCTGACGACCCAGGTTCGAAACCCGCAATGAATAATCACGCTTCTTCTGTACAAATACGGATCTCAAACTAGTTTCCAATATTCCACATAACTTTACAGTCTTCCTAAACCCAGTTATAAGACGTGCTGTGTAATCGAGTGGTTAAGATACCTCACTCTCACCCTGACGACCATGGTTTGAATCCCGCAATGAATAATCACGCTTCTTCTGTACAAATACGGAACTCAAACTAGTTTCCAATATTCCACATACCTTTACAGTCGTCCTAAACCCAGTTATAAGACGTGCTGTGTAGTCGAGGGGTTAAGATATCTGACTCTCATCCTGACGACCATGGTTCGAATCCCGCAATGAATAGTCACGCTTCTTCTGTACAAATACGGAACTCAAACTAGTTTCTAATATTCCACGTAACTTTACAGTCTTCCTAAACCCAATTTTGAGATGTGCTGTGTAGTCGAATGGTAAAGATACCTGACTTTCATTCTGACGACCATGGTTCGAATCCCGCAATGAATAGTCACGCTTCTTCTGTACAAATACGGAACTCAAACTAGTTTCTAATATTCCACATAGCTTTACAGTCTTCCTAAACCCAGTTTTGAGATGTGCTGTGTAGTCGAGTGGTAAAGATACCTGACTCTCACCCTGACGACCATGGTTTGAATCCCGCAATGGATAATCACGCTTCTTCTGTACAAATACGGAACTCAAACAAGTTTCCAATATTCCACATACCTTTACAGTCTTCCTAAACCCAGTTATAAGACGTACTGTGTAGTCGAGTGGTAAAGATACCTGACTCTCATCCTGACGAAACAGGTTCGAAACCCGCAATGAATAATCGCGCTTCTTCTGTACAAATACGGAACTCAAACTAGTTTCTAATATTCCACATAACTTTACAGTCTTCCTAAACCCAGTTTTGAGATGTGCTGTGTAGTCGAGTGGTAAAGATACCTGACTTTCATTCTGACGACCATGGTTCGAATCCCGCAATGAATAGTCACGCTTCTTCTGTACAAATACGGAACTCAAACTAGTTTCTAATATTCCACATAGCTTTACAGTCTTCCTAAACCCAGTTTTGAGATGTGCTGTGTAGTCGAGTGGTAAAGATACCTGACTCTCACCCTGACGACCATGGTTTGAATCCCGCAATGAATAATCACGCTTCTTCTGTACAAATACGGAACTCAAACTAGTTTCTAATATTCCACATAGCTTTACAGCCTTCCTAAACCCAGTTTTGAGATGTGCTGTGTAGTCGAGTGGTAAAGATACCTCACTCTCACCCTGACGACCATGGTTTGAATCCCGCAATGAATAATCACCCTTCTTCTGTACAAATACGGAACTCAAACTAGTTTCCAATATTCCACATACCTTTACAGTCTTCCTAAACCCAGTTATAAGACGTGCTGTGTAATCGAGTGGTTCAGATATCTGACTCTAACCCTGACGACCCGGGTTCGAATCCCGGAATGACCAATCACGCTTCTTCTGTACAAATACGGAACTCAAACTAGTTTCTAATATTCCAAATACCTTTACAGTCTTCCTAAACCTAGTTTTAGGACGTCCTGTGTAGTCGTGTGTTTAAGATATCTGACTCTAACCCTGACGACCCGGGTTCGAATCCCGGAATGACCAATCACGCTTCTTCTGTACAAATACGGAACTCAAACTAGTTTCTAATATTCCACGTAGCTTTACAGTCTTCCTAAACCCAGTTTTGAGATGTGCTGTGTAGTCGAGTAGTAAAGATACCTGACTTTCATTCTCACGACCATGGTTCGAATCCCGCAATGAATAATCGCGCTTCTTCTGTTCAAATACGGAACTCAAACTAGTTTCCAATATTCCACATACCTTTACAGTCTTCCTAAACCCAGTTATAAGACGTGCTGTGTAGTCGAGTGGTAAAGATACCTGACTCTCATCCTCACGACCCAGGTTCGAAACCCGCAATGAATAATCACGCTTCTTCTGTACAAATACGGAACTCAAACTAGTTTCCAATATTCCACATACCTTTACAGTCTTCCTAAACCCAGTTATAAGACGTGCTGTGTAATCGAGTGGTTAAGATATCTGACTCTAACCCTGACGACCCGGGTTCGAATCCCGGAATGACCAATCAAGCTACTTCTGTACAAATATGGAACTCAAACTAGTTTCTAATATTCCAAATACCTTTACAGTCTTCCTAAACCTAGTTTTAGGACGTCCTGTGTAGTCGTGTGTTTAAGATATCTGACTCTCGTTCTGACGACTCAGGTTCGAATTCTGGAATGAATAATCACGCTTCTTCTGTACAAATACGGAACTCAAACTAGTTTCCAATATTCCAAATACCTTTACAGTCCTCCTAAACCCAGTTATAAGACGTGCTGTGTAGTCGAGGGGTTAAGATATCTGACTCTCATCCTGACGACACAGGTTCGAATTCTGGAATGACCAGTCACGCTGCTTCTGTACAAATACGGAACTCAAACTAGTTTCCAATATTCCACATAGCTTTACAGTCTTCCTAAACCCAGTTTTGAGATGTGAGGTGTAGTCGAGTGGTAAAGATACCTGACTCTCACCCTGACGACCATGGTTTGAATCCCGCAATGAATAATCACGCTTCTTCTGTACAAATACGGAACTCAAACTAGTTTCCAATATTCCACATACCTTTACAGTCTTCCTAAACCCAGTTATAAGACGTGCTGTGTAGTCGTGAGGTTAAGATATCTGACTCACGACTCGGGTTCGAATTCTGGAATGACCGTTCACGCTGCTTCTGTACAAATATGGAACTCAAATTAGTTTCCAATATTCCACATAGCTTTACAGTCTTCCTAATACCCAGTTTTGAGTTGTGCTGTGTAGTCGAGGGGTTAAGATATCTGACTCTCGTCGTGACGACACGGGTTCGAATCCCGGAATGACCAATCGAGCTACTTCTGTACAAATACGGAACTCAAACTAGTTTCCAATATTCCACATAGCTTTACAGTCTTCCTAAACCCTGTTTTGAGATGTGCTGTGTAGTCGAGTTTTAAAGATACCTGACTCTCATCCTGACGACCCGGGTTCGAATCCCGCAATGAATAATCACGCTTCTTCTGTAGAAATACGGAACTCAAACTAGTTTCCAATATTCCACATATCTTTACAGTCTTCCTAAACCCAGTTATAAGACGTGCTGTGTAGTCGAGTGGTAAAGATACCTGACTCTCATCCTGACGACCCAGGTTCGAAACCCGCAATGAATAATCACGCTTCTTCTGTACAAATACGGAACTCAAACTAGTTTCCAATATTCCACATAGCTTTACAGTCTTCCTAAACCCAGTTTTAGGACGTGCTGTGTAGTCGTGTGTTTAAATATCTGACTCTCGTTCTGACGACTCAGGTTCGAATTCCGGAATGACCAATCACGCTGCTTCTGTACAAATATGGAACTCAAACTAGTTTCTAATATTCCAAATACCTTTACAGTCTTCCTAAACCTAGTTTTAGGACGTCCTGTGTAGTCGTGTGTTGAAGATATCTGACCCTCGTCCTGACGACTCAGATTCGAATCCCGCAATGAATAATCACGCTTCTTCTTTACAAATACGGAACTCAAACTAGTTTCCAATAATCCAAATAACTTTACAGTCGTCCTAAACCCAGTTATAAGACGTGCTGTGTAGTCGAGGGGTTAAGATATCTGACTCTCATCCTGACGACACAGGTTCGAATTCTGGAATGACCAGTCACGCTGCTTCTGTACAAATACGGAACTCAAACTAGTTTCCTATATTCCACATAGATTTACAGTCTTCCTAAACCCAGTTTTGAGATGTGATGTGTAGTCTTGTGGTAAAGATACCTGACTCTCATCCTGACGACCCGGGTTCGAATTCCGCAATGAATAATCACGCTTCTTTTGTACAAATACGGAACTCAAACTAGTTTCCAATATTCCAAATACCTTTACAGTCTTCCTAAACCCAGTTATAAGACGTGCTGTGTAGTCGTGAGGTTAAGATATCTGACTCACGACTCAGGTTCGAATTCTGGAATGACCGTTCACGCTGCTTCTGTACAAATATGGAACTCAAATTAGTTTCCAATATTCCACATAGCTTTACAGTCTTCCTAAACCCAGTTTTGAGTTGTGCTGTGTAGTCGAGGGGTTAAGATATCTGACTCTCGTCCTGACGACCCGGGTTCGAATCCCGCAATGAGCAATCAAGCTACGTCTGTACAAATACGGAACTCGAACGAGTTTCCAATATTCCAAATACCTTTACAGTCTTCCTAAACCCAGTTATAAGACGTGCTGTGTAGTCGAGTAGTTAAGATATCTGACTCTCGTCGTGACGACACGGGTTCGAATCACGGAATGACCAATCGAGCTACTTCTGTACAAATACGGAACTCAAACTAGTTTCCAATATTCCACATAGCTTTACAGTCTTCCTAAACCCAGTTTTGAGATGTGCTGTGTAGTCGAGTTTTAAAGATACCTGACTCTCATCCTGACGACCCGGGTTCGAATCCCGCAATGAATAATCACGCTTCTTCTGTAGAAATACGGAACTCAAACTAGTTTCCAATATTCCACATATCTTTACAGTCTTCCTAAACCCAGTTATAAGACGTGCTGTGTAGTCGAGTGGTAAAGATACCTGACTCTCATCCTGACGATCCGGGTTCGAATTCCGCAATGAATAATCACGCTTCTTTTGTACAAATACGGAACTCAAACTAGTTTCCAATATTCCAAATACCTTTACAGTCTTCCTAAACCCAGTTATAAGACGTGCTGTGTAGTCGTGAGGTTAAGATATCTGACTCACGACTCAGGTTCGAATTCTGGAATGACCGTTCACGCTGCTTGTGTACAAATATGGAACTCAAATTAGTTTCCAATATTCCACATAGCTTTACAGTCTTCCTAAACCCAGTTATAAGACGTGCTGTGTAGTCGAGTAGTTAAGATATCTGACTCTCGTCGTGACGACACGGGTTCGAATCCCGGAATGACCAATCGAGCTACTTCTGTACAAATACGGAACTCAAACTAGTTTCCAATATTCCACATACCTTTACAGTCTTCCTAAACCCAGTTATAAGACGTACTGTGTAATCGAGTGGTTAAGATACCTGACTCTCATCCTGACGACCCAGGTTCGAAACCCGCAATGAATAATCACGCTCCTTCTGTACAAATACGGATCTCAAACTAGTTTCCAATATTCCACATACCTTTACAGTCTTCCTAAACCCAGTTATAAGACGTACTGTGTAATCGAGTGGTTAAGATATCTGACTCTAACCCTGACGACACAGGTTCGAATTCTGGAATGACCAGTCACGCTGCTTCTGTACAAATACGGAACTCAAACTAGTTTCCTATATTCCACATAGATTTACAGTCTTCCTAAACCCAGTTTTGAGATGTGATGTGTAGTCTTGTGGTAAAGATACCTGACTCTCATCCTGACGACCCGGGTTCGAATTCCGCAATGAATAATCACGCTTCTTTTGTACAAATACGGAACTCAAACTAGTTTCCAATATTCCAAATACCTTTACAGTCTTCCTAAACCCAGTTATAAGACGTGCTGTGTAGTCGTGAGGTTAAGATATCTGACTCACGACTCAGGTTCGAATTCTGGAATGACCGTTCACGCTGCTTCTGTACAAATATGGAACTCAAATTAGTTTCCAATATTCCACATAGCTTTACAGTCTTCCTAAACCCAGTTTTGAGTTGTGCTGTGTAGTCGAGGGGTTAAGATATCTGACTCTCGTCCTGACGACCCGGGTTCGAATCCCGCAATGAGCAATCAAGCTACGTCTGTACAAATACGGAACTCGAACGAGTTTCCAATATTCCAAATACCTTTACAGTCTTCCTAAACCCAGTTATAAGACGTGCTGTGTAGTCGAGTAGTTAAGATATCTGACTCTCGTCGTGACGACACGGGTTCGAATCACGGAATGACCAATCGAGCTACTTCTGTACAAATACGGAACTCAAACTAGTTTCCAATATTCCACATAGCTTTACAGTCTTCCTAAACCCAGTTTTGAGATGTGCTGTGTAGTCGAGTTTTAAAGATACCTGACTCTCATCCTGACGACCCGGGTTCGAATCCCGCAATGAATAATCACGCTTCTTCTGTAGAAATACGGAACTCAAACTAGTTTCCAATATTCCACATATCTTTACAGTCTTCCTAAACCCAGTTATAAGACGTGCTGTGTAGTCGAGTGGTAAAGATACCTGACTCTCATCCTGACGACCCGGGTTCGAATTCCGCAATGAATAATCACGCTTCTTTTGTACAAATACGGAACTCAAACTAGTTTCCAATATTCCAAATACCTTTACAGTCTTCCTAAACCCAGTTATAAGACGTGCTGTGTAGTCGTGAGGTTAAGATATCTGACTCACGACTCAGGTTCGAATTCTGGAATGACCGTTCACGCTGCTTGTGTACAAATATGGAACTCAAATTAGTTTCCAATATTCCACATAGCTTTACAGTCTTCCTAAACCCAGTTATAAGACGTGCTGTGTAGTCGAGTAGTTAAGATATCTGACTCTCGTCGTGACGACACGGGTTCGAATCCCGGAATGACCAATCGAGCTACTTCTGTACAAATACGGAACTCAAACTAGTTTCCAATATTCCACATACCTTTACAGTCTTCCTAAACCCAGTTATAAGACGTACTGTGTAATCGAGTGGTTAAGATACCTGACTCTCATCCTGACGACCCAGGTTCGAAACCCGCAATGAATAATCACGCTCCTTCTGTACAAATACGGATCTCAAACTAGTTTCCAATATTCCACATACCTTTACAGTCTTCCTAAACCCAGTTATAAGACGTACTGTGTAATCGAGTGGTTAAGATATCTGACTCTAACCCTGACGACACAGGTTCGAATTCTGGAATGACCAGTCACGCTGCTTCTGTACAAATACGGAACTCAAACTAGTTTCCTATATTCCACATAGATTTACAGTCTTCCTAAACCCAGTTTTGAGATGTGATGTGTAGTCTTGTGGTAAAGATACCTGACTCTCATCCTGACGACCCGGGTTCGAATTCCGCAATGAATAATCACGCTTCTTTTGTACAAATACGGAACTCAAACTAGTTTCCAATATTCCACATAGCTTTACAGTCTTCCTAAACCCAGTTTTGAGTTGTGCTGTGTAGTCGAGGGGTTAAGATATCTGACTCTCGTCCTGACGACCCGGGTTCGAATCCCGCAATGAGCAATCAAGCTACGTCTGTACAAATACGGAACTCGAACGAGTTTCCAATATTCCAAATACCTTTACAGTCTTCCTAAACCCAGTTATAAGACGTGCTGTGTAGTCGAGTAGTTAAGATATCTGACTCTCGTCGTGACGACACGGGTTCGAATCACGGAATGACCAATCGAGCTACTTCTGTACAAATACGGAACTCAAACTAGTTTCCAATATTCCACATAGCTTTACAGTCTTCCTAAACCCAGTTTTGAGATGTGCTGTGTAGTCGAGTTTTAAAGATACCTGACTCTCATCCTGACGACCCGGGTTCGAATCCCGCAATGAATAATCACGCTTCTTCTGTAGAAATACGGAACTCAAACTAGTTTCCAATATTCCACATATCTTTACAGTCTTCCTAAACCCAGTTATAAGACGTGCTGTGTAGTCGAGTGGTAAAGATACCTGACTCTCATCCTGACGATCCGGGTTCGAATTCCGCAATGAATAATCACGCTTCTTTTGTACAAATACGGAACTCAAACTAGTTTCCAATATTCCAAATACCTTTACAGTCTTCCTAAACCCAGTTATAAGACGTGCTGTGTAGTCGTGAGGTTAAGATATCTGACTCACGACTCAGGTTCGAATTCTGGAATGACCGTTCACGCTGCTTGTGTACAAATATGGAACTCAAATTAGTTTCCAATATTCCACATAGCTTTACAGTCTTCCTAAACCCAGTTATAAGACGTGCTGTGTAGTCGAGTAGTTAAGATATCTGACTCTCGTCGTGACGACACGGGTTCGAATCCCGGAATGACCAATCGAGCTACTTCTGTACAAATACGGAACTCAAACTAGTTTCCAATATTCCACATACCTTTACAGTCTTCCTAAACCCAGTTATAAGACGTACTGTGTAATCGAGTGGTTAAGATACCTGACTCTCATCCTGACGACCCAGGTTCGAAACCCGCAATGAATAATCACGCTCCTTCTGTGCAAATACGGATCTCAAACTAGTTTCCAATATTCCACATAACTTTACAGTCTTCCTAAACCCAGTTATAAGACGTACTGTGTAATCGAGTGGTTAAGATATCTGACTCTAACCCTGACGACACAGGTTCGAATTCTGGAATGACCAGTCACGCTGCTTCTGTACAAATACGGAACTCAAACTAGTTTCCTATATTCCACATAGATTTACAGTCTTCCTAAACCCAGTTTTGAGATGTGATGTGTAGTCTTGTGGTAAAGATACCTGACTCTCATCCTGACGACCCGGGTTCGAATTCCGCAATGAATAATCACGCTTCTTTTGTACAAATACGGAACTCAAACTAGTTTCCAATATTCCAAATACCTTTACAGTCTTCCTAAACCCAGTTATAAGACGTGCTGTGTAGTCGTGAGGTTAAGATATCTGACTCACGACTCAGGTTCGAATTCTGGAATGACCGTTCACGCTGCTTCTGTACAAATATGGAACTCAAATTAGTTTCCAATATTCCACATAGCTTTACAGTCTTCCTAAACCCAGTTTTGAGTTGTGCTGTGTAGTCGAGGGGTTAAGATATCTGACTCTCGTCCTGACGACCCGGGTTCGAATCCCGCAATGAGCAATCAAGCTACGTCTGTACAAATACGGAACTCGAACGAGTTTCCAATATTCCAAATACCTTTACAGTCTTCCTAAACCCAGTTATAAGACGTGCTGTGTAGTCGAGTAGTTAAGATATCTGACTCTCGTCGTGACGACACGGGTTCGAATCACGGAATGACCAATCGAGCTACTTCTGTACAAATACGGAACTCAAACTAGTTTCCAATATTCCACATAGCTTTACAGTCTTCCTAAACCCAGTTTTGAGATGTGCTGTGTAGTCGAGTTTTAAAGATACCTGACTCTCATCCTGACGACCCGGGTTCGAATCCCGCAATGAATAATCACGCTTCTTCTGTAGAAATACGGAACTCAAACTAGTTTCCAATATTCCACATATCTTTACAGTCTTCCTAAACCCAGTTATAAGACGTGCTGTGTAGTCGAGTGGTAAAGATACCTGACTCTCATCCTGACGACCCGGGTTCGAATTCCGCAATGAATAATCACGCTTCTTTTGTACAAATACGGAACTCAAACTAGTTTCCAATATTCCAAATACCTTTACAGTCTTCCTAAACCCAGTTATAAGACGTGCTGTGTAGTCGTGAGGTTAAGATATCTGACTCACGACTCAGGTTCGAATTCTGGAATGACCGTTCACGCTGCTTGTGTACAAATATGGAACTCAAATTAGTTTCCAATATTCCACATAGCTTTACAGTCTTCCTAAACCCAGTTATAAGACGTGCTGTGTAGTCGAGTAGTTAAGATATCTGACTCTCGTCGTGACGACACGGGTTCGAATCCCGGAATGACCAATCGAGCTACTTCTGTACAAATACGGAACTCAAACTAGTTTCCAATATTCCACATACCTTTACAGTCTTCCTAAACCCAGTTATAAGACGTACTGTGTAATCGAGTGGTTAAGATACCTGACTCTCATCCTGACGACCCAGGTTCGAAACCCGCAATGAATAATCACGCTCCTTCTGTACAAATACGGATCTCAAACTAGTTTCCAATATTCCACATACCTTTACAGTCTTCCTAAACCCAGTTATAAGACGTACTGTGTAATCGAGTGGTTAAGATATCTGACTCTAACCCTGACGACACAGGTTCGAATTCTGGAATGACCAGTCACGCTGCTTCTGTACAAATACGGAACTCAAACTAGTTTCCTATATTCCACATAGATTTACAGTCTTCCTAAACCCAGTTTTGAGATGTGATGTGTAGTCTTGTGGTAAAGATACCTGACTCTCATCCTGACGACCCGGGTTCGAATTCCGCAATGAATAATCACGCTTCTTTTGTACAAATACGGAACTCAAACTAGTTTCCAATATTCCAAATACCTTTACAGTCTTCCTAAACCCAGTTATAAGACGTGCTGTGTAGTCGTGAGGTTAAGATATCTGACTCACGACTCAGGTTCGAATTCTGGAATGACCGTTCACGCTGCTTCTGTACAAATATGGAACTCAAATTAGTTTCCAATATTCCACATAGCTTTACAGTCTTCCTAAACCCAGTTTTGAGTTGTGCTGTGTAGTCGAGGGGTTAAGATATCTGACTCTCGTCCTGACGACCCGGGTTCGAATCCCGCAATGAGCAATCAAGCTACGTCTGTACAAATACGGAACTCGAACGAGTTTCCAATATTCCAAATACCTTTACAGTCTTCCTAAACCCAGTTATAAGACGTGCTGTGTAGTCGAGTAGTTAAGATATCTGACTCTCGTCGTGACGACACGGGTTCGAATCACGGAATGACCAATCGAGCTACTTCTGTACAAATACGGAACTCAAACTAGTTTCCAATATTCCACATAGCTTTACAGTCTTCCTAAACCCAGTTTTGAGATGTGCTGTGTAGTCGAGTTTTAAAGATACCTGACTCTCATCCTGACGACCCGGGTTCGAATCCCGCAATGAATAATCACGCTTCTTCTGTAGAAATACGGAACTCAAACTAGTTTCCAATATTCCACATATCTTTACAGTCTTCCTAAACCCAGTTATAAGACGTGCTGTGTAGTCGAGTGGTAAAGATACCTGACTCTCATCCTGACGATCCGGGTTCGAATTCCGCAATGAATAATCACGCTTCTTTTGTACAAATACGGAACTCAAACTAGTTTCCAATATTCCAAATACCTTTACAGTCTTCCTAAACCCAGTTATAAGACGTGCTGTGTAGTCGTGAGGTTAAGATATCTGACTCACGACTCAGGTTCGAATTCTGGAATGACCGTTCACGCTGCTTGTGTACAAATATGGAACTCAAATTAGTTTCCAATATTCCACATAGCTTTACAGTCTTCCTAAACCCAGTTATAAGACGTGCTGTGTAGTCGAGTAGTTAAGATATCTGACTCTCGTCGTGACGACACGGGTTCGAATCCCGGAATGACCAATCGAGCTACTTCTGTACAAATACGGAACTCAAACTAGTTTCCAATATTCCACATACCTTTACAGTCTTCCTAAACCCAGTTATAAGACGTACTGTGTAATCGAGTGGTTAAGATACCTGACTCTCATCCTGACGACCCAGGTTCGAAACCCGCAATGAATAATCACGCTCCTTCTGTACAAATACGGATCTCAAACTAGTTTCCAATATTCCACATAACTTTACAGTCTTCCTAAACCCAGTTATAAGACGTACTGTGTAATCGAGTGGTTAAGATATCTGACTCTAACCCTGACGACACAGGTTCGAATTCTGGAATGACCAGTCACGCTGCTTCTGTACAAATACGGAACTCAAACTAGTTTCCTATATTCCACATAGATTTACAGTCTTCCTAAACCCAGTTTTGAGATGTGATGTGTAGTCTTGTGGTAAAGATACCTGACTCTCATCCTGACGACCCGGGTTCGAATTCCGCAATGAATAATCACGCTTCTTTTGTACAAATACGGAACTCAAACTAGTTTCCAATATTCCAAATACCTTTACAGTCTTCCTAAACCCAGTTATAAGACGTGCTGTGTAGTCGTGAGGTTAAGATATCTGACTCACGACTCAGGTTCGAATTCTGGAATGACCGTTCACGCTGCTTCTGTACAAATATGGAACTCAAATTAGTTTCCAATATTCCACATAGCTTTACAGTCTTCCTAAACCCAGTTTTGAGTTGTGCTGTGTAGTCGAGGGGTTAAGATATCTGACTCTCGTCCTGACGACCCGGGTTCGAATCCCGCAATGAGCAATCAAGCTACGTCTGTACAAATACGGAACTCGAACGAGTTTCCAATATTCCAAATACCTTTACAGTCTTCCTAAACCCAGTTATAAGACGTGCTGTGTAGTCGAGTAGTTAAGATATCTGACTCTCGTCGTGACGACACGGGTTCGAATCACGGAATGACCAATCGAGCTACTTCTGTACAAATACGGAACTCAAACTAGTTTCGAATATTCCACATAGCTTTACAGTCTTCCTAAACCCAGTTTTGAGATGTGCTGTGTAGTCGAGTTTTAAAGATACCTGACTCTCATCCTGACGACCCGGGTTCGAATCCCGCAATGAATAATCACGCTTCTTCTGTAGAAATACGGAACTCAAACTAGTTTCCAATATTCCACATATCTTTACAGTCTTCCTAAACCCAGTTATAAGACGTGCTGTGTAGTCGAGTGGTAAAGATACCTGACTCTCATCCTGACGACCCGGGTTCGAATTCCGCAATGAATAATCACGCTTCTTTTGTACAAATACGGAACTCAAACTAGTTTCCAATATTCCAAATACCTTTACAGTCTTCCTAAACCCAGTTATAAGACGTGCTGTGTAGTCGTGAGGTTAAGATATCTGACTCACGACTCAGGTTCGAATTCTGGAATGACCGTTCACGCTGCTTGTGTACAAATATGGAACTCAAATTAGTTTCCAATATTCCACATAGCTTTACAGTCTTCCTAAACCCAGTTATAAGACGTGCTGTGTAGTCGAGTAGTTAAGATATCTGACTCTCGTCGTGACGACACGGGTTCGAATCCCGGAATGACCAATCGAGCTACTTCTGTACAAATACGGAACTCAAACTAGTTTCCAATATTCCACATACCTTTACAGTCTTCCTAAACCCAGTTATAAGACGTACTGTGTAATCGAGTGGTTAAGATACCTGACTCTCATCCTGACGACCCAGGTTCGAAACCCGCAATGAATAATCACGCTCCTTCTGTACAAATACGGATCTCAAACTAGTTTCCAATATTCCACATACCTTTACAGTCTTCCTAAACCCAGTTATAAGACGTACTGTGTAATCGAGTGGTTAAGATATCTGACTCTAACCCTGACGACCCGGGTTCGAATCCCGGAATGACCAATCAAGCTTCTTCTGTACAAATACGGAACTCAAACTAGTTTCCAATATTCCACATAGCTTTACAGTCTTCCTAAACCGAGTTTTAGGACGTGCTGTGTAGTCGTGTGTTTAAGATATCTGACTCTCGTACTGACGACCCGGGTTCGAATCCCGCAATGAATAATCATGCTTCTTCTGTACAAACACGGAACTCAAACTAGTTTCCAACATACCACATACCTTTACAGTCTTCCTAAACCCAATTATAAGACGTGCTGTGTAATCGAGTGGTTAAGATATCTGACTCTCGTACTGACGACCCGGGTTCGAATCCCGCAATGAATAATCATGCTTCTTCTGTACAAACACGGAACTCAAACTAGTTTCCAACATTCCACATACCTTTACAGTCTTCCTAAACCCAGTTATAAGACGTGCTGTGTAATCGAGTGGTTAAAATATCTGACTTTCATTCTGACGACCATGGTTCGAATCCCGCAATGAATAGTCACGCTTCTTCTGTACAAATACGGAACTCAAACTAGTTTCTAATATTCCACGTAGCTTTACAGTCTTCCTAAACCCAATTTTGAGATGTGCTGTGTAGTCGAATGGTAAAGATACCTGACTTTCATTCTGACGACCATGGTTCGAATCCCGCAATGAATAGTCACGCTTCTTCTGTACAAATACGGAACTCAAACTAGTTTCTAATATTCCACATAGCTTTACAGTCTTCCTAAACCCAGTTTTGAGATGTGCTGTGTAGTCGAGTGGTAAAGATACCTGACTCTCACCCTGACGACCATGGTTTGAATCCCGCAATGAATAATCACGCTTCTTCTGTACAAATACGGAACTCAAACTAGTTTCTAATATTCCACATAGCTTTACAGCCTTCCTAAACCCAGTTTTGAGATGTGCTGTGTAGTCGAGTGGTAAAGATACCTCACTCTCACCCTGACGACCATGGTTTGAATCCCGCAATGAATAATCACCCTTCTTCTGTACAAATACGGAACTCAAACTAGTTTCCAATATTCCACATACCTTTACAGTCTTCCTAAACCCAGTTATAAGACGTGCTGTGTAATCGAGTGGTTGAGATATCTGACTCTAACCCGGACGACCCGGGTTCGAATCCCGGAATGACCAATCAAGCTACTTCTGTACAAATACGGAACTCAAACTAGTTTCCAATATTCCACATAGCTTTACAGTATTCCTAAACCCAGTTTTAGGACGTGCTGTGTAGTCGTGTGTTTAAGATATCTGACTCTCGTTCTGACGACTCATGTTCGAATTCTGGAATGACCAATCACGCTGCTTCTGTACAAATATGGAACTCAAACTAGTTTCTAATATTCCAAATACCTTTACAGTCTTCCTAATCCTAGTTTTAGGACGTCCTGTGTAGTCGTGTGTTTAAGATATCTGACCCTCGTCCTGACGACTCAGGTTCGAATCCCGCAATGAATAATCACGCTTCTTCTGTACAAATACGGAACTCAAACTAGTTTCTAATATTCCACATAGCTTTACAGTCTTCCTAAACCCAGTTATAAGACGTGCTGTGTAGTCGAGTGGTAAAGATACCTGACTCTCATCCTGACGACCCAGGTTCGAAACCCGCAATGAATAATCACGCTTCTTCTGTACAAATACGGATCTCAAACTAGTTTCCAATATTCCACATAACTTTACAGTCTTCCTAAACCCAGTTATAAGACGTGCTGTGTAATCGAGTGGTTAAGATACCTCACTCTCACCCTGACGACCATGGTTTGAATCCCGCAATGAATAATAACGCTTCTTCTGTACAAATACGGAACTCAAACTAGTTTCCAATATTCCACATACCTTTACAGTCGTCCTAAACCCAGTTATAAGACGTGCTGTGTAGTCGAGGGGTTAAGATATCTGACTCTCATCCTGACGACCATGGTTCGAATCCCGCAATGAATAGTCACGCTTCTTCTGTACAAATACGGAACTCAAACTAGTTTCTAATATTCCACGTAGCTTTACAGTCTTCCTAAACCCAATTTTGAGATGTGCTGTGTAGTCGAATGGTAAAGATACCTGACTTTCATTCTGACGACCATGGTTCGGATCCCGCAATGAATAGTCACGCTTCTTCTGTACAAATACGGAACTCAAACTAGTTTCTAATATTCCACATAGCTTTACAGTCTTCCTAAACCCAGTTTTGAGATGTGCTGTGTAGTCGAGTGGTAAAGATACCTGACTCTCATCCTGACGACCCAGGTTCGAAACCCGCAATGAATAATCACGCTTCTTCTGTACAAATACGGATCTCAAACTAGTTTCCAATATTCCACATAACTTTACAGTCTTCCTAAACCCAGTTATAAGACGTGCTGTGTAATCGAGTGGTTAAGATACCTCACTCTCACCCTGACGACCATGGTTTGAATCCCGCAATGAATAATCACGCTTCTTCTGTACAAATACGGAACTCAAACTAGTTTCCAATATTCCACATACCTTTACAGTCGTCCTAAACCCAGTTATAAGACGTGCTGTGTAGTCGAGGGGTTAAGATATCTGACTCTCACCCTGACGACCATGGTTTGAATCCCGCAATGAATAATCACGCTTCTTCTGTACAAATACGGAACTCAAACTAGTTTCTAATATTCCACATAGCTTTACAGCCTTCCTAAACCCAGTTTTGAGATGTGCTGTGTAGTCGAGTGGTAAAGATACCTCACTCTCACCCTGACGACCATGGTTTGAATCCCGCAATGAATAATCACCCTTCTTCTGTACAAATACGGAACTCAAACTAGTTTCCAATATTCCACATACCTTTACAGTCTTCCTAAACCCAGTTATAAGACGTGCTGTGTAATCGAGTGGTTGAGATATCTGACTCTAACCCTGACGACCCGGGTTCGAATCCCGGAATGACCAATCAAGCTACTTCTGTACAAATACGGAACTCAAACTAGTTTCCAATATTCCACATAGCTTTACAGTATTCCTAAACCCAGTTTTAGGACGT
This sequence comes from Pholcus phalangioides, assembly GCF_987345545.1. NCBI lineage: Eukaryota > Metazoa > Arthropoda > Arachnida > Araneae > Pholcidae > Pholcus > Pholcus phalangioides. The sequence continues at coordinate 14,887,039 of NW_028301598.1, forward strand.
CCTGTGTAGTCGTGTGTTTAAGATATCTGACCCTCGTCCTGACGACTCAGGTTCGAATCCCGCAATGAATAATCACGCTTCTTCTGTACAAATACGGAACTCAAACTAGTTTCTAATATTCCACATAGCTTTACAGTCTTCCTAAACCCAGTTATAAGACGTGCTGTGTAGTCGAGTGGTAAAGATACCTGACTCTCATCCTGACGACCCAGGTTCGAAACCCGCAATGAATAATCACGCTTCTTCTGTACAAATACGGATCTCAAACTAGTTTCCAATATTCCACATAACTTTACAGTCTTCCTAAACCCAGTTATAAGACGTGCTGTGTAATCGAGTGGTTAAGATACCTCACTCTCACCCTGACGACCATGGTTTGAATCCCGCAATGAATAATAACGCTTCTTCTGTACAAATACGGAACTCAAACTAGTTTCCAATATTCCACATACCTTTACAGTCGTCCTAAACCCAGTTATAAGACGTGCTGTGTAGTCGAGGGGTTAAGATATCTGACTCTCATCCTGACGACCATGGTTCGAATCCCGCAATGAATAGTCACGCTTCTTCTGTACAAATACGGAACTCAAACTAGTTTCTAATATTCCACGTAGCTTTACAGTCTTCCTAAACCCAATTTTGAGATGTGCTGTGTAGTCGAATGTTAAAGATACCTGACTTTCATTCTGACGACCATGGTTCGAATCCCGCAATGAATAGTCACGCTTCTTCTGTACAAATACGGAACTCAAACTAGTTTCTAATATTCCACATAGCTTTACAGTCTTCCTAAACCCAGTTTTGAGATGTGCTGTGTAGTCGAGTGGTAAAGATACCTGACTCTCATCCTGACGACCCAGGTTCGAAACCCGCAATGAATAATCACGCTTCTTCTGTACAAATACGGATCTCAAACTAGTTTCCAATATTCCACATAACTTTACAGTCTTCCTAAACCCAGTTATAAGACGTGCTGTGTAATCGAGTGGTTAAGATACCTCACTCTCACCCTGACGACCATGGTTTGAATCCCGCAATGAATAATCACGCTTCTTCTGTACAAATACGGAACTCAAACTAGTTTCCAATATTCCACATACCTTTACAGTCGTCCTAAACCCAGTTATAAGACGTGCTGTGTAGTCGAGGGGTTAAGATATCTGACTCTCATCCTGACGACCATGGTTCGAATCCCGCAATGAATAGTCACGCTTCTTCTGTACAAATACGGAACTCAAACTAGTTTCTAATATTCCACGTAGCTTTACAGTCTTCCTAAACCCAATTTTGAAATGTGCTGTGTAGTCGAATGGTAAAGATACCTGACTTTCATTCTGACGACCATGGTTCGAATCCCGCAATGAATAGTCACGCTTCTTCTGTACAAATACGGAACTCAAACTAGTTTCTAATATTCCACATAGCTTTACAGTCTTCCTAAACCCAGTTTTGAGATGTGCTGTGTAGTCGAGTGGTAAAGATACCTGACTCTCATCCTGACGACCCAGGTTCGAAACCCGCAATGAATAATCACGCTTCTTCTGTACAAATACGGATCTCAAACTAGTTTCCAATATTCCACATAACTTTACAGTCTTCCTAAACCCAGTTATAAGACGTGCTGTGTAATCGAGTGGTTAAGATACCTCACTCTCACCCTGACGACCATGGTTTGAATCCCGCAATGAATAATCACGCTTCTTCTGTACAAATACGGAACTCAAACTAGTTTCCAATATTCCACATACCTTTACAGTCGTCCTAAACCCAGTTATAAGACGTGCTGTGTAGTCGAGGGGTTAAGATATCTGACTCTCACCCTGACGACCATGGTTTGAATCCCGCAATGAATAATCACGCTTCTTCTGTACAAATACGGAACTCAAACTAGTTTCTAATATTCCACATAGCTTTACAGCCTTCCTAAACCCAGTTTTGAGATGTGCTGTGTAGTCGAGTGGTAAAGATACCTCACTCTCACCCTGACGACCATGGTTTGAATCCCGCAATGAATAATCACCCTTCTTCTGTACAAATACGGAACTCAAACTAGTTTCCAATATTCCACATAGCTTTACAGTATTCCTAAACCCAGTTTTAGGACGTGCTGTGTAGTCGTGTGTTTAAGATATCTGACTCTCGTTCTGACGACTCAGGTTCGAATTCTGGAATGACCAATCACGCTGCTTCTGTACAAATATGGAACTCAAACTAGTTTCTAATATTCCAAATACCTTTACAGTCTTCCTAATCCTAGTTTTAGGACGTCCTGTGTAGTCGTGTGTTTAAGATATCTGACCCTCGTCCTGACGACTCAGGTTCGAATCCCGCAATGAATAATCACGCTTCTTCTGTACAAATACGGAACTCAAACTAGTTTCTAATATTCCACATAGCTTTACAGTCTTCCTAAACCCAGTTATAAGACGTGCTGTGTAGTCGAGTGGTAAAGATACCTGACTCTCATCCTGACGACCCAGGTTCGAAACCCGCAATGAATAATCACGCTTCTTCTGTACAAATACGGATCTCAAACTAGTTTCCAATATTCCACATAACTTTACAGTCTTCCTAAACCCAGTTATAAGACGTGCTGTGTAGTCGAGGGGTTAAGATATCTGACTCTCATCCTGACGACCATGGTTCGAATCCCGCAATGAATAGTCACGCTTCTTCTGTACAAATACGGAACTCAAACTAGTTTCTAATATTCCACGTAGCTTTACAGTCTTCCTAAACCCAATTTTGAGATGTGCTGTGTAGTCGAATGGTAAAGATACCTGACTTTCATTCTGACGACCATGGTTCGAATCCCGCAATGAATAGTCACGCTTCTTCTGTACAAATACGGAACTCAAACTAGTTTCTAATATGCCACATAGCTTTACAGTCTTCCTAAACCCAGTTTTGAGATGTGCTGTGTAGTCGAGTGGTAAAGATACCTGACTCTCATCCTGACGACCCAGGTTCGAAACCCGCAATGAATAATCACGCTTCTTCTGTACAAATACGGATCTCAAACTAGTTTCCAATATTCCACATAACTTTACAGTCTTCCTAAACCCAGTTATAAGACGTGCTGTGTAATCGAGTGGTTAAGATACCTCACTCTCACCCTGACGACCATGGTTTGAATCCCGCAATGAATAATCACGCTTCTTCTGTACAAATACGGAACTCAAACTAGTTTCCAATATTCCACATACCTTTACAGTCGTCCTAAACCCAGTTATAAGACGTGCTGTGTAGTCGAGGGGTTAAGATATCTGACTCTCACCCTGACGACCATGGTTTGAATCCCGCAATGAATAATCACGCTTCTTCTGTACAAATACGGAACTCAAACTAGTTTCTAATATTCCACATAGCTTTACAGCCTTCCTAAACCCAGTTTTGAGATGTGCTGTGTAGTCGAGTGGTAAAGATACCTCACTCTCACCCTGACGACCATGGTTTGAATCCCGCAATGAATAATCACCCTTCTTCTGTACAAATACGGAACTCAAACTAGTTTCCAATATTCCACATACCTTTACAGTCTTCCTAAACCCAGTTATAAGACGTGCTGTGTAATCGAGTGGTTGAGATATCTGACTCTAACCCTGACGACCCGGGTTCGAATCCCGGAATGACCAATCAAGCTACTTCTGTACAAATACGGAACTCAAACTAGTTTCCAATATTCCACATAGCTTTACAGTATTCCTAAACCCAGTTTTAGGACGTCCTGTGTAGTCGTGTGTTTAAGATATCTGACCCTCGTCCTGACGACTCAGGTTCGAATCCCGCAATGAATAATCACGCTTCTTCTGTACAAATACGGAACTCAAACTAGTTTCTAATATTCCACATAGCTTTACAGTCTTCCTAAACCCAGTTATAAGACGTGCTGTGTAGTCGAGTGGTAAAGATACCTGACTCTCATCCTGACGACCCAGGTTCGAAACCCGCAATGAATAATCACGCTTCTTCTGTACAAATACGGATCTCAAACTAGTTTCCAATATTCCACATAACTTTACAGTCTTCCTAAACCCAGTTATAAGACGTGCTGTGTAATCGAGTGGTTAAGATACCTCACTCTCACCCTGACGACCATGGTTTGAATCCCGCAATGAATAATAACGCTTCTTCTGTACAAATACGGAACTCAAACTAGTTTCCAATATTCCACATACCTTTACAGTCGTCCTAAACCCAGTTATAAGACGTGCTGTGTAGTCGAGGGGTTAAGATATCTGACTCTCATCCTGACGACCATGGTTCGAATCCCGCAATGAATAGTCACGCTTCTTCTGTACAAATACGGAACTCAAACTAGTTTCTAATATTCCACGTAGCTTTACAGTCTTCCTAAACCCAATTTTGAGATGTGCTGTGTAGTCGAATGGTAAAGATACCTGACTTTCATTCTGACGACCATGGTTCGAATCCCGCAATGAATAGTCACGCTTCTTCTGTACAAATACGGAACTCAAACTAGTTTCTAATATTCCACATAGCTTTACAGTCTTCCTAAACCCAGTTTTGAGATGTGCTGTGTAGTCGAGTGGTAAAGATACCTGACTCTCATCCTGACGACCCAGGTTCGAAACCCGCAATGAATAATCACGCTTCTTCTGTACAAATACGGATCTCAAACTAGTTTCCAATATTCCACATAACTTTACAGTCTTCCTAAACCCAGTTATAAGACGTGCTGTGTAATCGAGTGGTTAAGATACCTCACTCTCACCCTGACGACCATGGTTTGAATCCCGCAATGAATAATCACGCTTCTTCTGTACAAATACGGAACTCAAACTAGTTTCCAATATTCCACATACCTTTACAGTCGTCCTAAACCCAGTTATAAGACGTGCTGTGTAGTCGAGGGGTTAAGATATCTGACTCTCATCCTGACGACCATGGTTCGAATCCCGCAATGAATAGTCACGCTTCTTCTGTACAAATACGGAACTCAAACTAGTTTCTAATATTCCACGTAGCTTTACAGTCTTCCTAAACCCAATTTTGAAATGTGCTGTGTAGTCGAATGGTAAAGATACCTGACTTTCATTCTGACGACCATGGTTCGAATCCCGCAATGAATAGTCACGCTTCTTCTGTACAAATACGGAACTCAAACTAGTTTCTAATATTCCACATAGCTTTACAGTCTTCCTAAACCCAGTTTTGAGATGTGCTGTGTAGTCGAGTGGTAAAGATACCTGACTCTCATCCTGACGACCCAGGTTCGAAACCCGCAATGAATAATCACGCTTCTTCTGTACAAATACGGATCTCAAACTAGTTTCCAATATTCCACATAACTTTACAGTCTTCCTAAACCCAGTTATAAGACGTGCTGTGTAATCGAGTGGTTAAGATACCTCACTCTCACCCTGACGACCATGGTTTGAATCCCGCAATGAATAATCACGCTTCTTCTGTACAAATACGGAACTCAAACTAGTTTCCAATATTCCACATACCTTTACAGTCGTCCTAAACCCAGTTATAAGACGTGCTGTGTAGTCGAGGGGTTAAGATATCTGACTCTCACCCTGACGACCATGGTTTGAATCCCGCAATGAATAATCACGCTTCTTCTGTACAAATACGGATCTCAAACTAGTTTCCAATATTCCACATAACTTTACAGTCTTCCTAAACCCAGTTATAAGACGTGCTGTGTAATCGAGTGGTTAAGATACCTCACTCTCACCCTGACGACCATGGTTTGAATCCCGCAATGAATAATCACGCTTCTTCTGTACAAATACGGAACTCAAACTAGTTTCCAATATTCCACATACCTTTACAGTCTTCCTAAACCCAGTTATAAGACGTGCTGTGTAATCGAGTGGTTGAGATATCTGACTCTAACCCTGACGACCCGGGTTCGAATCCCGGAATGACCAATCAAGCTACTTCTGTACAAATACGGAACTCAAACTAGTTTCCAATATTCCACATAGCTTTACAGTATTCCTAAACCCAGTTTTAGGACGTCCTGTGTAGTCGTGTGTTTAAGATATCTGACCCTCGTCCTGACGACTCAGGTTCGAATCCCGCAATGAATAATCACGCTTCTTCTGTACAAATACGGAACTCAAACTAGTTTCTAATATTCCACATAGCTTTACAGTCTTCCTAAACCCAGTTATAAGACGTGCTGTGTAGTCGAGTGGTAAAGATACCTGACTCTCATCCTGACGACCCAGGTTCGAAACCCGCAATGAATAATCACGCTTCTTCTGTACAAATACGGATCTCAAACTAGTTTCCAATATTCCACATAACTTTACAGTCTTCCTAAACCCAGTTATAAGACGTGCTGTGTAATCGAGTGGTTAAGATACCTCACTCTCACCCTGACGACCATGGTTTGAATCCCGCAATGAATAATAACGCTTCTTCTGTACAAATACGGAACTCAAACTAGTTTCCAATATTCCACATACCTTTACAGTCGTCCTAAACCCAGTTATAAGACGTGCTGTGTAGTCGAGGGGTTAAGATATCTGACTCTCATCCTGACGACCATGGTTCGAATCCCGCAATGAATAGTCACGCTTCTTCTGTACAAATACGGAACTCAAACTAGTTTCTAATATTCCACGTAGCTTTACAGTCTTCCTAAACCCAATTTTGAGATGTGCTGTGTAGTCGAATGGTAAAGATACCTGACTTTCATTCTGACGACCATGGTTCGAATCCCGCAATGAATAGTCACGCTTCTTCTGTACAAATACGGAACTCAAACTAGTTTCTAATATTCCACATAGCTTTACAGTCTTCCTAAACCCAGTTTTGAGATGTGCTGTGTAGTCGAGTGGTAAAGATACCTGACTCTCATCCTGACGACCCAGGTTCGAAACCCGCAATGAATAATCACGCTTCTTCTGTACAAATACGGATCTCAAACTAGTTTCCAATATTCCACATAACTTTACAGTCTTCCTAAACCCAGTTATAAGACGTGCTGTGTAATCGAGTGGTTAAGATACCTCACTCTCACCCTGACGACCATGGTTTGAATCCCGCAATGAATAATCACGCTTCTTCTGTACAAATACGGAACTCAAACTAGTTTCCAATATTCCACATACCTTTACAGTCGTCCTAAACCCAGTTATAAGACGTGCTGTGTAGTCGAGGGGTTAAGATATCTGACTCTCACCCTGACGACCATGGTTTGAATCCCGCAATGAATAATCACGCTTCTTCTGTACAAATACGGAACTCAAACAAGTTTCCAATATTCCACATACCTTTACAGTCTTCCTAAACCCAGTTATAAGACGTACTGTGTAGTCGAGTGGTAAAGATACCTGACTCTCATCCTGACGACCCAGGTTCGAAACCCGCAATGAATAATCGCGCTTCTTCTGTACAAATACGGAACTCAAACTAGTTTCTAATATTCCACGTAGCTTTACAGTCTTCCTAAACCCAATTTTGAAATGTGCTGTGTAGTCGAATGGTAAAGATACCTGACTTTCATTCTGACGACCATGGTTCGAATCCCGCAATGAATAGTCACGCTTCTTCTGTACAAATACGGAACTCAAACTAGTTTCTAATATTCCACATAGCTTTACAGTCTTCCTAAACCCAGTTTTGAGATGTGCTGTGTAGTCGAGTGGTAAAGATACCTGACTCTCACCCTGACGACCATGGTTTGAATCCCGCAATGAATAATCACGCTTCTTCTGTACAAATACGGAACTCAAACAAGTTTCCAATATTCCACATACCTTTACAGTCTTCCTAAACCCAGTTATAAGACGTACTGTGTAGTCGAGTGGTAAAGATACCTGACTCTCATCCTGACGACCCAGGTTCGAAACCCGCAATGAATAATCGCGCTTCTTCTGTACAAATACGGAACTCAAACTAGTTTCTAATATTCCACATAACTTTACAGTCTTCCTAAACCCAATTTTGAGATGTGCTGTGTAGTCGAGTGGTAAAGATACCTCACTCTCACCCTGACGACCATGGTTTGAATCCCGCAATGAATAATCACCCTTCTTCTGTACAAATACGGAACTCAAACTAGTTTCCAATATTCCACATACCTTTACAGTCTTCCTAAACCCAGTTATAAGACGTGCTGTGTAATCGAGTGGTTCAGATATCTGACTCTAACCCTGACGACCCGGGTTCGAATCCCGGAATGACCAATCAAGCTACTTCTGTACAAATACGGAACTCAAACTAGTTTCTAATATTCCAAATACCTTTACAGTCTTCCTAAACCTAGTTTTAGGACGTCCTGTGTAGTCGTGTGTTTAAGATATCTGACTCTAACCCTGACGACCCGGGTTCGAATCCCGGAATGACCAATCACGCTTCTTCTGTACAAATACGGAACTCAAACTAGTTTCTAATATTCCACGTAGCTTTACAGTCTTCCTAAACCCAGTTTTGAGATGTGCTGTGTAGTCGAGTAGTAAAGATACCTGACTTTCATTCTCACGACCATGGTTCGAATCCCGCAATGAATAATCGCGCTTCTTCTGTTCAAATACGGAACTCAAACTAGTTTCTAATATTCCACATAGCTTTACAGTCTTCCTAAACCCAGTTTTGAGATGTGCTGTGTAGTCGAGTGGTAAAGATACCTGACTCTCACCCTGACGACCATGGTTTGAATCCCGCAATGAATAATCACGCTTCTTCTGTACAAATACGGAACTCAAACTAGTTTCCAATATTCCACATACCTTTACAGTCTTCCTAAACCCAGTTATAAGACGTGCTGTGTAGTCGAGTGGTAAAGATACCTGACTCTCATCCTCACGACCCAGGTTCGAAACCCGCAATGAATAATCACGCTTCTTCTGTACAAATACGGAACTCAAACTAGTTTCCAATATTCCACATACCTTTACAGTCTTCCTAAACCCAGTTATAAGACGTGCTGTGTAGTCGAGTGGTAAAGATACCTGACTCTCATCCTGACGACCATGGTTTGAATCACGCTTCTTCTGTACAAATACGGATCTCAAACTAGTTTCCAATATTCCACATACCTTTACAGTCTTCCTAAACCCAGTTATAAGACGTCCTGTGTAGTCGTGTGTTTAAGATATCTGACCCTCGTCCTGACGACTCAGGTTCGAATCCCGCAATGAATAATCACGCTTCTTCTTTACAAATACGGAACTCAAACTAGTTTCCAATAATCCAAATACCTTTACAGTCGTCCTAAACCCAGTTATGAGACGTGATGTGTAGTCGAGGGGTTAAGATATCTGACTCTCATCCTGACGACACAGGTTCGAATTCTGGAATGACCAGTCACGCTGCTTCTGTACAAATACGGATCTCAAACTAGTTTCCTATATTCCACATAGATTTACAGTCTTCCTAAACCCAGTTTTGAGATGTGATGTGTAGTCGAGTGGTAAAGATACCTGACTCTCATCCTGACGACCCGGGTTCGAATTCCGCAATGAATAATCACGCTTCTTTTGTACAAATACGGAACTCAAACTAGTTTCCAATATTCCAAATACCTTTACAGTCTTCCTAAACCCAGTTATAAGACGTGCTGTGTAGTCGTGAGGTTAAGATATTTGACTCAGGTTCGAATTCTGGAATGACCGTTCACGCTGCTTCTGTACAAATATGGAACTCAAATTAGTTTCCAATATTCCACATAGCTTTACAGTCTTCCTAAACCCAGTTTTGAGTTGTGCTGTGTAGTCGAGGGGTTAAGATATCTGACTCTCGTCGTGACGACACGGGTTCGAATCCCGGAATGACCAATCGAGCTACTTCTGTACAAATACGGAACTCAAACTAGTTTCCAATATTCCACGTAGCTTTACAGTCTTCCTAAACCCAGGTTTGAGATGTGCTGTGTAGTCGAGTTTTAAAGATACCTGACTCTCATCCTGACGACCCGGGTTCGAATCCCGCAATGAATAATCACGCTTCTTCTGTAGAAATACGGAACTCAAACTAGTTTCCAATATTCCACATACCTTTACAGTCTTCCTAAACCCAGTTATAAGACGTGCTGTGTAGTCGAGTGGTAAAGATACCTGACTCTCATCCTGACGACCCAGGTTCGAAACCCGCAATGAATAATCACGCTTCTTCTGTACAAATACGGATCTCAAACTAGTTTCCAATATTCCACATACCTTTACAGTCTTCCTAAACCCAGTTATAAGACGTACTGTGTAATCGAGTGGTTAAGATACCTCACTCTCACCCTGACGACCATGGTTTGAATCCCGCAATGAATAATCACGCTTCTTCTGTACAAATACGGAACTCAAACTAGTTTCCAATATTCCACATACCTTTACAGTCTTCCTAAACCCAGTTATAAGACGTGCTGTGTAATCGAGTGGTTGAGATATCTGACTCTAACCCTGACGACCCGGGTTCGAATCCCGGAATGACCAATCAAGCTACTTCTGTACAAATACGGAACTCAAACTAGTTTCCAATATTCCACATAGCTTTACAGTCTTCCTAAACCCAGTTTTAGGACGTGCTGTGTAGTCGTGTGTTTAAGATATCTGACTCTCGTTCTGACGACTCAGGTTCGAATCCCGGAATGACCAATCAAGCTACTTCTGTACAAATATGGAACTCAAACTAGTTTCTAATATTCCAAATACCTTTACAGTCTTCCTAAACCTAGTTTTAGGACGTCCTGTGTAGTCGTGTGTTTAAGATATCTGACCCTCGTCCTGACGACTCAGGTTCGAATCCCGCAATGAATAATCACGCTTCTTCTTTACAAATACGGAACTCAAACTAGTTTCCAATAATCCAAATACCTTTACAGTCGTCCTAAACCCAGTTATAAGACGTGCTGTGTAGTCGAGGGGTTAAGATACCTCACTCTCACCCTGACGACCATGGTTTGAATCCCGCAATGAATAATCACGCTTCTTCTGTACAAATACGGAACTCAAACTAGTTTCTAATATTCCACATAGCTTTACAGCCTTCCTAAACCCAGTTTTGAGATGTGCTGTGTAGTCGAGTGGTAAAGATACCTCACTCTCACCCTGACGACCATGGTTTGAATCCCGCAATGAATAATCACCCTTCTTCTGTACAAATACGGAACTCAAACTAGTTTCCAATATTCCACATACCTTTACAGTCTTCCTAAACCCAGTTATAAGACGTGCTGTGTAATCGAGTGGTTAAGATACCTCACTCTCACCCTGACGACCATGGTTTGATCTCGCAATGAATAATCACGCTTCTTCTGTACAAATACGGAACTCAAACTAGTTTCCAATATTCCACATACCTTTACAGTCTTCCTAAACCCAGTTATAAGACGTGCTGTGTAATCGAGTGGTTGAGATATCTGACTCTAACCCTGACGACCCGGGTTCGAATCCCGGAATGACCAATCAAGCTACTTCTGTACAAATACGGAACTCAAACTAGTTTCCAATATTCCACATAGCTTTACAGTCGTCCTAAACCCAGTTATAAGACGTGCTGTGTAGTCGAGGGGTTAAGATATCTGACTCTCATCCTGACGACACATGTTCGAATTCTGGAATGACCAGTCACGCTGCTTCTGTACAAATACGGAACTCAAACTAGTTTCCTATATTCCACATAGATTTACAGTCTTCCTAAACCCAGTTTTGAGATGTGATGTGTAGTCGAGTGGTAAAGATACCTGACTCTCATCCTGACGACCCGGGTTCGAATTCCGCAATGAATAATCACGCTTCTTTTGTACAAATACGGAACTCAAACTAGTTTCCAATATTCCAAATACCTTTACAGTCTTCCTAAACCCAGTTATAAGACGTGCTGTGTAGTCGTGAGGTTAAGATATCTGACTCACGACTCAGGTTCGAATTCTGGAATGACCGTTCACGCTGCTTCTGTACAAATATGGAACTCAAATTAGTTTCCAATATTCCACATAGCTTTACAGTCTTCCTAAACCCAGTTTTGAGTTGTGCTGTGTAGTCGAGGGGTTAAGATATCTGACTCTCGTCCTGACGACCCGGGTTCGAATCTCGCAATGAGCAATCAAGCTACGTCTGTAGAAATACGGAACTCAAACTAGTTTCCAATATTCCACATACCTTTACAGTCTTCCTAAACCCAGTTATAAGACGTGCTGTGTAGTCGAGTAGTTAAGATATCTGACTCTCGTCGTGACGACACGGGTTCGAATCCCGGAATGACCAATCGAGCTACTTCTGTAGAAATACGGAACTCAAACTAGTTTCCAATATTCCACATACCTTTACAGTCTTCCTAAACCCAGTTATAAGACGTGCTGTGTAGTCGAGTGGTAAAGATACCTAACTCTCATCCTGACGACCCAGGTTCGAAACCCGCAATGAATAATCACGCTTCTTCTGTACAAATACGGATCTCAAACTAGTTTCCAATATTCCACATACCTTTACAGTCTTCCTAAACCCAGTTATAAGACGTACTGTGTAATCGAGTGGTTAAGATACCTCACTCTCACCCTGACGACCATGGTTTGAATCCCGCAATGAATAATCACGCTTCTTCTGTACAAATACGGAACTCAAACTAGTTTCCAATATTCCACATACCTTTACAGTCTTCCTAAACCCAGTTATAAGACGTGCTGTGTAATCGAGTGGTTGAGATATCTGACTCTAACCCTGACGACCCGGGTTCGAATCCCGGAATGACCAATCAAGCTACTTCTGTACAAATACGGAACTCAAACTAGTTTCCAATATTCCACATAGCTTTACAGTCTTCCTAAACCCAGTTTTAGGACGTGCTGTGTAGTCGTGTGTTTAAGATATCTGACTCTCATCCTGACGACCCAGGTTCGAAACCCGCAATGAATAATCACGCTTCTTCTGTACAAATACGGATCTCAAACTAGTTTCCAATATTCCACATACCTTTACAGTCTTCCTAAACCCAGTTATAAGACGTACTGTGTAATCGAGTGGTTAAGATACCTCACTCTCACCCTGACGACCATGGTTTGAATCCCGCAATGAATAATCACGCTTCTTCTGTACAAACACGGAACTCAAACTAGTTTCCAACATTGCACATACCTTTACAGTCTTCCTTAACCCAGTTATAAGACGTGCTGTGTAGTCGAGTGGTAAAGATACCTGACTCTCATCCTGACGACCATGGTTCGAATCCCGCAATGAATAATCACGCTTCTTCTGTACAAATACGGAACTCAAACTAGTTTCTAATATTCCACGTAGCTTTACAGTCTTCCTAAACCCAGTTTTGAGATGTGCTGTGTAGTCGAGTAGTAAAGATACCTGACTTTCATTCTCACGACCATGGTTCGAATCCCGCAATGAATAATCACGCTTCTTCTGTACAAATACGGAACTCAAACTAGTTTCCAATATTCCACATACCTTTACAGTCTTCCTAAACCCAGTTATAAGACGTGCTGTGTAGTCGAGTGGTAAAGATACCTGACTCTCATCCTCACGACCCAGGTTCGAAACCCGCAATGAATAATCACGCTTCTTCTGTACAAATACGGAACTCAAACTAGTTTCCAATATTCCACATACCTTTACAGTCTTCCTAAACCCAGTTATAAGACGTGCTGTGTAGTCGAGTGGTAAAGATACCTGACTCTCATCCTGACGACCATGGTTTGAATCCCGCAATGAATAATCACGCTTCTTCTGTACAAATACGGATCTCAAACTAGTTTCCAATATTCCACATACCTTTACAGTCTTCCTAAACCCAGTTATAAGACGTCCTGTGTAGTCGTGTGTTTAAGATATCTGACCCTCGTCCTGACGACTCAGGTTCGAATCCCGCAATGAATAATCACGCTTCTTCTTTACAAATACGGAACTCAAACTAGTTTCCAATAATCCAAATACCTTTACAGTCGTCCTAAACCCAGTTATAAGACGTGATGTGTAGTCGAGGGGTTAAGATATCTGACTCTCATCCTGACGACACAGGTTCGAATTCTGGAATGACCAGTCACGCTGCTTCTGTACAAATACGGAACTCAAACTAGTTTCCTATATTCCACATAGATTTACAGTCTTCCTAAACCCAGTTTTGAGATGTGATGTGTAGTCGAGTGGTAAAGATACCTGACTCTCATCCTGACGACCCGGGTTCGAATTCCGCAATGAATAATCACGCTTCTTTTGTACAAATACGGAACTCAAACTAGTTTCCAATATTCCAAATACCTTTACAGTCTTCCTAAACCCAGTTATAAGACGTGCTGTGTAGTCGTGAGGTTAAGATATTTGACTCAGGTTCGAATTCTGGAATGACCGTTCACGCTGCTTCTGTACAAATATGGAACTCAAATTAGTTTCCAATATTCCACATAGCTTTACAGTCTTCCTAAACCCAGTTTTGAGTTGTGCTGTGTAGTCGAGGGGTTAAGATATCTGACTCTCGTCGTGACGACACGGGTTCGAATCCCGGAATGACCAATCGAGCTACTTCTGTACAAATACGGAACTCAAACTAGTTTCCAATATTCCACGTAGCTTTACAGTCTTCCTAAACCCAGTTTTGAGATGTGCTGTGTAGTCGAGTTTTAAAGATACCTGACTCTCATCCTGACGACCCGGGTTCGAATCCCGCAATGAATAATCACGCTTCTTCTGTAGAAATACGGAACTCAAACTAGTTTCCAATATTCCACATACCTTTACAGTCTTCCTAAACCCAGTTATAAGACGTGCTGTGTAGTCGAGTGGTAAAGATACCTGACTCTCATCCTGACGACCCAGGTTCGAAACCCGCAATGAATAATCACGCTTCTTCTGTACAAATACGGATCTCAAACTAGTTTCCAATATTCCACATACCTTTACAGTCTTCCTAAACCCAGTTATAAGACGTACTGTGTAATCGAGTGGTTAAGATACCTCACTCTCACCCTGACGACCATGGTTTGAATCCCGCAATGAATAATCACGCTTCTTCTGTACAAATACGGAACTCAAACTAGTTTCCAATATTCCACATACCTTTACAGTCTTCCTAAACCCAGTTATAAGACGTGCTGTGTAATCGAGTGGTTGAGATATCTGACTCTAACCCTGACGACCCGGGTTCGAATCCCGGAATGACCAATCAAGCTACTTCTGTACAAATACGGAACTCAAACTAGTTTCCAATATTCCACATAGCTTTACAGTCTTCCTAAACCCAGTTTTAGGACGTGCTGTGTAGTCGTGTGTTTAAGATATCTGACTCTCGTTCTGACGACTCAGGTTCGAATCCCGGAATGACCAATCAAGCTACTTCTGTACAAATATGGAACTCAAACTAGTTTCTAATATTCCAAATACCTTTACAGTCTTCCTAAACCTAGTTTTAGGACGTCCTGTGTAGTCGTGTGTTTAAGATATCTGACCCTCGTCCTGACGACTCAGGTTCGAATCCCGCAATGAATAATCACGCTTCTTCTTTACAAATACGGAACTCAAACTAGTTTCCAATAATCCAAATACCTTTACAGTCGTCCTAAACCCAGTTATAAGACGTGCTGTGTAGTCGAGGGGTTAAGATACCTCACTCTCACCCTGACGACCATGGTTCGAATCCCGCAATGAATAGTCACGCTTCTTCTGTACAAATACGGAACTCAAACTAGTTTCTAATATTCCACATAGCTTTACAGTCTTCCTAAACCCAGTTTTGAGATGTGCTGTGTAGTCGAGTGGTAAAGATACCTGACTCTCATCCTGACGACCCAGGTTCGAAACCCGCAATGAATAATCACGCTTCTTCTGTACAAATACGGATCTCAAACTAGTTTCCAATATTCCACATAACTTTACAGTCTTCCTAAACCCAGTTATAAGACGTGCTGTGTAATCGAGTGGTTAAGATACCTCACTCTCACCCTGACGACCATGGTTTGAATCCCGCAATGAATAATCACGCTTCTTCTGTACAAATACGGAACTCAAACTAGTTTCCAATATTCCACATACCTTTACAGTCTTCCTAAACCCAGTTATAAGACGTCCTGTGTAGTCGTGTGTTTAAGATATCTGACCCTCGTCCTGACGACTCAGGTTCGAATCCCGCAATGAATAATCACGCTTCTTCTTTACAAATACGGAACTCAAACTAGTTTCCAATAATCCAAATACCTTTACAGTCGTCCTAAACCCAGTTATAAGACGTGATGTGTAGTCGAGGGGTTAAGATATCTGACTCTCATCCTGACGACACAGGTTCGAATTCTGGAATGACCAGTCACGCTGCTTCTGTACAAATACGGAACTCAAACTAGTTTCCTATATTCCACATAGATTTACAGTCTTCCTAAACCCAGTTTTGAGATGTGATGTGTAGTCGAGTGGTAAAGATACCTGACTCTCATCCTGACGACCCGGGTTCGAATTCCGCAATGAATAATCACGCTTCTTTTGTACAAATACGGAACTCAAACTAGTTTCCAATATTCCAAATACCTTTACAGTCTTCCTAAACCCAGTTATAAGACGTGCTGTGTAGTCGTGAGGTTAAGATATTTGACTCAGGTTCGAATTCTGGAATGACCGTTCACGCTGCTTCTGTACAAATATGGAACTCAAATTAGTTTCCAATATTCCACATAGCTTTACAGTCTTCCTAAACCCAGTTTTGAGATGTGCTGTGTAGTCGAGGGGTTAAGATATCTGACTCTCGTCCTGACGACCCGGGTTCGAATCTCGCAATGAGCAATCAAGCTACGTCTGTAGAAATACGGAACTCAAACTAGTTTCCAATATTCCACATACCTTTACAGTCTTCCTAAACCCAGTTATAAGACGTGCTGTGTAGTCGAGTAGTTAAGATATCTGACTCTCGTCGTGACGACACGGGTTCGAATCCCGGAATGACCAATCGAGCTACTTCTGTAGAAATACGGAACTCAAACTAGTTTCCAATATTCCACATACCTTTACAGTCTTCCTAAACCCAGTTATAAGACGTGCTGTGTAGTCGAGTGGTAAAGATACCTAACTCTCATCCTGACGACCCAGGTTCGAAACCCGCAATGAATAATCACGCTTCTTCTGTACAAATACGGAACTCAAACTAGTTTCCAATATTCCACATACCTTTACAGTCTTCCTAAACCCAGTTATAAGACGTGCTGTGTAATCGAGTGGTTGAGATATCTGACTCTAACCCTGACGACCCGGGTTCGAATCCCGGAATGACCAATCAAGCTACTTCTGTACAAATACGGAACTCAAACTAGTTTCCAATATTCCACATAGCTTTACAGTCTTCCTAAACCCAGTTTTAGGACGTGCTGTGTAGTCGTGTGTTTAAGATATCTGACTCTCATCCTGACGACCCAGGTTCGAAACCCGCAATGAATAATCACGCTTCTTCTGTACAAATACGGATCTCAAACTAGTTTCCAATATTCCACATACCTTTACAGTCTTCCTAAACCCAGTTATAAGACGTACTGTGTAATCGAGTGGTTAAGATACCTCACTCTCACCCTGACGACCATGGTTTGAATCCCGCAATGAATAATCACGCTTCTTCTGTACAAACACGGAACTCAAACTAGTTTCCAACATTGCACATACCTTTACAGTCTTCCTTAACCCAGTTATAAGACGTGCTGTGTAGTCGAGTGGTAAAGATACCTGACTCTCATCCTGACGACCATGGTTCGAATCCCGCAATGAATAATCACGCTTCTTCTGTACAAATACGGAACTCAAACTAGTTTCTAATATTCCACGTAGCTTTACAGTCTTCCTAAACCCAGTTTTGAGATGTGCTGTGTAGTCGAGTAGTAAAGATACCTGACTTTCATTCTCACGACCATGGTTCGAATCCCGCAATGAATAATCGCGCTTCTTCTGTTCAAATACGGAACTCAAACTAGTTTCTAATATTCCACATAGCTTTACAGTCTTCCTAAACCCAGTTTTGAGATGTGCTGTGTAGTCGAGTGGTAAAGATACCTGACTCTCACCCTGACGACCATGGTTTGAATCCCGCAATGAATAATCACGCTTCTTCTGTACAAATACGGAACTCAAACTAGTTTCCAATATTCCACATACCTTTACAGTCTTCCTAAACCCAGTTATAAGACGTGCTGTGTAGTCGAGTGGTAAAGATACCTGACTCTCATCCTCACGACCCAGGTTCGAAACCCGCAATGAATAATCACGCTTCTTCTGTACAAATACGGAACTCAAACTAGTTTCCAATATTCCACATACCTTTACAGTCTTCCTAAACCCAGTTATAAGACGTGCTGTGTAGTCGAGTGGTAAAGATACCTGACTCTCATCCTGACGACCATGGTTTGAATCCCGCAATGAATAATCACGCTTCTTCTGTACAAATACGGATCTCAAACTAGTTTCCAATATTCCACATACCTTTACAGTCTTCCTAAACCCAGTTATAAGACGTCCTGTGTAGTCGTGTGTTTAAGATATCTGACCCTCGTCCTGACGACTCAGGTTCGAATCCCGCAATGAATAATCACGCTTCTTCTTTACAAATACGGAACTCAAACTAGTTTCCAATAATCCAAATACCTTTACAGTCGTCCTAAACCCAGTTATAAGACGTGATGTGTAGTCGAGGGGTTAAGATATCTGACTCTCATCCTGACGACACAGGTTCGAATTCTGGAATGACCAGTCACGCTGCTTCTGTACAAATACGGAACTCAAACTAGTTTCCTATATTCCACATAGATTTACAGTCTTCCTAAACCCAGTTTTGAGATGTGATGTGTAGTCGAGTGGTAAAGATACCTGACTCTCATCCTGACGACCCGGGTTCGAATTCCGCAATGAATAATCACGCTTCTTTTGTACAAATACGGAACTCAAACTAGTTTCCAATATTCCAAATACCTTTACAGTCTTCCTAAACCCAGTTATAAGACGTGCTGTGTAGTCGTGAGGTTAAGATATTTGACTCCGGTTCGAATTCTGGAATGACCGTTCACGCTGCTTCTGTACAAATATGGAACTCAAATTAGTTTCCAATATTCCACATAGCTTTACAGTCTTCCTAAACCCAGTTTTGAGTTGTGCTGTGTAGTCGAGGGGTTAAGATATCTGACTCTCGTCGTGACGACACGGGTTCGAATCCCGGAATGACCAATCGAGCTACTTCTGTACAAATACGGAACTCAAACTAGTTTCCAATATTCCACGTAGCTTTACAGTCTTCCTAAACCCAGTTTTGAGATGTGCTGTGTAGTCGAGTTTTAAAGATACCTGACTCTCATCCTGACGACCCGGGTTCGAATCCCGCAATGAATAATCACGCTTCTTCTGTAGAAATACGGAACTCAAACTAGTTTCCAATATTCCACATACCTTTACAGTCTTCCTAAACCCAGTTATAAGACGTGCTGTGTAGTCGAGTGGTAAAGATACCTGACTCTCATCCTGACGACCCAGGTTCGAAACCCGCAATGAATAATCACGCTTCTTCTGTACAAATACGGATCTCAAACTAGTTTCCAATATTCCACATACCTTTACAGTCTTCCTAAACCCAGTTATAAGACGTACTGTGTAATCGAGTGGTTAAGATACCTCACTCTCACCCTGACGACCATGGTTTGAATCCCGCAATGAATAATCACGCTTCTTCTGTACAAATACGGAACTCAAACTAGTTTCCAATATTCCACATACCTTTACAGTCTTCCTAAACCCAGTTATAAGACGTGCTGTGTAATCGAGTGGTTGAGATATCTGACTCTAACCCTGACGACCCGGGTTCGAATCCCGGAATGACCAATCAAGCTACTTCTGTACAAATACGGAACTCAAACTAGTTTCCAATATTCCACATAGCTTTACAGTCTTCCTAAACCCAGTTTTAGGACGTGCTGTGTAGTCGTGTGTTTAAGATATCTGACTCTCATCCTGACGACCCAGGTTCGAAACCCGCAATGAATAATCACGCTTCTTCTGTACAAATACGGATCTCAAACTAGTTTCCAATATTCCACATACCTTTACAGTCTTCCTAAACCCAGTTATAAGACGTACTGTGTAATCGAGTGGTTAAGATACCTCACTCTCACCCTGACGACCATGGTTTGAATCCCGCAATGAATAATCACGCTTCTTCTGTACAAACACGGAACTCAAACTAGTTTCCAACATTGCACATACCTTTACAGTCTTCCTTAACCCAGTTATAAGACGTGCTGTGTAGTCGAGTGGTAAAGATACCTGACTCTCATCCTGACGACCATGGTTCGAATCCCGCAATGAATAATCACGCTTCTTCTGTACAAATACGGAACTCAAACTAGTTTCTAATATTCCACATAGCTTTAGTCTTCCTAAACCCAGTTTTGAGATGTGCTGTGTAATCGAGTGGTAAAGATACCTGACTTTCATTCTCACGACCATGGTTCGAATCCCGCAATGAATAATCGCGCTTCTTCTGTACAAATACGGAACTCAAACTAGTTTCTAATATTCCACATAGCTTTACAGTCTTCCTAAACCCAATTTTGAGATGTGCTGTGTAGTCGAGTGGTAAAGATACCTGACTTTCATTCTGACGACCATGGTTCGAATCCCGCAATGAATAGTCACGCTTCTTCTGTACAAATACGGAACTCAAACTAGTTTCTAATATTCCACATAGCTTTAGTCTTCCTAAACCCAGTTTTGAGATGTGCTGTGTAGTCGAGTGGTAAAGATACCTGACTTTCATTCTCACGACCATGGTTCGAATCCCGCAATGAATAATCGCGCTTCTTCTGTACAAATACGAAACTCAAACTAGTTTCTAATATTCCACATAGCTTTACAGTCTTCCTAAACCCAATTTTGAGATGTGCTGTGTAGTCGAGTGGTAAAGATACCTGACTTTCATTCTGACGACCATGGTTCGAATCCCGCAATGAATAGTCACGCTTCTTCTGTACAAATACGGAACTCAAACTAGTTTCTAATATTCCACATAGCTTTACAGTCTTCCTAAACCCAGTTTTGAGATGTGCTGTGTAGTCGAGTGGTAAAGATACCTGACTCTCACCCTGACGACCATGGTTTGAATCCTGCAATGAATAATCACGCTTCTTCTGTACAAATACGGAACTCAAACTAGTTTCCTATATTCCACATAGATTTACAGTCTTCCTAAACCCAGTTTTGAGATGTGATGTGTAGTCGAGTGGTAAAGATACCTGACTCTCATCCTGACGACCCGGGTTCGAATTCCGCAATGAATAATCACGCTTCTTTTGTACAAATACGGAACTCAAACTAGTTTCCAATATTCCAAATACCTTTACAGTCTTCCTAAACCCAGTTATAAGACGTGCTGTGTAGTCGTGAGGTTAAGATATCTGACTCACGACTCAGGTTCGAATTCTGGAATGACCGTTCACGCTGCTTCTGTACAAATATGGAACTCAAATTAGTTTCCAATATTCCACATAGCTTTACAGTCTTCCTAAACCCAGTTTTGAGTTGTGCTGTGTAGTCGAGGGGTTAAGATATCTGACTCTCGTCCTGACGACCCGGGTTCGAATCTCGCAATGAGCAATCAAGCTACGTCTGTAGAAATACGGAACTCAAACTAGTTTCCAATATTCCACATACCTTTACAGTCTTCCTAAACCCAGTTATAAGACGTGCTGTGTAGTCGAGTAGTTAAGATATCTGACTCTCGTCGTGACGACACGGGTTCGAATCCCGGAATGACCAATCGAGCTACTTCTGTAGAAATACGGAACTCAAACTAGTTTCCAATATTCCACATACCTTTACAGTCTTCCTAAACCCAGTTATAAGACGTGCTGTGTAGTCGAGTGGTAAAGATACCTAACTCTCATCCTGACGACCCAGGTTCGAAACCCGCAATGAATAATCACGCTTCTTCTGTACAAATACGGATCTCAAACTAGTTTCCAATATTCCACATACCTTTACAGTCTTCCTAAACCCAGTTATAAGACGTACTGTGTAATCGAGTGGTTAAGATACCTCACTCTCACCCTGACGACCATGGTTCGAATCCCGCAATGAATAGTCACGCTTCTTCTGTACAAATACGGAACTCAAACTAGTTTCTAATATTCCACATAGCTTTAGTCTTCCTAAACCCAGTTTTGAGATGTGCTGTGTAGTCGAGTGGTAAAGATACCTGACTTTCATTCTCACGACCATGGTTCGAATCCCGCAATGAATAATCGCGCTTCTTCTGTACAAATACGGAACTCAAACTAGTTTCTAATATTCCACATAGCTTTACAGTCTTCCTAAACCCAATTTTGAGATGTGCTGTGTAGTCGAGTGGTAAAGATACCTGACTTTCATTCTGACGACCATGGTTCGAATCCCGCAATGAATAGTCACGCTTCTTCTGTACAAATACGGAACTCAAACTAGTTTCTAATATTCCACATAGCTTTACAGTCTTCCTAAACCCAGTTTTGAGATGTGCTGTGTAGTCGAGTGGTAAAGATACCTGACTCTCACCCTGACGACCATGGTTTGAATCCTGCAATGAATAATCACGCTTCTTCTGTACAAATACGGAACTCAAACTAGTTTCCTATATTCCACATAGATTTACAGTCTTCCTAAACCCAGTTTTGAGATGTGATGTGTAGTCGAGTGGTAAAGATACCTGACTCTCATCCTGACGACCCGGGTTCGAATTCCGCAATGAATAATCACGCTTCTTTTGTACAAATACGGAACTCAAACTAGTTTCCAATATTCCAAATACCTTTACAGTCTTCCTAAACCCAGTTATAAGACGTGCTGTGTAGTCGTGAGGTTAAGATATCTGACTCACGACTCAGGTTCGAATTCTGGAATGACCGTTCACGCTGCTTCTGTACAAATATGGAACTCAAATTAGTTTCCAATATTCCACATAGCTTTACAGTCTTCCTAAACCCAGTTTTGAGTTGTGCTGTGTAGTCGAGGGGTTAAGATATCTGACTCTCGTCCTGACGACCCGGGTTCGAATCTCGCAATGAGCAATCAAGCTACGTCTGTAGAAATACGGAACTCAAACTAGTTTCCAATATTCCACATACCTTTACAGTCTTCCTAAACCCAGTTATAAGACGTGCTGTGTAGTCGAGTAGTTAAGATATCTGACTCTCGTCGTGACGACACGGGTTCGAATCCCGGAATGACCAATCGAGCTACTTCTGTAGAAATACGGAACTCAAACTAGTTTCCAATATTCCACATACCTTTACAGTCTTCCTAAACCCAGTTATAAGACGTGCTGTGTAGTCGAGTGGTAAAGATACCTAACTCTCATCCTGACGACCCAGGTTCGAAACCCGCAATGAATAATCACGCTTCTTCTGTACAAATACGGATCTCAAACTAGTTTCCAATATTCCACATACCTTTACAGTCTTCCTAAACCCAGTTATAAGACGTACTGTGTAATCGAGTGGTTAAGATACCTCACTCTCACCCTGACGACCATGGTTTGAATCCCGCAATGAATAATCACGCTTCTTCTGTACAAATACGGAACTCAAACTAGTTTCCAATATTCCACATACCTTTACAGTCTTCCTAAACCCAGTTATAAGACGTGCTGTGTAATCGAGTGGTTGAGATATCTGACTCTAACCCTGACGACCCGGGTTCGAATCCCGGAATGACCAATCAAGCTACTTCTGTACAAATACGGAACTCAAACTAGTTTCCAATATTCCACATAGCTTTACAGTCTTCCTAAACCCAGTTTTAGGACGTGCTGTGTAGTCGTGTGTTTAAGATATCTGACTCTCATCCTGACGACCCAGGTTCGAAACCCGCAATGAATAATCACGCTTCTTCTGTACAAATACGGATCTCAAACTAGTTTCCAATATTCCACATACCTTTACAGTCTTCCTAAACCCAGTTATAAGACGTACTGTGTAATCGAGTGGTTAAGATACCTCACTCTCACCCTGACGACCATGGTTTGAATCCCGCAATGAATAATCACGCTTCTTCTGTACAAACACGGAACTCAAACTAGTTTCCAACATTGCACATACCTTTACAGTCTTCCTTAACCCAGTTATAAGACGTGCTGTGTAGTCGAGTGGTAAAGATACCTGACTCTCATCCTGACGACCATGGTTCGAATCCCGCAATGAATAATCACGCTTCTTCTGTACAAATACGGAACTCAAACTAGTTTCTAATATTCCACATAGCTTTACAATCTTCCTAAACCCAATTTTGAGATGTGCTGTGTAGTCGAGTGGTAAAGATACCTGACTTTCATTCTGACGACCATGGTTCGAATCCCGCAATGAATAGTCACGCTTCTTCTGTACAAATACGGAACTCAAACTAGTTTCTAATATTCCACATAGCTTTAGTCTTCCTAAACCCAGTTTTGAGATGTGCTGTGTAGTCGAGTGGTAAAGATACCTGACTTTCATTCTCACGACCATGGTTCGAATCCCGCAATGAATAATCGCGCTTCTTCTGTACAAATACGGAACTCAAACTAGTTTCTAATATTCCACATAGCTTTACAGTCTTCCTAAACCCAATTTTGAGATGTGCTGTGTAGTCGAGTGGTAAAGATACCTGACTTTCATTCTGACGACCATGGTTCGAATCCCGCAATGAATAGTCACGCTTCTTCTGTACAAATACGGAACTCAAACTAGTTTCTAATATTCCACATAGCTTTACAGTCTTCCTAAACCCAGTTTTGAGATGTGTTGTGTAGTCGAGTGGTAAAGATACCTGACTCTCACCCTGACGACCATGGTTTGAATCCTGCAATGAATAATCACGCTTCTTCTGTACAAATACGGAACTCAAACTAGTCTCCAATATTCCACATAGCTTTACAGTCTTCCTAAACCCAGTTTTGAGATGTGCTGTGTAGTCGAGTGGTAAAGATACCTGACTTTCATTCTCACGACCATGGTTTGAATCCCGCAAGGAATAATCACGCTTCTTCTGTACAAATACGGAATTCAAACTAGTTTCCAATATTCCACATACCTTTACAGTCTTCCTAAACCCAATTTTGAGATGTGCTATGTAGTCGAGTGGTAAAGATACCTGACTCTCACCCTGACGACCATGGTTTGAATCCTGCAATGAATAATCACGCTTCTTCTGTACAAATACGGAACTCAAACTAATTTCCAATATTCCACATACCTTTACAGTCTTCCTAAACCCAGTTTTGAGATGTGCTGTGTAGTCGAGTGGTAAAGATACCTTACTCTCATTCTCACGACCATGGTTCGAATCCCGCAATGAATAATCGCGCTTCTTCTGTACAAATACGGAACTCAAACTAGTTTCTAATATTCCACATAAATACAAATACAACGCCACAACAGGCAAAATGCCCAACGAGGTGGCTGATAAAAAGATGCCCATAAAAATATGGATGTCATATGTTTCAGAAATACAGCAACCCCATTAAAAATGCAATTAACACAAATTATAAACAATATATACACATGATAAAATATCATACAATGCCCATAAAGAATACTTATGGTTGTCTTATTCTAAGAATGGATAGCTTCTCGATTTACCCCAACATGTTTATCGTATTTCTTTTTAAACGTGTCAATTGTGTTACAATTTACTACCTCCGGGGGTAAGCTATTCTATTTATTAACAACCCTATTAGAGAAAAATTCCCTGCGACACCATAACCTTGCATTGTCCCTCACCAATCGATACTGGTGTCCCCTTGTAAAAGCAGTTGATTGGCGGTGTACTAAAAGTTCATGGTCCATCCTATCCATCCCATTGAAAATTTTGAACACTTCGATCATATCTCCTCGACACCTGCGTTCATCCAATGTAAACATATTCAAAAAATGAAGTCTCTCTTCATAACTCAAGCCCTGTGTGCCAATAAGGACACGCGTAGCTCTTCTCTGCACCCCTTCAATCAAGTCTATGTCCCTCTGTAGGTATGGTCTCCAAAACCTTACAGCATACTCCAGTCCAGGACGAACTAAACCTCGAAAAAGCGGATGTGCTGTGTAGTCGAGTGATAAATATACCTTACTCTCATCCTGACGACCCGGGTTCAAAGCCCGCAATGAATAATCGCGCTTCTTCTGTACAAACACTGAACTCAAACTAGTTTCTAATATTCCACATAGCTTTACGGTCTTCCTAAACCAAGATTTTAGATGTGCTGTGTAGTCGAGTGGTAAAGATACCTGTCTCTAATCCTGATGACCCGGGTTCGAAACCTGCAATGAATAATCACGCGTCGTCTGTACAAATACGGAACTTAAACTAGTTTCTAATATTTCACATAGCTTTACAGTCTTCCTAAACCCAGTTTTGAGATGTGCTGTGTAGTCGAGTGGTAAAGATACCTGACTTTCATTCTCACGACCATGGTTCGAATCCCGCAATGAATAATCGCGCTTCTTCTGTACAAATACGGAACTCAAACTAGTTTCTAATATTCCACATAGCTTTACAGTCTTCCTAAACCCAGTTTTGATATGTGCTGTGTAGTCGAGTGGTAACGATACCTGACTCTCATCCTGACGACCCGGATTCGAAGCCCGCAATGAATAATCGCGCTTCTTCTGTACAAACACGGAATTCAAACTAGTTTCTAATATTCCACATAGCTTTACGGTCTTCCTAAACCAAGATTTTAGATGTGCTGTGTAGTCGAGTGGTAAAGATACCTGACTCTAATCCTGATGATCCGGGTTCGAAACCCGCAATGAATAATCACGCGTCGTCTGTACGAATACTGAACTTAAACTAGTTTCCAATATACCATATATCTTTACAGTCTTCCTAAACCCAGTTTTGAGATGTGCTGTGTAGTCGAGTGGTAAAGATACCTCACTCTCACCCTGACGACCATGGTTTGAATCCCGCAATGAATAATCACCCTTCTTCTGTACAAATACGGAACTCAAACTAGTTTCCAATATTCCACATACCTTTACAGTCTTCCTAAACCCAGTTATAAGACGTGTTGTGTAATCGAGTGGTTGAGATATCTGACTCTAACCCTGACGACCCGGGTTCGAATCCCGGAATGACCAATCAAGCTACTTCTGTACAAATACGGAACTCAAACTAGTTTCCAATATTCCACATAGCTTTACAGTCTTCCTAAACCCAGTTTTACGACGTGCTGTGTAGTCGTGTGTTTAAGATATCTGACTCTCGTTCTGACGACTCAGGTTCGAATTCTGGAATGAATAATCACGCTTCTTCTGTACAAATACGGAACTCAAACTAGTTTCTAATATTCCACGTAGCTTCACAGTCTTCCTAAACCCAGTTTTGAGATGTGCTGTGTAGTCGAGTAGTAAAGATACCTGACTTTCATTCTCACGACCATGGTTCGAATCCCGCAATGAATAATCGCGCTTCTTCTGTTCAAATACGGAACTCAAACTAGTTTCTAATATTCCACATAGCTTTACAGTCTTCCTAAACCCAGTTTTGAGATGTGCTGTGTAGTCGAGTGGTAAAGATACCTGACTCTCATCCTGACGACCCAGGTTCGAAACCCGCAATGAATAATCACGCTTCTTCTGTACAAATACGTATCTCAAACTAGTTTCCAATATTCCACATACCTTTACAGTCTTCCTAAACCCAGTTTTGAGATGTGCTGTGTAGTCGAGTGGTAAAGATACCTTACTCTCATTCTCACGACCATGGTTCGAATCCCGCAATGAATAATCGCGCTTCTTCTGTACAAATACGGAACTCAAACTAGTTTCTAATATTCCACATAAATACAAATACAACGCCACAACAGGCAAAATGCCCAACGAGGTGGCTGATAAAAAGATGCCCATAAAAATATGGATGTCATATGTTTCAGAAATACAGCAACCCCATTAAAAATGCAATTAACACAAATTATAAACAATATATACACATGATAAAATATCATACAATGCCCATAAAGAATACTTATGGTTGTCTTATTCTAAGAATGGATAGCTTCTCGATTTACCCCAACATGTTTATCGTATTTCTTTTTAAACGTGTCAATTGTGTTACAATTTACTACCTCCGGGGGTAAGCTATTCTATTTATTAACAACCCTATTAGAGAAAAATTCCCTGCGACACCATAACCTTGCATTGTCCCTCACCAATCGATACTGGTGTCCCCTTGTAAAAGCAGTTGATTGGCGGTGTACTAAAAGTTCATGGTCCATCCTATCCATCCCATTGAAAATTTTGAACACTTCGATCATATCTCCTCGACACCTGCGTTCATCCAATGTAAACATATTCAAAAAATGAAGTCTCTCTTCATAACTCAAGCCCTGTGTGCCAATAAGGACACGCGTAGCTCTTCTCTGCACCCCTTCAATCAAGTCTATGTCCCTCTGTAGGTATGGTCTCCAAAACCTTACAGCATACTCCAGTCCAGGACGAACTAAACCTCGAAAAAGCGGATGTGCTGTGTAGTCGAGTGATAAATATACCTTACTCTCATCCTGACGACCCGGGTTCAAAGCCCGCAATGAATAATCGCGCTTCTTCTGTACAAACACTGAACTCAAACTAGTTTCTAATATTCCACATAGCTTTACGGTCTTCCTAAACCAAGATTTTAGATGTGCTGTGTAGTCGAGTGGTAAAGATACCTGTCTCTAATCCTGATGACCCGGGTTCGAAACCTGCAATGAATAATCACGCGTCGTCTGTACAAATACGGAACTTAAACTAGTTTCTAATATTTCACATAGCTTTACAGTCTTCCTAAACCCAGTTTTGAGATGTGCTGTGTAGTCGAGTGGTAAAGATACCTGACTTTCATTCTCACGACCATGGTTCGAATCCCGCAATGAATAATCGCGCTTCTTCTGTACAAATACGGAACTCAAACTAGTTTCTAATATTCCACATAGCTTTACAGTCTTCCTAAACCCAGTTTTGATATGTGCTGTGTAGTCGAGTGGTAACGATACCTGACTCTCATCCTGACGACCCGGATTCGAAGCCCGCAATGAATAATCGCGCTTCTTCTGTACAAACACGGAATTCAAACTAGTTTCTAATATTCCACATAGCTTTACGGTCTTCCTAAACCAAGATTTTAGATGTGCTGTGTAGTCGAGTGGTAAAGATACCTGACTCTAATCCTGATGATCCGGGTTCGAAACCCGCAATGAATAATCACGCGTCGTCTGTACGAATACTGAACTTAAACTAGTTTCCAATATACCATATATCTTTACAGTCTTCCTAAACCCAGTTTTGAGATGTGCTGTGTAGTCGAGTGGTAAAGATACCTCACTCTCACCCTGACGACCATGGTTTGAATCCCGCAATGAATAATCACCCTTCTTCTGTACAAATACGGAACTCAAACTAGTTTCCAATATTCCACATACCTTTACAGTCTTCCTAAACCCAGTTATAAGACGTGTTGTGTAATCGAGTGGTTGAGATATCTGACTCTAACCCTGACGACCCGGGTTCGAATCCCGGAATGACCAATCAAGCTACTTCTGTACAAATACGGAACTCAAACTAGTTTCCAATATTCCACATAGCTTTACAGTCTTCCTAAACCCAGTTTTACGACGTGCTGTGTAGTCGTGTGTTTAAGATATCTGACTCTCGTTCTGACGACTCAGGTTCGAATTCTGGAATGAATAATCACGCTTCTTCTGTACAAATACGGAACTCAAACTAGTTTCTAATATTCCACGTAGCTTCACAGTCTTCCTAAACCCAGTTTTGAGATGTGCTGTGTAGTCGAGTAGTAAAGATACCTGACTTTCATTCTCACGACCATGGTTCGAATCCCGCAATGAATAATCGCGCTTCTTCTGTTCAAATACGGAACTCAAACTAGTTTCTAATATTCCACATAGCTTTACAGTCTTCCTAAACCCAGTTTTGAGATGTGCTGTGTAGTCGAGTGGTAAAGATACCTGACTCTCATCCTGACGACCCAGGTTCGAAACCCGCAATGAATAATCACGCTTCTTCTGTACAAATACGTATCTCAAACTAGTTTCCAATATTCCACATACCTTTACAGTCTTCCTAAACCCAGTTATAAGACGTGCTGTGTAATCGAGTGGTTAAGATACCTCACTCTCACCCTGACGACCTTGGTTTGATCTCGCAATGAATAATCACGCTTCTTCTGTACAAATACGGAACTCAAACTAGTTTCCAATATTCCAAATACCTTTACAGTCTTCCTAAACCTAGTTTTAGGACGTCCTGTGTAGTCGTGTGTTTAAGATATCTGACCCTCGTCCTGACGACTCAGGTTCGAATCCCGCAATGAATAATCACGCTTCTTCTTTACAAATACGGATCTCAAACTAGTTTCCAATAATCCAAATACCTTTACAGTCGTCCTAAACCCAGTTATAAGACGTGCTGTGTAGTCGAGGGGTTTAAGATATCTGACTCTCATCCTGACGACACAGGTTCGAATTCTGGAATGACCAGTCACGCTGCTTCTGTACAAATACGGAACTCAAACTAGTTTCCTATATTCCACATAGATTTACAGTCTTCCTAAACCCAGTTTTGAGATGTGATGTGTAGTCGAGTGGTAAAGATACCTGACTCTCATCCTGACGACCCGGGTTCGAATTCCGCAATGAATAATCACGCTTCTTTTGTACAAATACGGAACTCAAACTAGTTTCCAATATTCCAAATACCTTTACAGTCTTCCTAAACCCAGTTATAAGACGTGCTGTGTAGTCGTGAGGTTAAGATATTTGACTCACGACTCAGGTTCGAATTCTGGAATGACCGTTCACGCTGCTTCTGTACAAATATGGAACTCAAATTAGTTTCCAATATTCCACATAGCTTTACAGTCTTCCTAAACCCAGTTTTGAGTTGTGCTGTGTAGTCGAGGGGTTAAGATATCTGACTCTCGTCGTGACGACACGGGTTCGAATCCCGGAATGACCAATCGAGCTACTTCTGTACAAATACGGAACTCAAACTAGTTTCCAATATTCCACATAGCTTTACAGTCTTCCTAAACCCAGTTTTGAGATGTGCTGTGTAGTCGAGTTTTAAAGATACCTCACTCTCACCCTGACGACCATGGTTTGAATCCCGCAATGAATAATCACGCTTCTTCTGTACAAATACGGAACTCAAACTAGTTTCCAATATTCCACATACCTTTACAGTCTTCCTAAACCCAGTTATAAGACGTGCTGTGTAATCGAGTGGTTGAGATATCTGACTCTAACCCTGACGACCCGGGTTCGAATCCCGGAATGACCAATCAAGCTACTTCTGTACAAATACGGAACTCAAACTAGTTTCCAATATTCCACATAGCTTTACAGTCTTCCTAAACCCAGTTTTAGGACGTGCTGTGTAGTCGTGTGTTTAAGATATCTGACTCTCGTTCTGACGACTCAGGTTCGAATCCCGGAATGACCAATCAAGCTACTTCTGTACAAATATGGAACTCAAACTAGTTTCTAATATTCCAAATACCTTTACAGTCTTCCTAAACCTAGTTTTAGGACGTCCTGTGTAGTCGTGTGTTTAAGATATCTGACCCTCGTCCTGACGACTCAGGTTCGAATCCCGCAATGAATAATCACGCTTCTTCTTTACAAATACGGAACTCAAACTAGTTTCCAATAATCCAAATACCTTTACAGTCGTCCTAAACCCAGTTATAAGACGTGCTGTGTAGTCGAGGGGTTAAGATATCTGACTCTCATCCTGACGACCATGGTTCGAATCCCGCAATGAATAATCACGCTTCTTCTGTACAAATACGGATCTCAAACTAGTTTCCAATATTCCACATACCTTTACAGTCTTCCTAAACCCAGTTATAAGACGTACTGTGTAATCGAGTGGTTAAGATACCTCACTCTCACCCTGACGACCATGGTTTGAATCCCGCAATGAATAATCGCGCTTCTTCTGTACAAATACGGAACTCAAACTAGTTTCTAATATTCCACATAAATACAAATACAACGCCACAACAGGCAAAATGCCCAACGAGGTGGCTGATAAAAAGATGCCCATAAAAATATGGATGTCATATGTTTCAGAAATACAGCAACCCCATTAAAAATGCAATTAACACAAATTATAAACAATATATACACATGATAAAATATCATACAATGCCCATAAAGAATACTTATGGTTGTCTTATTCTAAGAATGGATAGCTTCTCGATTTACCCCAACATGTTTATCGTATTTCTTTTTAAACGTGTCAATTGTGTTACAATTTACTACCTCCGGGGGTAAGCTATTCTATTTATTAACAACCCTATTAGAGAAAAATTCCCTGTGACACCATAACCTTGCATTGTCCCTCACCAATCGATACTGGTGTCCCCTTGTAAAAGCAGTTGATTGGCGGTGTACTAAAAGTTCATGGTCCATCCTATCCATCCCATTGAAAATTTTGAACACTTCGATCATATCTCCTCGACACCTGCGTTCATCCAATGTAAACATATTCAAAAAATGAAGTCTCTCTTCATAACTCAAGCCCTGTGTGCCAATAAGGACACGCGTAGCTCTTCTCTGCACCCCTTCAATCAAGTCTATGTCCCTCTGTAGGTATGGTCTCCAAAACCTTACAGCATACTCCAGTCCAGGACGAACTAAACCTCGAAAAAGCGGATGTGCTGTGTAGTCGAGTGATAAATATACCTTACTCTCATCCTGACGACCCGGGTTCAAAGCCCGCAATGAATAATCGCGCTTCTTCTGTACAAACACTGAACTCAAACTAGTTTCTAATATTCCACATAGCTTTACGGTCTTCCTAAACCAAGATTTTAGATGTGCTGTGTAGTCGAGTGGTAAAGATACCTGTCTCTAATCCTGATGACCCGGGTTCGAAACCTGCAATGAATAATCACGCGTCGTCTGTACAAATACGGAACTTAAACTAGTTTCCAATATACCATATATCTTTACAGTCTTCCTAAACCCAATTTTGAGATGTGCTGTGTAGTCGAGTGGTAAAGATACCTGACTTTCATTCTGACGACCATGGTTCGAATCCCGCAATGAATAGTCACGCTTCTTCTGTACAAATACGGAACTCAAACTAGTTTCTAATATTTCACATAGCTTTACAGTCTTCCTAAACCCAGTTTTGAGATGTGCTGTGTAGTCGAGTGGTAAAGATACCTGACTTTCATTCTCACGACCATGGTTCGAATCCCGCAATGAATAATCGCGCTTCTTCTGTACAAATACGGAACTCAAACTAGTTTCTAATATTCCACATAGCTTTACAGTCTTCCTAAACCCAGTTTTGATATGTGCTGTGTAGTCGAGTGGTAAAGATACCTGACTCTCATCCTGACGACCCGGATTCGAAGCCCGCAATGAATAATCGCGCTTCTTCTGTACAAACACGGAATTCAAACTAGTTTCTAATATTCCACATAGCTTTACGGTCTTCCTAAACCAAGATTTTAGATGTGCTGTGTAGTCGAGTGGTAAAGATACCTGACTCTAATCCTGGTGATCCGGGTTCGAAACCCGCAATGAATAATCACGCGTCGTCTGTACGAATACTGAACTTAAACTAGTTTCCAATATACCATATATCTTTACAGTCTTCCTAAACCCAATTTTGAGATGTGCTGTGTAGTCGAGTGGTAAAGATACCTGACTTTCATTCTGACGACCATTGTTAATTTTATAAATATTTTATTTATCCCTTAATAACAATGTAATTTTTTTAATCGTCGGTACAGGCATTTTTCTCTAGATGGTATATATGTTTCTCATAATTCAATTTTTTTTCTGTATATATAAAAATAATAAATTTAATTTCATTTGAAATAGAATATGATAAAATTAGTAAAAGATAGTAAATTGAATGAGAGAAAACAGCTGAGAATTCGTTCATCTCGAGAAATTGAATATGTCGGAATTAAAGATTGGAAACCAAAAACTGATTTTGGAAAGCATTCACTGTGAGAACTTTTATGAAAGAAACAATGGATTCACACTGAATAGTTAGGGAGGAATAATGTGCTCAGTTGGTCATTCTAAGCGTGACCTTTGAAATTAATAAGTGTCACTCACGTAGGTCACGTTCTAAGTCACGATATAACATGCGATTAAGAAACAGTAAAAAAGGACTTTCATTTTGTAGTCTTGCTGGCTAAAAATTCCTTGTGGATTATTTTTTTTTAATCATTTTTATGAGTTTTAACATTTTTATCATTTTTATGAGTTTTAACATTTTTATCATTTTTATGAGTTTTAACATTTTTATCATTTTTATGAGTTTTAACATTTTTTCATGTTTTAACATTTTTTCATGTTTTAACATTTTTTCATGTTTTAACATTTTTTCATGTTTTAACATTTTTTCATGTTTTAACATTTTTTCATGTTTTAACATTTTTTCATGTTATTTATCCCTTTTTTTATAAAAGTATTATTATTTTATTGAATACACACATGCTTCTGAGAAAATTGGTGCGAGAAAGAATAAAAGTTAAAATGTCATGTCCACTCTTTAGTTGACACCAGTCATATCGGATACAGTAGTTTATTTTTAGTCTTTTCTTATTCTCATCACTATTCGAAAAAACATGCCTCTCGTGGTAACAATGTCTGCTAAGGAACGTAAAATTCATGAAAAAAAAAACAAACTCGAATAAACATACAGATATAATATTTTATAGTACGTAAGTCGGAGTAACTTCCCGGATTGATAAACATTAGAAATCTTTTCAGCAGAAATGTAAGAAACATTGATATTTCATAAAACGGCAGGAAATGAATATTTTCTTAAGTTATGAAAATTTTATTCATTGAGACATGTCACAGACACGGTTTTCATACCCAGTTCAACGTAAATACAGTTTAACACTAGAAAGACCACGTCGATTTTTCATAACGAAGCATATTAATTGCTGAAATCCCGCTAGCATTTGTCACTTCCAGTGGAGATCGTGATAAGTACAGAGCTATGCAAGACTTGCCAAAGGATAGCGCTGTGACGGCCCAGAGAAAAATTTTTAGCCGTGAAGAGACCGGGAAAGCCTTGATCGGGATCATCGTTGTGTCCGTGATTATCACTTTATCTAGCCTTGCATTGAATGTGTACGACGACCCCAGCTTCAAATTTAGAGGAAACTGTTTTCGTTCCCAACGTCTTGGTGATGGTGTTTTTTTCACGAAATGTAATACAATTTATGACATTCGTGTTTTTGTCAATAACACACCGACGATAAAAGGAATTAATTTAAATTCCAGACAAATGTATAAACTTATCGAGCATGCAATCGATATCTTGA
Organism: Pholcus phalangioides; assembly: GCF_987345545.1. Classification (NCBI taxonomy): domain Eukaryota; kingdom Metazoa; phylum Arthropoda; class Arachnida; order Araneae; family Pholcidae; genus Pholcus; species Pholcus phalangioides. The sequence goes on from NW_028301598.1 coordinate 14,922,279, forward strand.
TATGAATAAATAATCGAACTGAATAAATTTGTAGTCTGTCTCATTTTTTTGGACTAAGCGTGAAGGTTATTCACATAACATTTTAATTAATATATATATATATATATCATTTAAGAAATGTAAAATCTTCAAACGACAAAATAAACAATTTTAAGTAAATAAAAATCAAATAGCGAAGATAATGAAAAAAACGATATATAGATGAATAGTAACGATAAAAACATAAAGAAAATAAAATGTTGACACAAAGATAATAAAAATCAAATAGATAAACGATGAAACATTAAAAAATAAAATGAAAAATAAACGAAATGAAAATAATATGATGTCACTAAGATAATAAAAATCAAATAGATAAAATAAAGAAAAATTAGTTTTTGAATAAAAGTGTGAGTAATTAATAAAGTCAAACATGTAGAATAAGTTGGATAAAATAAAATAAAGTGAAATAAATAAATTTTTAAGTGTTTGAAGTGAATAAAATAATAAAATAAAATAAAAGCATGAATAAAGTGATATAATGAAACACAAAAAGTAGGTTTAAATTTAAAAAATAATATATCAATGAAAATAACAAAGATGGTGAAGAAACGATATAGATGAAATAATAACGATAAAAAATAAAGAAATGAAAATAAAATGTTGACACAAAGATAATAAAATCAAATAGATAAACGATGAAACATTAAAAAATAAAATTTTGAATGATTAAAAAATAAACGAAATGAAAAAGATAATAAAATAAAGAAAATATTAAAATTTCTGAATAAAAGTTTGAATAATTAATAAAGTAAAACATAAAATAATTTGGATAAAGTGAAATAAATAAATTTTTAAGTGTTTGAAGTGAATAAAATAAATAAATAAATAAAATAAAAGTGATAAAATAAAATAGAAGCAAAACAAATGAAAAATATAATAAAATAAAGAAAATGTTAAAATTTTTGAATAAAAGTTTGAATAACTAAATATGGAATAAGTTGGATAAAATAAAATAAAGTGAAATAAATAAATTTTTAAGTGTTTGAAGTGAATAAAAAAATAAAATAAAATAAAAGCCATGAATAAAGTGACATAATGAAAAAACTAAAATATAAATAAAATAATAAAGTGCGGGAAGACACAATATCTTTCTTATTTATGTGGTATAAGAAGTGATGTCTAAAGAATAAGCTTTTTAAGGCTGTAGTTACAAATCTCATTTCGTTATGGAAGGAAATATAGAAATGTTGACAATGAAAACTTTTATGTGTGTGTGTGCATATTCTCTTATTTTTGGTATTTAATTTCCTAAATACCCGAAGAAGAGGGGTAAAAATAATAACTCCTGGGAAGTGAGCGTTTTTCGGATCATGTTTGATTAACTTGAATATTTGTTTATAAAAAGGCTCTTCTTGAAGCAGCATAATTTGAACACTAGTGGTTAATTAGCATCATCAACCAAAATCGAACTATATCTTTTCAAACTTGGGGATTGAAAACAGCTAGAGAAAAATCTTGGTTAGTTTTGTGCCATAATTGGCATTTTCGCCGTAATTTGACGACTTAATTTTTTCTCTTTTAAATTCATTTCTAATACAGCACCTTCATGTCCAAAGAGAAAATCGGGACATCTGATAAAAGTTCTTTGTTATAACGACGTAGTGAATAATTTTCACGAAAGTTATATATCGGTAGTGCTGCCACCTAGTATCGTCATTAATGTGATCAACGTGGGTCACGTGATCAACCATCTTGAGAAAAAATTTTAAAATTTATTTAAAAAAAAGGTTTGTGGAAAATTAGTGTGAAAATAATTGAAAAACAGTAGAGATGGTTCACGATATTTACCCTTTTCACCAATAACTCCAAGGACGAGTGGTAGCCTCGATCATAGGCATATTTTGAGACCATCAAAATTAGGAGCTATGTGTTTGTTATAGGAGCGTTGTTTTTTTAATATATTTTTTTGAATGTGCTATACGTACTATTACTTTTATTTTTTATATACTTATTTCATAAGGCCTAGCAAGTCTAATTGGTTCAGTGGCTAGCACACTAGCCTGGAGAACGAAAATATACTTTATCAGCTGTCATGGGTTCGATAGGTCTCTGAAAACAGTTTTTTTATTTCCAAATAAATAGGACCTACCCCGAATTTTGAATATATATCCGACATTTCTCCCAGACAGGTAGTCTGGTTCGCAAGGTGCGAGATCCGGAAAATATATCGGACATTTTCCAGCCGACAGGAAGTCTGGCTCGAAAGGTGCGAAATCCGGCTAAAAAAGGAAGTCGGTCAAAAACGCGTGAAAAATCGGAAACATTTCCGGTGGCGCAATCTAGTGGCGGAAATGGGCATAACCCCAGAGCGAAGCAGCATAATTTGTACACTAATGATTAATTAGTGTCATCAACGCAGTGAAAAGAGAAAAAATCTCAAGAGAGAGAGCCTTGAACGAGCGATAAGACGAACGATCAAAGAGCGGACAGAAGCTCTGGACATCTCGCTATTTAAAGGGGTCAAGCTGTCAATCAAAATGCGATACCAGTACTGTATTACATGGGCCGAAATCGGTCCAAACAAGTTCGTGATTGGACAATGTTGTCACGTGTGTTATGGGAGGGGGCGGATTCAGATCACGATAACCAATCACATCGCTTCCTAGGGTACAGGATCCTTTAAATAGCGAGTTCATCCGAGCATGAGCCATAGGTCATGGATTTTTCGTTTCCTGCTGACTTTCGGGAGAAGGCAAGAGCCCACAAAGCCCGAAGATCCGGGATGATTTCCTCGCTAGAAGGGGAAAACATCTACCGGAGAACCCAAGAAGAATGTGCTGGAGGTAAAACCTCCTGAACCTAAAAAGGTTTGTCCTTCAGAGGACGACCTAATGTAGAATTTATATTCTCCATCAGGGCAACGCGTAGCCGCTTCTGTCCACATCTGTCCACTATATGTGGAAGCAAGCTGACGACGAAGTTGCCAAGTACCAGTGGAGTTGAACCGTCCATTTCTGGACGAAACCGACAAACATTCCAAATCGGAATGTGCAATATACAATCAACACAACCAGTGACGTGGTAGCAGGTAAATATTTTCCAACGACCGCGGGAATCACGTTCCGACATGTTTGACGGCAGCGCAACCTAGGTCACGTGATTGTTCAGACATGTTACTGCATGTTCAGTATCCAATGATAACAGCGTCACGTGACCAACCAGCATTTCGGGTAACAGATAAATATCGTAGTCAAGTGATTACAACCCATTGCAAAATTAACGTGGGACATTATTTTTATTAACGATAACAATTTCTTGTATGGGGTCAACAATATTGCATAAATAGATACTATAGCTAATTAAGGAACGTACTGGTAAGTGTCGGGTGGTCCAGTGGTCAACGTTGTGGATTGTCATCATGAGGAACCAGGTTTGAACCTAGGGCTTGACCACCTAACACTTTTACATTTGAAAAAAAATAAATGATTAAAATCAATTAAAATAGTGCTGCCATCTAGTAGCGACATGGGGAAACATCCTGCGGAAACTCCGCCACCTCGTAAATAACCTAGAAAAAAATAATCTCGGACACAAGTCCATCCAAGCCTGGTCACGTGCTCGCAAGTTCAGTAACGTGACACCAAGTGTTCTGTAGGGAGAGGGATTGAATGAGTAGCGCCCTCTGGGTCACGTCATAGTCGAACAACACGACCATCAGGACGCCATCTTGAAAGATGACGTCATCGACATGTAGCGCCACGTGACACCCAAAAACACACCTCGACGAACAACACGAATCGATCACAGGAGCGGAAAAATCCCCTCTCCAACAACACGAACCCAATATGGCCGCCATCATGATGGCCACGCCCCCTCCAAAACTACCTCCGTCCAACAACACGGCCACGCCCACCTGTGGTCAAGGCCGTCCATTTCCGGTATACCGCTACTGACGACTCAGGTTCGAATTCTGGAATGACCAATCACACTGCTTCTGTACAAACACGGAACTCAAAATAGTCTCGAATATTCCACATCGCTTAACTGTCTTCCTAAACCCAGTTGTGAGATGTGCTGAGTAGTCGAGTGGTTAAGACACCTGACTCTCATTCTGACGACCCGGGTTCGAATCCCGGGATGACCAATCAAGCTACTTCTGTACAAATACGGAACTCAAACTAGTTTCCAATATTTCACATACCTTTACAGTCTTCCAAAACCCAGTTTTCAGATGTGCTATGTAGTCGAGTGGTAAAGATACCTGACGACCATGGTTCGAATCCCGCAATGAATAATCACGCTTCTTCTGTACAAATACGGAACTCAAACTAGTTTCCAATATTCCACATAGCTTTACAGTCTTCCTAAACCCAGTTATAAGACGTGCTGTGTAGTCGAGTGGTAAAGATACCTGACTCTCATCCTGACGACCCGGGTTCGAATCCCGCAATTCATAATCACGCTTCTTCTGTACAAACACGGAACTCAAACTAGTTCTCAATATTCCACATACCCTTACAGTCTTTCTAAACGCAGTTTTAGGATGTGCTGTGTAGTCGAGTGGTTAAGATATCTGACTCTCGTCCTGACGACCCGGGTTCGAATCCCGGATTGGCCAATCAAGCTACTTCTGTACAAATACGAAACTCGAAATAGTTTCCAATATTCCACATAGCTTTAAAGTCTTCCTAAACCCAGATTTAGGACGTGCTGTGTAGTCGAGTGGTAAAGATATCTGACTCTCATCCTGGCGACTCAGGTTCTTATTCTGGAATGACCAATCACGCTGCTTCTGTACAAACACGGAACTCAAAATAGTTTCCAATATTCCACGTAAACTTACAGTCTTGCAAAACCCAGTTTTAAATTATGCTGTGTAATAGAGTGGTTAAGATATCTGACTCTCCAGACGACTCAGGTTCGAATTCTGGAGTGACCAATCACGCTGCTTCTGTACAAACACGGAACTCAAAATAGTTTCCAATATTCCACATAGCTTTACAGTCTTCCTAAACCCAGTTGTGACATGTGCTGTGTAGTCGAGTGGTAGAGATACCTGACTCTCATCCTGACGACCCGGGTTCGAATCCCGCAATGTCTAATCACGCTTCTTCTGTACAAATCCTAGAACTCAACCTAGTTTTCAATTATCCACATACCCTTACAGTCTTCCTAAACCCAGTTTTAAGACGTGCTGTGTAGTCGAGTGGTTAAGATACGTAACTCTCTTCCTGACGACTCAGGTTCGAATTCTGGAATGACCAATCACGATACTTCTATACAAATACGAAACTCAAACTAGTTTCAAATATTCCACATACACTTATAGTTTTCCTAAACCCAGTTTTAGGACGTGTAGTCGTGTGGTTAAGATAACTCACTGTCGTCCTGACGACCCAGGTTCGAATCCCGGAATGACCAATCAACCTACTTCTGCACATATACGAAACTCAACCTAGTTTTCAATATTCCACATACCTATACAGTCTTCGTAAACGCAGTTTTAGGACGTGCTGTGTAGTCGAGTTTTAGGATACCTGACTCTCTTCCTGACGACTCAGGTTCGAATTCTGGAATGACCAATCACGATACTTCTATACAAATACGGAACTCAAACTAGTTTCAAATATTCCACATACCCTTATAGTCTTCCTAAACCCAGTTTTGAGATGTGCTGTGTAGTTGAGTGGTAGAGATACCTGACTCTCATCCTGACGACCCGGGTTCGAATCCCGAAATCAATAATCACGCTTCTTCTGTACAAATACGGAACTCAAAATAGTTTCCAATATTCCACATAGCTTTAAAGTCTCCCTAAACCCAGATTTAGGACGAGTTGTGTGGTTAAGATATCTGACTCTCGTCCTCACGCCTCAGGTTCTTATTCTCGAATGACCAATCACGCTGCTTCTGTACAAACACGTAACTCAAAATAGTTTCCAATATTCCACATAGCTTTAAAGTCTTCCTAAACCCAGTTTTTAGATGTGCTGTGTAGTCGAGTGGTAAAAATACCTGACTCTCATTCTGACGACCCAGGTTCAAATCCCGGAATAAACAATCACACTACTTCTGTACAAACACGGAACTCAAAATAGTTTCCAATATTCGACATAGCTTTACAATCTTCCTAAACCCAGTTGTGAGATGTGCTGTGTAGTCGTGTGGTTAAGAAACCTGACTCTCGTCTTGACGACACGGGTTCAAATCCCGGAATAAACAATCACACTTCTTCTGTACAAATACGGAACACAAACTAGTTTCCAATATTCCACATAATTTTACAGTCTTCCTAAACACAGTTTCAGGACGTGCTGTGTAGTCGTGTGGTTAAGATATCTGACTCTCGGCCTGACGACCCGGGTTCGAATCCCGGAATGACCAATCAAGTTACTTCTGTACATATACGGAACTCAAAATACTTTCCAACATTCCACATACCTTTACAGTCTTCCTTTACCCAGGTTCGAGACGTTCTCTGTGGTAGAGATACCTGACTCTCTTCCTGACGACTCAGGTTCGAATTCTGGAATGACCAATTACGCTGCTTCTGTACAAACACGGAACTCAAATTAGTTTCAAATATTCCACATACCCTTATAGTCTTCCTAAACCCAGTTTTAGGACGTGCTGTGTAGTCGAGTGGTTAAGATAACTCAATGTCGTCCTGACGACCCGGGTTCGAAACCCGGAATGACCAATCAAGCTACTTCTGTACAAATACGGAACTCAAAATAATTTCCAATATTCCACATATATTTACAGTCTTCCTAAACCATGTTTTAAGACGTGCTGTGTAGTCGAGTGGTTAAGATATCTGACTCCCGTCCTGACGATTCGGGTTCGAATCCCGGAATGACCAATCAAACTACTTTTTTTACAAATACGGAACCCAAACTAGTTCCCAATATTCCACGTAATCTTACAGCCTTGCTAAACCCAGTTTTGAATTGTGCTGTGTAATCGAGTGGTTAAAATACCTGATTCTCGTCCTGACGACCCGGGTTCAAATCCCGGAATAAACAATCACACTACTTCTGTACAAATACGGAACTCAATATTCCACATACCCTTACAGTCTTTCCAAACCCAGTTTTAGGACTGCTGTGTGGTTAAGATAACTCACTATCGTCCTGACGACCCAGGTTCGAATCCCGGAATGACCAATCAAGCTACTTCTGTACAAATACGGAACTCAAAATAGTTTCTAATATTCGACATAGCTTTACTGTCTTTCTACACTAGTTTTGAGATGTGCTGTGTAGTCGAGTGGTAAAGATACCTGACTCTCATCCTGACGACCCGGGTTCGAATCCCGGTATGACAAATCAAGCTACTTCTGCACAAACAGGATACTCAAAATAGTTTCCAATATTCGACATAGCTTTACAGTCTTTCTAAACATGTCCGGAAAATTCACCGACCGACAATTCACCGCTAGGAAAATTCACCGACAACAGTTTTAGTGCGAGTCAGTTAGCGAGGGAGTGAGCGATTGAGTTACTGAGTGACTGAGTGACCGAGTGAGTAAGTGATTGAGCGAGTGACCGAGTCAGTGATTGAGTGACTGAGTCAGTGATAGAGCGAGTAACCGAGTCAGTGATTGAGTGACCAAGTGAGTAAGTAATTGAGCGAGTGACCGAGTCAGTGATTGAGCGAGCGAGTAAATTGGTTAGTAAGTGAGATAGGGAGTGAATTGGTTAGTTAGTTAATTTTTTTAACGTAGTAGTGTCACAAATGATTAAAAAATCCGATTGTTCCGAAAACATATCCCTTCTCAATGAGTCTATATTACAATATTGATCTGATGTCATATTTATAGTTTCGGCTCGGCATGATTTCAACGTTGACCCCCCCTCCCCTCTTATGACACCCTTAGGTTGTCGAATATGGAAAAACCATTTCTTAGTGAGTAGTGAGTCTTTACGTCGTGAAAAAAACTATTCACAAAATTTGATATATTTACAGCTTCAGCGGTTTTGGCTCGGCGATGATGAATCAGTCATGACATGTTATTTTATATACAGTACTAGGGGGCTCTGCCCCTCCCCTGCCATCTGTCAACCCCCCCCCCCCCTTTTCTATTCACAACATATCTTATTTATTTCGTCCCACTTCATCAGCGTGCTATGGAAAGGGACACGTGAAAGCACCAGCTTACTGAAGAAGCGAATTTTATAATAATAAAGCAACAAAAAACAAATGTGATTTATCAAGTAACCCCAGAAAACTTTCCCATGGGGGTCCCCAAACTCCAATTCGTTGAATTTTAGGGGGGTGGCCCTGACTGGATTTATCTCGGGCTACCGATGTGTTGCAAATTTTACAATGTTAAACAACAAAAACCAATGAGATTCATCCAGGGACACCCGAAATCAAACCTATCAACTTTTCCATGGGGCCCCGACCTGAAGGCTTGTCGGACATACCCCCTGTGAGTGGCCACGAAAATTTTTAATTTTTATCAATTTTAAAACGAATAAAATCCAGGGCCCACATCCAGTAACAGGGACCCCATACGCAGATTTTTAGTTGGGCACACAGACACTGGATTTATCTCGTGCTTGTGCTGTTGAATATTCTACAATGTTAAACAACAGAAAAGAATGAGATTCATCCAGTGCCCCCAAAATGAAACGGGACCCCTGACTCGGAAGCTAATCGGGCATCCCCTGTGAAGGCCACTGCAAATATTCATTTTACCAACGAATAAAATCCAGGCCCCCCCCCCCACCCCGCAATTACCCGAGACCAAATTCGCAAATTTCATGGGACCTGAGACTGGATATACATTGGGCTTCCGCTATCGCAAATTTGTCAATGTTAAACCAGCAAGAAAACAATGAGTTCCATCAATGACCCCTGGAAATGAAACCTTTTAACTTCCCCATGAAGCTGTATGTGCAATCTCCCGGGTACCCCGACCCTGTATGTTGGGAGCACTGGTGATATATGTATATTTTACGTATACATACCTCTCGGCATGACCCCCACGATGGCAGGGCTGACAGGGGCCGGAACGTTTCTTATCCTTTGTGATATTTTCACATTATAAATTAAGCACAGAGGGGCCCGTGAAAACGCTTGTTTGGGGGCCCGCCATCTATTTCAGCTTAGGGGACCTGCTGTAGGATGTGGGAACCTCTGGGTACATGCACATAACTTGGTCCCGATATATGCAAGAGTTAAATGAAAACTTGATCCCAAAATCGTAACCGACTTCCGTAACACAAAAACGTAACAGATTTCCATCACTCAAAAAACGTCACCGACTCCCGTAATAAAAAAAATCGTCACTAATTTCCGTTGCATAGGAAGTATATATATACGTATATAGTAAATATAGAGTACATATAGATACGCACTAAGGCGGGATTTTTGAAAGTTCATCACGTGAAATCGCGGGTAACAGAAATCCATTGGTTACTGATGATCAGCGATGTTTTTTATAATATCAAAGTGATAACAGGACATGATTTTAAGCATTTTTAGGGGGTTGATTTATCGCGTATCCACTTACTTTATTATCTTTTAATTCTGTTATTATCCCTTTTAACATTTCATTAGAAGTTTCTGAGTAAAACCGAGTTAATGGAATTTTGTTGAATATACTGTCTTGTATTGGGCAACAGCAATTTGTAATTTATACAAATACAAGGCCACAACAGGCAAAACGCCCAGCGAGGTGGCTGAGAAAAAGATGTCCACAATAAATATGGATGTCATATATTTCAGAAATACAGCAACCCAAATCCGTATCATCTGAATTTCTTCTCATAAAGTCATTATTAAAACTTTCCGCCATATCTTTAGGATATGGCACTTACTCAATAGATCACTCACTCACTAGATCGCTCACTCACTTACGGACTGACGTACTCGCTTATTGAATCAGTAACTCACTCTCTCACTGACTCACTGAATCACTTACTCACTGGGTCACTCACTCAGTAACTCAATCGCTCATTCCCTCGCTAACTGACTCGCATAGAACTGTCGTCGGTGAATTTTCCGGCGGTGAATTGTTGGTCGGTGAATTTTTCTAGCGGTGAATTGCATGGCGGTGAATTGTTGGTCGGTGAATTTTCCTAGCGGTGAATTGCATGGCGGTGAATTGTTGGTCGATGAATTGTCGGTCGGTGAATTGCTTGGCGGTGAATTGTTGGTCGGTGAATTGTTGGTCGGTGAATTTTCCTAGCGGTGAATTGCATGGCGGTGAATTGTTGGCGGTGAATTTTCCGTAAACCCTTTCTAAACCCAAGTGTGAGATGTGCTGTGTAGTCGAGTTTTTAAGATACCTGACTCTCAACCTGACGACCCGTGTTTGAATCCCGCAGTGACTAATCACGCTTCTTCTGTACAAATACGGACCTCAAAATAGTTACCAATATTCCACGTAATCTTACAGTCTTGCTAAACCCTGTTTTGAATTGTGCTGTGTAATCGAGTGGTTAAGATACCTGATTCTCGTCCTGACGACCCGGGTTCAAATCCCGGAATAAACAATAACACTACTTTTGTACAAATACGGAACTCAACCTAGTTCTCAATATTCCACATACCCTTACAGTCTTTCTAAACCCAGTTTTAGGACGAGCTGTGTAGTCGTGTGGTTAAGATACCCGACTCTCATCCTGACGACCCGGGTTCGAATCCCGCAATGACTAATCACGATTCTTCTGTACAAATACGGAACTCAACCTAGTTTTATATATTCCACATACCCTTACAGTCTTTCTATACCCAGTTTTAGGACGTGCTGTGTAGTCGTGTGGTTAAGATACCTCACTGTCGTCCTGACGACCCAGGTTCGAATCCCGGAATGACCAGTCAAGCTACTTTTTTACAAATACGGAACACAAACTAGTTTCCAATATTCCACATAACCTTACAGTTTTTCTAAACCCAGTTTTAGGACGTGCTGTGTAGTCGAGTGGTTAAGATATCTGACTCTCGTCCTGACGACCCGGGTTCGAATCCCGGAATGACCAATCAAGCTACTTCTGTACAAATACGGAACTCAAAATAGTTTCTAATATTCCACATAGCTTTACAGTCTTCCTTTACCCAGTTTTGAGATGTGCTGTGTAGTCGAGTGGTAAAGATACCTGGCTCTCATCCTGACGATGCGGGATGGAATTCTGGAATAACCAATCACGCTTCTTCTGTACAAATACGGAACACAAACTAGTTTCCAATATTCCTTATACCTTTACAAACTTCCTAAACGCAGTTTTAAGAAGTGCTGTGTAGTCGTGGGGTTAAGATATCTGACGACTCAGGTTCGAATACTGCAATGACCAATCACGATACTTCTACACAAATACGGAACTCAAGCTAGTTTCAAATATTCCTTATACTCTTCCTAAACCCAGTTTAAGGACGTGTTGTGTAGTCATGTGGTTAAGATACCTGTCTCTCGTTCTGACGACCCGGGTTCGAATCCCGGAATAAACAATCACGCTACTTCTGTACAAATACGGAACTCAAATTAGTTTCCAATATTCCACGTAATCTTACAGTCTTGCTAAACCCAGTTTTGAATTCTGCTGTGTAATCGAGTGGTTAAGATACCTGACTCTCGTCCAGACGACTCAGGTTCGAATTCAGGAATGACCAATCACACTGCTTCTGTACAAACACGGAACTCAAAATAGTTTCCAATATTCCACATAGCTTTACTGTCTTCCTAAACACAGTTTTGAGATGTGCTGCGTAGTCGAGTGGTAAAGATACCTGACTCTCGTCCTGACGACCCGAGTTCGAATCCCGGAATAAGCAATCACGCTACTTCTACACAAATACGGAACTCAAAATAGTTTCCAATATTCCACGTAATCTTACAGTCTTGCTAAACCCAGTTTCAGGACGTGCTGTGTAGTCGTGTGGTTAAGATACCTCACTGTCGTTCTGACGACCCAGGGGGTGAACTATCTCTGCGGTCCTTAGCCGAAAAAAAGTAGTTAAGCCCCGATTTGTCCTTAGATGGCCAGTAGTTCGACTTTTCGGTACTATCTCTAAGCTAAGGACTTTTTTTTAGTAGTTACTTAGGACCGCTGCTAAGGACTGCCTAGCACCAGTCCTAAAGCAGCAAGAAAAGTAGTTCACGGCGGCCATCTTGGAAAAGAGGAAATTTCGTCTCTGGCCGCGAGTTCTCACTGATATTTAGCGATGAAATATGCTGTTTTTTTTTCGAATTAAACAATTTTTTACGATAATAACGACAGACATAACTTAGATTATATCTTCGATGTCATCAAAGTTGAAGTGATTCATCGTTATATCCTGCAAAACCAGATGTTGATATCGGCGATCGAAGCCACGACGAAGTGCTAGCATGTTCATTACTGAGGTAAGAATTATTTTATTGCTGTCGAACTATATAAAAAGAGTGTTTAGAAATATTCTTAATATTTTTTTGCTCGGTAAATGCGTTATTTAAAAATATAAATGGACAATGTTACGCTATCAATAGGGCAGTGGATCCCACTTGGTAATGCTGAAAAATATCAAATAGCCCATGTATACTTTGGATTGTATTGAAAATATTTACATGGCAAATGAAACATAAATCTGCAATTACGATAATAGCAGATTGAAATTTTACATTCTATGTTTTTTGCCGTATTAATTTTTTTCAATGAAAAATTATGTCTAAATAAATTGAGCATGTGTGTAAATAAATAATTTGAATATTGTTGGCACAATAAAAATTGTGCTTGGATGACTATGCTATGAATAATCGCATATAAATAAGGAAATTGAAAATTTGTGTTTTAGATCAACCTCCCTTCAATGCACAAAGTAACTAATAAGCTACAATTCATTGATAATAAATTGCAGCACCTAAATGACAAAAAATTTAATTATTTTTTTGTGATGAGTAATGGTGAAATTGAAATAAAGCATGGTAAAAATTGGCAGTAATGTTAAATATTAATTTTTGTAAAACTCGTGCACTAAAGGATAGATTTGATATTTTGAACTGTTCAAATGAACAATGAGAGACTCGGAGAGAACAACTCCGAGATGAGGAATATTTAATAAGGAATCATTATATTGTTTTGTTGATATGAAAAATGAAATTCATACAATGGGACTAAAAAACAAAGTTGGAATTTCAGGCACAGTTTTTATTGAGGTATATACATTATAACTAGAGGAAGCAGATTAGTGTTCGAAACGTATTACTACTTCAGTATTTGGGTTATGGCCTTGCTGTGTGTGTTCAAATTTAATTTTTTGCCAAAAATTGTTTTTGATTTTGTGTGTATGGGTAAACACAGAAAACAAATTTCCATGTCGAATATTTAAGAACTTTAAAATATAACATTTTGAGATGTTATGGAAGTGAAACTTTTAACAAGCATTTATTTTTTAATAATGTTGTTAGTAAACAGCTGAAAGATTATATATATATTAGTGTATATACATTTATGAGACTTTTCTAACTCCGAAAAAATTTTTTTCCCAGGAACTTGGCTGTAGGTAGCTACGAAGTAATGTGAAGGTTTTCAAGGTTACCCAACAATTCTACCAGAGCAAAGAAAGGTAATTTTAATTCTTTGTATTTGACTTTGAGCAACAGTTTCCATTATTATTTTCATGTAAAAAAATATTTCCATGCATGATTTAATGACATAAATTTTAACAATTATCATTTTCACTGATTTCATTTGTATCAACAACCCTAGTGGAACAAATACAGTCGAACCCGATTTAACACCACCATCCCACCCACAGAATTTTGACGTTGTATCAGATCATAATAGCGTTTCGGAGAGGCTGTATTACATAAATTCACATGTTTATTAAGAAATGTTGTATTTCAGTGTCTTATTTATATTGCACCATGAATAAAATAACCTATTTATACACATTCAATTTTAAGTGGAGAAAATTCATAAAAATTGTAAACTGTACAATCACTTGAATATTTCTCAATATAAAACTCAACATAAACATACTTCCCTCTGAAATTATTGTAATTTCAGCGACACATTTTATATGTGCAAAAACAAAATAAGCAAGGGGGAAAGGTGGCATTGTTTTTAGTCCATACCATATTGGTTTCTCTCGAGAAATATCTTGCTATGAGTAATTATCTTTATAATAATTTTTTTCAGATACTATTGAAAGAACAACTGTTTTTGACATAATTGAATTGAGGAAATTAAGATAGACGATTTCTTAATGGCTACCTATACCACTCAAAATTTGACCAGTGCAAGTAAAATCATGTACTGTTGAAAAACTTGTCTTCGCTATATAAATGAGAAGGAGGACATTAAAAAAAAATGTTTAGAAGCTTTACTAACTGAAAAGCAATATTAATTCTTTGAAAAACGTGTTATATTTACTGATGAGCAAATTTTGTGAATGGAAATATTAAATCAATATACTTGACGACAAATAATATCATACTTTTTAACTAGTGAGACCATACAACACTGCAAAATTTCTATGTTAATTTAAATAGGGGTTCCCCGATCCACAAGAGGTTGCTAAGGATGTGTTTTAGAGCAAAGCTGAAAGAGTAAGCTGCGTGCCAATAGGTTTTTGCACTTCATCTGTCTGACCAAAATTTTAGGGTAGAAACATGGCTCGAAAAAATTGAAAAAGGCGGGGGGCCAAATTTTTTGGCAGCCAAGCATATTTTTAGAAGAAATAATCCGAAGTAAAAAAAAATTATATTCAACTTTTTCAGCACTTAGTGATGATCTTCACATGTTGGAAGATTCAGACATAAACTCCAAATATTTTATGATCTGCATAGAAAATTTTAGGTGTCAGCATGAATTTTTTTTTGTAATGTTGGCTCTTAAGATTTGCCAAGCCCTAGGTAAATACATCTAGACATGAACATGTGCCTCTATGTGGAACGCCAGGCCTCCCTTGCAAAACACAGTTTATACATTTTGGATCCTACTGTGATAAAATGGTGGCGAGTCGACTCAATGTCGATTAAGTGCTATTGTGCACGAATTATCTCTACTTATACAACTAAAGACTGCGTTATAATTTGAAATAAAATATACAGTACATTTAAATATTGATAAGTATAATAAAAGTGTTTTTTTTCTTCCTCTTTTTAATTTCAGGTAAATCAACATTTGAAGATGCAGATGAAAATTTATGAATCTTAAAAAATTATATTCCTGAAAGATGCGATTTCTAAGAAAAGTACAACCAATAAATTGTGATTATAACTCTCTATGAACATATGTTTGAAATAAAATGTTTTTGTATGACAAATCATATGTGCAAGTTGTTATTTAATTCATGTTTCTATTAATCAATTTCAATCAATCATTCATCTTCTAATCAACTCAAATGAAATATATTGTCAAAATGAAAGTTATCAGGTGAAATTATTTGTTGGAAGCTAAATATGAAACAGATAAATTGATGAAAGATCTTGAATATAGACGTATACATATTTTAAATATTGAAGTATTCACTTCCATTAACAGGTAAGTGCTCATTCATAGAAAATCGTGTTCTGATATTTTTTAATACCGAGGAGAAACCCATAGTTTAAAATATAGAACTACAATACGCAGCAAGGCAGTTAATTCTTTTAATTATAAATTATCAATAATTTAATATTTTAGTTGCTCCGAAAATAATTTGCAATTCAATGAATTTAGAAGGAATAAAAATGGATAATAAAAAATCATTTTTAAAAAAATTGGTCTTAAAAAACAGTTGCACTCAATATTAAAAATAGTATTCAGCTGGGGCCTCAAGTAGGGCCCCCGAGGCGAACAGAGGGTCCAAAAATCTACAATTATTTTGCATAATAACCCTTTCAAGAAGAGCCCCCCCCCCAAAAAAAAAGGGAAAGTTTGCCCCGGAAAGGCCCACTACGACCATAGGCTCAACTAGTGCCGGTAACCTTAATTTAAAATTTTGCATTTTGTTGTAAGAATTTTCTTTTTTTCAAATTTTGATTTCATCAGTATGCGACCCGCTTATATGCAGCTGGGGTCCCAGATACTCGCTTTTTCAAGTATCCAAAAGTGGGATCCATGAGCTCGGACAAGAAAAATACCGAATCTTATTCTAAAAAAAGCAGCAAGATGAAAAATGCAACGTCTCATACGCTTACAAAATAATTAAACTAGCTGGCGATGTTAGAGTAAAAAAAATGGCAAAGCACGGGTGACAAAAATGTGTGGCGAGTCCCTCGGAAAAAAAAGTTTGTTTACAATCAGTTGTAAACATGAAATCCCTGCCACCACCCACTGCGGAAAAACGATTGTTAAATAATTAGTAGCAGTTGTAGGCTTCAAACGGCATCCCGATTGGTTAGCGATGTGTTACTCTCGAAACCAAAAATTTTCTCTCCCTCTAACTACTGTTTCACGTCACGTGACCTTAAGGACTGGTAGTTCATAGTACCTCTTAACTACTAGTAGTTGAAGCGGTCCTTAGCTGCAGTCCTCCGACCGGTAGTTCATTAGGACTAGTAGTTACTAAGGACTGCATAGATAGTTCACCCCCTGGTTCGAATCCCGGAATGACCAATCAAGCTACTTCTGTACAAATACGGAACACAAACTAGTTTCCAATATTCCACATAACTTTACAGTCTTCATAAACGCAGTGTTAGGGCGTGCTGTGTAGTCGTGTGGTTAAGATATCTGACTCTCGTCCTGACGACTCAGGTTCGAATTCTGCAATGACCAATCACGCTGCTTCTGCACAAACACGGAACTCAAAATAGTTTCCAGTATTCCACATAGCTTTACAGTCTTCCTAAACCCAGTTTTGAGATGTGCTGTGCAGTCGAGTTTTTAAGATACCTGACTCTCAACCTTACGACCCGGGTTCGAATCCCGCAATGACTAATCACGCTTCTTTTGTACAAATACGGATTTCAACCTAGTTTTCAATATTCCACATACCCTTACAGTCTTCCTAAACACAGTTTTAGGACGTGCTGTGTAGTCGCGCGGTTAAGATATTTGACTCTCGTCCTGACGACTCAGGTTCTAATTCTGGAATGACCAATCACGCTGCTTCTGCACAAACACGGAACTCAAAATAGTTTCCAATATTCCACATAGCTTTACAGTCTTCATAAACGCAGTGTTAGGGCGTGCTGTGTAGTCGTGTGGTTAAGATATCTGACTCTCGTCCTGACGACTCAGGTTCGAATTCTGCAATGACCAATCACGCTGCTTCTGCACAAACACGGAACTCAAAATAGTTTCCAGTATTCCACATAGCTTTACAGTCTTCCTAAACCCAGTTTTGAGATGTGCTGTGCAGTCGAGTTTTTAAGATACCTGACTCTCAACCTTACGACCCGGGTTCGAATCCCGCAATGACTAATCACGCTTCTTTTGTACAAATACGGATTTCAACCTAGTTTTCAATATTCCACATACCCTTACAGTCTTCCTAAACACAGTTTTAGGACGTGCTGTGTAGTCGCGCGGTTAAGATATTTGACTCTCGTCCTGACGACTCAGGTTCTAATTCTGGAATGACCAATCACGCTGCTTCTGCACAAACACGGAACTCAAAATAGTTTCCAATATTCCACATAGCTTTAGAGTCTTCCTAAACCCAATTTTTGAGATGTGCTGTGTAGTCGAGTTTTTAAGATACCTGACTCTCAACCTGACGACCCGGGTTCGAATCCCGCAATGAATAATAACGCTTCTTCTGTGCAAATACAGAACTGAACCTAGTTTTCAATATTCCACACTTGCATTTTTTTTTTAAACCCAGTTTTAATATGTGCTGTGTAGTCGAGTGGTTAAGATACCTGACTCTCAACCTTACGACCCGGGTTCGAATCCCGCAATGACTAATCACGCTTCTTTTGTACAAATACGGATTTCAACCTAGTTTTCAATATTCCACATACCCTTACAGTCTTCCTAAACACAGTTTTAGGACGTGCTGTGTAGTCGCGCGGTTAAGATATTTGACTCTCGTCCTGACGACTCAGGTTCTAATTCTGGAATGACCAATCACGCTGCTTCTGCACAAACACGGAACTCAAAATAGTTTCCAATATTCCACATAGCTTTAGAGTCTTCCTAAACCCAATTTTTGAGATGTGCTGTGTAGTCGAGTTTTTAAGATACCTGACTCTCAACCTGACGACCCGGGTTCGAATCCCGCAATGAATAATAACGCTTCTTCTGTGCAAATACAGAACTGAACCTAGTTTTCAATATTCCACACTTGCATTTTTTTTAAACCCAGTTTTAATATGTGCTGTGTAGTCGAGTGGTTAAGATACCTGACTCTCATCCTGACGACTCGAGTTCGAATGCCGGAATGACCAATCAAGTAGTCCAGTGGTTAAGATACCTGACGATGCGGGATGGAATTCTGGAATAACCAATCACGCTTCTTCTTTACAAATACGGAACTCACACTAGTTTCCAATATTCCACATACCCTTACAGTCTTCCTATACCGAGTTTTAGGACGTCCTGTGTAGTCGTGTGGTTAAGATATCTGACTCTCGTCCTGACGACTAAGGTTCTAATTCTGGAATGACCAATCACGCTGCTTCTGTACAAACACGGAACCCAAAATAGTTTCAAATATTCCACATAACTTTACAGTCTTCCTAAACCCAGTTCTAGGACGTGCTGTGTAGTCGTGAGGTTAAGATACCTGACTCTCGTTCTGACATCCCGGAATAAACAATAACACTTTTTCTGTACAAATACGGAACTCAACCTAGTTCTCAATATTCCACATACCCTTACAGTCTTTCTAAACCCACTTTTAAGACGAGCTGTGTAGTCGTGTGGTTAAGATATCTGACTCTCGTCCTGTCGACCCGGGTTCGAATCCCGGATTGACCAATCAAGCTACTTTTGTACATATACGGAACTCAAACTTGTTGCCAATATTCCACATAACCTTACAGTCTTTCTAAACGCAGTTTTAGGACGTGCTGTGTAGTCGTGTGGTTAAGATATCTGACTCTCGTCCTGACGACTCAGGTTCGAATTCTGCAATGACCAATCACGCTGCTTCTGCACAAACACGGAACTCAAAATAGTTTCCAGTATTCCACATAGCTTTACAGTCTTCCTAAACCCAGTTTTGAGATGTGCTGTGCAGTCGAGTTTTTGAGATACCTGACTCTCAACCTTACGACCCGGGTTCGAATCCCGCAATGACTAATCACGCTTCTTTTGTACAAATACGGATTTCAACCTAGTTTTCAATATTCCACATACCCTTACAGTCTTCCTAAACACAGTTTTAGGACGTGCTGTGTAGTCGCGCGGTTAAGATATTTGACTCTCGTCCTGACGACTCAGGTTCTAATTCTGGAATGACCAATCACGCTGCTTCTGCACAAACACGGAACTCAAAATAGTTTCCAATATTCCACATAGCTTTACAGTCTTCATAAACGCAGTGTTAGGGCGTGCTGTGTAGTCGTGCGGTTAAGATATCTGACTCTCGTCCTGACGACTCAGGTTCGAATTCTGCAATGACCAATCACGCTGCTTCTGCACAAACACGGAACTCAAAATAGTTTCCAGTATTCCACATAGCTTTACAGTCTTCCTAAACCCAGTTTTGAGATGTGCTGTGCAGTCGAGTTTTTAAGATACCTGACTCTCAACCTTACGACCCGGGTTCGAATCCCGCAATGACTAATCACGCTTCTTTTGTACAAATACGGATTTCAACCTAGTTTTCAATATTCCACATACCCTTACAGTCTTCCTAAACACAGTTTTAGGACGTGCTGTGTAGTCGCGCGGTTAAGATATTTGACTCTCGTCCTGACGACTCAGGTTCTAATTCTGGAATGACCAATCACGCTGCTTCTGCACAAACACGGAACTCAAAATAGTTTCCAATATTCCACATAGCTTTAGAGTCTTCCTAAACCCAATTTTTGAGATGTGCTGTGTAGTCGAGTTTTTAAGATACCTGACTCTCAACCTGACGACCCGGGTTCGAATCCCGCAATGAATAATAACGCTTCTTCTGTGCAAATACAGAACTGAACCTAGTTTTCAATATTCCACACTTGCATTTTTTTTTTAAACCCAGTTTTAATATGTGCTGTGTAGTCGAGTGGTTAAGATACCTGACTCTCATCCTGACGACTCGAGTTCGAATGCCGGAATGACCAATCAAGTAGTCCAGTGGTTAAGATACCTGACGATGCGGGATGGAATTCTGGAATAACCAATCACGCTTCTTCTTTACAAATACGGAACTCACACTAGTTTCCAATATTCCACATACCCTTACAGTCTTCCTATACCGAGTTTTAGGACGTCCTGTGTAGTCGTGTGGTTAAGATATCTGACTCTCGTCCTGACGACTAAGGTTCTAATTCTGGAATGACCAATCACGCTGCTTCTGTACAAACACGGAACCCAAAATAGTTTCAAATATTCCACATAACTTTACAGTCTTCCTAAACCCAGTTCTAGGACGTGCTGTGTAGTCGTGAGGTTAAGATACCTGACTCTCGTTCTGACATCCCGGAATAAACAATAACACTTTTTCTGTACAAATACGGAACTCAACCTAGTTCTCAATATTCCACATACCCTTACAGTCTTTCTAAACCCACTTTTAAGACGAGCTGTGTAGTCGTGTGGTTAAGATATCTGACTCTCGTCCTGTCGACCCGGGTTCGAATCCCGGATTGACCAATCAAGCTACTTTTGTACATATACGGAACTCAAACTTGTTGCCAATATTCCACATAACCTTACAGTCTTTCTAAACGCAGTTTTAGGACGTGCTGTGTAGTCGTGTGGTTAAGATATCTGACTCTCGTCCTGACGACTCAGGTTCGAATTCTGCAATGACCAATCACGCTGCTTCTGCACAAACACGGAACTCAAAATAGTTTCCAGTATTCCACATAGCTTTACAGTCTTCCTAAACCCAGTTTTGAGATGTGCTGTGCAGTCGAGTTTTTGAGATACCTGACTCTCAACCTTACGACCCGGGTTCGAATCCCGCAATGACTAATCACGCTTCTTTTGTACAAATACGGATTTCAACCTAGTTTTCAATATTCCACATACCCTTACAGTCTTCCTAAACACAGTTTTAGGACGTGCTGTGTAGTCGCGCGGTTAAGATATTTGACTCTCGTCCTGACGACTCAGGTTCTAATTCTGGAATGACCAATCACGCTGCTTCTGCACAAACACGGAACTCAAAATAGTTTCCAATATTCCACATAGCTTTACAGTCTTCATAAACGCAGTGTTAGGGCGTGCTGTGTAGTCGTGTGGTTAAGATATCTGACTCTCGTCCTGACGACTCAGGTTCGAATTCTGCAATGACCAATCACGCTGCTTCTGCACAAACACGGAACTCAAAATAGTTTCCAGTATTCCACATAGCTTTACAGTCTTCCTAAACCCAGTTTTGAGATGTGCTGTGCAGTCGAGTTTTTAAGATACCTGACTCTCAACCTTACGACCCGGGTTCGAATCCCGCAATGACTAATCACGCTTCTTTTGTACAAATACGGATTTCAACCTAGTTTTCAATATTCCACATACCCTTACAGTCTTCCTAAACACAGTTTTAGGACGTGCTGTGTAGTCGCGCGGTTAAGATATTTGACTCTCGTCCTGACGACTCAGGTTCTAATTCTGGAATGACCAATCACGCTGCTTCTGCACAAACACGGAACTCAAAATAGTTTCCAATATTCCACATAGCTTTAGAGTCTTCCTAAACCCAATTTTTGAGATGTGCTGTGTAGTCGAGTTTTTAAGATACCTGACTCTCAACCTGACGACCCGGGTTCGAATCCCGCAATGAATAATAACGCTTCTTCTGTGCAAATACAGAACTGAACCTAGTTTTCAATATTCCACACTTGCATTTTTTTTTTAAACCCAGTTTTAATATGTGCTGTGTAGTCGAGTGGTTAAGATACCTGACTCTCATCCTGACGACTCGAGTTCGAATGCCGGAATGACCAATCAAGTAGTCCAGTGGTTAAGATACCTGACGATGCGGGATGGAATTCTGGAATAACCAATCACGCTTCTTCTTTACAAATACGGAACTCACACTAGTTTCCAATATTCCACATACCCTTACAGTCTTCCTATACCGAGTTTTAGGACGTCCTGTGTAGTCGTGTGGTTAAGATATCTGACTCTCGTCCTGACGACTAAGGTTCTAATTCTGGAATGACCAATCACGCTGCTTCTGTACAAACACGGAACCCAAAATAGTTTCAAATATTCCACATAACTTTACAGTCTTCCTAAACCCAGTTCTAGGACGTGCTGTGTAGTCGTGAGGTTAAGATACCTGACTCTCGTTCTGACATCCCGGAATAAACAATAACACTTTTTCTGTACAAATACGGAACTCAACCTAGTTCTCAATATTCCACATACCCTTACAGTCTTTCTAAACCCACTTTTAAGACGAGCTGTGTAGTCGTGTGGTTAAGATATCTGACTCTCGTCCTGTCGACCCGGGTTCGAATCCCGGATTGACCAATCAAGCTACTTTTGTACATATACGGAACTCAAACTTGTTGCCAATATTCCACATAACCTTACAGTCTTTCTAAACGCAGTTTTAGGACGTGCTGTGTAGTCGAGTGGTTAAGATATCTGACTCTCGTCCTGACGATCCGGGTTCGAATCCCGGAATGACCAAACAAGCTACTTCTGTACAAATACGGAACTCAAAATAGTTTCTAATATTCCACATAGCGTTACAGTCTTCCTAAACCCAGTTTTGAGATGTGCTGTGTAGTCGAGTGGTAAAGATACATGACTCTCATCCCGACGACCCGTGTTCGAATCCCGGAATGACCAATTAATCTACTTCTGTACAAATACGGAACTCAAAATAATTTCCAATATTCCTTATACCTTTACAAACTTCCTAAACGCAGTTTTAAGACGTGGTGTGTAGTCGTGTGGTTAAGATATCTGACTCTCGTCCTGACGACTCAGGTTCGAATACTGGAATGACCAATCACGATACTTCTATACAAATACGGAACTCAAGCTAGTTTCAAATATTCCTTATACTCTTCCTAAACCCAGTTTTAGGACGTGATGTGTAGTCATGTGGTTAAGATACCTGACTCTCGTCCTGACGACCCGGGTTCGAATCCCAGAATAAACAATCACGCTACTTCTGTACAAATACGGAACTCCAAATACACTGCTGGCCACCCAAATTGCAACACCAAGAAAGACAAGAGATATCGCAACAATATTTATTTTGTAGATAACATGTTGACCAAGCATCAAATGATTAAATTTATATGACATGAATGTCGCTCTTCACTTGTTAATACAAGATATACTGAAGACTGGATGTTGTGAAGATATTTATTATTTGAGATGTTAATTTTTTAAGGAAGGAAAAAACTCATCTCTGCCTCTACCGGGAGTCGAACCCGGGTCCCTCGATTGCCGGACGAGTGCTCTGACCACTAAGCTACAGAGGAGATAGAGATTTTCCTTCACTAGAGCGTATATATGCCGAACGGAACTGTGCAATGGACGGTGAAACCGATCAGCTAATAGCTCATGGGCGACGAGCCACCAGAGGGCTATATATATGACATGAATGTCGCTCTTCACTTGTTAATACAAGATATACTGAAGACTGGATGTTGTGAAGATATTTATTATTTGAGATGTTAATTTTTTAAGGAAGGAAAAAAAACTCATCTCTGCCTCTACCGGGAGTCGAACCCGGGTCCCTCGATTGCCGGACGAGTGCTCTGAACACTAAGCTACAGAGGAGATAGAGATTTTCCTTCACTAGAGCGTATATATGCCGAACGGAACCGTGCAATGGACGGTGAAACCGATCAGCTAATAGCTCATGGACGACGAGCCACCAGAGGGCTATATATATGACATGAATGTCGCTCTTCACTTGTTAATACAAGATATACTGAAGACTGGATGTTGTGAAGATATTTATTATTTGAGATGTTAATTTTTTAAGGAAGGAAAAAACTCATCTCTGCCTCTACCGGGAGTCGAACCCGGGTCCCTCGATTGCCGGACGAGTGCTCTGACCACTAAGCTACAGAGGAGATAGAGATTTTCCTTCACTAGAGCGTATATATGCCGAACGGAACCGTGCAATGGACGGTGAAACCGATCAGCTAATAGCTCATGGACGACGAGCCACCAGAGGGCTATATATATGACATGAATGTCGCTCTTCACTTGTTAATACAAGATATACTGAAGACTGGATGTTGTGAAGATATTTATTATTTGAGATGTTAATTTTTTAAGGAAGGAAAAAACTCATCCCGGGTTCGACTCCCGGTAGAGGCAGAGATGAGTTTTTTCCTTCCTTAAAAAATTAACATCTCAAATAATAAATATCTTCACAACATCCAGTCTTCAGTATATCTTGTATTAAATTTATAGACTTCTGTGAAGTGTGGTTCCTGCCAAAATCAGTAGCCAGAGTAGCCGCCATTGTTGGAGATCACCGCTGCCACACGCCTCGGCATTGATTCAAAGAGACTTTGGATGTGTTCTTGGGGTACAGCAGACCAAGCAGCTTCCACGCGTTGCCAAAGTTGATCTGGTGTGGCAGCTGGGGATGTAATATGGGTCAATCGTTGAGCAACCATGGACCACATGTTTTCTATCGGCGAAAGATCCGGAGAGCGAGCTGGCCAGGGAAGCAATTCAATCTGGCGATTGACGAAGAACCTTTGGACAATGCGTGCCACGTGTGGTCGCGCATTATCCTGTTGAAATATGGCTGTGGGCAAGCCCTGAAGGTAAGGAAGGACAACTGGCTCCAACACTTCGGAGATGTAGCGCTGGCATTTTAAAGTACCGGCAATGCGTACTAGAGGAGTGCGAGAGTGATATCCAATACCGCCCCATACCATAATACCCGGTGCAGGACCAGTGTGGCGGTGCATAACGCAGCTGTTCAGCATCCTCTCTCCACGGTGTCTCCAGACTCGAATCCGACCATCGTGGTGTTGCAGACAGAAGCGTGACTCGTCAGTAAAGACAATTTCATTCCATTGTGCCGTCCACATCCTTCTTTCATCGCACCATTGGCGGCGGAGACGTCTGTGGTTCTGCGTCAAGGGTAGACGAAGCAATGGACGTCTTGCGGACAGACCACTCTGCTGTAAACGGCGTCGAATGGTACGCGCAGACACTGAATGATGCGGTACAGACTGAATGTGCCGTGCTATGGTTCGTGATGTGGCTGAGCGATCCGTCACTGCCATACGCACAATACGCCTGTCATCACGTGAAGTGGTGCACTGAGGTGGATGCGATCGAACACGTCGGTCCGTCGTACCCTCCTGCATCCAACGATCACATATCCGCATTACAGTTGTTTGGTTTCGTCCAACACGACTACCGATTTCCCTGAAAGATAATCCACAATCTCGGTAGGCCACTATCCTTCCTCTGTCAAACTCGGATACTTGATCAAAAGATGATCGCTGTTTTCTGCGAGGCATAATTGATCGTTTTTTTGAAAAAACCACAAGAAAAACACAATTGCCTTACTTCAAATCGTCGAAATCTCCAAGCCTTAAATAGCGCTTTGAAGTGGCGCCACAGGCGCGCGTGATGTGCGTCTGCGTTGAAATTCTAATCATTTGCATATCTCACCTCCGCTAATGCATGTTGTAAATTTCATATTATTTGCATGTTTCCTTCAGGGTGTTGCATTTACGGTGGCCAGCAGTGTAGTTTCGAATATTCCATGTAATCTTACAGTCTTGCTAAACCCAGTTTTGAATTCTGCTGTGTAATCGAGTGGTTAAGATACCTGACTCTCGTCCAGACGACTCAGGTTCGAATTCAGGAATGACCAATCACACTGCTTCTGTACAAACACGGAACTCAAAATGGTTTCTAATATTCCACATAATTTTACTGTCTTCCTAAACACAGTTTTGAGATGTGCTGCGTAGTCGAGTGGTAAAGATACCACACTTTCACCTTCACGACCCGGGTTCGAATCCCGCAATGAATAATCACGCTTCTTCTGTACAAATACGGAACTCAACATAGTTCTCAATATTCCACATACCCTTACAGTCTTTCTAAACCCAGTTTTAGAACGTGCTGTGTAGTCGTGTGGTTAAGATAACTCACTGTCGTCCTGACGACCCAGGTTCGAATCCCGGAATAAACAATCGCACTACTTCTGTACAAATACGGAACTCAAACTAGATCTAATATTCCGCGTACCTTTACAGTCTTCCTAAAACGAGTTTTAAGGCGTGCTGTGTAGTCGAGTGGTTAAGATACCTCACTCTCATCCTGAAGACCCGGGTTCGAATCCCGCAATGACCAATCACGCTTCTTCTGTACAAATACGATACTCAAAATAATTTCCAGTAGTCCACATAACTTTACAGTCTTCCTAAACCAAGTTTTAAGACGTGCTGTGTAGTCGAGTGTTTAAGATATCTGACTCTCGTCCTGACGACCCGGGTTCGAATCCCGAAATGAATAATCACGCTTCTTCTGTACAAATACGGAACTCAACCTAGTTTTCAATATTCCACATACCCTTACAGTCTTCCTAAACCAAGTTTTCAGACGTGTTGCGTAGTCGAGTGGTTAAGATATCTGACTCTCAACTTGACGACCCGGGTTCGAATCCCGCAATGACTAATCACGCTTCTTTTGTTCAAATACGGAACTCAACCTAGTTTTCAATATTCCACATACCCTTACAGTCTTCCTAAACCCAATTTTAAGACGTGCTGTGTAGTCGAGTGGTTAAGATACCTGACTCTCATCCTGAAGACCCGGGTTCGAATCACGCTTCTTCTGTACAAGTACGGTACTCAAAATAATTTCCAGTAGTCCACATAACTTTACAGTCTTCCTAAACCCAGCTATAAGATGTGCTGTGTAGTCGAGTGGTTAAGCTATCTGACTCTCGTCCAGACGACCCGGGTGCGAATCCCGGAATAAACAATCACGCTACTTCTGTACAAATACTGAACTCAAAATAGTTTCCAATATTCCACATAACTTTACAGTCTTCCTCTACCCAGTTTTAAGTCGTGCTGTGTAGTCGGGTGGTTGAGATACCTGACTCTTTTCCTGACGACTCAGGTTCGAATTCTTTAATGACCAATCACGATACTTCTATACAAATACGGAACTCAAACTAGTTTCAAATATTCCACATAGCTTTACAGTCTTCCTAAACCCAGTTTTGAGATGTGCTGTGTAGTCGAGTGGTAAAGATACATGATTCTCATCCTGACGACCATGGATAAAATCCTGGAATGACCAATCAATCTACTTCTGTACAAATACGGAACTCAAAATAATTTATAATATTCCTTATACCTTTACAGTCTTCCTAAACGCAGTTTTAAGACGTGCTGTGTAGTCGTGTGGTTAAGATATCTGACTCTCTTGATAATTGAGGCAAGCGTTGATAATTTGAGGCAAGCATTGAGTTCATCAGCTGGCATTGACCATTTTTATTCCTAATTTTGTCGTCGTAGTTGTTGTCCTCTGTATTAGCGACGCTATATGTTCAGCGAATATTATTCAAACGCCTTTTAAGCATTTTTTAAATTGAAACTATAATTTTACGATGGGCGGTTGATGGGATAAAGGCCGCATTAGCACTTACAGGACACCCTGTATGTAGGCTAGCAGAAATACCCGGTGCTTCCCGGGTTTTCTTCAATTACTGGGAGGATTCGAAAATTTACAAACCGTTATAAAGGAATAAACTATTATAGTAACAGAATTAAAAGTTTGACAAACCATTGTAAAGGCATATATACGCGTCTGACACGCATTGTTGGAAACCACGGTAACCAAAGTAAACGTTCCGAAAGTAATTGTTGAGGCCCAAAATCCATTGTTGCCCGACAGTTTTTCGCCCATTTCGGGCTTTTGCCCAGCTCTGACGAACTTTTGAAGTAGCCTACGGTTCAATGCCGTACCTGTTTGGTATATATGCAAAATCTGGCGACGATCGGTCTAAAACTGTAGATTTGTATAAAGAACATACATACATACATACTTTCACATTTATATATAAGACTAGCTGATACCCGGCGACGTTGCCCGCTCTGTAAAAAATTTACATATATATAGCTTATTAATTATTTCTCAGTCAAAATATTTCTGCATTAAGTAAGAAAAAATTACTTTCATTTTTTTATTAATTTTAATTATTTTAATTTTATTATTATTATTAATAATATTAATAATATAATTTTAATTAAAAACTTCAGGCAATCGCTTGTGGATACACAATATTTTTGTTTGTCCATCTGGTGTGTAGATGTACAAATTTTTAGGATTACCAGCACGCGACAGGACACGTAAAGTTGTCCTTGTGAAAAACAGGGCTCTAGTAGGTTAATACCTGCCACTGCTAACAACTGGCCTTGCGCTTTGTTGATTGTCATGGAAAAAGTTAAACGAATCGGGAACTGTAATCGCTTGAAAGTGAATGGCATTTCTTCAGTGATAACACAGCCAAGCAAAAATACCCGGCGCTTTCCTGGTTTTCGTCAATTACTGGGAGGATTGGAAATGTTACAAACCGTTATAAATTAATAAACTGTTATAATAACAGAATTATAGGTGTGACAAACCATTCATTGTAAAGGCATATATACACGTCTGAAACGCATTGTTGGAAACCACGGTAACCAAATTAAATGTTCCGAAAGTAATTGTTGAGGCCCCAAAAATATTGTTGCCCGACAGTTTTTCGCCCATTTCGGGCATTTGCCCAGCTCTGACGAAGTTTTTAAGCAGCTTACGGTTCAATCCCGTACGTGCTTGATATATATGCAAAATCTGGCGACGATCGGTCTAAAACTGTAGATTTGTATAAAGAGCATACATACATACATACATACTTTCACATTTATATATAAGACTAGCTGATACCCGGCAACGTTGCTCGCCCCGTAGAAAACTTATACAACTTGTATATGTATAGCTTATTTGGCATGGCTAAAGCTAAACGCATCGGGAACTGTAATCGCTTGAAACTGAATAAACTGAACGGCATTTGTGATAATTGGGATACGTGTAATGAAGACGCGTCTTCTCCTTTGGCACAAATCCGGTTAGAATCGTTGCTTCAATGATGTAATTGTGCAATTTCCTCACGCAGAGTCTTGGTGTCTCCAAATTTCTTAAAAAAATTATAGGTGCTCCGACTTTGAGGGGGGTCAAATCGTGTGGTGGCACACCCGGAATATCCAAAGAGTTCAGAAATTCTGCAGGATACAGAACTGTCTCGCTGAGTCTGTGACAGTGTAAACCGATTTGTGAGAAGTGGAGTCTCCTGGAATAATTAATAGGATTTTTTCGTTGATCTTGTTCACACTGTCATTTTTCGGTGCTAGAATCACTCTCTCACAAAGCCACTCATGGTTTCGGTTATTTTGTTCAACGTTTGTGAAGACTTTGTCTGCAAGTTCTGGAACTGAGTTTAACAACTGGCAAAATCTATTTGGGAGCGTAATCAGTCCAGTGCTTGGATCTACGGGAATTCTTCCATTGCCACGTTTGATGTGGAAACGATAGCACTGCTGAGTAATTTTGCAGTTGAAACTCGCATATGTTGGTGGATAATAATATTTTTTTAACTTCGTGTCAGAGTGTTGATGATTTGAGGCAAGCATTGAGTTCATCAGCTGGCGTTGAACATTTTTATTCTCGGTTTTGTCGTCGTAGTTGTTGTTCTCTGTTGTTAGTGAACTCATACGTCCAGCTTGTGCAGCGAATATTATTCAAACACCTTTTAAGCATTTTTTAAATTGAAACTATATCTCTACGATGGGCGATAAAGAGCCGCATTAGCACTTACAGGACACCCTGTACACAGCCAAGCAAAAATACCCGGCGCTTTCCTGGTTTTCGTCAATTACTGGGAGGATTGGATATGTGACAAACCGTTATAAATTAATAAACTGTTATAATAACAGAATTAAAGGTGTGACAAACCATTGTAAAGGCATATATACACGTCTGAAACGCATTGTTGGAAACCACGGTAACCAAAGTAAACGTTCCGAAAGTGATTGTTGAGGCCCCAAAATCCATTGTTGCCCGACAGTTTTTTGCCCATTTCGGGCTTTTGCCCAGCTCTGACGAACTTTTGAAGTAGCCTACGGTTCAATGCCGTACCTGTTTGGTATATATGCAAAATCTGGCGACGATCGGTCTAAAACTGTAGATTTGTATAAAGAACATACATACATACATACTTTCACATTTATATATAAGACTAGCTGATACCCGGCGACGCGTTGCCCGCCCCGTAAAAAATGTATAGCTTATTAATTATTTCTTAATAAATATTTCGGCATTAAGTAAGAAAAAATTACTTTCATTTTTAAATATTTTAATTAAAAACTTCAGGCAATTGCTTGTGGATACACAATATTTTAGTTTGTCCATCTGGTGTGTAGATGTACAAATTTTTAGGATTACCAGCACGCGACAGGACACGTAAAGTTGTCCTTGTGAGAAACAGGGCTGAAGTAGGTTAATACCTGCCACTGCTAACAACTGGCCTTACGCTTTGTTGATTGTCATGGAAAAAGTTAAACGAATCGGGAACTGTAATCGCTTGAAAGTGAATGGCATTTCTTCAGTGATAATTGGGATACTTGGAATGAAGACGTCTTCTCCTTTGGCACATTCAGTTAGAATCGTTGCTTCAATGATGTGAGTGTGGAATTTCTTCACGCAGAGTCTGCTAGCCATTGCAGAGTATCGGTGTCTCCAAATTTCTTAAAAGCATTATAGGTGCTCCGCCTTTGAGGGTCAAGTTGTGTGGTGGCACACCCGGAATATCCAAAGAGTTCAGAAATTCTGCAAGATACAGAACCGTCTGCTCTGTGTCTGTGACAGTGTCAACCGATTTGTAAGATGTGGAGTCTCCCGGAATAATTTTTAGGATTTTTTCGTTGATCTTGTTCACACTGTCATTTTTCGGTGTTAGAATCACTCTCTCACAAAGCCACTCATGGTTTCGGTTATTTTGTTCAATGTTTGGGAAGACTTTATCTGCAAGTTCTTGAACTGAATTCAACAACTGGTAAAATCCATTTGGGAACGTAATCAGTCCAGTGCTTGGGTCTACGGGAATTCTTCCATTCGTACCAGATTGTTAACGTTGTGCCAGAGTTTTTTAAATTGAAACTATACCTATACGATGGGCGGTTGATAAGATAAAGGCCGCATTATCACTTACAGGCCACCCTGTATATAGGCTAGCTGAAATACCCGGCGCTTCCCGGGTTTTCTTCAATTACTGGGAGGATTGGAAAAGTGACAAACCGTTATAAAGGAATAAACTGTTATAATGGCAGAATTAAAGATTTGACAAACCATTGTAAAGGCATATATACACGTCTGAAACGCATTGTTGGGAACCACGGTAACCAAAGTAAACGTTCCGAAAGTGATTGTTGAGGCCCCAAAACCATTGTTGCCACACAGTTTTTCGCCCATTTCGGGCATTTTCCCAGCTCTGACGAACTTTTAAAGTAGCCTACGGTTCAATCCCGGTTCTGTTTGGTATATATGCAAAATCTGGCGACGATTGGCCTAAAACTGTAGATTTTTATAAAGAACATACATACATACTTTCACATTTATATATAAGATGGTAAGATAATTCTAAAATTAAACAAAAGCAAAAATCTACTTGAAAAGCGGAATGTATGGTCACAGATATTTTACACAGTAAACAATATGATGTTCGGCTTTCTTCAGCAAAAAAAAAATCAGGTTTATCTCGAGGTCCCCTTCGCATGTTCACGATATCTACAGACAAAATGTTCGGAAGCCCGTATTCTGTTCCCTGATTGGTTAATTTAGTAGAGGGTGGTCAGGCCTGGCCATTTATCGTTGGCGACAAAATAATAACGTTGGCAAACATCCTAACATAAATACCACGCGAAAAAAATACTTGAAGCGGAATAGGGCAAATATTGAAAAGAAAAAGCCTTCCCCCCCCCCTTACTGGATTTCTTGTGATATGAATATTAATTTCAGGGGGGGGGGGGGAAATCAGACTTTCCACGGGTCCTTCTATAGTTAATTTATAGCGTGAAAAAGTAAAAAATTATGAGAATTGTCTCGGGCCCCAGAGCTAGAGCCCTGTCAGCCCCGCCCATGTGGAGGCCGTGGTTGCGGCCCTGAGATCCCAGGCGTAGGCATATATATATAATATATGAATTGACGTCATCGTGTTCCCCCAGATGTTCAAGTCTATCACCGCCTATGCTGGTGACCCATGTCCACCCACAATTACGGGTCTGACAGAGCTCAGGATGATTCTTTTAACTATTTTTTTAAATTTTTATATTTTTCACAGAACAAATTTACTGTGGGGGATGGGACGCCAAAGATCCCAGCTGAAGGATGTGGGGTAACCAATACATTTTTTGTGTAAGTTATCGTAAATGTAATAAATCCGCTGATTATGGACCATCATGGCTCCCACAGCCTGAAGCAAGGCCCCTTGGCTAGGATATTTCGTGGTCCCACAGACCAAACTTTTCATGGGTCCTTCAACAGTGAATTTGTAGCATGAAGGGAAATGATTGTCCCGGGCCCTACCTAACATTGCGGGGCCATGGCGACCATTATATATTGCATATCATCGGGCCCTTCCGCAAGGGCGTAGCGAGGGGGGGGGACTTGGGAGTCTTGTCCCCCCCCCCCCGAAATGTAAGAAAATTACCCAAAAAAGGGGAAAAGATGGCCAAATCCATTGTTCTGTCACTTTGGTCCCCCCCCCGTAATGAAAGTGGTCCCCCCCTGAACGAAATTTCTGGCTACGCCCCTGCCCTTCCGCCAGAACTTGTCTATGTATGCCTTACACGGGTGGAACAGTGTCATCCTAACACAAACTCACCCGAGCCTGGCGGGATCGTCTTCAAATTTTCTTTAGTATACATGTAAATTCATAGCAGACCATTTTTAGTCAGGTAGGACCTCAGAAAAATCTTGGCCAGTCATTCACCCGCGTCTGAGGTAGCTGTTTAAGATTTGAAGTTCTCTTACTTAGCCAGAAATATTTTCTGCGGGGAGAGAGAAATCTACCCCTTTCAATGACCTTGCTTTGACTACAACCAGCATAATGTTAATTCTTGAAGTGGTTTCCAATTGGGCTGTTGAACAGCACTCTTGGGTGCTAGCAAGCAATAGGCGAGATGAGTTTTAAATCATTGATCTATAGAGAAATTCAAAGGCATCTCGTTACAGCCTTCGCTCCTCTGGACCATTTCATCACCCCCCCCCCCCCCCCAGAAGACATTGGTTGACAAGGAGGAAAAATAAAAAGTATGGGAAACTGGGCTGATCACTTCTCCATGGTGTCAGAAGTGTTTCAATCACGTGGGTGATTGTCTTGAGCTTCACATAGGAAATTTTTTATTTCTGAAACGATTCTGGAATTATTTTTATTCTAATAATGCAGGATTCTCATCAATTTTGGAATTATCTCTGTAAATAATTCTGAATTTTCGATTAGTTTTGGAATAATTTCTTAACTAAATTTTAGATTTCTTTCATTCATTCCTAGAATTATTTCTTTCATTTATTTTAGAACTATTTCCTTCATTTATTCTAGAATTATGTCTTTTATAAATTCCGAAATTACAGTATTTATTTCTTCTTGCATAAATTCTGAAATTAATTTTTTCATTGATTTCGAAATTATTTCTTCAATTAATTCTCTGGAATAAATCGTTATGCAATATTTTCAACAATTAACTCTACCAGGGATCTTCAACCTGGTATAGCGGAAACGCGAGAGAGAGAGAGAGCGCTAGCTAGCTTACCATAGCGGTTTCTTTGTTGTCACATCTTTTACTCTAAAAACAACGATTTTTCTCTCCTCGTCATTTCTAATTACTTTGTAACAGTAATAACTAGGAAGATCCTCCATTGCAATCAATGTAATTTGGTCCTGAGAAGCGACTTTTGTTAAAATAATAAAATTAAGCGTAAGATTGAAAATTTAAAAGATAAAAATCGAAAAGGGGGGGGGAAATAAAGCGAGAAAATTTGCCGAGAGAAATGTATAAAGAACGTGATGGTAACCTCTCTCCCCCAGCAAAATTTCCCGCAAAAATTTCCCATTTGACTAAATTTTTCGCACGCATTCCAAAAAATGTGCTGCCATCTACCGGTGAAAATTAGTCAAGTATTTTACTATAGAAAAGTATTGCACTGCATTGATATTTTTTTTGTTTTTTTCAAAAAATTATTTCGCTTGATGAAGTCCCAAAATTTCCCACAAATGCTAAGAAATTTCCCACTTGGCCAATTTTCCCACGAATATGGGAATTTCCCACGAGTTACCATCACTGATAAAGAATGACACGACATGTAAAGAAAAACTAGCCAAGCAAAGGGGAAGTAGCCAAACAGACAGCGCTCCAGCAACCTTCGTTTCGCCCAATCAGGGCGCAGAATCTGGACTCTCGAACATTTTGTCTGTATGACATGAATGTCGCTCTCCACTTGTTAATACAAGATATAAAGAAGACTGGATGTTGTGAAGATATTTATTATTTTAGATGTTAATTTTTTAAGGAAGGAAAAACTCATCTCTGCCTCTACCGGGAGTCGAACCCGGGTCCCTCGATTGCCGGACGAGTGCTCTGACCACTGAGCTACAGAGGAGATAGAGAATTTCCTTCGCTAGAGCGTATATATGCCGAACGGAACCGTACAATGGACGGTGCAACCGATCAGCTAATAGCTCATGGACGACGAGCCACCAGAGGGCTATATATATGACATGAATGTCGCTCTCCACTTGTTAATACAAGATATAAAGAAGACTGGATGTTGTGAAGATATTTATTATTTTAGATGTTAATTTTTTAAGGAAGGAAAAAACTCATCTCTGCCTCTACCGGGAGTCGAACCCGGGTCCCTCGATTGCCGGACGAGTGCTCTGACCACTGAGCTACAGAGGAAATAGAGATTTTCCCTCACTAGAGCGTATCTTGTATTAACAAGTGGAGAGCGACATTCATGTCATATATATAGCCCTCTGGTGGCTCGTCGTCCATGAGCTATTAGCTGATCGGTTTCACCGTTCATTGCACGGTTCCGTTCGGCATATATACGCTCTAGCGAAGAAAATTCTTTATCTCCTCTGTAGCTTAGTGGTCAGAGCACTCGTCCGGCAATCGAGGGACCCGGGTTCGACTCCCGGTAGAGGCAGAGATGAGTTTTTTTCTTCCTTAAAAAATTAACATCTAAAATAATAAATATCTTCACAACATCCAGTCTTCTTTATATCTTGTATTTTGTCTGTAGATATGGTGAACTTGCGTCCCCTTCACTGAAGCCCTGTCAGCCCCCTGCCAGGGTCACCATTAGGGGCGGTATATGAGGCTTCGCACCCGGGCGGCAGGTAAGCTCGAGCTGCCCCTGCCCATAGCGTGTCGAAATGCGTAAGAAATTTTTTAGTATTTCTTGGTATTTGCCTTTTATTTGTTGTCTTATTAAAAAATTACTTCCTCAATGAATTTCATTTTATATTTTGGTGAACATGGGGATGGCAAGTTAAAACTCCGCACCGGGTGTTGCGGTCTGGTGGCAAGGTCTGCCACCAGACCTTGCTACGCCACTGGTCGGGACAAGCAGAACAAATTGAAAACCGGAACAATATCGGAACTAAGATGGGACGTATGGTCACATGAATACTACCACATCATGTTAACAGCAATAAGAGACGTATGGTCATTTATACCGTGAATAAAACACTAGTCACCCTGCAGGGAATAAAGTGATCGTGAAAGAAAAGGCACCAGTGCTGTGATAAGTAGCCAATGCAAAGGCTCTCTTGTCTTCACTCAAGTTAAAAATAATAAATACTTTCAAAAAACTTTGTATAAGCTCTTAAGCTTAATGTATAATTGATTTGGCTCCTATTTTTTATTCTAATTTCCTTGATGTTTTTGCTTTTTATGACCTTGGCATCTCCCTTTTTTTGTCAATTTTTTTTAATGATCAGGGGATAGTCATAGTAGCCGGGAGCTCTGTATAATTATTATAGTATTGTATTTAAACTGAGGAGAAGAAGAAAGTAAAATAAATGGAGGGAAAACACGCAACATATAATGTATCTCGATATAGCGTAACTCGTCTATCCGGCTTAGTTTAAAAATGATGATTAATTACAATATATTACAATGCCTATTTATCAATGGACAGCGGAACAGGTTTAAATAATTTTTGTAAGAACTTACATTCATATTTTGTTCATTTTGAAAATGTATGTATTTGTACTTTATGGCAGTGTTTACCATACTTTTGGGTGTAGTAGACCCCCTTTAGTGAAAGTCAAGGCACCACGGACTCCCTGGATGGGAGGTTCATTTTCATGATATCCAAAATGTGTTGTATTTTATGATTTGCTTATAAAAACAAATTTAAACAAATTAAAATTTCTTATTTCAATCGATGAACCTCTTGAAGGTCATCTCTTCTACATCGTGGGGAGCCGACCGTAAGTCTCTTATTCACCTGTATAAAGCTCTGATAAGATCGAAGCTTGACTGCGGCTCCATCATATACGGGTCAGCACCCTGGAGTTATCTCGGTGTGTTCGACCCGGTCCAACCGTTTAGCCCTCCGGATTTGCTCTGAAGCTTTCCGGACGTCTCCTATGGAGAGTTTATGTTGAATGCAACGAGCCATCTCTTACAACAAGACGCCAACAACTTTCTTTGAAACATTATGTCAAAATGAAGTCTTTGCCAGGTCATCCACTTCATAATGTCACTTTCAATCCGTCATTTCATATACTTTTTGCTGCTCGCCCCTTCATGTGTTCCATCCTATGGTCTTCGTATGAGGTCACTCATAGAAGAACTACAAATAAACATTAGTCGCGTGGCCTCAGTTGCTGGGCAACTGGCACCATGGGAACAGTTTCTTCCAAATGTCTCTCTATCATTATCATCATATCCTAGAGCCACCACAGCAGATGTCATATATCGACAGATATTCTTTAGGCACAGGGGTAGGTACAACAGGTACTTCCCGATATATACCGACGGCTCCAAGGGCCCTGGGCATGTCGGTTGTGCCTACATCTGCTGTGAGGAGACGTCTTTCAAACTTCTCGACATATTTTCTATTTATTTGGCAGAACTGTACGAAATTTTGCAGGCTCTACGTATATAAGACGCAAACGCCACCGACGATCCATCATTTATAGCGACTCTCTTAACGCATTCTAAGTACTGTGTTCCTTCACTTTTCACACTCATCCATGCCATTTTTCATGAATTGAATCACCTCATTCATCATGGTACCACAGTAAAATTTTACTGGGTACCAGGTCATGTAGGAATACCGGGCAACGAAAAAGCAGACACCGCAGCTCAAACAACAACTAACATTGACAATAGCCTTTTGGTACCTGCCAATGACCACTTCTCAATCCTCCGGATTGAGCATCGCCGCTGGCAGGATCATTGGAACCATCCGATAAATAATAAACTTCATGCCATCAAACCCACACTTGGCCATTGGCGTTTGAGCTGCAGAACTAACCGAAAGGAGGAAGTTCTGCTTGCCAGGTTGCAGATAGGACACAGTCGCCTCACGCAATCATATTTGTTATTAACCGCAGTGCCCACATTGTCAAAGTCCATTGACCATTGCTCATGTTTTTACTTGTTTGCATCATCGTCATCATTTTACGACCGCTTTTGGTCAGAATCATCTCCCACTTCATGACATTTTATCTGACCATTGCGATGCATCTCGCATTTTTAAATTCATCAAGACCATTGGTTTATATGACAAATTATAGTTTTTAACAATTCATGTCATTGTTTTACATTTCATGTCACTTTTTATCATGGACAGTTTTAGTTTTTTTGACATGACCAAAGAACAATTTTTATATTATCATTTGTTTTGGTGCTGTTTGACCAAATTGGTCCTTGCGCCAACAAATTTAAAATCCAATCCAATCCAATCCTTAGTAGCTCGCTCACTCACTAACGGACTGACTTACTCGCTTATTGAATCAGTAACCCACGCGCTCACTGACCCACTGAATCACTTACTCACTGGGTCACTCACTCAGTAACTCAATCGCTCATTCCCTTGCTAACTGACTCGTATAGAACTGTCGTCGGTGAATTTTCCGGCGGTGAATTGCATGGCGTTGAATTGTTGGTCGGTGAATTGTTGGTCAGTGAATTTTCCTAGCAGTGAATTGCATGGCGGCGAATTGTTGGTCGTGAATTTTCCTAGCGGTGAATTGTTGTCTGTGAATTTTCTGGCGGTGAATTTTCCGTAAACCCAATAGCATTCAGTGATCTTCTGTATTTTTAAGGCATGAAGAGGCATAAACAATATTTACAATGCTCAGCGAAGAGCTAGAAATGGAAGTGCTTCATTTGTCAGCACTGGCATTGAACAGTAAAATGTGAATAAATCCCTTTAAAAAATTATGGACAACGCAGTAAAACTATCTGGTTCACCTTGCCTTATTTATATCGGATCTTGTAATCTGCACATTTTGCACACTGTGCTTTTGAAAATGGTCTCAAAGGAGCATCATTCTTAAAAAACTTACGTCTTCAAAATTTGCTGTGCATTGTTGAAGAGAGTCGACAAGCTCTCACTTTGGAAGACTAAAAAAAAGAATGTAATATAATTATATGAGGGGAGAGAGCAAAGAATTATCTGTGTTAGGAAGTACACTGTTTTGGCCAAAAATTGGTTTTGTAACCAAGTCATTTATCATTTTGCTTTGGCTTCAGTCAATCTTATAGGAAGCTTAAATAGTGCTATAAAAAAAAAATTAATTGAAAATTAAATTTTTTTTTTTTTAATTTGAAAAAAAAAAATTTTAGGGATTTTTTTCCATTATGCTATGATTATGTTGTCGAAGGGGGTTACCATCCCCCATCCTACTTTTTAGTCCTGTGTTTTCCTACTTTTTCTCATTGTTTGAGTGGGAGCCCTGAAAGATTTATAACTTTGGGGGGGGGGGGGGGTCGGTCTGGTAAATTTAAATGTCAGCCATTTATTTTGAAATCGACAATGTTGATTTTTGCAGCTTAGACAAGATTTTACTTTGTCACTCATGTATTATGCGCTTCAATCATACACAGAATTGTCCACATCATGGATAACAAAAGTTAGTTTGAATAAAAAAAAAGTTATCCATGGTATGGAAGTCATCAAGCTCATGGATAAAAATTAGGGTGCACTGTGACTATAACATTCATGTAATTCAATTTAAATGGAAGTTTCTGGTATTTTCCACTTCTAAACTGATAAATTATTATTGCAGCTATATATATATATATATGTTCCATTACCAGAAGCTACTCTTGCTGGCGATGTCGAAAGTTATCAAGCAGGAAGTGTATCATCTACAGATAATGAAATTTCAGAGGACTTGAAACAATGTGGCAAGTTTCTCAGACCAAAATAAGGTAGGCCTGTTTGAATATATTGTGAATGTATCTCTTTAACACTAGAATCGCGGAGTGGGTCAATTTGACCCAAATCAAACTTCGTTTTCATTTATCTCGAAAACTTACATGCAGATGTTAAACAAATTTCGAGACTTTTCATGATATCATATGAATATTAATTCACGAAAATTTCATTATTTTCACATTTCGTGTTCCAGAGCTATAAGCACTTATACCTAGAACCGTGGTTTGAGTCATAAACTTACTATTCTATAGAAAAAAAGAGGTGTATAATTTTCTTGGAAGTGGTTACCCTTTCTAAAAGGTATTTGTAAATGAAGATAGTGAAGAATAAAGGTCTTTCAAGGTCTAGGCCTATTCATTGTCAGATCAGATTTTTTTTTTTCAATGGAGGAATGGCAAGTAGAGCTAAATATTTTTTTTTCCTTTGTAAACTTTAATACCTGGAATTCTGACGGGACTCAAAGATTTTGGGAGTGTGTTTAACTCTAGAAAAAATGTGTAGTTTAAATTTCTGTAGGCAAACGATGTCTCAGAAAAAGAATAAAATTCTGGCCTGCACCAAATACGTTTTGAATGGATTTCCAAACCTTGGGAAGTATCGCGTCCAGTGAATCTCTCTCTTTCAGAGCACATAGTGATGCAACTGATCAAGCCATTTGAGTTCAAGGGCAGAAATGCCTCAACCGACACTTTTTTTTCACTACACTGAAGCTGGCTCAAATTCTAAAAGCCAAAAAATATGAGCTTAGTAGAGACAGTGAGACAAAATCAAAGAGCAATATTATCTGATGCAATAAAGATAGTGAAACTACAGTTGTATAGAACAATGATGCCACAATGACAATTTATCAAGGAAAGAACGATATAAGTTTTTCATTACTCAGCACTCTTCTTCTGGCTGTCGATATGGACAGTAGTAGCCCCAAAAAGCTTCCACACACACAAACTATTTCACACTACAATTCATCAAAGTGCAACAATCGTAGTTGTAATGATTAAATGCCCAGAAAATATTCTGTGAAGGTGAAATCACTAACGTTTTCTACAACATTCCTGTATTTTGTATAGAGCAGTAAAGAAGGCCGGAATTAGTTTTTGGAAAGCAGTTCCTCTAAAATCTTATTGAGGAGCTGCATTTATCATACGTGTTGCCCTTGCGCAACAGGAAACGTTCGTGAGAGATCAAAATAATAATAGTAATAAATAAAAATGAACTGATGTGTGTGTGTGTATCAGGTAACATAAAAATGGGGAAACAAAACTGTTAATTTTTGCATGGGATGTGCAACTTCAACATGCGATGAATGGGCAAGAATAATGGAAAAAAAATGTGCTCATCATCATAAATTCCACTTATCAGTAAGACATCAATACTTATTTGACAGCATAGTAGTATAGACTTTCTCATACTTAATTTGACATACTTATTTTACATCTTTGTCGTATCATGGGATTACTGAAAAAAATTTTTGGACAATAGATTAAATAATGTACACTAAATATTATTTTCACTGAATTACATAATTTTTTAGCTAATTTTGAAGCCCATTTCATATTCATAAACAAATATAATTTTCCATTATGAATACGCAATTAAACAAC
This sequence comes from Pholcus phalangioides, assembly GCF_987345545.1. Taxonomy (NCBI): domain Eukaryota; kingdom Metazoa; phylum Arthropoda; class Arachnida; order Araneae; family Pholcidae; genus Pholcus; species Pholcus phalangioides. The sequence goes on from NW_028301598.1 coordinate 14,963,338, forward strand.
ATTGAATAAGAGTAGGGAAAAACCCAGTTACCGAAAATAAATTTCTGTTTTCGCTACGAAATACCGTTTTTTCACATTTTGGGTCAATTTGACCCAGTCCGTGGTTCTAGGTATACCGAAAGTGCCGCGGTTCTAGTGTTAATACATTGTGAATGGGAAATGGGTGAAGGCATTTTCATTCACCAAACGTTGATGATAGACGCTCAAATGTAACTAATGTGCATTTCATGATTTTGGGACTGTATACAAATTTTAGTCTTTATGGTCCCCTTCTATTATTATTTTACATGTTGTGGTTTTCTAAATTTGATTGGGCGCAGTCACTTCCAAATTGCATAGCTATCACTCACTCCACTTGGAAGTTATTTCAGGTGAAGAAAAACTTTTCAGTGTCATTGACAGGGTGCACTATCTCTTATTTGTTTGTGACAAGTTCGAAAAATTATATTCCTTAAAATTGCTTAAAATATCAAAAGTATCTGATTTAAATAAGTGATTTAAAAGAAAAAATGATTTAAATCAAGCAGATTTAAATTGAGATACCTTGTCCACGGTTGATTTCCTTTGAAGAAACGAGGAAACTGTCTTCCATTGGATTTGTTGATTAATAATTCAAATTCTATATGGAGAAATGAAATAAAAAAATATCTATTTTGTGGTTAATGTAATAGCGGTGTCATCTACTGTCAGTGTCTTAACTAGCCATTCCTGTGCCCTGTGAAAGAATTTGCATTTTGAACCCGTTCGGGCACACCTATTGAGCCTGCCTAGTTACGGCACTGCCTACTGTTGCAATATAAAGATAGTGACTTGGATGCTTTGGCAACTGAAAGTTTTAACAATGAAGAGGCATTTGCAATACGAAAGTCATTTTCAGGAAATTGACTTACAGTGGTTGGCTTCTGAGAAGCATTTTGCTCAACTTTTATTCAATGTTTATTAGTGAATACCTTGAGAACATACATAAAATTATAATTCAACCATCGTATTTAATGTGGGTTTCTTAGTGTTTTTTTTTTTTATTTAATGTTAGTTGTAGTTCTTAGTAGTAGTCAAGTTTCTTTTTCGAAATCACCTGATTTCATTTAGTTTTAACTCAAATTATACATGCAAAAATCCATGTGCCAATGTTCTCAATAAGCCATACTGATTTGGTTACCATATTTATTTTATTTTTTTTTTTTTAAACAACATTAATATATGAAAGAAAAAAAATCCAACCAACCTCAGTTAATGCAAAGTTTTATGCATTTACATTTTATTAAATTCATTGATGAATTTTATTTTATTTTATTTTATTATTTATTTCTTCTGTTTAACATACAACATAAGGCTTATGGTCCTTTCTGTTATATCCAAGTTTGAAACTTTTCACATTTTTGTGTCCATCTTCTATGTTAGGAGATCTTTTTTGAAGCCTCGGCCGATATTTCTAATATTTTTTTTCCAATCCTATAAACTATAAACTTTCTTTGCTTCAACAAAAAAAGTTTTGCAGGAGTGGAAAATCTGCTACAATTGCTACAAACTGCTACAATTCCCAACATCTGCTACAATTTTGACAATTTTCCCCTCATTTGCTGCATACTGCTATAAAAATGCAGAAATTTTTCAATTCTGTGGTGCCGTCTTGCACCACAAACAAAATTTTCCCTCTGATTGTTCTTGATTGTTCAGAATGTTTTCTGGCACATTTCCCATTGTGTTGATAGATTCCATCAATAACAGTACTTTTCTGCTGTTCCCTGCATACTTCTTTGCAGTTGGGCAATTTTCAGAGAATTGTCCGGCCCTCAAACAAAGAGGATACATTCAATATTCTTAATTTTACAAGCCTTCAATGTATTTGCAACATATCCATAGACCTCAGGCGAGAGGGTCCTTGTCTAGTCCTTCTTTTATATACATATACTTACATTGTCATGCCATCAGAGATTGGTCTGCATCATCAATCAAGGCTGATCAGCGTTTGCCAGGTCTTCAATGTTTACATTTGTGTTGATGACTGATTCCGATTGTCATGATTGTTCAATGTTATGTAAACATATTTAAATTAGATTATATCAGTTAGAAATGTTATGCTAATTTCAGTGCTGCCCATCCTCGAAGCTGATTGGCTTCTGCAATAGCATATGATGGAATTTCCCTTTATATATCCACAATGTGCTTTGTACAATCACATTTCACTACATCTTGTACTCTCTTGCAATTGTCATGGTCTGTTGAATGTTAGTAAAAGTGCTTGTAGCACTTCCTGATCTTTTGGATGTTGTAATAATTCTCACCCTGGTGGCTGCCTCTCCATCTTAGGCTGAGATGGTTGAAAGGATGGAGTTACTCCGCTGAACTTCTCTTCAACACCTCCATTGCATTCAAGCTTCTCTCCTGCTAATGATGCTGATGACTGCAAGCTAACTTGTCTACAGGTCTTTCCCTACCAGGCAGATTGCTGGCAAACTCAACGCCACCTTCAGTAAGGATTCTCAACATGCCCACAGAAATGCAATTCGGATGTGTATGGACTTCCAAATCTTAGTCAGACTGCGGCAAATCAGGTAAGATCTAACTAATTTGAGTGGTGGGAGTTTTTTCGATTCCTATTTGAAAAATGGTGTCAGGTTCTACAGAAAAATAATTGTAAAGTGGCGAAGCTTCTTTATCTCAAGTAGTGCTATCTCCCATCAAACATGCAGGACGACAGAAGAGGTGTGGTTGGTGGGGTCCATCCAAGTGACAGTTGGCTACACCCATTAAGTGATCCTATTCTTTACTAATACACACTCAACTTCAGCATCTGTTCTTTTGTTACAGTATTGGCTTTTTTTTTCCTCTGTGTCATGCTACAGAACAAATTTAGAAGTTCATTTTTCCTATTATAATGTAACCTCGCTAAAATGGCACTCGATACAATGATATTTTTCCAAATATTGTTTGGAAATGTCTACACTTTAATGTTAATCTGTTTCCTCTTGATACAGCGATATTTTTTCTTGGTTTGCAGAGTATAGTTATATCGAGGTTTCACTATATATATGTTGTACATTTCTCACTCATTTGTAAGCAAAAAGAAGCGTTTATTGGCTCCACAATGTAACATAGCAACACTGGATACTTTTTAAAAAAACATCGTTGCATAATCACTAATACCCTGTTACAGTGACTAGATTGTCTAAAATTTAATTTTTTTTCTTATGTATTTAACAGTTTCAACATTTCTCTACAGGACTTTTATATTTGATATGAAGTTTTTCTCAAACATTATTCAGTCTACGTAGTTTCAGGGTGTTATAATAGTTGATAATCGCACTTCCTTACAAGTTTTATCTTGCTTCTTCACAGACGTTGCATGTGACTTATCATTTTGTGGTATCACTTAAGCAGACCTGCCAACTCTCCCGATTTAGCGGGAGACTCCAGATTTTTCATCCTTTCTCCCGCTCTCTGGATTTGTTTAATTTTCTCTGGATTTTGGCAGAAAATTAGATTTTACGCAAGCTTTCACGTTGTCGTGGCTTCAATGATTACCGTCGTTGTTAGGGAAAACAGACATAGAGGACAGCCGTAGTCATTTCCATCGAGCAACCTTAAAATAGTCTCTGTGACCGCATTTAAGCAACTGGCAAAGACGCAACTTCGTTTTCGTAGCGTTTATCTGCAATCATTTTTCAGGGGCATGACCTTGGTTGCCGAAATTCCTGCATAATCATTATTGTATTCCATTAACAGCTGTGCGGTAAACACGTTTTTTCATCCGCAGCTTTGTAATTTGAATTTTTTAAATCGTTTCTTACGATTAAACATCTTCAGAAAGAAAATATAAAACTTAATAAAATAAAAAAATATAAAACACCCAAGATTATCAATCACTGATAGCATCTACAAAAGGAAACACTTATGTTTTATGAGCAGTATGTAGATGTGATTTCTCTATTCTGCATGGAAAGACTGATGTGGAATTATATTCTTCTCAGGGGCAATCCAGAACCTGCCTTGGGAGGGGGGAAGAATGTAATTTTTTCTTAACTGATTTAAATTATTTTTTTTCGAAAATTTTATTTATGAACTTTTTTTGATCGAGTTTTCATCATTTTGATCTGGATTTCAAAAGTTGGCACGTCTGCTTAAGGATCTTTGCACTCTTTATCTGAGTAGTGTGATGCAGTTTTCCAATGCATTCTTTTCAGTTTAATCGAATAGCTTTTTTTTTCTACGGGAAAAACTGCAGAGTTTTTAAAATAACTACGCAGTATATGGAATCTATGAGAGCCACACACGTTATGATAATGCACAAAAATATGTATGAATAGTGTACCTTGAATTTCCTAGAAAGTCAAAAATAACAGTAGTCGGTTTTAAATATCTTCATTTTTATTCATAAAATAATCTATTTATGCAACATGAAATGATATATACTTCACATTTAGAAAATTAACTGATTATAAAATATATTGATTCTATATTTTAAAATGTATGTGTTGAAAGGAAGCAATATTATGATGTATTTCATACATGTCATTAATAATTTATGATACGTTATAAATGCAAACGTTTCAGTAGCCATTTGAGCCTCGTTTTGTGATGCATTTCAGATTTCTTTTCTTGTCATGAAATTTACTCTCTTAGATGATTTACTGATTAAATAAAAACAAAAGCTAACAAAAGAAATGAGATATTTGCCAAAATTTTAATTTAATTAACGATGCCAACTACTTTGCATGGCTTATCTCAATGTAATGTCACATTCAGTTGGTCATATATACAGTAAAACCTTGATAAGTCGTCACCTCAAGTTATCGGAAAATTATGACGGCGTAAGCTGAGTTCCGTCAGTTTTAATGTGCAATGTTATGAAAATCGTATAAATTTAAAGTAATATGACATTTATTAAAGTATGAATCAAAATAACAATATTAATAAAATTTATAGATTGCAAAAGAAAAAATAATAGCTATTTTTTATCTTTTTTATCCCTTATTACTTAAATTATTGTGGTAAAATGTACTGTACACTTTGATTTAAACTAGTAATTTTTAATTTATAGACTAACAGAGCAACTGTTTGAATAAGTAGCTTTTCTTCATAACAGAACTCTCTATTGCACATTAATTTTACATATGCATCAAATTTAATTTTAGTGTTCGAATTCTTCATCAGTAGTGCATGATGCAACTACAAAGTAATCTCGAACACTTTTGACTTGGTGAAGGGGCCCTGGGCTGGGAAAAGTAAACAGAAGACCTCAACTTGGGACAGAATGTCTAATTTTTTTCAACAAAAATATTTTGTTCAAATTTCAAGCTCTAAATTAGTAGAGTCCATGCTTTCTATGATTATTTATTATCCGTGCCCGTTGCACTTTGACTTAAACTTAAATTTGATTAATTTGATTCTTCGATTTACATAATTTTTTATTTCCTTGCACTGTATGTAATCTTTGACATATCAATCAATTTTGTGTTTGCCGGAGATGCCCTGCCCCCCCCCCGGGGGGGGGAAGTGCTTACGTTGCTTCTTGAGACAGAGCTTGGGTGTCTCGCAGTTTGTCTAGTTTCTCCAATGGAGCCCAAGCAGAAATGAGATCTAGCTTGAACAGTCCCCAACGTTTCAAAAACCTTAGTCTGCAAATGAACTTCCCGAGCGTAACTTTCGTTACTTAAACTGTTCCGTTTGGGTATATAATATTTTATGGTGACTTTTAAGCATATGGCAATGGTGTTAACAAGCTCTTTTTTTAATGGGAGCCATAAAAATAGTCTGTTCCTCTTTCTCAAACTTTTTCATAGTGACGACTTAACCGAAATTAGCGACGAGTGAACGAGGGTTTAATAACATTGTGGTCTATGAGAGCTGGAAGGGTCTGAAGAAAAATGATGACTTAAGGCCCGTTTACACGAGGCAAGTGCTTTAGTTGGTAACTTAATTTTTAGTTGCCAAGTACAATACATAAATACAATACAAATACAACGCCACAACAGGCAAATTGCCCAACGAGGTGGCTGACTTAAGAACATCATAGATCCCGAGCCATTTTTTTTGGAGGCCCTTAAGATACAATGTATGCAGACGATAAGGGCTGTTTACACGGCTTTAGTTGGCAAGTGCACAAGTGATTTAGTTGGTAAGTGAGATAAGAACGGTTCTATTTTTTCCAGTTAAGTAGACCTATGCGCATGCGCCAGTGGGCGTGACCTGCCGCTCTGGAGGGGTTTATTTTGATCTCAAACGTGAACCTGTTCATACCCCGTTGTCTCCTGAAGTTTCGCTAGAATTCCGCCAAAATATTGGATGGTGAGGTGGCCAGAGGACACAATCTTCAAGTTTATTGAAAAATATATTCGCCATGAATGTTTGTTGAACTATAGAAATGGAAATTACTTTAACAAACAAGCTAAAAATTATTCGATGCTGAAAAAAGCTATGGAATATTCTGTCGACGTGTTCTGAGTTGGAAAGAATTGAAGAGTCAAAAATATATATTGGGTGTGGAGTTATATATTAAAAACTGGAGGGGGGTTTCGAATATTTCTCTCGTCCAGAACGAATTTGTTGCCATCTGTTGTAAAAATACATGATCAAATATTTAACATAAAGATATCATGTCTATAGATTAAATTTAAAAAGTAATAATTTCGAAAATTTGGAAATAATGTTTGGTTAATGAATTTTGATTATTTAATTTTTAACCCTTAGAATTTCCTACGAATGCCAAGAATCTTCTCCCGTATTTTCAGCTTACATAATTCATAATTTATCTCCTCTTTAACATCGATTAAAATATCATATAATCGGTATTTACAACTTAGAGGAGAAATAGAGAAATCTTATATTTCTTCTCGATGACTTACTTAAGTTTATAATATGTTGTGTGTTCTTTTTTCCCCTGTGGCGTCATCTCTCGCCCCCTTGCGTGGGTGGCAGAGGCGAAAAAAGGGGACAAGCGAACTGTTTCCCTTGCGTGACCTACTTCTGGCTCAGTGTGTTGCTCTCGCGCAAGTGAGAAAAAAGTTTCTCCTTTTTTATTATGTGGAATTAATATTATTAACCTATGTAAATTTCCTACGAATTCCCAAAAATACCGTGAGTCCGGTCTGAAAGTTAAACTTTTTCATAACTTTGCTCTTATCAATAACATCAAATACTTCTGGGATCCCAGCCTTAATGATATTATCCCGCTTTCCCAAACCCCTCCCAGTATTACTCCTCCTTCTGACCTTCCCCTACCTTCACCTCCTCTTCCTTTAGTCCCCACCTCTCGAAACCTAACTCCTCCTTAATCTCCCATTCTCCTCTCCGAAATAGTCTCTTCAGAATCGGAACAGTTAATACAAGAAGCATAATTAACAAAATATCTTCCTTCGAATCCATCCTACTAGCTCATAATCCCAACTTTCTTGCAGTTACAGAAACTTGGTTGCACAGTAATATCAGCAACACCAAATTTCTACCACCGAATTTCTCTGTCTTTCGTAAAGATAGAAACACACACGGAGGAGGCGTTGCCCTTGTTTTCAACAGTTCTATACCCTTAATTGAAATCCCTCTTGAATCAAATATTGAAATTGTCACTGCCGAATGGCACCATCACAACGGCACTCCCATTGCAATTTTCTCCCTTTACATACCCCCTGCCTCGGACCCTCACTACTTCATTGAACTTGAAACAATACTGGACCGATTTCATAATTCTCATCTTTTAATTTTAGCCGGTGACTGGAATCTACCCGGTATTGATTGGCATAAAATGCAGTCCCTCTCGGGAAACCATGGCATTAACAATAGAGTTCTCGACATTTTCCTAAAATTTAACCTCGTCCAAACCATCTTGGAACCCACAAGAATATCCAATCACTCAATCTCCACATTAGACCTAATTGCAGTTTCCAACAAAATTCCGGTTTCCAATTTTTCAGTTTTTGATGGCTGTTCCGATCACAAAATCCCTTTTTTAGATTTCTTCCTTCATCATACCATCCCTCCCTTTTTTCGCGCCAGAAAACTCAACTTTAACAAGGCCAACTACCCTCTCATGCAAAATATCCTTTGTACCCACTTTCCTGACTTCATCTCGTCTTCTAATGATATTCAACGTCTCTGGAGTAAATTCAAAGCTGTTATCGATAAATGTAAAGCCACTGTTCCTACCAAATGCTCTTCATCTAAAAGCTTCTTTAACCCTTGGATCAACCATGACATTATCCATCTCAAAAGAAGAATTCGACGTGACGTCTCTGAACTCAAATTTAACGACTCCTCTACTCTCAGAAACAAAATCTCGATCTCCACCCGTAACCTCAAAGACCTTATTTCTCGCCACTAATCCCTCAAAATTTTGGAATTTTCTACGCCCCAAATCAGCAGGTACCTCCTCGCTCAAAACTTCCAACTCGGATCTAACCTCTCCCCTCGATCTTGCCTCCGAATTTAACCGGGCCTTCTCTTCTGTTTTTTCCTCTGATCCTTCACCCTCCCCCCCCCCAATACGTCTTTTTCGATTCACTTCATAACTCCTGTCCCATCTCCTTTTCTAAAGCCAGTCTCCTGAATCTCCTAAAAAAATTAAAACCCCACTCTACTGGCCCAGATGGGATCCCCAATCATATCCTAAAATTCTGCGCCAATGAAATTTGCAACTATCTCCTCATTATATTCAACGTCTCACTAAATACTTCTAACCTACCCAATGACTGGAAAATTAATAAGATAATTCCCATCCATAAATCTGGCTCACTCTCCCACCCTCTCAACTTTACACCTATTGCAATCATCTCCTCCTGCTGCAAGCTCTTAGAACACATAATTGCCAAGAATACCCGTACCAACCTCGATTCGATTAACTTTTTCTTCCCTAACCAACATGGATTTCGATCATCGTTATCAGTATCTACCCAATTAACACTTTTCATACATGACTTAACTGACTCCATTGATAAAAACCTCCAATCCGACATAATTTTCCTAGATTTTTCCAAAGCATTTGACAGGGTGCCCCATAATAAACTTCTACTAAAACTTTCATACCTTGGACTAAATGTTCTACTGCTGAAATGGGTGGAGGCCTTCCTTATTAACCGTAACCAGTTTGTCTCGTACAAGAGCCAGAACTCTGCTTTTCTTCATGTCAAATCTGGCACACCCCAGGGCTCGGTCCTCTCGCCATTATTATTTTTAATTTACATAAATGATCTACCCGACTCCATAAACTGCCGTATTAGACTCTTCGCTGATGACTGTGTCATCTATAAAACATTGTCCAATCTTTCTGACCAAGAATCTCTCCAACACAACCTTAACATTATTTCCAAATGGTGCTCAACCTGGGAATTACCCCTCAATTTCTCAAAAACTGTTTTTATGAAAGTGACCCGTAAAAGAATCCCTCACGAATTCCCCTATTCTATAAACGACTCTTTGATCTCTGAGGTTTCCCAATATAAATACCTGGGCATTATAAACTCTTCGATCTCCGCTGGAACCTTCACGTTGATTATATCTTTAATAAATGTCTCCAAAAACTGTTTTTCCTTCGCCGTAACCTAAAATACTCCACTCGTCATGTTCGTCACTTGTGCTACCAAACATATATTCTCCCTGCCCTCTCCTATGCCTGTGAAGCCTGGGACCCCACACCCAAACCAACATGAACAAATTAGAATCTATCCAAAATAAGTCCACTCGTTTCATTTTTAACTGTTGGTCTTCATCTGTCTCCATAACGGAACTCGAGCGACAACTCAATATCCAACCGCTCTCCTCTCTTCGACTTATCTCTCGTTTAACTTTTCTTTACAAACTCCTCCATGGGGTTTTTATTATTGACACATCCAATATTCTAATTCAACCTTCACATTTCTCTGTTAGACTCAATCATTCAAAAAAATTACAGCCCATCTTTGCCTCTTCAGATTGTCGCAAATTTAGCTTTTTCCCAAGAACTATTATCGACTGGAACAACCTACCATCAAGTATTGTAGATTGCACTACGATTTCTGAATTTTCTCGTACCATCAATCGACACTTTTGCCGTATATAATTCCGCATCCTCTTGTATAGGCCTCGGCCAATCAATATTGTATAAATAAGTAAATAGTTTTTTAAAATTAAATGAAATTAAATATTATCAACCGTTTCTTCAATTGGAGTCAGAATATACATCGTCCTCAATGTGTGCCGCATAACTATACCCCCCTTGAGTAAGTGAAAGTGAATAAATTTATATTCTTAAAAAAAATATCATATAATATGGCTCTGATCACAGTATTCTCAAGTTCTACCTGTTCATCTTCATCCATCGTTACGAAAGCTATGAGCTTTAAAAAAAGCACCTCTCTGAATGCCAGATAAAAAATTATTACTATTATTCTCCGTCTGTCTCTCTCCGTGGATTTGAGTAGACTGAAGCGCGCATGCGCCAACTGCGCTCACCTCCGTAAAAATTATCCAATGAGCGTCTACTTACCACTTATCGTGTGGACACTTTCAAGAAGAATCTGTAAGTTAGAATTAAGTTACCAACTAAAGCACTTGCCTCGTGTAAACGGGCCTTTAACCGGAGTGACGACTTATCAGGGTGACGACTTAACAAGGTTTTACTGTAATTGAATTTTTACACTTTACATAAATTGCATATGCTTTATAGGATTATATACAAGCATTTTAAAAAAACGGATACATATACAGTTGTACCTGCTTATAACGATGTTGGAAAAAACAGTGAATGTATTCGTTATATACGAACTTTGTTATATCAGTACCTACTTGAAAAAGGATGCGATTAAGCAAATAATAATTATTTTTCTTTTGTGAGAGAACAATCTTTTGCTTTCAAACATCCTTTGCCTTAGAATCATTCTAAATGTAATTATTCTCTTCGCGTCAAGTTCTGGCTCTAACTAGTTCTTTCTTCGAGTATTGATCGATAAAGAAACCATTTGTAGCTTGTACTGCATGCATTAAAGAAGCCTTATTGAAGACTTTTATCTACCTCATAACTCTTTTATTACGTTATCCTGTACAAGTCCTTAGTGGCGTTGTTGTGCTGTGCATTAATGATTTTTATCTGCTTCTGTCTGTTCTGTTCAAAAAGCCTTATGACTATATAGTATTACACACTTCACTGAATGGTCTCTGTGCTTGTTGTTGGTCATGAAAAGAAAGTCTATTTGGTCTCAAGCATGTTAGATACATACCACAACATTGCTGCTGTTGAAAAAAATAAACTATCATACAAACTAGTTTACTATGAATTTTCATGTAGGTTTCTTGAGATCTTGAGCATAGAATGTAACAATCATATTGAACTATGCATAGATAGTGTTCATTTTCTAAAAGACAGAAAGTTGCAGCACACAGTGACTAACTTTAATTTCGTTAGTTGTTATCCCCAAAGCAGAATATGCTGGAATCTGCAACGTATGTTGCAGAAGAATCAATGTTACTGTAGAACAATGTTGAAAAATTTTAAGAAAAGTGTTGAAACACCATTATAGGAATTTTCACCAAAGACGCATTTCCAGTCAGCCAAGAGCTCGTTGCAGAACGATTCTGCTTTGGGGATTGTGATTTTTCCTGTAGTGAATTTCAACATAAATGTACATGTATGGCCGTTATTGACCCTTTAAATGTTTTAGTGGATAGGTTTATACTTTGGGTTCGTGCAAGAGGGCATTAGGTATAAAATAGTCTTTTTTGTATGAATTTTGAAATAAAGTCAGCTCCCGTTATAACGAATACCATTATAGTGAAAATCGCATTGTAACGAAAACTTTTCCAATCCTTCAAATCAATTTACATAGCAACAATATATTGTGCAATTCCGGTATAACGAAATGAAAAACCAGTTTTAACGTATTCGAAAACAAGTGTCTGAAAAACAAAAGTCAATCTCCATCGACCTTTTGAACGTTTTTGGAAAAATCGAACGAAATTGATATTGCAAATTCAAGCAGAATAGTTATTGGATCTCCTAGGAAAAAGATTAACTTTCGAATTCACAAGATGGGGATGCAGCTGTCTTTACCTGGTTTCAGGACATTCGTTGCCGAAATGTGCAGTTACCATTCCACTCATAGGAGAAATGGTTTTGGGATTCACACGTGCTTTTGGATGCGAAAACTTCCAAGCAAGTGTCGGCTGACTGAATCGTTTCAAACAACGGTATATGGTGGGGGAGCAAAAACAGATTTTTGGGGAAACAAATTCAGTTGATATGGAAAATGTGAATGAATGGAAAGCTGATGAAATAGCGAAAGTGATAAAGTCATATAATTCTTCCGATGTATTCAATGCAGACAAAGCCTTTATTTTTTTCCAAGTATTACCTAACAAAACTTTGACATTCAAAATAGACAAGTGGTTTTGGTGGCAAAAACTCCAAGTGACCCTTAACTGCTTTGTTTTGTTGCAACATGAACGGAACCGAAAAAATAAAAGTTATGGTAACTGGAACATTTGTTAATTCATAGTGCGCCTGAAGAACATGAAATCACTGCAAGAATTTTTAATGAGGGGCCAGTAAAGTTTTATGGGAAAAATGAAGCAAAAAAATAGAGATCCTGCTTCTTATCGCCAATTGCACAGCCCACATTGAATTTTCGAAATTGGAGTGCATTCACATCGAATACATGCCTCCTAACAGCACGTCTGTTTTGCAACCATTTGGCCAACTCATAATTAAGGTGGTGAAAGGAAAATACCATTCGCAAGCGCTGAGATGTATTCTCCAGCTTGATAATAAAGAAATCATAGCGAGACCTGAGGTCAAGCAAGCTATGGATATGATAGCTGGAGCCTGGAAGGATATCGCTCAAAAAGTCATTTGTAATGGGTAGAAGAAAGCAAATATAATCGCAGCAGAATTCTGTGAAACACCGAATGAAGCTGATGAAAGTGCATCCACCGATTTGCAGCCTTTGTGGGAACACATCACAAAAGAAACGTCTGTTCCAAATGGATTCTTGACGATTTCTTTTCTGTGACGATGATGTCTTCACTTCGGAACAGACAACGATATCGTTTGTATGATACAAGAAAACAATGAACAATCGCTTGCGGACAGCAGTGACGAAGAAGAGCTTTCACTAGAGTATGCTTTGGTACATAGGTGGAGATTGATTTGGAAGTTTGGGGGGTAAGGTCATTATTGCTGGGGAGGGGCACGATGATGATGTCAGCTCATATATACATTAGATCAGTCGACTCCACCTTTGACACTGGGGGGGCAATGCCCCCACCCCCATATCTCCGCCCATGCTTTGATACCTACAGCATCTGAAGCCTTAGCTAGTTTGGAACTCTTAAACAATATTTATCAGATCAAGAGTACCTTCCAGATCATTTGTTTGACCATGCATCAAACAAATGGTCATTTACCTTTACAGGAATTTTTTGCTTCCGCCGCTGTGGTGGTCGAGTGGTTATAGTGACGGACTCGCGATGCGAGGATCCGGGTTCGAACCCCACAGTGGTGGTCGGCTGAAGTTGGTTTTCTGTGGTTCCCAACTTCAAGGCGCAAATGCAAGCCGATCTCCCCGTTAAAAAGTCTCGCCACAGAGAGCAACAGTCCTACAACGATAAATCATTCAATCATAACACTTCACTCATAGTTAGAAAAACTAGTGGCAGATGGCAGCACTACACATAACAAGCATTACAGAGAAACAACAAAACTTCACGTTCACGCACATTCCCGCATGTACCGATTCGGTGGGGGGGGGTTCCGCGGGGGGGGTGCATGTGTGGTGGTGTAGTAGGTAGGGTCTCCAAAAAATGGCTCGGGGATCCATGATGTTCTTAAGTCAGCCACCTCATTGGGCAATTTGCCTGTTGTGGCGTTGTATCTGTATTTGTAATACTTGTGCAAAAAAACCAAAAAATTATGGATTAGTTGCCTCTGAAATGTTAATTAAATAAAACTTATGCAAAAACCTCCAGTGCCTAATTGATTTGAGTCGCTTTGTGTTATTTTTAAAATTCAACTTCATTCTTTCTATTATCTAGAACATAGATAAGTATTTTTTCCTTAAAATCAAATTCTGCTAAGAATTTTTCGCGCATGTCAAAAATTGGAAATTCCTTTAAAACGAAATTTTGTTATAACAAAGTGATTTCTCCAGTCTCTTGGTGTTCGTTATAACGGGATTCGACTGTAGTTATAGATATATATTTTAACATTGACTACTTTATGATCAAGGACGTAATATTGCATCCAAACGACTGTGGAATAAACTCAAACAAGCTCTCTCTATTTTCTATCCTCTCTCCTCATCATCGCAAGGCTTTGTTGTAACTCTTGGAAGTTGTTCTTTTTACCTTCCTTGTATTTCTATGCAATTATTTGTGACTTTTCCCTCACATATGATGTATCCTTTTATTATATACATTAAGAGCAAAAGAGAACAGTATGGGTGGGGATGAAAAGAGAAATCTACTTTGTATACCTACTCTTTCTTATCTCTACATCTTTCTTTCCTTCATCTTTTTTCTCTTTCATTAGTGTGCAGTTAGGTTAGGACAAGATTAACATATTTATCGTCCATTTGTCAAATAAAAATCATCCAAATTTCAAGCCGAGTCCTTGTAAGTGAAGGGGTTAATGGTGTAATTTATGTGGTGAACATTTTTACATGAAGCCACCGGATTATGTGCTTTGTATCAAAAATGTGTTCAAGCTTTTATTCATTCAAATATTTTTAGAATAAACAAATTTGACTCCTAAACAATGCATTACTTGAACAATGTTGCGTCTTTCAACATCTGTTTTATTAAATAACAATACATTTAGAATGGATCCAAAATTTTTGTCCTCCAATGAAAGCTGTCACGAGAGATTTTCCTGTAAAAGTGTCTGACACCTATGATAAAAGTATATATACATGAATATTCAGAATCAAAGGATTGCTTAAGTTTGTTGGTGCAAAATCAGCAAGTTCCAGCTTCATTCATATTCTGGCAAGTGTTTTGTCTATGGATGTGATCTGTGATGATGTATACGCTCTATTTCTTGTGATCTATAGCAACAGTTTTGTATCCGAATTCGTTTCCACTGGCCAAACTGGCTATAAACAAGGTGGATATGTCAAAAATAATTTAGCAGATATTATTCAAAATTTTAAAACCACATTTTTTGCTTACAAGGTAGCATTTGATAGTTTTTATTCAAACAGAATTTCTATTAAGGAAACATTTTATTTTCTAGATATTATGCTGAGGTGAACTCGGAAAGAAAAGTCATCTTGTTTCTGCCAGGACTCGAACCCAGGCCCTCTTGCATACCGGGCAAGCATGCTACCATCTACACCACTGGAGACACAACCCTGCCTTCCTTATTTCACGCACTGTGGCACTGAAGTCAATACCTTCTAAATCAGAAAGCCCGACCCCGAGATTTGTGACGTCATTGAGATCTGTCCTACAAACCCCATCTTCCCTGTAAGATTGTTTTCTAGCAGCAGCACACACTAACGCCAATGTGTTATATATTTATCCCACGTTGCTATATTTGTTTTCAATGTTATAGAAAAAGAGGTCAAATTAGTAAAGACTTGAGCACTCGAATTGCCAAGTTTATACTTATAATTCATTATTTCCAATTATCAATCGGCCAGAGTTTTAATAAAAACTATTTGAAAAAATTACCTTTTGATCTCAAAACTTCCCCAAGAGCATTAATTTTTCAGAACTTTTGTGTTGATTTTAACCAAAAAAATATCAAAGGAATACCAAAAGAAAATTGAGACCAATTCAACTATATAATATCCTTTATTTTTCATCACATACAATATATATTTTCAGTCATTTATACAAAAAATGTGAAAGGAACTTTTCATGAAAAATATAGGGTGCTTTGCTCCTTCCACTATGGATTGGATATGGATGTGATTGTATGCGATTCCCATTCATACACAGATGCACAGCATTCTATGCTAAGATGTGATTCAAGTAGAGATGTAAAATTCTCAAGCATAATCTCTCTGAGAATATTCTCTGGTAGGACTGCTATTATAAATAACTTGAGAATATTCTTATAAGTTCTTGATGAGAATATTCTCCTGTTATTTATAATATAGTTACATATAATATCCTTGAGAACATTCTCTGGAAGGACGACTTTCATAAATTACTAAGGAATATTCATATAGAAAATAATAATTATTCTGAAGTTATTAATAATAGTTCTTACAGAGAATATTCTTCAGTCACCAAAATCTTTACAGAGAGTATTATCAAGAATATATGTAATAATAATCATGTGTTATAATAAATAATCTCGATAAATAACTTGAGAATAATTATTTTCGATAAGAATATTCTCTAGTAATTTATAATAGTAGTCCTTTGAGAGAATATTCTCTGTTCCCGTCAAGAAGATGGAAATATTGAAGTTTGTAGACCACAATATTACAGTTTGAAAGCAAGAAAATCAAACCAACAGGGCTGAATTGCACAACTTTTAAAGAAATGTGAGTGATACAGAATTTGTGTGTATGTGCATTGAAGAAAACAGTTCTATATCTGCTTAGAATGAAAGTGATTGTATAAGAATAGCTTCCTTTATCAATCAACTTTGATTTAATTTCTTTTGTTAAGAATTTATTCCTGAAAATTTATCTAATTTTCAAATAATTTTTCAAGGTTTTAATCTAAAGGTTTCTGAAATCTTTAAAACCTCTCATCATGACCTGGATAATATTCTGAGTGTATTCTCGAACTAAAAGTTGTCATTGGGGGTCATTGTAACAAAAATTGTTTTGTTGTAAATGTTTCAGGCAATGAAAACTGATTTGTATTTCACAATATAAACAAAATTAGTAAAAAAATTTAAATTATTCAAAGGAAAAATGAATATTTTTACATCGAGGATAATATTCTCGTTCTTCGAGAATATTCTCACCTCGCATGTCTATATTCAAGTGGTAAAAATCAAAAATAGTGCTTTTGAAAATGCCACCATTTTCCTTTTTGCATAAAATTTATTGGCTATAATTTTCCTTTAAAAGTGCATTTTTATTCGAAGGTTCTTTAGAAATACGTTAGAAAAAAATCCACAGAATTACCCCTTCCCACATACTAAAACTCACCTCAAAGAAATATTGTTAGTGCCTGTCTATATTTCCCAAACCTGGCTTTCAATAAGTATTTGTATATATTTTACAGTTAAAACATTGAAAACCAAATTCATCAACACGGTATTTTGTAATTTCTAAAGAACCCAAAGTTGTTTATCATAACGCATTGCAAGTCTATTTTGAAAATGCACCTTCTGTACAAATCACTGTCAAACGTAGATTAATTTTGATAATTATATTATGAAGCAACGTGTGATCTTATGATCAAGAAGGGCAAAACATGAACCTTACGAAATTTATAGGCGGGGCAAAATTCTATTTGGGGAAAAAACACAATTTTTTAATACAGCCAGCTTTTCTGATATTTTTAATCAGATGCACTATTAGGGGAAAAATGGTCTGGCCCTGTATGTTGAAGGGCGAGGATGAACATGGAAATTTATATGGGGACTAATAGACAAACCCATTACTTTGTTATTAATGCAATTAATTATCAGTTGCGATGGCTACAACAATAAAGCCAATAACTCCAAACGTGGATCAATTTTGAGAATTACATTATGAAGCAACGAGTCATATATGTTCAAGACGGTAAAATATGTATCTGTTGTGTTGCTGAAGTAGAAGCATTAGTAGCCTCTGTTAACTTCAGGAATTGGCCCCCAGGTGGGACGGTTTAGAGAGATAGATGGCTTTTTCTCAGCCCAAAATATCAAGGAAACATTTTATTTTCCAGATATTATGCTGAGGTGAACTCGGAAAGAAAAGTCATCTTGTCTCCGCCGGGAATTTCTATTATTTCTTATTGATCTCTAACCTTGCAAAAGACATATTTTTCCTTTTGTTTCCTGGACCATACATAAATGCACTCTTTGGTGTTTTTTGAGTTGAACAACCTAAAAGTGACACCGAAGATATCGTAGCAAGGGATTGGAAGCTTGCTAATGTAGTTCCGATGTTTAAACAGGGTAGTAGAGAAACCATGTCAAATACAACAGACAAAATGCCCAATGAGGTGGCTGAAAAAAATCATGCCCATACAAAATATGGATGTCAAATATCAACAAAATACACAATATAAAAGCATATATTACCAAAAAACTAATAATATTCATGACACCATGAATATTATTATTAATATTACTAAGTACCTTATATATTACTAGCACAGCCTTTATCTCATCAACCATCTGTCGTAGAGGAATGGTTTCAATTTAAAAAATGCTCAACAGAGGTGTTCAAAAATTACCCTATACTAGTTTTGAGTGTGAAAATACAGTGTGTAAGAAAATAAAAAAATCTAAATTTTTATGCTGTCCTCTAACTTCCAATTATAAAGTTGTTGTTCTGTCTCTCCTGATGCCAACCAAAAAAATCCATGTTCCTAAGTGCAATATTCACAGAGATATTCAAAAAACAGGAAAGAGCAGCATTAAATGTTAAACTCACCCATATCTATAGTCTGTTTCAGGTTCACTTTGCAGTGAAGAGAAACGTAGAGAGTGTATTCCTTCGCCGTAAAATATAGTTCTCATATATCGGAAGTTTAAGATGAACCTTTATACAGAATATTTCAATTTTTTATATGATTTTGAAAAAATACTGAAAAAACATCGTTTTGAACCGATGTTTACTTGTTTAAAATTTTTAAATAATAAAAAATATTGGTTACCATTATCAAAAATCCATAGCAACGGCGACGACACTCTGGCGCGATATCCTAGAAATTTTCCCCGCCAATATCACTCGTTTTTTCCATTACACAATTGTATACTGTATATTTATATTTTTTTCGTTATTTGGTAGAATTTTCCATAACGATACAATTTTTCATTGTTTTACATGCAGTTATAGGCTTACATAAAAATGAATATTCAATCAGTTTATTTTCTCCCAAAAATAGGCTCAGTGAGTTCAGATATTCACTCATAGATTACAAGAAGTGTTTTTCTTCCACAAGAGCACCGATATTGTTATGAGAGGCCCTCTATGGGTACAGAAGTTTTGGTTTTATGTCCTCCTTTTTTTTAATTATTTATTTTTTGCCATGTTTATGGGATAGTTTTAGTTTCCGATCACGGAGAGTGTTGACAGAGTCGCGACTTCCACTCACACGAACGGACGCCATCTTCCACCCACCTGTTTCTCTCGATGCCCCTTGCCTTTAGTGTCTCTTCAGATAAAATAAATGAGAAGGGGGGGGGGGTCCACAGTGGTTTGGGCTTTCATCTTTTATGTGACAGTTGTGTCTTTATTTTCACCAGAGATAGCCACGCACCACATCAACCGTAACAAAAGACTAAAGCTGTCGTGAAAACAAGTGGCATCGACGTATACCGTTCGGGGAAGGGTGGAGGTCAAGCGACGAAAATTTCGGTAAGAAAAGTGAGTAGAAAAATTCTAACCTTTTCCGTATCATTATTATTATTTGCTGCTATTCCTGCATTTACACGTGAAAACAGAGTTAATCTGCTTCTTCTTAATTTTTTTTGACTGGCTTCAAAAGTTTTATTTAACATTAATTTTTTCCATATAAATTGAAGAAAAAATTAAAAATCCCCAAGTTTTTGAGAGCCATGGTTAATATACAGTATTTTAACTATAGTCGTTGATTTCATAATATTGTTTGGATTTTTTTTTGTAAATAAATTTCAGCTGAGGTAAGGGAAATATTGCGGAGAAATATGACTGTGTTTTGAAATTGTTAGTGTTACTTACGGCACATCAATGAAGATAAGTGACACGCTGATAGAAGATAATTATTTTTTCTAAATTTTAAAACACTTTCTAATCAAAAAACAAAACAAATGATTTCAAAAACCTCACTTTAATTTCTGCAAGTATCGGCAATGGTTTTCTTTTAATTCTATAATTATTACTAATTTAACTGTGCAATTACATTACACGTAAAAAATATTTTTCTCAGTGAGATTGGCGAGATTCGGCCATACCTTACCGAGGCCGCGCATCGATACATTGGTTAAGAGGCTTTCGTTCCCATAGCAACGAGTGATGCGGTTCCCTCGTAGCTTCCCCTTCACTGCAAAGTTAACCTGAAACGGACTATAACGCTTTTCTTTCCTAAATTTCCTCCTCATTCCGAATTTGAATATCTCTGTGAATATTGCACTCAGAAACATGGAATGTTTTTTTCTGGCATCAGGAAAGACGGGGCAACTAATTGAAAGTTAGAGAAGGGGGGACCATATACAAATTTAGTTTTTATTTTGTGACACACTGTATTTTCACTCTCAAAACTGGTACAGGGTAATTTTTGAACACCTGTTGAGCATTTTTTAAATTGGAATTATACCTCTACGATGGACGGTTGATGAGATAAAAGCCATGCTAGCACTTACAGGACACCCTGTATAATACACTGCCTCATAAAAGCGATTATGGTTGTCTGGTCTAATTATAAACAGCTTCTCAATTTACCCCACTGTGTTTATCTTACTACTTTTTAAATATGCCAATTGTGTTAGAATTCACAACCACCGGAGGTAAGCTATTCCATTTATTAACAACCCTATTAGAGCAAAACTCCCTGCGATGCCACAACTTGGAATTAGCCCTTACTAAACGATTCGCAAGGAGACAACACTAAGCAGTTGATTGACGGCATATTAATAACTCGTGGTTCATCCTCAGCAGGGTTGGTAAAAAAACCGGTTTTTTTGGTTTAAACCGTTTTTTTTGTTTTAAATAGTATTAACATTAAAAACAATGAAATTTCTGAAAAATCATTCAAACTTCTAATAATTAACTAAAATAAAGTGTTTATTAATGTAATTTACACTATTCCCATGCTAATTAATCAATAAATATTTATTACATTTTAACAAAAACCATTTTGCCATTTAATTATTTTTTGCTTAACTCAATGGATTACTGTGTGTTTGAAAATTCTTTTAATGTTATTATTAATCATATATCATATAAAGGTTTTTCTCCAGTTACTTTCAGTATATCTTAATTAGGAAGCTATTTTGCAAAAACTATAATAAAAATTAGGTGAACATGATGTATTTAATGAAGTATAAATAATGCAGATTATTCAGTGATGATTTACAATATACAGGGTGATTATAACTAAGGTTCTGATTTCAAAACACTGTAAAAAAAGAACTATTGCCAAAATGACTTGCATTTTTTCAGGAATATTCATGTCAATTTTCAATTTTATTTGGTAAAGGGGAAAAAATACTTAAAAATGTAAAATTAATGACATCATCCAACATGTGGGAAATTTGCTCGCAGAATGGAAACGATAGCCAGTCATGGCAAAATGATAACTTAATTATAGCATTGCACGATTTCATAATTCATGGAAACATCACAAAAAACGAAGTAATTGAACAAATAACTACAACTGACTTAAGAAATGTTAAATATGTTGTCCACCGCGTGTTCTGGCTATGAGGTTGAAAGCACAAAAATTCTTGTTCAACAACAGAATCGGAGTATGCCATGGTCATAATGTGGATGTGCTTGCAATTCAGCTTTATTAAACCAAACGCCCCCCACTCCCCGTTAATATTCCCCAGGAACTTCTAACATATAGGGAATGTGCTGGAGGTTGCAATTCACCAAAGTTTGCCATCTGATTATTGTTTATAACATTTTGAGGTACCCCCACAGCCAGAAGTTGTAAGGGTTAAGGTGCATCCTGTCAAAATGCGTCTTCAGCAGCTGCTTTGCTGGTATTGCAATGTGCATCTTGATAGAAGTTCTATCCACACACGGATGCTGTGGAAGTGCCGAAATGATGTGGTTGCACAAAATAGATTATACTGCTTTCCAAGTACAGCATCATCTACTTGCACATTTTGCACTTTTGCGAAAGAAACTTCCATTGCTTCAGGAGTATCCATGCAAATTTTCAAGTCATTCTGATCAGTACTTATTGTATAGTTTTGGAATCAAAACATAAATTATAATCACCCTGTATATAGCTGATTATTTTTCATAAATCTGTTACAACTATACAGTAGAACCTTGATTAACTGGGCTTAACAGTGTGTGTGTGAAAGTATGAAAAAAAACTACTATTGAATATTAAGACTGGGAGATATACAGTAGGAGATGTGCTAGTTCTTATGGGAAAGAAAATGTATGTGAGGTAATGTAACTACTAGTACACTAGTCTTTGTCCTTTAAGGACATTTGGTGTCTTTATTGGATTATAGGACCACCTGGCCCTAGCATGATGGTGTCACTACTGTAGCTGCTTCTTTGTGAAGGGAAAAAGAAACCCTGTGAGATAATACACCACTACATTTAGATGTGTGATGCAATCCTTATCCATGAATTTGCTAAAGATAGAGCATCAGAATGTAGCAAAAGGTTAGAAAATGTTATAAGAATGAGAAATTTTGGCTTTTGTATATAACTAAATAACTAAGATACTTCATGTGAAAAAAATATACATATATTCTGGCCACTTTGAGACTTTTTGAAAAAAACCACTTATAAAATCTTATGTCATTTAAAGATATACCATCAGAATGTACCCCAAGGATATAAAATGTGGTAAAAATGAAACATTTTGGCTAATAATTAACCAATATGATATTTTTCAAGGGAAAAAATGATATTCAGGCAACTTTTGATTTTTAAAAAAAAACCAAAGTGGTATTTTTAAAAAAACCACTTGGTTAAAACCAAGGTTGGTTTAAACCAAACAACCCTGATTCCTCAGTATTTCCAACTTGGTCGTTTTCCTACTAGATCTGGTCTTTTATCAGCCATTTATTTGCAAAACAACAAGAAAATAACTAGATTGATATTTTTTCCAAGTTTTCCTATTCTTGTTCAAAGTACTTTCCTGTTTAATAGTAGTCTATTATCAAATTAGTGAAAATACAGGAGATATGGTCATCTGAATAACTAAAAAATTAATTCTGGTTGCGTTTAAGCCAGGTTTCTAGTTGTTTTTGATGGAAAATTTTTACTGTTGACAACACTATCCATCCCATTAAAAATTAACTTTTTGATTATTTCCCCTTTCCACCTGCATGCCTCCAATATAAACATTCAAAAAACCAAGTCTTCATACCTCAAGCCTTGTGTGCCAAAGGCAGATGCATAGTCTTCTCTGGCCCCTTCCAACCAAGTCTACCCTATTAAAGAAAAATGTAAGTATGTATGGTAAACCCAGGTATGGTCTTTTGCAGGATGAACTAAGCCTCGGAAAAGTGGAAGAAAGACTTTAGGAGAATACAAAGAGATCATAAAATTGAGCATTCAATTCTCTTTTTTGACCACCAGAATAATGTTCAGAAAAACTAAGCCACTAATCAAAGAATGAGAGTTCCCAAATCGGTGACCCTAGTTGCATCCAGGATAGTAATACTATTCAACTCGTAGGTGAAAAGTGGATTGTTCGAAAACCAAAATGAGCAACCATGTACTTATCAACACTAAAGGTCATGCTCCATTCATTACCCCATGTTTCAATCATATTCATCTCCCTATTGTTCAGATTCCCTACTACCCCCAATTAGCTTCACATCATCTGCAAATTTGCTAACCATCCCATTGATACCATGATCAAGTTTATTGATAAAAAATGAAAAAAGTATGGGCCCAAGGACACTTCTATCAAATGCTTGGGCCAAAAAATAATTCTGCTTTAGAAAGAGCAAAATTGCTTTTTTTACACCCACGAATAAGGGAGGAGATATGATCACATGCTCCTACCATTATCTTTCATGTATGAATAAGTGAATAATAATTAAATTTGTTCTCTTAGATATTGTTTATTCAGTGAATTACAGTTTAATGATTTTTCTTTTTCATTACCATGACAATTCTTGAATATGGGATCAGCTTTTTCTTACTGCATTTCACTGCAGTGATTTTTTCACAGTAAATATAGAAAACTTTTGTGTATTATGCATGATCACAGGTATTCCAGATCAGTCAACATTTTTTTCTCGAGGATGAGCTGCCATCTAATTGTTACTGGTAGAAGAGATACCACAGCTAGCAGAACAAGCCAGTGAAGGCCCACAAATCAAGAAAATAGTGGTTCTAAACTAGCTTTTCTGCTGGCGAGAATCTTCAAATAAAGAATTTAATATCAAAAATTAAATATGTATATATACAGTAACCATTTTGACAAAGAAATTGTAAAACATCTATCATGCTACTCTTTTCACAGTTAAAATTCAATTCATTAAATCAGTGGTTCCAAAGTGGGCAATATCACCAACAGGAAGCAATGGGATTAAAAATTTTCGAAAGAAGGGGGTGATGGAACAAAAAGTTTGGGAGACTAAACTGATAGCTTAAAAATTACCAAGAACCATAGGCATACGAAGAATTTTCTCGAGGGGGGTTTAAGTTTTTTCCTGCAAAATAACAATTTTGGCTCAGGGGGGCCTCTTTTGCATACATCAATGGCAAGAACAGTAATCAATTTGCATGATATTTGTTTTTTTATGAAATTTAAGAATGTTCAATGGTAATGTTAATTTCCAGCTTGGCATTGATTGGTCAGCATCAACATTCCATGGAAGGAAGATATCTTTTCCTGTTCATCAAATGACCAATAATCTAATCACTGTTGTATTCTTAATGCTCTCATTAGACACTGATTATTACATATGAATGAGCAGTTACTGAAAATCAGAAGGTAATACATCCCGTCTGTGAAATTTTCCCATTTGTACTTACTTTTCAGCTGTTTGGTGCGCTAGATGCGTTATGAGGAGAACTGATACGGAGAAGTTGGGTTTATGATCATGTTGCTTGCTACCTGTTAAGAATTTAATTTTTTTAATGGAAAGAACATGAGAATTCTATATTTTGGTGGAATAAAAATTGTTCATTTTTGTTGCTTGAAACAGGAAAATGTATCTGGTTTGAAAATAAAATTGTTAAAATAATTTTCATGCATGCTCTTATACATATGCAATTTGAAGGATGTTATATTGGGTTCATTTTAGACATTTTTGCAAAATAAACCTAAACGAGAATATGGGTTTTCTTTTGAAAATCAGCCTTTTCACTTGCCTGTATATATTTTTCCTTATCCGAAGAAAAATTATTCAGTATGGAAAGTCTAATGGCAAGGTCAGAAGTTTTTATACCCCTTTCTTTTCAGTCTTAGTGGGTCAGCATGGAGAAAAAATTCTACACATCTGGCTACCTGCATGAAACTTGATATGCTTGTCACCAATGACATTAGCGAAAAAATGATGGGTTTTCTGCCATGCTGATTTCAAAATAAGTACTTAGAAAATTCTAAAATATTTCCTTTTGATAATTGTTTCTCCTACTCCCCACCCTTTTCACATTACAATTTACACTATTTCATATCCTACAGGACTATTAATTACTGGTCTGATATATATTTGTTTTTTTCTCACAAGTTGAAGATTAAGGAAATATTTATTTAAAAGAACTGAAATATGTCACTAAAATGAAAACTGCAACTGATTTATGACAGTTCATCAGAACCATCTATACAATACAATACAAATACAACGCCACAACAGGCAAATTGCCCAACGAGGTGGCTGACTTAAGAACATCATGGATCCCCGAGCCATTTTTTGGAGGCCCTACCTACTACTACTACACCACACATGCACCCCGCCTCCCCAACGAATCGGTACATGCGGGAATGTGCGTGTACGTGTAATGAAACCCGACGTGAAGTTTTTGTTGTTTCTCTGTAATGCTTGTTATGTGTAGTGCTGCCATCTGCCACAAGTTTTTTTTTCTAACTATGAGTGAATGATTTATCGTTGTAGGACTGTTGCTCTCTGTGGCGAGACTTTTTAACGGGAGATCGGCTCACATTTGCGCCTTGAAGTTGGGAACCACAGAAAACCAACTTCAGCCGGCCACCACTGTGGGGTTCGAACCCGGATCCTCGCATCACGAGTCCGGCACTATAACCACTCGACCACCACAGCGACCACCACAGCCACAAATGTCCAGTTTGGTTGAATAGGACGATGGAAACGGGACAATTCCGTTCTTATTTTCCACTGTTTTATTTTTAAGGTACGAGAAATTCCAGAGAATAAAGTTTTAACAAAATTAACATCTTCCAATCTAGTTGCACAAGAAGCAAAATACCATAAATTGTGCTATATACAGTTCAGAAAGAAATTCAGAACTCATTAGCGCCTCAAAGAAAACCCTGAAAATGACTTTACAAATTTTGCTTATGGATCAAATTTATCTCAACTTGTTGATTTCTTTGAATCAACATGTACAATGTGGAGACGTCTCCGGTTTTTAAAATGGCTATATTGACTCAAAAAACAAGACACACCATGAAACATTTTGGAATTGAAAGTCCTAAGATTTACAGTACACAACTACAAGAATGCCAATTGCCCTTAATTCTAGGTTTACACTTCAAGTGAGGTAGGTTGCTCTTTCTTAGGGACTCTGTAGGAGGCGCTGTTTGAGATCACTACCTCCTATATACAAAGTTCCTGTACACTTCACAGCTGACGTGGTCACGTGACTATCCATAAGCCGACGACCGAGGGGAAGGAAGAAACCAGCTATGGCGATGCTGTGTGATATTTCGGATACTGTGGAATTCGAAATAGATTCAAATTTTCTTCATAACTACAGAGTAAGTATATTTTGAATTTTTTGTTAAATTAATCGTTTAAACTTGTATGTTTTTAAATGAATTTCAGACAACACAGTCACTTGTTTAAAACATTACTTGTTTTTGTAAGTACTATACTACTAACAATAGGCCTACCTTGAGGAATTTCCTACCTTTTAACCTGGTGAAAAAGTATAGTCTAGTAGAAATATCGTTAAAAATATCATTTAACCATAAATTTATTTCAAATTTACTATCCATATTTTCGATTATATATGCTATCCTGTGACAGTACAAAGCTTCATATATCTCTAATACTTAATATTTAAAACTTTGAAAAAAAAAGAATGCATTAAAATTAAAAAAAAATTGTTAGAACCCAAAGTATTTATTAATGGATCTCGTATCTAAAAATAGATTCTCATATACCTTGAAAATCAATATTTCTAATTCTTTATTCATAGAAATTACAAATATTGCTGGATTGTTTATTTTAAATGACTTGAAATATATAAAACATTTTCACAACATAAAAATTTTATAAAATATAATAAATCATATACAGGCAGGACAGTCATTTCAACTTTTTCGGGGGGGGGGGGGGTGCATGTACTCAATGAATATATATATTTGTATATATAAATGCCATATCCAGTGTATTTTTCAAAGCCGAGGGGAGGCAAGTGCCATCCTCTGATTCCCCAAATGATGGGCCTGTAATAAATAATATACATACATAAAATTAAATCTATGATATATAATAAAAAATAAATGAAATAATATAATAAATATATATAAAAATTTTATGAACATTTTACAACATTATAAAAATTAGGATATTATATACGAGCGTATAATATATTTTTCATGGCTACATCATTACCTATTCATGCTACCTTCATGAATAGTTAATTCATATTAGTTAATTCATTTAATTTCTATTGAAGTTTTATACACTTCTATCCTGCCTCTGGAAATTCTTTCATGCAGTTCAGGTTACACCTCCACTGTAAGCCATAACTTTTATGATTCACAACATTTCATAATTTCTAATTTAAAATGTGAAATTTAATTTTTTTCCATTTCATGCAGAATAACATGCCTTTCAAGTGTGTGAAATTATTGCAAAAAGAGAAATGATGCACCCAAGACTTCTAAGTTGGAAAAAAATTAATTAAATGCAAATAAACTTATAGATTCTGAAAGTATTGGAAATTTATGTCCAAGTAATGTGAAAGAAAAGAAAACTACAGACACTTTTATAATAGTCGAATCGTGTTATAACAAACTCAAAGAGACCGGAGAAAGCGTTTTGTGTTATAACGAAATTTCATTGTAAAATAACTTCAAGTTTTTTCATTGTTGCTATAAACTTATGTGGGGGATTAGAGAAGTGTTTGTTAAAACGAGATTTTTGTTATACCGTTTTTCCGTAAAACGGAATTTGACTGTATTTAAGCTAGCTAGATTTTTTTAAAACATTATTCTGCAAGTAAATTCACATGAACATTTATTTTTTATACAATAAAAAAAACATGTTTGTAGTGTGATGAGTGTGCATTTGTAATAAATTTTTTCTGAAGTATTTTTTGATTTCAGTGCTGCAGAAATGGGCATATTGCTAACTTTTAATGAATATTATGAATAAGAGCATGTTATATGAAATTTAGGAATAGCATCTCTCTTCAGATAATACTAAAGTTTTCGAATTTCCAAATTGGCATTGGAATACTTAATTACACTGAATTATTCCAAAATTTAGGTTTCTAGGAGAGTGAAATGAGATTGCCTAAAAATACGAAATTCAGATTTACATCAAAAATCTATAGTTTAATATCAAAAAGGAAACGCCTACGCAAACAACTTATTATGAGTATATTGCAAACTTTAATGGATAACTCGGGAAATGCATCATATTTTTATAAGTAAATAGGCCGTTTATAATTTTAGCAGAAGCATCTCTTCGGCTACCAATAGATGAATGAATCTAATTTTTTTAAAAAATTCCAATTAAGGTTGGAACAAATTAACGTACACAAATTATGGAAATTTGGTTTCCAAGTATAATAAAATCATTCGGAAATATGAAATTCAGATTTAAGTAAAAATAAATCTATATGTCTAAAACAGTGTTTCCCAAAGTGGGCGATGGAAGCTAGGGCTGTAACATAGGATCCTATGGGTTTGCTGGAGTTGGGGAGGACGATGAGAGAAAAAATTTCTGTAGAACGGGCGAAGGGGTTTGGGAAATTATGGTCTAAAAATCTCTAAAAGAAGAAAAAATTGTACAAGATTAACTCTCGAGCTAAAGCTCCTGTAAGGGGTGTTTCTAGCAATACCATAAACCAGACTCTGCCTTCGGGTGGGTGACGTCACAAACGGTCCTGAGGCTTTGTATATAGGAGGTAGTGTCAAGATGCAGTAGAATATAATCAGGGCCAGATCAAGACGTTTGGAGGCCCTAAGCACTTGAATGGTTTTGGTGCGTCCCCACCCTCCGGTCCCTAGAAGAATACTTTACTCGATATTGAACCTATAAATGGGAAAAAAATGAAATTTTGTTTTAGAAGTAGCTAATCTAAAGTTCTAGACAAGATTATGATCAGAATATTTCTAAGCACGGACATTGAAAGTCTCTTTCTTATTTTTTAAGTCAATAATAATCTTTTGGATTTTCTTTTTTTCAGAACATCTTTAGATTATTTTGGAATTATTTTTTTCATATTTTCTAAAAAGACGGACGAAAAGATTTTTAAATTTCTTTAAAGATATTTAGTCATTAACTGACTTCAAAAACAACCATTGATTCTTTACGCATGTGACGAAGGAAGGGCAGTCTGGGGATCAGAATGATAAAAAGGGTAAAGTAAAATTCATGCCATACATAGGGTTCCAAAAACAATTTTTTTTTTTTTTTTTTTTTTGGTGCCTAGAATTTTTGTAACTGATTTTGACTATATATTTTGATGTGCTGGTTTCAAATATGGAATCAGTTTTTCTCTATCAGCTCTATTTTTGAGATTCAGCCTAGCTAAATTATGAAATATGTTACCATTGAGTACAGTCGCCCCTGTATTCGTGGGGGTTATATTCTGGGGGTGACTGAAACCATCAATTTTTTCCGATATTTTGTTTATTGAACATCATGAGAAGAGCAGCGTGACGCAGAGGTAGAAGGGAATGTAAAAGAGGGTGCAGCAACTGTCAGCGATGTTTTCGGAAAGAACATTGTGATTCCTGTTTGCCGTTTCTTCTTCATATCATCAAGTATGCTGATAAGGCTTCCTCTAACAATTTTTCAACATGTGAAGAGTATTTTTGTGCATGTACCATAGAGGGACCTATGTCATGAAAATAATCTATTGCTGATTTGAACTTGCAAAGCCCTTTCACTATGTTACTCATGGTGAACTTGTTCTCCACTTTTTTATCTTGACCGTCTTCATTTGGTACAGTTTCAGTCAGGTGCATTAAATCCTCCTCGGTCAATGCCTCTGAATCGCTATTAATTAACTGCTCTACTTTTTCTAAACTCATATCATTGAACCCTTCTCCACCTACTTGTTTCACTAACGTGACAGTGTTTTTTATAATCTCTTCAGTTGGCTCTGTAGGAATGGTTATGTCCTGGAGGACCATTGTGGCCAAAAGTTAATCTAACCCGAGTTGACTTTCTCTCTTAAGAGCTGCCACGGCATTAGGAGCCGTTCAAGTATTACATAAACAAATTTTTAGCCATTTTTGACCTCCCGTCAGCAAAACTTTGACCCCCACCCCCCTTGTCAGCAAAATTTCGTCATCAGCTCTGCCCCTCTGAATCCTAACGCATATTGGTGGGATCAGAGATGTTGGCATCATTGAAGAAGTGATAAACCATTGTAAAGGCATACAGTATACACGTCTGAAACGCATTGCTAGGGAGCCACGGTAGCTAAAATAAACATTCTGAAAGTGATTGTTGAGGCCCAAAATCCATTGTTGCCTGACAGTTTTTTGCCCATGTCTGACAAACTTTTAAAGTAGCCTATCATTCGAGTTGGGTCCTATTTGGTATATATGCAAAATTTTGCAACAATAGATCTAAAATTGTAGATTTGTATAGAGAACATATACACACACACAGACAATGAACGCCAGAACTTTGCCACTAGGACTTATCCCGTTGCCGAGATCTCTTCCAGCCCAGCTTCGTGGCAGAACACATACAGACAGAAAATCATATATATATATATATATATATAGAGAGAGAGAGAGATTTTTCTTGTAAAGTATTTACTTCTTTTTTGTATTTTTGAAGCATTATCAGTAGCACTAGAAAAATGAGTCATCCTAAACAAGCACAACTCAAATTTTGTAAACAAAACACATGAATGACGATTGCTGAGTTTAGCCAAATTTTTTTTTAAATTTAAAAAAACTGAGACTACGAGGGACCAGCCAACTGAAGTAGTTAAGTTTTATGTAGATTAGTTTCTCTGCTTTTTTCTTCTCTATAGTGCTATCAGCTGATTGTATGAAACCGTATTTATTGATATAACCTAGTGATTACATTTAACATAACTACTGTTCACAGTTGGGAGGGTGTGTATACATAGCAGTCGTGTTAGTTTTCTCTTTTATGTGTTATTTTGTATTCTACCAGGGGGGGGGGGGGTGTCTGCCCCCCTTCCGCCTTTGGCGACAAATACCCCCCCCCCCCCCATTTTCTCTTCACAACATATCTTGTTTATTTCATCCCACTTAATCAGCGTGCTATGGAAAGGAACATGTGAAAGCACCAGCTTACTGAAAAAGTATTTCAACTCAGTATACATCACTTAAGGTGGTCGCCTTTGGGTGAATCGTCCATAGTATGACATAATTCGTCTCACTGGTGCTTGGCACATCGTCGGCTGGTTCCGGATCCATCATGCCTCCTCTCTAGTCATCCGTTGTCCTGCCGTCGTCCCGATTCCTGACATCGCTCGTTCTTCATTTGGCTTGGCGCCGATCGTTGCTTCTGACCGCCTGATCGTCACCTCTGCTCTAGCTGTTGAGCCCGCCATTCTTGCTGCCACGTGGAGTCTCGGCTCGTGATCTCGCTCTCTCCCATCAAGGTCAATGACGTACGTCACTGGTCAAGTAATTCAAGATCGTCGAACTTCAATCAATGTATATTTTGAAATATTTTTAAATGATTTTTTTTAGGAACAAAAATGTGATAAATAATTTTTTGGAATCACAAAAAAATCCTTTTTTATAATTCTTCTACCTGTTTTTTATGTAAGCATTTAGGTACGAGATTCACTATATATATTGTAGGTCTGTTGCTATGCATGACAGGTTGTCTTGTATAAAGTGATATTAATATACAATAATGTTATTGACATTTGTATTTAATGATAATTCATGTTATTCTGTAGTTTTAAGTTCCCAAAAATGGCTAATTTGGAAAGTGGAAAATAGCTCCAGACTAATGAATCCTCAGAATGACTGCTATCTCCTCCTCTTAACCAGATAATTTTTTAATTATTACTGCTCCTTTAAA
This sequence comes from Pholcus phalangioides, assembly GCF_987345545.1. NCBI lineage: Eukaryota > Metazoa > Arthropoda > Arachnida > Araneae > Pholcidae > Pholcus > Pholcus phalangioides. Next base: position 14,995,511 of record NW_028301598.1, read on the forward strand.
AGTATTTCAGAATTTAATTTAATGAAGTAGGGATATTTTTTAACAGTGAGGAATTCAAGAAAAAGAGAAGCATGAACACTTTTGGTTACATTTTCTGCAGGGTTTGAAAAATTTGGAGAAAAAAAAATTCAGGCACCATCCTTATTTCTCAGAATTTTCATTATCCAAATTCATTTATTTTACCACAAACAATCTTCTTGTGACAGTTCTGCATACAACTCAAGTTTCAGATACAATTATGCAGAAGTGGGTGTGTGAACAATTATTCTCTTATAGCAGCGGTTCTCAACCGGTGCTCCGTGTGCACTTCTTAGGGGCTCAGCGGTGACTTAAGGAAAATAAATAAGTAAATTTGATAGATATATATAAAATGAAAAAAAGAGACCTACAGGGTTCCACCATAAAAATTATATACAAAAAGGGCTCCGCGAGTCAAAAAGGGTTGAGAACCGCGGCCTTATAGTATGGTCAATTTTAATGATCAAATACGTAGTTGCATTACATTACATTAAAAATGTAAATTTAGACATAATATAAGATGTACACTTAAAGGATGTACATTAGCGTGGGTGGAAAATTTTTTATTTTCAAATCGGCATAGTGCGGAAAAGTAGCCTCCTTTAATAAAAAAAAATGTAAAAAATTTAAAATCTGTTGACATCTTCCGGTTGTGAATCGTACTTCAAGTTTATGAAAATTGACAAAATTGAACATTTCTCTTAATTTTTTAATGTTACTTAAAATTTGACGATCGACATGCAAAAGTTTGTTATGCTTATTTTCTGGTTCAATAAAGTAAAATAAATTAAAACATCATTAACATTTCAATTTTTATCGCAATGTATTCAAAAAACTGGAATTGACCAAATTTTTGCAAGTTTCATTGTGCAGCTCTTCGCATGCTTTGTCAGAACAAAATGACCCAGAATTTACCATGTTGAGGTGGCTGCACATTCAGTTTCACCCACACTGTATCCAAACAACCATCCAAAGTAGGAGAGAGTGTAATTTACATTAGTTACCAAAACTGACTAGGATTTAGTGGTTTAGACTTTCTTCTATTGTTCCTTTTCCAAGTGTTCACGTTGTCTAACAAAGTCTAACTTTGGGAGAAATTAGGCTTGACTAATTTTGGTAACAGCATAGATATGGTGTAGCAATCTCTATGGCTTCATCTCCACATACTTTAGTTGAGGATTCAGTAACAAGTCAGGCACATCTCTCGACTGCCTGAGTGGGACTGGAGCACATGAGGCAAGACCACTACAATGGATCGTGTGCCTACTACACTTCAACGAACTCCCTTTTTCAGTCAAATTTTTCATCATATAGATGGTGCACCCACAGGACCAAAATCTTTTTTCTGGGCCCATTGGATAACAGCTTACTGAGTTTGAAAAGCTCAGTGTGGTGGAGTATGAAATGATAATCATGAGATTATTTGATTCTAGAAGTAGTCAGAAAGATGCTGTGCAAAGACCAGCAGCACTGTATTTCAGGGTTGGTAAAAAAAACGGGTTTTTTTGGTTTAAAGAAGTTTTTTTTTGTTTTAAATAGTATTAACATAAAAAAAAAATTGTGAAAAATCATTCAAACTTCTAATAATTAATTAAAATAAAATGTTTATTAATATAATTAACACTATTCCCATATTAGTTAATCAATAAATATCTCTTACATTTTAACAAAAACCAACATTTGCAATTTAATTATTTTTTGCTTAACTCAATGGATTACTTTGTGTGTGTATGAAAATTCTTTTAATGTTAATCATATAATATAAAGATGTTTTCTTCAGTTACTTTCAGTATACTTAATTAGGAAGCTATTTTGCAAAAAATATAATAAAAATTAGGTGAATATAATGTATTTAATGATTACAATAACAATATAACTAAGCTTCTGATGTCAAAACACTGTAAAAAAATAATGATTGTCAGAATGACTGAAAATTGACATGAATATTCCTGAAGAAATGGAATTTTATTTGGTAAAGGAGAAAAAAATACTTAAAAATGTAAAATTAATTACATCATCCAACATGTGGGAAATTTGCTAGCGGAATGGAAACAATAGCCATTCATGGCAAAATGATAACTTAATTATAGTATTGCACGATTTCATAATTCATGGAAACATCACAAAAGACACAAAATAATTGAACATATAACTACAACTTAAGAAATGTTAAATATGTTGTCCACCGTGTTCTGGCAATGAGGTGAAAGCACAAAAATTCTTGTTCAATAACAGATCAGAGTATGCCATGGTCATGATGTGGATGTGCTTGCGGTTCACCTTTATTTTACCAAACGCGCCCCACATTAATATTCCTGAGGAAATTCTAACATATAGAGGATGCGCTGAAGCTTGCAATTCACCAAAGTTTGCAATCTGACCACTGATCATAACATTTTGAGGTACCCCCACAGCCAGAAGTTACAAGGGTTAAGGTCAAGTGAACTGATGGCCAGCCAGGTGTCGTGCCATCCTGCTATTGTCAAAATGGCACATCAATGAAGATAAGTGACACGCTGATAGAAGATAATTATTTTTTCTAAATTTTAAAACACTTTCTAATCAAAAAACAAAACAAATGATTTCAAAAACCTCACTTTAATTTCTGCAAGTATCGGCAATGGTTTTCTTTTAATTCTATAATTATTACTAATTTAACTGTGCAATTACGTTACACGTAAAAAATATTTTTCTCAGTGAGATTGGCGAGATTCGGCCATACCTTACCGAGGCCGCGCATCGATACATTGGTTAAGAGGCTTTCGTTCCCATAGCAACGAGTGATGCGGTTCCCTCGTAGCTTCCCCTTCACTGCAAAGTTAACCTGAAACGGACTATAACGCTTTTCTTTCCTAAATTTCCTCCTCATTCCGAATTTGAATATCTCTGTGAATATTGCACTCAGAAACATGGAATGTTTTTTTCTGGCATCAGGAAAGACGGGGCAACTAATTGAAAGTTAGAGAAGGGGGGACCATATACAAATTTAGTTTTTATTTTGTGACACACTGTATTTTCACTCTCAAAACTGGTACAGGGTAATTTTTGAACACCTGTTGAGCATTTTTTAAATTGGAATTATACCTCTACGATGGACGGTTGATGAGATAAAAGCCATGCTAGCACTTACAGGACACCCTGTATAATACACTGCCTCATAAAAGCGATTATGGTTGTCTGGTCTAATTATAAACAGCTTCTCAATTTACCCCACTGTGTTTATCTTACTACTTTTTAAATATGCCAATTGTGTTAGAATTCACAACCACCGGAGGTAAGCTATTCCATTTATTAACAACCCTATTAGAGCAAAACTCCCTGCGATGCCACAACTTGGAATTAGCCCTTACTAAACGATTCGCAAGGAGACAACACTAAGCAGTTGATTGACGGCATATTAATAACTCGTGGTTCATCCTCAGCAGGGTTGGTAAAAAAACCGGTTTTTTTGGTTTAAACCGTTTTTTTTGTTTTAAATAGTATTAACATTAAAAACAATGAAATTTCTGAAAAATCATTCAAACTTCTAATAATTAACTAAAATAAAGTGTTTATTAATGTAATTTACACTATTCCCATGCTAATTAATCAATAAATATTTATTACATTTTAACAAAAACCATTTTGCCATTTAATTATTTTTTGCTTAACTCAATGGATTACTGTGTGTTTGAAAATTCTTTTAATGTTATTATTAATCATATATCATATAAAGGTTTTTCTCCAGTTACTTTCAGTATATCTTAATTAGGAAGCTATTTTGCAAAAACTATAATAAAAATTAGGTGAACATGATGTATTTAATGAAGTATAAATAATGCAGATTATTCAGTGATGATTTACAATATACAGGGTGATTATAACTAAGGTTCTGATTTCAAAACACTGTAAGAAGAAAATGATTGTCAGAATGACTTAAAAATTGACATGAATATTCCTGAAGAAATGGAATTTTATTTGGTAAAAGAGAAAACAAAACAATGCAAAATTAACCATCCACCGGGCACGAGTTTTTTGTCGAATCTTTCTCAAAATGGCAAGTCAAAAACACAAAATTGTTCAAAAATGGGCAGGCTTCTCTAGTAAAACATGATGCCTACCCCCCTTGCGAACAACGGTATATTATACCCCGGACAGTGTGGTGATAATAAAGATTGACATTTCGGTACCGCCCAGTCAGTAACACTTTTTTCCTCTTCAGTACAAAACATTTTCTTTCCCCTACGGTATTTGCAATACGGCACATTCAAAGGCGGTAAAAACGAAAGTCTCCTCATTGACTCCAAAAACTAGTTGAAAAGAACTTGCACTCAGAATTCTGTTCATTTATTGACTTTTCATTTCTTTCAGATAAAAAATTCTTGGAGTTTCGGACATACTCCAGTTTATATTTTTTTTGCAGTGAAAACGAACCCTCGCTTTTAGGGAGGAAAAGTTCCCCCCACCCGAAATAATCCTGCTCACGCTACTACTCGTACATATCTGTAACATGTTCTGTAAAAAACAGTCGGGTAAAATAAACATTTTCCATTCTTAAATTTTGATAAAAGTGAGGGGAAATAAAAATGCTGTTTCTCTCATGAACAAAAAGCGGTCACTCAATTATTACGTAAACTGTGAGCTCTTCAATCCCTACCCAGGGGAAGCGTGGGTCTAGAGGGGGAGACGAATAATATTGGGAAAATTTGTCTGTCCCGTAAAATACGGGATTATCCGATGCACCGACACAAAAAAGCTGGATACGTACTGGACCGATATCTATTCGCAGTTGGAGATTTATTTATTCCTTTACATCCACAAAAGGTTAGTTGCATTTACATTGCTGGGAAAAAGAAGGAAAAAACGAAAAAAAGGACCAAATAATGACACTGTACATGCATGGGGAGCATTAAATTAAAATGGATATCTGATCAAGAAACTCGAAATGTCAAAGCTTGATAGTCGTTTGCAAAATAACGTGTACATTGGTGTAAAAGATGCCTCAATTTATAATACTCACAATGATTATGTATGAATCCAAGTTCATATTTTGGGAAATATGATAATCTTTCAATTAATTATTTGATTAACTGAACATAACTCTGGTCCAGGATGATGATTCCGAATGGCAACGTTGGTGTTGTTTGCACATGTTGATAGGCGTGAAAAAAGCCAACATTACAAGACTGATAAAGGTTTTATAGATGTTTTTATCGTCTTCAAACTTATGTTAACTTGATTAAATTTTTATTGCAAAATATATCCACTTCTACTGTATAAAACAGTTAGAAATAAATTTATGATATATGTATATATATATATATATATATATATATATAGAGCATTTTAACATTAAAATTCAATATACAAACCAATAGCGACTGAAGTCAAACGTCGAATAGATGTGAAAGTTGTATAAATGAGGTTTCACTGTTTATCGTACCTCCCATAAATCGACACTTCCCATCAGGGCCACAACTAGGGGGGAGCAGGCGGGTCTGCTGTCCCGGGCGCTGGGCCAGAAGGGACATAAATTTCACACTTTTACCTCTCTTTCAACATTAAAGAGGGGAGCCAAAATGCTTGCTTGTCCCTGCTGCGGCTCTGCTTCCCGTTAGTGGACAAAAGTTTTGGTCCCATGGGTGACCATTGAGATGCTCTACTGTATCTGCATCGGCTTCATTCGCTGCTGAAGACATCCGACTTCATTCCATTCGAAGCTGAAGATATTAGCCGCTGAAGATGCTTGTCTTCGCTCAGGCAAGGATTGAGGAGGCGATGGGAACAACCACCCCCTACCAAGAGCCAAATAAAATGTGAATATTTGTCTGTCCCATAACTTATCAATATGGGACGGTGAAACAAACTTACACAATTCGTCCCTCCCGTCACATCGTCCTGGGTCCGCATCTGTCTTGAGTGTTATATTTTATGGTACAACAGAAACTGCGACATGGCCGCAACAGAAATTACTACCGCAGGGAGTCCCTCATCGAGGGGTTAACGCACCACCTCTCAACGAGTATAAAAAAAAAGCCTGCCGTTCGGAATCAGCAATAAATTGTAGGTCCCGGTCTAATTAGCCCTCGTGTGCAGAAAATGACCGTGGTGCGACAAAAATGATTAAATGGTCAAATATTTTATGGTCTTGCGTCTCTCTTTTTTTCCTGAGTAGCATGCCAAAATAAAACTATGATTCACCTTTTATCCTCGGTTCAATCAGTCATTTTGATTCCCCGTAAAAAGAGAAAGTGGTAGTTTTTCCCATTAGTTCCATCAATCTATTTTGGCTTATAAGTGTCACTGAATACGAGAAACAATTTTTTCCCATCTTTCCGTTCTTTGATGGTGTCATTTGATCATTTTTCACGCATTCATTCTTTTACACCAGCGTTTTTTAAACTTTTTTTGCCTGTGGCCCCCTTTGAAGCATTTTTTTTTCTCGTGGCTTTCCTGTCTTACCCAGAGTCTTCGATCCTCATCTAGAAGCAAGGTTCTTTATACGTATTGAATTGATTTTTTCGGTGAAATTATACTGAACGAAAATTTTGCAAATAAGATTGGCCTCCAGACCACTGGCCTAGAATTTATTGAGCTCCCTGCTAATCCGACTTCTATTCAGAACTGTCTGAACATCATGGGCCCCCTAGGCAAAGTGATGCTATGGTAGTCCTATACTTAGTCGGAAATAAACAGCCTACATATTTCCTACTTATTTACAAAATTTATTGTACTATACAAAATATCATAAGGGGGGATCACTTATGGACATGAGACCCCCGAGCATGACCCTTCACAAATGTGGGGAACCTCCTAAGGAACCTACTACAAAATGTAGGTGGTGAGGCCCGGACGGGTCCATGCCCTAAGACAGCCCTGGTTTTGTGGGTGAAGTTTTGTGGATACTGTATAAGTGTATATAGTCACTAAATATAAAAGCTTTATTTCTTCACACCTTAATTTTTCTTCTCAGCTCTCTGCAGCCCTCCAAACCACCTATCATGGCCCCCTTCTGAATTTTCTTCCGTGGTCCCCCCTTGAGGTATCCCAGTGCCACCAGTGAGAACCATTGCTTTACACAACGATTGACCATAACTGGCCAGTTTATTGAAAGAATTTCAATTTTGTTCCATTAACAGAATAAGGGGAAAGTGTGCGCGGGAAAATATCCAAATAAGTCGTTCATGACTGTTGACATTCTTTACTTCATTTTCAACAACAAAGACTGATGGAACATCAAAAGTTGTTTTTTTCCCCTTTGCTCAGTGGCCATTGCACAATAGAGATCCTACGCCTCAATTTGTTCAGTAGGACCTAGACAGAGCTGCACCCATCAGAACAGGTGCGTGTCGGGTATTTCTTTCTGAAGTGAATGAGATAGCGACATATATATATATATATATATATTACTAGCTGATACCCGGCGACGTTGCCCGCCCCGTAAAAAATTTATATATGTATAGCTTATTAATTATTTCTTACTCGAAAATCTAATTAAAATCTTCAGGCAATCGCTTGTGGATACACAATATTTTTGTTTGTCCATCTGGTGTGTAGATGTACAAATTTTACCAACACGTGAACAGGTGACGAAAAGGTGTCCGTGTGAAAAAGAGGGCTCAAGTAAGTTGATACCTGCCACTGCTAACGACTGGCCTTGCGCTTTGTTGATTGTCATGGCAAAAGCTAAACGAATCGGGAACTGTGATCGCTTGAAAGTGAATGGCATTTCTTCAGTGATAATTGGGATACGTGGAACGAAGACGTCTTCTCTCCTTTGGCACATCCAGTTAGAATCGTCGCTTCAATGATGCAATTTCTTCACGCAGAGTCTGGTGCCATTGCAGAGTCTCGGTGTGTCCAAATTTCTTAAAAGCATTATAGGTGCTCCGACTTTGAGGGTCAAATTGTGTGGTGGCACACCCGGAATATCCAAAGGAGTTCAGAAATTCTGCAGGATACAGAACTAAATGTCTGCGCTGTGTCTGTGACAGTGTCAACCGATTTTTAAGATGTGGAGTCTCCTGGAATAATTTTTAGGATTTTTTCGTTGATCTTGTTCACGCTGTCATTTTTCGGTGCCAGAATCGCTCTCAGAAAGCCACTCATTGTTTTGGTCATTTTGTTGAATTTTTGGGAAGACTTTGTCTGCAAGCTCTTGAACTGAGTTTAAAAACTGGCAAAATCGATTTGGGAACGTAATCGGTCCGGTGCTTGGGTCTACTGGTTGGTCAACTGATGTGAAAATGATAGCAGTGCTGAGTCATTTTGCAGTTAAACTCGCATGTTGGTGGATAATGATAATTTTTTAACTTCGTGCCAGAGTGTTGATGATTGGAGGCAAGAATTGAGTTCATCAGCTGGCGTTGAACATTTTTATTCTGAGTTTTGTCGTCGTAGTTGTTGTTCTCTGTTGTTAGCGACGTCATACGTCCAGCTTGTGCAGCGAATATTATTCAAACGCCTTTTACGCATTTTTCAAATTGAAACTATACCTATACGATGGGCGGTTGATGAGATAAAGGCCGCATTATCACTTACAGGATTACAGGACAACCTGTATATAGGTTAGCAGAAATACCCGGCGCTTCCCGGGTTTTCTGCAATTAAATTGGAAAAGTGACAAACCGTTATAAAATAATAAACTGTTATAATAACAGAATTAAAGGTGTGACAAACCATTGTAAAGACATATACACGTCTGAAATTCATTGTTGGGAACCACGGTAACCAAAGTAAACGTTCCGAAAGTGATTGTTGAGGCCCCAAAACCATTGTTGCCCGACAGTTTTTTGCCCATTTCGGGCATTTGCCCAGCTCTGACGAAGTTTTAAAGTAGCCTACGGTTCAATCCCGGACCTGTTTGGTATATATGCAAAATCTGGCGACGATCGGTCTAAAACTGTAGATTTGTATAAAGAGCATACATACATACATACATACATACATACTTTCACATTTATATATAAGATGCTCGTGAGGAAGCTTTATCGATTCTGAACTGATAAGAATCACTGTAGTACAGACACAAGAAACTAAATGAAAATAGTAAAATGACCTTCATCCTTTGTCAAGTCGACATTGTATATGGAGGCAGAAAAGCAAAACTAATTTTTTGTCTCAATTTGTTTTTAACTAGGAAGCCATTATGAAGTATAGGCGGTACCAATTGCTAGAAGCAATGGCAAGCCCTCCAGTTATAGACTGACCATGAATTGAAAACTATGGCACTGATTGAACGCTTGTCGGATTTATGGTTTGGTCGCCTGTGGCGTAAATTTTGCCGCCCTTTCTTGTCTAATTTTCTTGATTTCACATTCTTCAAATTCGCCACATTAGGCTGCAGCCCGCTTATCCATTCCCCCCGCTTCTAGTAAATATGTCTGTCTCTAAATCACTCTTATGGTCACTCAAATGTTTGCAGACTTTCTTGGTCATTTATTTGGTCACTTACTGCGTTGGCTCTTTGCTCTCAAGGGCACTCTTTTTATCATTCACTTGCTTGCACCCTGTTTTGGTTGTTCGCACTCTTGTACACCCTAAATCAGTGCTTCTCAACCGACGGACTGCGATCCGGTACCAACCACTGTCATCAGTCAAACCGGGCCGTGAGTAATTTATCATATTATTTTTTTTCCATAAATTTTCCATCAGTCGTGTTTATTTTTGGGCCTTCCACTCAAAAAAAAAAAAAAAAAAAAGAATCAACCGGGCGAGATTCTAAACGTTGAAAACCACTGCTCTAAATCGTTCTTTTGGTTGCTCAGCAACATCGTTCCTCACTCCATAGGTCCCCCTTTCGGTAACTCACTGACCAGCTCCCTCGCTTTTTCAATCACTCCCATGCTCAGACACTCTCTAGGTAAGCAGTTCTCAACCAGGACTCCGTGTGCACTTCTTCACGGGGACCCCGGGGCCAATTGAGAAAATTAAAATGAATCAGAAAATTTTTGATAAAGCTAAAAAAGATGCCTGTTTGGCTCCGCAATCGAAAAAGGTTGAGAACCGCTGCTCTAGGTTTTTCTTTTTTTGTTACTCACTGCCTGCATACTTCATTATTTGCTCTTTTGGCCATACACCAACCACCTTCTTCATACTCTAGATCAGCTGTTCTCAACCGGTGCTCCACGGAGCCCTTGAGCTCCTTGTGCACTCTCCAGGGGCTCCGCGGCTGCTCGAGGAAAATAATATTTAAAAAAAAGTAAAATTAAAAAAATAATAATTATAAATATTTTTTAATAGTAAAAATAAATCAGTAACTTTGATGAATAATCAAAAAATTGGCCTACGGGAATTCGCCGTAGAATTTTTTAGTTGCAAGTTCTCCATGAGTCAAAAAATGTTGAGAACCGCTGCTCTAGATCACTCCCCCTTTGGTTACTCACATGCTCCCAAATTCTAGGTCTTTCTTTTTTGGTTACTGACTGATCTGTTTGCTCACTAAGGTCACTCTGATGGTCACTCACATGCTCGCAAACTCAATAGGTCACTTTTTTTGTCCCTCAGCAGACACGTATTAATTTTATACGGGCCCCTGTAAATAAACCTTTCTGCACTATCGAAGAAGTTTAGTTGTTTGTTGAAAATCTGAATTCACAGAACCAGGGCAGCAACTAGGGGTAGCAGGCGGGTCGTGTGCCCCGGGCGCTGGACCAGAGGGAGCACAAATTTCATTCTGAAACCTGTCCTTGAACATTACAAAGGGGCATCAAAATGCTCGCTTGCCGCAGGTGACCCATCATTTAGTTGCGGCCCTGAACAGAACGTTTCGATGTTTTGATGGGAAATGTTGTATGCAGGACACTGGCATACAAAAGGGGGGAGGGGTTTAACCCTCCTCCTTTTCTGAAGCGTTTTTGTTGCGAGTAGAAATTAACCCTCTCTCCTCGGAAGAAAAAAAAATGTTGATGAATACACCCCTCCTTGACAAAAATTCTGTATACACTTTTGACATAAAACGAGTTCAACTGAACTTTTCTGAAATGATAATGATTTAATGAGATTTTTTTTTAAATTTTTCGAGATCCAGCTCTTTCATAACTAAGGCCAACGTTTCCTGGGCTTTTATCCCAATCCTGAAAAATATAGTATCAATGTGATCCGATCCCAGAAATTTTCCTGGACTTCAATGTCATAAACATATGGGCAAAAAATTAATTATTATTAATTTATTTTAAAATTGCACGTTGGTTTGTGGAAATGAGTCCTTACCGGTTGTACTTGCATTACGCTTGCTTTTCGTCCGTGATTTGCAGCTTTGGTTGATTAGGCTAGGAATCAGGGTTCGTCATTTGGGGGGGGGGGTGTCAGGGGGGCCGTTGCCCCCCCCCCCCTCTGCTTTTTAAAGTACACTAGAAATGGTGTATGTAGGCCTATGTATATATACATACATTGAGTACATGTTCTTTGCCACCCCCCCCCCCATAAAAAGTTGAAATGACGTTCCTGCCGGGATTACTCTGTAAAATTTTGATAAAAGTTCTTTAATAAAACTAAAAATACAACCAATAAGAGCATGGGTTACGTTTGAGTGAATGTAACCGATGTGTTTATTGATTTTTTTTCAAGTTTTGCAAAAGAACTTTTATAGTGTAATTCCGGAGATACGTTATTTTATCTATTTACATTGTGGCAACCATCAAGGAGGTGACATTTGTATACTCTTAGCCAGCGGTTCTCAACCAGTCCTCCGCTCCACAGCGGCTCCGTGGCTGCTCGAGGAAAGTAAAAAAAAAAAACAGTAAATTTGAAAAAAAATAGTTAAAAATATTTTAAATGAAATAAATCAGTAACTTTTATGAATAAATAAAAAATAGGCCCACGGGGCTCCGCCATAGAAATTATAGACCAGAAAGGGCTGCGCGAGTCAAAAAAGATTGAGAACCGCTGTTCTTAGCAATTATGTGGATTTTGAAAATTCAAAAACGCTGTGATTTTTCTCCCCGTTCCTTCAAATACAATCGGTGAAGTAGTAAATTAAAAAAAAATAGCCAGCTGATACTGAACTGATATCCTACAAACAATTGTAATGTTAATTTTCTGAAGCAAAGGGGAGGGAAATCAATGAAACTATATGTAAAGTCACAACTCGGGACACCATTGTACTTTTTTTTGTGCTGTATGCCATCTATTTTTCCTCCTTTTCCTTTGTACATATTTTTCTTCCTTTCGGAATTTCTTATATTGGTCTTTGTGTGAATATAATATGTTGTACCAAATTTAAAATGTTACAATACATATAGTCTTGACTCTGGTGTCGGATAAAAAAAAATTAGAGAGCACTACAATGATCGTATTATTGGTCGAATTTATATTTGTGCCCCCCCCCCCAATCCATAATTTAGTTGTCTTTAACATATATTATTGTCGTAGGATCATGACAGTAAAAAACGATTTTGTCAATAATATCTGAGTGACAAAAAGAAAAACTAGAAAAAAATGAAGCCTGGCATATGGGAGGCTTCAGCTACTCTAAATAATTATTTCCCCTTGAAGGGAATTGTGTGTGTGTAATTTGTGTTTCACCCTTGTATTTCTTAGAAATAGCTAGTTCCTATGCATGTGGAAAAAATTAACTCTAAACAGTCATGTACAAAACCCTTTTCCCGCCATTTTTAGAATGAATAAACAACTTACAATTGTAGTTGTCGATTAACAAAACTGGGCATCTCGTGAGCGATGCCGAAGTATGCAGCTTTCTACGGAAGCCATTATATTCTTTTTACCAAAGCCATTTTATTGTATTTATGGCTTGGGAATGTCTATAGCCTGTCGTCTGCGGTACTTAAACATAAACATGGTGGTCTTGTTGAAAGGACACAATAAAATACGCACTCTTTCCTCGAGTATAATTTTCTGCTCTTGTGAAGTAGCCACAAAGGGACACCTGAATGAGAAGTTGAGTTACAGCTTGTCAATCACGACACAAAGGGTTTTGGGGAAAGGAACTAGCTTTCACGAGCGTCTAAAGGCGCTCTCACCCAGAATTGACATGGAAAATTTGAGCGTTTAAAGGCGCTCCTACCGAGAAGACAGTTAATGACAATCCAACACGTGGGAAATTTGCTCACAGAATGGAAACGATAGCCAGTCATGGCAAAAAAGTAACTTAATTATAGTATTGCACGATTTCATAATTCATGGAAACATCACAAAAGAATGAAGTAATTGAACAAATAACTACAAATTACTCAAGCAATTTTAAATATGTTGTCCACCATGTTCTGGCTATGAGGTGAAAGCACAAATATTCTTGTTCAACAACAGATCAGAATATGTCATGATGTGGATGCACTTGTAATTCATCTTTATTAAACCAAACGTGCCCCATGTTAATATTCCTGAGGAGCTTCTAACATATAGGGGATGTACTGGACATTGTAATTCACCAAAGTTTGCAATCTGACCACTGTTTATAACATTTTGAGGTACCCCCCCCCCCCCTCCTTCACATCCAAAAGTTGCAAGGGTTAAGTCGCATCCTGTTATTGTCAAAATCTGTCTTCAGCAGCTGTTTTGTTGGTATTACAATGTGCATTTTGATAGAAGTTGTTCTATCCATACACTGATGCTGTGGAAGTGCTGAAATGATGTGGTTGCACAAAATAGATTATACTGCTAGCCAAGTACAGCATCATCTACTTGCACTTTTTTTCCTGTTGCGAAAGAAATTTCCATTGCTTCGGGAGTATCCATACAAATTTTCAAGTCATTCTGACCAGTACTTATTGTATAGTTTTGGAATCAAAAATATGACTTGGTGATTTTGGCTCTCAAAGTAGAATTTCACCAAATTCATATTTCGATTCGCACGATGGCAAATTTAACTGTGTTGAGTCGACGTAAGGGCAACGTCAAGGCCCAAATCACCAGACTTGATAAATTCTTGTCAGATAATGAAAGTGCTAGTGAGGCAGTAATTAAATGCAGAAAAGAAACATTAAACATGACAAAAAACAATTTTGAAGAGTTGAAATTGAAATATTATGAAGTGTTAAAAGATGATGAATTCGAAGTTCTAAATGTAGAGCTCTGTGAAATTGAAGAAAAATTAGAGGGCACTGAAATCCATTTGAATTTGTTGAGTTTCGTTCCCAGTAAAATCGAAACTAATACTTCTAAGCAAAACGTAAAACTGCCAGAAATTCCCCTGCCACAATTTAGTGGTAAATATGAAGAGTGGACTCTGTTCAAAAATCAATTCAATTCTCTGATCACCGAAAATAATAACCTTTCTGATGTACAAAAACTGTATTATTTACAAGCTGCCTTGAAAGGTGAAGCTAGACAAGTTCAAAGCATTGAAGACACCTTTGATTCGTTATTCTCTGCACTAGAGAAACGGTTTGAAAACAAACGTTTAATTGTTGATACACATATCAATGCATTAATTTCAATCCCTAAAATCACCAAAGAGTTATCTAAAGATTTGAGAGCCTTGCTAGACAACGTTCTAAAGCACCTGAGAACATTAAACATTGCAAATCTTAAAACAGATGCTCTGAGTGAAGTAATATTATCTAATTTAATTCTCAGAAAATTGGACAGAGAAACATGAAAAAAATTTGAAATGACCCTAGAATCTACAGAAATTCCTAGATGGGACAGTTTGATTTCATTTTTGGAAAGCAGATGTCAATTTTTGGAAGGTATCACGCGAACCATTCCCGTCCGTGAGCCTCACAATTCACCTATAAATAAATCGAGGACCTTTGCTGTAAAATCCTCTAACTACGGGAAATCATGTCCTGTATGCAAATTAGAACATTCCATCTATAATTGTTCTGAGTTTCATAGGCTAAGCATTAATGAGAGGCAAAATATAGTGAAAAAGAAACACCTCTGTTTCAATTGCCTCAACAGCTCCCATACAGTAATTGAATGCATGTCCAAGGGCTGCAATATATGTGGTTACAAACATCACACCCTCCTTCACAGAGTTAAAAGAAATGACTCGTTAGAAGACAAAACAAAAAAAGAAGGAAAGTCATTACCGCAAGCATCAAACGTACTCCCGCTTGCTGATAAACAATTCAATGAGATGGGGGGAGTCAGTCACACATCGTCCCTCATAAACAGCACTCGTCGACAAGTGACAAATAACTACCTTCTTCTGGCTACTGCAGTGGTATACGTGAGGGATTCACGAGGTTGTTTACAACCATGTAGAGTGCTGTTGGATAGTGCATCGCAGTCAAGCTTTGTCACTACTGAATGCGCAAAGAGACTTGAGCTGAAAAGAAATAAAACTTTCGTCTCGGTGTCTGGGTTGAGGGGCTTACCAGTAAACATAAACCAGAAACTGCATGTGGTAATTTCATCTTCAGATGACAAGTTTAGGCGCTCATTGGAGTTGCTAATAGTTCCGAAAGTGATGGGTTTCAGTCCTTCCAGATGTATCAACAAATCTGAAGTTTCCCCTCCAGAGAATATACGGCTAGCAGATCCCGACTTTAATGTTCCGAATAGAATCGACATTTTATTGGGTGCCGAAATATTTTTTGAGATTTTATGCGAACATCCGATTACCACATCTAAAATATCGTTGCAAGAAACTGTTTTTGGTTGGATAGTTTGCGGTGCATGCAAAACCAAACCGAAAGTAATGTACGATATTGTCACTTATCGAATGAATTAGAACATTTAGATAACACCTTAAGAAAATTCTGGGACTTGGAATCCATAAATGAAAACAAGCTTATTGAAAGTACTGAGGCATTTCTTTGTGAAAAGCATTTTTGTGAAACTCATTCCAGAAATGAGGCAGGTAGATATGTAGTGCAACTACCTCTTAAATCAGATCAAACACAATTGGGAGATTCTTTGGCCATGGCTAGTAGAAGATTGAACGCAACGTGCAAACGACTAGACAAGGATGAAGATATGAAAAAGCTTTACGTGTCCTTCATGAAGGAGTATGAGGATTTGGGACACATGGAAGAACTCACCTCTGTTGCAGTTGATCACAACACCTACTATATGCCACATCATGGCGTTCACCGACCTGATAGTGCGAGTACAAAACTTCACGTTGTCTTTGATGCATCCGCCGTCTCTTCTTCAGGGGTGTCTCTTAACCATTTGCTCATGAATGGTGGAACTATTCAACAGGATTTATTCTCAATTATGATGAGATTTCGTCAACATAGATATGCTTTCACCGCCGACATTGTATAAATGTATCGGCAAATTCTGGTTGAATCCGGCCATTGTGATTTGCAGAGAATCGTGTAGAAAGAAAATCTGAACGATCCTGTTAAGGTGTTTAGATTATTGACTGTCACCTACAGTACAGCTTGTGCTCCGTATTTAGCTACACGTGTGCTGAAACAGCTTGCGCTAGACGAACAATCTCGGTTTCCTTATGCATCCAAGATTGCACTCTCAGACTTTTATGTGGATGACATCTTGTCTGGTGCACATGAGCTACATGACGCTCTAGAGCTTCAGTGTCAATTGATACAGATGCTCCAAACTTGTGGAATGACACTTCACAAGTGGTGTTCCAATTCGACACTGCTAAACGCAGTCAACCATGGCGAGAATGGATATTTTGATGCCAAGGACAATGTCATTGTGAAAACATTGGGCTTGGCTTGGAATCCCCAAAAGGACTATTTCACGTTCAAGGTAAGCTCAAACCTATCTTCTAATTACACCAAACGCACCGTTCTCTCGGATATAGCGAGACTGTTTGACCCTTTGGGTTTGCTAGGGCCTATCATAGTTAAAGCCAAAATATTCATGCAGCGTTTGTGGCTGTTGAAATTGGACTGGAATGATACGCTTCCAAAAAAGGAAGCAACCGAATGGTGCAAGTTTATTACTGCCCTGCATGTTGTTAATGATGTATACATTGATCGTTATTGCTTATCTGGTGAAGGTCGATCAATTGAAATACATGGATTCGCCGATGCTTCTTCTGAGGCTTATGGCGCAGCAGTTTATGTGCTGTGTCTTTCTGAAAATGTGTACAATGTTAAGCTTTTATGTAGTAAGTCAAAAGTGGCTCCACTCAAGGTGACTACTATACCTCGTTTAGAATTTTGTGCAGCAGTGTTGCTGTCCAAGTTGATCAGTAAAGTCGTAGAATCTCTAAGGTTAGACCTTAAGAAAATTATTTTGTGGTCAGATTCAAAAATTGTTCTGACATGGATAAACACCTCACCTCATTTGTTGAAAACTTTTGTAGCCAATAGAGTGGCAGTTATTCAGGAAATAACTAGTATGTATAAGTGGTGCCACGTTAGATCCGAAGACAATCCAGCAGATCTGGTGTCACGTGGCTTGTCTCCTGACAAATTAATTCACAATGAATTATGGTGGAGCGATCCTGATTATTTGAGATCAGAACTTAGTTTTGATTTGGATCCGCCTACGTTGGCAGCAGAGGAGGAGACATTTGCTAGTGAATTCAAGAAATCCGTTGAACATTCATTGGTAGCAAGTGTTGATGATGTTATAACACCCATAATAATGAAAGCCAGCAGATACACAGCCATCATTAAAATAGTTGCTTATGTGCTTAGATTTTGTTCTAATGCGAGATCTAAGACACACAAAAAATCAGGTCCACTCACTGCCCAAGAACTTGACGTGGCAAGAATAAAAATAATTCAGCAGTTCAAAGAGAATTCGGTGAGGAATTGAGGAACTTGAAGCAAGGGGCTCATCTCCACTAAAAGCAAATTGAAAAATCTTAATCCTTTCATCGATCAGAAAGGATTGCTTCACGTTGGTGGCCGCATAAATGAAGCAGACATTTCGTACAATCAAAAACACCAGATAATTCTACCAGCCAAACACCGCCTAACGAGACTGATTTTCGAATACTATCACCGTAAACATCTGCATGTAGGTTCTCAAAACTTACTGCATCTCGTTCGCCAAACTTTTTGGGTTGTTGGTGCAAGAAACCTTGCAAGAAAAATAGTTCATGAGTGTGTAACATGCTTCCGTGCACAACCGACCACTTTCGAGCAAATAATGGGCAACTTGCTTAAGGAAAGAGTAAACAGAACCTTTCCATTCAACGTTTGTGGAGTAGATTTTTGTGGCCCATTCTACGTAAAATTCAAGGGTCAGAGAAGGGGCCAATTGCATAAAATATATGTTGCTTTATTCGTGTGTTTTGTGAGTAAAGCAATCCACATAGAATTCGTATCAGATTTGACAGCAGACGCATTTATTGCATGTCTAAAGAGGTTTTTCGCTAGACGTGGGAAATGCTCATCAATATTCAGTGACAATGGTACTAATTTCGTACTAAATTCCAGATCACAAGGTTCGCATTGTGACTGTACGAACTAAAAATGGACTAATCAAACGATCCATAGCAAAAATTTGTTTGCTCCCGCTTCAAGAGAAATGAAGTGACTTGGTCTTCATGTAATTTTTTATCTAGTGTTTTTGTTTATCATATTTAATCGGATATATTTTAGTATTTTCATTTGTGCATTTTAGCTGCATAATTTCATTGCATATGATAATGATGTTTTTTTTAAGCTTTTCAGAATGGATATTAATTTGAATTGACTGTACATCTGTTTGTTGCATTTCGAATTAATTGCAACGCGTGTTTGATTACAGCAGTGATGTATTTAGATTTGTTTCAGTTCATTTTGATGCCTAAGATAGGATATGCCTATACAAGTAAGATGCATTTATCTTGCAAATATATTATTACCATTATAGTTATATGCTCATGATTCTTCATAATTACTTTTACAATATGTATTGTTTACAAGTTTTGATTTCAAGCATTTTTTAATTTCTTTTGTATTGTATTAAATTGATATTGGTTGTAATTAGCATTACAACGCCGGGTGGGATGGAAACGCCTAACTTTTTATCTCTTGCTCCCAACACAAGATGGAGTTGATGTCAACTTTCGCTTTTCTTTTCTTGTGTATTTCTTCTTATTATTATTATGTCTCTCTCCCTGTCTAAGGAGAAAAATGTGTAAGAGTGTATGTAACAACCCTCCAGTGGGAGGTTGTCTTATGTAATCCCCCAGCGTTTTTCAGTCACGCATTATTGAATCACCCTTCTCACAGAATTAAAATTTGTTGAGTTTAAAAATACAGGTGTGGGTTTGAGTTCATGGTAGTGACCAAACTCTCTGGGAAACTCTGCGCATGACACCATGCTTTCGTATATTATTGTATTTACACGTTTGACATTGTCGACAAGCAAGAACATACGACTTAACAAATTTCCCACATACCAGGCCAAAACCCTCGACTCTTACAACGTAAGTAGGTCTTATTACCACCCATATGGCCAGCGGTAGGGTGGTCATGTAACTCATGTAGAAACTCCGATCTGCAACTTGTAGGAATGACGAGTCTTTTTTCCTCACCAACATTAAAATATAACTTGTCATTTTCTACAACATACTTATCAAAGTATGGCTTATACAAATGTTTCTGACCAAAAAAATAAGAGAATATATCAGAAAACTCTTGTCTTTGCACTATTTCTAGTTTTTCGATACATAAGGCCTGAATTATCAATAAAAAAAAACTTTCCATAAAGTTCATTTAAATCTATTTCCTCCAATGACTCTAGGGCATTACGCGTGTGCATACTACTACCTCGTCTGAACTCAAAAACCAAGGGAAATTCCTGCAATATTAAAGCCCACCTAGCAATCCTTCCCTTCAACCACCATGCCTCAAGAACGGGGTTGGTAAAAAAAAACGTTTTTTTTTAAAAATTCAAAAACTGGGTTTTATGGTTTAAATCAGTTTTTTTGGTTTAAACCGGTTTTTGTTTTAAATAGTATTAACATTAAAACAATAAAATTTCTGAAAAATCATTCAAACTTCTTAATAATTAATTAAAATTAATGTTTATTAATGTAATTAACACTATTCCCATATTAATTAATCACAATAAATATTTCTTACATTTTAACAAAAACCGATTTTTGCAATTTAATTATTTTTGCTTAACTCAATGGATTACTGTGTGTTTGAAAATTCTTCTAATGTTATTATTAATCATATAATATATAAAGGTTTTTCTCCAGTTACTTTCAGTATACTTAATTAGGAAGCTATTTTGCAAAAACTAATAAAAATTAGGTGAATATAAGGAATTTATGAAGCATAGATAATGCAGATTATTTAACGATGATTTACAATATACAGGGTGATTATAACTAAGGTTCTGATTTCAAAACACTGTAAAAAAAGAATGATTGTCAGAATGACTTAAAAATTGACATGAATATTCCTGAAGAAATGGAATTTTATTTGGTAAAGGGGGAAAAAAAAACTTGATGTAAAATTAATGACAATCCAACACGTGGGAAATTTGCTCACAGGATGGAAAGGATAGCCAGTCATGGCAAAAAAAAAAAACTTAATTATAGCATTACACGATTTCATAATTCATGGAAACATCACAAAAAGTGAAGTAATTCAACAAATAACTACAACTTAAGAAATGTTAAATATGTTGTCCACCGTGTTCTGGCTATGAGGTTGAAAGCATGAAAATTCTTGTTCAGACTATGTCATGGTGTGGATGTGCTTGCAATTCACCTTTATTAAACCAAACGCGCCCCATGTTAATATTCCTGAGGAACTTCTAATATATAGGGGATGTGCAGGAGATTGCAATTCACCAAAGTTTGCAATCTGACCACTGTTTATGACATTTTGAGGTACGCCCCCACAGCCAGAAGTTGCAAGGGTTAAGGTGCATCCTGTCGAAATCTGTCTTCAGCAGCTGTTTTGTTGGTATTACAATGTGCATTTTGATAGAAGTTGTTCTATCCATACACTGATGCTGTGGAAGTGCTGAAATGATGTGGTTGCACAAAATAGATTATACTGCTAGCCAGGGTTGTTTGGTTTAAACCACGTTGGTTTAAACCATGGTTTAAACCTTGGTTTTAACCAAATGGTTTTTTTAAAAAAACCACTTCGGTTTTTTTCAAAAAATCAAATAAAAGTTGCCTAAATATAAATTTTTTCCCTTGAAAATATCATATTGGTTCATTATTAGCCAAAATGTTTCATTTTTACCACATTTTATATCCTTGGGGTACATTCTGATGGTATATCTTTAAATGACATAAGATTTTATAAGTGGTTTTTTTCAAAAAGTCTCATAAAAGTGGCCAGAATATATATATATTTTTCATATGAAGTATCTTAGTCATTTAAAGTTATATATAAAAGCCTAAATTTCTCATTCTTACAACATTTTCTAACCTTTGGCTACATTCTGATGCTCTATCTGTAGCAAATTCATGAATAAGGATTGCATCACACATGTAAATAAAATGGTGTATTATCTCACAGGGTTTTTTTTCCCTTCACAAAGAAGCAGCTACAGTAGTGGCACCATCATGCTAGGGGCAGGTGGTCCTATAATCCAATAAAGACACCAGCTGTCCTTAAAGGACAGACTAGTGTACTAGTTCTAACATTACCTCACATACATTTTCATTTTCTTTCCCATAAGAAGTAGCACATCTCCTACTGTATATCTCCCAGTCTTAATATTCTCTCTCAATAGTTGTTTTTTTTTATACTTTCACACAGACACTGTTAAGCCCAATTAATCAAGGTTCTACTGTATAGTAGTAACAGATTTCCGAAAAATAATCAGCTATATACAGGGTGATTATAATTAAAGTTTTGATTCCAAAACTATACAATAAGTACTGATCAGAATGACTTGAAAATTTGCATGGATACTCCTGAAGCAATGGAAGTTTCTTTCGCAAAAGCAAAAAGTGTAAAATGTGCAAGTAGACGATGCTGTACTTGGCCAGCAGTATAATCTATTTTGTGCAACCACATCATTTCGGCACTTCCACAGCATCAGTGTGTGGATAGAACTTCTATCAAGATGCACATTGCAATACCAGCTGCTGAAGACCCATTTTGACAGGATGCACCTTAACCCTTGCAACTTCTGGCTGTGGGGATACCTCAAAATGTTATAAACAGTGGTCAGATTAAGTGGTTTAATAAAGCTGAATTGCAAGCACATCCACATTATGACCATGGAGCATACTTTGATTCTGTTGTTGAACAAGAATTTTTGTGCTTTCAACCTCATAGCCAGAACACGCGGTGGACAACATATTTAACATTTCTTAAGTAAGTTGTAGTTATTTGTTCAATTACTTTGTTTTTTGTTATGTTTCCATGAATTATGAAATTGTGAAATGTTATAATTAAGGTATCATTCTGCCATGACTGTCTATCGTTTCCATTCTGCGGGCAAATTTCCCACATGTTGCATGATATCATTAATTTTACATTTTTAAGTATTTTTTCCCCTTTATCAAATAAAATTGAATTTTTTCAGGAATATTCATGTCAATTTTCAAGTCATTCTGACAATCATTCTTTTTTTACAGTGTTTTGAAATCAGAACCTTAGTTATAATCACCCCGTATATCGTAAACCATTGCTAATTAATCTGCATTATTTATGCTTCATTAAATACATTATATTCACCTAATTTTTATTACTTTTTGCAAAATAGCTTCCTAATTAAGTATACTGAAAATAACTGGAGAAAAACCTTTATATATTATATGATTAATAATAACATTAGAAGAATTTTCAAACACACAGTAATCCATTGAGTTAAGCAAAAAATAATTAAATTGCAAAAGTTGGTTTTTGTTAAAATGTAATAAATATTTATTGATTAATTAGCATGGGAATAGTGTTAATTACATTAATAAACATTTTATTTTAGTTAATTATTGGAAGTTTGAATGATTTTTCAGATATTTTATTGTTTTTAATGTTAATACTATTTAAAACAAAAAAACCGGTTTAAACCAAAAAAACCCGGTTTTTTGGTTTTTTTCAAAAAAACCGGTTTTTTTACCAACCCTGCTGCTAGCCAAGTACAGCATCATCTACTTGCACTTTTTTTCCTGTTGCGAAAGAAATTTCCATTGCTTCGGGAGTATCCATACAAATTTTCAAGTCATTGTGACCAGTATTTATTGTATAATTTTGGAATCAAACTTAAATTATAATCACCCTGTATATAGCTGATTATTTTTCATAAATTTGTTGCTACTGTAGCGACCTCTACTTGAACTTTTACAGATTGCGGAAAAATAATGACGTTGCACTTCGCAATTTTCTGATGCGAATATTTGTTACCTAGCAACGCAAGTTGCGATAAAAAATCGAATGTTTTTCTTCGCAGTCTGCAAGCAACCATTGTTATGTGATGTCTTTCATTTTTATGTGTCCGTACCAAATTAAACATGTATTATTTAAAACCTTCTGATTGTTATTATATTTAATAATGGAGCTCTACAACCGGTCCTACATACAGGCGCCTACACACCGGTGCCCTGCATCGGTCCCTAAACTGGGTGCCTAAACTGGCGACGCCGGACGTGATTTCGAACAGCACCATGATTTCGAACAGCAAGCTTCTCAAGGTAAGCGAGTAATCGTTTACTCCGTTCCAAATGAACAATCCGCCGAATGTTGATCGCGTCGCTATAAAGCCACCTCCATTTTGGAGAAACAATCCAAACTTGTGGTTTATCCAACTAGAAGCACAATTCTCGATCGCAGCGATAACTGCCGATGCTACGAAGTTCAACCATACTATCACTAGTATCGATGCCGATATTTTATCGACAGTCCAAGATTTAGTTCTAGAACCTCCCCAGCAGAATAAATACGACGCGCAGAAGACACGATTGATTCAGGTTTACGCAGAGAGCGAATCATCGAAAATCCGTACGCTACTGCAAGGTTTAGAACTAGGAGATCAAAAACCATCGCATCTGCTTGCCCGAATGCGTGAGCTTGCCGGACGTAACTTTAGTGATGACTTGCTGAAATCGTTGTGGTTAGCGCGACTCCCCGCTAACATCCAAGCTATACTAGCTGCTTCGAGCGAAGGGCTTCCACAACTCGCTTCGATGGCAGATAAAATCGCTGAGTTGGCCATTCCAAATATCTGTTCAGCATCCGGTCGACCTGAGAACGCAATCAGCCAATCACTGGAAAACAAGTCACAGCTCTGACCAAAGAGTTGAGTGAGCTGAAGGCCGCTATTCACACTTCACAGCGACAGCCTAGACCTCGATTCCGTCATCGAGAACGGTATTCTCGCTCGCGATCCCACAGCTGAGCCCAATACAAACAAGCTGAAAATGGCTTCTGCTTCTATCACACCAGTTTCGGAGCTCAGGCTAAGAAATGTCAACAGCCCTGCTCCTTCAAAACCTCACCGGGAAACTAATAAGGCAGTCGTCCACCGGCCAAGGCCACGACTGCCAATTCGTCGACAGAGTCATACTGGCCGATCCTTCCACCAACTGGACTTTTTTGATCGACACGGGCGCTGATGTGTCAGTCGTCCCGCGAACTGTCGTCAATACCCACAAGAAACCCGAGAAGTTGATTCTTACAGCCGCCAATGGTTCCTCTATCTCAACTTACGGTACCAAACTTCTAACATTGAATTTGAACCTCCGAAGGACATTTGCTTGGCCGTTCATCATAGCCGACGTAACCCGACCAATTATTGGTGTAGATTTTCTATCGCATTTCAATCTGATAGTCGATAGCAAACATCATCGCCTCATCGATGGAACGACCTTGCTATCTGCCACTTGCAAGAAATTCCATTGCAAGAAATATCGCAGCTCCATCTTTTTGCTTGAACGGTATCGATCTATTATCATCGCCATATTGGGATATAGTCAAAGAGTTTCCTGATATTCTCCATCCACGCATCCAAAATAAGAAAATTAAAGAGCACAATATCAAGCACTTCATTGAGACTACAGGTCCACCAGTTTTTGCCCGACCTCGACGGCTTTCCGCGGAAAAGTTGAAAGTTGCGCGAAAAGAGTTCGAGTTCATGATGCAACAAGGACTTTGTCAGCCTTCGAAGAGCAGTTGGTCTAGTCCACTCCATCTAGTGCCAAAGAAATCTGGCGACTGGAGACCGTGTGGAGACTATAGAGCACTAAACAAAATTACAGTTCCTGATTGTTACCCGATTCCTTTCCTCACAGATTGCTCACACATTCTCCACGGAACGACAATATATTCCTCAATCGACCTGATTAGAGCGTATCAACAAATTCCAGTGCACGAGCCGGATATTCCAAAAACAGCAATTACTACACCGTTTGGACTCTTCGAATTTCCGTATATGACCTTTGGATTACGCAATGCAGTGCAGACCTTCCAGAGATTCATGAATACGATCCTTCAACGATTGGAATTCGTATTCTGTTATTTAGACGATATCCTGGTAGCTTCTCCAGACGAGCAAACTCATCTCCAACACTTACATGAAGTATTCAATCGACTTGACGAATACGGACTGTGCATAAATGTGCCAAAATGCATATTTGGCGTCCCGACCATCAAATTCTTGGGATATGAAATTAGCAAGAATCGACTCAAACCGTTATCCGCCAAAGTAGATGTCATCAAGAACTTTATGCAACCCACTTCCGCCACTTCCTTGCGCCGATTTCTGGGCATGTTGAATTTTTACCACCGGTTCATACCTAAGTGTGCGGACCTGCAGCGACCACTCACCGCTATGTTAGCAGGTCATGCGAAAAACAGCCGGAAACCACTCAATTGGACTCAACAAGCTTCACAAGCCTTCGCCGATGTCAAGGAAGCGCTATGCAACGCCACTTTGCTCGTTCATCCAAAGCCAAACGCGCACATTTCTCTCGTAGCAGATGCATCGGACAATGCCATCGGTGCAGTGTTACAGCAAGAGCATGACGGTGTGATCCAACCCCTCAGTTTTTTCTCTCGCACACTCTCCCAGTCTCAAGTAAAATACAGTGCGTATGACAGAGAACTTCTAGCTATTTATAGCGCAGTTAAACATTTCAAATGCCAGCTAGAAGGACGTCATTTTACCATTTATAGTGACCATCGTCCATTGATGTATGCCTTCAAACAAGACCCGAACAAAGCTTCGCCTCGACAACTACGGCAATTAAATTATATCGCAGAATTTACTACTGATATCAGGTATATTCCCGGACCAAACAATGTAGTTGCTGACACTTTGTCACGCATCGCAACTATTGCTTCTCCATCACCAATCGACTACGATGCGATTGCCGATTCTCAATGTGACAATGAATTACGTGAACTCCAACAAAGCTCATCATTGAAAATCGTCAAACTGCGTTTGCCGGACAGTAATATAACGAAGCACTTGTTTTGTGACATTTCTACGGGACACATCCGTCCTTATATTCCAGAATCACACAGAAGACAAGCTTTTGAATCACTCCATATGCTTTCTCATTCAGGTATCAAAGCTACTACCAAGTTGGTTTCTCAACGCTTCATCTGGCGCAACATCAAAAAAGATTGTCAGGCGTGGACCAGAGCATGCATTGCATGCCAACGTTCTAAAGTTCACCGACACACTCGTTCCGCTCTGGCCGAATTCAAAGTACCAAACAATAGATTTCAACACATCAATCTCGACATGGTTGGCCCATTGCCATTATGCCAAGGCTCACGGTACCTCCTAACGATAATAGACAGATATTCCAGATGGATCGAAGCCGCACCTATGCCAGACCAAACTGCCGAAACAGTCGCCAAAGCCCTAATTGCGACCTGGTTTGCCAGATTTGGCATACCACAGAAGATTATCACAGACCAAGAAAGACAGTTTGAGAGTCATCTTTTCCAAACCTTAAGCAGATACCTCGGATTCCAGCATCACAAGACGAACGCATATCATCCTCAGGCGAATGGACTCATCGAGAGACAACACCGATCTCTGAAAGCTGCCCTAAGAGGCCGAATCCAATCCCATGCAGCTTGGGTTGACGCTCTTCCATTAGCACTACTAGGCCTGAGATCCGCAGTGAAAGAAGATTTAGGATGCTCCTCCGCCGAAATCCTCTACGGATCACCATTGCAACTGCCTGGCGAGTACTTCTCCGCAATACCAGACATCAACCAATCCGATTTCGTCCATCAACTTCAAAAACTAATGCGTTCAATGAAACCCATACCTACAACAACTCACGGATCTACACCAACATATGTTCCTACATGTCTACAATCCGCATCTCATGTCTTCCTGCGTAACGATGCACCACACTCTGCCTTGCAACCAACGTATCAAGGCCCATTTCTGGTCAAAGATCGACGAGATAAATTCTTCGACATCGACTTCAACGGGACATCCAGGAGAATCTCCATCGATCGGTTGATCCCAGCTTTCTTAAGTCTCCAGCATACCCAAGTGCCTTCGACGTCACCCGTCCGTCCAAGTACAGTACCAGCAACTGTGACTCGTTCCGGTCGTCATGTCCACTTCCCCGACAGATACTCGACCACGACATTTCGTTAACACTAGGGGGGGAGTGTGTAGCGACCTCTACTTGAACTTTTACAGATTGCGGAAAAATAATGACGTTGCACTTCGCAATTTTCTGATGCGAATATTTGTTACCTAGCAACGCAAGTTGCGATAAAAAATCGAATGTTTTTCTTCGCAGTCTGCAAGCAACCATTGTTATGTGATGTCTTTCATTTTTATGTGTCCGTACCAAATTAAACATGTATTATTTAAAACCTTCTGATTGTTATTATATTTAATAATGGAGCTCTACAACCGGTCCTACATACAGGCGCCTACACACCGGTGCCCTGCATCGGTCCCTAAACTGGGTGCCTAAACTACTATACAGTAGAACCTTGATTAACTGGGCTTAACAGTGAAAGTATAAAAAAAAACTTGAGTATTAAGACTGGGTGATATACAGTATGAGATGTGGTACATTTCTTATGAGAAAGAAAATGAAAATGTCTGTGAAGGTAATGTAACTACTAGTACACTAGTCTTTGTCCTTTAAGCACAGCTGCTGTCTTTATTAGATTATAGGACCACCTGTCCATAGCATGATGGTGTTACTACTGTTGCTGCTTCTTTGTGAAGGGAAAAAGAAACCCTATGAGATGATGCACCACTACATTTAGATGTGTGATGCAATCCTTATTCATGAATTTGCTTAAGATAGACCATCAAAATGTAGCCAGAGGTTAGAAAATGTGGTAAGAATGAGAAATTTTTGCTTCTGTATGTAACTTTAAATAACTAAGATACTTTATAGGAAATATATATATATATTCAGGCCACTTTTGAGACTTTTTGAAAAAAACCACTTATACCATCTTATGCCATTTAAAGATATACCATTAAAATAGTACCCCAAGAATATAAAATGTGGTAAAATTGAAAAATTTTGGCTAATAATAAACCAATATGATATTTTTCAAGGAAAAAAATGGTATTCAGGCCACTTTTTTTTTAAATTTTTGAAAAAAGAAACCACTTGGTTAAAACCAAACAACCCTGGCTCATACTAGAAGCAAGGTCTCTAAAGTTATTGCGCATAATGTTAACTAGTTCAACATAGTTTTCAGCCTCGTGGTTATGAAGAAATTTCTTGACAACATGGACAAATGAGATCCACGGTGTTTCATTCATGGATTCTACAAAATGAGGATGATATATGAGCTGTCTGATTTGAGGATCATAAAAATTCCAGCTTTAGTTTTTCTGTACGTATTCCATGCATTTTTTGTCCTATGTATGCAAAGCAAGGGCTGTCCTGATAAATAGCTTTCATGAACTGTTTCATTAATCCTAGCTTTTTATACAGTGGAGGCAAGGTGATTTTATCTCATCTGGCTAAGGGTCCATGAACAACATTTCTTTCTCCAACAAATGTGTGGAGTGGCCACTTTTTTTCTATCCAGTGATATTGTATGGTTCTGCTATCCCATAGGCACAAGAAGCAAGGATATTTTGTGTAGCTCCCTCGCTGATCATGGAGAACGTTAACAATTTTCAAGTCCACAAAAATTACTCATTGATGTTCGTGAAACTTCATGAGACTTCATCTTCTTCATGACCAAAGCAATAGTATCATATTCCTCTTTCATTTTGGTTGAGTGAGCAATGGGTATTGATCCCTTTAGACCCCTTCTCTTCCCATTAGTCCATTGTGGTGGATGTTCTATACAAGTTTTACACACTGTGTGTGGAGTCCAAACTTTATCTTGGTCACCAAGCCTAATGCTGAAATACCCAAGTTCAGCTCAACATCAGAAATGGCTTTTCAGTTTCTTTTAGAGTGTAATCACCACGTATGTAGCAAAATACATCAGGGATGATTATTACAACTTCGACTGAATGTCATTCATTCTTATCATCAGCCCTCAAAACAAATAACTTTATAACTTATTGTTATAGTTAATTAGTTGTTCACTATTTGCAAAATGAGAATCCTGGAACAGATTAAAAAACATTAAAACCTTTATTTAGATCCAGATTGTGTTCAACAACCATGCTTTATGAAAGCCGGACAACATACATTTAACTTGGACACACGGAGCAAGAAGAAATCTACTCTATAATATAAAATCACAAACTCAAAAAGGGCCTGTTTCTATGCAACTGAAATTGGTGACGATTTTATGTAACGGGAATCTGTGACGTTTTTTGAGTGGCGAAAATCTGTTATGTTTTGTGTTAAAGAAGTTGGTTACGATTTTGGGTCAAGTTTTCATCTAACTCTTTCATATATATGTCGGGACCAAGTTATGTGCATGTGCTGAGAGCCTCCCACATCCTACAGCAGGGACCCTAGGCTGGAATAGATGGTGAGCTCCCAAACCAGTTTTCCAATAGCCCCTATGTGTGAAAAATCAAAAAGTGATAAGAATCGTTTCGGCCCCTGTCAGCCTTGCCCTTGTGGGGTTCATGCCGAGAGGCACGTGTATATATATAATATGCACATATATCACCAGTGCTCCCAACACTCAGGTTTGGGGTACCCGGGAGATTGCACATATACCTTCATGGGGAAGTTAAAAGGTTTCATTTTTAGGGGCCCTTGATAGATCTCGTTGTTTTCTTGATGCTTTAACATTGAAAAATTTGCGTAAGTGGAAGCCCAAGATATATCCAGCCTGGGGGCCCATAAAATTTGCAAATTCGGTCATGGGTAATTGAGGGGGGCCTGGATTTTATTCGTTGGTAAAATGAATACAAATAAACATTTGCCAGTGCAATCACGGGGTGGGGGGGGGGATGCCCGATAAGCTTTCGAGTCAGGGCCCCCATTTCATTTTGGGGCCCCTGGATGTATCTCATTGATTTTTATTTTTTAACATTGTAAAATTTGCAACATTGGTAGCCCGAAATAAAGCCAATCTGGGGGCCCCACTAAAAGTATGTGAATTGGCGTCCCAGGTAATTGGTTGTATGCCCTGGATTTTATTGGTTGGTATAATGAATACAAATGATAATTTTTCATGGCACTCGCAGCGGGGGATGACCTTCCAAGTCGGGGGACCCCATGTTCACTTGGGTTGTAAAAAACCCAGCCT
Source organism: Pholcus phalangioides (assembly GCF_987345545.1). Lineage (NCBI taxonomy): Eukaryota > Metazoa > Arthropoda > Arachnida > Araneae > Pholcidae > Pholcus > Pholcus phalangioides. The sequence continues at coordinate 15,025,924 of NW_028301598.1, forward strand.
GGGCGGGTTTTTCTAAAAAAAAACCCTTGTTTTTGGGCAAAATAGATAAAATTGAATTTTTTTTCCCTACAACCACAAAATATCTAATTTAAACATGTATGTACATCTTACATTATACAAATACAAATATAATGCCACAACAGGCAAAATGCCCAACGAGGTGGCTGAGAAAAAGATGCCCATAAAAATATGGATGTCATATATTTCAAAAATACAGCAACCCAATTAAAAATGCAATTAATAAAAATTATAAACAATATATACACGTGATAAAATATTATACAATGCCCATAAAGAATACTTATGGTTGTCTTATTCTAAGTATGGATAGCTTCTCGATTTACCCCAACATGTTTATCGTATTTCTTTTATTATGCCTAAATATATATTTTTAGTTCGTTAAACTATGTATTTGATTTATAAAATTGACCATACAATAAGGGAATAATTGTTCACTTACAGCCCGGGCGAGTTTTTTGGGCAAAATGGGAGGAAAATTTAATTTCTATTTTTCAAAACTTCAAAATATGTAACTTAAACATTTATGTACGATAGGGTGGGTTGAAAAAAAATGAAGTTTTTATTTTCAAACTGCTATAGTGCAGAAAAGTGAAAAGTTGCCTTTTTTAATAAGAAGAAAAACAACAAAAAATTTTAAAATTGGTTGGTTGATATCTTCCGGTTGCGCATAGTACTTGACCTTTATGGAAACTGATGAAATTGAAATTCTTTTTTAATTTTTTAAATATTACTTAAAATTGAACAATCGACACACAAAAGTTTGTTATGCTTATTTTATGGTTCAAGTAAAATAAATTAAAACATCATTAATACAGGGCTCAGCACGGATCATGGCCTCAAAACTAGTGACCAAAATGTTTGAAAAAGAAACCTAATAGTGACCAAAATAATTTTAGACAGAGACCAAATGGACATTGAATTTTGATTATTACCAAATTGAATGAATTGAAATTGAATTTAGTTTTTACTAAACTTTGTATTTTACTGGAACTCATTGAAATTACTTGTTTTACATAATAGTGTGAAATAAATCAAACTCAAATGCATTCTGCTAACCAAAAAAGTTTTGAATAACTTATCAAGTTTATCAACAACTATGTGTGAGAGTAGTAGCAATGCCTTTCTCCCATGTTGCTTTCCACAACCCATCTTAAAATCAATTTAAGGAGGAAAAACTTCAAAAACGGGAAAAAATTTTCACATTCAAAGAAGGAAAAAAAAATGAAATAACACAAAATTTGATGAGAGAATTTGTCCCATCTACATTCTAGTGGATTTTTGATTCATGTTATGCTATGAATGACAGTATACAAAATGTACTCAAACTTTTTTTAACTAGTACAAATTTTATTTACATACCTAAGTTTGTAGTTTGTATAATACATTCCAACAAATTTTAAGAAATTTCTATAATGGTTTAAAAAAAAAAACTATAAAACTACATTTTTACAATATTATTTTAAATTATTAAATTAAATTACTTAAATTACTGAATTAAATAAATTATTAAATTGAATAAATTATTTTAATTATTAAATTAACTAAATTATTTTAATTATTAAATTAACTAAATTATTTTAATTATTAAATTAACTACATTATTTTAATTATTAAATTAACTAAATTATTTTAATTGTTATACGTTGAGAGAGGGCAATCCACACCCAGCGTCAATGGCAGAGCCTACTGATGCATACATGATGCATATCAATTGTCATCTGCTGCACCCCTAAGACCTTCAAGTCTATCTCCACCTATGGCTGGACTGGGAAGGGTGGGGCACCAAAATAATATTGCCCTTTCTGAGGGAGAAAATAAACCAGTTTTGAAATTGTTTGGTTTGAGAGAAAAATTTTTTATATATATTTTTCTTTTTTTTTGCACACAACATACAAAAAAAACATTTACTCCTTTACCGAAAAACAGTATAATTTTGGCCCCTCCACCCGTAATTTTTAACAGAAAAAGACTCAGCGGCCTTCCCCGGTAAATTTCCCATGAACCTTGTAAGCACCAACGTGGCGGCTTTTTCCGCGCCAATCAATCGCCGTTTTGCAGCGGTCAATTCAATATGGCTGACATAGGTCACATAAAATTACAAAAAATATATATAATTTATAATATGAATCAACCTAATATGCGAAAATCGATAGAAATATATCGGGAAATACAGAAAATTAGGATAAAATGAACACAAAAATCGAATCAACGACCAGTGCCGTCTTAAGGCCCGGGGGCCTCAAGCGAAGAGGGCCCTCACAAAAATGAGATCTGGTTGAAATTTTCGAGAATGTTTGGTAGGGCCTCCGAAAAATCAATTGGCCCGGGGGCTCATGATACTCTTAAGACGGCCCTGTCAACGACATACAGGGTTTATAAATGCGGTTGATACAGAGTTTATGGATGCTGCTGTCAGGGTTACATATTTTAGCGCGAAAAAAAGTTGCCACGTTAGCTCCGACTCCTCCGGTAATTTTCAACGAACAAAAACAGTGAATTTGCCCCCCCCCACCCGGGGCGTCCGATTTCCCATGGTCGTAATACGATTTTTTTTTCTGGGGGGGGGAAATGTAATTTTACTGCCCCTTGACTGTGAAATTCGATAATTTTGCAAAGAAATTGAATTGTCTTTTCTTAAATATACCATTCCATCAAAAATGCCGTTCGAGGCATTGCGCGCCCCCCCCCCCCCCAGTTTTGGATCTGATCACGGTATGTAGCAACTCGGGCCACAAGTACGAATAAAAATTTACTATCGCCCGGGACCGGTAACTATTTTTTCAACAGAAAAAGAGTAAACTCGGCACCCTGGCACCCTTCCTCGTTCAACACCCGTGGAACCAGACCCCGCCTCTCCTGTTGTGGTCATAACAGCAACTCGAGACAAAAACGTTTTAATAACTTCCGCGGTCTAAAAAGGGGATTTTTTTACACAACACCAATATTAAGTCAACAATCAGTATCGTGAAGATGCTCTAAATGAAGTTACGGCCAGAAGCGGATAAAGGTCAGTTGTTGACGGCCCCGGGCGTAAAAAAAAAAAAAAAAATTAATGTTAGGGGCCCCTTAAATTAGGAAAAAAAAGTGTAAAGTAGGGGTCAGAGGCGAGCTCGGTGTGCCCACCGTTAAATCCGCCTCTGTTTACAGCTCGCATGCACGTTAACTGAGTTTTTATCAGCCTGATGACCAATTTTCATCTGATTTGGAAACCCTTGTGTTAAATTAAACGTTGAATTGCAGGATTCTGTGATCTTTTCATAAACAGTTCCCCTTTCGATCATACCTGGGGCTACGGTTTCTTGCTGAGATTTAAATCCAGTTAGAAAAATAGTATGAATTTTATTTCTAGATAGATCGCGATTTTCAGTCGGATGATTTTTTTTATTGTAAGTAAATTCAAAATACTTGCGAGCTTCTTTAACCTTTTCCACCTACAAGAGTATTCTCCAAAGCGTATTAATAATATGCTTAATACGTATTAATACTACACATCTTTAATATGTGCGCTTTGGTATTCTCCCGCTGCGCTTAAGTTAATTTCTGCACGGGCTCTCTTAAATCGTCATTTCAAATCACATTAGAAAAAATTAACAAAAGTAACGATAGAACAAACAACAAATGTAACTTGCTCGATGCTCCAAGAAAGGAATTCGGCCCTTAGGACTAAAACTTTTTAAAACAAATAAAATAAAGGAGCAATTTTAAAATAAGATGAAAATGAAAAAACGAGTGTGCACGCATGGGGAAATAAGAAAGAATGGTAGTGGGGGGGGGGGGGATTCTTTGTTGTAAGTACGCCTTTTACGCTATTTTTTTCCGACCGGCTTTTCTATAAAATGACTCTTTAACCAAAGAGCTTTCTTTCCAAGCGCCTTGAAATCAAGTTATGCTGACGTCACATGGTATGCTCTAGGGAAGATAAGACGCCTTCATGTATAGGGGTTCTACGGGAAGGCAGCTAACGATCGTAGTTCAATGAAGGGAGAAAATTAGCGACCTTGAACCTTTAAAGTTCTTCCTTGAAGAAAAGAAAAACACTGACAGCAGAAAAGCGCGAGAGACCGAGGTTTTTTGCTAAAAGAAGTGGAAAAAGTGACCTGGGCTTGAAAATACGTAATAAAAGTGACCTGTGCCGAGCCCTGTTAATATTTCAATGTGTATCGGTCGCGCAATGTATTCGAAAACTGGAAGTTTCATTGTGCAGCTCTTCACCTACTTTGTCAGAAAAAAATGACCCAGAACTTACCACGAACAGGTGGCTGCACGTCGAGTTCCCCCCTACACCCTATCCAATTAACCATCCAAAGTAGGAGTATGTGTGTAAATTACATTATATTTAATATATTTAAAAACTATTTACCAAAATTGACACGTTCAAAATCTGACAATTAGGAGAAATCAGGCGTAACTGATCTTGATAATAGTGTACATCTGATGTAGCCATCTCTAGCTTCATGTCTACATACTTTAGTTGAGTGGCCTCTAACAAGTTTTACACATCTCTGGGCTGTGAGTGTAATAGAAACTTTTTGATGGCTCTGATATTAGTGTCGGAATTGATGAGTATAATATCATTACATACTTCCCGTAGCATTGGGGGATACAGCAGGCCAGTATTCCAGTAAATAATCTGAAGGTAATCAGTAGCTTTAAAGTTAATCTTAGGTGGCATGAAGTGTCTGATTTGAGAACAAACCGAGCACAACCAGGCTCTGTCACATTAGCAATGTAAGCTCAGTGCCCAGAAGGATGCAGTTGTGCCGGAAAAAACTCCAGTCGGTAGTCCGGCCGGTTAATAAAGGGATCAGGAGAAAAGAAAAATGAGAAAATTAAAAATGTAACACAGAAAATAACAATTAAGCTAGGCTAATGCAATTAAGCTTAGCATGAAGTGTTCAATAGTTCTTAATTTAGAGGCGGATTATCTTGCTTTTAAATTGTCTTCTATACCCAATGTCTATCGAATGTGTTCTCTGTCATCAATGATCATCACCAATAGTAAATTTTAAGGGTGTGCAAAGAATCCATTGTGTTCAATTATTGGAGTAACAACGTGAAGTAAGTCGTCAAATAAGTACAGCAATGTTTCAACTGCTAGAAAAGCATGATTAGCACGTCACTAAAATACTTTTAATTTTTGATGTTGAACCGAACAGAGGGCCAGCATCTTGAATTGGCAAATCCTCTGGACAATGTTTCGACTATATATATGTGGTATTTAAAAAAAGAAATGCGTAGTGTATTTATATTAAGATATAGACACGTAGACACTCAGCAGAGCAATTCCATAACATCAAGAATAATGAGAATTTATTTAAAGTGGTGAGAGCAGATGAGAGCTGCTGCCACCCTTTGCAAAAGACAAACCTCAACTGATGCGAGTACATGGGCTTCTTCTATACACTCCCACGCAGACAGCGTGACCCCCAGACAGCATGACCTATATTTACATTACCATTCTCAAGCACATTCCAAGAATCCGAAAACATGGGGGGTACACCAGCACCTAGTACATGAGGGAACGTTTCTTTCTACGTAGAAATACAACATATACTCCCCCAATAACAAGAGTGAAACTCTGCACTTAAAGGGAGGGTGGCTGGGAATACATAATAATAATATAAAAATATATAAGAGCCACATATGAGAATGGCATTGCAAAACTAAGAAAAATATCACAAAAATACAAAATCATAATTTCTAGAGTAAAATAAAAACAATACACGATTGAATGTGCTTTTGGTTATGTACAAGTCTTCTGACATGACTGGCTTGAGAGTTTATCAGCATATTCAGTAACATTGACGAAACATGATTTCACATCAATATTAATAATTGAAGATGTTTTCTCGATGATTGTAACATTCTCTATATGACACAAAACCATAAATTTTACATACAGCATTACGCACACATATGAAATAGGAAGAAATAACAATAGCAATAATAAGAAATGAAATGGAATTTTCCGAATACAAAATATTAATAATTTTATGCAAGCGTTACCAATATCTGAAAATGAACATTCTGAATTACTAACAGCATAGACATGTTGATTTTCAACTGATTTGTGCTCAATCGATGAACTGCTCGAAGAATTTGACGGTATAAATTCTGGAGCGAATGGAGATAAATCAGATTGAATTTGTTCTAATTTAAGAGTTCGCTCATTATCAAAAAATGGTAATTCACTAAAATAACATGATTTTTCAACAATGCTATCATCGTTTTCATTTTGAACATCACAATAATATGGTTTTAACTTATTCACGTGTATAACTTCACTATTCCTTCGTGTGGGTTGGTTCGGTCTGTCTATTTCAACATTTTGTGGACTTAATATTGATATTATAGTGTAAGGTCCAGTGTAAGCTGGGCACAACTTTCCGTTATCTGGATGAGGAAACACCTTAACCATGACCTTATCACCTGGTTGAAAATTATGTGGTGGATGTTTCTTATCGTGGAGAGCAGCGCTCTTTTCATGTTGTTTTTGAGATCTAGAATATGCTAAACGTCTAGCTTCTTCCAGAGGTGGATATGGGTTTACATGCTCTGTCAAATCGGAAGAAAGATCTCCAAATATGAGATACTGAGGTGGGAATCCTGTAATTATATGAGGAGTTGAATTGTATTGCTCCAAGACCGTTTTTATATGCTTTATCCAAGAGTTTTTTTGATTCTCAAAATACAATATTCTCAACCTTTCAGTTAAAGTTCTATTTAACTTTTCATTTAAACCATTTGTAGATGGGTTGGCGCTTGATGTCAAAATATGTTTTATCCCTTGTTTACTTAAATACTTCCGAAATCTGGGACTCGTAAATGAAGGTGCTCTGTCTGTTAATAATAATTTTGGTTTTCCAGTTTCAAAAACCTTATTAAGGCATTGGATATACGCATTGATGGAAGTAGATTTGGAAGGAAAACCCCATGCAAATCTAGAATGATGATCCACAACCACGTGAAGATAAGATTTCGTACTTCCGTACTTGGTCAAACCTCCAATTGTATCCATAGCAAGTAAATCAAAGGGTACTTTGGCTTCCGGTAAATTTCCTAAAACCCCTAATGTTGGTCCTACAGGTTTTTTTACAGTCTGACAAGTTGTACAAGACTTAATGAAATTTTTTATGTCTCTAATTATGTAGGGCCAATAATATTGAGGAGAAAGCAATTTAATAGTTTGAGTAATACCAGTATGGCCATGTTTTGTATGCGCTCTGAGAATGAGTTCTTTTCTTAAGGATTCCGGTACGAAAACCTTTCGAATGCCTTTTCTCTGAATATAAATGACATCATCTTTATCTTTGAAATATCTTTTGTCAGACAGAATTGTATCGTCTTGTGAATTAATAATTTCTGTAGGTGACAAAAATTGAACCATGGGAAGACGTGATAACATGTCTGCTTCAACATTGGAATTTCCCTTGATATGCTTTACAGTGAAGTCGTATTGTGAAAGACGCAATGACCATCGGAATAACTTACCCGTGGGATTTTTTATGTTTTGAAGATATTGAAGAGCTGAGTGATCAGTATAGACAGTAAAATGACGTCCGTGAAGATACACATGAAATTTTTGGATTGCATCTAAAATTGCAATGCATTCTTTTTCACTAATAGTCCAATTGAGCTCATATTTTCTAAGTGCACGACTGAAATATCCAACCGGATGCATTTCACCATTTGGATATTGCTGTTTGAGAACCGCACCAATTCCTGTGGAACTCGCATCACAATACAGATAACAAGGTAATTGAGGGTTATACATCCTCAAAATGGGTTTTGACAGTATCGCATTTTTTAACTGTTCAAATGCCTGTTGACAATCATCATTCCATATAAAGGGAACCCCTTTCTTCAAAAGTTGATTTAACGGATGTCTAATATTCGCGAAATTCGGTATAAACCTTTGATATACAGTTACACTTCCTAAAAATGATTGTAAATGCTTAACATTTTTTGGGACTGACAACGATTTAATCACTTCGATGTTTGATATAGATGGAGAATAATGCCCTGGGGTTATATCAAATCCCAAATAATTAATTTTCTCCTTGAGAAATTGACATTTTGAGTATTTAATTTTGAGTCCCTCTTTTTGACAAATTTCAAAAAACTTTCGGATATGTGATATATGGTCATCAACATTGTTTGAAAAAATAATTATGTCATCAAAGTAGTGGACCAAGAAAGGAAGTTCATATTTTTGCAAGATTGTATTTAATACTCTCTCAAATATTGAGGGGGAATTTGCTAAACCAAAGGGCAACCTTTTCCATTTGTACTGCCCTTCTTGGGTGACAATAGATACTATTTCTTGATCTTTAGGATGGAGAGGGATATGCCAAAAAGCCGAAGCGATATCAATTGATGAAAATATTTTTGCGCATACCAATTTATCTAATACATCGTCTATTCTAGGGATTGGATGATGTTCAGATCTCATGACGATATTAAGTTTTCTAAAATCACATACTAATCTTGTTTTAGACGTAGTTTCATCATCTTTTTTCTTTACCAGAGAAACTGGAAAAGCCCACGGTGATGCACAAGGCTCAATGATTTGATTTTTCACCAAGTCCGAAATTTGTTTCCTAATTTCTGATGAATCAGAAAAGGTCGGTCTATAAGGGTGAAGGTGAATCGGTGTTTTGTCTTTCAAAATTAATCTAGGGGGATCAATATTTAAAGGTGGAACATCATATTTTGATTTTGCAAAGATATTTTGATATTGTTTAACCAATGACTCAATGTGTTGTTCCTTTGCTTCTAATTTAGAGCAGTCCTTCTTTTCAACTCTAGTAGAAATAGGAATCATAGGAGATATATAGAAACTTCTATCGATACCGATATTATGATTACTATTTGAAATAGAAATAACCTTATCAAACTGCAAAACACAGAAATTTACAAAATCAATTTTTAAGACAAATTTCCGAAATTCCTTTAAAGATAATAACGCAAAATTTTGAGGAACGTCTAAGACAAAAAATTTCAGATACCTTGAAATAGTTCCAATTCTGATCAGCAAATTGACGGAACCGATACTATTAATGTCGCCACCGAATGTAGAAACAGTTACATTGTCCTTTCCGTTGATATCGGGACAGTTGTGAAAGTTCGCTAGTAGGTGTAGAGGAATGACATTTATACTGGCACCTGTGTCTGGAAAAATCGGTATAGTCTTTTGTCCTCTTGATATACCTTCAATCAATAGCTGTCAGAATCCTTGCTTTGGTTTCGTGCTCTCTCCACTGTCGCAGTTGCACTTATTCGGTTGGCTTGGCTGACATCCATGGGTAGCTTGTGATGAGCATGCCATATTATTGTTATGTGGATTATTCTTGCGATACTGGTCCCTTGGAAGATAGCAATCGGACAGCCAATGATAATGACGCTGATTTTTCTGCTGGAGATGTCTTGGACAAGGTTCTTTAGGCATTTTTGATGAAATTAACATTTGCCGCTCAGGAGAAGGTACATGAAAAGGCATCTTGACTCTCGTTTGAATTCCGGGTTTTGGATCTGATGTGTGTGATGGAGACGAGTGCATCTTTTCCGCAACATTTATCAATTTGTAAACAATTTGATACCACTCTTCGGTTGTATTTGGCTCATTAACTATAATTAGTCGTTGAATATTAGGAGGTAATCCATGGGTGAGTCCTTCTATGATTTGCTTATCTTCTAGTTTCGCGAGTTTCCCGTATTTGCACTTGGTAGCATAGTAGTTGTCAAGTCCATCAGGAAGGTCGAACACCTTGGTCTCATTGAAGAGTGTGAAATACTTCAACGGTTTTGTGGGGATGATACTCTTCAAAATTTCAGATGCTGTGGACCATGACATATGAACGTCATATTGAGTCAAGAAAGAATCCAGCACGCGGCCTCCAAGAAACTGAGGAAGAAGAATTACCAGTGCCGCATCTTCAAGTCCGATAATCTTACCCATTGATGAGTAGAGTTTCAAATAATCCTCCACTGCCATGGTCGAGTTTTCATCGAATATAGGTGGTTTGAATTTCAGCGATGGTGGTAGATTTGATACAGGAACGGATGGCATAGGGAATAAAAATGATGATGACGATGGAAGAGGTTGAGATCTTCTTCTTCTTGGCATTTTTTTTTCCTTGATATCTTGCCTTGACAATTCCACTGAGTTAATATCCTGCCGACTTATTTGTTGTATTTAAAAAAAGAAATGTGTAGTGTATTTATATTAAGATATAGACACGTAGACACTCAGCAGAGCAATTCCATAACATCAAGAATAATGAGAATTTATTTAAAGTGGTGAGAGCAGATGAGAGCTGCTGCCACCCTTTGCAAAAGACAAACCTCAACTGATGCGAGTACATGGGCTTCTTCTATACACTCCCACGCAGACAGCGTGACCCCCAGACAGCATGACCTATATTTACATTACCATTCTCAAGCACATTCCAAGAATCCGAAAACATGGGGGGTACACCAGCACCTAGTACATGAGGGAACGTTTCTTTCTACGTAGAAATACAACATATATATATATATATATATATATATACAGTAAAACCTCGATAAGCCGTCACCTCATGTTATCGAAAAATTATGATGGCTAAAGCAGAGTGACGATTTAACTGAAGTGCCGTGAGTTTCAATGTGCAATATTGTGAAAATTGTGTAAATTTAAAGTAATATAACGTTTATTAAAATATATGAATTAAAATTGCAATATTAATAAAATTTATAGATTACAAAAGAAAGTAATGGATTTTTTTTTTACCTTTTTTTGAGCTCTTATTACTTTACTTATTGTGGTAAAATATAATGTGGTACACTTTGATTTATAGTAGTAATTTTTAATTTAGACTAATCAGAGCAACTGTTAGAATAGTTAGCTTTTCTTCACAACAGAACTATTAGAAATTAATTTTACATGCACATGAAATTTAATTTTAGAGTTTTAATTCTTCATCAGTATTTCATGATACAGCTACAAGGCAATCCTAGTAAAATTTATCAAGGTAATCTTTTACATACTATCAACAAGGTAATCTTTTACATACTATCAACAAGGTAATCTTGAAGACAGGGTCCACTTTTGACATCAGGGGGTCCTGGGTAGGGAAAAGCACACATTAGAAGACCTCAACTTTAAAAAATGGCTGGTTTTTCAACGAAGATAATTTTTTTTAAAATTATAAGTCCTAAATTAGTGGGACACTTTCAGAAACCAGATCTAGCTAGAACAGTCCCCAACATTTCAAAATCTTTGGTCGGCAAATGAACTTCCCCAGCGTAACTGAACTGTTCCCGTTTTGGTACATAAGGCTTTTATGGCAACTTTTGAGCATATGGCAATACTGTTAACAAGCTATTTTTAAAGGAAGCCATAGAAATCATCTGTTCCTCTCTCTCAAACTTTTTCATTGTGACGAGTTAACCGAAATTAGCGACGAGTAAATGAGGGTTTAATAACATTGTTTTCTATGAAAGCTAGACGTGCCTGAAGTAAAACGGTGACTTAACCAAAGTGACAACTTATTAGGGTGACGACTTAACAAGGTTTTACTGTATATATATATATTGCTTTGGGTATGTCTAATAAATACGGCAGGGTTGTCTGGTTTAAACCAAGTGTATTTTTTTTAAAAAAACCAAATAAAAGTGGCCTAAATATTATTTTTTCCTTGAAAAATGTCATAATGGTTCATTATTGGCCAAAATTTTTCATTTTTACCACATTTTATATTCTTGGGGTACATTTTAATGGTATATCTTTAAATGGCATAAAATGGTATAAGTGGTTTTTTTCAAAAAGTTTCATAAAAGTGGCCTGAATATATATATTTTTTTGCATATGAAGAATTTTGGTTATTTAAAGTTATATGCAGAAGTCAACATTTTTCATTCTTACCATATTTTCTAAGCTTTGGCTACATTCTGATGTTCTATCTTTAGCAAATTCATGAATAAGGGTTGCATCACACATCTAAATGTAGTGGTGTATTATCTCACAGGGTTTCTTTTTCCCTTCACAAAGAAGCAGCAACAGTAGTAACACCATCATGCTAGGGGCAGGTGGTCTTAAAATCCAATAAAGACACCAGCTGTCCCTAAAGGACAAAGACTAGTGTACGAGTAGTATTCTATTATATATTACACTATATAATTCCAAAACTATGCAATAAGTACTGACTTGAAAATTCAAGTCATAATGACTTGAAAACTTGCATGGATACTCCTGAAGCAATGAAAATTTCTTTCGCAAAAGAAAAAAAAGTGCAAGTAGTGCAAAATGTGCAAGTATATGATGCTGTACTTGGCCAGCAGTATAATCTATTTTGTACAACCACATCATTTTGGCACTTCCATAGCATCAGTGTGTGGATAGAACAACTTCTATCAAGATGTACATTGCAATACCAGCAAAGCAGTTGTTGAAGACCCATTTTGACAATAGCAGGATGGCACGACACCTGGCTGGCCATCAGTTCACTTGACCTTAACCCTTGTAACTTCTGGCTGTGGGGGTACCTCAAAATGTTATGATCAGTGGTCAGATTGCAAACTTTGGTGAATTGCAAGCTTCAGCGCATCCTCTATATGTTAGAATTTCCTCAGGAATATTAATGTGGGGCGCGTTTGGTAAAATAAAGGTGAACCGCAAGCACATCCACATCATGACCATGGCATACTCTGATCTGTTATTGAACAAGAATTTTTGTGCTTTCACCTCATTGCCAGAACACGGTGGACAACATATTTAACATTTCTTAAGTTGTAGTTATATGTTCAATTATTTTGTGTCTTTCGTGATGTTTCCATGAATTATGAAATCGTGCAATACTATAATTAAGTTATCATTTTGCCATGAATGGCTATTGTTTCCATTCCGCTAGCAAATTTCCCACATGTTGGATGATGTAATTAATTTTACATTTTTAAGTATTTTTTTCTCCTTTACCAAATAAAATTCCATTTCTTCAGGAATATTCATGTCAATTTTCAGTCATTCTGACAATCATTATTTTTTTACAGTGTTTTGACATCAGAAGCTTAGTTATATTGTTATTGTAATCATTAAATACATTATATTCACCTAATTTTTATTATATTTTTTGCAAAATAGCTTCCTAATTAAGTATACTGAAAGTAACTGAAGAAAACATCTTTATATTATATGATTAACATTAAAAGAATTTTCATACACACACAAAGTAATCCATTGAGTTAAGCAAAAAATAATTAAATTGCAAATGTTGGTTTTTGTTAAAATGTAAGAGATATTTATTGATTAACTAATATGGGAATAGTGTTAATTATATTAATAAACATTTTATTTTAATTAATTATTAGAAGTTTGAATGATTTTTCACAATTTTTTTTTTATGTTAATACTATTTAAAACAAAAAAAAACTTCTTTAAACCAAAAAAACCCGTTTTTTTTACCAACCCTGAAATACAGTGCTGCTGGTCTTTGCACAGCATCTTTCTGACTACTTCTAGAATCAAATAATCTCATGATTATCATTTCATACTCCACCACACTGAGCTTTTCAAACTCAGTAAGCTGTTATCCAATGGGCCCAGAAAAAAGATTTTGGTCCTGTGGGTGCACCATCTATATGATGAAAAATTTGACTGAAAAAGGGAGTTCGTTGAAGTGTAGTAGGCACACGATCCATTGTAGTGGTCTTGCCTCATGTGCTCCAGTCCCACTCAGGCAGTCGAGAGATGTGCCTGACTTGTTACTGAATCCTCAACTAAAGTATGTGGAGATGAAGCCATAGAGATTGCTACACCATATCTATGCTGTTACCAAAATTAGTCAAGCCTAATTTCTCCCAAAGTTAGACTTTGTTAGACAACGTGAACACTTGGAAAAGGAACAATAGAAGAAAGTCTAAACCACTAAATCCTAGTCAGTTTTGGTAACTAATGTAAATTACACTCTCTCCTACTTTGGATGGTTGTTTGGATACAGTGTGGGTGAAACTGAATGTGCAGCCACCTCAACATGGTAAATTCTGGGTCATTTTGTTCTGACAAAGCATGCGAAGAGCTGCACAATGAAACTTGCAAAAATTTGGTCAATTCCAGTTTTTTGAATACATTGCGATAAAAATTGAAATGTTAATGATGTTTTAATTTATTTTACTTTATTGAACCAGAAAATAAGCATAACAAACTTTTGCATGTCGATCGTCAAATTTTAAGTAACATTAAAAAATTAAGAGAAATGTTCAATTTTGTCAATTTTCATAAACTTGAAGTACGATTCACAACCGGAAGATGTCAACAGATTTTAAATTTTTTACATTTTTTTTTATTAAAGGAGGCTACTTTTCCGCACTATGCCGATTTGAAAATAAAAAATTTTCCACCCACGCTAATGTACATCCTTTAAGTGTACATCTTATATTATGTCTAAATTTACATTTTTAATGTAATGTAATGCAACTACGTATTTGATCATTAAAATTGACCATACTATAAGGCCGCGGTTCTCAACCCTTTTTGACTCGCGGAGCCCTTTTTGTATATAATTTTTATGGTGGAACCCTGTAGGTCTCTTTTTTTCATTTTATATATATCTATCAAATTTACTTATTTATTTTCCTTAAGTCACCGCTGAGCCCCTAAGAAGTGCACACGGAGCACCGGTTGAGAACCGCTGCTATAAGAGAATAATTGTTCACACACCCACTTCTGCATAATTGTATCTGAAACTTGAGTTGTATGCAGAACTGTCACAAGAAGATTGTTTGTGGTAAAATAAATGAATTTGGATAATGAAAATTCTGAGAAATAAGGATGGTGCCTGAATTTTTTTTTCTCCAAATTTTTCAAACCCTGCAGAAAATGTAACCAAAAGTGTTCATGCTTCTCTTTTTCTTGAATTCCTCACTGTTAAAAAATATCCCTACTTCATTAAATTAAATTCTGAAATACTTTTAAAGGAGCAGTAATAATTAAAAAATTATCTGGTTAAGAGGAGGAGATAGCAGTCATTCTGAGGATTCATTAGTCTGGAGCTATTTTCCACTTTCCAAATTAGCCATTTTTGGGAACTTAAAACTACAGAATAACATGAATTATCATTAAATACAAATGTCAATAACATTATTGTATATTAATATCACTTTATACAAGACAACCTGTCATGCATAGCAACAGACCTACAATATATATAGTGAATCTCGTACCTAAATGCTTACATAAAAAACAGGTAGAAGAATTATAAAAAAGGATTTTTTTGTGATTCCAAAAAATTATTTATCACATTTTTGTTCCTAAAAAAAATCATTTAAAAATATTTCAAAATATACATTGATTGAAGTTCGACGATCTTGAATTACTTGACCAGTGACGTACGTCATTGACCTTGATGGGAGAGAGCGAGATCACGAGCCGAGACTCCACGTGGCAGCAAGAATGGCGGGCTCAACAGCTAGAGCAGAGGTGACGATCAGGCGGTCAGAAGCAACGATCGGCGCCAAGCCAAATGAAGAACGAGCGATGTCAGGAATCGGGACGACGGCAGGACAACGGATGACTAGAGAGGAGGCATGATGGATCCGGAACCAGCCGACGATGTGCCAAGCACCAGTGAGACGAATTATGTCATACTATGGACGATTCACCCAAAGGCGACCACCTTAAGTGATGTATACTGAGTTGAAATACTTTTTCAGTAAGCTGGTGCTTTCACATGTTCCTTTCCATAGCACGCTGATTAAGTGGGATGAAATAAACAAGATATGTTGTGAAGAGAAAATGGGGGGGGGGGGGGGGGGTATTTGTCGCCAAAGGCGGAAGGGGGGCAGACACCCCCCCCCCCCTGGTAGAATACAAAATAACACATAAAAGAGAAAACTAACACGACTGCTATGTATACACACCCTCCCAACTGTGAACAGTAGTTATGTTAAATGTAATCACTAGGTTATATCAATAAATACGGTTTCATACAATCAGCTGATAGCACTATAGAGAAGAAAAAAGCAGAGAAACTAATCTACATAAAACTTAACTACTTCAGTTGGCTGGTCCCTCGTAGTCTCAGTTTTTTTAAATTTAAAAAAAAATTTGGCTAAACTCAGCAATCGTCATTCATGTGTTTTGTTTACAAAATTTGAGTTGTGCTTGTTTAGGATGACTCATTTTTCTAGTGCTACTGATAATGCTTCAAAAATACAAAAAAGAAGTAAATACTTTACAAGAAAAATCTCTCTCTCTCTCTATATATATATATATATATGATTTTCTGTCTGTATGTGTTCTGCCACGAAGCTGGGCTGGAAGAGATCTCGGCAACGGGATAAGTCCTAGTGGCAAAGTTCTGGCGTTCATTGTCTGTGTGTGTGTATATGTTCTCTATACAAATCTACAATTTTAGATCTATTGTTGCAAAATTTTGCATATATACCAAATAGGACCCAACTCGAATGATAGGCTACTTTAAAAGTTTGTCAGACATGGGCAAAAAACTGTCAGGCAACAATGGATTTTGGGCCTCAACAATCACTTTCAGAATGTTTATTTTAGCTACCGTGGCTCCCTAGCAATGCGTTTCAGACGTGTATACTGTATGCCTTTACAATGGTTTATCACTTCTTCAATGATGCCAACATCTCTGATCCCACCAATATGCGTTAGGATTCAGAGGGGCAGAGCTGATGACGAAATTTTGCTGACAAGGGGGGTGGGGGTCAAAGTTTTGCTGACGGGAGGTCAAAAATGGCTAAAAATTTGTTTATGTAATACTTGAACGGCTCCTAATGCCGTGGCAGCTCTTAAGAGAGAAAGTCAACTCGGGTTAGATTAACTTTTGGCCACAATGGTCCTCCAGGACATAACCATTCCTACAGAGCCAACTGAAGAGATTATAAAAAACACTGTCACGTTAGTGAAACAAGTAGGTGGAGAAGGGTTCAATGATATGAGTTTAGAAAAAGTAGAGCAGTTAATTAATAGCGATTCAGAGGCATTGACCGAGGAGGATTTAATGCACCTGACTGAAACTGTACCAAATGAAGACGGTCAAGATAAAAAAGTGGAGAACAAGTTCACCATGAGTAACATAGTGAAAGGGCTTTGCAAGTTCAAATCAGCAATAGATTATTTTCATGACATAGGTCCCTCTATGGTACATGCAATACTATATCGTGCAATACTATAATTAAGTTATCATTTTGCCATGAATGGCTATTGTTTCCATTCCGCTAGCAAATTTCCCACATGTTGGATGATGTAATTAATTTTACATTTTTAAGTATTTTTTTCTCCTTTACCAAATAAAATTCCATTTCTTCAGGAATATTCATATCAATTTTCAGTCATTCTGACAATCATTATTTTTTTACAGTGTTTTGACATCAGAAGCTTAGTTATATTGTTATTGTAATCATTAAATACATTATATTCACCTAATTTTTATTATAGTTTTTGCAAAGTAGCTTCCTAATTAAGCATACTGAATATAACGAGAAAACATCTTTATATTATATGATTAATAATAACATTAAAAGAATTTTTTCAAACACAGTAATCCATTGAGTTAAGCAAAAAATAATTGAATTGCAAAAGTTGGTTTTTGTTAAAATGTAATAAATATTTATTGTGATTAATTAATATGGGAATAGTGTTAATTACCATTAATAAACATTCATTTTAATTAATTATTAGAAGTTTGAATGATTTTTTAGAAATTTTATTGTGTATTTATTTAATAGTATTTATTAAATAGTATTTATTTATGTTAATACTATTTAAAACAAAAAAACCGGTTTAAATCAAAAAACCTGGTTTAAACCAAAAAAAAGTTTTTTTTACCATTTCTGGTATGAGCATAAGAGTTCATTACTTGCACAACCATTTACTGTTTTCCTGAAAATCTAAGAAATACTAGCGAGGAACAAGAGGAATGATTTCACCAGCACATAAAGACAATAGAGGACCGATACTAGGGCGGATGGGATCATATAAATGCAGATTACTGTTGGAATTTACAAAGAGACTGCCAACAAAGTTCACTCAAGAATTTGAAACAAAAGCTTTCAGAGTGGAAAAGAATAACTTTTCCTTTTGTTTTTATCCGATTTTGTTCTTTTTATCCAAAAGAAATTTTCATAAAAGCAATGAAGTTTTTACATGACTGCATTCATCTATGAATTAATTTAGTGGTTCTCAACCAGGTGGACCCTAGGATATTCTAAGGGGGCATCGGATGAAAATCTTGCAAAAGGGGAGCAACAGCTGCTGATAAGGGGCCCCCCCTCCCCCGCGAAGAAATTTGTGAAAGTTGTAAACAAAATGCATAGAATATCTTATCCATAATTTTCCCCCATTTAAATAACATTGACTCATTTAAACCTATAATCCTAAATGTAGAACGGTTCATTATATTATTATTAAGTTCTGAATTTAAGGCAATAACAGAAGATAGTGACACTAGGGCTTCCTTGGAACAAATGTTCTAGCACATCCCGTTTAGACCATCGTATCTTCGGGTTGCCGGAAAAATATTGAAACTTACAATGGCGTCTATTTCCAGGTAAGATACTTTCTTTATAACAACAGTTGATATGAATATGTTTGGTAATGATTGTCCTAATTATATAGAGAAGTAATGTGCAAATGTCAAATAGCATGCATGTGCGCTGTAGCGTTCATAATATTGTATACAAATATGGTGATGTAGGACGCTAGGCATAAAAGGTAGCTTCTTTTTATCATGATGCAAATCAAATCTTAGCAGGTGTATGCATAAATTATAAGTACCCTAAACAACTCATAAATGTATTTATTTTTAATAATAATAATATGTGATCACAGCATGTATTCCCAAGAGATCGCTAGGATCTGTCCAGGGAATTTTTTATATATGTACTTGTATATAATAATAAGTGTATGTATATAATAACAACAATTAATAATATACTTGTATATTTATTTATTTTTTTTACCTTAGTACCTCCAAGCAAATTTTATGGGTCAAATAAGATGCCAAAAGGATTATGTGATTTACTAGCTGGTATTGAAGAACAGGGGTGTGAGGATGCAGCTGGTATAAGTCATGCTGATATATCATAGCTGCCAACTTTTGAAAATGAAAATTCGGGAGATTTTCGCGCAAACCCGTATTTTATGCTAAAACCACTCCCTAATAAATACAATAGGGATTTTTCCAAATAAAATAGGGATTTCCCAAACATAAAAGTTAAAGCGTAGGGAATAAAATCCCTACTCAAAAACTGAAGTCAAATTAAAATAGGGATTTTACACACATGGAAGTAAAACCCTTGGGAATGTGAAATTCCTACGCAAAAAACAAGTGAAATCGGAGGCCAAAACTTCAATGATGTAAAAATAAATATTGTGTTCAATCAGAAACGCTGAAAACAAACATTCTGCCCGAATGACCCCAAAATCATCGGAAGATGAAGGAAAACACTGTCAATTTTTGAAGAACACTGACGTTTTGTGACACTTGCTTGATGTTTTTTTTTCACTTCATGACTGATATGGAACGAGATGAATCTCCTGGTTTAGATGAACTTCAGTCAAAAAATTTGACTTCTACTTAACTTTTCGAACTATATTTTGATGATGGTATGTTCGAGTTGGAGGTTACCGAGTCAAACAGATACGCTATGTAACATAATACTAATTTAGGAGTCACAATTGAAAAAAATAAAATGCACTATTGGGATATTGCTTGTTAGCGGATGCATTCAAGTTCCACATAGAAGGATGTACTGGGAAAACAGTTCAGATTCACATTGTGAGCTCATTGCAGGTACTATACGAAGGGACTGGATAGATAGCATTTGTTCTAACATTCACTTTGCTGATAATAAAAACTTAGATGTGGAAGACAAATATGCAAAACTACATCCCCTAATTGAAAAACTGAGTGAAAACTATTTATGGCATGCTCCTAGAGGAATTTTACAGCACAGATGAATCCATGTGCAAATATTTTGGACACCATGGCTGCAAGCAATGTCTCAGAGGCAAGTCAATAAGATTTGGTTTTAAAGTATAGTCTGGACGTATAACTCTCGGATATGTCTTATGGTTTGAACCATATCAAGAGAAAAATAGCAAGAGGAATGATTCTGTTTTAGGAATGGGTGGAGATCTGGTGGTGAAATTTGCCAACATCATACGTAAACCACACCCCCCTGAATTATCACATTTGTTGTGACAATCTTTTTACGAGTCTCACACTGATGGAGAAACTAAAAGCTATGGGTACAAAAGGCACAGGTATCATTAGAGAAAACTGAATAGAGAAGTGTCTTCTGGTGAGACAAAATGATTTTTTAAAAAAATATAGAGAAGCATGTGACTACAAAGTGGATTAAATAGCCGAAATCATCCTTTGCCGATGGAATGACAATAATGTTGTGGTAATGTGCTCTAATGTTGTGGGTGAGGTCCTAATGGCGACTGCTAGTAGACTTTCATCAGCAAAGAAAAGCTGTATCACTGTGCAACAGCCAAGAATGATGAAAGTTTATAATGAACATATGGGTGGAGTTGATCGACTTGATCAGAATATGAACAAATGCAGGGTGTCTATTTGAGGAAAGAAATGGTACTTTTGTTTGACAACATACATTTTGAACCAGGCCATAAATAATGGTTGGCAACTACACAGAATTTGCGCAAGAGATAATCAGCTGGATTTGCTCAATTTTAGAAGAAAATTTACACGATTCTATCTAGAATCCTTTGGAAAACATAGAGAACCAAGTCAATGTGAGAGGCAATCACATGGAATACCTCAAGCAAGATTTAATGGAATGAACCATTGGGCGATTCCTCAACAGAAACAAACAAGATGTGCTCAGTGCCATTCGAAAACCACAATTCATGGAAAATGTGATGTTGGATTGCATGTAAAATGCTTCAAGGTTTTTCATAGCTTGGTAGCTTAAATGTCTAGCGACCTATATATAGTTCGGCTCAGTACTTTGAATCTGCTTTTCAAAATTTTACGGAATTTTTTTTTAAATTACTTTAGGCCAGTAAAACACAAAATATTCACTTTTTGTTCAAAATTTTTAATTTTTTAGTACCTTCGGCGTAAATGGGTTAACATGAGAAAGGAAATGAAAAAACGTTTAGCATGTAAATGCATAGGTTACGGGGCATATGACATTTTCTTGGCAAACCGTTAATGCTAGAAGTATACTTCCAATTATGAAAGGTATCCAAATAACGTGAAGTACTCAGATATGTCATTCACGTTGCAAGTTGTTTTGTATAATTATTAAAATAAAGATGTTAACATTTTATACAGACACCCTGTGTGAGCAAAAATCCAATGAGAGGGTTAATGTTGTGTCTCTCCTGATGACAACTAAGAAATTTCCATGCTTCTAAGTGTAATGAGATATTAAAATTCAAAAAATGAAGGAAAGTTGGGAGAAAACTGCTTTAAAAATACGGATAAACCATTTCCCCTGCATTTAACACTGATTAGAAGCACAAAAATTGCTTAGCTGTCATCAGGAGAGACAGGGCAACAACTTTCTCATTGAGTTTTTGATCACAGGGTGTCTATATAAAATGTTAAAACATTTCTATTTTAATAACTATACAAAACAACTTGTAATGTGAATGACATATCTGAGTAGTTCACGTTATTTGGATACCTTTTATAATTAGAAGTTATAATATAATCGTCTATTCTATTGGAAGTTATAATATAATCATTGATTCTATTGTTGGAAGTTATAATATAATCGTTGATTTTATTGGAAGTTATAATATAATCGTAGATTTTATTGGAAGTTATAACATAATCGCTGATTTTATTGGAAGTTATAATATAATCGTTGATTCTATTGGAAGTATGAATCGTTCATTCATACTTCCTGTTTAGGGATCGACAAAGCGGAACCCGTCCGGGTTGATCTAAAATTTAATTTTAAATCATGTTTCTACCAAATAAAAATTAAAAACTTACCCCTCTCGCATTATGAATAAAATAATACACTGGGCAAGAATTAAACAACACTTAGTCTAAAACAAAACCATTATAGTCTTTTCTTTTCTTAAATCAGAGTGACAGAAGACGTTCTGTCCTTCTTTTCTACTCAGTTACATGATGTGTACTACTGAAAAATACTAACACAAAAAAAGGAAAAAGAAATAATAATACAGCTTGTACATATGGTACCTCTGCCTCCCTCTGTTGGGAAGCAGTGGGAGTCGCAACATCTACAATAGAATCAACGATTCATCAGTAAAATACCATACGCTCTGTTGTCTATGCACCCTGTATATACAGTCTGCCCCCTCATATTTGAGGTTTCCGTATCCGCAGGTTTTTTCCCTTCACTGGAAGTTTTTTTACAACACTCAGAAATCGTCATTCATGTGCTTTGTTTACAAAGTTTAGCATGACTCACTTTTTGATGGGTCGCTAATGACATTACTGTCATCACTAGAGCCGTGGCAGCTCCCAAGAGAGAAACAGTCACCTCAGGTTAGATCAATCTTTGGCCACAATGTGTGCTAAAGGACACAACCATTTCTACAGAGCCAACTGAAGAGACTATAAAAGCAAAACAAGTGGGTGGAGAAAGGTCCAATGATATGGATATGGAAGTCAAACAGCTAATTAATAGCGATTCAGAGGTATTGATCGAGGAGAAATTAACGCAATTGAATGCTCCTGAAACTGAAGCGGTACCAGATGAAGATCAAGAAATAGAAGACAAGTTCATCATCATGTGCAACATAACGGAAGGGCTTCGCACACTTAAATCAGCGATATTGTTTTTATGACACACAGATCCCTCTATAATACGCTATTCACATGTAGAAAAATTTGTAGAAGAAGCCTTGTCAACATACTCCAACATGCTGTACTTGATGATATGAAGAAACGGCAAACACAAATCACAATTTTCTTTCAGAAAACATCGCCAACAATTGCTGCACTCTTTTACATTCCCTTATATCTCTACATCACCCTGCTCTTCTCATACTGTTCAATAAACGAGATATACAAGTAAAAACTATGGTTTGTTGTTAACAGATTTCCCGTATTTGCGGTCACACCCGGAATGTAACCCCTGCGAATACAGGGGGGGGGGGCGAATGTACAATGTCACTTTATTAAATCTGGCATTATTTTATGCAATCTAAAAGAAGATAAGACTGGCATATAGAAACATCCTCTCCACTTGTCAACACAAGATTCATCGAAAGACTAGTTATTTGTGGAGATGAAGATTACAAGGAAGAAAATTCATCACTGCTCCCACGGAGCATTAAAAAGTTATCTCCACAAATAACCAGTCTTTCGATGAATCTTGTATTGACAAGTGGGGAGGACGTTTCTATATGCATACGGCCATCTGGTTGGCCTTTTTCATTCACAAGCTATTAGTTGATTGTTGATGCCGTCCATGTACGGTGCCTTTCAACATATATATATACGCTCCAAGGCTGAAATATTCTATCTGCTGCCATAGCTTAGATGGTAGAGCACTCGTCCGGCAAGCGAGAGACCGGGGTTCGAGTCCCCGTGGGGGCAGTGATGAATTTTCTTCCTTGTAATCTTCATCTCCACAAATAACCAGTCTTTCTATGAATCTTGTAAGGTAAGACTCTTTTGCATTGTCTTTTTCCCAATTTTAATTTAAAATATCAAATAAGGACTTTAACAGAAATAAGTCGAGAACGTATTTAGCTACTGTAAGAAAAAAATTGAATAAAGTTACAAGCTTTGTTTTTCTTGTATTGTGAAAGTGATAAATTAGCATTATGTTTGTTCAGAGCCTCAACAAGTTAGTGTAGAATGTAGAGCTTGACAATAATTCGGAGACACTATTCATCTCTATACTTATACGCAGAAATGCTCAGCTATGCAAAATACATAGAAGAGACCAGGGATGGTCATCATGCTTTATATATTTCAGTTAATTTTGGGCATGTAATTCAAATCCAACTGTTTAATGCATCTACATCAAGCACAAACATTCGGAGTGTACTAGAGCTTTTTGCGGATACAAAAAAAATCACTCTTTCTATGAAAGATAAAATGTTTTGTCAAGTGTGACAACCCACCCCATATACGGGGCAAGTCGTCACAGACCATAGGGATACATTGTCACACAACATTACTTAATCATTCACTCAAAAAAAACTAAAAATGGTAGAATTCAATAAGCTTTATAAAATTCATCATGAATTATCTTGTTTAACTCTACTTTATTAACAATCTGCCCATCGAAATAGAAATTTAAAATAAAAAGCTGAAATAATTGATTACTTTTTATGGTTTATATAGATATTGTTTTCTTCTTTGCTTCTTACACCAGAAAATTATGAATGTTGATAATGTAATTAAACTGCAATTTGTTTAAATTTTACTTATGGCCTCTTTTGAACAGTAATTTCGTGGCTGCAGTGATTTCATTACTGCGACAAGCGTTGCCACTTGTAGACAGTAGCATCTTAACAAAAAGTAAGGGAAGGGGTACAACGGGTCTTGTACCATGTGAAGTGGAATAAGAGACCCCAAATTTTTGAGAATTTTTATTAATACACATATGCAACATTTTAAATAAATAAATGGAAGTGTATTATGTTTATTTATTTATATTTATGTTATTTTGCTGATTGCATTCAATTGTAACTTATAAATACAAATACAACACCACAACAGGCAAAATGCCCAGCGAGGTGGCTGAGAAAAAGATGCCCATAACAAATATGGATGTTATATATTTCAAAAATAAAGCAACCCAATTAAAAATGTAATAGAAAACAATATATACACATGTCAAAATATTATACAATGCCCATAAAGAATACTTATAGTTGTCTTATTCTAAGTATGGATAGCTTCTCGATTTACCCCAACATGTTTATCGTATTTCTTTTTAAACGTGTCAATTGTGTTACAATTTACTACCTCCGGGGTTAAATTATTCCATTTATTAACAACCCTATTAGAGAAAAATTCCCTGCGACACCATAGCCTTGCATTTTCCCTCACCAATCGCGATACTGGTGTCCCCTTGTAAAAGCAGTCAATTGGCGGTGTACTAAAAGTTCATGGTCCATCCTATCTATCCCATTGAAAATTTTGAACACTTCGATCATATCTTCGCGACATCTGCGTTCATGCAATGTAAACATATTCAAAAAATGAAGTCTCTCTTCATAACTCAAGCCCTGTGTGCCAATAAGGACACGCGTAGCTCTTCTCTGCACCCCTTCAATCAAGTCTATGTCCCTCTGTAGGTATGGTCTCCAAAACCTTACAGCATACTCCAGTCCAGGACGAACTAAACCTCGAAAAAGCGGAAGAATGACTTTAGGAGAACGTGAAGAGACCTTTTTGAAAATGAGACCAAGCATTCTATTCGCTGAACAATGTTCAGAAAACCTAACCCGCTCGTCAATGAGAATTCCCAAATCAGTGACCCTAGCTGCATCTGGGATAGTGACACCATTCAACTCGTAAGAGAACCGTGGGTTGCTCGAACCAAAATGAGCGACTATGCACTTATCAATGCTAAACGTCATGCTCCATTCATTTGCCCATGCTGCAATCCTGTTTAGACTGGTCTGGAGCAACTCCCTATCGCTTTGATTCCCGATTACTCCCATTAACTTCACATCATCTGCGAGTTTGCTAGTAATCCCATCGATACCCTGATCGAGTTTATCGATAAAAAGTGACAAAAGTATGGTGCCAAGGACACTTCCTTGAGGAACTCCACTTGTGACGCCTGTCCAACCAGAGAATTCCCCGTTCACCATAACTCGTTGCGACCTATCTCTTAACCACGATTTCTATCCAACGTGGTTTGTTGCAAAATAAACATCCTATGTTTATTTTGCTTTTCCCATATTTTCATAAATTAAAAATTAATTTAATTTAATTCAAAAATATGTTTATACTTCAAACCATATTTCAATACTACCATTAAATATTGACCATTGTCAGCCACCTCATTGGGCAATTTGCCTGTTGTGGTGTTGTATTGGTATAACTATCTTCTAGGGTAAAACGGAAGGGGGGAGGAGGAAATTAATCAGTCACAAAGGGGATGGGCACAGAAATGAGAAATCGTTGAAAGGGAGCCCAAAAAAGGTTGAGAACCACGGCATTAATTCACTAAATAATTTTTCAAATTTCTTTAATTATATTCTCAAAAATGGTCTTTTATTAAGACACACATTGGAAAGAAATGAAGAGATACATGCAGACATGCCAACTTTTGAAATACAGAAATCCGGAGATTCTCCCGAGGGGGGTACCCCCCCCCCCCCCCCGACACTGATAGACTCGATCAAAAAAAAAACGTTCATAAAAAATTTTGAAAAAAAAAAATTAATAAATTAAGAAAAAGTTACATTTCCCCCCCGTCAAGGCAGGTTCTGCATTGCCCCTGAGAAGAATATAATTCCATGCCAGTCTTCAGGGTTGGTAAAAAACCGGTTTTTTTGAAAAAAACCAAAAAACCGGGTTTTTTTTGGTTTAAACCAGGTTTTTTTGTTTTAAATAGTATTAACATTAAAAACAATGAAATTTCTGAAAATCATTTCAAACTTCCAATAATTAACAAAAATAAAATGTTTATTAATGTAATTAACACCATTCCCATATTAATTAATCAATAAATATTTATTAAATTTTAACAAAAACCAACTTTTGCCATTTAATTATTTTTTGCTTAACTCAATGGATTACTGTGTGTTTGAAAATTCTTTTAATGTTATTATTAATCATATAATATATAAATGTTTTTCTCCAGTTACTTTCAGTATACTTAATTAGGAAGCTATTTTGCAAAAAGTAATAAAAATTAGGTGAATATAATGTATTTAATGAAGCATAAATAATGCAGATTAATTAGCAATGATTTACGATATACAGGGTGATTATAACTATGGTTCTGATTTCAAAACACTAAAAAAAGAGCGATTGTCAGAATGACTTGAAAATTGACATGAATATTCCTGAAAAAATTCAATTTTATTTGATAAAGGGGAAAAAATACTCAAAAATGTAAAATTAATGACATCATCCAACATGTGGGAAATTTGCTCGCAGAATGGAAATGATAGCCAGTCAAGGCAAAATTATAACTTAATTATAGCATTGCACGATCTCATAATTCATGGAAACATCACAAAAAACGAAGTAATTGAACAAATAACTACAACTTACTCAAAAAATGTTAAATATGTTGTCCACCGCGTGTTCTGGCTATGAGGTTGAAAGCACAAAAATTCTTGTTCAACAGCAGAATCGGAATATGCCATGGTCATAATGTGGATGTGCTTGCAATTCAGCTTTATTAAACCAAACGCGCCCCCTTTCCCCCATTCATATTCCTGAGGAATGAGGAACTTCTAACATATAGGGAATGTGCTGGAGATTACAATTCATCAAAGTTTGCAATCTGACCACTGTTTATAACATTTTGAGGTACCCCCACAGCCAGTAGTTACAAGGGTTAAGGTGCATCCTGTCAAAATGGGTCTTCAGCAGCTGCTTTGCTGGTATTGCACACACTGATGCTGTGGAAGTGCCGAAATGATGTGGTTGCACAAAATAGATTATACTGCTGGCCAAGTACAGCATCATCTACTTGCACATTTTGCACTTTTTTCTTTTGCGAAAGAAACATCCCTTGCTTCAGGAGTATCCATGCAAATTTTCAGGTCATTCTGATCAGTACTTATTGTATAGTTTTGGAATCAAAACTTAAATTATAATCACCCTGTATATAGCTGATTATTTTTTATAAATTTGTTACTACTATACAGTAGAACCTTGATTAACTGGGCTTAACAGTGTGTGTGTGAAAGTATAAAAAAACAACTATTGAATATTAAGACTGGGAGATATACAGTAGGAGATGTGCTACTTCTTATGGGAATGAAAATGTATGTGAGGTAATGTAACAACTAGTACACTAGTCTTTGTCCTTTAAGGACAGCTGGTGTCTTTATTGGATTATAGGACCACCTGCCCCTAGCATGATGGTGTCACTACTGTAGCTGCTTCTTTGTGAAGGGAAAAAGAAACCCTGTGAGATATGTAATACACCACTACATTTAGATGTGTGATGCAATCCGTATTCATGAATTTGCTAAAGATAGAGCATCAGAATGTAGCCAAAGGTTAGAAAATGTTGTAAGAATGAGAAGTTTTGACTTTTATATATAACTTTAAATGACAGATACTTCATATGAAAAATATATATATATTCTGGCCACTTTTATGAGACTTTTTTGAAAAAAACCACTTATAAAATCTTATGTCATTTAAAGATATACCGTCAGAATGTACCCCAAGGATATAAAATGAGGTAAATATGAAACATTTTGGCTAATAATGGACAAATATGATATTTTTCACCGATATTTTTTAACTGTTAAAAAATTCTGTTTAACAGTTAGCATTTCCGTTAGCATTGTGGCTACACTTTTCTTAAAATTCTCAGATTGTTCTGCGATGCAAGCCTCACATTTTAGCATATTCTGCTTTGGGGAATCTATCTTGGAGAATGGAGCTGGTGTTCTTAGATTTGTTGCAACAAAAAACATGCTTTAATATCTGTATGCCAGAGGTGAAGGGCACTAGGTCCAATTTCATCAATATTGAAATAATGCTAATAATAGGAAAGTACTGCAAATTAATAAGTTCTATTTCAATAGATAACAGAGATAAATTCTATAAACAAGTCAGCTCCATAGAAAGCCACACAAAAAAAAATCTTTAAGCAGCTTTGTTGTAAACTTTTTCCTTTTGGCACATGGATGAATAAACTAATAAGCCTATTACTAAAGCGATAACTGATTTGAAGTGAGAAGCTCACTTTTATGAAAACCAAATGACATGCACTCACACTAAGGTCGAAAGAGGCACTGTTCACCCAACAGACACAAAAGATACACGTTTGGAGTCTTTCACAATCATTTGTTAGTTTGTTAATGCTTGAACCTCTATGAATGTCCAATATTCAACAGCAGTGGACACCATCCCTCATCAAAGAAAAAAGTCAATGACTGTGGGCAGTAAAATATCACTTTTTCATGCAAAAGACACTATAGTCTATTTTTTTTACAAAATTTAATTTTTGATACTTTCCTATGTAAGTTTTTTGTTTGTACTGAAAAGAATTATTCTGTATTACAAGGTGGAGAGATTTGAAGTTTTCATCAAAAACCATAAGTAGAAAAAGAGTTATGGTTACATAAATAAATTATATATTAAAATGTATCTTCAAATACTATACATTATTAATAAAAAATGATGTTTGCAAATGTCACATTATGTTACTTGGATTATTTTTTACATACCGTCTTTATAATCAGCTTGACAAATAGAAAAAATATGGAAATGCGGCTACTGTTGTAGTTCACAAGTCGAACATATGATGATGCACCAACAACCTTTGAAAGCTATGAGAAAAATATGAATATGAACATTCAGAATCGAAAGATCTCTGAAGAATCTGTCATTTTCATAGGGAACTCATATGACAACTGATTAAAAAACATATATATTAGATCCATTCTAAATGTTACTTTTCCATTCTATTGTTAATTAATAAAACAGATGTTGAAAGATGCAACACTGTTTAAGTAATATATTGTTTAAGAGCCAAAGTTGCTTATTCTAAAAATGCTTGAAGAAATCTATATATATATAAAATTGATTTTCTGTGTGTGTGTGTGTGTTCTCTATACAAATCTACAATTTTAGATTGATCGTCACCAAATTTTGCATATATACCATTTCCTAAGTTGTAGTTTTATTTGTTCAATTACTTCATTCTTTTGTGATGTTTCCATGAATTATGACATTGTGCAATACTAATTAAGTTATCATTTTGCCCTGACTGGCTATCATTTCCATTTTGCGAGCAAATTTTCCACATGTTGGATGAATACAGTGTTGTTAATTTTACATTTAAAATTGTTTTTTTTCCCTTTGCCATTTAAAATTCCATTGCTTCAGGAATATTCATGTAAATTTTGAAGTCATTCTAACGATGGTTTTTTTTAAAAGTGTTTTGAAATCGTGTGGAAACACCCGTGGGGAAGCACAAGCAGAAGCCAGGAACCATGCTGCAGAGGGAAATCAACTTCTCTCAGCCAGCGAGAAGAAAATCAAGAAACACCAAACAGAAAGGCTCTAGCAAATGTGACCTTGGCAGACAGACACAGACAGACAGACAGACAGAGACATGACCGCCCAGAGAGGATGATGCGAAGAATGAGGAGAAGGCTGCCACGCCTGGATCAGCACTGTCGCGGTCTCACAGTCAAAGGGGGCCATTACTTGCAAGCGTGGAAGAGTCCCTGGTGACACGCCAGAATCAAATTTCAGGAAGCCTTGCAAGGCTACCAAGAAAGGCACCCTCAGGATCCAGAAAGGAAACCGACTCCAGCTGATGTGTCTTACTTTACCACCTCAGTGAAGGACCAGATGCTGGAGGACACTGGGGGTATTTACCCTCACGTCGACCGAACCATCTTTAGGGAGGAAGGTCTTCACATTATATGTAGAGACCAGACCACCCTGGAGTGGTTGGAAACTGTGATCAATGGGTTACCACCTCCACCAAACATTGATGGTCACACTGGGTACATTGCCTTAGGACCTGGTAATAGACCACCAATGAAAAAATTCTTTCTCTGGATTCCTGGAGACAGGAATCCTAACCAATCTCTAAAACTGCTTAGTAAATGCAATGAAGATCTGGTGCCTGGCCAACTTCATCTGCGGGCTGTCATCCCGGAAACCTGGTGACGAGATCTTAACAGTAGATGACTTGGACCACCACGCTGTCATTCTGACGGAGGTGATCTGCAAATCAGACATGTCCACTCAAGCCTGAAAAATCTAAAGTCTACTCAAAAAATTGGTGGACTAAATAATTGCAAAAGAAATTCAAAAAGAGTAAAGCATATACCAAAGGACTTTGAAATGCTAAGTTGATCTCCTTGAAAATACTAAATGTACAATATCCTCTTGGAAGGGACAAGATCCCTATGAGAAAACAATGAAGCACTTCAATCACAATAATGATACAACTTTTCACAAAAGTGAGCTTTGTAAGCAAGAAAAAATAACACTTGGTGTACTGCTGCGTGAACTACTGTTGCAGGCATCAACAGTTTACAATGTATATATCAGATACACTGGTATAACAGATGCACAAACTTATAAACAATTTGTTCTGAAACCGATGGTCAGCTTCTACTTCTCAGTACACCATCAGGTTTGCATTTATCTGTGTGCCTACTGATGGATTCTCTTCATCAATGGTAAACTCTTTCACTCCTTGCTTCAATTTCTCTGGACTTGTGTGAGTGACTTTGAAAATCCCATCGCATAAGTAGCTCACTCTCAAAATATCACCACTTCCCTATATGATATGTCAACCTGCACAATTGAGAATCTGGCATCACCTACAAAAAATTGAAGAAAAAAAACTTCAGCACATGTTTAATCTTGGAAAAAAAGAAAGGTATTAGCAAAACAGAATCGCTTTTATATGAATCATCTTTGAAACAACAAAAATAATTCTATGAATAAAAATTACAAACATTGTGAATGTAACATGACGACCTGGGATCTTTTACAATCCTATTGTTCAATTAATCTTGTTTAGGCCCCAGGGTTCGTTGGTTACCGGAAACCACCTGAGGCTTCTGCTGACATTCCGGTTCGGGTCAGTTAGTTTGCTTAGTCTGATGGTCGGGCGAGAACGGGGCCAGAGGTTGGGCTGCCAACGTCCCATATAAATTCAGCTTTACATCCATGTCAGAGATCCCAATAGCTCGTCTAGTTACCTTCTCTTTCCCTCTGGAGGGGGGGGGGGGGTTCCCGTGGTTCGTCGGTGGAGGCCACGGCGAGTCGTCATCGTCAAACTGTACTTTAATTGTGCAATATAATATAAATGTTCAGCAAAGTGTTATATAAATGTGCAATATATTTTACCTCCACGCAGTCGGTGGTTCCTAGGACCATCTAACGGTTTATAATGTCACGAGTTTATACAATGTGCAATAGGCCTAAAAGTTGTGGATCCTGGCCAGATCTCCAATTTGTTATGTTTGGTTGCCAGATTCACATTAGAATGTTTACAATATTTCCTTTTCTCTCATTAAATTATGTAAATTAGATACAAGCTAATGCCGTACCTTCAATGTTGTGATTGGTTCTTCCGTGAGGCATTATGGGAATGCTACTATATAAAAGCCAGTTAGAGATGTGCATCACTGCTTACTACTTACTTACTACTGATTCTGCTACTTAATCACTAAGGTGTCACGCCCTGTTATGGTGTGAGCTAGATCGTCTCATAAATACAGTGAAGTTATAATTGTAGAAGTGTGCCTTGGCACTTAACCCGTCTCATCGCTTGACTTCACGTGAGGTTTCAACATCGTCGTGATCCAGTGGATTGGTTAGTGGCCACACCGGCTACCTGTGAACTTTCGCCTCCAGTTCCATGTGCAGCGGCTGAGCTCTGGTCTCAACGAGTGTTTGAAGACATCAAAATCAAACCCGACTGAAGCTGGTACCGGAGAGTCTTTGGCTGTGAGGTAGACACCTGGGAGTGTCTATCGGACGATGAGAACTAACACGTGGAAACCTGTACATGGCGGTGAGATCGATCCCTTTTATTGTTTCATTGTAACATTGAGAGAAAAGCCTAACTGTGATAATTGTTGATAAAACGTAACATTAATAGTTTAACATATAATTGAATAAATGTTTATAGTTCAATCAAAACCTTTGTCTATTTCATTGTAGTCATCCACTCAATGGTTACTGGGGGGGAAAATATTAAAGAACCGGGAGGTAACGATTACAATACGTTACATAAATTTTGGGGACTCGACCGATAAAATTTCATTGATTTTGGATGACAATTTTGAGTAATATTGAGAGCGTATCTTTAAGCTTGGGTTTGAGTTTTTGTGATCACATCGCAAATTCATGTTTTAACGAGCGATCGCATTGCAAATTTGTGTTTCAACGAGCGATCGTGAATATCGTTTGTGTTCTGTTTGTCGATGTAGTCGTGGGTATTATATCTAGTCAAATATTATGATCGTATGATAAATTTGAACTTTTTGAAAATGTTGTGATCGATGATCGACCTCGATTTAATATTTTTTTTTTGCACTTGTGTTTTGATTCTAATATTTTTAGCGGGATTTTTGCAAATAGTTTTTGATAAATTAATGTATAATTGTAACAATGAATTATAGTAAGCCTGGATATTCAGGTAGAGGTGATTTTTGTATACAAGTTGAATCCGATCACAATGATCTTATTTTCGGGAATGACGATCGGACTCGATCGGGGTTTCCACCCGCGATCCCATTGAATTCCGGCAATTCATTTGCTAGTCCAGCTTGTCCGAGTAACGGTCGTTTAACATTTTCAGGACAGGATGATGTACGAGAATTCTTAATACAAATACAATTACAACGCCACAACAGGCAAATTGCCCAACGAGGTGGCTGACTTAAGAACATCATGGATCCTCGAGCCATTTTTTGGAGGCCCTACCTACTACTGCTACACCCCAAATGCACCCCCCCCCACGGAATCCCCCAACGAATCGGTGCATGCGGGAATGTGCGTGTACGTGTAGTGCAACCTGACGTAAAGTTTGTTTCTATGTAATGTTTGTTATGTGTGGTGCTGCCATCTGCCAACAGTTTTTTTTCCCCTAACTATGAGTGAAGTGTTATGATTGAATGATTTATCGTTGTAGGACTGTTGCTCTCTGTGGCGAGACTTTTTAACGGGGAGATCGGCTCGCATTTGCGCCTTGAAGTTGGGAACCACAGAAAACCAACTTCAGCAGACCACCACTGTGGGGGTTCGAACCCGGATCCTTGCATCGCGAGTCCGTCACTATAACCACTCGACCACCACAGCGGCTTTTCTTGAGCAAGTGTGATATTTTCTTTTCCCTACAAAATGTCCGGAATAAAATTGAAATTGTAGTAAGTGCCTTTGAGGGTAGAGCTCAATTGTGGTGGACCAATATAGGCAATGATGAACTTCAAAAAATGGATTATGGGGATCCTTGGGAAAATTTTAGGAAGTTAATGCTACAAACATTTTCACCGCATCATACATGGATTGAGTTGGCTCAGGCCTTGTTTTCTCAAAATTATTCGAGTGGCTCCTATTTGGATTTTGTCTTGCATAAACTTGAATTATTCAAGTCTTCCGATTCATAGATACCGGCATCCGAAAAAATTGAATTGATTATCAAACAATTTCCACCGCGGGTAAGAACCTTTTTGGAAATACGTCAACCAGATACGTTGCAAAAATTATTTGTGTTGTTGGATCAATACAACTCCTTTCAAAATTCAAGTTCTCAAAATTATCGAAATGTATCTTTTCAGAGGCCGAATTTACCAAGAGTGCCCTTTCAGTCTCGTAATGAACAGGAGTTTACTAGATCACCTACGCCATGGGTCCAGGCAACGAGATATTCTCAATTAACCTGTTTTGGTTGTAATCAACCCAGTCATGTAGTTCGAAATTGCCCTTTACAACAAAACAGTAGACAGGGAAACGGGCCTACAGGTACATAAAGAGGGGTGTTGTTCCTGTGGTTTCTAGTTCCTCTCAAATTGATTTTTTATTTCCAATTGTTAAAATTAATGACAGTTATGTAAGAGCTATAACTGATACTGGGGCTGATAAATCGGTGATTAGCTTTGAATTGGCACAGAGGGTGTGCAAAAACAAAAATGAAATTAGACCCTACATAGGAGGTAATTTTCAGTTTGCCTCGGGCGAGTGTTGTCAACCCGTTGGAGTTCTAATGACTCGGGTCGAAGTACGAAATAGTACTATTGACACGGATTTGATAGTTTTCGCAGAGCACCCACTGAGGTCTTGTTGGGAATAGACATTTTGTCCAAATTAGAATTAATAATTGATTTCAAACACAGGGAATTGAATGGAGGACTTCAGCAATATAGGGGGGAAATTGACAAACAAAAAATTACAAATTTAATTGAATCTTCTGAATTTTGTGATAATCAGAAAAAATTGTTTGATTTGTTGTCAGATTTTGAAAATCTTTTTCGGGATAAACCAGGTAGAACACATTTAATAGAACATAAAATTGTTACACAGAGTGGCCCTACCTTTAGGTCTCCATTTCCCTTACCCAGGTGGAAAAAACAATTGGTCGAAGAACAGGTTAAACAAATGTTGGAAGATGACATTATAGAACCGGCTTCCACTAGTTGGAGTTCCCCTTGTTTTCTTATCAAAAAGAAAACGGGAGATTGGCGATTTGTTATTGACTATAAAAAACTTAACAAAATTACCGCTCCAGATAGGTACCCCTTGCCATCGATTGATCAGATACTACAAAGAATTGGCAGTCCAGCCTTTATATCCACTTTTGACTTAGCGTCAGGATATTGACAGGTGCCAGTAAAGGTTGAGGATCGTGACAAAACTTCTTTTGTCACAGACTCCGGCATGTACCGCTTTAAGGTCCTGCCGTTTGGACTTAATAATGC
Source organism: Pholcus phalangioides (assembly GCF_987345545.1). Classification (NCBI taxonomy): domain Eukaryota; kingdom Metazoa; phylum Arthropoda; class Arachnida; order Araneae; family Pholcidae; genus Pholcus; species Pholcus phalangioides. The sequence continues at coordinate 15,061,514 of NW_028301598.1, forward strand.
GCCTGCCACCTTCCAGCGCATGATGACTATGGTACTTGGTCATTTGGTGGGGAGGTGTACAGAATTTTATGTGGATATTGTTGTTTACAGTTCAACTTTTGAACAACATTTACAAAATTTAAGAATTGTTTTTTCTTGTCTTCAAAGGGCGGGATTAACATTAAAACCAGAAAAATGTTGTCTATTTAAGAATAATTTAGAATTTTTGGGTCTAAATTTGTCCCGTGAAGGATGGCATGTTAAGCCCACACAAACGGAGGCTATTTCTCAATACAAGAAACTATTAAATGTAAAACAACTCTAACGATTTCTTGGACTCTGTAGCTGGTATAGACAATTTGTTTCTCACTTTAGTAATATTGCATATCCTTTATATCAATTGACAAAAAAAGGACATAAATTTCATTGGACAGAGATCCATCAACAGGCATTTGAGAAATTAAAGAGGGCTTTAATTGATACTCCAGTATTAACAACCAGAAAGGAAGGTTGTAGATTAAAAATCTATACTGATGCTTCGGGTATAGGAATAGGCGCTGTTTTAAAGCAAGTTGAACCTGAGGGCGAGAAACCCTTAGCTTTTGCTAGTTGTACGCTCAACTCAGCAGAGCAGAATTACTCAGTTTCAGAGCAAGAGGGTTTAGCAGTAGTATGGGCATGCCATAAGTTTAGAGGTTCCTTCACAGGAGAGCCTGTAACTGAGGTCACTGACCATAGGGCTGTAGCCTGGTTTTTTGACGCAAAAAATCTAAAAGGAAGGCTCAGTAGATGGGCCCAACTTTTGCAAGAATATCCTCTTTGTTTCGAGTACCGCAAAGGTTCAACAATGCAAGTTCCCGATGCCCTGTCACGGATGAAATGGATTTTGAGAAATGTATTGATAACAGATTATTTTTATTTTCTCTTTTGGATGTTTCAGAATTGGTTACCAAACAAAGACTGGAATACACAGACATCATAAAATATTTTCAAGAAAAAAATTTGGGAAATAAAATTGTTGACCATAAATTAGAAAAATATTATCTTTATGAATCAGATAAATTGTATTATTTACATAAACATGCAAAATTATTAGTTATTCCTAATGCATGTAGAAAAAAATTTCTTATGGAGATGCATAATCATCCCACTTCTGGACATATGGGGGTAGGAAAAACCTATCAAAGATGCTTAAAGCGAGCCTATTGGCCTGGTATACGAAGGGATGTCAAAAATTATGTACTTAGTTGCCCTATTTGTCAAACACGAAAGTTTGACTATAAAAAAATGGGGTCCTATGATGTCCTCGACTGTAAATTTCCCAGGTGAGGTCGTAGGAGTGGATACCGTGGGTCCTTTTCCTGTTTCCTCTAGGGGAAATGTGCATCTTTTGGTAGTGGTAGATTACTATTCAAAGTGGGTTGAAGTTTTTGCTCTTCGTAGAATAACAGCTTCTGTGGTCGCCAAAAAATTTGTTTTTGAGTATTGTACAAGATTTGGTTTTCCAAAAAATCTTGTTTCCGATAATGGTCCCTGTTTTATTTCTAATTTGTTGAAAGAAACTTGTAATGTCCTTAAGATAAAACAGCGATTTATTACCCCATATCATCCACAGTCAAATTTGACAGAAAGAATAAATAAAACATTGAAGAAGATGATTGCCTGTTTTATTTCAGATAATCACCGTACTTGGAACAAAAATTTATCCTTCTTTGGTTTGGCTTTGCGGTCTGTTCCGTCTGAAACCACTGGTGTCTCTCCCTCGAAGTTGTTTCTCGGTCGTGAGCTTGCTTTACCCTTTGACTGGGCCCTGGATACCCCAATATGGGAAAGGGCCAATATACCAGATGTTTTGGTTCAACAGGTTAAGGAAAGAGTTAAAAAACAGCAAAGGAGACAGAAGTACTATTATGATAAAAGGAGAATTCAACATGAGTTTAAGGTGGGAGATAGTGTGTTAGTCCGTACTCATTACAGATCCAGCGCCCCTGGAAATGTTATGGGCAAACTGAAACTTAGGTGGGATGGACCATTTTTCATTCAAAAAAAAAATATCACCTGTTGTTTATTCAGAGTTTTGTGATTGTTGGTAAATATAATGCCTGTGATCTTAATGCCTTTATTGTGGCTGGAGAGAGTGGAGAGATTAATCTTGAAAGTAGTCAATCATTTACGGGTCAAGAGGCCTCCCCTATTCAGGAACAGACATATCGGTCAGAGGATGTTAATTCTAGTCAAAATGCTATTGCATCTAATGGTGAGTCTAGTCGAAATTTGAATCTTTCAATTGAACATGTATCTAGTGACGAGACAGTGCCAAAGGTTAGAACTCGTTCTAGTTTCATAATCCTCGTAGATTTTTTGAACTGATGGTCCCTCTACAACGAGGTTGGCAAAGAATGCTAGTTAAGAGAAAGAAAGGACCTCGCGTGGACGTATACTACTATAATCCTGACGGTTTAAAGTTCCGTAGCTCAGTGGAAGTTCTCAGTTATCTCAGTCAACAGGATACTGATCTTCGAGTTTAAAATATCTGTTTCAATGGTCAAAAGTCTTTACAGGGAGATAATTATCGTGTTGTGGACAGACGGCACTGAAAAAAAAAAAAAAAAAAAAAACTTTCATTGTTCTGTTTAGGTTAGATATTATTTTATGTTGTCTGTGTTTGACGCCTTGTTTGAGTGGGCAAAATTTTTTTTTTCCTTCTGTAGTTGAGAAATTTTTTTTTTTAGGGTATAAAATTTTCTTTTGCAGAGGGGGAGGAAGTGTAACATGACGACCTGGGATCTTTTACAATCCTATTGTTCAATTAATCTTGTTTAGGTCCCAGGGTTCGTTGGTTACCGGAAACCACCCGAGGCTTCCGCTGACATTCCGGTTCGGGTCAGTAAGTTTGCTTAGTCTGACGGTCGGGGGGTGGGGTCTCCTAGCCGTCCGGCGAGAACGGGGCCAGAAGTCGGGCTGCCAACGTCCCATATAAATTCCGCTTTACATCCATGTCAGAGATCCCAATAGCTCGTCTAGTTACCTTCTCTTTCCCTCTGGAGGGGGGGGGGGCGGGTTCCCGTGGTTCGTCAGTGGAGGCCCTGGCGAGTTGTCATCGGCAAACTGTACTTTAATCGTGCAATATAATATAAATGTTCAGCAAAGTGTTATATAAATGTTCAGCAAAGTGTTATATAAATGTGCAATATATTTTACCTCCACGCAGTCGGTGGTTCCTAGGACCATCTCACGGTTTATAATGTCACAAGTTTATACAATGTGCAATAGGCCTAAAAGTTGTGGATCCTGGCCAGATCTCCAATTTGTTATGTTTGGTTGCCAGATTCAATATTAGAATGTTTACAATATTTCCTTTTCTCTCATGAAATTATGGAAATTAGATACAAGTTAATGCCGTACCTTCAATGTTGTGATTGGTTCTTCCGTGAGGCATTATGGGAACGCTACTATATAAAAGCCAGTTAGAGATGTGCTTCACTGCTTACTACTTACTTACGACTGATTCTGCTACTTAATCACTAAGGCGTCACGCCCTGTTATGGTGTAAGCTAGATCGTCTCATAAATACAATGAAATTATAATTGTAGAAGTGTGCCTTGGCACTTAACCCATCTCATCGCTTGACTTCACGTGAGGTTTCAACGTCGTCGTGATCCAGTGGATTGGTTAGTGGCCAGACCGGCTACCCGTGAACTTTCGCTTCCAATTCCATGTGCAGCGGCTGAGCTCTGGTCTCAACGAGTGTTTGAAGACATCAAACCCGACTGAAGCTCATAGCTGCCAACTTTTGAAATTGAAAATTTCGGGAGATTTTCGCACAAACCCGTATTTTATGCTAAAACCACTCCCTAATAAATACAATAGGGATTTTTCAAACATAAAAGTTAAAGCGTAGGGAATAAAATACCTACTCAAAAACTGAAGTCAAATTAAAATAGGGATTTTACACACATGGAAGTAAAACTCTTGGGAATGTGAAATTCCTACGCAAAAAACAAGTGAAATTGGAGGCCAAAACTTCAATAAATATTGTGTTCAATCAGAAACGCTGTGAACAAACATTCTGCGCGAATGACCCCAAAATCATCCGAAGATGAAGGAAAACACCGTCAATTTTTGAAGAACACTGACTTTTTGTGACACTTGCTTGATGGTTTTTTTTTTATTTCACGAGTGATGATGGCAGTCTTTCCATGACCAATGTTTATGTCTGTAACACAACTTGTACAAAAAGGAAAAGTCGGCCCTCTTCTGGAACGTTTGATGAAAGGAAATTCATCGGAATAAGTATCTTTAAAATTGATTAAATATGTTTTTGTTCATCAGTAGTCATGTTTTGTTATATCGCACGTACGTAACTTCAACAAAAGAAATTTTGACCATATGCGCGTCACTATAATCTTCAATTATTATCCAGGACTATTGGCTGCTAAGCCATTGCCCTGCACGATAAGACAAACAACTTTCTTGTTACCATCAGAGGGTTTGTAAAACTTCCTTAAAAAGGGAATTTCCCCATTTACGACGTGTGACGTCATTTCGAAAGGAGAAAAAAGAGGTTTCATGCCCCACAAGAAATTCCTTAGGGATTGTTTCCATGAGCGGGGATTTTTTTTTAACGAAGTAGGGAATTTTTAGGGACAATTAGGGATTTTTGTGATTTTCATAAAAATTCGGGAGATTTAAGAACTTTTCGGGAGGTCGAGCGTTGAAGCTAAAATTCGGGAGACTTGGCAGCTATGGAAGCTGGTACCAGAGAGTCTTTGGCTGTGAGGTAGACACCTGGGAGTGTGCACCACATGTGTAGACACATGGCGGTGAGATCGATCCCTTTTATTGTTTCATTGTAACATTGAGAGAAAAGCCTAACTGTGATAATTGTTGATAAAACGTAACATTAATAGTTTAACATATAATTGAATAAATGTTTATAGTTCAATCAAAACCTTTGTCTATTTTATTGTAGTCATCCACTCAATGGTTACTGGGGGGGAAAATATTAAAGAACCGGGAGGTAACGATTACAATACGTTACATGAACACAATTTTTTGATAAAAACATGTTATTGAAAACTATAAATATCACAAATTCTTGAAGCGATAATGATGAGATGACTTTACATACCATAACAGGTCTACTGTATTAGCAAATGCTGGCATAACTACTCTTAGTTCACTAAACAATTATTCAGTTTTAAAAACTTTTGAATATATTCAATGAGAAAAACTTGCAGAGAATGTAAGAACAGGAGTATGAAGCAAATTGTTATTGTATTACAAACTACATTACTGCCTGTTTTTAGTATTGAAAGGATTGAGCACGTTAGTTGACCACAAGACTGTTACACTGTAGGTACTTAACTTGTACAAGTTTCACTGTATTGTAAATCAGACATTGATGTCTCTAAACATTGAAAATGGATCATTTCATTTCTCAGAACATGAATATTTGTAAGTGAGAAGAAAACAAGTGATATAATTGAGCCAAGTTCCAACATGTAAGCTGAAACAATTAAAAAGAAGAAGCGAGAAATAAAAATTAACAACAGAAAATCAATTGGAAGGGAAAAGCTTAGACCAGTGCTCCTCCTCAACCGCCGGTCGTGGCTCAGTAACAAGTCCCCACATCAGTCAAACCAGGTCATTGAATAGTGCATTTTTACAAATTTCTACCTAAGTAATTGTGTGCATGGGCAGGACTTGCAATTACAGAAAAGAAATCAACCAAGCAGCAGGCTTACAAAGGTTGAGAACCACTGGCTGATGCTATACCTGAAATGCTAATATCAAACTCCCACGGAAGTTACTTAGGCTTTGTTGGTAATTCTTTTTTGACCTGAGAATATATAAAGTTTACCAAGATTCTAAATTAATAAAATTTTCAATAACCAGGGCTCCCACTCAAAAAATTAGCAAAAGTAGGATGGGGGAGGGTATCCCCCTTAGAATATATAATCATAGCATAACAAAAAAAAATTCCTAAAACTTTTTATTTAAAAGTTTTTCCCATTAATTTTGTTTAATAGCACTATTTCAGTATCATATAAGTTTGACTCAAGTCAAAGGAAATGACAGAAATGGCTTGGTTAGAAAAACAATTTTTGGCCAAAACAGTGCACTAGTCACTCAATTTATAAATTACAATTTTTTTTTTTTTTTGGCGTCTTCCACAGTCCAACCTGTCAACTCTTTTTGACAATGTACAGCAAATTACGAAGGCATGCAAGATTGTTAAGAATGACGCTCCTTCGAGACCACTTTCAAAAGCACAGTGTGCAAAATATGTAAATTACAAGTTCCAATGTAAATAAGTCAATTGCATTGCCATCCTTTTTTAAAAGGAATTTGTTTACATTTTACTGTTCAATACCAGTGTAATTGTTTTTGAAAAATGAAGCACTCTCATTTCTAGCTCTTTGCTGAGTATTGTATACATTGCTTATGCCTCTGCATGCCCTAAAAATACAGAAGACAATGGAATGCTACTGGGTAGCATCGCAATCACCAAACGTAGAATAGGTCTGTAAGGTTTTCCCCCCATCGGGAAGAGGCATGATGGGATTAGAAAGCGTGGGTGGGGGAAGAAGGGCCCCCACCGGAGAAGAGTAAAGAAGCTTGGTGTGTTTTCAGTAGTTAGAGAGTGGCTCCTGTGGACTCAGGAAGTAGTTTCAAAGGCTCGCTGTAAGCGAGAAGGACGTGTTAATAGTATAATGTTTATTGTTGAAAATTATGATTAAACCAAGTGTTATATATAAAAGTGGCAGAGTGTGCTTATGATTGTGGCAATCAGTCATTGAAAACGAACCCTATATAGTGGTGTCAGGAGTGGGGTCAGTAGAACTATACTGAATGAAAAGAAATAGAAACTGACTATTTTGTGCAAAGGTGATCGCAGGAATAAATCATCGTTAAGCAGTTGACAGAATAGAAGGATCAGGACTGATCACTTGGCGTAGCTGATCACACATTGGGTGGTCACCAGTGTCTCAAGACATCGGAATATTTATGTGAAAGCTCGAACATCGGCAGAAACAAACAAGCATCAGGACTTTCGCCTATACTGAGGTGAGCGGTCACATTGTTTTTGTTCGTTAGGCGAAATCGAACTATTTTCGTACAGTAATTTCATTCGATACTGATTTAAGAAAAGAAAAATATTAAAAATGGCCGTCTTTGCCAGAGGACGAAAAGAGGACCTGCTGATTTTAGCAGACGAGTTACGGGTGGAAGTCCCCAAAGATGCAAAGGTTGTGGATTTGAAAGAGCTAATTGTGAAAAGCCCTCATTATGAACCAGAATTTGTGAAAGAATTACTAAATAGTATTATGGATGAAAGAACAGAGCGAGAAGCAAGAAACCACGAATTAGAGGTAGAGAGAATAAAACATAATGAGAGACGTGGAACACGTGGATACCAATAATGATTTTATACAAATACAAATACAACGCCACAACAGGCAAATTGCCCAACGAGGTGGCTGACTTAAGAACATCATGGATCCCCGAGCCCCTACCTACTACTGCTACACCACACATGCACCCCCCCCCCCCCCGCGGAACCCCCCAACGAATCGGTAAATGCGGGAATGTGCGTGTACGTGTAGTGCAACCTGACGTATAGTTTGTTCCTGTGTAATGCTTGTTATGTGTAGTGCTGTCATCTGCCCCCAGTTTTTACTAACTATGAGTGAAGTGTTATGGTTGAATGATTTACCGTTGTAGGACTGTTGCTCTCTGTGGCGAGACTTTTTAACGGGGAGATCGGCTCGCATTTGCGCCTTGAAGTTGGGAACCACAGAAAACCAACTTCAGCCGACCACCACTGTGGGGTTCGAACCCGGATCCTCGCATCACGAGTCCGGCACTATTATTTGGTATTTGAATTTAATGAAAGGTGTAATGCCAGAGGTGACGGAAAACATAGAGGATTGGCCTTTTTTCTTTCATCAAGCAGAAACTATGTTCAAGTTGTATGAGGTCCCGGAGGAATACCACGGGAAAATTATACTATGTGCCTTGAAGGGGAAGGCTGGATGCATACGTATGAGACAGGCAGAACCCGATTTTGATGATTACAACAGAATCAAAGAGGTGATTTTGAAATAATTTCAAATCACTCCCATTGAACATAAAAATAATCTAGATACGATGAAATATAAAGCGGAGGAAACGTGTAGTCAATATGCGGTCAGGGTGGAAACAGCTGTCGATTTATACCTCAAGTCGAGGGAAGTTAGCACGTTGGAGGATCTGAAACAATAGGTCATCGTTGATAGAATTAAAGAAGGCCTGTCTCCAAACATCAGAACTTATATACAGTTGAAAGAAACAGATGGTTGGTTAGATGCAGTCAAACTCGCGAAAGAAGTAGATAATTACACGAGTGCGACGAATAACAGCTGTTCACAGTCAGGAAATTATACTAATTTTTCTGACAAAGGATATAATGACAACCAACATAATAAATATTTTTGGGATCGTGACCATGGAAAGAAATATTCTGATCGGAAGCCACTTCGAGAGGAAGACTGTTTCATTTGTTCATCAAGATTCCATGTAAAAAGGAACTGTCCTGAAAATACGAACAGAGTCAACATGAGTAATAGAAGAGCAGGTAATTTGGATACTAGAGTACACCAGATAGAAACGGAAAGTGTACCACAAGATCCAGAAGCGTTTTCAGTAACAGGAATCGGTATCAGTGACGATATCAGACAGGATTCGGGATATATCCAATCTATCACCCCATTGAACAGAATTAAAATTAGCATTGAGGAAAAAATTGTGAATGCATTGATTGATTCAGGTTGCCAAATTTCTGTCTTAAGAGGAGATTTGGTTCCTCACCACAAGACAGAATCTAAAGCAAAGATGTATTTGAAACCTGCATTTGGAAAGCCTATTTTGGCAGGTTTGAGACACATCAATCTGGCCATTGTCCACCACAGAGCTATTTTGTGCGCTATTACGCCCCACATAAGTGAGGAGGCCATATTGCATCCACAAATTATCAGCTTACTCAAAGGGAAGTGAAGGCCCAAAAGTTCGCAGCTGTGAACAAGAAGGATATAACAAACAATGAAATGCAGGCAAACCAGGGTGGGAGAGATGAAGTGGATGAGAGGAAAAAACATAAACAGAGCACACCCTCACCCCCACAAGAAGAATTTCGAAGAACTCAAAACATTAGCGAGCCACTGGTTGCCAAATGGGAGTCAACAGCAGAGGGTAAGGGAGGGTACGGAGGACGTTTTGCTCTTCCACAAAGAGAAACTGGGGTTGGTTTTACCAAAAGAAGAAAAAAAGTTTTTTTTGTGAAGGGCCCATAAAACTTCTTTTGAGGGACATAGAGTGCTAAGAAACAAATGACAGAATCAGGTAATCATTTTATTGGGAGGGGATTGTCAAGGATATGAAGGGATTTTGTATGTACATGTGAAGCTTGCCAGTTGAAAGGAAAGTCTCAGAGCTCCAATTATGCCGTTAGCAGGGGCAGAACGAAAACTCAAAACTGGCTGACCATAATTACAGCACCTGGAAGCGGGCACGCAGAGACAGACAATGTAAGCGCAGACGTGTTATCACGTTTACGAACAGAATGAACTGTGTGAACTGAAATAATGAACATTAATGTTTACTTGCGTTTTCTTGCAAATTATGTAAATATTTATTGCTATCAGTATCGTGTTATTAGATCATATCCTAGCTTCTATTATCCGTATCAATATATGTAATCAGATTGTCTTGTAAAATATGTTATGCATATTTCACGCTTAGTTAGGAAGGGGGTAATGTAAGGTTTTCACCCATTTGGAAGAGGCATGATGGGATTAGAAAGCGTGGGTGGGGGAAGAAGGGCCCCCACTGGAGAAGAGTAAAGAAGCTTGGTGTGTTTTCAGTAGTTAGAGAGTGGCTCCTGTGGACTCAGGAAGTAGTTTCAAAGGCTCGCTGTAAGCGAGAAGGACGTGTTAATAGTATAATGTTTATTGTTGAAAATTATGATTAAACCAAGTGTTATATATAAAAGTGGCAGAGAGTGCTTATGATTGTGGCAATCAGTCATTGAAAACGAACCCTACAAGGTCTATGCATCCAACTACTTTGTAATGCAAACTGTTGTTTTACCTATACACAAAATGTCCACTATAATTTTGAATGATGATTGCTAGTTACTGTCCAAGACCATGAAAAGTAAATACAAAATTATATTTTTTCCATCCAGACACAGAAGTTTTCAATGACTTCTCCACTTGTTGAACCCTCAAACTAAGCAAATGAAAAATTAATAAACCAAATGGGCCACATATGCACCCCCCCCCCCTTCCAAATAACCTTGAAAATGATAGAATTTCTGCTTTGGCAGGATCATTAATTGCAATCTACAATATTTGTACTATTTGGCAATATATCAATGGTTCCCTGCTCAATTAAAACCTATAACATAAATTTTGTAGATAGGATGAGAAAAAAAAAATAGGAAAAGCAGGACAAAAACCAGAAAGTAGGACAAAAGTATGACATTTTACCAAAAAGTAAGACGAGTGGGAGCCCTGAATAACTGATTTTAATACAGCAAGAACAAATAGTTTAACAAGATAAAAGTGATATGTTTATCCAGATCATGTGACAAGGGAAGGGCAGTCTGGGGATCAGAATGATAAAAGTGTGGATTAAAAACCATGCCATAATCTTTATACCAATTGAAGCATCACAAAAATGATAACCAAAGAGAGAATAAGTAAAATAGATACAATAGAAATTTGTATTACAAGTAACTGAATTTACAAGTGATTCGCAGATGGGCAAAGATGTTAACAAATTTGAACTTGATAAACAAGCAATGTCTCCCATGTGAAATGTGACGGCCACTTAGCATTCAGCAAAAAAGGAGCTGACCACCAAATAGAAATTTAATGATGCTAGACAAAAAAATTTCAGGATGGATATATATATAATAAAGTTCTATATCACCAAAAATCTTATGCTTCATTTACAATGCCCCAAAAAACAAATAGTCCATGCTCGTTATAAGGACCATCTGTTCTAATGACTGTTATGACAGGTCCCAAAATTATTTCTATTTATATCTATCATGTCATTTTTTATCAAATATAATGATGGACAACTAACTACAACTGATCTCAGCTCAGCCTCTTGTTTTTTTACAAATTAACAAAATCTGTCATCAAATGTGTTTGACCTTGATCTTTGATGCCTAGAGAAGAAAAGGTAAACTGTTGTCACTTCTACAGAAAACCTTGTAGTCAAGTAGCGCCCACACTGGAAACAGGGAGAGTCATAGCAAGGTGCACCATACTCATGCAAGTCTACTGTATGATGTTGATATTTCCCCTGCCCTGATTACCATTATGTTTTTTTTTAAACTCTTTCCCTACTATATCCGGCCGATCCGGCCCGTCATGCAGACTACCAGATCCGGCCCAGCCGGCCGAGGTAGGGGGGATAGGCATTTCACATTCTTTTATTCCGTGGGCGGGGCACAGTGACGGATTGTTGACGGCTGCTGAGTGGGGTTCTTGTCGGAGAAAGGGGATTATTTTACAGCTAGTTGCCTGTGAAAGAATGACTATTGACAATGACAATATTTCGGATGAGCTTTGAGAAAGACGCGTGGTTACTATTTTTTGAAATTTCGCCAACATTCTGATTTTCATTGAAAGTTTATTTCGTTTTCTTTGAAACAAGTAAAAGATCCGCCAGCTAGCTATAGGTTTAATTAGTAATCGAAGAATTTTTTCCGTAATACAATAGAAAAAAAAAGAACATTAATTTTAATATATCAGAATATCTTAATTTCTTTTTGTGATTAAAAACTTACGAAAATTTTATTTTGGGACATTTTTTATGAAACACTCAAAAAGTTCAGATGCACTGTACATCGGACCCATTAAATTTTGAAGGAATCGATGTCGGACAACTAAATATTATTGTATTTGCACATCACTGTCGTTATTGTTAATTAACTTACGTACAATTTCAAATGATTTCTAGAACTAAGATTACTGAAGTTCGATCTTTCCCTATTTTTTCTAGCTGTTTGTGTTTTTCTAGCAAAACATACGCACACCAAGAAAATAAGATGTTTCCGTCAAAAAAGTAATTAAATATCGGTAAAACTGAAAGGGAAATTTTTATTTTTTATTTGTTTTGGATTTAGTGCGAATTCCATCTTCCACATCCAACTGCAGTGGTTCTCAACCTTTTCGTCACTCGTGGCCATGCCCCCCCCCCCCCACATATTGAATCAGATTGGCTCGGATCTCCTGCATCACGGGCCTTCTTATGCGGGAGGGGGGGAAATTAAGAATAATCCCGGACCCCGGGGCTGGTGCCCTGTCAGCTCTACCCTTGTGGAGGTCATGCCAACATCTACTAGAGAATTTTCAAGGCCGCAACACGAGCTCGTGACGTCACTAAACTTAGGCGACTGCTTGCGCTACGCACTGTGGAATCGACTTGATATATGTACCGTACTCATTTATTATTCCGCGAGTAAAATTGGTGCTATGAAATATTTCTGCCTCAACGTTTTACTAGATGAATTTAGATTATATATATTCATATTTTTTTATTTTACTCGCACCCCCCCCCCCCAAGTTCAGACAAAAATACAAAAAATTCACTGTACTTGTCTAGGTTCACAGAACCATTGAAAATATGAGCCACAGAAAAAAATTATCCTTTTCCTCCTTGAAAATGGGTTTTAGGAAAATAAATTTATAACTGAAATGAAATTTTTCTCAATCAAGTTTCATATCGCACACCTACAGAGAAAAAAAATCAACAGAAAGTGGAAGTTTTTTTTAAATTAATATTTTCTAGTGGGTTTATTATGTTTTCTAGTGGGTGTTGGTCATGCTCGTGCCTCCCTTGCCCTGTTCATAGTTCATCTGTGGCTCGCAAAATAATTTAGTATAGATATTGTACATCCATAAAGGAACCACTTCAAAGCATAAATAGGCACACACATACACATCAGTATTTCCAGCTCGTCGTGACGCCCCTCACAAAAAAGTAGGAACACCCCTAGGAGCCACAATGCACACTTTGAGAAACACTGCCCTGCCGGCTTAAAATTGGTGATAACAAAACTAGCCACTCCTTGTCTCCAACATTTTCCGCTTCTAATCCACTTGACAGAAGGGTTGAGCTTGAAGAATTCACTATCGCAAAGTGGACAATAGTTGTATGAGAAGATAAGTAAGGGCTGTTATACAGGCGAGTTCCAAGAAAAATTGGCCTGGCCTATACTACCCCAATACATATATGCTTGTAACAATAGCAGAATTTGGGTTGTGGCTCTCACCATCGGTTTGTTGTGCTGTTTGTTATCCTGCTGCTTTTCGTGTTTGGACATCTCTTTTCATTTTAAGCTCTCGTTCTGTTTGTATCAAAACAACGGCTGGATTAAGGAAAATATTCGCCCATGGGCAGGACACTGCAAAAGAAAGTCTTCTTGAAAACAGAAAGACTTACGGTGAAAAGATTCGGGGCTTCAAAATGATTTGAATGATTTCCTCCTGCGATTGGAATTTGGGAGGTCCTTACTTATCTGGAAACACGGCATTTAAAATTCTTTTCAAAAAAGAGGATTTTTTTTATCGATTCATAGATTGGGAGTGGAGAACTACGGCTCTGTGGGTACGTACACGTGGCTCTTCAGTAAAACTAAGAAAAGAATAATACAGTGTAGTTTACTAGCAAAAAAAAGAAAAACTTTTTGTCTCGTGAATAAGTTTTGAGTTATTGTGAAAGACAGCTTTGGGGCTCCTTGGACTGAAAAGCTAGCTGACCCCAAGTGGCGTGTAATTTAGAGAACTCAAAGATTAAGTACTTTGTTGGGAAATGCAAAGGTGTTGTATTAGAGAAAATCTCCCTTTATTCTCGTGTATTTCCCAGGGCACCTTTTTTGGACCACCAATGCGTCTGGTATTGGGTTCCATTGTGTGATAAATAAGGATTAAAAATTTGTGGGATGTTTATATAGTCTACTAAACTATGTCTTCTACTAACAGACATGCTACTAGTTATAAGCAATACTGTCCACAACATAGGCGTACGCAGAATTTTCTCGAGGGGGTTTTCAGATTTTTTTCTTCTGGGGAGGGGTTTTCACTTTTTTTCCTGCAAAATATCCTGCACTATAATCTTAGCTCAACTCCTCCCCCCCCCTTCTTGCGTACCCCAATGGTCCACACAATTCTGTAATGTGATTAGTTTAGGGATTATTTTTAAGCCTTACATTTCTCTAGTTTTCGTCATCTTGTCTTGATACATATTCTGTTTAAAACAGCAGGTCGTAAAATATTTTGTCACTCAGCCTCTTAAATCTTTATCGATTAATAAGTTTAATCCGATTTCTGCTGTTACAAAATGCCGTTGATGAGGACAATTGGCGAAGTTGGTTATGGCAAATAGCATAAGTAGCCAAAACTTTGCATCACAGGAAATTTACTGTGTGAAGAAAGACGAATCTTCTTTCCATACCCGTTCGCTTTGTTTGGTCGGACAGGAGAGCATTGAAATACTTTGCTTTCTACGAGTAATCCAGTCATTGCTGCGAAAGGTTCTACAATGTGCAGTAGAAGAATAGATGAAATAAATACGGGGGGAAAGAAATTTGTCTCGAAGAAGCTCTCGGAAATTCTAGGGTCCATAGATTTTCACCCCTCTGGTAGGTAAAGAGTTAAGGCACACTGGTCTTATTTTTAATGAAATTTAATTTTTGATACTTTCCATATAAGATTATTGTTTGTACTAAAGAAAATTATTTTGTATTATATGGTACAGGATCAAGGGCGTAGCGAGGGGAGGGGACTTGGGGATCTGGTCCCCCCCCCCCCCCGAAATGTGAGAAAATGACCGAAAAAAGAGAAAAAGATGGCCAAATTAATTGTTCTGTCACTTTGGTCCCCCCCAAAATGAAAGTGGTCCCCCCCACCGAACGAAATTTCTGGCTACGCCCCTGTACATGATAATCATAGCCACACATGTAGTTAATGCAGGAAGAGCCATCATGGAAAATTGACATGTACAAAACTTGCATACAATCACAGCAGTATTTCAAAGAAAAAACAGAATTTTAACACAGCTTCCTGTTTGGCAGTAAGATTATAACAAATATCCTCTATGGCATTGCATTGTTGTTGGGTATTGCTAACCTAGACTGTTTTTAGCTGATTTCAAATACCTGGTTTCTGGATGATACTGTCATTTTTATCATGGGGAGGTTTTTGAAACTTTCATCAAAATCATAGCAGGATAAAAAGAGTAAGAAGAATAACATTATGGGTAAACATATAACCTACACATAAAAGTTTATTATGAAATGCTACATTATCATTAAAAAAAATGTGTTCGTAAATTTCACATCACATCAGTTGAAATATTTTTTACATACCTCTCTTTACAATCTGTTTGACAAATGAAAACCAATTTGGAAATGCAGCTGTTACTGTAGTTCACAAGGAATAGAGCATACATCATTACAAATCACTTCTACTATTCGACTTCTATAGACAACACACACGGCAGAACATGAATGTGGATATGCAGCTGGAAGTTGCTGATGATGCAGACAAACTTTGAAACCTATGATAAAATAAAAAAACCTTTTTAATATTCAGAATGAAAGGGATCTCTTGAGATTCAATTTTACAGGAAATACTCTCATGACAGCTGTGATTGAACAAAACAAATATTAGATTAATTTTTGTTGTATCTTTACTTAATAAAACAGATGTTGAAACCTCAAAGCAGAATGTTTTGCATTTTTCTGCATTGAGTCCTCTCAACTGAAAATGTTCTGCTGTAAAAATTCAAATAATAGTGCTTTTTACAAAGAAGAGTCTTTTACTTAAAATTCTCATCAAGACTGATTGTGCTGCAATGTAATTCAGTTTTCAGCATATTCTGCTTGAGGGTGTTGCAAGATGCAACATTGTACAAGTAACGTACTGTTTAGGAAGCTGCTTATTTAAACTAAAATATTTGTAATGTATAGCAGTGGTTGTCAGTGTTTTGTCACTCACAGCTACCCTGCCAAATTCATGATCCATCTGTGGCACCCCAAAATAGTTTAGCACATATTTTTGTCTTCAAAGAATTAATAGCCACACAAATCAATATCTCTAGCTTGCCATGACACCCCTTAGAGATATGACACACACATTGTGAAACACTGATCTATAGGCTATATTTGAATGACCAAAAGCTTCAACATGTTTTTGATACAAAAACAGGTAGCTTAATGGAAAAATTACATCATTCTGTGGTTCAAATTAAGTGATTTTCATCTAAATAAAAATATTACCAACATCAGACAATATATTACTCTAAAACAGCAACCTTTTTTCTTCCTGCACCCCCAGAGCAATGTAACTTACCTTCCCATGCAACCCCTTGGATAATTAATAAATTTTTTTATCTGTTAGAAAATTCATGTTTTTCTTCTGTAATTCATTACGTTAATTACCCAATAATTAATTTCTATGAATTATTTCACTTATTTTCTAATGTCTTTTTGGTTATGGCTAATATATAATTATTGACTTTTTTTTTAATTAATTCAAAAATGAAAAAAAAAATTATATTTTTTAATATTTTTTGAGATTTGGAAAAGAAGGTTCATTGAATAGTTCTTCACTTAATGATTCCAGCCACAACAACTATAAATTAATTTATTTATAAAATTTTAAATTAAATTTATTTCTTTGACACTTGACTAAATTTTCTGACGTTTTTCCTGAGTCATGTATTAATGACAGTATCAAATCTAAGCACAACATGCTAATAACACTAGGTACCAATGTAAAAAAACCAGTAAATTGTTCAATAGTTGAGGTAAATGGTTTATATAAATAACAAAATCAAATCTGTAAAGAAAAACCATTTAAAATTTTCTCAGCTGAAGCATTATGTAACTTCCAGACTATGATACACACAGATATATATTATATTGTTATTATAATATATGTTTCTTTAATGAAACTTTAACATAAACTTACATAACCTAGATTCTGAAACTTCGAAATACCTCGATATAAATGCAATAAATGAATTTTTACCACTTCATAATAGCAATACAAGAAAAATTAACTAATTTTTTTTTTTTTTTTTTTTTTTTAATTTCAATTTTTATTAATATGTTAGATAAATGATAACAATACATTAGGTTAGTGAAAACCACCAAGGAGACACCAAGGTCCCATACTGGTTGTTACAATGAAGTTAATTCAATAACATTTCAATTATCATACAGTGTAAAATAGTCACTATTTACTGATTTTTGAGATTGAAAACAAAAAATCATGAAAAAACATCAAAATAGGAAGGGGGGTTAGGGGGGGGGGGGGAATGTGATTACACACAAACACATATAATACATAAAATACAAATATATATAAATAATGCAATAATGCAACGGTCACAGGGGGGTGCTTTAGTGATCATAAAAAAAAACTATAAATCAACATATGATTATGTATGAATTAGACTGGCAGAGCAGAGTTGACAGCATGGGTATTTTGATGAATAATTCGACAGCTGGAGGTGAAAAGACAGTAATACACTTACAACAGGGAGTGATTGAGATTCTGTGGATGAAATCAGAAATAATTTTCAATATTGAAAATTTGTAGCATGTGTTTTTTGAGGTTTTTTCTGAAAATTGAAAATGAGGGGGACTGTATGAGATCATTTGGAAGGCTATTAAAAAATTTAGGAATGAGAAAGCTAAAATGTTTTTTGAGGATAGTTTTATGAACTAAAGGCATTGAGTAAATAAAATTGTGTCTATTAGATGTTCTTGACGAGTTCAGAGGTAAAGAGAATTGGTTTTTTTTAATTATAAGTATGGATCGGTAAAAATATAGATGTCTTAAAGGAAGGATGTTTAATTGAAGAAAAAGTTCATTTGTTGGAGTGATGTAATTGCTTGCCAAAATTCTAATAACTTTTTTTTGTAAAGAAATAATGGGTGCAATATTGGTGACATAATCACTTCCCCAGAGTGGCAGACCATAAAGTAAGTGTGAATGAAACATTGAATAATAATATGTTAACAAGAAAGATCGGTTTACATATGGTTTCAGGTTGAAGAATTTGTATAAAATGAAACGAAGTTTTGATTTTAAATGATTACAATGAGATATCCATTTTAGATTTTGATCAATATAAATACCTAGATATTTTATAGAGGATATTTGTTCTATACGTTGACAGCCACATGAATTATTACTAGTACAATTTGGTTCATGGAAAATTATGTCATTGTCAATATGTGGAATATTGCGTAAGGAAAAGTTGATAAATTTACTTTTGGAAATATTGATATGAAGATCATTAGCAATAAACCAATTACGAACTGTTAACAGATCAGTATTTATATTGTTGATAAGTGTTGGGTAGGAATCTCCTGAATAAAGAATTACAGTATCATCTGCAAACGTGATGATTTTACCATTGATATTTAAATTACATAGATCATTGATAAAAATTATAAATAATAATGGTCCTAAATTAGATCCTTGTGGGACTCCTTTGATTATCTTCATGGCCTTACTTAAAAAATTATTGCATTTAACTTTTTGAGTTCTATTAGTGAGATAAGAATGGATAAAATTAAAAGTATTTCCTCTAATTCCATAAGAGCACAATTTTGAGAGCAAGATTTCATGATTCACGCTATCAAATGCTTTTCTCATGTCCAGAAAGATACCTATTGTTTTTCTAGATTGGTCAATATTCTTGTAGACATATTCAGAAAAGTTTAAAAGAGCAGATTCAGTATTTCTATTTGGTAGGAAACCATGTTGATTATTAGAGAAGAAATTATTGTTATTTAAAAAAGAATAAATCCTAGTTTTAATAAGTGTTTCAATTATTTTCGAGGTAGGTGACAATATTGAGATGGGCCTATAGTTGCTGAGGTTATTCTGATTACCATTTTTAAAAATAGGAATAACTATGGCTGATTTGAGTGATTCAGAAAATTCACCCCTTTCAATGCAATTATTAATTAGGTCAGCCAGTAGTTGATACATACATTCAGGAAAGCTCTTTAGAATTTTAGTAGTCAAGGTGTCATAACAAGATG
Source organism: Pholcus phalangioides (assembly GCF_987345545.1). Taxonomy (NCBI): domain Eukaryota; kingdom Metazoa; phylum Arthropoda; class Arachnida; order Araneae; family Pholcidae; genus Pholcus; species Pholcus phalangioides. The sequence goes on from NW_028301598.1 coordinate 15,080,616, forward strand.
CAGTGTCTTTAAGAGATTTTGCTATTTTGTAGACTTCAGTTCGATCTGTGGGGGCCAGAAATATTGATTTGTCACTGCGAGGAATATACTGCTCAAAATTTCCAAATTCGTGGGTTTGTTGTGTAACATTTATAAAATGGTTATTAAAATCATTAGTCAGTACATGCAAATTAGTTTCCGAAGGCAGAGTGTAGTTTTTTTTATCATATCCAAGTATTTTGTTAATTAGTTTCCAACGTTCGGATGATGTAGAGCAATTCGAAAAACAAGTAGAGTAATAATTTTTTTTTGTCGCTCTAATTTGTTTTTTGAGATATGTTGCGACGTTTTTGTAAGCATTCTTGACTATTATGTCAAATGGGTATTTTTTTGTTTTCAAAAAAAGTTTTTGTTTAATCTTGGTTAAGTCAACTATGTCAGAGGTAATCCAAGGTTTATTTTTTTTATTTTTCGGTTTGATCTGAAAGTATGATGTATGATTGTTAATTATGGTTTCAAGTTTAACCATGAATTCATCAAAAACCAATCCTGGATTTTCATTTGTAAAAACAAAGTTATAATGTTGAAGATAGGTTGCGATTCCAGATAAGTCAATTTTTTTAAAACATTTCCTGTCAGTATCATCAGTTCTTGGATTAATCAATAAAAACTTGAGTTTACATGAAATTGGATAATGATCGGTCAAATCTGTAGTAAATATAGATGAAGAAATTTCCTTGATTCTAAATGAGTTACGAATAAAAATATGATCAATACAGGAGTTAGAGAGAGGTCTTGTTATTTTGAAAATTAAAGGGGTAAATCCATGATTGGATAACATGTCCTGATAATTTGAGTGGGTACCAGAATCAGCTTTAAGGATGTCAATATTTATATCACCAATTAGTAAAACATCTCTATATTTGATATTTTTAAAAAGTGAATCAAGTTCTTCAATACATTGAGTTTGCGGGAATGAATGTGATCTGTACAAGCTGAAGATGGTAAATTTTAATGTAGGCTCTTGAATAACTATCAATTCTCCTGTTTGCATTACTATAGAATCAAGTTCGAAAAACTGAAGGGATTTTTTTGTATAAACGAAAATTCCGCCTGAACTATTATAATCTCTGCATCTCGTAAATAAATTATAATTTGGCAATCTATAGTGATCAACCTCATCCTCAAAAACCCAAACCTCAGACAATACAAGAATATCAATATAATCCATAGATTCATTCAATAGAACCATCAGCTGGTCAAAATTTGTTCTTATGCTACGAATGTTGAAGTGAACAATGTTAATATCATAAAATTTATCATAATCATGCATATTTTGGGTATGAAGAAAATTAATGAACTCCTCCAGAGTGCCAAGATCAGAGAATTTTATGCTAGATATTCCAAGAAAATGTAGTTTTATATATAATAACTACCAGCACCCCGGAGGAAACATCAATTTCTACATCCAATTTAAAAATTAAAATGTTATCATGCAGAAAAACGTAGCACAAGTGTACAATTTTAATTGGAAATTTAATGAATTTTAAGTTAGATACTGTAATATTCACATAATATACTAGCAAAAAATTGTAAACGATTGGGTATATTTTAGAAATTTGTATATGAATTTTCCTAATTATTTTTTCAATAGAAGGTAAATAAAATCGGGAAGACCCCAGAGTGCACATTTCAGTTAGAGAGAGTTCATACATGCTAAATAATGTGATTTAAATCATCAATATGATTGAAACATCCCTACACCATTTTTAAGAGAACAAAAATAAACACTACACAAAAATTTTTGGTATACAAAACTCAAACAGATCATTTTCCAATAATAGGATATATGAATTTCATACAAAAGGAACCAGAAGGAAAAAATGATCAAAAACATTTAAATATAATAAATTACAATAAATTCAATGATTTTATTGCAAATATAAATTTGGTTAGTGTCCTAGAGGAAAGATGTTTAGAAAATATGTTACAATTTTCAGATATAACATCAAATTCTAATCTCTGGAAAAACAAGTTAAAATGAAACCCAAAAAAAGTAAAAACAATCGGATCACCAAGGAAATAGTAAGAAGAATTAATTATAAAGAAAGATTGTACAAAAAATATAAAAAATACCCAAATATTGTGTTTCACACGAATTCGGATACAAGAAATATAATCAAGATCTGAAAATGTATATTAAAAAAATAAAACAGGAGCACATTAGGAATAAATTTAGGGCATGTGAGAATAATAAGAAACAGCAATGAAAATGTATCAATCACAATGTTCTAAATAAAAATGTAATGCATAATACACTTCCAATCTCTGACAGCAATAAAATACTAGCGAAAAAGATAGAAGAGATGGAAATTAGACGATTATGAGGAGGAGAAAACAATAGCTAATTCTAACAACTCAATGATTTTTTTTTTTAAGTAATGATAGTGAGATTGAAGAAATTATAAAAAAATTAAAGAATAGCAAAGCAAGTGGACACGGTCAAATAAACCTTAAGGTGTTAAAAATAGTCGCACATTATCTCATCGATATACTAAAAAACCTAATCAACTCATCAATACTAAATGGATTCTTTCATAGCGAGTTAAAATATGCCATAGTACATCCCATTTATAAAACAGGAGAGACATATAACTTATTAAACTACAGGCCCATATCAATTCTTCCCATTTTTTCAAAAGTAATAGAAAAGTGTATGAAAAAAACAGTTCATAAGTTCCCTAAATTATCAGAACTTTCTAGCACCTAACCAATATGGGTTTTACAAAAATAAAAATACAGAAATAGCCATTTTAGAACTTAGTAACTATTTAAATACCGGATTTAACCATAAGAGATATTCAATAACAGTTTTTCACGATTTAAAAAGAGCTTTTGACTATGTGGATTTAAGGATACTAACAGAGAAATTGTCATCAGCTGGTATACAAGATAATACATTAAACTGGTTTAAAAATATTACTTTAATAGATAACAAGCAGTTAAAATAAAGAAATCATATAGTTAAAATCATAGAAGTTAAAAAAAAAGTGTCCCCCAGGGATCTGTCCTCGGACAGATATTATTTCTTATTTACATAAGTGACATATTCAAACTAAATATAAATCGTAAATTAATCTCATTCGGAGACGACAGAATACAAAATGTTGAAGATACCAAAACTGCAAATTTACTAAAAAAAAGTCGAAGAGGACCTACACAAAATCAACACTTGGCTTAAGAAAAATAAACTTGAATTAAATATACAAAAAAACAAATATATTTGCTTAAAAACAAGAAATATGACAAGACAAACAATTTTTTTTACCATCAGAGGGTTTGTAAAACTTCCTTAAAGAAGGAATTTCCCACTATTCCCCCATTTACGACTTGTGATGTCATTTCGAAAGGGGGAAAAAACAAATTCCTCAGGAATTGTTTTTAGAAGCGTCTTTCTAAATGAAGCAGTGAATTTTTAGGGACAATTAGGGATTTTTTATGACTCGTAAAAATTCGGGAGATTTAAAAACTTTTCAGGAGGTCGAGAGATGAAGCTAAAAATCGAGACTCCCGGAAAATTCAAGAGACTTGGGAACTATGCAACAGGTAAAATGTCTAAGGTGGCTGAGAAAAAGGTGCCCATAATAAATATGTCATAATTTCTAAAAAACTAAAAACGATATATAGGCCTATATAATAAAATATTATACAACACCCATAAAAAATATTTATACTTGTCTTATTCTAAGCATGGATAGCTTCTTAATTTACCCCAACATGTTTATCGAGATATGTCAATATTTGTTGCACCACTGTCATTTTCTGCACCATACAAAAGCTAATTAGAGCAGGACTAACAACTTATTGCAGATTCCAAGCAGTTTTGTTTTTTACACTCACAGAGAGGTTACTACATTAACTCTTCAGTGTGGGACTTCCTGCTGTAGCAATCTTTTTCTGAGGCAATGTTGCTGTTTCTGTTACCCCCAGCTTCATGAAAGTTTCTGACAACGATGAACCAGGTATCAAACTAGCGACACCTCTAAACATCCATTGGTATTTTAGGCAGGGTTGGTAAAAAAAATGGTTTTTTTGGTTTAAACTAGGTTTTTTTGGTTTAAACCGGTTTTTTTTTTGTTTTAAATAGTATTAACATTAAAAACAATGAAATTTCTGAAAAATCATTCAAACTTGTAATAATTAACTAAAATAAAATGTTTATTAATGCAATTAACACTATTCCCATGCTAATTAATCAATAAATATTTATTACATTTTAACAAAAACCACTTTGCCATTTAATTATTTTTTGCTTAACTCAATGGATTACTGTGTGTTTGAAAATTCTTTTAATGTTATTATTAATCATATAATATATAAAGGTTTTTCTCCAGTTACTTCCAGTATACTTAATTACAAAGCTATTTTGCAAAAAGTAATATAAATTAGGTGAATATAATGCATTTAATGAAGCATAAATTGATTATAACTAAGGTTCTGATTTCAAAATACTGTAAAAAAAGAGCGATTGTCAGAATGACTTGAAAATTGACATGAATATTCCTGAAAAAATTCAATTTTATTTGATAAAGGGGAAAAAATACTCAAAAATGTAAAATTAATGACATCATCCAACACGTGGGAAATTTGCTTGCAGAATGGAAACGATAGCCAGTCATGGGAAAATTATAACATAATTATAGCATTGCACGAGTCCGTAATTCACGGAAACATCACAAAAAAAAATGAAGTAATTGAACAAATAGTAAATAACTACAACTTACTCAAAAAATGTTAAATATGTTGTCCACCGCGTGTTCTGGCTATGAGGCTGAAAGCACAAATATTCTTGTTCAACAGCAGAATCGGAGTATGCCATGGTCATAATGTGGATGTGCTTGCAATTCAGCTTTATTAAACCAAACGCGCCCCCTTTCCCCCGTTCATATTCCTGAGGAATGAGGAACTTCTAACATATAGGGAATGTGCTGGAGATTACAATTCACCAAAGTTTGCAATCTGACCACTGTTTATAACATTTTGAGGTACCCCCACAGCCAGAAGTTACAAGGGTTAAGGTGCATCCTGTCAAAATGGGTCTTCAGCAGCTGCTTTGCTGGTATTGCAATGTGCATCTTGATAGAAGTTCTATCCACACACTGATGCTGTGGAAGTGCCGAAATGATGTGGTTGCACAAAATAGATTATACTGCTGGCCAAGTACAGCATCGTCTACTTGCACAATTTGCACTTTTTTCTTTTGCGAAAGAAACTTCCATTGCTTCAGGAGTATCCATGCAAATTTTCAGGTCATTCTGATCAGTACTTATTGTATAGTTTTGGAATCAAAACTTAAATTATAATCACCCTGTATATAGCTGATTATTTTTTATAAATCTGTTACTACTATACAGTAGAACCTTGATTAACTGGGCTTAACAGTGTGTGTGTGAAATTATAAAAAAAACAACTATTGAATATTAAGACTGGGAGATATACAGTAGGAAATGTGCTACTTCTTATGGGAATGAAAATGTATGTGAGGTAATGTAACAACTAGTACACTACTCTTTGTCCTTTAAGGACAGCTGGTGTCTTTATTGGATTATAGGAACACTTGCCCCTAGCATGATGGTGTCACTACTGTAGCTGCTTCTTTGTGAAGGGAAAAAGAAACCCTGTGAGATATGTAATACACCACTACATTTAGATGTGTGATGCAATCCTTATTCATGAATTTGCTAAAGATAGAGCATCAGAATGTAGCCAAAGGTTAGAAAATGTTGTAAGAATGAGAAATTTTGGCTTTTGTATATAACTTTAAATAACTAAGATACTTCATATGAAATATATATATAATCTGGCCACTTTTATGAGACTTTTTGAAAAAAACCACTTATAAAATCTTATGTCATTTAAAGATATACCGTCAGAATGTACCCCAAGGATATAAAATGAGGTAAAAATGAAACATTTTGGCTAATAATGAACAAATATGATATTTTTCAGGGAAAAAAAATGATATTTAGGCCACTTTTATCTGATTTTTTGAAAAAAACCAAAGTAGTTTTTTTAGAAAAACCAGTTGGTTAAAACCATGGTTTAAACCAAACAACCCTGATTTTAGGCAAGCCTATATTATCGACCTGGACTACCACGCCCAAATACCAAGAGATGGAAATAAAAAAAGTAATGGATAAACATATGACACATATAAGTTTATCTTTAAATGCTACATTAGACATAAAATAAATATTATTTGGAAATATGCTATAGGAATAAATTTTATTTACTTTAGGTTGGATTATTTTTTACATACCATCTTCATAATCAGCTTGTCAAATGGAAACCAGTTATTGGAAATGTAGCTATTGTTGTTCATAAGTAGAAAATAAGATGATGCACCAACAAACTTGGAAAGCTATGAGAATATTATACATATGAACATTCAGGATCGAAGAATATAAAACAAAACATAAATTGCGCATGTTAACTAAATGTTTCTCTAACACTTCTGAAAATGTTTCTAAAATACTTTTTTGAAAGGGAAAATTTACAAGGAAAATGTGCAATATCGACTTTAGTTAGCTTGATCGTTATGGTTGCCCCTTATTACTGCATCAATGGATCTACAATCAGATATATTGTAAAAAAAACTGAAAATTTGATTGGCTGTTGTCATAGCGACACCTGTGAAATCTTCGCATGAACTAAACACGATCTACACATGTCTCTAGTAAAAACAATTATTTTTATGTGGTTGCGATTAAAAAGGTATGCAACTGATATATTGCATTACTGGTATGTCATAGAGGTCACAGTTACATTCAAAGTTCTTTGAATACCAGATAATGGCTCTGAACCCAATATCTAGCATTCAGCAACTTGTTCGGTAGTTGTATCAACATTTATAGCTTGATATCCCTTGAAGACCAGGAAATTTTTGAAACATGAATGTTTGTTAAATATTTCACCTGTATGATCCTTCAAGCTTGGACTGAAAGGGCTATACACTAGGCATTACTCTATAATGATTGTGCAAGCTATCAAAAGAAAACGTAAATGCACAAACCTTCTCAAAACATGGGAGAACATCACCATATCCTGGCATTAGTGCCATTGCTAGAACTGTGAAATCCAATAAAGATAGAAACTGTCAACTTATGTTGAGACTTTTGAATGAAACTGTGTGTCAGAGGTCAGATGCATTTATATGGCACCATCGGAGGAGGTTATGAATGAAAGCTAACAGATCAATAGAGAAAGGTTCAATGATGTAGACATAGATGAAATTGGAGCATTCACCCAGGAGGACTTGCTGTGTGAGATTTTCTCTCATGCCGTAAAATATTTCACTTCCCGCTCAAAACTAAAAAAAGTCAGTTTTCTCTCGTCTTGATAATCAGTGCGCTTTAAGTGGCAGTAAGGATCAGTTTGTCACATACAGTCCACGCGAGTGTGAGTTATTTTCCACACCCAAGTTCTCGGCACTAACAAACCTAGTGAGTTCTCTAGCTTCTTCTAGAAGAAACTGACTGCACCTGAAATGATACCACATGATGATCAAGATGTAGAAAACAATCATTATAAGGAAGATAGACCAATAGCTTTTTCAAGTTGGTACAGAGTTTTTCCACTATAGACCCATCAATGACACGTTCAGCACATGAAGAATTAGTAGAGGAAGCATTGAAATTTAAACTGAAATAAAGAAGAAACACACATTATGGAGCTGATTTAGAAAATTATGCCAAGAATTAGTGAGCACCCCCCCCCCCCCCCACACACACACCTGCTACACTAGAACCAACATAAACGGGTGCGCGCGAGTTGAGTGGAATACAAATATTTATGGTTATTGCCTGTCACCCCCTCCCCTGAACGTAACTACCCCAAACACCGAGGGTATCAGTCCAATAAATGTGCACTACATAAGGGAAGGGAAAATAAATAAACACATGTTACCATGATTATACTCACGAAAACAGTCAGCAAGTGTTGACGATCGCATTGTTGAACGGAACAAACCTGTTGTCTCATGGCAAAGGAGATATATTAGGACCGAAACAACAACACCCATTGTTCGCTCTGACAACAGCAGCGGCCATCTTGGATTGTAGACAATGGCGGGATCGCAAAGACCCGCCACAAACGCCTTTAATATACGAATCCATATTTTGCGGAGGAGCAGATGGCGCTAAAAATATAGGAACGATGTCTGACATGACCTGATTTAATAGATGGCGCTAAAAATATATGAACGATGTCCGACATTATTTGTTTTAATAGATGGCGCTAAAATATGTGATATATCATAGGTGAAATTCATATTCTCTGCAACTACTTAGATGGCAGTACAAAATTTGATGAGTTGGAAATGCGATAGGAATATCAGGTGGCGCTAAAACATTTGATATAAACAACTTCTAACCATCTGAACTAAAATGAATAGGTGGCGCTGAAACACGATGTCTAAAGTTTTTTTGGGTATATATTTCTACTGCACGAAGTACTAGATGGCGCTAACAAATACGATAAAAACACAATGATATGCCTTTTTACGATTGAACAATAGATGGCAGTGTGAAATATTAATATATCTTATTCATTTATGACCGTTAAGCGACGCGCCGGTCTACTTTGCTCAGTAAATGGATTTCTTGATTCCTTATTTAGAGAAAGGTGGGGGAAGTAGTGCCTTAGCAAACGTTTTTTTCCTTCATTCGGTGTTACCTGGCAAAACTCGTCCTTACACCGAAAGCGTGTGAAAAGTTAATTGATGCAGAATTGTAATGCAAGCCCAGTTTAACTCAATCATACGCGTCAGATGGCGCTTCTGTTGCGTTGGAGCAGATGGATATCTGTGTTTACAAACATTAGTCCCCAAGCAACAAATATTATGTTCAGAGATCCCCTGAATTTTCGTCATTCTGAACTGAAATAAAACGTTTAGGAGGCGAAAAATTAAAATTTCCAAGCATCCACTAACATTGTTTTTTGGATAACAAACTGTCCATCCAATACTTGCATGAAAATGCATCAAAAAAAAAATCTGCTCAAGTAAATACTTTTTGCGTAGCGAGTTTTTAAGAAACATAATGTGTTCCTAGGTTATCTGCCTGATTAACAATAACCAACACACAGAAAAAAAAAATTAATAGATCCGCCTCAAAAAACCATCCCAACATAACTTGATGCATGAACTGGTCAATGAAATGAAAGCACCAGCAAGAGGATTTGAATGAAATACCATTTTATGGAGATATACTAATCTTTAGTATGATTTGAATATAATGGCTTATGTTTTATCATTAAAATTTAGTGAATCATTTATACTTACACTTGCATAATTTCATCAAGAATTTTATACAAGAAAGTTTCCGTTCAATGTACTCAATTATATATGTGATCACTGACTGTTTCGGCCAATATCAGGCCTCATCAGCCACACTAGGCCTTTCAGCCAGTGTGGGACAGTCATAATAGAAATTCTCAACAGTCTTGCTACAAAGCCTATAAAAAATCAAAAAGTGAATATCTCAAGAATATCAACATTATTAATTCAAGTGTAATAAATGCCAAACTCTGCTAATACCAATAGCGACAGATTAGATCAAATTCATGCCCAAATACATTTTCTTCCTCTGAAACAGAATTATATAACAAGGTATGTATGTATTGTCACAGATTCCCCCCCCCCCCCCAGGAGTGCAATACCTGTTTTTATACACAAATAGAAATCATTTGATAGCACTATTTCAATGGTATCCTGTAAGATTGACTCGAAACAAAGCAAAATGACAGAAATGACTTGGTCAAAAAAACAATTTTGAGCCAAAACTTCCTACTAGCAACCCCAGAAAATTCTTTTGTCTCTCCTCACAATATAAATTACATTCTTTTTTTGGAGGCTTTCACAGTCCAGTCTGTGAACTCTCTCTTCAACAAAAAAAATGCACTCATTCGAGACCACTTTCCAATAGTTCCAATAGCGCAGTGCAAAATGTGTAAACTACAAGGTCTGGTATAAATAAGTCAAGCAAGGTGGACTAGATGGTTGCATTGTCCATCCTTTTTTTAAAAAGATTTGTTAAAATTTTAGTGTTCAATGCCAGAGTAATCGCTTTTGACAAATGAAGCACTTTTATTTCTAGCTCTTTGCTGAGCATTGTAAATATTGTTTATGCCTCTGCATGCCTTAAAAATACAGAAGACAACTGAATACTATTGGGTAGCATCATAGTCAGAAAACCTAAAATAGGCCTATGTGCCCAACTGCTTTATTATGCACACTGTTGTTTCACCTAAACCCTTAAAATGTGCACAATAATTTTGAATGATTAATATCAGTTACTGTACAAGACCCACGAAGCAGTAAATACAAAATTATTTTCCCCATCCAGACCGAAGTTTTCAATGACTACTCTACCTGTTTTTTTGTTAAGCTAACAAAAAATTAATAAAATAAATGATCTACATACACCCCCCCCCCCCCCAGAAAATAACATTCAAAGGAATACAATTTCTGATTTGGCAGAATCATTAATTGCAATCTACTACATTTGTATTTGACAATATATCAATGATTCCCTCCTCAATTAAAATCAATTACACAAATTTCATTGATAGGATTTGATAAAGAAAAGTAGGAAAAAACCAAGAAAGTAGGACATTTTATGAAAAAGTAGGAAAAGCAGGACGAGTGGGAGTCCCTGAAGGCATCATCTATCGATTGTTGTCAGACTGTAGATAAAGTTGATGTTCTTACCCTGACAACAACCTGCATAGTGTAATAGGAGCATATCTCCATAACACCAATTGTTATGTGCTATGTCATTGGCTACTAGCAACCAGGGCATGAAAAATCTCATGAGCATTGTTATGTACCTATGTTGTCTATCATCTGACCCCTGACCTCTTTAGCCTTTATAATGGCTATATCCATACATGACATCCCTCTCTTAAGCTTTTAGGTTACGTAGTCATTCAAATATATTGCAAATTCTCCCCACTCGAGCAATCTTTTGATTAACGTCTGTAGGCAGTGTAGGAAGATCGTTTTGGATATGCTCATAGTTTTCAGAGCCAATGTTCAGGTAATCAAACTCCTGTGACGCATTGTATTTGAAAGTTTGGCACTGTGATGGTCGAATATGACTTCTGTTTCTTCGCAGAATTCTACCACAGGGTGTTTTCGCTATGTATGATCTTGGAGATCCATGAGCTGAAACTATCTGTGCTGGTTGCCATAAAGAAAGCAGAAACTATATTATGACAGAAATGCTCACCCCTTAGGAATTCTAAACAATGGTGAAAGAGTAAGAGTATGGAATTTCAATAAAAAACAATGGCAACCAGCACAGATAGTTTCAGCTTAGAACATTTTTCAGTATTACAAGATAATGAAAATGACTCCTTCGGGAGTTAATTTGTGATTGCCATACGAAACTAAAACAACATCAGTTGGCGATAAGTTCTGTTTACATTCGACGTTTAGAGAATATTTTTTGAATACTTTGAGTGGAATGATGTTGACTTGTGCCCCAGTATCAAGCTTGAATTCCACTACTTTTCCTTCAACTGATATAGCCTTGAGCCATTCATTTCTGGAACTGATCATATTAATTTCCAAGACACTGTCAATGTATAAACTTTCTATGTCGTTGTTGCTGTATGGAAGGTAGTTGTCTCTGTGGAGGACCTCATCAATCCGTCTATGATTACCAGCAGATTGTGGCTTAGGAAAACAATTTTCATTGCACATTACCGCAAAGTGATTTTTCTTTTTGCACAGATTGCACAACTTATTGAATGCAAGACAATGCCCTCTCTTGTGTTTTCGACCACAGGAATTACAGTTTCTCTCGGGCATGAATATACTTTTACCTCTGGACCTTATAGCATCAACTTCAGGACCCACATGAGGCTCATGGATTTTCTCCATCTGTCGTCGGCTAATCTCACAAGCACGTATGCTATCAACGGCTTTGCTTACTGTAAGATCAGGTTCTCGAAGCAGTCTTTCTTGCAGATTAGAATCACGGATGCCCGAGACAATCCTATCCTGAATTAAGCTGTTTTCTTGCTCTCCAAAGTCGCATGAGGCTGCCAAAGTTTTCAGTTCTGTAAGTTATACATCTATACCTTGGTTCTCTTTCTGAGAACATGAAAAGAACTTAAAACGTTCGAACACAACGTTACGTCTAGGAAGACAATATCTATCAAACTTTGCTAAGACATCATCATATTTTGTAGCACTTTCAGTATTAAATGAAAGGATGTATTAAATACACTCACGCCTTCATCACCAATGACGTTCAACAAAATTGCAATTTTAACCTCATCAGGCTTTTCTCAATCTTCTCGGAAGCAAGCATGAAATTCGCGAACTTTTGTTTCCATTTCACCCATTGATCAGACAGGTTTATGGAGCTGAATATCAACTCTCCAGGTAGCTTAAATGTCTCCATTTATTTAACTTTTAACTTATAGAACACAACAGTTCGCAGCAGCACCGTACATCTAAGAAGCAATAAGAGTGGGACCTATCTCAAATCATCTTAGAAAGCTCTTCTTTCCTGACACCACGTTATGTACCTATGTTGTCTATAATCTGACCCCTGACCACTTTAGCCTTTATAATGGCTATATCCATACATGACAAGCGTAGTTAGCCCAATCACCAGCAACTGAAATTGCTTTCTTCGAAAATTGTGAGTGAGATCAACGGTGAAAGCGAGTTCAGGCTTGAAATGGCTAAACAGACAGTGATACAGCAATGAAACAGAGGGAAGAATAACTATTGTGAAAAGAAGAGTTTTAAAATAACAACGGTCGCAGCTAGACCTTTGAACGACAGAAAATAAACTGGGGAAGACTCAGATAAAAGATAGGGGTTTTCTCTGTGTTATTGCTGTGTTACAATGGCACCTAATATGTCATGTATTTTTGGAAGGTAACCTCCTGGTCTCCTGCGTAGTAATATATTTCAAATGGAGTTGTTAGGGCAATTATGCTCAGATACAGAGAAAGGAAAAAATCATTATTGGGATTTGTTTAGCGAAATTGCATGTCTAACTAATGCTAAATATGCAAATGGGATTCAAAGTAATATAAAATGTAGTAGTGCAAGATATGTTTGCTGATCTAATTAGAAGAATAACAGATTGTAGTAAAATGACATGAAAAATAGTATTTGACGACAAAAGATATTATTTTGGATTGTAAATATTTTTTGGGGAAGGGTGTAATCATAATTCTGATAATGGGAAGCAGAAGAGGAATAGGAAGTAAGAGACACCTATTCAAGTAAAAGAACTAGATTGCAAAAAGAAAATATGAGTGAAATAATGTCAAGTAGGTGTATAGAATCAGATGTGTTAAATACTGATAGAGAAACATAGACTGTAAACAAGAGTGTTGATATTTACTGTGATGTACAGGAAAAGGATACAATTTATACTATAGAGTCAACACATGAAAATGGTAATACTGGTGAAAATAATAATAGTGACATAATAATACTGTAGTTAATAAGAGTGTTGTCAGGGAAGTAAAAAAAAATATGGCAAGCCTACGCGAATACTTCTTACAGAAGTAAATGACTGGATAAATTTGGAAACATGTATAAAAAAAATATGCGTGTTCAAAAGTTAAGGCGAAGCCCATGGGTAAGGACGTTAAAATTTTTGTTGATTGCCCGCAAGAGAGAGATCATAGTAAAATAACTGGATATCTGAAGGCCAACAAAATTCAATATCATACATTCAGGAAACCTAATGAGGATACAATGAGAGTGGTTATAAAGTGGACTTCACATAACTTGTGAAACAAAAAAAGTTCAAGAGACATGGGAAGAAATGGGTCATGATATTATTCCGGTAACTAGACTTACTAGTTATAAGGCCAAAAAACCTTTGCCATATTTATTAGTGGAGATTAACAAAAATGAAGACTTTGATAAGATATATAATGTTAAAACTTTGTTTAGTTCTGATGTAGTCATTGAAGCATATAAAAGACCTGGAAGACCAACTATGTGCTACAAATGTCAGTGCTTCAATCATGGGCAAAGTCAGTGTAGTAATAATGAAAGCTGTATGAAATATGGGGACACTGGACATACAGGTGTAGTAAAAAGAAAATATGGAAAGACCTGGAAAATGCTGCAACTGTCTGTCAGGGATTGCACATATCAATCTGGTCTGGGTGTCCAGCTCATCCAAAATATTTACATAAAGTTAACGCTAGATTTTTATATTTTATTTATACAATATTGTTTGGCCGAGGCCTACACAAGAGGATGCGGAATTATATATGGCAAAAGTGTCGATTGATGGTACGAGAAAATTCAGAAATCGTAGTGCAATCTACAATATTTGATGGTAGGTTGTTCCAGTCGATAATAGTTCTTGGGAAAAAGCTGAATTTGTGATAATCTGAAAGGTTATTTGTGATAATCTGGCAAAGATGGGCTGTAATTTTTTGGAATGATTGAGTCTAACAGAGAAATGTGAAGGTTGGATTAGAATATTGGATGTGTCAATATATAAAATTAGATCTTATAGCATGAGAGTAAATAGCATTATAAAGTAAATAATATAACAAATGTACTTATTTTGGCAAATACTGATAAAAATAAAATAAACCAAAAAAAAAACTAATAATAAAATGAAAGACTTTCTGAAAAATAACAAATATATTCACAAATAGACGTACATACGTACAAGCTGTCAGATCAGACAGAGAAAATAATGCTGATTCCTCTCAAGTATCTGAAAGTGAACTGTCTATTGATGATGTTGATACAAATGAACCAAGCAGAAGTTAGTACAAATGCAAATAAATAAGATACTTGCTACACTAATGAGATGTATGAATAAATTGTCAGAAATAGCACCAAATACAGATATAAGTAAAATTCAGGAATGTATAATTAATGCTATGATTCCTAATACTGAAGAAATCTAAAAGAAAAAAAAAATGTTTTGGAAAATTACATACAAGGGATTAATTTTTAAAAAAGCTATTTGCACATTAAATGGCAAAATATAGAGATAAACCTTCAACCATAGTACAATGGACTGCTAATGGTATTTTTACTTACCAGAGTTGAGAGAACTGGTAATAGACTGAGCCATAGACATATTGTGTATTTCGGAAACATTCCTTAAACCTGGAAAAAATTCAAAAATTGCAAATTTTAATTGTATTAGATTGGATAGAACAGATCGGAAAGGTGGAGTTGCCATATATTTAAATCGTAAATTTTACTATTTTCTCAAATTAATTCGCCCAGTGGAACTATGGAAGCAATAGCAATGGAAGTTGCTATAAACAGGAATGTTAAAATTAGAATTTCTTCTGTTTATAGACCGCCAGGTAATGAAATTGATGAAAAACATGATTTAAAAGATTTTTGAGACTTATTTACCTACTATATATATATATATATATATATATATATATATATATATATATATATATATATATATATATATATATATATATATATATTGGGCTGTTGAATAGTCTTTAGTTGTTAACTAGGAGAAGACATTTTAATTGACATTATAAGGACTTGAAGGAATCGACTAGGAGTAGAGGCCTAAAGTGCAATCCGCACCTTCTCGTGGTGCAGCCTATAAGTAGCCATGTTTAACACGTGGTGAAAGGACACGTGGGCTTCCTCCAACCCGCACTGGCCAGTGTGGAGAATTATGGCCAAAAACCCTCTAAAAAAGAAATATGAACTCTGTCAATAAACTAAGGCCCTCACTTCCGAGCAGTCTGAGTGTCCCCGGTTACAGCAGCAACCAGCAAGACATGAAGACAGAGGGTGCTAAGAATCTCTGGGTTGGACCAGGCTGCCATAAGATGATGACCTTGGCCATGTATAACGGACGATCTCTTTCTTCAGAAAATTGTTTGCAGGAGTTGGAAGAAGAACTGGAAAGAATAAATTGGGACATCTTAGACATCTGTGAAATAAGAAGGAAATGAGAGGAGAAAATCGAACTTGCCAGTGGACATGTATTTTACTACAGGGAACAGATAATGAAAGAACCAGTGGAGTAGGATTTCTCATTCATAAAAAGTGGAAAGATCACGTAGTTGAGTTAGACAGTACGTCTGATATAGTTGCAAAGCTGGTTTTGCAAACATCATGCAGATACTGGATACAGATTATACAAATCTATGCACTAACAACAAGCTATTCTGAGGAAGAAGTGGAAGACTTTTATATGAAGAACTAGACGAGCTGAATAGTAAAGGGAAGCATCATATCAAGATAGTAATGGGTGACTTCAATGCCAGAATTGGCGAGAGAAGAAATGGCGAAAGCAGTGTTCTCAACAAATTCAATACAGGAAGTGATCATTGACTGGTTAGATGCAGAATAAGGGTTAACACTAGAATGGAAAGAGCGAAACTTATCAATAATAGAAAAACTGTCATTGATATGGTAAAGCTTCAAGAACATGGATATAAATTCCAGTTAGAGCTGAAGAACTAATTTGATTTGCTGTATAACACCACTGAGGATGAACAAGATGTCACCACGATGAACAAAACCACCACCCTAAAAGAAGTAGCAAATGAAGTTGCTGGAGAAAAAGAAATCAAACCGGTGAAGAAAATAACAGAAGAAACAAAGAAACTTATGAAAGACCAGAGAGAATTTCAGAATAAGAAGAATGATCCTAAATCAAAAGTGGAATATGCAGAACTTTGCAAGACAGTATGAAAGCGGATTACAGAAGATGTCAGGAAGTTTAATTGCAATATTGTAAAGAAAGCATTGGAAGATAATAGGAGCTTAAAATCAGCGAAACGAAAACTGTGTGTTGGGAGAAAGGTAATTTTTGCACTAAAAAGAAAAGATGGAAATGAAATCATTAGTATTGTTGAGGAATTTTATAATACTCTATCGAAGGTTGGCAACGCCGCCAATGTAAACAAACACGCTAAAAAGTGTTCTCCGTAATTAATTTTATTTTGGATTTATATTTACCAGAAAATGTATGAAAGGTGAGAATTTTTGGACTAATGAACCAAACAAGTAGCTAAATAAGCGTTAATTATTAGAAAAGCATGCGTTAAAATTAATATATGTGACATAAAGTATAATCACATGCGATAATAACAAAGAACGATAGTGTCGACATCTAGTGCAGGAATCTGAAGGTGAAAACCATAGTAAACATGGAGTGTATAAAGTGTAGGGATTTCGTTGTAGATGAATCAGAATTTTTCAAATGTAAAAAATTTTCGCGATTTATACATCCTGTCTGTGCGGGAACAACTGAGGGATCCTTTAGAAAAATATCAAGGACAAAAAAGGAGGCGTTTCTGTGTTTTGAGTGTTTGAAAGAGATCAACCCGGATAGTGCTGATTCCAGTCCCTCTTTGGATAAAATACAAAAAATTATTCAAGATCTTCGACAGGAAATGAAAGCTTCATTTAATAAATCCATCAAAGATCTAAAGGAAAAATATGAAGAGACAAGCAAAGAAACGAGTGGACTAGTAAAAGCCATAACCTACAACTCAGAATGCATGGAAGAACTTGGAAAAAAAATTAATGACATGAAAATACACTGCTGGCCACCGTAAATGCAACACCCTGAAGGAAGCATGCAAATAATATGAAATTTACAACATGCATTAGCGGAGGTGAGATATGCAAATGATTAGAATTTCAGCGCAGACGCACATCACGCGCGCCTGTGGTGCCACTTCAAAGCGCTATTTAATGCTTGGAGATTTCGACGATTTGAAGTACGGCAATTGTGTTTTTCTTGTGGTTTTTTCAAAAAAACGATCAATTATGCCTCGTAGAAAACAGCGATCATCTTTTGATCAAGTATCCGAGTTCGACAGAGGAAGGATAGTGGCCTACCGAGATTGTGGATTATCTTTCAGAGAAATCGGTAGTCGTGTTGGACGAAACCAAACAACTGTAATGCGGATATGTGATCGTTGGATGCAGGAGGGTACGACGGACCGACGTGTTCGATCGCATCCACCTCAGTGCACCACTTCACGTGATGACAGGCGTATTGTGCGTATGGCAGTGGCGGATCGCTCAGCCACATCACGAACCATAGCACAGCACATTCAGTCTGTACCGCATCATCCAGTGTCTGCGCGTACCATTCGACGCCGTTTACAGCAGAGTGGTCTGTCCGCAAGATGTCCATTGCTTCGTCTACCCTTTACGCAGAACCACAGACGTCTCCGCCGCCAATGATGCGATGAAAGAAGGATGTGGACGGCACAATGGAATGAAATTGTCTTTACTGACGAGTCACGCTTCTGTCTGCAACACCACGATGGTCGGATTCGAGTCTGGAGACACCGTGGAGAGAGGATGCTGAACAGCTGCGTTATGCACCGCCACACTGGTCCTGCACCGGGTATTATGGTATGGGGCGGTATTGGATATCACTCTCGCACTCCTCTAGTACGCATTGTCGGTACTTTAAAAAGCCAGCGCTAAATCTCCGAGGTGTTGGAGCCAGTTGTCCTTCCTTACCTTCAGGGCTTGCCCACAGCCATATTTCCACAGGATAATGCGCGACCACACGTGGCACGCATTGTCCAAAGGTTCTTCGTCAATCGCCAGATTGAATTGCTTCCCTGGCCACCTCGCTCTCCGGATCTTTCGCTGATAGAAAACATGTGGTCCATGGTTGCTCAACGATTGACCCAGATTACATCCCCAGCTGCCACACCAGATCAACTTTGGCAACGCGTGGAAGCTGCTTGGTCTGCTGTACCCCAAGAACACATCCAAAGTCTCTTTGAATCAATGCCGAGGCGTGTGGCAGCGGTGATCTCCAACAATGGCGGCTACTCTGGCTACTGATTTTGGCAGGAACCACACTTCACAGAAGTCTATAAATTTAATCATTTGATGCTTGGTCAACATGTTATCTACAAAATAAATATTGTTGCGATATCTCTTGTCTTTCTTGGTGTTGCAATTTGGGTGGCCAGCAGTGTATATATAGAGCGAATTGACAAAGAAAATAAGGAGATGAAACTAGAAAATAAAAACTTGAAGGATGAAATGAAGGAGCTGAAAATAAGAGTAAACGACTTGGAAAATAGGAGCAGGAAAAATAATATTGAGATCAACGGTGTTCCTGAAACAGCCCAAGAAAGTGTTATAGAAATTGTCAATGCTCTAAAACAGGAGATTGGCATACAGGAAGACACACCAATAAAAAACTTACACAGAGTGCCTACCAGAAATTCAGCCAAAAGCAAGCCCATAATAGTGAGATTCGTGAATGAAGATTCCAAAAGACTGTGGATACAGAAGGCAAAAGAGAATCAAGTTAAAGCTGACAAAATTGATCCCAACTTCAAACCTCACAGGGTATATGTAAATGAGCATCTTTCCCAAGAGAGCAAGCATCTATTTTACCTGGTCAGAGAGTTTAAAAGGACTTATAATTATAATTATGCATGGACAAAAGAGGGGAAAATTTTTCTCCGGAAAACTGAAAACGGCCATGTATGGAGAATTAGAGATGAGGAAGACCTCAGGAAGTTGAACAGAAATGACGAACAATGAATATATAAATTATATTGAACTGGAACAGAACGAAGGTGTTCTGGAGGAATTGACTGATGTAAATAAGTTTTTTAATTACTCTCAAAATTCTAACCAGTATATAAATTTCCTAATTGTAAATATACAAAGTTTAAAATCTAACTTTGATACTTTCCTTGTATTCTTAAGATCTCTACAAGTTCAAATAGATATAATATGTCTTTCAGAAATATGAAAGGTAGAAATAGGTGAAGGAGGATGAACTGTTCAACTATAACATTATTAATTATGAATGCATTACTGACTACTATTCATATTCTGATTGTAGAACATACAACAAATCAGGCGGAGTCATTATGTATGTAAATAAAGCCCTTAAAAGTACTATATAATCTAGCAAATTCAAAACTGCAGAAAGCGTATGGATAAACTTCCCAGATTATGATGTTGAAGTGTTATTACTCTATAGATCACATTCTTTCACCATATCCCAATTTAATGATGAGCTTAAGATACTTATTCAAAGCAAAAGACAAAATATGCTAATTGTTGGTGATATAAATATAAATATACTTGATAACAATAACCAAATCTCTAATTACTTAGATATAATGGCTGTTGGTGGCTTTGTGTCCTTACAGGAATCTATTACTAGAGAAACTGAAGTAGGAAGCACATGTATGGATCATGTTTTTTATAGAACGAAGAAAAATACTACACAAAAATTTAATGTGTTCAAAACTCAACTAACAGACCATTATCCAATATTAGGATACATTGATTTTCAAGATATAGGAAAAGTAACGAATAATATTGAATGTACCAAAACCATAATTGACTATAGTAAATTTGAAAACTTTATATCAAATATCTCTTTTAAAAACGTCTGTGATGAGAAGTTCGTCCATCAAAAATATAAACGCTTCCTAGATATTATAACACTTAACACACTTAACTCAAACCTGTGGACTAAAAAAAAGGCAAAAAGATCAACAGGTAAAAATAAATGGATTACAAAAGAGCTCATAAAAAAAATAAACATCAAAGAAAAATTATATAAAAAATACAAAAAGTATCCAGGCATTACATATTACCCATTACATATGAAATGGAATACAAAAACTATGATAAGACACTGAAAAACCAAATTAAGCAAGCCAAATGTGAATAGCAAAAAAACAAATTTTTTGAATGTCATAAAGACAAAAGAAAACAATGGAAATATATAAACAACTTTGTACTCAACAAAAATAATTCAAATAAAATTTTTCCAAATCACCAAGACTCAATAACATTGGCAAATCAACTTAACATAGACTTTATTACAAGAAACCTGGATAGAGAAGATAATGAACACATGTATGAAGATGACAATGAATGTGTTTCAAATTCAATGGTCAGCATGGAAATTGAAATACCCACTTTAAAAAAATTAATAAATGATTTAAATGAACATAAATCAAATGGGTATGACGGGCTAACACCAAAAATGTTGAAAATTATTGCACTATACCACATTGATACCTTAAAAAACCTAATTGATTCTTCAGTAAGTAAAAGTCACTTTTACGATGAACTTAAGTTCTCCCTTGTACATCCAATCTAGAAAAAAGGAGATCCTAACAATATGGCTAAATACAGACCAATCTCAGTTCTTCCAATATTTTCAAAAGTTATTGAAAAACATAAGAATGGCCAACTAATTAGCTTCTTAAACCATAACAACTTTATTGCATGTAATCAGTATGGATTCCAGCAAAACAAAAATACTGAAATGGCTATACTAAAAGTCTAATTATCTAAATAATGGTTACAATAATAACAAATATTGCATAATAGTCTATCTGGATTTAAAGCAAGCATTTGATAACGTAGACTTAAATATATTAGCAATAAAATTACATAAGGCTGGAGTCAGGGGACATGTACTTGAATGGTTCAAAACTTATTATTTACATAGACACCAAGCTGTTACTATAAATAAGGAAATTAGTGATTACCACGAAACCAGAAAAGGTGTTCCCCAGGGATCAGTGTTGGGTCCCACATTATTCTTAATTTATATAAATGACTTTTGCAAAATTCACCTGAACGGACAGCTAATCTCATTTGCAGACGATACAGCATTATATATAGAAGATAACGATATAATAAATCTTTTAATAAAAACTGAAAATGACCTTAGAAATATCAATCAGTGGATGACAAAAAATAAACTTAAACTAAACATTAGTAAAACAAAATATCAATGCATTAAGCATTCATCATGACACTGAAATTCACGTTAAAATCCATAGCTGTCACCCACAACATAACTGTAATTGTGAACTCATAGAAAGAGTTTACGAGTATGAATATCTAGGAATAATCATTCAAGATGACCTAAAATGGAGTGCTCATTGCAACAAACTTGTCAAAAAACTCAGATTACACACAGTCCTGATATATATATTGAAGTACCTAATAGATGCAGACTTTCTAAAAGATATTTTCTATGCTTGGGTTTTCTCGATAATAACCTATGGCTTATGTGCTTGGGGAGGTGCATACCAAACCAACATTGAAAAACTAAGCAACATATATAATAAAATAAGAAGTATGATAATGGACACATATCGTGAAAACAATAATAATATAAATAGCTATATTTTTAACATCAGACAGCTATATATTTACAGAATGATTAACTTCTTAACAAGAAACAACGAATGGTTACAGAGAAAAACAAATAGAACCTCTCGGTAAGACTTAAAAACGAATATCAAATACCAAAAACGAAAAAACATCTCTTCCAGAAAAGTTTCTCTTTCAATGCACCTAAAATAATGAATTTATTCCAATCGGAGTACCAAACAACTAACAACACTAACAAAAAGTATGAAATATATCAATATGTAAAAACGTCTGAAATAATGAAAATGATATTTTCCTAGCATTATGAAATGTTTTAATTGCTCTATTTCATTTTCACATGTCCTGCCAATAGCATATCTAGACACTATTACATAAATTATGTCTTGCACACTGAATCACCTACAATATATATAATTCTCGAATTTTTTGCGAAACCTTCACAATTGTGAGGTTACAATCGTCTATTTTTTTTTTTTTCTCTGATAAATTTTATTCCATTGCTTTATGTCTTCATGCAAATAGAAAACCTAATAACATTGTAATGTACTTTGGTTCAAATTGGCGGCTAAACAAATAGAAATATTCAAAGAAAGAGAGAAGAAAAAAAAAAAATATATATATGTATCACTCATTGTATTATACAATACAATACAAATACAATACAAATACAACGCCACAACAGGCAAATTGCCCAACGAGGTGGCTGACTTAAGAACATCATGGATCCCTGGGCCATTTTTTGGAGGCCCTACCTACTACTGCTACACCCCAAATGCACCCCCCAACGAATCAGTACATGCGGGAATGTGCGTGTACGTGTAGTGCAACCTGACGTAAAGTTTGTTTCTGTGTAATGCTGCCATCTGCCACCAGTTTTTTTTCTAACTATGAGTGAATTGTTATGATTGAATGATTTATCGTTGTAGGACTGTTGCTCTCTGTGGCGAGACTTTTTAACAGGGAGATCGGCTCGCATTTGCGCCTTGAAGTTGGGAACCACAGAAAACCAACTTCAGCCGACCACCACTGTGGGGTTCGAACCCGGATCCTCGCATCGCGAGTCCGTCACTATAACCACTCGACCACCACAGCGGTTACTTTATAATTACCTTTACTTTTATAATTATTATTTTTTCTTTTTATTTCTTATTTAATTTAATTATTATTTTTTTTTATCTCTTATTTTGCTTGTGTAAACAGATAAGATATAATTCTTATCGGCTTCCTGGAAGGACAATTGTTCCTTGGGGCCACATAGATGTCTTTATTGTTTGTGTGCGCGCTCAGCGCTCAATTTCATATGTATATTTGTGTATTGTTAAATTAATAAAAAAAAAACACGAAGAACATTATCGAGACAGGAAAGGGAGCAGAAAGAAAAGAAAATTAATCCAAATTTGTACAAGTAGCACCTGTGATGAAAGAGGAAGTCTACAAGATTATAAGATTATGAAAGAAAGGGAAATGCCCAGGTGAAGATGGGATTTCAATAGACATTATTAAAGAAGCACGAGAAGAATTTGCCAATATGCTAGCTGCCTTGTTCACAAATTGTCAAACAAAATCGGATGTGCCTGAAGATTGGAATAACGCAATGATGGTTCTTCTTTACAAAAAGGGTGAAAAAGGGGATATCAATAACTATTGACCAATCAGTCTCCTATCAGTAATTTATAAAATCTTCACCAAAGTGCTGACATATAGGCTTGAATCCATATTGGACGATGCTCAACCACAAGAACAGGCAGGATTTCGAAGTGGATTTAGTACAATGGATCACATCCAAACAATCAGGGAACTTACAGAGGGACATAAGGAATACAAATTATCATTGTGTATGGCCTTCATTGATTTTGAGAAAGCATTTGACTCTGCCTTCACATCTATTGTTGTTAAAGCTCTAGATGTAATTGGGGTAGAGAAGACTTACATCACACAATATCATCAAGAAAATATATGACAAAGCAACTGCAACGATACATTTGGATAAAGGAAAAGCAAAAATTAAACTTGGAAAAGGAGTCAGACAGGGTGATACTATCTCACCAAAACTCTTTACCGCTGTTTTAGAAGAAGTATTCAGAAAACTGGATAAATAAGGAATTAAAATAAATGGAGAGTTTCTCAACCATTTGCATTTTGAAGACGACATTGTTGTTATCAGCAGTAGTCCAGACGAACTAGAAGAAATGATACAAGAATTGACGAAGGCAAATCTTCACGTTGGGCTTGAAAATGAATCTGCAAAAGACTAAAGTTATATTCAACCCGTTTGCGTTGAAGAGGACAATCTTGCTCAAGAGATATAGAAGAAGATGATAGAAGAAGTAGAAAGCTATGTATACCTGGGACAAGAAATCACCATGGATAATGGAATCATTAATGAAATAAACAGAAGGATCAGGATTGGATGGAACACTTTTGGCAAAAAACTGTGTAATTCTGAAGAGTTACTTGCCATTATGTCTGAGAAGAAAAGTTTTTAACCAGTGTGTGTTACCAGCACTGACTTACGGATCTGAAACATGGACACTTACAAGCAAGAGGATACAAAGGCTACAGACAATGCAAGAGAGCATGGTAAGGTGTATGTTAGGCATCACAAGAAGAGACAGAAAACGAATCACTTGGATAAGGAAACACACAAAGGTATATGATATCAAGGAAAGAATCAAACGTTTGAAATGGAAATGGGCTGGACATATTGCAAAAAGACAGGACAACAGATGAACCATAAGTATTCCAGAGTGGTACCCCGTCCGAGAAGGCGTCACCACGCAAGATGGATTGACGAGATCAGGAAAGTGGCAGGAGTCAACTGGATGGCTAAAGCATCAGACAGAGCAGAATGAAAAAATTTCGAGACCTTCATCTAACAGTGGATTGAAAATGGTTGTTGATGATGATGATATTATGGTAGGGGATTTAAATTGTAAAAACAACTACTGGGGATCTAGGATCACTAATAAAAAGGGTAAAAAAATTAAAGAAATTTTGTGATAGAAATGGTATCGACATATTGGATACTAGTGAACCCACTCATGTACCATATAATACAATACAAGCACCTGATATTATTGACATCTCATTGTTAAAAAATATAAATTGTAAAATAAATGCTGAGGTATTAAATGCTTTAAAATCTGATCATTTACCTGTTGAACTTCAAATTGATATGTTGGCTCCAGCAAAAAAAGTGATGTACAAATTTACTGACTGGAAAAATATCAGCAAGTATTGCAGGAAAAACCAGTTTTGGTACCTATAATTGAAACTGAACAAGAAATTGAAAAAATGGTGGAGGAAATTTCAAATGATATGCATGAGGCTTTTTTAGTATCCACTAGAGAAAAGGTTAAGAATATAAATCCACTAAAATTGCCTCAACATTTAAAGAATAAAATTCCAGATAAAAATAAAATAAGGAGATTGTATCAAAGAACAAGATATAATAAACAATTATAAACAATATTTATAAACAATTGTATAATGTACATACAATAAAAGTTAAACAAGAAATCAGGGACTTTCAAAATCTTCATTTTCTTTGAAAATTGGATTAGGGATGCAAATGCTGTAGATGGTACAATATATGATGTTTATAAAAAGATGAGCAACAAATACTCAATAATTCCAACTATACATAGTAGACTTTAATATCATAATGATGAGAAAGCACAAGAGTTTTCAGAAGATTTCGAATTACAATTCTCCCCAATTTAAATTGTACTTATGAACATGAGAGGAGAATAAAAAAAAGAATAGTTCATGACTATTTCAATAATTTACCTCCAATGGATAACAGTTTTTTGCCACCCACAGATGTTAATGAGCTGGAAGGAATTATTTCAAAATTAAAACCAAGGAAAGCTCCGGGAATGGATGGAATCACTTTCAAGGCAATAAAAATGCTGGCACCTAATTTTATAATTTCATTGGTTAATATTTTTAATGTTCTTGTTAAATTGGCTTATTTTCCAAATTTTTGGAAAAATTGTATTTATAAGAATTATAACTGAAGCTGGTAAACCTGCAGCTTTCACTTCTTCATAAGACCTCTCTCTTTATTGCCACATCTTTCAAAAAATTTTGAAAAGGTTTTTTTCAAGTAGATTAAAATTGCTTTTATAGATGAAAATAATTTAAGTAGAATTGAGCAACTATTGAGGATAGTTGAATGTATACAGGATGCAAAAATTCATAAAGACTATGCAGTAGCAGTCCTTCTTGATTATAAACATGCATTTGATAAAATATGGCACGAAGAATTGTTGTGCACAATGATTAGAAGGGGTTTCCCATCAATTTTTGTAAAATTTTTGGATGTATATTTGTCAAATAGGACACATTTCAAGATAAAATAAATGAATCAATTTCTGGGGGAAAAAAATTAAAGCTGGTATAAATCATATTAGGACCTATAATCCATAATATTTTTATGAATGATTTTCCGAGAGTTCCTAAGGGCATTCTAGGGCATTATGCTGATGATGTGATAATGATATGCACGGACAAAAAACCAATGACAGCATTATCTAATTTACAAGAACTAATTAATAAGGTTGAAGAATGGAAAGTTTTTTAAAGCTAAACTCAAAATGTAGAAAAATGTGAATTAATATGGCTCACAAAAAGGCAATTATGGCTGCAAAGTGAGTGCACCCCCCCCCCCTTCTGTATGAGAGGGGGAAGATGTTCTATATAGAAATCTACTTTACAAGAAACCCTTGATGCTCATTATAACGACCCCCCCTTTCTGTCGAAAGCTGACACTATATTGTTGGAGGTTGTTATATTGAAAGGTACACATTTATATTACCTGTAGTATTTCTTATACAAAAGCATTTCAGACTTACCCTACAAGTCATTGCAATGGAATGGTCACTATAATGTGGGAGTCCTTACAACGAGCGTCGACTATATCTAGGCTTCTCAAAGCAAAGATAATTAATTAGCTTAAGGCATTTCATATATGGAGATCTCCACAATGCTGCCCATGTCAAATAAATAAAAACTGTATCCCTGATTTGATTTGTGTGGCAATATAAAAAACATCAGGTAACAAGATTTGGAGAAATCCTTGGTGCCAAGTTGCAATTGGCACTAAAAGAATGGGTATTGTGGCCAGCTGAGGAAACAGCAATGTTGACATGTTGATAGTTAAGCTGGGCAAAAATGCAGAAATCAAATTTTCCAGTTTACATTTTAATGTGTCAATTAACATTGGATCAGCACTTCAAAGCAGAATATGTAGAAAACTGTGTTGTACCTCGCAGAGCAATCTCAGGACAGAAGGAAAGTTTAAGGAAAGTTTAGAAAACGTGATTATGAAAATTTATACTGAAGAACATTTCTAGTCAGCTGAGGGCTAATTGCAGAATACAAAATATTCTGGTTTAGGGGATCAGGGCTTGCTTAGAAATCTAAGCACAGACAAATTTTTTATGAGACGGAAAACTTTCTACCTGAGAAAAACTCAGCCAAAATAATGTATCATTCAACTTTTCCAGAGCAGAGCGTCCTTGTTATATGTCGGCAGATATGCTGATATAAATTCCAAACATTTTGTGCTGACTCAAATTTAGTAACTACACTGAGAATTTTTTTTTTGGTGCAAACTTTTTGTGTCAATTTTAAAAATTGCGATGGTGACTTGGCATTTGTCAAGCCCTCCTCAGATGTCATTGACTGTGCACCTTTTTAACAGGTAACAAGAATAAAATTCTGAGAAACCATATGATCTAGCCTAAACGACATGTGTCTTCATGTAAAAAATAGAATTGATAAAAATAAAATGAAAAATTGATGAAAATAAAATTTTTTGCATAAAAGGTAGAGATATATATAGAGCCATTGAGATTGTGTCATCTTAAATAACAATAAGAATGGATAATTATTGATGAAATTGAACTTAATCATCAAACATCACACTGGAGTAATGTTTGATCTAAATGCTTTATTATAGTATGCTTATTGTAACCTAGCAAAGCAGACAAATCAGTAATCTGTGGAGTCCATAAGATAAACCAAAAAAAAAAAAATGAAAAAGGAAAAAAAAAACAATACAATAACAATATTGACAAAAGACATTGTTCAAAGCATCAGTACTTGTGTAATTTGAACATGCTGGGAGTGTCAAGCATGAATATCAAGTTAAATCAGCCAACTTCAAGAGCACCCATAGGTCTCCATGGAATCACCATCTATATAGACATAGCGTCTGTTATATGTTGTCTATGCCTGTGTCTAATCTCGTGCTCGTTAGCACTTAATACCTACCAATTAAACCCCTTGTATACAAATTATATTCCAAGGATTAAAATCATCTTGATTTCATGCATTCGTATGTCAAATTTGCCGCTAGGGTGCCAGTGTCGTTTTAACGCCTGTGGCCTCAAGAGAAGAGGACCTCACAAAAATGAGAACTAATTGAAATTTTTGATAATTTTCCAGGTGAAGGGGCTCAGAAAAAATCAATTGACCCGAGGCCCATGATGCTCATAAGACGGCCATGTAGGGTGCTCTTATTTTGATGATGAGTACAAAATTTTTTGGTAAGATTACATTAATCTAAGTTACAAACTCTGGAAGGACTACATTCTGGCGGTGGATTATACTGCACCTGTTCCCGAGGTGATTACCAGGGCCGCAACTAGATGCTTGCTCACCCGGGGCAAGCGCACATTTTGACGCCCCCTTGTAATGTTGAAGGAGACGTTTCTGAATGGAATTTACACACCCCTCCCCCCCCTCGGGTCCAGCGCACAGGGCAGGAGACCTGCCTGCTCTTCCTGGTTGCGGCTCTGGTGATTCACAATGCCACAGATTGTTTTGTTTTAAATGTTCCCGGCAATGAAAACTGAAAAATATTTCCACCATAAACGAAATTATTAAAAAAAACTAATTATTTAAAAGACAAATGAATGTTATCGATTATTCTCCGATATTCACATCCAGTGGAATATTCTCGCAGAAAGAAAACTATTTTCTCATGTCTTTTTTACTTTCTAGTATGACCCAAGCACTCACCTTCATAGGGAAACAGCGCCATTTTCAGAGAGAACAAAAGGAAGCATATCAGCAATAAATGAAGAACATATCCACGAGAATAGAAGATGAACATAAACACCCATCACAAATTCCACTTCGATTGCAGTTCTTGAGCTGAAATTCATTCCGACAGTTTAAGTTGATATTGAAAATGATTTATAGTGGACTAAATTTAATGTCTGAGAGGAAAGAGGTACCCAGTATGGTATGAATTTGAAAAGAGGGAGGATGTCATTCTTTCTATAACAGAGAAGAGATTGAGGTGAAGAAAATGCTATAATACTTGATTGACAACGTAGGCGGTCAGTTTGTCCATAGGGAAGGAGTCACAAACTAATTATATATTCCAGAAACCTTGAGTCACAGAGACGCCCACGCTCAACTATTGGCTTATACGACGCATAAGAAATGAGGTTCCTTGGGGGAAGAAAAATCCCTGAGCTTTTTTCGGTACCCCCCCCCCCCCACCCTTCATTCCTCTAGGTTTGGAAAACGACCCAACGCTCGAGGGGCGAGGTGGAAGGTGGAGAATAGAAGGAGGAGTGGGGCACATATCGAGAGGCATGTGGAGGTGTTGGAATGAGGGCTTTTTCAAAATTTCGCATTTTGGGGAAACGTGAATTTTCGGGCCCCTTTATATTTATACGTAGCAAAGATGGGGTGAAGCTTGTATTCCGTATTCGGCCCTTTTGCCGAATATTCGGTTGTGAATTGGGAATTCGTGGGGTTCTGGGTACGTGTCCTGCTTGCCCATGCGAGAAGCAGACCCTGATTATAATCAGAGCCGTCTTAAATAGAAAATTTGAATTTTCTTTGCCCTTGATAGTTAGAGATGGACTAATAGTGAAGAATGTGAATGATGAATTTTAAGGAAATTGATATCCGAATGCCGAATATTCGGTACTTGGCCAAAACATTAGCCGAATATTCGGTTTTTTGGCCAAATCACTATTATCACTCCATTCTAATTTGTAATGTTCTTTGAGGCAGAGGCGTATGCACTAGAAAAGGGTGGGGCGTCATGTGGGCCCACGCCTAAAATACAAAAGCAGCCTATATTGGGGTCCCGAAAATTTGTTGGCTCTGGGCACGTGTCCTGTTTGTCCATGCGAGAAGCAGACCGTAATTGTAATCAGGGTAGTCTTGAATGCATTATGTTTCCCCCATCCCTACCCGTTTTACATGAATAGAAACGATTGCTCGCATATTTACATGCTTCATCACGTGGCCCCCTCTACACTTGAGACCACGGGCCGTGACAATACCTTCTAGATACATAGAACAAGTACGTACATACAGGGCCACCCTTATGAGACGCGAGGCCCGGTGCGAAAATAATTTGATTTTATATATTTAGTGGGGTTGAGGAATCGCCACCCAAAGATTCGTGTATTACAGAATATACAGGAATGCTGAAAAATACCTACTCATCAATTAAAACTCAGAATTAATGAGCGGTAAAAAAATCCGAAAATTGATGAAAATTAAGAATTAAGAGAGAAAAATCTCTCAGAATTGTTGAAAATTCAAAATAAATGAGGGAGAAAATTCCATATTTGAAGAAAATCTAAACTTAATGACAGAAAAATTTCAGAATTTGGATTGCAATGTAATAATTGCAATGTAATGTAATTGGAATGTAATAATTGCAATGTAATGTAATTGGAATGTAATAATTGCAATGTAATGTAATTGGAATGTAATAATTGCAATGTAATGTAATTGTAATGTTACAATTGCAATGTAATGTATTTGTAATGTAATCAATTGCAGAAAAAAACCCCGAATTTTTTAACCGATAAAAAACGTATTTTTTCAAAGGGGTGCGGGAAGATAAGTAGCATTGCTCTGAGAGGTGCGGGAAGGAAAAAAGAATTTACGTTATATTATATTAGTTACGGTTTTTTTTTCAAATCTTCAGAAGAACAATATAAGGATACTCAGGATTTAAGGAACACTGATGAAATGCGAATTAGTTATCCAAGTTATTTATAATATTGTTTTGAAAAATTTAATATTGTGGGTAATTTTTCTCAAGAATTCTTATTATATAACAAACAAAATGCAATTGAAACCATTGAATTTTTGTGATATTTTATGTGACGTCTATGGGATGGGGGGGTGGTTTTCAAGGAAGTTTCAATTGTACGATTTTCACCCTTAAACGACGTTTTGACGTGGCCTCTTGCACGTTGTGTAAACGAGGTTCGAACTGTGGTAACGAATCTGTAGCATGGGAGAATATAACCTCAGGCAAAAGCTTTCCCTTTTCTCTGTCTTAGGATTGCTATTTAGGATTTTCTAGTCAGAAAAGTGATAAGAATCCGACATCATGAATTTCAATTGGCGATTCCAAGAAAGAGAGGCAGGCTGGGAGGGTGGAGCGTAGAATGCAAAGGAACAATTTAATACTTCCAAATCTTTGAAGGGGGACCCTCATAAAAATCCTATTGAGAGTTTTGTTAATACCAATTCCCAGGAAGTCATCTTGACTGTTGTCATCTGAAGGACTTGTGTGCTAGAATAGGAAGAAAGAAAGGAGCCAACAAGAATATTGATGTCTTCTACTGGTCGATTATCCAATATTTACTCTGAATTATTTTAGAATACCCGTTTTCAACTGAAATAAAAAATTGCTTCAGGTGAAACAGTGACAAGAAAATTTTTTCAAGCTTTCAAATTTTTTACCAGGGTTCCGGGATTTTTGGGGATCCCTTTCGATTCCGCGGAACCCCAAAAAAGCTCTCACGGAACCCTAGGGTTCCCCGGAAAACCCTGGTATAGGTATAGGTAGGAACAAAACTGAAAAAAAGAAAGGAAAAAAAAAAAGAGACATTTGCTTTCCTTTTCAAATGGAAAAGATGGGGAAACTCAGCTAAAAGTTTGTAACAGAAAAAGGTAATCTTGCCTAAGAGCTCTTCCACATTCACCCTCCTCCACCCCACATCCTTTCAGCTTTATCATCCACGTCAGTACAGCTACAGCTACAGCTTCAGTATATCGGAAGATGAGGTCACTTTTTAGAAAGGAGAAAGAATATGTGGGTGAGACACATATACTTAGGGTTTCTATGTTTGGCTATTAATCGCTCAAAAAATCAACTTCGCATAAACACATACAGCACGATCAAAGCTGCCTTCCAAGGAGTATCTTTTAGGAGGCTTTTTGGCAGGACCCCACAAAGTGCTGAAACTTGCGGGGAAATCTTTAGGAAAGGTTCGAATGAACAAAATAGACCTTCATAAAAGTATTGATAAACAGGGAAGTGTAAGAAATCAGAATGTAATCACGTTTTCTCCACTCCGATAAATATAGTTTAGTGGTTATCAAAGTGTGCGCCGCGGCAAAGTGGGCGCAACCAACCACCCAAGCTGCGTTGAGCTGTCCCTGTTAACGTGTGCCCCCATTCAATACCTTGAAACGATTCTTTGTAAGACTATCCTGGGGAGCCGCGGATACATATCCACCAGGGCAAGGGAGCCATGGAAGTTAGAGACGAAAGTCTTATAGGTACATACAGGGCCTCATCTAGGGAAAGGGCATGGAGGGGGGGGGGAGTCTGTTTTCAGAGGTGTTGTATCAGAAAGAGCTTTGAATTTGACACTGGCCCGGGGCACCTGAGTAAATTTTCGTTTCTAGTTGCGGCCCTGGTTACATAAGCGTAAAGTTATTGAAAATACTGGGAGGGCTTAAAAGGTTAAGGTGGGGACACGAACCCACCAATTCTATAGAGCAGAAGTTCTCAAACTTTATCCACCTGCGGCGTCCATTACCCTAAGGGGTCATTAAAATATTAGCTTAGCATCGAGGGGGGAGGGGGTTTCTGATCTGTTGACTTTTTATGACAAGGGGGAGGGGGGTTTTAAGGTTACTTACGTCATCAACCCTCCCCCTTTTTTGAAGATATGAAATATTCTAAGCTGCTGACGAAATTTTGCTGATGGGGGTAGGGGGGGGGGGGGGGGTCAGTGTTTTGTTGACAAGGGGGGGGGGGTCAAAAATGGCTGAAAATCTGCTTACGTAATACTTGAATCGCCCCTAATGAATGTTTATCCGTAGCTTCCCAGAGCAGTTTAACAAAGAATGTCTTCGAAAAATCTTTGTTTGCCCCTGACAAAGGTGGGCGGCTCTGCTATACGGTATTATAAAAGATAGGGTAAACATTTTGGATCGGGGGGGGGGGGGAGGATATAGGCTGAACTTTGCGAAAAATATAATTTCGGGGAGGGGGGGGGAGTTTTAAAGCGTGTGCCTACCGGGGGGGCCTCAGATCCAGATGGCGAGGACCTCATGAAAATGAGATCTGATTAAACGTTTCGATAGTTACGCATGCAAATTCATAGGCAGGCATTTCTGATCATGCATGTGGTATGCATGGTTCTATAATTTAATTATAACATACGTATAGTACTAATTTCTGTATGGAGTATGGTAGTATTGGTAGTGGTCAGGGTCGCAACTATAGGGGTGGTGCCCCGAGCGCAGGACAATAGGGGGAACGCAAATTTAACCCTTCAACCTCTTCTTCGGCACTACGAGGGGACAAATAAATACGTACTTGCCCTGTTTAACCAAGTATCTAGTTACGACCTTGGCAGTGGTTCACACTTTTGTCTTCTGTTGGCTCCCGTTGCTCTAGTGGAGATGTAGCCGCGGCTCTCCAGAATAGTCTAGCAAAGAACTGCCTAATGGTATTGAATGGCACCCATTAATAAGGAAAGCTCACAGTGACGCCCTTGACAAAGGTTGGCGATGCCCCAAGGTAAAAGAAGGAACAAAATTGAAAAAAAAGAGGCAGTTGAGTATCGGCAAATAAACACCGTGGAGGAATTGCATTCAAGGATTGAAATCATCGTCACTTCATGCGTTCGTATGTCAAATTTGTTGTAAGGATGCTCTTATTTCGATGATCGGTACAGACAGTGCTAACGACTGTATAAAGGTTGAGGACTTCTGAACTATATATTAATGTTTCTTTGACACTTTACCGAATTTTTCGACGTTTATCCAAAGTCGTGTGTACACGATAGTATCAAATTCAAGCACAACGTGCTGATAACACGAGGTACCAATGTAAAAAAACCACGGAACAGTTTAGGTAAATGATGGTAGTATTTTTTTCCTCAACCGAAATGGGAAACAAGTACGGTCGATTATGTAAAAAGAAATCCAAAAATCCACAGCGAAAATTGATGTGACACATTTCTGCGAGCAAAATATTGGAATGCTTAAAATTCAAATGATTCAAGAAACTCATATTTTTTTTAGGAATTAAAAAATTCAATTTTTATCATCATCATTCATTTTTATCAATGTTTTATTTTTAAACATTAATTTATTACAAAAAATATATTAATTATAATTTGCAATTTTGAATTTTTCAACATAAGAGTTTCCCAACCTTTTTGTCCCATCGCCCCCTTCTTCAGAAAATTTTTTCTCCCATCGCCCCCCAACGCAATCTAACCCATAGGATCCTATGTTATACCCGTAGCTTCTACCGCTCCCCTGGAACATTTCATCGCCCCGCCACAGGGCGTTAGCGCCCACGTTGGGAATCACTGGTCTAGAACATATAAAATATAGTTTTGTGGTTTATTTTATCTAAGCTACTGATTACCCGTGTTCAATTTGCTAAGTGGAATAGAGCTGCTTATTCAAAATATGTATGAGCATCACAGAGGTAGGTTCTAGACTTCAGAAGGTTCTAGACTTATTGTCAATGTTGTGAAATAGCTTTTTTTAACCTGATAGATATGCTAAATAAAAAGAAACACTTACTTTTATATAGATTAAAGGGTTTTATATTCAGAATTATAATTACTGAGAATGTATTTTGATATTTTAAATTTTCTGATCTGTCCAAAATTTTATTCCATGTAAAAATTCTCACATAGAATCTGTTAATACACTAATTAAACTCATTTATTTTCGTCTAAAAATTTCTTAGAGCTCAGGGTGTATAAATTCAGTTTTAAAAAGTATTTTCAACCAAAGCAGAGCCAATAGAACTTGATACCCAAAGCATTTGTTTTGTATATTAAAAATTAAATACAGCTTCAATTCGAAAACCATTGCATTATAAATATACTATATCATAGTGCAGAAGTAAGAATAAATAAGTTTGACTAAGGATAAGTTACAGGAGTTTCTTAAGCATCATGTACAAGCTAGCATTGCCAAATTAAATAACATTTTAGTTCTAGAATTTAGTATTTTGATAGCTAGAAATATTTCAATGTTATGCACAATAAGAGTATCTTAGTGATCATCTTGATAATTTAATAATAACAGAAATCATCAACATTAATAATAATCAATCAGCATTGCATATATCATGTAATAAACTATTTTTAAACACTCATCTGTCGTGAAACGAGTACAGCAAATGGTTTATATCAAAGCTCATATATAAGCAGTTGAAAAAATTTTGGAAGGTCAAGAGAGAGAATCATCTTGAGTCAGAGAATGTGTCAAATAGTATATTTTACATGAAAAAAACCATATATATATATTCTTTTGTCCAAAATAATTCTGTAGAGAGTAGAAAATGATTTTAGAATCATATTAAATATTTATTCTTTTTATACAGTCACTTTAAACATTACATACAATTAACGTGTGCATTTCCAATGGGAATTTTTTTTATTGGAAAGCAATATTTTTGAGGTTTTTTGACAAAGGTTTTTGACAGAGGGGTTTTTGACGTGACAGTTTAAAACGTCAAAAATTGCCATGTGTCAAAAACCTGCCAACCCTGCTTAGAACCAACACAATACATCGACCTTTCCAATACATTACCTTGAATCAACGCCTACCCTAGGCTAGGGTTCAGTGAGCTTCCCTTCTCCTGGGGTATTTTATGAATGGTCGTCTCATGGATCACCCATAATTAGCTGAAAGGAACAAATTAAATATTAACATATTTTCATTCGGAAATCATAGAACCTGATTTCATCCTGCAGGGGCGCGGTAGCCCAGGTCGATAAGATACTCGCCGAAAGTACCAAAAGGTGTTTAGAGGTGTCGTGAGTTCGATATCCGGTTCGTCTTTGTCAGAAAAAAAATTTTCCTGACACAGGGGTACAACAGAAACGGCGACATGACCAACCTCTCGACGAGTATAAAAACAAGCCTGCCTTTCGGAATCGGCAATAAATTGTAGGTCCTGATCTAATTAGCCCTCGTGTGCAGAAAATGACCGTGGTGCGACAAAAATGATCAAATGATCATCCTGCAGAGTCCAGGGCCCCCACATCCTGGAGCGGGGCCCCTAGGCTGGGATCTTTTGCGGGGCCCTCAGTCAGACTTTTCACGGGCCCCTTCTGTAGTTAATTTATAGCATAAAAAGCAAAAACAAATGAGAACTGTCCCGGGCCCCAGGGCTAGAGCCCTGCCAGCCCCCCCCCTTAGTGGGGGCCATGGCAAGGTCCATATGGATATGAGGACCCCGGCCAATGCCCACATGGACCCGTAATTCAAGATGGCCGTGGCCCTATGAACAACTCTGCTGGATTCTGAAAGTTGTCATATTTTTCCCAACGTATTTCACAACAAAGATTTATTTCGTTATAGCCTCCTTCACCACTTGTCGTGGCTCCCCTATCATCTGATTTTCACCAGTGGCTCCCTTAGAATGCCACAGTACCGTAAGGGGGCAGTAACTAGGATTTTTTCCACCCCTCAACTTTAGAATTCGATAATTTTAAACGGTGTTCTTTGTTCCCACGTTAATGCACGGAGCAGTTGCCTCCCCTCGCCCTTATGTCCTGAGGTCGAGAATCACTGCTCCACAACGATATTTTTTCAAGTCTAGTTTGGAAACTTCTATACTCTGTGAAATTTCTGCCTCTGGATAATCCCTCCACAATGATATCTTTTCTTATTCCGCATAACATTGTTAATATCTAGGGTCAGGCCCGTCATTTAGGGGGCCACCCTGGGCCATGGCCCCCCACATCCTGGAGCAGGGCCCCCTAGGCTGGGGTCTTTTGCGGGGCCCCCAACCAGACTTTGACGGGCCCCTTTATGATGAATTTATAGCGTGAAAAAGCAAAAAAAATTGTGAAAATCGTACCGGGCTCCAGGGCTGCAGCCTTGTCAGCCCACCCCTTGTGTGGGCCATGGCCCTGGCTTTTGAAAATGCATTAAAAATGCTATATACTAATATATATATATATATATATATACATTCATTGAATACACGTGCTTTGCCCCCCCCCCCCCTCCTGGAAAAAGTTGAAATTACGGCCCTGTGTCGAGAGGGTATTGTTAATGCAAAGGCCATGGAAATCCTCACAATAAACGCGCCATCAAAAAATGTACATGATTTTTCTAGTAACCTTTTCTGTGGACGGTAGAAGTAGCAGTCACCCGAGATAAGAAAGGCACGTGTAGCTGCTTCCTGTTCCCAACAACCGTTCCCCTCCCTTCTCTATAATCCCAGCACGTAGCTGCAACACCAGCTACAGTAGATATAAATCTATTGGTGTTGACATGTGTTACCCCTTGCTCCCAACGCACCTCGCGCCCCTCTCTCTCCCTTCAGAACCAATACTAGATATTCTTCGCAAGTAGAAAGGAACTGAACATGGGGGAAGATAGAAACCACCAATTCATGGTCAGGAAGATATTCTCGAAAACGGCCATTTTGCAAACTGGATGGAAAATGGAAATGATCCCATAGTTGGGTGGGGCCTGGAGGGCTCCAGCACACAAACAAGGAATACACACACTCAAGCAGGGGCGGCTCGAGCTTACATGCCGCCCGGATGCGAAGCCTCATATGCTGCCCCTAATGGCCACACTGGCAGGAGACTGACAGGGCTTCAGTTAAGGGTACCTCGAGATAAACCTGATTTTTTTTTTTTCAGCAGAAAGCGGCACATCATTTACCGAACAAAATGTGCGCGACCATAAGTCCCGCTTTTGAAGTAGATTTTTGTGGTTTTTTTTCACTGCAGAATTATTTTACCGTTCTTAATAATGCCAAATAACTTAATCCTTGAAACAGCACTTTTTTTTGTGAGCGATTATCACATATCCTGTGAAGATGATATGTAACGAGATTATTTTTACTAAGAAATTTTTCAAAGGTGTGAAGCACGATGTAGAAGCTATGGGGGAGGGGCAACAGGCAAGAGACGCAAAAAATAAGTTAGTAATAGGGTACAGATTGTCTGGAGCTGCCAAGATAGCTTATATTGTTGTTTCTGGTATTACTGGCCCTGTCCATTTTCTCAACGTTTCTGTCGTCGAGATATGACTGAAAAGCGAGATGTCATGTGATTTTTTACTATGTTAAATTTTGGGGTCTTAACTAAAGTCTACGGTGCCACCCGGGTGCGCCGGAGTCCTTGCACCCTCGCTTAAGCTGGCCATGCGAATAAAATAATATTTTATGAATTTATCGCTTTAGCCTGTGATTTGGAGGGGCGGGGGGGGGGCAACCGGCTTTAAATACAATAGAAATGGACAACAAGGTGAAATATACACATACATTGAGTATATGTTCTCCCAGATACTGTACGTATTTCGCACGTTTTTCTGCATGTTCAGAGATTGAATGTATGATTCATATATACGAATTGATTGAATGTATGATTCAATCTCAGAGAAATATGATTTCGCTATTATAATTAATCTTTCTGTATTAATTACAACATCCATCTTTAACTTGTTGCTCGCGAGCACCATGGTGTGCTCCCGGAAGCACCAACAGTGCTCAATGCGCATGGAGGACCGTCTTAATAGCATCATGGGCCACTGGGCGGTGATTTTTCTGAGGCCTGCGTTTTCTGATAACCCGGCTAGAAATGCCTGTCTATCAATTTTTAAAAAATTTCCAACAAATTTCATTTCCATAAGGCTCTTTTTTGCACTTGAGGCACCCCAGGACGTGCCCGTTTGAGTGCACGCGTTAAGATGTCACTGTGCGTATGCATGATTTCGTGCTCGCGGGCACTTGAACAAGTACACCTCAATTAAACACAATGTAGAAATCGCAATGTATTTCAATTATGCAATTGTAATAATTGCAATATAATTGTAAGGATGACAAATATGCAGATTTCAGGCATACGTACATATCAAAGTTGCGGAAAGGGGGCTATTGTTTTGTTGATGGATAGATTAGAGTGCTTGCGACTCGAGAAATGTTAAAAGACTATTATAACATGTTTTGCAGTGCAATTATTTAACTTTTGATTTGCTTATTCCAGTTTGACACACATGGTCCAGAAAAAAACATTTTGCGCACAGTCTTAATTTTAAATATTTATGTTTATGTTATTATATTTATATTATTACTGTATTTAATTGATCCAATCCATGCGAACGAACGAATCCAATCCATATACTTAGAATCCTACATATTTAATAAATTTCAGAAGTGTTGTAGCAAGAAAAAAAGCTAGAACTATATGGATAGTTCGTAAAACAGAAAGGATCCTAAAATGCAGAGAAGAGACAATGTTCACCAAATTCAATGTTTTCTTAGGTTCTATATTTTTTATGTATTAATCCGGAATCTGTGATCTCCAACTGTCCGGCATGATAGTCTAAAGAGGCGTACCCGGCTTGGCTTGGGGACAGGTGCCCAAGCCAAGCCAACCGAAAATTAGGGGGGGGGGGGGAAAGAATAATATTTTGGTAAAAAAAAGTGAAATATAAAAATATCCTTCATATGATATTAACCAATTCCAACGAATTTCACGCTTTTTGAAGAGGGGTTAACTCAAAATTTCCTGGGAAGAAAACGAACCCTCAAGCGTTTTATGCACCCTCCCAAGAACGTACGTAGGCCCCTCTGCTAGCGTCCCTCGATGTTTTCCGTCGGCACGGAAGATATACAGCGGTATACGGAAAGCAGAATTGATTAAAACTGAGCGCAATATCTGATTCTAACGTGGAATCAATATTGGTTTTCAAGAATTCTAACTGAAAGCAAAGTGCATGATTTTGATACGAGATTTCCCATCACATACACATTCAGAACGATGACCCATCCTTGGGGGGCTAATAGAGCTCCATCCCTTAGGTCCTGGACAGTGGTTTTTGTCAGTGGGGGAGCGAAATTGGAAGAGGCGTCTTTTTCTGTTCATGATTTATGCGCAAATTTCGAAATTTAGAAATTAAATTGATTACTCATTGATTGATTTCATTAATTATAATATTTTGAGAAATTTTAAAAGTTTAAATAATATTTCAGTATACACAATGAATATTGTAGAAATACAAATTCGAAGGCCTCAAAATTGCCCAACGAAGTAGCTGGAAAAGGAATGAGATTAAACTTTAAAAAGTACTAAAGAAAAATACAAATACATAATCAATCTAAGATATTGATCTTAATTATAATTCTTTCTCCGTTTGAAAGCGGTTGCCGGAGAGGAACCTTTCGAAAAGCAAGAAGAAGGGCGTCACATCACATAGGCTCCTGGGTAGGGCCAGTTTGACGCATAGATACATATCTGTATAACGGCCCGGAGCCTCAAGTGCATAGGAGGGGAAACTCTTGTACTAAACCACATCATAGTACTGATGTGGCGCTATCATTTCAGTAAATTAGAGTGAAATTCGTAGAATATAGGATTTCTAGCCTGGTAAGGGCCTTCGAACACTCGGCAAAAGGGATAACGTTGATTTTTTGTTGTCACCGCATCTAGGCTGAATGAATGGATGAACACCGAACTTATCCCGTTGCCGAGAGATCTTCCAACCCAGCTTCGCGGCAGAGGCTGGAATCAATTGAATTGCAGGCGGATTTCATAAGAAATTGAAACTGGTGGGCCACTTTGAAGAAAGGAAAAAATCCAGGAGTATAACCAACCACCGTTAGAAGAACAGTAAGTCATAGCTGATGAATCAACATTTCTTCTCTTTAATGTTGAAAAAAACGAGTTTCCTAAAATTTAAGGAGCTCAAACTTTAGCCAAGGTGCCCATAGTTGGTGTGTTATTTGTAGGATCTCAAGCTCTAGCCATAATGCCTAATGGATGCGCGGGCTGTAAGAGCTTGAAAGTAATTTTAACCACTTCACGTATAAGTGTTTGGTGAGAAATTTGGATTATCCCTGTCTAATTAAATGAATGCTTTTCGATAATGTTTCGAATACAATAGTTATATAACATGATGAAGAGCTTACCCTTTTGCATATTACAATCCTTTATTTATTAAACAATAATTTATTACAATAATTAAAACAAAATACCAATTATAATTTGCAATTTTGAATTTTTTGACACACAAAGAGTCTGCAATAGATAATACACAAATTTTATGGCTCATTTTACCTAAAATACCTCAGAACTACCTCAGAAACGCAGTTTCGAAACTTAATATCAATGTTGTCAAATGGTTTTTTCAACCAGATAGATGTATTGAATTAAAAAAACACTTTCAGGTAGATTAAAGTCTATTATACTTTGAATCACAACTACTGTGTGTGTATAGAATATACATTTCGATATTTTAAATTTACTTTTGCACTAAGATACAGGAGTTTCTTAAGCACCATATACAAGCCAGCACTCCACATTAAGACATTTTAGTCCTACAATTTAGTATTTTGATTGCTAGATATATTCTAATGTTATGCACAATAAGTATGTCCTTTAAAATATCAGTGATTACCTAGACAATTTAATAATAACAGAAATCAACATAACATACATGACATTTGTAAACACCTATGAACAGAGTGCAGCATGTTGTTTATACCAATACACATATTGAAGCAGTTGAAGAAATTTTACATCTCAAATTCAAGAATATGAAATCATTCCAGTTTTTCCTTCAGCTTTTATGCTATGCTCTATTTAAATTGTATATTTTATAAGAAAGATATATACATTATACAAAATAATTCTGTAGAAAGTAGAAAATTATTTTGCAATCATATCAAGTATTTATTCTTTGTACAACATAGTCAAGTGATTGTAAGCACTGTAATTAATGTGTGTATTTCCAAGGGGAATTTTTGTATTGAAAAGCAATATTTTTGAGGTTTTTGACAATTTTGACAAAGGTTTTCGACGTGATGGTTTGAACCGTGGTTTAAACTGTCAAAAACTGCCATGCGTCAAAAACCTGCCAACCCGGGTTAAGACGGCACTGCATCTAGTCCAGCGCCCGGGGCACCATACCCCTGGAGGGAGGCACCATACCCTAAGGGGGTGCAGGCGGTTCTGGTGCCTCGGGCGCCGGACTAGAGGGGGCGCAAATTTAACCTCTCTGTCAGCATTATGAGGGGGCGCCAAAATGCGTGCTTGCCCCGGCTGACCAAGCATCTAGTTGCGGCCCGTACATGCCCGATACCCACCTGGTAGTTGCGGCTCTTGCAGAACCTAAAATTTCATTAAATTTTTAATCGTTTGTAAAAGCGGCCCGGTTTCTTTCGGGCTGATTGCATTTAGCAGGATTATTCAAATTAGTTAAGTTTTAGAACAGCCTGTGCTTTTAATGTAGGAATAATGTTTCAGCTGAAATGTTGATGAAGATATACTCAGTCCTGAACTTTCCGAGAGGAAGAGAAGTTCCCCTAAAATGCCTTAATTTTTCACTGTGGTTGTTTGGGTTTTAACGTGGCAGAGAACGACGAAGAGAGGAATACGTACAGTAGTATGGGGTAAATAGTTTAGATACAGGAGATTAGGATGGGAAAGGGGAGAGGATGAAGCGAAAGAAAGCAGCTGCACGCATGCAAAAAAAAAAAATGTGCAAAAAATGACACCAAGAAGAGAGAAACCTGACTCACATTATTGCCTCTCATTCGGTTCTTAGAAAAGTGTCTGGAACTAAATGTTTACATGGGTCGTCTCATCCAAACACTTCCAAGGGGTGGTGAGCCTACACTGCTGTGGGAAGGAAAACTGCTTGTTAAAAAATGGAAGAAGCAAAATTCATGAGCGGAATTATACAACGTGTAATAGGTTCACATAAACACTTTTTTCACACAAAATTTCGAACAAGTAATGAAATTAT
Source organism: Pholcus phalangioides (assembly GCF_987345545.1). Lineage (NCBI taxonomy): Eukaryota > Metazoa > Arthropoda > Arachnida > Araneae > Pholcidae > Pholcus > Pholcus phalangioides. The sequence goes on from NW_028301598.1 coordinate 15,123,826, forward strand.
CAGCGTGTATTGCGTATATGTAATATTCATGAAATATTTAGTAGTGTCTTATTCATTCATTGAAAATTTTTTAATGATAATTAAAATAATTTAAATCAGTGGAAATACCTGGGCTCCATAACCAATTCTCGGGGAGATGAGGCAAAAAATGCTAAAAGCCATAGAGCTCCTGAACTTGTTGAGACAACCCTGACACAAATAACACCATAGCAGGGCCGTCTTGAAACGTGGGAGTACCCGGGGGAGGGAATAAATGTGTAAAATTAGTAGGAGGGTACTATGAGCCAGGTAAGGGTCCGCTATCTGTCTGCGTTTTTCTATCTGTGGAATAATAATTTTAACTTTATTTTTAATTTTTAATAAGAAACATAATTTTAACTTAATTTTTAATAAGAAACATAATTTTAACTTAATTTTTAATAAGAAACATAATTTTAACTTAATTTTTAATAAGAAACATAATTTTAACTTAATTTTTAATAAGAAACATAATTTTAAAATTTATTTTTCACTTTATTCTTCATTTTTTCTTATATGGCTTGCGTAGCGAAAACGTTTGTAATAGATTAAAAGTCTCTAAGAAATGAATGTATTTGTGAGAATATTATTTCCGTTATGAACCATGATTAGATAGAAGAAATAGATCGAAAAAAAAAATTTAAGTTTTTCAGAAAGCATTTTAAATTAATATAAATAGATTAACACAACATGTGAAGGAATTTTTGCAATACCAAGAGAAAATCAGAAGCCAAAACCAGGGCTGTCTTAATAGCATCTTTGGGCCCGCGGATGAGATTTTCTAAGGTACCAACCTGGCTAAAAATGCTTGCATCGAAAATTTTAATTTGATTTCATTATCTTGAGGGGCCCCCATGCGGTAAGACGACACTGGCCACAACTGGCAAATTGACAAAAAAATTGGTTGACCCCGAAGGTGTCTTTCATGGGGGAATTCACGACTGTAGGTGTACACAAAATTTTCTCGAGGGGGGGTTTCAGATTTTTTTTTTCCTTCTGAGGGGGGGTTTACTTTTTCCCTGCAAAATAATCTTGGCTCATTCCCCCCTTTCCGTACGCCAATGTTCACGACTACCGAGGGTAAGTTACTCCCTTGCATAAAAGACCCTAATATAAAAAAAAATGTGTCCCTGCAACGCAATGGACCTAGAATTGTCCCTACCTAAGGGATGCTGGTGCCCCCGAGTGAAAGTAGTTGAATGACGATATTTCATGGTTTATCATACCGATCCCATTGAAAATCATATCTCCACGATTTCCACGTTGTATCAAAGGAAGCATATTCAACGTAACAAGCCTCTTTTCTTAGCCCACGTACTCTTATTTGCACTTGTTGAAACAGGTTTTAATTTTTCCCAAGATACTTCTTCCAAACCGTACTAACCCTCGAAAAAGCAAAAGAAAAGTACGTTTACATACAGTATATTATCAATTATTCCTTTCATTAATTCCAGAACCAATTTCATCAAGTCTGAATTTTCAGTAGTACAGGAATTGTTCTTTTACTTATATTAGTTTTGACTTCTGATGAGTTCTCAATTTTCATTGATTTCGGAATTGGCTTCCATCAATCCTGTGAATTTTGATTAATTTTTATCACAAATTTTCATTCATTCAATTAATTATTATTATTATTAATTATTAATCAATCATTATTTTAATTAATTGTGACATTTTTTTGCCACAATTTTTTCTGATTACGGAATAGTTTTGCCGCAATGTAATTTAGTGACATCTCGGTAGAAGTGGCCAATGGGGCCTCGAGTTAAATAGGGAGAAAAATAATGACTTAGTTATTGTGGCATTATTTATTTTATTAATTATCAATTGTTATTAGTTCGGAAATATTTTTTTTCACTTTTAGTTGTTAATTAATTACTGATTATATAAATTAACTTTGAGAATATTTAACTTCTCAATATATCTTGAAATCATTCCATTGAATAAATATGCAATTACTGCTTTGTTGATTTTTGCAAATTTCCTTTTTTTTACTAATTTTGAAATTGTTTGTTTCAAAAATTCATCAATTTGAGTTTTCATCAATTTGTTCCCGAATCATTTCCTTTCATTTTATTTAGAATTATTTCTTTCATCATCGATTCCGAAATTATTTTCTCCTAATTAATTTCGTCAATCATTTTAGCCATGTGACATTCGCAGATCTGGGTTCGAATCTCGGTTCAGGCATGGATGTCGGCCGCGGGCCATGCGTTGAAGACCCATGATTTAGAAACACATTAATACACAAGATGTTGTAGGAATATCTGCATTTAAGGTAAATTGAAAATTTTTATGAAATGGAAAAAGAAAACGAAAGAAAGAATCAATTAATCTATAGTTATCATCATTAAATAGCTCACCATAAAATTAGCATATCCACCGGGCACACCGCTACAGTACCTCTTCCATTTCGGAAACTACCTCCGGTACTACCTCCATTTCGGAAATGAAGAAATGAGCTTATCCAAAGAGTTTCCCGCCAAAAAAAAAAAGAAAAAAAAAAGTAGTCATCAACAGTATGACAGTTTGCGAAAATTCTAACCAATAGCGTTCGGTGAAGCTCCTTGGGTGAACTTGGGAAACCCCGATGCTCGAGTTTTCGCGGGTAAACTTGACATTAAGCAGGCGTTTGCCGAAGAGTTAGGTTGTATGTGTAGTCCACTACTCGACTAACGCTAGCCATTTTCTTTCAAAAAAAGCGTGAATTTAATTGCTAATTTATAAAAATATTCTGAGATAGTATTATGTAAATCGTTTTATCGCTTCAAAAGTCCATTATCGTGTTTTTAACTATTAATTTCTTAGTTTTGTCTTTTGAGCCATCTCCGTCCTGGACCGTTGTGTTAAGTTGGTCAACCATTTTGCTGAAACTGTTTTGCAGTGCCAATTTGTCATCCTTTTCCATGACGAGTGTTGAACATCGGCAACAGTCTAGATTTCTTCCAGCCCAAGATTATGAATTGATGACCTTTTTTGGATTGGGTTCGAACTGCAGCGTCTAATTGCCGTCTAAAAAGATACTAGTCGCCTTTGGAAAGTGGGTAAGTTCTATATGTGTATTTTTTTGTGACTGTATATACCTTGAAGAAAGTAATATGTACTTACGTTTTAATTTTGTTCGGCTTGGTTGAAGATTAAATCCGGGAATCTGATGACGTACATAGCCGCCGTTTGCAAACGAAGGAACCATTCCCCTCCCCCACAAGAATGGAATCTTTACCTGTTCATGAAAAAGGATAACAAATTTTAACCAGCTTTCCGAAGTTTAAATTTTTTTGTGAACTGAGGAAAAAATTCTAGCAGAAAATTATTTTTCCGATTTTCCAAATTTTCGAATTCATTTACTCATGTTATTCGTTGAGGTGTCCAGACTGACTTTAGCTGATGTAAAATAATGCAGACGCAGGGAAAAATGATTTTTAAATTGATGATTTTAATGAAACATTACAGTAATGTCTTGTCATTAGAAATATATTCCTCTTTCACGCATTAAATCTGCAGACGGGGCCGCAAATAGATGCTTGGTCACCCTGGGCAAGCACTCATTTTTACTTCCCCTTGTAATGTTGAAGGAGAAGTTTCAGAATAAAATATGCGCCAGTCCAGTTTTTCGGGTCCAGCGCCCGGGGCAGGAGACCTGCCTGCTCCCTCACAGTTGCAGCCCTGCCTGCATATATTTAGTAAGTAACGAATTGTAGATTATGTTTTTATTCTATAATATAAATGAATTTGTTATGCAGTTTTCCTGCAAGTAATGGGATTCAATAAATTTTACCGTTATCTATCCCCAAGTTGTGATTTTTCTTTGGGTAAGTTGTGATTGTGATAATGGTTTATTCTAGTAGTCACCATGATGATATATTTTCCTGATAAATATCTTTGACTCTCAGAAGAGCAGAAAATTTCTTGAAACTATGTCACATCCCCCCCCCCCCCCCGCGCAATGCTGTAGACATGGCAATTCTGGATTTTATTTCCATGATATTGATAATGAAAGTAATTAATGATATCAAATTTACAGGGTGTCTTGTAAGTGCTAACACTGCCTTTATCTGATCAACTATTTATCATAGAGGTGTAGGTTCAAAGTAAAAAATATTCAAAATGCATTGAAAGATTAGTCTGTACCAGTTTTGAGACAGCGTATCCTCACCTCTGTGAAGAATTGTTCCTGTGTTTCTGCTGTTTAATTTTTGAATTATAATTTCTAACTGGTTAAACATTTCTTTTTTATTGGCAAAATATCTGAATATTAGTTTAAAAACTTTTTTTTTTGCTCAGAAAAGAGAACAACTTTCTGAATGAAAATTAAGGGAATGAAGGACCCATATAAAAATTTAATCTTTTCTTGTGTAGCATAATGTATTCTCATTCGGAAAACTGATACAGAGTAATTTGTGAATGAATAATTTCAGCATTTTATAAATTCCAATTTTGCGTCTTAATTAAGAATATTTTATTAATACTTCTTTATTTACAATTAACTATTAAATCATGAAAAGTAGAACTAGTTTTTTTCTTGTTTTTATACCTTTAAATGTTCTTTGCTACTCAACTAATGAAGACAATTCGTTAGCCAAAACAGTATTATCCATGTGTTTCTGTACATTAGTTTAATTTGTTCTGGAATGTTAATTATTCATTTCACACGAAATGCCTCAAAATCTTTCTGGAACAGAAGGCTGTATAGGGAGTAGTGTTTCCCACTTTTCCTACTTTTTATAATTTTTAGTAGTTTCCTACTTTCAATTAATTGCAAATAAATTTGTGCATTAATTTTGATTGGCACAATAATTTGCCTCATGACACAGGTGCTTTATCAACTAAGATGTCTGTTAGCAGAACACTTAGAAAAGGAAAAGCCTTTGTTAGTCGAAAAATTTTGTTTTTTCTGAGTCTTATTACCTGAGGTACCACTGTACTTTGTCTAGATACATCCTTCAGTAGTGAACTTGGCTTGTGTAATTCATGATCACTTCACTTGTATATATATTGTTTACTTGTGTATATATTGTTTGTAATGTGTGTTAATTGCATTTTTAATTGGGTTGCTGTATTTTTGAAACATGACAACCATATTTTTATGGGCATCTTTTTATCAGCCACCTCGTTGGGCATTTTGCCTGTTGTGGTGTTGTATTTGTATTTGTATTTGTATTCACATTAATGTAAGTGAAAAATTTGAATTAATATAATTGTCTAAAATGAGTTTGTTGTACTTACATATTCGGCTAAACTGAATATTCTTCCCATCTGTAATAGGATTGTGAGGTGTCAACTAAATTTCTTTTTACATCTAATTGCTTGATGTAGAAGTATATTATTCTGGTATAAGTGGTTTCAAGATTTTTTTTATTTTAGTGTTTGATGAACCATTGTGAAGTCAATTGCTGTTATTTTATGTGTTTTATATATAGTGAATTACTTGTGTTTCACCTACTTCACGAATACAGTAATTCCTGTATGTAGTGGTTTCATTTTTACCATTGCAGTGGTTTCAGTGTTGAATTTTTGATTTTATGAAGGTTTTGAACTTATTATGCTCCCAAATTTGTTTATGACCTATGTATATATATATATATATATATTATAATTTATTTTATTTATCTTAGAGTTTAAATTCCCTCCCCCCTACTTTTTCTATAATCAATTTTGAAATTTTTTATACATTTGGTAATGGCAAAACATGGTTTTTGTTTTTTCCTCTATCATATGAAGTTGATTGTGAATGCAGGTGGTTCTGTAATTTATTCATAGTGGAATGAACTGAATACCATAATTTGTTTCATTTGTAATGTTTTTGTTACTGTTTTGCACTGGTTTTTTTTTTGTGCATAGAATTCTGTGTAGTAAGATTACCTATTTTAGGTTTGGTGATTCTCATGCTATCCAATAGCATTCAGTTGTCTTAGCTAGAAATCGAAGTGCTTTATTTGTGAGAAATGATTACACTAGCATTGAACAGTGAAATTTAAACAAGGCCCTTTGAAAAAATAATGGACAGTGCCATCTGGTGCACCTTGATTATTTATATTTACATCACATCTTTTAATTTACACATTCCATTTACTATTGTGCTTTTGAAAGTGGTATTGAAATAGTTATTCTTCAAAAAGTCTTAACAGGACTTCTTAATTTTCTTAACAGACTTCTTACAGGACTTCTTCTGCTTTTCTTTAAATGCCATCAGCCAGTACACATCGTAATTGCAGCACCTGATCTTCATGTCTCATTCTGATTGCTTTGAAGGAAAGTATTCGTTTTGTGAGTTTCTCAAATAACAGCGTTTCTTGAAAAGTGCTGTGTATTATATTATCCATTGGTAAGTTTTGGTAATGAGTGTTTCATAATGATTTGGTATGAAATGTTATTTTTCTTGGAGATGTTAACATTGATTTATTAAGCTCTGATTCTAGCGATATTCAATACTACATTGATATGCTTTCCAGCCATGGTCTATCACCATTAATTAATGTTGTAACCAGACCATCATCACAATCCTGTTTAGATCACATTTTTATTCGTAATTTAAAAAGCATTACTAATATTTATTGTATATGTTTACTGTATTTACTACGGATTTGAGTGATCACTATCCCATTCTTTGCAAGTTTATATTTTTATCTCCTAGATTGACGGCTACATTGAATTCTCCTACTGTGAAATTTATCAATTATACAGCTATTTCTCCCTATCTGTCTAACCATAGTTTTAATTCTCGTTCAAATGACCCGGGCAAGGCATTTGATGATTTTATTCTCTCCCTTGAAACAGTTGTTAATAATCATTCCCGTTGTCATTTGGTTAACTCACGTATGATTCCTAATAAATGGTTTACGAGAGATCTTCATGAAATGATTAAAATCAAGCAGAAGCTATATTTAAAATCCAAAAAATATCTATTTGATAATTTGATCTTATCTGCATATAAAAGTACAGCTTCCCATGTGAAATTAATGGTAAAAATTGCCAAACAAAATTATTATTCTCAAAAATTTCACAGATGCACCTAGATTCGAAATGGAAATTTATCAACAAATTATCAGGTACTAAAGATAAACAATCTAAATTGCCTTCTGTAACTAACCTCTCTCTACTAGCTAATAATTTTAATTCACATTTTTTTTTCTCCTACAAAATCCTTTAAATTATTCGAAAACTACCTACTTCTACTTCCTCTGGTATTTTAAAAATTCTACCTTTTTGCACAGTCTCCACTCTGTCTACTCTTATCAAAATTCTTGCATTTCAGAAGGTGTTTTCCCCAGATAGTTTGAAAATTGCATCAGTTATTCCAATTTATAAATCCGGTGATTCTAATGACCTGAATAACTACAGACCTATTTCAATCCTTAACTCTGTTTCCAAGCTGTTTGAAACCATAATAAAATCTTGACTGTTTCCTTTTCTACTTAAATCTAACTTTTTCCCCCCCAAACAACATGGATTCCTACCTAACAAAAACACAGAATCTGCTCTTCTAGATTTTACTTCAACTGTCTATACTAATATTGATAAATCTTACAAAATAGTTGCCATTTTCTTAGATATCTTTCAATAGCGTCTCTCATGAAATCCTGATAGAAAAACTTAGTTTGTGTGGTATAAGAGGTGTTCCTCTTAAACTTTTGTGATCTTACCTTAATAATAGATACCAATTTGTTAAGTGTGGTGATAAATATAACAATATTATGAAAATTATTAACGGAGACCCTGAAGGCTCTGTTCTTGTCCTTCCTTATTATTCGTCATTTTCATTAATGACTTTTGTAACGTTAACATTGTTGGTAACAATAACATTTGCTGATGATAGTCATTATTTATAGCGCTAAAGACGACCAAACGTTGACTAATACGATTAACCAAGACTTAATTAAAGTACGCAACTGGTATTCAGTTAATAAATTAACTATTAATGTATCCAAAACCAAATTCATCTATTTTTCATTACTTAATAACCCTCTACATAATATTAATATTGTTTTCCATGATTCTAACTGCTCCCCTAATGATTGTCATGGTAATCCTCTTCAACAAGTACATTCTATCAAATATCTTGGTGTTTATGTTGACTCTAACCTTAAATGGAATTCTCATATCACAAAACTTCGCAACAAACTTCGTTATTTGTTGTACAAATTTTTTTACCTCAAATTTTATGTCAATTCCACTTTTCTTTTAGTTCTGTACTATTCATTTTTTCACTCTCAACTACTTTATGGTCTTTCCTCCTGGGGTAGTGACTACATTACTAACCCATATCCTTTGGTCACTTTGCACAAAAGAATAATTAGACTGATTACCAATGATTATTGTACTCCCTCACTACAACTTCTCCATTCTCTAAACATATTACCTCTTTGACATCTCTATTTCTTCAAATCAATAGTTATTTTATATAAAAATCAACATTCTTTACCTTTGAACACCTTTCGTTCTTCTGCAAGAATCAACTCCACCTATTACTCCCTAGAATCTATAAAACTATTGGTAAGAAACATTTTTCATATCTCATCCCTAAATTCTATAACTTTTTGCCTGATCAATTCCTTAACAATAATACTTCATTATTAGTTTTGAAAAAAAAAATTAAAATGCTACCTGTTTTCAATAAATAATATTGAAGAGTTTTTTTAGGATGAATTTCCCACCTATAAATAACATCTTTCCCTTAAATGGAAGGAAAAAAATGGTAAATTTTTTTTCCCCTTTGGACTTACTTTAAATTCTTTTTTTTCAAATTAACTTCATCCCTCTTACTTACTTATTTTTCTTTACAATCGAAATATTATCACCACATGCCTGCCGCCACCATGACCTTATTATGTTATATTGTGTTTAGTTTATTGTTTTTTTTTTTTGTGTGTGTGTTTTGTTTTCTTTTTACTTTCTGTTCACTCATGTTCTGTCAATTATTTTTTATTTATTTATTTTTATGTTTATAAGTTTCATATCAAATTGTAAATTGTGATTGCCAGTTAGGGCCATTTGGCTCCTTGGTAATTTTTTTTCTGTATTCCTCATTTCTGACTAATAAAGGAACATTGTGAGTAAGGTTGGCAGGTTTTTGACACATGGCAGTTTTTGATGGTTTAAACCGCAGTTTAAACTATCATGTCAAAAACTGTCAGAAACCATCATCATCAGATCGTAATTGCAGCACCCGATCTTGATGTCTCGTTCTGATCGCTTTGAAGGGAAGGTGTTGGTATTGTTTTTGGTGTGTTTCTGTCAAATAACAGCTTTTCTTGAAAAGTGACTTGTATTACACATTTTTTTATCTTTCGGTAATTAGTAATGAGTTAATTATGATTTAATTTAATGATGGTAATTTTGGTAATGATTTTCAGATAAAGGAACATTCTGAGGAAGAGGAGCGTTGAACCTAAAGTGGTGATATTGCTGTGTTGTATCCCCTGCTGCGTGTACATGTTTCGATCGATCAAAGAGAAGTCTTGTGCTACTGATTTCATGAGATCGTAATTGCAGCACCTCATCTTGATGTCTCATTCTGATAGCTTTGAAGGGAAGGTGTTGGTATTATTTTTGTTGTGTTTCTCTCAAATAACAGGCTTTACTGAAAAGTGTCTTGTATTACACATTTTTTGTTTTTTTTGGTAATTAGTGTTTCATAACGATTTTCAGTTAAAGGAACATTCTGAGGGAGAGGAGCGTCGAACCTAAAGTGGTGATATTGCTGTGTTGTATCCCCTGCTGCGTGTACATGTTTCGATCGATCAAAGAGAAGTCTTGTGCTACTGATTTCATGAGATCGTAATTGCAGCACCTCATCTTGATGTCTCATTCTGATAGCTTTGAAGGGAAGGTGTTGGTATTATTTTTGTTGTGTTTCTCTCAAATAACAGGCTTTACTGAAAAGTGTCTTGTATTACACATTTTTTGTTTTTTTTTGGTAATTAGTGTTTCATAATGATTTTCAGTTAAAGGAACATTCTGAGGGAGAGGAGCGTTGAACCTAAAGTGGTGATATTGCTGTGTTGTATCCCCTGCTGCGTGTACATGTTTCGATCGATCAAAGAGAAGTCTTGTGCTACTGATTTCATGAGATCGTAATTGCAGCACCTCATCTTGATGTCTCATTCTGATAGCTTTGAAGGGAAGGTGTTGGTATTATTTTTGTTGTGTTTCTCTCAAATAACAGGCTTTACTGAAAAGTGTCTTGTATTACACATTTTTTGTTTTTTTTTGGTAATTAGTGTTTCATAATGATTTTCAGTTAAAGGAACATTCTGAGGGAGAGGAGCGTTGAACCTAAAGTGGTGATATTGCTGTGTTGTATCCCCTGCTGCGTGTACATGTTTCGATCGATCAAAGAGAAGTCTTGTGCTACTGATTTCATGAGATCGTAATTGCAGCACCTCATCTTGATGTCTCATTCTGGTCGCTTTGAAGGGAAGGTGTTGGTATTATTTTTGGTGTGTTTCTGTCAAATAACTTTCTTGGAAAGTGACTTGTATTACACATTTTTTGTTTTTTTGGTAATTAGTAATGATTTAATTATGATTTAATGATTTAATTTAATGATGGTAATTTTGGTAATGATTTTCTGACAGTCTGAGGGAGAGGAGCATTGAACCTAAAGTGGTGATATTGCTGTTTTGTATCCCCTGCTGCGTGTACATGTTTCGATCGATCAAAGAGAAGTCTTGTGCTACTGATTTCATCAGATCGTAATTACAGCACCCGATCTTGATGTCTCATTCTGATCGCTTTGAAGGGAAGGTGTTGGTATTACTTTTGGCGTGTTTCTGTCAAATAACAGCCTTTCTTGAAAAGTGTCTTGTATTATACATTTTTTGTTTTTTGGTAATTAGTGTTTCATAACGATTTTCAGATAAAGGAACATTCTGAGGGAGAGGAGCATTGAACCTAAAGTGGTGATATTGCTGTTTTGTATCCCCTGCTGCATGTATGTGTTTTGATCCATCAAAGAGAAGGCTTGTGCTACTGATTTCATGAGATCGTAATTGCAGCTTCTGAGCTTGATGTGTCTTTCTGATTGCTTTGAAGGAAAGGTGTTGGTATTATTTTTGGTGTGTTCTGTCAAATAACAGCATTTCTTGAACAGTGTCTTGTATTAGAAATTCCTTTTTTTTTTTGGTAATGAGTGTTTCATAATAATGATTTGCAGGTGAAACAGCAGTCTGAGGAAGAGGAGTGTGGAACAAAACTGCTGCCTGTATGTGTTTCGATCGATGAAAGACGAGGCTTGTGCTACTGATTTCATCAGATCGTAATTACAGCACCGGATCTTGATGTCTCATTCTGATCGCTTTGAAGGGAAGGTGTTGGTATTATTTTTGGTGTGTTTCTGTCAAATAACAGCCTTTCTTGAAAAGTGTCTTGTATTATACATTTTCTGTTTTTTGGTAATTAGTGTTTCATAATGATTTTAAGTTAAAGGAACATTCTGAGCATCGAACCTAAAGTGGTGATATTGCTGTTTTGTATCCCCTGCTGGGTGTACATCCATGAAAGAGAAGGCTTGTGCTACTGATTTCATCAGATCGTAATTGCAGCACCCGATCTTGATGTCTCATTCTGATCGCTTTGAAGGGAAGGTGTTGGTATTACTTTTGGTTTGTTTCTGTCGAATAACAGCCTTTCTTGAAAAGTGTCTTGTATTATACATTTTTTGTTTTTTGGTAATTAGTGTTTCATAACGATTTTCAGATAAAGGAACATTCTGAGGGAGAGGAGCATTGAACCTAAAGTGGTGATATTGCTGTTTTGTATTCCCTGCTGCATGTATGTGTTTTGATCCATCAAAGAGAAGGCTTGTGCTACTGATTTCATGAGATTGTAATTGCAGCTTCTGAGCTTGATGTGTCTTTCTGATTGCTTTGAAGGAAAGGTGTTGGTATTATTTTTGGTGTGTCTGTCAAATAACAGCATTTCTTGAAAAGTGTCTTGTATTAGAAATTCCTTTTTTTTTTTTTTTGGTAATGAGTGTTTCATAATAATGATTTGCAGGCGAAAAAGCAGTCTGAGGAAGAGGAGTGTGGAACGAAACAGGTGCCTGTATGTGTTTCGATGGATGAAAGACGAGGCTTGTGCTACTGATTTCATCAGATCGTAATTACAGCACCGGATCTTGATGTCTCATTCTGATCGCTTTGAAGGGAAGGTGTTGGTATTATTTTTGGTGTGTTTCTGTCAAATAACAGCCTTTCTTGAAAAGTGTCTTGTATTATACATTTTTTTTTTTTTTTTTTTTTTTTTTTTTTTGGTAATTAGTGTTTCATAGCGATTTTCAGATAAAGGAACATTCTGAGGGAGAGGAGCATTGAACCTAAAGTGGTAATATTGCTGTTTTATATCCCCTGCTGCATGTATGTGTTTTGATCCATCTAAGAGAAGGCTTGTGGGTCATTCCATTTCAAATCACCCGTCAAAATGACACCCATAGTCTCCGATTTCAATGATTTTTTTTTATTTGTTGCATTTACCATCCTTATTAACCGTATGAAATATTATGTGCATATCTCTAAAACTTTTTGAGAAAAAAAATGTTGAAATTTATCAAAAACTGATGCAGATGACTTTTCCGAGGCTCAATTTTTAAGCGGCATTGTTTGAGAAAATAAATCATAACTTTTTCACTAAAGTGTTCACAAAAACATCAGAATATGAATAAAAATAATTCATACACTTACATTTGAAATTTACATGTAAAAAAATTATGTAAACTTTGTTTTTGTGGGATTTTTCGTTAGAAAAAATACAATTTTTCAAACGTATTTTTAGACCAGAGGCACAGCAGTTACCAAAACAACTTTTATTTTAAATTTCTCCTAAATATATGAAGTAAAATACTGGAGAAAAAAAATACTGGTTTTTTGAATGTTAATATGTTTATTCGGGCTCGCAACACAAAATTCATCGAAATAAGACTGGATCGTTCCGATTTCAAATCATTCAACTAGATACTTAAATGCAAACCATCGTCCCAGATTCGAATTATTATTTTTCATTTATTGCTTCTACCGTGCTTGTTGACCATGCAAAGTTTCATGTACATATCTAAAAAATATTTTGAGAAAAAAAATGTTTTCTAACCTCACGAATGACGTCTCTTAGGCTAACCCCATTCAAGCAATATTATTTGTGAAAATATATCATAACTTTGCAGATTTTCAATATATACAAATGAAATTTGCACTAAAATGCTCACAAAAAAATGCAGATTATGAATAGAAAAAAATGTAAGCCTTAGAGGGAAAAAGTCATTTAAATTTCATTTATTTATTTCTTTTTTTAATTTTGGTTTGACACAATTTTTTAAACACTTTTTTTTGGATGCACAGCATGAATTTTCAATTTTATTTAAATTTAATCCTATTAATATATTAAGAAGACTAGAAAAGTAAACATTATTTTGACAGTTAATACATTTGAGTAACAAAACACAATTGTACTTATATGACTACATTAATTATATTTGTACATTTTGACTTAATATAATGATTCGTGCTTAATAAAAAGAAATTTATTGCAGATTTTCAATATATTCAAATGAAATAATTTCCCCTAAAATGCTCACAAAAAAATGTAGATTATGACTAGGAAAAAGAATTTAAACCTTTGCATTAAAAAATTAGATTGCAAAAAAATCGTTGAAATTTAATTTTTGATTCTTTTTATAATAAAAACACAATGGCTCACCTTTGCTTTTTCATTTACAAAAGCTCTCCTGTTTTTCTCACGGCATATTGAGTGACATTGAACTCTTTTTTTTCCTTGTTCCCATTTCTTAAAGCAGGGGCCAGAGTTAAAATTTGCCCCTGTTGTGATGGGTAAATTGAGTCTTATTTCTAATTAACTTTATCAAAATATTAATATTTTCTTTCTGTTTAATATCTTCATTATGGTAAGTGTGCTTTGAGATTCATTTTCTGGTAATTCTTCAAAAACTTTACAAACATTTGATTTTAAAGTGTTGTAAGCAGATGCAACTTTTCTTTTGGCATTGTTTGACTTGCACTGTGGAGGTACCGTATGAAGTTTAATTGGTGACTCTTCTATGTTCTGTAGAGATGAATTTATTTCTTTAATTGCTTCTTGTTTAATAATTGACATTTTTCCAAGTTACTTCTCTACATTACTATCACTGTTCATCTCTTCACAGTATTCAGTTTCTTCATTTAATTTATTGTTGTTTATATTCACTGTCTCTACAGGCATGGCATATTTTTTGCCCTGGAATTGATTTTGTACAACCGTTTATTTCATTTATACATGAAAAATACAAGTTTACTATCCTTAAACCTTTTGTTATTTTTTTTCTTATGACATTTTAAAGGATTAAAGCAAGCTTCCGGATATATTTCATACTTTGAGAAAAAAGCTCTATGATGTTTAAACACACAGTAGATAAATGTTCAGAACTTGCTCCACTCCTCAATGTTGATGTCCGATGGGTCCAATGATGTAATGTGTAACAGATTTTACACTTTTGCATAACACTTTTTATGACAGTCAGATCCAGTTTTTTTTCCAACACTATAAATTTCAAGTGTCTTTTCTGACATTTTCCTTTATTTCCAAAATGATATAAAATATTTAGCTCAAATGGAAATTGTGTTATCATAAGAAAAATTTGCTAACCCTGGAGTAGGCTACTTTATGGAGCACATTCTCTGTCTTCAGCAAGATTGTAGTTGAGACTTGCATCATTGGATAGGGGGGGGGGGGCAGTTTAGTTCCAACACTTTTGTTTTAGTTTTCACAATGAAGCAGCAGCAGTGACTTTATCATCACCTGCTGGGATGATAAAGTCTTATAATTAAATAAGACACCAGCTGCCCTCTGAAGGAAGAGAGCAGTGTGCCATAGTTCATATCTTCACAGAAGCTATTATTATTTTTTACAATCATCATCACAACAAGAAACATCACATCTTATATATCACCACCAGGCATTATATACATTAGGTTTTCAGTTCTACTCTCTTCCATCTGATAATTTCATTCTTTGTGATTTAATGCCTCATATTCTGGCTTTTTATCAGCAATTTTAAATTATTTCTTGGGAAAAATATATAGAGGCTTGTGTAATAATTGTGTTTATAATGTAGATTTTTTTTCACACAAGTATAACCATTTCATATTTATAATATACATTAAATATATGTTTATTAAAATATATGCTGTAAAAATCAAAGTAATTAAAAAAACATTTAACACTGTTGTGGTAAAATAACTTTATAATTAATCATGTTAAAAAACTTCAAAAATTAATCTATATATATGATTAATATTATCTGGATTTATCAAATACAAAATAATTATGCAAAAACATATCAGATTGCAAAAGTTTGTCTTTGTTGCATCATAAGAAATATTTATAGATCAATTAAAAGTGAAATTAATTATTTGGAATTTTAACACTTCTAAGAATCTGAGCATGAAGGTTTAATTTGAAAAATTATTTTATTCACCCAAAACCTTTTTTTTTCACCAACTCCCATTTGACACATTACATTAAAATTTCTAATTATTTCATGAATTCATTTAATCCTGGAATTTTAAAATTTATTAATTGTTTTGAATTATTGCATTAACTACTCATGGAACTTAATTTAGTGAATACTGTAATAAATATATAAGCGTACTTGAAAAATAAAACATAAATTTCTTTTTAACAAGCATGAATCATTATATTAAGTCAAAATGTACAAATATAATTAATGTAGTCATATAAGTACAATTGTGTTTTGTTACTCAAATGTATTAACTGTCAAAATAATGTTTACTTTTCTAGTCTTCTTAATATATTAATAGGATTAAATTTAAATAAAATTGAAAATTCATGCTGTGCATCCAAAAAAAAGTGTTTAAAAAATTGTGTCAAACCAAAATTAAAAAAAGAAATAAATAAATGAAATTTAAATGACTTTTTCCCTCTAAGGCTTACATTTTTTTCTATTCATAATCTGCATTTTTTTGTGATCATTTTAGTGCAAATTTCATTTGTATATATTGAAAATCTGCAAAGTTATGATATATTTTCACAAATAATATTGCTTGAATGGGGTTAGCCTAAGAGACGTCATTCGTGAGGTTAGAAAACATTTTTTTTCTCAAAAAGTTTTAGAGATATGCACATGAAACTTTGCATGGTCAACAAGCATGGTAGAAGCAATAAATAAAAAATAATAATTGGAATCTGGGACGATGGGTTGCATTTGAGTATCTAGTTGAATGATTTGAAATCTGAACGACCCAGTCTTATTTTGATGAATTTTGTGTTGCGAGCCAGAATAAACATATTAACGGTCAAAAAACCATTATTTTTTTTCTCCAGTATTTTACTTCATATACATAGGAGAAATTTAAAATAAAATTTGTTTTGGTAACTGCTGTGCCTCTGGTCTAAAAATACGTTTGAAAAATTGTATTTTTTCTAACGAAAAATTCCACAAAAACAAAGTTTACATAATTTTTTTGCATGTAAATTTCAAATGTAAGTGTATGAATTATTTTTATTCATATTCTGTATGTTTTTGTGAACACTTTAGTGAAAATTTCACTTGAATATATTGAAAATTGAAAAAGTTATGATTTATTTTCTCAAACAATGCCGCTTAAAAATTGAGCCTCGGAAAAGTAATCTGCATCAGTTTTTGATAAATTTCAACATTTTTTTTCTCAAAAAGTTTTAGAGATATGCAAATAATATTTCACACGGTTAATAAGGATGGTAAATGCAACAAATAAAAAAAAAATCATTGAAATCTGAGACTATGGGTGTCATGGCTGGGTGATTTGACATGGAATGACCCTTGTGCTACTGATTTCATGAGATCGTAATTGCAGCTTCTGAGCTTGATGTGTCTTTCTGATTGCTTTGAAGGAAAGGTGTTGGTATTATTTTTGGTGTGTCTGTCAAATAACAGCATTTCTTGAACAGTGTCTTGTATTAGAAATTCCTTTTTTTTTTTGGTAATGAGTGTTTCATAATAATGATTTGCAGGTGAAACAGCAGTCTGAGGAAGAGGAGTGTGGAACAAAACTGCTGCCTGTATGTGTTTCGATCGATGAAAGACGAGGCTTGTGCTACTGATTTCATCAGATCGTAATTACAGCACCGGATCTTGATGTCTCATTCTGATCGCTTTGAAGGGAAGGTGTTGGTATTATTTTTGGTGTGTTCTGTCAAATAACTGCCTTTCTTGAAAAGTGTCTTGTATTATACATTTTCTGTTTTTTGGTAATTAGTGTTTCATAATGATTTTCAGTTAAAGGAACATTCTGAGCGTCGAACCTAAAGTGGTGATATTGCTGTTTTGTATCCCCTGCTGGGTGTACATCCATGAAAGAGAAGGCTTGTGCTACTGATTTCATCAGATCGTAATTGCAGCACCCGATCTTGATGTCTCATTCTGATCGCTTTGAAGGGAAGGTATTGGTATTACTTTTGGTGTGTTTCTGTCAAATAACAGCCTTTCTTGAAAACTGTCTTGTATTATATTATCCATTGGTAATTTCCGGTAAAGAGTGTTTTATAATAATTTTCAGGTGAAACAGCAGTCTGAGGAAGAAGAGTGTTGAACGAAACTGTTGCCTGTACGTGTTTCGATCCATCAAGGAGAATGCTTGTGCTTTTCATCCGTATTGAAACTTATCATAGTTTGCTGCTGCTGCATAAGTGTTGAAGATGTGTGATGTTGCTCTTTTCTAACCCGTTCTGTTTCTAAATGTTGTACCTGGTTTGATTGATGAAAAGAAAGCAGTTATGCATATAGTGTTGTTCATCTGGTTGGGGAAAGCTGCATATAGTGTTGTTCATCTGGTTGGGGAAAGCTGCATATAGTGTTGTTCATCTGGTTGGGGAAAGCTGCATATAGTGTTGTTCATCTGGTTGGGGAAAGCTGCATATAGTGTTGTTCATCTGGTTGGGGAAAGCTGCATATAGTGTTGTTCATCTGGTTGGGGAAAGCTGCATATAGTGTTGTTCATCTGGTTGGGGAAAGCTGCATATAGTGTTGTTCATCTGGTTGGGGCTGCTGTAACTGCTTGCAACTTAATCCTGAAGTGAGTGCCTAGTGAACAGATTACCTTTAATGCAGGAGTTCAGCAAAAGAGATATGAAGGCAAGTAAGTTCTTTTAATATTGCGTTTGGGAGTATTGTTGTAATGAATGAAATCAAAGTCATTTTTATTTGAAATAAAATATGTGTTATGACATTGATCGAATGGCATAGTTATATGCACATATGTACATATTTAAAGCAGGTAGTTATGGTATAACAATGATTTTCTTAATTGTGGTAGTGCTGGAAATCTTGGTATCATCAGAATCTGCAGCATGAGATCATCTGTCAAAAAAATGGGGGGGGGGGGAATCTGTGTAAATAAAAAGTAATAATTTAATTAATAATTATTAAATATTAATTTCTAAATATAATTATTGTATTTGTTTGGAGCAATTCAGAATTTTTATTTTCTATGCAGCTGTTCTTTTGTTGATAGAGGTTGATAATTTTGAAGTTGTTTGGTTTGTTGATAGAGGTTGATAATTTTGAAGTTGTTTGGTTTGTTGATAGAGGTTGATAATTTTGAAGTTTGGTTTGTTTTGTTTCATTGGTTGGTGTCTGATTTCAAGATAGCTGTGATTTCCATAGGTTTATTTATTTTTTCGGTCATTCTTTGGTGTGTGTGGCTTGGCTCTTTTACTTTTTTTTGTGATTGAGATTCTTTTATGTCAGCAACATTGATTCCTCTGTCTTTTTATTGAAGTTTCTTTTGTTTCGTTCTTCAAGGTTCTTTTGTTGAATTTATTTTTGTGTGAATTTGAGAAAAGTCTGATTGGCTCCAAACATGTATGCCAAAATTTATTGTAGAGAAGAGAGGGAGAAATGATGTGATGTTTTGAGTAGGAGAAGAACTGAGAGTTTTTAAGTTCGTATGAAAGTGCAAGTTAGTAAAATGCAAATTTTTTTAAACAAACTTTATTGCTTGAACTGAGGTTTTTTTACAATTCTTTGTTGAATAATAGCCATAACCGTGGTAGCAGGGTGCAACGGGAAAAATATAAATGAGTGCATAAATGTTATATGTGATTAGCACATAATGACATAAGTAACATTGAAATACTTAAATGTCTGTGGCTTAATGAATTATTGAGGAATTGATATTGGATTGAAACAATTATGTGTGCTCTTTAGAAAATGTGAAGTTGGTATTAACATATCTGAATATTTCAAAGTCGGTTAAAAGTACATATTGACTAATGTGGGTTGTTTAGAATCTCTTTGAATATTATTTTTTAAATAAGTTATTATTATTACTTTGTATTTATTTAATTTTTTTTCCTTATGAACTGAAAGCTTTTGTGGTTGGTTGTTTTTTTAATAAATGAAATGAAGTTGTAAATAAACAAAATGTGTGAAATTGTGTTGTTTGTTTTTAATTCTGCAAAAGAGGCCTGCTCGCAAGACAAGGTATGTGCATTATTTTAATGAAATTGATTATTCAGATGATATGAGCTTATTGTTTCAATCCGGTTGTCTTCTGTTGTCCTGATAATTCCTGGAACATCAAAATTAGTCTAATTTTAGATGGGTTTTTTTTTTTGTTTAAAAATTATTTGAACATGATTTCCAATTCCTTGATTTATTGAAGTTTGACTATGAATTATTGCTTGATGAATTTTTTTTTGTTTTGAAATGATTAGAACATGATTGTCAAGTTAATTTATTTAAATTTGAGAAAGGTGAAACATTTTTGTTCAGAAGTGGTTTGAGAATATATATGATTACGAATTTGTTAATTTATTTAAAGTATGGGAAAAGTAAGTAACTGAAGCATTTCTTGCAGGTGTTCAGTGTACTTGTTAATTTGCTGATCCAATGAAATTTAAATAATTTGTTGTGCCAAATAGTGTCCTCTAATGAGCCTTTTTTGTTTGCCTTTTAAAGTGGAATTTGTTTTATGTGTATGTAAATGTTTTAGTGGCGAATTATTGTTTTGCTTGAATTAGTTGAGAGGTTTGCATTTTATCTTTCTCTTCCTGTTGGGAAGTTTTGATGTAGCTAGTTGATTCTCAGGTTACCAACAGGAAGAGAATAAAGTTTTATTCTCAGTGAGATATATGAAGAGGTGTACTGTGTATTTTAAACTTGAGTTTGGTGTATTCATACTTGTGTAGGTTTGTTTTTGTCTCTTTCATAGCACCCCTCTCGCTGATCAACTGCTGTCCGGGTGAAAGCTCTTTGTAATTGGATTATATTTGTTTAGTGCCGAGGCGGACAGCAGTTGAGCCGTTAATTACCTGGCCAGGGCACGCCAGTCGCGAACCCCGCTAGTGCTGGCCTCGTTCCCATTCCATGGGCGGCACGAGTGTTTCGCGGTTGGCGTGCCGCATTTCGTGGGGGGGGGGAGGGGGCTTTTTTTTGGGCTTTTTTTTTGGGCTTTTTTTGGGCTTTTTTTTTGGGCCTTTTTTTTGGGCTTTTTTTTGGGCTTTTTTTTGGGCTTTTTTTTGGGCTTTTTTTTGGGCTTTTTTTTGGGCTTTTTTTTGGGCTTTTTTTTGGGCTTTTTTTTGGGCTTTTTTTTGGGCTTTTTTTTGGGCTTTTTTTTGGGCTTTTTTTTGGGCTTTTTTTTGGGCTTTTTTTTGGGCTTTTTTTTTGGGCTTTTTTTTGGGCTTTTTTTTGGGCTTTTTTTTGGGCTTTTTTTTGGGCTTTTTTTTGGGCTTTTTTTTGGGCTTTTTTTTGGGCTTTTTTTTGGGCTTGGCGAGCGGTATTCGGAGGCGACGTCGGCACCGTGCCGCAACATCGATTACCGTCCGTCTCTATCGATGGTGCCGCAAAACGGGAGCGATTGTGCCGATAGCCGGCCGTCGACAACATCGATGGTGTCTCGCGTTGGAATCGATCGTGCCGCAAAACGGGAGCGATTGTGCCGATAGCATCGATCGCGTCTCTCGTCTGAATCGATTGCGCCGCTGGTCTCTATCGATGGTGCCGCGCGTTGGAATCGATTGTGCCGCTATAAACAATCGATTGTCCGGGTTGAAGCTCGCGTCCGTTTTTTTTTTCCCCTTGGGTGCGATCCGATTTCGAGAAAGTTTTCCGACGAGGACGGCGTCGAACTCGCAGCGCCCGATACTCTAGGCGAGCCGGTTATTGACTTGCCTATTGTTTTTTTGTTTGGAGATGAAACGGGTGTTATCGTGTACGTCTTGGCGCAACTACTTTCATGTTTTTAATGCACGAGAGAGAGGCAGGACCGCACTGCGAAACGAATTAAACGTGCTTTATTTACATTCGGAACAGTACGTTGATCTCGTTGAGTTAGTGCTGCGATAAGAAGTCGAAATATATCTCGATACGTGGCCTGCTTCTCGGAATTCAGTGTACTGTTTTGCAGTATTCTTTGAGGGGGAGGGATTGCAATACAAAAAGCGGCCGAATTCTGTAAATGTGCCAAGGGGCTTATTTATCATGTATACGTACTTATTTATTACAGCTGAAAGAGTATCGATAGGTTTTTGCAGCAGAATGAATAGGCATCTTGAAAAACTATTTCGGAGTTAATTTAAGTAGTTAAGCTGTTTGTGGAAAACATCGGAAACCGAGCGTGAATTATAGATTCCGAAACGATCGGGAAAAAAAATCTTTTTTTTTTTGCGAAAGAAAATTTCCATGCAAAATGTAATGATAATTCCTGGAATACAATTTTGATGACGGGGGGTTATGAAGGTACGAAATATTCTTTTTTGCTGGGGAGGGTGTCAGAAATGGCTAAAAATCTTACGTAATACTTGAAAAATGAACGGAGCGGTACATTTACAGATCACTCGATTTTCATACGTAATTTTGGAAATTGAGTGACAGTTTTAGAGCACTACGCTGCATACCCAGATTACTTTAATTACGGATCGTTGCGAGCGGCACGTCTCTAGATCACTTGAAGTTTTTCGGGATATTTTTATAAAATACTGAAAGGAACATCGCTACCTTTCTTGTCACTTTTCTTTAAAGTGGTTCTGGAGTGAACTTTAAATACATTTTTTGATAGAAATGGTCAAAACAGTGACAAATTTTTGTCCGTGTATTATAGTTTTATGTCAAATTTTAGGCAAAATTCATGTGAAACTCGATTGCAAAAAAAATTTATTAATGAAATGCTTTGTGATTTTGCTAGTAATGTTATGAACCAAAATTTAAAGGATTGCGTGATATGAATTTTTTGAAATCACGTTTTGTCTATGAAACACTGCGATTCAAAATATATATGTGATAGACCTTTGATTTTGGTTCGTAATCTCAACAATATAGGATGCAATGAATCAATTTTTACAAATTTCTTCGTAAAACACGTTTACAGTCTTTATTATTACTTGCATGTAACAACAAATGTAAAAAACAAATTTTGTAAAAAATGAAAATCCATATTTTCAACGTAGTACGGATACCTCAACTTTTAATACTTGGGAGTACATTTTTTAATTGAAAATTAAAATTTACGCGTCGTGAGAAGTAGATTTCTGATCGTACGAAATTTTCTTTTTGCTCGTTCGGAGTTATGCTTGGAATATTTTTGGACGATGTTGATGAAACGTGGCGATTTATTGTTATGCAACGTGTTTGGATGATGTTTAGGTGCTGGAATTTATGTATGTGTTATTGAAAATAGCGTTATCTGAATAGCGTTCCCATATGTCCCGTTTTTGTAGGTTTTTTACCTCGAATTTATATGAAGTGAGCTCGTTGATCGTGCCGGAGAAAACTGAAAAGCTCG
The DNA here is from genome assembly GCF_987345545.1 of Pholcus phalangioides. Lineage (NCBI taxonomy): Eukaryota > Metazoa > Arthropoda > Arachnida > Araneae > Pholcidae > Pholcus > Pholcus phalangioides. The sequence goes on from NW_028301598.1 coordinate 15,146,610, forward strand.
AATTTGTTATATAATCGTTGCGATATCGTATAGGAGAACCTAAAATTACGTATATGTGTAATACACATAAAGTTCTGAATCTCTCTGGATTTTTTCAGTAATTCCGAATTTTCATTGAGGAGTATCTGAATATATGTAATATATTTTCCAGTGTGATTATATATTTAAAAAAACTGCGAGCTGAATATATTTGTGTTTGAAATAGCAGTTTCGTGAATGATTCATTTGTTTTGCGAGAGAAATGAAGTTGGACTATAAGTGAACGACAAAACTGATAACGTAGCATATTCGATCTGAGGGGGCGTAAAAATTCCATATTTCGACAGATAATTGCCCTGATTAACTGATTACTTATTAGTTCGATATTTTGTTTAACCGTCTGGATTTGGTCTTAGACTGTTGTGCGAGTGGCAACGGTGTTGACGAACAAGATTATTTGAATCGTTGGATTGCGTTTCGATTGGTGATGATTTTTTGAATTGATTATTTTTGAATTTGATGTTCTTAAATCGTGCTTTACATATATATTACTCTGTGTGCGGTTTCCACTTGGTTCTTAATGGCAGGTTGTTTGCCTTGCCAGTTTGAGTGATGATTTGGGTTGCGTTTGAACGTTGTGCCGTCGTTATTCGTGAGTGTCTTTGTTTTGCTTCGTTATGCTGGTTTTTAGCTTTCGTGTTAATTATTTCGTTTTAATTATTTTCGATTTCGTGTTAATTAATTATCATCATCGTGTCGATTTCAGGATGATTATTATTTTCTGATGTTACTTTAGGAGTAATATTTCGGGATGTTATTTTTAATTTATTAATAAATTAGTAGTGCATTAATTACGCTATTACTAAATATGAATATATTTTTTTTTGGGACCGGTAGCGCCATCTTTGTGGCTTAGAGCGAACTGCAAACGTTAGATCGTTGCGCTACCTGGCGGTGGGATTCAACTGGGAGAGACCGTTGCATCCTTTTCCTTGTTGGGTCCTTTGTTTATTTTCTTTGTTTCTTGATTGCTCTTTGTTAATTATTAGATTTTATTTGATTGTTAATGCATCCTTTTTAGTTGGTAGTTCGCGTTGTTACTTAATTTCCGTTTGTTTTTTTTTCTTTCGTGTGCGAATCCGGGTATTTTCCAACGGTTTCGTCGCTTGTGTATATCTTTACGTATTTTTACTTCCCATTATGTTTTCTTTCTTTATGTGTGATGCGTTTTGTTCCGTTTGTTGCAGGATATCTGTGATATGCACCGAAAAAGTCGAAGGAAAACTGACTGGAAAGTCATTGACCGTATTCTTAGGTAAAAATTTTTTTAAGACTAAAAATTTTTTCTGCTATTTGTCAAGCCCTGTTGTGCAATTTTCACAACGTTTGAGTGACAGTTTTTCGTTCTGGATTTTGTATCTTTCGTTTAACGATGAGAAACGTTGATATTACGACGTTTCCTTTTCGAACTCTAATTTAATTATAATTTTCAATTTTGAAGTTTTTGAGGTACGAAATGTCTCGAATAGATACGTAATTAATAGTGTGGTTCATTTTTACCATGTAGCGTCAGATAATTTTTCTACACCTCAACGATTTCTCAAGTTTTGAATGGACGAATCCAAAGTTAGGAAATGGTTTAGTTTGACTGGAGACTAATTTTATGAGTTTAGATTTTTTTTCAGATTTTCAGTTTCCACAAAAAAAAGAAAAGAAAAACGAAACTAATAAATCGATTTTCTTAGAATTTGAAAAATGAATGAAATTCATTGATTGAAAACGAAAATAACAGGCCGTGAAGGAGAGATGATGTTGATATAGTTGCTTTTTGTGCATCGGGTATTGGTTCGAGGTCATTGCAGATAGCTAGCTGTATGGCTCCTCGTCCTGTCTGCACGATTAACTTGACAGTTAATGCATTTTATCTTTTCATTTTTCTCTACTTTATCAAAATTTTCCGTTATGATTCATTTTATTTTAAACTAATAATATAATAGACTAAATATTTATTTGTTTGACTAAAAAAAAAATATTGGATGAAAATTCTGAAACAGGTTTCCATATTACGATTCGAACAACAAATAGCAAAGTTGGATTTTTCTGTAATACGCCGGTCTTTGTCCTCTGACTGGAGAGCAAAGGCATTGCTAATTTTCTGTTTTGTCCTCTGTGGTGTCTTCAGGTGGTGTTTTTATTGGATTGTAAGACCATCGTAGAAGGTTAGAAAATGTACATACTACATAAGAAAAAAATGTATATATTGAGATTTTTATGAGATTTTTTTGAAAGAAAAAAAAAACACCATTTTTACAAAATATACCATTGGATCCCAAGAATAGAAAATGTGGTAATAATGAAAAATATTTGCTAATAATGAACTGATGATATTTTTCAGGGGAAAAAAAATTATTTTTGGATAATTCGCTGTTGTGGTTACTCAACATTATTCTAATGTTATGTACAATAAGAATATTGTTTGAAATATCTGGGATTTTCTATATAATTTAATAATAACAGAAATCGACGTATATATTTCATATATATATATATAGCATCTTAAACACGTAGTAAAAAAAAATCAGATGTTGATATACAATATATATATGTGTAAACATCATTAGAATCAGATTATTATGTATATTTCATAGTCACTTTAAGCATTACATGTAATTCATGTGTGCATTTTCGATGGAAAATTTTATGTTGTAAAGCAGTATTTGAGGGTTTTTTGACTTCACAGTTTAAAAACTGCCATGTGCCAAAAACTGTGGCTTGTTTATTTTTTCAACATTTTTGTTGCAGCAATTTTGTGTCAGATACTTGTTTCACAATGTGGGCAATTGACAGTTTTTGAGTTGCATTCCTTTTGAGGAATCGACAGTTTTTTTGAGCCATCCTGCAGAAACTACATTCCTTTTTTCAACTGTCTTGAATTGACAGTTTTCAAACTCCATTCCTTTTTCTGCGGAATTGACAGTTTTTTGAGCCATCCTGCAGAAACTACATTCCTTTTTTCAACTGTCTTGAATTGACAGTTTTCAAACTCCATTCCTTTTTCTGCGGAATTGACAGTTTTTTGAGCCATCCTGCCGAAACTACATTCCATTTCTGCTGAATTGACAGTTTTTAGAGCCATCCTGTGGAAGGAAACTACATTTCTTTTCCTGCGGAATTGACAGTTTTTTGAGCCATCCTGCAGAAACTACATTCCTTTTTCTGCGGAATTGACTTTTTTTTTTGAGCCATCGTGCAGGAACTACATTCCTTTTCCTGCGGAATTGACATGTTTTTTTGAGCCATCCTGCAGAAACTACATTCCTTTTTCTGCGGAATTGACTTTTTTTTTTGAGCCATCGTGCAGAAACTACATTCCTTTTTCTGCGGAATTGACATGTTTTTTTGAGCCATCCTGCAGAAACTACATTCCTTTTTCTGCAGAATTGACAGTTTTTTGAGCCATCCTGCAGAAACTACATTCCTTTTTTCTGTGGAATTGACATTTTTCAAACTCCATTCCTTTTTCTGCGGAATTGACAGTTTTTTGAGCCATCCTGCAGAAACTACATTCCTTTTTTCTGTGGAATTGACAGTTTTCAAACTCCATTCCTTTTTCTGCGGAATTGACAGTTTTTTGAGCCATCCTGCAGAAACTACATTCCATTTCTGCTGAATTGACAGTTTTTAGAGCCATCCTGTGGAAGGAAACTACATTTCTTTTCCTGCGGAATTGACAGTTTTTTGAGCCATCCTGCAGAAACTACATTCCTTTTCCTGCGGAATTGACATGTTTTTTTGAGCCATCCTGCAGAAACTACATTCCTTTTTCTGCGGAATTGACTTTTTTTTTTGAGCCATCGTGCAGAAACTACATTCCTTTTTCTGCGGAATTGACATGTTTTTTTGAGCCATCCTGCAGAAACTACATTCCTTTTTCTGCAGAATTGACAGTTTTTTGAGCCATCCTGCAGAAACTACATTCCTTTTTTCTGTGGAATTGACAGTTTTCAAACTCCATTCCTTTTTCTGCGGAATTGACAGTTTTTTGAGCCATCCTGCAGAAACTACATTCCTTTTTTCTGTGGAATTGACAGTTTTCAAACTCCATTCCTTTTTCTGCGGAATTGACAGTTTTTTGAGCCATCCTGCAGAAACTACATTCCATTTCTGCTGAATTGACAGTTTTTAGAGCCATCCTGTGGAAGGAAACTACATTTCTTTTTCTGCTGAATTGACAGTTTTTTGAGCCATCCTGTGGTAAGTACATTCCTTTTTTTCTGTGGAATTGACAGTTTTCAAACTCCATTCCTTTTTCCGCGGAATTGACAGTTTTGTGGACCACATTGCTTTGTTTTCGGGTGAGATCTATGTATACCGTGTGGGATCTTGCGGGTTTCTGAGGCAAAAATGTTGGTTGTTGCTCTTTCCCATTACACATATTTTGCAGTTATATACTTTCCCATTATTTCTAATTTAATTTATTTTTAATATTTTTTTAGGGAACTTTCCGAAGGTTTGAATGCTTCTGCTAAAGTTTCGCCTCGTTGGAAACACGTGCTGGCTTGTGTTTCTGATGAGCCAGTGATCGAGTACAGATAAATGGCGGGAGTCACCATTACTCCACCTGCGGTCTCTTAATGTCTTGCCATCCGATTAGTGGATTGATTGATGAGATGTCCTTATCTTCGACCGCGTGTGTTTGAGATTCATTCTGGTGCTTCGTGTAGCATGTTTGTGATTTGTCGTAGTGCTTAGAGTGTGCTGTTTGTGATCGATCCGTGTTTAGAATAGCGATTTTGTGTTCCCGCGATTGTTGAATAGTGAGTGCGCGTCATCGCGGTGATGCGCAAATTTTTGTTTTTCTTGTGGTTGGGTGATATTGTATTGTGAGTTCGAAGCCATTTATTCCAAGTAAGTAATGTGTGTTCCAGAAGGAAAGTAAGTTGATTTTTTCTCTGCTCCGGAAAAATATGTGTTTTCCCATCAGTCACGCTGATGTTTCCTCATTGTTTTAGTAATGTTTATTGATTATAATACTAATTTAATTTGTTATTACAGAAAGATTTGAATTAATTTTACTTACGTGAAAATTAAGCAATAGAATAAGGAAAAGAGGGAAAAATAATAAGAGACAAAATTATTAATAAAGAGTGTAGTGAGATAAAAATATAAACAGAAGATACATACGCAAAGCTCTTATTATGTGAAGAAATTAGTTCCTGTTGTTTTTTTTTTTTTTTTTGAACCCTGTGGGACCACCCACCCGTTCCCCCGGCAGGGGGTTTGTGGTGGGTGGGGGGCCGGGGGCTCCGCCCCCGGGCCCCCCCTCACCCCCCACCCATAGAGCCCTGTTATTTTTGGTAAAACCACCTCGAGTTTCGTGAGCCTCGCTCAAAGCTGCTTAACTTATGAGTTTGGCAGAGCTAGCGCTCTATCATCTACGCCACGAAGTGATAGCGAAGGAAAGTCTTTGGACATCTGCTTTCGAGGGGAATTGTTTTGGATCTTTGTATTTTTTTTATCCCTTGTTTTTTTTTTTTTTTTCTAGATTGCTTTGAATTTCTTGTTCCCTGTCGGGATTTTTGTAGTGAAATACAATGGTGATTTTGTTATGGTGTGTTGTATTTGCAGGGTTGTTAGTGCGTGTGACTGTGGTTACTTGTGTGTGTGTGTTCGAATCCAGACTGGGACGATGAGATTAGATAATTTTTTCCAACCTTTCTCCTTCTGTTTAGAAATTTTTTTTCTGCGTTGTATCGACTGTTTGTTGGTTTTGATTTTGTTCACGGATTGCAGATGTACTTTAGATGGAATTGTAGAGAGGGTGCATAATTTCAAGTGATTCGTATTGTAGCTGCTGCATGATTTTACGTTCGCTTGAAATGTTATAAATTTCATTTTAAATATTATACCATTCGTTGTTGAATTGCATCGTTGTCATCCACAGATTTCCCAGCGAATTCTAAGGGCAGCAACGAAAAATCGACCGCAGATTGTCCTTAAAACTTGGAGTTGTTGCCTTTTCTTTTTATGCATCCAAATTGTTTGAATGAATCTTATGGAAGATTTCATTTTTACTCACTTTTTATGGTTAGCCATGTACTGCTTTCCGACCGAGCAAAATACCACTTTTAATATTTAATGCAGTTGTATCCCATTATTTCAATTTACCGATCGGTGGAATTTGAATGTTCGGTTGTTGTGAATACTTGATTTCTTGAATACGCTTACGTTAGAGGAACGCTGGTGTTACACTTCCAGTCTACGGATTGAACAGTTTTCATTTAAGGAATGTGTAATAGGTTTGGTAGAGAATTCGTGACCATTTCATCGTGCGAAAAAGTGTTGTTGTTTCCTTGTGAAATATCTAGGTGGCAGCACAAGTAGAATTTCTTTTTCTGAGCGAAAGAGAGGCAGAGAGGTTAGCAAATATATCTTCTGTTGAAAGGCCCTGGGTTCGAACCCCTGTTCGGCAGTCCACCATCTATTCGGGACTCGAACTTACTATTGAATCGTGTTGTCTAGAGCCTGGTTTTTATTTTTTTTCAGATGATTGCGTTTTGATTGTAGATGGTTTTGTGAAGAGTCCATCCTTGGTTTGCGAACTTACTCGTAAGCTGGGAAAATGAATGTAAAATGCATCGTTACGACTTCGGCCAGCTGAGGAATATGGACGAGGTGCATGTATATTAGTCCTTTTTTTGTGCTCGTAAACCAAGACTAAACCGAGGGTTGACTGCATTTTTCCCTATGGTGTGGAAATGCTGACTGACGTAGGGTTTTTTAGCATTCCTTGACACTGTGTGAAAAATCCTAAGATTGAGTAGTGTATCGAACATGTCGGATAGAAATGTGTTGGACTGAAAAATAACATTGATTTTTACGATTTTGTCGTCAGATGTAATTGGGTTGTGTTAAATAAGTCAGCTTTTAGACAGGGTTGGGTTTTGCCGAAGAATGCTTTTGGATAATGTGTTTTTTTTTTGTTTTTTTTTGTAAGTATAATGCTTTTTTGATAAGTATAACCTAAATGACGGAAAGCTTGCCGTTTTAACCCTTTTCTCTCTTGCAGTGGTTTCGCAAATTGATTTCACAAACATGAATAAACATTTCATTGGCACTTGATCAAATTTTATTATACGTAAACAATAATAACGTACGATCGACAATCGAAAAAGAAACGTTTACAAAGCCAATTAGGTTTTTTTTTTTTTGCTTTGGAAACAGGCGAAAACATATTGTCAATGGATTAATTAAACAAGAAAATTAATTTTATGTAGCCGGAAGTGTTTCGTGTTTTGAATAATAGTTACTCGGGAAAAAATATCTATCTTGATATTTTACATTTCCTGATGTGTATGCAAAAAATCATAAATTCTAATTAATATTTTTTTTTCGATTGAATATCGAAGCGTGCACGTTGCATTGTGTTGCGTATTTAGATGTAGCCTCGATTAGGAAAACATTGCAAATGTTAATGAAATAAGTTGGTTTTATATATGCAAATATATCGGTGGGTGTCTGTCCAGACTTTTTGTACGTTAATTCCATTTATCAGATCAGATTTTCTGAACGGACTGCATATCGGTGAAACTTGATGAAATTACAAGTAAGTAATGATGGGCAAAAATGACTTTTTTGAAATGCCTATTTTAACGTATTTTTTAAGTTTATTAGTTAACGAAAGAATTTAAAGTTAACGAAAGAATTGTTCTTTTTTAAATTTTCCAACAACCTCGGTACAATTTACACGTGTTTTTGGCCCCAATAAGTGATCGGAGAGATACTTGGTGAGTAAACGTTGTTTTCACCGGATGCTGTTGGACACGAATGATTTTTGTTCCAGATGGAAAATTCAAACCTTTTTGTGTCTCGTTCTCTTCGCGTGAACATTTGTTAGACGTTGGACTGCATTGTATATGCATGTAGCTGACCGATAACTGTCCCAAGATTGATGCCGTGGCTTGCACGCGAGGCATGTGGTAGGAGCAGACGGAGCTGTGAATTATTTTATATACATATTTAGTACTTTATTAAATTTATCAGTCGCCCTCGGGTGAGACTGCGCTTGAAGGGTAAAAAAAAAACTATTTTTTTGAAAAATACATTAAAACGAGGTTTCAACCGTAGAAATGATTATGGAACAGATGAACGAGAAATTTTCTCTACGTGTTACGCGTCTGCTAATTGACCTAATCATGAGGGTTCAGTTATTTTTCCATAAATTATAAATGTCCATATTGGCATATGATAATATATAATGGCATAAGATATATGTATATAAAAACGATTTTATTTGCTGCGGAAATGTTAAAAAACTTAATTAAGTTAATGCTGCTACGAAAACATTATAAAAATAAAATAAAATAAATTTTCCTGCTACGAGAACCAAATTTTCATGGCTAGGTTTTTGCCGGTATATAAAAAAACTAGGTATTTACCTAGTAAATACAATTAGCCTTGTTTGATTGATTTTTTATCTATCGATGTGTACAGTGAGTTTTTATTTTACTAATAAAGATAAATTATTTATTTAATGAATACCTTTTTAGTATATTTTATAATGTGTTAGATCTCTATAGCTGGCCACCGTAGAACAGGATGAGCCGTGAATAAATAATACGTAATACTGATCGGTTTTTTGAAAATATTTCTGCCTATAGATGCAAAAGATGGTTAAAACTACTACAATTATCATTACAAGTAGAACGTAAATAATGCAAGTTTCCAATCTTTTATTTTTTTCTAACCTGTTGAAGTACAGAATCGTGCAGAAAGCTTCTTTGTAGTTTTTAGCAGGCAGGAAAATTTTGACAGGGAGGGCTTGACAAATCGAGGAAAAATTCAAGAAAACATTGAAAAAAAGTTTTTTATCATGTACCTATTGTGTTCGAAACATTATCCAAAAGCATTCGTTTTTTCACGGTTTCCATTAGCGTTTTCCAGTTTTTGATGCCTGTCTGTTAAAAGAATTTTTCATTACCACCACTGCGATTACTTTTCATCTGCGTAAGCCAGAAGCCTGTGGTTCTCGATCTTTTTTTGCACCACGGGACCACGATTAACTTCCGCCTCCTCCCTTTTTCAAGATAGGTTATTCAAATATTGTTTGGATAATATTTAAATATTATTCGAAGTATAAATATTTTGTATTTAATAAATTTTTAATTTTTGGAAATATGGGAAAAGTCAAATAAACGAGATATAGATTGTATAGATAGATAAATAGAATCGTATAGATTATATACGATTGAATGAAATCAAACGAAATACATTACATAAATATAAATACATAAACGTAATACCCTTGCATTTATTTATTTATTTGAAGTGTTGCATAAAATTATTATATGATAAAACTTCTCAACAATTTGGAGACTGTAATTCCACTTTTTGAGGCTCTGAACAGAGACGATGCTGAATAAAAGTTGGTCTTTTTTTGAAAATGTGTCTTTTTTTTGTTACTACTTGTGATTATTATTTGTGATCCTTTAGTTTCTGTTTGTAGCGGGGAGAATTTCACGATATTCATTGTCGCGGCGAGCATAAGGGTACCAACAAGAGTTTGATGTTACTCACTTGTTAGGAATCACAGAGTCGATAGTTTTATCCGTGCGCGTTGTGTGTTAGCCTTATTAATTGTTTCGTTTACACACGGAACGTAGCCAGCGTTAACGAATTTAAAAACTCGCTCGTTTTGTTTACCATCAATGAATAGTGTTGCCAAGAAAGAATTGGATGGGAAAAAAATGAATTTTCACATTCTGAATGGCCATGCGTCCCGGATTTTCAACGGGTAATTTGTAAGTAGGAAAAGTTATAGAAATCTCTCTCTGTATCTGATGGGTATTTTTGCTGACTGTGTGGCCGGCTTCAGGTTAAGTACGCCTGAAACGAATTTACAACTGACTGTTCCTGAAAGACCTGTTATCCACACGGCGTTTTGAGTATTGCCATATATTTTTTTAACTTTTTGATTGTAGTTTTCTCTACTGGGGAAATTCTATTTTTGGGAAACCGCAACAGAAAAGAGTGACTGGGGTAAATCCAAGTTCCGAAACACCCTTTTTAAGCTCATTTACGAATCCCAACTAGTTTCGGTGCAATTTTTGAAGCAAGTTGTTATCCTTGAAAGTAATCGAAAGTGTACAGCTTCAGTTTCTGACACCTGTGTGGAAGCCGAAAATCGGAGCAAGCAAGAGATTCCAAGAAGCTCTTTTTTTTTTTTCTAAATGACGGACGGAGGAAAAGAGCAACCGGGCTTTTGGTTGAAAAGGTTTTATGCTTGTACGTTGAATTTTGCAAAAAATGATTTGAAAAGAATAACTGATTATTAAGTGCGTTGATCATATACGTATTGATTACAGTATTGACCTCTTTCGATTTTTTATTACTACTTTGAGTGCAACGTCTATTCATTTAGGGAAACACATTATTCAACAATGTATACCGTTGAGATTGTTCTACCTTTTAATGAAATGCGTAATTTTTCAAGCCCGTTCGGATATAACGAACTCCGCAACTTCGTTATCAACTGTGTTGGCGGACCTACTCTTCCCTTTGAATTATTACCCTGAATTCTGATATTTCTGTGATCGTGATGATATTTATGCAGTTATCGTTATGATCGTCGTCCGATTCAGCAACTGATGGGAAAATGGAAAGGAATATATTTTCATAAGAGAGGAAAAAAAAAAAACTGCCGCATTAGTAATCGGAAGAAATTCAATTTCAACAGTTTGGGTTTTTTATTAATTGCGTTAAAGGAAATTTTTTTTTTGCTGAATGTCATCAAGTACTTAAGATTGATTTACGAGAAGTGCAGAGATGAAGGAAAAGGTATAATTACATTTATTATTGAAATTCAATTTGCGTATTCAATTACATATTTTTGAAATGCAGATGGCACCACATGAGGGACCCAGACCGATCTCGTTTTATTACAGATGAGGCGAATGAGGAGGAGTTGAATTATTACGCGGAATGGATATGATATATGTTATTAATTTATAAATAATTTCATAATTTCCGTGTTGCTGAAACTTTCGTTTGTAAAAGTTCTGCGTTCCCGTTTTAGCGAATGAAAATCTCGTTTTAACTGTTCTAATCCCCCCCAGATAAGTCGTTACATATGAACAATCCAAAATAAATCTAGAATGCCTTACAACTGAATTTCGTTCAAACGTTCTAATCTCTAACGAATTTCTCCGGTCTTATAACGTTCGTTTTTTTGGCCGTCCCGACTTTTTGGCAAAAGTGTCCCGGTCGTTCCCGTATTGTACACGAAGCGTACTTGCATTTTTATTCTTTATTGAAGTCAAAGATTGACATAAAATTTGTTATGATAATTGCAACTATGTATGAGAATATTGAACGTTTTTTTTTTTTTTTTTTTTCGTGGAATGCATTTTAATCCACTGCAATTTGCAGTAATGCACCATTTCCCGCAATACTAATGTCCCGTATTTCTGTCGAAGAATTAGTTATAACGGGATTCGACTCTATCATTTAAGCAGTTATTAGTTCCATCCATCCATCCCTCCTAGCGTTATAGGAGTGACTGCTCCTACGTGTCCATTCAAATGTCATACTTTTTTCTCTCTCTCTGATTTTCTAAATAATTTGAAATTTGCGATTTAACTGCGAACTTAAAGTTATATAGTTTGGTAGTAAAGAGGGTAAATAAATAACATCAATGATATAACTGCGGCGTGTGTCGTTATACTCGGAAGTGATAGATGGCAGCACTTACTGATGCCTTACCTTAGAAATCTCTCTTTCGCGATTAATTTTGTTATAATTAAGTAAGGTAATTGTTAAGGTAATAATTAAGTAATATTAACTGGACATTATCAGAACTGCTGGAATTTTCAAAACGCGATTAAAACTTTGACGCATTCAGAATTCATTTCATTTGACCGAACCAACACTCAGGTGCCCCGGGCGCCAGTGCCCTCTTAACGCATGGGCCCACCCGGGCGGGGCTTCGAAAGAAGTGGGGCCTCACAAAAATGAGAATTTATCAGGTAGGGCCTCAAAAACATCACTTGGCCCACAATGCTCTAAAGACGGTCCTGCAGGGCGCCGAACCAGAAGGGGCGCCGAATTCCCCCTTCAACTGTACATGCAAGCAAGGGGCGCCAAAATTCCGGCTTGTCCCGGGTGACAAAGTATTTAATTGCGGCACTGCTTGGGACGACACAGTAATGACCCGCATGGAACTGGTCACTCTGGGTGGTGAGTGATCGTGATGGCAAACAAGTGAAAGTTTTGCAGGGATTGAAATCGAGAACGGTCGATGTATTTGAAGTACTAAAGTGTACCGCGAATGATTACGAAATGAGAGTAATTTAATTTGATTTAATGTAATAATCAAAAAAGGGAAGTTAAAAACGCTAACCATCGACAGAATGAATGCGCGGTTGGCGCGTAAAACAAGGTGACTGGCAACGCCCAATTGACAGGAAATGTCAGTTGAAATAAAGCAATCTCCTTTGTAATAAGTAATTACATGGAAAGTTATTAATTAATATTACTCGCGTACACCTGGGAATACTGGCGTACGTATCTTTCTTCGAAACTGGAATTAGCTGGAATGTTTCATTCGTTGTTGGAGTTCTTAACGGGCGTCTCTTTCTCTTTCTTATTCTTTCATTGTCTTATTGTGTTGTGTGTTTTAATTTGCCTGTAGTTATTGATCGTTCGCTGATAATAGCTGTTAATTAATTTTTTTCAGTAGTGTTTGGATATCACCGAAGCAGACGAGATACGTGGTGAGTAAACGGAACTGTTGGCCAATGTATCATTATGAATTAATTAATTAACAAATGAACAATTAAATGATTAATTAATCAATCAATCAATTGTTAATTTGTTTTTTTTAGCAGCGGAATGACTTTTAGCTAAAAATGTGGCCGAAATGAACGGGATAAGCAAACGACGCCGGGATCAAGGTTTAGTTATATACTTAATTGATTATATAATTAGTTAAAGAATGTGGGCGACATTCAGAAAAATTCAACATTACTTATTAAATTTTAATTAATCCTTGGTTTTCTGTAGAGACGGAGCTGCTAACGGAAAGTAATCTAGTGTAATTTATGAAAGAAAAATATTTTATTAATTTTTTAAATATTATAAAATGCACGTGTACACACACACATAGATATATCTACTAAATACAAACATACACATAGATAGGAATATTCTTAGCTTGTCTGAAGGGGGTTATAATTGCATGTGCTTGACACGACGGCTTCCATAATAATTGATATTGTTCATAATAATTGTTAGTGTTAGACTGCTTGTTATGAGCATCATGCGGTTATATAATATGAAGTTACTTTATTACTCGTCACAATGCATTTTACACAATTTCCTACTCTCTGTTTTTTTACTTCGTGAGAAACTGTTCTTACTTAATTAATGTGAGAAAGTATTCATTATAATCATTTTTGCGAAGCAGTTGAATTCTATATGATGTATGGGTTTTTTTAAATTGTGAATTTGATTTCCAGTGACAAATACGTTGTTATGAAGTTTTTAATTTTGTAAATGATTATTATTTCAGATTTTCTGCAATATAAGTTACATGTGTTGTTGTTACCCAGATGAGACTCATTTTCTATTTCCAGCAATCACAAATAGTGTATGTTTAGATGTGTGAGTAACAAAACGTGTTTTAAGTTCATTTTTTTCAGGAAAAGTGAATAACAGATGGATTCCCAGCAAGGTAGGAATTCTTTCAGTCTTCTCGCAAGTAGGGTATAATAATAAACTGTAATAAATGAAATTTGTGATATATTTTCTGTCGCTGTGCTCATGTAGAATGTCACACAGATTTACTTAATTTCATTGTAAGTTGAGAGCCTTTATGAAGCATGATATAAAGTAGTATTTGGCGAATAATAACTGAATGATAATAATTTCATTACGTAATCTTTGGTGAAATGGCACTATTAATGTATGTACATGGCTAAAAGATTATGAGGAATTTTCCGATCAGCTAACACCTTCCTTTTTTGTGTCGAGAATAATGTGGGCAGAAGTGTAATTACTGTAAATTACTGGAGGATATTAATATGAAAAATTATTCTCAAGTTATTCGTAATCAATATTTGTAAGCACACGTATTGTGTAATATGTGTAATCTTCTCTTCGGGAGAGTATTCTTTGGTCCCTCGAGAGTGTAACTCTTATTAATGACTACTGTTATAAATAAATTAAATATTGTGAATAACTGGAAATTATTCACATGAAGAATAATAGTAATAGTAATAGAATAATAGTAATAAATAATAATGACAGTTGTATTGAAAGCAACGAAAGAATAATAACAAGTTATAAGAATAGCATCATCCTTTATCAATCCAGTTCGGTTCTGCTTCGAAGTAATTTGTGAAAAGTCTAATTAAATCTAATTAAAATCTAATTTTGAAGTAACTGTTTGATCGTGAGGTGTTGTTAAAATTGCAATTTTTTTTCCGAGACTATTATGCTGGACGCTGAAAGAATGTTGGATATTGATTAGTTGCCATTGAATTCATTGTGAGGTGATTATGTCGGTTGTTATCATTTAAATTGGGGGAATGAATTGTATATAATGAGTGATTTTGTATCGTGGAAGAAAAAAAAATTAATATCACATCCATGAGCAGCACATTCTGAGAGTAATCTCGTTCTTGTAATGTGAGCACTCTACATGAATTTATTATTTGATTTATTATACGTACATTAAGGTAACATGACAATTGATAAATTTTCAGAAATTTTGAAATTTGAATAACACAGAGAGAGAGAAATACATATTGCATAATATTAACCCAAGGGATCATACGATCTGTTCAGGGTTAATTCGTACTACTTGGTAAAAAAAAGCAGCACTCGTATCTCGACTTGAGTATGCAGAAATTAGTATTTATGTATCGCTGTGCTTGTAGTTTGAAGAAATTGATGTCACTAATTTGTAACCATAGACTTTTGATGCTGATTGAACTTAAAAATTGATCAGATTTAAAAAAAAAAAAAACACAAACAATTATAAGGAATATACCCAGAAAAAATAAGAAAGACAGATTGCATTCTATTATCAAGAAATTTGACTGATATCTTTAATTCGTTGAAATTTTTTAATGCATTTTTCATTATCGTGCTTCAGATGAGTATATTCTGTAGGTGCGAAATAGTTTCTAGTATATGGTATATATATAGTATATATTATAGTTTTATTTGGTATTGCCGCTGCCGTGTTTGTTTCATGTTCCTCCCTCTTGTTTTTCTCACTGTTTGTTTCATTTTGAACTATGCAGGGTTTTTGTGGATAAATGATATTGTTTTATAAAGCTGAACTTCCTTAGTATTGAATCTATAGTTATGATATATTACAGTGCACTTTTTTTTGGGATCCATTTGTTGATTACTTTTTGCTAAGACCTTCTAACCATGGTAACATTAGTCTCGTAGTCACCACCCCAAACTGGGATAGCATGTTGTATAACTGACAGTACCTACATAGCACGCACTTAGCCGTCGACAGATGCGCGTAGGGACATTGAATTTTTTTCGGACATAGAAATTTTTTCGCTCTTTCTCGAAGAGCTGACGGTGCTTGATATCGGGGAACGCCGATGAAAAGCGAGGTTGTCATCCGTCTCTCCGTCGCACCTTGCCGTCGGCAGATGCGCGTAGGGACATTGAATTTTTTTCGGACATAGAATTTTTCTCGGACATAGAAATTTTTTCGCTCTCTCTCGAAGAGCTGACGGTGCTTGATATCGCGGAACGCCGATGAAAAGCGAGGTTGTCGTCCGTCTCTCCGTCGCACCTTGCCGTCGGCAGATGCACGTAGGGACATTGAATTTTTTTCGGACATAGAAATTTTTTCGGACATAGAATTTTTTTCGCTCTCTCTCGAAGAGCTGAAAGGGGACGGTGCTTGATATCGCGGAACGCCGATGAAAAGCAAGGTTGTCGTCCGTCTCTCCGTCGCACCTTGCCGTCGGCAGATGCGCGTAGGGACATTGAATTTTTTTCGGACATAGAATTTTTCTCGGACATAGAAATTTTTTCGCTCTTTCTCGAAGAGCTGACGGTGCTTGATATCGGGGAACGCCGATGAGAATCGAGGTTGTCATCCGTCTCTCCGTCGCACCTTGCCGTCGGCAGATGCGCGTAGGGACATTGAATTTTTTTCGGACATAGAATTTTTCTCGGACATAGAAATTTTTTTCGCTCTCTCTCGAAGAGCTGAAAGGGGACGGCGCTTGATTGACATCGTGGAAGGCCGATGACAAGGAATTCATCGCATTAAGAGTTGACAATTACATCATAGTCGATTGGTGATGGAGAAACAATATGCGATGCGTGACAAAGTGTTAGCTACTACATTGTTTCGTCTGGGAATATACCTGATATCAGCTCCCACTCGTCCTACTTTCCCTACTTTTTGGTAAAATGTCATACTTTCTAGTTTTTTCTTACTTTTCCTACTTTTTTACCAAATTCTATCGACAAAA
The DNA here is from genome assembly GCF_987345545.1 of Pholcus phalangioides. NCBI lineage: Eukaryota > Metazoa > Arthropoda > Arachnida > Araneae > Pholcidae > Pholcus > Pholcus phalangioides. The sequence goes on from NW_028301598.1 coordinate 15,163,100, forward strand.
TTTGTGTAATTGGTTTTAATTGAGCAGGCAACTATTTATAAATAGCCAAATATTAGAAATGTTGGAGAATGCAATAAATGATTCGGCCGAAGCAGACATTTTATCATTTTTGAGGTTATTTGGAGGGGGGGGGGGTGTATGTGGACAATTTGGTTGATTAATTTTTCATTTGCTTAGTTTGAGGGTTAAACAAGTATAGTAGTCATTAGATGGGAAAAATAATTTTGTATTTATTACTTCGTAGTCTTGGACAGTAGCTAACATTCATCATTCAATGTAATATAATTTATATGAGGAGAGACAGCAAAGAATTATCTGTGGTTTCTAGTACACTGTTTTGGCCAAAAATTGTTTTTGTAACCATTTTGTAAGTCATTTATCAATTTGCTTTGGCTTGAGTGAATCTTATAGGAAACCGAAATAGTGCTACGAAAGAAAAAGTTAATTGAAAATGAAATTGTTTTTAAAATTTGTTTAAATTTGAAATTTTTTTTTCCAAAAAAAACATACATTACGCGTTTAGGGATTTTCTTCCATTACGCTATGATTATGTTGTGTAAGGGGGGGGGGGTTACCCTCCGCATCTTACTTTTTAGTCGTGCGTTTTCCTACTTTTTCTCATTTTTTGAGTGGGAGCCCTGGAGTAGTAAATTCTGCGATATAATTCAATTGCCATAGTTGTCGAGGCGAAGCTTTGTTTAAACTTTATAACTCCCTTAAAATTTGTTTAATCCTAAAACGCTAAAGCAAAAAAAAAAAAACCTTTCCATATTAGTTTTTCACAAGGAATCACATTTGTCATTATTGAGTGGTCGATAAATACCACCCTGTATAAAACCGGACCATAACTGATACTGGCAATTGGTGTTTAATGCAACAGTAACAGGGGTGTTTGATTTGATTTTTTTTTTCTTGACGTGAATACATTTTTTAAATCATCTGACGATATTGAATGCAGTCTAAATTTTCGTGAGGAAAATTTAAATGCTGATACCTCAGAAAATATTTAGAATATGTAATATTAGAATATGAATTTTAGAATATTAGAATATGTCGAAGATTTTAATGTCTGCGGGTAAATCTTGTTAGAAACAAATCCAATGATAGTCCAATTCCGTCTCTTCGTCACACGCTGGTGGTCTTGAACTTCACGTAGGGACATTGCAAATTTTCGGAGAAAATAATTCTGCCGTGCGTCGAAGCTGCTTATCCTCGGCCTTCCGCGACAGCGTACCGTCTTTCTTTCCATGTCCCTACGTGCATCTGCAGACGGGAAGGTGCGTGGGAGAGACGGACGACAACCTCGCTTTTCATCGGCGTTCCGCGATATCAAGCACCGTCAGCTCTTCGAGAGAGAGCGAAAAGATTTCTATGTCCGAAAAAAATTCAATGTCCGAGAAAAATTCTATGTCCGAAAAAAATTCAATGTCCCTACGCGCATCTGCCGACGGCAAGGTGCGACGGAGAGACGGACGACAACCTCGCTTTTCATCGGCCTCCCGCGATATCAAGCACCGTCCCCTTTCAACTCTTCGAGAGAGAGCGAAAAAATTTCTATGTCCGAAAAAAATTCAATGTCCCTACGCGCATCTGCCGACGGCAAGGTGCGACGGAGAGACGGATGACAACCTCGCTTTTCATCGGCCTCCCGCGATATCAAGCACCGTCCCCTTTCAACTCTTCGAGAGAGAGCGAAAAAATTTCTATGTCCGAAAAAAATTCTATGTCCGAGAAAAATTCTATGTCCGAAAAAAATTCAATGTCCCTACGCGCATCTGCCGACGGCAAGGTGCGACGGAGAGACGGACGACAACCTCGCTTTTCATCGGCCTCCCGCGATATCAAGCACCGTCCCCTTTCAACTCTTCGAGAGAGAGCGAAAAAATTTCTATGTCCGAAAAAAATTCAATGTCCCTACGCGCATCTGCCGACGGCAAGGTGCGACGGAGAGACGGATGACAACCTCGCTTTTCATCGGCCTCCCGCGATATCAAGCACCGTCCCCTTTCAACTCTTCGAGAGAGAGCGAAAAAATTTCTATGTCCGAAAAAAATTCTATGTCCGAGAAAAATTCTATGTCCGAAAAAAATTCAATGTCCCTACGCGCATCTGCCGACGGCAAGGTGCGACGGAGAGACGGACGACAACCTCGCTTTTCATCGGCCTCCCGCGATATCAAGCACCGTCCCCTTTCAACTCTTCGAGAGAGAGCGAAAAAATTTCTATGTCCGAAAAAAATTCAATGTCCCTACGCGCATCTGCCGACGGCAAGGTGCGACGGAGAGACGGATGACAACCTCGCTTTTCATCGGCCTCCCGCGATATCAAGCACCGTCCCCTTTCAACTCTTCGAGAGAGAGCGAAAAAATTTCTATGTCCGAAAAAAATTCTATGTCCGAGAAAAATTCTATGTCCGAAAAAAATTCAATGTCCCTACGCGCATCTGCCGACGGCAAGGTGCGACGGAGAGACGGATGACAACCTCGCTTTTCATCGGCCTCCCGCGATATCAAGCACCGTCCCCTTTCAACTCTTCGAGAGAGAGCGAAAAAAATTCTATGTCCGAGAAAAATTCTATGTCCGAAAAAAATTCAATGTCCCTACGCGCATCTGCCGACGGCAAGGTGCGACGGAGAGACGGATGACAACCTCGCTTTTCATCGGCCTCCCGCGATATCAAGCACCGTCCCCTTTCAACTCTTCGAGAGAGAGCGAAAAAATTTCTATGTCCGAAAAAAATTCAATGTCCCTACGCGCATCTGCCGACGGCAAGGTGCGACGGAGAGACGGATGACAACCTCGCTTTTCATCGGCCTCCCGCGATATCAAGCACCGTCCCCTTTCAACTCTTCGAGAGAGAGCGAAAAAATTTCTATGTCCGAAAAAAATTCTATGTCCGAGAAAAATTCTATGTCCGAAAAAAATTCAATGTCCCTACGCGCATCTGCCGACGGCAAGGTGCGACGGAGAGACGGACGACAACCTCGCTTTTCATCGGCCTCCCGCGATATCAAGCACCGTCCCCTTTCAACTCTTCGAGAGAGAGCGAAAAAATTTCTATGTCCGAAAAAAATTCAATGTCCCTACGCGCATCTGCCGACGGCAAGGTGCGACGGAGAGACGGATGACAACCTCGCTTTTCATCGGCCTCCCGCGATATCAAGCACCGTCCCCTTTCAACTCTTCGAGAGAGAGCGAAAAAATTTCTATGTCCGAAAAAAATTCTATGTCCGAGAAAAATTCTATGTCCGAAAAAAATTCAATGTCCCTACGCGCATCTGCCGACGGCAAGGTGCGACGGAGAGACGGATGACAACCTCGCTTTTCATCGGCCTCCCGCGATATCAAGCACCGTCCCCTTTCAACTCTTCGAGAGAGAGCGAAAAAAATTCTATGTCCGAGAAAAATTCTATGTCCGAAAAAAATTCAATGTCCCTACGCGCATCTGCCGACGGCAAGGTGCGACGGAGAGACGGATGACAACCTCGCTTTTCATCGGCCTCCCGCGATATCAAGCACCGTCCCCTTTCAACTCTTCGAGAGAGAGCGAAAAAATTTCTATGTCCGAAAAAAATTCTATGTCCGAGAAAAATTCTATGTCCGAAAAAAATTCAATGTCCCTACGCGCATCTGCCGACGGCAAGGTGCGACGGAGAGACGGATGACAACCTCGCTTTTCATCGGCCTCCCGCGATATCAAGCACCGTCCCCTTTCAACTCTTCGAGAGAGAGCGAAAAAAATTCTATGTCCGAGAAAAATTCTATGTCCGAAAAAAATTCAATGTCCCTACGCGCATCTGCCGACGGCAAGGTGCGACGGAGAGACGGACGACAACCTCGCTTTTCATCGGCCTCCCGCGATATCAAGCACCGTCCCCTTTCAACTCTTCGAGAGAGAGCGAAAAAATTTCTATGTCCGAAAAAAATTCAATGTCCCTACGCGCATCTGCCGACGGCAAGGTGCGACGGAGAGACGGATGACAACCTCGCTTTTCATCGGCCTCCCGCGATATCAAGCACCGTCCCCTTTCAACTCTTCGAGAGAGAGCGAAAAAATTTCTATGTCCGAAAAAAATTCTATGTCCGAGAAAAATTCTATGTCCGAAAAAAATTCAATGTCCCTACGCGCATCTGCCGACGGCAAGGTGCGACGGAGAGACGGATGACAACCTCGCTTTTCATCGGCCTCCCGCGATATCAAGCACCGTCCCCTTTCAACTCTTCGAGAGAGAGCGAAAAAAATTCTATGTCCGAGAAAAATTCTATGTCCGAAAAAAATTCAATGTCCCTACGCGCATCTGCCGACGGCAAGGTGCGACGGAGAGACGGATGACAACCTCGCTTTTCATCGGCCTCCCGCGATATCAAGCACCGTCAACTCTTCGAGACAGAGCGAAAAAATTTCTATGTCCGAAAAAAATTCTATGTCCGAAAAAAATTCAATGTCCCTACGCGCATCTGCCGACGGCAAGGTGCGACGGAGAGACGGATGACAACCTCGATTCTCATCGGCGTTCCCCGATATCAAGCACCGTCAGCTCTTCGAGAAAGAGCGAAAAAATTTCTATGTCCGAGAAAAATTCTATGTCCGAAAAAAATTCAATGTCCCTACGTGCATCTGCCGACGGCAAGTTGCATCGGAGAGACGGGTGACAACCTCGCTTTTCATCGGCGTTCCGCGATAACGTGCCGTCCCCTTTCAACTCTTCGAGAGAGAGCGAAAAAATTTCTATGTCCGAAAAAAATTCTATGTCCGAAAAAAATTCAATGTCCCTACGCGCATCTGCCGACGGCAAGGTGCATCGGAGAGACGGGTGACAACCTCGCTTTTCATCGGCCTCCCGCGATATCAAGCACCGTCCCCTTTCAACTCTTCGAGAGAGAGCGAAAAAAATTCTATGTCCGAGAAAAATTCTATGTCCGAAAAAAATTCAATGTCCCTACGCGCATCTGCCGACGGCAAGGTGCGACGGAGAGACGGATGACAACCTCGCTTTTCATCGGCCTCCCGCGATATCAAGCACCGTCAACTCTTCGAGACAGAGCGAAAAAATTTCTATGTCCGAAAAAAATTCTATGTCCGAAAAAAATTCAATGTCCCTACGCGCATCTGCCGACGGCAAGGTGCGTGGGAGAGACGGATGACAACCTCGCTTTGCATCGGCGTTCCCCGATATCAAGCACCGTCAGCTCTTCCAGAGAGAGCGAAAAAATTTCTATGTCCGAAAAAAATTCTATGTCCGAAAAAAATTCAATGTCCCTACGCGCATCTGCCGACGGCAAGGTGCGACGGAGAGACGGGTGACAACCTCGCTTTTCATCGGCCTCCCGCGATATCAAGCACCGTCCCCTTTCAACTCTTCGAGAGAGAGCGAAAAAATTTCTATGTCCGAAAAAAATTCTATGTCCGAGAAAAATTCTATGTCCGAAAAAAATTCAATGTCCCTACGCGCATCTGCCGACGGCAAGGTGCGACGGAGAGACGGATGACAACCTCGCTTTTCATCGGCCTCCCGCGATATCAAGCACCGTCCCCTTTCAACTCTTCGAGAGAGAGCGAAAAAAATTCTATGTCCGAGAAAAATTCTATGTCCGAAAAAAATTCAATGTCCCTACGCGCATCTGCCGACGGCAAGGTGCGACGGAGAGACGGATGACAACCTCGCTTTTCATCGGCCTCCCGCGATATCAAGCACCGTCCCCTTTCAACTCTTCGAGAGAGAGCGAAAAAATTTCTATGTCCGAAAAAAATTCTATGTCCGAGAAAAATTCTATGTCCGAAAAAAATTCAATGTCCCTACGCGCATCTGCCGACGGCAAGGTGCGACGGAGAGACGGATGACAACCTCGCTTTTCATCGGCCTCCCGCGATATCAAGCACCGTCCCCTTTCAACTCTTCGAGAGAGAGCGAAAAAAATTCTATGTCCGAGAAAAATTCTATGTCCGAAAAAAATTCAATGTCCCTACGCGCATCTGCCGACGGCAAGGTGCGACGGAGAGACGGACGACAACCTCGCTTTTCATCGGCCTCCCGCGATATCAAGCACCGTCCCCTTTCAACTCTTCGAGAGAGAGCGAAAAAATTTCTATGTCCGAAAAAAATTCAATGTCCCTACGCGCATCTGCCGACGGCAAGGTGCGACGGAGAGACGGATGACAACCTCGCTTTTCATCGGCCTCCCGCGATATCAAGCACCGTCCCCTTTCAACTCTTCGAGAGAGAGCGAAAAAAATTCTATGTCCGAGAAAAATTCTATGTCCGAAAAAAATTCAATGTCCCTACGCGCATCTGCCGACGGCAAGGTGCGACGGAGAGACGGATGACAACCTCGCTTTTCATCGGCCTCCCGCGATATCAAGCACCGTCCCCTTTCAACTCTTCGAGAGAGAGCGAAAAAAATTCTATGTCCGAGAAAAATTCTATGTCCGAAAAAAATTCAATGTCCCTACGCGCATCTGCCGACGGCAAGGTGCGACGGAGAGACGGACGACAACCTCGCTTTTCATCGGCCTCCCGCGATATCAAGCACCGTCCCCTTTCAACTCTTCGAGAGAGAGCGAAAAAATTTCTATGTCCGAAAAAAATTCAATGTCCCTACGCGCATCTGCCGACGGCAAGGTGCGACGGAGAGACGGATGACAACCTCGCTTTTCATCGGCCTCCCGCGATATCAAGCACCGTCCCCTTTCAACTCTTCGAGAGAGAGCGAAAAAATTTCTATGTCCGAAAAAAATTCTATGTCCGAGAAAAATTCTATGTCCGAAAAAAATTCAATGTCCCTACGCGCATCTGCCGACGGCAAGGTGCGACGGAGAGACGGATGACAACCTCGCTTTTCATCGGCCTCCCGCGATATCAAGCACCGTCCCCTTTCAACTCTTCGAGAGAGAGCGAAAAAAATTCTATGTCCGAGAAAAATTCTATGTCCGAAAAAAATTCAATGTCCCTACGCGCATCTGCCGACGGCAAGGTGCGACGGAGAGACGGATGACAACCTCGCTTTTCATCGGCCTCCCGCGATATCAAGCACCGTCAACTCTTCGAGACAGAGCGAAAAAATTTCTATGTCCGAAAAAAATTCTATGTCCGAAAAAAATTCAATGTCCCTACGCGCATCTGCCGACGGCAAGGTGCGACGGAGAGACGGATGACAACCTCGATTCTCATCGGCGTTCCCCGATATCAAGCACCGTCAGCTCTTCGAGAAAGAGCGAAAAAATTTCTATGTCCGAGAAAAATTCTATGTCCGAAAAAAATTCAATGTCCCTACGTGCATCTGCCGACGGCAAGTTGCATCGGAGAGACGGGTGACAACCTCGCTTTTCATCGGCGTTCCGCGATAACGTGCCGTCCCCTTTCAACTCTTCGAGAGAGAGCGAAAAAATTTCTATGTCCGAAAAAAATTCTATGTCCGAAAAAAATTCAATGTCCCTACGCGCATCTGCCGACGGCAAGGTGCATCGGAGAGACGGGTGACAACCTCGCTTTTCATCGGCCTCCCGCGATATCAAGCACCGTCCCCTTTCAACTCTTCGAGAGAGAGCGAAAAAAATTCTATGTCCGAGAAAAATTCTATGTCCGAAAAAAATTCAATGTCCCTACGCGCATCTGCCGACGGCAAGGTGCGACGGAGAGACGGATGACAACCTCGCTTTTCATCGGCCTCCCGCGATATCAAGCACCGTCAACTCTTCGAGACAGAGCGAAAAAATTTCTATGTCCGAAAAAAATTCTATGTCCGAAAAAAATTCAATGTCCCTACGCGCATCTGCCGACGGCAAGGTGCGTGGGAGAGACGGATGACAACCTCGCTTTGCATCGGCGTTCCCCGATATCAAGCACCGTCAGCTCTTCCAGAGAGAGCGAAAAAATTTCTATGTCCGAAAAAAATTCTATGTCCGAAAAAAATTCAATGTCCCTACGCGCATCTGCCGACGGCAAGGTGCGACGGAGAGACGGGTGACAACCTCGCTTTTCATCGGCCTCCCGCGATATCAAGCACCGTCCCCTTTCAACTCTTCGAGAGAGAGCGAAAAAATTTCTATGTCCGAAAAAAATTCTATGTCCGAGAAAAATTCTATGTCCGAAAAAAATTCAATGTCCCTACGCGCATCTGCCGACGGCAAGGTGCGACGGAGAGACGGATGACAACCTCGCTTTTCATCGGCCTCCCGCGATATCAAGCACCGTCCCCTTTCAACTCTTCGAGAGAGAGCGAAAAAAATTCTATGTCCGAGAAAAATTCTATGTCCGAAAAAAATTCAATGTCCCTACGCGCATCTGCCGACGGCAAGGTGCGACGGAGAGACGGATGACAACCTCGCTTTTCATCGGCCTCCCGCGATATCAAGCACCGTCCCCTTTCAACTCTTCGAGAGAGAGCGAAAAAATTTCTATGTCCGAAAAAAATTCTATGTCCGAGAAAAATTCTATGTCCGAAAAAAATTCAATGTCCCTACGCGCATCTGCCGACGGCAAGGTGCGACGGAGAGACGGATGACAACCTCGATTCTCATCGGCGTTCCCCGATATCAAGCACCGTCAGCTCTTCGAGAAAGAGCGAAAAAATTTCTATGTCCGAGAAAAATTCTATGTCCGAAAAAAATTCAATGTCCCTACGTGCATCTGCCGACGGCAAGTTGCATCGGAGAGACGGGTGACAACCTCGCTTTTCATCGGCGTTCCGCGATAACGTGCCGTCCCCTTTCAACTCTTCGAGAGAGAGCGAAAAAATTTCTATGTCCGAAAAAAATTCTATGTCCGAAAAAAATTCAATGTCCCTACGCGCATCTGCCGACGGCAAGGTGCATCGGAGAGACGGGTGACAACCTCGCTTTTCATCGGCCTCCCGCGATATCAAGCACCGTCCCCTTTCAACTCTTCGAGAGAGAGCGAAAAAAATTCTATGTCCGAGAAAAATTCTATGTCCGAAAAAAATTCAATGTCCCTACGCGCATCTGCCGACGGCAAGGTGCGACGGAGAGACGGATGACAACCTCGCTTTTCATCGGCCTCCCGCGATATCAAGCACCGTCAACTCTTCGAGACAGAGCGAAAAAATTTCTATGTCCGAAAAAAATTCTATGTCCGAAAAAAATTCAATGTCCCTACGCGCATCTGCCGACGGCAAGGTGCGTGGGAGAGACGGATGACAACCTCGCTTTGCATCGGCGTTCCCCGATATCAAGCACCGTCAGCTCTTCCAGAGAGAGCGAAAAAATTTCTATGTCCGAAAAAAATTCTATGTCCGAAAAAAATTCAATGTCCCTACGCGCATCTGCCGACGGCAAGGTGCGACGGAGAGACGGGTGACAACCTCGCTTTTCATCGGCCTCCCGCGATATCAAGCACCGTCCCCTTTCAGGTCGTCGAGAGAGAGAGAGAAATTTCTATGTCCCTACGTGCAGCTGCCGCCGACCAACGCAGAGATAGAAAGGGATGCCAACGCCACTTTCAGGACGTTGCTCGCGGAGGGATTCGAAAAAAAAATTGCCCCTCCGTGCAGCGCGAACCCGAAAGTACATTCAGAGAGAAGCGGTAGCAATACCGGTCTTTGTGGGCTTGCTCTCTAGCATTCGTTCCGTTCGACCGACTACGAGATCTGAGGATAATCTTCTGTGGGGGATAAGAAATAGAACAAACACACAAGTAATGGGGGGGGGGTGTCACATCGCTTGAGTTTAATATTATTCAATGGCTTATAAATAAATCTATGTTCCATCGAATTAAAAGATATTAACTAATAACTAAATACATGTGATTAGTTAGTGATATATTACAATTTTTCATTTTCTCTTTGCAAGGAAGACAGATGTCTATGAATTTGATGGGTACAGTGATGTATGCGTGCCATTGCTCTAGTAGTGTGGAAGTGAGAAATGTTAGACGCTGGTGTGTCACCAGTACAATACCTCAGAAGAAGATACCTGACAGATGCAGTTCATCTAATTCGCAGTTAAGTCTTCTGTGACGAGTGAAAAGTTGTCCGGTTGTGTTCGTTGGTGTGTGTGTGTGTGTGAATTAAAGTTGGTTCGAGATGGAAGAATAAAAAGGCATTGATATCTGTGTTACGCAATTGATGATGGTAATTAATAAGACTTCAAAGTGAAAATCCGATATCACAAAGAAAGCATCTGTTGATCTCAGTTTACATGGCTGTGAAGCAGTAGTGTGTAGTGTTTGAACTGTTTTGTGCTAGTGAGAATTTTATTGTGATTTTATTGACGAGCAGTCCTGGAGAAAGTGTGATCATTGTGAGTTGTTGACACTTCTCTGCGGGTGGTGCACGGTGCAGGTGAGTTTCAACCATTTCCATGTTTCAACATTATGAAATGAATAATTTATGTCAGGGATTAGGTAGCTATTTCATGAAGGATTTGTTTATTATGAATTCTCTCCTAACGTAATCGCTTTGATTATTTGTTAATATACAGCAACAGCAAATTTGATACGAACTTGCACAAAAGAATGGAAACAAATACATGAGGAAATGAAACTTAACAAAATGAAAAGCAAATGAATGGCCAATTTAAATGATCTGCAGCAATGGTTTTGACACTTAATTGTTTTTGAAGATTACGTAACTCTATTTACCTTTACTGCACACGAAAAATTTTTCTCAAAAATAAAAATATGCAAGCTGATAATTTGCTATGAAAATTTGTAACATAACGTAAGCCGTGCAATGAACTAGGATCTTGTCCAATCATAATAATTAAGTAAATACTTTGAGAATGAAAAGGAAATGGAATGTTTTTGTTAAAATTCATGTACGGTTACACGAGAAACTCTCATAACTGTGAGAATATTTTGTATGTAGTTCATTGCACACACACACATAACAGTGATGGTTGTACAGCATTAAAAGTACTCAAATAAATGGTGTGGTTTTCAGTGTACAATGTCTGGCATAAGTACTGAAAACGAGCAAATTCTGAGGACATAACGTGTAATATCTCAAAAAACATTACTTATTATTCAAAATTTATTATTCAAAAATATTTACAAAAAGAAATTACTCTCAAAATTTATACTTCAAACCCCACTGGTTTTGTGAAAATCACACTTAATTTAAAAAATAAAGTACTGTCTGTGTAGTGAAATGGCAACCAGAAATTTGTGAAAGATTGGCAATGCTTCTGAAATCTCTTATGTTCATTCATTCGCATATGAATTTTCACAATGAGATGTTTAATGCATTACAGAATAGTTACATTGTGAAAAACAAGATGCAATATGAATATCATTATTACAAGCACAAGATCCAGTGTTAACGTCACACATTGAAATTCCACCTCGCCTTGTTCGGGTAGTAGTATATTGTTCGTGTGTTACATTGCATGTAACTTTTTTGTTGTGTAATGATCTACAATGGGAAAAACATATTAATGGAAGGAATACAGTACAAAAGAATACCCATGTAAAACACTATCATGTAACCTAAAGAGAAATGGTCAAGTTCAGACAAGTTGATTGCTTGTAACGTATGGTATCTATCCACACGCGTGCATATTCTGAGTTTTCATATTGCAGTGAGAGAATATTACTTGTGGGGAGATGTTTATTATATATTTGATGAAATGATTGAAATTAGCACTTTATTAAACTCCAAGCAACAGCATTTGAGCTTTTTCTTGCACGAATGATGAAACGTTGGAAAAGGAGTTGATGTTATTACTTGTACCGTTACCTGTGTGGAATAGATTTGTGTCACAAATTAATAGGCTGGGCTTTTATGATGGGCTAGGATGCATGTGAGGGTATCATTAATTAATTAAAGTTGTGGTAGCAATTAAAGTGGCTGCAGAGGACGTGGGAAGTGTTGTGTCGAGAAAAGTTTAGGCGGCGTAATGTTGCCAATGTGCCATTGATTGTGATTACAGTTATTTAATTACTTAATTTACCTTAGGTTACTGCTAATGGGTGGTGTGTTAAACGTTGTGAAGGTGAGAATTAGCTCAACACATTATTTTAATTAAGGGTAGGGTAACGGTGGAATTGTAACTTTAACGAGAACTGGGTAACCGTTGTTTGGGATGATGACTGTTGATCCCCAACTGCTCTGTTGGTGAAATGTGAGGTGCACGTGCATTGTTTAATGTGTTTCAAGCTTTGTTTGTGTCTGTCTGATTGATGTACAGCCTGCTCACTGGTTGTAAGTGTGAATGTAACGTTTAACGAGCGAAGGTGTGCAGTATAGGTTTGTTTTGGATATGAAAAAGCTTCGCCACCAGTGACGTGTGTGCCAATTGGTATTGTGTGATTCTTTAGAGTGTTGTGATGAAGGAATGAGCTCTACTTTCTGTGTGGTGGCAGTTTTAGGAAATGCTGTGGTGCTTTTAGAAAGTGCAGCAGTGTTAACGCCCTCGTTATCTTTAACGAGGCGTCTGTAAATGAAGTTTGCAGTGAATTAATTGGCCAAGTGGATTGTGTAATCGGTGCACGTGACGTGGGTTGTGCTGGTGTCGATGAATCATAACGATTTTGAGGGTTTAAACGTTTTATTGGGGCACGGGGAGATTTTTACTGTAGTGGCGAAGGGTCGTTGGAATGTATTTGAACGAGGCGGTCTCTTGATGGGTAGAAAAGCAGTTTCCAGCCAAATTTCACACTGCAGCTGTTGGATAGTGTCGTGTTTATGGTCGTCGTAGGCTGTTGTGACTGATTGCTGCATTTTTTTGCAGGGAATAAGCTGTTGTGAATGTTTTTAGTGGTGTCGTGGCATTTTAACGAGGAAACCCATGCGAGTGCACTGTAATTGCTTCTTACTGGATTCAGAGTGCTGGGACTGCATCATTTTGAGGCTTTTCACATTGAATGAGCTTAAATTAATCGAAGGCAAGCTTTTAATGTGGTTTCCGGTGGTTCTTTTTTCGATTTATAGCCTGTTGGAAAACCTGGCTAATGCTAAGCGAATGGCGTGAACGTGGTATCTTGAACGATATTTTAAATGCACTTCCTCCGATCGGATTTTAACGGTTCGAATGTTTTTTTGCGTGGAATGGATGGATCTTTCTGTTTACGTAATTAGTTTCGGGAATGGATCGGCGGATTTCGCCGTTTCGATGCGGAAAGTGCGGCCCGTGTTAAGTCTACGGAGCCCCATGTTAAGTCTACGGGCGGAGTGACCCCCGCGAGATCGCAAATTTCGACCCCTTCCCGTGAAGTAATCGTAAAAATAATTACGGATTCGTAGAGGGGAGATTCCGGAGATGCGATTAGACACCTCGTTTGAGGAGATGGATGGATTTTCGGAGGGATCGCGGCTCGGTAAAAAAGACGAAATTTTCTTCGTCGCCGGGCAGGGGAGAGCGTGGGGAAGAGGGAAAACGTGTAGTGGAAGCCGTGCGAAACTTCGAAACTATATATGTGGGGACACGGTTGGCGCTGATCAATTGGAGCTTGTAGCTGTGGTTACATTTGCGAAGGCTCGTTGTTCGGCTAAGATCGGGTAGTTCCCCGGCAATCGCTTGGGACTCAGGACTGCCTACGGCTCCCCTCTAGTAGCGGGGTCGATTCTCGGGTTCGCCCGCTCCTGAGGCATCCTGGTCCCGCGGCGCTCGGCTTGGGTAACCGAGGCGCCGAAGAAGGCGGACGCGGACCGTAGTGACGGGGTTGCGTGGCCGCAGGGTGGGGATTCTAAGATCCCCACCGAACTAGCCCGGGGTTCCTAGGAGCCCCGGCGAGAATGAAACACGGACCGTTGTGGCGGACGATTTCGGTTTCGGTGATCGGAACGAGAAGACGATGAGGGAGATGTGCCGAACACGACGCGGCCGCCATCGCGCGCCGCTCGGGGGAGGTCTCGACCTCGGATCGGATTTTTCCGAGCTACCGCTACCTGGTTGATCCTGCCAGTAGTCATATGCTTGTCTCAAAGATTAAGCCATGCATGTCTAAGTACAGGCTTTAACAAAGTGAAACCGCGAATGGCTCATTAAATCAGTTATGGTTCCTTAGATCGTACCACGTTACTTGGATAACTGTGGTAATTCTAGAGCTAATACATGCAGCAGAGCTCCGACCCCGCGAGGGGGACGAGCGCTTTTATTAGACCAAGACCAATCCGTCGTCCTCCGGGGCGACGGCATTCGGTGACGACTCTGGATAACTTAGGGCCGATCGCACGGGCACGTCCCGGCGACGTATCTTTCAAGTGTCTGCCTTATCAACTGTCGATGGTAGGTCACGCGCCTACCATGGTCGTAACGGGTGACGGGGAATCAGGGTTCGATTCCGGAGAGGGAGCCTGAGAAACGGCTACCACATCCAAGGAAGGCAGCAGGCGCGCAAATTACCCACTCCCGGCACGGGGAGGTAGTGACGAAAAATAACGATACGGGACTCTCTCGAGACCCCGTAATCGGAATGAGAGGTTCTTAAATCCTCCGGCGAGGATCTATTGGAGGGCAAGTCTGGTGCCAGCAGCCGCGGCAATTCCAGCTCCAATAGCGTATATTAAAGTTGTTGCGGTTAAAAAGCTCGTAGTTGGATCTCGGTCCCGGGGTCGCGGTCCGCCAGACGGCGGTCAACCGCGGCCGACCGGACGTCACAGGCCGGGTCCCCGCGATGGCCTTCGCCGGCTGTCGCGGGGGGCCGGCGAGTTTACTTTGAAAAAATTAGAGTGCTCAGGGCAGGCGAAGAATTGCCCGGATAATGGTGCATGGAATAATGGAACAGGACCTCGGTTCTATTCTGTTGGTCTCCGGAACTGACGGTAATGATTAAGAGGGACGGACGGGGGCATTCGTATCGCGGCGCTAGAGGTGAAATTCTTGGACCGCCGCGAGACGAACTACTGCGAAAGCATTTGCCAAGAATGTTTTCATTAATCAAGAACGAAAGTCAGAGGTTCGAAGGCGATCAGATACCGCCCTAGTTCTGACCATAAACGATGCCGACCGGCGATCCGCCCGAGTTCCTCAAATGACTCGGCGGGCAGCTTCCGGGAAACCAGAGTTTTTTGGTTCCGGGGGAAGTATGGTTGCAAAGCTGAAACTTAAAGGAATTGACGGAAGGGCACCACCAGGAGTGGAGCCTGCGGCTTAATTTGACTCAACACGGGGAAACTCACCCGGCCCGGACACCGGAAGGATTGACAGATTGAGAGCTCTTTCTTGATTCGGTGGGTGGTGGTGCATGGCCGTTCTTAGTTGGTGGAGCGATTTGTCTGGTTAATTCCGTTAACGATCGAGATTCTAGCCTACTAAATAGAGGGCTCTTGCGAGTCCGAGGGCCCGTCTTCTTAGGGGGACGGGCGGCGTCCAGCCGCACGAGACGGAGCAATAACAGGTCTGTGATGCCCTTAGATGTCCGGGGCCGCACGCGCGCTACACTGAAGGAAACAGCGTGTGTTCTCCCGGTCCGGCGGGACCGGGTAACCCGCTGAACCTCCTTCGTGATAGGGATAGGGGATTGTAACTGTTCCCCTCGAACGAGGAATTCCTAGTAGTCGCGGATCATCAGTCCGCGGCGACTAGGTCCCTGCCCTTTGTACACACCGCCCGTCGCTACTACCGATTGAACGAATTAGTGAGGTCTTCGGACTGGCGTTCTCTCTGGGCATCCGTCCGGGGGGACCTGCCGGAAAGATGACCGAACTTGTTCGTTTAGAGGAAGTAAAAGTCGTAACAAGGTTACCGTAGGTGAACCTGTGGTAGGATCATTAGAGAGATTTGTCGAGTTCTTCGCAAGTCGCCTCGTGATCGAATGACTCCGCGCCGAGCCAAGACGGCCGGAGAAGGAAAAGAAAAATGAAACACGGATAGACTTATCTATGAAGCGGCCTGAGAGCCCGAGAGGAGGAGAAGGCAAAGAAAATGAAACACGGATAACGAGAACGAAAGTACGCAAAATCGAACGAGAACGAAAGTTCCCAAAATCGAACGAGAACGAAAGTTCCCAAAATTCGAACGAGAACGAAAGTTCCCAAATAGCAGAAAGACAAGAAGACTCCCGTTCTCGCCCCGGTTACGGAGCCAGACGCTGTCGCTCCCGACGCGCCGGAAGCGCGTCGGACCGGGTGTCCTGCGGGAGGAGAAACGAGTAAGGCAGCGTCAAACTTCCAAGTCGTGAGGCTAAAGTCCCAGGCAGAACGCCGCTCCGGCGGCTGTTCGCGGGGACGGCACAAGGAAAGTGCGTAACGACTCTGAGCAGTGGATCACTCGGCTCGCGGATCGATGAAGAACGCAGCCATTTGCGAGACTTGGTGTGAATTGCAGGACACATTGAGCATTGACTTTTCGAACGCGCATAGCGGCCTCGGGTTGCTGCCCGGGGCCTCGCCTGTCTGAGGGTCGGATGAAGCTTGCACACGGTGACCGAGTCCCCGAACCTACGCGAAAGAGAGAGTTCGTGATGCGGGGCCGCCGCTGGCCGCTAAGAGCGGGCGGGCGCAGATGGACCGTCGCAGAGACACCGCCGAACTGGGTGGGTCGATCCTAGGGTGGGTCGACGGCGGGAGCGTCCGAGGAGACGGTCTCTAATGTCCGACGACGGGGCCGAGATGGGCGGCACGAGAGAGCGTGGAACTCGGGGTTCGAGGACGAGGAACCGACCTGGCCTTCGTTACCGGCGTCGGCTCAAACTGATTAGTAAGTAATTCCGCCGCGATTCGCCGGCGTTGGGCTTCCGGCGAAATCCGGAAGGCGCTCGTCGCGTCGTTTCGCGCAGTGACGTCGACCTCAGATCAGACGAGACGACCCGCTGGATTTAAGCATATCAATAAGCGGAGGAAGAGAAACCAACGGGGATTCCCTCAGTAACAGCGAGCGAACAGGGAACAGCCCAGCGCCGAACCGCCGATCCGAAGGGGTCGCGCGGAATGTGGCGTTTGGGAGCGAGCCTTCCCCCGCGGACGACGGCGACAAGTCTCCCTGACAGGAGCTCTTGCCCAGAGCG